>NC_087550.1:82230124-84730124 GCF_036250125.1 Pseudopipra pipra
AGTCAGCTTAAAGAAGACAGAAGTTTTCTATCAACTGGCACTTCAGGGAATCTTCCATCATCCCCATATCACCATTGGTGAATCGATGCTCAAATCAATCCAGCAGTTTAATTACCTTGGTAGCCTCACCTCCTTGGATGGTAAGATTGATGGAGAGATAGACAACAGGTTAGCAAAGGCATATAGTGCCTTCATAAAGCTTCATAAAAGAGTTTGGCGAAATAAACACTTGAAGAAAAGTACAATGATCAGAGTTTACAGAGCCACTGCGCTGTCTACTCTCTTATATGGATCTGAATCATGGGTCATCTACCACCACCACCTGTGACTCCTAGAACACTTCCATCAGCGCTGCCTCCTTACAATCCTAAACATCCACTGGTCAGATTATGTGACTAACACATCTGTTCTAGAACAAGCAGCAATCACAACTATTGAGACCATGTTGCTGAGAACACAGTTGTGTTGGGCAGTGCACGTCTCAAGGATGAAGGACCACCGCCTTCCCAAGATCTTGCTTTATGGTGATCTTGCCACCAGCTGCTGCAAGAGAGGAGCCCCAAAGTGAAGATACAAGGACTCCCTGAAACAAGATCTCAGCCTTGGTCATACTGATCAACATAACTGGTCTACTCTGGCCTCCAATCAGAAGGCCTGGAGACACACTATCTATAACGCTGCTGATGCTTTTGAGAACGCACGCAGGATCACTCTCGAGGAGAAAAGACAGTGAGAAAGATTTGTGCCTTGCCGAATTTACCACCTAAGGAGTCTTTCTGCTGTACCTTTTGCAACCAGACATGCCTATCTCGTATTGGCCTTTTTAGCCACCAACACGCTTGTGACAAACGTGGGTAGAGCCTTTCCCAAATCTTCGTTCATGAAGCCTAGCCATGATGATGACCTGCAGAATCATCAGGAATGTAAGACTAAATCTCATGGAGAGGAGTCTCTCTGGTCTCTTTTCTGAGAGTCTGTAAAACAGTCATGGAGGAGTGCTGGACATCTCAGCCAGGCATGAGAGTCTAACAACAGGAAAATAACCCCATACCAAGTCAGACACCTGATTGCTGTACAAGGGGAACTTAAATGTGTCTATATCTGTCTATGTGCAGATAAGTGATTTATTTTTCTACTAACTAAATATGCACTGAATGAGGTCCTGTATATGTGAAATCAGTGCCATCTGTGTTGTGTTTCCTCCCATCCTCCTAAGCATAGGCATATTTTAATACTATTCCAGTCTGGTGCACACATTTTTCTTTTTAGTTTTAATTACTTTATTCTGTTTGCCATATGAGAAAAAGTACCAACACATTTTACATAGATGATGCTTAGTACTTATTAAAGTTTAAGTATATTGATTTTTTTATAGATCTTCAGTCTGGAAACTATATATCAATACAAAGGTTCTGCTAATACATTTTAAAATTTTTATTAATAATGCTTTAATCAACTTCCTGTAAATTCCTAAATTATAAACATAATATAAATGCTAGAAGATTAGCTAGGTTAAATAATTGCCTTATTAATCTAACTGGTCTTACATTATGGATATAAAAGTGTTATATTTATTGGTAAAATATGGTTAGGGACTGGTATACTATAAGAAAGATGTGACATTTCTGTCTAGTTTCATAGATATTCATATTATTAATCATAGATTTTATTCAATTAATATTATGGCAACTATATTAACACCAGCCCCAGAGCTAGACTTGTCCAAAAGAAATCAGTCCGTTTGTGATGTTTAGAATCAATAGGAGACTAAGTGACAGTTTACCTACATTTGCTCTTCACAGCACACATTTATAACGTGTTTATAGATAATTAATTTTCTATTTGCCCAGCTTGGGACAAAGATAAATGATGGCATGTCATTGTGCAGAAACAGTATGGAAGAGAGATAAAATTTTGACAGCTCACTGAAGGAAAGACATTATTTCAGTGAATATTGAGGAATGGGAAAAGATAGCATTTTTAACCAAGGTCCTCCTGGTTAGTCACAGAAAACAAGCTGAAAGAGCTTGTCTCAGTTTATGGAAGAGAGAAGGCATTTAACCTTATATCTTGTAGATTTCCAGAAGCATAGGAAGATAAAGTACCTCTGCACAGTCCCAGGTGGTCATTCAGTGGGTCTGACCTTCTCTTGGATATTTCTCTAAAAGGAGGAATCTGGATAAATTAGTGATAACTGTGTAATAAATGAAATCTTTGCTAGAAGGAATCAGGTGCTCCCAAAAGGACACAGGCCTGTTTCTTCTGTTCTGCCCTTTCCCTCCACTCTTAAAACCTAACTTCTGCAATGATGAATAACGAAATTATGAATAAACGCAACAGAAGGAAAGTAGAAAAGATGGAATAAGGTGATCCAAAATGTTCAGCTATGATATAGTTCTTTAACAGGCAGGTTAGAAAATGCCCTTCCACATGTCTGAATTCACATTGTCTGACACTGGTTTTACCATACCAGAAGTCTTTACACACCAAAATAACAAAATAGTTTGTCTGTATAAACCTTTATCCCAAACTATTATTAGACTGTGTAATTCTTCTATTAGTCCAAGGCCCTAATTTATTTTTAGAGAATAATTTTAGCCACTAGTAAGAATTTTAATTCTATTTAATGAGCATTTTTAATCAAGAGCAATATGTTATTATGGCAGCAGGATCTTTATTTTTAGCCAAGAAGGCCAGATTGCTTAGAGGAAGAGATTCAGCTGGAAAATCTTCATGTTTTTAAAATCTAAACATTATGTGCTTCAGTATATGCAACAACAGGCCAGTTTCCTTCCTCCCTTCCATCCTCCCTTCTCTCATTCTCTCTTCCTCACTTTCCTTCTTTCCTTCTGCATTTTTACCTTTCTTTCTCCTTTTCACATAATGGAGCTCCATAATTCCTTTTTTTCATCTTACAGAATCACCAAGATGAATAATACTTAAAAATACAAAAATTGGCAAGTACAGCACTTGGAAAATCTCTGTAGGATGATTTTATTTCAAATTGAAGTCAAGTGCATTATTCCACATTTTGGTTTTAAAGCCATGAAAAAATAAGAGAAGGTTTTTTTTCTCCTGTTTCCTTTCCAGAGCATGAAATTATTGTGAAATGTTGCATAAACTGGAGGGAAAAATTCCATCAAGTGCAGTATAGTTAAATACAGAGGTAACTTGAGTTTATACTGTACAAGAAACACACAGTTAAATTCATCAAACTCTGACCAAAACTTAAAAAAATTGAACAACACATATGATGCCAAGATATATCTTAATATGGAATCTTAATTCATATTTCCTTTTCTTGTAATTCTGTAGTTACTGTCTAAACATATGCAGGTATTGACTTTTCAAGACAAAAAGCCAGTTCCTCTCTCCCTCATTCCTAAGAGTCTCATAAGTGTAATAGCTTAAACAAACAGAAAGGATATTTTCAAGGAGGTATTCACTTTCTTTCCCTTCTGTCTGAGTTAAGTGTCTACAGAAAAATAAAGAGTAATGTGGCGGTAGTGGTGGACAAAAATTTTCTATTACCAGAGTTTCCCAATAGCTCTTCACAAGGAAAGAAGAGGAAGATTTATGTATTGTTAATGTGTCCCTTAGTAGACTAGATGCCTCCAGGTCTAACTAAGGAAAATCAGTAACCCAAACTTGGTTCCTGAAAACTTACTTTACCTGTACTTCATATTTATTATGAAAATTTGTAATTCCCTATAAACTTTTTATACTGGGAATTAATTGTAGAATCATAGAATGGTTAGGATTGAAAGGGACCTTGAGGATCATCCAGTTCCAATACCCCTACAACAAGCAGGGAACCTTCCACTAATCTGGTTACTCAGAGCCCCATCCAGACTGGTCTTGAACACCTGAGGGATGGGGAGTCCACAATCTCTCTGGGCAACCAGTTCCAGTGTCTCACCACCCTCACAGGAAATAATTTCTTCCTAGTATCTAATCTAAACCCACCCTTCTTCAGGTAAAGGCCGTTTCCCCTTGTCCTATCAACCTATACATGCTCTTGTGAAAAGTCCCTCCCCAGCTCTCCTGTAGACCCCCTTTAGGTACTGGAAGACTGCTATAAGGTCTCCCTGAATCCTTCTCTTCTCCTGAACAACTCCAACTGTCTCAGCCTGTCTTCATAGGAGAGGTGTTTCAGCCTCATGATCACATCAGTGGCTCTACTCTGCACTCTTGTGTTGTGGGCTCCAGAGCTGGAAGCAGCACTTCAGGTGGGGCCTCAGAAGAGCAGAGTAGAGGAGGGGAATCATGCCATCAACCTGCTGGTCCCATCGCTTTTGATGCAGCTCAGGATGTGTGTGGCCTTCTGGGCTGTAAGCACACATTGCTGAGTCATATTGAGCTTTTCTTCCACAAACATTCACAAGATTTTCTCCTCAGAGTTCGTTTCTACCCATTGTCATCCCAGCCTGTACTGGTGCTTGGTATTGCCCCAACTCAGGTGCAGGACCTTGCACTTGGCCCTTTTGCACTTCATGAGGTTTGCACAAGGCCCATCTCTCAAGCCTGTCAAGGTCCCTGTGGATGGCATCCCTTCCCTCCATCATGTCGACCACACCACCCAGCTTGGTGCATCAACAAACTTGCTGAGGGTGCACTCAATCCCACTGCCCATGTCACCAACAAAAATGTTAAAAAGTGCTGGTCCCAATACCAACCCTTGAAGAACATCACTTGTCACTGCTTTCCACTTGGACATTGAGCCATTAACCACCATTCTTTGAGTGCAACCATCCAGACAAATTTTTATTCACCAAGTGGTCCATCCATCAAATCCATGTCCTTCCAGTTTAGAGACAAGGATATTGTGTGGGACAATGTCAAACGCACATTAAAATTTATCTCTTCTTATTTGCCATCCTTTTGCTGTTACCACTTCCACAGTTTGACTACATTTCATAGTAGACCTAGGAATGGGACAGCTGTGATTCTGAGATTTGTTGATGAATGCATTTATGCACTAATCTTTGTGAAGCAATCAACCAATATAATTAGAAACCTTTCTTCATTCAGTTTTCTGAATGACTGTCCTTCTCTTACATGCCTAAATAAACTTTTGCCTCTGAGAGTAGAATTTTGTATAATTTATTTTATTTTTTTCTTCTGTGATGTGTCATGTTTCTTAAGTATATTTTTCCTGATTTTTATATAGTGTCTGAACCAAAATTCAACAGCACAAGCAAAATCAAATGTCTTGATACTTGTATTGGCCCAATGTATGAAATTCCTCATATTCATTATTTGGATTTCTAAGTACTTGTGTAGGAGCAGATAAGTACAGTACATACCTACAATGTGTTTAAATGGAAATTTCTATCAATGCAACACATGAGAACTTTAAAAAGCATATATTCATTTCCACATTAAAGAAACACAACTGAAGCATACTGAGATTCTTTTTTTATTTCATATAGTTAACAATAATTTTTGATACTGAACACTACATTAAAAAGCAGTACTTCTAATCCATTTTCGCAGTCTGATATTTTATAATGACAAGTCAGTGGGAAACAGAGTGTTGAGAGAGAAAGTAATTGAATTAGCAGCATTGAAAGGTAAACATATAATCAATCTATTACAATTTTTTAGCTATTAAAAGCACCCTCAGAAAATGCATAACAACAACTGCCTTAAAGTGCCAAGAATTTTTCTTTGTGAGGTCTGCATATGAAAAATACTTAAACATTGGTGAAGGTAACAGAGAAACAACTTCATAGGAAGGTAAGGAATCAAACTATATGGTGCCTTTTCTTCAATGGATTATTTCAAATGGTACAATATGAAAATATCAATTTATTGAAGTTATTGGTTCTCAAGAAAATATAGCACCATCATCTTTTTTTTTTTTCTTATTTGGCTTTATAGATGACCTGTTTATGAGAACAACAACAACAACAAAAGTTGTTTTGTATGTTATTTTCACAGACCCTTTATATATTATGCAACTGGTGGTCATAAAGACTGGTAATTTTAATCCTGCCACATATCATATAAATGTGTGCTTTACCTAATAAAACCTAAAAAAAACATTGTGTACACCATGCATAAAAGCAGTAAATTTACATCTTCTACCATCACACTGAAAATTATGCAAGTATCTTTACTGCATTTATAAAATGAAGTAAATTTCATATAGCAACTATTTCAAAAGTGGGATTATATGTCAAAAGTAAAGAGATAAATGAAAATCTGATCTACATAAAAAGTGTCTCAGTATGTAGTTCCTGTGTAGTCCCTTGCTGTGTGTCAGCAAGGTGGTTTAGCATGTGTTTTATGATAGCCTTCTAATCTGGGTGTCAAAGATACAGAAACATTTTTGCAGGGATCTAGCAGACAACAAAAGAAGTTTGACTTTTAGCAGATTATCATAAAATGGAAGATCTGGAGACGCATGGTGGGTAATGAATTATATTCTGTGAATGAATTTGAATTTTCTACCACGTACTGGTTTCCCTACTCTGTTTTTATGTCTTCACCTGAACTCCTGCATCCAGCTTTCGGGTCCCCAGTGCAGGAAAGATATGGACCTGTTGAAGTGTGTTCAGAGGAGGACCATGAAAAAAATCACAGGCCTGGAACAAGGAAGAAATTTTTGTACAATGAGTGTGATGAAACACCGTAACAAGTTACCCAGAGAGGTTCTGGATGCTTCATCATTGCAAAAGTTCAAGTCCAAGTTGGATGGGGCTTTGAGTGACCTCGTCTAGTGTAAGCTGTCCCTGCCTATGGCAGGGGGATAGAACTAGATGATATTTAAAGGTCCCTTCCAACCCAAACCAGTTCATGATTCTATGATTCTAAAGTAGATATAAGTAAAAGAACTTTTTATATTCCACTCATCTTAGGTAGATATGTAAAATAAGTAAATCAGACTAAATTTTCCTCTTTATAGTTGTTGAAACTGCTATAATGAATCTCAATACATCTGGATACCAACACATCCCAAAAGTAGTATTAATTTGAACTTTATGGCTTAAATCTATGTTTAAATGATTCAAAATAAATGATTAAAAAAAATTCAGATATTTATTGTATGATGTTTCATTCATTTTGGACAGATTGTTCATCTAAGTTCAGATTTATGGATATATGCAAAGAGCAAAAAAAAATCATATAATAAAGATCATAATTCATTTCTTATCAGCATTTTTCTGATAGGAGAACAGCTGCCTGTTTTCACCCTTTCATCACAGTAGAAGCTAGATCAAATGTTTTCATTGCACTTTTCAGATTTCCTTGTCCCAATGAAAATCCAATAATTTTATAGTCATTTTAATAATTCAATATACAGAAATAGTTTGCATTCTTTTATAGTGACATACTGTGCCTTGAACTGAAACTGTTAAGAAAACATAAAGAACTTTTGTGACTATTTTTCCAGTAGTCAGTGAGAAGACAGTTGATACTGATTTCCACAAAAAGAAATATATGCTTCTGTTAAATATATATCATCTGATCAAAATCTGAGAGAAAATGAAGAGATCCTGGAGCGGGAAAGTTGACTAACCATTTTCATTACTTTTTGACAGAATAAGATTTTCACTTTTTTTTAATGCGTTCCCTTTTTATCCCAATTTCTATAAATAAGAATGATTAGCAGAAGGTTGGATTTTGCTTTTTTATTTTGAAAAATGTGTCCACATATATGCATGATAAAAATAGCTATGCTATATTTTAAGACTAGGATTTTTTAGCAAACAAGGAACATACCACTGTGTGTGCATCGGAGTTCATGCTTGTGTTTGCACACAGACATCTTTATAGAAAGTAGTGAATGCATACATGCAGTGAAATTTTTTAGGAAAATTTATGCATTATAGAAATTTTATGGGAATCTTGTTCTCAGTCAGCAATTTTCTCTCACTTATCTTTTAGATACTGAAAGAAGCTGTTGCCTTCCTTTGCCTTGTGCTTGACTTGTCCCAGATGCAAGAATGGATCAGAAAACAAGTTATTTTCCCTATTAGACTCTACTGATTAACTCCTGTTTTTCAGATTGTCTTCCAAAAATTTCTTCCAGAAATTTTAAGAAAGATCTGAAGAAAATTTGTGAAGTCTCACTTGGGTTTAATTAATGATGAACAGAGGATGGAGAACATTATTTTTAGACTTTCACGGGTTATTAGACATTTTCATATATAAATGGGAGTCAAAAGTTATAAATAAGTCTAACAAAACTTTCAGAAACTGCCCTTCTGATATAAATAGTATTCAATATTAGACCTGTCCAGTTGAAGATAGATTCTTTTTTTGTTTGTTTGGCTGTTGTTATTGTTGGGTTTGTGTTTGTGTTTCTTTTTTTTTTTCCACATATGTGCAAATATTGAGTACTTTCAAAGATTTATGAGAGGTTGAGCTCAGGGGTACTGAGGACCTTATGAATAGTAAGATGTTTGTATGAAAACTGAGGTAGAGTAATTTATAATTTCAGCTTGGAATCTGTGAATTCTGGATCTGTTAGTATCTCTATAGATACTTTTGCTGTTACGCTTTCTTTTTGCCTCCAAGATGGAGTTTTTTGCTAAATTGACATTTTTCTTAATGGATTATGGAAAATGAAAAATGTCCGTACTTCAAGAAATGGAGTTACAATACATTAGTCTTGATTTACACTTTTCTCAGCTTAAACTATCAGGTTTAAACTGTTAGGTTTAAACTATTACAACATGAAACAGCAGCTTCAAAAGAAGATTGACTATCTTGAGTGAGACGCTTTTCTTCTAAGGAAGAAAGCACCCTTCATATAATATTTAACTATTAATCCATACTTATAGCTGATTTTTTTTCCCTTTCCAAGCATTAATTATATTTGTTTTTTTAATAGTCTCTTCTATTAAACTGTAGCATGAGCTTTCAAATACATAGTTAGTAGTTACGCATCCAATTAGCACCAAAAGACAAAGGTGGGTACATGCTTTCACTGGTATCTTTAAATTTTGATTCTCTTCTCATGTGTGTTTTTCACAGTAATCTTCCCACATTCTTACAAATCATTAAGAGCACCTAGGAAATTGTCTCCAACAGAGGCACAAAAATTTTTTGCTGAAAATGGTCTAGTCCCATTAAGCTACCATGGAGCTATACCATAGTTGCATGATGTTCACTGAGAAATAACCACTAGTGATTATCTTGATCCCCTTACACAGTTTAACCTACAGAGACTGTCAAGCATTGATCAATAAACAATCAAACAAATCAGGTACCCACAAGGACAGAGCAGGAATTTTGCATTAATTGGCAAAACCTGAAAAATTGTTTATATCATCTGGCTTTTCTGAATGCTCTACAGCTGACACATTAATAAACTTATGTCGTAAAGCAAAAGAGAGCAAAAGTGTACCTTTTCAATGCTTCAGTACTGTAACAAATCTGTACAAGTTCATAGTGATACTAAATTTTACCTTCTTGTGAGCTTCTGTTGCCTGGCACCAGGTCAGCTTCTCATCTGCCACCGTTAAATTCTTCAGCCCTTGGTACCGATGCGATGCATCTGTAACTTCTGTGTTTATAAAAACAACATAGTAATTCTGGAGAGTTTGTATTCCTGAACCACAATTATTATCATAATTTCTATAATTCCAGTCTCTTCTCTTCCTTATAGAGCAGCATTTCTTGCCTAAATTCACTATCTTTGATAGATGTTTCTTACTGATATTTCATGCAAAATATTTTTGATTACTTTTAGTCATACTGGGCTGTGAATCACAAAACCATTTTCAGTTTTTACATCTGTTCTTAGAAAAAATAAATGACAGTCACAAGAATGCAGACTTGGCCCAACCTTTTTTCCCACAACCACTGTAGAATTTTTTTCACTTTCATTGCTGCAGGCCATAAATACTGAAAATCCTAATTAAAACACGAAGTTTGACTCTGTTCTCTTCAGGGATTAGAGAAACTAAGTGAAAGGAATGTGAATTAAAAAATTATACTGTTCCCAACAAAGACACCCTCAGAGTTTTAAATTGTTAACTTTTCTTTGCTCTGGGATCATGTACCTTGTAAGAGAAATAGTTACTGTGGAAAAACTAATGAATGTAGACATCATTCAAACCAGTTTCACACATACACAAAGTGTCAATGTGAATAGAATTTCAGACAAAAACATCTAAGCAATTATTCAAGGAGGAAAGAATTATATTTGCTAGATACAAAGACAGCTTTGTTGCCTCTGGCTTCATAGAAATAAGTGTACTTGTGTTTGTGTGTGTATGTAAAGTGTGCCTTTACAGTAGTAATAAGGCTTCACCACTTGAACAAACCAGGCAAGAAAACTGACACATTTTCCAGAGCTGATGTCAAGAGCTGCAGGTCAAGGTCAGGCTAAACATAATACCTTCTCCCTGTTCAAGGCAACTTTGATTGTTGCCTCTCTTCTTCTCTCTTTTTTTTTTCTTTTAACTTTTTTTATTTTTTTTCTTACAGGTAACACACTCCAGTTGAAAAGGGGGAAAAGTATCTACATTTGTCAGAATCTTGCCTGACTGCAGCCTCCTTGTTGATAAGAAAATTAAAAAAAAAATCTAACATTTTGTCTGGATTATTCTTACAACAGATAAAGCCAGTTTATTTCTTACAACAGATGATAGCCTGTTTGTTTCATGGGGTATTTTTACTTTGTATTGTACTGTATAAAAAAATCAATATTAAAAAGAACTCTGGATACAGACAATTAACCAGATTCCAATATTTTAACAAAATAAATTAAAAACCAAATGAGTGAGGTTTTGTAAGTGGACTGTGATTTTCCATGGTACATTATCTGGCTGATCATGTAGTATTTTATACAGGATCTCACAGTGTTTTAGCAGAACTGACTTGGGCTTTTTTAAGGCTATCAAAATATTTATACAAAGATTAGCATAGAATAGAATAAACTATTTCAGTTGGAAGGGACCTACAATGATCATCTAGTCTAATTACTTGATTAATTCAGGGCTAACCAAAAATTAAAGCATGTTATTAAGGTCATTTTCCAAATGCCTCTTAAACACTGATGGCCTTGGGGCATCAACCCTCTCTCTAGGAAGCTGTTCCAGTGCTTAACCACTCTCTCAGTACCAGGAAATGCTTCTTAATGTCCAGTCAAAACCTCCCCTACTGCAGCTTTGAACCATTCTTGATTAACATATAAGATAAAAAATGCAAGACTACTACATTCAGTCAGTTCAGGCCTAACTGCACACCCAATTTTTATAGAGGAAAATGATGTTCCTTTAGTAATTAGATAATTTGCCTATCATTAAGAAAATTGTTTGTATCTGAACTCTTTCTTCAATAAACAGTTACTAGTTTCTGCAAAACACTTTTTTTTCTCTCACTCTTCTGGGTTTTCTATGTAGTACTGCAAAAAACAATTTGGTCTCTTCTACAGAGGTCTAATATTCCAGGAACATAAAGAACTGCTATATGTAACCAGATACCAGTTGCATGACTGTGCAACCTGCTCATTGTGTTCAACGGTATGCTCCATTAATTTAACACATCTGAATAAAAAAGCATTGCAGAAAGACATTTTAAAGCACAGGTTCACTACATCTAAGCCAAGTGTCTTTCAGTTAGCAACCTGCACTCTCTAGACAGTCATTAGGGAGAGAAAAGTATTCCAGATGTGAGATTCAACCCATGAAAGGCATGAACTATGATTCTTTCTCTATTGAAAATATTGCTTTTTGAGGCCTGGCTGGCCTGGGCATTCTCAACAGTGTCAAAAAGCCAACCACATTTTCATATACACTTAGGTGTTCAGCCTATTTAATAAAATTCAACAGGAATTTAAGCACTAAATTCAGGGTTGTGGGTTTTTTGTTGTTGTGCTCTATTACCATAGACTAGTTTAGTCTTATTTAATTTTGAGAATTTTAGACCAGACTAGAGTAGACCACAATAATTAAGTTTGAAGGACCTATAATGATCATCTCCTGATCAATTCAGGGTTGACCAAAAGTTAAAGCTATTAAGGGCATTGTCTAAAGAAGCTCTTTCAACATTTTCATAAATGACTTGGATCCAGGACTTAAACGCACACTACTTTTGCAGGTGATACTAAATTGGGATGAACTGGGGACTCCTTTGAAGGCAGGGAGGCCCTGCAGAGAGACCTCATCAGACTAGAAGCCTGGGCAATCACCAACTGAATGAAGTTCGTCAAGGGGAAGTTATACAGCAGGTTATACAAAATTTCTATATTCTTTCTTCATTTACTGTTCTTTCTACAGCTATGAGTATCCTACTTGCTCTCCTCTGGGCTGCTTCTGCAGGACCATATTAGCATGGAACTGGGCACTTTCAGAGGCTAAAATGTCCATATTTTTCCAACTTTCAATTTTGCAGATAAGTAATGTACAAACAGAAAATGCAGGGTTCAAATTTACAAATGGACATAGCTGTTACATGATTCAGAATCACTATGGGTTTCTTGTCCTCCACTTTAGGCATACTACTCTCAAAATGACATTCACAGCCACTAAATGCCTAGCATGAGATGGATCTGTGCTAAGCACTAACTTTTTACTTTAAACTATTAGAATAGCTTATTTATGTTAGACTTTCACAAGAGTCTTTATCCAATCAAGAATCTAATTTACACAAATAAATGAGTCTGATTCACAACCCATTACTTTGGAATTAATGTATGCGACACATATAATATCCCCCACTTTAAAGTGCTAGAAGCCAAAGTGATCAATGGAATAATTGCAAGATATCTACAGTGCACTTGCAATAGAAGCCTTTAAGTTACTGATCTATGGATGATAAGAGGAAAAAGCAGATTTGGTGAATGATAAGTCCTGGTACTTAGCTGAAACAGTTCAAATTAAATAAAAAAACACTGAAAAGGAAAAAAGAAGTTAATGAATAGTGTTGATTTAGGTTAGAAGTAGACCTACAAAAGTTGCAAATTATTTTTGGTACTAAGCTTGATATTAACATAATACATATTTTTTGAGCAGAAATCCATAGCATAAGGTAAGTTAAATATTCAGATGACAACACTTCTTTCAGTTTTCAGAAGGCTCTGAGGAGCTTCATAAATTGAGATAATACATGGTGGCTGGGCAATGAAAGCAAATTTCACTGTAGAGAAATGCAAGCTAATGTACAGTTGAAGGAACAATTTGAACTTGCACAAACTGATGGATTCTAAATTAAGAGTAGCCATCCTAGAAAAAGCAGAAGAGCAAAAAAAGGATAATTTAAAAAACTTTAGGGAAAACATCTGTTGAATGCCCACTGGCTGTCAATAAAAGAAAGCAAGTGGTAGAATATTATGAAATTAATTAAGTAAAACACTGAAAATATTGTGTCGGAGGGATAGCTTCATTTTAATATAAGAAAATAAGTATAAAATTCAGGGAAAGACAGAAAAAACCTTACTGCAATACCGTAAGGAAATATTAGATATAACAGAACTCTGAAACCAGATGAACAGATGATTAAAACTGCTGTAGTGCCTTTGATTTTGTTAGTATTGTGAAATTTACAGCAGCTGAAAATTTGGCCACTAAATTTAAAGAAGAGATGAATACCAGATGATTGACTGAGAAGTATACAATAACAAACAGTTTAAAACAACTATATGTTCTTGTTTTCCCCTTTAATTACAAAAATAAAAGACAAAACACTTCAAAAAAAAGAAAAAAAAGTAGTTACAGCGAAAAAACCCACATACAGAATGGGGGTGGGACTAAAAAATGTTTTATTAGAAATCGTTACTGCAAAACAGTGAGGCAAGTATTTTATTTTCCAATATATACCCCATACATACATGTTTTGAGTTCGGCTTCTGCGATGATTTTTTCTTTCCCCTTGATTTAGAGACTCTTTTCATTCTTATGCTTTTTTCTCATACGTTTCTTAGCATGGCCTGCCCTAAAATATATTTTTTGCAATCAACATTTAAAGAGATTACTACTGAAAAAAGAATGTTGGAAGAAAAAAATTCCCTGTTAGTCCTAAAATAAACAAAAAAGCAGGCAGACGACCCAAATAAAATTCAGACAACAGTAAGGCATGCAGAACTGCTTAATTGAAGTAATGGAAAATGTCTTCTGGGCTACAACCCTGAAAACAACTCAGGAGTGTCTGGTTTCTTGTGACACTATGTGTATATCAATTACTTTCTCTGTTCTCAATTTTAAGATAAAATTAATAACACTTTTTTCATCTAAGAAAATTGTCAATTGTCAGATACATTTCTAATGTGAGGCTATCTTATCTTTTATTTGCTCTAAAATGACAAAATTATCTCCAGGTGAGATTATTTAAAATGAACCTAGTCTTTTACTGTTTGGTGAACCAGCCCCAAAAATATAAGTGGCAAGTCAGTCAATCAGTCAGAGATGGGTTAATTAGAAATTCCATTCAGTGCTTCATGTCTAAATCCTGTTAGATAGTATCTTCCTCTAGAGGTCTGAAACATTACCTGCTTCTCTCTGTTCACCAGATAAGAGAGGTGCACTTATGGGGTGTAAAGTTCAGTAAACATCTAAACAGTGCATGAAAACACATTATTCAAGTGAACAGGCTATAAGTCTACAGAAAATAAATTATCACTTGTTTTTAAAGCAAAACATTCTTTCATACATTATATGTACCTTTCTGTACCTATCATTCTCTCATATTTACTGGCATGTTAAAAGAACTTTTTCATTCATCTATTGGTATTTTGCTATGCTTTTATACAAGGTTGTTATTATTATTGCCATTGCTGTTGTTATTTATAAAGAAAGTATTCATAGAGAAATATGATTGTTATACAAGGTCAAAATTTTCTTCTTTAATCCACATTACTAAAGGAAAAATCACAGTAGATTATATTCCTGCATTTTTAATACACTTATCTATTGTAATGATTATACAGAAGAAATTTTTCTGATGTTACTGAATTTGGAAATGGAAGGAGATCCAGATGATCTTGACAAGATAACTGGTATCAGTGCCTCAGGTCCATTTTTGTCTCTGAAACATTGGAAATTATTTAAATGAAGCAAGACTGTGCTACTTTGGAAAAATACAGTCCAAATATAATTAGGACTGAGTCTGAGATTTGGAGGGTTTTTTCTTTCTTTTTTTTTTTTAATTATATTGGGGAACATACTTCAGTGGAAAACACCTTAAGTTTTGCTCATGATATTAATTTATCATACTCTGGGAAGGACAGAAATCTCCACTCTATGTAATTAAGAGAATCCTTTATCGGAACACACAATTTGATCAATACAAGTTGCTGCAGTTAAAATTCTATATTATCTCATTTTACTAAATAACAGAAGATAAAAGGAGCTGACATCAGACATTGACAAATTCTTCCTGCACTAAGCGTTTTCACAACAGTAGTCTCCAAATACGCAACTTATATGAAACATATATCCTAGTAGTTGTTTTTGTAATAAAAATGTTAAGTAAAAAAAAAAATAGACACATTGCAATTATGGACCTTAGTTGCCTGAGTAGTGAGAATAGAAAATTCTTTGAATGTAAACAGAACAAAGCACAGAAATGTTAATGATCCAAACTTACGTAAATGGTGCATAACATAGATTAATTGTATATTTTCCAAGATTTCTTTCAAGTAAAATTTTTCTTCTTTGGTATAAATGAAATGACTAAATAACTAAAGAAGACTAAAATGTCTTCTACTTAAAATATCTTTTTTCTTCTATTTTTTTTAATTAAAAAAAAAAAAAAAACACAAAATACCCAACCAACCACCACCAATAACAAGAAAAAAAAAAAATCATCAAAACCCACCTTTCACGCTTCATTAGAACAAAAGTAGAAAACTGTTCAGATAAGTCATGTGAGAAAGATTCAAACCAGGGTCTGAAAATGTACTACACTTGCAATTTTTTATGACTTCCAGCTTTGTAACAAACTTTGCATAGTTCTGTCTCCATCTCTAGGAAAGCTTCTTTATTTCTCTCACCTAAGAGGTCTTGCTGTCTACATGCTTCCTGCTGTTTTCAATAATCAGTTCTCTAGTTTAGCTGCAGACTGCCACTGTGTCCAAAGGCTTGTTACCTCATCCCATGCCCTGATGCTTCACCAACAGGTCATATGCATGTGCTCTGATAGAGAATGTGCCATCCGTCCTTCCATTCAGAGAGTTCCATGAAAGGTGACTGTAACAGCCAGGGAAAGACAAATGTCCAAGTTTCCTCTCCTCTGTTAAGCCATTCCACCTAAAAAAGCGTAACATTTGGTAATATGCTTTAAATAATACATAAACACAAAAAAGCTGTTAATGTTACCTAGTGCTGAGGACTTACCACTGTATTTTGTAGACCATACTTGCCCTGTTCTGAACCTCAATCTTTCTGTTGGTCAGACTAAGCCTTAGAGATCACTACACCTCAATACCATGATGATGACACTTCTGAGGGCTTTATAGAGAAATCTTTCCTCCACTACTTCTTTAGCAGCCAAAACCACAAAGTGCATCTATGCATTATGCTGTAGAGACTTGATATCTGGAAATGGGAAAGGTGCTGTAAGCCTCACAAACTTTTAGCTATTACCATAACAAAAAGCACAAATAAGTCAACTCTTTTGGAAAAGCACCAAACAGTGACATTCATAACTTTAGAACTAGTCACTGTTTATTTTCTTTTATATATGTATATTAGATTGCTTTGTGCAAACTATAAATCTGCTCCTTTAGGACAAATAAGGAATAAATCACAGTCTGAATAATAAGATCTAATAGCTGACACATTTAGCAAAATTATCTTCAAATCTCCCAATAGACAACAAATGCAATGAAACTTGTTTTTAACAGATTTGAAAGCATAAATTTGAAAGCATTTTCTGTATTTTTAACTTCTTGTTGTGATGTTCTTCTCACTGTACTAAAATTTAATTTGCAGTTCTTCCTTTACTGTTTAAAATGACATTGTTGTGGGAATTTTACCTGTATATACACAATAAAGAACTGTTGTCTTCTGAAAAGCAACTTAGTGAGTGGAAAACCAAAGCTCTCTTGGTGAGGAGACTGAGGGGAGACCTCAGTGCAGTTACAACTTCCTCATGAGAGGAAGAGGAGAGGCAGCCACTGATTTCTCCTCTGTGGTCACCAGTGACAGAACCTAAGGGAATGGCCTGAAGGTGTGTCACAGGAGGTTTAGGTTGGATATTAGAAAAAAATTCTTCACCCAGAGGGTAGTTGAGCACTGGAACAGGCTCCCCAAGGAAGTGGTCACAGCACCAAGACTGACAGATGATACTCTCAGGCACGTGGTGTGACTCATGGGGGTGGTCTGTGCAGAGCTAAGAGTTGAACTCAATGATCCTTGTTGGTCCCTTCCAACTCAGCAGATTCTGTGATTCTGTGATTCTGTGATTCTGTAATAAATAAATATAAGATATGAATTCATTAATTGGACCAAGCATTTTTCAGGACTGCTAAAATAATACAGAGCTAGGGTCTAGTCTAATTCATATAGACATCTAACCTTTTTTCTAATTTTATGTCCCTAGTGCACCAGTCCCCCGAAATAGGTTTAGTTCTACAGTCAGTGGAAAGCGGTTTTCAAAGGCTTTCAGAAGGAAATTATTTTAGTCTAACATGGAGGCCTTTTCTATTGAGTATGATATTGACGTTCTTTATGAAATGACAGGATGATCTTTAGATGCTGGATCCCTTTGTTGACAGAGGAATGTGCCAGGTTTCCCACCTAGTCTGTGCATGAGGATGAATAGTGCACCACTGATGTTCTATGTTCTTCATTCAGAGGTAGTCCCAATAGATATGGTTGCTATAAACATGGTCTTGGGGAGACAAATGGGTGAATGGCCTTGTGATCACTGGCCTAGGATTCTCATTTAGATTGACACAGAATGATTGGCCAAATCACAGAATCCAGGGGTTTGGGGGGATTTTATGGCACAGGATAAAATCTAACTTGTCTTCTCGTGGACTGCTTCCTAAACAAACAATACTAGAAAAAAATAGACATGCTGTACTACTTCTGCTAAGTGCTGTGCAAATGCACCAAATGTAGGCCTTAACTACTGACCTCTAATTTAAAGGGAAAAGAGCCAATAACATATCCAAAGCAAGAATGATGGGATTACTGTCCACAAGTCCATTTCAAATATGGAGCTGTCACAGATATAGACAAGTTTAAGATAAGGAATGAAAACAAATATCAGAAGCACATGTTCTACTATATGGTTTGCTTAGCATCATTCTTTTAATTGAAGCTCAAGAATCTGCTCTTATAAATGTGTGATAAATAAGAGTGGCAGAGGATGCAAGCTAATCTATTCCCTAATGTCTTTCCGGTACCTCTTCAATAAGAGTTATTATCATGTTCCTAATGTTACTTTAGAAAAGACTGGAAATTTTGGTTACAGTTGAGTGGATTATAACAGCCTTTCTGGCTTTGCTGAACAGAAAGAAATCCAAAAGAAACTGAAGCCAGCAGTGAGGCTTTATGCTATCCTGCCATACTGAGACACTGAATATCCATGTTTTACTTTAGCCAGTACCAGTGTCTTTTTAAAAACCTATCATTAATCCATTTCTTACCAGAAAATGTTTTAAGAATAATATTCATGTGCATAACTTTGAGTTATTTGGCATTGCGGGATTTGTAGGTAATCATGTCCTTTCGGCCACTCACGGAGGGGTTCATGTTCACTGTTTAGGAATAAACAGTCTTGAATCAGACTTTCTGCATCCATGCCAAACTATTTGGCCTGCGGCTGCTCTGACTCTATATTAGTATTCCTGAAACCTGACTATTATTTTGTGCAGATTTTTTTTCAGTTCAAGGAATGCAACATAATGTGGAGGTTATATTATGGTTCATTGTTTTTTAATGGATAAAACAAGGGTTTGGCGTGAGGATATGAGGAGTCTTCTGAAGATGCACAGATTACTGGGATAAGTGTTCGTGGACTTGGAAAAGAGAAAAAACCCCACGGTTGCTATTATCCCATCTGAACAGATCTTAAGTGAATCAACTAATATCTAGACATCTTCTTGCAGAGCATGCTTTTAGCAATCCAAATCATCATCATGGCTAGGCTTCGCGAACGAAGATTTGGGAAGGGCTTTACCCACGTTTGTAACAAGCGTGTTGGTGGCTAAAAAGGCCAATACGAGATAGGCATGTCTGGTTGAAAAAGGCACAGCAGAAAGACTCCTTAGGTGCTATATTCTGCAAGGCACAAATCTTTCTGCATCATCTTTTCGCCTCGAGAGTGATCCTTTGTGCATTCTCAAAAGCATCAGCAGCGTTATAGATGGTGTGTCTCTAGACCTCCTGATTGGAGGCCAGAGTAGACCAGTTATGGTGATCAGTATGGCCAAGGTTGAGATCTTGTTTCAGGGAGTCCTTGTATCTTCACTTCGGGACTCCTGTGTTGCAGCAGCCGGTGGCAAGTTCACCATAAAGCAAGATCTTGGGGAGGCGGTGGTCCTTCATCCTTGAGACGTACCCTGCCCAACGCAGCTGTGTTCTCAGCAACATGGTCTCAATAGTTGTGATTGCTGCTTGTTCTAGAACAGATGTATTAGTCACACAATCTGACCAGTGGATGTTTAGGATTGTACGGAGGCAGCATTGATGGAAGTGTTCTAGGAGTCACAGGTGGTGGCAGTAGATGACCCATGATTTGGATCCATATAAGAGAGCAGACAGCCCTATGGCTCTGTAAACACTGATCACTGTATTTTTCTTCAAGTGTTTATTTTGCCAAACTCTTTTATGAAGCTTTATGAAGGCACTATATGCCTTTGCTAACCTGTTGTCTATCTTTCCATCAATCTTACCATCCAAGGAGGTGAGGCTACCAAGGTAATTAAACTGCTGGATTGATTTGAGCTCTGATTCACCAATGGTGATATGGGGATGATGGAAGACTTCCTGAAGTGCCAGTTGATAGAAAACTTCTGTCTTCTTTAAGCTGACTTTGAGCCCAAAGAGCTCAGCAGCGTCTGCAAAGCAGGATGTTAAACGCTGCAGAGCTGCTTCTGTGTGGACAACAAGGACGGCGTCATCAGCATAAAGCAGCTCCCGGACAAGATGGTTTAAGGTCTTAGTATGGGCCTTCAATCGCCTTAGGTTGAAAAGGCTTCCATCAGTACAATATCGAATGTAGATACCGTCCTGATCATCGAGGTCTGCTGTGGCCCTTTGGAGCATCATTCTGAAAAAGACTGTGAATAGGGTTGGTGCAAGAACGCAGCCTTGTTTCACACCAGTAGTTATTAGCAAGGGCTCAGAAAGTGCATTGCCATATCTGACTTGGCCATGCTGATCCTCATGGAGTGAGATGATCATTTTGAGGAACTTGGGGGAACAACCTAATCGATCCAAAATCTTCCATAGACCTTTTCAGCTCACAGTATCGAAAGCCTTGATGAGGTCGACAAAGGTTACATAGAGACCTTTGTTCTGTTCCCTACACTTCTCTTGCAGTTGTCTAAGAACAAATACCATGTCTGTGGTACTCCTGTTGGCTCTGAAACCACATTGGCTTTCAGGAAGAATTCCTTCTGCTATAGCGGGTATTAGTCTGTTCAAGAATATTCTAGCCAGGATTTTGCTGGCAATGGAGAGCAGAGTAATACCACGGTAATTTGAATAGTCTGATTTAACTCCTCTCTTCTTATACAAAGTGATGATGACTGCATCACGAAGGTCTGATGGGAGTTCGCCTAGTTCCCAACAGCACACCACAAGCTCATGAAATTTAGCATGGAGTGCAAGGCCCCCATGTTTCCAGACTTCAGGTGGAATTCCATCAACCCGAGCTGCTTTGCCAATTTTCACCTGCTGTATGGCCTTAAGGCCATAAAGTGGGGGCAGTATCCAATTCATACTTCACCGGTTGTTGTGTGATGGACCGAATAGCTGAGTCTTGGACTACATGGCTAGTACTGAAGAGAGTCTGAAAGTGTTCAGACCACTTGACCATCAGTGCTGAGTAGAGGCCTTCAGACTTGGTATGTAGGCCCGTATGCTGTTTTCAGGGCCTCATAGAATCCTTTGTGATCACCCGTGTCTGCGCATAATTGAGTTTTTTCAGCTAGATTGATCCACCACTTCTGGATGTCACGGAGTTTCTGTTGAAGCTTCCTGCATGCAAGACAAAAGGATGTTTTTCTTACATGACAGGATGGCAGTGCAAGATGTGCTTGGTTCTCTTCTTCCTCAACATTTCCTGGATCTCTTGCTTGTTTTCATCAAACCAGTCCTTGTTCTTCTTGAGGGAGAACCCTAAGGATTCTTCAGAGGACTGGAGGATGCTCTTTTTAATATGGTGCCAAAGTGATTCAGGAGAGGCATCTGTAGAATCTACTGAATGGTTTTCGAGCCTAGTTTGAAGATTTTCCTGTAATCTGTTTCTCACTGTGGCTGATTGGAGATCGCTAACTTGGAGTCACCTCCTTGGGATACTGCCCCTTTTAGGTTTGAAGCAATCCAAATCAGTCAGGGAGTAAAGGAAGAGCTAAATAGTGTGAGGAAAGGATTTCAGGCTTGTGCTTTTTCTCTGGCTTTTATTTATTGCAGTAGTACTCAGATTCCCTTGTTGTGTTAACATAATTCACAACAGAAAAGGTTGGAAAGAGAATTCTGTATTTCAAGAAATCTAGATATTGAAGTTATTCTTAACTAATTTTTTAAAGGATATTTCTGAAGAAAAAAATATTTTTTCCAGAAAAATAAGTGATAAAATATACCATGAGTACACACAAGTAAAATGACTGTGATTGCTGGCAGTTATGTATCTCATGCTCTCATTTAAAACATTCTAGTTATTTGTCATTATAGCAATGGAGTGAGAAGTAAGGTAAAAAGAGACAGAATGTACATGGTGTTGTGACATAGGCAGCATTTTTTTGTCCTTTATGAATTAATACAACATCAAAATGTTCATCATATGTATGGAAAAACAAAATTGAAGTCTAAGACAGAAACTGAAAAATACAGAAGAAAACTTATTAAATGGTACTTTATATTTTTTGCTTTGTCAAATAATTTTTGTTCAGGTTTTTGACTATAGATAATTAAGTACATTCATTTACAATCATAAAAGCCATTGATATCTATTAGCTTTATGTGATTACCCATCTTTGTTCTTTCTTGCAAATGTCAGTATAAGCAGTAAGTGCAACCATGCTCTTTTTATTCTTAGGAATGGCACTTCTCAGAAAGCAGTCCCACGTATTAGTTTCGGAAGAATACAGAATACCAAAGTTTCTAAATGTCTTCATTTTATTAGATGAGCTTCTAACTTTGCAGATGCCTTGAAACTCAGTATTAAATTCTATGGTTTTCTTACTGTCCTTTAAAACCTATGCCCATATATTATTTTTTTTCACAATGGTAAATGTTAATCATACCTAAAGCAGTCTGTAACAAAATCTTAATGGTCTATCACTGGTATATATCTGTTGATCACAGACACAGCTGAAAAGATGGAAGAAAAGCTTGCATTTTTGTGTTGGTTCGTCTTCCTTATCATGACATATTGATGTGGTTTATGAGTGATAATAAATGGATAAACTGGGGAATATTAAACAATAAACTCTTATTTTTAAGGATATAAATCTTTTGTGCATTAAGTAACTAAGGTTGAAATAACACAATAAAATAAAGCTACATCACAGTTAGAACCTGGAGGATTATTTTTAACTGTTGACATTTATTTTGGGGTCGTAGAATAGGCTTGACCTGAGTGGCTATGTCATATGCATTGAACATGTGCTTTCATGGGCTAGGGCTGATATCAGAATAGGACATTTTCAGGGAACTACTGGAGGCAATTCAAAAAGTAATGCCTCTAGTCCTTATCTATTTTAGAAAGCAGGTTTTCTGAAGAATAAGTAGTGAAGATGATACACACAGCACTGGAAAGAGCCGATTTCATCCTTAGGAGAATGGAAATCGTACAACCATGATCTTTATATGAGGTGTTAAAAGAGAACATACACTGCCCTCAGACTATGGGGTTTTGAGGTACAGTTGTAAAGATACACAGAATCACAGAATCACAGAATCAACTAGGCTGGAAAAGACCTTTGAGATCATCGAGTCTAAACCTTGACCCAACACCACTTTGTCCACTAGACCATAGCAGTAAGTGCCACATCCAGTCCCTTCTTAAGCACCTCCAGGGATGGTGACTCCACCACCTGCCTGGGCAGCCCATTCCAGTGTCTAATCACTCCTTCTCTGAAGAACTTCTTCGTAATGTCTAACCTAAACCTTCTCTAGTGGAGCTTAAGACATCTTAAGACAAAGATGTTCTTGGAGTTAAAGGCAAGAAAATATTAATGTTTTCATCTGTCATGTTAATTTGGTGCAATTGGTTAGACTAGGACTATGAAAAAATTATGTGCAGTCTTTTCTTCAACAAAACCTTAGGGCTCCTGTTTTCCTAAGCATTTTGCCTTTTTTTTTTTCTTTTCCTGCAGAGAATGTGTTCTACAAGTGTTCATCAGAATAGTTATAACAAAGATTTTGAGTGGTAAACAGAATTTCTCATTGTGCCTGTCTCTCTCCTGTTGAAAGAGACTGAAAAGAGACCAGCAATGAATAAATCTTCCTTTTATTTTGTTGTCCCTTTGGCAATACACCTGGAAAAGGGGTTAACATTTAATCATTATCACTAGCACACAGGCACACACACTCATTTGATGCACTTAATGATTTTCATTTAAAAATGTGACTTAAGGAATGGTTCAAAAATACGCAAAAGAAGGTGTGACAATTTAGGCTGGTATATTGTGCTGACTGAACATAACATTCTGTTTTTAGGCGCTTGTGTTAAATACAGGCTCCTGCAGAACAGCTGATTGTAAGTAGTTCATAGTTTTAAGCACAAAGAGTATTTAATAATTAATCTCAGACAACTATGCTTGTTATGCCATTTTGCTTCATTTTACAGATTATTAATGAACTAGAAGTTAATTTTAATCTGTACTATAAATGCCCCAGGCCATACACAATGTGAGATGATTTATGATTCCAGTGTAATCAATAGGATAAACTGATGTCCAGGTATTGCTTATATTACACACTGGAATAAATATATTCAAAATCTCATTTAACTTGTCTGTTTAGCACAAACAGAAATTCTACATACTTGTTTTTCTCTCATTCCCTTAGAGGAAAGTAAAGCAAATCAAATGGCAATTTACCATAACTTTATTTAGAGGTCACTTACTCTTCCTTTCCCCAAAGAATTCCCGTTATTCACCTATTTGTAAATATGCTTAGCAAATAATGTTTCCATGTGTTTAAAAATACTGACAACTCTTTTCACTGCTAACAGTTGTCCTGGGTTGCAGAGCTAGGGATTTTAGAGCTTACTATTAGATTCCAGGATATGTTTTTTCCCTGCTGGTCCTAGAATCACTTTCTACTTGGTCATCCTTCTTTTCATGACCTGCAAAGCTATTTTAAGCAAGTCTTTGAAGAAAATTAATTGCATGGATCCCTAAAAAACCCTTTAATGTCTCTGTGTTTGTTACTGGGTTGAGTGGGTTCTTTTCGTCTTGATTGCCAGAAGCTGTCAAGCAGAATAGTCTTGCACAGTAAAAAGAAGATTAAAGACAGCTCAGCACTGTAAATCGAACAAAATGATAAAACATTGTAAAGGTAGCACATATATAACAGTTTATAATTAAAATATAGAAAAATCTTAAATATCAATTGGAAAGTAAGAATTTGAATACTCATAATTCTTGTTCTTAAAAAATTAAATATTGCTCTTACAAACTGTAATGCATTTTTTTTCCCTACTTTATTTCCTACAGCAAGAATATTGCTGCCATATATATTCCTGCTTTTGGAATAAATTTTCACATTGGATTAAAATGCACAGTCCCTTTTACTGCATACTTTGACTTCTTCAGTACCAACATAGAAGAAAGTGTAAGAATTTAATAATAGATGCATACACATCCCAATACCCTTCCCCTCTTCATAGGTCCAAATGGAGTTTTTACTAATTGAAATTACAACTGTCCATTAAATGTGGTATCAAGTTTCCCTTTTGGAAGTTTTCAACTGTTCTTGCAAACATTCACTTGTCTTTGAGTCTAGTAAACTACTTGCCTGTAACACCATGATGTGACAACATGTTCTATGGATACTTTCAGATACTTTCAGATACTTCCTATCTTTTGACATTTTTTAAATTCACAGCTTTTTATTAATTTCTCATTAAACTTCAGAAGCGTTCACAGGCAGGAAAATGGTGTATATTGTTCTCCCTTCTCTATAGTTTGTGATTATTATGAGCAAATTGTCAGAAAACATGACAGGTGCTTAGAACAAAAAAAAAAAAACAAAACAAACAAAAATAGAGGCTCTACTTGAAAAAAATTATAATCTTGCTGTATTGATAAGAACTACTTTATCTGATTTACACCTCCTCCTGTTCCAAAAACATCCTGAGATTTTTCTATCTTTCTTGATATATGATTTCCTCTCCCATTTCCACATCATTCTTCTCACTCTTCTTTGAACACCCAGAGATTTCTGAAAAGAGGTGATGGGTGATAAATAGCTGATATTGTGAAAAGAGGCAAATGACTGGACTGTATAATCAAATAACTTTATGCCACTTTGAATGGACATATACGGTTTTGGTCCCTCCTTGTAGCTACATTGAGGATGCTCCAAAAAAAGGCCTGTTAGAGGAAAGGTGTCTGCAAGGAATTGGCACAGTCACTGGATGTTACACTGGCATTATATTCCTGATCAAGTCACTCAGTTTTTTAGGTTGATGAGGCTGAATGTAGATTACTGTCAGAGCTCTGTAAACTCTGGAGTGAAATTGCAGCTGGATGCAGCCCTTTGCCCCCAGTACCCACATAGTCTTAGCAGAAATCACTGCATGAGATGGGCTAAAGGAAGCCTGTAAAGGACAGCAAACAGAAACATGCTCTATATGCCTATCAAAAGCCACTCAAAACTATGGCTTATTTCAGCAGAGCTGCAAAGAGAAAGAATGTTTTATTTCTTTGTGATTTTTTCATCAGCAGTACTTTTTGCACCATTTAATGTAATGGTATTTTCTAAAAGCGCCATACAATTATTGCTTGTGTATCTCAGACATATCCAGGACTATAAATGTATTTCTGATTCTAATAGTCTCCTAATATTATAGCACATCTACAGGGCCATTACTCTTACACATAGAAAAAAAAAGAGATAATTACTATTTTTAAGTATTTGTAAGTGCTTTTAGATGTATTTTTTCTATCTCTCCAAGCTAAGGATCTTTCTGAACCAAGAAAAATTAATAACTTTTAGTCAGATTCCATTTTTTTAAAGTTTCCCTATTTTATTTTTTATAGGTTTAATCTGCTTTAGTTTTAACAAGAATGTATCAGACTTAGTCCAACCCTTTGAGGTCCATATGAGACAAGTTTTGCATATAAAGCAGGTTGATGAAGTTTTCATGCGCAAAATTTACTTCCATTATCTCCTTACTGTTTTTTCACGATGTTATACCTTCTCATTGAAATGCCTGTAACCACCAGCATACCTGATACCATGACAGCTGCAAATAGTTCTCTCAATTGCTTATCTTGCAAAAAGTCTCAGACTAACCTGACTTGGTTCTGAAGCACGGTCCCTTTGTGCGATAGGGATAGTTACCTTTCATCCATCACGTTTCTCTCTGAGCTAGTTAACTGTTTTTACCCTGTTTACACTTGCAGTTCCTCTTGCCTAATCCTGGAATGACACAGGCTGAGCAAAATGACACTGTTGTCATGATATGAACCCAATGAACTTGTGGCCAGGGCAGCTGAGAAATGTCTGATTACTCTCTCTGTAAAAAATTTCTTCCTAATATTCAACCTAAACCTCCCCTGGCAGAGCTTAAGACCATGCCCTCTTGTCCTACTGCTGGTTGCCTGGGAGAAGAAACCAATGCCCACCTGGCTACAACCTCCTTCCAGGTAGAGAGGTAGAGAGTGATGAGGTCTCCCCTGAGCCTCCTCTCCTCCAGGCCAAAGAACCCAAGCTCCCTCAGCCTCTCCTCATAGGACTTGTGCTCAAGTCCCTTCACCAACTTTGTTGCTCTTCTCTGGACCTGGCTATAGGGACCTATAGGGGTGGCTTTTGTAAGAAGCTGCTAGAAGCTTCCGCCGTGTCTGATGGAGCCAATACCAGCCAGCTCCAGGATGGAGCTTGCCACTGGCCAAGGCTGAACCCATCAGTGACAGTGGTAGTCCTTTGGGGATAACAGATTTAACAACGGGGTAAAAAAACCTGTGAAATAGCAGCTGAGGGGAGGAATTCACATGATTTGAGTACATAACATTTTAATATGTAAATCCTTCACTTTTAAAGGCTATGGAGCATGAAGACAGGTTTTTCCCTAAGTTTAAGATCTTTCTCTTTTTATTTCTTTTTAAACACAAATCACATGGAATATACATTTAGAACTGAGAGCAGAAATTTGGACTAAACAAACTGGGAATGATGTTTATAAAGTGGGAAAAGCATTCATTTTATGGGTATGAGGAAAGGATCATGGGCATTATAGATATAGGTTTTTTACATCAGACCCGTCTGTCACTAGGTTGATCTTTGATTTTCACTTTTATAGACTTCTTAAAATATTTATGCTTACAGATAAAATAAATTTGATGTCAGAAAATTTGGTCTTGTTAAACAGGCAAAATATTGGGGTCTGTATAGCAATGAAGAGAAACACTGAATTTAATATTCAAAAAATTCAGGAAAATGCTTTTATAGTTAAGCACAGTGACAAGAAATTCCCCAAAACAGAGAGTTTTATAGCTTTCTTAGGCTATCTACAGGTGTCTTTAAACTGTGTGGGAAGGGTCAAAGTATAGCAAGTTTAATTATGTAAGTAACAGAGAAGTCAGCAATTAGTAAGGTTGACAACTGCAGCAAACTCAGACAATCAGACAACATTTTGGGAACAGGAAAAAAAAAAACTGAAGTTTTTTCTTGGTTTTATTGACATATATTTTCTTACTGACATCTGTATCTTCTCTTTATTGTATATATTTATCTTCCTGAAATTAAGTGAATGAATGAATGAATGAATGTTCAGATTGCTAGTTTGTGGTAGGACTTTTCCTTTGTTCTCTGGAAATTCTTGCATAAAAGCTCAAAAATGGCAAGTTTTTAGTCAACAGCTGAGGAATGTCTTGCACAAAACTTCAGTGAACTCTATTATAAGAGTTGACATACTGACCAGAAAAGCCTTAAGTTTTTTCTAAGCAGGAACTGTGACTGAAATGCCTTTGGGTCAGTTTCAGTCCAAAAAATTTCATTTCTCAGACAAAAACTGGAGTCATAGCTTTGCTCAAGTTAAGAGATATTCTTTGAGTTGGGACACAGGAATGGTAGGACATGTCAATAACGTAGGTTCAGTGAACATGGAGCACGTACTCTCTGTATTGGGTCTGGCTAAGATAGACTTCATTTCCCCCATAGCAGCCCTCACACTGCTGTGCTTTGCATTGGTAGCTAGAAGGGTGTTGATTATACACCAGTGTTTTGAATACTGCTGAGCACAGCATCAGCACTGTAACATTCCTTCTGGGAGGGGACACAGCCAGGCCAGCTGACTCAAACTAACCAAAGGGATATTCCATACCATATGATATCAGCTCAGATATAAAAGCTAAGGAAAGGAGCAAGAAGGGGGGGCATTCATTGTCTGCAAAGGATGCCTGCTAAGGAACCATTACGCACGCTGAAGCCTTGCTTCTCAGAAGTGGTCAGCTATTGCTGCTGACGGGAAATAGAGAATAAACCATGTTATCTTTCTCCTCAATTTTGTGCACACAAGCTTTCACTTTGCTTTTACCTTAATAAACTGCCTTATCCCACACCATGAGTTGTTTTCCATCTTATTCTCTCCCCTGTCCTGCTGGAAAGGGGAGTGATAGATTAGCTGGGTGGGCACCTGGCCTCCAGCCAAGGTCAACCCACCACACTGTGTTAAATGTTTTCTTAGGAACAAGGAGACTGCAATTGCTTTTACTTACATTTTTCTGATTTAAATATTCTCCAAGAAAAAAGTTAGTGCCTAAACTCGTCAACCATCATCTTTCCTAAAACTTTCTAGAGCTGCTGAGAAATAGCTAATACCTGACAGTAGATTTCCTATGCCCGTCCATATGATACGAGAGAGACAGATGTTTGCCTTTCAACTCATTCCCTTGTTTCCTTGCATACACTAGGAAGTCTGAAAATATATTCAGAAGCTTAGTGTCAAGCTTTTGAGCAGATGTTCTTTCTGCCTATGCACCTCTCTGCAGATATCTCTGACTTTTTCTCCCTAGTCATCAGCTAAAAGAAAGATATGCAGTATCTATACTCTTTTTCCTGCCAGCTATCAAGCTTAAGCCCCATTCTACTATTTTTTTTCCATGGGGAGATGAGCCAAGACTTAGAAGAGTAGCCAAAGGCTATGAATTCCTGGAAAGGGACTGAAGTGTTAACACCAAATCAGAATGGGAAAAAGGAAAAGAAGAGCCTAAGGATAAACGTATACAGTAAGAGTTAGAGAAGATGGACAGGACTGAAAGGGTAATGGAGAAGGATTATTTTAAGTACTGTAGAATAGAAGAGAGAGAGTTTAACTAAAAAGGATTTAGCAGCTAGTGAAATAAATACCTAGAGTACAATTATGACCTCAAAAGAAACCTGGATTTTGGACAATTACATAAAGCTAACAGTAGGGTAGTTCAATGTAATTACATTTAATTGTGTGAAATATTTGTGTGTTTGTAGGAAGAATAATTTCTGATCTCAAATCTTTTCAGCTGTAAATCACAGCTTTGCAAAGGAATTTTGCTCTCTCCAATACAGCTGTATCACCCAACTGTTAGGGGTCAGTTTCTGGCAGTGAACTTTGCTGAAACAATTTCTTTTCATTGGAAAGGGCAAGAATCAGGTTGCTGACTCTGGAATCAGAATAGATGATACAATGGGAAACTAACTGGCAAAAGGCATG
Source organism: Pseudopipra pipra (assembly GCF_036250125.1). Lineage (NCBI taxonomy): Eukaryota > Metazoa > Chordata > Aves > Passeriformes > Pipridae > Pseudopipra > Pseudopipra pipra. The sequence continues at coordinate 82,260,116 of NC_087550.1, forward strand.
TACGCAGGGGGGTGGGTACTCATTTCATGGTCACAAGCAGGCGTCTGTTTAAAGTTGGGATACAGAGCTATTTAGATTGATTCCATTCAGAAATATGGTGCACTTTGAGAATGAGTTGCTGGCAAAGGATGGTCCAAGGAAGGAGAGCTGCCTAGGAAACACAAGTAACACCACAATCTAAAGCATCTGTTTTCTAAAGATCACAGGAGCTATTTAGATGCCACTTCAGGCTCTTGAGATGGAGATGTCCTGTACAGCTAGACATCTATGAGCAACATAATACACTGAGGAGGCAGGAGGAATGGGAAGGGTATGTAGAGAGGGATGTAGGTGGTGTGAGAAGTGTACTTACCAAAAAAGTGGTAGACCAGTGTTCAGTGTTCTCTCGAGCCTGCAGAGATTCAAACTCACATCTGCAGCAGCTTTAGATAATTCCTTAGGTGTTAGGCTGGAGAATAATTAGATGACATGCATTTATATCATACAGTGAAAGAGTGAGGCAATTTACCACCCTCTATCTCAGTGCTCAGCCCCCAAATGTAACAAGTTCAGGATTTTTCTTCTTTGTGTTTCCCCTGACCATCTTCTTTATATGAAGAAAAATAATATCTTATAGCAGTGGATTTAAAGTTAGAATTCTCTTACTGATGTGTAAGTTACTCAATCAAGTACAGAAAAGTATCTTGACACTTTCATGTTTTTAATTGAATCCCACTGATGTCAGAGGGATTAATCATGCACTGGACTGAGGTTTAACAAATAATACTTATCTCTATAGTTTCCAACCAATGGTAGGGAGACTCTACCTTCAGTTGCAAATGGATTAAGGCAAAATGCTTTCAGACATTGAACACTGATTCCTTTTGTGGCAAGCTAATGAGCTCAGCCCTCACAAAGTGGTCTCAGGACATTATTTTTAAGTTAGGAACTCAGCAGTATCTGAGCATTATATGGGCAGCTGTTGCTAAGGGGTTACAAAGCCCCGTCAAAACATCAGTCTTCATCCTCTTTTTTGGAGACCATAAATTGAAGAAAATTCACTGCTGAAAATCCACAGGCAAGGCTTTCACAGACTGTGTAATTTAAATATCAGTATATTTTGTGATAGAGTCACGCAATCATTTTCTTATTTGTCTTCACCTTTTAAAGTGCTCTTGATCCATACTTTTTCTTGAGCTATACTTTTTCTTATAGTCCTTCCCTCCTGCCCTTCATCCCCCAGTTATTATTTAGCTATCAGTATTTAATTCAGCAGAAAGACATTGGAAAATTTCTACCATTACTAGCTTTACCTGTCTTGTACAGTGTTAATGTGGTAAATGTATAACGATGGAGGGTTGACAAAATACAATATATTTGAGAAGAAACTAAAATGCCATAGTAAGCATTGTAAACCATTTACCAATAAATATGAGAAAGTTTTAGTTAGTCCAAAACACAAATGAAATAAGATGAAGGTGATTTTCAAAAATGCCTAAGATCTAAGGATCTCCCATTAAACTCTTCTCTGGAAATTGGGATTTATTACCAGAAGACTTTTTAAAATTTGTTTTTGGACTGTATCCTCTTCTGACATTCCAAGTCTTTACCCTTAATCTGTTTCTGTTTTGTTGCCTGCCATTTATTCTCATACCAATTTTCCTTTGCACTCCTCCCTTGTAGAGTTTACTTTTCATTGCCAAGTCCAACTAGCCTTTTACTTTTTGAGAATTTCTACATGGTTTTCTTTTTTCCTATCCAGAAATCTTTTTTCTATTTTTTGTATTTTTTCCTATTCTCATTACTGCCTCACACATACACTCAACTTTTCAATTTCTTTCATTTCTGTCTTGTTTTCGTCCCAGTTGCAAATTTTCTTAACACCTTGGAGGTTATAACCTCCCTGGAAATCACAAAAAAGACCACTTAAATCTATAAGTTTATGATCATATAGCTGAAATACCAGCCAATATGAAACATACTGGCAGCAGACTAACGGTTATAGCATGGCGAGAGCAAAATATATTTAAATTCTATGAAAAATGCAGATCCTCCTATGAGATTTTTACATGCATCTTGCAGCTTTTTGGTCAGCAAAATTAACCTCCACCACAGTTTATCTTCCAATGACAAAACACTGTGTGAAAGATCTATTAATCTGTCTTTTATATGAACCTTTCAGAAGATTCTACTATTATATTTTTATTCATTTTTAAATGCACACAGAAAGATTTCTGAAATTCACCATCATATGGTTGTGTGCATTATATTTTATATTAGGACCCTGAACCATTGCTCAATAAGCTGGTATAATACAGAATTAAGCTGGATACTAGAAAGCAATACAGTTTGTTAGGAAAAGCTGTGCTCTTCCTTAAAGCATCTCAGAGACATGAAGGTAATTAAGAAATTTCAGTGCCAGCCAGTGGCTACTTCACTGCTTTTGGTGACATTATTGGGGGGTTAAAAAACGTTGCTTCTTTCTGAAGTGTAGATGAGTTAGCAACTTCTCAGAAAATTATTTCCTCACCAAGCTTTATTTGAAATTTTCTTATACTTTTTCAGATGAATAATACAATAAATAACTTACATATAAGAGTTTTTTTCAACCTAACAGAATGATATTTTAAGAAGAGATAGCCTTAATCCTGTAACTGTTCAGAAACTTCCCTTGAACATGCTCGGTATCCAGCTTCTAAGAAGCGTTTCCTCATCGTCTCATATTTGCACCCCAAATTGTTGATAGCTTTAAAAAAATTATTTGTCTTTTAAGACATAAGAAAGCTATGATCATTAATTTTGTCATATGCACTTAAACCCCAAGTTACCCATGTCTTCAGTTTTACATATACACGGGAACATGTAGCATAGAAGTATTCCAGTGAAGAGTCTGAAAAGTGCATGGTCAAACATATAAAGTAACTCTCTAGAATAACTACTTTTAGTAGCAATATAAAGAAATTAAATAAATAAGTATGCATTAAAATTCTCAGAGACTGCCTGCAGTCTGTCAAGTGAGGTGAAAGTCACACAGATCTTACAATGCCCACTAATAAAATAGAAAAATGCTAGCAGTAGTGTTATAAACCATTTTCTCAATCATTTAAAGGCTGTGAACAAGATGGGATGCATTAATCTGTGGACTTAAGCATGCATTTTGTTTTGGGAAGTTACAAAATCTATCACAATGTTAGGAGCAGGAAGGCATCTGGGTGATAATTCCCTTGCTCTGTTAAAGCAGGTCAGAAAGAGATCAGTGCTTGCATTTATGAACAAGATTTCTTTAAAGATTGTATTTCCACCAAGCATATTTCAAGACTGCATTGAAATACAAGTGAGTTCCTTTGTGTCAGCAGAGAAGAAATAGAATCATAGAGTCATTAAGGTTGGAAAAGACCTCTAAGATCATCGAGTCCAACCCTTGACTGAATGCCATGTCCAGTTGTTTCTTGAACAATTTCAGGGCTGATGACTCCATCACCTCCCTAGGCAGCCCATTCCAATGCCTAACCATCTTTCCCATGAAAAAATTCTCCCTGATGTCCAATTTGAACCTCAGCTTGAGGTTCTAGTCCTGTTGCTCATTTCCTGGGAGAAGAGACTGACCACCACTTATCTACAACATCCTTTCACGTAGTTGTGGAGACCGATAAGGTCTCTCCTGAGCTCCCTTTTCTCCAGACTAAACAACCTCAGCTCTCTCAGCCACTCTGCATATGGTTTACAGAGGACATTTCCAAACTAGAAATGGGTATAGATCATACAGCTGCAGACACATGATCTGTTTTCTTCATAATTCAAACAAAAATCCTCTCCTATTTGCACTGTTGTTTATAAACAGCCTCTAAATATTATTTTCCCATTTCTGTTCACTTATGGGGACTTGATATAGCAGGAGGTGAATATTTCTATTTTGTGAATCTGTGGACAAAGTGATAATCACCTATAAGATCTGTCTTTCTGTTAGTCATTCTAATTTCCTTGAGGCAAGAGACTGCATTTCTCAGGTGTGTTTGTTGGTGTATTTTATTTATTTGTTGGTGAATTTTATGAAAACACTTGAGAACTCACATAGTCAAGGAGGATTTTCACTCCTGGGTAAACAAAAAAAAAACTCAAAGAAAAAATCAGCAAAATAAAACAAAACCATTGGGAATCATAGATTGTCTATGGCAAAGGCTTGTTCTTGGACACAGAAAGCAACTTGTTTTTTCCAGAAAGAATCTTGACTCCATTTTAAGGGTTGAAAAAAGTGAATCAGTGAAAAGAAGTGCAAGATTAAAACTGAACTCTCACAAAAGACAGCTGCTGTTATCAACATAAATATTAAAATCATTGAAAGTCGAAAAATGATAAATGAAGTTCTAGGCATTATCTTTACACAAGGCAGATTTGGCAGACAGTCTATGTTTACTTGAAGAGTGATCTATAATTTCATTGTGACACTGATTCTTCTAAGAACAAAAATAAAGTACAATCTGAATAATTGCCTGTTAATTGAGCTGCCTTATATCCAGTGGAAGACATCTGTTTGCTTATTTTAAAGTGCTTGCCTTTGGTGGACACCATGGGAAAATACAAGCGTCCTTGCAACTGAAATACAATTTGCTTTCTATGAGATCTACAATGCAGAAAGGGCAATAGAAGTTGAACTAGGTATCAACCCGGCAAAAATATAAGCAAGACATCAAAGTTGCAGAGAGAGGAGATACAGACAAAACATGGATAAAATACAGGTAAAACCGTGGAAAAATTAAGAGGACATGAAAGAGAGGTCCAAATTGAAAGCAGCAGACAGTGACACACAAAAAAAGAGAATATATTTATTCTATTCATAAAAGTACGAAGACAACAGAAAAATATGAACAGGTCAATAAGGGTAGAAGCCAAAGAAAAATTATTTAAAAGTGGCTAAAAAGAATAGAAAAGAAACATACCTGAACAGCAAAACATATTCTATACACAGATACTTAAAATATATCATAGAATCATAAAACATGCTAAGTTGGAAGGGCCCCATCAGGATCATCGAGTCCGACTCCTGGCTCTGTGCAGGACACCCCAAGGGTCACACTATGTGACCAAATGCTTCTTGAACTCTGTCAACCTTGTTGCTCTGAACATTTCCCTGGGGAGCCTGTTCCAGTGCCCAACCACTCTGGCTAAAAAACCTTTTCCTGATATCTAACCCAAACCTCCTCTGACCCAGCTTCATTCTGAGGTCAAAGATTGTTCACCTGAATGGCAATTTGACATTATGATCTGTAGGCAACTTTTCATTTAGTTTAAACTGTACCTTAATTTTATCTTCCTTGAAACACACATTGAACACATGGTGTTACTCATGGAAGTCCATGTTTCCTTCTGTTTTCTGATTACACATGTGGAAGCGTAGATTTTGATGTGACCTATGTTACTGATCTGAACTTCTGATCAGTTACAGTAGCTTCTTAATACTCCAAAATCCAGCAAAGAGTTAGACAAATTATTTCCTAAAGATTTCCTGTCATTACGCAGTGATGCCTAAAATGCATATTACTTGACAGTTTTTCATCATAGTTGCTGTGGCTGCACTCCCAATCATGTTCATAACATGACTTTATGTCAAAGATGGAATAAGTCTTGTCTTAATATGTATGATAAGCTTTGCGCATTCTTCCGTATGAGGTATTATTAATAGGTAACAGCAGCACTATTTTCTTATTGAAAATACAGTTTTAAATGTATTTTAATACAGTATTAAATGTATTTAAATGTATTCTATCACACCCTAACATCTTTAAATGCATTAATGTCTTTATTTTCCTCAGGGAAAGTTGAAGTGGATGTGTCCTGGTTTCAATGGGGATAGAGTTATCTTTCTTCCTAATAGCTGGTACAGTGCTATGTTTTGGACTTAGTATGAGAATTTGTTTACAACAGAAGGATATTTAGGCTGTTGCTTAGTAGTGCTTAACCTAGGTCAAGGACTGTTCAGCTTGCCATGCTCTGCCAGTGAGCAGGTGCACAAAAAGGAAGGAGCACATACAGAACAGCTGACCTGAACTGGCCAAAGGAGTATTCCATACCATAGAACATCATGCTCAGTATATAAATTAGAAAGGCTGATCATTGCTCAGGGATGGGTCAGAAGGTCTTCTAGTTTTTAACATAAATTTAATTTCCTTTGCATTTCTTCCAAGTTCAGCATATTCTTCAGATATTTTTATATAAAAATATTTCCCAGTCTCAAGTTAAAAGTAAATGTTATCTACCCATCCATTCCTGTATGCAAACAGCTTTCTTTTAGGTTCACTTGCTAGCCTCTGCCTAAGTCCGTCTGTTACCTGCTTGAGAACTCGCCTATAATCCATCAGATTTTATAATTTGTTTTATGAGATATTATGTCTTCCTAGAGCAGGTCATCAAGAAAGCAATTTTGATCATATATACCTCACTTCGGAGTCTTTTTTTTTTGTTTTTGAGAGAAAGAAGAGACAGGAATAAATTATTATAGTTAGTTTTTTATAAAAATTCTTTAATTACTATTTTTAGAGTACTCACTCTGAGGGGAATCAAAGGTTCAGTATATCTTAGTGTAAGTGGTTGAATACAAGTGTGACTGCAACCACGCTTGTGAAATGAAAATTTAAGTTGTGTTGACACCTACTGAAATACAGAGGAAGTGTTACAAATAAGCATCAGTCTCCCTTAGGTCATGAAACTTTTGTTTCCAAGATCATGAATTCAGAACAAGCATGTATATGAATACAAATGCACAAAACTACTAAGGAAATCATCACAATTTCTGAGGTTTATTAATTTTAGATGGTTTCTCACTAAGCAAGCTATGAATAAGTATAAATAATACAGGGACTATCTGGGAAAAAAAAGAAAATTTTTCAACACAAGCAGTAATCAAGGTTAGTTATATCTTTTATTTGACTAAAATTTGCAGATTTTAGAATGTATTTCCATCAATGTAGGTTTGCAGAGAGGTCTATGGGTGGGCTGGACTTGTAGCTGTTCTTACCCCCTTTAATAGAAATGTGACAAAGACAGAAATGAAAATAATGAATAGTCACATAAAAATATCTTAAATTTTTTTTGGAAAATTTCTTTGAAACCTAGTCCTTCCAAAACTACTCTGAAAAACCAGAAGTCTGTTACAGACAGTGTAGCTGTAGTAGGTAGAATGGGAGAAGAATCTTTGCTGATTATGTGGTCCTTCATTTAGGTCTTTCAACCAGGAAGCCAAACTGTGGTGTAAAACTGAAAGGAGTTAAGTACATAGCACCTTCATGAAATGTCAGGTGCCTCTGTGAATATTAGATTACTTTTGAATTATTTGGCTTAATCTTTCATTTAAATGTCTCTATGTCTGGCACCAAACATTTCTTCATTGGATTCCTGTTGACCTGTTTGTTCACTAGTGTAAGCATATGCCATCTTCACACCATGGGTATCATTAAGGGTAACGAATATTCATTAATTATAAGATATCTTCATATTATTTAATTATTCAACAGTTATTACTGCATGTAATATATATTTTCATATTTTTTAATGTATCTTCCAGGGTTACTGGCACGCGTGTTTCACAAACAAGAGCAAACCATGTATGGTTCTGGGGAAAGCAGTATTGCTCCCTGAGGGAAAGCAGTATGTAGCGAAATTCCGTATCACAGCATGTCACTCAGAAACCTTTCAAGCTATAAATATGAAGATGTCTGTAGTGCCATCTTTTGCTGTGTTTAAATGTACTCTTTTAGGCACGAGCTTACTGATAGGCTATAGAAAATGGAAGGAGCTTGTTTGAATGGAATTTTTAATGTGAATACAAATTTTCAACTAAAATAGGAATCAGCAGTGCTTAATTCTGTTCTTATCTGATGCTATCTTTGAGAAAAATTAATACACTTTTATGTTTAAATATATAATAAATAATGTAAGGACACACATCTCTTTGATTTTACAGTAAGACACTTTAGTTAACTTCACTTATAGAGGAAATTAGCAATCAGCCCCCAAGTTTCAACAGAGGGTAACGTGGTAAAATAGTCTCAAAACACAGTTTGATATTACAAATTGCGAGGCACAAAGTAGTCAGCTCTGTCTGTCATTTTGCTTTGGTTTATTTTTCCTTGCTTGCTTCTTCATTTTCTTCTCATGGTGACCCTTTATGACTTAGCCTTTGCTGAGTTTCAACTGAAAACAAAGAGGAAGGAAGAAAAAAAAATAATTTTTTAAGGGATTTGCTTGCACTCCTCTCCAGGAGGCAACACTCCTAGGCTGAGAAATACTTTTCTAAAGAACTGGGAATTGAGTATTCTTAATCCACTAGAACTTACAATGACCAACTCTCCAAGGAGCTTCCTTGTTTCCATTATAACTTTCTTTTTATTGTGTGAAATATTTGTGTGTGTGTACGTGCTTGCGTTCCTAAAGAACAAAGCCAAGACAAGGTAAGTTCAAAGTCTCTCACAGGAGGAGTTTTAGCTATGTGTGTGGTTCATGTAGAGAAATCATTCCCTTTCAGGTTATTCATTAGATAACTAGAACTATACTCTTTGGACTAATGCATTAAAGTGAGCTGCAGAATGCAGAAAAAATAAACTGAGTAAATTTTTTCTTTTTTTTTTTTCTGCATTACAATGATTATTAAATACACAACTAACTGAGAAGATGAAAATAAAAATACTAAAATTAAAGATGCAAAGAATTGGTTTAATCTAGCACCCTCATATATTTTCAAAATGTGTTATTGGTAAATATCTCCACACAAAACCTGTGGATCAAGCCATTTTTTAAATTAACTTTAAGTCTGTGAGAGCAGATGACAAATTTAATTATGCTTAGGGCAGGGCACATACAAGACATAAGACTGAATTTCAGAGTACAGTGTCTTCCCAAAAAGAACCGGTAGGATCTTTCTTGCAATCTAATAATTTATTCCCCCAAATGTTATGGTGCCAGAGCATTCTAACCTGAGATCAATGGATATGGAAGGCAGAGATCATCATTTATCACCCTGCCACCATTCAACATCCATTATCCCATCTTTAGGATTAATGTCACACTGTACTAGAAGGAATCCAGGATTCATGGGCTTTACAAAATAGTGAGCATGGAGGAGCCAGGCTTCGTATCGTGTCGTGAAGGAGGATCTTTCAGTGATAGAAGCTCTGCTTTCTAGTTCTTGCTCATAACAAAGTCTGTGTTTTACACCATAGCGGTTTCACACAGGCTTTAGGACCCTGGGAGTCCATGACACTCAGTTGTAGAAACATGCATCTGACAGTCCCATCTCCTTGATCCATAAATCTCAGTTATTTTTTCATATTGATACAACTGGTGCTTCTCCTAGGTCATCGCAACTTTGCCTAATTTATTTCCTTCTGATATTTATGTGACATCAGTTTGATCCCACTCAGCCCAAAGTGGTGTTTTGTTAAATATAACTGGAAACATTCACTTTGAAAAGAATTGGTAAGTTAAATATCTACACCCAAAGTAACTATTCAGTTTATATCTGTGATCCAAGTCTCACAGGGTCATTTCACTCAAAATTGCAATTTGCAGTTAATCATAGGAAAAGAAATGGGATTTTAAACCTGCCATTTTATTTTGTGCTTTTGCTAAGGTAATGTATCTCCCGTGCACATTGTTCTAGCTCTTCTGATCAGTATTTGTGTGTCAGAACTTGGAATTTGCATTCCTAGTTAAGCACAGAAATGCCTTTGTTTCCTTGGACTAAGTGGATTAGCCAAGTTGTCAAAATACAGTTTTGGCAGAGCAGATATAACTTAGATTAAGTCCCGAACCTTTGGATTATCCCTTCTTTAGTTGTTTGCATGGAATAAATGTACCTACTATAAATATTAAATATAAAATACCCATAATTTGTCTTATGCAAAAAAAAAAATCTTCTTTGGAGCATTAGACATCAAAAACTCACTCTTATTATTTTTGCTTCACTATATATATACAGTCTTAAACAAGAAAAATAACATTAAGAACAAAATACAAAAATCAAGGAAACTCAAAGGGTTTCATTAAGAATGTAAACACGAAATTCAGTTTATTTTGAGGATCTAAGATCCACAAGTAAGGAATGCAAAAAAAAATAAATTTTCATTTCTTCCTTTATGTTATCTATTTGTTGCAAAATATTAAAATTACAATACTCAACATTTTTTATTGGCAAGAAAATTATGGCACTTTACTGACGAGCATAAAGTCAGAGTTATGGTCACATTACTGTATTTTAACAAGTAACTACATATCATCTCAGTCTCAGTGATCTCCTGTGTGCTTGCATCAGTATTTTAATTTTGATTAATTCACCTTCGCTGTGGTCTGGACCATGTTGAATCCTTTCACAATTGCACATTTGTGATTCCTCAACTACAGACCAGCGTTTAAATAACTGCTGTCTGTATTCTATCCCTTCAGCCTCACTGGGACTATTTTCACCTAACCTGACTGTGATAATAAATCTGGTTGCACGAAAGAGAGAACAGGTTAATGCGAAAGCACGTAGCATAGCAGCAGAAAGAGGAGTAGGGTTATGTGAACTTTTAAAACTCTTCAGATAATACTCTTACTTCACTGAACAAGTTTATGTCCCTGATTGTTTCAAAAAAAACAGCTGCTATAGTTTGAATCACACTTGTAGAAACTAAGCATGACTTTTCAAGAGACAAGAGAGAAGAATTCTGGGAGAAAACGAAGGCAGGGCTTGCCCAAAACATGTCTTGGTTTGTCTTACAGATATGAAGTGTAGAGAAAGTTTCTGATACATTTTCTTCTAATTTTGAACATGTCAGTTAAATGAATTTTTCTCCTAGGACTCCCATCCCTGAGGCAAGCTATTCTGAATTTGAAGTCAGGACAGATGTGAATGACAGAAGAGGAAAATGTGGCATTAACAGAAGTTAACTTCTGTTGGGACTCTTAATTGAGCCAAAAATAAAGCTTTACTGTTAAGGAACTTGTTTATTCTAAGAGAAGGGAAATGTATAAACAAACCTAGTATATTCACATTTCTCCCAAAAAGTCACACTCAATTTCATGTTAAAGATCGTCTTCATAATATGAAAGCCTTTAAATGGTTGACATTTAACATTGGTAGTCCCTAATTCTATAATGATTGACACCATTATTCAAGGAAGTGGATTATTAATGCATTAGTGAACATTTGGGTTGCTCGGTGGGAGAGTCTTGGGAGAATGGTCTTGGTATCATGGTAAAATGCAAACATGAAAGATGACAAATCTGAGGAATGAAGTGAAGGCACTAGTACAAAACCACATACCCTTCTCTTTACTTTCTCACTGTAGCTTTCCGTTTCAGTACCTTTACTGTGAACAGGTCAGTAACTACTTTATTTACAAATAAAACGTTCAGTTCAAACAAATCTACAGCTTCATCAAAACTCTCAAAAGCATATGTATAGATATCTGCAAATTAGAATGGTACAAATAAGATATTTATTCCTTCCTTCTCAATTAATGTATGCATCTTGAGTAATTTTAGTTTTAATCAATTATTTTAGAATATGTCTGTTACCAGTCCCCTTTATAAACTGTATTGTTTCAAAGCCATGTAAGTAAAAATAGATTAAAATCTTAAAAATATTTCCTCTTAGGTAAAACAAGAAAAAATCCAAACTGTAGATATTTCATTACTGCAGCTAATATTTTTTAAGATCTTTTTGTAAGACATGTGTAGAAGAAGCTAACACAGTATCACTAAGGCATATTTAATTTTCTTCAATTAAAAACATATTGAAACACTGTCTTAAAAGTAAATGAATGGATGGCACATCATATATTTTGCTTATTTCTTTAAGAAGCAGTGCACAACCTTCAGTACACTGTACTAAGAGCATGGTAGCATGTCAACTAAGATGAATCCTTGAAGTACAAAACTTCTGACTGTGAATTTCAGAAATAAAGTAAATATATCACAAGCCCAAAAGATGCCTCATGCATACAATGTCACCTTTAAAATATCACATTGAAATAAAATATTCATTCACAAAATAAACTCCACAGTAAAAACAGGAACTTATTTTTATTAAATACCTTAATTAAAGATTTTCTTAAATAATATTTATCTGTAAGGAACCTTTTGATAAAGACAAGACAAGAATGTAACAGACTCTGGCAGCTGATATTCCAAAATCTGGGAAAATATAGTAGTATTTTAAATATTGATATAATGCAGACCTATAATAAAAACTTTCACATTAACACTGATATCTCTGATTATGATAGAAAATGAAAAGACCTCTTGTAGGTAACAACACAAAACTATGTAGTTTGTGTAATTTTTCCGTAACTGGTCATATTTTTTTACATGTCTTATCAACATTTTAAAGGGTAATAACTTGTTTCAGCAAGATCAAAAGGAAATATAGATTGTACTATCCAAAGAAAGTGTCACCAGGGTTCCCATTCTTTGATCTTAGTTTCTTAGCTTAAAGCTGTAGGAATTCCCACAGCTGTTGCAAAATTTGAACCCAAGAACCAGTAAATGTAGATTTTTTTATTGTAATATTTGTTATTTACTTATTGAACGTCACCTCTGAGTGGATCACAGGTCTGGAGCTCCTGCCCCGCAAAGACAGGCTGAGAGTTGAAATTGTTCATCCTGGAGAAGAGAAGGCTTCAGGGACACCTTATAGATCCCTTCAGTACTTAAAGGGGGCCTACAAGGAGGTTGGAGAAGGACTTTTTATAAGGGCATGTAGTGATAGGACAAGGGAAAATGGTTTTAAGCTGAAGGAGGGTAGTTTCAGATAAGACAGGAAGAAATTTTTTCCTGTGAGGGTGGTAAGGCACTTGAACAGGTCACCCAGAGAGGTTGTGGACTCTCTGTCCCTGGGGGTGTTCAAGACCAGTCTGAATGGGGCTCTGAGTAGTTTGGTCAACTGGAAGGTTCCCTGCTTGTAGCAGGGGTGTTGGAACTAGATGAACTTTAAGGTCCCTTCTAACCCAAACCATTTATGATTCTATCATTCTGTGATTCTATCATTCTATGATTCTATCATTCTGTGATTCTACTTTGCTTTTCTTACACCCACAGCTTTTACTTTACTATTAAGCTGCGTGTATCTAAACCCGCAAGTTTTGGTCTTTTACTTTACCTACCCCATCTCATTGGTGAGGAGCAGGAGAGGGACTATGTGATACTTAGCTGCTCACCAGGGTTAATGTGGAACAACCATAAACTGCAGTGCAGTTTACATCTGTTCTTCTCCTCCATGACTCAGAAACTTGATCTGGAATCCTCAGAAGCACCCTATTAAAATACCAGTGTCTGAGCATACATGATCTCTTGATGGAGTTCAGGTCTTTTTCTTACCTTTTTCTTGTTTTTGTCAAAACATAAACTCTTGGAACTCAATGGATAGTGATTTATTGAAATGTACCTGTTTTACTTTATATTCTCCTGATAATACCATCAGGAAATAAGTTATGTCTCCTTGCATTTTATTTGCAATGGTTGACCTAAAATGTAAGGATGAGTTAAAAATTTCTTGACAGGATTAGCTATCACAGTTTTGCTTTGGTTCAAGCTCAGTCTAGAAATCTCTCTCAAGCTCTCCAGATGCCAGGAATTAGTCAGGTAAGACATCATAGTTCTAAGAAAAACAACTGTATTTTAAAGTGTTTTTCTTTCCAGTACTGCCCATGTTGCATGACATTGGCTTCTGACTCCACTCACAGGCCTAAGTTTTTTGTTCTGGTTGTATATTTGAGTGTTAGGAAATGTTGCTGTCTTTTACTACAGTGTGACTTGATGGGACTACTCTTTTAAATGTTTTTTTTCAACTTTACTCTTTTCTTTCAACTATCTTTCCTCTAGAATAAGAATCTTCATAGAGGGTAGTGTTTAGGAAAAGAAGAGATACTGAATTCCACATTTATCTCCCACCATCACCTTTTTTATTTTTCTCTTTTGTCTTTGGAAACTAACTTCTTGCAAAAAGTACCCTTTTGCTTATACTTCAATTTTGTATTTCATGGAGGTACTTCTTTTGCTCATCCATCATAACAAGCTTTGCTAGCTGATTCCTTCTCTCTGACTCCACAGAACTCTCTGAAATTTTGGAAGCATTTAGGATCTGCAAGGAACAGAACAACATTCATTGTGGAACATGACTTGTTCACTGTTATTGCTACTCTTAAGGACCAATACTCTTTAAGAATTGAAAGAGCCTTGCCGTGAAAGAAACAAGCTGAACAAGAAAAAGTTGTTAAAACAGTATCTTAGGAAAAGTGATACGGAAAATAGACATTTTCCTTTACTTCATTGGATATTGCTTCAGGTTTTTCGATTGGTTTTGAGGAGCCTTTTTAGTAGCTATTAATGCTTTATACTGTCAAAATAAGCCCCAAAAAGTAAATTAAATATAATTCAGCCTCATGTGAGAAGTGCTGAAGTTGAGTATTGTTTTTACACCTTGAAAACAGCAAATAAGCATTTAAAATAGTAAGAACAGGTTTCTTTGTGGCAACAATTTTGATTTCTGAGGCAATATACTTCTGTTTCACTTTTTGGAACAAATTATTTTATTCTTTCGTGGTACTTAACCATTAACAAAGACATCTCTGCCTTTGTGATAGTAGTAACAAATATTGTCTCCTATTGGATAAGGCAAATCTAGCACTACATAAGTTCTTCCTGTTTCCATGATTGTAACCTAGTTTTAAAATATAATTCTAAATATGATATAAAAGTGTATCTGGAGCTATGCCAAGACTTAGTGATTATAGTGATTAGTTTATTAGCTGAAATTAGTGTCCTTGTTCACTGCATGAAGTAATATCTGAGAAGAACAGATGGAGTTTATTGTTGTGAGCCTCCAGATGTCAGTGGAGAACTTACTTGGGCAAGCTTTTAGTTGGTTGCTCATTCTACCAGCACCTTCAGTCTCATATGACGTATGATTTGGCATGGGAATAACCAACAAAAAAAGCAGCTCATGTTTCCAGGCCCTGGGGACCTACCTAATGATGGTAAGTAAGGTAGTAGCGTATGTGATCCTGGAAAGCAATCCTTAACCAATCTGTGGTATGTGTCAGGCTCCTACTGCTGATAGTCAGTGCAGCTGACCAGTACATATTTTCAGATAGATTGGTTTGCTGTTCTGAAAAAATCTTTTGACTTCCAGCATAACAGACTTCCTGTGTGTACAGTCATACAGAGCATAGTGCTATAATGCAGCAAAGAGGTTTGAGCTGATATGTATTAGTACAGTTGCTCAGAATTCTATCCTAGAAAATTTTGGAGGAGTTAAGCAGGGTAAAGACAGAGAGTGGAAGTGCTAAATGGCAATAATGGATGCTTTAGACTTCTTTACCTTTACTATAATTTAAATATATCTTAATTCTTTTTTTTCCCCTTAATCAGCATCTGTACTGGTTTTGGTTGATGTAGAGTTAATTTTCTTCCCAGGGGCTGGTATGGGGCTGCGTTTTCTATTTGTGTTGAACAGGGGTTTGATAATATAGAGATGTTTTTATTATTGCTGAGTGGTGCTTACACAGAGCCAAGGCCTTTTCTGCTTTGCTTACTACCACGTTGGCAAAGATGCTGGGGTGCGTGGGAAGTTGGGAGGAGCTGGGACAGGTGACTCCCACTGACCAAAGGGATATTCCATACCATATGACATCATGCTCAGCGTATAAAGTGGGGGGAAGAAGGAGAAAGGAAGAAGGGGGCTACATTTGGAGTGATGGCATTTGTCTTCACAGGAAACTGGTAAGCACAACGGAACTCTGCTCTCCTGGAGATGGCTGAACACCTGCCATGGGAAGCAGTTAATTATTTCCTTGGTTTTGCTTTACTCATGAGTGTGGCTTTTGCCTTCCATATTAAACTGTCTTTATGTCAACCCATGAGTTTTCTGGCTTTTACCCTTCTGATTCTCTCCCCAATCTTGCAGGTAGGGGAATGAGTGAGTGGCTGTGTGGGGCTTAGTTGCTGTCTGGGGTTAAACCATTACAGTTTCCTATCACCTTTTGTTGAAACAGATTAATATTTAATTATGAACCTATGTACTCAAGGAAATCACAGATAGGGAAAGAACCCTTCCAACTAGTAATTCACTCTGTTTCTGTGACACTAAGATATTGCTTACTACAATGTCTCTTGTACAGATGAGCTTTTAATTGCCTTACACACTTTGACTGCCACGCTTTTCTTAGCAGTCATTTTGACAACCACACCTCATTGTCAGAAAGTTTATACAGACATTCAAACAAAATATCCCTCCTGAATTTTCATTCTTACCACCTTAAATCACTGATACCACCTGAAATAATACTTGCTCTATTGTTGGTGTATGAAGCTTCACATGACAATATCTCCTCTTTTTCACAAGCTGAAAAGCTAATTAAGTGTATAATGCTCAAATGAATGAATCATTGTTTAATCCCTAAAGTTAATTTTTCTTGGAACTGTGGCCAAGAGTCAATATTTCTGCAGCAATTTCTGCATTACCAGTGGAGTGGTACAAGAGGAATTAATCTGTACAGCAAAACTGTTGATGATGAGGACCTGATGTTCACACTGGATTTTTTCTAAAGCATAACTTTAGAATTACTGTGGTTATGCAGATTCCAAACCCTTGAGATTGCATCTATCTTACCATTCAAATTTATGTGAAAGGAACCCATTTTTGTGTTCTGATATTGCTCCACTATGCACACCAGAGAGAATTAAGTGGGGATGAGAGAGATATTGCTTCCAAAGTACGCCCCGTCTAATATAAAACTGCAATGTCGATGCAGCTGGTTCCAAAGTACCTAAATTTGAATTCAAACAGTGACTGCCACAAAACTATACATCACAAATGAGATCATACATTTGGTCTATGACTTATTATCTCTGCAGCTCAAAGTTCCCTTGTCATGAGTCACTGTGGCCACTGGAAAAGCCAAATTCCAATTGAAGTTACTATTCAGTATCCCAAGGGCTCTTTCATATTAGTGTCTTGCAAGAATTCTTTTTCATTTAAACTCTTGCTATAGGTTATATATTCTCAGATGTATTCAGTTGCAACATCTCTCTTCTGAACCTCACATAAAGCACATTTTTTTTTAGTAATGGTAAAGATAATTAGCCATCGAAACAACGTACCTAGGGTCATCATAAATTCTCTAAAATGTGACGTTTTAAAATTGGGAATAGATTTATTTCACAAATAGATGGTCTTGTTCATCCCAAAGTTACACAGAAATCACTTGTTAAAATTCTATGGTCTGTGGTATGCAGGAGGTCAGACTAGATGATCATTATAGTTCCTGCTGGTCTTAAAATTTATGGAACTGTGAAACATTTTGATATTTTATGTGCATATTACTAATTCTCTTTCCTTGGAGGTTTTCATAACACCTCCCAAATGAATTTAGTATTATCTCCGAATTTCATTTACATGATGTAAATTCATCTGAATGTATTGCCATTTGTCAGTGCACTGTTTGCATTCCTTCAGCAAGTTTTCATTCTGTGTGACAGTGTTCATAACCATGCCAATTTGAATTAATTTTGTAAGCAGGATTTCATTTGACACTATATCAAATGCTTTAATAAAAGCTAGATATATCACATCTACTTCATTGTCCTTGTCAACTAGTTTTGTCACTTTATCAAAACAAACTATTCATGTTTGTCTGGAATGATTTATACCTTGCTAAGCTATCTCTAATTTTGATCATGGATCCCCGAGTGAAAGGTGCTAAAAGGTGTATAGATGTTTTCTTTACAAACTAAAGCCTTTAAAAATGTAAAAGATGAGCCTCACATGAATGTGTGGATTTGGAATATGGCCATATTTTCTGCCTACTCACCTCCCACAGCTGACAAACCTGTTTATTTCTCTGAGTTCTGAAGATACTCGGAAATGGCTATTGCCCATATAAATGGTCAGAGATCTATCTTGATTTAGTTTGTCTAGCAAAGTAGTATGAGTAATACCTACATTTTCTTTTACATTGTGCACAAATAATCATGGGGTTAAGGTTGAATATAGCTGCCTTATGAAAATATTTTTAGTCATATATTCCATTGTTCACAATCCTGAATGTACAATAAACCAGTGTACTGGTCTGTCCAAGATTCACTGCCTATCTCCCAGGCTCTGAAACTGGCTATATAAAAACTGTGACTAAGAATGTATATAGAGAAATACAAACTGTCACACATCTGCATTCAGAAGAAGACCAAAAGAAAAAGAGACAATTAGAGTATAACTCCGCTAAAAGACATCTAAATCTGGACACTTTTACCCTTCACAGTCATCCAGGGTCAGGTCTGAGAACTTAGCTCAGGAGGTACTTTGTTCAAAACTTTTTTTTGCCTTACTCAGAGTGAAATAAAACCAGTTGAAGATAGAACTCTTAGATCATCTGTATCCCATACCAGTATACAGGCACATAAAAGTCTTTTAAAAAATTAGGTTATGAACTGGAAAGGAACATAATGACAAAAATCTATGCTCAACAATTCACGAAGTATCTTTTAATTTTGTTTTCCTCTGGATTTTAGTAATATTTTAAAAATAATAATGGCTCCAAAACTGAATTATCATCATCTGGACGGATTTATAAGATGGACACCTCAGTGAGTAATCATTTTATTTGAATCATGCATGTGGATTTGTAAAACCACTGGCTGCTGGAAGCTATAACAGGGTGTCAATTGTCTGAAATAGACTGTTGCAAAAAGGTACTTACAAAAATGCATTGAGTAGAGTCTGTTAATGGAAAAAGAAAGAAAGGAAATATTGGGATAAAAGCAGGTATTTATCCAGAAACATCTGCATTTTTTTTAAATCACTAACTTCTTCTTAGGCCCAATACAAGATGTTTGTCCTTATCTTCATTCCCTTGCAAGGATATATGATTGTTATGAGAGAAAGAGAGAAAGCTCTTCTTTATAAGAAGCTTTGAGAGGAAGCTCAGCAAAATATGACAGAATGCAAACCAAATGTCATATTGCATAATTGTTTACACAAAAACTTTGGGGTTCTTTAATTTTGCTGTATATAAAGTTGCAAGAATGGGTGAAGAAAAAGTTTCATAAAATCTTAACGTGTTCCTTCTTCCTGACCTTTACCTTTGTCCCTTCTCTGAAAATTTGTGATGCTTAAATACACTGTATTTACTTCCCTATTTAGTTCATTATCATCTAGTAAAGGATATTGTCTTGTAAAATATGAGATTTTATAAATTACCTCATAAATCATGAGTTGTCATAGATCATAGGTTACCACAAGTAAGCTTTTTCTGTAATTCAAAAATTAGTGACCATATATTTCTTGCTTTGGCATAGGCTATTGAGAACTATTTTCTAAGTAAAATAATAGAACTTCTTCAATAGTTTCTTAAGTAAAATAATTGAATGCATTCAAAACTGATCATCCTTTTTTTACCTTATATCTATATAAGAACATTTTCACATTCTCAAAATAACTTCCAGTTATTTTGCTTTTATTAGAGATGCTCTCATTATTTCACTCTGATATCCCAACATAATCTTTTAGCTTCCTTGGTCTTTCTCATCTCTGTCTCATTTGCTTAGTTCCCTTGGCTGCTTCTGCAGTATTTGTGGTTATGTATCTAATCTCCTGCAAAGCCTGTCCATTCATCAGGCTGTTCAATATCATACATAGAAAATACCCAACTAGTGAACTGAATTTTCCTTTTCTGTTCCTATTTATAGAACAGCAGCCAAAAAAGAATCTGCTTGGTGCTGGATTCTTAAGTCTTCAATAATCCAGACAAAATATAGGAAATTAACTTCCTGAAGTAATTTTTTTCTGCCCAGTTTGCACCTATTTCAGCGAGGCTATTACTGGATGTAAGCACAGTTCCAAAAATAAGATAATGTGATATTTTGCACATTATAAGTTTCTACCAGGTTCGGATCAGTAAATATCCAGCTGAGTACTCATTTTGGCTTGATATTGCTCTTGGTAATAGTAATGGGAAAATTCTCTCTATTTCAAGGATTCAAGAACAGACCTAATTTTTTTATAATTTAATGAAACAGGAAAACATTCTTTATTTAAGAAACTGTAGGGTATGCTCTTTACAAAAGCAACTACAAGCTTTAGCTACTCACTGCTGATGTGCCCTGGTACATTTTGGTCCAACATATCTCTCTCCTGTGTTTTCTTCTTCTGCTTTTCCAAGATGAAAAGGAAGCCTAAGGGTTTTGGTTACTGCAATAATAAAATTAGACAAAACTGATTCTTCTCCCATTATCTTCTACATTTTACCAGAAATGTTGAGCAGAAAAGTTTTCAAAGCAAAAGAAATACATTAGAATAGCCACTCTTGAAAATCCTGGTCCATTAATCTGCGGTCATATGCAAACTATATAGAGAAAGGATAAACAGTTTCAAAATTAACTGCATGATCTGAACATATACCATGCTCTCTGTGAGCAGATCTCTGCTTACACTGTCATTTTTGTTCACTGTCATTTGGCACTAGAACTTGCAAGAAGTTTCTCAGTAGTAGCAGAGCTGGTCTTCTCTACAATGTCATACCTCCTGGGAGAAAAGAAAAAAAAGTCCAGAGGAATAGCAATTCTGTAAAGAATGGTAAGAATGATAAGGCATACAGTGCTACTAAGTATCATGGATTCAGTGTAGGAAAAAGGGGAAAGCAAATAATAATATGTGCTGAAGAGGTTTTATACCTGACTGTACTACTTCTTGAAATACATTTTTAACAAGTTGTGAAAGACCTGTATTATTCTAAAGATATTGGTTAGCATGTCATGCTTCAGTAAAAATTTCACTGAAGAAAATTCAATGAGATCTGCAAGTTTCATGAGGAGACAATTAACTATTATTTAACTATGAAATACTGATTGCCAACATTTGTATACATCTGCAGCATATGAGAATGGCCATCTACCTTGCACAGTATCATTACACTTGAATATCACTGTGTACAATAGAAGGACTATGCTCTATGAGAGGTTTTACATAAATTGAGCCCATCTTAACTAGCATAAGTTCAATAGAGAAATACAAAAATAGGGACACGCCATATGTAACCACAAATGAACATGCAGGTTAAAGTTTATGAGTAAGAATGCAACTTGCAGTTTTCTTGATTGCATTTGGCAGTGGAATCTTCTTTTTTGGTTTTATTTGGGGGGATATTAAGTTGTTTCATTTTCAGTTAGAGATAAAAACTGAGCAGAGAGAAAATCTGGTAATTTTTATACTCTTATAAATCCTTTTTCTGAATTGGCTCAGTACCTATATCTTGGGGTTTTTTTATGAGACTTACTTTCCAAATACCATTTCATTCTAAATAGAAACTTGTGTTTGTCAGCTTGTTCTTCAGGGTCTTTTTCTATTAACTACTTAAGGAAGTCCTCAGATTTTCCAGAACCGCATATTCTGTGATTCTGTGAATCAATTCTGGGAAAGTTTTCTCAGCAGAGTTTTCCTTGAGGTGCAGTTTGTTGACTTATATTTTAGAATCCTTTCTGCAAAAAGTTTTTCTTTTCCCCACACAAGCTCCCTTAGTAGGTGACTTGTACCTGCAAGTTGCTGCATTCTCAGAATACAAGCTCTTCCTCTCACTGTGCACTAAGAAATTACATGAGAGATGACCACCTAACATGACCAACATCTTACAATTGTTTAATCCAGTTTTGGTTGCAGGGTTACAAGTTCCTTTTTGCATGCACTTTTGGCATCACATTTAAAATTGCATTATTAGAACTCCCTCTATATAACAAGAATCTAAAGCTGCTTAATTGATTTAGCTGGGAATGGTTAGAATCCTCTGTACTATGTGTGCTTGAGTTACAAAGTTAACTCATTTATGGAATGATATGTTACTACCAAAATGTATGTTAATGAAGGGATAAGCTATCACTGAATCATAGAATATGCTCAGTTGGAAAGTATCCACAAGGATCATCAAGTCCAACCCTTAGCCCTGCACAAGATCAACCCCTGGAGTCATTTGGGGATGATACTCATGAGCCTGAGAGTATCATCCAAACACCTTTTGAACTCTGCCAGGCTTGGTGCTGTGACCACTTCCCTGGGAAGCCTGTTCCAGTGCCCAACCACCCTCTGGATGAAGAATTTTGTTCTCATATCCAACCTAAACCTCCCCTGACACAACTTCAGGCCATTCCCCTTGGGTCCTGTCAGTGGTCACCACAGAGAAGAGATCAGTCCCTGCCCCTCCTCTTGCTCTCACGAAGAAGTTGTAGACTGCAGTGAGGTCTCCTCTCAGTCTCCTCTTCTCCAGGCTGATCAGACTAAGTGACCTCAGCCACTTCTCATGTGGCTTCCCCTCAAGGCCCTTCACCATCTTCGTTGCCCTCCTTTGGATGTTCTCTAAGAGCTTAATATCTTTCTTATAATGTGGTACCCCAAACTGGACACAATATTCAAGGTGAGGCTGCACCAGTGCAGAGCTGAGTGGGACAATCCCCTTCCTTGACCAGCTGGAAAGCCTACAGCCGACATGGCTGTGCCCATGCAGAGCACACGGCAAAGCTGAAGGCCCTGTAGCCAGGCTGTCAGTCAAAGCAGACCTTCCTGGTAGCCCGCCCATACCATGTGCCTGGAGCCTGTGATTGGACTCCATGTGAGCTCTCTCTCTCTCCCTCTCTCTCTCTTTCTCTCTTTCTTCTTTACTCTTTTTCCTTCTCTTGTGGGTAACTCAAAACCAAAGAATTGTGTTGTACTAAAGCTAGTGTATTGATTGTTTTTAGTGAGTGTTTTCAGTGGAATGGGTCTTTGTGCTGTTTAATGAAATACTTTTTCTTGGTTGTATTTTACTCCTGTAAAACTTTTTGCCAAAATATCTTATTCGTCTCGCTAAATTAAAAGAATTTCTCTTAGAGAAGTGTGTGTGACTCTTTCTCTGGATGCTAATTCAAGGTTATAATGAACCAAAGTCTTCTAAAAGACTTCAAAAGGTCTCAAATAAAATGTAATCACTTTGGGCAGCTTATGGCTTAAAATCTGTAGCGTAACACCATTCTAGAAAGGTATTTCATGAACTTGAGATGAAATTATCCATCAGTGTGAGGAACAGGTTTGTCAGTAGATGTTAAGGTAGCATGAACAAAGCCAAGCATGCAGACAATCTGAGGTACTGTCCTGCCTGCTAGACACTCATTTCTAAAGTGTGTCTCTTCAAAGCTGTGTCAACATGGCACTCAGTCTTGTTGAGAGGTGCTTTTCTTCAAACCCCTGGAATTTCCCTGTTGTGATTTCAGTCAGAAGTGGAATGCTCCCAATCCCCTGACAAAGAAACCATCAGAGGGAAGATGAAGTCTAGGTCATTCACGTATTAGCTGGAAGATGCTGGAAACAGCACGATGAGGAGAGTAAGAAGTAAAACTACTCAATCTCTTCTCCTCCTTCACCAAGGCAAGGAGAAAAGGGAAAAAAAGAAAGAAAGCTGTGAAAGACTGGCCATCCTTTTCAGTCTGCTCTTGGGACAGAGCTGCTGTATGCTACCTCTCCTTCCCTCTCCCGACCCCTCAGTTTTGGCTGGCCCCACCATTAGAAGCAAACCCCTCTCAACTGTAGCTTCTATTGGAAACAGAAGTTCCATCTGCTGAGAGTTTATAGGACTGGACCCGTAATTTGCTCAATTACTAGTGTAAAGAAAACCGTAGGGAACCTGAGTAACAGCAACTCCTAACCAAGCACATTTGCACTTCATCTGAAACTCTGTATGATTTATCAGGATCACACCCCCTCCTTCTCCAGGATCTAAAGCAATTTGTGTAGCTTAAAACAACTATTAAATGTATAACTAGGAGATAAAATCACAAATCCAGACCTAATTGGTATAGCTTAAATTAAGTTTTACATTTATTGCTGGGAGATAAAATTTGGATAGAATAACTATTACAACAGAATTAAGTAAAAGAAAATAGATATGGTGTGGGACCTATGGTAACTTTTATTTAAAACACATGCTGCCGGAGGCAGCAGTCTGCAGAAAACATTTGATCCTACTGCACTGTAATGCCCATTTGCTAGAGCAACACCCTCCTGGGTAGTGAGGGAAAAATATTAAGTCTTAAACAATGCTGATTTTGGAAAATCTGTTAGGATGTAGGAAGTTCAGTCAATAATGTTGGCAGGTTATGTGTACAGAATACTGCAAGAATTGGTCTCCCAAGGAAGACTTTTTATAGATTTTTGTCTTTTTTATAGATAAATTTTTTATGAAGATTTAAAAGTGCCATCTAACAGAAACAAAACAACTGGGACAGATAAGCTGGTGAAGGTAATTAAAGAATACTAATGTCCAAGAAGACTGAAAGCAAAAACAAAATAAACAAAGAAATTAAAAGAGTGTAGTCTGTTCTCAATTCCAGTATAACAGATCTTGCCTTAGGTTTTTCATGTTCTCATTCTCAGTATTTCCTTTTCATCTCCTTTTGCAATTTTACAATAAGAAATATTGAATCTTCATTTTGTATCAGTTGTTCTTATTGAAAAGTTCAACAATTCTCTTCAATAGATGTGATTTCTTAGTTTTAAAATTAGACAATAATTTTGATTGGTAGGGGCCTCAGTGTTGGCTGAAAAGAAGGCATATCTCAGAGTTAAATGACGTTAAGGAGGGTCTTGTCTACTCAAATATTCAATTTCCTCAAAAAGACAGCCTCTCTGAGCAAGCTAGTTTCAACTTATTCCACTGCTTGGCAAGTGTGACTGTAGAGTTTTTTCCACATATCTGCAAGGAAATTCCTTTGCTGCAGCTTGTGTCCACTGTCTTTCCTCCTTCCAGTATGCACTTCTGAGAAGAGTTTGGACTTGACTTCTCTGTGACCACTAATTAGGTAGTTGAAGACCTTTATTAAATATCTTTGCCTAGCATACTCTTTTACATTTTAGTGCAAACTTTATTAAATCTCAAATGTAATATTTTTTTGGTCACTCGGATTTTGCAGAAACCTGAAGGAGAGAAGAGTTATTACAAACAAGGAGACAATAAAAGTTAAAGACACATTTTCCACCAAGGTCTCTTTCTGTGGTTTGTGATAATAAAAAAAAACAAACAAAAACTGTGTTTTGCCAGATATTTCCAAGTAAATCTGCCAGGAAATCACCTTTCTTAATCCTCCAAAGTAAGATGAAATATCTGTGTGAACTGAAGTGTTCTAAGGACAAAGGCACAGGAGACAAGTTCAGACACAAAATATTAAAAACTTCTCCTTTCTTCACACAAATGAGAACAGCTCTTAAGTGAGCACTTGCTGGAAAACAGCAATCTAACCTGCACAGGAGAGCTTGTGCTCAATGAACTCTAGCTGAAAATCTCCAGCCTGAGTTGTTCTGTTTAATAAGGATGATGACTGTTCAGTGACCTCTGTCACTGTGTATTTCTTATCCACATATTGCCCAACAGAGCTGTAAGTGTTTGCAGTTGTGCAAATACTGGCTGATTCCTGGCAGATCCCAATGCAAGTTTGCCATAGTTAATATTTTTAACCTCTTTTTTTGTTGCTTTTAATCAACTTTTGCTTTTTTTAGTACTTCAGATATTTTCCATTCTTACATTTCAGCATAATTTGCGCCAGGAGCTCAAAGGGATTTCCAGAAGATGATTCTAGTGACACCTTTCTCTCTTTTTGTGGAGACAGGTTCAGATAACCACAATATACTCCGTATGCAGGTAAAGTGACCTGAGCTTAAACCTAGTTTTAGGATTAGCCTTTGTCACCCATATTTCCATTAAAAGGCTTCCAGAAGAGGCCTGTAGTAGAGGAAGATGTTAATCTCCTGAGCTGAAGCAAATAACTGTGGCAATTCTTGTGTATGACAGCCACCTCCAGACACTTGCTGCATGGCATCTGGAGCAGGTTATCATCAGGGATAAAGAAATAAAACATGGGCGTTCTGCACTTCAAAGCCACATTTCTAGGCAAAAGCCTAAATTTTAATGCCCTTTTCATCTCCCTTTAATGCCTCTACTTGACAAACTTTCACTTCTCCATAATGGGTATTGTGTGCCCATATGGTCATTACTCATCTGCTCCCTGTACCTATAGACAGGTACATTAAAATCACTCACTCCATTCGGTTTAACCTCTTTTTTTTGTCAAAAGGCATATGTTGTGGTTTAGCCCCAGTCAGCAGCCAAGCACCACACAGCTGCTCACTCCCCCACCAGCAGGATTGAAGAGAGAATCAGAATTACAGAATCATTATGGTTGGAAAAGACTTTTAGGATCATCAAGTCCAATTGTCAACCCAGTCTGCTCTTCCAGTTTCACCCCTCTTGGAGTTCCTGCCTAACAATAATGTCAAAACCTTCCAACGTTACGCAACCTTCCTGAATGTTACTGCTAGTGATCCATCTTCTCGCAGGTAACCATGTATCTGAGCTGCCATTCCCACCAGGCACTGATGGAGGGGGTTTCTGTTGGCCACCAGCCATGCCTTCTGCAGGCAGTGTTCTCCCTCCTGCCTTGCTCTACCCTGCCTGCCCCTGAGCTTGCTGACCTGCCTCGGCAAAAATGAGAAAACTAATGGCTTGAGACAAAGACAGTTTAATAGGGTAAATAAAATTGCACACACAAGCAAAACAAAACCAAGGAACTAAATCTCTGCGTCCCATGGAGAAGGCAGGTGTTCAGCCATCTCCAGGAGAGCAGAGTTTCATTGCGCACAAGGGTGACTTGGAAAGACGAACACCATCACTCCAAAGGTTTCCCCCTTTCTTCTTCTTCCCTCCATTTTATATGCTGAGCATGATGTCATATGGTATGGAATATCCCCTTGGTCAGTGGGAGTGACCTGTCCCAGCTCTGTCTCCTCCCAGCTTCCCATGCACCCCAGCCTCTTTGCTATCATAGCAGTAGCAAAAGCAGAAAAGGCCTTGCTCAGCAATAATAAAAACACAGCGAAGAAAATTAGCTCTATCCCAGTCAAAGCCAGCACAGAATGTGACAACTGACAGTCAAAGGAATACACTGAAAATCTTCTTTAGAAAAACCCATTACGTATGCATTACAAATTACATCCTGTAAAAGGAAGGATTATAAGGAAACCTACACCTACATACACAGTGGTCTATACAAATTCCACTGAAGTCAGTTTCTCTCAAGATTGTAAACAGTGATGAACATATTAAAATTAAATAAATACATAAATTAATAAATAAATAAGAAAAACTCCTCTCCCCTACAAATAAATAATTTCCTTCTTTTTTTGAGAACTGCTGATGACCATTCATTTCTTTCTAGGTCTAGAATCTCCATCCACCTGGTGGCAAATAGACAAGCTGAAAGCAACATGTGATGCCCCCCATCCCTCTCTACAAATTCATTTTCAAAGCTAAATAGTTTAGCTTCAGAACAAGAAATTCATAGATCAAACAGATCTACTCTAAAGTACTAAGTGTGTGGCAACAGAAGAAAATAGACTCTGATTAGCTGATGCAAGTTAGTACAGTTCTGTTGAATCCCACAGAGATGTATGCATTACCATTAGCAACGGTAATATTGCTAAAACTAATTTTTTATTTTTCTTTGTTATCCAAAGAGAGAAAATACATACTACTTGAGGTTGTTCATATGCTTCCTTTTTAACTTTTCCTCTTTTCATAATTCTTATTAGATTATAAAGTCTTTGACTCAGACACTGTAACTCTTCTCACATACTGCAATAAATTGGGATGTCAAAATATAGAGAGAGTAATATTCAGGCTTTCCCCTCATTTGACCAAGGAATGATTCAAGCTTAGCTTAAGCACACCTCTGGAAAATAATACTATTTCAGATGTGTATGTTCAAAAACTTAGAAAAAAACCCAGAAAAATAAAACCAATACTCCCCAGAAATATAGAGGAGTGGTTTCATATCTCTGAGGAATTAACATTAGGAGATATACTCAAGTACTGTTTCATCTCCTTTACCATCTACATGATCTGTGCCTTGGGTCAACAAGCATTTAATAGGCTACATTGAATATTGGGGGGGAGTTGCTTCCTTATAGTAGTCATAAGTTATTTACTCTTTCAATTTATTTTCATCTGAGGAGAACTTATATACAAGATACAACTGTAGAATTTTACTAACTACCTTCATACTTTTTCCTTACTTGAATTCCTATTTGTCTTGAGCAACTTTTTAAATTTTTTTCCCTTAATTTTCTTATTAAATAACAAAACTATTTAAAACAAATTTTTCCCTTTCCTTTCTTAACAGTAAAACTAAACAAATAGCAAAAACTCTGTGCAATATGTTGTCTGATTTTCAGGTTAAAAAAATATATCTTTTAAATTCTAATTGCTTTTAGGACAAGAGTGAGAAGTGATTGTGCAATAAGAAATTTTGCAAGACCCTGATAACATGACAACCTGCTGAATAATTGAAATAAATTTTAAAAGTCTATGGAGGAGCACAGAAAAGAGAAAGAGCTATTTTAATTACAATAAAAATTATATGTATAATAGTGGAAATTCTGTGTTTGGCTTTAGTAATCAGGTATCTTAGATATATGTAGAGGCCTTAATCAACCTAAATATTTTCTTCACTACAACTCAATATCCTTAAAAATAAAGAAAATGATGTTTGTCTCCCCAGCGACAAAAAAAAAAAGATCAGACACATAAGCATATATCTACACATTTTCACTCATTTAAGTGCAAAAGAACTGAGAGATCGTAATAAATAGTAGGTAAGCTATCTGTAGCTAATGAAAGACAGTGTAGGAAGGATTGGCTTCAAGAACTCATGTAGAAAGACTATATTTCGGGAAAGCAACTTCAGTGGAATTAACACATGCAATGACAAAGTGACATAGGAAAAAATTAAGTATGGGATTTTTTGTTTGTTTGGTTGTGGTGTTTGTCTTTTTTTTTTTATTTGGCCTTAACATTGGGATAAGTTCTCATGGTTCAATTTTTTGACTGAGGGCAAAGAAAAAAAGAAGTTAAATAAATACTAGGAATGGAACACCAAGATAAACTGTGGGATGATAGAAAATTACAACAATCACAGCCCCTGTCTTTCTTTCACCAGACCCCCCAGCTATTAAACTGTTGCCAGTACTGAAAATGTAACTAAGACACTAAAAGCTATCTAAATAGTGGTTTGATGTTATATATAAAGAAATTCAGAAAAAATCAAAATTCAATTGTGTTTACATGTCTCGTTGCTTATATTTGGTAGCACTATCCCTCTTCCTCTGTTAGTCCTAATATTAACATATTTTATTTCTTATTGAGGACTTAGAGCTATAAACTTTGATAAGAGAAAACAAGACAAGGCATTACAAAACATACTTAAAAATGTTAGTAAAATCACTTTATCAGTTTTATCATTAAAAGTAAAGTAAAATTTCTTTAATAATGATCTTTTTAGGTAGTCATCCAAAAGCTGAGAAAGTTTGCTCTAAAGAGTAAACTTTTCCTTTAATTTTTCTTTCAATATCAGAGGAAAAGAAGGAAGACGGTATTTATTATAATAAAATAATGGAATTAATATTAAGAAAAAATCAGTTATGATGGACAAATAATAAATTGATATGAAATAAGCAATGAACTTCTTTGCATAACTAATAGAAATTGTTTGACATATCAATAGGAGAAGAGCCTCACAGAATGAGACACATTTGGATTCTATTACAGAATTAAATACATTTTATAACAGCATATTTACAAAATGTATTTTGCCCAAATATTCACTAAATTGTTTCTCAATCCTGATGTCTCTCACAGGAATTAAATTAATTTTATTCTACTCGCACTGTTCACAGAATATGGAAACAACTTGTCCATGTAGAATGATTCACTGATTTGAATCAAGTATTCTTAATTTACATTTCATAATTCAGCCAGCAATAATTCAAACTTGTTTGGAACAGAAATTGATTGAAAGATTGTAAACTGGTGTAGAATATAAGTTTGAGGGAAAGCCTTCAGTAATGTATTGCTAAGATTTGTGCTGTCTTTTTCCAATACAGTTCCAGTGAGTGAATGACTCTTTCCACTGAGACCCTCTGAAAGGAGGTGATCAACGCTTATCTCCAGTCTTACTAGCCAGGCTTGTTTGGGGTCTTAACCACCAGTTACACAGGTAGTGACACAGGTAGTGTGGTGAGCAAATGTACTTTCACATTTTTCAGTCATACCAAGTGAACCTAAAAATTTATTCAGGTGTCAACTCTGCCTTTTACCAAAAGGACTGACTTCAAAATCTGAATGTAAGGCCAGCTCGTCAGCTGTCATAAGCCCACTATTCCTTATCTTAGCTCTGCCAATTTATGATAATGATCTGTCCCTATCAAAGGCAAAGCTGAAAGTAAAAATCCAGCCCATGAAGAAAGCATAACTGTAACATGTATGTACAGACGTTTATATACACTCATAGACATGAATAATCACACATGCACATACATGTACATACATTTAAAAGCATCATTCAAAGCAGTTGGCATATTTAAAGATTTATTTGGTATTTCTGATGAGTACTAGAAGACAAAACAAGTTCAGGAGATTTTATTATTTATGCATTAGATATAATGCATAAAATTCAGTATATATGATGCTGTGCAACCCTCTACCTAGCAGGTACAGCACTCACTCTGAAGTCACTGCATCACAAAACTTTGTTTTGTAGATGGCTCAGAAGGGCAACGTGAAGAACATATAAACTATATATACCACGGACTATCTGATCAGAAATGTAAAGTACAGTGGTGTTCTAAAACCCCACCCTGACAGTAAGGTTTGATGAGAGAGATAATTTAATCCTTCTGCTAGCAAAAGGGACCAAATGGCTAAATACAGGACAAGTGTGCTTGGGCATTTTAAAAGTAGTTTGCAGTTTGTATGACTACGCTGTTTTCAGAAATGCTTCCAGTCCCTCTCTCTCCCTCTCTCTCTCTCTCATCTACCATTTCGTGCTTTAGGGAGAATTTTAGGAAAGCTCTTCTTTTTCTCTCTGCTCAGTATAAAAATCAGTGGAAGAAACTAGAAAACTCCCTGACTAATATATATCAACTCTTTTTCAGCTTTCATTATTTTAATCTTGCCATTTCAACTTTTTCATGTATAAGATATTATTTATCACCAGCTCAACTGGCCAGTGTATGTACTAATACCCAATAGATAAACAATAATTTAGGCATTTCTGCAGGATATCTGGATGTGTTTTCAGGTTAGTAGCAGCAAGCTGTTGAATGTCCAAGTATGCTGGGCTGATAGCTATTGTGAGTGCACATACTGACTACAACATAAGCTGAGCAGCTAGTCTGGTATATTCTGGCACTGAATTTGCTGTGCTCATTTTACAAGGAAATACAGCTCTGCTCAGGAAATCTTGGGATTAAATCTGGAACAACCACCTTAATTTCAAATGTTGGAAAGTATTTCTTAGGCTGTATTTTCTTCCTTCTCTAGGCTGAAGCCAAAGTCTGGTTGTTCAGCCTGGAGAAGAGAAGGCTCAGGGGAGACCTCATCACTCTCTACAACTCCCTGAAAGGAGGTTGTAGCCAGGTGGGCATCAGTCCCTTCTCCCAGGCAACCAGCAGTAGGGCAAGAGAACATGGTCTTAAGCCTTGCCAGGGGAAGTTTAGGTTGAATATTAGGAAGAAATTCTTTACAGAGAGAGTAATCAGACATTGGAATGGGCTGCCCAGGGAGGTGCTGGATTCACTGCCCCTGGAAGTTTTTAAGATGAGACTGGATGTGGAACTTAGTGCCATGGTCTAGTAACCACAGCAGTGTTGGATCAAGGGTTGGACTTGATGATCTTGGACGTCTTTTCCAGACCGGTTGATTCTATGATTCTATGATTCTAAGTAGTGGGCCCTAAAGCAGTAACCAAAGGCTATAGGACACAATGGATAGCATCAAAGAGATACCTTGCTTCACAAATAAGTACAGCACATTAATCCCAAAATTT
Source organism: Pseudopipra pipra (assembly GCF_036250125.1). NCBI lineage: Eukaryota > Metazoa > Chordata > Aves > Passeriformes > Pipridae > Pseudopipra > Pseudopipra pipra. The sequence goes on from NC_087550.1 coordinate 82,292,015, forward strand.
ATTTGGCTGCATTGCTTATGATATGTAAACTAGCTTGACTGTGCTAGTCTCTGTGGTGGGACACAGATGTATTCTGCATATGGTGAGCTGCAGAAACACAATTAAGTTTAAAGACTTCTGTTGCATCGTAAATCCACTGAAAGACAGAATATATTACTGTTGTACTTGTATTCTTTTTCCCTGAAGTTCTGTCTAGACATATATGAGTAAATACATTGCAAGATTTAGAATTACATCAGAAAATACATAAGAACATAAGTTCAAAATAAAGGTTAAAATTATTAGAAATAAAATTAGGTGTCACAAGATTCCTTATTTCAACATCAATTTTGGATTAAATTCCCTAACTTCTTGTTGTTTCCTGCAAATATTTTCCAGAATAAACTATAATTTTCTGAAGGAACTGCCATAATTTGAATATACCATCCAATAACTTGTCCAATTATGTCAAATATCTGATTAAATTCAGTGAAATTTACATGGGAGTCAAAAAAAATCCCCCAACCAAACCTGCATTTTGGTAACATTTCTACCTTAAGATCAAAATATTAATGTACATTGAGTTTTTTGGATAGTATTTTTGGAATGTAGTTTCCCATTAGAAAAGAAATTTAGCTGATGTTATCTCTATTAATTTCCCATATAACATGCTGATTTTATACTACTGCATTATGATGTCCCTTTTAATTCTTTATACCACTTCATACTGTGAGTTTTGATGGATTTTCAGAGCATTCCTTTTTCTTTCCCTTCTAAGCAGAATTTGTATTTACTAAAAGGTTTGTTTATGGGTTCTTCCTTCAGTGTTTCCAGCTGTGTCATAGTTTATCAAATTATATCAAAGGTCATTAATAAATTTTGCTTGTTTGCTATCTGCTGTAAGTCTACAGACATTTAGTTTTAATATTTGTTTTTGAAAGCCTGTTCTCCTTTCTTTATTTCCTCCTGTGTATGTGAACAACTGAATAATATTTCAAATGAAAGCTGTTGAAATAATGAGGGAGTTTCTTCTACTTTTAAGTTATCAGTCTGAAGGTATTGACTGTAACTCTGGAAATGTTCCTAGAACTTGAATATTCCCTAATAAAAGTACTAAAGTCTTTTACTGTTACTAGCATTCCTTACCTTTCTGCCAAATGGTTAAAGAAAAGTTATTAAATATGCAGCCTCATTATATACAAAATAATCTGGTGTCTTGTGTCTGGGGAGTTTGCTTATATAAGGAAGGATTAGAAGACAAAAGAAGGGAGTTAAAAGTTATTTCTGGTATGGATTATTTTGGGATAAATTTGAATTTACTACAGTAAACATTTCTGGAACATCAAATTACAGAAAAGAATTCTTTTCTGCTTTTGAAGAGGCAACTAATGTAGAGAAATGCTATGACCTTTCTGGTCTTGTCTGCTTTTTAATTGAGGAGAACACCCAGATATTCTCTGGTATTTAAAACTTAGAAAGTGAGGGAGTTGTTTGAATCGTTTCTCAAAGGTCTACATTAAAAGATTGTTTTAGTTGATGCATTATTTCCTTTTTCCTGAAATGAAATTGAATGTGAAGAAATTATTTAAATTTCTATTTCAGAAGGTTGTTTAAAAAAATAAATCCGATCATCAGATAAAAGGAAAGCTGTATCACAGAGCGATTCTTCTTACTTTTACATCCAGCAAGAGAGAGGTTTTTCATCTTTAAGAGATCTACAACTGTTGCCTAAACATAGTCAGTTTTAGAAAGCCATTTTCTGCTCTCAGAGCACAATATAAATTAGAACGTAACCCCTGTCCTGAAACTCCAATGCCAATGGAAGTTTTCCTATTAAGTTTCAAAAGTCCAGATCAGGAAAAAAACCAAAACAGCAGCTCTTATATGTCAACAATATCTGTTTCCTATTGACCTGGACAGAAATAACCCATATGATGAGAGGCTTTGTGATGTAAGCCATTCTTAATATTCTGAATCATTCAATCAATTTTAAATATTTGATTGTTTGCTTCTCATACAATATTCATGGTACCTTCCTATGTAAAATTATCAATATTCTTTTAATGTTATATTTTATTAGCAATAATGTATAGATTTTCTTAGCAAAATGAACATTCTGGATTTTGTAATCCTATTCATTGGAGAATAACATCCAATGAAGATATGCCCATAAACTCATTCATAGTGCAAAAGATCTTTTACACTAGTTACTTTTTATTCTTGTAATTGTACTTTTTCCATACACAATAATATAGCTCTGCAGATAGATCCTGAAAAGCATTGGTTCAATCTATTTGAACAGAATTCAATTAGCTTTATTATATGACATATTCCAATGTAATTTTTTTAAAATCATATATCTTAATGGATCTGTGACATATAGTACTGTGCATCTTAAATAAAGCTTCTAATTTTTGCAAGCCTAAAGTAGTAAATTCAACTATTTTTTGTGAAGGGAGTGGGGAATAAGAGTACATGGTTTGTTGGGCCACTGGGTTTGGGAAAAAAACCCAAACAATTGCATTTCTGTCTAGGGAAACCACTAATGGATGTGTTTTCCAGTGGTGTGACCCTCTCAGTTCTAACATATGCCTTCTTGTGCATGCGGGTACATTACTTTCTGGAAATACAAATAATCAAAAATAATATTTTCTCTGGGCAAGCATGGAGTCAAGTCTGAGTATAAAAATGATACAAATAGGATACTACACCGAAATTATTGTTTCTGTCTTTCTGTAATACATCAAAGACAAAACCAAAACACTTCTTATAACTGAGAAAAATTATTAGATAAACATCTAGTTCCTATGACTGCTAGTAGCCCATGTTGCTGAGTCCTGTTGGTTTGGTCTGACCTGTACTCACTTATGCAGAAAGTTCCAATCTAGAGATTTGTCCTATGAAACCATATTTGTTTCTACACAGCTATAATGGGATTTTACTCCAAGTGAAGCAGGCAATATACACAGTTTAACATATCCTTCAAGTATCACATTATATCTTAAGTAAAAAAAAAAAAAGGGCAAATTAAATTCAGCTTACTCAGAAAATATATTTCTTTACTTGACGACTGTGTCATAATCACACAATAGAACCAAAACAGACTACTGAGAAATAAAATGTTTTGCTATAAGTCTTTAACTTCCATTTAAAGCCTCACACTTTAGTGTTGTGTTTGTCTCCCTGTTTAAAAACAGAATATATTGCACACTGATGAATTATGTAAAAGCATGCTCGTAACTCCTTCTTAGAAACATGACTCTGAAATTCCTCTCATTTGCTGTGTAAATATATCACACAAATGCATAATATATTCCTATTTTTATACTTCTCTTATTATTGTGATAATTTTTGTGCATCAGACTATAATTATGCTCTTATTTAGATGCATGTTTTAAATCTACCGTTGTGATAAATGTTTAAATCCTTGTCTCAATTTGAATTGCATAGTCTCTAGTTCATTTATATTTTTGGAAGAATTTAGCTTATAAAGTCTATAGTAAACTAATACGATATGCATGGAAAATGAATTTGTTCATTCAATTAGAATTTTCTGCTGAGTTGAGCCCTTTATTTTTCACAGAGTTAACCTTCCATTAAAATAAAATATCTGAGAATTAGCCAGCATTTCTGTAAGGCCAACATCAAATATATTTAGAGAGCTCAATACCAGAAAACCCCAATCAAAACAAAACAAAAATCATGCTTCTGTGTAATTTCTTGTTACATGTCTGGTTTTTAAACAGTGCAGCTGATACTGAATCTACTTTAGGAGATGCTTGAACATTTCATCACATACTTTAAAGATGACTGATACAAAATAGCAAGTGCTGCATGAAGGGAACATACACAATAGAGATACAGTTAAAACTTTGCTTTTTAATGTGTTTAGCAGTATTTCCATTTTTTAATTAAAAGAAAAACAAATAAAAAGATAAAAATATGAACGTATGAATTAGTAACTCAACCATAGAAAAGACAAATTTTATATTTTGCTTTTGCTTTTAAAGATTGCTTCCAGAGGTTCAGATTACTCTTACCTAATTTATATACATAACCCTAAAGTGTTTACTTCTGAGTCTAGCCTTCCTAAAAATTTGTGTTGTCCATGGGGAAAAATAAGTGTCTTCAACAAACAGAGTACCTGCCCCCATATATTCATGTGTTTAATGAAAAGATAAAAAAATCTTTAGGCATGCTATATAGAAAAGATTAGGAGAATGATTGCAGCTGTAAGTGAAGTTTCTGGGTAATCACTACCCGTCCACCAGCATGCATTAAACGCAAATGGTACCCATGAAGGAGTAATTACTTGCCAATACCAGTTTATTTCTCATAAAATTCATGAGAACCGTAAAGAGAAAGCAGTACCCAATGAAATAGCTTTTCAGGAAATTGTCTTCTTGTTTTATCCCTCCTCCTGGATATTAAGGAAAAACAAGGTTTCAGAACTCCACTGAATTCTTACTGGTCTCTTCAATGACTGTGATAAGGAAGAGGGAACCGGTTTCAGTCGCAGCTGTTCAGGGGCTAGAAGGAACTTTTAGAACTGTGTATGAGAACCAAGGACCTTGGTTCTGTGAGAAATTACGGTTCAGATACTAGTTCACCTTTTTTAGATCTAGATTCTGTTGCTTTATATCTAGTATTTATTGCATTCCAATCAATATATCCAAATAAATTCCCATAAAATTCCACAAAACTCTAATAACCAAAAGAAACTTTGGGGTTTTTTTCATTGCTGTTTCTTCTTTAGTTGGAGGAAGAGGTGCTGGGGTTTTGGGAGTGGGTGTGTTGTTCTAGCAGGATCTGAAATGGCTTGTACATGCCTATGAAAGCTCCTAATGAACTGTTCTAGTTCTACAATCTGATCTCTGCAAAGGCAAAGACTAATGTTCTGAAGAGGAGCACTTCGTTAATGGAAACTCCCAAAAGACATGTACATGGAGTTTGTTCTTGAAGATCCAATTTCAGAATCTAGGGTTAAATTTGCACCCCCTAAATGTTTAGAAAGATCAGATGACATTCTCTATTGTTAATACATGTCTGAATTATACCATTTTTGTGGCTCATCTGCCACTTCTGTTTTCAAAATACTAAGTTCCCTTTCTTCTCATAACTCAGTTGCAGCCTATAGGAGTAGTTAAGTTGTGAGCTATAAAATCTTCCAGCTGTATTAACCTGTTCCTAGGTACTGTATTAATGCAAATAATAAAAATGAAAAGCAGCAAAGCTGAGTTAGGCTGAAGATTTAAAAATTAATCTCTCTGGCTTTGTAAGAAGGTGTAAACTGGTGATCACTGCTAAATGGCTCAGAGCTGCTATAGGATCTCTTACAGCAAGAATAGGAGCATGAAATACAACGACATCACCTGAAACAGATTAGGGATGATGACAAAGAACAACAAAGTATAAAAACTGTATTCTACCACTTGTTTATAAATGCAGTGCATTTGCAATTTAGAATATGTCGCAACTGGTATGAGGTTAATAAAAAGAAACAAAATTAAATATCCTAATTGTTTCCAAATTGAATTAGTATCACAGTTAATTCAAATAGCAACTCTATATGTCAACTGATTTGTCTTTCAGTTACTTCTACAACATACTGCTGGAGCAAGGTGCAGACATCTTGTCTATGGAGCAAACCTAAAATTCATTTCTGTTTCTTCTGATTTAGAGCCCTTTAAGGAAATGTGGTCAGCATTGCAAGTTCCATTGACTTCACTGAAACCTACAAATACTAAAAATAGTTCAGATTAAGTTCAAAGATATCAATGAAGAAAGGGGAAATTCATCAAAAATTAACACCCATTCCAATTTAAAAAATATATTTAAAATGTCACAAACACGTTGGAACATCAGAATATTTCTAATGAACTATCTTGATTCTGCAAAACTATTTATTTTCTTAAAGCTGATGTTCTTATTTGGTGTTTTTGTTATAGAACTAGGAATTTTTGCATGGAGACTTAGGAAAAAACTTAAGTATCTTCAGTTGGAGAATCCATAAGAATTTGAGTAATTTCAGAAACAATATGATAATTTAGACATAGTTTATGATACTAAAAATTTTGTCTTCAGTTCTTATTTAGCTCTTTTTTGGTTCTAGTTCAAACATTTATTTGTTTTCTTATTTTTAATGAGCCAGTTTAAAAAAAAGAGAGAGAGAAAATGTCAATGAAAAGGAATTACAAAAAACAATTCTATTCAGAAGTTACATGGCATAGGAAGATTCGTATCCATGAAGTTTACATCTGAGCTTCTGTTCCTAAACTAAAGTCTTCTTTATGGCTCTTGAACCATATATTTTGAAATACATATATTCTACCATCCTTTTTGGCCACTTTTGTTATCAGGTAATTGCTTCTCAACATTTGACAATAAAAAGATTAATTTTTATATTAACTTTGTAACTTACCTTGTTGCAGAAGTGTACAAAGCACTCACTATCTGCATATACTGCAGTGCTGAAACCATGAAATGTGTTTTTACTATAATGGAAATTATTTCTAAATCATTCCTAGAAGTGCTAAGAGAAATGTAGCATTCAGATTTTAATATGTCCAAACACCTGCTTAAAGGTGGGAGACAACAATGGCCAACCTGGAGATTTCTAAATAATCTCTCATCTGTACTGGGCAAAACTCCCAAAGAAACAGACAAGAAAACAAACGAACTAAATGAAAAAAAAAACAAACCAGACAATAAAAATAACAATAATAATTTAAAGAAACAAACAAGACAAAATATAAAAAAGAGGAAGATGTATACAGACATGCAAAACTGTTGGCCTGTATACCTCTTTGAAGAAACATGCAGTACCAAGGGAACACAAAGCTACAATTGATTCCAGCTCTGTGGGGAAAGAAAATAGTTTTAGAAGTGCACAAAACAAGTGTCTTGGTTTTTCGAACCTTTCACAGAATCACAGAATACTCAAGGTTGGATGAGACCTTTGGATGTCATCTTGTGCAGTCCCCTTTCTCAAGAAGGACCACCTTGACCCAGTTGTCTATGTCTGTGTCTAAATGAATTTTAATATCTCCAAGGATGGGACACTATAATCTTCCTGACAACTTGTTCCAGTGTTCAGTAAAAAATGTTTTCTGATATTCAGAGGAAACCTCCTGTGTTTCAGTTTGTGCCCATTGCCTCTCAGACACCATGAAAAGATCCTGACTCCATCCTCTGCATCCTCCTTTCTGTATTCATATACATTAATGACACCCCACTGAGTCTTCTTTATTCCAGGCTGAACAGTCCCACCAGCTCTCTCAGCTTTTGCTTATATTTGAAGTACTCCAGTCCCTTTCTACAGTGAGTCCACAGGCTATAAACTTGTGGGGTGGGAATTTTTGCTTTTGGTTTTGTTTGTTTGTTTGTTTGTATTTTGTTTGAGATAGTTTTTTGTTGATGAGTTTGGGTTTGGGATGTTTTAGGAATGAATTGCGTTTATGCTCTATATGGTATTTTAAAGTACCTTTGACCACCTAGATGATTTATATCTTCAATATAAAGAAAATCCGCTCCAGCAAGAATCTTATACTTAAAATTAGAACAAAAACACCCTTTATATAGCAGGTCTTTCAGTTATGAATGGCAAATCTGTCACCATCTAAGACAGACTTTTTATAAAAGAAACAATATTTTAAATCTGACTTCATGAGGTCTCATAATTTTAAAACATGATAGCACTCAAAATATATTTAACAGGAGTATGAAATAATGGATAAATTCTAGAATTAATCTAAACTGTAATTTGTTCAGAGTTGTACTTCTTTCAAGTAACTACTGTAGAATAGATACATCTTTAAAACTTACTAGTCGACTTTACACAGACGGTGAGAAATCTCACCGTTAGTAGTTCCTACTAACCTCAGTAGAATCATCATTTCATCCATCCTGTTTTGGGCATTTTTAACAGATTTTTTGTTTGTTTGTGGGAGAGTTTGTGGGTTAGTTAGTTAGTTTGGATTCTTTTGTGTTTTTTTTTCCACAGGTGTTGAATTTGCTTTGGTTTATCTGTAGGTATTAGCACTGAAATCAGACCTTTATTATTAATCTTCAAAACAGGGATTCATGAATAAGACCCTAATTTAGAGGTTAGTGTTTTTGAAAACAAGTCCATAAACAATTTGTTCTTCAGAGCATTTTTAAAAACTCATATATAATATTTAATTCTACTTTGAAAAAATTATATGAAATAAAATTTAGTAGGATGACTTTTCTTATGCACTTGTTACAACAGAGTTTTTGCATAGTCATCTATTTTAGATAGTGAAAAGCAATTAATCTGAACTTTTTCCTCTCTTCCTCTTTAAAACTACCTTTTGGGCTTTCACCTTCTTCTGAAATCTTATAATAACAAATTAAAAAATTAATGGAATATAATAGTGCAGGTTTCTCCCTAAGAAACAGGATAAACAATTGTGTAGTTATTTTGGGGATAAAAAGATGGTAAAATCAATTTTAACAAATCTCACCCTCTGTTAAAGTCTAAGTATGTAAATTGGCTAATGTAACAGCTTTTTGGTGCAATATAGCCTTCAAAGTACTGCCTGTACAGTCATCAAAAAGGATACTTACACAATGATTTTTTTTTTAATAAATGAGTGTGCATTGCTTATGCAGATTCCAAGATGAACCAAAGAAAAATTACATGCATAAACAATAATCTATCCAGATGGTCCATCAACAGTTAATTAAGTGGCAAACACAGAAGTATCTCTGATGCTGCCAAAAAACTGCCTGCAGAGTCTGCCATGGGCTCAAATTTAGATTACTGGAGGAAAATCTTCTGCAGATTGGCATCAGTCTCTTGTGATGCTCATCTGAAAAACAGAGTAAATTTCACAAGCTACATTTGAAAATGAAAACAAGAGTAAGGGAAGTGCTGTCTGAACATATTGCTAATAATGAGATATGAGTTTGTCATGCTTATGTTGCCAAGGTAAATTCAGACCAGAGTAGTAGAGACCAAGGGGGACAAGCAGCTGTTACCTGCACTCCATGTGAAACAATATGGTAGCCTCTGAGTCTGTATCCATTTCTGGTACTCATATCAAAAGAAGGTACAATTCTTTCCATCACACTTGCAGTCAAAGAGTTGAATGAGCACGTGACTCTGCTACCCACCTATTCCTTGGGACAGTAGCTCCAGTGAAAGAGAAGTGGGGTTGCATGTTGAAGCTTTTACCTTTCCATTTCTTGAGGGTCCTTCACTGCTAAACCCTCTCGAATAGTGTTCTAATATTTGTTATTACAAGAAATTAAAGCAAGTTTTTGGACAGTAGAACCAAGCTTAGAAAATATATTTCAGATAAACAGTAGATCTTTGCAATATTTTTTTCCCCCTGAAAGTACTTTTCCAAGTCATGTAATTCCAGTGTCAATAAGAAAGCTGAAAAAAATAACTTGCCACGCTCCCAAATGTAAATCTACCCAATATTTGTTACTTCAGAGAAATTATTAGACTCTCACTTTAACTCAGATTCATGGATAAAACCAGTAAAAATTGCTTAGGCAAGTGAGAAGACATGAATTGGTTAATAAGTGAATTAAGGATTCTTCCTTTGAAATTTGTTTCACATAAAAGAGCAGCAGTCATGAATATTTTAAAAGCAAGAACTCTTTAGGCTTCTTTAAATATTAATTTAGCAAAGTGACAACATTAAATATCAGTTAGGAACATATAGTGTTTCAAGCATTAGGTTGTGAAACTACAAAACCAAACCAAAACCACTGATATGAAAGAGCTTGTCATTTGTCATATATTCAATCAGATGTTAATTATTTTTGTCTACATTTTTTTCCTAGAAACGGCCTGTTTCTCAAGGATTTGTTCTGTTATGTAATCTTAGAGAAATTAATTGGAAAGACCAAAAAAAAGGACAGAAGGCTGAAGGTCTGAGACCAAATTGCCCTTTCAATTAAGTTGCTGAGAGTCACTGGAAAAAAAAAAAGCATGAAATGGACCACAGGTCTTTCAAAAACAGAAGTAAAACAGCTTAAGGCACTTACTTTTGGTCATGAATTTGAATGAGAGAATCAGCTGAAGATTCTAATGTCGTAAAATGTAAAACCATCAATGATCCTGATTCCCAAAAGTTTCAAGGTGTGCAAAATCAGCTGGTGTCCCAATGCAATGAAGATATGCTCAGAAATTCAAATGGATACTGTTGTTCTTGAGTTAGAAAAATATGCTCCCACTCTGTTTACTGCTGCTGTGTCTGAGTGAAGTCATAGAGAAAACGGTTAGACATAGGTTAGATGTTAGGAAGAAATTCTTTACAGAGAGAGTGATCAGACATTGGAATGGGCTGCCCAGGGAAGTGGTGGATTCTCCGTCCTTGGAGGTTTTTACGATGAGACTGGATGTGGCACTTAGTGCCATGGTTTAGTAACCACGGCAGTGTTGGATCAAGGGTTGGACTTGACAATCTCAGATATCCCTTCCAATCCAGCTGATTCTGTGATTCCATGATTCTATGAACATCTTCTTAAGAAAACCACAGTATTTGCTACAATACTAATGGAAACAAATATGCCCCAAAACAGCATAAAAAAAAAAAAATCTTCCCTTCAAAAAGGAGTTTCAACTGTTTCCAGCAGGAAATCTTTTATACATGGCACTTTTTCAGCTTCAGCTTGGGTAATCCAGGGAAAGCTATTTGCTCTACTTGCAATAAAGAAGTGTATACTCACAAATCTGGAGCCTATATTGGCACATCTGTACTTAGTTTCCATCTGCAAGTACTGCAGCCAATGTATTACAGTGATTGCAGCCAAAACAAAACAAATAAAAAGAAAATCTAACTGTGAAGCCACTGATACTATTAGACACTGTACATCATTCTACATTATTTTTTTTCTTATTATTCTTTTATTTTGCTGTGGAAAAGGAGGTAATTTAAAGCCAATAACAATTATAGAATTTACATACAGATCTACACTCTGCATTTATTTTCTCCGAAGTCAAACTTCACAGTTATCACAGTTGCAAAAAACAAGGTAGACTCTTTTACAGATAAAGTATGCTTTTTCCTGATAAAACCTAATTCAACTAGAATATGAATTAACAGAAGAAGAACTGCTAACACAGGGATTGACACAGACAATACTGAAGCTCAAATAACTAATGCAGATCAAAACATGAACTATGAAGCATATTATCTTTCTCAGTTCTGGCTAACCCACGTGTTCAAGCCCAAATAACACAAAATTTTTTAAAATTAAACTAATATTAAATTTAATTATATAAATAAAAAATTATTTTATTTTATTGGGTTTGGATTGGGTTTAATTTATTTATTTATTTTTAAAAATGAGAAATTATTTGATTTGATTACCTATTATACTAAAGTCCTTTGCTTGGGGATGTTGAATTCGCAGGACTACACACCATCTGATGACTCAGCCAGTCCTCCAGCAAGTAACCAGAAAGAATTACTAAGCCAGTAGTGAAAGCATTTACTTGGAGACTAAGTTTTAAAAAGAGTGTAAATATGTAGATTGATGATACACAACTTGAGAAGCAGTAAGCTCCCCTGATTTCTTTTTCTACATGGATTGTCATTCTGGATGGATGAAATATCTTAGTGAGAATTTTTGTTTGTTTCCTTGCTTACTTTTATGTTTGCACATGTTTAGAATAAATAGAATTTTTTTTTCTAAACAATCATTCTTCCTTGATGTGAAAAGTTTGGTCCTCATACATAGTTGCTGGTGCTCTTACACAACCATTCAATTCTTAAGAGAGTATGCATATCTGCAATTAATTTTTGAAATTTCTTGAAACTCCCCAGTGACAATTAAAAATCTCTGAGGCATATAGACGCTTTCATATGCTTTGTCTTTTCATTTTTCTGTCATGTTCTTAATTTGCACCTCTAAATCATCAGCGGTCAGCACAGAGCAGAATAGGAACCAAGAAACTGCTCTTCACTCAGCAGTGAGAATTTTAAACAGGAAGAAAAGGAATGTTTGCAATATCACTCCTGCTTTCATAGTAATTCAGTATTTCAATATTGTCTTGTTTGCTAAACTCACATAAGATATGGACCCATCAATAACCCACATATCATGAGTTCAGTGTTTCCTGGAATGTCAGAAAATACTGTCGTTGACCTGAGAAGGAATAACTTTTTTAGTTAAGAAACAAGAAAACAGCAAAGAAAAACAATACAGTGCTGATAAGATATGAGTAATATATGCTGATTGGTGCACTAATGTTGCAGCCTACCTTGAATATTGTGTGTAGTTTGGTCACTACAATATAAGAAAGATATTAAGCTATTAGAGAGTCTCCAAAGGAGGGCAACGAAGGGCCTTGAGGGGAAGTCCTATGAGGAGCAGCTGAGGTCACTTGGCCTATTCAGTGTGGAGAAGAGGAGACTGAGGGGAGACCTCACTGCAGTCTTTGACTTCCTTATGAGGGCAAAAGGAGGGGCAGGCACCGATCTCTTCTCTGTGGTGACAAGTGACAGCACCCAAGGGAATGGCCTGAAGTTGTGTCAGGGAAGGTTCAGATTGGATATTAGAAAAAGATTCTTCACCCAGAGGATGGTTGAGTACTGGAAGATGTTCCCCTGGGAAGTGGTCACAGCACTAAGACTGACAAAGTTCAAGAAGCATTTAGACGATACTCTCAGGCAGATGGTATGACTCTTGGGAATGGTCCTGTGCAGGGCTAAGAGCTGGACTTAATAATCCTTGTGGGTCCCTTCCAACTCAGTATATTCTGTGATTCTGTGACTAATAAACCCTTTGTTTCTGGCCTGTACAACATATGGCAAATTAAGCCATTTCTTTGGCTTCCTGTACTTCAGGGCATTCACAGAGCAATTTGCTTGGCCAGGGCTTGTGCTGGTTGAGAGGGGCAGCAGTGACTTACAGCTGCTGCGCCTTGCCTTCCACAAGCTTGGCAGAAGGCTTCAAAGGGTCTTGTTTGACAAAACTATACAGAATAAAAATATAATATGGAGGAGACGTAAGAGGGAAATAGAAGAGGAGTGAAGTTATTACAGTGAAAAAAGAGAAAGAAGTCTTAGGAACCTGCTATTAAAAAAATAAATTAAAATTTTAGAAGCTCAGATGCCTTTCATTGCTCCCCCCTGTGTCAGTTGATGGGAGGCTGCCAATGTACTGTAATGCTATACAGTTCCCACTCCTTGGTCTGCATCCTAATGCTATCAATAGGCTAGGAGCATGCTTGAAAACTGTGTGAGAAGAGAGTGTTGCCCTCCATCAGCTCCTTCACTCACACCCACCCCATGTCATTTACCTCACTGTATGATTCAAACACCCAAACAAATCCTCTCTGGTGCTTAATATCACTTCACAAATTAGTAATTCTATGGAGTTAAAAAGGGTGTTCTAGTAAGATTTATTTTTTTCCTCATCAAGTTAAGTTTATGGTTGAAGAGAAAATTGTGATTGTCACAGACTGGGATGTGAGGGTTAGGAATCATTGGCATTTTTGCCTTAATCCATCTTTCATTCCCAAATCGGATTCTTAGATGTGCTCTCCCTCACTTTTGTGGAGCTAATATGTTTGCAGGGTTGTTGTTTTCTTTTTTTCTTTTATTTTTTTTTCTCAGAAGTTATTTTCTTTTACTTGTGTGCTGCTTAATGGAAATGCATCAAATTCTTAGCAGAGGCAGTCACTGAATAAAACAAAGGTCTAAATGCTAATATGAATAATGAAATTTCCATGGTGGCACACAAGGGAAAGAGTAGAAATTGCTAAGGCATAATGAAATAAATTATATTTTATTAAAATCTCCCTACTGAACAGATATTAGGTACAAATATATTTTCTAAAATGAATCAATGTATATTTTCATTCATGAAAAAAATCTTAAAATGCCAGTGTTTTATTCATGTGTATATAAAAAAGTGTATCTGGAAGCACTGTTTATTATACAAAGTCATTTAGTTACAAAGGAGAATAAAAATGTTGTCCAGGAAACGAACATGCACATAAAGAATTTGTTTACTTTCAGAGTCATCCGTAAAAATATCCTAGCTTTATGTTCATGTTCTATGTACTTACACTGTTTTGTGTTTATTTCTGACAAAGAATTGCAAATGAGTAATACTCCTTCTAAATGAAATTAAAAATGTAATGTAAAATAAAAAAATAAAAGCAATTTGCAATGTGAACATATGAATTTGTAGTTTATTGATTTATCTTGGGAGTACATTTGGGGCATTTCATCCTCTGCTCTGTGGATTGAGCTGAAAGATATTTAAGTTGAAAAAACCAGCATTCAGACTGCATTTTATGTAATTTTAATTAATATTCAAATTTTTATTTATAGATTATGCTCTTAGACATTTCCTATCTTAAAACTACATTTCCTCTTGTTGTGAGTGGGAAATAGATTGAGAACTGGAATTGAAAGAAGAAAATTAAAACCTATTTTGCACTTTTATTAGCTCAACCTTCGATTCTTTGCTCTTTCCCAGGGTATTAGGAAGGGAAAGATGTCTGACTTGAGTTCAGTGGGCAGAGAGCCAGACTGGAATGGGAGAAGAAATGAAGATAAGGATAAGGAATCAGGGTGGAAGCAGAGATGGTGCCTGAGAATGAGGGAGGGGAAGCCTGGGAATTCAAATCTAAGAGGGAAATGGTGAAGAAAATGGTGAGGTAGTTAGAGAGGGAAAAGAGCCTGCCTTTGGATAAGGATTTGAGGAGACTGCCAAGATTAAAATGGTACAACTGGGAGTTATGTGCAGAAAGTCTTGAAATAAGTAAATCTGACAATGTGATACTTTGCACAATGATAATTGTGACTATATCAGCAAAGACAAGAATACAGGCACACTATTCAAGCTTAAGCTGAGCAAGTTATGGGCCAACAGCCAAGATGAACTGATTATCTATATACTCTTCACTATTATTTTCTCAGGTAGAACATGTAAGCTCATTGAGAAAAATAACACTTTTTAATCTTAATTTGATATTTTTGTATAAATGCATTTAATTTAATTACAAAATAATTTCTACAAAATTACTTAGATATTGTTGATTATTAATTAATCAGAAAAAATGTTTTATTCTAATTTTTGACATGTATTTCTAAGTTTCAAGAGGTGAAAATTACACATCAAGGTGGTTAATATATAAAACGTGTTTGCTTCCAATCCACTTACTCAAACTTGTTCTAAATTTTTGTCCAGTTAGTCTGTATTGCAATGAGTACCTGTATATCTTTTCAACAATATTGAAAAAACTTTTTTACCTTTATTGTGGCCCTTTTTATTTTAGTTTTGTTACAAGTGTTCATATAAGGTTTGATACACATCAAAAAGAGCTTTATAAAATTATTCCTCTACTTTTAAAAATACTGTTCTCAGAAATGTGCTGTTATAAATTAGTCTTAAAGAATCTGACTGATATGAGCTTATTCAACAGAGAAGAACAGCAAGTAAAGAAGGTGAGCGTTTGGCAACTAAATTTTTTCCCCTAGTTTTGGAATTTTCTTTCAGGATCAAAAGGCATTACTGTTTTTTTGACCCAGTTATGTGTGTATAACACAGATAATGAATATTTTTCTAGGTTCTGCCTTAGTTGCTAACCATAGAACCTTCCATATGGGGCCTTTTTCTTTAGTTCTTACTGAACACTCTTTAAAATGTCTAAATGATATGGACCTTTCTTGGTGTCATCAGCAAATTATTCTCCCAAGCACACTTCTTTAGTTTTTAAGAATAATGATATTTTATATCTATTTTTATTGTTTAGTTTTATTATTATTTCTTGGGTTTGTGTTGGTTTGGTATTTAGGTCCATAAAAGAAGGGATTATCCAGCCAATGCAGAGAAGTCATCAGTTAGTCTGATTCCCGAGGTTTTTTAATACTTTATACAAGTGTATGCAGTTAAGTATTGTCCATGAGAACATTCTAACAGTAGTCAGAGGTGTAAACTTAAGAATTAGTTCTAGAGTAATTCTAGAGTTCTGAGCTGTTCTAGACTGATCTTCAGATGCTACAGAAAATGAACCTTCACCAAAAAATAAAATCAATATAATGAAAAAATATAAAGACTAGTCTTCATTTACAGTCTGATGGAGCACATCTCAAATTTAAGTTTAAAAAAATCCACTTAGAAAGCTGAGGCTCTCAAGTTCCCAATTACAATGTCAATTATAATAAAAAATAATTCCTTTATATCATGCTTTCTGTGCTAATATATATCTTAGATTTCAAGTTGAAATAACAGAAAAGGTGACCAGTACAACAACTTGTACATTTTATAATTTGCTTTATTGACAATTTAATACATTTCATCAAGGGGTTTTTTTGCTATTTTGTATTCAGAATACATTTAGAAAATGCACATTTGAACAGTAGAGCTTGCTCCAGGAATGACTCACTTTTTGCATTACACTACTTGCAGGTGAATTACCTTTAACAGCACTAAAAAGTGAGAAAACTGGTTTGACAAGTTGTGAGCACGTAAGCTTGCAACTGTATCAAGAATCTGACCTGCCTACTCCTCCTAAAGAAATAGGCACTGCTTCCAATTACTGAAGATGGCATATTCCTCAGAAACCATACTTAAGGGAAATATATTGTAATCTCATAAAATACCTGAAGAAGAAAAGGCTCAGTGGTAAACTCGTCAATGTCTATGAATATCTAATGGTAAAGTATAAAGAAGATTGGAACAAACTTTTCAGGGACAGGACAGTGTCCATGGACACAAACTGGAACAGAGGAGGTTCTAGTCTGAACATCAAGAAATATATTTTGACACTGACAGTGACAGCACTGGAATAAGTTGCCCATGGAGCTTGTGGAATCTTTGTTCTGGAAGGTAAAAAAAAAAAAAAAAGCAAAATGTGACACTCTACTGAGCAAGGGGGATTATCTAAATGATCTCCAGAGACCCCTTCCAACTTCAAGGATTTTGTGATTCTGCCCTTGGATAAAGCTGAACATCAGCCTTGGATTCTATTTAGCCTGAGGCTGGGGTTAGTATTGATAGACAAAACACGGAGCACCAGTTGGTGTGAGGTTGCTGAAAAAAGGCAAAGGCCACAGAAATATTTCTCCTCTATGAAATTGTTCAGTTGGGTCTTGACTGGAGGTCAATGGTTAATCCTAGGGTTAGGAATAGGAGAAAGACAAAGCCTACAGTTTCCCAGGGTGTGTGACTTGAAAGGGTTTGCCAAGGGAAAGGTTATGATGGAAAAAGATTTATCATCCAAGTACTTTAAGGTAACCCCTGGGAGTCCTTGGTTAAGGCTCATCCCTTGCCTAGATTTGGGGTTATGGTTGGAGTAGAGTCAAAGCTCCTGTTGATGAGGGACTGCAAAGACACCACCAAAAGAATCATTATGTTTTGGCTAAAGATAATATTCTTCATAGTAGCTGGCATGGGGCTGTGTTTTGGATTTGTGCTGGAAACAGTGTTGATAATGCACTAATGTTTTTGTTCCTGACAAGCAGTGATAGCACAGGGTTGAGGCCTGTTCTGCTTCTTACCTCACCCCTGAACAGGCTGGGAGTGCTCAATGAGTTGGGAGGGGGCATAGGTGGGACAGCTGACCCCAATTGACCAGAGGGGTGTCCCAGACATACAGGCTTATGCTCAGCATATAAAGCTGGGAGAAGAAAGAGGAACAATGGAATGTTCAGAGTGATGGTATTTGTCTTTTCAAGTCATCAGTAGTCATGATGGAGCCCAGCTTTCCTTGGGATGGCTGAACATTGATCTGTCTATGGGAATTGGCAGATTAACACAAGAATCAACCTACCGTTGGCTGTTTTATTTTGATAGTAATTATTTTGATAGTAATTAAAACATTAACATGTTGAAAGTGTGCAGGATTTCTTATCAACAGAGTCTGAATATATTTTAATGCAATTAACAATTAATAAATGAATTAGTGATAGGACAAACAGATTGTGAAAAAGTTTTGGTAGTCAGTTATTTGTCGCTTAATATCTAATAAAAGTGCTGGAGTAGGCATAAGCTTTTTTACTCTGTACAAGAAACAGGCTTCTCTCCTTACTATGAGAAACTACAAATTGACTGAGAAAATAGCTTTAAGTATTAAAATATATTGAATACTGTGAATAGTGACAGACCTGTCCAACCTGTGACAGCAACCATTAATCAAGGAGATCTTGTATAAAGTCAATCTCACCTGAGTAAATATACTGAAATATCCGGCTCTTTGGGGATCCAGACCTGTGTTCAGGACACCAGTATCAGTCCTAGGAAAGTCCTTAGTATCTGTTAACACTGACAACATAACCTGTGCCAACAGTCATCTTAAGTCCCACAGTATCTGAATAAAAATCTTTCACAGAGGTGTTTAAGATATAAATGAGTATCTTGAGCCTGACTGTTAGTTTCTACTAACTGCCATTGATATGGAATGGATATTATTTGTTAAGAGACAGGCTTTTTAACTAAAAACCTTTGCCAAAAGTGAATTGTATTTGCTCTGGGAATCAGGTCTAGCCCAGACTCTGACAAAAGTGACTGAGTTAATTCAAAGAGAGACAGACAACAGCTATGTCCTCAAGTTTAAAAATGCCTTCACAGACAAATTGCATACTCAGAATCACTGTTCGTATAGCAATAACTGACATCACTTTCCTGATCCCTAATGCCCTACTTATTTGTAAACCAGATATTGTGTGAAGTTCATATTCTTTTTCCAGTGACTGACCTTAAAACATCCTTCAGTATCGGGGAAATTACTAAACTCAACTTTTCTGAAACTCTTGTTTCTACATACGGTAGTAGGAATACTTGGTGGGGGACAGAAAGGAGTAATGTACAAATGCAGAAGTTACTATGAAATTCCATTTTTTTTTGCCAAAGTAAAGCTTAGAATATTATACTGCTATAAATTATATAATTAGGAAAAATAATGCTTTCCTCTTTGCAGAAGCTTCTATATGGTAAGTGGGATGAATTCTCCAGCATTTATGGTTTCCGCTGTCAATAATGAGAACCTGAAGTATTTGTTGACTTATACTTTTCACTGAAACAGTTTTTCAATAACAAATGCTATCTCAAATGTCCAAATACTGACAAATACTATTTGCATAACAAGCTGTAATATCAAAGCATTTGCATCCTCATAAGAAAATTCTTTTCCTATAGTAAACCTCATATCTGTCAATCTCATAAACAAGCTAGGAAAGGAAGGATTTTTGTCCTATACTTGAACATTTGATAGGTGTCCATGCAAAGTCAATGGGAAGAATCCAACTGGTTTCACTGATGCACAGTGATTTTTCCACTGGTAATCAGTATTCATGCATAAAATTCCATTTCCAATTTTTTTTAAAAAATATACAGTTATTTGTGCTATCTCTGATCATCTTTTCTCACTGATCACCTGAATATCTTCAAAAGTTAAGTTTTATAACTGTATTTAATAACATCAAAATCACACCCACACCCCTCCCCACACACATATATATATAAAATAATTACATGGTTCAGGTAACTCCCAATTGTGATTCATATATAATATATACGCTGATACTGCAAATGTATCTATCTTAGTCCAAAAAAATTGGATTTCACAAACTTATGAGAACATGGTTGGAGAAGATCTCACAGGTAAAACTCTAGTATGACAGGTACTACGTGATATAATCCCTCTCATAAATATGTCATATGTGAAAACACAAAGTATGAATGGAAAGGTCCAATTCCCAGCATATAAACTGATAAATGTGTCTTCATGGTGCAACAAATTTTATACAGAGTACATGATTTTCTCTTGGATAAAGAAATTAAATAATTCACGGGGGGGGAGGGGTTAGTGTCATTCTTGATCTTCATTTCCCAATCTGGATACAAAAAAACCCCCAACTAAACAAGCAAACAAACAACAACCAAAAAAAACCCAAATCACACAAAAATCCTATAATCCTATGTTCTCATTGGAGAGATGTTTAGTTGCTTCATGCTGCTAATGAAAGGAATTCTGGAAGAAGGAAAAAGTCACTGTGGCTGAAAGTAAGTTTAAACAGCTGAATAAGTGATCTCAATAGACAAAGGAAAAATCTTCAAGTGGAAGGTATGCACAAATTAAGAAAATTAAAAGGGTATATAAAACATGACAAGTTACATGTAAATGTAAATTACAATACTGATAAAAAAAATTGTAAGTATTTTCTGAACAAAGAAAACTTTTTTTTTTTTCCTTTTAAAAGTATAACTCACCAGGGACAGAAACTTACTACAGAAGAAAGAAAGTTATCTGGTATGCACAGATGGCTTATGAAAAACCTTTTCCACAAAGTGAATCATGAGTGCTTCAAATGTCCCTAACTCTTAGAAGGCAAACAATAGAAAACAAACAGTGGAAGAACGTGAACCATTTCCACTGTGGACAGAGGCTAACAGAATTCTTGCCAGAACCTTTCCCTGGGTTCTAATCAGCTCAAGATATTCATATATGTTCTGGAAAAATATAGCGATGCTAGAAATTTTTTCAATTATAGCAGTCGTTCAAGATAACCAAATCTAAAGCTGTCTGCAAGATACTAGAGAAAGTTGTAAAGTGACCTCTGTGACTCCCATGATGCTTAGGCTTTGCAGATTATTGTTCAATGGGCAGGCTGCCATCTACATGTTGTGTTTCTATCTATGTAAATTAGAATCTTCTATGGCCTCTCATGAGAACTAAAAGGATTTGTCACTGTGTATTCTCATATTTTCTCCCATTAACACAGGTGTCTGGTTAAAAACCAATTTTATTAAGTCCATCTCTGAAGAACAATATTTCAATGATAGATAACATAATGCACAAGTTCTATGTGCAGTAAGGCTTTCTACCATTGTCTGAATATCCAGATTACCTGATGCTACTGCATGTTTATCTCTGTTTCTTTGCAACTCCTCTGTTCCCGAAGGCAACTCACAACTGCAATATCCACTTCCAGTGAAATCTGACAGAAGGATAGACTTCTCAGAGGTATCACGAGCATAACAGTTTTATTAAAATAAGTAGCTAAAAGAAGACGAATTGATGAAAGAGAACATTCCCCAGCACTTCAGTGAGGAATTAGCTATTCCTTTGGTCAACCATAAACTGGATGGTAGCACTCAGAAGGTCAATAAGCATAAGCATATTAAACAGCCAAAGGGGCTGCATATAGCTCCAGAACAATTTGCTACTTTTATTTTGACTTACAGGCAAAGTAGCACTAGTGAAAGACATGAAAAAAGCTGAGAGTGTGATGATGCAAGGATGTAAAGAAAATCAGGGAAAACCTGAAGGAACAGAGAGCATGCAAATGAACTTGTGATATCTCAGGGAGATGGCTTTGGAAGTCAGAACAGCCTGGATATGCCATGCCTGTAGTTTCTTGCAAGAACTAAGCTTTGTAATTGAATTGATGGGAGAAGGGTGTATATTACAAATGGGAGTGGTGAGCACTTGGGAGGAACAATGGGGGGTCACAAAACAAATCCATGCAAAACCACTGTTGGTAGAAAATTTATCTTAGATATCTTAATTTTACTGGCAAAACAAAATAGAGTTTAAAAGTCTTGCTGAAAATCCTTTTGAAAAAGTGAGAAGAAATTAGGCATTTCAATGGAAACCAAGGGGCTTGCTTTTGGCACAGCATCACATTTTAACCTGCAAATCTTCCATTAGCTCATTTCTCAGTTTGAAATAAAAGGTGACCAACTATTTAAACACTTGGGATCAAATCAATGCTTACTGTAAATAAGTTAACAGGATCTCAGGCCATTATGAATATATTTTTAAGAGGAATATAAATACGAAAGTTCTTATACATAGTAAGGTGACTATTTATAGTAATGCTTAAGTAGTTTTTTAGTGAAAATATTCATTTTTTAACCCAAAAATGGTTAGTCTGAAATATTTCTGCATTATTTTTTTTCTTTCTTGGGAAAAGTGTTCCATTCAACATGATAGACCTGTTAAAGACCAAATTAAATATTTGGTCCAGGTTTATCCCAAAAGCTTTAGAGATATAATATGAAGAGTAAAGAGCTTTTACATCTGGTTATTCCAGTCAACTAAGGTCTTAATTGCTCTCAGGAGGCAACTTTCTTTCCATTATATTTAGCAAAAACCTAGAATGATTAGGATCTTAACATAGGATCCTCAGTTAAGTGCCTATACTTATCTGGGATGAATCCATAATTTTAGCTTTTTAATCCTCTCTGTTTGAGCTGAAAGAGGGAAGGGATAATAAATTACACATTTATTAGAAAAGAAAAATTGTTATATCCACCTTCAGTTTCCCAGGTAGCTGGGATATTCACCTTGGACATAATTTCTCTAGGCAAATGTGGAAGACAAGAATTCAAATCTGCCATCTCCTACCTATGGAGCTGCAGTGAATCTTTCTGGCACCTGACACTCACCTTTCACACTGCTGCTTAGAGTGGCTGAATGATTCTTCTAGGCAATGCAATTGACAAATATCATTCTTTCTGGGTTGCAGTACTAACTACAGCAAACTGCTTTCGTTGACAGTTGAAATACCATTCTTATTCCAATTTTTCGTTGTGCTGGCTCTTAACTAAGCTGTATGGTATCTGGGATACAGTTCTATCAATCCTTCCTTATAATGTTCAATTTTTCCCTTACATAATTAAACATCTGCTAAAGCACTAGAAGAAGCTGTTATCCCATTTCAGAATTACTTTAACTTACACTGAGAAGTTCTGCCAAGAAGTGGAAAATCATTTTAGATCCACTGTGTTCCTGATGTATCTAAATCAACATATGTCATCTCCCAGGTGCATGTGATTAAAGATTTTTTTTTTCCACTTATTTCAGAGGACTAATCAAGACATATGTCTAGCAGGACAACCCTAGAATTAGGCGAGGTGTCTTCAAACATTTGAAAAAAAAAGAAAAAAACATTAGAGAGAAATTGCGAGTGTCTACCATTTAACAAAACAATACTGTAGAAAAATAAAGGATGTGTTCTAATAAGAACTGTCAAAAGGAAATAGAAAACCGAACTCTCAAATTCAACTTAAATCATTGCTACATACACCAGACTATTCTATGGCATGTTGTGACTGCTATTCAATGACAGGACATTCAGAAGTCCACAAAAATTTTATAAAATAGAGAATTAGACTACCAAAGTTTTCCCATGATTTAGAATTACCTCCCTTTCACAAATATTTGCACACTTTCATTAATCAACACTTAGAGCACTGGACCTGCAATGAAAAGAGAATTTGGTATTCAGTATGAATAGCATGGTTGGGCTCATTAGTTTTATGAAACCAACTCTCAGTGAGTCAGTTTGATTAGCACTACACAACTGGAAAGCATGGCTGAATGATAGGATTCTTTGATCAGATGTTGTGTTTCCCTGAAAATAAAGACATAATTTAAACTTTTGCAAATATTATCTCCTATTACTAAGAACAATATATTTTGAAAAACATATTACAATATGATACAGAGAAATAACAAAAAATAGTAATTTTTCTGCTTAATTTTCCTTTACTGTCAACATATTCAGTAATGCAAAGAAAATTTAAAAAAAAACCCTTTAAATTTTTGAAAAAAAACCTTTAAATTTTTGAAAAAAATACTGTAAGACTAAATTATGTTTCACCTCAGAGACAATAGTCAATTACAAGAGGTCAAGTGACACATTCACTTTAAACATCAACATGATTTCATGACAGGGAGCAGCAAAACATAAGGAAAATAAATTACAGACAATGATTAATAATTCTTACTGAATCAACATGAAAATTTCAACAAATTTTAGCAAGAACTAGAGAGCAGAAATCTAATAACACTTGTTATAGAAGTTTTAATCAAATCTTTATTTCTGAGTCTTTCCTTATTAAAAAAAATCAAAGTGAAACAGCTAATCTAGAATATTTAGTAATTGCATATTATCTACTTTATGTGTAGGTGCTTGCTCATTCATAGATGATGCTTTTGAAGTGGATACCACAGTGTTATTAATGGAATCCTATAATAATCTCTTAGAAGATAAGTAATGGCAAATATTGCTATAAAGCGTCCTTCACCAAAATGTAATCACAGTTAGGACAGAGCAAATACAAATGCTGTATAAAAGTTTGCAACTTATAATATTTCGTTCATGCTCATCATGAAATATATATTTCTCATCATATAATATATATTTCTTTTTCACTTTATATATGTAATTACAGTAAAAGAAACAATGTGGTGATAGCTCTGAGTCTAACCAAGGATAAAAACACAAGAAAAATCATATATGAAAGCAAATAAAAGCTCTACAAGGCAATTTGCAGTCATTTTAAGATGAATTTCATTCTCTGTAATAATGATTTGGGGGAAAAAATAACTTTAGTTAATTTTTTCATTTTTAATGTAAACATTTTTTAGGAATTAAAATAAGGTGATAAAATAGAGCTCAGACAAGTTGAATTCATTATTGTGACAACATTCAAGCAAAATCTTCTGGAATTCACTCAAATTCATTAAAAAAAGTTTCATTCTGCTTTGTTATTTTTAATGGTATTTTTCTTAAAACAAAGTTTCAATTTTAATTAAACTACTGTAGTTTCTTAAATATCTGCTATGACCCAGGAAATGTTTTACACAAAAAAATTTCAAAGCTCAGTTAGTATTCTTCACAAAAATTTATTTTCTCTGTGGATAAAAATAATCAGAAATATTTGTTATATCCAGTTGTTACTGATAAAGGAATAAGTTCAAATATTTTGTTTCACTATAGTTCATTTTTAAAAAAATTGTCCATGCACAAATTCAATTTCTTTTTACTTCACACTATCTTTAAGAAACACTATGGATGTGCAGATTTGTTAATAATTTTTTATAAGTAATTATATTAAGAAATGACCATGAACTTCAGTCTTTAGCTCCAAACACTTTCCTTCCAATATTTTACAGGAGGTCACTTGGTCTGTTCAGCCTGGAAAAGAGATTGAGGGGAGACCTCATTGCAGTTACAACTTCCTCGTGAGAGGAAGAGGAGGGGCAGGCACTGATCTCTTCTCTGTGGTGACCAGTGACAGCACCCAAGGGAATGGCCTGAAGTTGTGTCAGGGAAGGTTTAGGCTGGATATTAGATTCTTCACCCAGAGGGTGGCTGGGTGCTGGAACAGGCTGCCCAGGGAAGTGGTCACAGCACCAAGCCTGACAGACTTCAAGAAGCATTTGGACGATACTCTCAGGTGTGACTCTTGGGGATGGTCCTGTGCACAGCCAGGAGCTGGACTTGATCATCCTTGTGGATCCCTTCCAACTCAGCATATTCTATGATTCTGAGATATTTAAGTGATAAAATTTTTTTAAAAATTAAATAAATAATGAATAAATACTAGCTACTGACATTAGTACTGTAAATATAAGACAACATCAACAGAAAAATAATTAGACTCTCACACTTAGAGTAAGTCCAAAGGAACATAAAAAGTCTAGATCAATCTATTTTTTAAATTTTCTGCCTTGTTTTCAATAAATTCTGTCATATTTTACATTTACATATACCCTTGAATGTGTGTGCAATTAATCAAATCAAAGCTCTTTTTTTGACTGTTCGATAAGATTTTATATGTATGAGGTTTCCCTCATTGACTCATTAAGTCAAATGAACATAAGATTTTATTTTCTATGAGGAAAAGTAGACAAAATACTGATTATCCTTATGGCCAAGAAACTGGTCAAGAAACTGCAAGGTTATACCTGACATGAGCAATAGGCACAGGACAACTATTGTCTTGGTTTAAGGGAAGTTTTTAATGGGTTGCAGGCACTGAATTGTTCTGCTTGACTGAAACTAAAGAACTTCTGCTTATGCCTCGGAACAGAAACTCAGGCACCAGAGGACCTTCAAAGCCAATAAAGCTCTAAAGTTACTCCTTATTGTGGGCAGAATTTTTATAGTTTGCAGGATGGAGTCCTAAATGATGTTTAATTAATAAGCAATAATATAACAACACCAGAATATTAAAAGCCAAATTTTAATTGACCCTTTGCTATGTAGTTTCCCCTTATATGCCATTATTTTGTTTCTGGTATCATGAACACTTCACCAAATTTAAAACTTTCTTTGTATAATTAAATTAGAGCTGAAATTTAATAACTGTTTGCCCTTTATGTTACTGCTTAATGCCAACAACTAGGATATACCTTCTAATTTTTCTCTATGTTATTTTCACTTTTGACGTAAAGTGATATGTGACACATCTTGATGATACAGATCTAAAAATCTCTATCACTCTGCTGTTTTGTTACCAGCTAAATATTATAAGAATTAATAAATTTACAGGATTACACAGGAAAATGTATATTTTACTAGAATAGTAGCAGTCATAACATATAGAATGAAAACACGTCATGCAGAGATTTTCTTAAAAATGCATGTTATATTTTTCTTCAGAAATCAGTCTTGACTCAAGAGCTATTAAAATGAGATTTAATTTACCCTGATTTTACAGAATAAAGTCCATAACTGAAAAAAACAGAGATTTATGCCAGGTTTTGTTTCTAAAACAGAGAGGATGACAATTTTTTTTAATGTTATTTTCAGATATATACTAATTCAGTCTTAGAAGCTATTCATGTGGATCACATTTTTAAATTCAGACCAAAGAGTTTTATACCAGCTGACTGAAATGATGACTCTGGAATCCTTTCAGAGTGTTGACTGGCTTTTGCCATTATCACAAGTAGACAATATAGAGATATTGGTGCTACAGTATTTTTATGATATTCTTAAAAGGTGCATTGGGAAATGTGAACTTATTCCTACTATCACTCCAACTGTTTGTCACAGTTATCTGTGTTGAGACAGCTGAGAGTCACATAAAATTCCAAGCTCTAATTAGCTTTTTATTTGGTGTTTTCCTTGTAACGAGCAACTGGCTTGCTCATCAAAAAATACTCTGTGAATTTGTTTGTTCTTTTCAGATTAAAAAATATCTCTCTAGGTATGTATGTGTAAAATAAGGCGTTCTAATGCTGTTTAACATTGTAAATTTGATTTGGGTAACATTCACATCACACAAAGCAGATAGCCAAGTTGATATGGCGTATAATGTCTCCAGTTAAATCCACACTAGATAATGAGAGACATGGCAGTGTTCCTAAAACTACTGCCTTTCTCTACAGTCTGTTACTGTAGTACCAGATAACACTAGTGCTGATAGCTTTCAACCTCTGTGCCATTTCTGCCAATGCACTTCTGGCTCAAGATTTTATAGAAATATTTTAGATAACATACTAATGTGGACTTAATTAATTCTAGTGAATTTTACAGTGGGGATGAAAAATTCAATATATATCTTAAAGAATTATGTTTCTTGATTTTTTAAAAAAGCTATTGGAAAAAAAAACATATTTAAAGCTTAGAATTCCATCTAAACGGCTGTGTCTGCTCCATTCCACCTTTAGAGTAATGTTCTGGAGAGAGTAGGAAATCAAAAATTCAGGAGAAAAACAAGTAGCAGAACTAATGAAGTTTGGGTCTCTGTAGATTTGGTTTGTGGATGATTGACGAGGGTGCCTGATAAGGTATGAGGCATAAGTGGAGGTTTACCAGCCTGGGAATATCTGTAGGTTTTAATTTTGTGTTTTACTATCCTGTATGTGAATATAAATGGGACACAGAGAACTCATAAAATAACCTCACTAATAACTTTGCACATCTCTATGGTTTAATAATAATTTAGTGGAAGTGACCGGGGAGAGTAAGAAGGGTCATACTTTGGTTGTTTGCAGATAACTTGGACAGCTAACTTGAATTCTGGTTCTTAGCATCTCCAGCCCAACTCAGGACATTTGTTTAAGTAGCAGCTCTTGTTTCTCAAGGAGTTGGTACAGACTGGTTCACTACCTCTTCCTTCAAAGAAAATCTCATGTACATCAGTTCATCCATACTGCATCAGAACAATTCTCTAGAGTATGTGTGATGCCTTAGTGGCCCATTATCATTATAGCTAGTACTTCTTTTCAATTGTGCTAAAATTAAATCCTCATTCAAAGAGTTTGAAAAATATAGGTCTCTGTCACAGTCCACTGAGTTCTTTTCCTGTGAGTATAGTGCTGCAGGCATGAGCTACATTTGGAAATCTTGGGAGGCTGTCAATAAGATTACAGGTTTTCCCTAAAAAAAAAGAATAATTCGCAGACTTAAATTCTACTGAAGAAAGCTGTTTGCACTACTAAGAATGCTCTTGACCCCTTTTCAGTGGGATATAGCAAAGTATGACTAACCTGATACAATAGATAATGAGATCTGTGACAAAGAAGAGAGAACAATTATTGACACACACAATATACTAGACTCAGTTAGGTTGTATATCTCTTATTTTGTACACAGTAGAGAGATAAAAAGAATAAGACTTTTCTCCATGGAATATAAGATTAGAATAGCAGGATAGAACAGACAAGCAGATGGAAGAAATGGGACAGGGTAGATAAGATTGTGAACAAGCCCAACAAAAACAATAGAATGGTTAACTACAGCCTACCTAATCAGTGGATTCTGGGCAAAATCTATACAAATAATATATTTATCTGATTGAATGATCAAGTTCTTGTTCTTAAACTGACAACCTTTTGACCAAAAGAACTCAACACTTGGTTCTAAACAAAATATTTAAATGAAATAAAATGAGAAGTATTTATTTTCATTTTTTTTCATTTATTAAATTCCATTTAGATTAATTTAAAAATAAAATAACCACTTTAGGAAAAAATATGAATGGAAGGAAACACTTGCCTTTTTGAAAACACTTCTTTACTTTGACCTGAATATGTGAACATTTACAGTCAACACTGGGGTTTTTTAAAGTAAATACTTTATTTTTGGTAAGAGTTGAGATGACAAGGATGAAGAAATACACTTGATCTGAATAACTGGGATCAAATTACCAGAGCTTTTTAAAGTGAGACTGGAGAGCAAAAAGGTGATGACCATATTGAATATTTTGTTGTTGCAGTTTTCCTCAGATTAAATATTGAACCTGGTGCAAAAACATTTGCAGAGTTAAAAAGAAAGTAGGTCAATCAAAATGACATAATTTGCAAATAAAAGCTGTAAAATACTGACACAGTAAAATAAAAAAAATAGAATGTTTTGAAGATGACAGTGATGACTGCTGTTTTGTGTTTGTTACGGCAAAACTGGTGGAACTGGTAAAGATATTTATTTACAATTATGACATGAGAATATGTAAGAATGAGTGGCCTAGTGAAATCAATTGATCTATTTATAGCTTTTAAGAGGTAAAAATACTTCCTAGGTAATATAATCAGAGGACCTGAAAGAAACATTCTGAGTGAATAAATCCAGAGATCAAGATAAGAGAGAAGTGTTGTTCAACTTCTCCAGAGATTTTCAGACTCTGTTAATTTTAAATCAGCAGTCACACCAATTTTTACTCTTTTGTTAGTACCATAAGCGAAAAACCTTTGTTCCAAGAAACCTAGAAAGAGAAAATTCTTCACATTCTCCTGTTTCTGACAGATAGCAATGAAAACTGCAGGTCTTTAAATGATGTAATGAGAAAAGTAGCACAAATTGATGTACATACACTCAGAATTTTTAATGTTAATTGGTTAATTAAAACCTGACTAGTACTTGGATTAAATTTCATGTTATTCAACACATTTTGGTTCATATCCTTATTTACTGTGTTACATACATTTTTCCCCCCGGATAAACTGTAATTAGAAATAAAGAATCATAGTGAAGGAAATGTGTTCTAATGTTACTTGGTACTCAATACACCAGTATTTCTAAGAGTCATGGTCACATACAAGTACAAAATATTTCTTCTGCAGAGACAGTAACTTAGAACCAACTTAGAAAATAAACAAGGTGGGAGATGTGTTATTCTAGTTCAGCTTCATTTGTGCAGTGCACAGAAAAGTATATGTCAACCTGGGAGGCATAAGGCTGAAACATGGGTTTAGGTAGAGCCACAACTGGTCAAAGTAAAAGATTGAAGCAGCATGTGCTCTAAAAAGCAGATGAGAAGCATCTGTGAAATAAGAACAGTAAATAATCCCACTTTTTCAGAAACTATTTCTAATGCTTCAATTTGTTCAGAAGAAACAGGAAGGACATATCTAGGATAAACTAAGAATACCCAAGATAGAAATGTATATGGGCCAGAGTTATCCAGTAGTGCTATGCAGCAGATTTAAGGTGTAGTTTACATTGGCTAAAAGGTAAAACCTTCAGACAGTAAAATAGTACTGAAAAGTTAAAAGTTGACAGTAAATTGCAGTTCCATGGATCAGTCTTTGATGGAGGCAGCTGGATGACCCATTTAATCTCATCAGGCTCTACCCACAGAGCATCCTAAAGAATCAACACACAGGTACAGAACTTTTAAAAAAATAAAAGAATAAGGAAATACACTAATCTTTTCCTAAATGTCAGTTCAAATCCACACCGATTTTTTGCACACACTCCTTTTTCATCTGCCTTGCTTTTTTCTTCTGAGATGTGTCTTAAGTGTCATACAACTGTGAGGTGAAGAAATAGCACGTTTTTGTTCAGTGATAGAGAATTAAAAGCAGTTTATAGACAGATTATTTAAAAAATAAACATTTTTTTCTCTCCATGAAAAACTCAGTAAGAACCAAAACCAAGGTGTAATGCATGTTACAACATTCACTCTACAGAGAAGCCTGAAATCCCAGGTCCCTTAATCATCTATCAAACATTTGACTTGTGAAGGAAAGAATATTAACAGAACTAGTATTTTAATGCTGTTATATGATGACAAAGGGTCCAAAGATGAACAGAAACAAGTTTAAACAGTCCTTGCTAAAATACAAATTATATTAAAATATTTGATCAAATATACCCCTCAACCTGCCCTCAAACAGAGAATCAGAGAAGTTAGAGCTTTGTAATGAAAATTGGTATTGGCTAAAGAACTAGAATTAATAATTAAAACATAGAAAAGTAATTTAAATGAAGAGGGAAAGCATAGATAGAGAAAAGCAAAATGAGCCAAAAGGAATGAATTACAGAAAAACAACCAGCAGGATTTAAATAAAGAAATGGTATTTCAAACAAATAGAGGCTTTTCTTATTCTTAGCCTTTGGAGAAAGAGTAAGAAAAGAAGGAAAGAACAATCTCAATAACTCAGCAAGGAAAAACTTTAAGATCTCTTCAGAACAGTAACTCCTCCTCAAAGCATGACTACCTGTGCAGCTGATGCACATTAAAATAAACGTAATTACATTTATCTGCTTGAGGAGTGTAAATAAATATAATTATACTTGTCTTTTGTATGACATCTAGAAGTTAGCCATATGAAGAACGAAGGAGAATATGCATAAAAGATGGTGTAAAATGAGGAAGACTGTAAGACTTTAGATTGTATGAAGGAACTAAAACATTACAACAAACTTCCTCCCAGCCCTGTGGCTATTTCGAATGTAGGATAATTCCTACATTTCAAAATAGGACTATGTTTGCCTAATTATTATGTGTTTAGATTTAAAAAATAATATGAATTCTATCCTTCTCTATGGCTGTGACAACAGATTTCAGTAAAGAACAGAAAACTTATTTAAACTGATTTCTCAACTCTCTAAAGAAACAAAAATTTATGAATCTTAACAAAATTAATTTCATCTTCTTCTTTACTGTAACCATGTGATTCAAGAGTATTGGCCTTTTTGCCAATTGATTTTTTAATTTAAGGATTTACATTAATGTTATTTTAAATTTCTTGTATTACATCATGGAATCATTAAATCAATTATGTAAAGTAATAACCTAAAATCATGACTTGAAATAAAGCTTTGAGCTACCAACTATTAAAATGGCCTTAGAGACTGCTGCTGAAGACAAAAAAGAAAGTATTCAAACATAAAAAACAACAGCAAAGAATACATGAATGGATTTAATTTTCCCTTTTGTTTCTGTAGTTTTCTTAATGATGCAAGTCCCTTTTCTAAATGACATGTTACAAAGTCATCAAAAAAAATTGCAATTAGGGACACAGGCAAAACAGATTACCTGTTCTGTCATTAGCTTTGTACAGCTCCAGAATATCTTATAATTTCTTTCTCAGACTGATGAAAATAGCAATAAAGAATGAAGGAAAGGGGAGAAAAGGTTATAGTTACAGTTTACCTGTATTTACTTACTGCAGTACCTTCAAAAAAATGGCTGAGTTGAAATTAGCAAAGAGAAGTCATCATTTCATTTGGACTAGTAACAGATCATTTTCTGGTATTAAAGTAAAGCAGGAAAACTGGAAGTCTAGGGTATGAAGTAGGAAAAATCAGAATCCCAAATTTCTGCAGAAAATTCTATTTATTTTTTCTTTTGAGGAATGAATGTAAGTTTTAAAAGACAGAACATGGTAAAAAAGCTTATAAACTATTATATTACAAATAAAATAGATGAATAGGGTCCTTTTTGTTTTCATAAAAGAGTATCAAACTCATAATATTTTATGATGCTATACTCACCACAAGATATAGTTTAAAATTACCTTCATCATGAGTTTTCAGTCACATTATCTTATTTTAAATTAAATAAAAAAAAGTGTAGTAAAATATTAAATTAATGTATAAAAATGCATAATAAAATATCTAAAATTAAAGCTTTTCTTTACTGAAATGAAACATCTCTGTATTGTCAATAATGAAAGCAATAGTGCATACTTTTAGATGAATTAGATTTTCACTTAATTCTCGTTATAATTATAGCTAAACTATTTAGGTATACAGTATGATGAAGTACAATTACACCTAAGACTAAAACACAGTAGTGGTCTTAAATGATAGTTTAGCTGTTAAACTTATATTTAAAGGTGAGGGAAAAATTAGACAGAAGGAAAGTCAATTAGAACCATCCCAGACACACTTCATATCTGCTAAGACAGTCCATGATAAAATTTAAAATAATGAATGTGAAAACTATAGTTTCCACTGCTGCTAGTAGACCCTGGCATAACTTATTTTTTTTTTCTATCATCCTATTTCACATGTTTTAAAACACTTCTGAGTCTTCACACTGGATCATAAATAATAAGGCTCCTAAATAGCTCTTTACAGTAAGCATATAATTCCAACACTTTGTCTTTTCAAAATACACGTTTAGAAGGTGAGCAACTCCAGCTTTGTTAACGCTGAACATATTTTCATGGATAGATTTCCACTGACAACACTCTTGGTGTGGAAAAGTGAAACAAACTGGAGAAATCCTTCCAACTTGTAGTAAATTTGCCCATAGCTATTGTACCTCAGGCACCTATTTGTACTTCCTAAAGCACGCAAGGCTAGATTGGATTAACATGAAAGCTGGTATCAATATGGAAGAGGCATCAAAAGTGGCAGGAGACAGCAGGTGGCATTCTGAACACCAATCTAATAATAATAGGAGCAGATTCCATATTTTAAACATCATAGAAATAATCCAAAATCCATGAAAGTTCGAGATTTTTATTGTTCTGATACTGATTTGGGTTTTTTTATGAGACATGAAACAGAACACCTACACACCTGTGATCATTAAAAACATAACTGCATACTCTGCAAATGTTGTACGGAAAATGTACAATTATATTCTAAATATATGTCTACTGCAGTTCTGTTTAGACAAGGTTGTTCATTTAATTACTTTTTTCTTTATGACTGCTAAGAAATTGTCATGT
Organism: Pseudopipra pipra; assembly: GCF_036250125.1. Taxonomy (NCBI): domain Eukaryota; kingdom Metazoa; phylum Chordata; class Aves; order Passeriformes; family Pipridae; genus Pseudopipra; species Pseudopipra pipra. The sequence goes on from NC_087550.1 coordinate 82,325,643, forward strand.
ATAAAATTTGAACTGTCTTCCTTTCCTCGTTTGGTAACAACAACATTTCGTATAACACTATTTATTTATTCATTATCATTAGAAAGGTTTTTTTATAATAAACAGTAGTTTATAAGGCGATTATTTCCCAAAGTCAGTTCTTAAAGGTACATCTAAGGGAGAATTAGTTTACCCAGAACCCAGATACTGAAGTATCTTTAATTTTCGAAGATTGAAATGTGGATATTGATGCAATAGCAACAATAACTTTCATACAGTGAATAAAACATGGACTCATCTAATTATTAGATGACATTTCCCCATCACACAACCATGCCTCAGATTTACACAACTACATCTCAGAAGTAGCCATATGAGGGGAGTAACACAAAAGACCAAAACTGAAGGACTGACCTGCAAACACCTACCGGGCTCCATACTTAGCCTTAACAAGTAGTACTAATACTTCATTTTCAAGAGCTCTGAGCTCACACAATTGCCCTAAATCTTATTCTGACTTTGCAAAATGGACACATGACTTGGTGCACTTTTTCTGTAATCTGCCAGCCTGAAACTGCAGACTGTTAGCTCTAAAATAAGATTCATATAAACCTCAAAATCAACTCCATTTCAGCCTGCAAATGGACACAATTTATCTCTCCTGTTTGCTTTCCATTGCGGAAGTGAACATGAATCACAGGTACTCATTGTGTTGCACTTGAGAAGCAAAAGCTGTTTCTGGATTGACTAAACAATTATGTAAAATGCTGGCAACTTTGAAGCAAAAGTAATGCATGGAAATACTTCATGGGACTATAACTTTACTGTATTCAATGTTACTCTCCACAGATTCCTGTAATATTACAAACAGAACAGGATACTTCATTAAAAAATACTTGTATCATTGGGTAACTAACAGAGTTAGTTACCCAATGGCATCAAATTTGTACGTAGATAAAATTTTAAGAAAATCGATCTATGCAATTTCACTGATTTCAAAGGCATAATGCAAATTTTGCTCCAACAGAGAATTTTGCCTTATACTTTCAATGATTCACAATATAAACTCCCAAGAAAAGCAGTTATATTATTTTTAGAAATAAAATATATTAATTTGGATATTTTAAAGTTCTATAGGTATGGGCCTCAGTTTTCACACCATTCCGGTCCAGTAAATAATCATTTTTTTGGAAGTAGGATTTTCCAAGGTTTTTTCCTTTTGTTCTTCCTTTCTTGTATGATTAAGAAGTCACTATCCCTTACCTTCTTACAAACTCCTCAACTGTGCATGCTACTATCTGCTTTGATTTCAAGTAACTGGAGATGGAAAGATACCTTCTCCTTTTGAACCTGGAAAGAGATTGGTGAAAATAAGAAAAATAACAAAGAAAGTCATACTCATTCCAGGCTTTAGGTAATTTGCATAAGAAGATGGTCTTAATATGATCAAAAATATTATAGTTATTTTATCAGAATATGATCTTATTTTTTCCACTAACCAAATAAAATGCAAAGAGACAGCAAAGTCTCATCCCAAACTTTGGACTGTAGATTTGTATTGCCTTATCTACCTTTAGGACAACTATTCTAGCCTCACTGGAATAAAGAACTGGAAAAATTCTGAAGGTAATACTTCACAATGACCAGAGCATGTGTCAAGAGCTAATTTAGGCTACATAATCTACTTTACCAGCTTTCGTGACAGATTTGTAGCAGTGGATCAGTGGAATTTCTGGCAGGGTCCCAAGATCTACATTTGATGTGGTTTGGATTTACTGTGCCTTGGAACAATGGGCTGACCATTTATTAGCTCTTGAAATACACTAGATAAATTCCTGGAGGATATCTTCCAAATCTATTTCTTAAAAGAGAAATCTAATACTCACTCTCCAAGAATACTTTTCAATTTTGAGCCAAACCAGAATAAGTCAGGAAATCTGGGAGACAGACTTCAAAAATGCAACCCTGATCTGTTGCAAAATGCTGATAGAGATACACTCAACGTCCAAAAGACAAATACCAAAAGAAAAATGCTGAGCAGTTATTTTAGGTATGTATATGGCATCTATACTGAAAACCTAATAAGCAGTGGAAAGAAGTTAACAGGCTGATTGTATTTTATGTCTGAATTGCCCTTTGAAGATGTAACTCTGACTATAAACTATCAAGAGAGGCAAAACCTCCTCTGGTGCCTCTCTTGAGCACCTGTACTGCACATCTGAACTTAAATACTACTGCCAGCACCAGCAATATGCAAGATACTTTTCAGGCAGACAGTGTAAAAGCTGTGTGGTGGGACATCCAGGGCATACACGGCCTTTTCTAAAAAAAAAAAAAAGTCTGAGATTAGCTATGGGAGAGAATTGACTGTTTGCTGCGGGTTTTTTTTACTACCATTATTGCACTATCACTGACCTTTTATACTTTTTGCTTGCTCAGCCTGTTTGGATATAACCTATATCCAGTTTCAAAGTGACTCAAAAATAAATATCACCAGGATGTTCACTCTCTGCTTTCCATAGACATCATTCTTCATCAGTCTAGTTATTCATGATAAAAAATTTGAAATTTACAAAAAAACCCCACTCAAACTAAATCTAGAACAAAGAATTTTCTTGAATTAATTCAGTTATCCTAATCTAATAATAAAGATATCATACAGATTAGTAACTATGAGAAAAACCCAAGGCTGTCAAAATGATTGCTGTCAAAATTGTATACTGAAGAAGTTGCATAGTGTCTTGATATAGCATATCTAACACAATCACATGACCATAAAATGTTCAATAAAGCATTGCTCAATCCTTTCAAAGATTATTGTAATTCCATTCTTTTTGATTTTTTTTTAATTTTATCTAAAAATCTCAAAGAATTGGGACCATTCCTTAGGGTAACCAGCACTGACATGTCCCTTTAATGGATTAGCAAAGCAAATTACCAGACACATGTCTTTCTGTATTCTTTCTGTCCTGATTATAATGAATTACCCACCTTTCTCCCACACTCATTTTCTGCAGAGCACTGTGGTACAGTTTTGTTCCTAGTATATCATGCAGATACACTGACTTTAGTCAAGGAAATCTCTGCAGCTGTGTGCTTGGAGATACTGCCTCTGATTTCTAACACATCACTGTAAGGAAAAGTTAACAAAGATCAAAGATAAAGAGCAAACTTGAACTGGTAAATGAAGGCTCTCTTAAGAGGGATGTATAGAAAGGCAGTGATACACCTGAGTGGTTAGCAGTTAGATCCTTATTCCCCTGGTGTCAGAAAGGGAATAAACAACAGCAACTAAGCTGTAATAATGCACTTTGGTCTTTAGGAAAACTACCTGAGAAATCAAAGATAAAAATCTGAACTCTTTTGGCTCAAAAAGATAAAATAACCTAGAAAGTTGAACCTTTGGACACTTCAGCAGGTGAGACAGTCAGAGGCTGCTATTATTTTTAAAAAGATTTTTTTGAAGCTTGATTGTAGGGGGTTTATATCTTCAATGCCTTACACCCTTTTCAGACCAATTCAGTGAAAATATTTTTACCATATTCTAGCAACCACCTCTTCAAAACTGTATCCAAACATTTTGATTCTTCTTCAAAGTGTCCATCTATATTCTGTGTATTAAGAAGAATTGATTGATGGGTCCATATTGATTTGTGAGAGTCTCGGTTGCTAGAGGGCATATTTAAATGGAATTGAACAAATATTTCCTCAACTGGTTTCACAAAGAAAGAAGTTGTCTGGTATATTTTTTGCTTCAAATTTATATCAAGTCCCACGTACTCACATTTTTTCCATTTTGTGCTTTTTCATAGAATATTGGATGAACAGCCTGAGAGCCCTTTGTTGTCTTCAGAGACAGCATACAGAACAGACAGCAACAGGCATGATTTCCAAATGCTTTTAATATGCCTCAAGCCTGACCTTGAAGGAAACACCTCTAAGATAAGAGTCAATATCTCAAAAGCTTTTTTTGTGGCCTAGGTATGTTCAGAGAAGATATTTTATAGGATTTATTTTTATTTGTCTGTTCTTGTATGAGCTTTAATTTTGCTGATGGCGACAGGAACCATTTTAGTTGTCAGCTGAGATCAGGACTGCCTGTCAGTGCAGTAATTATGTTGAAAAGAGTGAGTTTACTTCATGTTCAGTTACAGAAACTACCTAACAGAAATACAGCCATTTCCAACACAAAATAAATATATGCATTGTTTGCATCAAATAAATGAATATTTCTCTTCCTGTAATGTGTATTCATAAGTATGAAATGAAGCATACAAATTACTATTAAGATTATGTTTACATCTATCCATCCTAAGAATCACAGCATTCATTTTGCATTACTAATTGAGTCTTTGGTAAAAAACATTTGGGGGAATGAAAAAAGGGAGTTTTACAGAAGAAACTTTGGGAAAGCAGGAGAATGTGGAAATTGGGTTCTGAAAGTGAATGACAGCAACGACATAGCAAGCTCTTAAAAGATTCCAGATTCCAGGTTCTTCTTTGCTGATACTTTGTTTGGACTACTTCCTTCCCTTGCCTTCCCTTGCTTTTCCTTTCCTTGTCTTGCCTTCCCAAACCTTCCCACACCTTCCCAAACCTTCCCTCCCCAAACCCTTCCCTCCCTTTCCTCCATGTCATCTGTACATCTGGCACAATTGGTATCATAAAGACTTTCACAGTTGTTCATATGTTCCCAGGCTGCATCATGGACCAAGTTTATGCCACTGAATCTCCTCACAAACATAATTTTCTATCCCTTGTCATACAGAAAGCCATGAAAACTGTTGAGCAACGATGTGCCTCAATACTAGTTGAATTCGCATTGTAGATTTTCCCATGTAGCAAGACAGGGACATCCAGGTCCAGACATTTAAATAAAAAATAGTAAGAGAAGAGACAAAGAAACATCCACCACAGAAAATCTATTCATTTGGGCTTTATACAGCAGCTGGAAACCTTCCACTCCTCACTTCCTCTCCCCAGAAAATTTTATTTCAAATACTTTTTTACATGTCACACTAGACAAAAATATAAGCAAAAGTTTTTTGATTTAGTCATTAGGCACAGGCCTCACCTTCTTCTCAGAGTTTACTAACAGAAAATTAAGTTGTTCACTGTGACATTATTTCACACAGCATATGCTCCTCACCTTACTTTGTGTTGTATAAGAAACTAAAATAATGAGAAAGGATTTTATTAGGCTACAGGACATCTAAAAGTTAAGCAATGCCCGGAAAGTATTGCAGTGCTTCAGTGTCTCTAGGCATTTGATTCTTGGTGACCCTATGGAAGATAATAATTCTATGTGCAAGACAGGCCAACATTTTGCTGTCACTTGAAAAATTTACCATTGTGGCGATGGAAAAAAAAACCCTACCCAAAATCAACCAACCAAACAAAAAACCAAACAAGAGATAATGTGCTAAGGAATTTTCATGGTTAAAGAAAGTGTAACATGAGGAAATTATAGAGCTTTTTATTAGGAAAAAGTAAGATTTTCAAAATTAGTCTAAAAATGAATATGAATACTTTTCCTATATAACTTCTTTTGGATTTCTGTGGTAGCACTGACACCTGCATTTACAGATGTTTTATTCTACAGAAGACATATTTAAGAGGATATATTATATGATTAGAAGTTGAAGCTGGCCCATATTCACTGAACAATATTAATGTTCTTTCAAGAGATCAGTAATTTAATTTGTTACATTCATTTAATGCAACTATTCAAATGGGAGTTGAGTATAATTATCTTTTAGTCTTTTACTTTACACCTCTGGGGTCACAAATCAATGCTTGGTGAGAGCGACGACAATTATTCCAATCAAAGTGATGTAATACATGCCAAGTTAGCTGGTTTCATTTCTTAGAGGGCTTAAGTCTTCAAACTACCCTGAGGTTTAACACAGTTTGTGAGTTGGCAGGCTTTGCTCTAAAGAGACACAGTCTGAAGGGAGCATCAGCAGAGAAATACATTCTCACTCCACCGGAAAGATGAAGTGTGGTTCCATGAGCAATTAACTCTATTGTGCGTTGTGACTCTCTGTTCCACATCAGCCTCTATAAGACCATAAACCTGGTTTCAACTGCCTTGAGTACTGCTATACTTTGAGCTCAGCTTCCTCCTTAAAAAGCAATGAATATAAAACCAGCACCAAATGAGTAGAGTAGACCAGTGCTCTGCTTTACCATTCTGATTTCTTTTATTGCATTGGATTTCTTTCTCAATTCCAGTTTGAGAAGGAGATGTGTATTCTTTGGCTGGGTATAAAAAATCCTCCATGTTTATCCTTTTAGCATTTTTTCTTTTATTTATTATAATGGAAGTAAAAATATGGGACTTAGAGTAGAATTTAGTACAGAAGTAATCAAGGGATATGCAACATTTTATTTACTTTTGTACATTACCAGGGGCTATACTAAATATGGCCGTATGCTAATAATATCACAGGATGTTTTCGTAAAAGGAAATATTCATGAGGAACAGAAACGTTTAATTTGAATATATTACCTATTTCTTCTGTCTGGGTTTAGCACTGAGATGTGCTTGCTTTAGATGATAACCTTTTAATCCTGGAAAAACAGTAGTCTAAAAGACAGATTTACAAAATGAGAACAAAAATGGGTTTCTGAGAGACATACAGTAAATCAGATTAGGAAACTTTCTTTCCCTTCTCGCCATTTTAATATCACTTTTCTTCAGAATAAGATTGTACTGAGCTTCCTTGATACAGGAAAACAGGTTCTGATAAGGGCCTAGTATTAGATCAAGGAAGTGAGTGAGGTATGCATTAGGTTTGACACTACAGAAAAGGAAGATATTTGTTCCTTTTAACATACAGAGTGCAGAATGATGATACAAACTTACATGCAACAAGAAGAAATTCCAGTCTCTGGGCCTTGGCTCTTTTATTTTTAAACTAGTCAAGCAGATTTGGAAAAAATCTAGTAGTTCGCTGCCTTGAAGTTTTATGAGAACACTTTTTACAGTTTTACTGGGTTTTGAGAGGACTGAATTTAGAGTTGTATTAAAGTGTGAAGACATATTTTTTTTTTCACTTATCATGGGTCTTAACTGCTGCAGGGAATAGTTCGCTATTTCCTGTGCCCAATACTTTCTCATTCTCTTTTCATCTGATCAGGTGATCAGGTGGCTAAAACATCTGTCGTTTAGCAACTCTTACAGTAAATAGGATAGCTTGTCAACTTGTCCGATGGTTTTTAGGATTTTTCATATGTAAAAAATGCCAGTGAGGCTTCTTTTATGTGTTATGATTGCTGTACATTGTAGTTTTTGTAGAATTCTTCCTTTTATCTGACAAATGCTGTTTTGTTTAAATCTTTTGTGAGATAAACTTTAAACATAATCTCTGAATATCTTTAGTATCTAGACCTGAGAGAGTCTGATGAGAGAAGTGGTTAGTGTCTGTCCAGATCCCTGTTAGAATCCTGGTTGAAGACTGCTCAACCACTGCAAGTATCTCTGGGGCAACGTGGAGATCCTTTACCAGACCAACTGTGAAACATTAAAATACACACAGAGGCAAAACCAAACTAACAAATGTTACTTATTGCTACTGATATGCCACTAGGTTTAAATGGAAACTAACAAAAAAACACAGGTTTTTTGCTGTGTTTGTACTAAACAGTTTTCTGTAAATGTTACCTGTCTGTGGCCCTCAGCTGTCATGTCTCTGCTTTTTTTCAAGTTTTTTCTATATATTTATCATCAATAATGGAGAGGATTAGCAATGAGACAGCAAAAAAAGATTGCTAATGGCTAGATAGACTACTAGATAACCCCAAATATGTTTCAAATAATGCTATTGAGACATCTTCTAATGCTAAATAGCATATTTTAAAGCAGTTTGCAGGGAAAAATCTTGGTCAAAAAGCAGAGAATATGTGAGAGTTTTTTAATGTACATTATACTCTCTGAATAAAATTGCACTGTGAAAGAATAAATGAGAAGTACTATACTGGCTTACTCAATCACAACAGGACTGATGCTTTAAGGTAATTACTCAGCAAATCAAAGATTTTTTTTTTTTTTGCATTTGCTATGTTCTTATTGTGATGTGATTAAAATTGAGTGTATATTTATGCATGGCTGAAGATTTCAGTGTATTACTCTGAAATTTTGTTCATAGTGCACCTTTTAGAACCTTTCCAGGAATTTTCATCTCATTTCCCTCAGCATGCCTGCTAAATTTACATTATAAGCTTCAGCAATGCCAATATGTTGTGGAATCAAAGGAAAAATATATTGCTCTTCAGAATTATAAGTCTTACAGGTAATAGAAAATTTATTATAATAGTCTAGCCAACAAAACTGTGTGAGAAACAATTAAATCTTTAAAAAATAACCCAACCAAAGCAAACAACTCCCACAGCTTTCCCCATCACCATCACAGCATCAAAGAAATGCTATTGCCATGGAAAGGTGTGCTTGTCTTTAAAATTAGAAAAAAAAAAAAATTTATATTTCTATTACCACTTCTATACTAAAGGTTTTGGCACCACACAAATTACGTAATTTAACAAAGGCAAGGTATAACATGCAAAGAGGATGAAAGCTCTTGTACTAAGAAGAACTAGCAATTACTGCTCAGTTTCCCTGAAAAACCTGAAAAGGTCTGTAGACATCTAAGCAATAGGTCTAGATTGTTGTTTCTGCCAAAGAGCCCTCATCACAGTGTACAACTTCCTTGTGGCAAGAGGAATGGGCAGGCACTGATCTCTTCTCTGTGGTGACCAGTGACAGGAGCCAAGGGAATGGCCTGGAGTTGTGCCAGGGGAGGTTTAGGCTGGATATTAGAAAAAATGTCTTCACCCAGAGGGTGGTTGGGCACTGGAACAGGCTGCCCAGGGAAGTGGTCACAGCACCAAAAGTGACAAGATGATAGTCTTGGGCACATGGTGTGACTTGGGACATGGCCTTGGGAATGGTCCTGTGCAGATCCAGGAGCTGGACTCAATGATCCTTGTGGGTCTCTTCCAACTCAGCATATTCTGTGATTCTGTGATTGTGATTCTAATTGCTTTGTTTCCCTATCCATAGCATAAATCATAACTGCCACTTATAAAATATTGGTAAATGCAAACGAGCTTAGGAAAGTCCAGAAATAATGTGCACAAAATAGGAGAAACTCAGGTATCATAATAGCCTACTGAAATTCTTAAAGGGAAAAGTCTCTGGGAAAAAGAGGGGGGCTAAGGAGTAATTTCTTTTATTTTTAATCAAATATCTGTATAAGTCATACTATTCCTGAATTATCATTACATTAGTATTGGGATTTTTTCCTATCTTACAGATGATATAAAGGGTGTATTTGTGGAAGTCTGATTTCTGGCAACACATTTCAGAGACCTGAAATAATATATTTTTTTGTTTCTCTATTCCAGGAAAGAAGGTCAAATATCTGACGTTCCATTTTACAATATTATTGTGTTTGCATTATATCTGTTTGATGTTTTTAGGTGGTTTAAATTCTCACAAATAATAAGTTACCACTTAAAGAAATATAAAAGGCACTCAAGTCTGACATGCAGAACATTCCTAATAAATTTTGCAATATAATATATTTTGTTCAGAAAAAATTTGTTTAGATTGATTTTTTCACAAAATGTTGGTTTTTTATAGGATTTTAAATTAAAAAATGTTGAAAAAATGCTGAAGTATATTTCAAATTTGTTTCATTTTAGCACTCAAAATCTTTTTGACTATATTTGTATATTTTTTCTTATTTTGAGAGAAGATTTTAATATTGTCAAAATCAATTGTTTCTGTGTTTTAAAGTTAATATTTTGGAGATCTGATCTTTTTTGTTTCTTAGGGAAAAATATAAAAATTATGATTACTTTTATTTTATTTGGAATAAGAGAAATTTCAGGATTCTTCTTAGAATGGATATTTCTCTATGGAAAAACAATCTTTGGAAAATCTGAGTTGCTAACAGTGGCCAAGATAATAAGGATCTGTGCAAGATAATACAGTTTAACTGAACAGAAATGTAGAGATGTCAAAATTACGAGAGGTTTAAAGTGACTTTACACTCAAGCATTACTATTAGGCACAGATTAGTTTAGGTCTTACTCCCATGGTGAATGATGTGGTCAAGGTGATAAGACTTTTTTCCCTAACGTTTACATATTTGTGAATCTAACCCCAATATTTATTGAAGGGAATGTGATGTGTTTGCTAAATAGTAGTTTGGAAACCTTGTGTTAAAATAAGTAAAGATAACTTTTAGATCATTATGTATAGTGTTACAGTTTTGGAGAGCAACTGGAAAAGGTAACAGGTACACAGTCAAAGAGAACTACAGAGTTCCCCTAAGATAGTGAGATGTTGCCTGTGTAGGCAGAAATGAAGACAAAGGAGTAAAAGGGGGAATGGCAAGAGTTACATATAAATAAAAACTGTGCTTTTCTAACAACTAATTGAAATGAGGGGAAAAAGTGTCCTCGAAGACTTTTATTCGATCTTATTTACAGAGAAAATTCACGTGTCACATTTCATCATATCCTTTCATATCAAGTGTCCAGTTTGCTTGGATACTCATTGACAAAGCAGCTAACCTGTGGTGTAAAGTAGTCTCTGCATTCTGTAGAAAGAGAGGATATTTAACATATGCACAGTGATTATGACCACTGTAAGCATGTCCAACTTCACTGCCTAGCAGTTAAGAGCCTGTTATACCAGGATATTCTTAATTGAAGGAACTTTTGCATATGCTTCTAATATGCTATATACTTGTTCATCTTACATTTATATTACTTTTTGTTTTGTTTTGTTTTGCTGGTTTTTTGTCAGGTTTTTTTTTTTGTGGTACTTTTCTTGTGGTGAATGGGGGAGTTGCTGCTAAATGTGTTCTGTAGACAAGAAAAGAAACAGGATTATATGCAAAACAATGTCTTTTATTTTGTTTTCTTTTTTATTTTGCCTTTTATTTTTGTGTAAGGGGTAATATGTGCATTTCTCTGCTACATCAAAGTGTTGTAATACATTTTTACTTTGTACTAAAATTGGATAACACTTAAAATGAAAGGAGGGACAGTTCCTTTCTACTGTATTTTGTTTCAAATCTCTGCAGGTTACAAAACTAGCCTAAGTGTTATACCAGTTGTGCATTTGATGTACATTTGAAATGACTGGTAGAAGAATTTACCAATTAGAAATTGTATGTCTGTATCTTGCAGGATGAGGTGTTCCTTTCTGGTGCACACTTCTGAAGAAAATGCTGACCTTTAGCTATTTTTAACAAAGTGTCCTGTGCACTGTGCATATGCATGTGTGCATCCAGCTTTGAGTAGTGGAGACAGCATGTCTGGCTTGAGAAACCTGTTCGGAATGTGAAGTCAAAAAACCCTCATAGCACTTGACCTACCATCCTAGCTATTCCTGAACACACAGGAGCAAAAAGCAGTCAAATAATGTTGAGATATCCACTGTTTTCCTGCATAGGTGTATCTTGAAAGAAAAGTTATTTATTTCATAACACTATTTTTTAAATCTATATTCTCTTACTAACCCTAGCTTGGGTATTTCCTAAGCCTGAACTCCTACTTGTTCCTAAACTCCTTTCATTCATCCTCCTGTCTAATATTACCATATCAGATCTCCTTAAGAATCATTCACAGACTTTATCCTTTCAGTAAAAGCTTCTACACACAAGTGTTCACTTGATTTTCTCATAACTCCTCCTTTTATATCTTGTCTACCATCAAGTAATCCCAAGACAAATGTTGACACAGAATATGCCATATTTTTTCTTAGAATAACCTTAGTATTATTTTCTTTTGACTTTTGACAATGGGAACTTCAATATTTTGTCTTTTTCTGGTTTTTATTCTTTTGACAGACTATGTCTTTCCACGTATGAGCCTTCAGAAATGTAAACAAAATAATTTTTATGTTTATTTTGTCAAATTTTTTATTAAATAAAATGCATTGTACTAAATGAACTTTTCACAATTTCTTCCCCAAATTCCCAGTAAGTGCACTAGTAGATCTATGGACTGATGATAGGGCACATCCTCTATTTTTTGTGTGTTCTGTAAGAACACACAGGGTAGATCCTGATCAAAGAACAACTTTCCCTTTCTTTTACTTTACGGGTTCATTGTAATATTACAGCATAGGACTGAAAATCACTTTATCATATTAAGCAGAAAAATCAATTAAATGTTTCTTTTGGCAAGTAAATGATGAAAAACGCTCTTTGTGTCTTGACACCACAGTAAAATGACTGGTTAAAAAATAAGAGATCAAAAATCTGATTTAGCACTATTTTTCTGTGGAATACAATTCTAGTACACTGGTTAGTGTTGTTTCCCTTCATGTTTTCCATAGTGATCACAAATCTGATTTCACAATAGTGATAAGGAAAAGGTATAGAACCCTGATTTTTTTATGGTTCTATTTGTTTCTGAGGAATTGGTTGGTGGCAGCAGCAGAAGATCAGGGATGTGAATCTTCAGCCAACTTGGACTTGTCAGAAGAGCTGATAATTTCTGTTTGCAGGTAGGTTGCCATAGGTCCCCATTCAAACATTATTTTGGACTAAAGTGATAACAGTCATATTAATCTTGCATATCAGATTCTTGAAATTTTTTCAAACATCATGCACTGAAAATAGTAGGTTGAGCAGAAGTGACTTCAACCTTTTGAAAGTACTTTTTTAGTCCTGAACAAATGTTTTCTCTTCAGAACTATAGAACTGATTGCAATTTGTGTATTACTAATTGCATTCAAAAATATCGAGATTATAGACAAAAATATAGAGATTGTTTATAGGAATGACAGTAGGAATTGTGGCAGAATTGTAAATCTAATCTCAGTTGTAAATTAGTTGCAAGGTTTCATTATCCCTATAAGCCATATGTAAGGACAACAGATGAGGTGGATTTATTTTCTTCTAAACTCGTTTAATCTAATCCCCTTTTCAGGTAAAACAAAGGAAGGGAAGGAAAGAGAAAGGAGAAGAGAAAGGAGAAGAGAAAGGGAAAGGGAAAGGGAAAGGGAAAGGGAAAGGGAAAGGGAAAGGGAAAGGGAAAGGGAAAGGGAAAGGGAAAGGGAAAGGGAAAGGGAAAGGTGTATTGTACCACCATGTTTATTATAACTTTCCTACAGACTTGTTTTAAAAGTCATTTTAAATTTCAACTGTTTGCTTATATTGACAATCAGCTGCTATAAAAAGTCATTGGTTGTTTTCATTTTTTCCTTGTATCTTGAAAGAAAAGCAATATTGAGAAATGGAATTCAATTGTTGACTGTCTCAAAAATATTCAGAAGTGTTTATATTTTGCTTGAAAAGGCTCAGAAAGTAAAATCTCTGGAACTTGGCCAGTTAATACCAATACCAGTCTTATTTTTAGAATTATTTTACCTTGGTATGGAAAACAGCTCAGTGCATTTTCATAAAGTCCTTTAGTTTCCATGGCAAATAGGGTCATTATTTCCTGTTGAAACTGATGGGTTTTGCTTACACTTTTGAAATTCTTTTCATATGATGCCAACAAGACATGCAGAAACAAATGCACCAGAGGGCTATTGTTTATAGCTGTTAGTTCTTAAAACAAAATTTACACAAGGTCAATATAACCCTCTATTAGGGCCCATTGAAAACAATGAATGATATATTTAACCCAAATGACTGACAGCTGGAAACAATAGAAAGGTTTTGATTATTAATCAATTAAAAACAAAAAGAGAGGGTGGGGGACAAAAATTGGAGATTTAACCCTGAGAATCTATCTAGTGCCTCAGAAATTCTTATTTGCAATAAATGAGCAAACGAATAAAGAAAACTGCAAAAGTTTTGTCAGCTGGCTTGCTCACAGCTTTTACAGCAGGTGAAAATTTCAATGTTCTTAACATACTATTTGTCTCTTCCTTTGTGATTTTCCCTATACTAGATTGTTCTGTGAGGCATACTCATATCTATCTAGCGGCACTCACAGCTAGAATATTGCTAGAATGAAGTAATAATTATTATAGAAAACACTGGAACATCTGGAGGGCCTAAAATATGTACATTTTAAGTAAAATAAGAAAATAAGTTTGATCCTCCCAAATGATCCTCCATCTGTTTTCTCTGACACTTACCATGCCTCTTTTTATGGTACTGTCATAAGGAAATTAAGTGCAATAAAAATTTGGTTTTGCATAGTCTGATCCAAAACATGCAAAACTGAACAGTGTTATCCCTTATGTAAGACCTCAAATGTTGTTTCAAAATACTATAAAAAAGTGATCTGTTCTTTTCTCAATTAGACACAACATTCCTGTGGGTGCTTTGTTAGCACGCTTTCAGCTGGTTTAAATCAGTCTGGTGGTTCCGCTAATGGAAATGGAACTGTGACAACTTTTATCAGCTCATTCCTGTGCTCCTTCTACAAGTGTTACCTTAAAAACTGTATATACCGAAGTGTCTGGTAATACTTTGCAATGAGAGAATCAATGTCAATTGGCATTAACCGAGTCATGCATTTCTTCTGAAGCAAATAGGAAAGCTATCTTCTGCAGACTTTCCACTGAACACCCTGAGCCCAATATAGAGAGCTTTTCAATGGAAAGTGGGAGGCTTGCTGAATGGAAATGACTCTTTTCTTCACACATCCCACATTTTTATCCTTTCTGATACAGTTTAATCTGTGCAAAAATTCTTCAACTGCCTCTTGAGAATGTCAGCACTTCAAATGAGCAGTATTTGATATCACACAAGAAAATGCGACTGGAATCATGTTTGTATAGAAACTGGAAACTGCATGGAATAATTTCTATTTTTATTTCTGCAGGAAAACCAGAGAACGTACTAGTAACGCAAATATATCTGCTTAACAAACAGATCTCTACATGAACAGTAATAGTGTTTAATAAGCCTACAAGGAACTATGCAAACTCTTTGGAGAACCATGTCAGGCCATTTTTCATGGTCATATTCAAGTGCTGAAAAGGGCATCTGGATGCTGAGTCAAGGGAGTTAAGAGGGGCAGTGCCTAATATCAGTGATACAGATATTAGGGTCAAAGATCCATTTCTCCTCTTTGTCTAGTTTTGAGTATCCCATTTATTACACAGTTTCAACAAGCTATGGAATACTGTGAAATCTATATCACCACCAACCTCAATACATATTGCTTCTCCCCTTAAACAATCTAAACTTATCCCAAATAAAACAGATTACTTTGCATACCACACAGTACTTGCACAGTGTGTTTACCATACCAAACTACCCTTGTCCAACTGGCCTGAATGTCAAAAATTACATGTAAAAGAAGATAATTGAACAAGCAAAGAGAACAGAATGAAAACAAATGCTATGCATTTCAGCATTTGCACAAATTAGAGGATAATGTTTCTACATGTCCATGTTTTAAGTCTTACAGTCATTGTAGTTTTTCTCTTCTCTCCTCTCCTCCCTTCTCCTCTCTCCTCCCTTCTCCTCTCCCCTCCCTTCTCCCCTCCCCTCCCCTCCCCTCCCCTCCCCTCCCCTCCCCTCCCCTCCCCTCCCGTCCCCTCTCTGAACCTCTCCTCTCCAAACCTCTCCTCTCCGAACCTCTCCGAACCTCTCCTCTCCTGCCAATTTTTAATTTTATATTTGCTCCAAGTTGTAACGGGAAAATGCCATTCCAAAAACATATTCCTGAACCAAAGTAAAAGCACTATTCATCATCCAATCCAAAAAGCCCTGTGCAAGGCCACTCTGGGACTGTCAGAAGAGAAACTTCACTAAATATTACTACAGTGTGCATGAGAGAGGGAAACACTTGCAAACACTGAGGACAGTGACAGAAAAGTCATGGAAGCTCTGAGTTCTAAGAATGCCTCTGAGAAAAAATTGTATGTCAAGGGTTGTCTAGAAGAGCTGTGAGCAAAACATTCTTCTTGTTTGAGGCTTTCAACATTAATTCAGCTAGTCCTCATGCTATATTTTTAAATAAGCATACTGAATCAAAATATTTGGCCCCATTATCAGTGTTGCTTCCTGATGGCTAAGGAGTGCCATGAACATTGATTGATTACAGGTACCAAAGTGTAGTATTTCATTGCAGAATTGCATCTAATCTTGGACGTGGAATAAACATTGGAATTCACACACCGGATGTGTGAATACCCAAGCTCTGAAGAGAAGTCCAGTAGTACTCTGTTGCCATATCTGAGACACAGCCAGAGGCACATGCCTGAGATTAAAACTCTTCACCTACATTTAATCTTGAAATCTCATACCTATGCTCCAAGCACATACTTCCATTCAGTACTGATTCTTTAGCCAAATTCTCCACTTGTCTCCACCCAAAGCTTAAATATAGTCTTTCTAAAATACCACTGAAGGTGTCAGTCTTTTGGTTTACAATTAAATTCTTTTGAATCTGCATGTCTGAGAATCAGAATTGAATTTACATGAAATAGAAAGCATATAAAATACAATTACATATGAAAATAAAATACATTTGAATCTGCTTTGTGTTCTAGTCTTTTTGTCACTGAGAACTCACCAGATCTTCCTGTCTTCATGTAGGATGTCCATCCTTTGTTCTTTCTGCTTTTGATTAGTTCTGCTATTAGAGCATATTGTTCTTCTTCTCAATGTCTTTGTCCTTCCCTTTCCCTCCCTGCATATCTACTGTCACTGACAGTGATCCTTTGTCATCTATGGTGAGATCTCTGTCTTACTCTGAGCACTTCTCTCTACATCTTCTCTCTCATTTCAGACAAAAGGAAGAAATTTCATCTCCCAGACTGAGTAAACCCATTGCCCAAGGCAATTCACTGAGATGAGTGAACAAGTACAAATGACTACTGCTATTCCAGCCTCATAACCTGTGATGAATAGACAAATGAAAAGGCATTTTATGATGCAGCAGTGTGCCAAGTGACAATTTTAAAGCACCAACCAGAATTTGTAAGTTTTAAAAGAAAATGTTTATAAAACTATCACACAAGCAAATATGAAAGTACTTAGGAGTTTTCCTAAGAGAAAACTAGAGCCTTAGTTTCTACTGCTCTTCTCATAATTTAAGCAAGCATAAACACACAGTAACATAAGCTTTATAGTCAAAGATAACCTTTACCTCAGTCCTTCAGCAGACATTGCATAGGTATGAAATAAGTGAAAATTGGATAATTAGACTACAGAAATTGAATGGAATGCTGTTACTCATTTTGATTAAAACTCTGTCACCATGTCTTCCAAACACTGCAAACTACACCACAGCTGATAAAACCAAAGTGCTTAATAATTCTATTTCATATGAAGCATCATATTAACACCGAGAAATTTACAGTCATTTTAAGTAGAAGCCTGAAAGGAATTGGAATGTATATTAAGGAAGTTTGCAGATGACACAAAATTCAGAAGAGCTGTTGAGTCCCTCAAAGACAGGGAGGCCCTGCAGAGACATCTTGACAAATTAAAGGACTGGGCAATCACCAACTATATGAACTTCAACAAGGGAAAGTGCCAGATTCCACATCTGGAATGGGGCAACCCTGGGTGTACATACAGACCGGGGAATGAAATGCTGTCACAGAAAGGGACCTGGGGGTCTTGGTTGACAGCAAGTTGAATATGAATCAGCAGTGCCCTGACAGCCAGGACAGTAACATCAGGGCAGGGTTAGGTTGGATATTAAAAAGAGGTTCTTCACCCAGAGGGTGGTTGAGCATTAGAACAGGCTCCCCAGGGAAGTGGTCACAGCACCAAGACTGACAGAGTTCAAGAAGCATTTAGACAACACTCTCAAATACATGGTGTGATTTTTGGAAATGGTCCTGTGCAGGACCAGGAGTTGGACTCGATGATCCTTGTGGGTCCCTCCCAACTCCGCATATTCTGTCATTCTGTGAATTACAAGCAAACTGAAAACTTACTCATGCTACCTCAACTTACATTACTTAGCAATTTAGTCATGTCATACTTAATAATCTAAGAAGTTAATTAATACAGCTGGCATGACCAAAAAAGAAATTGTATATATTTAACTTTCAGCTTAAAGATAAATTGTATCAATATTTTACTTTTGATAAATCTAATATAGAGAATGAAAAAAAAACCCCTCAGTTCAAGATAATTTTATTTTTCTCTTATCAGCTAAAGCAGTCATAGTTCAGGTTTCCGCTTTCCAGTTTTCCTAACAGTAGGAGGGAGTTTCCTCCAAGGCCTTATCAGCTTGAACCACAACCCCTGCGCTGGTTTCTAATTCACTGACAAATTACACTCCCTTAATCTCCATCCAGGAAAGTTTTAATGAAGACACATTCAGAAATTATACCATACATGACAATTTCTGCATGTACCCAAAGTGTAAAGCCCCAGCCTTACTTAACTGCAGACTAGACTTTGCACTGCAAGTGAAGAAATAGCTCCACTTACAACCTCTGAACTACTTTTGCCTTCACTCAGGTTAATGTGTCTTGCTTCCTCTGCTTACCTTTTTATCTACTTCTACAAGGACAAAATAAAACTGATTTTAAAAATTATATTTTATTCTCAGAACATTTTCAAGAAGGTTAGAAGAATGATTCTTAGTAAAGAGAAAAACAGAATTAGCTTAACATCTCTACTGAACACTGCACTAGTGTGAATGATGGTAGTCATTTTGCTAGCAAATCCAAACTTCTTGGCAGGAAAGACAGGTGTCATGATTGCTTAGCAGGAGACTACGCCTACAGGTGTTTGCACAGGGGCAGGTGACTGCACATCTTCTCCCACACTTCCCTGGCCCTTTGCCACAGAGCTGCTACACGGGGTCTGGGTCACGGGGAGAGTGGTTGTGCTGGGAGCAAGTTGAATCTTCTCAGAGGTGTTTGGCTTTCTTTAGAGGAAAAATTTAAAAAATTGGTGGTAGTGTAGCTAGTAGTGAGGAACAGAAGGAGTCACAGAGGCAAAGCAGAGCCCTGGAGAAATAAGCTGACTCAGTCACCCTCAGAAAGCACAGGACTGGCAAGTAGACTTCGTACAGTAGCTGCTGTAAGGACAGACTTATTCCCCTTGTCCTTGCAACAACAGATACTTATGCCATACCCACTACATTTCTTCTTGAGGAAGAAATACCAGTGGCCCCTTCCATAATGTTATTTTTCAAGTGCTTGGGAACAGGTAAAGTAGATAGGAGGTCTGTAATAATTTTGTAGCTTCATATCATTACCCTTCTAGGACAGCTGCCTACTTTCCCTGCACCCAGACCCAAGCATATATGTGATGCTCTGTTTTTGTGAAGACATATGTTTGAACTCAAAATCAAGTCCTTTTTTTAGTATAGACATGAGAATTCAACACACATAATAGGCAATACCTGATCATTCCACCCCTCACCTATGGTCCCTGGCCACCAAGAACTGGTAGTGCTGTGGTAACAGTGTTTTTGATCCATAGCCATGCATTCAGCTTCTGTGACATGCCTACTAGATAGGTCTGTCTGGCTTGCAGGTTTATGAAGCTGGTGTGCTACACAACATCCACATTTGCAAAAACATCAAAAGGCGCATCTACTACCAGCAGTGACCTTATGTCCCATACTCTTCTCCATCACATAACTAACATGCATCTGGCACATAAACTCACAGTGCATCAAAGGCATACCCTGGATTCTAATAAGATCAAGATCTGTGAAAAGATCTGTCCTGTCTATTTTGAGGAAGACACACTCTCTATCCTAACATTTTCCTTGTTCTTCTCCTGGAAACAAAGGGTGCTGCAGTGTTATGTCTGTGGAGTCCTGAGCATAATTGATCCACAAGTTTCCTTCTTGCCACCCAGGCAACGATCTGTTGTTCCCTATCTTAGCCTTGGTACTCTCAGCTAGACTAGAGTAAATAATAATTGTTCCATTGTTCGATCCTCAAAACTATTTTGAAACATGAATCCTTTTGTATTTTGTAATGGTTCCTTGGGATAGCTAGTTGCAATGATTGCAAGTTTAATAATGTCCATCTTCAGGACTTAAATCTCTACCAAATATATCTCAAGAGACTGCCAGTACATAATTATTATGTGACATTTTGCCAAGATTTGAAAAACAAAATACTTCACATATGTATCTTCTCATATAAGGCATATTTTAATTATTTATCCAGCTGCTTAAAATCACAAAAAAAGAAGGCCTGCAGACTCCTCATTTCACAGTGTTTTGATTCCAGTTGCAACTGCACCTTCACTTCCCTCCACCAGATATTTCTTCATTGTTTTAAGACTTCCAAACATTTCTTTCTCATAATTTGCATAGCAAGTATGCCTAAGTGCCATCACCATCTCATTAATGCAGAGGAAAGATGAGTAAGAATATATTTCAAAATATAGGGAGAATGGGATCCCCTCCTTTTCTAGTAAGCTTGTGGGTTTGATATAGGGGGACTTTAACTTCAATTATCAAAAATATTTTGTATTGTACTTGACAAGGTTGTACTGAAACTTGAAGTTCTTCTAGAGAGTAGTCTGATATATTCTTCCACAAGTAAAAATAACAGTGTGTGTGTCATTCTGAAGTGAATACCCACCGGGTATGTAGATACGCTCTGCAACTCAAGTTTTGCTCAAATTCTTACTGAAACACTGAAAAAAGTTCAAATATAGTTTCATTGTATGTCATGGTTCATCTATGTTTACCTCACTTCAGGAAAATTCTTAAAATTACAGGGGATTTGTTACTGATTTAAAGAAACATAACAAGAATAAATAGACTTAGAAGTGGTAAAAAACCAAAAAAATTGGTGCTATAACAAATTCCAGTTATTGGATACACAGCAACTACAGTAAATACCGCCTTCTGCACATAACACAGCAGCTAAATTGCCTACCAAAACATTAATATATTTCCCAAGAGTAAAAATAAATATTAAAATGGTACTTTAGAAAATGCCTATCTCCTCAAAGGAAAAATTTTACATCAGATTTTACTGTAGAACCTTGGACACTTGTTATCATCTTGCCAGGCAGCAGTAGCATGAAGTGCTGCATTAATCAGGATAAGATTGTTTCATACTGCCAGGTGAAAACTGTTCAGGAGTCTGTGACCTTTCACAGAATATCCTGTTGATCAGCACAAGATGAAGCTGTCAATTTTCTTATGTGAAACAAGCTTGATCTTTGAAGAAGGACATAAGAAATAGCTTACTAAAAAAAAAATTCATTAAATGCTTAATAGAGATTGGAATCCTTGTTATGGACCATAGCAGGTATAACAAAATTCTCGTCCCAAATAAGCAAATTTTATAATGATGATGTGTCTGTGAATACTTAATTCCTTACAGTAATGGGGCAACATATTCTACTGGCGGCTCTTCCTTTGTATGTAGCACAGTAATGTGGGACGACCATGCAGGACATTTTTTTCATACATGACAGAAAAGAAATCCCTACTTGTTTGAACATTTGTCCCAAGAAAGAATAGGAAGAACGGCTAAGCCGAAGCTCACCTCAGCTTTTTAATTCAGAATCTCTATGCATCTCTTTTAACAGAACCTCTTTTCATCCTAAGCAGTGAAATGCACAGAGGAATTAAACTACAATTTAAACTTATGTTTATGGCTCAGATCTGAGCTTGGCAGAATGGGAACCCCTGAAGCTGATCTCTTCAAAGGCCTAGAGTTTTGGATTGAAACATGCATCACCAACTAAACTGGAAAAGGAAGTGCGTCTAATCTAGAGTTTCAAGTTTTAGGTACTTTGAGAGATTCAGAAAAGCATGTGTGAACATCTATAAATTTACGTTTATGGAAAACTGACTAAATCAATTGAACACATGAAGACAAAAGAGAAAAGATAGCAAGAGGATGCTGAATAATCTAGGGGAAGAAGTTAAAATAGAAGAAATCATATACTGTTTTATAAGATTATAAATTAAAAAACAAAACAAAACAAAACAAAAACAACAAAAG
Organism: Pseudopipra pipra; assembly: GCF_036250125.1. Classification (NCBI taxonomy): domain Eukaryota; kingdom Metazoa; phylum Chordata; class Aves; order Passeriformes; family Pipridae; genus Pseudopipra; species Pseudopipra pipra. Next base: position 82,347,505 of record NC_087550.1, read on the forward strand.
TATTCTGAATTTAAGAACTGTACAAGAGTAACAGGAAGCTCAGAGTGTTTGTAACAGTAAAACAGAGCAAGTCTTACAAAGACTTACCGGAGGCAATATTTTAGTCACCTTTTTTTAAGCTGGATAGCATCTGTGGATAAAAAGTACAGAAGAAGTTAAGAATCTGACTGATCCATTATTATGAAAATCAGAGTCAGGTAAAAAAAATTAAACTGGGCAAGGTTTTTTTTGTAGTACATGCCAACTTTTCAAATCTGATTTCAACCTGTTAAGGAACTGAAAACAACACGTTTTTGGGGAATTTTCATATTCAAGATTTCACATTCAATGAAAAATTATAAAATTCAAAAGATAACTTTGTTTGAAATACTACAAATAAAGAAATGCACAGAAAAAGTGGACAATCATCTTGGACAATGCAGAGTATTGTGGGACTTAGAATAAGAGACTGAAGTGAACTGCCTCATTCTTTTCCTTGTCTCTCAAGTTCCCAAGGCAGAAAGTCTAAACCAAAACCCCCACAATTTTTATTAGGATGTAAACCAGAAGAATCAACTTTCATCAGAATAGAAAATTAAAAATTCCTAGGTAAAAATGAATAGAAATAAAAAGGGACCATAAAACGATCTGTGTTCTTTTGAAGCTTACCCTTTCATCCAGGTTTACTTTCAGTCAACTCAATGGCTTATTAATTTGCAAAAAACTGTTGTATCCCCTGGGGTTCCTGAGTTTTGTTCTCCATCCTTTTGGAAACACTCTGCTGCATACTCTCTCCTGTCCAATGAACCACAAGAACCACAACAAACCACAGTAAAGCAACAACCTCTACTGAATCCAGAAACCAAAACATGCTACTTCACACCAACAGCTGATTAGTTGGATTACGCATGCCTCAATTATCCATGCTGTAATGGATAACCGTGATTTTATTTTAGAAATACATTTCAGGGCATTTCAATTTCAAATATCGTTGTCAAGTAATTCTCTTTAAAAAATGCAATTTTAATGCTAAGAAAAGAATTATATTTATTGAAAGATCATCGTCTAAAAAGGTGGCTCTCACCATGTCTGGCAAGTTAATGACATAGTCTCAGATAATTTTAAGTAAGACTTATTTATTTGATAATCTCGAACAACTTCTGAAGTATCAATACTCTGAAGTTTGAAATTTTAATACCTAGCTGCTTTTGATATGTGGCAGAAAAGTTACACAGATTTTTCATCAGAGCTAGATATATGAATTTTCAGATCCATAACATATAGCTCTAAACTACCAAAATTAATTTTCTTGGAGACAAAACATAAGCATATTTAATTCATAGAGGGATAAAATGGACATAATATAGGCTTTTAATGACTTTAGCATTTATTCTTTATATGAAGTAGAAACAAACACATATTTAATTTTTTTAGTACTCAGTAAATACTGTAATATTTTTTATTATAGAGGATTTTGAAATCTTTGCAAAGTTACATTTACTGAATGTAGAATGATACAAAGGAGGATTTTGGTCAGTGGCTAAGAATACCATGACAATTAAGCTCAGTTCCTGTGTATCTGAATTCAAAATGTCTTTATCCCTGTAATACTGAGTTTACTAAGTAGTTGCATGTGCACATCTGGGCAGTGCACAGAGACCAGCAATTGGTGTTGGACTTGCACTTTTCAGCCTAGTGGGCACTACGGCCTCTGCAATACTCAGAACCTTTTCGTGGGTGTAAAGGAAACATTTGAATTGCCAGAGGTTCTTGCCAGCTCAGTCACTGTATGATATTTGTATAGCTGGAAGGAAGAGTGATTATTTCTTCTGGCAAACAAAGTCACTCTACATTTATTTGATTTCTTCTTTCTTTAAAAGAGGACTGTAATGGTTGTTTGCTATAAAATTAATAATCTCTCTTTTTCTTCTTTCTTTGCAGTCATTCTTGCACATCTTCTGAATAAGTTGAGAACTCTAGCTAATTCAGTCTTCTCCCAATTCAGCGAGTTCTTATAAAGTCTAACACTGAAAAATTTACCTCCTTATTCTGTATGCTTCACTTATGAGCAGCTATGGTATACTTTTATTTTACTTCATACAAAGCAGCTGCTGAAGGATGTAGCACATGAATCATTACATTAGGAGTAATCACATTGTCTCTATTAGATAGCTGCATACATTCCTGTGATAATCCATTTGTCTCTATTGCCAGAGCAGACGTAACATCATTTACCACTTCTGAATGATAGTTGGAATAAAACAAATACACTTAGAGGCAGGGGGCTGGGAACCGAGAATTCGGCTCAGTATCACTTCACAATTCAGTTTTCTTATGCATCTCTTGTGGTGAAGTCTGATCATGTGAGCTCAAACTGATGTGTTCACGTGACTGAAAGCAGCACCTTATGTGGCAGCAACCCGAAAAAAGAAAAACTCTGGCAATTTAAAGGGGATATTCCAGCAACTTCGATGCCTACCAAATCCTTCTTCGAGTCACATGATATAGTCCTTGCCTTGAAGCTGTACTTGAATTTCTTACCTGGCATTTACAGGTTGGCATCTCAAACTGTCGTATAGTTTTACATATCAGAAATAAATTGTGGCAGTGTCTTCTGTAACTGATTTCTGACACATCTGTTGTCCCATTTTTAATGTTTTTGTTTTAACTTTTTCTTCCTAAGTAGCTTTGACTCTATTTAGATTTTTTTTTTTAATTGTCTGTTGTTGTCTTACAGAAGAAACACTTGTGTTGCTACACCTTTATACCGTTAATTAAATAAACACCAGTGCTTCATCCTCATTTAGAACACTGCATACCAATATCAGCTGAGGAAATATAAAAAAAAATAAAGCACTTTCCAGTCCCCTGTGTCTTTCAGTTACAAAAATGAGTATCTGTTTTCTTTGGAGGAAATATTGTATTATCATTCCATGGTCCCAATCCAGCAAAATATTTAAAAATAATATTTAACACAAAATAGTTGCAATGAAGAAATTGGGATTAATGATGTGTTTAAAGTTACAGGCGTACATATGTACATTTTGGGGGGGGGAATTGGATGCTTAAAGAGCTGTCCCTGAAGCATGATAATTTCTACTGTTTCTGAGGCAAGATCAGTCTTATTTCTTAAGTGGTTTTGAATTGTCATCTTTTTCTGAAGAAATATAATGTCGAAAAATATAAAAAAACCCATGCATTAAGAAAGAAAGAAATTTATCTGCAGTAATGTAACAAGTTTACTCTGAAAATGATCAAGTAATATTTTTATTTTGCAAAGGTTACAAAGTTGTTAATGTGATTCATAACTTCATGCTGGTAGCTTTGCGAAACAAAGAGGCTTAATACAAAAGACCCCTGAGGCATTCAAGATGCCAGTTCTAAAATTATGATAATCTTGTCTATATTTTGATACTGGTTTGCTAGGAAAATCCCTTATGGATGATGGCTTTGGCAGAACAATGACACAATAATTTGTAGTAAGCTGCATATTTTATATAAGACAAAATAATGCCTGCATAACAGGTAATGAGATTAAGCAAGAACAGAGATTTCCTTAAAATAAAAAATCAAAATGTCACCCTGAAGTGTCAGTGGAAATTCAAAGAGTGCAGATTTACAGTGGATTCCATGTCAAAAGCAGCTTTTAAATGCAAATAGCTTAAGGATTAATAAGGTCTGGGACAACAAGTTGTGACTATATCCATGTAGTTTATATACTGCCAGAGTTTAAGCTGACAGTAATGTCTTTGGGCTAGGGTGGGGATCTCAGCAGATACAACTAAATCATACTTGTTAAATGAGTTTATAAATCATACAACCAACACAACCAAGATGAAGGTTTCATTTACGCTTCAGCTTTTTGTGACATTCTGAAGGTGGAGAGAATGAACAACCAGCTATCCAAAAATGTAGATTTTTGCCATTTATACCAAAAGCTCTTGCATTTGCATCTTTTTAGATTATAGCAGTGGAAGATTAAAGCATACGTGAATAATCTTAAAAAATACAATGTCATTAAAACAACAAATCAAGTGACAGTCATATGCATAGACAACTGATACATCTCTGATACTCCAGTGAGTACATACATACTCACTTCCTCACAAATGAACTCAGAGGAAAAAAAAATATCATTCTATGTAGTGGAAAAAGTGTTTTACTGTGACAGTACTTAAATCCATAAGCTGTATTTAAAAGAAAACTAATTCATGTACACTCTCCACTTTTCTATTGATTAAATTTATTTCAGAAATACCTTAATAATGACTTATCAGAATCATCCTAAATTTAATTCCATGTGCATTATCTCTTTTTCTTCTAAAAATATTTTTTCTGAAAAAATCAATTGTTTAACCTTATGTAATGTCAGCTAATCTGCACCAAAAAAAATGTATGTTGAGTCTTATTTCTTTCTGTAATTTTGACTCTTATTCTTTTTTTTTTTTTTTTTTTTGGTGACTATTTAAGTAAAATTCCTCCAGGCATTAAAAAATGTGCCAGTGAATAAAATTTAAAATCTCAACATGCTTAGTAAAATTCTAAAGTTTAGATTTTTGACTGTTAGGAATAGTCCAAGTTACAATAATACAATATTTTTAATAAAACACTTTTTTAATGCATTATGGGTTATATACAAACAAATTAAAAAGTCAGCCATCTGTCATTTTTTAATTTTTGAAGTAATTTCCAGTCGTTCACCATTCCCTAAAGACTCTTTACGTATCATATCATACCAGTAGATATCCTTCTAGCCATTAGTACCTTAAATAAAAACACAAGCTTTAGGTTTGGGATATCTTGTTTATGAATGTCTTTCTTGTAGCTATATACTATTTTTGTACCTCAAAATTGATGCATGCATGTTAAAATAACACACATAACTAATAATTTCTATTAAAATATTTTTCCATCAGAAAGCAGAGTATTCAAAAACTTCATAGAAAATTTCATTGATGTTTTACATAAACAGGAAACAGCATGGAATTTTGGTTTCTTCACATCACAAAATAGATTTTAGTAATAGAACTTCCATAGTTCTGTTTCATTTAAGGGAATGTCCATTGATTTCATTGCAGGGAATGACTAACTTATTTCAGTCCTTTCAAAAACTCTCAACCTGCAGTTACAAAATATATTCCTCAAAGTACATATTATTTGGTTATTTTACTGCTACTAATGCCAATTACCCTATTTTAAAATGCAGTGTAGAAAATAGAGTAACGTAAATTTATCATTTACAATTTATCATGAGCAATACTCACTGTTTCAAAAACTCTGTGGCAGCTGTACACCATGGTCCATCAAAATTTCACTCCAGCACTGGGAGAAGGCATCACATGTCTGGTTTGTCTACACACCTGAATTACCTCCCAAGGTATAACAAGATATAAGAGAGAAAACATCCCAAGCACCCAAGTATCATCCCAATATGCAGCCTGAACAAGCCCCGGACCAGGAGGGAGAAATATTCTCATACTATTTCTTTTAACTATATCCTCGAAATGACAAGAAATGTAACAACTATTAGCTACCTAGAAATTTCATGCTAGAAAGTTAGTCAGAAGTGTGTTGCTGCAGTACATTGGAATTCTGGCCTTAGAAAACAAGAAAAGACAACTATCTTTTAATGTGGTAGTGCTTACTGGTTCACTTTTTTGTCTTTGCCATTGATCAGCCCATGTAGAAGTCTCAACTTTCATATCAGAGTTTTATCAACAGATGTTATATCTTAATTTTTTGAAAAAACCCACAACTACTAGGAGGAAATATTTTTCCCCTTGTATGCATATTCCATCACTTATTTCAGAATTGTAACTAGAACTCTGAGGATTTTTTAAAATGGGAGGAAAAGGGTACATGTACTAAGAGGAAGCTATTGTTTATCACCCTTCTATCCACAGAATGACAAGAGGAGGAAACGTTTTCACTTCAAAGCCAATATTATTTGAGGTTTTCTAAGCTAAATGGGTATTTTCAGATTTTCAAGAGACCAGAGAAGATGAAGCAGAAGGCACAAAACATCTTGTAAATGGCATGACATTAGAGCTCAATAATTAAAAGGAAACCTAATTTCCAGAGGTAAAAAAAGAAAAAAAATTATGGGAATCTCTAGGAAACTACTGATATTCCCCTGCTGTAACAGTCTCTAATTCTAGGCTTTGCTTGTTGTTTCAACACCTTAGGTACTTTCAGTTTTATATCTGTATTCTTCTTGAGAAATGTGAAAACTAACACTTGGAAATAAAAATACCAGATACATTTCTTTAAGTGGAATCATGGTAAAGAGACTTACAAACAGACACCTTTTTAGACAGCTCATTTGTGAAAGAACTCGATTTATAAAAGAAAAGTCAATGAACAACAAGAATATTTAGAAAAACAAAGCAGGCTGGAAATTTTCCCCCTAGAGTACTCAAAACAGGTGGCGATACACTAAGGCAAAGATGTTACCAAATTATTTGTTGGTTGAGAGGTTTGAAAAAAATCCAAATAAGTAGAAGAGGCAATATTATGACTAGTCTTTAAAAAGATAGTTGCAGCATCTCTTTCCTCATTATGGTCTATAAAACTCCAAATGTTATATCAGCTTCGTCCTCAGATATAACAGACAGGAAGAGAAAAAAATACACACTAGATCAAGACTTCCCATGAGGCATTCAGCCAAATACAATGCTAACACTGTATCATAAATACAAACAAGCAAACAATTATTTAAATGAGTAACATATGCTGTTAGGTGATAGAAGAACAACTGCATAAAAAAATATCTCAGAAGGCTGTTTTTATGAGGTTCAACTCTTTAACCAACCAGGAAAATTAGAAAGATTACACTGAGCGAGATCTAAGAGCTCTTAATGTGAGTGATCAGCAACAAGACCTTGGCAAAAGAAGGTAGCAATAAGGTGTGGGAGCAGCCACAGATATCTGTGGTTGATAGAGACATGGAACACGAGGAATAGAAGTATGAGGTAGTATATATAATGTGCTTTAGTCATCCCACCACACTTGCGTGAGGAATGACACATACTCAAGGCATATCTCAGGCTATTACAGGTAGCCAGTGCAAGTAAGTATTTGGATTCATTTTAAAATATAAAGGTTACAAAAAAACTGATGTCCTGTGTTCTCTGTCTTGCAACCAATGCTCTGCTGTTTAATAAGAGTTTCTATCAGTTGGGGAACTTGTCACATGTCTTTCCTATGCGAGTATCTTATAAAAGACAAGTTAGCCTCACCTGTCTTTCTATTCAATTGTTTTCAAAGGGCTAACTGTGCTCAATCCTTGAGACATCTACCAAGTAGTAGAGTCTTGTGACAAACCAAGTTCAAATTAACTGAACAATGAAGTACTCTGAATATTGCAATAGTTTTAAAAAATGTTCGATATTCATGGAAACGTTGCTTTAAATACAGAAAGCATGTATGCTGAGCTGTTAACTCCTTGTTGTGACACGCCGTGTGTAATAGTTTAGCTTGATGATTCTATCACGTTGGGGTAAAAGGCTTTAAAACACTTTAAAAATTTAAAATAGATCAGATGTATAACACTTGAAGTATACTTTCTGCATAAATACACCGTCAAATGGAAATTCTTAGTATGCTTCGTAATTTGACTGTCTTGTATATCTTTCTTAAATACTGCAAGTCAAATTCTAATAAGCTTTTGAGATCAATTGTAGTGTTATGTAAGTCAGTATGACTATAAAAAATTTTGTATAATTAGGACCAGTTACACTCCAAAAATGGATCATGAGGCCTATTTCTTCCTTGATAACATAAAATGGCTTGCAATCCAGATTACTTTAGCAGGTATAAAAGCAGTTAATGTCACACTCATTATTTGTGAACAGCTTGCCTTCCTGGGTGTGGGAAAAACAATATTTAGTAAGGTCTTTTGGTCAGTTTAAGGGGTGTTGATTTGTTTCTTTAATTTATTGACTGTTTAAATTTGTTAATATTTGCCATCACACTCATTTGCAGCTATAACTCAGGTGATTCTATAGAGCACCTCGAGCTTTTGAAATACCCTTTAACAAAGAAACCGATGTGCATTTTCTACTTGAAACAGTAAACAACTATTTCTATCTTCCATTAATTTACGAACTGCAATTATTACATTTACAGAGAAAATATTTATTCACATGCTACTGTCATCAAGGAAAGACAATCTCAGAAGAACCTTCAAATTGTAGTGGGTTGACCCTGGCCAAATACCAGGTACCCACTAAAGCTGCTCTCCCACTCTCCCTCTGCAACTGGACAGAGGAGAGAGAAAAAAAAAAACAGCTAAGAATTCATGAGTAGAGATAAGAGCTGGGAGAGGTCAGTGACTGATTACCTTCACGGGCAAAACAAGACTCAAAGTGGGGATAGTACTTATATTTATTACTCACAGGCTAAGAGCCAAAGAGTGAGAAATAAAACAGTCTTAAAAACACCTTCCCCCCACATCTCCTTCCTTCCATGTTCTGTCTCCTCCCCCCCAGGGGTGCAGGGGGATGGGGAATGGGGGTTGTGGTCAGTTGTTGTTTCTGCCGCTGCTCAGAGAGAGGAGTCCTTCCCCTGCTCCCATGGGGTCCCTCCCACAGCAGACAGTCCTTGATGGACCTCTCCAACATGAGTCCATCCCTTGGGCAGCAGTTCTTCCCAAACTGCTGTCCCATGGGTCACTCGTCCATGGGGTGCAGTCCTTCATGAATGAGCTGTACCGACGTGGGTCCCCCACAGGGGCCACAAGTCCTACCTGGGAAAAACCTGCTCCAGCGTGGGCTTCCCTCTCTGTGGGCTGCAGGTCTCCAGCAGGACTCCACTCAATCCTGGGCCTCCTATGGTGTCACAGCTCCTTCATGCATCCACGTGCTCCACCATGGGCTTCTCCATGGGCTGCAGGTGGGTCTCTGCACCCCAATGGTCCTCCATGGGCTGCAGGGGCACAGCTGCTCCACCATGGTCTGCACCATGGGCAGCAGGGGCCTCAGCTCTGGCACCTGGAGCACCTCCTGCCCCTCATTCTGCACTGACTTGGTGTCTACACTGTTATTCCCATGTTCTCACTCTGCTCTTCCCTGGCTGCACAACAATCTTCTTTTCTTAACTGTTCTGTCACAGAGGTGTTACTATTACTCCTAATTGGCTCAGCCTTGACCAGCAGCAGGAAGTCCATCCTGGAGCCAGCTGGCATTGGCTCCACGGAACAGGGTAAGCTTCTAACAGCTTGTAACAGAAGCCACCCCTGTAGCCCCCCTGCTACCAAAACCCAGCCACAGAAACCCACTACACAAATGAACCTTAGATATGGACAAATAGCATCAATTTCCAATGGACATTGAGTCTCATTAAGACTCTACTGTTAAAGTATCTAAAGCTGTTACACCTCTCCAGTGACCTCAGTCTAGAAGCTGCTGCAAGAATTTCTTTATACTTTTACATGGAAACACGCTCTGGGAGGAAATTGAAGAAGAGTGAGATTATTGGCGAGTGTTATTGACTAATACTGAATAACACTACCAAGAAATTATGTCTGATTTGGCACAGATCTCTGTCATTTGTTTTTCCTGGAGTAGATCAACAGCAGACAAATTGTTACCTCTTCTAGGTTTAGAGAAAGAGGAGTTGTTCTTTAAAAGTCTCATCAGTCAGTACCTCAATTTACATTTTGTATCTGTCTCAGGACTGTACCAGAGACCATATCCAACTTCTGATCAAGCTAGCTTTTCAAAAATAGATACTTGCATGCAATTACTTTCTGTGCTTTCCATGTGTCCATTCTTCTCCCAATTTCCTCTTTCTCCCTGAAAAAATATTCATCTGCATGCTTGGGGAGAAGAAAGTTCAAATTCTATCATGTCAGCATTAAAGAAGAATCAAAAATCAACACAGATGGACTCGAAAATTGCTGTACCACAAACGACAGGAATCCTCCCCTTATAGCATGCAGTTTCACTGGGAAAAGGTGTTTAGATCCCAATCATTAGATATGTGTGGCAGTTTATTTCTAATGTCTTTCCACACAATTGTTTCTTTTTTTCTCATTATTATTTGGAGGAGAACTTGTCTCAGCAGCAAGCTGTTTCCAAAATGTTATTCTATATATCCTTTTTATGCAATAATTGTTTTCTAAATCCTGTACAGCTTCCGTTTTCTCAGTCAACAGCAAAGCATTCCACAACCTAAGTGCCAGCCAAGATAAACATTTTTTTTTATTTTATTTTTAACAGTTTTGACTTTTCCCAGTTTCGGTCAATTGAAATGGCCTTGTGAAAACACAGTAGCTCTGGTCTACATCTCTCTTTTTTTAATATTTCTTTATCATTAGACCATTCTGTTTCTCAAAATGGAATATTGTCAAATATTTAGGTTTTCTCTGAAAGTATGCATCCCTTCTTACATGCTGAAATGGAAAGCTCAATTTGCAATTGACTTTACCTCTCTGAATATTTTCTGTCATTTCCATATGGAAAATCTTTTTCTTAAACTCACTGAGAGTCCATCTAAATTGACTCTGCAATTCAGTTTCAATAATTCAATTTCTTTTCTGCAGTCCTAGTCTAGACTTACTCTTGTCAGACAGAGAACCTACCTGATTCTTTCAACCCGTCTGGTTCCCTGTATGCATACACTGTCCACTTCTGATTTCACTATCATAATTAGTATAATTATTTTTGTTTCTAAGGAACCATTCCAGCTCAGGCTGTGTAATGTCTCTGTACTAGAGAAAATCATGTTCTGGGCTAGAATTTGCTTTGCAAGGATTCTCAATACCACAGTTTTCTGTATTTTTACTCTGAGAGGGTGTGCAGTATCAAGGATATTCCTTCATATTGGATACTGGTATTTTGAGCCTATTCAAACCTAAGAATTCAAAATTTCGCACACAGTCAGACCTGGATACCATGCTAGTATTAGCTTCTTGGACTATAATTGGCAAAAAGGAAGACAACACTCAGTGATTTCATATAAATAAGTTCCTAAGTACATGTTTAAGTATTAAGCCAGGCAAACACCACAACATTATGAATTATGTGCTGAACAGATTGCAGAGCTTTAACTCTTTGATCATTTTTTTCCACATAATTGTGCCAATCCAAACTTCATTCCTCATTCCTGTATTATTTTTCTTTGCTTTCAGAAACACAACAGCACAATATTTCCACATATTTCTTCACGCATTCACCCAGAAGCCTGAGCATAATTTATATGACCTAATCAGGATCTGGTACTACCTGGTTAACAGTTTAATATAATATGATAGAGATCCTGTCTATTAGGATTTTCAAAATTGCTTAGGTCTACAGTTGCCATTACAATGTGTGTATCTCGTGCTATCCCAAAAAACCCCTTCACAATTCTAGTCAAACCTGTTTACACATCTTCACAATTCTTAACATGTTTCTCCAGTTCACTGTCAGATGTAAAGCAGAGTGTTGATTTACATCTCTAAAGAGGTGTCTCCACATATTTGCAATCTGCATTGCAAAGTTGGTTGGTTTTAGATGGTCGAAGTAAGAACTAATGGGAATATTTAGGACCTTGCCTTTCCTTTTTCCCTCTGTTTTTTCTCCTGTTTTTCCTCTCCTTTTCCATTTTTCTTTTTCCCTTCCCTTCTGCTTACCCTACCCCTTCTCATTCTCCCTCCCCTCTCTTCTCATTCCCCTTTATTTTTTAAAAAGCTACTTTCAACTATTAATTCTATCTAATTTTTGTAATATGAATGTGTACCCTCATTTTGTATGTTGCATTATCTATAATAGTAGTTTTTAATATACTGCACATAATTAGGGACAGTAATATAAAAATGGGAAATTTTTTGTTCTACTAGCACTGTGAATAAAATGGAAGAGTTGTAAAAATACAAATGTTAAAGCAATAACAAGTGTATTTTGTACTAACAAAATAATCTTTTAAATGATTGATTCAACTGTACACAGAGCTTTAGATGAAGTTAAATCAAATAGGTGGAAAAAAAAGGAAACCCATGGAGTGGGAGAATGCATTTTATTTCTATACATAAGTTGGTCTAGCTATGTTCATAGCTAGCACATGTCATTTTTCATTGGAATGGAAATATATTTTTGCCTTTACTATACCACCATTTTTCATAAATTCCACCACTCTATTGACAAAGAATATGCCATATGAGGAAAAAATGTTAAATGAGCTTTGTTTTAAAATAACATCACTGACAAACCCCAAAGCCATTACATTTATGGAGCAGTCTATAGTACTTGTAAACATGGAGACTGATCCAAGGGACTAACTTTAGATGAAGCTTTGTTTGAGAAGGATGAGGAGAATTGGCATTTATATCCGAGGGACTATGCCATATTAGGGACTTCTTTGAATTCTGCTTAAAATTAAATTGTGATCCTTTTTCCCAGTTTAATAGTTATGAACACATTTGAGTTATTATTAAGTAACTCCATAATACACTGTGGCTCATGAACGTAATATAATTTGAATTTTAAAACCTCCACAGAATGCGAAAACTGTAGTTCATTGTTCAGCTGTTTAAACAATGGGGTGTGTGCAGTCATGGTTCTGAGTCATGCATTTTCCTACCTGACTCAAACAATCTGATAGATAAGCAACTTTTCTTCTCTGGGCAACAATAAGGGTGTGGATTGTATTTAGAATAGTGGAGAAATTTTCTTGAAAACCTACCTCCAGTTTTAATGCTTAAGCCAATACTTCTGGGTTTTGTATTACTAAGTTCATGATGTAGTAGGCCACTACATAAAGTAAGTAAATTTCTCTAGGAGTGAAGTGACTTGGTGTTTGGAGTAGCTCCAGAATACTCATATACACTATTGTATTAAAAAAATAAACAAACAAAACCAAACAAACCCCCAAATCCCCCCAAAACACAAACCCCCCAAAAAACAAAAATCAAAACCAACCAAACAAGCAAACCAGAAACATACAGACACAATTAAAAAAAAATAAAACAAATTCAAAAACCCAGATCATAAGAAAAAATTGTAGTCCATTTTGTTGGAATCTGTGGCTTACCAGTAAGAATGTGAAAAAAGTCAAACTGGGGAGGAGCCTAAGAAAGATGCAACATCTGTGAACTGCTGAGTTATTGCTATGTTCATTCTCACCTCTTTTTATTTCACATAATTTGTGTGAACGTTCCTATCAGTTCATTACAAGCATGGAGTAAGAGTGGTGTTCCATAATAGGTTTCATACTTTAAAAGGTGCAAAATTCAGTTCTACAATAATTGTGTAAATTTTCACAGAAGAAAATGAAAGATTCTTCCTGATATGAAAAATAATGTTTCTATCTAATTTTCACTTGTAATTGTTTAAGCATATTTTCTTGGCTCCAAAAGTCTCCTTACATTGATGTTCTATGAATTTAGTAACACTCAAAATTTCCTCTAACATCAATCCTAAATTCATGTTTGACTGGGATTTCTGTGATAAGCAGTATTTTTTCTTCATATTTCTGTCTGTGCCAATGTGTGAAAATATGATTTTTCTCACATGCATTAAAAACATTGCCTACTTGTGTCCAACTAGAACCTTCTTTGACCTCCTCTTTGACCAGATCTTCTCTTCCCTTAACCTGGAAGGATATGCTTTCATATATGTTTTCTTCTGAATTCTGCTGTATGGAGCAGAATCCAACAGTTTTACAGACAGATATTAAAATTTCCTTATTGATCACACAAATATGCCTCTTAATACAGTTCTCGTTCTGCTTTGCATTATATCACAAACCCTATTCACAGATATCCTGTGATGAATTAATAAATCAAGGTCTTGCCCTTATAGTTTTTTAATTTAGCCTAGTTTATACTTAGTATTCTTGTAATTAATCCTTAAGTTCATGATCTATTTAGTATTATTACAGTTCATTCCAGTTATAATTTTCAGTCTCTTAGCATCATCCCATGCATTACAGGCACTGATATTCTATCATACAGGCAATACCTTAGCAATCAGGTGTCATCAGCACATTTTTATTACTTGTTCCAAGGTCATTAATGAAATGAAAATATAAGTAAGATTGTTCCCAAGAACAATCGATGAGTGATTCTCTCTAGCTTTTTCAGTACCATTTATTATCTTCTCCTCACAGACAGTTTCTTAGTGTTCTTTCCCTCTTTTTACCTATCTCATTATGTAGCACCAACAGACTTCTTTTACAAAACACCAATATTTTTTTCACCTAGAAACTGATTATCAGAAAAACCTATATATTTGTCACACTCTAGCCCAGAAAATTTTATCTCATATTTGGTTTCTGTTCAGTTCTGTTTGTCTGTATTGACTAAAGTGCGCTTTCAGTTCTTTCTCAAGTATCTGTTTTCAGCATCTACCTTTTACTCATGGTCAGGTTGTTTTCTTACACTCAGCACTGATTTTCTGCCCAGCAATTCTATGACCTTCCTAGTAAGTACTGCTGTTGAGAAAATAGCCATGAAATCTCCTCCTTGTATCTTTTATGACTTTAAATTTCTACTTGCAATTCACAGTTGTTTCAACCATGCATTTAATCTGTATCTGTCTGAGTTTTATCAGTGAACATTCCATGCTCTTAAGACTAATATTTTTATTATTTATATCTTAACCTTAGTTAAGATACTAAGTTACTACTTAACCTTAATTAAGATACTATGCTTTTAGTAGCCTTCTGCTGTTGGACTCATCATCAGCATTTCACCATTACCTATGATAGTCTTTTCTCCACAGTTCTCAGCTTTGATGAAGCACACAGAATATCCCCCTCCCACCTCAAAACCTTGCACAAATTTTTTTTATTTTTTCTGTTTTTTTGATTCATAAACCTTTTATCCTTTTTATCTTTTGTTTCTTTGTTGAACTAAGTCGTCATCAGTTCAGAATATTTATCAATGACCAGGTACCTTTTTCCCAAGTGGCCTCTGTGCTCTCATACAGAAAAATGCTTGCCTTTCTCACATAGCTATGCTAATACTAAGTATTTCATCTTGCTTCCATTAAAAAAATAATAATAATCACTGCCAAAAAGGGCTAAGTTAAGTGAAATATCCCTGTTTTCTAATACATAAGCTAGCTTATTTATTTATTTATGACAGGAAGGAAACTCACCTGACTGATTAGCAGAAAAAGGACAAAAGTTTTTAGACATCAAATTTATAGGACTCTATCCCTATTTTGTAAATGCATGTTTAGAAGCAGAAACAGTCTTCCTCCCACTGCCAGAAACCACAAGCCTTCCCATCTTGGGAGTCACCATCAAGAAGATGGTATTTTCTGTCCATATCTAATCCTATGTAATAGCTGGAAGAGAGACCTCTGAAGAATCTCTATGATGATCCTGTCGATCTGCTCTTCACTGCCTACTCATCTGCACACTAGATCTAGATCTGCACACTGCCTACTCATCTCCTTCCAAACTCCTCCATCTGGTGGCACAGTCCCTCAATCAGAGCTACAACTGCTATTGCCCCTTGCCCCTGGGAACAGTGTCAGGGAAGCCTGCCAGCTTCTACGTCCTCTCTTTGGAGGTCAGTTTGGATCTCCATCTGCCCTCTGGGATGTTACCACCAACTTTGTGTGGATCATGAAGTCACACACAATGTTAGTCAGAGTCCTAGAGCCTTTCTGCACCCCTTTTTCCACCAGCTGTCAAAATAACTGCTGAGTCGATCTCATTCACCATTCTGCTGAGAGCCATTGCTACTAAGCAAAAGTAATCTAGGGACTCTTGAGCAACATTCCCTAAACTGGAAACAGTTGAAGCTGAAGGTGTAAACTGTTCCTAATCAGGAAAGAATAAAAATGTAAGCAAAATCCCAGGTTTTTTTGTGAATAATAACAAAATATTTAATTATTGACAAGTTCAAGATACTTTACAGGAAATTTTTGATGTATCTGAATTTTTTTCAGTATAAATCTTTCTTCTTCATGTACAAAGTTCTCCTGAACTTTGATTTACATGATCTGTCTCCATACTGAGGCTTATCTGTCAGTCTAGCGTGTCATTCAAAAGTAAAGCCTACACTTGTTGTTTCCCCCTTAGAACTAAATTTTCATTATGTAAGTGTATTGTCTTATTAGTAGATAAATCATTTTCTGTTTCACATTTACTGTTTCTGTGTATCCCTGTTCCTTTTATTTCCTTACTTAAAGCTTTTCCATCTTTAACCATTTACATTTCTAAAGAGTACTGCTAGTATATGTGCATGGAGCTGGTCTGGCACCTCATCTAGGTATTCAGCATGGAACTATACTGTGCTGTGCTATGCTATGCTATACTATACTATGCCTACTTTTCCCTAGAAATGAAATCTCATAAAATATGGTCTTAAATCTTATGTTAGACAGCAAATTTGTCTAGGTCAATGGCTCTTACCCATCCAGGAACACTAAGTTACTCATTCTTCTTGCTCTCTTTTCAGTGTTCAGAGAATGTCCATAACAAACTGCTATGAAAACAGGGATAGATAAACCACAAAACTGGGAGCTAGTCAGTGCTGTTCTTGAATAAATGACTGATTTCTAGGATGAATAATTTGACTTCTCTGAACATTCATTAATCATCAATAAGTTGGGAAAGTACTCCTCTTTCAGGCAAATTATGCACTGAAATATATTGTGCGTCTGAATTGTCTAAAACTACCACATCTGCACTCACAAAAAAACATAAAAGGACAAACTCAGGAAACAGTGATTAATTTCCTAACATTTATAATTTAGGAAATTGCAAATAAAAAAATAATAAAAAAAACCAACAAGGACAAGTTTTACATGAAAAAAAACAATGAGGTAAATTTTAACATGAAAAAAGGAAGCAGGCAATGGGGCATGCAGTACCTTTTGTATCATCTAAAATGTTGAGGAGAACATGCCGAGTCATTCACAGAAGTACAGTCTGGGAGAAGAAGTAGAAAACTCTGAGTAGACAAGCTGAAAAAAACTCCTAAGGGTCATAGGATCTTCGATTTGTTGCCACCTTCTTTAAACCATTCTTCGGGTTCTTATTTCAGGTATTATACAAGCATCTGTAGGGCTCATCCAGTTCTTAATAACATATCATTATATAATTACTAATTTTACTGAGTTTACTACAGCATTTGCTGAGTAGTAAATACTACTACACGAAGAATAAATGGAGAGGGATATATTTTATTCCAGAGAGTCCATAATGTCTATATTTTTACTTCATTGAAATATGCTAGAACAGCTGGAATCAAAACCTAAATAAAGATAGCTCTTCATCATGTTTGCCCATTTGCTTCTTTTAGCTGTTAGAATCATGCATATATTACTTGGATTAGACCTGTAAAGGCAACGAAAAAGTAGTATGGACACAGAAGATCAAAGTTCAAAGTATATATGGTTGAATTTCCTGGTAAAATGAGTTAAACTTTACTTGCAGCTACTTTTAAAGACTGAAAAGCAGCGCAACTGCAATACGAGTATATTGCAGTGCTTTCATATTGTGCAACCATTATCTGTGTCCAAAATGGTGATTTTAGTCATGAAGCATGCTTGCAAATACTTCAGTTGAAGGGAACTCCAATTTTGCCTTAAATACACATTTGCAGGGAAAATGTTCCAAGGTTTTTCAAACAGTTGATAATTTTACTAAAGGGAGATTGAGGAAAAAAGATGCTTTTGAGAAGAGTTGACTTTTACAGCTAATTCATAGTGCAGGGAGGATGTTGGTTTCTTTGAGGAGGAAAGATTTAAGAAGGTGTGATAGGAATTCTTAGAGGAAAAGTGGCTTTCTGAAACTTTCTGAAGAGAGAAGAGGTCTTTAAAGCTGCAGATTATAAATGAACTGCAGTTCTTCGGTTATCCAAAAAAGTCAGTGACTAGTCATTATTCATCTTTGGTACAGTACTTTTATTACTTTCCACAAATTGCTCTTTATTTTTTAATTCTCATTTTCAGTTGCTTAATAGTTGAAGGATGAGTAACAATATGAGTTTCATGTAAAAATTCTTATGCAAATCTTTAATTTTTACAGCTATTTCATAAAATGTCCATAAATATAATTCCAGAGAAGGTTTATATATATAATATATATATAATATATATTATATATATATATAATATATATAATATATATATTATATATATTATATATATTTATATAATTATATATATAATATATATATTATATATATAAATTATATATATATATAAAATATATATATATAATATATATATATATAATTTATATATATAATTTCAGTAAGTCATACACAAAAAACCACCAGTCAAACTAAAGGAATAATAGTTCAAACATTTATGAGATACCACCCAAATTAGAGGTAAGAATGTGTAAAGAACACGAAAGCAAATGTTTGTCTACAACAAGACTAATTTTATCTTATGTCCCAAGAAACCCTTTAAGTGTAATTTGGCAGCCCCACGAGATGATGCTGTAACAGTGCAACTGCCTTAAAATATTTCTTTAGCAGTTCACTTGCTGTTCAAGGAAGTTGCACTCTCTGACTGAATAACCAGGAAATAATATGAGATCGTTCACTTTTCCTACCTTACAAAATTAGATTATTTACCTAAACAAAGCAAAATAGAAAAAAACGGACTACAACCATAAAATTCATACTGGAACTAAATCCAATACTATTTATTATTGAACACTAAAATTATGATAGATTCATAAGCAGCAGGAGAGCTGAGCAGGGAGAAGTATATTTTGTTATATGTTTTAGGTGTATATTTGCTTTTTTTTCAATAATGAAGGCTCCTCATAAGAAAGCTTTTATTTTTTCTCTCTTTACAGAATCCTGAAAGCCAACTGATTTGATTTGTTCCACCAAAATTTGATTCAAACTATTCAAGAAACACGACATATCCAAATTTAGATGGAGATTGCAGACTTCAGCCTCAGATGGATATTCTCTATTCAACTTTGGCTCCTTCTCCTTTTCTTTTCCCCCCTTACAAAATTTTTCCAAATTTCTTTTTTCCTACATAAAGTAAGGAGAAAAAAAAAGAAATCTTCAACTAGATGAGTTGATGCTGTTTTTTTACCTTCATGTGGTTTATAGCTTAAGTGAGTACTGAAAAGAGTTTAATAGCCATTTCTGATGATTTGGGACAAGTTTCATCCATATTTTTTTTCTAAGGAGTTTATAGTTCAATGCCCAAATGTTGCGAGGTTGGGTTGGGTTGGGTTGGGTTGGTTTTCCTCCCCTGAGAAACTAGCACTTCTCATCTCTTCAATAAGTATCCTAGCTAGCAGGAGGACATTGGTTTTTGACCAGTCCTAAAAGAGGAATTATGTCTGGTGAGGGTGGCAGGGATGGAAATGAAAAATATTCAGATAATAATGAACAAAGAAAAACCTGTAAACAATATAAAAATAGAAATTGCTACCAAAAAGGAATTGCCTCCCTAGAAACTTCTTTCCGCAAAACCAGCAGTATTTCAGTGATGCTGTTGCTAATTCAATTTCTCTCTTTCTTAGTGTTAAAGGAGGAGGAGGTTTTCCAAAAATAAAATTAGAAAACTAATTTTGCATTTTCTTCCCTGTAGAAACTGAAAAAATGTCCATTCTTCTCTTGAGCTTACTATGTCAAACTTTTTTCTTTGAAGAATAGACACTGTTGCTGAGCGTCCTGACCATTAATAAAGTCTCATTAATAGCTTGTTATTCTTTCTCTTCATGGCTAGGAAAAAGCAGTTCTCTGGACTCCTCTGTCTATCTTTCAGATCAGACAGAGTTAATAGCAATAACATGTGCTTTCTCACTGGGATAAAAAGGGAGTGATATGTGATGTGTTGCCCTTAATAAGGTCCATTATTTTTCTTAATGACAACAAAATACGTAAATGATGGTTTGGAACCTTAGGACATGATTGGAAGTATAAAGAAGAGTAGTGCAATCCGACACTAAGGATTCAATGTCAGTGTTTGGAGCTGAAGATATTTAAAATTCCAAATTAAAGAAATAACTTCGGAATTTCATTTCAGGTTTTCAGACATCAAGGCTAGTTTTCATAGACTGAAAACTTAAATAAAAAGATGCACACAAGACTGAAGTTTCTGGGGCTTATGAACCACCTAATTAAGATGTTCATGACAAGTCTAATACTGTGGTAGTATTCAATATAGAGCTGACAAACTTATTCCAGTAGGTGTGGGGGCATTTCAAAGCCATTACAGAGATAAAAAGGGAATATATCATCAATAGGGTCTTCCTTAAAGATGCACAAATATTCCTGAATGCCAGTGATGTGGCAAGATTATAGAAATGAAAGATGAAAAGAAATTTTTCCACTATATGAAAAAAAAATTGTGATTTAAGAATAAGATTTCTTTCAGAAGAAGAATAATTTATTTTCATAACATTGTCATTAGTACAATCATTCCAGTCCACTCTATCCAGAAGTAGGACTGCCACCATATAACCAAGTAGATAGATTAAAGTAGGTGTCCTAACATTATCCTTGTAGTGATGCCCTCTTTCCTGGGTATTCAGAATGCAGAAAATCGCTTCCAGTGAGGTATCATCAGGCAGGCTTCACACTCTGGTGAGTGACCAATGCACATAGAGTTACGTGTGTGTATATATACATAAGTGTGTGCACATAAATGAGGAGGGTGAATTTTGCTTAGGTATCTGTAGCACTATAATAACAAAGACAAATTATGACAAATGGATTCGTTGCATTTTTATCATAGACTGACTGAGACGTTTTTAGTTGTATAGCCTGTCACTCCAAGTCCACCCTTTACTCTCCCTTGAACCATTATTCTCTTTTAAATATATCTTATATTGTTTTCTCTAAATGGTTTTGCTGTTGACATATACATCCTTTCACTGTGTTATTTTATTATTGAAAAATCCATTTATTTCTGAAAATAGAATCCTTAACCATGAATATTATCCCCTAATTGAAACCAATCACATCCAATGTGTCAGCTGGTGTATATGACCCTCCTTAGATTCACCAAAGCCAGTAGACTTGAAATTTAAATTTTCAGTGCCATCTAGAAGTATATTCATGTCACTGGAATTCACTCTTTTGGGGCCTAAAGTTTTTCAGAAAAACTTCCTCTAATTTTGCTAATCCTAGAATCAATTCTTATGTCCAATATGATGATTATAGTTCAATCTTTCACTGAAGGAAGATTCCAACTGCCTTCTGTTCTAACATCAAGCAGGACTCTCAATTGCATGTAGGTGAGAGGAAGGTCACACTGAAGTGTAAAAAGGATTTGTTCGGGGTTTTTTTGTCCTAAATCATAGCATAGCATCTAGCCTCTTTTTATTTTGTTTGTTTGGGTTTTTTTGTGTTTGTTGTTTTTTGTTTTTTAACTCTACTCCTGAAACATCAGCTGAATAGATGACTTCATAGGTTAGAAAACCCCATAATGAAAGTTGAACTGAACTGAGTGGTGTATTGCAGTTTAAAGGAGAGTTGGGAGAAACAACTTATAAAAAATAACAGTTCTCCTACACACACAACCTGCACAGTGTTTCTGCCTAGGAAAATCAGTCAGGTGGTAGTCTAATCCTTCTTTACAGAACCAGGTTTTATTATTTTCTTGGGGAACATGCCATATATATATATATATATATATATATATGGAGGGGAAAGGAGGGGAGGGAAGGGAGGGAGTGAAGGGGAGGGGAGAGGAGGGAAAGGAAACTCTTTATTAAACAGTATATGGTATTGAACAGTGTGATATGAAAGCATACATGCTCCAAAGGGCACATAGTATGAGGTAGAAAACTAGGAAAGATCAGTCTTTTCTGATAAGCTCTCTGTAGTGTGGCTGCTAGAAAAAAAAGACTTTAAAAAACCCAATAAAAATTACTAGCATCTATCACAGTCAGAATAAAAAGTAACAAAAGCCTGTAAAAGCTGTCAGAAAGAACAAACAATTTTTGATCCATAGTAGTTAAAAGAAGTCCGTAAACAAAGCAGATCTTATTTTCATTTCAAACAGTCCTGTGATCAGACTGAAGTGAGATAGCAGCTGCTTAAATAAAGTTAACAAGCCAGATACTTCAAACTCAATAAAATGCTACTGTATGGTATGGTGTGGCAGTTTCTTTTAATGAAAGTCAGCTTTCTGGCTACAAGTAATAAGTGTTATTAGAACTTCCATAACAACACTAGAAATTTCATAAAGAAGGAATTGTTAACACTGATGTAAGCAACATATCTGAGGTTAAAACTTTGGGGTTTAAGTAGGCTATAAGCTTACTTTGCCTGGTGATTCTTTAGTCAACAATGTTTTCAAATGACAGTACTTGTTTTTATTTGAAAGTTGCTAAAAATGAGTGCCAAACTACTGAAGTTTTGTGAATAAATATATAAGGATTTTTACAAATTACAGTTGTTTTCATCCAATCAGAATTGTTAAGGTTTCCCATCTGTTACTAAGTTATCATACAGGAAAAAAATCATCCTCTACCTTTCCACTGGCCAAGTAACATTTATCAGTTTATAACCAGAGATTGAAGTATGAACTGCACATACATGAGAAATTTCACCTTTTTAATCTCCAGTTTCAATGGTACAACAAGAGATATCCCTTTAGGAAGTTGCGTTTTCAGACTGGAAGAAATAATTCCATTTTGGAGAAATGTGCCATCTAGGAAGAAGAGAGCTAAAAAAAATAAGCTAGGCAGAATGACATGAAGATCATGACTTTGCTTCATATGCCAGGCTTAGCACTTTAACTTTTGCTTCTAAGTTTCACAAGCACTCTACCCATTAGTCCATTACACTATACTGCATCTAATACATATTGAAGTAAAAAGATGTAATATTAGTTTAACAAAAAATGAAAAGTGTCAAAGAAATTCTTCTTCCCCTTAAAACAATTTCTTTCCTTTCCTCTTTCACAGACTTCTCCCAGATTCCCACTAGAAGGTAAGACGAGGACCTTGGACTACTGAGGGTTCATCATTTAACTACCACTAAGTGTTACACGGCACTAGTAAAATAACTATTTCAAGTTCTTTAAAGATTAAATGTGTTACCCTCGTCACAGTACTTTTTTTTTCTTTGCCTTGCACTACTCTTTATCATGAATATTTGTCTTCACCATGACCATTTGTGGGCTACTGTAATATGTTCAGACATTATACCTACAAGTACCATAGAAGACTGTGAGTTAATCAATGAATCAGTGTTGAGAATAGCTTCAGTAGAATACAATAGATGAGACATGTTAATAACTGAACTAAGAGCATAAGCCCCTGGAGAATACTCATGGAAGTGAAAGAGACAATCCTGTACTAGGTATGGTGCAAGTTTGTTTTGGGTTTTTTTTAAGGAAGGAAAGAAATTAAGCTAGCAAGTTTAATTCTGGCGTTCCCTAATTTTTGGTAGCTTAACTTTGCAGCCCTCACAATGAGCTTCAATACAGCATTTTGAGTGCAGCATATAATGTCTTTTGACATGTATAAACATTCTTATGATTAGTAGTCACAGGGTTTATTTATTGTCATGAATTGTGTCCAATCCAATTTGATTTTATATTGTCCAATTTCCAAGTATCTTTCACTGCAAAGAGAATTTTGGAAATCTATAAATGTTAGGGGCTCAGTTGTAATACTCTACCTTGGCAAACTCACTGAAACATATCTGTCAAGCACTGCAAAAGCCTTGTAAAATGCTCCACTGCTGTAGGCCATAGAAAGGAGCTATAATAAACTCTGACCCATAAAAAGTCATGTAAACATTATAACCTGTTTTTACTAGCCTTTTAAGTGCCAGGAGCAATTGATCTTATATGGCTTAGGTCTTTCCAGCTTCCAAGTTTCTTTGAGCACCTAGGATCCTACATGGGTGTTCAAATGCCTCTGGCTTTGGAAGCCTAAAATAGGAACAGATACCATGCTATCAGCTATTTAGTTATTCACTTCAGACAGATGTTTGATATTTCCAACAGAAAACATTTAAAAATGAAGTACCTATGGAAATCAACTGACTGTTTCTGTATTGTTAATCAAAATTAAAGTCCATGCAATCTTGAACTGTTTCCCTAAATTGCTGCATCTGTCACACTGAAAAGAATGATGGGGGAAAAAAAGGGAAAAAGAAAAGAAAAAGAAAAATGTTTCAAATTTAGAGTAACTGTGTCCTTGCCTTAGGGCTCTCTGATCATGACAGCTTCCCTAAGGTTCAACGTTGTTACTTGTTTTGAGAAAAATGCTGCAAACCTTAGTCCTCAGGGGAAACTGAAGTTCACTTCAATGCAATTCAGTGGGATTTTTTCCTGAATAATAGCAGAAGGATTTAACTCACTGCTAACTTCATGAACAAACAACGTGAATTTTACAGCTTTTGATTTCTGCCAAATACTTTCCCCATTAAATTGCTGTGGGAAATCAGCCATACAATTAAAACCTATTTTATGCTTTCAATAACATTAATGAAGCAATTGTGGCTTTCAGAATTTTATATATGTGTGTGTGTATATGGTTGTATTTTGCCATCACTGCAGCAGCTGCTGTTGGCCTTAAACATCTCCTAAATACATAGACTTAGTAATGGAGGTGTGCGTGACTGTTGGTTATTTAACCTCATTAAAAAAGCCCAAAATCTCTCCCCTATACACACAGTTGCCATAACACGCAGAAATTTGCTACTTATTAATATATGTACTCTATTCCTTCTTTTCTGGTTAAAGAAAATTAAAATATAGATGTAATAAGGAGGTAGTGTTTGGAATTTAAAGCTAGTTTCCATACAGCTTACTTTTCCCAGCAGAGTTTTGATGCCACATCTGAATGTAGTGTCTGAACCTGGATCTAAATGTAAAAACTCAGATCTATCGTTTCTTTCACCACATTTTTCACTTCTGAAGACTTACACCAGAAATCCCTTTGGATGAGGAATAGTTTCTTACTTCAATAGAAACTCTTATGTGGAGAACTGGTGTATCGGGTCTGCCTGAGATGGAGTTCATTTCCCCATAGCAGCCTTCACAGCGCTGTGCTTTTCATTGTTAGCAAGGTTTTGATAAAACACCAGTGTTTTTGCTACTGCTGAGCACCTCTGGCACAGCACCTGCATTGTCTCTTAACATTCCTCCCCTGCACCGAGGGCAAGATCCTGGGAGGGGACACAACCAGGCCAGCTGAGCCGAATTAACAAAAGGGATATTCCATACCATATGACATCAGCTCAGGTATAAAAGCTAAGAGAAGAAGTAGGAAGGGGGGACATTTGTTATTTACAGTTTTTGCCTTCTGGAGCAACTTCCACACATTGCTGAAGCCGTGCTTCCCGGGAAGTGGCTGGACATCGCTTGCTAATGAGAAGTAGAGAATAAACCTTGTTATTTTCCTCTTCGCTTATGTGCGTGCAAACTTTAACTTTTGCTTTAGTAAACTGCTTTATCTCAACTTACAAGTCATTTTCCACCTTATTCTCTCTCCCCTGTCTGGCTGGAAAGGGGAGTGATAGAGCAGCTTAGTGGGCACCTGACGTCCAGGCAAGTTCAACCCATCACTGGTGAAAAGATATTCTCCAAAATGAAATTGCTGTCTTGCTGTAAAAATATATGTCATAAGGGAAAACTGTTCTAAATTCTAGTTTTGATTCTTCACAGAACAACACAGTCAAGATTTCGGCCTAAGATTTTGATTCTGAGAAGCAACAGTTGCAAAATTCAGAATTTTGTTCAGGGACATAATATTCACTTTTCTGTGTATTTACCTTGGAGAACCAAGTTCAGAAAGAATGGCCTGAACTTCTGAAGAGCAGAATATACTCCCCTCTCTAAAGCCAGTGACCACCTCAGGGTCAAAATACCCATCTCTGGAACATTTACACTTTCTGTGCTCTACCAATCAAAGGGGATCACAATCCTGAGCTGAGTGGCTAGGGCCTATGAGGGAAAGCACAAGGACATTTGGATGCCTCAGATGGGAATTTGCAGTAAGTGCCTTCGTGAACACAGGATTTTATAAGTAGGCAAAGAAAAGATATATGAACAAGGAATTACCTACAGAAGAAAAATGGGATATAAAATTTCCTTATAAGGAAAGAAAGATCTTCCAAATGTAATGATCAGGCAAGCTTCGCTCTTACATAAAAAAACCCTGGCACTACTCCTGATCACATTTTGTAAGAGTTAAAATTTGTTCTTAACCCAACTCCTAAGTCAGTTGACCCCTCCTCGGGTATTTTGTGTAGAAGAATCATCACTTAGAGCATTTCAAAAGGCACTGAACTTTCCAGCACTCCTGGTACTTCAGTGATGTATGTGCATTAAATTAAAAACTGGAAATTTAGGAACAAGGGTCAGTGGTATATAAAAATATTTGAAGTAAAAGGAAACCTTCATCCATGCAAGCCTTTCTCTCCAGTATCTAGCTTAAGTTTTAAAGTTCTAAAACTTTATTTTGCATTCAGGAGCTCCCAGTTCCATATTTCTATTAGGTATAGGTTGGGGGGTTCTCTCATTGCCTTTTTACAGAAGTGCAATTCTACAATACTACTCGCATTTGGGAAGTATCAACACCGCAAAATAAAGTTGTTATTCATCTTTTAGTTTCCTCCTTTTTAATCAGCTCATGTACTATTTGCAGACCCAAACAGTCTGAATAATTTTCATCTCAGAGAGCATGTACAAAGTTGCTATGTTTTCACTTTCTGGAAATTGTTTCCCTGGTGCAGATACAGAAGTGCTAGTACACTCCTGTTTCTATTTAGCTGTTCCTAAAAACAGAGCTTGATATTTAAATCCAAACAGTATGCTATCATCTTGTGCTGGCTGGTGTGAAATTTCATTTGTGCTGTTAAGTCTCAGAAGCTAAGAGAAAACTTGAGATGAACCATAGCCATTAAACTCCAGTTTTACAATATCCTTCAGAAACGAAATAGTGACTCAGCCCCATGGACCCAATGTTCCTTCAAGGACCACAAATCTGTGTGCTCTGCCTGATTTGCCTGGATTTGGCCTTTGGATTTTTTTTCATTGCTCGCAGAAAGGGGTTGGAACTAGATGACCTTTAAGGTCCCTTTTAACCCAAACCATTCTATAATTCTATGATTTTTATTGCTAAACCTTCCAACGTACAGACACAGTGTTTAGCAACAGAACAGAGCAGCAGAACTCTATCTTGGCCTCAGCAGTTATATTTAGAAACTTCCAAACTTATTTTTTTTCTACAAACCTCTTTTCTGTAACATAAAAGAACACCACAAACTTTTCTTTTTCTTCTCATATTTCTTCAGAATTGTCCTCTACTTATATTCATAAAGTTGCCCTAAATAAACACTTTCCCCACAACAAACACTTGTAAAAATATTAATAAATACATACATTCAAGAAAACAGTTCTCAAGAGGCATTCATAATGTCAAACAAGTTTGAACTAATTAAAACTTAACTTCTAAACAGAGGCCCAGTCAAGTACCTCTGAAGAAATTAGCACCAGAGGGAAGAATGGCATTCCACCAGTTTTTGCCAAAAGATCTCTATGCCAGCACTTGTGAACAGATCAGTTTTTTGTTCCTTTGTGCTAACTCAGGGCAGCTCTCCTACGTGCCCTCAGCTTCAGAACATCAGAGAATTTGTAGAGCCAAAATAAACACATTTTTGCTGTCAACACACTTCACATTTCCCCCTCTCAGTAGCAATGTAGTAACTTTCAACTCAAAGATTATGAAGTCCTGTGTGGGTGAACTGAAAAGCAAGTTCATCATATCAAGAAATAAAGTCACTGTGGAAACTCCTGGGATTTTTTTTCCTTATATTCCTCAATATTCAGTTAACATTAATCACCCCCACCTGCTTAATTCAAATCAATAGTTCAGGGTCTGTAAAAAGCCTGTCCTTCCCTAGCTGTGTTAGCTGCATATACATTATATTCTTACATTTGAATAAAGGAGTTAACCTGAATGCCTTGAAAAATTTTGAAAAAAGCAACATGATGTTGAACACTGATTTCTGTTACAAAATCAGTTCACCTGCCAGACAGAAGACTGAATGGTTGTGACAAAACAACAAGGTTACTGGCAGTGTGACTAGACAGTATTGCCAGGAGGTCAAACAGTATCAGCCTATTCCAGCTGAGAACAACAATTTAGGAATGTGATGTGGCAATATAGAGCTTTGTTTCCTACCCACACAGAAGCACAGTATCCTATCTTATTTCAACCAGACTATTTCCCCAATAGCTAATCATTATATTCATAATTATATTCATTCATTTTAGAAATATCACACTGTTTCAGGCTTTGATTCACAAATTACACTAGTCAGAACCACAGATGTTGATACTTCTTTGTTGTTTGGATGCACCATATTTTCATTATTTCCATGTTCTTTGCTCTATATACTCCTCTTCAAACTTATACAACAGGATACGCCTCTATCTTTACATTCTATGCCATATATAAAATTTAATTTACACAAATTGCACTTCTGCAAAATTTCTTGTGCTCCTTGGACAGCCAGTGATGAACATTGTACTCAGAATTCTCGCTTTCCCCAGATTTTCTCCATTTTCTCCTAACGAAAACATCTTTCTTTAGAGCTGGGAATCTATGTTGAAATTTCTTCTAGAATCCTCCTCCTGTCCTTGATCCTACTTGCTTCTCCAGTATAAAAATGTTCTAAGCAATTGTTTACACTAAAGATATTTGTAGTAATGCAAACTACAATGCCTATACACTTCTTTTTCTTAAGACAAATTGGTTCCTATGCCTTTTTAATAATGTTAGTACCTTTAATTTTGATTTTTGATTACTATCAAAAGAGTTTAAAGATTTTATTCATTTATCATATTCAATTTAAATTTTTAATACTGACAAAATGTCACCAGTCAGCTTTAGAAAGTTGTTGCCACAGACTTTGTGAAGTAAGTAAAACCTTTAAATTGTTAAGGAAAAAATCTGAGATTTCAAAGCAGGGTAAGATTCAGTCTAACAAGATTAATAAAACCTTCCTAATCTGACTGTGGAGGTGAGTCAGCAGAAATAACATTTCATCTCTTGGAATGGTCCCAGTACTTGGTAACTCCTCACAGATATGTTAATGAATGGTCAACTATAACAATCTTATTACTGGCAACACATAAGGAAATAACTTATTTTTGCTTCTGACTGCAGTTAGATCACTTTCCAATACATTTTTAAGTAATAAAAGCCCTCAGGCAAATGACTTGATTTGGGTTCCTGTTAGCTTTCAGCCATCCTTAAGCATGTGAAAAATCTGCATTAAATTTGATGGGAGTTATGGTTCTCCAGGTAGAGAAGAATATTTTTCTTTAGAGCACACCTATAATTAGTGTTTATGGTAAGTAACAGTGAAGTAAGAGATGCTTTGTAAGCAAATTACTGTTTCCTTTAGTACAAAAATAGTGATTATGATGGTCTAATTGGGTACCACACTTTGCCCTCTGATCTGATTCTTATTCTGAAATTTTCATTTCAAAACATATCATATTATTTGTCTCTGTGGTTTCTTCTCACAGATAATTCTCAACAACTCTCCATAAAGAGGTGCCCTGTAGAGTCTTTCCTTTGCTTGAAGTATCTTTATAGTTTTAAATTCTGCCCTTCTCTTTTAGTTAATTATAAACAAAGCAAAACAAAACAAAAAATAGAACATCTTGTGGCAGAGCTATTTTGAACTAAGTGAAACTAATTCACATTGTAACCAAGACACAATATGGTCAGTGTCAAACAGTTCAAACATACACCTCACTTCAAAAAAAACCAGAGGAAACTTTTAGTTTTTAATATAATTGCCTTAATTTTTTTAATAATATGAATACCTTCTTCGTAGTTCCCATTTGTACTTCCTCACTTCCCTCTCTGTTTTTTTGAACAAGCTGTCTATGTAAGTGTGCTGGGTAGATCTACATTATAGGTCTAACTGCAGTCTGTTACTTATGTATGGCTTACAGATGTGTATTTACAAAATTAAGTTTTGTTTATGTTACCGATACTACTTTTGTGCAAGCAAATGCTACATATATATATATGCATATATAAAAATATATTGTAGCAATATTAAATATACTGTAATAATATTAAATATACTGACCTCTCAAACAAATACCTGCAGAGGGTATATATGTATACATATACCTGTATCTACTATATATCTGTATATACAATTTAAGTGCATGGGCTTAAACTATTTCAAAGCCAAACACTTCTTATATTTTATAGGACAATACTTTTCCCTTTAATAAATTTCGTAATCAGACACAGTATTTGCATGTAGCCTGAAAAAGCCCCATATAGAGCAATGTTTGAAAATAATTTGAATTATATTTCTGCTTACATATACTTTCACCTGAGGCTAGCTGAAGCATAAAAGCATTAATTAATGATTAATCTATATTTTTTGCAACAAATTCAATTTTACATCATCGATCAGTCTTGTACAGTACAAAAACATAGGATTCAGTTTTCAGGATTATGAATACCTTCCACATCATGTGAAGGAAAAGAAGTTGTGAAAATTTAACAAGTGGCAGAAGTTTTGCATCTGGAATTAAGTTGTTCTTATTCAAGCCTGAATATATATGTTTCATTTGTATGCTTAATGATTCATAATCTGCTTTCATTTTAAAGATATTTAAAAGTGTTAACCTAAATCACTTCTTTTAAGGTATGTTCTAAAACTAGTATTCTTTTTTTTTTATCTGATATCTTATTCCCAAGGAGTTGTACTATTGTTAAGGATTCATATGTTGATATGACACTTTAATGCACTTGGTCTTAGAGTTTAAGGTAATCAGTTATTTAATGTAGGATCTAAAATGAGTTGCTGGAATACTGATGACGCTGAGAACTGCATAATATGCTTAACTTCAGATAAAGTTCTATGCTGTAAGATTTGTACTTTTTTTCCCTTAAAGACAGTGGATATTAAATTTTCAATATAGTTTTTGACTGTTTTGATAACTGACTTTTCTAAAGAACAGACTTATTATGTGGGGATCCGAGAACACAAGAGCTTAATTCACTTCCCGTTTAGTTCAATTAATGAAGTTCTATTAATTTCAAAGTTGCAGAATCAACCCACAGACAAAACACTATAGCAAGTCTTGAAAGAGCACTAAGCCAGGTTATTCAGTACTGACAGTATTTTGTCTTCAAAACTTCTTTGGAAACAGCTCACTCAAAAATTGACCTGAAAGGAACAATGTTCCTCTTTTCTTCTTACCCCCAAACTTAACTGCAGGTGTTCAGTGGAGCCCATAACTAAAAGTGGTCATTGCAGGACTTATCATACTGACTGGTACAAAGGCATGGAGTTCCTATAAGAGTCATTGTTATTAGAAGATAATCAAAAACTCCCACTCTCAAAGTAAGAAGCGTTGCCTCCACTTCCTGGTCATAGCAATGCAGGAATCTTTCTCATAAGACAACCTACAGGCTGACTAAATATGTTAGAGATAGTCATAAGATGCTACAGCATGATTCCAGTTTACAGAAACAAGTCAAGGAACATCATTTAGATTCGGCCTTAAAACTATACCTAGTATTTCTAGCCCCCCTCAGAAGTATGAGGCTTTTGTTTCCAGAGTGCAAGCTGTATTCTTCCTAATCCTCTTTTTTCAGTCTCTTTTCCTACCAGCTCCATTACTCTGCCACCATTTTCTTCTTGCTTTAACACAGCAGTGAAACTGTCATATTTTAAGGGCATAACGGCGGTACAGAATATTTACTACCTTCTGAATGTTCTGCTTCATTCAGGCTTTTCTTTTAACTCAGCTGCCTCATTTACAGTCTGTTAACAAATATTTGTGAGTGGCAGTGAACTACAACCACTTATAGGAATAGTCTTAATTTTGTTTTGCATTCACTACTGGAAACAAACTGAACAATCAATTGCCAGACCAGATTTTTCATACTTCAGTCCTCACACCTCAGCTCTCCAGTTCTCATGTCTGATGCCATCTACATTTCTGTTATGCTCTCCTGGATACAGCATTACCAGATACTTGCTTCTAGTTTTGAAGGGAGACTTAACTGGGAATCATCATCTTGGTAGTTATTTCTCGAGGAAAAAAAAAAAGTCTATGGAAAAGAAGGGAATTAATTTTCATGGATGAAAAGTTAAAAAATTTTAAGAGTTTTTATTTAGTCTGCATTGAGGTTAAACCTTGAAAGCATGAAATACAAAGCCATTAAAGTCATACTGCTCTTATTCACTTTAAAATGACCCATAGCAAAGGGCATTTGGCTGGTGTGTGGGCAACAGGTCTTCCTTCTTTGTATTAATCTGGAGCAGAGAGCTGAACAAGGATCCTTTGTATCTCAGATGACATCTCTCACGGATTGGCTGTTGAAGGGAGATCCCCCCCAGTTCTTCTCGGGGGAACTATTTCACTGTGTAGAACTTTGTCTGGTCAAGCAGAGTGATTGCTAGGGAAGTTACTGAAACTTTTAAACTGTGGGTTTGAATCAGGCGCCACAGCTGTGAAGAAGTACCCTCCCTGCACACACGGAGTATGTGAGTGCTTATTTTTCTTACACCAAGGAATCTATTCTTCTCAAAACTGATAGGTTCCTTTGAGAATGTTCACATCAGCTGATTTTTCTTTTCTATTTTTTTTTTCCTTCCTCTGGAGGAAAAAGAAATGCGTCTTTGGCCATAAAGAGTGCAATCATTTTCAATAATAGGTGCTAATCTCGTCAGTGCATGCCATTTAGAGAAGCCTAATCACAAGTACCAGTCCATCATTTATATGAGTCATTATATATCTTGCATCAGAAAAGTTAGTCTCAAGTGTCTGGTATATCTACGCTCAAGTTCTGAATGCTATTTTATAATGAATCACAGCACACAACTCTAGAGTCAATTCCATCATTCTTTTTTGGCCTGGAATGTTTAATTCCAGGTGTTCGTTTAATTCAAGCAGTAGAGACTGAATTTTACCTACAACTGATCCCTACTGATGACCCTGTGAGCCGGGTGTAAATAGCATTGATTTGTTACACTTGGCCTCTGACTAAAGGTGAAATTTTTGAAATTTCTAAAGAGAATCCCTTGAGCCATATTTTAATTATGTTCACATGGAAGGGAAAAAGTATAGACATTAAAATAAAAGTATAATATATAAAAGAAGGAGCTACTTCTTTAAAATCAAAAACCTCCACAAACTGTGCTGAAATACAGTTTTTAAAAGAAGTTTTGAAGATTTCACTTGCTCATGACCTCCAATGAATATCAATGGCATAAGTTTTATGGTAAAAAAACACAAAGTACAAGTGTAAAAGCACTTCTAAAGGTGTATGTATTAATTACACATTTTTAGTTCTTCTAAGGATCCTCCTTCTCACTGATAACTTCATAAACTAAATACCTGATGAGGACACATTCACTAGTCTTTTGGTTGGATGCCTGTAAGCCCAGCTGATGTTGCCACTGTTTATTGCATGCCAAGGTACCTACTGTCCACCTGACATAGTGGAGAGGGGGCATACATACTGCCTTTGAGGACTTTGGTTTCATTTTGGTTTATGATTCAGTTTTTGGTTTTTTCCCCTACAAAGACTCCAGACATTTATGAATTTGCCTCAAACTTAAGAAATCAGTTTCAACAGCCAAAAAGGAAGGTGAGAATTACTGCTTGTTAGAGGACAATGACCTTAAACTTTGACTAGGAGAACTTTGTCAAAAGAACTTTGTGGAGACTGAAAATTTGTCTTCAAGAGATCATTTTAAAAGTTCATGTCAGAAAAATTAATGAACATTTTGTAACTACTAAATCTCTAAGTCAAAGGTTCATTGTGCAGGCAAGTGTTAAGGACTTCCAGACTATTGAAAAAGTAACCATTGGGTTCTTGCTCTGTATATGACTTGCCCCTAAGCATCCACTTTTGGAGAACGGATGCTACAATGTTTTGTGATCCTTATAATTCTATACAGCATACACTAGTTAGCATTTTTCAGAGTTTAGTTTCCCTAAATACCAAACTATTGTGTTGCACTGATGTTGCTTTACCAAGGTCAATAATAACTTTTTGAATGAAACTTTTGTATCTGGTGTAGCTGTAGTCCTGTATGCTTTTCCATAGAAGTATTATTTTGGAAGCATAACATTATTCTCCTCCTACAGTTAAAAGAAATAAAAAAATAAAAAAATCCTGTCTGTCCTGTACTCATTTCTGAGGAGCTGTTTCTCGCAGAACACTATAAATCCTGTCCATGGTACACATGGATACTGGACCTGTATATTCTACCAAAAAAACCCAACCAACAAATAAACAAATAAATAAATAAATGCAAAACCACAAAACCCAAACAAAAACAAAATTGAAAAAAAAAAACAAAACAAACATAACAAACCCAAACTCAAAACAAACCTGCAGGAAATACTGTTTCTAGAAAGGGGGAGTAAAAACTGAAAGGAAAATGAAACCTAATAAGATATTTCCATATGCATGTATGAAAGACTTACGCCTTCCTATTTCTGTAACCTTCATCATTTTTCTAATATTTACCTAAAGATTTTTGGCTAAAAAAGGCAATTTCTATTTACGGGAGTTGCTGAAGCAATTGAAATAAGTTAGGTTTAAAATAAATATGTGAGATTTCATACGTGTCACTAGAACACATGTTAAAATACATCCTTTAAAGACTGAGATATGAAGAACTTGCTTTAAAATTAATCCAAAATTAAGGAGTTTTTTCATTTGACAGGTGTAGATTTTATATGTTAAAAGAATAAGCCTGCATCACTTGCATGCTCAAAGCTTCCCATGACCTCTGAGTATGCTGTAACAATGATTTACTCCATTTTTCTTGGTTACTTCATGTTACCAAAGGATTTTATAATTACTACCCTATTTACTGGAAGGCAAATTGAGTTATGAGCAAATTCAGTACAAATCCAGACCTTTCTATATGATCCTGCCTCCTTTTCAATAGTAAACCTCTAAATAACTGAAAGACTAGATCTCTTGGAAGCCACTTTATATTATACAATCTGTTAATAAAATTACACCCTTGGTGTTTTCCAAATATATCAATGCATCAAAGCAACATAGTCTTTTTGCTGTGATATGAAAGCTACTATCAGACTGACAAAATCCCTGCTCTTCATATACATTCGGAAACAACTGCAACCAGAATAAATGTTACTCAAACTACTACTTTAAGGAACCAGGGCACATTTAATGGCACCTTTTTACAAATACTTCGTTATCAATCCTAGCAATATCAATCTTCTATTTATATTCCTCACTCAATTTGTGGTTGACTAATAGATTCAAATGAGGCTGAATTTTAAATTCATCTGACACTGTCTGTGTTTTATATGTAAGTCTCTCTCCAACACTTATTATACAATTATATGTGCTTAGTTCTGAGAAACACTGAAAAGTATTTGTGATTCCCAAAGTACAGCTACAGAGAATGTGTAGGAGTGTTAATCGTGTGACATGAAGGGGAAAATTACGTAAATTCATGAAGTGCTCTGTTTTGCACAGCTCACACATTGAAGTCAAGGCAGATACACAAACATGAACAAGTCCAGCACTTGCTGGAAGAGTGCCAGCCAGCTCTCACACATAGGAGCAGTTCATGTATCAGTAATGGCTGAATCAACAAGTGACAGATTTCTTTTTACATCTAGAGAAAGGGTGGTTTCACTGCAAAGAGTACATTTACATTCACCTTGTGTTCCACCATGATACCTAAAACCAAAGTGTGTTGAACTTGGAAGGAAAAAAGGAACAATTTTATGGCCACCAAGATCTGTTTAGCATTCTAGAAGTTCTATTTGTTCTGTCTTGCTGAGCTTGAAGGCATTTTCCCAATGTCCAAAACACTATTTTCTGAAATGAAAGAGGAGAAAAGAAAACATTTTTAAAAAATAAAATCAAAAATGTGCTAGTGCAATGTCAGAAGCCTATTTTAAATAGTACATGAGTTACATTGCACCTAACAGTTAAAAACCTACTTGCTCGGGGGATCATGCAGTCTAGGGACAAGCTAACCTACATGTCATAGGACAGGAGGAATAGATTGGATATACTCAATTTTGAGAGGAAAAAATTTATTAAATTAATAGGTAGATTTATCTTTAATCCAGTAAAGTTTCAACCTCAAAAGAGTTTGTTCAGGATGTACTGCTGTTGAGGATATCATGTGCTGTGTTTAATAACAAGAACTTTCTTGTGTGCTCATTCAAATTTACAAATACTAATTCCATGTTTTGCTGTACTGGTTTCAAAGCTTGCATTTGCTTGAAAAGCTGTGTCACGTGCTTTACATAAAATGCACCACAAAGCCCTCATGGTGAATATCTTCCTATTCTACCTTTTCTCTTTATCGGCGAGAGCTCAACGTGGGCACCTTTGTTAAGCAATTTCCAACAGAATCGTGATAATGTACCTGTATGATACTGAGGTGATATGACACAGTAAGCGTTCATAGTACTCAAAATCTAAGTACTATGAAAGCTTTCAATTCAGACATGCTTTTATGGCTAACATTTATAGCTATGTCTGGTCTTCTTTTATTTTTTCTGCTGTAATGAACTCCCTTGTTAAAGAAAATAACTCCAGATTTGATGCAGGTGGAGATAGTTAACAAGATGTTGACCTAGTCATCCATATGAGTCAAAGCAACACAAAGGCAGGAAAATGTTCTGCTAATCAAAACATTATCAATAGCTAAGGGTTATTTTAGCCAAGGTGGTTAATATCCTGAATTGTTTGTATAATCCTAATATTTCCTTTGTAATATAGACCATTTTGTCTTCTGATTAGCTTGTGCAGTTATAATAAAAATGGATGGTCTTTCACTCCTTTTTAAGTGTCTGTATTCTCTTTGGTTTCTGAGTGTGACTCTAAAATAACATACAACATTGAGGGTTCAGGTAGGCACGTTTATTAAACAAAAACAGGGAAAAACTCAATTCATCTACACGTAGCATGATGAACTACTGATATACAATTAATTGTATAATATAAAATAAAATGACACAGACGCTCTGCTAGAGAGAAGGTGCTTCTAAGCTGTTATACAGCTATTAGGCCGTATTATCTAAATCTGCTAACTTTCCTCATGGACTTTTCTTTATGAAGTTTTGATCCTGTGTGAGGATACCATTGTATACCTCAATATTTCAGTCATCAAGCTTTCTTTAGGACAGGTATTCATAGATACAGATAACCTTACTGTGTTAAGGTCTCTAAGATCATAAACAGTTAAAAGAGGTTTCATAAAAGGTTTCAAAGGCAGATGAAGAGAATTTATTCCTACTTGTACTAAAATAGTTAGTCATCAAGACTCTACTACTACAGCAGTTGTCAGCGTTTTTTATTTATTTAGGACTCAAAGATTAAATTAAGGAAAAGCATGTCCTATATGAATTAAGGAAACTCAAGGAGCTGACATATGTAAAGAATAACTGTTGCAAAGTAACTTATACTTCCAAACACATGATTTAATCAATTATTATCCATATTAAAAGGCTTTGTAACACTTCTAACACAAAATCTAGACTAAATACCCACCACGATCCAGATGAAAAGATTTTTAGGAAAGAATTTTATTTTTTTTTTCTCTCCTGCAGCCTACCCTTTCCCTTGGATGCTCCAATCCCAACTTCAGTTCTTCTGATTGTCTCTCTCCCATATCCATCATAATTTCATTCACAAATGTTGGACCCAGATGACCCTCATCCAAGGACTTCACCTTTGGCCTCATTGCCTATCATTGCCTAAGGACTCCCAGGCATGGTCCAGATTAAAAGTTCTTAGGGAAGAAACCTATCTTCAGTGTAACTATCCTCGTCTGCTTCTTTGACACCCACCTCCCACTGAAGGTCAAAGTTTTTGTCTTTAACCGTATTCCCAGATTTAATCTTGGCCTTGAGTTGAGTTTGAGCTAAGGCCTCCCTGCTAGGGTACAGTCTTCAGGTGAGAAATCTTTTTGTTACCTTTCCTTGCTTTAACAGCTTCTTGACAGCACAAATAAAGCTGCAGCACACCCTAGGCATTAACATATATTCTGATTCAATCTTTGCCAAGGACCTGCAGACATGGCCCAGACTACAATGCGGCCCAGAAAAAAAATCTTCTTCCAGATCACCCCTTCTTTTGATTCTCCCTTTACAACTGCATGTTCATGCTTTGTCTCTCCCCTGTGTCTAGCCTGAACTGTAACTCCTACTGCAGACTGGGGCTGAGCTAAAGACCTGCAGCCATGACCCAAATCAGCAGCATCCCTTTAAATGATCTTTTCAATTGCTTATGGGTTCAGACAAAACTGGGACTGCTTCTACCTTGGCAGAAAAGGAACTTTTCCTCAGAAAGATTTCCATTAATTTGCCCAAGGAAACCTATTTTCAAACTGAGCTCAATTTAGAATGAAAAGTTCTTTTCCATCATAAGGAAACTAAATCTCTCTCTGGAATGTACCCCTAGTCAAAGGTAGGGCAAATGGATTATTTTTGTAATGATCCAAGAATCGTTGAAACATACACATGGATGACTGAACATCAGACACACGTCTGAAAAAGGTGTCTTTAATTTTGCAGTTAAAAAAGTATCTTTCTCCAAACATACTGCAGAATGTGCTTGCTCCTCTTTTTCAGTATAAAAACAGTAAGAAAAGGCTTCTATTCTTTTTGTTTCTTTTTTTTTTTGAATTCTCAATAAAGACATGTTAAGACCCTGAGGATCATGAGGGCCTTCCTGTCCCTGCCTAGTCATCCACCCCAGGGTCCTTCCCTACCCTGGTCGTTGTCCAAGGCTCCATTTCAAACTGGGGCCATCAGTCACTGCTTTGGCAATACAATAGTAGTGCTGGTCTCCAGTCCCACGTCTGTCTCTTCCTGAAAGGTCCTTGCTGCATGGACCCAGCCCTGGCTTGTTGCTCTCCAAAAGTGTCAGGGCTGTTGATGAACCCTGCTGCTGGCCCTTAGCTCTGTCCACTGTGCTCAGACCTCACAGGATGGTGGCTGTCAGGGTGGGCATGACCAGCCCTGGTGTCCTCCTGGCACCCAGCCCCCAGCCGCAGGGGGAAGCTGGCTTTCACTGCTCCCTTGCAAGAGACATGAGGATGATTTTGTTGGAAGTAGGATGTTTCCTTTCCATGTAATCCTTACAGTGTTCACAAGCACTTTGTGCAGTATTGGGTATCCTTATTTGAAAGGAATTTTAGATAGGTTGTGAAGCAAGAATCAAATCCTTCTTATGTAAGGTGCACACTCCTCTCATTAGGTAACTATAAATAGTTAGTAAATCAGTCTATGTAGGGAAGTGCAAGATAAACACACCAGTACAATAAATTATGAAATTGTATACGCTTTGTTCAATAGGTTGCTACTTTCTGCCTTACAGCTGAACTTCCACATAATAAATATGAGAATTTTTATTCATATAGCTCAAAGGAAAACATGGTATGACTTCATTTGCAATATGAAAGAAAACAGAAACATCAAAGCACATCAAAACGGTTCAACGATTCAACCTATTCCGTGGTTCTGCCACAGAAACGTGGTGTTACCATCTACCAAAATAGGCAGACACACCTACTTGCAATGATAATTAAGTCTACAAAGTAATTATAACAGTTAATTAAAGAAAAAAAACAACAAACAACTGAACCAACAAACTAAAGTCTTTGTTCATTTTGAAGTCTTAAATTTTATAAAATCTTCAAAAATAAGGAGCAAGGTAATTTCACACAAGCATTTAACATGGAAGTGTATGCAAAGGTACATCAACTCTATAATTAGTATCTTAAACTGGATTTTAGTATCACTTCTCCAAATAATTGCATGTATGCTCATCTGCTTCTATCCTGGAAGGGACAGAACACTTCTGTTTTGATCAGTGAATTAGTGTGTTCAAAACTGTATGTATACACTGTATGTATGCACTTTAGCAGCATCTTTTCCAACCACTCTGTCACTGATTTAATAGAAGATACGGGAAGTTAAGAATGCTGCAACCCCTACTCTTGTACTGTGCGTGATTGATGTAACTGTTTTTAGTTCAGACCTGTGCCCAACTTAGGGGTTGATTTCAAAGTCAGGAACAGAGTCTATAAGTAGATGAAAAAAAAAAACCTGCAGAAAATCCATTATAAGAAGTGAAAATCAATCTCTAGAGCATCATGGAACTATCAGGCTTTTTCCCATTCTGCTTGATATTCAAGTTTGTACACCTTTATCTTGGTTAGAAAGAACAGGAAAATAGTTAATCATTGTTCCTAAGTATTAAAGGGTAAACATCTTAAAGTCTTGATATCCCCAAAACTTTCTCCCATTTAACATCACTAACCATGAACTATGTCCAAATAAATCAGTGAAAATATTCAATATGTTTTAGTGTCTGAAAACTAATTCCAATTTAAACAGAAAATAAATATGGTGAATAGAGAGAATGTTTCCATCTCAGTGAAGGTGTTTCTGTGCCTGGAACAAGGCCACATTGAAGATAACCAGGGAACAAGAAGTTCTGTAGAAGGACATTTAAATAAAAACATTTACTGCCCACAATAACAAATTCGATTTTACAAATGCGTTTTCCTTCCACTTCCTGAAAAAACATTTCTAGAAACCAGGTTGCTGAACAGCAATACAGGAGCAGGCAGATGCAATTTTTCATCTTGATAGAGTCTGCATTTCAATATGATCATTTCCTGATGATGTGATTTCTACACGCGCTAACTACCAGAAATTGCAGTCACATGACAGCATGAGCTTTATTATCCAACCCTTTCTTGAATTCCCCAAGGTGTCCTAAGAGATAAGAGAGTTGCCTTACAGGCTCAGTGGAGACACTCAAATGTTGCCAACCAGAAACAGGCCCTGCACACAGCTTCCTGCATCTGTAGTCTACAAGAGTTTAAGGACTGTAGATTCTACAGATTTGAGAAAAGGTAAGCTCAACTTTCCAAAACCACTCTCTAACCACTGTCTTATCTCTAAGATAATATATATCTTAATCTCCACAATAGAAATAATCAGCAAACCCAACATTTCTTTTGGTTTCAAAAGTTTAGGTGGGTAGAACTTCCTAAATTTACTGCAGTATCCAGAAAATAAGT
The DNA here is from genome assembly GCF_036250125.1 of Pseudopipra pipra. Taxonomy (NCBI): domain Eukaryota; kingdom Metazoa; phylum Chordata; class Aves; order Passeriformes; family Pipridae; genus Pseudopipra; species Pseudopipra pipra. Next base: position 82,388,462 of record NC_087550.1, read on the forward strand.
TTCAGGTGGCAATAGATGCTGCAGAAGCTGTTTTATTCTCTTTGAAATCCTCTAATTTTTTTTCTTTCTCATAACTTTCCCTTAATTCTAAAATGAGTCTTGCCCCATCCCTGCTAGAGCAGGTGGTAGGACTAACCTTATTAGTTTCCTCACAACTACCAGAGAGATATTACATGGAAACCTGTAACACACTTTACAGCAAGGGAGAAAAACTCCAATGCATTTCCTGTTGACAAATTTTAAAATTATGTTTTACCTTTTTTCCTAACTTTCGGAAGTTGCAAATGATACCTTACACAGATGTGATCAGTCAGTGTGAGTGAATAGTGCTACTTGATGAAACATTTCAGATAACTTTTACAAATACATTTGAATTTTGCATTTTTGACTTCTTTTGATTTCATGGACTTCTGTAATGCCTCTTGTAATGCATTCTAGTGTGACATAAAGAAATTTTAATAATAACTTTGAGGATGGAAAGCAGAGCTCTGAGAACTGCTACCTTCAAAGTACTGCTAGCACATCCTGCTATCTTCAATGAGTAGAAAATACAAGCTTGTTCACTTTGCAGGCTTGAATATTCTGAATCAAAAAATGGTGAATATAAGTCTCACGTTCCCTAAGAATAAAAAATTTTCTAAGCTAATTGATAGGGTAGATTATGCATCTCATGTTACGTTTATGCTGGCCAACAGTCCCCTTTTTCCATTTACTCTGCAGATCTCCCATAGTTTATGACATGAATTTGAAAACTGGAAGAACAATTCTTTTGCTTTTCCTGTGGTGCATCCATATTTGCATGTACTTGGTAGAGGGTATCACATCGAGAGTCTTGGAAGTCCTGCTGTCAGTCTTCATCAATTTACATTTCTAAGTGTTTATGTATGTCATCTTATAAAAAAACAAACAAACAAGCAACCCAAAAGTTATGATTTCCAAAGAATAGTAGCAAATTAGGCATTTAAACAACCATCTCTTTCTACTCCTTGTATCGTAACTATCCACAAAGGTTGAGATTTCTTTGTTCTAGAAATACCAAAGCCCACAAACTACACAGCTTGATATTTATTTTGGCAACCTGTGGTAAAACATCAGCATAACCAGCTTTTGACTGACAGGCAGAATGCCATTATACCAGTGTCTTTTCATGCTTTAACCATCTTCAAACATTCTCAGTTACAGTGTGTAGACCGCTTAACTGGAATTAATCCACTTTCCTTTGTAAACTACATTTCTACTTCCTTCACTGTAAATTTATCCTGGCGCCTTTAATCAATAGAGTAATTCCACAATGTAGAGTCATAGCTTCCTTGATGTAAGAGCCCTTGCGCTTTGTTCTGAAGAACAAAAAGCATAAGAAAAGGTATCTCACTCTCACAGCGTTGTGTTTACATATGAAAAGGAAAGGCAGCTGGCCAAATACACTTGCAAAATGTTTAATTTTAAGAACTCTGGTCCAAAAAGTAGTGTTGTTATGAGATGTGAAGAAACAAAGTGACATCCTAAAAAAAAAAGTGCCTTGCTATAATTGAAATTAAATCTAACCAAAAGTGAAATCCAGAAACAGTCATTGGAATGTTGGAAATATGAGATATAATGAGAAATATTGAAACCAATTTTTGGTGCTAAAACGGTGTGCAGCATACTGGTAAACTTTCTTCTGCTGTATTTTAAGTCAATGTACTTTAGTCAGAGAACGATTTATCCTGAAATCATTAATTACTCCATAGATTAAACATTTATTAACTCGACCCTTCTACTGTGCAAGTCAGCTGAGCAATCTTTGAGCTCCACTTTTATATTCTTCTCAACAATAATTTTATAGTCAAGGCAAAACTGAGGCAGCAGTTTGTTCTATAGTCTGCTGAAAGCAAAGAATAGAAAACATATCTTTGTTTAAATTTATAACAAGCTTTAATATCAAAAGTGTACTCATACAAGGAAAAAAGCACTCTTTTATGGATGAGATCAGAGAAGACTGTCTATGGCTTTTTTGTTATAGTGTGAGCCAAAGTAAACACAGAACAAAGCATACACACTCCTGGAAAATGGAAAATGTTGTAAACCATGTATTTAGTGGTTCACGGATTCAAACACATTTCACTAATTAACATATGCAAAGTTACCTGAAACCCTAAGTATTCCCTTACATCCTCAGGCACTTAACCAAATGATCTTTATTCTAATGGCTAATGAGTGGTATATAACTAATAAGTGCTATGTAACTTAAAACCACATTTACTTATTTCACTATAATCATAGGTTAGGGAAATTTTTCACTGAAATTGCAAAAGATTTGGATATTATTATTAATAAGTTCTCGAGTGAATTTGATTCCTAGGAATTTTTGCCCCCCCACAGCAACTGTTATCTCCCATGCAGGAATGTCCTGGGAAAGGTGTCCTGAGGTGTCCCATTGGTCCTTGTTAACCCCTTCCTGTGATTGGGTGTTCCTGTAAGCCCCTTGAGACTTCTAATTGGTTAACCTGTGATTCTCCCTAACCCTATAAATGTGACATCCCCAACAATAAACTCGCTCTTGCCTCCTCTCCACGCCCGGTGTGCTGTCTCTGTGCCTGCCATGGGGCCACGTGGGTGCTGGGGGGAGGGGGGAGCACCTCTCCCCTCCAGGCTCGGGGCCTGAAAAACCCCTGCGCTGGAGTCCCCTTTCCCTATCCCTCAAGACGTCGGAATGGTTCTTCAGATGGAGAAGGAACCACAACTGGGCTCCCCCACGTCGAGGGTGGGGAAAGGGATCCAGAACTGGTGCCACCGTGTGAAGAAACGAATTTACTGAACTCTTCTATGAAGATAGGTGATTCCTAAGGCGCAGATGCGACATCTGTGTTCCCCGACGCCCCGAAGTCTTCCCCAATCCCCCTCAATCCGCCGTAAAGGATGATAGAAATTTAGGCTTCTTTTTATTCAGGATTATTTATAGAGAGGTCATTGGCTAGAGCTAAGTATGAAGATGTAGGAAATCTGCCCAAGTGTTGATTTACAAAACCAGTAGCAGCAGATGTGGTGTTCAGAGTTGCAGGCCTTGAGAGGGGCTAAAGAGACAGGAGAAGCAAAAGGGAAGGAAATGAAAAAAAAAAGGGAAAATATTTCCTCTGCCCCAATAAATAAAGCCCTCTCCTAGCTTCCAGCTTAAAGGTGGAGTTTCATCGTAAGAAACTGAAGTGGTGACAAGTCAGTAAGTGAGCTCATTGCATGGGTAATAGACTGACACACTTTTTCTTCACATTGCATTTACTGAGCAGCTCTGGCAGCAGATCTAGAGGAAGATACTTACATTGCCCTCCCAGCTGGTGGCCATCTGCCTCAGTGACAACTGCCAGATGGAGGAAAAGTGCATGAAATCAGGGATCAAACACTAAATAAAAGAAAATTACTTTGAAAGCAACTTTGTCATGTTATAAATAGACTGTTTCAAAATGTCTCACATGTTTTAATTAGAAGGGGAAAAGGGAGGTAATGAGGTATATATAAACCTGCAAGAGAAAGATAGTACAGCAATTTGCAGACTGCATTGCTCTCCTCCGAATGTGGATGACACTAATTTAGAGATACATTTTTATGTTCTTACATCAAAAAGTACCCATTATATGAATGCAAGAATTACCAAGTAGAGTTCCTTTTCCCTCGTAGTTAGTGTGGTGGGAGCCTCCCACAAATGCATTCCAGTTCCTGACAGTGCTTCTCTCGAGCAACTTGCTCTGACCCTCTGCACTGACTAACCTTCTTCTGAAACCAAACTCAGAGCAGGGTTGGTGAAGACAAGTGTCACCAGACTGAAGTGTCATCAGCCCCCTGCAATGATGAATCAGCAACTACAGCCAGAAGAAGGAGGAACAAGGAAACTGATGGTTCCCTTGTGACCCTATACACAAGCTGAATTATGTAAAGGATAAACAAAACCTTCTTAAGTCATTCAGGGATTTAAAACAGGCCAAAAAGCTGATACAAAAAAATAAATGGCCAAAAAAAGTTTAAAACCTCAAAAACCTTGCTTTTTCATAGATAATTCATAGACTCCTGGGAAAGTAGGGTTAAACAACTTCTCCCACATACTGCTAAACAAACCAGAAAAAGAGGATGTTGTGCATAGTTAGAAGGACAATGCAAAGTACAGAGGCAGAGAGATTTACTGGGCGTGGAAGTTTATTGGTATCACATTACCACAGGCAAATGTTGCACTAGTGAGCACTGGAAAACTCAATGCTTCCATTTATAAATGTTAACATCTTTCATGTTGTTTCTAGTTCTAAAAAATCTGAAGGAAAATACTTTTGTTCTTACCTGAATATAAAGGTAAAAAAATATGTATTTTTCTTATTAATAAAATATAGGGCAGAGACTTCTGAACAATTGCATAGCTGAATTACTTGGGGAGTTTTGATTTGACAAAGTAATAGCTATTTGCAGAGGGCAAAGTGTTTTCTTTTCTTATCTAGAAATTGGTTTTGAGGTGACCTATTTAGAAGGCTCAGTTTATCGCCTTTTCATAGTACTTCTAGAGGTGTACGTGGTAGTCAACGTTTGCCTAAGACCAAGACCATTAGCTGTCAAATGTAACCATCTCATGTCATCCTGCACTCTGTGCAGAGGGGGGCATATGGCACTTACTACAATAGTAAGTATTGGAGTTGTTAACATGTATGTGGCAGTACACTGTTACAAATAGTCAGAAGTACACAGTGCCAGGAAATTCTCCTTTACATCTTCTACATTTCCTTAGGGAAATAGTATTCATTTTGCAAACCATGAAGAGTACCATCAGGAAGCTTGGCCTCACCTTTAGAGATTAAGATTCCTTAAGGTGTCTTAATCTAATTTTGCGTAATTTTATGTGTAACAGCAGTGTTCTTATGAACTGCCTTACATATTTACTTGGTAGAATAAGATCATTGTCTGGGAAAAGAATCAGTGGGCTTTTTTTGTGACAAATGTAAAAAATTCCAATTGTGTTGATTGTGGAAGAATTTTTGAGCTGTGGCGCAAATATAACTTTGTACTGGAAATGAAGCAGTCATCTTTGAAGATATCAGAGAAAGAAACATGTAAATCCCTGCCAGGTCACACAGTACCAATAGACTTGCCCTGGAGGTCTTCAGAGGTAGTACTTTCAACTGTTTAATAACAAGAAGATTGTATATTGCTTACATAATTTTATTACCCTCAAAGTTAGTCACCAGAACAGTGCTGATAGCTCAAAAGTGACTATCAGTTCTGCTTAGTACTTGGATTAGGATTCCTGAGATATTTGGGAAACAGCAGGAGTAACATACATTGGTCTGAGTTCTCACCACCACAGAATACAGGCACTCTGTCTCACATAAGTGCACAGAGAAGCACAAGCACTTTCCTTAGCAATGCAACTATGTCAAACTTTACTATTTTAATATTTTATTTTTCCTGCATATTCAATGATTTGACAATGTATTATATAAAAAACAATTTAACAACAAACATCTACCATGAAGGAATTGTCAGTCAGACATAGACACACTGTTCTATCACTGAAATGATAATGTTTATATGCCTCGTAGTAGAATTATTCCCCTTTATTCATAATTGTGATTGAAGGTCTTGGAGATTCATCATAGAGATTCCTTCCAGTACCTGAAGGGAGCCTATAAGAAAAATGGAGTGGAAATTTTTACAAGGACATGTAGTGACAGGACAAGGGGGAATGGCTTCAAAATGAAAGAAGGTAGGTTTAGATTAGATGGTGGGAAGAAATTCTTTAATGTGAAGGTGGTGAGACATTGGAATATGCTCCCCAGAGAACCTGTGGATGTCCCATCCCTGTCAGTGTTCAAGAACATGTTGGATGGGACTCTGAGTAACATGGTCTTGTAAAAGGTGTTCCTTCAGATGGCAGAGGGGTTGGTGATCTTTAAGGTCCATTCCAACCCAAGCCATTCTATGATTCTATGATTCCATGATTCTTTTCTGACCACTTAGGCAAGTTGTATGTATTTCAGAGTAAGCAAGTTGCACAGTAGGAGGATAGAGAGCAAGGAAACTAAGAAGCTTTTAATGGGGGTGGACTGTAGTTTTTTTATGGCCACCCAAGTGTGCCATGTGCCTTACAGGAAAAGGACTCTCAGGCCCTAACAGTGAAGGAAAAAGAAGAGATTACACAATGAGATAACATTTCTATTCAAAGACCAACATCATGGAACATTTCTATTTTTATGCATAAATAAAGATTTTCATTTTCCATGCTGTTTCTAGATCACTATTTATACAGAAGTTGAATAAAGCATAATGAAGAGGACCAGAAGAAGTTACATTCAGAAATGCTTCAAAAATTATTATAGGTGTGTTCATGCAAATTTAGTTACATACATACCTTCCCTGCTTCTCCTTGAAGATAACAACATCTTAAAGATACAACTCCATTTGCAACTCTGATTTCCTGGTATCCTGTGAATTGGAGTTTGGTTCTAGCTGTCAAGTCATAAAGGTTCACATCTTTGGGTAACTACTGAGAATGATCTGAAAAGATATGATCAAAATTGTAGTCTTGTACCTTTCCCTTGTTCTGCCTCCTTCTCCCACTGTGTCCATATTGAGCAGTTAAGGAAAAAGAGTGAAACAGAGTAATGCAGAAATACAATGGGCCAGTAGGAACCACCATCAAATTCCTATTTTTTCCCCTGTAGCATGATTATAGGCAGCACAACAATGTAAAATTTGTATGTTGCTTCTTACAACACCCTTTATTGTGAAATCTGGAACCTACCCAAGCATATATAGATTACCAAAATAACTGGTGGACCAGATGTACAGAGCCTCAAAGCACCCTCTGTGCAGCTAAGAGCTCAGAGCATACCCTGAAGAGAGCAATACCTTGGAGCAATAAGACAGTTGAAAGGAAGTTGAAATATTTTGCAGGTGAAAATGCAACTTTAACAGGTTCCAGGCTTCCTCTCTCTTTGACACCTTGCATTTTTAGAAAGTGTAAAATGGTTATAGTAATTATAAGAATGCATGACTACAGAAGAACTTCCTGTGACTCCTGAGACAGAGACCACTGGTAGCTTGTAATTAAATGTGTCTCCTCTCCACTCTGTAATCCTGTGCTGGGAAACAAATGGCAATCTAAGTATTTCAAATGAGAAAAAAAAAATCATGGCCACCTATGTCTTTTTCTTTCTCTTGGCTGCTATAAAAATTCATTTTTGACTAAAACTATAAACTGTATTAAAGCATTATTATATATTATCTTAAAATATTTGAAGAGAGACTTTCCCCAATTTTTGACAGATGAATGACAATTATAGGCCTTTCCCTCAATAAAAGCATACTCACTAAATGTCCATTACAGCACAAGCATCTCACAGGAAGAAACAGAACAATATCTCCAAAATTACCAAGACCTCCTCAGCATACTCACTTGTCTCCTACAACTTCATTTTCTTGAGTCTGATTGCTGTAAAAGTAGGAGAAGCAGAGTTGATGACTGAATGCTAAAAGGGGGGGGCATGTAATACCTTATTAGGCATTCTGTAGACTACTGAAGAGGGGTTTATTTCCTCTAAGAATTTCAATGAGCTGTTAAAGAAGAGAAAGATGCTGAAGCTTCCATGAGAAAGCAGCTAAAGATGTAATTTTCAGCTGGTCAACAGGTAAGAGACAATTTTCATCCTATTATGATGTGTTCTGCAGGAGACGAATTGGGCTAGTGTGCAAGAAAATGCTTCCCCAGCAATTTATGGAAGATCCATCAGTCTCTAGAATTTAGGATTTTCTCTGAAAAGCTAAAAAGGAGCTCTGCAGTTGAGATAATGGGGATAGGAGGCAACTTAAACAGAGTTGTGTTGACTGCCCAAGTCAGCAAATTTTAAAAAATAATGCTTTAAATAAGAGATAAATCAAGTATGTTCACCATGTGTGTTGACTCTCCAAAAAAAATGTATGTTTTTGATGGTCAGGACTAGATGAGCTATACACATACTTTGTATAAATAGCTATGCCAGTCAAATATCAAAGACAATATTCTGATCTATTATAAATCAGTGATATCTTGCAAACATGTCCTCCTTCATCCTGCGAAATAAAGTCTAGTTTTTGTTAATGAAATTTCTTCTCATGCACATATATGTATGCTTAAACATAGCTTTCTTTTTCCTGTGTTCAGAGTCCACCAAAGAGAATAAGGAGAGAGATAATAAAGAAACTGGTCCTTCCTTTCAATGGGAGGAAAATTATGTCCTGGAGAGCTGTGTCTCTTACTAGATACCCACATTGATTGAAAGATGATAGCTCTGATTAACAGTGATGAGGGGCTGCTGGCTCTAACAGTGATGAAGAGTTCTGACTCAAGATTGCCCATACAGCATGTAGATAATTCTTGGCATTTTATCTACTGATTTCGAAAGTATTTTTATTGGAGAGCACTCTACAGAGAGTTTCCACCAATTTACTCCATGGCAATTTGTTTCTTCTTTTCTTTGTTATTTTGTTTTTAACTTCTAGAAACAGTTTATATTGTTTTCTTCTGCACTTCCCTGTTCTAACCTACAATTGCTTTCCTTTACAGTGTTAATCTTCATCCTATTATTGTACTGCTTCTTGTCTCCTGAGGTAAAGCTCTCCTATGTCAGTGGTTTTCCTTGCTGTTTTACCTCTTAGGAAAGCTTCAGCATAGTTTGTAGGGATACATTAAGTGTGTGTCACTTGATAGCTCCTGTGGGACTGGCCATCTATTTTTACAAGGTTGAACCAAGAACAATGGAAGTAGGAAAAAAATCAGGAACTCACAACTTGCTCCTCCAGCTTCCAACCAGTGAGCTGATTGTGAGCAGCACTTCAACTCACACTGAATATGAGCAGTCCTCCAGTCTGAGCCCATTTGGTGTTGTGAAGAGACAGGGAAGACGGACAGTAAGCTCCTATTCTTTCAGGGAACATGTGCATGGCCAGCAAAAATGAAGATCCTTCCCTGTTCTGACCTGGAATTTGGTCTCTTTCCACACACATCAGTTCCCAGGTGACAGAACTGACTGAAATGCTGATCTCCTGGAGCAGGGATGCTGCATGGCAGCCCAGAGACCAGACTTCAGCTGGCAGGACAATTCATGCAAGTTACAGCCCAGCTTTTTTCATTTTTCAGATAAAAACAAGGAGTAAAACAAAGCCAAGTATGATCTTTATAATATTGAAAAGTGTAATGTCTGTTTCTGAGGAGGAACATACCCTATCATCTGAACTATTTGTTAAGCATCCCCTTTCACAAAATAACATGTATGCATGTATACAGGTGCTGGAGTCAGGATGATGCAATCTGAGATGACTTTGTGCCTTTCACTATGTTCATATGTCACCTGATGAGATAATAGCTTCAGTTTCATTTTAAAAGGATGCTTATTAACACTCATATGTTTGTGATCAGCCTGCACTGGGTATATTAACATGTGTTCTCACCATATTATAGGGAATGCCTGAGTTTGTGTCTGTGGTGAATCCAGGCAGAGACAATTAGACCTAACTGAGAAGGGTCTCTATTGTCTACCCAAAAAGCTTGAGGTGATCCATCCAGGGGCAGTCAAGTGTTGGAAAACATGAGAGAAAAATGCAACTCCTGACTTCCCACTCCCACTACACTGACAGCTCACCATGAACCAGGGAACCCTGCCTTTCTCATGAATGATATCTGTCAATGGCAGCCACAGGGGAAAACAGTCAATTCACTTGGTTCTAGGCACCCTGAAAGGCTCCTGTAAACAAAAATTTTTGATTTTACCACAATATGACTGTCAGATACCACTAATTAAAAAATAAACTTGAAAATACTTCTGTAAGTACCATCCAGTAATCTCAATGTTTATATTATGACTGTCATAGAAAAGAATTCCTTTACTATTTTCATCTGCATTCCTAAATCTCACCTGCATTTTTTGCTCTTTAAATATTGTATTACATTATTTTTGAAAGAAACCTCAAGCTTTGAACATGTGTATAAACCATCCACTTAAATTTCTAAAGTGAAAGAGACACTATTTGAATGGTTTAGGACAGAAGAGTGAGTTCATTGGACAGATCTGTTCTTGAAGTTTTGCAGGGGGTTACCAGGGTCAGCTGTGTTCCAAATAAATTTGCTGACCTAAGTGAACTTCCTATCAACAAAATTCTCTCAGGCTCCCATTATTTTCTTTCAACAATTAATCAACAGCTGCTGAAAAGTTGTGAGTGTGTTTGTAATCTTCAGTAAAATTAATGGAACTCCTATCTTCTGATATGTAGAAGGAGGTTTTATTCCTAACCCTGGTGTAAATTTTCTGATTTATTTTTCAAATCAATTACCCTTCTGTACTCGCGTGTGTCCTCTCTTTGGCAGAAAGGATCCCAGGGTCTACCACGACAGGGAGGAATAGCTTTCACTGATGCCTATAAATTCAGTCTTCTAAGGCAGTGACCTCTGCTGTAGAAAGATGCAGGTATTTGTCAGAATTCTGTCATGATGTAGTTACTCCTTTTGAATTTATGTAAACATTTAGGTTTTCTGTTAGGATTCAGTATTATTTGGGGTTTTTACTGCTGGCAGTCAGCAATAGAGTCCTGTTTGTGTAACACCCCTAACTTGAAGCAATGCTTTGAGGATCTCTGTTCTACTACAAGGGTATGTTGGGCAGAGCTCAGTGACAAATGTATAGTCACCCTCACTGGACTCCCATTGAAAGCCAGTGTTGGGGGCTCAATGCTATTGCTTTTTCTCTTCCTTCACCCATAGGAAGTTATTGTTTCATCCTCAAGGGTCAAACACATCCAAATTACACACAAAAATGATACCATATCAAAGCATGCTGAAGACCTGATGGCAATATTCACGAAACTATTTTTAGAACTTTGAAGCTTTGATGTTCAGGACATTACACCTTTTTTATGTCAGTTCAAAGTGCTAGTTTTTGAACAACTGAAGCAGGAAAAAAAAACATGCAGCAAGGAAATCACTGAGACACTCCATACATTTAGAATAAACCCTACCACAAATTCTGGTCTAGTTTTTGAAGGAGAAGTAAGTTATTCTAGAGTTTAATGTGTGGAAGAAAAAGAGGAGTAATCCCACTAAGTTAGAGTGAATTCACCCACAAACGATATCTCAATTGCCCAAACATGTGCAGGATCAGGCCCTGTGCAGTGCTCTCCATGCCTGAGGATTACATCATGTTCTTTTGACTTTCCTTCTGCTCAAATAACGTAAAACACAATGCATTTTTTATGACTCAGGTCACCTTTTGTTTTCCCACAGAGCACAAAAAAACATTCAACAAATTTGACTGATAAAAGATTTTTATCTTACATGGGAAAGCAAGGCTGTTTCTCTAGAGCCATATGTAATGTATTAGTAATAATCATATTCCACTTCAAACAAATTACAAACTAATGTTAGTCTTCTTAACAATGTTATACTAAATAATAACTCCCCACAGGCCAATTTGCATACAAAATGTAACATTTAAAGCCAAGTTACAATTAGCACTTTGTTATGGAAGTCTGTGGATTGCAATTTACTGAAACAAAGTTATACTTCCTGCAAGGAATTTTAATTTATGAAAAATCACCCATTTAGAATTGCTGTCACAGTGGACCAACTTATATTAAAATGATGGGTACCTAATAAATACATCTATTATTAATGCAATGAATGACAAAAATGAAACAAAGTAAATGTAGGATTAATGATTCTGCTGCTTTGTAAATAAAAGATGCAAGCTGACAACTCTTTCCCTCTTTACTGATGACAGCATGTGGAGCACTATGCGTGTGAGAGGAGAAGTGAAAGAGAGGGGTCTGAGAGAAAATGAAGATAGTGAAGGGAAAGAGTAAAAGCAAGGAGGAGTACATAGATTGGAAAGAACACAAAAATACACAGGATGTTAATGAATTGAAAAATAGTGTAAGAGCAAACTTGAAAGATCTAGCTCGGCAAAGATGAATCACACTCATTTCCCTTGGGTAAGTGCTATAAATCACCTGATAATGACAATGAAAATTTTCTCAATGCTCAAGACTTTATTTGAAGGGAAAGAACAATATCTCATGTGAATATTTACAAAATTGCAACATGTAAATACAGTCATTCTGATGCTAAAAAATTATTTTTTTCATTTACTCTCCTGAATTCATGCTTAAAAACTTAAGGTTTGTTATTCATTTTAGTTAGAGGAGGTTTGGACCTCAGGAGTATCTGATTCCATTAAAAAATAGGTTATAAGAGTGCCTAAAATGTCAATCTGTTTGGCAAATACTGCTAAATATATTCTGCAAATACCAGCTGAATTTTTTTAGGGATTTCCTTTCATTTATACACACATACTTTTGTACTCCCTTCACAAACATCAGGCCTTTGTACTTTAGCAGAACCCAGGTCCCCATGTACTGCAGCATATCACTAGAGCAGGCATTTGGTCTTTGTCAGCCAGACCTGGGCTGAACATGCATCTGTGTGTTGGCTTCACATGACTAACTACAGAAGTGTCATCACATTTACAAGCAGGGAGAGGCCTTCTTGACCAAGCCAGTGGCTAACCAAGCCAGCTCCAGCTCTCCACACTACCTGCAGTGCCACTACTGAGGATGGGAAGGAGGCGGCAGAGGCCAAACATGCAAATCTTACACAGGCTACAAGAGGTCCAGAATATTGACATGGTGGACAATTCGAGGGAAGATGTTTCAAAACCCCTTGAGTAATCAGGTCTCTTCAGGGAACAGAGACATTCCCACATAATTTATGAGACTAACCATGATGACTAACATGACTTCAGCCATTTCTCATCTGAAGAAACATCACTGGGAACTCCACATGAGCCAGTTTACAGAGCTAAAAATAATGCTGAAAACTATCTCCCCATGGATATCCTGTGAGAAAATAAAAGAGTCTAAACTTAAATATTTTTTCAAGGTTATTTACTCACCTCTAGTTAAATCTGATAGATATCTTAAGCCATAAAAAACAAATCTTGACACTGTAAACTCAAATTAGGTCATGGTTTGCCTTTGGTAGGATGATACTTAGGCAACATTGGGCAGCACTGGTTGATTGAAGAATTAAGAATGTGGTAAACACCCAGTATGCAACGTAAATTCAGTTACATGTGAAAATAAAACCCCACACATACACATTTCACACACTTGGCACATTTCCATTTTGATAGAGACCACAGTGAATGGTGACCTCAAAACTGTATCATATTACAAGAAGAGCTTGGAGGACCAAACTGAGCCTGGGAGTAAGCAGTCACCACTCCATTGTTCTTTGTGGTTTTACACCCACAGGCACCAGCACAAAGCTTTGCTTAGGTTCTATGAATATCTTTCCCCTAAGAATTGTTTCTTTCTTTTCCTTAGACATTATATCATTATATGCTTCTACAAAACAACAATGACATATTCCTATGATCAGGATTCTTCTAGTAAGGCTTCAAATATTCTAATAATAGAACAAAATATTTTAAAAATAACTGGGAGGGACGTGGAAAAAAAAACCCACACAAAATAGACCATATTTGCAAAACACTTCTCTTTATTTTTAGCTTGGTTTGCCTCTTTGTAAACAGACTTGTTGCTTTATGGCAGTGTATTAACTCACACAATTCAGATTCCGGATCCAGCCTAGTATGACTCCCTGTTTTTCTTTATGTATCATGTATGTCCTCATGGAACTGGTTGAAGCTGTTCACTGGAACACAAATTTAAACATTGGGTTAAATCTTCCTGTCAGATGAATCAAAAACTCTTACTAAGGTATAAAAAGCAAAACTATAGAGGTGTATCCATGCAGTACATAATGCTAGAAGATAATTCACAAAAAAATATGTCTATTATTCTATTTTTCCTCATTTTGATTTAAAGAATTGTCAGTATGCTCAAAACTACCCATCTTGGTAGTCAAACATAAGTATTATGTTCCAGGGACATGATTTTGCTTTTTAAAGTTTTTCTAGTTTTGAAGATAATTTTAACAAACACTGGTTCTGCACTCTCAATCTGGAAACTGACAGATAAGGTGAGTTTTTTTCTGCTCTGCCTGAAAACACTGTCAATACGTCTGGATCCCTTTCCCCACCCTCGACGTGGGGGAGCCCAGTTGTGGTTCCTTCTCCATCTGAAGAACCATTCCGACGTCTTGAGGGATAGGGAAAGGGAACTCCAGGGACAGGGTTTTTCAGGCCCCGAGCCTGGAGGGGAGAGGTGCTCCCCCCTCCCCCCACCACCCACGTGGCCCCATGGCAGGCACAGAGACAGCACACCGGGGCGTGGAGAGGAGGCAAGAGAGGGTTTATTGTTGGGGATGTCACATTTATAGGGTTAGGGAGAATCACAGGTTAACCAATTAGAAGTCTCAAGGGGCTTACAGGAACACCCAATCACAGGAAGGGGTTAACAAGGACCAATGGGACACCTCAGGACACCTTTCCCAGGACATTCCTGCATGGGAGATAACAGTTGCTGTGGGGGGTGTTGGGAAGAAGAAACATGTGTTTACAAAGGGACCACAAAGAGCCATCCTAAAACATGTTCAAACAAGTTTCTCATCAGACTTAGTGCTACAAATACGTGTTCTGTTGGTCAAATGCTTTAGCTTCACCTGTTCTCAGTCTTCTTTTCTCTTTTCACGCTTGATGTGACACTGCCATGATTTGATCTCTCATGAATTCCACTGAATCCTGTTTTCAAGTAGTTTCCAAGAGATTTAAAATATTTTAGTTGCAATCAGCAAAAAAAAAAATTAAATAAATCAACATAGAAATCTGAACTGTAGAACTTAATGAAGGACCCCATCCTTCTTTCCTATGAATTCTCTATTTCCATTTCATTTGAAATGTCTTATTTTTCTTTTCTAACAAATGGGGTAAAATGAGGTGAAACTTTCTTTTGAAAATAAAAATGTGTTTTCCCAGTTCACCATTATAACCAGTCACTGTCAGGATCAGTTCAGAAGAACTATCAAGAAATGACAGTGGTAGCATCCCTTTCTGATGGCTAGTGCTTTATACCCAAGAGATTTTATTGAACTTATAGCACTGTATGATCTAATATCAAATGGCCATAGCTATAAATGGGTAGGAATGCTCTCTTCACTGATCAAATCAATTTTCTCCAGCTTCACCCCTGAAACCAATATGAAACTAATAGACAAAAATTTCTTGCAATTTCTGGAAAATAAAGTTGTGGCTCAGATCCCTGCTAGAAAGACTAAAAAGTAGGGGTGATGCCTACATGAAGCTACCTGGCAATTTTTGAGGGGTACTATTCAATAAACACATACTGCCCCTTTACCTAGGAAGGATTGTACATTGATTATTTTATTCTCATTCTCCAAAAGCCAGGAAGATTAAAGAAAATTAATAAAGTCTCATCTCAGCATTTCGTCTGATGTGAATCAATGCAAGTGACTTTTACAAACTGATGCTCGCTTGACCCGGCTGTATATAGGATAATTTCATCAAATGGAAACGCTGTAATAGAATTTAATGAAACACATTGAAACGAGACGTTTTCACAGAGCACAAACAATAATAAAAGCTTTTAATTCAAAATAACAAAAAGGATCATTTAACAGCACGGTTAATTGAGACCCCACTACATAGCGCTATTTATCCCGGTTTTAAATCCAAAATCAATTACTATGGCTACCTTGGAACTGAAAAGGAGATGACAATTCTAGATAGAATGGATAGAGAGCATTAATTTTAGTCAAAAGTAATTCAGTGGCATATGCTAAAATCCAAATTACAGAATAGTACCTTATACTTGACTGATAGAAATGGTAAACTCTTAGCTTGCTTCAAATGGATAAAACGTATCCAAACTACAACTTTCCTTGTCAATACAATGATGATAGTAGATGCAAACTAATATAATTTGAAAAAGTATTCATTCTGAATCTTCATGTGACAGCAAGAGTGAAACATTGAAGACTTTTAAGGCCACGTGCTATATTAATATACTCACGTAAGTCATAGAAAACATTGATGTTTCCTAGTTGAAAATTATGCATTCTTTCCTTTCAATAGTTTTAGTATGCATATAATTCAACTTTATTTATAAACAAAATGGTTTTAATGGCATATGTATACACTCAGAATACGTCAAGGGTTGCTCTTTTGCAGCTGTGATTGATGATTTCCTTCCCTTTGTTAGTTTATGAAGTTTCTAAGAGAATGATATTTTTCTCACAGCCACAGATGTTACACCACAAAAAGGGAATTATATTTCCTATTATAAATAGTTCAGGTGTAAAGAAAAATTTCAGAAAGAAATTTCCTGTTTATATACATTTATCTTCAGTAATTATCTTTAAAGAGAAACCTGTAGAAAAAAAAGGGCTGCATATATAGGTAATACTGACATGTTTTAGTCATTTGTTTTTAAATGTTTGACCAATACAAAAACTAATCTTTAACTTAGTGTTACCTTTCTCCTCCCTATTCCATTAGATGTATATATCTACTTTTGAAACAGACATTAATCTTTTCTGTTTAGACTAAACATCCATCTCATATTGTAAGTATGTGCAGTGGTGATCAAACACATATACTAAAGGGATATTTTCAATATCTAACTTCTTTTATCAAGAGGTAGTAACTGGTATATCTTCCTGATACAAGACATTGTTAACTATTGCAAAATTTTATAGAATCTTAATTGGAAAAGAGGTTTAAGATCTTTGAGTCCACCCATTAACTGAGAACTGCCAAGTCCATCATTAAAATGTTTCCCCAGGTGATAAATATATGTCTTTTAAGTACCTGCATGGATGATAACTCAATCACTTCTCTGGGCAGCTTGTTCCAAGGCCTGACAAGTAGTTCCATGAAGAAACTTTTCCTAATATCCAATCTAAACCTCCTGCAGTGCAACTTGAGGGTATTTCCTCCTGTCCTGTAACTTGTTACCGGGGAGAAGAGGCCAACACCACCTCGCTACAACCTCCTTTCAGGTACTTGTAGGGTGTGACAAGATTCTCCTTGAGCCTCTTTTTCTCCAGGATAAACAACCCCAGTTCTCTCAGTTGCTCCTCATAAGACTTGTGCCCCAGAACCTTCATCAGCTTAATTGCCCTTTTCTAGACCTGCTTGAGCACCTTAATGTCCTTCCTAAACTGAGGGGCCCAGAACTGGACAAAGAAATTGAGACGTGGCCTCACCAGTGCTGAGCACAGGAGGACAATCACCACCTTGGTCCTACTGGCCACACTGTTTTTGATACAAGCCAGGATGCCATTGGTCTTCTCAGCGATTAAAGGACATCATGTTGGTCAAGCAGGACCAGCCTTTCGTAAAACTGTGCTTTCTGGGCCCAATCCCCTGGTTGTTCTGCTCATGCCCATGATGGCACTCAAGAAGATCTGCCCCATCATATTCTCTGGCCCTGAGGTCAGAGTGACAAGCCTGTAGCTCCACAGATCCTCCTTCTGGCCCTTCTTATATATAGGCATCAGATTTGCTGACTTCCAGCCGATGGGAACCACCCTGGTCAGCCGGGAGTGAAGATAAATGATAAAAATGGCTCAGTGAGCACTTCTGCCTACATCCTCAGTATCCTTGGGTGGATCCCATCTGGCCCCATAGACTTGTGTGGGTTTAAGTGGTGTAGCAGGTCACAGACCATTTTGCCATGGATTGTAGGGGCTTCATTCTGCTCCCCGTCCCTGTCTTCCAGTTTAGTGGGCTGGGTGGCCAGTGAACGACTGGTTTAGTTATTACAGACTAAGACAGAGAAGGCAATATATACCTCAGTCCTTTCCTCATACTCTGTCTGAGCCTTCTTCTCCCAGCTACTTAAAGAATGTTTTGTCTGCCTCTTCAGATAAGACAAGAATTGTATGTCTAAGTATTAAAATATCCAACAGATTAAGTATATACTTTCCAAGGAGGAGAACAATGCCTCCGAGGATACAACTAATTATCAATTAAGGAAGGAAACTATCAAAAATGCCAACTAATTGATTATTAGTACCATTACATTTTGTTATGTACTTAATTCAGCTGCCCTTAAACCATACCTTTGAGATGGTACAGTAGTGAACAGGGACGAAATTATTAAAAGTAGTGGGAGATCAAGGAGAAGAGGTCAAATTCTCAAAATAAAATCTTTTTAACACTCCAGTGGTAAAAGAACTTTGGCTTTGCTTATCTTTTCTGTTAGAATAGTAGTCTTCCAGGATGAACACTTGGCATAATATCTTTTTCTTTTTTTTTTAATCAAGGCTACTATAACAATTATATAAGGTACTCTCTGTAAAGGAAATGTAGTCTTTAAATGTTTTGGAGGTATTTCTTAATTCTGACAGAAATTTAGCTACTTTTTTTTTTCCTGGCTCTTCCTGTTTTAAAAATGATTTCATATCTATAAATCTCAGGTACTGTCAAAAGTTCAAATAATATTAAAAAAAATTAAATATTAACTGTGTTTCTGTTTCTACTTTTTAAGTATTTTTAAATACTGAGAATCCAAGGAGTAGCTTTTTTGAACTAAATTTCTAAAGAATACACAGGAAAAATATAGATAACTGTAATATTTGATGCATGTAATAAAGTATCACATGGTGTAATTTCCTTGGTGAGCAGAATAAGCCTAATGTGCATTTTTAGCTTTAGTACTGTGAGAATCCATTTCTCTGTTTTGGGTGCTACACCTCATGGGAATGAAAACAATTGTATATGTCTGTGTTTGCAGGTTTTTGCATTCCTTTACCTGACTCACATCATTATGAAGAGTATTCACCATAGCCTTTAATGAGCCACAAAGGTACGGGTTCTCTCTTTCTTGCTGATATTCAGCCTGAGATGGTTTCTTCAACTTTGCATAACAGAACAGGCCATTAGTTATTTTAGGTGTAATTGAAGCACTTTAGAAACTTTTGTCTGTTTATCTGATCACTTAGAAATTACAGGTGACCATCAGTAGTTATGTATTTTAAAGATCAAGGAGGAAAAATGAGAAAGCATTAAAACAAAAATTTTAAAAAATACATGAAAGTAGTGTCATTGATTCAACATGCCATTGACAAAGCTTGTCTGTGACAGCGGAGCTTCTACGGAGAAACTAATTCCAAGCCAGATTTAATGTGAAACATACATCAAGGAATGACAAATATGTTCATTTAGTGGTTTATCACTTTTAGCTCTACTTTCTTCAGGGTTATTTTACTAACAATAAATACATAGATACACTGATATTTAAGAACTGTGAGTTATTTCACTATTAAAGGATCATTAAAGGAAAACTTTACTTTCTATCTTCTTTTGTAATCTACTGATATTCTTAAACGTACACATAGCTGAACCTTTCTAAATTCTAAACATAAACTATTGTTTTTGCATCCACCCTTTAAAAAACGCAGATAATAATAATAATAAATATTCTTGAAGATAACAAAAAGATAACTATATCTAAAAGAAGCTACACAATTCTGCAAAACGCACACTTCTTGTCTATAAACATATCTCATGCTCAGAGATAAGTCACATATTGCAGTTATGCATTCTTTTCCAATTTGCACATACAAATCTTTATCTGATTTTTTTCTGAAACCATTGATACAAAGCAGAAGTAATACAACAATAAATGTTCAGTAAATTAAATGTATAAAAAAGGAAAAAGAGATTGGAGCTTACATTTCTCTCAAATTATTTTTTCACCTGCCTGTGGAACATTTCAATAGAGCCCATAATAAGTATATAGATTATTACATGAAAAAATAATTCTCAAATGCTATCTTTAGTGTAGAGAAGACAATAAATAGTAGCACAGAAGGTGTCTCAGATGTTGATGGTTGTATCAGAGTTGCAACCTAGCACGGAGGATTTGAACCATCTGTTGAAAGTCTTAAGAAAGCATAGTAGTCAGCCTTGGTGAGCTATCCCTGAGTCTCATCTCAAAAATCATTTTGCTCTTCTCTTAAAACTTACTTCTAAAAAATTAATGATAACCAATTTTTATGCTACTGTATATGAAGTAGTGAGCAGCTTAGGATGATGAGAAAAAAATTACATTTTCTGCTTATATTCTTTAATGCTTGTAAGTGAACAAACTGTAAGACACTATGATGTATATATGGGAGTTTGTGCCTCCTTAAGCATTAAATTGTGGTTGGTATCTCTCTGCAAAACTCTTGTAAGCTGTATTGTAAGCCATTGTAAAAAGAGAAACTGGAGGAAAAAAACACTACAGTAAAAGGTACACATCAACTTTTTAAATGACTTTTCATAACCTCCTTCCCTAATAATGACACTTTACATTACAAAGTCTGAGCTGCTCATAAGCGACCAAACAGACCAGGCCTGTTTCAGTGGCTAAAACATATCATGTCTTTTTGTTCAAGTATCACAATTTAATGAATTTCCTTTAATATAAGGGAGCAAGCCATTAAGGAAGCTAGCCAAGGTAAAAAAACAAACAAACAAAACGAAAAAACAAAAACAAAACAAAAAAATAGAAACAGAAAACCCCCACCCAAACATAAAAATTGTTTCCAAATTTGTGCTCTAATGGAACTTTTGACAGAAAATGAGCATTTATCTCAGAGAAACACTTTCAGCAACTGAAGAAGTTGTTCTTGAATTTTATCCCACCTGTACATGTCAAGAAACCCACAATGATTTCTTTTTAGGAAAGCCCACCAGCAGCAGCTGCAGATGTCTATATTTGCCATTCACAATATGCATTATGCTCTCAGCCTTCTTAGATGGAGGGGACAGCAATGTAGTGAAAAAAAATCTTGATATTTCTTGAACAAAACATTATGTATAAATGTAATAGGACAGATGATGCCAGGAACAAGGAACTGTTACTGTTACTATTGATGAGAACAGTAATTGTATGATGCTAAAATAAGGAAAAGTAACAAAAGCATCATCAGTTTAACTCCATTTTTACACTAAAACACCCAAATATCATACTAGAAAATGCTTAATAATTTTTAGAGGAATTGTTAATGATATAAATACAAGCAGTAAATAAATTTTATCAGAAAACAGGAACATAACTGTGGGAAAAGCACCTGAATCAAAATTTATGAAGAGTGATATTTAGAAACTGAAAAAACTAAGGAGGAATAATGGAAATTTTAAAAATGTGGCAAAATATGAGGTTCAACATGTCCGATGAATGAAGAAAGAACAGGAAATCTTTGAAAGAATATAGAGGACACCTAGTAAGTGTAAGTGTCACTACTGGAGCTGTATTCTTGCTTGACCGGCAAACTTAACAACACACATATATAAAATCTAAATCATCTGGATTTTAATTTCAATAGCAGTGTGGATGCTACTCCTGTCCAGAGAATTTGGAGATGTCTGTCTGTTAAGACTGAATCTAATTACACATTGGGCTCATATAGAAGGTTTCTGTGGTCAGCTCCTTGGGGAATTAAACGAAGAGAATATGCCTCATCAAATTATATATATCATTATTATTATGTAAGATAAAGAGCCTAAAACTGTTATTTGGCAATATAAGACAGACCTTTATTAGAGAATGACTGACATAAAGCAGTCTTCAGAGAAGGCTCTACAAATTCACAGACTAAAGAAACTGTCAGGGGAGCACATTGCACAATTGAACAAATTATATGCAAAGAAAGACATTTCCCACAGCTGGCCATATATAATCATCATATTAGCTTTTTTGTCTTAACCGAAGTGCACATCTCTTTAGTCTGCCTTCAATAGACACCTCTACTCTGAACAAGGAACAAAATTTTTAAATTAGATAATTTGATAGGAACATTCTGTTAGAAAAACTGAAAGTGTTATTATTCTACTTAACTCCTCCTATTCCTCAGCTTCTTGACAATTTCTTAGATATGACAAACCAAATTGGAAACTGTTCTTAAAGTCCTCAGAACTAAAATCAGAAAAGACACTCTCAATGGTTAAGTGTTATTAAATTAAATAAAGAAAAACCCACTTAAAAAAAACCCAAAACAAACCAACAAAAAACCCCAAAACCCCAAAACAAAACAAACAAAAAAAACCTTGAAAAAGCTGAAAAAAATGCCCCCAGTTTTTCATGCCCCATATCATTCTATAACAGTAGTAGAAGATGCATCTCTTGCAATCTCCCTCAGAAACCTATTGCTTTCCTTCCAGAAGTCTTACAGAAACTGATCTGTGTTAAACTCCTCTGAGAAGGGCAGCCATAAAAATGCCTCAGGTCTGCCAATACCTCAGCATGCATTCCTTCAGCTTGTATTTTGAAAACAGAAATGTACCATCAGTTCACAGCAGCATTTATTTGGTTCAGAGACACTTGGTGACTGCTTACTTGTGGCTACAGTTTTCAGTTTTCATATCTTCCCCCCCCCATGCTGTCTGATGTGCTTTTTTTTTATATTGAATATATATGAAAACCAGCAGACACTCTATATAGTACCAACTAAGCAGCTAAGCAGATGCCAACATAAGAACAAGTTTCAGAGAAAAATGTTGAAGTCCACATAAACCTTTTTCTGGCATTGTTCCTGATATCTGTCAGTCACCTTCTGTAAATTATAAATGAACAGGTAAAGAACAGCTAATGCCAGAAACCCATTCAATGCTTCCAAAGGCAGGGTAGAGGAAGCCATTTTACAACAAGGCTGCAACCACACTGGCAGTTCCCTAATGGCCTATTTCTGAAAAGAGAGAGCATCTTGAACTTCAAAATAAGTTGTTGTGAAAATTCTGTGAGGGACCCTAGTGCATAAAAAGTTCATTTAAAAAAAAAAAAAATAGTTGTCAGCATCATACCTACTTAACTAGCCAAGTTTCCTTGCAGAACTTGGCAGTATATAGCAAGCTACCCACTTTCTCTGGAAAAGATATAAATGCTGCAGGAGTTGTGATCAAATGTACAAACTTGAGGTTGTGAACCTCTAAGCATTTTTTTTTCTCACTACAGCCAATAGCTGGAGATGCACAGCTTTAAGCAAGGATTTATCTTGAGATGGTCCTTTAATGCAGACCATCTGAACCCCCTTTGTTAGGTATATATTTTTCTCTGATGATATAAACACTATATGATTAACTAAAATTTAGGTGTTTGTCTTCTTCAGTTATAAGGACATGAATTTGACTCCATTTTATATATTCAGATGTCCTGACATAGTCTGGAAAGCAAATTGGAAACTGGTATTTATAATTGTGATGGATTGTCTAAAGTAAAATTATAAGAATCTGTTCAAATTCATTTTAAAAAATGTAACATTTGATTTTTATATACATTTTAATACTTTAGTATTAAAAAGAAAAAAAGATGGAAGAAAGAAAGGATGAAGTATTCCCAGGTTTTTCCAACTCTGTGTAAATGTGTATGCCACTGACAGAATGGAGTAGGGGTTGGTTTTCAAAACTGAAAAAGACCCTAACTTTGGGGTATTATATATAGCCCTCAAAAATCACACTACCCACTGTGCGGACAACCATCCAGTCAATATTTTCTTATTGTAAGAATGTTAGTGAAATCCAAATAACAGTTTAATAAGTTAAATGTAAATTTATATTGGACTTTGAAAATTATTTACAATTATGCTGCTTATCTCACAAGCACATAAATATTTTATACACTTTGGATTATAAATATTAGCACAGAAGTATAATAAAACACAAAAATGTTATATTATTATAAAGATTCAAATTACACTCCAACACTTTGCTTATAAGCTTTCCTTGCATTGTGAATTACCTTCAAATTTTGAATATAAATATAAAATTATATTTTCAATTAATGTTTAGAACAGTGAAGTGTACATGTAGAATTCAAGAAATATTATATCCAAAGCTATACAGATTCTCTTTTACTCTCTTTATTTTTCAGTGGTTTACGTGCTAAACCATTTGGTTTACTCTTAGACAATTAAGTATACATACAGTATATCAATAATATATCACAGGAAAGAGATAATCCAGTATAGAGGGGCAACTTTATCTTATCTTTACTTAAGGTATTTTAAGCTAGTGAAACAATATTTAAATTCAGACTATTTTGCCGTAGTAACACTTAGAATAGATGGAGACCAAATGACCAATCTTACAATTTTCACTTTCCTAGTTAGTGTACGTGGTCTGTGTGGATTATGATTGACAGAAAATTCAATGTTGTTTTCAAAATGTTTTCCCAAGGTGTTAGTGGTGAGTCATACAGAGCTGCAGCATGTCACCACTATCTCTCATCTCGTATAAGCTGCTAAAGACTTTTGCAGAGCAGAATGAAAGGAAAGGAAGGCCCTTGTCTCCATAATGCTTCTTTGAAGTGAACAGCTACTGTTCATGTATTTTTGTAGCTGGGAGGAGTGATCTGAAGCAGTGCAGATCTCCTCAGCATCCTGTCTTTTCCAGCAAGGGTGGCTTGTGCCTCTTACTGTCAGATGAGATCTAAAGGGAGCACATTCAGTGATAGACACAGAATAGTTACACTGTTAGTAATAACAATTTTATTCTCTTTTTTTTCCAGATATTTATTGCAATAGGGCAGGAACATCACTCTTTGCCATATATTTGTAAAAATCAAACTGTATATATTTGTAAAAATCAAAGAGTCATGGAGTTTTTTCTGGAAAATGACTAAGCTCCTGATTTCCATGCTGAAATTGAGCATAACACTAAGCAGAGGAGTGGAGTCTCCACACAATAGAAAGCTCTCTCATCCTTCCTTTAAATATAGAAAATTTTCATTAGACAGAAGACTTAGATTAAAACCTGTCAGTCAGCCCATGAAGGGGCTGATGCCTGATATCTTTGGAGCAGAAAGTTGAGCTCCCCCTTTGTATTAGATAAATACTTGGAAATTATTTGCTAAGTTGATTTGTCTATCAGCTAATCAACCAATTAAGCAATGAATCCCTGCTCTTTTAAGTGAAGGATGCAAGTGTGTCAGCTGTGGAGCAGCTTGGGTGGTCTGAGGACAGTGACAGCTGTGTGAGAGGTGAGTGAGGCAAGCAGACACATAGCAGCCAGGTAAATAGGGAACTCAGTGAAACACTGACGTGTATAGAACAACTAAAGGAGTTTGAGAAGCACCGGAGTGTGAAGAAATAGCTATTTATACTGTATCAGGGGGATAGAGACCAGGAAGGAGATTTTCTTCTAATTTCAACACTCCAAACAGCTGTGCAATCTAATGGCCATCTAGTGAATATAGCTAGGCCTAACAACATGGATCTCATGCAGTTCATTGTACAACTCGAAATAAAGTATCTCCTTGGACAGTACAGCAAAAAATTATGTGTTGGACTTCTCTACTTCCATCTGGATCATAAGACACCTTGGTCCCCTTATGTCTAAATACCTCCTCCCGAGCATCAGGCTCTTCAGGATCGCAGAGTGAAGCTAGCCTCCTATGAAGGTGTTGTGTCACCTCCCTTAGTGGCTCTTAGGAGAAGTGTATTAACAGTGTTTGTGTTGCAGTTCTTAAGAGTGTGAATGGCTGTCTCCACTCACACGTTGTATGCAGCAGTGCAAGCTTGCTGCACTTCATCACATACTTTGTTATCTTACTAGCCCTCTTTTTCATGCTGTGAATAGAGGACTGTAAGTATATTTGTAACTAGGGAAACTTTCCTTCCTTTCTTTTTACTTTCTGAGTCACATCTTATATTAGATCTGTGTTATTCTTGGTGCTGTTTAGATAAGGAGTGAAAAACATGATTGCGATGGAGCTCCTCCCTTTAATTATTTTGCTAGTGGCACGATTTCTGACTGAAAAATACAGAGAACTGCTCACAGTATAAAAAACATTGGATTTCCTTTCTTTGAAGTCCCAGGGACTTAATAACCACTTGTCGTTTTCTTCTTTCTCCCTTTCTACCTAGAATTCCTCCCAACCAAGGGCTCCATCGATCCTCCATGAATTCTTCAATGGAAGAGTACCACACAGGGCCACGGTAAGGGTGAGGTAAAACACTGACAAATAACTGTACAAGTACTGGAGCCCTTTGGCTCAAGAGGCTGCAGGTTGTTTCAACCATAAGTGTAAGTTACCGGTGAATATGAGGGGAGGGAGGGAGAGAGATTGATGGAAGAGAAGGGGAAAAGACAGCAAGCTAGGAATCAAAGTGCCCAAAATTGCTCACTACAGTTCTTGGTATGGATACAAGCTTTCCATTTTTTTTCTAACTGCTGTTTCACAGGCCTTAAATGAGTGAAGTGTATACACATATGAAACGTATACACAATATTATGAAATATTTAAATATATACATATGAAATATATATATATATACATGCAGTTATATAGCTATGAATATGTATAGCTACATGTTCTCTTGAATTATTCTTACCAGTTTGCTTTTTTCTGCTTTAGTTTTTTCCTCGTTTGAGATGTAGTCAGAAGATCCAGGGAAGACAATTATTTAAAATAAATGAACTAGTAAAGTGGTACTTTATGCTTTCTTATGTCTGATAAAATAAGTTAATCCAAATCTTCTAGGAGTTTATAAGTTACTGAAAACATATGAACAGTAGCTGGTACACATTTTTATCCAGCTTGGAGCAGAAAAGGCTAGATTTGGGCTGATAAGAAAATGGATTTCCTTTCCCAGGAAAATTCAAAACTTGGCAGGGATGGAAGGGTGTTTGTTTGTTTTCTCTTCAATGTTTTGATGAACTCAAGACCTATCAATTTGAATTATTTTTTTTAGCTTATTTATCACATATGAAAATAATTAAAAGAAAACATTCTAATCCCCAAAGACCCTGATGTTTTTGTTACTTAGAGTCAAATCTTAACTCTGTAAATCAGAAAACAGAATGGACATGGACCATCTATTTCAAGACGGAGGAAAAAATAAAAAGTCTTAAATTCTGCTCTACTTAAAAGGGGAAAATGGTGCCCCTTCCAAGATGTAACTTGACAGAAAGTGCTACCAACTTGTCAGAAGATTTCTTAACAACAGTTTTCGTTTGATTGTTTGTTCGGTTTTATCAAAGCTCATACGTTTCCATGTAAATTTGTTTCTACTGAATTATCAGTTCTGAAAGGAAAGTGAAAAAAAAGAGGAAACTTCCAATCAGCATGGGCCTATGAGAAAGTAAATAAAATATAACTTGAAAGAGCATCTCACTGTTTTGGTGTCTAAATGAATCTCTTAGCCTTTTGAGACATACTTCTTAGTAAGCAAAAGGCTGTCACTAGTTAAAAGAAAAAGTAAACAAAAAGTTATTAAGAAAAACACAACTGGATTCTCATAGGGTACTTTTCCCCTAAACTAAAAGGTCTTTCGTTTGTGACTTGCATTAATTTTGATAGCAAATGAGAACACTTTCCAGAAAATGTAAATTAAACACAGCAACATTGCAAAAAATCCCCTAAAGAATTACATTTAAGGCACAGTTTGATATAATCAATACCAAAAATAAAACTCCTGCTAACTCTGACATTTTATGTTTTACTTTCTAACCACACTGCCTTTTTCTGCCTAAGCTTTTGAGCTCCCTTTCTTTGTTATAGATAAAAATATATGAATGGAATGAAGGATAATATGAGGAAAAAAACAGCCCCTATTAATATGAGCAGAGCTTACAAAAACTTTCAAATTTGATTGTTAGAAGTTAGGTTTCTAAAATCAAGATCAATTGCTTGAAGTGTTAAGCACTTGCAATCCCCCACTGGCTTCATTTTTAGAATTTGAATCACTTCTATCGACATAGTTAAATAAGGGTTTAGGAGCAAGGTTTTAAAGAAAGCACTACTGTTTTGCTCTTTTCTGGGTTCTTAATTTCCTCTTTTTCTCTCTTTGTGACTCTGTTCTTTTCCCGAACAGACACACACACACACACAAATATGCAATAATATTTACATACAAGGTTTAAAACTAAGTAACAGTTCCAGTATGATCCAGCACTTTGTCCAACACTGTGAATTTCATGTAGGATAGGTAGACCTAGCTATCATTAGAATGACGGTCAAATTAACAAAAGATAGAATAAGTATTATGCTAGATGGACAATAGAATAAAGCTTAATTATCATTGATATTAATTCCTAACACTGTTTCTTTCCTATCTATCTATTCTACTAAATGAATGATACAGTTTTTAACAATGTCTGTCTGCTCACTCTCTGAATGATGCAGAGGAAGTCACAGCTTAATCAGCAAGAGAGAATTCCTTAATAAAAATAGTGCAGTCTTTGTACTACAGTTTGCAAGACAGAGCCTGTAGGCTGCCATTTTATGCCTGCTGTCTGCACAAAAATTAGCAACACCACAGAATAAAAACTAGTGTGAAAATCCAGTTTCTTTTGAGTACCGGCTGTTTAAAGTACATTACTGATAGATAGTAGATAAGAATGGTTATAAAGATAAAAAAAGCAAAAGAGTGAGGTTTAGTTTACAGATTAAAGTTACAAGAAAAAATTGTGCCTTGGACATAATATGTAACCAAAGCTTGCTTATGTTCGCCTACCCTTCACTGAAAAGAAGCCATTCAGGGAAGTTCAAGCATTTTCTGCTGAACACTCACCTAATTTAATTCAGTAGAAAAACTCCAATTAACCTCAGGGCAACCTCATCTGACCTTTTGGCTGGCCACTATGCTGAGCTTGTTTGTTTATTAATCTGGCAGATTTAAGATATTTCTGAGTCCATTATATTAAGATAATTGTAATAGTCACTTATATTAGAGAAAGACAATTATACCTTATTTGATGGATGTCCCCATCCTTTCAGGCATTAGTAAGGAAGATTAAGCTGCTTCCTGTACAGCTATTTGCATGGCTACCTGAGCACGGTACTTCTATTGTGTGCATATTACACTTAAGCTGTTCATTACTTTTCCTAAGTACAAATTCATTTAAAATACACCTATCAATATCAATAAATGAAAGGAAGCAGATGTTTGACGTGTCTCTCATTGCACTGACAAGCACAACACAGTGCTCAGACCCCTACTGCTTTCTCTAGGAGCCCAGCTTTTGGGTGTCAATAAACATGGTTTGATGGAAGACCATACAAAAGACTGGCATGGCCTTTGGCCTTTTCCTAACATGGTGCTTTTGGAAGGCTTTGTCTGACATAAGCCATTGTACAACAGCTTCTTGAGTTAACTGGCATAAGTCTAATTTCCCTGACATCAGTACAGACTTCAGATAAATCTCTTGCAGTTAGGATAAATGAAATAGAATATTATTAAGAAGAGGGTTTGGGATTTGGGTGCTTTTTTGTTTGTTTATCTATGTAGAGATATACATATCAAAACAAGGCATCTCAAACAGATTCACATTATACCATAAGTTACCAACTAGAAATAGATTTGGAAGTTCTTTCTATAGATAGATGCACTTAGAGAGACTTGTTTTAAAAATAGTAATTCCTAAGCATATATTTCTTAAATGTATATTCTGAAAAAAAGATATTTCCTAAATACTGCCTCCATAATACTTCCTGAATTGTAATAGCATACTGCTTTTTTCTCCTTCTCTCCCTTACTTAGTAAATAAATGCAACCATGCTGTGTCAGGCCAAGGATCATCTAACTCAATGTTTTCACTAGCAATGGCTATGAGCAAATACCTAAGATGAAATATGAATGAAACAGGCATATATGATACTTCCAGAATTCTCTCAGCCTCCAAACATTTTCAGTTCAATGAATTTGCTGAACTGCCTCTGGTTTCTATATAATTAGTAACTTTAAATGACTTTCTCTTCCTCAAACTTTTTCATCTCAAGTCTATATAAGCTTTTACTTTCAAGGACATCATCTGACAACGCATTTCACAAGTCTCCAGTTTCTTCTTCTTTTTGAGTCCAGGGACTGCTAACTTCATCAAAAGTTAATTCTTCTTCTTTTTTTTTTGAAAGAGTGAAAGAAATAACCTACCTTCTCCTTAATGTTCATGATCTTGTAACTTCTTTTGTATTTCCCCTAAGTCATTTCTTTTCTGGGCTTGATAACCACTAGTTTGTTTATTCATTTCTCATATGAATACAAGTCTATATATAAGATAACTTTTCCTCCTTTTTTTTAAATTTCCCTCCAACTCTTTTCTGTAAGTCTTCCTGTTCAATTCCTCTCTTCCTACAATGACTCATGTTTCCATAAACCTCATATTACACTTTCACTCCATATCTTTTCAGCTACCGTTCTAAATAAAACATACATTTCCCTGCTCTAGTTTTTGTTCACCTCTTTCTTTTCACAAGGACTCCCACTTTTCAGATTTTCTACCATTACACTGCTGCCACACCCCTTCATCACATATTCATCCCACACTCCTACAAGCTGCCAGTGCATTTCTTCCTACCTGCTGCTTCTAACATTTCTCCACCGTCCAGGGAAGGAGGGATAGGGAATGGAAAGCTCTGTGAAACTCAGAAACTTCTCAATTGGAGCTGTAGGAGCTGCATCTGCTGATACTTCTTCCTGCCATAAATTTGAAAAGAATGCAGCTAGGATAAAAACATAAATGGCAGGATTAATTTCACCAGAAACTGGCCTTCCATACAGACATCTACTACACAGAAGTAGTTATCTGGACTGGTTTTTTATAACCACTGCAGGGAAAATATAGGTAGTCTACATAAACATCTCTCTTGTAGACAGTTTTCTGTAAGATATATCCCACAGCACATTAAAGGAAACAGATCCTAATTGCCCCCAGTTTCTCTATCACATCAGAAAAATTTAAAGGTGCTACAACAGACAAAATTAAAACTTTTTCTTACCTTGCTCTGGTAGGTTTCTGCACATAAGAAATAGCTTGTGTTTCAGTGTCTGGGTTTCCTTCCTTGTCAGCCCTGACTGTACACATGCTATGTACAGTCTATGTACATAGTCTATGACAAGCAATTTCCATCTTCTTGCATGCTTGCCTTGGTAGTTATTAGTTTCTGTTATTAGAAACAGCAGGAGCAATAAAAAAAAAAGCCATGAGTTTTTCCAGTTGAGGAAGTACGGAACTTGCACAGAGATTATCACAATTATTTATCACGAGAGTAAAATTTGCTTTGTTATCCAGTGACAACTTTTCTCTTTGCTTCCATGATCTCTCATCACTAATTAATCACCCTTGAAATTTTCAGTTATTTATTTCCCAGATGACACATAAGAAAATATTAAGGAGTTTCTAAAGAATTATACTGAAATTATGTTTTACTGTTTTATCATTTGTTTGATTTTTGGTTTTGGTTTTGTTTTTTATTATATTATTAGAAGAGTGGCTTTGTGCTTTGAGAGTTCAGAATCCTTTAAGTAAGTAGTAGAAGTAGGTAGACTAAGACAGGTAATTCTCTAAGTGGGCTGAAATAACACTTTATCTCCTATAACATTAACATAATTAGTGGGTAATTGTGATGTTTCTTTCTACTGAAGCAAATGAAGCAATGGTTCAAGTAGAACAGAGAAAGCAATTCCGCAGTTCAAAGGATGTTGCTGTGTATTTCTGTAGTAAAAATTCATTATCCGTTCTTGTTAAAATGTTATTGTTTCATTAGCAGAAAAACCTTGAAGTGTACAAATAATGATGCTTTTGAAATATGCATGCTCAAAAACAGTTGTAATTAACTGGAACATGCAATCTGTCCAGTTATACGATTATTGCTGAATATCTAGCTAATATTATGTACGCTGTTACAAATAATTCAACAGGCATTAATTTTAGGAATTTAAATTCATATTTTTTAGGAATGTGACTATATGGTAATGGTGTTAAGATAGCTATGGGAATCTTAACTGATGAAGGGCTTTGCATGCCCTAAGATTTTTTATGTTTTCTAACATTATCAGTTGATCTATTAAAAAATATTCTCTTTCCCCTAAGACCTTCTCCTTATGACTGTCCCTAATATGCTGAACTTCAAAAAGAGATTTTAGCTTATGCTGTCTAAATTCACAGTAACATAATACCAAGGAGGTACATGATCCACCTGAGAGAAGAGTATATTGCTGAAATATAAAATTAGAATATTTCCCTCCAGTTATAGATGTTTAGAATTTTGCAGTAGTCCTTTCCCAGAACTAAAAGGCGGTCATGATAGCTGTTGACATTTTCTGCCTCTCAAAAAAAAAAAAAAAAAAAAAAAAAAAAAAAAAAGAAAAAAAGAAAAAAACAAAAGAAACCAACTTAAAAAGCAGTGTCTACCTTTTGGAAAACTCCACAGCTATGAATTTCTTCTACTCAGTAATCACTGACAGCTCTGCTGAGATGCTGGAAGGAAAACTGTGTCCTGTGCCCACATCAAGATATAACTGAGGTACTACTCTGTGTGGGAATGAAGGTGGAGAGAAAGAAAACAGAAATGTCAGTGAAGAGATAAGGTGGAAAAGCCCTGCTGAGAAGCATGCTATGACAAACAAATGGAGGCAGACTGTGGAAAAAAAGGAACAGAAAAGCATACACCCTGTATTGTTCAGTGGAACTACATTTCAGAAAGTCACAAAGCTATAACTGCTTTCTCACCTAACAAAAACTATTTCTGAAAGGCTAAGTAACTTATTTTCTCTGACCTATCTTCTCTGTCCAGAAGACTACCACAGGATACTTAAATTGAAGCTAAGTCAGATAACAAAAAATTCAGCCCACAACCAATTGAAATGAATGCATAAATCCAAGTTTATCACACCTCATTACTACTGTAACTTATATATTTGTCTCCATAGTTCTTTCTTCTTGTATTTTTTCTGTTGTACTATGTGGATTTTATGCTCCTCATCCAGGAACTGGATTTTTAAAAATCTAAATCACCTAAAGTGTTTTGGCTTTCTCATGTTTCCAATGTCTATAATGCAAAAGTCTTAAAGGCTTTTAGTTTTCAAACTGCAGATTCACAGTGAATATTCACGCACTTAAGCAAATTGTCTTAGTACCTTTCATAGTCAGTGGAGAGAAACAGAAATCTCTAATGTACCGACCACTAGACCTTTTTAGAGTTGTATGCAAAGGTGAGATTATTACACTGCATTTAATTAAAGGAAACATAGCTGATTAGCCTTGCATGTAGACATCTACAGAAATCAAA
Organism: Pseudopipra pipra; assembly: GCF_036250125.1. Lineage (NCBI taxonomy): Eukaryota > Metazoa > Chordata > Aves > Passeriformes > Pipridae > Pseudopipra > Pseudopipra pipra. The sequence goes on from NC_087550.1 coordinate 82,421,417, forward strand.
AATTAGGTAGTATAAACCTACATCTTATGCTTTACCATACAAGAAGAATACAAATATGCTACAGCCTCATGTGACAGAGAGCAGGCAACAGCATTAGGGGGCAGTCAGGAATATCCCTTTTGTTGGGACTGCTTTGAAGGCAGTGCCACTCCTCCTGGCCACAGATAATAAGGTCTGCATAATCACGTGCTGTAGCTGGAGAGTAAGTCACACACAGGAGATCCACTTGCCCACAGACATCTAGAAACTATCTTAACCATCAGTCCAACCCAAACTCTTTGGATGGCATGTAAACTTAAAACTGATGAAACCTCTTTCTTTAAGTCAGTTAATGTATTTCTCTTAAATTCACTCTTTACAGATTTTCGTTTCATTCCCTTTTTTTCTCACACATTTATGCCTTTCACTGATTGATGTTTCACTGCTCTCATTATACCAATGTTCTGAGGTTGGCAACAATAAGAATAAACTCTCACTATCACAATAGGAAATATATGTCAGTAAAGTATGGTAGTTAATTGCTGTTTGAAATCTCAAACATCTGCTTTCTTCTAATTGTTTTACAATACCATATGGGAACAGAAACCATGGGGTGGAAATTACTTATCCAAAATGGCAGGTGAAGTTGCAGAATAGGGAGGCATGTAAAATACTTTTATTTTAAATGGAGGTAGGTCACTGTCATGAAATCAGACAGAAAAAAGCTTTTAGGATCAAATACCACAACTGGCTATGCATTCATGGCCCTAAGGACCCGCATAGGCTGAACTGTGGGAACAGTGTCTGTGGTCTTGTAATGCTCTAATACACCAGTTTTACACACATACAAAAAACAACCAAAGCAAACAATTTGCAACATTGCATAGCTATGAAACATTTCTAAGACAAAAGAGGTTGAAAGATAAGACTTCAGGGATGTGCAAATACCAGCAATAAATTGCTAAAATAGCTACCGTTAGACTGACCGTGGATTAAGAATAGCTTCCATTCTGTTAGGAGCATCGGAACCATTTAATGCTGGATAGATTCAAGAAGCTTTCTATTTAGATGAAGCCTTTGCAAGGTACGTCAGAGCTTCTTACTGCCCTTAGTAATTTTCCTAAACAAATAACTGTAAATGTAATCTACCAGTACCTATTATAAGCTTTGTCTATATCATCAAACCATAGAGGAAAATATGGGCAGCAGGAATCCAGAATGGAGTATCTATTACACATATCTGGTGGAACCATTTTTCAAGAAAAAGGAGGAATATATACTTTTAAATATACATTTAAGTAATGCAGTTCGTTTATGACGCCTATTTTTTATTAAATCAAGCAACCCTAGAAGCATAGTTCTGATTTTAAGTATCTTTTTTACTTGATCCTGTGTAATAGAAATATGTTAAAGCATATGTAACTGCATACGTGTCTTTAAAACTTGTCTATGCCAAATTTGCAAGCACTGACTTTGAGACGTATAATAATAATCTAAATTTTTCTACTTTTACTGCACTTCTAAGGCAGGTCCAATAAGAATTCTCATTGTTGGGTGGACATCCAGCCACAAATCACAAAATCTGCTTGGAATAACGAGCTCGTAATGCCATACATCAATACACATTCATCCCTTTTGAGAACTTGGTGTGTAGGTTAAGTAAGGAGAGTACTTGGGGGCCAGGGGGAATGGTTGTCTTATAAAAGTGGTTTGCTTTGGACACTAGAGACTGTTCTCTTATATACCTGGAGTAACACTAAGTCACTACATACTCGTGACTTTGTAAGATGGCAAGGACACTGCCAGTCAGTAGCAGTTAATATTCTCACTTGGAAGGACTATACTACAATTTTTCATTAAAAATAATAAGAAAAAGTAGCAGCTGAACAGACTTACCATGCTGTGTCTCAATTGTAGAAGTGAGGAGTAAGATGAATAAAGTTAAATTGAACTTTGACTGCCACAAACGACAACATAATGTTATCTAATAGTAATCACCTAATCTTGTCTATTTTTGGACTGCCTAATTGTTTCAAGTTTTATTACAAACTGAATAAAGTTGATTTCTGTTAGGTCAAATGAACCTTGAATGAACCTCCGCAGGTTAGAATCTCACCCTGTACATCCAGATGATCCTGCCATATCTGCTAGAGCCACAGAAGGGAAAAAATTTCATCTGAAAGCATTAACTGTGTGAAGTCCAGTAGTCAGCCTAATGGAACTGAAGGGGCGGAAGGAGTTTGTTAGGAGCAATATGTAATAACTCTATTTAACGAAAGTACACGGTAGATTTCAGCCTTTGTTTAAGAAAAAAAAGTAGAAAATAAAAAAAAAGCAAAAGAAACAAACATTACTTTTTGGTCGAATAAAAGCAAATATTCAAAATGCTCTGACTTTAGACTAGTTCTATAAAAAACAAGTACCCCACAGCAGTTACTCTTTACTATTGTGATTATTAAAATGCCTAGTTCTCTGCAAGGGAAGGAGAAAGCAGACAACAATTTCTTGCACAGATGGAAAGAGCCATTGGACACAGATTGGTATTACTTTTCTTGTTTATATTATATCTAATCTGAGACAGCTCTTCCAGCTTCTTCAATGGAAGAAGACAAATCAACCTCTGAAAAGATCTATATCTTCCCATTTACTGTATGAGGTACCTCTTCAGTTAGCTCAGATTTGACACATAAACATTTCAGATGCCTAAAGTCAGAAGATTTCATTGATCTGTGGGTTGACCTGTTGGTCTTTGCTTTCCATAGTCAGCTGGGTATCTGGGCTACTAACACATAAATTGGCATCATATGCCAGAGCCTTGGGGAAGAGGGATTGGTAATGGGAACAGCTCACAGTGAGAAAGATATATGGGAACTGGCAGGGAGAAGTAGGATTATTTTTAAAAAAGAAACAGCAGGAGTAAAGCAAAAAGAAACTTTTAGAAAAGCAGAATGTTTAGTGTGTTAGAAATAGATATGGCAGCAACAAGGAGGCAAAGCTGTGCATCAAGTCTTCCCTCAGCACATCAAGTGTATGCTGAGAAATGCTAATGTGCAAAAGTCATATTCCTCCAGCTTTCTAGTAAAGAGTTCTATATGGTCATTTTTTATTATTTTGATCGCTTCCTGGGTCCCTTGGTTGTATTTTAATTACAAATTCCATGAGAACTGGAGAGAGTTTCCTCTCTGTAACCACTGATTAAAGAGCTCAGAATTTGCCTTGCAACATCATAGCAATATTGTCCTCTTGTAAGGAAAGGAGTTCCCGTTCAATAAAAAAAAAGAACTTTTTCAACTCTTTTCAGATACTTCTTGCTTTCATTTATAAAGTTACTTTCATGCAAGGAGCTGAGTGGATAATAAATATTTTACATGAATGCTCCAAACAAGGAAGATGAGACAAACATGGGATAAATGACTTTTCTGAACTCATTAGTGACAAAGAGGTAAGCCTTTAGGCTTTATCCTCCTCTGTCAGAAATAATACAGCTTTCACTGCAGAGAGAGAATCCTCTCTCCTCAGAGAGGATTTCTAGAAAAGCCAGAATCAGCTATACAAATCATGATAGGACATGATAAACATATAATAGTAGACGTGAGCTGTAGTTCAGCCATAGCATTATAACAGCAACCAGAAATGTATAAAATTTAATTCAAATCCAGGGCAGAATTAGATCATGTCCCATTTTTTTCCCATTTCCCTTGCAATTACACTTTTTACACTACAGAAATACGAAGGTCTCTGAATTCTCCAAAGAACCTCTCAAGCTTGAGGCATGAATCCACAAAGGTCTTCCTTCTGCTCTCCCTACTTTCTTGATGTTCTGGTAGAATATCTTGGCCAGGACTGTTCTTGAGCCACTATGCAAAACTGAAATACCCGCACATGATACTTCAGATTTTCTGATGTCATATTTATTGACATCAGAGAAGGATCAGTAACAAAAGATGAGTTCTAGGAAAACTGGAATTGTTTCAAAATATCTTTTCTTTTTAAAAAAAGAAAGATCATGGTCACAATCCATGGCAGTGCTAATGACAATAGTGGCAGGGCTGGCAGCAATAATTTAGGCAGGTGGAGGATTAGCACTGCTGGAAGGTGAAAGTGATCTTGGCGGATGGAGATTTGGTGAGACCACATACCTTGGATACAATTCTACATGATGGCTGTGGCCAGTCAATGTGTGACAAATTGATCATTATCAGTGATACTGGCAGCTCCAAAGTGCACAGCACACACAACCTGTTGAAACAATGTCTCTAAGTGTGACACAAGGCCCTGAGCATATGCCGAATAAACTATGTGGCCATTTAGGAGTGCTTTTTTTTTTTTCATTGTCTCCTGCTATGTATTTTATACCTATTATAACACCAAAACCCTCTTCTTTCACAGACAGTCCTCTTGAGATTTTGAAAGAAGAGTTCAGCAGATTAATAAAATGTAATAAAACAAGAAGTTTATGTGACACCAGTCCACAGTGTGAGGTTTCCTACACATTGGTAGCACTAGTACTTACTCATCGCCATTACATAATATGTTCAGTTATATCAATTACAGAGTGGCTAGCAAAAAAATCTAACTCACCCCAAATTCCTCCAGAGTGACTACAAGTTGCATTTTTAACTATTATTAGGTCTAAAATACAGATGGAGTGTGCAATGAAAATGAACCAAATTTTATGGCGCATCAAGGCACTACCTAGGAGGAAAGACCTGGACTTCCGGGGCTTTCCCCCGTGACTGTTTGCATATTTCATATCTCTTAAGTTAAAACACATTGTCAAGAATAGAATTTTGAAATGGTCTTATATTCTGCTGAAGTCCTATCTACAATGCTAAGCTGCATTGCTGCTTTTAATCTGCTGCTTTTAATACACAATCACTACAGTGTATAGAAGGCCAGGTTGGATAGGGCCCTGGGCAACCTGATCTAGCAGGTAACATATCTGCCCATGGCAGAGGGATTGGAACAAAATGATTTTAAGGTCCCTTCCCACTCAGACCTTTCCATAATTCTCTGTTAATAATTCTTGACTTATTGGAATAACACACAAAGCATGTAATTTTTGTCCTACTGGTCTGGTGTTTGATATCTCCTTGGCAGTTGCTACAGATCAGAAAATAAAAAAAAAAAAAAAAAGTTTGCCTTTTCTCATTTAGTCAGGCTTTTAAGACCTCCTAAGATACAGATCCAACTTCAACTGAAGTGCTATTCTGACCTGGGGTGGAGAATCATGTCAGACTTTCCCCATCTTTTCTGCCATAAAAGAAAATATGACTACTTCCATCTTGCATTCCTTCACAACTACAAAACAAGCATTAACAATATGAACTGATTTAGTGGTGGTATTGTGGTTGGACACTTGTACCATCAAAATATTACAGTATTTTAAAATATCAGTTATATAGGAGTAGTTTTTTAGGAGTCTCAGACTTAATATGTTGATTTAAATATGGCTGAATTAGGGTCAAAACTGCTTTAAGGGAGTTTTTTAGTATCACATTTGCTCACTTCATAAATATAACATAATACAAAAAGACTTTAGAGAAAAAAATGTGAATGACATAAAAAGGAGTAATTTAATATCATGTTAACTCCTTCTATATGATACCAGTTAATACTGCATCATGACAAAAACATGGTGTAAAGTATTCCCATATGATTTTATAACCATTAATACAAGAATTCCATATTTTATAACATCAACAAAACAGATGAACCTCATCTACTCAAACTATGGAACAGTGAAAAGAACAAATGTCTTGTGAAGAGTGGAAATAAGAACAATGTGTCTGAGTTTAAACAGTGGAAATAAGTTGTGGACATTGTGCATGAAATAATTATTTCTGCAATGAGGCTCTGCTGTTCCTGCATTTGGTCTATATGCATGTAAGGGCACACAATCCAGGCATTTCAGAAAAAAATTTCCAATTTATTTGACATGTAGAGAAAGTCAGATTTGAACACAAAGAATCCTTTTTAAAAAAACCCTTTTGAAAATGGAGGATTTATTAGGAGAATAAAAGAGAGAAACATATTTCACTTAAAATATATAGTGTTTCCAGTCTGAAAGTATTCTGCCTGTGAACCTCAGATGGCTTTTCCTAAAGAGTGTGATGTCTGAAACAGAGTCAAGGGTTTACCAAATCTTTTGAGGACAAATAATCGTGCCAATATACCAAATATTCTCCACATGTCAATGATTTTTTTTCCCACATGAATATCTAACTAAAGTTGGCATTTGAACAGAAAGACAAAAAGCTACTCAGCATATGTTGGGATGGAAATGAAAATAAATAAGCCCATACTAAATAAGAGCACAAGTAGCCAAATGCAAACATGCTTGTACCAAAGGCAGAAATCAAGACCCTGATAAAAGCACCAGGAATACTGCAGGCATATTCAGAGATCCAGAGCTCACATTGTGATCCAGAGCCTGTTCTTTTTTTAAACCTCAATCAAGGTTTAACTAAAGTTCAAAGAAAAATTAGTTAAGGGGGCTGAATGTAACCACAAAAAAAGAGGAAATATATCTCTCTAATTAGCTAAAATTCGAAGCTAATGACACTAATTTGATGACATCTAAAATTTTGGAATCTTTTATCGGTTTATGTGACATTCTCTTTGACACACCTTATTCTGTGTCTTGCCCTGAGATTTGGATCAAATGTCTCAATCTTTATCAAAACAAATGGACTCAGGTACCTAAAACAGGACACTGATAAACTGCTATTAGTTTTCCACTCTCATTCCTTTCTGCACTACATCTTGTGAGTTGTCTCAAGATATATGCTACAAAGCACTGCACTGTTTGATTTTAGAGTTTCACAGTTCTCTCCAGCCCTGTTTCTACCCTTTTGAGTCAGCCTGAAGCTCCTGTCACAAGTTGATCAAGATAGTAGGTATTCCTCTCCCTAAATTTCCTGTAAGCTGTCAGCCTAAATGAGAAATTCCCGGACTAAATCCAACACAAACATATAGGAACTAACTTTGCAAAATGAATCCAATTTCTGAGGCTAATTTACTTATGAAGCAAGGCCTGAGAAGCCTCTTACCCTATACTTACAAACCCTACTAAGAAAATCTAATATTTAGTACCCTCTCTATCATATGTTCATTTTACATCAAACGGCCTTTGGATGAAAGAGGGAAACAATTTACGGTGCAGTCACCAGAGTCTGTTGTGCAGCAGACTGATATTTTTCTTGTTCTTCTTTCACTTAAACAGCACACATTCAACATGAAATTTTGATAGGGTGTCCTTCTTGATGGCTGTCCAGGTATTTTAACCTACACTGGTGATGAGGGCACTCAGATAGGGTTGGGAGGACAGGTACAGATTTCTGGATGACCACATCACATAACATAACAATCACACTCCTTGATTCTGTGAAGATTAAGTGGATCTCCTTGAAGCTCTGGGTTACAAGTCACTGAAAGTTATTGAATGTTTAAAAATTATCTCTGGATCAGTAAGTCTCTGAGACAGAAATATTTGGATGCTTGTACAGAATAGACTGAAAATATCACTGTTTGATTGATTCTTGTGCTTTCCCCTAAGTTAACTTTTGGTCAGCATCAGATGCAGAATATAATGTCAGTTGGATGATTTGTTTGGTCTTTCCAGTAGTATGATACAACGTAGGCAAAAGCGACAACAGAGTTCTCCCACAAAATAATTCATGGGTCGAAGACAACAGACTGCTCATTCTTGTGCTCTCTGACTGGGGCTGGATTGTCTTTAAGCTCTCATAAAAGTCGTGTTGTGTTTGCCCCATTACCTCTTGTAGCCATGGTCAGTAGCTGGAGATGTACCCAGGTTTATCATGGTACTGCTCTTGGGCAGCTTGCAAAGCGTAGTCATCCCTGCACTGGCTCAAATATACAGCTGGTGGCAGCACTACCATCAAACATTCATTAACAGGAGAGCTCCAATTATTCCTTGAAAAGCATAAATGGAGTTGTGTAACATGGAAGGAAGGATAGTAGGGCATAAGCTTCAGACATGTTTGCCTTACACTAACTTCAGTTGTGGTTCAAACTGCACATAGCTTCACCAAGACTGCTAAGATGCCCTTATGGATGTTAGAGGCGTTGGCATCAAGCACACTTTGCTCTGAATTCCACCTGAGTGCCTAACAGACACAGGTGGGTATTTTGACACCCTAAATTTAGGTACTAGTGTTCTTTGTGATAATACATCTTTTTGCAAAACTGAGACCTGCAAGTCAAGATTTCAGTAACACTTCTTCCCCTGAGTTCATCAGGCACTCTGCAAAATTAAAGGGCTTAAAAGGCAACAATCCAGGATAAATAGGCAGTCTCACAGTGAAGGCTTGCATGAACAGGACCTTACTAGAACACACTGAATTAGTGGTGATATAGTACCGAATTCACTTTGGTTTGACGAACACACAGCTAACCAGCCTTAATAAGGAGCTCTGCTATACTGAATCTGGATTTCTCTACACTCTGTTCTCCTGTTCCCAAGGACCATGTCAATTGCATTTTGGTGACTTGAATGGCAGAGACATAATTTCTAGAAAACCATTCATATTATAAAGAAGCAAAATAATCTCATTCTGAAACGTACCTTTCATATAGGCACACAGAAGAACAGGACGTGAATACATGTATTTCAGGGATATTTAGATAGAAACCTAAGTTTTGACACAGTTCAAATTAAAATAGGATTAATGCTTGAAGAAACATTACCCTCCAAATCACTACCTGGAGTTGATGAGTGCATGGACTGGAACTGACAGGTTTCAGAGCTTTTTTTTTATTATTACTAATATAATTATTTACTGTCTACAACAGTCTTTCAGAAAAAGAAAGAACTTTGTTCACTCCCCTTCATCATTTCAGAGTTTCAAACTCAAGGATATCTCTCTCTCTAACTGCCAGGTTATATTCCCCAACAGAATATTAATTTCCTTTTTCTTCTTTCTGAAACCAAAGTGAGCAAAATTTGTGGGCTTACCAAAAGAACACGTATCTGGAGGTCAGCAGATTGTTAGGAGGTTTGCTTCCTCACAGCTATAAGGGAGCAAAGATAACCAAAGATCTCTTGGTTAGAGTCCTAGACCAGCCAAGATATTTTCTATTAACCAGCACTAAAATAAATAAATAAATAAATAAATATTACGATAATAATGATAGTGACCACAAAAACCACCAAACGAACAAACAAACAAACCCAAAAAGAAACCAAGAAGTCTATAAAACAGGGACTAGTATTCCTAAACAATGAGAAGCTTTCAAGGGACTGTAAAGGAGACTTAACATTCAGATGGGTGCACTACTTGACAGCAGCTCATTTATTAGTTTTTTGTATCACCGTTTCAGCTTAAAGCATGTATATTCTCCCCAAGTCCTTCCTTTTGGAAGACAAGTCCTTTACTTCTTCAACACTACTTTTACTATGTCTTGTGTTGCAGTTAACTAAACTAAATATGTTGCAGTTGAGAAAACATCTTTCAAATATTGTCAGCAGCAATCCAAATTATATCAGCCTGCTTCATTAAGAAGCTTCAAATACACTGGAGTGGAACCTAAAACATGTTAGTGCAATTTGAGGGGCTCTGTGTGTAGCATTTGTCCTTTTGAAGATATCACCTTTCTTTGAATGTAAAAGCATGACCGTGGTATTCCCCACTTTACACCCCCAAATAGGTGTGACTTTTTCTCTTTGCTTGCCTTGGGACATATTGCTAAGTTCCTTATCCAAATACTTGTCAATTTTTGCAGCCTTTGAGAGGCTCATCCAGTTCTGAATTAACCTCCAGTTCCCACAGCAATGGAAGACTTTTTCCTCAGAAGCTTTACACTTCTATTTCTCAAGATCCTTTAATCTCCATGCTTCCCTTCCTAGCCCCAAACCCTGGCAGCCAGCTCTAATTGTCTTAACCGAATACAAGTGAATTTCCCACTTCCCACTACACTATAACTGAGCTTTGTGCTATAACTGGTTGCATACATCTGGATTTTTGATTCGGCTTTCCCACAGTAAAGAAAATTCTTGCCAGTCAGGTCAAACTAGTTGATGAGTGAACATCTTGACTAAACATACCTGACCTGATGCTAACTTTCAGAAAAAAAAAAAACCAACACTTTTCTTCTCGTTCTCAGAAACCTCAATAAAGTGTAGATTTTTTACTTAAAGTGATAATTAAATGTATGAGTTAACTTCATCAATCTTGTATTCATCTTTTACAGTCTTCTAGTACATTATGAAGAAAGTAACAATAAAAGTTTTCACACTAGAAAGAAATACTAATTTAATATGTCTTCTACACAAATAAACAAATATTAGGGCTTGTTAAAATAGACACTTGGCCTTTTAGCTGTGATGTTTACTAAAGAAAAAATATAATACAACACTGAATTCAGGATATGGTGCCAAGGGTTTTGTATAGCCTTAATTTTGTTTCTTCTTTTTTAGCATGTTTGTGAATTGCTTTAGACAAACATATAGTCCCAGTAGGCTTCGGAGCTATATATATTTAAAAAATAATATAAAACTACATTAATATATATAGTTTGACTATTATAAAGAAGAATTCTCTGTATAAGATGGGGAAAAGATTTTTCTGACTGAGTCTAGTAATAAAACTATACATATAGTAATATCCATATTTTTCACATAGACAACATTAGATCTGTTAGCCAAACCAATTTTTAAAGAGAAAGACAAAAACATGTTCTTCAATTTGTTGTATGCTACATTTAAGCTATTTTTTGTTACTGATAATGTGTAAATTTTGAATAATATATATAAATCAGATATTTATGACTAACCAGTAGTCTTTTTCCAGCATTTCACTATTCATCTGGGGACTGAGGGATTTCTTTCCAAGACAACCATTACACAAGCATTCTGTTTTTTCAACTTGAAGTACAATATACTGTTTTGCTTTCATAAGACAAGTTAACACACTCCTGAAAAAAAAATAAAGCACATGATATAACAAGCTTCAATATTTCCTCTTGGGAAATAAAATATTTCATTTTGTAATGATTAGAATAACAAGCAGACAGTTGGCTGATGGTACAAATGTACCATTTTCCGTTGTTCATATCAGAGTTCTCATTTAGTGTGAGTTTTAATATCATTTAAACATTAAAGTGTTACAGATCCCAAGGTCAGAGGGTCCATGAGGTGAATTGCTCTAGCCTCCTCTGTATTGCAAAACATTTAACACAACTAAAGTGTTCTGCATTGATACCTAAAAATGAAAACATTACAATCATGAGAAAACAAAGCTTTTGTCTTACTCTCAATTTAATTCCACTGACTACTTTTGTGTTAATTGCTGGTATGTTCCATAGTCTTAAGAATACCAAAAGTTGTAAAATGTCCCACCAGTGAACAGTAATACAGAAAAGTCTTCTTTCAATTATTGATTTAGTATTTCAGTCATAGCATTTGCTTTGAACAGTCATTTGCTTTGAACAACCTGTATGTGCTTTTGAAGCAGATATGACCCAGCTTCTCATAAAAGACAAAGGCAAACTGCCACAGCGTGACTTCTGTGAGAGCACCCATTCTGTAATAGCCTGCAGTGCAGATATCTCACTAGGGTTTGCAATGAAAATGTTCCATACCTCTATTTGCCCAAGCTACTAGGTTATAGGCTATTCCAGCCACAGACATTCCTCTGAACCACTGTGCTGGAACACACTCAGGATTCATGGATCTGCTGAGAAGGACCGCAAAAGAGTGAGCATGTCTGTACAGTTAAGGATACTTAGGAAATGTGGTTTAAATCCACAGACCCAGGGGAGGGCTTCGCACTTCATCTATAACTACTTTGATCAGCAGTAAATCTTTCCTTTTAGAGGGTACTCATTACACATCCAATTTCTCAAGCAAGTTTGCAAGTGTCTACCTTCACAATAGGATTTTAGTCTGTAAAATCATGCTGAACAGAGGTATAAAAGATGACCTGGAAGTGGCTGGGAAGTGGCTCAACAAAGGCATTTAGCCCTTTGTATATAAGGCTTATTATAGGCTCTTCTTGGAGCCTACTTTTGAAGGTAAATCAAATACAGTGATGAATTGAGAAAAGTAACTGAAACTTGAATGAAACTTCACATTGAGAAAGACCACTCCACTGTCCAACACAAATGGTCCTTACCTGGAAATCTCTGAACATCTTACAAATAATAACTCTAACTTGTTGATCTTTTTTTCTGCAAGAATCCTCCGCATTCAGAGCTTGTGAAGAGATTAAATAATGTTATATTGGAGCATTGTGCCTATATTACCAGATCAGAAGTACGCCTGAGTTCTTAGATCAGGTTGTAAATCATGTACTGAGACATAGCTGGCCAACATGAAATCAGTTCCTTTATGAATTTCTCATCCTCTGACCTGTTTTCATTATTTCTTTTTTTCCATCTTTACATTCAGCAGAGGGAACATAGATATCTACATGAGACATCTACATGTTATATCTATTTGATACATGTATATATGTCTACACAATACATCTACATGAACATGTGTGACCACAGTCTTGATCTAGAAAGCTGAGGAAACTCTGAAGACTGCCCTCTCAAGGACAAGAATTGATTGTCCTTTGACAGCGAGTGAAAATGAAAATTAAGTTTGAGAAAAATATATTTGGAGATATTCCCCTCAAGCACTCACATTTTGAGTTAATTTGTGCTGTTAATAGCAAAATGCGAAGTTCTTGTTTTATGTTTGTGGTACAGACTGCTACATATATCAGAGAAGATAAATAAAATTCATGGAATCATAGAACATCCAGAGTTGGAAGGGACCCGTGAGCATCATCATAGTCCAACTCCTGGCCCTGCACAGGATGGCCCCAAGAATTACACCATGTGCCTCAGGGTGTAATCTAAACTCTTCTTGAACTCTATCAGTCTTGGTGCTGTGACTACTTCCCTGAGGAGTCTGTTCCAGCAACCAACCACCTTCTAGGTGAAGAATATCCAATATTCCTAATATCCAACCCAAACCTTCCCAGACACATGCCATTCCCTCAGTTACTGTCACTGGTCACTAGAGAGAAGAAATTGGTGCCCTACCCTCCCCTTCCCCTTGTGAGGAAGTTGTATAGACTGCAATGAGGTCTCCCCTCAGTCTCCTGTTACTCATTCCTGCTATTTTTGCAGCTCCAAGCACTAAGTTTGAGAGCTTTGCAAGCTGTTCCTGGACAATTCATGAGTAGGAACAATGGTAATGTGTGTGTTGAATAAATTGTTTGCTGTAACTTATTTGTTCAATCCTTATTTAAGCCTAACTACAATATATTTTCAGCACTCTAGTAACAAATAGCTTCCCCAAATAAAAGGTTTTTGTTGGAGTTTCACCTGCTCTTGTTGCATATGCACACCTGGTAGGCTTCTAGACAAATACCCTAAATATTAAAAAAGAGAATAGGAAGTTCATGTCAGCTGAATGAAAAAGCTGTGAAAGTCACTTCTTAACAAAAACACATCTTAAAATATGAAATAATCTGGTACACAAAACCAAATGACCATTCAGATAAACCTAGTGGAATCTCTCTGTATTTAGAACCAACACATCCAGCTTTGGCATGAGAGCTAGCATGCTTTCTCTCTCTCATTTTTTTGGTCTAGAATTGCAGTCTGAAGTTTTATTTCCAAATTCGTTCTCATAACCAAAACATCTACAATTAAAGGTTTTCATCTTGACAGTGCAGGAAGTCACATTCTGGGCTGTGTTCCTGAATTTCATTTTGTTCGTTTTCTTATTTTAAAACAAAATATTTTGACTTCCCATGCCACCTGCAGAGTTTTAGCGCGTATCTAACTGTCTCCAAATCTCTTTCCCACATACCGAACAAGCTGCGTGCGTTCTCCTCCAGGTTAGCTGTGTCTCAATGAGAACTGGTTCCACTGCTTCACCTTTTCTGCAGGCAAGGGGAATACCTAGAAAGGGGAAAATTTGGTTAACAAGTTCTTGTTGTTCTCCCCACCAAAAGAGCCACTAGCTATATTTCCCTAATACAAAAGATAATTTGTATGTTTATCAACATGTGTGGTCTGCTTATAAAAACAGATTTTAACACCATTTATAATAGTTTCATTTTATCAGTTTCGCTGTAGCCTCTTTGGTTTTTTATTGATGCTGTAAGTCTCATATAAAACTGGTGTTTAAAAGGTGTTTAATTTTGCTTCATTTTCTAAGATATAATAGCATTTTATCCACATTTTGAAATAATTTATAAGATTTAATCTTAATATAAATATGCTTTTAAAGGTAGTACTAAATAAAATACTAAGGAAGGTATTTATGTATAAAAGAACCAAAGAAAGGACTTTGTGCTCTTATTCTTTTCTATTCCTTTTATAAGTGCAAAATACAGGTAATTACAGGCCTGAGATTTTGTAATATCAAACAGTAATCAAAATTCACTGTACAGCATGATACATAAAATTTTGAAAAATACATTTATAGAATGAAAAATGGTTATTTAGCAGTAAATAATATCTCTAAGAAAAATAGTGCAGGCAAAATTTAAAACTATAGAACTTTGCTGAAAATTGAAGTGGAAATTCTGGTCAAAATTGAGAGAATCAAGGAAGCAGAAGTTTTTTCTCAGCCACTTCTCAGATGAGGATTTACTGAGGAGACTAGATGAAAATCACATTGAAACTTTGAGAACGTCAGTAAGACTGACAGGTTCCTCAGTCATGTTGAGTCAGTGACTGCAATTATCAGGTCAGTAAAATTATAGGATTCAGGCTATTTTGTTGGAAATCTTTCAGATAACATTCTTATTCCATTAAGAGTCAATAATGAAAATATCTGAAAATGACCCTTACCCCTAAGTGGTGGACTGGAAAATAATTTTTCTTATAATAAATTAAACTCGTCAAATGTAGATATCTACCCTATTATCCAAATCACAAACACTATCATATATATTTTGTGTTGAGAAATTAAAAAGCAATAATGACAAAAAATGTGGTTTGCTTATTTTCTTTCAGAGGATCATCAAGAACTCGAGCACTTCAATTCTCAATCAGGCAGGAATCTGATTTTACATCAACTGGGGACTTGCCTGCATAAGACTTGTAGGATAAGGTCTGAAGAGTTTTTTCCAGAGCAATATGCAATACGTTAGAGTATTCTGGCTTTAGTCTTGCCAAGAGTTACTCCTGTGGCTACCTTCACGCACTTGATTTCAATAGAACTCTTCACAGGTGTTAAGTCAGGCATGTATAACACAATTTTCATGGTCACTGGCCATACAGTTCTGGAAAACACATGGCTATGTAGCTATATATAGGTCAAAGAAAATTTAAAGATATACTTAAGAGTATAATTATATAAGATATACTTAAGAGTATAATTATATTTTAAAAAAAATATGTTTTTGTGATTTGTTTTATATTCTGTGTTATTACTTTAAAAGGTATTAATTTTCATCTCTACTGACTACTTAAAACTGGTTCACATTTGGGATGTGAATACAAATTAAATATATATACATATATAATGTTTATATTTTCCTTAATTAGATCAAGATTAAAATAAAAAGTCTTCACTTCCATGTTTCTAGTCTATGGCTTCTTCTCTGACTTTCAAACTGCCAACCCAGTAATGGGTACATCTTAACAAGCAATATATATACATTTTTCATACACTTTACAATCTCCAAACTTAAATAGCTTATGAAATAAATGCAGACAGCCTTTTTCTTTCCTCAGTATTTATTGTTATTTTTGTCAGCTTCAAAGCAGGAATTGCAGGCACTTTAGTAAATGTAGTAAAGGACAAATGTCTGAACTCACTGTGTTTTCTATATAGTTTGGTTTCTTTTACTGAACTTCTGATTTGTAACTGCTCACTGTGTGCTCTCTAAATGAATAACAGCCCAGCATCCCTTACAGCAACTGAGTACTCTGTCTCTTTGTTTTTTAAGTAGAAACATCCTCCAAATATCAAAGCCACATTCATTGAAGGCACTATTTATTTCTACAGCTATGTACATAACATATGGGAAAACTGACAGTAATAAACTCCTCACTGGGACATCATGTGAGTGAGACTGTAGCTTCACTCCTGCACTAAGAATATCCATAGTTTGCTTGGGATTTCTTCTCCCTTGACTGTGCAGATCAAGGGCTTATTTGGATGACATGGCGGTTCCTCTGTGACCCCTATAGCTTGATTTCCTTACCCTGAAATCCACAAAGGGCTGGTAATCACCCAAGTCTTGTCCCACTAGGAAACTGGGATGCAGCCAGAAGGTGTGTCTGGACCCAGACCTCCTGTGTTCTGTTGTCAAGACGTGACTAAGTCATTTAGTGTGGTCTGTGCCGGATAAACTACCATATGCTTCAATTCCCTTGAACACGTCTCTTTTTTTAATGCCTGGAACATATATCCAGAGGGAATTCAAAGATTTTTGACATTTGTTCAGGATTTCTGGATGTCTGGCAACCTAATCGGAGCAGTAGTGGAGAAAATCTGGACATATCCACTCCACATGCACGTATCAACTTTACAGTGCATTTGCAATGAGGCCAACCGTTCCACTATGCATGTGTTGCACAGATGGCCTGTGTGTACACTGTAAATATGATGTAAAAATTACTGAGAAACACATGCACAGAGAGTCTGTAGCTTCCTGGAAGCCTCAGGCTCATTGCACTTACCCTTACTATGTAAATGCATGGCAAACCTGTTTGGAAAATCCTCCTCATGATATATGATCTCTCAATGTGATAGAGGGATATCCTGGAGTGGATGAAACAAGGGCGTGAAAACACTTTTACACCAGAGCCTGGAAATGGTTCTGGACTTTGTGCAGGCAAACAGTATCTAGCACCCTGATAAACAAGACACCTCCCTGGTTACCACATGGCACCACAATGTCTCTCAGCTTTTGTAGGAGCTCAAAAGAAGCTCCTGGGCCATATGTCTTGCTATGCTATAATAGGTGAAGCAGGCAATGTGCAAGCATGACCAAACTCAGACTACCCCACGGGCAATTTAACTCAGAGGGTTCTGCAAGTTACACCAAAAGCAGCCTCCTCATCAGAGAGCTTGTACTATCCTCCCTGAGAGAGAAAATAAATGTTCACAAGTGTTAAAAATACTTAGCAACCAAGAATGAGGAAACTACCATCTTTGAGAGTTCAGAGGCAAAATCATCTCTGTGCTTTCACATACAGCAGACAAACAAGCACCCACAGAGAACAACAGTTTGGGGAAAACAGGTAGCATCAGAAAGAGGCACCCTCAGGGAAAACACTGCAGCTCGGTGCTGCCAGAATCAGAGGCACATGAAAAAGGAAGCTGGGGAAGAAGGAAGAAGGAGACAAACCAAAAACTTGAGAGTGCCCTTTTCTGTAAATGAAAACAGCTTCAAAGAAATCAGAAATATTCTACAAAGCAGTAGTAGTATGTAATTGCTAAATGGTCAGTTGGGAGTAATGTTATAGCCTCATAGGAGGGTAAGTTGAAGTTGTGTTAATCACAGGCTATTAGCTAGCTGGAAATCAGGTTTAAAATAAGCCTGAAAGTCAAGAAAGCCCAACTCATTAAATAGTATTTAGCACTTCAAGTGCATCGAGAAAAAAAAGATATGTCTTTCCCACTGTCAAGCTCAGGTTTACTAGTGTTCAATTCTTCACTGAAAATCCTGAGAAAATAGGCCTTTTTGTTTCTTTTTTTTTCCTTACAGCCAGGGATCAGACACTCATATGAAAAATTCAGCTTTCTTGTGGTCTTTTTTTTTTCTCCCTTGGCTTTTAAATTTCTAACAAATATCATCTTACAGAAGAGTGTGAGCCAGTAAATCCTAAAACCTTAAAACCAAGAAAGGAAAAGAAGACTGTTTAAAAAACAACTAAAACCAAAAAAGCTCAAAACTTTTTTTTTGGAAGTTACATTTTGAGTTTGTTTAATGGCATTTAAATTATCAGGACTGGCAATCCTGCAAACCATGTCATCTTATATGACCTAGGGAAGATAAAACAGAGAAGGTTGTTTACGTTTAATCAAGGTACAGAAGAACAAAATGCTTACCAAAATCTACAATCAAATATAGGTGCAGGTGAAGAAAACACAGCAATTTCTCAAACTTGAGTGGTTTTAGCTGTAGTGTCCTTTGAGATTTTGTCGTATTGTGTAAAGGATATAAAAATCTAGATGTTGACACAGAACAGTCATCTTTTATATGATTTTCCCCCCTTGAACTTAGGACACCTTGCACAGCAGAGGAGGCAACAGAATGGATATGTGCCTAATTCCAAGGAAGGGCACTAAGCTGGGGAAACTGTTGTTACAATGGCAGTTTCCTGTTGAACACTTCGAGAAATAGAATAATTTTTCTGTCATCAAAAACAAACTAAGCATATCAAGGTATCGAACAGTAAAAGATGTCATATTTGATTACAGAACCCAAATATATTGTTCTAAATACATTTTTATATGTGTGTATGCAAACATTTGATGTATATTCAGAAGTACCTATGGCCCAAATTATTTGATGATTAAATACATTGCTTAAAAAAGAAATTGAATAGTACTGGACTATTTTGATGTTATGTAAATTTAATATTGTCTTTCCTATTTCTCTTCTGGCTAAAACCTGAACCTGATACACAGATTGGACGATTTTATTTTGCTCTGATTACTTTTTAAAGGGTTTTTTGAATTATTTTTTTTTTTTAATGCAGCAGAAAATTTGGGTCTAATTTTCTGATATTGTTACCAAAACTGTTTCTGGAAAAAAAGATGTGTGCCAGGGTTGTGATCCTATATTGATGAAACAGCATTGGAACTCATGAAGCAGGTTAAGTGCCAATACAAACTAATAATTATCAGTTTAATTAATCTCTCTTCGCATTTTCACAGAGATATAATCATAAGCAATATTGCATTATTTAGATGAGCTGCAGATTACATTACAGAATGTCTTGTTTTAAGAGCCACATGAATTAAAGTTTCTCTGCTAACTAATAAGATGTAAGTTCTATTCCTCCCTTTTCCATCACCATATTTAGCCGGAATTTCCTGAGATCCACAGAAATTATTTCAAAACATAATGAGTGATGGCTAAACACTGAAAGGTTTGCCAGTTTTGTTTAATTATGATTCTAATAGTTCAGTTGCTTTTCCAAACATGATCAGGATGTAGCCAAAGATCTTTTATACTGGTAAGCTGACTGTAACAGGCCCTTTGCAAGATTTCCAACAGTTACTTTAGAAACAGACTTTAATCCAAGCCAGTGAAATCTGGTGCCTGCATTTCACAGATTGGATTGAATTCTTATGGTCTTGTTCTGTCCAAGGTTAAAAGAGAAAAAAAATTATCATTGCTTTAGAATTTTATATCTCTGCTACTGGTACTGTCCAATATAAGCTAGACTAAAGTATGGAATTTATTTTTTTTTTAATTACACATAGGCAAAATACAGTTTAGGCTAGATTAAAAAAAAATATAAATCAAATAAAATACATTTCTTTCTTTACTGGAGATATTGCAAATAAATAAAATTGCAGCCTCTCCAGTAAAGAAATAACTACTGGAACCTAAAGAAAATTTGATGTAATTTATTCAGAATTTCTATGCAGTTTTTTGCAAATTAATTAGCTTGTCTGTAGCCTGTTTTCTCCTAAATCTAAATGTGAGTAGTGCCTTTTTTGTCTTCAAAGGAGACAGAGAAACACATCATATTGTAAAACAATCCTGTGATGTTAGATGACTAGTTTGAATATCAAAATTCTTGTTAAATATATGTGTTCTATTGATCTAGGAAGACTGGATCTAAAAATCAGTATATATTTAGAGTACCATGAGCTACAGTGTAATAAAATGCAGAATTACTGATTATTAAATCTACTTTTATTCTTTTTGTTGAGTGAGGAAACAGAATCTTGCTTTTAAGTGTTCATCAAAACCAAGGAAATTCACTAAGAAGAATGCCTGCTTCCAAAGAAGAGTTCAATTTCAACTTGAGCTAAGGCAAACAAGGAAATTTGCAATTGAAGCTGACTTCCAATATCTGTGCCCAACAGGATGCCTCCTGAACCACTTCCTTCATGTGCCCCTATTGTGTCTTGGAGGGCAGATGGCCTGTGAATTTCCTTATTATTAGTTTATACCCCACTGTTAATTCCCTTATTCTATTATGCTTATTTTAGTTATTACATTTAATTTCCTCTTTTCATGGTGCAGATATGACCCCAGAAGGATAAACTACCCTCAACCATGCAGACACACTGAGACTCAGTTATCCTCTAATGAGTTAATGTGGTATTGGCCTATTGACAGTTAACATAGAAAAAACAGATTCATTACAGCTCTGCTTCTATTTACCGACCCTTTCAAACCTTTTGAAGAAAAAGATCTGAAATATCTGAAATTTCTCTCCCTCAGCAAGACACTTGTGTAAAAAAAATTACTTGGTCTTTTATGACATACTTGAAGTATTTATTGTCAGATACAGAAATGTTTAGTCAAGTACCTTTTATAAAAATATTCCACTTG
The DNA here is from genome assembly GCF_036250125.1 of Pseudopipra pipra. Lineage (NCBI taxonomy): Eukaryota > Metazoa > Chordata > Aves > Passeriformes > Pipridae > Pseudopipra > Pseudopipra pipra. Next base: position 82,441,897 of record NC_087550.1, read on the forward strand.
TTTTTTCACTCAAATCCTAATCCCACTACCTTTGCTTTAAAACTCTTTGCACAGTTAAATCTTTAGTTTCTATTCACCTAACACTTTAACAGTGACTTGGTTTTTTGTTGAATTGACTGGACAACTGTGTGGCCAGAGCCTCACTGGCCTCCTTTACTTTGCTTCTATGCACTTTACAGTGAACTGAAGATTAAAGTGCTCATTTAGTCCTCTGTCATTACCAGATCCAAGCTTGTCAAGGGATTACCCCAGATGCTGGGTCAGCCTGTCATTAATAAAAGTGAATGGCACAAGCAGGTAGACCTACATGGTGGAGCAAAGTCCATGTCCTGAGGGAAAGGGGCACACAAGCCTGGACCAGGGCACAGTGTGGTCACCCTGCACCTCTCTGTGAAGGGGAACATTGTTTCTGTTCAGACAGGCCTGACTCTTGACTTAATTTGATGCTTCCTTGCTATTGAAGTTGATAGCTCAGTTGAAAAGCCTGATAAGTAACACACGATCAAGTGTGCTTTTAAATTATTTTTAAGCTTTCCCAGGCAGTCAGTTCTTCTTTCAACACTCTAGTTGCTCAGAGAAAACTACATTTATGGGTATCTGAAGTAGGGAAACCTACAGATCACAAAGAGTGAAAAACTTGAGATGATGCAGTGTTCAGATTAAACTTGACAGGCTTGGACTAGGTAATGACATAAGAATGGATGAATCATACAGATGTCCTTGAAACTGACATAAAAAGTTACCATTGCCCATGCTTTGGCATGGTCATCCATAATTATCGTGGATTCATAGTAGTAATTATGTGAGTTTAGCTTCCAGTGTAAGAGAATTTGCCCAGCTTGCACTACTACCTGCACTACCATAAGCATTTGAGCCTAGTAATCCTACTTCACCTACAAAATGGATTGTTTTCGTTATGCCTTTTTGTTTTATTTCAGTAAGTTATTTAAATGTACAGTGCAAATAGGAGAATGAGTTTATAGCCTTGTAGTTACTTTTTTCCAAACAGGATCTGGGCATTGCTCCAATTAATATTTATTTTCTGCAAAGCATATGCTTTTAGCAGAAGAGTGTGAAAGAGACCTCTATATAGCTATTAGCTTTAAGGGATTAAAACATCTAGGTGTCAAATGAGATACTTAGATAGAAATCCTAATTCAGTCAGAGGAATAAAAATTTCAACATGAATATCTTTCATCCTGGATCTCCTGATTGTTGCACAACTAGAGAGTTAGAGGGGCTCCATCAGTGTCTCGATTTTTCTTCCACAAAAAAAACCCACAGGCCTCACTTAAACGTGCAAAGACATATCTATGCAAATATAAAATGGCACCCAGAGGTAGCTCAAGTCTTCATGAATTTCCTATCAGCTACCCTAGGTTGCTTCATATTTTACTATGGAGTTTGTGATGCCGGTTCTCAGGAGTCTGAATTGTAACATACGCAGTGTGTGGAGCAAGGTATAATTCCAGTAGGTAGCAGGATTTCTAAGTATTAGTCATTCTAATATCAAAATCCTTTTGTGAGCTTAGCCCAGAGGATTATTCTCATATTTAAGAGGTACAGACTCATGAAGGACAGATCCAGCTGAATATCTTAAAGGATTTAAATAACTACTGTTTATAACAGTGGGCAAAGTGAATTCATACTTTGTCGGTTTCTGCTAACTTCTCAACATGTCAAGGCAGTATATTTTTGTGTTATGCAAATATCAAAGACAAGATCTTTTTCTGGAATCTGTGTTTGCTTACAGTCTTATATAGCATACATAAGAAGCAGTGCCGTGATGAGGTACTTCATGGCAGGGAAAAACACATGCTTTCAGCAGAATACTTACAGAGAGCATGATGTTTCTGGTAAGGGAAAATTCCATAGGTGGCATTTTTATCTCAATAAAATTAAATTGGTAATCTTTTCTTTAATATTTGGTAGCATTTTGCTCAGTTGGGACCTACATGTGGCCTGAGCTCATTTTTTCTCCCAACTTTAGTATAGCATTTGGTAACTATTGCTCTTTTTCAGTCTTTGTCTCACTACCCTAACACACCTTGTAATTATTCCTCCATATTGGCTTCCTTTCCGACTGAAAGCTGCCATTTCTCCTTTATCAAAATATTTTAATATGCATGCAATATCTTTCACCCAGTAATACTGATAATGACTTTGGAAGGGAACATGGCTACAACTGTAGTTTAACAGTACACTGAGGAATCTTCTGGAACTACAGAAAATTATTCTCTATGTTTGTAATTTTATCACCTTTAATCTCCTCACTGTCCAAGAAAGTAGAATTATGTAGGCTGGAGCTAGACCATATAAGTATGCGTATATATGTGTATATTCATGAACAATGTTGTGGATGGGTATATATAATATGCCTACTACATTTTCCTCAAATATTCTGGCTCTTTTCTGAACCCACAGATAAATATTTTGTTATAAAAAGAATAGGAGTTCTATTTATTTACAGTCATTAATAGCTTCAAGGCTAAGTACACAAATATCTAAAAGATAATTTTCTACAAGTTTCAGTACTTTTATGGTCAGTCTGGTAAATAAAACACAATGGGAAGAAAAGTGAGGTTGAGCAAAACCAACCATTATATAACTTCCCCAAAAGACTGGAAAATATCTTGAGCAATTTAAGTAATTAGATTGCACATCATACATATATAATATAAATTCTAGCTAATGATAATGGAAAGAAAAAAGGAAATGCCAAATACTTGATGATTACTTCTCATTAGTTTTATTTTTCCTCTTGCAAGTTGCAAAACTGAATTCTGAGGATAAAGTATTAATGTAAGATAAACGTGGCTGACATTAAATTAATACATAGAGATTAAATTCAGCTTTTAAGGATGATTCATCACATTTTGACAATTCCCACAAAAAGAAACTGTCATTTTCACTAGATAATAACTACAAATAGAAATACTGATACGCATGTAACAAACTAAATTCATTTTAATCAAAAATATCCTTTTGGTACAAGGAGAAGGTCACATTAAGAGAATCATAATGTTTTGATAGTTGCTTGGGAATGTCTTGCTCAGTGTACTTTAGAGTCATCTGAATGGCTTTTAAGACACTGAGGAAGGCCATTTATTTCTGCCTTGACAGTTGTGTCTGACAGTGGATGCTTGCTTTGTTGTACTTTAAAGTACAACATGAAATACAGGGACACAATATGCTGCATGGGCATCAACAGAGAGTTAGTTTGTTCTACAAACTATCTGCCTGCACAGAGGATCAGAATTCACTCCATTAAATAAAAGTGTAGTCTCTTTTAATTCATATGCTTCTGTCCAGACCCCTCGATCTTTCTCCTTTCTATCTTTCTTTTCTTAAAAAACTCCACACCAAAGCAACCAACCAACCAAAAAACAATAAAAAATAAAAAATAAAATAAAATAAAAAAAAATTTTACGTAAAATGGCACTGTGTAAAAGGCACTGTCTATTCCAAAGTTGATCATGAATAAACATTCTTATAGATTTATTTCCTGGCTTCTATGCCTTACTGTATAAAATTCTTTTATGGTATAATCATAAAAAACTTGTGAAACATCATCTCTGTAACACTTCAAAGAGCCAGAGTCTGTGTGGTCCACTTCTACATCTCCTTATATAATGGGCTGTGGATTAGCCAGTATGTACTACTAGCCAGAATTTGGCCTCAGATCTAGAGCACTGCTTTAGTATGTAGCCTATATAGTCACATGGGACTCTGAGTGTTAATGTGTCAGCCACAGGGGACAACACTTAGAGATCCTTAGGAGAATTTATTTAAAGACCTCTTATTTCTGTGGATTTAAGCATGAATTAATATATTTTCAAAGCAAAAAGGTAAAAAAATAAAAGAGCGACAAAAAAATTTCCAAAATCTTCATCTGAACCTGGTGGGAAGCAAGGTACAAAGAGGGGCTTGAGCAAAAAAAGTTGTTGTGGCATTTATATTTACACATGAAAAAATCATACCACTGCTAGTCAGAAATTTTACTTGTTAATTCAGATGAAACCTGACAGCTCAGTGAAAGCCCAAAGATGAATAAATACTCCAAGATCAATACTTAAATCCATTATAGAGAGTTCACAGAACTTCAGCTCAGCAGAGAGCTCTCTGTGTTCCCACACCTGCACAGCTTCTTGTCTCACAGATCATGCCAGCTTCAAGATTGACTGCCTGTTCCTCTTCAGGAAACATCCTCCCTTTCACTAATATGGGAACACCATAAAGTCCAATGTCCAGCTGCTGCAAATAGAAGGGGTCTGTCCTCTTTGCTGTGTCTGTTCCCTTCACCACAAATTGGAGATGAAACTTTGGGCAGTGTGAAAAGAATTTTCACATGTGCAAGTTATAGCAACTTTGCAGAGCAAATTTACTAAATGGATTAAGCTTATCCAAGGAAGGCCTTGGCAAAAGAAGGTCCTAAGGAGATGTCTGTGGAGCAATGTGGAGAAATGCATCTGCCCTGCTTGTATATAGAGCTGGTCACATACAGAATAATGCTGTGTGGCACTGGAGAACAGGTTGCTCTGGCTTGTGGTATGGAGGCAGAAAAGCCAAGTGCCCAGAGACTCCACAGTAAATCTATATCCCCCTAAAAGGAAGTTGTAGCCAGGTGGAGGTCGGCCTCTTCTCCCAGGCAACTAGTGACGGGACAAGAGGACACAGCGCTAAACTGTGCCAGAGGAGGTTTAGGTTGGACATTAGGAAGAATTTATTCCTAGAAATTTCTTCCCAGAAAGGGTGATCAGACATTAGGATGGGCTGCTCAGGGAAGTGGTAGAGTTACCACCTGGAGGTGCTTAAGGAAAGACTAGACTTAGCACTAAATGGAATGGTCTAGTCAACAGGGTGATGTCAGGTCATAGGTTGAACTCAATGATCTCAGAGGTCTTTTCCAGCCTAAATGATTCTGTGTGATTCCATGATCTCTGCATGGTGCTTGAGGTACTTCAAATCTCACAGGTCTTGCCAGCTCATGCTCAACATCATCTTAGAGCTCTTACAAAGACTAGAGTGCATCCAGGTGTGCAACAAATCTGTGTCAGTGAAATTTTCTATCTGTGAAGGCACATCCTGAACTTTTCTCCCTGTTGTTTCAACTTAACAACTCTTCAATCCAGAAGTAACAATGAATCTAGCACAAATATATATACTCCTGTATTTTGGGAAAGTTTGGATTTATATCCAGAATTTTATCCTGAAGCAGAACATTTGTGGTGTTCAGCCTAGGATGAACAAATCAAGGTGCCTTCTGATCCAGAGGTGCAAACATACATTTTTATTGTTCAAATTTACTGGGCATGGAACTTACATGCAAACAAATCCTATTTATATATTGTTTCCTTAAAAACTCAAACTTTTTCCTTTGGAAATAACCCACTTACATGTAAGGTATAATGCAAGGGAAAAACAAACAAACAAAAATCCCAAACCGACAGGCTATTCTAATACTGTTTTGTCCTAAAAGAAACAGCTTAGACATTTCAAAAATGGGATATCAGACCTCGAGCACAACAATGGGCAAATGCCAGACCTGCACTAATATGAATTCATCCTAAATGAAACCAGTCTGTGAGTACCCTAACAAAATCCATGATATATTTCTCAAAACTGGAAGTCACTTCTTATCACACCTAGAGAAATAAAAACTATCCATAGTTGTGTCCTGAAGAGCTAAATGGTAAATTGTTATTATGCTTCCTTTCTTTTTTCCTTTGTTTTCTGTCCCTCAATTACATTCATAACCAGAGAAAATAACAATATGATGTAGTAAAGCCAATAGTTTCAATCTCAGTATTCATATACTGACATTTGGAAGAGATTTTGTTTTGCAAAGAGAAACTAGACCCAGTTATTTGTACCCCACATTCTATTTCAGTGAACAGAAGCAGTGTCCTGGAAATACACAAATTCATGGATTTTGTTCTTAAAGATGTTTAGTGGATGCAGAACTCTTATGTTCTGCTTACTTCTGCACTGAGCCTACTGTAGTCTTTAAATAGGCCTGGAACATATTAGTAGAACAAAGGGAGAAAAGGATAGCACTGTATGCCATGGTATCTGTGTATATACTTCACAAAACTCTTAACCACCAAATAAATATTCAAACAGAAAGGGTAAAGTTCAGCATAAGAATTTAGCTGTGGGGTGAATGTCTGAACTAATGGAAGGCATAAACTTAAATCCTAGCATTTACCATTAGGAGTCTCATCAGCTTGCCAAGAGCACAGAAACTTCTGAGGCTTTTCCCCCTCAGACACGTCGTAGGTACTATGGCAACAGTGGAAGTAGCCCATAAACCTTAGTGCACATATATATATATATATATAATTCTGTTTTTAAGAGAACTGGGTCCTGGGACCGCAGCTCTAAGCCTTATCTTACTATGCTGTCGTACCATTTCCATCTGGCTGTTTTTCAACTGGACTGGCTGCTTTTGCTATGGGTGTGCCAGTTGGCAATACTTGGGTGCAAGTTACTTAAGCACGTTCAACAGCTACACATGTTAAGGTAGCTGGTTGTTTTGGATGTCAAAGGTAGTAATGTTAATTGGGCCTAGGAAAAAAAATAATATAAGAAAGAGTTTGGTAATATCCTTTGTACATTTACATTTTGTGGAGGAATTTGTTTATTCTCTTATTACCTTCTGAATTCGGTCTCTGGGAGAAAGGTAAGATTGTTAAAACCACATAGGTCTGCCTAACTCACCAGTTGCACTGTTTTGCATGGTCTTAGAACACAAAGATCAGTTCCAATCTCTTTTTGCTGACTTCAACAAGAATAGAACTGAGGCCTAGGGTCATGGTTTCCTTGTTGACTTTTCCTCATTTTTTACATTTGAACTCAATTTGAGATAAACTTTGCCCTCCGGGGAAGCAATTACAGATAATACTAAAATCAACATAAATTAAAGCCTAATCATATTTACAGTGTCACTAGTTTGTGAATTATGCTCACTGTGTGAAAAGTTTCCTTCTGCTTAGTTTTGGAAGGGTCACTGCTATGTATACTCTAATACGTATAAAGAGAAGTAACAATACATCAAACAGAATCATTCTTCTTTGTAGAGTGATTTTTTTATCTATACAGTACTGGTAATGAATAATCTCAGTCAGGAAATAAGTTTTCTCGTCACCCAATTTCCCTCAGTCTTTGGATCCATTAGTGAAAAATTAATATATGCATCCTGGCTTTTTTTTTTTTCTAAGAAAGCATAAAATTATTTTAATCCCATAGTGATGTTTATGCTTTGGAGTAAATCTGCAAAACAAGACAAAAGGAAAATCCACATATTGAGGAACTACTTTTTTAAGATTTGAAGAAATTAGCACGTGAAGAAAATAAACAGATCTTCTTTCCGTGGATGAAATTACTTTTCCTAAAATGAACAAAACATTATAATTAAAAAAAAAAAAAAAAAGGAAAGGAAAAGGTAGAAATGCTTTATTTTACATTTAAAATAAATATTTTCCTGTGCTTGAAAAGCTAGAAGAGTGAACACGGGAAATTGAAGAATAGTAGAAAGCAGACATAGGAAAGATATAGAGGTCATTCTTAGCCACCCCAAATGCAAAATAATTCCCTAAAGTATATTTCTGAGAGTTTGGTCCGGGTCTGATTTTAAATCAATCAGCTGATACCACTTTTACAACCTCTCCAGGGAGAGTATTCCACTGTCAAATAAATATACTTCAGAGTCTCAGGAACAGAAGTTGTTCAGGCATTAGAATTAAAATTATAGTCAAAGGGAAAATAAGTTGAATAAAATGTTATGTGTAGTTTTGGTTTGCCATACAGATTCTATTAGAGTAAACAAAACATAATGAATGTGCATGCAAACTCTCAGCAGGATGCCTGGCAAGACCTAATTGAGGTTTCAGGGCTGAAGCAAGATAGTCCTATCAAAGAGTGAAAATTTTGAAAAGAAGTGGATTTACATGTAGACATTTCTGAAAACATTTTCATATATTTAGACATCCCTATGCCCAAAAGAGAAAGAGGAAGTGTGAAAGTAGTTCACCTCTCCCACAGAAGTGCAGAGACCTTATTTTTTTATCCCATGAGAAAAATAAAGGTATGCCTTTCCCTTGGGTTAAGTAACAGGTAATCACCATGACATGAAATCAAATCCTAATTAAGTTTAATTAGTTGGCAGCTTTAAGATAAATTCATTGCATACAGTAAATTCTGACTTTCAGTCATACCTTGTTGCCTTAACGCATGGAATCCCAGGCCTTTTCCAGTGTTCTCTGCAAGTCTACCCCAGAGACTACACTTTTTTTTCCAGAGAAGTGACTCCCAGATCTGTGGCCCCAGGAACATAAACAGCAGTAGCAGAATGCCTGATACATCTCTTACACCAGCCAGGGTAGGGACTATGCCTCAAAGTGTTCCAACTTATGTGATTGTGGGTTTGTGGAAGCCAAGGAATAATCTGATCACAGCAGACACGGCACTCACCCAGCTAGAAGTGAGGGGTTGAGGTGGTAAGGAAATCATGGGAAAATCTGTGAGTAATCAACCAGTGCCACACATGTGGTTCCTTAGGGACTGGGGGCTCGGCAGGAGACCAGTGTGAGGTCTGCACTTCCCAGGCTGTGTACCCTGTCTGCATGAAGCACAGAAGGGAAGGTAGTCCCACACTAACACGCTGCAAAGGAAAGATCCAAAGCAGGGACAGAAGAGGCCATCACAAACAATTCCTCCTGTCAGGGAGTAGCCAAGGTGATACTTTCCATAAGGAGGGACAAGAGAGAACCCTTCAGCTTAGAAGATCTCCCAAAAGGAGGACCAAGGAGCCTCTGCTAGAGTTCTCCCAGCTTTTTCTTGAAACACTCCCAAGCTAGTCAAGGCTTAGCTGACACTTCTTTCTCCTTTCTGGAGCCAGCCATGAGCAGCCAGCTAAAATCTCATCCTGCTGGCTATGGGTTCCCCCAAAGAACAGCCTCCTCTTATGCCTTTGCCTAAGAAAAAGGGCACAGTGAAAAATACAGCATTTTGAAGTTGTTTTCTCCCATTCTGGAGGAATCATCCCTCAGCTGTTTTGGACAGTATAATAATTATCTTCAGCACAGTTGTAAGGCTGAAAATCTGGCCCAAAATATCAGTTTATTTTGTCTTAACATGTTTCTAGTTTGTCGGTGTAGACTGGTCTTACTCACAAGGGGGGAAAAGCTATTTTTGTGCGGTTGCCAAGATACTACTGGCACTAGCAGACTGATCAGATAGCAGCTGTCAATAGCTGTGACAAACTAAAGCAACGATTCAAAGAAGGGAATTTAAATGATGTATAACTGACATACATCCAATGTGCAAATCTTCTGCTCCCATCTGGAAAGTTAGGTAAGTCAGTCCCGTTCCTTCACAAAGCTCCCCATGACACTGAGGAGTATCATCATAAGAGTTGGCTGGCTCAGGGAACAACCTAGAGCCATCATTCACAAACCTCACCACAGAATCTGTACTTCATGCCCAGCGTAGATTCCCTTGGCAGTGTACGATACAGTTTAAAGGCTACTATAGAAATAGGTTTCAGGTACAGTATACTGCCAGAGAGAATGATGATACAAACAAGTTAGAATCAAAAGGCTTTGAGAGCATAAGTGACGGCAAAAACATAGAAGGGGTAGTCATACCTAATGAAAACTAACTACGTTCTGGGAAATCTTAACAAACACAACCCAGAAACATTTCACAACAGCAAGATTCTTTACCTTTATTGCCAGTTCTTTAACAGTAAATTCAAATAATGCCTTATGCTTTCTTCATAATTTCTTCCAGAATAGCAATTTTCAGTATAAAATGCTGCACTTAAAAGCACGACCAATTTAAAAGGACATAGTGGGAAAAAGGAGTCTGGATTTGCTTGGTCTTTGCACAAAAACTGAAGAATGAGCATTGGAAAAATAATGCAATTTACATTCAGTAATGAAAATGTTTTTAACGGAATGTGTACACACTTTGCATTTATATGTCTGTAGCTTGGCATATACAGCACGAAGAAATAATTTACCAATGATACTAGCTGTTACATTAGGGATTCTGTGCCCACACAAAAATGTAAAATGTGTCTTCTGATTGTGAACTATACGCACTTAAAATGTAAAATCTCTGTCCAGTAAAATTGCTTCAAAGTCACCTTGTAAAATAGAATGTACAAAATAACATTAAATGGTCCATGGGTAGATTTTTAAACAGATTTTTCTTCTTTATCTAGGTATAATGAGTGTTATATTTTTAAAACACAATTACAAAAAATAGAATTTTGTTTTCCTGTGTGTACATATATGAATTTATGTGTGTGTATGTATATACATAGACAGACACACAAATCTACAGAATCATGTAATAGACAACATTAAGATCAGTATACTATTATTTCTGAAATTTGTATCTTTTACCTTCCTGTAAGGCTATAGATTATAGTAAACAAAATACGATTCCTGTACTTTGTACCTTTTCAGTGTCAAGGAAAAGGATAAAGTATAAGCAAAGGACAATATATAGCATTTTGCTGACAAAGTACCGCTGTAAAATGCTGTCAAATGAGATAAATAAGGATTCTGAATGTTTCTGGGATGACAGTGAAGCTTGGATCAAGTACTACAGTTGGGTAACACCTTTCCACCAAGTGGAGATTCCCTTAGACAAGTCCAGATGTGGAAGGTTCTGAAGTTGCCAGAAAATTCAAAACTTTTCAGCTGCCTCTTCCATATGTTTCTGGAAAATCATAATTTGTGAATCTATTTCCCTGTCAGTCCTAAAGACAGGCCACAATTCTTAGGTAATGATTTTAAATATTTGATTGGTGCAGACCTTTTCTTTAGGATGACTTTTTAGTTATCCCATCTCTTCTAGCTAATGAAACAAGTGTAAAGATATGTTGCTATATTGGGTTTACATGGCAAGGCTTTGGAAGGGAGAGGACTGCAGGGGTGGCTTTTGTGAGAGGGCACTAGAAGCTGCCTCCCTGTCCAAAAGAATCAGTTTCAATCTGCTCCAGCATGGACCTGCCACTGGCCAAAGCCGGGCAAAGTCTGAGCCCAATGGTAGCGCTTCTGTAATATATTTCAAAGAGGGTAAAAAACACCACAGAGCAGCTGGGAGAGAGGAGTGAGAAAATGTAAGCAAAACAGCCCTGCAGGCACCAGAGTCATGAGGAAGGAGGGGGAGAAGGTGCTTCAGGCACCTGAGCAGAGATTCCCTCACAGGTGGTGGTACAGACCACCTGGTGAGGCAGGCTGTCCCTCTGCAGCCCATGGAGGACCCCACACTGGAGCAGGTGAATGTTCTCTGAAGGCAGATGACACCTGTGGAGAGCCCCGTCAGGAGAAGACTCATGTCAGGAACTGGGTCCTATGGAGAAGATCCAACATAGGAGCAGGTTTTCTGGCAGGACCTGTGACCGGATGGGGGACTCACGCTAGAGTAGTCCATCCCTGAAGGACTGTCAGATGTGGAAAGGACCCATGCTGGAGCAGGTCTTGAAGGTCTGTATCCCGTAAGGAGACCACATGCTGAGACAGGGAAGGTGTTTTTAATTTTGTTCTCATCTCTCACTATCCTGCTCTGTTACAATAATTTGGCAATAAATAAAATTATTTCCCCGAGTCGAGTCTGTTTTGCCTGTGATTGCAATTAGTAAGTGATCTCCCTGTCATTATCTCAAGCCTCAAGCTTATCATGTTTTCTCCCCAGTCCTATTGAGAAAGGGGAGTGATCGAATGTGTTAGTAGGCACGTGGCAGTCAGCCAAGGTCATCCCACCACAACTATTAAATTTGCCAAAATGTAACAAATTTTAAAATATAAAGACAAAAATTGTACCTATTTCATAATGCAGGCAGAATGAATAAACCCTTGTCGAATTATATGAAACCTGGAGTATTTTGCTTTGTATTGTTGCTTTGCTGCTCTGCATTAGTGCGTAGCAAAATACTGTAAGGGAACCTCTAATGAAATCAACATCTAACACAGTGGAAACTTTTACACTTGGATCGATTCCTAAGCAAATAGGAAATTTCTGATGATGCCTCCTCAGAGAGTTTTTCAAAGAGCTGGCAACAACAAAAAAAAAAGTAATGTAGACAACGGTCAGATCAAGAGTGACAGATTTGCACTCCTAGCACTCATCCTGGAAAACAGTTATTTTTGCATTTAGCTTTAAACATGAAAACTGTGTGATTGCTTATCAGCTTAAGTTAACCATAAGCTTGGTTTTACAAAGTTATTTATCAGCAAACACTAGTATCGATATCTCATTACTTCTTTTGGACAAGTATCAAGAACAAGCATAATTAGCAAAATAAAGCATCATGGAACAGACAAAGTTGAATGTTATTTCTTAAAAACTGAAGGCATATGAATTAAACCACAAATCCTTATTCGTGTTATCATGGACTGGTTGTTTTAAATCACATTTCCTTTTTAAAACAGAAATTACCTCATCAGAGGGTGTTTATAAGAAATAAGGATCAGTCAAAGGATTCTCAAATGGACATCAATCTCCAAGACATTCCCTCAGGTCTTTCTGGTATTCTTTGCTCATAACTATGCCAGCATAGAATCTTTTTTAGGAAAATACCTGGTTGAAAATACAGGAGATGGGTAGGACAAAAGACCTTCAGAGTGAAGTCATAAAACTGAACAGATGTAAATGCCTTGTTTTTTTATAGGAGTTTAGAATCTCACAATCCAAAATTCTGATTCAGGTGCACGTGTTTCAGGTATGACAGATACCGCTCTCGCCTTTTTGTGCTTTTTCACACTTGGAAAAAGCAACATTAGCATTTAGTCATCTCCGACAGATAGCAGAAGGAAATCCCATGTATTAAGTGTGAAGAACCAAGGCAAGTACATATTTTTCAGCTTTTAATACCATCCCACAGAGAGAGCCAAGGTTCAGGTAGACTAGGAATTTTAGAAGTCTAAGTGACCTGGGAAGAAATAAATAACTTAGTGGAGAATAGAAAACAAAAGTAATGTTATAACCTATATGCATACAGAAAGTCTCTCTGAATCTATGGAGAAGTATACTCAAACATAAAGCTTAAATTTTGCATAAATAAACTGGCAAGAGAAAGAACTTAATTTAGAAAGCACTGTAAAGGCTCTGGCTGGCAAATACAGAACAGTAGAAGTACAGAAAGAGTGAGAAGGAGAGAGAGAGAACAAGTCCCACTCTGAAAGGATCTATAGCCAGTGGCTAGGCCATGTCCCTGTGATGTTGATGACCTGGAGTAAAGTGGGTACTCTGTCTTGTCTGACACAAAACCTTGCAGTTGGACATCTCATATCTAAGTGTCTTCATTAGTCTACTGCTCTATAATCTCCTTCCTATTGTACTGTCTGGTTTTAAGCAGGTAGCATACTCTGAACACCTCAGACTCACGTCTAAACCACAGCCTTGGTCATGATAAACTCAGCTTTTAACCATCATGATAAAAACCCTACAAATACCATATATACTAGGGAACAAGGTGTCTGCACAAAGAGTCATAGAACTACCTGAAATTCCTTTCGGGATTATGTTCTTCCCATTCTGCTGTTTTCTCCACCTGTTGTTCTAGCTCTTGATCACTGTGGTATATCTGTCACTTGACTTAAAACCCTCTGAGAACAAAATATACCTCTCTTACATACTTAGCATATTTTGAGTGATGCCACAATATAAAAAGAACATCAATAGTGATATCCATAACTATATCATAAAACTTTGCAAGTTGGATGTTTGTGTGGTGGTGTTTGGTTGAATCATTTCATTAATTGAACTCACTGTTTTCACAAGCACAGGCAGGTAGTGCTCTTGCCAAAATATCTTAGCCTTTGATGCTGCTGTAATATTCTCTAACCTTTTTCTTGTATCACGCCCTAAAATGTCTTTTTGTTTTGAAGAGTGAGGGTTTATTTTCATTGAAACAAGCCATCCTCTGATGTCAATAGACTGAAGTTTGGGATAACAAAAAAGAAATTGCCTAATGGTAGCAGGAGAATAAAAAAAAAAAGAAATGAGAGACTTATGAATGACATCTTCCTACAGAACAGGAAAAGATAAAGACCTGAAATAATAATAACAATCAGATGACTATTCATTAATTGCCCTCTCAGCAGTTTAAGACTTTCCAAGTCTTTCCATCAACAGATGGATAATTGCACTGGTTGTTTTCCTCCAACCACAGTTTAAAGCTCTGTTTAACTCCCTGCGTATGCTTTAACATGCTAGGTGAGAGACATTTTATTACTCCACCTTCCACTGAGGGAATCAGTCGTGTTTATTGGTAATTCCTGTAAAGATATTGTGTTTGTGTGTTACCAGATCATTAGCATAGACCTCATATCTAGACTGTGCTGTTGTACCCAGGACCCAGCTGTAGTCACCTGATAAGGGAGAATATATATGAGGGCATGGATAGTCACCCATAGGCTGACATTAGCTGAGAAGATGATTTGGAGTATTTTAGAACAACATTTTCAATACAGCTCTCAGAGAGGCAGAATGTTCCATTTCCATTGCCACATACACCTTTGTATATGGTTCATCATCCCCCTGAATGACTTCCCTGCTTGCCACACACCAGAAGTTTAGCAAGCTTCATACAGATGTGACCTGGATTCTTGAATCATTAAAACAAATATTTGCAAATATACATGCTTCAGATGAGAGATCATATCATGTAAGACATAAATCATATACCAGTAAACCGTTTACTGATCAGACTAAACAACATAGAATTATATATGAGGGATGGTGTAGAAGGAGACTGTTTTCTCACATTTCCTGAAACAGTTATCAAAGTATTCAATTAGAGACTTAATTTTATTTCAAGAGTTTTTAAACAGGGTGAGGAACAGATAACAGGAAGGAAATAAAACTGTTCAATTAAGAGTGTAGTAGTTTTTAATATTAAACCTAAGAACATATTGCATGTCCCTGGTCCAAAAAGGGATAAACAAATCTAATTTCAGTTGGAGTGAAATGCCTCCCTTTGGGTTTTAAGGGGTTTCGACTTGGTTTTGGGGAACTTTTTCTAATTTTCATTTTCAGATTTTATGCATGGAATATAGATCAAAGGATTAGATTTCACGAAAGGAAACTATTTAGAGCACTTAGACTTACTTATTTAGCAGGAAATTCATTCATCATCTACTTTATAAGCTCTTAGTTATCTCAGTGATAAGTTCCATGGGAATCATAGCAGTCTTTTTCTACCCATGGGTCTGTATAAAGACCATAAAGCTCACAGATAACACTCATGCTATCACAAGAGTCTCAGCTTTCTAGGTTTCAAAGTCAAAACAAACTATAAGCAGAGAGGATGGGAGGACCTGGCAAAGAATCTGCCATAGGTTTCTAATTCTTCAATTAAAAAATATAAAAGACATTAAAATGAAAGATTTTATTTTTCCTCTTGATTTAGATGATCTAGAAAGACAGTTAGAAAAAGATCAGCTCTAATCATTATAGGTGTATGGCCTCTTTCAACTTTGATGATTCAGTTATTCTGTGATAAGATCCTAAGACTTCTCCAAGATGAAAAGTTTTCCCTCACAGGAGAGATGCTCCAGTCCCTCAATCACCTTCATGGCTCTTCACTGGACTCTTACCAGTATGTCCATGCCTTCCTTGCTGTGGGGAGCCCAGAATTGGACACTGTACACCAGTGGTGGTCTCACCACTATTGAATAAAGGTAAAGGATCACCTCTTTGACCTGGTGATAATGGTCTGTTCAGTGCAGCCCAGGAGGATGTTTGCATTTGCCATGAAGTCACATTATTGGCTTATGTTCAACTGGTGACCACCAGGACCGCCAGGGCCTTTTTCTGCCAAGCTGCTTTCCAATTAGTCAGCATGTACTGGTGTGTGGAGTTTCCTTCCCCAGTGCGGCACTTGGCACGTCCATCTGTCGAGAAACCTTCAGAAGTTTTCCGTCAGCCAGTTTCTCCAGCCTATCAAGTCCCTTAGTATGGCAGCATAGCTGCCCACAACAAGGCCACATATTCACTGTGGCACAAGCAGGCAGTTTCTCCTCTTACAATACAAAATCACTATTTGTCAAACACTGTAGGGAAAAACTGTTACCAAAATTTCTATCCAATAAATGGGACAAAAAAAGATAAATAGGAATCTAGTTCATCAAAGAAAGCTTCTTTTTCATGTCAGTAAATCATATTTTCTCTGAACTCCTATTATCAGTCAAGAGAAGCAGCAATCTTTCATGGTAAGACAATTTAGTAGGAATTTATGAATGTTGGGAAGTGGCAAATTAGAGTAGATACGATCTTGTTCAGCCTGACTAGTTATATTGCCAGCTGAATATGACTATATTAATTATGGGTATTTTACTTTTTTTATCATAGTGTTTCATGCCTTTACGCAACATAAACTGTAGTAATGGATTAAATGCAGCCTTGAAACCATGACTGCACAGGGTCTCATCTTGCCTCTTAACATAAGAAGCATGCTATCAACTCAGTGAAAAGACCTTAACTCAATGAAAAGGCCTCCCTTATGTGGGAGATTAATTTGGAATTTATGATTGACTTCTTGTGTTGATGCCCATATTCTCAGTTCTGAAGGGTGTAATTTGAAATAAAGACCCTTATTTTAAAGTCAGAGGATGTGATTCATCTCATTTAGCTTCAGATATCTACAGCTGAGATGTTTGTAATCAAACGAGTCATCTTTACAGTCAAATAGGAAGATAGAGACGCCCAGCGGATGTGATTTATATGCCTTATTTTAGATTTTTACCTTTAGAATAAGATTAATCATATACCAGAAATCAAATTGATTGTTGAAGGAAGTCTAAATAAGTGATTCAGTGTGAATATCGAAAGTTCTGCAGGGTTAACCTGCTCAGGAAGTCAAAAGCAGTTAATTTGCAATCGCTGTTTTATATCCTACCTTAGGCTGAATTTATTTTCCTCGTAGATCAGACTTAAATGAATAAGTGCCAACTGCTGTATCATTGCTTCCACTTTCTATTAGCTTGGTTTCTCCAAAAATTTCACATGTAAGTGCTGACAAATCCCATCCAATGAGATCATTATCTTCAGTGGTAACAGTTGCAAAATTTCCACATACTGCATGTAGACTTCTGCTTCCACATCATTCCAGACCATGCTTATTTTTCACACAGATCACAGCCTTCAGTGAACAGGTTTTTCTGAATAAAGAGTTCATACCACATTTCAGCTAGCCTAGAGGAAAACTGGTCATTTTCCAGAAAACTTCTACAAAATATATATTCACAGAAATCATCCTCTGATGCACAACCTTATTCCCTCACTTTCTATTACAGTTTATCTCACAGCTTGTCCCACTGATACTATATTGAACACTAAAGTTGATAATATCTAACTGTACCTCATGCTTGTTTTCTTTAGTGTAAGTACAATTTGCAGTAAAATATTTTACTGAATAGTAAAAAGGAAGCTTATCACAGAGCTCCTTGCACAGACACCCAAAAGCTGTTTTGTATACTGAAAGCCTGTGATGGGAAGGAAGATACAAAGTTCAGACCACTGAACAGCCTATTTCAGGTAATCCAGTAAACCAGAAACTCACATTGAGGACTTTTCAGGCAACAGTGGGATTTTGTGCAAGCATGATTTTGACAATTAACAGGGGAGATGGCTGAACAGAATCAATATCCAGTGTGGTTTGCCTGAGGGTCAGGAGGGGAACTCTTCCTGTCTGAGTCAGGGTAGGGTTGCATTCCAGAAGCAAGATTTTTATTTTGGGTGGTACTTTCTGGAGAGATAACTATTTAAAATGAATTGCTAATAAACCTTGCCTGTTTGCTTGGTTTCTTGTGGAACAAGGAGAAGCCATGCATGTAGCTGTGAGATATTGCTATAAGGATCACATCCTAACAGACTGGAGGGCTATTCCCTCATTAATGGAGCTTCCCAATTTCTGAAGAAAGCATTTTGTGAAAAAGAGTCCCTTATCCCCAAATCACTTCATCTATCAGACTGAGGTTTCACTGGTGAAATATAATGCTGAAGTTTCAATCAAACAAGCCGTGATGATGTTCCATTTTGTGCCGTTAGCTAGTAAATTTGCAATTTAGAGGAGAAAGCACCAAGTAGAATTTTTACATTTCTCCAAAGTCGCTATACAAAAAAAAAGAATTTTTTAGCTCATTGTATACTTGTGTTCACTCTGCTAAAAACAGCAAAACTATCACACATTTGCTTACAAAAATAAATATTAAATAATTCTTAACTCCATAGCTTCACTATTCTGTTGAGTCCTAAAAAGCATTTTCAAAAGACTGTCTTCTATTCAGGCTTTTGAACATTTCAGCTTAAGCGATTCCTAGACTCTTCTTGGCTGGTTTTCTGCTAAAACAATAGCTACATATAGCTACATATAATGTAACCACACTAAAAATGAGAGGCAGGTTTTATAAGGGGTTAAACACATGAAATACTGAGTTATTTTGAATTTAGGAGAGTAGAGCTAAAACATCAGCAAAATTTTAATTTGGATTGAGCAATTGTGTCTTCCCTCACATTCACAATAAAGTTTGTGCATCCCTTGTCTTCTGCTGTACAGGACTAGGACTATTAACTTATATCCAGTATTCAGGCACATGTCCATGACTAGAGCAAGGTTTTAGGGTCTACTTGACTGTGATATGACAAATCACTCAATGTACATACTACCACATATATTATTAGTTTTGTTAAAATAGAAAGTTAATCCTGATATTGGATATTTTGATTAACAAAGATGGTATGAGTAAGATTGTGCTTCAGTTTTGAAAATTTAGTTTTTCCATGGTATAGTCCAAATTCACTCTACAAATGTTGATCAAGTTTTTGTTAGTGATAGTAATGGAATTGTCACCTGAGATAAATTTTTTAAAATATTAGTCACTCTACTTAATGATAAAATAAAGATATAAAAATATTCAGAACCAATAAAATAGTTTTTTTCAATATTAGACTTTAAATTTTACCACTGAAGAGGCCTTCATACAGTTATACTGGGGAAGATAAGCATCCACTATCATCCAAAGACATAGAAGTTAATGCAAATTAAGCTTTTTATTTCACAGTTTAATCTCATATTAAATTATTATACAATAGATTTATATATTCATAGAAATAGACTATAATACATTTCTCTAATGTAGTTTCTTATGTTTCCATGAATTCAGGCACTGCTTTTGGTCCTTAGTGAACCAAGGGTTTGCAACGCCATAGTGATTCCCACAATAAACATCACCTTTTATCGTATTCCTTGCTTAACAGACAATGCTTGTGATTTAAGCAGGAATCACAGATTAAACGGTGGTTCTTTCTTAAAATTTAGCTTCTGAAGCTTAGAACTTGCCTAGAAATCTAAGGCAGACAGTTGAGGGGTCTGAAATTACAGTGCAAAAAGGTTTTTAAACTTGCAGGTTTTCCACCTCTGCAGTACAGAAGTGCTCTATTAAGAGCAGTGAATTTGGGACTGTACTGGTAATTCACACCCTGATTTTCTGATTTCTTGATCTCCCTAACAGTTCTACAGGCTCTCTGGCTCCTCATTCAATAAACACTCAGGTGCTTTGACTGCCAGATTGCTGAGAGGGAATCTCCTTGGATGACTGCTTTTCTAGATTATTCGCTTCCTGAGCACTCAGTTTTCTTCAATGGCAAATCTTGAAACTGAAACGGTAGAGGAGTGGCTGATGCTATTTAATGCAAGAGAATAGGCACATACAGTGGTCTAGCTCCAAAATTCCCTGTCAGGGAAAGAAGCTATACAGTGATGGAGACAACCAGGCAAGTTGGCAGAAAGCCAGGGTATTTTTTTCCTCACCAGAACTCTGTAGAGTTTTGACAAATGTTTTCTTGACATCAACACGTTTTGATTCAGTGAATCTGAGCTTTCTGACTTAAAACATGTCCCAACAGAAAATGTCCAATCATTTCTGAAAGGGAGATAGCAATTTAACTTATTAATAAAATTTAGGCTTTGTGGATTTAATTTTAAAACCACGACACTCTTCTATAAAAATTGATTATTTATGAGTCGTAATAGTTTTACTCTAGTTTTCATTCTCAGTAAAGAGTAACTGAACTCAGTAGTGCTCTTTGAATTCATTGCCCAGCAGTACTGTGAACTCCCCTCAAAAGCAAGTTATAACCCTTGAATATGTATTCCCATCTGAGATTTTCTTACCTGTTGGAGAACTATGCAATAGTTTCAAGTGTTACAATCTGTAAATGGTAATGACAGTATTTTCTCGTTTAGCAGGATTTCTGCTTTTACAGGTTGCTTGAGCTTTTGTTTTCTTATGGTTTTTTGATTAGTTTGGTTGGGATTTTTGCAGGGGAGGGTTGATTGGTTTGGGATTTTCATTTGTTTTGGTGGTATTAATGGCTGCAGCAGTTTCTCCAAATTTGTGACAGAAAGACTTTTTGAGGAAAGAAGTCTTTTGGGGGGTAAGAGAAAGATATTTTCAAGGGGTTTATGTACTATTTTGGTTTTATTGATAAAAGAGACCATCAAAAGAACCTGCCAGAAATGTTTGCTATCCGCTTTCACACTGTTGCCACACATCTATTTACACTGGGACCTGAAGCTATTCATACCACTTCAGGCTGTGATCTTCTCAGATCACAAAGGCTAAGTAGGATCAGAGCTACTCAGTGTTCAGCTGAAGAAAGTCCAAGGAAAATCTCAGGTAGCAGGGAGTGGGATGAAGGAGGCATCTTTCCCTCTGATTCAGAGTGGAGCCATCCTGCTGCCAGAGGCAGCATGTATCAATATCATTGGGCCAAATATCTCTGTGTGATTAAGCCACACTCAGTGCAGAAGCAGAAGATCTAAGGTGGAAACATTTCTAGATGAAGCCATACAAGCAGTCTGTGTTCCCAATTGGCTTTCTTATTGCATTTATCTGCTTTTCCACCTTCTGTAAAACTAGTCCCTTATGCCTGATCCAAAGCTCCTGTGATCTATGCATATCCTCTGTTTTCTTTTGGGATATTTTTTATAATTACATTTGCCAGCGTCTAATGTGAGCAAATTCTTTTGAATACAGTGCACAGCCATTCCACTTTGCACAGATTTCAGTTTCATTCACTGCTACTCAATGCAGAGAAATCTGATACAGCCCCACAGGTTTAAATACAATCCAAATTAAGCTTGATCATATCTCATAGGCTCTTCATTATTCCTGAAGAAATCTCTCACGTACCAATAGAGCAGCTGTTCTAATCACATTTTAATGCCTTTTGAGGATGTTTTTGTGAAATCTTTCCTGTGCTATTTTCTACTCACTATCTCGCTTTACAGCTGTTGACCTCTGAGCATAAGAGTAGTTTGAGAAATCATATATATTGGATATTTATTTCATTTTTAATTAGTTTTACCTAATAAAAAAAATTGCCCTCTCTTATCGAGAACATTTCTGTACTTCATATGATCCAATATGAAGTGAAATACTTTGAAATGGTAATTCAAATCCTTGTAGCTACATATAGTTCTTCATCCTGAGGATGTTATTGTATGTTAACAAAGTTACCACACTTTTTTTTGAGCCATCATGACAAACAATTCTAACGCCATACTGTGACTAGGGAAAAGACAGCTCCACTGTATCAAGTCATGTGGTTTTTTCTACTAACTGCCAGGGGTGGGTATCTAAATATCAATCAAGAACAAGTATGTTCCATTAATACTTCAGAAATTCTTGAAATAAACTGAAAGGAAACTTGCTCCAGCTTTAACAAAAATTTACATTTTTTCTAACTGTACAAAAAGTCCAGTTAATGTATAGGCAGCACAGTTGCAGAAATTATTTAGTATACTAGGTTAGCTTAACATGGCCTGTTTTCTAAATGACTTTCAATTTTGTTTCAGTTTTGTTCACCTCCTTGTCTTGCCTTGAAAATCTGACACATAGGCTGGTACTTACACTGTGATTGCTGTTTTATCTGTGTTATTCTATATTGTACCCCATGGACTAAGCTTGAGTTAAATGCACTTCTCCTTCTAGGATTGAATTGAAAACTAAAGAAGCTAACTAAGTAACTAAAAAATTTTTGGCATTTCCCATCATACTTTCTCTTAATGATCACCCATCTCTATTAGTTTCATCTTTTTCAATCTTTATTAGTTTGTTTTGTCTTTTTTTTTTTTTTCATAGTTACTTTAGTTTGGATTTGCCAGTCTTTAACTTCTTGTTATGTTTTCACTCACTTAAGCTAAGATCCCTTTAAAATCTGGTGTTTTCTTGTTGTTAAGTTAGCAGTAGTTGGGAAGTCATGTGTTCATTTATTTTATTCTTGTGTATCTTGAATTTTTTCCACTGTTTTCAGGCATTTTTCACTTAAATTTTTTCTATATTCTCTGCATTTTTCAAAATATTTTCAAATGGAGGATAAGATAAAAGCAGCATCTCATTCATCAATAGTATATTCAGAGACCTACAAAAGTTTTATTATTTGGCTCAGGTGCTATGGAGGGTTACGTTTGAAGGGTATTGTCACTGTTCTGTTTCTCAACTATATTTTTACAGAAGTACCACTTGCACTTCAACAGATTTACAAATTCCTACATGATCCTATTTTTCATCATATAAATGAGGAATAAGTCAAGTGAGATTCAAACAGCTCTCTCATGAAAGGATAACTACTTAATAAGACAAGGTAAAATTAATTTTAGAAGTACATTCCTCACATATTGTAGGTTGACTGGCCTATTGAACAATTATCTTTTCAGTGGTTTCTCTTAGGACAGTAATTTCAGTCCTAAGTACTGAAAAGGATGGGCTATGCCAATAAGCCTTAATATGAGAGGGAATTTTCCCTGCCTCAGGTTCTGATCGGAATGCAAGATATATTCACGGTGACAGCTATACATTTACTGAACATGTTTCAAACGAGTTGCTGGAAGCAAAGCAATCAGTTTTGTCCACTCTGCAAGCCTTTCAGCTTACAAATAAAGCTTCTGTTTGAAAATGATCTTCTGTAATAAATGCATCTGTATATGCACTGCAATCAATATTTTCTTGAAACTGGGAGAAACTAAAACCATTGTGGTATGCAAGTTTTTTTTTTTTTAATTTTGTATAAGCTTTATTTATGTCACTTAAACCTTGAGTTTTCTTGCTGTTATCAGTATCTTGCAGTGAACAGTTAAATCATTGTTATCAAAAGTGTTTTCACTCAATAAATGAGCTATTCTTCATCTTTTTTCAGACTTCTTTCATAGAAATTCACTAATTATTTAAAGGCAGTTCTCTACATAGATTAGACAGAGCTTCCATGCTCTGTATTTCAAGTAAAGACAGATATAATACTAAAAAAAGGTTTCTTCTACAAGTTTGGCTTGGTTTATCTTTTTCCAGGGGACTTTTCATTATTTCCTCTTTTACTCCACTTATGTACTTCGATTTCACTCTCAGAAAAAATATTTATAAAATCTCTATAATAATTTATATATTAAATATATAACTATTTACACATAAAATACCAAATTGAAGAGAATGTAGTTCACTAAACCATTATTAAGCCAGTCCTGTAATATAAAGACTTGCAGGACTTTGTAGTCTAAAATCCATATAGATATATATATTTTGATATACCTATAGGGTTTAGAGTTAACATTGCTCTAAGGAGAGATGTAGTTTTTCATCTAAGATACTCTTTTATAATGAAGTTTCATCTATTAGGACTTCCTCTCATAAGAAAATTCTTGCAGTAGTTTCACTCAAATGGTAAAAAATTTCCATTACCTTTAGAATTTTCCATTACCATTCCATCACCAGAAGAATTTCCATACCATTAACAATAGCATTGCACAGTAACACAAGGGCAAGAAGGAGGACCCAGGAACTACAGACAACCTTAACAGCCTTAACTCATGCTCAGTTCCTGGGAAAATTATAGACCAAATATTCCTGGAAGCCATCTCCAAACACATGGAAGACAAAAAGGTGACTTGGAACAGTCAGAAAGACTTCATGAAGGGTAAATCAGGCCTGACCCACCTGGTTACCTTCTACAATGACTTGATTAGTGCTTTGGACAAGGGAAGAGCAGTGGCTGCTGCATGCAGTAAAGCCTTTGGCACTGTGTCCCGTAACATGCCTATGGCCAAATTAGTAATATCCGGTCTCATTAAGTGAAAGAATCAGACATGGAAAATTCACTGATCTACCAGGCTCTAGGGATTGTGATCAGTCACATAGGTCCAGCAGGTAGCTGGTTACTAGTGACAACTTTCAGAGATTAATACTAGAGGATACTCTGTCTAATAGCTTTACTAACAATCTGGACAATGGGATGTAGTACACATTTAGCACGTTCTCAGGTGATAACAAACTTGGGAGAGTAGTCAATGGCTGAAACAGTGGCCCTCCAACTTCAATCAAGGCAAATGCTAAGTCCTGCACCTGGGACGACGTAACCAACCAAACAACATAATCTGGGGGCATACTGGTTGGGGAGCAGCTTTGCATCAGAGAACCTGGAGGTTCTGCTGTACAACAAGCTGAGCATGGGTCAGCAGTGAACTCTAGCAGCAAAGGAGGCCGAGGTCCTCCTGGGCTGTGTTTACAGCATACAAGCAGGAGGCTGAGGGAAGTTATTCTTTCCCCCTATACTTGCAAAACCCCTACTGGTAGTATTCTGCCTGGGTTTAGGTCCCAGGCTCCCCAGCAGAAGACAGACCTTAGTAGATGTCAGTAAAACTGGTAGTGTAGTAACAAGTTGGTTGAGAGGTGCAGCACATGGCATACAAGATGGAGAGAATTCGATTTTGTCTGGGGAAGGGAATGTTACAGAAAATGTTATTGCTGTCTGCAACTACCTAATGGGAGAACAGAGAAAAGACAAAGACCCTCAAAGGAGACAGAGAAAGGACAGGAAGTAACAGATCCAAGCTCAAGTACAGGAAATCCCAGTTAGATACCACACAAAATGTTTTCACTATAGGGATGGTCAAACACTGCACCAAGTTGCCCAAAAACTTTGAGAAATTCCTATCTTTGGTGATATTCAAAACTTTGCTTCACAGTCCCCAGTCTATCTGAGCTGAGTGGACCTGATTTGAGCAGAAAGTTGGAATCAACCTCTAGAGGTCTCTTCCTAACTAAATTATTCAATGATTCTACAATTTGTGAGATGTTCAATTATTTTTGCTTAGTTGGTCTGATGAGCAACTTCTTTTTGGGGGCACCAGTTGTAATAGAACTCTCAAAGAAATCTGTCTGAAGGGACTGCAGTTCTCTTGAAAATACTGTCCAAATACAGTGCACATGATAATCAGGTCTGAAGACGTGTTTTGAGATTTATGAATGATGACAAAGCTGCCATTTTGCCTCAAAAAAATGTGGTGTTGTGCACATCTTTTCATTAACATTTACATGTGATTAAAATGTTGGAAGCCACACAAGCATTTCAATAGTGATTATTGAAATATATGTAGAACTCTTCACTTGAATCTGTTGCTTGACAATTAGTTACAATGTCTTCACAGAAATATTTTCCAGTCAGTTTTCTTACCCTGACGCAGATAGACGTTTTGCTGATATGGTTGACCTCCAGGCCCTCTTAATGCAGCTAGATGGTGAAAAACAATTTGATCCTTTGCCTTGTAGGGTGAAGCTTAATCTGATAAAAACCTCTACAATTACAGGATTCATCAAAAATAAAATCCATACAAAAATTCAACAAAAGACTAATTAAAGTTACAGATTAGTAAATTGATTCACCCTGTAAAGTTGTTTGTTCAAAAGCCTTCTTTCTTAAGTAACACTTAACATTTTATATTACTTGGCTTTGAAGTATATGCTGAAGTACTTGGAATTCTTCTTTGCAGACAAGCAGTGCTTGTGACCAATTTAACCTGATGCAAATGAATACTTTGACTTGTGTAAGATTTGCACCACTATATCAGTCAGTGGAAATTGAAGAATCCCTGTACCATTTGTGATTCTTTTCTATTAACTACATAATTTCCAAAAGATGCCAGAAGTTTAGAATTCTTTCTTTCTTTTTTTTTATAAGAATATTATTAGTGTCCTGAATGAAAATATAATCTGTTTGCTAGGTTACTTAGCTGTTATTTGGTGTTTCATCTGGTAATCACATTTGAGAATAATTATAAAAGCCCTGATCATTTCTGCAGGGGAAAAAAAAAGTGTCTGGAATATTTACTTCATTATTCTTCTTTATGTCTATATCACCCTCATTGAGCCTTCAAATCATTTAGTTTTCTAAGTTTCAGAACTAGTAGATGCTAATCGCACACTGTCTTAATATGTAATAACTGTGGATTTGCAAAAGAGCTATCATGCCTTGTTTCACTGTTTATTTCACAACAGCATCCCTCTCTGGACAAGCACAATGATTTTACCACTGGTAAATCATTTACCAATTATTTATTTTTTAGTAGAACCAATAGATTTTGAAGCAATTATTAAATAGCATGTTTCCTCTGCGCAATTTGATGTGACCAAGATTCCTCTGAGCATCTTCTTTCAATTGAAATTTCAAATTCTTAACAATATCAAAGATTGGAGTTATTGCTAGTAATTTTTACAATGGCTTTGATTCCCAAAGGTACTAAAAATAGTAAATAAATTGACTAACATAGTTTTGTTGCAAGGATAGCAAGCTGTGAAAGGATAACAGGTTCACTGTGGATTACCATTTGAAACTAGTCAATAAATATCTTTCTGTAACATGGCCATATACAGCAGATATAAATTGCAATGTTGACAGCATTTCTATTTAGTACCCAGAGGTTAAAAATTATTTAGTAACGTGTAATGATTAAAGTACAATACACGAATTCAAGAGCATTTAATACTAGTATTCTCAAAGGGGTATGCTTTAGAAATTTTGATCATACTGAAATCTGCTCAAAACTGTTAAAGTATGGATAATTTCGTTCAATTTTCCAGTAGGTTTCTGCTTTGAATAAGTAAATAGTGGGTAATGGTTTGTGTCAAAGTCCTTGTAACACTCCATTAAACATAAAGCATGACAATCTGATCAGATGTCTCTTTTATAGTCAGAAACTGACTTGTGACTTTGGGAGTTACTCGACTGCATCAGGTCACATCAGAAGTCTAGCTTTTTCATCTTCTAAAAATCCCTTATGGCTTTACATCTGACAAATTTTGAGTCGTAGCATCATGACCTCACTTTTAAAACTGCATTTGATATAGTCCAAGCACTGTTACTGAATGGAAAGTAGAACACTCTTCTGCTGGGGACTATATAAAAGGAAACCCTCTTTTTTCTTCTTTTTTTTTTAATGCTTTAGATTTAAATCATATCCTTCAGCTTCAAGTATTTCGCTTACATGAAAAGACATCAGAGTCTAGCTTAAAATACACAGAAAACCAAGGGAATTCAGAGTTAGAAGAGAATCATTTGTCCATTCAAACATTAGTATTTTATGAAGAAAAAGATTAAAAACAAACAAGCCCTCATTTAAATAACTTAGAATAGAGATTTCAGACAAATATAGAAGTAGAGATTCTCTCTGTTGTGCACAGATATAGTAGACTCTGCCTACATAAAGTCTTTGCTACATTTAATGTAACATTCAAAATCGAAAACATGATGACTCCCCACCTGAGTCATATCTTTCAGAAACTATTTGCCCCTTTCTTTCTTTTCTGCAGGGTAATCTCACTAGTCTGAAGTTTCAAGAAAAGGAAAGGTTAGGACATGGCAAGTGAGGGAAAGATTAAAGATTCAAAGGATAGAAGAAAAGAAAACATCAAGAAAAGGTGGAGAAAGAAACGGTTTGTTCCCAATGTTCACCAGAGCGGCACATCAACAGAACCTCTTTAATGGCCAAGGACCAGCCCCAGTGAATTGAGAAGAGAACGATTGGAAAAGACAGGGACAATAAAACAGACACTTTATGCTTTCAGACTCATGGCTTTCTACCTTTGGTATATTGAAGTTTTACAGTTTGTAGCCAAGCCTTCGCTTTTTCTCTGCAACAGGGAGGGACTTAAACCATGCCTCCTTCCTAGTTAATAATATAGAAGACATGGTCTATTATTGCTGGAACACAGAAATTATGAAAATAATTTGCTGGTATTATAAACAGCATTTCTATAACCGCACTAACATTTTAGATGTCTAATATTATACAGTAACATGCGACTGATCTATGTCAGCTCATCTAATAAAGTATGTCAGCTCATCTAATAAAGTATGTCATCTCTCACTTGAATCCATTCCTTCTCGCATTCTTGGAACAGTGCAGCTCCAAAAGTAGAAAACTCATAATATGGAAAAGAGGTGATGTAACACTTCAGGCTACAAGCTAGAAGCTCGTTGAAGCAGTTTTACTTTAAAAATATACTAGGCTCCAAAAATTTGCCTGCGGAATTTTTCAAAAGTTCCTTCACTTCTTTCGATACCTTGAGATACTGCAAAGGAGAAGACACCACCTTTCTCAGGAGGTCAAAATCACACTTTTCCTGTTAAACTTTAGAACATAAGGGAACTTGGCAAAAGTCTAAAGGGCAACATTCAACTAAAACAAAGCATTCCACAAAGCAATGACTTAGCACATGCTAACCCATACAACTTAGCAAAATCCAACCTGTCCAGTTTTAAGTTACGCAAGATATTAAGGAGATTAGAAAAAGAAGTAAAGAGAGAGAGAGAAAGAGAGAATTATAGCTACCACCTGTAGGTCCAGCGTAGATGCAGCTGTGAGGAGAAGGTGCAGGGTCTAAACCCATGGAAAACATGTGTTGCTGCTTTTGCTTTTTTTGGCCCTGCTGTGGCCACAACGTCCACCTCCAGGCAGGAGTTCCAGTGTGCCAGACATTCTGGGGCTGGATCAGGGGTTCCAGGGGGTGTGCCGTGGAACAGTGCTCCCCATGTGCCAGTGACTGACAGCTGCCCCAGAGGCACCTCAGGAGACTCCAAAAGGCTAGGGTATGGACCAGGGCACCACCACATCTTTGTGAAATTCAACCTATCCCTTCCCCACAACCCCTCACACACACTTGAGCTGGTCCAAAGCAATAATTAGTATATTAATCCAGTGTCTCACACTAGCTACTGACATAGTCTTAACAGTGCATTAGATGACAGTCTTTCTTATCTGATTCTGGTATTGGTTCTATACAGTGTTTTTTTGTATGGACTTGTCAGTGAAATCACACTTCCTTTCATACAATTCCTTAAGCTGGGCAACATTCTCAAAAGGGTTTGTTGTTGAAATATAATTTCAGTGTCATCATTGCTACCTTTCTGCAATAGTAAGTATAGATTATATTTCCATACAGTGTTTAATCTGTAACTATAACTTGCAAGTGGTTTCCAAGATATTCTGTCTTTTTCCATGAAGTCTGTCTTTCCGAAACATGCATGTACAGGAGTGTGTTTTCCCTTACCACTACCTCATGCAGCTGGAGGAACTGTTGTGCTGGTGCTGACTGGGGTAGCATTTATTTTCTTCACAATGGCTAGTATAGGGCTATGTTTTGGACTTGTGCGGAACACAGTGTTTATAATGTAGGGATGTTTTTGTTATTGCTGAGCAGTGTTTACAAAGAGCCAAGGCCTTTTCTGCTTTCTGTACTGCCACGATGGCAAGTAGGCTGAGTTGCATGGATAGCCGGGAGGAGACACAGCCAGGACAGGTGACACCAACTGACCAGATATTCCAAACAATGTGACACCATTGGAAGTAAAGTGGAAGGAAGAAGGAGGAGGGGGATTGTTTGGAGTGACAGCGTTTGTCTTCCCAAGTAATCGTTACATGTGATGGAGTCCTGCTTTCCTGGAGATCACTGAACAACTGCCTGCCCATGGGAAGCAGTGAGTTAATTCCTTGTTTTGCATGTGTGGCTTTTGATTTCTCTATTAAACTGTTTTTATCTCAACCCATGAGTTTTCTGGCTTTTACCCTTCTGATTCTCTCCCTGATCCCACTGGTGGGGAAGTAAGTGAGCGGCTGCATGGGGCTTGGTTGCTGGCTAGGGTCAAACCAAGACAACCATACAAAACAGAGCACTGATATAGAAAAGAACACACTTTACTGATTAGAAAGAATAATAATAACTCCCAGTTAATTCAAATTAGCTCCTTAAATCCCTTCTATAGAATAAGAACCATTAGTAATATTAAACTTCACTAAGGAAAACACTATCTTTTTCTTGGTGGAATGGGAAAATTTAGTTGAAGCATTGTTCATGCTCCTGACTTAAAGCCTCTGATATGAACTGAAAAATTAAAGGAAGTTTAGTCTAAATTAGAGCCTTTTAAAATATCCACAAAATAGTAACCTATTGTTCTCATGGGATTTCAAACTCTTATGCTTAATATCCAATAGATTGCAAAGCCAAACTTTAGACTAAATATTTGATGTAACTTGAGTTTTGCCCATTATCCTTTCTTCTTGCTGGCTGAAAAAAAAATTCTTGATGTAATTGTACCCCGGAGAAAAACAGTTTCTTACAAAGCACAAAGCCAGGTGCAGGAGAGCTTTTATTACAAACAAACAGCCTTAAACTGAGGCCTGTGACCTGTTTAGGATTGTTTAGGATTTAACTGGTTGTACAATAGATACCAAAACACTGGGATATCTGGTATGTTTAATATTCAATGAATTGTTCTAATGAGCATCAAGAAAGGGATTTTATATAATTCTCAACAGACTTTTTGTTAGTAAAATCCTTAGGTATAGAAAAGCAAATTTAAAAAAAAAATGAAAATAACATTTTGCAGTAGAGAAATGAAATATTTATGAATCTTTTGAGACAAGCATTTTTAATATGAAGTAGCACGATTAACTCTTGGGTAATGTTTTCTAATTAACATCATACTGTGAAGGGAGTTGTCTTAGAAAGTTTATTTACATTTTGTTTAGCAAATGAAGAAATATATATATTTTTCCCCAGAATTCAGAAAATATCTTGAATTAAATCAATACAAATGCAAACAGGATGGATCTGAAAAGGGAAATTCTAAACACTTCAGGGATTTAATACTGATTTCATATAAAGAAAAGTCTTTCACTCTTTTCTAGAAGTGAGCATGATAGCTGTCCCATAGCATAGCCCTTATTATGTTCCGCAATGCTTCACTTGCCCAGGAGTGAATTCCATCCTTTATACATCCAAATAAAGAAGAAAGTTTATCAGCTCCATGATCTTCAGTCATCACAGTAGGGCAATCAGAAGAGAAAATATGTGCTAACAAACAACAACAACGAAAAAAGTGGCTCAGTGAAACAGTCATAGAAAATTAACAATTTTCATAGAGGTTATATTTTCTTTACATTGTCAGCTTTTAGGTTTTTACTATAAACTGATATTCTTTTACCATGATCCTATCACAAGTTCAACATTCTTCTTACTCTCCTCTATGCTTAAATGAATTCACTACAGGTCATAATTATATTCGGGCTTAAAAAAACTCTTGTATTTGGTGTAGGTGGCAAGGTTTTGGTAGTGGGAGCTGGAGAGGTGACTTCTGTAAGAAGGCACCAGGTCAGGCAGAACCAGCTCAGACAGATGGACCCACTACTAGCTAAAGCTGAGCCCATTATAACATATTTAAGAACAAGTGAAAAATGTGGTGTGGCAGCTGCGAGAGGAGTGAGAAATATATGGGGGAAATAGCCCAGCAAACACCAAGGTCAGTACAGAAGGAGGGAGAGGAGGTTCTCCAAGTGCCAGAGAAGAGGTTCCCCTGCAGCCCAGCCGAATACCATGGTCAATAAGGCCATGCATAACCCTGCAGCCCACGGAGGTCCACAGTGGAACAGGTATTAAGACTGAGGCCTGTGGAGGATCCCACACTGGAGAAGTTGAAGTGACCTGACGCTGCAGCTTGCGAAGCAACACGCTGGAGCTGACTCCTGGCAGTAACTGGGGCCCATGGATAGAAGCCCATATAGAATCAGGTTTTCTGGAATGACCTGTGACCTTTCAGGAGCAGTCCATTCCAGAAGAACTGTATGGTACTCCATCACCCTGCATCACTTGGGGGGAAGAGGTGGAAGTGAAGGTAGGAGTGAAGATGAGCCTGGGAAGAAAAATCAGGTGGTAGGAAGATGCTTCTAGTTTTGTTCTTATTTCCAACTATCTGCATCTGTTATTAACTGGTAAAAAAAAATTTAATTTCCCAAAGTCAAGCCTGTTTTGTTGTGACAGTAACTAATGAGTGGTCTCCCTGTTGTTATCTCAACCTATGAGCATATTCATAGTATTTTCATCTCCTGTCCTGTGGAGGAGGGGGCCTGAGAGAACAATGAGATGAGCATCGAGTGGCCAGGCAAGGTTCACATATCACAGTCCTTTACGGCACCCGGTGCTGGCAAACCAGATCCAGTACAACTAAGAAAATAAAATATAAGCAATTTCATGGGGTTGGATTACTTAAAATTCATTGATAACTAATAGGATGAGTAATTTCTAGTAATAGAAGATTTTCATATAGATGATAAATGAAGTAGTCTTAAGAAAAAGCTTACAGGAATAAGGAGAAAACTGCCTTTTAACTTATAAAAGCTAGATGCATCCCATTGTGAATCAGAACAGCCACAGGAGGCCAATCTGTACAGAAGACCCTCCTTCTTCCAACTGCTGATGAAATGCCCTCGTGGAGAAGAGTTTCTACATATGAAGAAAATTAAATTCTAGTGACTTTGGCTTATCATCAAATTGTAAAATTTTACTTCATCTTAGGATCTGCAGCAATGGGTACTTGAGAATTACCTGCAAGACAAGGGCAGACAGAGTGTAGTAACCTGGAATAAGAAAGACCAAGGACGTAGAAGCAGCATGTAGCGAGTCAATAACTATGACGATCCCAGCAGAGGCAGAAAACTGGAATGCTTTATTGGACTCACAAGTTCATATTTAAAGGGTTTAGGACTATACATTCAACAGGAGGTTGTCACTATTACAAAAAGGGGGTTTCAGGGGATGAATTAAGGGAAAAACCCAGATTAACAAATTTGGGGTCTCAACACATACATCATAGGGGAAAACCCATCTTATCTTGGGGGAATTTGGGTTTACAGAATGCAAGGATCGAGGGAAAACAAAGGGAGACATAAGGTACAATAGGTCTTCTGCACAGGTTTGATGAGATCAGGGCATGGTTTCTCTGGGCTTGGGCAGGACATTCCAAACCCAAGTCCACTTGTGTGGACTCTAGATGGATGTTTTTTCCAAGTCTCTGTTAGCCCAAGGCTTTTGTTTAAATCTAGTAGTTTTCTTTTCTCCAACACAGCATGGAGAAAGCAGTCATTTCCTGGAAACCTGCTTCTGGAAGCTCTGAAGTGCTTGTGGGCTTGAAGTGTGAGGCCTGCAAAGTATGGAAAAAGGTCGGACTGGTCCTCTTTATTTTTATGAATTTTTTTCTTCTCTCCAGGGCATTCCAACTGTGGAAGGAAAAGGAAGAAGAGAAAGAGAGAGGGGATTTGGCTCATGCTGACCAACTAAAGGGCCACAGTTACATGCGCACACAAAGAAGCAGTCCTTAAACTGAATAAGGGATCAGCAGATGGAACAAAAAAGTAAGGTGGAAAAGTCGTGACCAACACACAGAACCCTAGCAAAACTTCTTTGGAATAAGACTGATGCATACTACAGAGACTAAAGCAAACTTGAGGCAAAAAGAGGTTTTTTTCCAGTGATTTAGTAACCAGTTGAATCATGTTCATGGAGTACATATTTCCACACTTTCTTTATTATTTACTGATCTCCAAGGCAGCAGAGTATTAATTTAAAATTTGCCATTCTAGTATATCCACTTCCAGGGTTAGAGCAAATACATTCTCTCTTTTATACTTATTTTGAGGAAAGAATCAACATTTTTAGAATCCTATCCCAGTTTAACAACTTAACTAACAATTCATAGAATGATATACAGCAATGTGTTTCTAAGTACCCAGACTTGGAAAAGTTACTAAATTTGGTTGATTGTCAGATGTTTTTAGTAACATTCCTGTGTTTTTGCTGAAGAGAAAAAATTCTGATCTATAAGAATCAATTTTCAATTCAGTATCACATTTTAATACATGTCAGGCTCGCCCAGTCACACTTTGCTCATAATCTTCAACTACCTTAAAATAAAGAAATGGAAAAAGTAATATTAAAGTGACCTGAAAGGACTGAATCATAGCAAGGAGTAACATGCACTCCAAAGCCAGTATATAAGCACCTCAAAATTTCTGAAAAAATGCCATGAATTTGTGCGCACCTTAGTCCGTCATCCAGCATAAAGTGTTTATCAGTTGAGTATTCCATAATTTATTATGTGTATCACCACATTTCTCTTCAATAATTGTTTACTGAGATTTATCTTGCATAGTAATTTAGTCTTTAGTTAGGCTTACTGTTTGCTTCAATATTTATTTCATTTAGAATAATAACCAATAGAACAAAACTGTTTCCTGAGACCATGTTCCCATGCCAATAGCATGCAAAATTGTCTAGTAAATTAAAATAACCAACAAGAGCTGTCAAACTCCATAATGTCATTTCAAATTAATCTCCAGAAGAAAGTCAGGCTTTATATTAATAATAACAATAGCTGTAATACATATTTTTTTTCCTTAGTAAAATGTAAAAGTGACACCACATGATCTCAAATGCCAATTAATACAGACAGCAGAAAACATCTTTTGAGAGAAAGATAAAACAGTTTTCTATTGCTTATTCGTGGTGCACTGTAAGAGCAACAGAGTAGCCAATGTACATACCCATTATATTGTCTAAGACACAAATGTGTGCTCAGCAGCAGGAAATCCCTGCCCAACTGATAAGGAAGGAGGACTACTCTACACTATTCAAAAGAAAAAAACCTGTGAGGTTAAAATTGGATTATTATTATTCAGTCTGCTTTAGTTTTGAAAAGCCTATTTTATTTTTAACCCTTAGAGAAATGATTCCAGGCAGATTCGACTTTTAGAATGATAAACCTTTTCTAAATTTTAAGAAATAATGGTCTATTTAAGAGCTTATTATTAGAAAAGAAGATAGTTCTTTTATTTGCTCTATCTGAAACATCTACTTCTGAACTATTTAAAACAATTCTATACATGCATGTTTACAAAACAATTATAATTGGAAAATATATCTATTAATACTCTGGGAAAAGATAGAACAAGTCAGTAAGGTGAATAAAGTCAGATCGATGATAAGTTCATATTAACAGGCTTTTAGGTTTGGGATATATTTTATCCAAAGAAATTGCCACTATGATTGTTTGTAGTAAATGAATCATAAATAAAAGATATATTTCCTATGTGGCCTTGTGGTTGAAATTCAGCTTCAGGGATCAGATAAAATTAATTTGATACTGTTATTTCAATATAAAGCAATAATCTACAACAGAAAATCACCACACACAAAGTGTGAAAAATCTTTGCTATGTGCTAAAGAATACCAGCAATCAGAAAGACAAGAGGCAGATTTATTTGCTGTCTTCAGCAAAGTCAGAGAAATACCTGAAATAATATAAATTAGACCTCAAAACCTTTTATGGGCTGAAAGGAAGTTAAAGTGGGAGTATGAGTGTAAATCACACATGGAATTGTGGTGGAATTAATGAAGTAGGGCAACTGCTTTTCTCAATTATAACTTTTAGTGTTCTTTGTTTTGCAGCTTGTACTGATTTAAAATCCACAGATAGCGTCAGAATGGAAGGAAGTTACAGAGTTGCTTGAGTTCAAAAATATCTGTGTTAAGTCGAACTTTGGGTGTATTCAATGTGGTTTTGGAAAAAATGTGCCACATAGGAGAAGAGATAAAATACAGAGTTTCAGGGGGTTTTTTTGTAGGCGTACAGGTGATAAAACATATGGTTCCCCTTATTTGCAGAATTTTATCATTACAGAAGAATTTTTATAATGGCTTGTAATCTAACCTGACAGAGTAACCAAGGTAAATACCAAATGAGCTTTATTCTCCACCTACACACCTGCTTTAAAAATATTACTTGCTTTTGGAATAATAGCTGCAGCTACATGCACAACTAGTAATTCTTGAGTAACTATGGAGCAGTGAAAAGAGTTTAAACATGACTTCCACGAGGCTACATCATGCTGATAGCCACAAGGTTATTCATCTTGACTGAGTAATATGAGACTCTGTGGTCAGAGAGATTGAATCATCAGGGGCTTCTAAGATTAATGCTTTCACATCATCCCTGGATCTGCTACCCATCTATCCATCTGCTCATCCTAGGACAAAAGGATAGTAGCTCTTGGAGAAGCACTGCTACCTACTGACCCAACTTACTTCTACACCTATTTTCCCCTCAGGTAACAGTCTGAAAGTCCAAAGTGATAGTTTTTAAGATCCCACAGCATATTAAAAAAGCTTTTTCTTCCTTTTTTTTTTTTTCAGCAGTTCACTTCAGCGCGGGTTCCTAGCTTACTCAGCACTTTTAAAAATGCAGTGCATGTAACCGAAAATCACTGACGAGGAACAGTAGATGTAAACACTATATTTAATATGAGAAATAGCATTCATACTATAGTTCCTGCTCATTCTTTATAAATATCAACAGAGGTCATTTTCAGAAGAAATGCTGGACAATAATCCAACACATTGTGCCAACTTTACCATAGACAGATCCAAGACTCATTAAGTGGATCACAGCATTTGAGCCATGATTTTTAAAGCGTTCTCCTCCATTACAGGGCCTTCATGGGATTTGGGGACTTTAGGCCTTAAGGATGATGCCCAGAAGCCAGTATGTTCCATGGACCCAGTAATGAGAAAGTTTTCACATAATTCGTGGAAATTTTTGCTCGCTTATTTTTACACAGTATTTTTACAAAGGACAACCAACTACAAGCTTCTGCATTTATCTGCCAGTGTTTTTGGAAGGGTTTCCATGGCTTAAATAATACCTAAGCCTTATACCCTGCTTCAGCTGAGAATAAAAGTAAGTACTGAGCTGGAAAAATTCATTTCTTAAAAGGCTGTATCAACCTGTATTCATATAGACAAGTTTCCAGACCAGCCAGGGAACTGAGCCCTCATTTGTGCTGAAATACTTCGAGTGTAGAGACAAGGTATAAAAGGAGTTTCATCATATGTGGGAACATATTCATGAGGTTTGGCCAGGGATAGCTTCAACACCAAATGTTCATCTGCAAGCTTAAGAAAAGCAAGGGTCTATTAACAGATAAATGAGAAAAGTGCTTGGTGGGGTAGCTAGAAGTAATGACTTGTCAGTGCTTGTCAATAAACTAGCAATGAACCTCTGCATCTGAAAGGCAATCTAAGATGACTGCAAGGAGATAACAGGTATGCAATATCTCCGCTCTCTTGGCTGTTATCATTGATCTGAGCTTGTGTGCTAGAGTCAGAACGAAGCCTTTGCCTAACCTAATTGGCATTTAAACATATACCCACTCCCTGGCCAAACCCCACATCTTGCCTTTGCCTGCCCAAGCCACACTCAGTTCAATCCAGGCTCCTTTCAATGAAACCATGTGTTGCTTCACTCCCACCTCAGTTATTCCACTGGGGGGTTGGAGTGTCTCCTCTCGTCTTCCTATTACAGGGCAAGCTGTGTTTTACATTCCCTTGTAATTTGTCTCTCACCTCACCCTCAAGTCATAAGTTTTGCATTACTTCTTACAGAAGAGAAAAATTTTATTTGACCATGCTCAAACTGAACTTTGCTTGCAGTTTTCCCATCACTGCAAAACAATCACGAACAGTCACAGCTCTTACAGAGGACTCTGCTGAAACTTTCTCTCTGGCCCTCCATTAGTTAAACTAATCCCAGAAAAGGTTATTTAAAACAAATGCCTTTTATATTCAGCCAAACAAAAACAATATGCACAGAAAAGGACTGAAATAGCAAGCTTGCATGTGCTTTTTTCTAAATTTACAGTTTGTTTGCAAGCATGTAAGGACTTCTCTTTCCTCTTACACCCCGATCTGTGTAGCAGCAAACACACAATGCTGTCACATTCTCTCAGCACCTTCCCTTTGAGACTGGGGAGCTGCATATTTATGGGGTCAGGACTTAAGCCAGACAACCTCGGTGAGCACACTACAGAAACCAGTGCCCAAATAGGAATGGACTAAGGTCCCATCCCTACCTACAAATGCATGTTATTTCACTCAGCTTCTTTTTGTTTCTACCTCCCTCTTTAGAAATAATATGTAGCTGTGAGGTGTCCCTTCAGCCTTCAATCCTTCCCCCAGCCTCACCGCCCTAGAAAATACATCATTAGTTTCATTATAGTAGATGAAACAGCATTATTCAAAATGTGTTCACCTACATATCTCTGAAGAGTTTTTGGTTTGCTCTTTGGGGAAAATGGTTGTCATTTCTTTCCTTGACTTTGTAATTGTTTTATTTCCTTTCATTTTCCCCGTAGAAGTTTCTTTTGATTTAGCCCCACATCACCTGCAGAATAATAAGAAATAGGTAAATTAATAAGCATATTATATTTATACAATACAGCAATGAGAAATCCTTCATTTTCCACATCTCCTACACTTTAGTAAAATAGCTGAGCTATTTGGTAACTATCCTAGAAAAGTTTGGTTACAAATTCCATTTTAAACGGTACATTTATTGCATCTAAAAGTAAAATGTTTCTTGGAGCACCTTCTTATTAACAATGAGATTTTCACAAAATAGCAGACATTAACTTCAAAATGTCAGTTTTCCAGAACAAAGTTGCATATTAAATCCCCTGTCCCCACTGCCCCAAACCCTCCTTTCGATAAGACGATGTTTCATTCCAAGTACATCTAATTGTAGCTTGGTGTCTCTTGGTAAAATAAAGCCATGGAACGTGTTTTCTGCCTCCCAATTCCTTAATTTTTTCCCAAGAATTTTCTTTCATGGCTCACGTATCTGCAGTCCTCATTCCAAATGCAAGTCTGGTTGGATGCATGCATGGATGCATATTAAGTGCCTGAACTTCTTTTGACTCTCTTTCCCCAAATTCATTACATTGCACAACATGCTTCTACCTAGTTTCTGACTAACAGTAAACAATAGGTTATCTTTCACGGTCACAGAGCACTTATTCCAAGTTGACCAATGTACCTGATGCTTTCCTTGTGGAAATGGGTGGAGGTCCTGCTTGCTTTCAGTCATGTCTGCTCACAGGAACTGGGATCATGACCTGAGGATAATGGCTTTCACTTTTGTCTGTAACGGAGGGAGAAGATCTTAACCTTCCCTCCCCTTGTGTTTCCCTATCACCTTGTGTATTTTCACTGATGCCCTCAGCTGCATTCCTGCAGCCAGGTGTCTGTGTTTTTAGTGAGGATAGGAACAGATTTCTGGCTCATGTTAT
Organism: Pseudopipra pipra; assembly: GCF_036250125.1. Lineage (NCBI taxonomy): Eukaryota > Metazoa > Chordata > Aves > Passeriformes > Pipridae > Pseudopipra > Pseudopipra pipra. The sequence goes on from NC_087550.1 coordinate 82,481,195, forward strand.
AACATAACTTCCAAGCAAAATATCAAAAGGTGTGTCCTTTGATATCTTCATTGACAGTATTCCTGACCTTAACTGGGTGTGTGCAGAAATGTGCTCTTCAGACAGCAGACATGGCTTCATGTTTGGGATTTTCAGCTGTGTTTGATACCCTCCCAGCATCTGATATTTTATTTGACCATATATGATCATACCAGAGTTCCAGAAGTCCCTGTGTCACGACCGTTCTAAATGTCTCTCTACCATGCACACTGCTTCACCATCCTCTTCATGCCAAGGTATTCTGAATTTCTCAAAATGAAACACTAAAAAATAAGCAATAATTTTTAGTTGTCTGATGAGAAGAGTCACCTGTTAATAAATCATAGATCTTAGAGGAACTAGTAGTGTACATTTCTGGCAGATGTATCACGTGGTTAACTGCATTAATTTTAAACCTAAAAGCCATTGTGGCTGGAAACACAGTGGATCACTTATCTGGTCCTCAGAACATGGTTCTAAACATCGGTTGGCAAATTCTTCCCAGCTAAAACTTCACCTGACTGTTTCTGTGAGTGTTCTTGCCTTTATATCCTCCTATGTACTTCTAGAGTAATTCACAAATGCTTTCTAACATGACTCTAATCTTTTCTTCTTCCTTGTGAGTTTATGAATGTTCTTTTCAGACCAAATCAATATCCCTCCATTTTGAACATGCTCTTTCTTAGGACTATCTGAGATGAGTTTTACAAAGATGAAGAGGCACATATTTTATGTTAGCTCATTTCTAAATGCTTAATTATCATAGAATAACCCATAAAACCTCAATTCATCATTTTCAATGCTCTTTTTCATGTCATATTTCCAAATCAAATTTACTTAAGCATGCAAAATTCTGGTACTGGTCCCATAATCGTAGCTAACCTGAACATGTGACTTTAATCTTATTCCTAAATAAATCCAAAATTCCCAAATGAGACTTCCTGGTATCAGAGACTGTGGGGTTTTGAGGGCAGTCACTGAGCTCTGAGTATACTTAATGTTAAAACTAGGCAGCTGGGAACAAAATATGGAAGAATCATTGCTTTCTATTTAAACATGTTTCTTGTGTTAAAACCCTATAGTCAAAACACTCTTTCAGGAAACAGAAGTAAGTTCACAATCCAATTTCACCTCTTACATTCAATGATCCAGGCTATATAAAAAAGCTAGCCTGAGGCCAGTTTCAACAGTTCCTATAAAAGATATAGCACTGGTCATTCAGGCTTGCAGGCCTCAAAAGGATGAGACAGGCAGAGAACATGAACCAGAAGGAGCAACCTGTGAAAAAGGTGTTCACAAGAAGCTGATAGAGGACGAAAAGATGGATTTATGTGCTTGAGATCTAATTCCAAAGGCAGAACACTCTGAAGCAAACAAACTTCATGTAAAATATACCAGAGTCCTCCATTCCTTCAGCTCTGCCAATCCAACACTTTATAGCATCTGTACAGGATTTATTTTAGCCTGTTTGATATTATTCATTCTTGTAGCTTTTTGTTCTTCTGCTATAGCACTTCCTATTTATTCTGCCTCTGCTTTGCTTGGGTGACAAGCCCTACATACTGGATCCAGCTCTTTCTTTTTGTCTTTCTCTCTGTAATTTCAATTTTAAAGGTGCTTCAAACTCATCTGAATACATTTTTGTAAGGGACCTTTCTCAAGTGAATAAGATTAGTCTGATATTCTTTTTGGCCATATAGGCTTCATACACCAAAATTTTACATGTCTATAAGATATATACCACATTCCCAAGACAGCTAAGGAAGCATTAGAAGTGGTTCACGTGTACTTCCTGACATTTCCTCAAGTCCTACCACTCCAGTGAAGAATGGATATAGGCTGGAAAGGCCTCTGATGGGTATATCAAATGCAATACTGATGTCTTCTTCCTAATGTCCTCCTATTAGCTCAGTACTGCCACTGGTCACATGCAGAATCCTGACATGGTGTCACCCCTGAATTGCTCAGGAGCCTCAGGGCCTGACTGTCCTGTAAAGTAATATATTGACTCATTTCCCTTCATTAATTGGTGTGGGAGAATTAAGTTTACCCTTCTTTTAAAAATATGATGTACAGTTCTACACCTCATCAGCTGAATACAGCACAAAGCTATGAATCTCTTAATCAACAATTTTTAGGCTCAAACACAGTCTTTATCAAGTGGGTAATTTTAGAGAGATGTTTATAATAATTTTTATTGCATGATCTTCTCTCTACTTCTCCTTTTTTCAACAACATGAAAACCTGTTCCCTGACTTTTGCTTTAGTTGACATTATTTTCGGTATTGTTGTAACTCGTTGCAAAATGTCCCTGTCAGAATTCTGCTACTATCACCAACAGTCATAGGTATAGTCAGATGTATTTTAAGTACCTTGATGTATGGATCAAAGTTGGTGATTCTGCTTCCTTTGTCACTGTCAAAGGTGAAATCTTGCCATTTGAAGAGGTATGTGTAAGAAATGGGTTGATGTCAAATAAAAAAACAGCTTTAAAAGCAGAAAAGAAAAAAGCATATGGAAAACTGATACCAAAATTTGAACAATTTGTCAGATGTATAGAAAAGGCTTGGAGAAGACCAAATTCAAGACTTTATGTAGAAGTCATGACACCCTTCAAGCCTGTTACGTCACTATTGCATCATTGGTCAACAAGGGTTTAAAGCCATAAATCTTCCCTGGAAGAAGAAAGAAAAAAAATTTCCACAGTAGCTCTGAAAGATACCTTATTCCCCCAAACTATTAAAAATGCCAACTCCACCTCTCCCACTTCTGTTTATATAATTCACTTATTGGAGTTACATGTCAAAATACTGCAGTACACAATTTTCTTTGTAGTATCTCCAGATCAAACAGAAAAGGGATGTCATCCTTTAAACTGTGTAAAAGAGAAGAAAATTAGACAGCTTTAAAGGTAAAAAGTATCTAAAACCTATTCAGAGTCTTTTCTACTTCTTAGGAAATTGTTTATATATGTTGGGGAAACAGGGAGATGCCTTCGGTAATAAAAAGAACTGTCGGCTGTAGAGAATGAAAAAAAGGAATGAAGGATGGAGGGGGGGAGGGAGAGAGGGAGGGGGCGAGAGAGGGAAGAAGGAAGGAAGGAATCAAGGAAGGAAGAAAGAGAGAAGGGGGAAGAGAAAGAAGGAAACTTCACAGCTCCTGAAATATGAAGAATAGAGAAATCTGTCCTGCTGCCCTGTGTTTGATATAGATATCATATTAGGCAAAGGAAGGAAAAGCTGGATGAATATGTGAAAGTGTAGAGCTGCAGGGAGGGAAGGCTAAGAAGAATCAAGAGAGCGTCATTAATCTCCTAAAAGCAAGACTTTTACATCCAGCAGTATAAAGACTTCCTGGGAATATTGAACTTTCTTATTACATAATACAAAAAAGGGCTAAGGCAGTATAAAGTGAACACAATTATATGAAGGTGGATATTATGAGAAATTAATACAATACCATTTCAAAGAGAAATGTTGTATAGCTTTTCAGTGTTTAAATAAAGACCTTTTTGCACAAAACTAGCTGTCACCTCTGGTAAGTAGAAACACATGCATTTTCATTCCACTGCATATAACAGAGGTATTTTGTCCTGAAATTTAAAAAGCACACCCAATACATCAGTAATCAACCTGCATCTAAGGCTGCATATAGATCTATGGCAGGTGTGGAAGCTTATGTGGAATCATATAGGCATGTGAATACACCCCATTTCAGCTGTAACTTAAAATTTTATGGAGTCACGTAACTCAAGTTATTCATGACGAATTTTTGCTGTATTTCCCTGCATGCATGACTCACATTTCTGAATGCCACCTCCAATCTCTCTTACTTACCTCCCTACCCCCAACCTCAGCCTCACCAACCTTTTCTCTTATGGTGCAATGCAGAGTACAGAGAAATAAAACTACAGAGCAAGATAATATATAGAAAAGGAAACAACTGAGGTTGAACAAAATAGGTTTGCTCAACTGCTCCCCTCTGTAATAAGAGTGGCTAATCTGCAGTATAATTCCTCAACATTTCCTCAAAAAAGGTTTCTGATGCAAGACACTAAACAGTATCTTGTCTTTGGCGGAAGGGAGAATTTTACTATTGGCAATGGGCAAGTCTCCCAGTCATCTAATCTGTCATGGTGTGTCTTCACTTCCCTCTCTTTATCCCAAAGCCCTAAACTAGGAGGAAAGCCAGACAGATTCATTTCGCTAGTTACCACTAGCCTACAATTTTTATCTTGAGTTCTTGACTGAATTTGCATAATTAATTTTATTTCTAATTTTATTTCTGAGTGGGCTTTCTGGGTGGCTTGTTATGGTTTTGAGGGGGCAGGAGTGAGGGGATGTTTAATCCTCACAACTAGCAGAATGCTTTTCTGTGTTTAGTTTAGTTTAACTTTTTGTGTCTATTCAGTCATAGCCCTTCTGAATCACAAGATGCACTTTGCTGCCGATTTCTGCAGTGGCTGCATCAAAGCTATTCACTTTAGCAACAGACTTCCTTTGATACAAAACCTCTTAGACACAAGATGACAATTGCTGTCATTAAAATTTTCACAATCTAAAAGCTATAAATGTTCAAATAACAATTCCTCTAGCATGCAGCAGATAAAAACCGTGGTTTGATTTACTTCTTAACACATAACTGAAGTCACCTCTTTGAAAGCTTTATAGCATGATTGTTTCCCAGCAGCAGGGTATGCAGAACCTAATTGAAACAGTTAAGGTGACATCTAACAGTTTCAGTTGCATTTTGAGGATATCAATTTGTATTAATACCTTTCCATATGAACAATATTCAAATGTGTGTTGTTTTGTCACCCTCTAGATAAATTATAATCTTACAGATAAATATTAAAATTACCTTCTTAAAAGGTTCAGATGTGTCTGGGGGAAAAGGAGTGTCTGTGCCTATTCACTAAATAACCAGTAGCACATCCTGCAAAAGAAACAGTTATCCAGGACATGAAATGCTGCCTCTTGGTTGTGTATCATTTCTGATAGTGGCTATCTGTTATAATGGAAAAAGCATCAGCGATGCATCAGGATCTATCTGGCAAGGCACTATAAGGTCCTCAATCACTTGGTCTCTGCAATGTGACAGCTGCTACAGTTCATGCTTTTTTTTCTACAGAAACTTCAATGCACTGAAAATGTCAGGTTACAGAAGCAGCAAGATCTCCATCTATTTATTCCAAACCAAATATAAGACAAAAGTCACAGCACAGAATTGACTGCCTCTGATGCATTAGCTGTATTTCTCTCATTCTAAAATGCTATCAGTGCCTTTATTTCTTTTTTTAAGCAATGCAGTAGCATCTTCATCAAGACCAGAATCACTGCGGGTGCCACAAACGCAAGCCAGCCTGAAAAGTTTCCATCATGAATCAACCTGTGTTGCCTCTCCCTTTGGCTACAGCCAGTGCAGAAAGCTTTCTCTAATGTTGTGATGCAGCTACAGATCTCGGTGCTGTCCAGTCTGCTCTGTCCCTCTCACACCCTGGCCTTCAGAGATAAGTAAAGACACATGTTCAGCAAAAGAATGAGGCAAACAATGAGATAGAATAGAAAAAAAAGAGGCTGACGCAGTTCAGGATAGGAAGCATGATTATTTAGATTATTCTGGACACTGTTATCTGATTTTAAGACATTTTAAGTTTTAGAGATAGCAACATAAGCAGAAGTGGTTTTTCAATTTGGTAAATATGGAAACAGGAGGATAGGCAAGAAGGACTGCTGCTCCTTACATCATGCTTGGCATGTGCCATGGATTTCCATTTTTTTTCCAGTGACACCCCCCTGATAAATACACATTGAAAATGTGAAGCTTCCTTGTTTTTCCTTCAAGTTTTCTACTGTTATTTACAGAAAGTTTTTTGTTTTGTTTTTCATTGACCAGCTGGTATTACTTTTTCTTTCTCCTCAGAAAATCTTTATAACAGTCTTTTGAAACAAGAGCTTTATCTCCCTTCCTCTGCCCCTAATTATTAATACTTTGCAGTGACCTCATTTAGAGGCTAGAACAGATTTTCATGCAGGAGAGGGAAGAGACCGTAAATCAACATTAATGATCCATTTGTAGCCAACCCTTGGTATATGAGATTATATTCCAGGAGTGAATTTTTTTTTTAAATAATATATTTAAAGCTGCTTCAACCCCTGAGGTGGTCATTGTGTTCACATGTTTTGTATTCATTCAACTCCCCAAAATAACCCATGAAGAGGAACTACACAGCATTCTGATACTTAACCTTGTTTATGTTAGGTGGCTGAGAAAAGGAGTACCAATTTAAAGCAAGAGCATTGTACTTATAAACAACAGCTCCTAAACATTTTCACCTTCTTTCTTAAGTTGAAGAGGTGGAGAGGGAAAGGGGAATTTGGACTGTAAAATTTACACAATCAATCATGAGTTGTTATATCTATCAAAAAATCCAGCTTATAGAGAAGACCATGTTGCTCACACAGTGATATATTTCAGACAGCCCCTATACAGGTTCAAAAAGGTGTGGGATATGACAGAAGCAGACATTATGAACTCATCCCATCAGTCCATTACATGGTGACTGCAGGATTTGGCTATAGCTATTGTGCACCCTCAGAGGTAGTGCCAATTTAGTTTTAGACTGAACCTCAAAAAAGGTGCCTGATATACACAACTCAAGTAAAAATAATGTCAAATTTTGCTATTGATGATTTCAACATGCCCTGTTGTTTCTACAAGAATGTCCCCTGAGTCATTCTAAACAAACGGTTTGGGATACACTACAATATAGTGAGAAATGGCTTTGACTTAATAAATCCTTTTTAGTTAATTTGAGAATGGGATTAACCCAATTCAAGGTGGAGAACTCCATGAGAAAGGGTTCAGATCCTTTGCTTTTAGTAAAACAACAAAATATAAATTATTTTGTAATTAAATACTACAGAACTCTTAAAAGAAAAATTATTATTAACCAGTAAGGGAACTTACAGGAAGATTGCCAATATTGTTGTCTCAAATATTACAGTTGAAAAATGCTTGGTTCTAAAAGTACCTATGGTATTTTCTTTGAATATTACATACACAAACTTTGCTACATTTGAAAACACTTTAATATTTTAATTTAGTTGTCTTTTAAAAAATGACTACTTTCCAGATATTTTTTATGTATTTCACATAAATAAAACCTTAGTTTTGGACACAAAAATACACTGCCAATTGTATATTTAAAATTTGCTTACAAAGTATGACTGAAATCTTCCTTTCATGAGCAGAGAAAAAGAAGAATGTCACCCAAAAAAGAAGGAACAGCAGATGTCAACATAGTCATGGTGGATAGAATTTGAAAATAATTATAATGTTAACTGGATCATATTTTTGTAGTAGACATTTTCAACAACATTAACTACAATGGATTTTATCAAATAATTCCAGAGTTTTGCATTATTTTAAAATAGCAAGGAAATTCTTCATATAGGTGTTCATGTGTTTGGAAAGAGAAAAACTTTATCAGCAATTTTATATTTTTTAAGAAAAGACAAGCTTAATAGCTTTTTCATTTGAATCTCCCAGGAATCTTAAATCCATTTATAAAATGCCAAATGGAGTTGTACAGGAAGCATTAAAAATCTTTAGCTAATTCTGACACTGCATGAATTTCATACGATTTGCAAAGCTGGGAGTCAATATAAAATGTTGTGAATGACTTCAGTGAATCACACAATATATCTCCTGTGAGAAAATGATGAGATTAAGTAGTTGGTACAAGAAGCAGTTGAGAAATCCACTAAACATTCACTTCTTCACAAAGACTTATGGTTCTTTATGCATCTTCATAGTCACAGAGAGCAACCCGAGCATCTCTGTAATGTTTACCTAGCAAAATGCAACACTGGTGTGATAAAAATAAATGCATAAAGGTATATTTCTCCAAAAACCTGAATCCACTAAATTACCCATATTATCTAAAGTTGCAAGCAAAATAAAAAGCATAAACAGTACCTTGTAAGATAGGATTTAAGCATATCCCAACACGCACAAAAGGATTATGTTTTGGACACAGGATAAGTTCTCAGACCACTTTTCTGTATTGAACAGGAGCTGCTTAGGCAGGGATCCAGGCAGACCAGATCAGGCCAAGGATAGCTTCCAGATAGCTTTGGTTTATTTACCTGCTCAGAATCTTCTCTACAATTTGAAATAAAAGAGTGCACAAGTGTATTATACCTGTTCAATGAAATATCATGCCCCTAGTCATTCATTGTAACTCAGAACAATTTCCCTCACTGCAAAATCCCCAGAGGCAGTTGCAGGCTCTAGCTGCACACAGCTCTGTAGGTCAGCTAACATTCCTGCCCACTTTTATAAGTTCTGTCCATTCAAGAGCAAAGCTCAGACTTTCCAGACTGAGGCATTGACATCACGTTTTGTCTTGTTTGGACAAAAAAGAACACCGGCATGACGTATAACCTGAGGAAGATTTTCACACACAAAACCGGCAGAATAGTCAAGCTTCAACTGGAAAGTTATAAACTGTCATGTTATTCCAGCATCCATCCAAAACTCCCACCAGCGTTTTTCAAGAACTCAGATGACTTCTTGCAATCCACCTATTTTAGCAAAGGGAACAGGGAGATGGAAACACAAGCTTAAACTGAAGCTGGAGCCAGAGATGCACAATACATGGAAGAGAGGACAAGTTGAGTAGGGTGAGGACAGGGTAAGATTTCTGCAAGCTGTTTGTAACACAACCTCTGCGCGATGTGGATTGGTGAGACAATTCACATCAGCTGAACCCAGAAGTGAAATTCAGTGGCCAAAAAACAGGTATCTACTGCAAAAGTAAATGTAAAATATCCTGACTGCTCTTCAGAAGGGTTTGTGTCAGCTACAGGCCTTCTTTGTTTGCTATATCTTCCAGCCTCATGTGGCTGTCTCTGGTACCCTACAGACCAAACATCTGCATCTAAGCCACTGAATTTCCTGCCATGTTTTCCAGTAATGTTTTAAAATATTTCTTATTTTGAAATATTTTGCAAACATTTGAACAGCTTGTTTTAGAAAAGCATTGGAAAGTCTTGCTGGGTAATTATTGTCCAAGGAAACTGTAAAATGCACTTTCTTTTCAGAAACATAGATGTAGGTCTTGTACAACTTTCTCATTTTAGCAGTTGATTCAAGTGAAAAAAAATACTAACTTTTATCACAAGGATTTTGATTCTGCCAGAAGAGTCAGTGACACCGTGAACATATGCTACACCACTTGAATACTCCTCAGTCTTGCTGCTACAACAACCAGGCTTTTGAAATAGCTTTCAAAAGCAAATTCTGGTGAAGATGGGGACTGCATTCCCTTTACTCCAGGTTTGAAAATGAAGCACAGTAGAGAACAAGGGCACAGAGCCAAAGTTACTGTTACCAGGTCATTAACGCAGAAAGGCTTTTATTTTTTTTGTGGTTGTTGTTAAATATGGCATAGAAAACCCTAAGGCTCCATGTGCTCCAGCCCTGCACACATACTCCTGTGCCATCTGTAACACCCACACACATCCTGTGCTATCTCTCCAATATCCTACATCATACATCTCCTGGAGAAATCTTACCTAGTAAGTCAGACATTCACCATTAGGGAGACTGGGCTGCTCCAGTAACAGTGCTCTGAGTCATGGCTTTCTCAGTGCCTGAATCACTTGAACAGTTGCAGCAATCAGAGACCAATACTGCTCTTTGGGACTAGGTAGATTCTTGCTACTTCACAGTGCAGCTTTGTGCTTTTCACTGTGCACATGGCTTTGAAGGGTGTGTGGAAAGGGACAGATTGCCCCAGCACACAGGGAATGTGTCTCATATATTTGGCTTTTTCTGAAAGAAACAGTATCCAGTGACAGTAGGAAAGTCCAACTCTTACTCTTCATCATTTACTATACCAGCTGGCTGAAGTAATTCTGAAAAAAAGGGCGTATCTAAACAGTTAGGTTAAGAAAGAATGGAATTAACAACCCAAGTGGATTTTTAAAACAATGCAGTAAGCCATATCTAAATCTTGCCAAATAGACACAATGTCTGTGATCCTGACAGCCCACTGACATTTAACACTGGAAGTATTGGACTGTTGCCATAGTAAGAATGGGAAAAACTGGAACAATGAAATCACATAAAAAATTATCTTAGGTCTGATTGTCTTCCAGTCTGATGAAACAAAATGTTTTGGTACTATATTCTTATAGATTAGCCAAAAGGTTCTTTGGTAGTTCAGATTTGCCTTGGCCACTTTTGTCACCCATACAGGATCTCAGCAGCTACAGGGTGTCAGCAGGTGGGTGCTTCTGAAAGGTACCAGTTGAAACTTATCAGGGAGCCCCAGGACATGCTGTCTAGCAGTTTGAGTGATTAGACATACCATACTAAGGTGTCTGACAGCAAGTTTTCTGTTACAAGGGGGCATTTTCTAGTTAAAATCAGCCACTGTCTGATATGTACATATAGACACAAAATATACACATAAACTTATATATATGTAGAGAGAGAGATATAAAAAAGATACACACGCATACATGAAAGACTGGTTTCTGTTTTCCAGACTGTAAAAAACATATACATAGGCAAGCCTTGATTAAGAGTCTGAGTAGGTTTTTAGGTAAAAAGCATGTTGAATACTCTGGAAGCAGATCCCCCTCCAAGCCAAACTAGCACTGATGTAATATCAGCAGAGTTACATGTATTGTGCAAAAGCAAGAGTGAAGTAGGCTCTCTAGGTTTCTTTGCCTGAGCAAAAAAAATGTAAGTATAGCAGATCTCAGATAATTCTCTTGAGTTTCTCTATGGCTGATATATCTTGCACGCATCCCCATATCACCATTGGCCAATCAGAGCTCAAATCAGTCCAGCAGTTTAATTACCTAGGTAGCCTCATCTCCTCAGATGGTAAGATTGACGGAGAGATAGACAACAAAGAGATAGCAAAGGCATACAGTGCTTTCGGAAAACTCCATAAAAGAGTCTGGTGAAATAAACACCTGAAGAAAAGTACAAAGATCAGTATTTACAGAGCCACTGTGCTGTCTACTCTCTTATATGGATCTGAATCATGGGTCATCTACTGCCACCACCTGCAACTCCTAGAACGCTTCCATCAACGCTGTCTCCATACAATCCTAAACATCCACTGGTCAGATTATGTGACCAACACATCTGTTCTAGAACAAGCAGCAATCACTAGCATTGAGGCCATGTTACTGAGAACACAGCTGCGTTGGGCAGGGCACGTGTCAAGGATGAAGGACTACCACCTCCCTAAGATCTTGCTTTACGGTGAACTTGCCACTGGCTACTGCAGGAGAGGAGCCCCAAAAAGAAGATACAAGGCCTCCCTGAAACAACATCTCAACCTTGGCCATATTGATCAACATAACTGGTCTACTCTGGCCTCCAATCGGGAGGTCTGGAGACACACTATAACACTGCTGCTGCTTTTGAGAAAGCACGCAGGATCACTCTCGAGGAGAAAAGACAATGCAGAAAGAATCGTGTCTTACTGAATATACCACCTAAGGAGTCCTTCTGCTGTGCCTTTTGCAACTGGACATGTCTATCTCGTATTGGCCTTTTTAGCCACCAGCGTGCTTGTAACAAATGTGGGTAGAGCCTTCCTCAGATCTTTGTTTGCAAAGCCTAGCCATGATGATGATGATATGCATGGAGTTTTCTCTGAATCATTACACTAGATGCAACAGATCCTGATGCCCACTATGATGTTTTTCACAGATTTTTATACACTGTAATCACAGTTGAAATAACGGAGCTACCATAACACATTCAGTTGTTTAATGAAAATAGTTTCAAGGGTTGTTCAGCGTTTCACAGCCATGTAAATAATCCTTTGCCATCCTTCACCAGCAAATTTTACCACTGGTAAAATTTTGCTATGTGGCAGTCATAGAGCAACTCCCAGAAGCATCAGCCATCTCAGCAAGCTTCCATTTCAGCTTCACTTGCATCGGTCATGGCTCAAATGAGTGTTTTAGGACACTCAAAGAATGACCAGCTAAGTTATCAGCAAAAGTAGGTTTAATATAAAATTGAAAGCATGACAAATTCTTTAGCAATGTTCGCTCTACTACTTACTGGATTATTAAAGCACACAGAAAAATCAGATTAAAATCTAAAATCAATCAATCTAAAACTTATCTAAAATTATCTACATGGAGGCTGGGGATGGAAAAAGGATAAGCATGGGAAAGGGTAAGGATAAAAAGGAATAAGGGAGATTCTCCTGTTGAGTTACAAGGTTGAGAGGTGACCCACTTGCCAAACTTAGCCTTGGACTCAACCAATGGTTTGGGCCTAAATGTTTTGACAGCACATAAACTTAACAGCACTTAATCAATAGACTAATTTAAACAATTCTACAAAAGATTCTATAGAATTTACTATAAGCACGAGAGTTTCTCACTAACAGGTCTAGCTTAACTTATGAATCTAACATATTTAAGAATCTAATATGCTATAGCATATTCAAATGCACACAGACCTAAAGGCGTATGTATAAGATATATCTGTGAAAAATTCCCCTCAAGTTCAGTACTCACGATGGATGCCTTTGCATCTTCTTAACAGGAAAAGGATTGAGCCTTGAGGAGTGGGAGTATCAGCCCAGACTCTGTCATCTCATCATTTGATGGTGGTCCTCCAAGTGTAGCAAACTTGAGAGTTCTCTGGCTCTGAGAGATGTCACACTCAGAGGGAAGTTGCTGGTCACAGTAAGCTGCAGTCCAGGAGAGCTCGAAGGATCTTACTTAGGACTGCTGTTTATAGGGTCACAAGAGGCTTTTGTCATAGTAATTTTCCATCCTGGTTGCGATTCAGGTTGATAACTTTGTTTGAAAGTTCAGTCACAGAAATGTTGTTCCACTTGGGTTGTTATTCAGGCAAGAAAAATGAGTTTCCAAGGCTGTTGGAAAGGCAGGAGCTCATTAGACAGCGTAAGTTCCTCGAAGCAGTGTTTCTGATAGTCTCAAGAGGAGCTTAGCCTGGGTGCTGTTCATCAAGGCTGAGGCATAACAAGCATTTCTGAAATCATAGTGCAGCCTGAGGAGGGGTCGGGAAGAGGATGCACCACCACAAGGCAATGGCAATGATGTCCATTTTTCATCAGTTAAACATAGCATGGTCAGATGAGTGGAGAAAAAAAAAAGGAAGCACCGATTTCTCCTTATTTTGTCATTCAGTAATATAGCCACCTCCTACCTGCATGAGTGGAAGCCTGCAGAATAAAAATGAAATTTCATGTGTTGGTGCCACTGTCTCCCCTTAGGAGCAGAGACCTTGTCCAGACTCCACAGTCGAGCTTCTCCTACAATGGCAATGCTGGAGGAGCTGCTCAGATGGTATCTGGCAGTCATAGACTGCTCTCACTAATGCAAAGCTCCACAGATATCCTCTTTCCCAGATTATGAATTTTCAACCCCTCTACCAATATACTGCTCCAGGCAATAATCTATTTTGCTTTTACCTAACGTTGGTCTTTCATAGTCTTATAGAGGAGATTGAACCCTTTGTTCAGCTACTCTTACTATGAGATAGTCTGGGGTCATATCCTCTATAGGCAGCCTTGTTACTTCCATGTTGATGTGTGCTGCACTGAATTCAGCATCAAGATAATTGGGAGAGTATTTGAACATTTTAATAGAAATAAATCATACTGTATGTCCTATTCTTTCTTCACTGATCACAGCAAACAAACAAGATACCAAGCTTCTCAGAAGAAGAAAAAGAACAATCTCATCCTTTGCTATTCAAGTTGTTTCATTTTCTATAATGTAATGAAAGATTGACTGGCAACAAATTCATTAATCTCTAGCTTCATGAAATAACAGCCACTTCTCAGCCTGGAGAAGAGGAGGCTCAGGGGAGACCTCATCACTCTCTACAACTTCCTGAAAGGAGGTTGTAGCCAGGTGGGTGTTGGTCTCTTTCCCCAGGCAACTATCAGCAAGACAAGAGGGCATGGTCTCAAGTTGCACCAGGGGAGGTTTAAGTTAGATATTAAAAAGAATTTCTTTACAGAGAGGGTAATCAGACATTGGAATGGGCTGCCCAGGGAAGTAGTGGATTCTCCGTCCCTGGAGATTTTTAAAAAGAGACTGGATGTGGCACTTAGTGCCATGGTCTAATAACCGCAGCGGTAGTGGATCAAGGGTTGGACTTGATGATCTCTGAGGTCCCTTCCAACCCAGCTGATTCTATGATTCTATGATTCGTATACTGCAAAGTGCTCACTGTACATTTTATCCAAAATCTATTTTATGCAATCACAAATGGAAGAAGACAAATCCATCCTGAAAGAAGTAGGTGACACTCACCACCCTCTCTCCCTCTAGTTTAGCCTACAAGAGGGAAGCACCTTTACTGGGACACCTCACTCTTCTTATAAACTATACTCTGTGGTACCCATTCTAGAAATTAAAAAAATTACATTTGGCTTAATGAAGCTTTTTTGTATCCAAGTGCCATTTTAGAATCTGGGTCCATGTCACTTTCTTCTTCAAAAATCACAGTACACTTTAGTACAAAAAGATGGTTCCTTCTTCACAGTTAAAAAAAAATCTTAAATCCATTTCTATTAACAGAAAAGTAGAAAAAAATAATATTGGTATTGTCTAATACTTGTTATAAAGCAAAGAGCAAAGATTTTTTTTAAATTGTGATAACATAATACTGAACCCAGTAGCCATATAATACTACTGTAAATATAGGATAATCGACAATCTGAGTAGAATGTAACCTCAGGATAATTATGCACTTCTCTATATCTTTAAAACAAAGCCTTATCGTCATATCTAAAAAGTGGAAGTTACATGGTAATTATTCTTTGAATTACTTTGTAACTGGTAGTATAATTATCAAGTAATCTGCATGAAAATAATTAGGTATTTACATAGTCTTTGCAATGTAATTACAGAGTAGTTGGCTGATTATGCAGCATGTGCCTTGTAACAGAAAGTGATACGAAAAAGACAAAAAACCCCTATAAAAATACTTGGTCTTTCAAGTAAAATGAATTAAATTTCCAAAATTATTTCTTTGTATTTTGCATGAATATGTGTGTGCCTGTGTGTATACATACATGCCTCTCTGTGTGCATTAAAAGATGGAAAACTGTAGAAACAGAAGTGCATAAATCATGTCGAGTTTCCTTGGTGGAAGCAACTTGTGAAGTCAATCATTTTTCAAGTCATAAATTTCACTCAGACGACAATAAGTATTCCTTCCATAGTTCACAACTACCCTCGTCTCTCCATCTCACAAGCCCATCTGCATTCAGAGATGCTTAATAAGTTGATAGAAACAATATAAAGTGATTATTTAAAAACAACTACTCTGGCTGACTTTTACTCTAACTAAGGGTCACCTGAAAAAATTAATCCACAGTATACTTTTGTTTTCATTTTAGAAACATTACGAATTACCTCTTTTTTTTTTTTTTTTTAAGAAAAAATATGCTAATGGCAATAGTTCGCTTTTGTTGTGAACAAGGCAGCCCAATAATTGATTTTGATCCCTGTTATACATCTGCACCTTCTGCTCTGGATGCACAGTTCTAGTCACATTCAATTATCAGAGGCAGATTCTGCAACAATGGAGATTATTTCTTAAGTAGAAAATCATTATTTGGTAATCATTTGCATTAAAATAGCAATACAGTGTGAATGGAATGTAAGTGCTCAAAACGTTATAAATATATGGTCACAAAGCAAGTTATAAATGGAGAGGAATAAGAACATTCCTTGAATATTACAGACAACAAACAAGCACTGTCAATAGAAAAATTCTGAGAGCATGATTTCACGTTTCTGTCTCATCAAAGGAAGCAATAATTATTTTTATGTTTCTTTCTTATTAAATTGTTTTCTTCTAGATAGCTTTAGCCTCTGTTTTTCTAGGCCTACCCCATCTAGGTCCATCTATATTATGAAATCAATAAGATTTTTAAAGCCACAGACCATTTAAGATCATCTAGGTCGACATTCTACATAAGAGAAAACAGCTCATTCTTGTATCCCATTTAAACTGATGGGTCAGAGAGCTCTCTTTTAAATGAACAACTGTTTTCCCTCTGTTTATTTGTTTGGTCTTTAGTCAGGGAATTTCCCATTGTTCTTAAAACAAAATTACGTAAATGAAATATTAAATATGAAATTGAATTATGATCTCTATCTACATTTTTTTAATCAAGTTAATAATATAATATGATGGGAACTATATAAATTAGTTTCCTAATTGAATGTATAAAACTCCAAGTAATTTCATTATTTTGAACGTCTGAATTATTCTCTATGAAATTTTCCAGCAAAAATATGTACTTAAAATTTCAGCAAATAGCAATCCTGCTTGATACACCTCAGATGTCTGGAATTAATTTTTCCGGCTGAAACAAGAACATGTTTCAAGCTGACGAAGTGTGAGAGTTCCTGTTTTCTTTCACTGCTTGGCTTAATTTCACATAGAGGCTAAGGGTAGCTGATAGGACTGACAATGAGGTCCTTTCTTATGCATAATATGTGGAATATGAGTGTGACAGGATGCATCTAAATTTTCCAAAACTTGCCTTGCATCAGAACTGTGGTATTTACATGGGTCCCAATCTCATCTACTATCTACTTTTTGAGGAAAATTGAGAAAGAACAAAAGACCAGATCTGCTTACTTTTTAGTGTGCCCATTAAATTGTCGATATAAAGGGAGAGAGTTAACCAAATAGCTTGAAAATTCTACCCATAGCTATCAAATACCTTATCTTACCAATAGAAGTAAAACGAATGACTAGAATAATTAGGTGGTTTGTATTTTCTGTATCATTGGAACAGCAAAGGAAATTACAACCTGCTACTTTAAGAAGTAAATTTCATTATAGAGGTCTAAAACAGATCTGAAAACTATTACCTTGCTGTATCATTAGGAAACTAAAGTTCACAGCAAATACCAGTGTCTGGTAGGTCACAGGAAAAAAGTAGGGCCTTAATGCAGAAAGACAAAAAAATAAAGAAAAAAAAAGAGAAAAAAAAAAAGGAGAGAAAAAACCTCATAGGTCAAATTGAGCTGAGGCATCTGCTCCCTCATAGAGGGACTGAACTCAGTGCCAAGTTTGAAGTGTGATAGATGAGGGCACTGGACATATCAACTCCATTGTGCTACAAAGCCTCCATTTCCCATAACTCACTGACTGTGATTAGAGCTTGCCCAAAATACAGGGAGGCTTTCTTTTATTTTACATTCCAGGGTTTCACCATGATGAACCCTAGAGAGAAGATCCTTTAATGACAGCTATAAAGCTTTATAAATGTGTCATTTGGAACCTGTAGAAACCTGAAAAACAAACAAAACTTTGTGAGATAAAAATCAGACTATATGAGTCGTTATCTGGTGACACTAAGGAGTTAACAATACTAACAAGAAAAAAAGATTCCAATTCACAACATGATCAGTATTTTAAACTCCAGACAGCCTCGAAATATGTTCATACAAGCTTAAGCCATCAAGTTCCATTTCTGCTAGACAGTTTTTAAGAGCTATTTCCACTTGATTCAATTGATTTACATGATAAACAGTGCCTGAACTAAGACCAGCCACTGTCTCATTCTCCAGCCTACACTAGGGAACCCAAGGCCCTAAGCGCCTACATATTTTTATTCCTTTATGTTTCTTTTTTTTTAATTTACATTTCGCGGTTAATTGCTGAATTTCTTTGGTTAGTTAATAGAAGACAGAGCCATTAACGGGTAGCAGGTTACGAGGCAAGTTCTTGCATGCCATATAACAGGTTAAATTGCCCTCTAACTCTCCAGGACAAGCCTGAATGGAGACTCCACAGGAGCACAATTGGAGTTAAGAGCTCTGAATGCTCTTCTATGGCAAGTGGCAGTAGTCTGACCCTGCAGGACTTGTTCTCTCCGCAGCAAAGTGTGATAAAACAAATGCCTCCCTGATTAGAGGAATTAGTGCTGCCTCATCTCCTGTGCGTCTGTGTCTCAGTCCTAGGAGCCAAGTACTCCGCGTCAGGTGCAGACATACTGTGGCTGGGGGCCAAGACCTTAAGGGATCTAGCAGACTTTTTCCCACCTGCTCTATATGGTTCAGAAGCTCCCAAGTTACATGGCAGCAGTTGCAGCCCAGCTCAGCAGTTGCAGCCCAGCCCTTTCCTCCAGTTTAGAAGGGGGCTGCTCCGTCCTTTGAGGAGCCACACTCACTGTGACCAGAGGATTGTGAGAAACAGGGCTGTTTCAGCTTGACACAGAGACAAGGCAGGTGGCTGCAATCTTCCATGCCTTCTATTTCAAAGCAATGCTTCAAACAGTGAGAAAGTTTTCATCACTAGGGAATCTCTAAGAACCTGTGAACTCACCTGGAAGTCTTTTCTTCAGTTGGGTAATCTAGAATGTCTCCCTACTCCACTAGTCACAATTTTCACAAACTCTTTCAAACATAATTGTCTCAGAGATTACAGCTTTCCACCCAATCAGACAGCAGACTGGAGAATTTCCATAGGAAATCAACCTAAAGAGCACTAGAGTTGAATAGGCTCTTATTGGATGTGTCTGACTAAATATGGTTCAAGTGGCTTCTGGAATGTAAGATCCTTCCCTGGATCAAGTCATGGTAATTGACTGCTCATCAGCAATCATTAATACTGGATCAGGTTTCATAACTGTGCTATTTATCAGTTTTCACACTGAGTTTATATGCATTTATTTATGTTACACCTGTGCATTTAAAAGTTCATATAAAGCCAAATATCAAAGCCAGGTGAGTATTCTAGGTTTTGGGGGGTTTTTATGTGATTCATTTATACACCCTCACAATGTAAGCTTTCAAGTGCCAGCTAAGTAATACACAGGATATTACAAACCATATTCAGTCTTTCCATAAAACAAGAACAATTCCAACAAAAATCCCTCTGCTTAAGCCAAGAATTTCAACAGCCTCTAATCTTTGGAAATACTACATGTATTGCTAATCTCAGACCCCAGAATTAAATTAATGAACAAGTTGGGTTCAGTCTTTCCCCAAAAGCCACTTAACATAGGTAAGTGAATTCAGTTTTTTTTTCTGGGGTCTCCTCTACGCGCAGCATTCCACCCTGCACCTGACTTACGTTCCTGGCCACTGTGTCCTCCAACAGATATCTATTCTAACACTCATAGAGTAGCCTTGTATAGCAAGTGGAAAAATTCAGGAGCTTATTAAACTCAGAAGTCATCATCAATATGACATATGCTGTGACTCAAAACTAAAAAATTACAAAACTGATAAAAAGTTCACACTTCACTAGAAAATCCTACTTTATCTGATATTCCATTGTAAAAGCAATTCAGTAAACAAAAAAGCATTTTTGACAAATACTGATGAGTCACATCTCCCTGCTTAGGATACAACCAAGAACTACTTTCTCCAGAATTTTAATCTTCAGGAAATGTCATGCACCTTACCTATCATAGTTTAATTAAAATCATTCTCCAAAGTGCATTAAGCCACAAAGTGAATTTAACAAGCATATCTAGGGCACTGAAAGTGTGAAGCTGAACAAAGGAGAGAAAAAGCCTAATGAACAACTAGGAAAATCTACAGAATAGATAAGGAAATAAGGAAATCTACAGAAATGGCTAATGTTCAATCTGGGACAGGGTGTGATATTTAAAATAAACAAAAGTGCCACAAAAGAATTCCTACCTGCATGCACTTCCAAAAGCTGACTCTGCTGATACTTGCTGGTTTTGTAAGTGCTGGCTTTCTCAATTCACTGATAATGCTGAGTTAGGAATTTTGCACAGAAGGGTGAGATACAGGCATTTCCAGTCATATCCTTCAGATGACAGATTTATAGAGATATTGCACTTTATTGCAATCTTATGTTTATGATTTGGCCATACAATGTGCACAGAGATTATTGTCATGTAACAGGCTGGTGGTTTTTTCTTCTCACCCTGCTAACAGGTGTTGACCCTGCCATGAGATGCAAAGAGATGACTCACTGCAACAGATGTGGCTCCTGAACTCTGTCCCGCTTGTACCAGAGGTACAAGCCTTTCTGGAAGACAAACTCTGTGCTGAGCTGCTCTCAGGGAGGCATATCCCGGCTAGATATGTCTGTGGAGTCTGGCTGACCTGGAATGTCTCTTATTTTGGTAATAACGATGCAGAATAAAACAATTCACAAAAATTGAACACAGGCAAGCTGTCCTGAAGAAGTCTTAAAAACCCGATTGCTTATATATTGTAATCCAGATGAATTATATGCTTTCCCTCTCTCAGACATCATGAATGTCAGGATTATGTGTACCTAGCAAACCATTAGAAATCCACTATCTTTGAGTTTTCTTGATGTGCCTGTTATTCAAAAAGCCATTGCTTGCTGTTGTTGATCTTTCAATCCACTCTTTACTTTGCATTACAAGGGCAGAATGAGTGGTTGTTGCAGTAGTTTAATTTGAGAAATGCATTAGAATTTGCTTTTTCTCAGTAAGACATTGTCATTAGATTAGAATGCATCAAACACTCTGCACCTGTACTCTTCATATTTTTTCCTGATAATTTGTTTCTACGACACACTCAGCTATAGTATTATGTCCAACAGTGAAGTATTTTGTGATGATACATACATATGAGATCAGACTTTATGTACAAAAGCTAGTTGTTCTAATGTACTAGCAATTCAGAGACAGTGATAACTGCTAACCTCCCTGGGACTTCCTCCCTAACATTAATATCATAAGTGGACTTTGACTATGCTTTCAAAAAAATTTTGGCCCTTTTTTTTAAAGGCCCCAAGCTCTTCTGACAACGTATCTGAACTGGCCATTCCAGGTCGTCCCATCTCTACCAATATTATTATATTTATTGCCTCCCTTCTTAAACAGATTCGCTTGTTGTCCAAAATTATCCACTTCCTCACTTTAATAAAATCACTCAATTAAACGTATGAAAACTTGCAAAAAGCTTAAAGGAATCAAAACTGGAGTAGCGGTAACACCAGTTAAAAAGCATAAATCCTCAGACACAGAGACAGAAGAGGTTATGTTACTGCCTTCATCCAGTAGCAGTCCAATCTTAATGATTTTTACCTTTGGCTTTTGCTTTCCTTTTTCTTCTGTATCTTCACATACTGTTTATTACTAGGCACCAAAAGTGGGTTGTAAGTTCCCAACAGAGAGGATAAAGGATCAATTCTGAATTTGTTTTTGAGAGGCACAAGTGATACGTTACAAACTTCACAAAAACATCCTAAGCTACATGGAAGAGAACAAAAAACAGCCAGGGGATCTGATCTGGCAGTTTTTGAAGTAGTTCAGTTTCTACATATACTCATCACTAAGCTTAGTCATACCTCTTTTGTGGACTACATTAACTTATTAAGAGTCTCTCATGTAGCTTAGACAATGTCTGCACTTCGTAATGGATTTTCTTAAACCAATAACAAATGGACAACCCTTACTACAAGAGCATAAAACTGCTCATGAAACTTTTTGAGGAAAAAGTATAACTCTGATTACTTTATCTTAAGCACTGAAGATATTTCAAAAATCTCTGCTTATGTAGAGCTGGCTAGAAAATAGACTGCTGGTTTATGTTTGTTTGCTACTACTGTTGAGATGCAACATTTCAGTGAAATTTGTGGCCAAAATTTAAAATTTGGAAAATTTAAACCACCTTATACTGAAGGTCGCCCTGTTAATAAGCATCTTTAAACTGTAAGATCCTGTAATAGTTCTGCTTGTACAAATGTGTAGCACAGAGCCAAGGAAAAGCATCACTGAGTGGTATGTCTGCACAAAGGTATTGATTTGTGGCCAATGTTCTGACAACATGAAGGTGTAAGATTTTTGCAGACAGCATTGTTTTTCAGAATCTGAGTTAAATGTTATCGCCAAGAAGTGATCATGACCCTTCTTGTAAGGGTTCACACAAGAGACCAGTCTCTAGACCACAGTGGAAAATGCTTCTCATCTCTCCTCATTTTCCCAAGTGTGTACTGGGGACAGTCCTGTTACATCTTATTTTTAATTGGAAGCAAAGCAAAAAAATGTGAATTTGATAAATCACAACCTGCTCCAAATGTCTTTTACTAGGGCTGTGCACATGCACAGTTAGGAGACAGTCCAGGAGGAGAACAGTTAATATTTCTTTAACTATGTGCACTCTCCTTTCTGTCACTGGCCAATTACTCTCACTATGGTGTTATCCCTTGTTGCACTGATGTAATATATTCTGAAGAAAATATTGTAATATTCTGTCAATACAGCACATGCCTTCAAACTGAGTGTATTGTTATAAAGTACATAAAGACTCAGCTTTTTTCCATTTGTGTTCAAATTGATTTTTTCATCGATTCCTCAGAATTTCCAATAGTACTTCATTGCAGTCACTCAACCTACCATACACATTTTGAGATAAAAATTAAAACTGAAACTAAAAAAATCTTGAGTAACCTTCTTGTCACCTACGAATAATTACAACTATTTAAGTTTTAGCAGATCGTTTTATGAAAAAACAGATTGCTTTATTTTGCATTAAAATGCCAAAGCTGATCCTACATAGCTATTCCTGCAAAATACTTCACACTTTATTAAAGAAGGAAAAAAGGTGATCAGAAATTATGCCGTTGCCAGGAAAACAAAATTTAAAAAAAAAATCAAACAAAACAAACAAAACAAAACCACAACCAAACAAACAAAACCAAAGCATACAAACACACACACAAAACAACAACAACAAACAAAAAACCCCAAAGAAAAAAAAGCAAACAAACCCTCTCAAAGTCTGCAGTGTTTTAGAATTCACTGCACATGAATATGATGCTTCTATGGTAAGTTTTTTGAAAATTCACTAACCGATCTCAGTGGTTTAGACTCTACAAAACCCAAAGACTTTCCAGTTAGGGAAGGACTGCAGAATGCAAATATTCCACAGGATACCACTTAAAAAGATGTAAGGGCTAAAGGGTTAAAAAAGAGAGGTAAAAAGTAAAGTACTTAAAATACTTAAGAAGTTTAACAAAGAGCCATCACACCATAAACAGAGTATTCCAGGTAATACATAACACTTTGAAGACACTAATCATGCTGGTCAATGCTGAATACAAAATATTGTCTTAAATCTGGGAGTCGAAGAAACCTCCCAGTCATTGTCTATATTGCCACAGTTGTTCTTTGGTGTGATGGATAACTGCAGTTATCAGCTGGATAACCCATTTGCAGCCTGGTGGAGGCCTTGTCTTGGGCAAACAGAAAGATTGGCTCTGCAAATGAAGGAAAGGCTTCAGAGACCAAAAAAAGCAACAGGATTCCTGGGACAAGAAGTAAAACAAACAAAACAACAGAGGCAGGAATGAGATCAAAAGGTCTAAACAGAAGTACAAGATGAGACATGAACAGACGTCTGGACAGCAGCCACATTTCTGCAAAACAATTCTTAGCAGGCAGTGGAGGGAGGCTCTACCCACATTTGTATGATGAAGGCGGTGTTACAGCTGCAGAGTCAGACCCAGAATTAATAGGGAGTGGAGAGCTAGGGTGTGGGAGGCAGGGAGAAAAAGGGATTTTGTCATGTTATGCGATATAGTTGTAGGCAGCCAGATGTACAATCCATTCAATTCAAGCAAGAGCTGCAGGCATCTGTCAAAGCGACACGTCCCCCATGGAGCTTCCTCCTATCTGGCTGACGGATGGCTTCAGAGTTGCCAAATATATTTGTTCATCAGTAGAAGGGCAGCACCAAAAGCCATTTCTTATTAACCTCCTCAACCAATTTGATCAAAACCCATTTCCAAAAGCATGTGGGGTAGAATAATCTAGACCACAAATAATTTTTCTTCTCAGATGTTCCTTTTGTCTGTCACTTTAGCATCAGAACACCAGACTTCCTAAACAAATCTGAACCCAGCATAAAATCAAATTCTGAATTGTCTGGGCAAAATATTTAAATTTCACAAAATGCAGAAATGTGATGTGTCAAGCTCTCTCTAGTGTCAGAGAAGGAAGTGGAACAAGTTCCTTTCCTGATCTACAAGGGAAATTTCATCCTCTAGTTTTAAAAATTCTCTGTAGATGTTACCACGGAGAATTAAGAGAATAATTTCACAATATGTTTCCTATACAGATACTCAGAGAGTCAAAAAGATAATGGGAAAAAAAATCCAACATTGAATATCCAACAAACTATACTGATTACCAGACTATATGTAGACATGAACTGTCTGTATATTTGACCCTGATGTTTCAATAACATTGATAAAAGCAGTTTAGTTTGAGGTGGTCAAGATAACAAACCCAAAAGATTTGTAACTTTCCTGGGAATCGAGTTCAAGAGTATAATCCTTCAGACTATTTGATTCTTTTTCCTTATTGTACGGAATAAAAAAAGATAATTCCTACTTGTCCATTCTGAAGATAAGAAGACAAAATAAAGGTTTGACTCTAAGAATATATCCCAAGAGGCATTTGGAGCAATTTTTCTTAAAAAGGACAATCATTCAAGGGATTATAGATCATCGCTTCCCTGAGTCCTCCCACTGAGACGATATTCTTTCAGCAGCCCCACATGTTCTTGATCATTCATATTTGAAGCTTTAGTGCCATTGACTGCTCTCGCCTTTTTGGGGATTAACCTGATTTAAATGAGGTGAGCTGGTGCTCTGCAAGCTTAGAGCACAGAGCCTGAAATATAACTTCAGTCCATAACTACACAATCCTGAAGTGTCATAGCATTTTGTCTCACAGCGACTTCCACAGAGGACAAGTTTTTAGAATAGGCATCGCTAGGCAATGGGTCAGAAGTATGTTTATCTCCCTGAAGTGTTCAAGCTTTCTAAACAAGAGAAATTGATAATTTGGGTTTCTGAATGAGGCTTAGGCTCCTTGGAAGCTGATCTATGAAAGCCTATCACCATGGGGTATGTTTTCAAAGAGTCACGTGGGGGTTTAACGATGTGTTTTTCATGTACTATTCAAGAGCAAAGGCCTGCCTCTGCATTTTCAATTGTGTTGGGTAAAAGCAAGAAGTAAACATGTATATGTACATACCAATAAAATTATTTTTTTGTTGTTCTTTTATATATCATGCCCAAATTTCTTCAGTTTTCTAGAGATATTCATATATGTTGGCTGCAAAGGAACCAATTCTTTCTCAGGAAAGTGATCTGATCTGGGTAGGTAATGTCTTGGGGGCATTTCTTCTCCACTCCCAGACAATTTGGTGAGTAATCTATAATTAAAATGACTGTTGCTTTAGGTGTCTAACAACAGATTTCCACACACGTGTGTCAATTTACCACAGACACATAACACCGGCCACGTATTCCATGATTATAGATAGACCTCTTTCACATACACCCTAATATTTTTTAAATGATATTTGGAATGGATTTTCTTTTTTTTTTAGCTTTAGTTTGGTAAGAGAAAGTCTACTGTGAAACAATAATGATAGGTACTCCTCTTACAGAAAAAACTAAATCTAATTTACATTCCTTATTCCTCAGCTTAGATTATTGAAAACATTCATATAGTCCTTGATAAATACAAATCTGTCTTTACCAAATTTTTAGAATCTGGAACTCAAAGATGGCACTTGCATCAAGATCAGGAAGGCTTACTAAAAGAGAGTTTTATAGTGAAAAGCTTTCTATATTCTTACACATTGAATTTCTGAATGCTTTATAACCTTTTTCATTAGAAGTGTAGATTGTTTATGTGGGAGATCAAAAGCTTTTCAAAAATGTGTTCTCATGTTTATCTACGTGATTAATCCTCCTGATTCCAGCAGTGAATATAGTTATATTTTAAAGCCAATCTTTAGGAATTTATATTTGCTCAAAAACTCTTAACCAAAGCATTTCGTATCTGTAATGACTAAGTGTATTCTGTGGGATGAGTTTCCAGGTCAGTTTCTCCATTCTGGCTTTCCTTTAATGAATTCAGGCTTCTAAATCATGTTTGTATACATATTAAAAAATATATTTAACAACAATAATGACAACAAATAATTAGAAAACAGTTGGAGAAGTCTAATTAAATTTTTGAGTGACTTCTCAGACCAATCATTTGCTGGATAATATATATATTAAAAGAAAAGAAAAAATACAAAACTACTGTAAATCTTTTTTAGAAGTTAATCTGTAACATAATGAGCAGCTCCACTTAGGTAGTGTTCTTTTTCACATAAGGTGAAGACAGGTCACTGGTATACCCTACTGTGAAGACTAATGAGCAGCGTTATGTCAATACAAATTTGAGTGAAATCAGAATATATTCCATAACATTCTTCTGCTTACCACAGTGACAGATTTTCCTACTCACAATCAGGCAAATTTGCAGCCCAGGCTTTGAGTTACATCCAAGTTTGGGCCAGGAGGAATGTAAGGTGGTGTGGGTTGTTGCCCCACCCTCTAGCCCACAACTTCCTCAGGAAAAAAAAAAAATCAAAAGACACACATATGTTATGGTTAAAAGGAAGAGAGAAATTTTTTATGAGTAAATACATTCCCCATTTGTTGTGTTCATCTGTTTCAACATTCTTTCATTAATTGGCATGCTGGCAAGTAAATTCTGTATTTCTCACCTTGCTCTAGATAATAAGACATTCCAGAAATGAAAGCCTGTGAGAACTTTCATTACTAATGTTCAAATTAAGCATATCTTCAAATGGTTGGCTTTATAGCTGTAGATGATAAAAGCAGCAAGGGTTCAGACAATACTGTAGTTTAGAAAAGTTTCTGAACTTAATTTCAGCTGTGATAACAAACTTTGTGTGTTCTTTATCCACAGCAAGTATAAGGAAGGCACTAATCTCTTCCCTGTGGTGACCAGTGACAGGACCTGAGGGAATGACCTGAAGTTGTGTCAGGGGAGGTTTAGGTTGGATATTAGAAAAGGGTTCTTCCCCGGAGGCTGGCTGGGCACTAGAACAGGCTCCCTAGGGAAGAGGTCGCAGCACAAAGCCTGATGAAATTCAAGAAGCATTTGGATAATACTCTCGGGCACATGGTGTGACTCTTGGGGACGGTTCTGTGCAGGGCTAAGGGCTGGACTCGATGATCTTTGTTGTTCCCTTTCAACTCAGCATATTTTGTGATTCTGTCTGGTTCTGTGAAAGTAATTTCGAATTAAGCCAGGGCTGAAGAAAGTCAGACTAAGTTAATCTATTTCTCTTTTCTCTCAGACTTAAAGTGTGCTCTGTATAAGTCCATGTACAGTAACTCAGTCATGCTTTTAAGATCTAAGAATATACCCAAGGGCTTTGATTATAATATTGTTTCTTGCAAAACAATCACTAAGGAATAAATTGAAGAAAGAGGTAAGCTCTTCTTGGTATGCAAAACAAAATTTCAAAGATGTGGTAACGAGATATTAGGCAACAAATATGAGTGGTGTACATGAGTTATTTATATTTAAAATACCAAAGGGTAGCTATATACAAGGGTGCTATGCACCCTGGCAGCTAATTAAACTTACGATCCATATAGGAATAGCATCACATCAGCATAATTAGTTTACCAGCTGGTGAGTCAGAATAGCAGATCCCTTATATAATAATAAGGAATAATAATTTCTATAATAATCTTTTATATAATTTCCACTGTAAGCAGAAAACAGCACACAGGATCTGTTTTCTCTAAAGTTTATGATCATACCTTGTACAATAAAAATTAAGGTAATCACATGAATAGCTCTGAAATGCTCTGAAAAGGCATCAACATCCATTTATTAGATTCTGTTTGCACATAGAATAAAGCCCATTCCTGACTTAAATGACATGGAACCTATAGGCCTTGCAAGACTGAAAAAACATATATGTGCTTAAACTAAGCAGAGGACCAATGAGAGAGCACCAAAATTAACACACTCAAGACTAACAGCTACATTGCGATTCACTATCACACACATTTACATTCCATCCTCTCAAGTCTGTTTCATCTCTCCCTTTCAGTTGATTAATTCACCTTCATCAAGACTGGATGCTTGGCTCCACCATGCACTGGAAAAGAAAGCACTTGTTTTACAGTTGCTGAGAAAGATTAAAATGTTTGGAGCAAGACTATGAAATAAACAGGTTTTTAGTGTCAATTACTAATGGACTCTTGCCCTGAAGAAAATTATCAACTCTCTTTCTGTTTCACACGGGATAATAAAACCCATAGTAAACCTGACCTCCTGAAGTTAGTTTATCTTGGATTATAATTTGGATCTTTAATGACTGAAGTAGTTAAAGGAATATCTGTTTTTCACTTTATAGACTGAGTACACTTTGGAAAAATTCTATACCATATGATTATGTATACCAAAATACAAAAATTATAGATGGTGTTTCCATATGTTTTCATAATTATATTCAGTTTATTATCAAGTTTTCAAGTAGGATTATATACTCTCCTCAAAATGGGGTGTGTTAGAGCTTATAAAAATAATTCCTTACAGACTTTTGCTGATGCTAGTGCATGCCTTCATAAAAACCATTTAATGCCTGTTTAATTTATTTTATTTAGTGGATTAAAAGGATAAATTCTCACATGACTACATGCAATCACGTCCCTCACTTACTGCCCCAATACTGTTGCTCCTTCCAAAAAAACAACCTTGTACATTGGGAATGGTGAGTACAACCAGAACATCCCTGATTGTGGTTGTTTAGAAATGCTGATGAATATATGAGTATTTTTCAGCTAACTAGCTACTAAAGAAGGAAAAAATATATATGCCAAACCACCACTGAATCATGTCAACTAGTAAATCCCTAACTCCAAGGCTCTCATCTTAACTGGAAAGAAAAAGAAATGATTGGGAGCTATTACACAAAAGTATGTGTCAGACTGTATTTTGAGAGCAGGAGAGATGAAAGAAAGCATGTGTGGGGGCTAGGATTGAGAGAAATAAGAAAAGATGGGGCTGCACATTGCGAATCATGGTTTGGGGTACAAAGCAGATTTCTGAAAGACACTGTTAATGTTGCAGCTTTTTTTTTTCTCCACACTATCAGCTAAAATTTACGAGCCAAAAGCTCAAAGGAAATATATTCCTCCAACAGACATGAAAAAATTCTGGGTTTGGGGTACTGTTGTGCTATGCCCCCCCTGTGAGTTACTCTGTCTCTCTGGTCTTCCCTTCTCTTACAAGCATAACAATGTTTTCTCTTTTGGTCCTTGTTTATTTTATTTGTTTACGAACAGGAATTACCTATTCCAACTGTCAACCCAGTGAACTAATAGCCTCACTACAACTAGAATGGGGATCCAGACAAGTACAAATTAGGTGGGGGGATACAAATGTGTGTGCTTGTTGAATGATTTTAAGATGACATCTGATGAATCACTTGATTAATATGATATTCTATTAATTATTCTTGCTGAGGGTTGGTGTGAAAGCTAAAGGTATATACATGTTCAAAAAGAGATTCAATAACTTAATGAAGAATAAAGCAAGAGCTCTGGAGGTGCCTAATTAATTAATCATTGGAAGATGACCAGGTATTTATGAGGAAAGATCACATTATATGCATGCTTCTTATTTTATCATTTTATCATTTTTCTGACCTTAGAATCTTAGAAAATCCTGAGTTGAAAAGGATCCACAAGGATTATCAAAGGCCAAATCTTGGCCCTGCACAGGACCACACCAAGAATCAGACCATGTGCCTGAGAGTGTTGCCCAAACGCTTCTTGGACTCTGAGAGACTTGGTGCTGTGACTACTCCCCTGACACAGCTTCATGCCATTCCCTTCTGTCCTTTCACTGGTCACCAGAGAGAAGAGATCTTTTCCTGTCCCTGCACTTCCTTCATGAGGTAGCTGAAGACCTTAGTGAGGTCTCCCTTCAGTCTCCTCATCTCTAGGCTAAAACAAGCCAAGTGACCTCAGCCACTCCTCAAATGGCTTCCCCTCATCCCATGTCTCTGCACATATAGACAGATGCTGTCTGCATCTTACGCTTCTCATCAGAGATGGTGAGAAGGCCACGTGTAACAGCTGTGGCTCGACACTTGTAATGATGACATCATCTGCAGGCCTAAGTAGAATCTGAAAATCACATCCCATGGCAAAAGACCTAAAAGGTAAAATGATATGAGGTTCTCAGATATTTTACTTTATTCTTTTTTAATTGTCATTTTTCCTGGGAATGAGCTAGGTATGTGGAATACTGAAAGAAGTACCAGTAGAGTCTGGATACTAAAGTTCACAATGCCATGATGTCTGGAATCACAAAAGAAGCTGCAACCCTCTGTGACTACTTTAGGGTTTGCATTAATTCTCCTCTCCTTTTGTTCAAAGGCAGCGCTGGAATTTCTGCAGGATGTAATGAGTCCTGTTACTCCATTAAGAGCTCACAAAAGAACTTCCACCCACACAAGTGTGCAGAGACGTGTGTATGCACACAACTATCACTAGTGGTAAAAGCAAGAAAAGAGGAAATTTTGAACAGACGCAGTTCAGCTTCATGATGTTATTTACTTGCCTGTTACTTACAGGCTTCTGCATGTATTCCTTTTAAATTGATCAGTTAATGTTTGCCTTTAATTATAATAATTTATGAAACATTTTTAAAAATAGGAAATGCACTTTGGCTTTTTGTTTAAGAAAAAGAGTTTTATATTTGTTCTTGGAAAAGGTGTTTTTCTTACTCAGTTAAAAATTCTTTAGCACCATTTAAGTATTTTAACAGGGAAAAAAAGTAATTTATTGCTATAAGTAAAACTCTTCGAACATCATAATAAGCTGGTTGATAACCTCAAGGATTTTCAGGAGAGATAAAAAGACAGCAGAAACTCTTTTCTTCATTCCTGTTTCACTCCTCCTTGCCCTTCTTCCCCCTCTCCTACCAGCAGCAGCCAACAAGTGTCAAGTACTGTAGCACCTACAATAAAAATTTTCTGATTTCCAAAATATTGGTTTCTCTCTGTTATTTTGTGTATCTGCTGTAATGTTACCATTTATCTTGCTAAATGAACTCTGTATTCTGAAAATACCTGGATGTGCCTAAACTTTGCTCAGTGTTTTGACTGAGAATGTTCTTTTTCTGCATTCCTGTTGCTTCAAGTTGTCAGAGGAGAAACTTAACTCTGCCACTAAACAAAGACCTTTTGAAATTTTTTCTGAGCTCTTGCTGAGTGATTTTTACATGTTTACCATTGAGCAAACCTTCAGGAACTGTATCAGCATTGTAAAGCTTCATGGTATGACACAATGTAATGACAGGGAAGGAAAAATTCTCAACTACAAGAATACAATGATTTTCTCACCATTTCAGTCACCTGCATGGTGATTGTAACAACATGGAAAACCCAAGATATTTCAGTGTGCTGATAATTTTTCTTCCTTCTATTCTTTCCGGTCAAGTTTTTTACACAAATTCATCACAATTTGCTAGAATTACTGGAAAAACTGGTAATTATTTGGTGAATGTGTAATTTACAAGGAAAAAAAAAATCATCCCTTTCTATGTCATCAGAAGAGAGACAGAAAAGGGGTCATTATGCAAATAAGGTTTTACTTCTTTTATGGCTACTAAAAAATTGAATTTGGAGAGGAAAAAAAAATAAAGCAACTTAGTTCCATAACAGTTTAGTTAATGATATCATATGCTCTCAGCCTCCAAAGATAAGCAGTTCCACCATATGAGTATACTGAAGCAGGTAAAGTGAACATATAAATGGTGCTTAAAAGTAGAGATACTCTGGTGGCAGAAAAGCTTTTCTAAGCAGTTTCAGTGGGACGCTTTTTTCCTTTTCCATCAAGTTTTTCCGTCAAAACTTTTGGTGCTTCATCTCAGTTGTTTCTCATGCTTTATTTCTGCACTTGAAAGCTGATAGAGGAATGGCCGCACTTATTAAAAATATTTGGAACATTTTTCTCAGGGAACCAGTCACTGTAGTGAAAAAAAACTTTAAAAAAAGTCAAATTTAAATCAAGTTTATGTTAATAAAAATTACACTTTTTTTTTTTTTCCAGCTGGTCTTGGATGACTTTGTCAGTATTTCAAACCTTTATTCTGTTTTAAACCTTCTACTTCTCAACCCCACAATTACTATAATGATTTTATTACCACAGTGGGTATCAGTGACCTGCTTCATAGTTTAGGATGCCATGGACATTTACTTTTAAAGTAGTGTTCATTGGCTAGTTTAGGAATGACACTTCTGGATTGAATTACTACAATTCCCATCCTAGATCATTAGAATTTGCCTTTGTAAATTCAAACTTTTCACTACAGTAGTGTAAATACCCTGAGCACTTCCTGCTCCTTACTTTGAGCCAGAATAACTGTAGTTCCGTAGTTTTGTAGGTCAGTTTCCAGTGGAAACAAAGGTATGTCAGATTTATGCTGTTCCTGAAGCATTGACTCACTAACCAATTTTTTCTTTTCCAGAAAGCCTGCCTGTTCTATCAATACACTTTGAAAAACTCTAACCCCAGTCAACAAATTAAGAACTTGACCATTATTTTTGCTCTTACTTGTAACACAGACAGGCACATAAGAAATGCTTAAGAAAAAACATCATATAGTAAATACAATTTGAAACATTCTAACAAAGAAATTCTAGTTCATGCCTAATATTTTGGTTCCATACTGAGAGCGATTACTGTTAACAGCTTCATTTTTCATAAAAGGGAGTTAATCGCCTCCGTTCTTTACAACATACAAGTGAAAAGCATAGTCTGCAGTCTCTATTTTAGTTTCAGGTAATATCCAAGATGACACTTGAGCATCAAAATGTAACTGAAAAAGAAATTATTTCTAAATTTTTGAATAAATTATACACAGACATATATATATATATATATAAACTCTAAAGAAAGCAAACCCTGTGTCTCCTATATCACTCAAGCTTCTGAATCTTATAGGAAAAATTTTGAGTAGGACACTGACATTGTGCTAGTAGATCATTTCTGCCTGCAACCTGAAAGAACACCAGTCTCCTGCCAGCAGCCAGGCAGAAACTTCATCACACCTCTGATCACACTTCCTAACCTGCATACCTATTTACAAACTAGACAGGCTGCTTGCTGGAGGTGAAATTCTCTTTTTTGATCATAAAGGGTACTTAAGACATTCATTGAAGGAATCTAAAGTGTGGAGACAACCTGGAGCAACTAGGTCAAATCATAATGAACACTGTCTCTTGAAAGGAAGGGAATGGTGATATTTTATACATTAACTGTAAACAAGATGAGATTCTAGGGTTTTGATGAAACAATTTTTTAAAAATTAAGTAAAATATCTAAATAACAAAATAAAAAAATCCCTATTTTTCTAGAAAATTTAGTCACTTATGACCAATGTTAGCAAAACCTGCTTATCTGTGTTTGTCTTACCAAGAATTTATGCTTATTATCTTTATGTTTATTACTGGAGAGGAAAATATAGTTCAAAGGAGTGAAAAAACATAAGCCCTCATGCAAAAAAATATTAATCTTCACCTTCTCTTAGTGATGAGAGACTGTTTTGTTTCATTTATTTCCACCTTTAGAAATCTGTGCAAGTTTACTCTTGCTTACAGCACTGAATTCATTATTTTCTACTTCTTTTTTGCTCCTTACTCACTTCCCAAACCTCTTCATAAAAGTCACCTTTGAACCACCATTTTCTGTTGTTTGAGGATTTAATTCTTACTCCCTCTTTTTACAGTAAAATTCTGGATTCACAGAAGACAGGGACAAATTTTACATCCACTTCAGCAGGTATTTCACCCTGGCTGTTTTAATTTTTTATCTGATGACTAGTGTCCTGGCTATTTTACTTTTTTTTTAAAACCACAGTTCTTAGATAACAGTTTCCCTAATGCCACAACCAAGATATGGCAACACTGAGGTTGCAAATTCTATGCAAGTAATATGATAACTGAGGAATCAAACCCTAATTCTGATGCCTTTCTTTGTTACCAGCTCCATTTGTTACCCCCAAGAAACCGTTTCATTCTGCAGTCCCTCAGTTTCCTCCTTTTTAATATGACAATTATCTTTTTCAATAAGAAGCCTGGACAGTTGATCCAGTAAAGACAAACAGTATTTGACTAGTATTATCGTAACAGGCCACCAGCCACCCAGGGAATCTGGCTATTCCATGCTAAGAGTGGCCCTGGATTGCATCAGGACTAAGATAAACCAGGACTTAGTCTGATTGGTTTTTCTCATGGTCGAGCCCAAATCTACTCCTATGTTCTTTTTCACAAGTATGCAATTTTAAGAAAACATATATATTTATATTCTTATTAAAAACAATGAATTCATTAATTCTAATGTCACAAAAATAATAGGGATAAATAATATCATTAAAATATATGTATAAGAAATATCAATTAGGTCCTGTAAAGTGAATTTTAAAAATCCTCTTTGTCTACCTCTTTTTACCTATTGTGATAAAAATTATGACAATGTGATCTCTAGAATAAAAATTAAAATACATGTCTACAACTCTAATAAGTTCTGACCTGCAGTGTAATTCTGTAGAACTTGATTATTTTTATCATCAGCTTTGTTTCTCCTTCAAAGCAAAGTTATCAAAACAGAAAGAGTTTGAAAGTTGTCAGGTCCTGACTATTGGTCTTTGTCCCTTAGCTTGGTAGTTAATTTACATACATTTTGGCAAAAGAAATCTGATGAGAAATTAAATAAATTATTGTGCTCTCATAATATATAAATCAATTCCATTCTTTATTAGAAATCTTTTACAAAGAGTATTAGATAATTAAGTTGTTATATAGTAACTCATGCATATCAAATATCTCAGCCAAGAAGGTTAATTGAAGCTCCCTCTTCATCATTGTAAATGTCTTCAAACTGCTTTGACTGGGTCAAGTTGAAACAAAATAGGTAGACTTTAATAAATGCTCTGAACAAATTAGTGACAGGAAAGAAAAAGAAAGGGAATAAAATATTTCTTTGCATATTCTGATTTTTAAAAGAATATTACACAATTAAATCTTTTTTTCCCCTTGACTTGACTTCTAGTTTTAAATAGTACATCCTTATAAAAGTATAGAAAAAAAATCAATCTGTCTCAATAAGTACCATTCTCCAAAATCTCCTGCTGGGCACTAAACACTGAACTTTATATATACACCATTTTTTACTTTGTCAGTAATTAAAATATATACGGTTTGATCAGTATTATTTGCTTGTGTTTGTTTCACCTTATTAGTGCAACATATTGACTAAATACATGCAGAAGTTGAGTACAATGTAAAAAATTAACTCAGTGGAGGCAGAACTTGGTGTTCCAAAATGTTACAATCTCAGGTTTTCCTACAAATTACAAACTTTGAGTAACTTAAAAAAAGCTGTGGTGAGAGAAATTGAAGGAAAGACAAGTACCATTACCGTTACCACACAGTAACAGTTCATTAGCATTGGTTTTTACAACATCCAGTGGATATACACCATCCAATTTACTTGAGTTTCCTTTTTGCCGATATTGTGGTGGGCAGACAGACAGCAAGGAAAGACTTTACAGTATTGCCTTGGAGGAGGTGGAGTGGTGGTGCTGCTTTTTCAGTTTGAATTAAACTTGGATTATTCTTTTAGAATACACTAATTTAAAATATACATATTCTACAGAAAACACTCCCATTAACTTCAGGTTTTCTCTAATTGAGCTGCTTCATTTCACAGGTTCCCAGCCCTATTCCTAGAAAAACCACTCTTTATTCATTTTTTGTATAATGGTGTAAAAGAATCCCTAACTAGTGAACCATGATACAGTCTTTCACTACAACCAGTTTGTGAGGAAGAAAGCTCTAAATAATTATCAAAGTATAATGAACATTGCTACTAAATGCTAAATGCCTCATTGGAAAATTTGAAAGGCATTAATTCAGACAACAGTTTCTCTTTATCTCCTGTATTTCCTGGTTCTAATTCCTCCTTTTTATTTATTAGTAAAGCAATTTGCATGAAAGAAGTGTCTTTGTTTCTTCAATATTCATTTCCTTTTTCTCATTGAAGGTATAATTCTGCTTCATTGAAAACAATGGCAATTTTACTGGTTGTCTTCAAGGAAGGCAGTTCTGATAGTGAGACATGCTGGCTGTCTTCAGGTCCTGTTGAAGTCAGCCACCAGGTAACAGCTTTCAGAATCCTTTCAGATAAGAATCCCTGAATTGCGACTTCCTTTGTGCAGCTTTAATGATTTGCTACTGCAGAAATGCTGATTACTTCGTCAGGGATTATGACTTTATGCAAAGAGTAAACAGCAAGAGTAGGTGGATCTCTAAGTCCACCCCTTCTGCAATCCTCTCTTTTCATGCAAATAGCTGTATTTATGCCAAATAGCAAAAGAAAGCCAAAAATGTATGTCACAGAAAAGCAGGATACAGAGAAACAGTTTGCATGCACTACAGGTAGTTCAAAATTTTAACCAGCAGACAATGTCTATCCACCATTAACTGCTATGGAATAGCTGGGAAAATACAAACTACCACATCTTCATGGTATCAAAATATTTTTTTAATACAATATCAGGGTTGAAAAAAATCATAATTGTCAATGAAAGTCTTCTGATACTATGTTACAACGTGTCTTGTGCAAACACATTTCCATCACCTCATACGCTGCTTACAGTTATGAAACAGTCATTTCCAAGAGGATTTTTTTTTTTTTTGTCAAGTTTCTTGGTGAAGATGTAATTGGTTCACCAATAGGGCTTCAAACTTTGTGCATGTGTGCGTGTCTGTAAATTAATCCACCGGGGCCAGGAAACGAAATTTTGATTGGAAGGTCCTGTCAAAGTCTGTCTGACTGATGGTTGTGCTTTTCATCAGTGTAATCTGTAATCCCCATTTCCATCAGTTAGATATAATTAATTGTCACACACACAGCATCCTCTTTTTCCTGGGCACATCCAGCAGAGAAAGGTTCTTCACAAACCATTTACATTCTGCTACACTTGATATATGGGCTGATGCTCGCAAATTATCCGGTCAGAATCTTCCTTAGAAACACCTGTATTTTGTAGTATAGCTCAGAATTTACTGCTTGTCAAGGGAGCATATGACCTACTATACTGTGTCAATCATGGCCTAAAACCTTTTATTTAGAGCCTTCGAGCTGTTTTTTCACACTGTTAGAGGAAGTCTGACATCTCATAAAATTTAGACATGAATTTTCACTGCAGGAGGAGTAGAGAAGAGACTGAAAATGCCAAAAATTAAGCAAAAGATGTGTGTCAGGTCCAAACATGAACGAAGGTATTTACAGAATGTGTTAGTGAAAGCAACGTGCTAGCAACAGATAAGAGTTACTTGTTCTTTATTCTTTGTAATGCGAGTATCCTCTCTGCTTTACCCTCCCTTAAAACTTCAAATCTTATATCTGAAGTACATGTGTTATTAGATATATTATCTTTTAAAACAAAACTCTTTCTTTTCTAATTAACACTGAAAAACTACTAAAATCAGCTAGAAGAACACCAAATCAATGCTCCTAGACTGCCCATGAGTGCCACATCTGTATGAGACTGCTGGGTAACTAATTAAATTTTATTCAAAATGGTTAAGTCTGGGATATAAAATGGCCACAAAACTGTTGGGGCAAATCTTATTTTGTTATATGTCACAGACTATTCTGAATTGGAAGGGACCCACAAGGATCATTGAGTCCCTCTACAGGGATCAAACCCACAAGCCTGGGTTATTAGCATAAGTTATTAACATCATATTCTAACCAACAGAGCTAATTTCAGCAAATTAGCTGAAATTACGATGCTACCTTTAAAAATGAGCAGCAGCTTGAAGTCCCTCAGTTATTTTATTTAAAAAAAAAGAAAAAAAAAAACAAAGAAACATAAAGAATCAAGATGAGTCGTTCTCAGGAAAAGTTTTGTATTATTTGAACACTGTAATTTCATCCTTCGTCATGCTGTCCCCTTCCTACACTTCCTGAAAAAATATGCTGGACTTCACTCCCTGAAGCAGGGTTGAATATTCAGTTAAGTGATGACCACATCTGCTGGCCTGCCAGAAAGATCTCACCAGAATTTTGGGAGTCTTAAAATTATGAAACAGTGAGCAAAGCAGCTATAAAAAAAGCACAGATGCTTACGTCAATTATTTTAGGTTTAAGCAATGTGATCTCTAAAGGAGGAGAGCAGAATATAGAGCAAGTAAACACATTTTGATGTCATTGTTGCTCCTTCTCTTCCATGTGGTATTTTTTATTTGTAATACATATACTACAATGTTGTGCCTTCAGGTTTTGGCATGTACACCTTCCAGGTGAATACTGGCCATGTGACAGAGGAGTTTGTCTCACATAACAAGATGTATTTCTGCAGTTCAGTCCTTGGCTCACTACAGATTGCATAATTAAAGATAAAACTACAGAAATTACATTACTGTGATTCATTTATTCAGTCAGGACATTTGTTACTGCTACATGGATGAATGCAGAGGGAAATAAAGCCACCTCCAGTCTGTCATAAATTTCAATACAAGTGAGTTCTGCAGAGATCTGTTTTAAAATATTAACAAGTGTATATAGCTTGAATTCCCTCAGTCAATAACATGAGAATCATCCCATTTATGTATTCAGCAACACAATAAAAATAAGAGGAAATTACAAATGAAAAATTAGTACCTTCAAAATTTAATTATGTATTTTATAAAAGCTATCTAAAATTCTGATTTAAAACAACGAACAAAAAATAAAGAACTGATTTTAAATAATATCTATAAGTAAAAACTGTGCTAAGTCTAACTTACTTTGCCAAAATAGACTTGAACTTTTATGTTTCCATGTTTTTCTCCTTCTCAACAGTGATGTCAAATTGTGTCCTAGACAAAGGAGAAATGCACAAAGAAGTTAACAGAAAATAACTTCAAATCATTCCTCTTAACCATTGCACATTCTGATATAGATTGCTTTAGTCAATTTTCATGCATTAAAAAGTTAATTAATTAATTTATTGGAAAAAATAACATCCGTGCTTGTAGACATTATGAGTTGACACAAAGAAAATCACCGAGAAAACACTGAGATACATTTAATATGTTGGATTGTAAGATTTTGTTTCCTGTGTGTCACATTCAGCTGGATTCATTACACAGAAAAAGAATCTAGAGTGATGGAATAGATGTCATACAAGAGCAGAATATTCCTTTGGAAATTCATCAAATACAGACATACCATTAAGCAAGACATTGAATTTCAGGAGGGAAAAATTAAGGGTGGTCTGGTCACCAACCTGTGTACTCAAGATCCACTGAAAGCTTTTCTTTAGCTTTATGATCAGTATTATCTGCATCTTTCAGGACTAATAAAATCTTGTCCTACGTAACTTATTTTTCTTCACATATGATACTTTTGGCACTTCTCTTAAATTTCCAACCATGTAAGAATGGAAGAAGGCTCCATTTAAGAAACAGGTGGTCAAAGGATTCATTTCTTTTTTCTTTCTGTGGTAGCAGGGAAGATCAAGTCTGCCCAGAAGGACAGAGGGAGAAAGCTAAAAGGGAAGAGAGGGATTTTATTTCAGAGAAAAGAGACTTAGCTTCTTTATGGATCTCAGACTTAATACTATAAGCAGGTCAGAGACAAGGTTCTCAAATATTCACAACAAGGTACTTTTTGTAAAGTCCATACTTGGAAGTATAACTCTAACAGAAAGTGAAAATTAGTGGGAGATATTGGTGGGAGCTAGGTACCAATAAAGACTTTGAAAGTTAAACCATCAGTTGCCAATTATTTATCTCATTCTCAGCGAAGCTCTAAATAGCACATAGTGTTTGACATGATCAGATCTATAGCAAAAGAAAACACATTTTTCTCCCAAACTGTACACCTTCTTAGCTCTGGCATTTTCAGCCAGAGAAGGACAATCATTTTAATTTTTTACTTACAATTGCAAGACCACTTGGGCTCAAAAATTGATTTGTTGCAATAAAGCTGTTTTCTTTTCATACTCAATTTAGGCTTAATAACCATAAAAATCAACAGCTTCTAAGTGAATAATCTAAATTTCACCTCACTTCTGATTGTGAGGTCAGAAATATTTAATGCAGAAAATGTGGAAAGAGGACATATTTGTCCTCTAAATCAAACATCTCACTCAATATACTTCTATGATTCTCTGTTGCAAGAGTCAGAACTTGCCATTTTTTAGTAAAAGAAGTTCAAATATTATAACTGGGAACCACGTGACCCAAAAATGCTAATCTACTTTCTCTGAACTTTATGGACTTAATCCTTTGCTTCTATAGCTCCATATTTTGAAGAATTATTTTTTTTGCTCCAGTCTTCCTGGTCCATAAACTTAGGAAAGTACATACACATAGAACAATTAATCTGCACTAAGTTTCCACTTTAGCTTACCTCCCTGTGATTTAGATGTCTTCCATGCAGTTTGATATTTTTTTTCTTCTTCACTTCACTTTGTTTCCTTAATTACTGAAAATGAAGTCTTTATTAAAACAAAAAGAAATATTTTCACCATATCTTTTGCATATAGAATTACTGGTATTTCTGCAAGCTCTGAAAAAGCTGTGGGTGACAACTGTGTTTTCCTTTCAACCTGTCATTTGCTTATGCAAAAGCAAATCCTTTTTTTTATTATTATTTCAGGATTTACAATCCCTGTTTATTAAACAAACAAAACCAGAACAACTAAAAACATACGTATTTCTCATGAATATTGAGTATCGTGGACGAATAACTATTCAAACAATTGCTCTTCCACAGCACCATATAAGACAGGATTATGGGACAAAAAGCATTTTGTAGTCACTCATCAAAATTAAGCTTTCAGTGCTGTAATAACTTACAGAGAGATTAGTTTTGCTTTTACTAGTAAGCCATAGTGTTCTTCAGCCATTTTTCTATGTCTTCCTGTTTTCCAATTTCATTGTTTTGGATACTTGATAGACCGAATTTTATAATGCCAAGTGTATTAAGATTTGGATATTGGTTTTAAGAATTATATACACATTTTTAGAGCCACAGGAGCAAATCCTGTCAAATTTTCATCACTTAAATAGTTGCACAAACCTATTATGCAAAAACTTTATTCAAAGCTGAGGGAAGCAAAGCATAAATATTATATATGTTATATACTCTTCTATGTATACATATATTAAAACAGATATTGACTTTTTGAGACCAGTGAGAGGGGGGAAAAAATTGTTATCTTTACCAGGAAACTCTCTGAATTTGTAATGAAAATCTATTGGACTTGACAAGGGTAGAAAGCATTTTTTACATGCTGACTTTAGCTTTAAAAGCTTCAGCTCTTTGGAAACCCTCTGTGGTCATGAAGAGAGATGGGCATCCCTAGCAAGAGGTTCAGGACAAGACCCTGACTGAGGAGCCCATTGGTTCCCTCAAGAACTCACTCTCCATGGAAGGAGCATGAGAAGATTGGCCTCATAAGTCTAAAACGGGTTTAACAATACTTCCTCAGTATATCATTCTGCTATCATAAAACATATCTACTCCAAGTAAAGCTCACAAGCACTGAATTCAAATAGTTCTAACATTTCAGCCTATCAAGATTTTGAAAAGCATGCTTCTTTTACTAGAAAAACTACATTTCAACTTCAATATTTCTCCCATTCTGAAAGTGTAATAAAGATACCCAAACTTATTACCATAACCAAAGTGTATTGCAGCAAAGATTTCAGGCAAAAATTACAGCTTAATATGAGTTAAACCTGTGGTTCAAAGACTGTGAAAAATTCTTCAAGAGGCCTATCATATTTTTGATTGCAGGCTTTAATATTCCTTGGCTGAAGGCATTTATTGTATAGGAAAAGCAAACAAGCAATGTTACTATTGTTGCACACAAAACCACACAGAAAACAAAAGAAATATCCTCTTTAGTTTTAAAGTAATTCCAAGGAATAAAAGTTTCCTCTCTAGGGGATGACCCATTTGTGCTCCACAGAATGTTGTGAAGTTACTATCTTTTCTAAAAAGAAATAGTGTTATTTGACATTATTCTTTGCATTACTCTCTGTGGTCACATTAATGATCTAGGACATGAAATGAAAATGATGAAGCTTGTCATTGTGTCATTACTAACTATTCTTTTTTTAATTTTTTCTATTTTCCTGGTTTTCTGAGGAAAAAAAGATCTTATTCATTGAGATGATAACTACAGTGGCACTATGTGGAAAATTTACTTGCCTGACTAAGCACTACAAAAACCTAAATTACAAATTCTGCTTAGAGGGACTTGTAACTTAAGAGTATTCCCCTGAAGGGCCTACTTGGTTTTATTTTTGTCTTACACAAAATATCAGCAGATGACACCATCCAGGTTTCCTTGGATTGGTGCTACAATACAGCAGCAACAAATATCTTCCAGGTCTGGCTTCTCCTTCATGCACTTTATTATTTTGACTGCAGAAGAGCAATTGCAAATTCAAATATGTTTGCAGCAACACAAACAGCAAGTTTCTTTGCTCATATTTCTCTGGAAGCATTCTGATTCCCAATCACTGAAGAGTACTTCTATGTTAGATAATGCTCTGTTAGGTATGATGTATCACCACTAGAGATGAATTTTCCTGTACTTATGTCTTCTTTAGCGGTGCAAGTCTCACATAGGGTTGGTTCAGAGAAGGAACATGGTATTTAAGAATCTGGATACTTTTTTGGCTAATAAACAGAGAACTATATTGATTTGGGGTCACATTTTGCTGGACCATCAGTTTATGTTTGTGTGCTTTGGACTAGATTTTTCTCTTCCATAAATAAGCCTCAAAACTAACATATATTTGTGAGTCTTAAAGAACTGTGAGATGTAGAAAGAACAGTGTTTTGAGTGCAGAGGACAAGGTTTTAGTTTCAGGGGGGCTGCAGGGTTGGCTTCTGTGAGATGACACCAGGAACTACCCCTGTGTTGGATAAAGTCAGCTCCAGCTGGTTCCAAGACAGACCCACTACTGGTCAAAGTTCAGTCCACCAGTTATATAGTCTGGGATAACAGCTTTAACAAGGATAAAAAAGGCTGTGCAGCAACTGTGAGAGAGAAGAGTGAGAAAACATGAAAGAAACAACTATGAAAACACCAAGTTCGGTCATGAAAGAGGGGGAATGGAGAAAGTGGCTTGGTGAGCACCTGACAGTAAGTCAGGCTTAACTCACTGCAAAGCAAATGCAGAGTAGTTTCCCTGATACTGAATTATACATTGTAGAGCTCAATCTTCTCAACAGGAGGCAAGGGCAGTGCCTCTTATGTTCCCATCATTCAGTCAGGCTGCTGACGACACCTAATAGCTTGAGATGGCTTTATAGCAAATAATATCCCATGTCCTGCATGGAAAACATCCAATCTCTTCTCTTGCAAGATATTTCTAAATCCCAAGGTAAAGGCACAGGAATTTTTCTTGGGTCATGCAGATAAAGGTTGTTATGCCAGGCCAACCCCAACCTGTTTGTACTAGCCTAGGCATCACACTATGGAAATGTAGAACATCCTTGCTTCTGCACTTTAGAACTTCAAATATTCTCACAACTTACATTTAAAAAAAATAAAACTAAATTTTCTTTACTGGAGTATTTTAGGAATCACTAACCAGTTACCTCCAAAAAAATTCTTTACTTAGGTATTACTTTTCTATTGATAAGAGATTCTACAAATGTTCTTTCTGCTCTCCATACTCTATGACTTCCATAGTTTCTTTAGTATGTCTCATCCCTTTAAATATTTCTAGTAATAGTATTCCATATTTCATGGAAGACCAAACAGATTTACTGTTTTAAAAGATTGACACGTATATAATCTATCTCAGCTGTCCTTTTACACAAAAATCTCTGGAGCATGCATTTACAATACAGCTTCTCTTCCAGATTAGTATTCAAGTTGAAAATCATACATATGTGCCTAATAAATAAATAAATCTCTACAACTTTACTCTGTTATTTACCTGACAATTTTAGTAATTGTGTTCTGTTCACTCAGACAGAATTTCCATTAAAAAACCATGAAATCTTGTATTTCAACAGACTAAGACCACAGCTTTTTTCTTCATTTGAGCATATTGACAAATAATTTTAGTGA
The DNA here is from genome assembly GCF_036250125.1 of Pseudopipra pipra. Taxonomy (NCBI): domain Eukaryota; kingdom Metazoa; phylum Chordata; class Aves; order Passeriformes; family Pipridae; genus Pseudopipra; species Pseudopipra pipra. The sequence continues at coordinate 82,525,221 of NC_087550.1, forward strand.
TAGCTCATTACGTGGAAAAATTTCCTTGTTCTTTCTTTTTGAAGTAGATTTTCTCAAGGAATTGTATTAGGTCTCCTATTACATACATCTATAGCCGGTTTGTTCTTTAATTTACTTTCCAACTATTTCAGAAATGATACCTTTAGTTCCTTTTACTTTTTATTAGTATACTGATTTGATATCTATTAGATACTTCTGTACCTGAGCACTCTCACATTGCTAGCAGCCAAATTGGGCACATCTCATCCTCCACAGTTCACTACTCCAAAAAAAGCTTTGCTTGCCATACCTCTATTTGAGAACAAGCGTCTTTGAGAGCTTCCTCCTATAGTGAACTGGCTCTAACCTTTTCTGTGCTAACTTTGTTAGGTATATTTTTTTCTACTAAAGAGATTTTAAAATTTTTATTTCTATAGTCTTAGCCTATGCTCTGAATATTTGCAAAGTAATTCATTCTTTCGTATCATCCTTTGAACTGTTTCCCCACAGTGTAAAATACTATCAGACTTAACAACTGTTGTGTCATCAAACTTTCTTTCAGCAGATTTTGGTGACGCATCTGTCATGGTTTGTCTGGAAACCATCTCACACTGGGTTGAGATGTGGGAGGGGGCTAGGACTAGGGAATTGGATTTTTTGGGGCTCTCGAACCATGACATTTTTGGTAGCAGAGGATGGTTTCAAACCATCAGGATAAAAAGAGATAAAAGCCATGATGCTTATGGTAGCAGAAAGAGTTTTTCAGACAAAACACAGACTGTACCACTGTAGAGAAAGTAAGGCTATAGTAATGTAAGTTAAGTATTAAGAGTAAAGTTTGTATATAATGCTATAGTGGTGTGTAGTAGAGAGATTTTGGTTATATTTTAGTTTGTTGAAGATTGAATGTTGATTAGAGTTTTTCAAATTGTTATGATATGTTGATATTTCGCAAAAGCGGGGGGTGGAGAGTTGTGGTGGGGGGAAATAGTTTTTCCCCCTGCAGTTATAAAATGGTAAAACCCCAGGGGGTGGTGACCCTTGAAGTTTTGAAGTTTTACCCAATGAGCGCTTCTGCAAAATATAAACATATCACACTCAGAATGGAAGAGAAGGTAGTTGTAGTTTGGTGGTAGAAGTGGTAACCATGTTCTGAGGCCACGAGGAAGGAGCTCGGAGCCCCTTGGGGCCTCTGGGCCCCCCCAGCCCCCGGCTGGGGGGAGCTGTAGGGACTTGGAAGAGCGTGAGACTGGGCTAAGTACCTGTGGCTGAAAGCTAAAGACGTTTTCTCCACCGTGAGTGAGTAGAGGCAGAAGCAGAAGCAGCGTCCAGAGATTGTGGCTAAGAGCCAGCAGATAAGAACTGAAGAAACAGAAACAGCATGCAGCTGAGCAAGGAAGACACAGAGTTGTCTGAGAGAGCCGAGAGAGAGAGAGAGCAGCAGAGAGAGAGGAAGTTGGGGTAAGAACTGAAATAAAAACCCCAAACTCCTTTTGTGACCTTTCCTAAGTGGAAAGGCTGGACTCCTACCAAATGGAAGTCCTAAAACTGCAGCAGCACTGCAGAGAGGAGCTAAAAAGCTCAGAGGAAGAATGCGGAGGGGGTGACCTTGGCCTCCCCCCACTGCTTGAGACAGAGCACAGAGCTCTGTAGGGAACTTGAATCCCCTGAAGATAAGGACCGTCACAAAGACCCCTGCGCTTTGTGATATGATGTGGTGATAGCGCCCTTTGTCCTGGGAAACGCAGCCCACGGAGGAAGACCTTCATTTGAAGATGAGTGGCCGAGGGGCTTGGATACCCCTCGTGTGTGCTGGCAGAGATCCAGCTGCTGCATGAGAAGAAGAGCGAAACAGATAGACCTGCTGCCCTAGAGACATTGCTGCTCTGAGAGTGAAAAGGATCTTTCCTTCTTCCCTCCTGGACTTTTATTTGGAGGGGAGAAGAGATTTGATCCCTCGTAAATACTAATGTCATGGTAGAGATAGCTAAGACTGTATATAATGTATTGTAGTATTTATTGGTACAGTCATTGTAATATATTCCCTTTCCCTCATTTTGAGTCTCATGTGGTTGTCTGGAAAAAACCATCTCACACTGGGTTGAGATGTGGGAGGGGGTTTGGACTAGGGAATTGGATTTTTGGGGCTCTCAAACCATGACAGCATCTCAGGAGCAAAGCATAAACAAATAGTTTGAAAAAAAACATCTCTTTAAGCAAGGGTTGAATAGGTAAAGATGTAAACTTAGTTTTCCTGAAGATACATGCCAAAGCTCTCTTATCAATCAAGCTTAGTGGAAGACTTTAAATGAAATGCCTTTTGAAGTATTTTCCCATTATAGGTAGTGGAAAATATTCCCTTACAATACAGTTATTTAGTTCTCTGGGGCCCTTGCATATGCAAATATTATACATTACACTGACTAGCAAGTGTGTATACTTGCTCTTATCTTTCTTGAACCTTACAATCTACTTTCCTTAACCTCTGCCTTCAGGTAGGTGGAGTGGTTTTTGGTATGACTCATGGACAAGTTGGGCCTTTTTAGCTGTAGTTTATTGAAAATATCCCTACCCTTACTAAATAATTTCAATTCTTCTTCATGCCTTCTCTTGAAAATTTGACACCATTTTTTAAGCTATCATACACTTCTGAACCAACATGCTATTTTTTAATCATACTCTTTCAAACTGTTTATTTCCCAGACTGCTATTTGCTCATAGAGTTAATCCACAAACCAAGTCCATTTAGCTCACAACAAAATCCTGGGGTTTACCAAGTACTTTCTTCTGCCTTACAGTTAAAGACTTCAGGCTTAAGAAAAGAGGGGCTTTTATCACTTAAATTTTGTTTAAAACACCCATACTTTTTCAGGAAATTAGAAGCCAGCTTTCTGTCTCAGATGACACAAGAGTTCCTGAGCCAGAAGTACATATACTTGTGGGCTCTTTCTGATGCACTTATAGTTTGTATATAATGACTGTCACCCCTCTCTAGTTGTGCCCCAGAGATTCTTTCAGCTTCTTAGATTATGAATGTATTTAAATTTATTCCAGTTTGTAGTATGCAGTGGCAGCCTCTGTATATCACCAAATTCTAGTGGCTCATCATATGTCCCAATGCTCGTCCCCTCATTTCTTACAACTTATTCTAAGGACTGTATTGGTCTTGTACTGTTTTTTAAATATTTAATTATGCTGATAAATTGAACATAAAATTGGTACAATATTCTATTTTGTCCGTGGTTTGGATTTTAGGAACTGAGGACTTTTTCAGCAGATTCTAAAAATGACTGACAGAACCCAGCTTGTTTTGTCTGCTGTCACTGTGAAAGTTATCCAGTTATCCATATAAAATATTCCTCTGATACTCCAACAAAAATACAGTGCTTATCAGTCCTTATGATACATGATAAAATTAATAAAATTTTCATTTCAGAATCTTTGAATGAGTACAGCACAGTTTCTTATTGTGCTAGGGAAATCCACAGCTCAATTCCATGCTTAGGATAACTCTTTTCACATACCATATATAAAACAACCTCTATATATCTCTTACATTGTTTTCATTTTCTATTTTAATTCTAAATTTAAGTAATCAATACTGAGGTCAAACTTTTGATCTTGAATCGTTGTAACTCTGTCTTATTTAAACACAACATTAAGCTAAGAAGAATTTTACAAATAGCAGAATCACAGAATGGATAAGGCTGAAAGGAAATTATCAAAATCATGTAGTCCAACCCTCCTGCTCAAACAAGGTACCCTAGAGCAGTTTGCTCAGGGCCGTGTCCACACAGGTTTGCAGTATCTCCAGGAATGGAGACTCTGCAATGTCTCTGGAAAACCTTTACCCATATTCAGCCAACCTCATAGTAAAAAAAGTCTTTCTCTATGGTCAAGAATTTTTTCGTGTCTTTCAGTGTTGTGCCCCCTTGTCCTGTACCTGGGCTCTACTAGGAACAGTCTGGCTCAGTTTTCTTTACCCTCTCCCTCGGGTATTTGTATAAACTGATGAGATTCCTCTGAGCCTTTTCTTCTCCAGGCTGAACACTTCCAGCCTTCCTTCATAGAAGAGATCACTGAATGACAGAATCATAGAATGTTTGGGGATGGAAGGGACATCTGGAAATTATCTAGGCCAACAGCCCTGCTAAAGTAGGGTTCATCTAGAGCAGGTTGCACAGGATCATCCGCTGATAGGTTTTGAGTATCTGCAGAGTAGGACACTCCACAAGCTCCCAGTTCTGCTTCAGTGCTCTTGCACCTCACAGTGTATTTTTCACAGTACAGAGTTTCAGTTTGTGCCCATTACCTCTTGTGCTGTCACTGGGCACCACTGGAAAGAGTCTGTCCCTATCCTCTCGACACCCTTGCATCAGATACTTATATACATTGATGAAATCCTCTCTCAGTTGTCTCTTCTTGAGTCTAAATAGGTCCACCTCCCTCAGCCTGTCCTCATAAGAGAGATGTTCTTGTCTCCTGATCATCTTCATAGCCCTTTGCTGGACCATCTCCAGAGTTTCCTTGTCTCTCTTGTACTGGGAAGCCCAGAACTGGACACAGCACTGCAGTTGAGGCCTCACCACCGTTGAGTAGAGGGAAAGCATCACCTCCCTCGACCTCCTGGCAATGGTCTGGCTACTGCAGCTCAGAATAGTATTGGCCCTCTGCTGCAAGGGCATGTTGCTGCCTCATACTCAACTTGTTGTCCACCAAGACCCCCAGGTTCTTCTCCACAGAACTTCTTTCCAGACAGCTGCTTCCCATACTGGTACATGCTGTTGGTTATGTCTTCCTAGAGGAAGGACTCCTCTTTTCCCATGGTTTGACTCCATGAGGTTCCTTTGACTCAATTGTCCAGGCTGTACAGGCCTCTCTGAAAGGTATAACAACCCCCTGATGTATCATCCACCTCTCCCAGTTTTGGATCAACTGCAAGCACAAGGAAAGAATTAACCTAACTAAAAAAGATCAACAAGGAGTTGTTAGGACCAACAGGAGTTTGAGAAAATGAACACAAAGCACTTCAACAATAAGACAAGAGAGACCCTCCCTTGAATTATGATAGCAGTCTGCCAGAGGATGGAGCAATGTGTTATATACCTCTTGCTGCCTTAAGCTTGTCCAGGGCAAGTGAAAAGGTTGCTCTGGAGTAAAACAGCCCTCCTCATAAAGCCTCATTATTCCAGCATTCTCAGCCCAGCCTCACCACATTCTTACTTCATTTGGAAACATAAAGATGTCATTGTTCTCTCACAAATGTACTCAAAGTCCTCTGTCAGTCTATTTCTTTCTGTGACACTTTACTCAGCTATTTTCATTAAAGATCACTTTAACGATCCTTCAAAAAAAAAATCACGGAATTCTACATCATTCTCAGTTGATTTTCATCCTGTTGAGCATGCTTTCTGTCTGCAAATCTTTGTCAAAAACTAAAACTGAAACATCTTCCTGCCAGGTGGAACAGCATGTGTGCATCATTATAGGTTAATGATTTTTTTATAGCTAGCTGAGCAACAGGTCAGTTGTTAATAGATTCTGTTTCTCTCACAGACAGAGGATAATCTGACACATAGATAAGAGATGAGGGTAGCATGTGCACGTGTGCGTGCTTTGTTTCCCAGTTCATCTGATTCTAAAATGTCTGCAATAGTATTGTCTATATTTAGAGCTTTTCTGTTTCCTCCTTTGTTTTTTTGTCACAGGATGTTTTGCCTTAAGGATAACTACACAGTAAGCATTCCCAAAGCCTTAGGACCAGCAACACAGATGCTCAGCATCTTCTTATACTTCTCAAGGGCAACAAAAAGAAAACCAGTAAAAGCTGAGGCACTACAGGAACTTGTGGGATTGGACATTACTGTGAAAGAAACATTCTTCTAGTAAGTAGCTTTAGCAGAGAAAGTTCTTTAAAATGTGTGCAGCCAGGCAGCAGAAATATAACAAGTGCTGAGGGTCTGGCTGACTTTGTAGCCTATGCAGAGAATAATTTCTCTAATTTTTTTTTTCGGTAGCATCTGTCACATATTGAAACAAACTCTCTGCTAAGGAAACATAGCAATATTATGCTGATAGCACTGGACAGTTTCCTTAAAGAAGGAATTTGACCTACTATGTTTTGTAACATTGCCTTTAGGCTGACATTTTCAGTCACTGTTACAGGATTTGAATGCTAGGTCTCCTCATGTCTCCAAAGCTCATGGGACAGCTTTGAAAAAAAATCTTACTTTAAATGTCAAAAAAGTTAAATTTCCTCATATTTTAGAATGTGATTTCCCATAGCAATACATTGCATCTTTATATAGTTTTTAAAAACAAAATGATTGAAGAATAATAATCACAAGTGGGATCCAAAATAACATGCTACGTAATAACTGCATTTTATAGTTGTAGTTTTATAATCCTATCACTATCAAAAGCTTTTTTTACAGATTTTGGATACCAACCATTTGTGAGTTTGTATATCTTACCTATCACACTCTTTCCTCACCTCAATTAAGAGTGAGAAGTAATTTACATTGTTGACAGAACCTCCAAAAATGTCTCATCAAATACTACATTATTTTAACCACAGAATCCTTACCATATGTATTAAAATCACATGTTAAAGCCTACCAGAAGCACAGGCAGTAGATGACAACCAAGCCTATAGAAAGAACTAAATTCAGGCTTACACAACATGCAAATTCCGTTTAAGCTGCAGGACAGTATAAAATTAGGGTATGGGTGGATGGGATTACTCTACACACTGCTCTGTTCAATTCAGATTCTCTTTCTTCTGTATTTCTGGAAAACATTGTACCACAACATTTTTTCTTCCTAGATTTATTAGGAGGTAACAAACCTCTTGAATCTTTTAATCACAATTAGGCTCACCAAGTCACTGATATTTTCTTCTAGCAACACTAGCCTCCTTCCATCAGCACTTCCTACTAAATTTTACCTAAGACACTTCCTTAAACCACTCATCTTCCTCCCCCAGAATGCTGAGGCCTGCTTCTTGTTTTGTCTTTTCCTCATAAGTCACGAGAGCTCTCAACATTCCCTGTAAGCAACTGTGATACTTTCTGGCCACAAAGGTGAGCATTTTAAAGTAGAAATGGTATCTTAGCAAGCTGTCACACCATCTTTATTGCCTTCATCTGCTAAAAGTAAGGGGTTTGGAAACCTGTCCCCTGGAACAGAATATATAGATTCATTCCTGCTTCATCACAGTAGCTGTTAAAGGCTGTCAGGCAATTTGCAGTGATTAATTGGGAAATGATCATAGACTCAGAACACTGGGGTTAAAGAATTTAAAGATGACATATGCAAGTATAGCTAAGCAATTATGCCCACAAATGTGGTGTTTAATATGAAAGGCACACATGAGAGCTTCTAATGCATGCAGTTACAAGATTAAGAAGGGGCTGCCTGCTCTTACCTGCCCATTTTCAGTGTCATTCAGTCACAGGCTTTCTGCTGTTGGATTACAAGTCTGTTTCTTCCTTCCACAGAAACAAACTTGACCCATTTGTATTCTTTATTTCAGATTGCTTTTCCCTGGTAATTTATTCCATATGTTTATTGCTAAGCAAGTGAAGCACAGAAGTCCGTATTGTGATCCCCTCTATAGAGCATGTAACTCCAGTAAGTACTGCAAATAGTGAATTACATAACTGAATTCCCCTGTGAAAAACTAGCATGCCAAGATGATGCATGCTAGACAACGCAGTTAACCCCTCCAAAGTGGTACAGTAAGTAAGGGTTTCAAATAAAGAGTGTCATTTTCTTTTCCCTTTAGGATAAGGAAAGGCTATTTTTCAGATCTCACAGACTCTTCTTAATAACTATAATAAAAAGCATCCAATATGCTGGAGTTCAAATGTATTATGTATAGATGTTTTTATAGCTGGATTTGATTGCCTGTTTATGCTTCTCTGCATTCAAAGTTCAGATACTCTGTTTCACTTTGAGTGCTTCCTATAGGGAAGGACATTACTAACCAGAGTAGCCATAATCTTCACAGACAGTGCTAACATCTGCTTTAGGGGAGAGCAGAGTTCCTCAGACATCCTGTCAGCACAACTCGTTTCACCCTCCCGCTCCCCTTTTTTTCCATTGTGTGTTACTGGATGTATTTAATCCCCTTTTTCCTCTAATAATGTCTTTCAACCCATAACTAATCATAAGGGCTTTTCAAAGTACAATTTATTTATGCCAAATATAAGGGAATTTGAAACAAAACCAGTTGTAAAAAAAAAAGGCATGCTAGATGTGTAAGATAAAATTATAGATGATATTTTAACTGAAAGACATTTATATGACTTGAGCAAAAGCATTTAAAGGAAAGAGCAGAGAAAAAGAAAAGAGAGAATAAGGTCTGGAGAATGTTGTCGTGAAAACCTGAAGACAAAGGGGAGGAAGTAAAGAAGCTGACAACTTATAAGGAAAGGGAAAGAAGAAGACAATGTCCACTAAAAAGAAGGTGAACAAAGGGAAAAGCAAACGAAAGAAACTAATGTAAATTAGAAAACAAACAAACAAACAAAACAAAACAAATGTGTAAAAGTATGGCAAAAAAAGAATTGCATTACTGTCCTAATGGTAATTCATTTCATACCCATAGGTTCTATAGGAGGGCTTTAGGGGCAGTGATTTGCTGCTCTCACTCCAGCCAGAAGGAGAGTGGGTGTTGCACAGGCGGTCACACTGCCTGTCCCACTCACATGCAGGGGACTGGGGGGGCAAGGAGCCACCAATCCTCCCCATCGCTCTGTGTGCTCCTATCACAAGTAAGCTGACGGATATGGATATTCAGTGCTGATGTGAGGGCCCTTGAAGAGAGCCATCACCATGACTTTTCTGTAGAAATCACCACCCAGCATGAGAAGAGGGTTTCAGTGTATCTCTCATCTGCTCTGGCCTGTCTACTCACTGTAAACCATGGAGAGTAATGTGACCCTTCTGGCAATTTATCCCTGGGGAAAGGCCAGAGCCATGTAGCACTTATGTATTAGTTTAGGATATAGAGGGTCTATAGGTCTACTGCTGACCCCCATATGTTTAGATTAATTTAATTCATACCAAATATATAAGCATATCTTTAATCTCACTTAATTCTGCAGTGGGGAGAGTGAATCCAAAGTTCAGACCCTGTGGATCAGTGAGTAGATGGACTTACTTATTCTACTGTGGCAGTCATTCTAAATAACTGTATTTTCTGAGGTCTCTTATTTCACTAACATATTCAGATTTTATTTGGAAGCAATTGGAAGAGTCCTTCCCTATTAGAAAATCTCATTTTCTTCTCCATAGACGGAAGCAGTTGCTTTCTTAGTAGGACAATAAAAACTCAATTTTTGCTTTAACACCATAAACAGTCTATATAAATTTTAGGGGGTTTGCCACTCTGTCAGTGAAGCTAAAATATCTTGCAGAAGGAAAGTAAAAACTTACTAGACCATTCATTTTCCTTCCAGAGAAAAAGCTGCTTCATTCCGAATTTTAAACATTTTAACAATGCAAACAACACCATCACCATCTTCACTACATACTCTGATAATGCTGAAGTTCTATCAATAATATACCAGGGAAGTCACCTTTACTTTTGTGTAAACATCAACAAGAATTAAACAAACAAACAAATAAACAAACAACATTTCTTTACATTTTTTATTCTGAAAATGTTCTAAAAGACCAGTTCCCACCAAAGTAAATCACCATTTGTGCACGTTTTTGTAATTTTGCAAGCCTGGGCTTCCTTAGGTGGTGATTTTGACAATATGCAAGGAGGGAGCATTCTCATGCTAATTGACAAACCTAAGCCATTCACAAAAGAAAGCTCTCCCTGAATAGCGTAAAAGTTGAGTTGCTAGTGGATTGAAGCAGAGGAGGGACAAAAGCTGGTTTAAAACTAGTTTTGCTATTCCAAGGTTTTAAGAGTCATTGCCTTGAGTTTACCTTCCTTTTAAGTAAAAATATTTATTTTTGACTACAAGATACTAAACGTCAGATTATGCAAGAAGGCATCTTGTGGTAACCATGATGATCAAGTATAAATATTTGCAGAAATAATAATGCAAATATTTGCATGTCATGGGACAGCATGAAACCAACTTTCATTGTGTAGGGGTCTCATTTAATATGATAGTTGGTTTTTAAGTGCATTTGCAAATCGTGTTTTGCCTTCATGGAAAAGACATTTTTTTATCAACAGAACTAGAAATAGTCATAATGTCTTATAACAGTAAATCAGAAACCTGCAAAAAAGGTTTTGAGACACAAATTTGGTTTATAAGAATCCACTACCACATGCTATTCATTATCTTTTTTTTTTAATCAGGATTAGATTACAGAAGTTCCAACATATGAGTGAAAGATAAAATGTATTTATCTTGATATAGTGGAGGAAAAATATTCAATTTTTTTATTAATAAAATGATAATGCTACCAAGAAAGATGTAGAAAAGCTATGGGAAGATAGGACAAAATAGATAAAGGTTCATCCTCACAGCAATTCCCTCCACTCATTAGTCCAACAAAAGGCCTCTGCATCATTTTCTTCCCACCTAAGCTCTAATAGTTATTTGTGCTTAAATGCTATGTTACCCCTCTGTACATGGTAAATTTCAAACCTTGGTACTTATTGGGGAAATAAGAGATTCCTGATGCAGGGTGAGATCAACTCTATATTCATGATGCATGAAAAAATTCCAAAAGACTTGAATAAGCCTGGGATCACATCTATATTAAGGAACTCAGCATGATCAGGCGCCAGTCTTACTCACTGACTTTCACTGCAATCACTCATGATTCATGGAGTAATTTTCGAAGTGCAAATAACTGGTATTAAAAATAAGACAAAATATTATATTGTATTGTAGAACTTCCTCCTTACCTTCTCCCACACAGAATAATTGAATCATTGAGTCTGGAGACCTCCAAGATTGAGTCCCACACCACACCATATCAACTAAACCATAGCACTAAGTGGCCCATATAGTTTTTGAACACTTCCACAAATGGTGACTCCACCACTTTCCTGGGCAGCCTGCTCCAACATTTAACAACCCTTTCAGTGAAGAAATTCTTCCTAAAGTCCAACCTGAACCTCCGCTGGCGCAGCCTGAGGTCATTTCTTCTCGTTCTGTCACTAGCTGTCCGGGAGAAGAGGCCAACCCCACCTCGTCAGAACCTCCTTTCAAGAAGTTGTAGAGAATTATAAGGTCTTCCCTGAGCCTCCTTTTCTCCAGGCTAAACAACCCCAGCTCTATCAGCTACTCTGTTACATTCTTTATGTGAAATAAGTGTGATTGCTCATTTGCAACAGTCACTGGTACACAGTCAGTGGCCTCAGGTCCAGTGACAGTGACTTCACAATCAAGTCATCAAATTATATCATATGCCCAACACTCTTCCCATTGAAATGAGTAAAAAGACTATATCTTACATCAATGAAAGCAGGTGCTCAACCTGTTTCTTTCACAAAGGAAATATCTTTAAAAATAATAGAAGCACATGTACATTACCTTTTAAAGCACAGTTTAAGGTTACATTGTGTACAATTTTTGAAGTTGGAAAGGTGATGAAGTGACAATAGCAGCTGCTATAGAGATGGCACATCTGATTCCTGCTATAACTGATTCTCAGACAAAGAGAGACACTTCAGGAAAAGAAAAAATAATACGGAGGCTAAAAGATATGGCACCTATCTATCATGCACAACACAGAGTGCATACATACACAGAAAAATCCAGCTCACCCACTACTTCAGTACTGCCCTGAAGTTTATAGCATTAATCATGTAAAGAAGAGAGCAATTTCATACATAATTTCAGGCATAAAAGCTTATAACTGATTTGACATTTATCCTTGGCAGGAGGATGAGGGAAGGAGGGATATCTCTTATCAGAGCAGGTCAAGGCTTTAATTCCTGAAGAGAAACACTATGGAATCCACCAAGAACTTAATTTATTTGGGCCTAATTATCACTGGAGTTCCTGTTCCCATAATCAGTAACAGTGGAAAACCCTGAATTCAATAAACTTCATGTTCCTCTGCAGTACTCTTCAATCAATTTATGGTCAAAGTCAAAAAGATTCAAGACCACAACAGGTGCCAAGAATGTAAAGAGCACTCTACCAGATCCTGCTCCAAAGTCTTTGGATTCAATGTATTGTAAAGTAATGATAATTGTTGAACCTATGTTATTAAAATTTAATATTAAGCACCTCTCAAACACTTGAACACAGAACTATAGGATGCATTCTCTCCTTGCCCTGAGAAGAAAATGACTCGAGATTGGAATAGTGCTTGTCTAGTATATATGTTGGAGTATTTTATATATGAAAGAGTTGAGCTTGTTGTTTTTGTGCAAAGCAGATCTAAGTCTACATAGACATCACGATGTAGTTTATTTTCTGCATCAACATAGAGAAATTCCATGTAACTATTTTATGGGGAAGTTATTAAGAAAGGAAATTATTTTTTTTAAGAGAAGATTAATAATGTTTGAACATTTAGTGGGTTGCTCAGAGAATATTGTTTCCATGTATATATAAATATATATATTCACACACATACCAAGACTTTTAGATCAGGTTGAAGAAATGCATAAATGAGAAACCTCTAAGTGAAATATCTAGCCCACAGTTTCTCAGACTGCAGCACACAAAAATTTTGGGTAAACAGTTATATGCCTTCTCCTGCTCCTGTACATAGCTGAGAGGGACTGCTGCTGCTGTCACCACTTCTATACCATGAAGTCTGTAGACTTCTGACCCAAATTATGCACCATATTTCATTTATGTCAGCCCAGACATTTTCCTTAACCAGTCAGGTGTTTGTAGCATCCCCATGTTTATGCCAGCCTGAACATGTTCAGTAGACTTTAAAAAAAAAAAAAAAAAAAAAGCAAATGAAAACTTGGAGGGGTTTTGCATAGTTCTTTGGGGAGTGAAGGTGAAATCTTGGCTGTGTTCTGCCAACAACAAAACTTACAGAAGTGTTAATGATGCCAGAACACAATCATATAAAGAGTATTCCTATTGGTACAAAGAGGGGTAGTGTTCAAAGGAAAGCCTGAGTAGCTGAGTGCCAAAATAAGACTTAGAAGTTACTTTAAAGTTATTTTTGCTCACAGGTTCAAACCCCCAGTACAGTCAAGTGAAGGAAAGAACACATAGACTTCAAGAAAGAACAAATAGGCTATCTATGGACAAAATTAACCAAGGTCTGGGACATTTTATTCTAGATGAGAGCTAAAACTTACTCTGCCCTTTCTATTAGTCACCTCTGCCTCTTTAAGCTTATAGAAAAAGAAACCAGACAGTACAGACTGGCAAGACAAAAACTGATTTACTGTTATAAACAAAGCTTACTGCCAGTATGGTTTTCCCATTGAAAATTCTCTTTTTCTCACCAATTTTGGCAATGTTAAGTAAATATTTAACATCAATACCTAGGTAGGCAACCACTGTTTCTTTTCTAAACACCATGAAAGAAGAGAATACCACAATTTCAGCACCGAAACCCAGAGCTCTGTTACTGGAGAAGAGACCTGAAAGTTGATAGAAAGCTGGCACCAGCACAGTAAGCCAGTCATGGGGAATCTCTGCGTAGTCAGTCACACACTATTTCTGCCCAAGAGTCCAAATCCAGCAGGAAGAATGCCAGCTCCAGCCCCAAAGCTCTTTGGGATCCATACTTTTAATGCAAGTCCTGATATATTACCTCAATTCTACCTGAGTTTCTTACATAACTACATGGCTTTGAGATGAAAACTGGCTTCTACCCTTCTGCTTTACAAAAAACAACAGATGAAAGTAGAATACAGTTGAATACATAAATACACCCAGAGTGCATTTTCAGGATCCTTTCTATGGCATTCTTTCCTGGAAAATGAGCGTTCTTTTGAAGAAGTGCTGAACTAGCAAAAAAAATAGTAGCTGCAGGCTTGAAAGCTACGAGGCCAACAGCAGCACAACCACCCAACCAGGTAAACAGTTTTCCCACAACAAGAGTACGATATAGATTTGATGGGAAGGGGTAAATGCATGAGTAGGAATAAAAAGTTTCTTGGCTAATATGGCTCTCTTCAATTAAGAAAGTGTGTATTGATTGTTCAAAGGGAGAAGCTTCATGAGACATTTTTTTTCTCAAAGACACCAATTAGAATTTTTGCTGTTCTAATTATTATGATTTAGTAGAAACTGTCAAACTGCTCAGCAAGACACAAAACCCAGATGGAACATACACTTTGCCCTAAAAACCCTGAAATCTAAATGAGACAAGCAGTGCTGTTCAGACTCATAATGTACTAGATCCCCACCAAAAGGCATTAAGGTCAAACATTACAGTGCCTTTTGTTTGTTTATTTTTAGAACAGCATTTAGTGGATTGGTGAACACTGTAAAGCAGTTACTCTATCACTTATATGATTTGTACTTCACATACACAATATACAATGAAGGTATAAAACACATCAGACAGAAACATGTAGTTAGCAACAAAATCCCTCATTCATTTTAACAGTATGACCACAGTAAGGTTTCATTTCCCAGCTTCCAGCTTTTACATCTATACTGTTTTTAAGTTATGTTTTACAAATACAGAAAGCACAAACACTACTAAAATAAAATTGTAATAAATGTACACAAAAAGAATAATTTTCCAGTTATTGGGATTTTCTTTTCCTCTAATCTTTCCCCTCACAGACTATTTTTGAAATTAATTGGGTTTGGGTGTTTTTTAGATTATTTTAGCCCAAAATAAATATCTTCACATTTTTTAATAATTTCTGATATATTTCACAGTAAGTCCTGAAAATATGTAATTTTAATAGACACACTGAACATCTAACTACCAGCAGAAATCAAACCTGTGCAATCCACAAACATACAATTTCAGTTAATGCAAACATAGCAAAAACTGTGGGCTAAGTATGTGTAACTCTAACAGCAAAGCTCAAGGATGCTAAACTCGCTTACATGATAAGGCAAGCTTGACGTTTCCTTTGATCCATAAGAGATGAGTTGTAAAAGGCACTTCTGTTCACTTCTGTTCCCCTGCTCAGGAATGAAGAATTCCTTTGCTGCATTATGCATAACATCATTACTAACAAGGTACAAGTCAAGAGCAAGTGGTTCAGATATCCTACCAGCATACTAAAATAGCAGTAGGACTATAAAATTATTTAGGTACTGTATTACACAGCTTTTCTTTAAATACCACTTTTGCCATCACATTTGCCAGGAATCTTTCTTTTTAAGTGTTCTAAATGTAAAGTTTCTGGTATCTATTCCCTGGAGGCAACTTCAACTAGAATAGGCAGGTTGGTAGAGCAGATGACTATCTGTTCCTTACAAACTATGTCTGATGTACTATGTAGTGATAAAAAGCTCCTTATCAGTTTGGATTCCAACCTAAAGGCAACTGCAGTCCAGATCTTACAGTGAAAGATAATGTGATGTAATTAAAGCTCACGACCTGCAGATACAGCATGCCAAACATCACTTGCTTTAGTCAGGACTGGAAATTTTGGCTGTAAGTTTACTGTGAAGATTTTTCTAATCTATAAGAAGAAATACTCTTTAGGCCTTTCTCTTTCCCTTTAACATTCAAACACTCTCTCTCTCCCTCCTCTTTTCTCAGATACACTAGCCAGACACATTTAAAACACTTCATGAACACAGTCTATATATAACAGTTGTGTTTTTTGCATCCACTTGCAAACTTTCCCAAATTTATTCTAGGCACTCTAAGAATGACAGTTCAAACATTCAGTAGAGATTTACTCAATTTTAGCAATAAAATTTTAAATCCAATTTCCACTTAGCATGCCAAAGCCTCACACAATTTTTATGTGCAATTGAACTGGATGAACTGGTAAATTAAACTGTGATTGGGAATGTTCTCAAACAGAGAGATGCAGTTGCCTCTGAGTGTATGTGAGGTAGCATTATAGTTCAGATCAGGATGCACTACTGAAGCAAATCTCCCAGTAGTTCTCACTTCCTGCACTTTGGTTCACATCATGTTTGGAATGTGCAAAATGAATTCCTTTCAGATAAAAATAAACCTGGAGGAGCAGTCTCAGAGGGCATCTAATGCACTTTGACTGCTAATGGACATTCTGTCTGCGGGAGTGGGCTAGAGCTAGGAAACAGTAAAACTCTGAAATACAAAGACTTTGAATGTCAGTGTGGATGTGATCCTCAACACCAGATGTTTTCTGCCATGGATCTGTTCTTATTGGGCCTTTTTCCTAATCTAGGCAATCCCTAAATATCCCTAAATTGTCAAACTATTTCCTGGCACACTTTTGGCACACATGCCATCCAGCACTCATACAAAAAAATCCCAAACCAGCTTGGGAGTATAAATATTCCCAGGATCATTTCCAACAAGCACTTTTTCACACAGCCATCTAGTTACAGAGAATGATGGAATTTATTAGCAGGAACAGGTTTTGTTTTCTGGTCCAGCAGCAGAGCCTGGGAACATTTTCAGGCACTTCTATTAGTTGGTATAGTGGTCCCCCACCTACAATGATTGTCACCCATGCAGAGACCAAAGAGTGGACACTTTTCTCTCCACCTCCTTTCTCAGATCTTCCAGGCAAGGGTGAGGATGGCTGCTGCAATAAAGAAAAAAAGGAGCCATGATTATAGCACCTCATGTCATAATCAGCTATTTTTTCTGTGTTTCTATTATTCTATCTCAAATTCACACTGTCTGACAGCCTTAGAGCTGTTAGTCGCTCTATTAGTTTCTGTGACAGAGGTCACAGTCCATCCAAATATTTTGACTTGACCAAATAGAATGTGATACAGAATCACAGAATGAAAAATGCAACAAAATTGCCATATTCAAGAGCTCAGGGATTTTTAAATGGGACTTGACATTACCTGTGCCCTCAGAGTCCTGTATGAACTCAACATGCAGCCCATGTGTCAGAAATAGCACTGAGTTTTCAGTACACAGTTTTGCAAGAATAGCAAACATCTACTTAGGCTCAATGATCCTTCCATTGCAGTCAGAAGTTTCCTATTTGCATAGGACTTCTTTGAAAGGTCTGAGCTACATGTCTGTTAACACCCAGTGAAAACCTCTCCAGCTGGTAAAACTCACCTATACCCATACTTTAAACTATCTCCACACTGTCAAGGTTTGCCCTCGTTATGCCTCTCCTGGTGCCATCATGTACCACATCCAACCCACAGTCTTTACAGTGCCCTATTTAGCACTTCCTCAGCCTTCAGCCCAAAAGTGGAAAGCCTGCCCCATCTCAGCCTCACCACACACCCCTGCATCTCCCACAGCAGTCTGGTGCCACCCACCCTGCTGTCACTGCAGTAGTGTGCTCTCCATGCCTTTGGGCTAAATATCTCAGACATGGTGCCTTTGAGGTGGCACTGCAGACCTCCTTGTTTTAACAGACATTTGAGATGGACAGAAAGAAGAGTGGTGTAGAGAGCTGGGGCACATAATGCTATTTATTTTTGTAGCTTTAAATAACTAACAGAGTTCTTAAATCATGGGGTAAGATTTGATATGCTTTTTGAATCACATAAATAAATTTTGTCAGCCTGACTTAGGGGGACACACTTTCAGTGACGCCTGAGGGACTTCGGAGCACACATCCCACTGACTTAATTAACAAAGTACGTTAAGAAAATACTGAAGGTGTTCATTTCCAAATATTTAAACCCAGGTTGAAACATAGCTGGTTTTCATTCCATTATATACCTGACATTTGTTCATGCTGTGAAAGATAATGTCATCATTTAACTATCTGCTAGCTGTTTTTATAACTCTCTTAATAAATTATCTAGCCCCATCTCTTTCCTTTATCTGTACTACCAGTTATCAAGAATAGATTGTCATAGGGTCAGCTTACTTTTGGTATAAAGTACTTGATTTAGTAGTAGTAGTTATTTAATAATTAGTAATTATTTTCTCTATGTCCTGGCTGCATCTTTACGTTTTGATGCTGCTGCAGGGAAGTAGAAGCATCATATTTAGACTATGGGAACCTTTATATTTATACAGTCAGAAGAATCTGGCCCCTAAGAAGACCTTTTCTATTCAGCTCCTAACTGTCCATGAAGGAATTAATTAAATTTCAAAAGAGAATAGGAAAACAAACTGGTTTCTCCAGAGAAGTAAACAATACAATTATAAGAACTCTATTTCAAGCTAGACATAAAAAGCAATCACCTAGAATAATAAAAATCGTACTCCAGATGACAGGAAACAATAGACTCCATATTGTGTATATATTCACTTCTGCCTTTTATAGACTGATCAGAGTACAGGACATGAAGCTGGAATTTAATCTGAAAGTTGTCACACCTGACTTCAAAGTTATTATTATCTGTGTAATCTACTTAAGTAGTGCAACAAAATTATGCAAAGCTATGTAACAGACTAAGCAATGAAGGATAGTGAGACCAGCTCTCATGTTACTTATACACTTAGGCAGAAACACAGGTCCCCCTGGGATCTGCATATTATCATGGGACACTGCCAGATTACTCCAGAGGGCAATTCAAGGCAGAAGCCAATAAAACCAAACTATGTCAAGCTACAAAAACTGGGAGCATTTCTCACTTTCCGGGAGGCCCAGATACATTTGTCTCGGGAAGGGAGGGGGGGGGATGGAGTGGAGCAGGGGCCAGGAATGGGGGAAAGAGGGATGCTGTTCTCCCTCCCCTTCCTGTGCAGCAGAACCCAAAGTGCTTTGTGCTGGCCTCTGGTGAAGGCTCAACCTTCCTGCTGGCTCTGTAGGAGAGATAACTTGCAGAGGCCCTGCTTCAGCTTTCACAGAAGACACACAGGTTTATGTGAGGGGTTCAAAGCTAGCAAAACCGGCACAGTGCAGCATCTCTAAGAGCATCTGTGTGGCCATATAGACCCTCTGCCTGCCTTCTCATGCCCTAGCCAGGCCCAAAGCAAGCATGGAGTTACACCAAGAGAAGAGACAAACTGTCAAGTGATGCCACTTGGTCCAGGCCTGCTGCACAGTATGGTTACACACCTGTGCTTTGTTTGCTGTTGTAGCCAAGCTTAGTAGGACATAAGAGTATCCTAGATGTATTGTTTCCATTTTCTGGATCCGAGGATGTACTGTGTCCTGAGTTTTCCTACAGAACTGTGCCATGGGAAATTAGGAAGAAACTTTATCTTGCAACATGACGTAGAGCATATACAGCTATTTTGCATCTCATCCTAAAAACTGTGTTTGTTTGCTTCTTCTGCCCTTCTCTTCCCAAGGTTCAATCATTCCACTCTGCCAGAAGTCCCCTAAGTACAGCTCAGTTGTATTCTCATTGTAGACTGCAGGATTGCGAAGAGGCTGAAAAGGAGGCTTTGCTGCTCCAGACCTGCCTGAAACTCAGCAATTTCCATCCTCAGATTTTTATCAGTGTCCTTGGGTTTAGTTTCTAGGGGGTTGTCTCTCATGAAACTCAGTTTGAACTTCAGGCTTAAATAAACCAAAATAACTCCAAATGTAACACAGTAAGAAAAAAAGCTGAACCTCAGCATATTAGATACATGGAACTATAAATCAGTCAATATTCACTCAAAATTAACCATAAGTTTACCTGAAAGTTTCACAACTTTAGCTAACCTTTTGATAAATCTGGCTGAGCTTTCAGAATGTGTGGGTGCAAGTTTTAGAATACAAGCTTTCAGAGCTCAAGTCATCACCTGCACTCTGCACTCTGTACATGCATTACAAAGCAAGCCCTGATTCTGCTCTCTTCTATAATGAGATAAGTCAGATACCCCAGCCACTTGGACTTGAATTACATCTCTGAAAAAACATCCTGTTCAGAGCATTTATATGCTCTTCTTAAAAGAATGACTTGAATTTACTGAGAAATTCAAGCTTACTAGGTAGATCATAATTCTCAGAAATTCAAGCTTACTTGGTAGATCATAATTCTCAGAAGCAGAGTGAATATTGACTGGCTTTTTTTTGTATAAATATGCCAACTCCAGGAAAAGGAAATAGAAAGTTTTAAAACTAAAACCTTCATCACAGATTTAATTTGATAGCAAATACTGTTAGATACAAAGTACACTTTCTAAAAGCATGATGATTTCAGTTAAGTCCTTACTTTAACTTTCATGTTCATTTTTCTAGAGAAAATTGTTTCATTTTCAGAGTGAACTTTCTTTTGTAGCTGCTTTTATGCCTGCAGCTTTGTGTAATCTGGAGTTCCACTTATTGAAGGCGGATGTTCTCTCAAGATTGGTCTCTCTCAGTTCCACACAACACCCACTTGACATTTGCTGAGGACAAGAAATAAGGCAAAGGATAAAATACGGTTAAAAGTCAAAAGCTATAAATACTTTCAGCCTTTGAAATATTCAGCATCTTAATATGGTTACATACAAAGTTCAAGCAAAAACCACTCAAGGTTCATTTTTTTATGTTGTGTCTAGTTTGTGCTTTGAACTAATATAACATTCAGCGTTTGGTTTGCTGATCACTTAATGTATTTATGAATAGAGTTCAACACTGAAAAGTGAAATCAGATTAATGCCTATGCACTAATATTAGGATTCTCACATCACTCATAGCAGTTTATCACATTGCTCAAAAAAACACTGTTAAAAATTTTTTATTTTTCTCACAAACTGAGATGGCTGTTAACCATTTGTAAACGCTCAGATCTACAAACATAGTCAAATATCCTTTTCTTAATTAGTTTTCTAATTCCTGCTAAAATCAAAAGCACTTAGACAACTTTAATTTTTAGGTACCTTGATATCTTTCTGAGTGCAAATACTCAGCTACTGCATAAAGATAAGAAGAAAATAGTGAGGTTGCCAGAGTCAAGCATGGAGGGTGAAACAAGGCTAAATGCAAGAAAGTCATGGAGCCCTGACACATTGGATTACATTATAACTGTTTGCATAAAACTAACATTCCCCTTGCACACACACAAAATATACAAAAAGCATGTGAAAGGTGGCCAACAGTACCTATTTAACCCAGGTTCCAATTTGATATCAATTTACCCTGCACCCACAGTGAAAGAGTCTTATAGAAGAAGGCTAGACCACAGATGTTTGAAGGTGGAGCTCCTACACAGGGCAAATAACCAGGGAAATTCTCTTGGGCCCTAAGGGGAGAAAAGAATAGTGCTCATCTAAATTAGGTAGAGGTGTAAGTCATTCAACAGGTGGGTGTGAAGAGGGAGTGCCTCATGCCTAAATCTTTGCCTAAGAACCCAGCTGTCTATTGACAGCACACTGCAAAGGTATTTAGGTGCCTACCACTCCTTTCAAGAAATTCAGCTTAGAGTCTATACTGTATCTTAGGTACCTACCTGAACTTTTGGGGTCATGGTTGGCTTTCAAAATATAGTTCCTATTCTCTTTATTCTGCTGGGAAAAAGAAATACCTTTTGTCCCTATATGTTGTCAGAATTCATTAATGAATTTTGGTACAATGCCATGACAAATGGTGGGCATTATTTGAGGGGTAAATAGAGGCATTATATTTTTTGTGGTGTTAAGTAAGTTCTGTAACTTTGCTGGACCTGTGCCAGAGCTGAGCTCCAGTAGTTTATGAAGGAGCTCTGTTAGTTCTTGTAATGATAAATCAGGCTAAATGAAGGAAACATTCCTGTTTCTGGCATGTACGTTCCAAAACTGGCTGCAATAAAATGAAATCAACTCCCTCTGTGCAGATTCACCTTTGATAGTATCCGAAAAAATACTTTTTGTCAGCTACTGTACATGTCTTTTCACTGGCTAAAGGTCTCTCAAAGATTCCTGGAATGTCTGGTCATGAAGTGACAGACCAAAGCTACTTGATCCCTCCATTTTTCTGTTTAGGATTGTACATGCCATTTTTAATACCAGTAGTGATAAAATCTTACTTTCAGTTAAGCTGTGGTCATTGTACTCAAGAGTTAAGCATTTAACCACACAGTTTGTCTGGAGTGTTTGACAGCAACATTGTTCCTGGGAAGATTTTTGACAGCAATATTTTAGCCATCATGTTTATAATGAAATCAGGCAAGTGTCTCCCACTGAAAGCTGTGCTAGGGAAAAAAAGCGCAAATTAGGATGGAGAAGGTGAAAGGAAATACTCATCCAGTGAATGGCTGAGCAGCATAGACCCAGAAGGCTGAATCCCTGAGCAGCTGTTTTAGGAACAGAAAATTCCTGGGTTTACTAATAGTGACTCAGTTCTGGTTCCTGTAAGTATGGAGAGCCCTCCTTCAATTAGTCTGTCAGAGCTGTAAATTCAATAGCATGTTCACAGCAGGTCAAATTGACATAATGTTAAAGCACAGGTTGCTCTACTCTGCTAAGACTCCCAGTGCTACTGACACTTGCTGAGACGACCTGGTGCTTGCATACCAGCTAGTGACACATTTTTAGAATAAGTCTCCAATATAAAGGGCTTTTATAAGGGAGGGGGAAAAAGCTAATTAGTTACCTCAGCAGAGCAGTAGGAGGAATAGAATTCATTGTTTCTGTGAGACCACAAAAGTGCCTGAAAGGCTTTTTGTTTGTTTGTTTGTTTTTAATATATCTATATTGAAGCAATTTTTTCTCAGTCTGGGTATGTGCAGTCTAAACCATTTTCTCCATGTAATAATTTTACTTTGCTGAGAGGCAGGATCACCTGGGGAGGGGTAAAGGACTGTAGAAAAGCTAAGTTATTTTCTATGTCCAGTTTTTTCACTTAAAAGCTTGACAGTGCCCCTTTTCATCAAACTTTGTTTATTTATTTGCTTTTGATTTTAAAGGCTTTTTAACAAATTTGGACAGAAAAGTGAAAACAGCAAGGGTTTGATAATTGCAATCTTTTGCAATCAAATTTATGACATTTATAAATATAGATGCATGGATTAAAATTCCTAGACAATGGAATATTTTTATTGGCCAACATCCTAGGCTGCATACCTGGTATGCTGAGGTATAATCAAGCATTGGGTACGGTTTTATGTGTGAAAGTAATGCTTGACTGGATTTAAATGGTTTTGACTGGAGTCGATATGATGCATAGTTGGACATAATGTTCATAATTGCCTATTTTTCTTGGCAAACAACAAGGTGCTTGATGACTGCTTTCTGAAATGTTCACATCTATTTCTTTGTGAAGTGTACCACAATTTAACGGCAATTCTAAACAAGCTTGTGTTGTAGCCCTCTGAGAGAATGCATTCCTTATTGGCTTAATTTCCTCATTACAGCAGAACTGCATATCTGCTATGTCAATGTGGAATCTGGTTTGAATGACAATTCCCGCAAACACCTTTGCTCTTTCTATTGTACTCTTCTTTTTCCTACACACGTCCCAATAACCATCAGCAAAATTCAGCCAAATCTGTGAGCAGTCTCACATGTGTTCCTCAGACAGGCTATTTTATCTTTTTTCATTAGTGTTTGACACAATCCAGAAGAGGTGTTTAGAGATAGGCATCACAGAGCTATAATGACTCCAGTCAACTTGACATAAACGTGCATATACACACATTTTTACTCCCCAAGGCATAGCTCTGCCTCAGAAAGGCATATGTTCACTACCTTACTTGCAAAATGTCTTTCTGGGTTTAATGCATGAAAATGTTCCAGACAGGAATTAACAGGAGAACAGCCCTAGTCCTCTTCAAGCAAGACTCCTAGCATTGCCATAACCCTAAACAAGAACTTAAAGGCCCTTTACAAATGTTGAGACATTCAGGAAGTCTTGTCTGTTCTATTTTATTTTGGGTTTCCTCCAGAATGATCTTTATTGTGTTTATCCACATTTGTTTCCTGGGATATATCTCACAATGCTCTGATGATTCCTCAGTCATATAAAACTGCCACATGTAAGACTGTACAGTGACTGCAATCAGGATACATGCTCAGGTTTTTTTTCCCAATTCTCTCTGATAGCAACTGACAGCAATATTTGCTCAATCTCTCTTTTAGATGCACTCTATTTAACTTACATGGATGTCCTTACTCCATGCCAGCCTACTTTCTTGATACCTTGCTCCAACTTCTTCTCCCAGGACTGAAAAAACAGCTTAGCAATTGCTCCACCCAAATCAGTACAGTTCACACATTTTCCCCTGAGTTTGGACAAACCACAGGTGTTTCCAGAAGAGATAGAACGTTGAGTTGGCTTGTGCACACAGTTGTCTCAGTTGATCTTTGGTGTAAATACAAGAGACGTAATTGACACAGCAGAAAGACTTCAACACCAGAAGAGATTGGTCATGTGCAAAGTCACTTGAAGAGGTGGAAAAGTTCCATACAAGATTTGGTGGGATCTTGGAACTGAATAATCAGATGTTACACATCTATTATGCTTCTCATAATACGTGGGCAGAAACTCAACCCCTCTCCCCATCTTCATAACTTAAAAGTTGCCACTTCCAGGGCAGTGTGGCAGAGGGATTTGATAATTCTCTCATGTTTTATACGAGAGAGGTTATTTGGACAGCTGACATGTAAGACTACCCATTGAGCAGCAATAAAGAACATGCCCATCTAGAAAACCAAATCTCTTGCCTTATGATAGAGCATGAGCAGTCACACAGTCCCTCCCTTAGAGAGCCAATCAGTCTGAGCATCAGAGGAAGAAAACGGTTCCTCAAAAACAAAGAAGTCATTAAAGTCCTAGTGCTCTAATGTAAAAACCTCCTGAAGACTCTGCCCTAATGCAGAGGAACAAAGCAGGTTGTGAATTTACATCATAAAAAGCCTCGGCCTAAAATGTTGGAGGAGACATCATTAGGCTCCTGAAAAGATGTCAGTCAAAAGCAAAGAGTTTTTCCTGGACCATCAACTGCCCATGAAGAGCCAGGAGGCATGGCTGGCTGGGGTGGGTGAGCCATAGATTGAGTGTCCTTCTGTGTTTCCCAACAAACTTACTTCCACACAGCCAAAAATAATGAGCTAGCAGATGGAAATGTTTTTTCATCTCCACAGTATTCCTCTTTTTAGGCCAACTGTAGAGCAAGAGGAAAGTCCCTGCTGTGGGGGAGGAACTGTTTCTTCACCTAGCTGTGTGCTGGTGCCCCAGACATCATCCAGAATATTTAGAGCATGTGTTTTGCTTTTTTGCATTTGTGATACATTCTCCAATAGAGCTGGAGATAAGGAAAGAGTTCCTAAAACCACCTAGTAATGTAATTTCTGATCATATAGACAGAGAAACTTCATGAAACTTACTTATGGTAAAGCTGAAATTCAGACTCTAATCTAATATCCAGCAAATTTACCTTTAAAAGACACAGACTTCACAGTCCACTGAGACCACTCCACTCCAGCAGAATCTACAAGCAATAACAGACATTCCCTCACTCATTTGGCAGATTTTTAGTGTGAGAGAAAAGAAGATGGAGCATGCTGGTTCTCTTTGAGTGTTGTAAGGCTCAGGATTTGCTGATGGTTTAAAACCTGCCTTCTTAAAGAGGACTAAGGCTATGCAGATACACTTGTTCCAGTCTGGTAAAGACAGTTGCAAATCACATGGTTCTAAGCTAAATAAGAGTGTCTGCATGAGTTTAGCATTGATTCAAGTGAATTAGTTTACTGAAAAGGTAAAGATTTGCATAAAGATGGGGTTTCACCTTTCCTGCTCCCAAACAGTTGTGCTTAGTTCTGCTTTATATGAAAAGGGCAAAGAAGGAGAAGGGGAGAAATATCTTTGAGATAATCTCACTGGAAAGAGAGAAAACTAATGCATGCTCTTCCTATTTCAGCTACTCTCCACCCCAGGAGTAATAGTTTGAAATGAGCTTTTATATAAACAATAAACAAGTTATTCCTGGAGAATTTGCTTTGAGCTAGGACTGTGTGTAAGGGATTGGCTTTGTAAGTGCTGTCAAAGTATCTACCTTTTAAAATTAGACTTTGTATCTCAGGTTCATTAAGATAGCCTTGAGCAAGAGTCTTTTATTCAACCTTTCTTTAAAAGTATGAAGTGTAAATTTGATGAGTAAAAATAACTTGAGTGAGGAATGTCTAAAAAAATGGAGGAATTAACCACAGTGATATTTATGCAGCCTAGGAATGGATTTCAGTATACTTCTTTAACGCCTTTCTTCCTGTTGAAATCTCTCCTTCCTGTTTGCATACTCTGTTCAAAAGATTAAAATTAATTCTTCAAAATGGGAAAGGGATAAAATGGAATCTCTAGTGCTGGTACACATCTCTTGTGGATCTTTTTGCAATTTGTTATGCCAATTTTTCTGCACAGAGAAGACAAATCTACCATTTGTACAGAGTTTGAGATAAGCATTTGATAGGATTTTATTTTCTTCTCCATTCTTCAAGGTAGCTTGAAATCAATCACTTGGACAAGATGCAAATTATTAATCTTGGGTCAGGCTTGTCACAAATATTAACATTGTAGCATATATGTGTGTGGTAATAGCAAATCACACTGTTCCTGAGAGCAATTAATAATGATATAAGCCAAGGTTTTCCGTAGATAGTTATGAGCAAGTACTGTCTGTATACAATTCAACAGAAACGCCAGGGAAAAAAAAATATAAAGAGCATAAGCCTTTAAGCAGCAAAAGCAGAATAAATAACTCAGAGAATTTCTTGAAGCATTAGTAACTTGACAGCGTCTACTCATTCACAGCAAAGCCAGGGCAAGCTCAGTGTTTTCTGCTGCTGCACTAAATAAAAAGTGGATGCTCAATCTCAATTCTTAAGAACGAATGACAACCCTTTAGAAAGTGCTGTAGTTCTAAAATGTCCAAAAAAAAAATGAAAGTGATTTTCAAATCACATTGCATAGTGTTCTCTTTTAAGGGAACATGATCTCTGGTGCCTTTAATAAAAGCTGTGTAACAATTCTTTAATTCCCAGTGATTTCACCCTGGAAATGACTGCTCTACTTCATTCATCTGCCATTACTTCTAACCACAAACATATTAAGTTATAAAAGGGGACAAATCAAGCTGACAAATCATTTTAAACATTTCTGGAAGGTGAGAAAAAATAAATGGAGGGGAAAATGTTCAGCTTTGAAGTATCTACCTCATTTTTTTTATATCTTAATTTTAAAGGCTATACAACAATACTACTTTTCACGAAATGACACTCACTTTTTGAGTGACCTTACAGTGAACAACCAAGCTATTACTATAAGAGCAATTGTTCAAAATGACAGAATCAGGCTCCAACACTTATACAACTGCCTTTAATTTCTCTTTCAGACAAACCAGTATTTCAGATAACTAGCATTTTGATATTTGTCTTTTGTGTTGTTTACCTTCTTAATTAAAGAGTAGAATATATTGGCATTCTAGAGCCAAAGAAACACTTCTTAAATTAATCACCCTATTTAATATAATGTCCCCTTGCAAACACTGTTTTTCTTGATAACTGCATGCACAAATAAAAGAATGGAAAATAGTAATTGTTTGGTTGAGATGTAAGGGCACACAAAGTCGTTAGCACTAAATAACCTGGTCATCAGCCCAACTAATCTGCTGCGGTTTGTTTTCACAGCTTTGCTCTGAACATCAGCGCTGATGGTCTGACACTCCCTGCAGAGCCTGAAAGCGAATGGTAAGTCAAGATACCAGCCACACAATGCTTCACCTGCGATGCTAGAGATTTGGAGGAGAGAGAATAACAGTTTGTAAAAACACTCATAAGCTTCATTAGATCTTTTTCTTTTCTCTTTTTTTCTTTCTTTTCTTTTTTTTCTTTTTTTCTTTTTTCTTCTCTTTTTTTTCTTCTCTTTTTTCTCTTCTCTTCTCTTCTCTTCTCTTCTCTTCTCTTCTCTTCTCTTCTCTTCTCTTCTCTTCTCTTCTCTTCTCTTCTCTTCTCTTCTCTTCTCTTCTCTTCTCTTCTCTTCTCTTCTCTTCTCTTCTCTTCTCTTCTTTTTTCTTTTCTTTTTTTTTCCTTTTCTTTTTTGTTTTTCTTTCTTTCTTTCTTCCTTCCTTCCTTCCTTTCTTTTTTCATTCTGTAAACTTCCTGTAAAAGCTGCCAAATATATTGCAAGGTCATTTAATGAAGTGGAATGCTTTTTCTTTCTTTCTAATTTTAAATCAAGCCTGAATTTTTTATTTATTATTATTTTAATTTCAAATCTGCAATGTTAATGTGACAGATGAAGAGAATCCAATTGCTCTTGAGGGGACTACACACCACAGCAGATTCCTAAAGGGCCTATGTTACCTATTCCAAAACCTGCTCATGCAACACTTCCACTCCAGGACGATCACATGATCTCAAATCGGTCTCGACTCCAGTGAGACCAAGCTCATTTTCTGAGCCACATGATGCAAGAATGAACTCCGCTGATCCTGCCTTTGTCCTTGTTTTGCTGCTTGGTGAGATAAAAGCAGCCAAATTGCCTGAGTTAGATTTTTCAATCTGTTCAAAGCAAAAGATTACCTGATAAGAGCTTCCTACCTAATTATGCTTTGAGACCTGACTCTGTTTGATTCTGAGTGTTTCCTGCTAAGGTCCATCATCTTCCTAGTCAAAGCACCACTGCATACTCAAACACTGAGCTACTACTGAGGTCAGATGGGGTTTTTACCACTGGATGGCTGGTTTAGATGGTCTCTTACTCAACATGTGATCTGTTATGAGTTATAATGGCAGACCTAATTGTGCCCATTCTTTGTCTGTAATATCCTAAAAACAGCTGTAAAGGGGCAGGGAAAAAAACCATCCACCTTTTGTGGTATCATATTCAACTGGTCAACAGCAGGTGTCTAGAGAACAGGACTATAATATAGTTACAGTTCCCTTATTGACTTTCTCCTCCTCCATAAACTTGCAAAAGACAGCCTTCCTGAGACAATTCACAACTTCATGTGGAATACTATGGGTAATTTTCTCCACATGCTTAATCACTTTTCTGAACCCAGATAATCTTTCAATATCCACAATAACTTCAGGTGCAGAGTTCCACAGCTTGTCTACCATGAAGGAAATCTCTTTTTTTCATTTTCAGCATAACCCCTGCCAGCTTCATTTGTTTCCCCCTAGCTCTTGCATTAGTATAAACAGAAAATAATTGTTTTCCAAGACAAGTTTTCTGTGCAAACGATTTTTTCCAGAAATCATTCATATTCCACTAAAACAATTTCTTTCTCAAACTGAACAGTCCTAGTCTGTTGAGTTACCTGTTGTTTTGAGGTCATTCCACACCTTTAATCATTGCTGTCATCCTTCCCTATACCATTTTCAGCTTTATTATATTGGTTTTAACTTGCTACTCAATTGCCCATTCAGTCAGTTCAGCGAGATACTTCTAACAGAGAGAAAATTTCTTTTTCTTGTTGTGTTTAATAATTTATGACTCTTAGCAAGCTCCATTTTTCTGTTAGTTGCTCTCCGTCCAGATAATTATGGCTATGTTGAAAGATCCATGATCTAGGAGAGACCCCTAAGGGTTTTCACTTGATACATCTTCCCAAGGAGAAAACGGACATTAATTCTCTTCTCTTTGCTCCTAATTTTTTTAAGTGGAGTTTAAATATTCACCTCATGGTTTCAAATGGCACCTGATGTTCTTTTAGGTGCCAAAAAGGTATTCACTGATTTTCTTCCAGATGCCAAAAAGATGTCCACTACAATGCTCATCTGTGCTGTATCTAACACCAGTTTTAGATCTAACCCAAATTACAACTGTAGATTCTAGGAGACACATGACCATCCAAGTAATAGGTATTGTAATAGTTGCTTTTGTGCTTTTGTTGCCATAGCTGTATCTCTAACACAAACAGTAAAAAAATTAATTATATTATTAAATACAAGTCAACATGCTGTAACAGTGGTCTATTCATGACTCTGCCACAGATTTGTGATGTGTACCATCACAAAGCTCTCTTGGCTTCAGGTCCCAGTTGTCTTCTCAGTATTTTACATCCTTTTTAAATGTAACGTACTTAGGGTATGAGCTGTGTTTTCTTATGGCTGTCTGTGACAACCCACACAGTGATTTTTGAGCTGTTGGCAATTCTTAGATGGAGCTCCAAGGTACTACTGCACTAACAAACTTAAATAATAATGTGTATCAGAAATGTAGGACTGTGAATGACTTAGCATTGTTCACTGTTCTCCTTCATGATGCTTTCTATCACCAGGATGGAGGTTGATTTCTCTCACAAATGCAGGCACAGCTAGAGACTGGACTAAGTTTTTCTGCTGGTTCAGTTAGAAAGGAGTCCTATCATAGCTGTCAGGCAAGCCTATAGACCTAAGTATTCACTTCACTGAGAAATTCACTGAGAAATAAGGATGGGACATTTAGATTTCCTGCTTGTTCTCCTTAGAGTGTTATTTAACTCAGGAGGGAAGCCAGAATAACTAGTCAGGAGAATACAGATGCTGCTGCAGTTACTTAACTGTTTGCACCTGAAAAGGAGGTGGTCCTCCTTCTGTAGCTGCCTCCTTGTGCAAGCCTCATCCCACCAGGACTCTTAGTTCATGGATCTGTATGTATAATGCAGAAGACTTCAATTTATTTAGGTATTTATGTCATCAACAACATCTGTATTAATTTATTTATTTAATGGCGGTAGAGTAAGTCCTTAATCAAAGTAAGCATCTAACTATTTGAGATCCAAGCCTGATATCACCAACTAGACTTTCCAAAAGACTCACCCAATATGTCTGGTAAGTGTTGCCTGACTCCTGAAATGAGATGCCTGTTCATTCCACAGAAATGAGATTCTGCTTCACTA
Organism: Pseudopipra pipra; assembly: GCF_036250125.1. Classification (NCBI taxonomy): domain Eukaryota; kingdom Metazoa; phylum Chordata; class Aves; order Passeriformes; family Pipridae; genus Pseudopipra; species Pseudopipra pipra. Next base: position 82,555,874 of record NC_087550.1, read on the forward strand.
TCTGAGACTCGATGGTTGTGTTTTGTAAAGCTATGGATGGAAAAGGAAAGTAAAAGCAAACAGAGATGTTCAAAGTTACATCTTCAAAGATAGCACTGTGTTAAAAAAGAAAGGAGGGTTTTTGACAATATGATCACATTTCATTACATCTGATACAGAATTATATTTTTACAGTAAATGTATTCATTTTTAACACTCATGTTTTTAATTAATGAAAAGGTTTTACTTCTACAAAACTGAAAAAGTAATGCTTACAAGAAACTGTAATTTGTAAGTTGGTAGAAGATGAACATTCGAACTTTTTTATTGTGAGAATTTCTATATGATCTCCTAAATTTCCTAATACACTGCAGTGAAATATCTGGTTCTCAGATATGTTTTTTGACAGTTTAATAAGAGAGAAGAAGAGATTTCTTGCTACAGTATTTCAGGAATAAGTTCACTCATGTAATGCCTAGAGCAGGGGCAAAAAAAAAGGATAATCTGTGTAAAAGAAGATCAGACACCCAGTGCTCATCCTACAACTATTCCCTTTGTGTTGAAGGTAGGTAAGTGCTGCTTTAATGAGCTATGGGTAGAGGTGTTAGTCTGAACGAAGTGTTACTGCACAGAGGCTGCAAATAATGTGCCATTAGCTGCACTTCCATGAGAGAAGCTGTTTGAAAAATAAATTATAAAAATTATTCCACTGTGAGAGATTCAGCATATGTGATCAAGAGATGCAAGTTTGACACTACATGCTGAAAGTGAGACTTCAGTAGTACGAATATTCAATACATAAGGAATTCTAGTGGGTTCTGTCTCCCTATTCTATGGAAACAATTATGAAAATCAAATGTTTATAAATGACACCAAACTGCAGTCTTCAGTGTAATTTTTAGAAAAAATGAAATATCTTAATACTAGAAGTGCTCCTACCCTGCTGTTCAGAGAAAATGGGATAAGAAGTTCCTACAGTGTCAGCTGATTCCTGCTTTGTTGAACAATATTGAAATCAGCTTGATTTTCCATTGATGTTTTGTTTTCTTAATTCCCCCTAAAAGAGTAAGTGCTGACAATGCAAGTGCTGAGCTTATGGATAGAAGGCCTGAATTTATTGAATTGCAAAAAAACTTGGCTTCATACAGAGATTGGTTTGTTTGGGTTTCCTGTATTTTTAGGGTGGATTTTTTTCTGAATTTTGACTGGAAAATGAGATTATGGATTGAAGATGCTGGGGTCCCTTGAGTGTAATTCTGGCAGCCAGTAACTGAACTTAAATAACCAGGCATGCAGCCTATACAGCCATGATATGTGTCACTATTCAAACAATTTAGATGCTGTTTGGATCTACTTTGCTGTTTTCATAATATTTTATTGAAGAAATTAGGGAACACAGAGCCCCTCCATTTCAAACTCTTCTGGTTTAACATAGCTTTTCAGTAAAAATAAGCTTCTCTATTCAAAGAAGTTATCGTAAGCAAGGAGGAAAGATAAAATTGGACCTTAGATGTGTTTTGTTTCCCTGAGAAAAGAAGGGTGGCAGTGATGAAAGACTTGGAGCTGATCTAGGATTTCTCAACAGAATATTTATTTACCATTATATACTATCATTTCTGAAATAAAAAATAAAAATTCTCAGCACACAAGCAAAACATTTCAATATTAAGGAAATTTAATATATCATTTGACTTAAGGAAATATACACAGACATAGACCATTTTTGAGATTCAGCCTTTTAATCTCAAGCATAAGTAACAAATCTTGTTAGCTATCTGAATCTTTAAGAGGGATGGGTAAAGGCAGAAGTTCCCTTTCCAGCCCTAAAAGTTAATGTGGTGTAAGAACAATTTCCCTCTGCCAAAGGAAAAATCATTGGTTTCATATGTGAAAGTTACAACATTAAATTACACTCACTGAGTACAGTTGTCTAAGATCAGTCCCTAACTGTCAACCATTATGTAGTCTGTCTCTGTAAAGTAATTTTTCAATCTTTCAATTAAGTGCACTGTATAATTTTATGGCTTCAGTCTGCATGCACTGTTCATGCACAACTGTGTTAAACAACGACAGGAGCAGCCTGGAATGAGAAAGAGACTACAGGGAGGATCCAGTCTGACAATGAAGCTGACACAGCAAAGGTAAAAGAGGCTTAAGGTCTGACAGACAGCCATGATTTTTAATTATCCATTCTCACTGCTGATTGTTGCAACTCATCTCGCCCCCACACTTCTCCCTTTCTCTACCCTCATCTTCATCGCATGCCTGTTCCCTCCTCTCTTCTTCACATCCTGAAATGCCCTTGTCTCCCTTTCCCTGCCTTTTCTTTGTCCCGTTTAACTGATCTCCACCTACCCAAACCCTTATCAAACAAAATAAAAATGTTTGGAACTCGCAGGGTGTTTCCTGACAGGCTGTTACTCATTCCTTCCCTGTGACTCAACCTCTCTCATTCCCACTCTCCTGCTGTGTGGTGAGCCCTTCATTTCTGGTATACGCCCTCACCTTACATATCTTTTGTATTTTCAGGTGGCAAGCACCTTTAAGGAAAAGACAATCTGCTCCTTCACTGTGCAATCAGACCTTTCCATGCATTAGGGTGTATTCAATACCAATATAAATTACATGCATTTTCAAAATTAATGAGAATAGTTAGCCATAGTTAATGGCTAACTATTGAACATAATGACCTCTATGGTATTTTTAACAAATCATTTTAAATGAAGGTACGTACCTATAATGAATGGCAGAGGATCTCAATGTTCTCACATCACACATGTTCAGTAATAACTCTGCAAAATGAACATATCAAATCTTAGCAGATACTCCCTAACTTTACTCACTAATGGGAATTCTGGTATTCCAGACAGTCATAACTTTGGAAATATGTCAGAAGACAGAAATAAGAATAAATAAATTAAAAAAAAAAAAAACCCACACCAAAAAAACCCTGTTCTGTGGGTGGCCACATGCAAAATTTACAAAAGTAAAAGGCTCTTAGATGTCTATCTCAGATTTTATCTCAGATTTTTTTTGTCAATTCAGCCTGTTTCTGATATATTCAGCATGTCAAGAAATGAAAAAGAAAAGAAAGAAGAAAAAAGAAGAGTGAGATAACAATATATCTCTATAAAATATCTATAAAATATCTTAAGGACAACCACAGTGATGTTGCAGGAAGGTACTGTGGAAGTATTGGCATACAGGGTCAAATACAGCTAATTGAGTCAGGTACAATGAATACACCATCAAGTATAATGACATCTTCCTCCTAAATGACACAGAAAAGCAGATTCTTTCAGAACACATTATTACACTTTAAAGTAGTCTCCTTTATGATAGTCATTACCAAAATATTTCACACAAGAGATTCATCCTATTAAGAACCCTTGAAACTTATATAAAATTAATTATATTTTACCTAAGGTTTTTTGATTGGTTCTAATTAATTAAAATATTCTTGGATTGCAATAACTTTGTGCTGTTTAGTTACTCAAACACAGGCTTTTGATTATTTCATTTCTGTTCCATATAGGTAGCTTTCCCTTTATTACATGTACAGGTTGTAAAGTACCAGCTGTGGCCCATCTAACTAATAGTTATTCATCATATAATGTAATCTTATATGGAAATATTTCAGATGCTGCATACAATATTTTAAGATCCTCCTGGGTGATAGACACTACCTTACATAACGTTCTAATCTTACGGGTGTTTCTCTCCTTCTTCCAGGCTCTGCAAACTTTCTGACATAAAAGCAGGCTTTCAGCATCCAATACTAAGATTTGATTGTTCAAAGAAATGCATATGAGTTACACATCTTTGGTCCATTCAAGGCACCTAACTTCACAGACATGTACACTGTGGCATTTTAGTTTATGAGCACAATTCAGTCTCCACTCCCTCCAGCCTGCCTCCCTAAGATATCAATGAAAAAAAAGCAGTCACAGGATTTAGTCTAAATATTGTGTATATGGGAACCATATCCAAAGGGGAATATAACAAATGAACTTGATTCTCCTCTGATGTGTTTTTTAGAAGGTGTAGTATGTTCTGTAATTAACAACAAACAGTAGTTATTAAAATCCACATGTTGACGGGGAAAAGAATCCCAAATATCTTCCATTGTTTTAACCAAAACATTTTCACCTTCATTTTTTACATCAATCTCTTTTGCATCTCTGAAATTTTTGACAGTTCCATCCTTGAAACATCTAGCTAGAAAAGAAGTGCTTCCTGGTAACATTGTACAAAGTCCTGACATAATTTTAAAGAAAAATAATCTGGCCTTGTATGTTGTACTGCACAGAAGTATTGTAAACTACTACATAATTAAAAAACAAGGTTTTTTACCTTGTTGCTTTAAAGGAAGCAATCAATAGAAGTCTTAAATTTTACTGGGTCAAAGAGACCAGATTCCTTGCTGGTGTGCAGACTGGCTGTTTTAAGGAGGCTGAATGAATTGGTAATTTCAGTGAAAATAATTTCTAGTGCAGGGGTTTTCTCATTTGGATTTTCTCACCAGAGGACGGAACTATAAATTTTCAAGCAAAGATAAAAACCACTAAGGAAAAGAAGCAGAAGCCTCACAGAGAAAACCAAAACACAGCAAAAGCTTTGAAAAAATCCAACCAAGAAACAAACCCAGATCGCTTTAGGGATATGTAGTTAACATTGAAAAGCACTGTATTTTTTTCTACAGACACTTGTTTAGGGAAATAGCAGTAAGCCACTGTGTTTTTAGGGAAGAACAAACAGCCGCAACTAATGGTTCCCATGGAAGACTCCTGTAGAATGTAAAAGTCTGTGGGTAGCCGAGTTCTGGTCCATATGTACAATTTTGTTCAATTAAAATTTGTAACTGTGAGAAGAGATGATCCCGTAGGAATTACCTATATGTAACAGTGGTAAAGACAAAAGAGACTAAAAGGCTACTTGCACAAGGCAGTCATTTAAGAGTTCAGAACAGCTTATTATGAGAGGAGCCTCACAAGAAAGCGCCACATTAGAAGCCATGTTCCTGACACTGGTGAGCTAAGATACTGGGACTTAGCAGTAAAACACTTGTTCAGCAGTTACTAGATAAGCTGAATATCTATTTTAAATGAGGTATAGATCTTATCAGTCAACAGTGTTGCTACTGCTGTTGAATTTGGGAAAATTATTTGGAATGAGTTAAAAGAATTGTGTTTCAAGGAACGGTGACAAAGAAATCAATTAAGCTTGGCACAACTTTTATTATAATTGATGCAGAGCTAAATAAAAAATGCAGCCTCTCACACAGAAAGTCTTTAGCTACGAAGCACTGGAAACTAAGGAGCTACATAAAGTGTAACTCCATGAACAGTAGGTAAGATAAGTCTCTGGTTTGATCTAGCACCGTTTTTCTTATAAAGCACATCTTTTAACAATGATAAGAGGGAAGTAGCACTAGTCAGTGAAGCCTTGTATCCAGTAAAACTGATTTTTTACTTACCATGTCCAACTGTGCATGTCAGACTCTAAATGTATTTCATTTGGCAAAGCACTGAAGCTGTTATACTCTCTCTGAGCCAAATTTTGCCCTTCACTTCAGGCACACAGCTCCGATTGACTCCAATGGAAGTTGTACAGAAGGAGATAGATTGTGTAAATTAGGTATGCCCTTGAGATAGTGAAGGAAGATTCACTGCTGAACCCTGGAGTGGGAGTTCACCAAGTGCCAGTAAAGTCAATCTCAGCAGTCAGTCCTTCCCAACTCATCAGAGCAGTGGTTTGAAAGATCACACACTGCTTGAAAAACAAAAGGACTTTCACAGCTTTGAGGCAGGCCTTCCCTTCAATCATTATCTCAGAAGCTGTCCATCCTCAAAGACTTTTGTTTCTGTACTGTTATCGGTGAAAGGTACTGCTATTTCCTCAAAATTGTTTTACCCAGATCTGTTCAAGGCCCTTTCTTACCTATACTGCCACCAGCTACATATCTACTTTTCTCCTTGCCCTAGCATTGGTTATTCACTTTGAATTTGGATTTCTTTCCCTCTTAGAATCAATTTTTGGTTTTCTCCCAGGTTGAGTGATACTTTTTGTGTCATGCAAAGTTTAACAGATAGGTGCTCTAACTTGGACCTCTCAGTTTAACCTTAGTGATAACAAAGGCCTCGAAGCATAATGGAAATAACCAACCACAGCTCACTGCAGTTCTCCCACACTCACATCTTTAAGTAAAAAACATGCATCTGTTCTGAAAATCCCAAAAGTCATGGATACCGTAGTAGATGTGCAAAGAAACAAATACCAGAACCAAATCAATAGCACCAATTCCAGTTTATATTTTTATATGCTTTTAGTGCAGAGATAAAAAATTATCCTCTAGGTCATACTCACAAAAAAATGAAGGTCAAATTCTGCTTTGCTATTCACATCCCAGGTTCAGCTCGTCTTGTAGATTAAATACATATGTTCAGCAAGTAGATGAGAAGGTTTCAGCTTAAATTTTATGGATCTATTTAGCATGGTCTTCTAAGGAAAAAAAAAATTTTTTTGTAAGTATTGTCACATAGAAGGACAAGATGCCCTATGCAGGTATTTGCAGAAAAAGAATTATCTTGTTAAAACAAGGGAAATATGTTACAGACTTAGACCCAGAATGGCTTGTGAAAAAGATAAAGCATAATAAAACAGAGATAAGAGTGTGATGGAAGAAGTAAGTGACTAAATGACTTAAGTATGTTAGGTTTATAAGTTACCAGACAAAATTGTATCTTTTCTGGTTATTTCTATCAGATAACAGCAGTTTGTTTGGGGGTTTCTGCCTCCAACCATCAGACCCTCTGCTATTGTCTAGGAGGGAAAGGGAGTGAGAGAGGGAAAGGTCAGTTTTCAATTACTGATTTGGTCTCCAAAAAAACTTTAGTCCACCTCTTGCTGTTGTCTGGAAGCACTATACATGTACACTTGGTGACTTCATAATGTTAGTGCCTGGCCTGTTGTATAAAGTGTTCTAAATATATAATCCTAGAAAATATAAAATTTTCTGTAAGCAAAGAGAGAGGTCAGCCTTCTCTTGTTACTTCTCTGTTCGACAAAAGCAGCCTTCGGTGAAGTATTCCAGGATTCAGTCATTTTCTTCATTCAAGAAAAAACTTAGAACTTGAAACATCTTAATGCTCTGTAAAGTCACAGTCTGCCTTGCTGGTGAAATACGGACACATCATCTTTTTCTCCATTTCTACTTGGATTGCTACTAACAAGATCTTTCAAAATATTTGATCATTAATTACAAAGTTCCAATGAATAGTCTGCTGGTTTCACACGTACACATGCAATCCACTACTGACAGTTTTCTAAGTGACTCCAGAGATTATTTTTTTCCATTGGATTTGTGAACAAAATTGCTGAGAGGCAGATCTTAATGAATTTGATGTTAGTCCTTCGTTCAAATAAAGACACAGTCATTTACTATTATGTGCCCCATACTGAAAATCCCCTACTTATAAATCAGATACATGAAAATCAAATTCTCCTACAAATAACAACTTTCAAAACCTCCTTATCAACACTGAAGGTTCAAAGGAGTGAAGAGATGCCTGCCAGCCCTGTTTGATGAAGCATTTTCTTGAACTATCAGCTATCAAGGATCTCCTCAGTACTCCAAACCCTTCTGACTGCCTTTCAAAATCTTTCAATCCATCTCTCAGAAAAATAAACAAACAAAATCCTTCCTTGATCCTTGCAAATGAGCAAGATGGTTTGGTGGAAGATTTTTACAGTTTTTTTAACTCATTTAGCAACTTCTAGACACCACAAAAAGCCAGCAAGTCCCTTAAACACACAGGGCTCAGCAAAAAGAGGGAGAGACTTCTGGAATTCAAGCCATTATAAGCCCCTGCATTTCTCAATTTACATTTTATATATACAACAAAAATCTGATCCAAGAAATCATTTTGTCTTCCAACTACCTTTCCAATTCTCTTTCCCCTTTCTACTTTTCTTTGAGTATGTTGTTTATGAGTTAAACAAAAAAATTAAAAGTATGTTCAATAGTAAATATTTTCATTTCACTTGTTTGATCCATTTCTACATAATTTATAGAATAAATGATAGAATAACAAGTTTCTTACCCGTTTTATTTATTTCTACTTAGTATTATAAATGAGTACAAACTCTGTACTAAGTAAACATAAATGAATTTTATATAAAATAAGAGGGTAGAATTAGTATTTTATAAATGTCATGGGTAAGAAACTACCCTCCTTTATCTGATAACTGTTAACAAAAGTGCAAGAGGTATTCTACATCAGGAAACTTAACAGATAAAAAAATTTTCTTTGCAGATTAGGTTATACCAAACCTTAAATATCTGATTAATTAAATGGAACAATTAATCCCAACATCTGGTTTTCACAAATAAATCTTTTATCAATTTTAAAAGCAAGGAAAAAAAACTACAAGACTTGCTAAGACTAATTCAAATGAATAACAGAATCACAGACTACATTTAGTAAAAAAGGACATTTTCTATCAAAGATTTTCAGCCACAGAATTATATAATGAGTTAACTGATATTTTCCCTTTATGAATATTATTATTCTTGTCAGAGGTTTTTTTGAATACTTTAGTGCTTTCCTTCAAAACATTTTTCTTTCCTTACTGATGTGGCTGGATTAAGCATTAGCAATTTTGGTGACCTTTTACATTCAGAAATGCTAGAACACTGTTGAAGCTCACCTGATTCATTGAGGCTTAATTCCTCACTGCCAATGATTACAGTGGGAACCATTCTCTAGTGGGTTAGAGCCAAAGAGACCCAGGGAGGAAATGTTAGTGACAGCCAGGTTAATAAGGGGAGTTTGTACTGACATTTTTCTGGGAATGTTAGTTTTTGGTTGTTTGTTTTTTTTTTTTTTCTTTATTTTTTTTCATAGCTGGAAAGGGCAGCACTCAGAAAGTTAATTTGGATAGCACTATTAACAGCAACTTGTTCATAGAAATTTACTTCTCTAAGGTTTGTTCCATCTCATTATTACTGATTTTTTTTTTTTGCTTGCATTGTGCATACCATATGATTTGTAACATGCAGTCACAGTTGAAGTCAAACCCTGAAAGCTGCAATTCAGTTGAAATAACTGGATTCTGTAGTCACTCAGTAATAGTCTTAGAGCCTTCTATGGCTTAGAGAAACTTGATTTCCCTAAAAGAGAGAGACTTCCTAGAGCTCCACTTACAGTAGAAGCATTTGAATATTTAATATTTATTGCAAATCTTTACAGAAATTATACAAAGTACTTTCCTTATATGAAAGAAACATAAAGGCTAAGTTTGATTTTCCTTTATCAGTTTATTCAATTTGCAGAAAAGATAGACTCACAATTAATTTTGCAGTAAAGTAAGAATAACATTGTGATGGAAATACGTTAATCTATTTAATGCAGAATAGTAAAGTCAGCATCACTAGAGAAACAAGGATCATCGATACTTTTAAGTAATATTTAAAGGATTGTATGCTTTGGCTTAAAGTGTGTCCTATACAAAATAGGGACCTACCAAAAGAGTTTGAAAAAAAATTGAATACCTAGAGACAAACATCTGTACATAGATAAATGCCTGTGTAATGCAGTCCAGCATAAATTATATCTTGTCCTAATGAAGAAAATAGAACACTTGCATAAAAATTGCCAGTAGCTGCACATTCACTGTGCAGGTGTGTTCTTCCATGATTCATAGGGGAAATAAGCATATATACCTACCATATTTACATATAGTCGTAATCAGCCAAACACATGATAAAGATGGAAATAACCTTGTAACAAGCCAGCTTGCTCCTTCTAGTAGTAGGAAGCCTCCGCAAGGCCCAGACAATTAATAGGTCCTGTTCATTTATGACCAGTTAACAATTAATAGACATCACCTGGCTTCTGTTATAAAATGCAAGGTAAGACCAAAGACAATGCTCTTGGAAAGCTGTGGAAAACACGAAAGAAAAAGGAAAAACAAACAAATAACAAACAAAAACCCCCACCCTAACACCAATAAAATGTGTTAAAATCTTAAGGGATTAAACCTAGAAGACAGTGTTCCTGTGAAAGAACTGCAGCAATAGAGAAGTTTGTGTGTAAGCAGGAGACGTTTATTTTAGGACACACATTTTGAATACTTCCCCAGACAGTTGTATTAGCTATAGTAGCCTCCTCAGCAGTCTCATTCCCCAAGCATAGCACTCCTGGAATTGTCTCCAGATTGCTATGTGTCAGAAATATTTTCATAAAACGGAATCTTTTATCCACTTTTAGGGCAAGTGCTGCTATTTGCAGGAAAAAAAGATCCCAGCGATTTTGGAGATGCAGCATACATTAAGTGTTACAGCACCTCCATCAAATTTTAAAAGGCCAAGTATCTGCAGCAGCTGGGATGCAATGTCAACAAATTCCTTCACCAGCTGATGTGCCCAACATGCTGCCTAAGCATTGGTACCTTCCTCTCTTGTGAGTCACTGTTCCAGGTCACAACCAGCTCCATGTTTTTTAGGATTTTGGAGTTGCTTTTATGTTTTTTGCTAGAGCAGCAGGACCTAGACTTGCTCCATGGAGTCCCCTAACAGGAAAAACTCAGACCTGAATATCAGCTGCTCACCACAGATGTGGCAAAGTAACCTAGACTGTTTAAGGAAACACTATCCATTCACAAGACTCGTTGCCCCTTTTACTTGCTCCTCTCTTCCCTCTCTGACAGTTTTTTGCTATTTTTAGCATCCTCCTCTTTATTCTGAATTCTCAGCAGAAGACAGGTACTTTACAGCTGAAGTGCAAGGTACAGGTTCACTGGGGATGCTGATCATGTAGTCCTCATTGGCCTAGGGCCATCAACAACAATCAACACCTTTCTAATCTGTCATCCTAGAAGACTCATAACACCATTACCAAAGGGCTCCTTAGCATGTATCAACATGTACACTACCCTCAGGAAATATCACACTAACTTTTCCTTATATTCCAGGGAAAATTAGGCCCCTGTGGCCTTGGGGCTCCATATAGCTGAAATTTTGGCAACTTTGACTCTTCTATCTATCTCCTGTGCTCATTAAAAGTACTTGAGAATATTATCTGATTATATTAATTTCTGTAATATTAAAGAAAAAATCTAGAGAGAGAATGTCTGATACGGTTTATGATATGTACATTTTACTTTACAAACTAAGTTCTTTTCCAGTTTTCTCTTCCTAAAACTACAGTCGTGTGGCAACAGGTAAGGCATTTCCACCACCTACATTTTGTGACAAATTTTAAGTTCAGATGTAGTTTCAGAGGAGACAGGTGGAAAAATAAAAGTGAGAAAATATTTTTTTTAAAATATTTCTGGGGGGAACAATTAATCATCTTTTACAGGTACTCAAAGAACAGAAGCAGCCTCACAGATCATCATCCTTTATTAAATTTCTGCAGTGAACTCAGCTGCAATCTCTACAAGGAAAACTGACATTGCTTTTACCTACAGGCAAAGCTACCGTGAGGTTTCACGCAGGAACTTGTGTGGTATGGTATATAGAAACCCAAGCAGATAAAGCAGTAGAGAGGTGTGTGATGCCAGCTCATGGAAAAGGGGGCTAGCTTTTCACAGTGTACTTCCAGAGGCTCTGGGTGAGACCATAGACTGGATTCTTCCTTGGGTTCTTCCAACAGTTCTTAATTACTTCTGAAGCTGACCAGTCAGAGTGAGATCAGATAGTCAGATCTAATCTGGCATCAAATCACACCTGTCTAGTGCTTCCAAGGAAAGAGACTACCTGGACATAAGACAACTGTTTACCAGAATTACCAGTTATAAGTGGTTCCTGGAAAAATTACTTCAGTAGAACATGACAACAATGGCTGAAATGATTAAGCCATTTCATATTCTGTACTCCAGGTCAAGTCTTTACTTTGTTGTTGTTTGCTCTTTTTATGAAAACCAGCCTTTTCAACTGAGCTGTGTGTAAATCTATTTCTCTTGTAAATATTTGGTCCCTAACACACTCTTGTCCTGGGAAAAAACCTCTGAACACTTTTGAATGAATCCATAGAAAGGTAAACCCTCCAATTCAACAGCATACAGCCAACAAATATGGAGTATCATGTTCTGTTACATTAATCCCAGACCCACCAATACAACACATAAATATTTCCATATGGTTTCCAAATAAATCTCTCATACCCCATATTCCATAAATTGTTCCCTCAAGAGGTATAAGCTATTGAATATTAGTCACCTATTCCAACTCTCATGGGAGCAGCAGACCTGATTTTCCACAGTGTGCTCAGGCAACTCCACTGAAGTTAGCATGTCCCAGAAAATAACAGTCATGGAGTTGGTGTGAGCAGATTTTTCTCCCTCTGGTTTGGTAAAATTGCAGGGATCAGGTGAGCATGCTCTGGCATTTGCCAGCCAGCTTATAGGTGTTGACTCATGCACCCTGACATGGGCTTCCAGGGCTGCAGCTCCAACAAGATCCCTCTTGCAGACTGTATCTGCACTGGGTTAGTGGGACGCAAAACCCTACTTCTGGATGTAGTTTCAGTCTTCCCTTATATATTCTGTGGGACTATTTGTAATGTTTATTTATAAATGATGAATATTTCACCACAGTTTGTTAATGCGTTAGCACAGAAGTAATGCATGTGAAAAAGAAATTCTTATGAGCCTTTGGTTTGTGCCGCATAAAACATGGTCTCATACCTAGTCTCCCACTAGACATCAATTTCTGCTTTAAATAGTCTAACTACAACTTCCTGAGTATAATATAAAAGGCACAACCCTTAAAAATGCAGTGAATATTCATCCCACAGGATGACTGGACTAGACGAGTAAAGTGGCAGTTCTTTACAGTCACACTCTATGTTATAAAAATCATTATAGTAATGAGTTCCTCTAAATATATTCCTACAATTCAGGGAAAAGTTTTCCAGTAGAACTAAAATTCCCTTTGTGAATCTAATGTGTATGAGACAGGGTTCAGAAACTTTGCAGTCTCATTATTTTTCTCAACAAAACATGAGCATCCGTATAGGTCTGCATGTAGATTAATGTTTTCCTGACTTTCAGCATTTTTTTTTTCTGGAAACACAAGAAATACTTCAGGAAGGGGAAACTAATTTGGCTTCATTTCAAACTGGAAGGGCTTTTTCCTCTCAGAAGAACAAGATTTAAAATAAGTGCTGGGGAAATGGTTCTTTGCAAACCTGAGCATGAATACGAACTGTGGCTTTGTATTTCCTGATCAGGATGGAAACAGAAACACGGGCCGTTTAGACCTAAACCCTAAAATTAACTCAGAGAGCACCATTCAAAAACACTTCCTTAAGTCAGCAGGGGAGGAGGACAATGAAAGGCTTGATGAGAGTTTGTTGAATAAAGAGGAAATAAGGGAGGGATGAGGGAAATGACAGTGGACACTCAACCTCTTACAAACTGTTTTAAATCTCCTCCATGTGCATACATTCTACTTATTAGCATGACCAATTTGCAAAGAAGTATTTACTTACCCCAAACGTGGGCATGCCTTTTGCACAACACTTTAGACTTCCTAGGCTCATGCACTGGAGAAAGAATCATAACCATGTTAAGGTTTTTAGGTGAAATTTATTTGGAAAGGCAGCAGTGATAACAATATTACCTTAGTCAGCCCTGTGCAAGACACCTATCTCCACAGGACTCTATTTGTGTCATTATTATACTTACTTTAACACAGGAAAGAAAATGTCTATAATTGCAAATTATTTATTAATACTTTTATTACTTAAGCTGTCTTGTACTAGGCCTGCTGTGAATAAATTATAAGGTCAAAGGGCAAGTTGTTTATATCAGTGACTAGACCAGATTATTACAGTGAGAAATGGTTAGCACATCCTGTTATTGCTACTACCAGAAAAAACATTACATGAAAAGAACTAGACAGACCAGTTGCTTGAGTTCTCAAAAGGTTTTATTTTTAGCCTAATGATAGAAATGTCTGTGTTTGCACAGGAAACAAGAATGATTGATACAAGAGAGTGGAAATAAAATGCTTCATCCAATTTTCAGTGTTACATTAAAGACTACTCCTGTAGTGTCAGAGAAACGTTCAGTGACCCTTAGAGTGACGACTTTTCCATCAGTCCCCTACAACCCCCCACTTCTCTAGTCTTGAAAGCTCCTACACACAAATCAATTCCTTGTGCAAGTTAGAGCATTTTCAGAAGTACTTTGGCTGTGCCAGTGAATAATGATGCTACGGAGAACAGCTGGCATAGCAAGAATAGCTTGTCCTTCCCCCAAGGCGTTTCAAGTTGGCCCTGTGGGAATGGTGGCAGAAAGCGGATAGATGTCATGCTGTTCCCCAGTGGAGTCTTTTGCTGTTGCTGTAAATTGCTTTAAGCTCTTTTTGTTACAGTTGTTCAAAAAGTACTTATTTGGGGTTAGGGACATGGATCAAAATGTAATCACCCTCGACTAAGTCATCAATACCCACTTTCCAAGGACCTCAGTAAGGCTTCCACACATATTAGGGTCATCTTCCAGGTACTAACAACAACTCTAGCTTGGGTAAAAATACTCTAGAAGTTAAACTAACGTTAGAAAACTTGCTGTATCAGAAAACTGGGTAAAGTCCTGCCCACACTGGTATCACCAGTACTTTTGCTATTAACATAGTGCAAGCAAAGCTAGTATTTCATTGAGTGCAGTATTTAATTTCTTTTGTTGAAATTAGCATTATGCTTCAGTTCTGAATGTTCAGAGAATGTTCATTGTTGTTAATTAAGTTACTTATTAGTGTTTCAGAAATGCCTTAAGGTTTCAGTCAGGAGCAGTGCCCAGTTATGCTGTAAGTGAACTGAAATTAAGTGAAAAGGGCTGTTTCAAAAGAAATACTAGGACTTGCTCTTATATCCCTGTTGTGGTTTAACCTATCAGGCAGCTAAACAACACAAAGCCGTTTGCTCACAACCCACAATGGGATGGGGAAGAGAATCAGAAAAAAGGTAAAACTTGTAGGTCAAGATTAAGACAGTTTAATGGGACAGAAAAGGAAGGGAAATAATAATAATAATAATAATAATAATAATAATAATAATAATAATAATAATAATAATAAAAGAAGCAAGCGATGTACAATGGAATTGCTCTGATCCAATGCCCAGGCCAACCAAGCAGTGGGCCACCACATCCCAGGCAGTCCCCTCTAGTTTTATTTTTCATCATGATGCCATATGGTATGGGATATCCCTGTGGTTACTTGAGGTCAGCTGTCTCAGCTGTGTCCCCTTCCAACTGCTTGTACATCCCCAGCTATTTGCTGTTGATGGCTAGAGAGGCAGAGAAGGCCTTGACTCTGTGCAAGTGCTGCTCAGCAGCAGCTAAAACATCCCTGTGTTATCAACATTATTCTCATCCTAAATACAAAACACAGCACTGCACCAGCTATTAAGAAGAAAATTATCTCTGTCCCAGCTGAAACCAGGACAACTCTCTATCTCCATATGATCATAAATCAAAGAGGAGGGAGTTGGTCATTTTGGGTGTCTTTCCAGCAAAGGAAATGAAACACTCAGGTTTGTATAAACAGAACTAAATATTGGGGATTTCTGAACTCCTGTAGCAATGTCCTCCATAACTTGATGGTTGCCTGATTTAAAGCTGACATAGAGATTTCAATTAAGCGAACACTTGGGGAATTTCTGTTGTTGCTATTTTGACGATTTTTTAAGACCAAAATAATACAACTTTCTAATTCATTTGAGCTATGATTCTGTTTCTTGTACGTCTTCATTTTCTTTAGAAGGGGAATGCAATTCTCCCTCAGCCAAAAACCTCCATTTGGTTTACAAGAGCCACTTTATTGTGGAAGCGCTGATGCCGAGGGAAGAAATATTTCTCTCAGCCTGAAATCCTTGAACTTGGGGTGTGCAAAAGGGACAGGTACAGATCCGTGCTGTAGCTGGGAGAAGTACAGAAAAGATACAAAAAGACTGGAAGCTGCAGAAAGGCATCTCAGAATCCTTCTCCTTTGCTGGCAAAGGAGTTTTACAGCGACTACACACAGCCTTGTCCATTCAATAGCTAAAATAGCTTACACAGGAATTTACATAAACATTTACAGAGAAGAGTGGAACAATCTTCAGCAAGGCAATCCTATCCTGCTGTTTCACTCTGCAGTTCTGGCAGTTCACAGGAGGAAGGTATAAGTGACATATACAAGTGTCTTCCAATATGCTGGGACAGACTTTCATAAGTCATGTTAACTTTTCCAAAACTTCCAGAAGACCTAGGAGGGGAAGGAGAAAAAAGTATAAACAATTTGCTCTCAAATGTCATGTTTGGGCTGGCTGAAGTCCTCAAGCAACCTCACTCTAATCAAAGATGAGGAAGGGGAGATTTTAAGCCTTTTTTCAAAGCTCAAGAAATGATGGAAAACAAGTTTTTCCTTCTTGTCTGGACACTTTGAGGGCTGGGGAGAAATTGGCCAGTGCTCCCTTCTTGATCCCACTTTGACTCAGAGGGATGGGATCATGAAGCAACAGGAATCTTTTGTGTGTTTTTGAGAAAGCAAGTTGAACAAATGAAGCTAGAAGAGCACAGCAGCTCGGTGCACTATTTTAACAACTGAATGACTGTTTGTAGTTAGCTTATAAATCTTAAACTCCTCACTTCATTTAAAAGATTGAAAGGTAGAGGGACATTATGAAAAGCTGGATATATAAGTACTTCATACACTATATTATTTATCACTAAAGTTTATTAAGTAAAGCCACTTGAAAGGCATTTTTTGGAGCTAAAGACAAGACTGACCTGAAAATTATGCAGGTACATTATTTCAGCAGAGAACCTAAAACTAGTCAGACAAAGAAGGAATTGTGGAATACATGCAAACAGTATAAGTCATTTAAAGCAAATATACTATGCTTATGAGCTCTGGCTATTTTAAAAAAGAATGAAGAGAGAAGATAAGAGAATGCAAGGAAGAGGAAAGATCAGATTATTTGCTTCCTAATAGCCATCCTTTTCTGTTTGTCCTAAGAAGGGTATTTAACCTTAATTCCAAGTTATATCATTTGACTGCAAGCAATCAGGGATGCTTCAGGACAACTGAGTGATCATATCACGGGCTGTGGAAGAAAGCAAGCCAGGAGGGACTTCTGGGGACAACATCACAGAACCCAGCAACACAATGATATGTGGAACCTCTATTATTTTTTTTCTCCTCTATTAAACAAACTTAGAGATACTTTATTTCTGTTTCTCTGAGCTATGTGGTGTCCATCTTGCAGCTAGTCCTCAGATTTTGGTAGGTAGCTTCTAAAACCAGGAAGATTTTCTACTAGTCATTGAATTTTTCACCATGTTAAGACAGGACATTTTGTCATCAAAATAAGATAAGATACATGAAGTTTCTCTGATTTAAACCCAAGGCAAATACTAGTCAAAGATAGAAGTCAATGCCAAAAAATCAAAAGTTCAAATTCTAGAGACAGAGTATAATCCTATCTTAAATGAGGCCTATGTGTTGCATTTCTGTAGCTAACACGGAGGTCTTGTTTTACCAGTGCTTTAACACAGTGCCTGTATACATTCTCATGCCAACATCATCTCCTGGAATTCAACTGTTTTATATTTGTTTTTCTCCTAGGCCCAGGCAACAGTGTGGAAATGTCATAGTTTCAGCTCCAGCAACAAGGTATGAAGAGGAGGCACTATAAAGAGGAACAAAGAGGTGGGGTGATGAAAGATGAGGTGCTGGGGCAGAGCTGTAAAAAGCCCTGAAAACGCATCTGCAGAGTAGATGTAAGAAGCCACATGATAAGATAAAGTGAATAGTGTGTGGTAAAGAAGCAACAGTTATTAAAGAACCTGAGATAAAAAGAGGATAATTTAGAAAATTAATTAAATATCCTAGGGGTTAGGAGGAGCAGGGAAAAATAAACCCCTAGAGTAAAAAAAAAAAAAGGAAAAAAAAGAAGAAAAAGAAGAGGAGGTGGAGGTAAATAGCATCTGTGGAAAGGGTTGGGAGTACTGATGATTATTAGGAAGCTTTTTCATTTTCTGCCAGAGTCTGTAAATCTTACCTTTTACCCTGAACCCAGAGGTGTGGAAACTTGAGTATAAATTCAGAAGTTTTGATACTTTTCCAGATCTTACCTAAATCGCATAAACCTCCTTATATGTAATAGAGCTTAGCGAGAAATAACTTAGGAACTCTTTTTTTTTCTGATGCTACTTAGCACAGATGGATGGATTATTCACCCTCAGTAATATTGATGGCAAATACCTCTTTTCTGTGTGAGAATCATTTGCGAATAACCTTGATTCCTCTTGGGGTTTTTTTTTGTTTGTTTGCTTGTTTTTTGTTTTGTTTTGTTTTTTTTTTAACGTACCTACTCTCTGAAATTAACATTTGCACAAGTTAGGTGAGTAGACTAATTTTTGTCAGCATCAGAAAAGGTGGACTTCATTTGACTATAATCAGAACATGAGGAAATACGCAGCGGTACACTCTCAGTCCTTCAGCTTTTCTTTCATAGACTATGCCGTAAATGTTGTTTGAGTGTAACAGATACCTGCCTGAATCTGCAGAAAGCTTGAAGCAGTGCTGTAGAGGTGTGATGCTCCTCTTTGTTTCAAGAACAGTTAGCTAAGTTGTTTTTAAGCATCAACATTAAATTACTTTCTACACTGTTCAAAGCATGTTTTGGAAGGAGGAGAAGCATCTGAAACACACAGATCCACACAGACTTCTCTGAGGGCTGTTCTCTTTGGTGTGCTTTTAATAACACATGGGAGGGGTGAAGAGTGCAATTGTTCTTATTTTCTTAAAGAGAAGGTTCAACTTTCAAAGGTTTTGGAAATGCCAACATGGGGATTCAGATACTGCACAGTTTTAAGTATTCACTGCCTCCTACTTGAAGCACTTTATTGGTTAGCTAAATCACGGGATATTCTTCCAGCTCACTAATTGGGTTAGTGTATCCTTTTAAACAGAGGAATAATGAACGCTCTTGTTTGTAAAGCAATAGCCTCGTTCGCATGCAAATACGGGTATTCACACAAATCAGCCATTCCTCAAACCTCCTCAGGAACAAAAAACTTTCTGTCTGAAACCGCAGGAGCAGCAGATAACAAGAGGCCTTGATATGGAGAGATCAAACAGTCATTTCAAATCCCTGTGAATGTTCATGAATACTGTTGTTCAATATTCATCCAGTTCTGGTTTTTTTCTGCATTACGGAAAACAAAATGTTAAAATACCATGTAAAAAAACTAAGAATATGAATGGTACTGCTTTCAAAACCAATTCATGTATTCATGTACTGCAATTCGGTGTAGTAGTATTGCCTTGTTTTTTGAAGACAAATTATTGTAAAAAAAAATGTAAAAACACTTTTAGGGATTCATTGTTTGTTCAAATTGGACATAGCTCAAGCCCAAACAGTAGGTCCAATAAGTATGAGGTAATCCATAATTTCAGATGCCTGAAAATTCAAGATACACAGTATCTAAGCAGATGAGAAATAAGACTTGCCATATGAAGTTTTACCAGAAATTCTTCGCCAATTCTCCAAGACTTCTCAAAGGATGAGTTATGTCCTCATCTGGCTATAAAAATAGCTGTTTAGCCATAAAGTATTATACAAAAGTAAGTGAAAAGAAAAGAGCCTTGCAAAGAGTGACAGCTCCAAGGGTAACTTGGCACCCTTTCCTCACTCTGTTTTTATAGCTGTAGGAATTCTTTATTACTTTTTCTCAAGCTGTCATCAGAGCAACAGAAACCGCTGTTATTTGGGTTTCTATTCTCTTCAGATGGAAAGAAAGAGATGTAATAAAGGCAGGTCATGAGCAATAGGTTGTAATCTATCCACAAAATGGCCCCACCTTGCTATTTGTTCCCTTGTATTGTGTTCGAACAGACTCCCAGTAAATATGTCTGCTTCACATTGATCATCACTGATAGCAGCATCCCTAATAGTGACTCCATCTTGACAGAAAAATGGTAAGTATCATTGTGCTCCAATGTTTTTGTCTCTTTCTACAGCCACTGCAAAACAAAGCTGTTAATTTATCTGACGAAAGACATGATGGTGAATGTTATGTAAAACCCAGATGTTTCCCCACTGATTTCTTAAATAGGAGCACATAATTGTGATGATTGGAAGGCCATTAAACCAAACTACTTGTAAGCAGAAGAGAAAGAAGACCTCAGCTTACACTTTCACTGTGACAAGCTTCTATGCATAAGATGTCTGTCGTTCTGCTCACTGTTTTATAAACCTAAATAATTCCCCCAGTTCTTCTCCATCTGTTTTCTCACGACAATGTTAACGTTCACTTAAATAAGCATAGCAGCATTAACCTTTTGAACTCATTGTCTCTCAACTCTGCTCAGATCAGTCAGACTTGTGGTCTAGAAAGTTGACTCTTCTCTCAATTTTGACAGATTTTCTTATTATCCCCTGCTGACCTGTAGAGTATTGCACTGGCTCAATTCCTGAGGCACCTACAAGTTTCAGACGGACTCAGCCTCTCCGTCTGATTTCCTGTCATGAGAAGCCTCAGTGGTATGCTTTTTATTTCAGTTTATTCCTTTCCTCTCAACAGATATAATTAATTCTTTTGCATTCCTTTTAGCAGGCCTTGCATATCACATTTTCATCCTCAATGTAAAGACTGCTTCAGAAAGTCTGTCTTCAAGAAAAAATTTTGACAGAACACATAGCAGCAAGTGCATTAATATGTTTTATGCAGATCTGATTTTACTGATACTGTCTACAGTAAATTGTATAGAAGTCACAGAAGCCATTACCTCTTTGATTCAGTCTTCCTGTTTGCATAAGTACTATTAGTTCTGGTAACTAAGGCTGATAGGTTAAGCTTAGAGAGAGCAAAATGGTGAAGATGGCTACTCTTCATTCATGAAAAGGACGCATGTGGAAGAAATTATGACTGTTATCTAGAGTAAAGCTAAAGCTTTGAATAGTGCCATTCCACACAGAGGCTGATAAGTAGCTAAAAGCATAAGTGCATAAAAAACTAATTTGGATTTAAAAAATTACATGCTTTGATGAATCTCCAGTAACAGTCCAGGTATGTATTTTTAACCCTTAATGCAAATATGACTTAGGTCAGTCACTTTTTACTGCTATATGTTGATTTCTCCTCTTTCACTGGCAGCTGTGCTAATATGAATTACATCACAATAGGCATGGGAATTACCACAAGTCAACTGGCCTGTAGTAAATTGGGGTAAACTTTAGACCAAGAAAGGGTTTTTTAGACAGGATTGGTGGTGCTGTTTGAGTTATGCTCAGGCAGGGACAGAAGTACAAGCACTCAGAAAGTTAAAAGCAAAAAGTGTAGGTATGACCTTGGGAAAGTCTTCAGAGAGGGAATATAATTGGAAAGAATGCTTAGAATATGGAGCAAGGAAGCTGTTACCTGCTTATTTCAACCCTGTTTGGAAAATATGCATTCAATACACTTTTATGAATGAACAGAAACAAGGATTGTCTTTGTCATCTGAGGACAACCGTTGAAATAAAGGCTAGCATTAAAAAGAGAAATCCCAAGAGTGTAGTACCAGGCATAAATAGTGTAGAAAAAGGTAAAAATATTAAGAACTCCACTCTTTTAGTGCAGTTATTCCATTGTAGCAGTTTCTGTTTTCTGTGCAGTAGGGTTTACGCTCTGGTCTGTCTGTAGCTGCTACAGAAAGCTTTCCCCTGATCCCTGGCTTGTTCTGCTGAGAAAAAGCTGTGAGAATGACTGTAGAGAGAAAAGGTTGAACTTGCTTAGGTGTGATCATCTATAACTCAAGGATTCAGAAGGGAGAACACAAGTATAAACAGGAATAGGATTAGTGTGGTGAGGTACCAGACAGGAGTCCCAGGCTGAGTGTATCATGACTGCCATTGATGGAGAGAGTGGCACTTCTCTGGTGCTGTGGGGCTTCTAGGAGAGCTGTGAGGGCAAACACTGGTCCAGGCAGCAGCAATCGTTTGGTTGACTCGGTCATCAGGGTGATGAGCACAGAAATGCTTAGCTTGAAACTTAGTGATTCCTAGCTATCTTTTGTGCATGCTAGTCTGTGAACAACTGCTTTATATATTTCATTGGATATGTTGTTCTAGCAGAATATCTTTGCATTTCTCTGAAGATGCCTAAACAAGCCAAGAAAAGAGGGACTGTAAGTAAGACAAGGCACAGAGACAGAGCAGTGTCATAACTTCATTGTTAACCCAGAGTTCACAGTGTTTCATGCAACAGCACAACAGGGCTGACACACTGCAGAAGCATCTACTCCAACATCAGTACTTACAGACACCTGGTAGCTCATGTGGGCCAAGAGGACCTGCTGTAGACCATACTGATTGGTACTACTCACAGAGACTAGCAGCAAAATACCACAGTTTAGTCCCCCGAGTGCACAGCACAATCCTCCATTTATGCATAGCTGCTAAGATGTGAGTCAGAAAGTGATTCCTCAAGGAACAGCAAGACAGCTTGCAGGCTGCCATAGGACTCTGTTGGAGGAAATGACAGGGAAAATCAGACACCAGTTAACTGAGCCACTGATCCAAAGCCCCTTTAAACACCTCGGTGACTCTCCTGAAAATAAGATGTAGGAGCTTTTCAAAAGATTACCCTTAATCTGTCAGAGCGTGCAAAACAACTTAATATTTTTATCTTTTTTTTTCAGCTAGTGAATTCAAATCCCTCTGCAACAATTCAACTAGCAAGTCAAACTTCTCCTACATAGCAAATGTCTGTCCTAAATTTGCAGAAAGGTGGGTCCTTTTGTTACTGAATTGTCCTGCACATGTCAGTCCTTCTATCAATGAGAGTCGTACTACTGAATCCAACAGCAGTAGCTCTGAGGCACCGCTGGTCTTCGTGTCTCTTTGAAATCTTGGTTTATACTGGTTTATACTTTGAAATCTTGGTTTATTGTGTTTGATCTAGTCACCCTCAAAGCACCAGTTCAGGTCAACAGACACAAACTTACTTGTCAACCTGGACCCAATGCATCATGGTTTTCTTTTAACCATTTAGCAACTTTTCTGCTCATGTTATATAGAATGCTCATGTTCTCAGCAAAGTAAATGAACTTTTTGTGATGATTTTCAGCTTATGCCTTAAACAGCAAATCAGCCCTCTGTCAGGCTTGTAAAAATACTTGAGACAGAGTGCAATAGAATCTATTTTGTCTTTCATTTCATATCCTGCTTTCCAGAAAGTATCAATGTTTGCTTTTCAGCCACACTGTTTGAGTATTAAGGTATTTTCTTCACCATCCTCAAAAGCTGATTATTCTAATGCAGCTCAGGAAAAATCTAGTATTTGACTTCTTTCAAGTCAGAAATACATAGTTTTATTTTAAAAAATTCTTTTAGATCATTTGGCATTAGATATATTCAAACCAAAGTCACCTTAATACTAAAAATCAAATTGTCAGTTATTAAATGTTCTGGCTAGTGATTATTAAAGAGCAGTGGTTGCTCTGGAGTAAGTGTACATTTCTCAGTGGCCAGATGTAATTTTGAAGTGCGTATTATCCATCTGAGCATGGAATTTTTAAATACCATGTTCTATTATATCCCTCCTATTGCATCCATTCTTACACCAATTTCCTTGTAAAATTAGATTTGTGCTAAGTTTCTCTCCCTTAAAGCAGTGAACCAGAGAACTGCAGTAATGTCTACTGCCTCTTACGCCATATTTAACCTTATACATGTGTTAGATATAGATTAACATCTATTCTGGGAGAAGTTTATGTTTTGTAGAATATGGCAGTTTCATTTTAAAAAACCAAATCAACATACCCTTCATGCTTTAGGAAAAAGAGGAGGATGTTTTCAGTGTTCTCCCCCACAGGCACCATTCTCCAGCTTTTCCAGTGTGACTGGGCTAATGGCACCACCATGATCAGTGTTTTTACAGTGTAATGAAACCTTGTTGAACAAAATGACTTTTTTTCAGTCACATAAATCATTATTTGCAACATGCTAAAATGTGACAGTATGAAACTTTTTCCAGTCTAAGAGACCTCTGCGGATTTAAAAATTTAATTTCGAGTTCAAGAACACAATCTCTAGGAGAGAGGGGATTCCACTCTGAAAAATTTGTATAAGCCAGAAGGCACACCATTTAGTCCCCTAGCAAAAAGAGAAAGTGGGGAAGGCACAGAAGGGTGATGAGATTTCTCCAGGTGGTTCACTGGGCTCCCTGCAGCTCCCACAAAGTGATGCTGGCTGAACTTGAGCAAATGTGCTGCACTTTCACACAGATGGACACAACAACCTGCCATCAAACCACTGTAATTAGACCAAGCCCTTATTTTCAGGCCCACTGCAAGTGCAGTGAAAATATAAGGCAAACTGTGAAAATGCCAATGAAGATATGAGGACATCAACTAGAGAACACATCGCTGTGTAGGGCCAGCTGAAGCAAGGCATGGTGGGGCTAAATGGCACATGAGGAGCGGGGCAGCTGCCCTTGGGAGCTGCCCAAGGTCCCCCTTGGGACCAGGGGGAACACAATTGCTCTTCTGGCTGCAGCTCTCTCCTCTGCTTGGCTCAGTCTCTCTCACTTCTTGGCAGCCACTGCTACTCCATATTTAGGTTTTCTGAGCAACAGTGAAAGCAGGAAGGGAGGAGGGCACTGGGGAGAGAGGAGTTTCATGGCAGGACCACCCAGGTGCTTTACCAGATGAGGAATGAGGGGGAGAAGAATTTATTTGCCCCAGGACCCAAAACAGCTCTTGGTGTGGGTTTTAATAAGTACTGCTGGAACGACCAAGCCTGCAAAACATTCAAGAGTTTATTTACCTTTTTCTTTTTTTCTCCTCTTTTTATTTATCTTCTCTATCCTTCTTCAATTTTTCCTTCTTCCTTTCTTTCCTTCCTTTTTTCTTTTATTCTTCCTTCCTCTCCTTTATCTCTTTATTTTTTCCCTTCTTTCTCTTTCTTTTTCTTTTCCTTTTTCTTACTTTCCCCCTGTCTTCATCTCTCTTTTTTGCTCTTTCTCTGTTTTTCTATGTTTCTCTCTCTCTTACGCACACACAAACACACGCACAAACACAGGCCACTTCTCCGGAGAGCACTACTCTATACTTTGACAGCAAAAAGCACCAAGGGCTCTCAACAGCATCAGAAACGGTGCTATTGCTCCACCAGTTTAATTCAGAGATGGTCCCTATAGATAAACTTCTATTTTTAAATCATGGTTACATAAAGGGTTCATTGCAAAACAAGCCAGAGTGTGCATCTATAATATCAGTTCTGGGGCAGGAATTGTCTTGAAACAGCTCCTCTAAGCATTCACAGGCCATGATAATTATAAGAAAAGTTGCTTATGACGATGATTGCAATAAACCACCTTTCCTTCCTTTTGCTTAGGGGAAGCATACACAAAAAGACAGTTTCTTCAGAGTAACCTGATGTAAATTCAAATCCTTACTTATCTCGCAGAAATCCTCATAAAATCAAATCCTTTAACATAGTATTCAACTACCAGCAGATGCTGGAGGCATCTTTACCTTTGTTTTCTGATAAGTTTAAAGGATTTTATTTCCACGATCTTCAGTGGTACAATCTAGACAAAATAAAGTGGTAAAAAAAAAATAAAATAAAAAACTTCTCTGATTTTACTGTCTCATTGAAATTGAAATTCCTCATTTCAATTTTTTTCTACTAACAAAATACCTGACAAAAATATTTTATAAAGTTGAAAAAAATCATTTAAACAATTGACCTTTTATTGGCAGGGAAGTGTTAAAAAATCATGTCAAAATTAAATATTTGAAATATTTTTAATGAAGTTATGAAAACATCAGAAATGCAAGACCAAGGTTAATTTTTACTATAATAAGGTAGCTTTCCCGGAAATGTGACTTACTCTCAAAGCTAAATAAAGATTTACTTTGTTTTTGATTGAAGAAAAAAATGAATTTACAGTAAAGTCCAAATTGTAAGAATGAATCAATCTAGAATTGCAAATAACACATTGCATCAATTCTGAAGAAGCAGAGATATTTGAACCTTCTTCAATTTAAAGGGCTGGAGCAAAAGGTACCTTGAGGTCCTTTCCATCACTGCTTTTCTGTTATGCAGTGATCAGAAACATCCATAAAACCACTGCTCCATGTGACACTGTATTGTCTTCTTGCCTGGAAGACAAATAATGCAATCCTAGTGCCAGGTAATACAATATCTTGGTACTGTATGACACTGTCTTTTTTTTTCATTTATTGAGCTGAAGAGACTTTGTTAGTATATCCTGTTGTAGAGGGGCAAGACCTACACAGTGGCATGTGTTGTCCTAAACCCTATACGCTAGAGTCCACAGTCTCTCTAGGAAGTCCATTCCATTATCTTTTGGTTCTTAGAGTAATTGTTTTCCCTCAGAAATTGTGAAGGAAGATATTTCACATCTTTCCATCAGTGAGTGATTTAGATCAGTTAATCACCACCATCTTCATAGCATCTTTTACACATTAGAAGATAATGTAATTATGTCTCTCTTTACTTTTTCCTATTTTAGACTAAGCAAACCCCATCCCCATCATCACAGGACAGCTATCTAACCTTTTTTGCATCTTGATACTGTTTTATGGACTCTTGCCAGTTTTTCTTGAAGATGAAGTTTGGGCTGATAAAACTTAAATACTAACAGGAAATAAATAATTAACTGCCCTTTCATAGGTACAATACTCCAATCAGTATATTCCTGAACAGGATTTTCTTTCTTCTTTGGCAGTAGTTGCACAATGGATGCTAGAAGATTTTGTATTTGATGAGTGCTTGCTGTAGGATACAACAGGGTCTCGACATCACCATTCCTCAAAGAGCAGTGTGGCACAGACACACTGCCTATGTATGGAGGCAGGACTCTTGGGATGTAGATGCTTGTGTGCATGTGGGTCCCATCCTAATGTGGGTTTGCAGCTGGCAGGCATGTATACCAGAATCCACAGAATTTCTCCTGACTACATGGTATAGACATAAATGTTATTGTCTTATTAAGGTACAATAGATATGATACAAAGTCACCTCCTGCCTTCTTTTTTTGTATAATTATCACCAGCTATTTAATCCCTTTTTCATATTTGTTCTTTTTTATTTCATTCTTCCCTCTCCCTAGACATAGCACTTTATGTTTATCTGTATTGGCTTTACTTTGTAAATTTCTTTTCACAGTTTATCATGACCATCTTGAATGCTACTACTGTCGTCCAAAGAGTTTGCACATTTGTCAGCTTTTGACAGTATCAAATTTCCTCTTAAATGCAAGTTCTTAATTAAACCATGAAGCTGAGCCAAGTCCAGGAGAGACAAGTCACTATTGTTTACTTGGGTAACAAGTATTATTTGCAGATATCAAAGCAGAAAAAAAACATTTTATATGACAGTTGGGTGCACTGAAGAAGAGGCAATGGTTATTGACTGTAGCTGTTTGGAAGAATTATGTTTATGCCAATTAAAGAGTCAACCACCACCAAATAAGAAAAAGCATGAGGAAAGATGAAAGCAACTACAAGAAAGAGAACTTCAAATCCTGGAAAGATACTAGAAGACCTGAACAAGAGGAAAATCTAGTTAAATAAATAATAGCAGAAATAATAGCAAGAAAGCAGCCAAGGGAATTAGAGAAAGACATCTTTAACTGCTGTGCTTCACATGTTTCAAGTTGTTTCTATGGTCACAGAATAAGAAGGTCAAATCAGATCAAATAAAGCAGGGCAGAAATGAACAGCCCAATTAGGCCATAGTCAAAAAGTAATTACTTTTCCATCAAGTAGATTGCATGTTATTTCTTGGAACTTTATATTATTTTCTAAATAATAGCTACTAGCCAGTAAAGCAACTGGGAATGAATTGGGGAAAGTCAGCTAAAAGGCCACTTGGCTAAATGTTATAACACTATAATTTATATTAAAGCGTAGACAAACTTGATAGTTGGACGCTGGTGAATCTTACTATATTTATGCTAAATCACCAAGAAACTAGAGAAACAAAGAATGCAAGAGAGCACTAAAACAGAGTAGTACTGGAAAAAAAATTAATCTACCAAGACAGGTAAATTAGCCTTCCCTTTGCTCTATGCCCTTAAAATTTTAATCTTTTGATATAATAATTATGATTCTCATGTATATCCTATACCATTGATGGTGTTGGTAAATTATATAAAACTAACTCTCTATGGAGTCTTATTTTTACTCCACCACCATTTTTTTTTCCAGTCATACATTTTTCCACAGTTTCTTCACAGGACATGAGATGTACTTCAAAATGCATGCAATAAATTTGTCACTCATATATCTCTCTAGAGAGGTTCTTTAAATAAGTCAACTATTTTGTAGTGCTGAAACAAATCCTTGGTGAACTAAATGATACAGCACTACGGAAGCTTATGGAGCTTCCTAATCTATCCTGTATGAAGATATAACTCTGTGTTTGAAAAGGTGTGCTGGTTTTGGCTGGGGTAGAATTAATTTTCTTCAAATTAACTGGTAGGGTCTGTGTTTTAGAGGGGTACTGAAACCAGTGTTGATTATATGTAGATGCTTTTTGCTATTGCTGGATAGCGCTTGCACGGTGTCAAGGGGTTTTCTGCCTCTCACACCACCCCACCCCACTAGCAAGCAGGCTGGGCATGTGCAAGGAACTGAGAGGGGACACAGCTGGGACAGCCAACCCCAACTGATCAAAGTGGTATCCCATACCATGGTGTCATGCTCAGGATACAAACCTAGGGGAAGAAAGAAGAAAGGGGAGACATTCCGAATGATGATGTTTGTGAAGTCTCTGCTACACGCGATGGAGATGGCTGAATACTTGCCTGCCCATGGGAAGCAGTGAATTAACTCCTTGTTTTGCTTTGCATGCCTGCATAGCTTTTGTTTTACCTATTAAACTGTCTTTATCTCAATCCATGAGTTTTCCCACTTTTTCAATTCAAACCCCATCCCAGTGGAGGCAATGAGTGAGCATCTGAGTGGGGCTGAGATGTCGGCTGGGGTTAAACCACAACTAAAAGTATACCTGTCATTATGGATTCTTATGGATATGTAATCCTTAGTAACATATCTTCATTCAGCAAGGCAAGAATCAGCACATAGCACCTGAAAATCAGTAGGACCACTCCAGTACTGATGGAAATAAGGTCCCAAGTAGTGTAAGTCAAACTCCCCAATCAACTGTCTTTCTTCAGAAGCCCAAATTACTCTGTGTTATTACAGCACACCAGTGACTACCAAATTCAAAGAAAGTTTAGCAAATCGTTCCCACATCAGAGAGAAACCATGCTGTGATCATACTACATGAGCTACTGTCACCACAGACCAGCCACATTTCTACACTGCACTATCACTTAAAAGAACCACTCCTAAACAAAAGTAATTCCTTCTGCTCCATCTGCCAGCTCTGGAATCAAGAGGGTTAAAGAAGCTATAATTTATTTCTACCAAGTGAATAGAAAATTAGGATCTTTCACTCTCTTTCTTCCTCATGCATCCCTAAGAAAAAAATTATTTCACTGGAAATTATGATTTCATCAGCTGAACTGAAAATCAAGAGCTAGACCACTTTAAATATTCACACCACCTTGATTAAAGCAGGTGTCTCCAAGCCCTATTATTGTAAAGTGATTGTCAGAATTTCCATTGTAAATCTCTTCTCTCCTTTTCACTGGTTTTATACTTGTGCCTTGGCTAGAAGAGCACATTCCAGGCTGGAATTTAGGCTGGCTGATTATTAAAAAAAAAGAGAATTTTCCTTTACAAATTATATTAAAAGAATTTTAGGATTAATAAAATGTTGACTTTTCAGTATGGGGGAAAGGCAGGGTTTGTTTTTCTATATTGCACATATTGAACCAAAACAGTAACCATAATCTGGTAGAGAGCTGAAAAATTGTCACATTTCCCCAGATGGCAAAGGAATTCTCCGAGCTGGCAGCCTATTATCCTATTTTACTCTGTTTCATTCCTTTCATCTTCTGGAATGGAACAAACAGCATGGGACAGGAAGGGATGTAGTTATTCTAATTACAGAAATCAGAGGCCTCACTATCATACCATGCCTAGTCTTTACTATGTTTACTCTCCTGCTAGCCTGTGAAGTACAGAAGAGCTTTTGTTCATTTCACAGATAAGAAACAAACAAAAGAGATTTTCACCTAATAAACTCAAAGTTAAAAATCAAGACAGCGCCCAATTCTTGTGTTCACTGTTTAGGCTATGTTCCCACTAATAAAATCAATTGTTCCAAAAGACATACACAGAGACATATCTAGGCACCGATAATCATCAATGAATTCTGTTAAGTGCTGGCATCACAGCAGCCTGTGACATGTTTTTAGCCTGTCCCAATTAGTTCCCTCCTAAGCAACTCTTGGGCATGGCTCAGGAGTTAGTATTGGGCAGAGACAATTCCTAGCAAGAGAGAAAGAAGAGTTTAATAGCATTGGCATTAGCTGTTCCCTGTCAGCTGGCCAGAGAACAGTCCCAGACATGTTTAATTTACTCCAGCAGAAGAAGCCAAAATTTTCAGCACCAGCTAGTACAGTGCATGGATGTCACAGCTTTGTGCTGAATTATGCCTATGCTAGCAGCAGCCTTTCTCAGATTCGTGTATAAGAACCCCCTCTCTAGCCATCACATCCTTCAATATTTCACCACGGCTGGGAGTGTGGTCTTCACTCGCCTTTCCGTCTGTGTTAAAGCTCTATACTGATCATCAGTGTAGCAGCAATTTTTAATGGAACTATGATGAGTGAAAATTCATGTGTATTGATACATGGGAGGAGGAATGTAACTGCTCAAATGAATTGGCAATAAGACCCAATCTGCTTTTTCTGTGCACTCTCTGTAACAACCTTTCATAAGTATTTTATTCTCTTTTAGTAAAGATTCAGTGCTACAGGTCCATAAAATTAGAACATGTGTTCTCTTTAGTATGCATTCAGAGTGAAAATTGCTTCACTCACATAAAACCTAATAATTGGACGTTATATAGGGAAAATCTGAAAAAAGAAATGAAGTCTCCTGTGAAGTGGCACTAAAGATGTTTCACAATCCTGACACAAGCCACAGAAATGTCTAAGCCATCATTTCCCACTGGCTTGAGTAAGCATTATGTTTTTCTTACATTCACATGCAAAAATTTTTAGGACATAAACATATATCTCACTGAAATAAGAAAAAAGACAGCAAGAATCTATTATTAATAAAATCCACTGTTCTTTTTTATTTGAAAATTATTTTCAAATATTGCTTTTAATTATTGAGCCTATATGTGATTAAATGGCATAGGTGACATCAATTTAAATATGGCTTG
This sequence comes from Pseudopipra pipra, assembly GCF_036250125.1. NCBI lineage: Eukaryota > Metazoa > Chordata > Aves > Passeriformes > Pipridae > Pseudopipra > Pseudopipra pipra. The sequence continues at coordinate 82,587,169 of NC_087550.1, forward strand.
CTGTTAAGCCCTTTTTAAAGTTCTGCATTCACAGAGGAAGGAGATGAACTTCTGTTTCCTAAAATACAGGATACACACTGAAGACTTCCCTTCATCTCACAAATTAAAGGAACCAAGGGTGGGATTACTTAACACTGGGCACAATTGCATGCATCAAAAAGGGATGTTTTGGTTTTAATCTGGATTCTGTATATGCATTGGTTATATACCCTTCATTTATGTTTTAGCATCCCAACCTACTCACCCACTAATACTGATGGGAGGCTTTTATCATTCTAAAGAGGTTGAGCCTAACACTGGCTCAAAGACAGCTTTCAAAGAAAACAGAATGAAAGTGATGTCAAATTCAAGCTCACAGTCAGCTCCAGAAGACTGTTTTTTTTTTTCTTCTGCCCTTTAAGGTATATAACAAGTAGTATTAAAGTGCCTTAATGTTTAAAACATGAATTTGTTTCAAACTACAGCTTTAAAAGTATGGAGCTGCAGATTCTATAATGTCACTGAATTCTTTTTACGATACCACTGTGGAAATATTGAAGCAGCAATAATTCTCAGTAGGATTTCATTCTGTCAAGAAGCAAAGCAAAATGCCTAAAGTGATCCCACTGTGTGTTAATCACCTAGTTAATTTGTTAAATTTGCATTTCATTTCTTTCTGTAGCTTGGCAGACATTTTATTGATAAGAGCTTTTTTTATTGTTTTGGTTTGGGTTTATGGGTTTTTTTCCAAGAGATTCTGCATTGATCAATCTGTTTTCTGCCCATGACTTTGTCATAATTACTAACTGAGTACATAGCTGAGTAAGAAGAGTTATTGATAGGGCATAGTCTTATGTGCAGTCTCTTGTGTAATTGTTGCTTTTCTGGGTTCGTAGGTTGTGTGCAATTTGCTTTGGTTTTGATCTTATTTTCTTGTAAATTGCTTTAATATAAGCCTCGCAGTGATTTTTTTAAAGTCCTTCTTCTTTGTTTGACTAATTTTCATCCTCTTGATTTCCTTATTTTCCTTTATAGCAAATGATTGGAGTGAGGAATTCCAGTATGGGGCCAGGTGGAGAATCCGGCTCTCTTGCTCCCCCCAGCTGTTGAAGAAAAATTGTAGTAGTAGTACAACGGCATCCACTCTGAAATCTGCCCGTCACTTCTCTGACATCTCATAGAATTAGAAACCATCTCTTTTGAAAGACAAAAATATTTGCACCAGGACTAAGAAACTCAGAAACGACAAAAACCCTGCATAGCAACAACGTCAGCCCCATGGCTAGCCCAGAATAATACATCACTCCATAAGAGAATCTAAAGTTACACCAAACATTTCTTACATAACTTGTAACTCACTGGAGCTACCCCTGAGCAATATCCTTGGCTAGACCAGAGCCCATCTAAAACATAGGGTGTTGCAAACCCCCTAGAGTAACAGAAGAACTGATACATGAAATAACTAGTACACAAACTGATTAGACTTTATAGACAGTATCATTAAATGTCCTTCAAAACAGGAAGGCAGTTAGTCCCTGCTAACTGCCTATATATGAGATTCCTACTGAAGTATGCATTACTTATTACCCTTCGCCTGACTTATAGGATCCGTACTGCATTTTGCATTGCCTCAAAACTGCAACTGCTTTTCAAAGACAGCTCCAAAAGACAGCACTATATAATGAATTATCCCTTATGGATCAAAGCCACACTGGTTTTGATCGGACTAACGTCTTGGGCCAAACATTTATCAGAACAGGAAAGGAAAAATAAGTTGCGACAACAGACCTGAGCGTCTCCAGGTCTCGCAGAGACTTCAAATTTCTCTCCTTTTTTTTTTTTAATTCTCTGCAAGAGCAATCACATGCCCATGAACCTTTTTCCAGAAAAACTTAGAGATGATATTTACATTCCTGCTTCATTGAGCCTGCAGGAATCTTCTTTGGATAAATACAAGGTTTCATCTTTCAGTTGTTCCAGACTTCTCTTGCAATTAGTTTCACTACTTCAGTCAGTGACATTCCTTCTGACACTTGCACTTCACTAATGGATCTGCAGTTTAATTTCCATAAGCAGAACTGTATTCCCAAACAAAAATCTTTTGCAATAAGAAAACCTTGAGAAGATCTCTACTGTCCAGAAAGGTGAAAATTGTCAAACTCAAGTCAACATTCAATGCAATGGCATCTCTCCCACAAGGGTATGGAAAATGAGGAAAATAATTTCCTATAGACGAAAGAGCAGAAAAATAGGTCCATCTAGAAAATAGGTCCATCTGTGTGCCTATGGCATTTCTTTATTCTCAGGTATGACACATGCCTGCAGGGGATGAGAGAAATCCTTTAGAAAGATCCTTCAATGATTGGAAAGGAGGTTTATGTGCTTGGCAAAGGTCTGACAGAGGCCCTTGGGAGAGGATAATGGGTTCAGCACAAACTGAGGTTCAGGCTAGATTTTAGCATCAATGCTGATCAGTGTCGACACAAACTTCAAAATCTAATGCCATATTTCCGTGCAATACAGACATAATGAATGTAATATTACTGGTGTGTAATCCTCTTTAGACAAATTCAGATTCAAACTAGGAATAAAGTCCTCTCTAATTTGGATTGTGACATAGGTCCCTGTCCAAAGTCATAGAAACAAATTCTGAATCCAAGATGTCAAATTCAGAACTAGGTTTTGATATTGCAATCTGGCTAGATGATGAAGCCATAGGAGGGGCAGCTGAGGTCAACTTCCTCATGACCACAAGAGGACGGGCAGGCACTGATCTCCTCTCTATGGTTACCAGTGACAGGACCTGAGGAAATAGCCTGAATTTGTGTCAAGGAAGGTTTAGGTTGGATATTAGAATAAGGTTCTTCTCCCAAAGGGTAGTTGGGCACTGGAACAGGCTCCCCAGGGAATTGGTCACAGCACCAATCCTGACAGAGTTCAAGAAGTGTTTGGACAATGTTCTCAGGCACATAGAGAACATAGGGCACATAGGGTGACTCTTAGGGATGGTCCTGTGCAGGGCCAGGATTTGGGCTCGGTGATCCTTGTTGGTCCCTTCCAACTCAGCATATTCTGTGATTCTGTGTGATTTTGTGATGGAATAATGCAGACACACTGCATCTAACCAATGAAATTATTAGAGAACAGTCAATACAAACTCTGAGAAAAAACACTATCAGTCCAATCCCATAGTACTGTATAAAAGGGTCCAAAAAGGTTCTTGATTTGTGAAAGTAAAATTAAAAAAAAAACCCTAGAATTTCACTTTTAGTTGTATGGCCCCAAAAGCAACAATAACTGATTTATTTAATATCCTGTTATCATCAGAACTACCCAAAAGAATACAAACAAGAGAAGAAACTTCTTGCCCATGTGTTCATAGAAAATATGATTAAGGAAAGACTTTTTTTTTAAATAAAGCATTAGAAAGACATTCACATTGTAGTCTACATTGGAAAATATCCTATAATATCAATAGTAATTCCATTATTATGATCACTCTGTAATGAAGGACATGCTAAATCAATATATTAGGAGCAAAACACTAGTGCAGTAGTGTCCACTCCTTGTGAACTCATATCTGTTGTACATAGAACAAAATGCCCTGAAGAAAACTCCTAAAACATGGTTAATTAACACATAAACCACAAATGTCGGAGTATCATAAATATTCAAGCAGTGATGGATAGTGGGATAAACCCTGAGTGCACGCCATAAGTTTTTTATCTCCATAGCTATCTTGAGTTGGATATTTACAGTAAATTACAGCTGCACATGCTTTACTCCAGAGCCATATGTTTTATTATTCAACCAGATGTAAGCCATAAAACTGCTTTATCTATTTTGCGGTTCTGCATAGTACTAATAAAATAAACTACAAATACCTGACTTATAGCTTTGCTGGCATTTTTGCACTCCAGTGAAGTGCGATGCCAATGCCTCATGCAGTGAAAGTGATCTGAGAAAGTCATATGTTCTTTCCATTTCTTATACATTCAGAAGGACCTTAAATACTTGAATGAACAGTGTTGAGCTATAACTTGTTCTTTTATTGTTTTTCATCATATGGGCTATCACCATCACTGATAATTCACTTTTGTTTCCTGCAGATTGAAAAGGACGTTGTAAGAGACCTGCACTCTCTCTTCGCATCTACATCACTGATTTTCCTTAAGCATTACAGGGTAGCATCAAATTACTAAAATACTCATATCCTAGGAAGGAGGTACTAAGTTATATATATAAAAAAGATAATATTGCAATTAACATGATCCTTTTTTTTTTTAATCTATCATATTAAACATTTGTACACAAGAATCAAAAAGTATGAATTTCTCTTAATTTGGGATTAAGATTCCTTTATGTACCCATGAAACCTTCCCTAAGTGGACACAAAAATGTTCTCCGTTTATGTCAAGTGTGTTGGAAGACAAATTCAGCTTTCATGTAACCATTTTTGCCAAAAGAAGTGGTCTCAGAGGTTGTAGAATCCTTTTTTTGGTGTGGAATGTGACCATAAGAACAAGGTACATAATGGGGTTAGAAAAGATATAAAAAATATTGTGAACAGATTGCAAAATGCAGACAATTTTGTGAAAGATTTTAGATACACTGCTGGTCTTCGCCTAATATGCTGTCTTGAGGTTGTCGTGGACATCTGCTAATAAGTGTCCCTACATACTCAATACAACATTCATTTGACTCTTAAAATGCATAACCCTAGCAGACTAATGAGGAACTGAATGCTCAATGTTTATCAAAGGGGACTCTCTTCCATTCCATCCACCTCTTGCATATTTTCAAAGAATTAATCTATTTTAACAAGGGACCCTCTCCCTATTCTATGGCCCCAATTCAATTTCTAAAACAGGGGATTAAATCCAACATTCTGCAAGTGGAAATTAAAGTGGTCTTGGTTGTTGTTTTCAAGTTACTTTGAGTGTTAATTGGGGTAAAATCTGCAGCTTCTGGATTACCATTCACATTTCGATTAACAGAGGAGGAAATTTTGCCAGAAGTACCACAAGGACTAAGGAAAATGAAGTCTTTTAACCCTTTCTCTGCCTAGCAAGCAGATATCACTTAGAGAAACATAGGCAATTTAAAATGCTTCAATTGTTCTGTACGTAATAATAAAGCTGAAGAAAAAACAAAGGACCGTGTCATATTTACTCCTCAAAATTCTCCAGATTTCATTATGATTGATTAAAAATAATTGATCAGATGTTACAAGTCGTAATGCTTTTAAACCCTTTGAGCTTAGATTTAAATCTGATATAATGCAGATAAAGGAAGTGTAAAAAATTTCATAGCATGGTCCTACAAGTATTTATAAAATGTAAGTGCTGTTCTGATACTTTCTTACGCCCAATGCTTTATCATTTTTATGTTGCTGCTGAAAGGATAAGGTCTCAAATGTGAGTTCCTGTGATAAACACATTTTCTTTTGGCTCATGAGTCATAGACAATATAAAAAGATGTTTTCTTCTCAAAAAGCCAATATTGTGAACATCTGGCTCATACCCTTCTTAACAAAATTTGTTCCACTGCTCTATTACATATAAACATCTGTCATTTATATCAAGCAGTTGACAAATGCTCTATCTTGAATTCTAAGAATTGGTGTGGTTTATAATTAAGTATCTTTTTTATACAAAACGAAAACTGTTTGTTTGTGTTGAAGACTGTATTCTACTCAACAGAGATGACTTTTTTATTAAATAAGAAAATGGGTTAAATTCATATCAACAGTCTTAAATTTTCTTTATCCTGACAACTATATGTAATTACTGTAAATCACTTTCCACATAAAAGACAATGACGTGCTACTGGTTGATACTGTGTGGATACTGTTTAATGAATGGGTTTATATACCTAAAAGACTGAAAATTTTGAGAAAATCCAGACCCTCAGAGTTTTCCAGATATTCATTATTTGTGAATTAATTTATTTTTTTTAAAAAAGCAGCTTTGTGCTGTTATTCAGTGCTATGAGGTTGCTTTGTTACTTTGCTTTGTTTGAAAGGGATGGCCACAGCCATGAGGATGAGTAACACACCTCTGGAAAAAGAATGTTTACTAGAATGTGGAATCACTTCTGCCTCTCCTTTTTGGAATCTAAATTGTGAAAACAAAATCTGGGGCAGCTATCACTAATTTTTGTAGTGCCCCAACAAGAGCCATACAAGCACAATGAGATTACTTGATTTTCTCTATTTTCTGAAAAGAACAATCTCTTCTATAGCAGGATGGGACAAATTCTCAGGAGGTTTCAGCCAGGATCACCACAGAATCCTGTCTCCTTGTGTATTTAAAATTTGAACTGGGACCCAAATAGGAAGGGTTTTCTGTAACACTGTGATGTATGACTTCAAGAAAAGAATCCAAAATTTAAGTATAACCTCCAAAACTAGCTGGTTTGAGTAGCCCACCATTAAGAGCAAGTCAAGATGTGTAAATGAGGTGTCTCCTTCTCTCCATTGACTGTACAGACTAAACAAAGAGTCACCTGGCAACAATTAATAGAAAAATGGATTGCATTTCCTAAATGAGGTGCATAAAGTGGGCAGTCTGCACCTGGCTGTATGAGCTTTAAAATTGCCATCTTTATTCACGATGTATGAAGTATTTTTCATAGCTTTCCACGACAGGCATTGCACAAGACATTTGTAACTAGCTGAAAACAAAGAAACCCTGTGATTCACTGAAAAAAAGGATAGTTAGTTAGATACATGACAGACCCAGAGGCAACTTCAGAGCTGCAAATGCAATTACTGCTGGCCAGAGGCATTTGCTTTTTACTTAAAAAAAAAAAAAAGTCTGGTCTGATTTGTCTGATTGCTGTCCAGAGAACAACATAAAACATGTTCAGTCTTAGGGGTTTGGGAAGATTCTCCCTAAAAAGAGAACAGATTTGGAAAAGGTCCCTTTACCTACATGTGAAATATGAATAAATAATTCAGTCATCCTCTTGCCCATATTATAATAGGCTGAACATTGCTTTTCGTTGCAGGATGGGCAAAAAATATGGAACAATTTGATATGCAGCCTGTACTAACATTGAGAAAGCCAAATCTGCTGTCCTAATGAAATCTATTGCAATATAAAAATGGTGTGTTTATTAATAAGGCAGAACATTATTAGATTTTCTTATTGAGCTAGAGCATTTCAAGGCCATTTGGGGCAGGGAGAGAGAGCAATGCCTTTACAGTACATTCTTTGTTTCCTTAACACTGATCACCTGTCATACTTGATTCCCACAGTGGACCTTTCATTGCAATTTGCTATTCTGACCTTTGCATACATTTTTTGCAAGCCTTACTCTGGGACCATTTAAGCTGGGATGAGTGGGCATATGCTGAGTAGGGTGGCAAAGAGTAAGGAAGGATTAAATTTCAGTTGTGAACTGGCTACATCTCTTGAACTATTCATTACCAGACTCCCTAGCTTTTGGGTTTTCAAAAGGTGATGATTTTTTTGTGGAAAAGGGTATTTTGTTGGCTGGACTCCACTGAAGCATACTTTTAAACATTAACTCCCTATTGGCAGCAGTTTCTTCTTATGATTTGTTTTAATGAACACTGGTTTAAACTGGGCTAATCATGATGTCTGCTGTAGAAAGGTTAAACCCCAGCATAGTTTATACAAGCCTGACTCAAACAGAGCTCATGTACTGTGGATGATAGCCATGTGAAAGGACTTTTTTGAGTGTGGGAGTTAAGTCTATACAGGATATAGTAAGAATACAGGGGGAAATTAATATTTTTTAATTTCTTTTTTCTTCCTATTACCTCAGTTCCCCATCTCCCTAACCACTGCACACACACACCTCCTTCTGCATCTCTGACCCTGTGGATGTCTCCATTTGCTGCGACCTCTTCTACTCCTACATCCTCCACCAACCTCAGTTCCCTCATGCTCCATTTACATCCTGTCAATATTCTGATTGGAGTGCTCTTCATTATCCAGCAACCATGTGTCTTTTCATCTTTCTCACAGCTTTCCATGGTTTCCTAAATCCTCCTTCTCAGATCTTAGGTGAAACAGTTGGAACCAGAAAAGGAACAGTTTCTAATTGTAAACATCATATTGTAAATATCTAATTGTAAATATCATATATTTAAAAAATACTCATTGAATCTCTCTGAAATGTCCCTAATTAAATCCCCTCATAATACTGAAAGGTCATCCTTACCAAAGTCCACAGAAAAAAACCCCAAAGTTAAGTTGTTATATTTATTACTGATGTCATTAAGTGAAAATACATTTTTCATTCAAACTAAACCATAACCAAGTATTATAGCAGTAGTAACTTTAATCTGAGTTTTACCTAACTATACAGAATTAAATTTAGAATAAACAACTTCTGAAAAAAATAGTTCTGATGAAGTTTGGGAATCAGCAGGCAGTCGGCTTTACAACAGGACATCAGCTAAACCCCCATTGATAGAGTGCCCATATCATTCTGCATTTGGTTTGCATCAGCGCTGCATTTCTAATTAGACCTTGTCAATCCATTTGTCAGTACTGGTCTACAAGTGACAGGGTTGAAATATTATTTTCTATAGAGATATCTGCCAGCATTTCATGCATTTTGTTTTAAAATAGGCAAAAGCAAGCATGGATTGTGAAACTCTCTTTGGGAATAGTAACCACTACAAATTTTTACAAAGACAAAATTGAATAGGTTAAACATTAAATATGAAGAGAAAGATCCTCAGATAATATAAATTGTTATTATTATTCCATTGATATCATTAAGGCTATATTGACACAACCCTGTTGAGAATATGCTGAAAAGTAGTACCACATCCTGCAGCCAGAAGGAATACTGAAAAAAACATACCTGACCCTTATCAGAATCCACTTTGCTTATAAAAGGAATTTATTTCTTTGTAGCTTTATATTAAATTTTATTCTTGTGAATATTTCTCTGTGAGTTAACTCAAACTCCCTTGGAGCCTTTTCCCTTTGAAATGCAAGGGTCTCAGTGTTTCATTATTGCAAGGAACAATTACTTTATGGAATTTACCTGTATAACTAAGCATTTGGATTTCAAACCTTGAGAGTATGGTATTGAAACAGTGGAAGTTCCTTCTTGAATACAAAACCCATTTCAATTATACATGTAGTGAGTCCACTGAGTTAAGGAAATAAAGCAACACTTATTTTATTTGCTAGTGTGCTATTTATTCTTCTTCCACCTTCTTTCTACTGCAAACATCTCTCTATGTACTGTTCTGTTTAGTAGTATTAACAGATAAGCCTGTGGAGGCTGGAAATCCTGCCTCCAGGATGGGGGAAAAGAAAGGCTACAGAGGACTCCAAATGAGCTGCAAATGTGGAGACCCAAGGTGAGATTTCTAATGCATCAGCCATGTAATTGCATTAATTCAATACAGTGATTAAAGAGCTTTGAAGCAATGCTACTGCCTCATCTAGACAGATTCTGATCAAGCCACAGAGGTGTGAGAAATTGTTATGGATCAAAGATTGATAAGATATAGGTCAGGGAAGAAAATAGGTTCAGAAGATTTAGAAACCATATTTAGAGGCTCTGAGGAAAAAAGGAAATGTGTTAGATATAAGTTATAGAATAGACTGTTATGTAGCATTACAAATTTGCTATTAAATACATACTTTAGGGGGCACAGTGATAATGGATAATTTAAAGATATTATTTAAAATTATTTTAAGGAAGAGAAAATAGACAGTTCAGTTGTGGTTCAAACATCAGCCTCTTACACATACAACTTAAATATCTAAATTTAAACACAGTGAACTAGCTCAGTTTCTGAAAGATCTAAAATCACTGGTGAATTTAAGGAGGTATCCCAGGGCCTGTAACACACAACCCTCCTAGCACCAAAACCCCTGTGTTGACTCTGGGCAGTCAAATCACCCCAACTTGATTTTGAGGGCTGCAGAGGATTGATGATAACTAGGTTTCTTCCTGACTACAAACATCTTGCTCAAAATCCTAAAAATTAAGGCAGTACATTAAGCTCAAAAACTTAGTAGTATCGCAAGCCCTGAAAATCAACAGGCAAGTTCAGGAGCATTGTTTCAGATTCCCTTTCTTTGCTGCCTGAGTTCACATTAGTGCCTTGTTTTGAGAAGAAGTAGTCCAGAAATAAACTGAGAAAAGGTGAGCACCTCGAGCAGCGAAGATATGGCTGGTGATCGTAGTTTTTGGTATGCATGGTGGCCATGAAAAGTCATGAGTCTCTGCAGAAGTCAACAAGTGACTGGTATGCTTGCAAATATGCTTTTCATTTCCTAATTTTTTGTGGATAGAAATTCACTGGACTGTATATTAATATGGAGAGTTCCTAATACTTCCCAGCAAATTGCGTATCTTTGTATTTTTAAAAAGGTATTTTAAGGATTCAGTGGGAAAGGTCTACTGCATAAGAGAGAGAGTAGGCTAAATCATGATGAGGGTTTATGAGCAGCCACTGACATAAAAAAAAATTATGTACTAGCAGCAGCTACAGGTGAGCATTTGTATTCCATTGTTCAAGAGTTTGCCAATGGACAATTACTGGGTTATACAGTTTTTCTTGTGAGATGTAGCTGCAAAAAATTACCCACCATTCTTTTATTATTTATTTTATAAATTTCCAGTTGCTTCAGATCTTTTCAGGATACACTCCTCTAACAAATGAAGTGAACCTCAGCAGTGAGTTTTTTTGAGTTATCCATCAGCTGCTACTGTTGAATCTTCAGATGGTGCTAAATTCTGCACCGTCCCTACAGGCAGGTAAAGAAAGCAAAAAACATCATAACATAAAATTAGACTAACACTACACAGAAGGCCCAAAGATGAGCCATGTTTGAAACTGTTCAGTGATGCCATTTTCTATGTCCATTTGAAAACACTGTGTTAAGCCAAATACAGCTGTGATGTCTTTCTCAGCATATTTCAGCAATCTGAATTAGACTTTGACCAAGCTATTCCAGATGCCAGAAATGGAAAACGGGTAACAAGATTCCTCTGTGTCCATCCTGTGATCATCTAAGGAACAGAAGTCTAGTTTTGACACCTGTATAATGTTACCACTCTCAGGACCTTTCCACATTACATCCACCCCCTATAGACTGAGCTTCTCCAACAGCAGTATTTTGCAGTGAGACAGTAGCTTTTTGCTTTCAGAATCTCCCTCCCATTTGGGAAATTCTCCTAGAAAACACCTCCTTCATTCTCCCTTTTTCATGTCATTTTCTACAACTTCCTCATGAAGGTAGGTGAAGGGGCAGGCACTGATCTCTTATCTGTGGTGACCAGTGACAGGACCTGAGGGAAAGGCCTGAAGTTGTGTCAGAGGAGGTTTAGGTTGGATATTAGAATAATATTCTCCACCCAGAGAGTAGTTGGGTACTGGAACAAGCTCCCCAGGGAAGTGGTCACAGAACCAAGCCTGCCAGAACTCAAGAAGCATTTGGGTAATACTGCCAGGCACACAGTGTGATTCCTGAGGCTGTCCTGGACAGGGCCAGGAGTTGGATTTCAATGATACTTGTCCGTCCCTTCCAAATCAGGATATTCTATGATTCTATGATTCATTAGTGCTATGCTGCAGCTCAACTAAAACATAACACAAATGAGTTCCCCTATACCAACACCAAGTGAAAGGACAGGCTGTTAAAGAATACATTCAGTGCAGGTAGCTCGGTGTGCAGCTGCAGTGCCAGTTGCAGGTTGAGCTCTGGGGGAGCAGGAGCCTCAGCTCGAGGCAAGGGGCTGTGAACTTCTGACCCTTTGCCTAACAAAGGGCACTGGGATCCGTGGCCCATCCAGGGGATCAGATACTCAGAGACATAGCAGGAGCCAATGACTTCTAGACTGTTGACGACCTCTAGACTTTCCTGTCCGTAGACTGTGGGGGTCTAAAAGGCCAAGGGTCCCTTTGTTCGGGGTCCCTCCTTGGAGATACCAGGTCAAGCTGTTATTTTGTTATTTAGTTATTGCACCCAGATTAAATTGTTTTAAGGATTTGGATACCTGATTCTCTGCTATGGGAAACCTGGTAAGGAAACCTAGTCTGACTGTGTGTGGGGTGTGTATCTGTGAAGGGGCCTTGGTCCCAGCTCAGGTGGTGCGAGCATGACTGCCATGGTGGCTCCTGGATGGTCAGAGAGGGAAGTTTCCTTAACAAAGGCTATGGCTCACTGAACCAGCACTGTTGTCTACACTGTAAGTGGTTTCTGGCCTATTTTAACATCTCTTCCAAGTAGCGGTCATGCTCCTTTAGACTTAGGACCCAAACCATGCTTCTTTCTGATAACTGAAGGGAGTATAGCACAAAATAAAGTGGCTGCAGAGCTTTAGTCATTGCATAAGTGGAGTTTAGAATTCTTAATATTATGTTTATCCCCTGAAATTGCTTCTATTTGGAGCATTTTTTGTGCTTAGAAGAGCTAATCCCATTGCTTAAAAGGCTGTATAGAGGAATACATGCTTTGTATATAATTATTCTTTTTAGCAAGTTGCCCTGTGAAAGTTACGTTGTTGAGTCCTCAAGGCACTGCATAGCAGTTTTATTAATATCTGGATGAGTACCTCCAGAAACAGAATAAAATTCTCTTCCCAGTGTTCTTTTGCTAGTCTCTCTGGTGAATGACAAAATAATTTCAATCACCTGTAACTTTACATTTTCTCACATGTCAAGTCTCTTATTACTCTTTTTATCTTTTTTTTTTTTACTTTCAGTCTGGGCAGAGATGTTGGCATTGAGTAGATCAGCAGCACAGAATTCCTGGTGCAAGGAGGAATAAAAAGTGAATTATACAGTTAGCTATACTGGTCTGTAGGTTTCCATTAAACAGATGTCTCTGGTTTGCTATCATTCACTGTAATTGCAGTGTCTGGAAAGTTGACTTTCCCTTGAGACTAATCTATTTTAAGTTCAATGGATCAGGAGAAGCTTTTGAATGATTTGTAAAATTCTTTACACTTAACTTCTTAAGTCCAAGGAAAGACAATACTGTGTACTATACATACTTCTTAGTGCAGAATTATTAGAATATGGAGACAAATCGTTGTGAGAATTTCCACAGGCAATGGATTACCACACACACATATAATCATAGAGATACTAATTGTTTTCAGAGATGGCATTTAGAAAAAAATAGCTAATTTAGTTACAGTTGTAATTATATTCTTTCTATTTTGCTATATTTTCCATGTTTTACTGTCAGCTCTGGAAGAACTATCAAGGCAATCAAAAGTTGCTGCAGAGAGTTTCAGACATGCTCTGAAGGAAAGAATGTTATACTTTAAGGCATTTTTGGCATTTTGTCCAAATATATATGGTGTAAATAAGCTAAAGGACCAGTCTTTTCTTCTGGGCTCATTTCTTCACTGAAATAACTTAAAGAGATTATTAGAAGTTCTAAACTAATTAAAAAAAACTCAGAAGAGGATATCCATTATGCCCTGAAATCTCTAGTAGGCAAAAATTACATCCTTCTTACCTAGACATATAAACTATTTCAACTCCATGAAACATGGTAACCAAACAACAGTTAGAAAGGTAATCTAAAATCTCATTTCTGTGGCTGCCGTAATGACTATGACTAGTGTAATCTCTGTTCAGGTCTCAAAATCAACACAAGATTCATACAATACATCAGTGGCATACTTAACACCTTACTTACGCCTCTGAATATCATATAGATTAAGATAAGAGCCCTACATTATGTTCATGGTCAATGCCAATAGAATGAAAGCAGTGGTAAAAAATCAGTGGTTTAAATTCTTTAATCAAAAGTGAAGAGTAACCAACTTTCAATATAAAAAAAAAAAGCCACAGAATATATACAATTCTTGGCCCATAATATTAACTACATTAATTCTTGAGAGAGAGAGAAAAAAACCCAAGTAACAGTTATTATACGTGTTTCTTAATCCATGGCTGATAGCTGCATATCTGCCCTGTGAAGAGAACTATGTAAAAAATGAAGAATATTTGCTTTCAGTCTTCATAATGGAGCATGCTCAGACCTTTCAGACTCCATCTCGCTTTCATTTTTCATGTTGCCTAGGAAGCCAATAGAATAAGAAGCCTAAAGGGTATTAAGAAAGCCTGGTGTTAAACAGATGCATGAATGGGCAGTGAAGTACATCACCTACATTCCAGTGACAAGACTTGAAATGCACCCAGTCTTCTAAATAGCTGTGTTCAGAAATCAGAAGCACTGGGAGATACTCCATATCTTGGGTCTTTAGCACTTCAGGTTAAACACAGCACATGTGTCTCTTTATGAAAGAAGAGGAAAATTATTACACTCGAAGACTGCTATTAAATCTGAAACTCTGAACCCTAATTTAACAAAAACTAATGTTCCACCTCGCCTTCTCTTAGCACCACTATACACACACGTCCTTGAAAGGGTACTGAGAGCTTCCCCATGAGGATGCAAAGCACATTAGGACCTTCCACCAGTGATCTCACAAAACACTCTATATCCCACTGAAGGTCTGTTCAGTCATGCCCAAGCATGGCAGTTCTGGTCTGCTCTGTGGTGCTTTTGGCTGCTCCAGAGGCTGAACTTGCAAAAGGCAATGACATCTGAGTCAATTAGCGAGGTCACTTCATAGGCATTGTTCTATGGCCAGTGTCATATGTGTAGACTTTGCCAGCTTTTCACATAGTTTATGACAGACCATGGTAGGAAAGAGAAGCATACCCACCACAGCAGCCTTGGGCAGTGGTAATAGTCACAGCTGAACATCAGACCCACCATGGTCTGATGTAATCAAGAATTGCCACCATCAAAACTGTACTTGGATTTTTGTGTTTGCATGAGAGAACAAGGCTTCTTCATATTGCTGTTTGTGTAGATGCACATTAAACACATTTGCTCAATCTGTCCCAGTATTCCCACCAACACAATCAACATATGTGCCAATAATGCTTCTAAAGGCATTTTTCTATACTGTTAGCATTAAACTTCTTTGGAGATCATTCTTTCTTCCTTTTCTCTTAGGATTGGATCTTCTTTTAACTCAAGATGTTTCTCCATATCTGGCTGTGTGAATGAGACTTTGAATGATTGACTGCAACAGCAGTACAGTAATGGAGGGAATCACTAGGGGGATGTTGGAGCAGACAGCTGCTATATTATTTTGAACAGGCAGTTTTCCTTATAAATATTTACTGTATTGAAAAACAGACAGCTATTGTAGCAGTGATCTGGAAAAAATTTTGAAAAATCACTGGGATTTTCCCTCTGAGACCAACATCAAATGCTGTAACGGAATATATTTATGGTCCAGTATTGCACAAAATTTGGGGTCAACCTGTATTTGGGAAAAAACTTCTAGTAAAGCACTGTATTTTTAAAGTGAGGAGGTCAATGTGACTTTGGTTTGAACAGATATTTCAGGGCTCCTACATATTGTTCACAAATTTAACCCAACCTGAGACATATGCCTAACAAAATTGGCCAAATGTCCCTTTTATATAAAGGGGCCTTCACAGCCCTCACTACAGCTGACTTGACTTACACTAGTGGAAGATTTGATCCAGCAGCAGAGATTAGTAAATTTATTAAGAAATAATTAAAATTTTTTCTGAAAATTGCTGATACTTTTACTAGCAACTTCTGAACATCTTAAATATAATAAACCATTTCTAATAGCCCTACCAAACAAAGATTACTTGAAAAAAATCACACTAGGAAATTTCAAGAGCTAAATATTTGAGCCGTAATTTAGTTGCTGTTGTTGTTGTTTTAAAATTGGCTCCTTCATTATGTAAAATGCTGTACATATGAGATAATTGACTTTTCCTGTAATTAAACCTGCAATTAAAAAAATGTTATCATCACTTAAATAACTGCTTGGGAAACAATCGGATGAAAAGACGAGCTGAAAGCCAATGAATGATCTTTTCTCAGAGTGTGAATAACAACAACGTTTCATAGTCTGTCAGTCTCAGTACCAGCAAGCTTGTCTTTGAAAATGCTTCCATTTTTCAAGCTGTTAGAGGGATTGCTATAGATCCTGGGGGCATATGCCTGAAAGAAAGATCATAATTCAGCAATAGGAGGTCTGCTTATCTCACTCAACAGTGAGCTGGCAGAGGACGAGACCCACACTTTGTTTACAGGGGGAATAAACAGCATACTTTCTTGGTGCCTGCATGGGCTGTGAACCCCCTTGGTACAGAAGTGAGGGAAGGATGGAAGAGCGAGGCACAGACTGTGAGGAAAAAACTGTGCATAAGTATGTAGGTGTGTAATAAGTGGGACTCTTCACACCTTCAAAAAATAAAAAGAATCTGCCTCATCCATACAGTATCCCTTGATCTCATTGTTAAACTGTATTTGTAGGTTTCTATTGAAATGTCATTCAGGAAATACCATTCAGCTTCCCTTGACACAGAAAGAGGGAGGACACTATTAAGTGACCTGTGTGATGAAAGGAAAGTTTTATTTCTAACGATTTTATATTATTTCTAATTAAACTGAGATAATTACAAAAGACATGGGGAAAATGAGAAGAGAGGGGAAAAAAAAGAGAGAGACAGAGAGAAGAAATTGAATCCTATTTATAACACACTCTTCATAGAGCTAAATTCTTCTATGCCTTCTTATTTTGAAGTGATTTGGTCTACTTGCAAAATATTCCTCTGAAGGAACCACAAAGGTGCAAAAGAGGTTAAACTGATTATAGCATGATTTAGGTAGTAAGAAATGGTAATTTCACCCTTTTAGCAGAAATGTATTTAAAATCTAATTAAATGGTTTATTTTAATTTGGATTTACAGGTGACATTCACCAGACAGAAAGATCAGTAATTACACTAGTTGACTGCTACAGTGCTAAGAAAACCAAACCAAAGTGTTCACTGAAAAAGAAAGATACATTTTGCTTTGACTTGTGATTTTCTCTATACATTTCCAAAGGGTTTCTTGTTTGGATATTACGAGAAAATAGATAGAAAAGAAAAAAAAGTATTTTATTTAAATATTAAAAAAATAGCATTATATTAACATTTTAAAAACTGAAGATAAAAATTATTATTTATATTCTGCTACCTGTGGTCCAAAAACTAATTTGGCTTGAACATACTTGTAAAGGTCTTTAATAATTTGATAAAGTAAATATTTCTATTTTCCTTTCTTCGCATTTTTTTCCTCCATCAAAGCTAAATTAATGTAAAGCAGTTTTAACTGTTTTAAATAATCAGCTTGTCTGTCTCAGTTCTTCATGAAAGATAATGAAGTGTATTTGATCACAAGGTTCATTAAAAATGATTACATAAAAAAAAAGGAAAGTCGTTCCAAATAGTGTTGCTAATTGGAAAAGATGAATTGTCATATGACTGAAGTTTGGATCCAAGTTGAGAGTCAAAGAAAATGTGTAACAATTTGTTTTCCCATATGCATTGGTTTGTGTGATGTTATGACATTAACAAGTCCCTCAGTTATATCAACTTTCATTTCACTGTGTGATGTTGAAATAATTTACATTTTTCAAAATTACATTTGAGTTTCTGAGTATGAATTACCCAAAAAAGTAATTGGCTGTTTAGAAATTGATGTTTCTAATAATGAAACAAGTGTTGAATCATTTCATTTTTTCAGCATCAGTTATATTTTTCATAGGATTTCTGAATTGAGCATGTCACGCCACTGATATCCCTTTTAAATTGAATTAGAGAAAAAATGGTACCTGGAGAAAGTGACTGTTTTTCATATTTCATCTGCATAGCTAATGTCAACAGAGTAACAAATAGTATGCTTTCTTTAACTCATCATGGGCAAATATTGCTTGAATAGCCCTACAGTCCTCACAGAAGCCACACCTCTGTTTAGGTTTGCAGAATTGACTATCACATAACACCACTACTTTTTCAGAGGAAAGCAAGTCTTGACTTTTCAGCCATAATAAAAAGATATTGCTGTAATAAGAATACTCACGAGCTAACATATAAGATACCTAAAATAATCAGGTAAGGTAAATGCTAGGGAGAAAGGAGAACATGTGGTCAAAAGGAGATCTCCTCTGAAACTTGTAGCAAGACTTCAGCCTATGGAGATTAGATTACAGCAGGAACATATGTTGAATAAAATTTACTTCCTCAGCAAACTACAAACCACTTTTGAGTACAGGTGGGCAATAGGACTGTGAGTCCCCTTCCAAAACCTATCAATCCTAAACACCTTGTCAGTACAGAATGAATGACATACCTCTCTCCATTGTGCTAGAGAAATTTTAGACAGCAAACTTACCACATCTGCACAGATGATGGGTGAGATGAATCCTGATTGGTCTGTGCTCTTTTTTGGGGGGGTTGCAGCAAGTCATCGATATTCAGTTAACTGCTAAGGATCTACAGAGAAAAGGAGAATAGATTTCCTTTTGAAGACTGGATTAGGTGGAGTTTTGGGAAAACAAGCTTGATCAAACAAAGGTGTGAAAGTACTACTTTTCTTGTGCAGAATATGTGTTTGATTACTCTTTTAAAAAAATTGCATCTGTGTTATGCATCAGCTGCCTTCTCTGTTAAATGGATGTACCGTGAGGTTCTGTGGGGCTGTTCAAGGCTAATTTACAAAATTAGTTTGCAAAGTAATTAACTACTTTAGAAAGAAATGTTATTAATTGATTTATCTTTAAGAGATGGGAGTGTATAATAGTATTGAAGACTCTAATCAAAGAGCGACAAAATAAAATACTGTGAAAAGAAAATTTATTCTGCCTTTCAAGAATTTGTTGTATTGTATGTAGTTACAACTGATACTATGAAACAAGCAGGAAATTAGGTCACTCATAGTATTTTTCAAGTTAAATTTTACAGGAAATAAACTCAATTCTAATGCTTTTAAGCACCTGAAACTTGATTGTTCATTACCTTGGCCTTGAGTGATGGTACTTTTTGGAACACAGTTTGTACAAGGTAATGACAATACAAGATACAAGAGTGTAGAGTTCAGTCATTGCATCCTAAAGCTTTGAATCTCAAACAGTCTCTCTGTAAGCAATTTTTTCTCCCAGAATATTCTGTGGGTATAAATATTATTAAACAGGCATTAGACAGAAGAATAACTTACAGATAGAAATGGTACTGCTGATTCTAATTTGAGGAAAGAAAAAAATATTGACAGAATGCATCAGTTGGTGTCACTTGCATCACCAAACTGCAGAGGATATCTCTACAACTGAAACTGTTAAGAACTTTGTTGGGATCCAGGGAATCATTAAATATCCTGGGACATTGGGAGAACTGCTTCATATTACTCAAAAACAGTTTCTGCAGAGAAACATCTAGACAGTGTGCCATTGTAGGCAGATGCTCTGAAGAGGCATGGTGCACTGAATATTAACATCATTTCACACATTCCCAAGATGTATGCAATTACCTCAGGGAGAGGAGCTGGGAATGTGAGGTCTCAAGGGCTTAGATAATGACATAAAATAAATTGCAACGATTACCCATGTATTTTTCCAAGAGACATATTATTTAAAACCTGTCTAGGCTTTCGAGAATGTAAGACAGAGGAATGTCCACTTTATGAAATTGCTATTAATGTGTGACCTAGAGTTGAAGACAAGGTTAATTATAGGTTTTAAACAGAAGTATCATTCTGGTTTAATATCACTACCCAGGCCTTAAATATTGAAGTAAGTCACATTTTTCAGGGACAATTGACTTTGAATGAAGAATGGCGGGGCTCTGATCTTTGCTGACCCTACTGACTCCCATTGTGTAATCCATAGCAACAACGTTGCTACAGCAACCAGGGAACACGTTGTAAAATATGATAAGACCATGAAATCTGATGTCAAACTTTCATGAGATGCAAAATTGCAAATAACTTCCTGAATCAGGTTTATTAAATGATTGATATATTGCATATATCAATGGGTCAATCTGAAATGAACAGGGAACAATGGAATGAATAAAATGAATAATGGAAGGCAAGCTGATCTTACTGAACACTTTATTGTTCTAGTCAAATATTTGGTGCTTTAGACAATTATCCTCAAAATGTGCATCTTTACTAAAGTTTTTGTTCTCTTGAGCTTTTTCTCTCATCTGGATCTAGTAGACAATCAGATACACTTGATCTAATTCCATGGAGTTATTCCTAAATTAGATGGAGAAGAAGATACAACAGCAACCAGTGCTGTGTGAATGAGAGGGAATTATTCAGGATATTGTATACAGGTTTTTTGCCTTGTCTACAAGCTAATTTTTCGTCACAATAGTTTACATCCATCCAACCAGCATGTAATTTACGTGAATGTTCACAAATACAATAGACAAGCTGGAAACATTAAATTATACTTTCTGACAAAGAAAAATTATTTTTGACCACAACATTCTTCAGAACAAAAGCATAATAGCATGTTATAACTTTTAACAATAAATATTAAAAAAAAAATCAATAAAATATAACTCCACTGAGGCTGAACTATCAGCAATTTTTAAAAGACTGTTTTATCAAGAGCACAACAACAATCTGAGAACAAAAGTCCTATTCATTAGAAAAAAGTTCTTGCTTCTCAATCCTCACAACATTTGTTAATTAATATAACTTTGAGGTAATCTTAAGTACATATCACTGAATAGATGGATTGGACTATACATATTATAATAGGCTCAATAGCTACAAAGCACAACACAAGGATTTTTTTTTAGGGATCAGAAGGACTTACACTAATCAGTTTCATACAGTTTTTTCCTAGGTTTCACAATAGGTAAAGCTGGATATTTCAGAAGAAGCTGTAAACTCCTTTCATTGTATGCAGTCATAGACTGCTATACCCTAAACCTAAATTTTTGCCAAAGCACAGATATCCTAAACCTAAATTTTTGCCAAAGCACAGATGGCGATCTACTTTTTTACCCAAGTACGTTTGATGGCTTCTGTAATTTGAATCTCTTTTGTTAGTACAGCTACTCAACAAGAAGTGCCTTTCTCTGGAAGTTCTGTCTGTATATTAATCACTTGTGATGCTCTACTGCACATAATATGCTGTAGACATTCTGCCTCTATAGGAGATTTTAAAAGTAAGTTCATCAGACATACTAACCTTGCTAACATCTGCACCTCTAAAGACAATTTTTTGATATGGAAAGTTCAGAGATGATCGTACAAATCACAAATTCAAACAATAGTGATCCTATTATCAGATAAAATGGTATGAAAACTAAAAACTTTATTGTTCAGTTCCTTTTATGGCTCTTTTGTCCTTTTCTTAAGGCTGTCATGTGAAAAAAAAAAAAAGAAATTCTCTAAAATTACTCACTTTTTCACTAAACATATGAAAATTGATCATGCACTTCTAGAAGGAGTTTTCCTTTTTATAAACTAACATTCATATTTATGACTTCTGAAAACAGAACAATATAGTATTTTGGCTTTCAACTAAAGACTAAAAAAACCCAGTACTTTATTTTACAAAAAATCGGTACTTCTCAACCGGCTCTATCTTTCCTATAGTTATCTACCACAGAAGTTTTATTGGAAACATAGATTGTCTCTGTAAACTAATTGAACCAGGTAAGCAAAATAATTTGATTTTATGGCTGAAATTCTAAAGCTGACATAAAATTTAAACTGTTTGTGAAATCCAGCTGCAAACTCAGATATATTATTGAATATATATATATATGTTTGTTGGGTTTTTTTAAAACAAAGGCAAGACATTCATAGCTTTTCTCTCCTGAATTATGTTCACCGTTTGGTAATACAGGAAAATTTTCTGGGAGATCTGTTTACAGGAAAGAAAAAAAAAAAGGAAGAAAAAAAGTGTCCATGTCTATTAGCTGGAATTACAACAATACTTCTTTCAGTGAGGTCAGTTTCAAAGTAGAAAATCCCTCAACAATCTCTTTCTTTCACTTTGACTCTACATTTCTATAGGGTCTGAAGTCACTTTAGTTAGGTTAAAAAATTGCATTAAACTGAAATTTTGTTGGAAAAGCAGGGTTTCTTTAGGCTTAGATATAGGAAGGTGTGATTAATAGTTCTTCACTGTTGAGCATCCCCTTCTGCTGCAGAAAGGACCGTGAGTGAGTCCTGTATCTCATCAGCAAAGGACATCACCGAAGAAAGTATTGATGTTCCCAGCAGCTAATAAGGGCTGTTCTGGCCTGTGGGGCAGGTGTGATGTGATCACTAATCTCAAGTGGCTACCAACTCCTGACTAGACAACTATCACTCTCCATTGTACACTCTATAAAGAGTGTACCTGACCATCCAAACTAGAGGAACCTATTGGCATATGTGTCAGCACCTTGCCTGCTCACGTGCCTTGTTTTTCCTCACAGAGAGAGACATATCTAATTAAAATAGAGGTACAAACACTTGCCTAGATGATTTTTGTGGTATGGATTTCCAGTTCTAGAAAGCATTTAGTTTTCTTGTTTCCTGAGCTGAAATGATCTGAGACAGTCATAAACAGTCTTCAATTCCCTATAGAGCATATAAGTCTGGGATTTCAGTCTTACAAGATCAAGCCATATGCCATTTATTTCAATTAACTTCCCATACTCCAGATTTTCCTACCAGTCTGATGGGAATTACTCATCCATTTTGCTCCCTCACATTCCTGGATGCACACACACATACACGCATACATGCACTCATGCAGGAGTTCACACACAGACTCTCTTGTATTGGAGATTCAGAGGCAGCAGGAACACCTAAATTAAGAAGTACACCCCTGCTCCTTCCAAAAGCAGTCCAGAATCTGAAGATCTACTACTTCTTGCTACTGATTCATATAGTCTGCAACCTGTAATTCACAAGCTTTATTTTCTTTACCTGAGCTAAAATTAGTCACAAAATGTCCTAAGAGGGTTAAACTATTTTCAGCCGCTATAGTTTACTTTATAGATGATTTTTTGTCTACACAATTTTCTCTAATTTCACTCCCTGTTAGGAGTAGTATTCTGTGTGAAAGCAAGCAAAAGTAATTGTTATGTTTATTCCCCTTATGTTTCCTGCTCCACTGGCATCAGAAGAAACTTAGTCACTAAGCTCAGAGGATGTTGGATCCAGCCCTAAACAGGCTCATGTATGGCAATAACATAGTTTCCTCTTGTTTTGAATGGCATTTCTCCTTCTTTCTATTAGTGTCCATCCAACACATCAAAGACCAATTGTGTCAAGGCAGGTTATAGCTATAAAGAACATAATCCCCACCCGCAAAGTTTAAGGCTGAAGCTATGACCTATTTTAGCTAAAAAAAAACCAAAATGGGCTTCACAGGTGTCAGAATTCCTCTACAATCAAGCTCTAATCTTTGTTTTGCAAGAGTGAAATAACAACAAAAGCAATTTATCTGTAAAATGATGAGTTGACTCTTGTCAGGTTTGTGTTAAAACAAGACTTATGTAGGTATTTTTGAATGTATTTTTAATCATGGACTTTTAATTCTTTACATATGTGAGGCAGGGAGGGAATATTGATATTATTTGCTTGTTTCATCTACTTTCCAGGCTCATTTATTTTATCAGTTGAAAAGCTGGAAAATGATCTTATGACTAAATAATTTCATGTTTATCATTAACATTATTTCATAATAATAGCCAGTTCCCATGATACTGTTCTAATTCTGATAATGTTGATAGAAGAAGTTGGAAATATTTACATTAAGCTATCTAATAATTCTCTTCATTCAAAGACATTGTCAAATGTATAAAGCACTTTTTAATAAACTGGCGTAACAAATATTCTTCATAGCGCATAGTTCTCTTGCACAGAGAGATGTTAAGCTTTTTTTACGTGTTCTATATTTTCATAGGTTTATATAGCTTAGTTTTGTATGTAAGCATTGGTTCTGGAAAAAACAAATCATAAATAAATTATATTCCTATTAAACTGTAAGATCTTTAGAGCTGACATTCCTGTTTTAATCTGAGGGAGGATTTACAAGAACACTGGTGCTGGTGCACCAATACTAAGCAATTATCACCTCTAGTTTCCTTGGATTTTCCCTATTTTGTAACTTGTTGTTATCAAATAGGCTTGCAGAGTCAGAGTGAGTCTTTATCTTGTGGACTATGTAGGCAACTTTGATTTTTTGAAAGCAATTTTTGTGGCAATTAAATTTTGATGATCTGTCAGACATATGTAGCCAGTAATGTAATTGGCTCTAATTTAAAAAATAATAATTTTTGCTGTACCAGTAGCCAAAAAAAACAAAGAGGGGGGACAAAGGGTCAAAATTGGAGCCAACTGCCTTTCCTCAGGAAAAGCCTGTAGTTGAGACAAGGGGAAATCATATATGAGAATCATTTTCTCACTCTATATATAAAGAAAGAGAAACTTTACTGTGAAAATATTAGCCATGAGGTTGTTTCTGACAGATGCCCTAACATCCTGATTTCAGCACAGGCCAATGTAATGTTTTTGAACTCTACCTCATTTCAATATATATTTACTCAGAGACGGGAGAATTACAGCAAAATGTAATATTCAGAGTTTTTATTATAATTTTAGAGTACGGAATATGCAGATAGTC
Organism: Pseudopipra pipra; assembly: GCF_036250125.1. Taxonomy (NCBI): domain Eukaryota; kingdom Metazoa; phylum Chordata; class Aves; order Passeriformes; family Pipridae; genus Pseudopipra; species Pseudopipra pipra. Next base: position 82,611,636 of record NC_087550.1, read on the forward strand.
ATCATCTAAATCATTACCCAATAGTGTTGGGCAAGTAGCAATCACAAGATTTAATATGTGCACAAAAGTTTCACATTAAAATCTAAGGGACTGTATAGTACCTCTCACTAAAAGGAAAATGAGAGGAAAAGAATAATAAAAACTATGTGGAGAGAGCTGTAAATAATTATGCTTTTGTTTGCCCTTGATTGCCCCTTTATATCCATAAAACTCTGCCCATCTTCAAGAGGCTGCTGTTTTTTGTGACAGTGTGTAGCAGAAGAGGAGAGTCACTGCTCCCACTTGAGGAAACTGGATTTTTGTTCTTCCAGGTTTCTTTGTTGTGTATTTATATGGTTTCACTTTAGGTATAGCCCCCTGAAATAGGAATAAGGAAGCACTTTTCTTCACAGTATATACATGTATAACACAGTATACACAAGGCCCTTTACTCCTTAACTTAGTGCAGCCCTTCTGCATTGGTTTCAGACGGGAAAAAACCCACAATAGGTTTTAATTATTCCTGTTGGAGCTTGCACTGGAAAAGATGTGCTTCAATTGACACAGATCTTCATGATTTCTGCAGTATTTTTTTCGTATGCCTCATTTCAAAAAAATCAAGAGTTCTCCATGTCTCCATATCACATGTGGCTCTTGGAGCAAGAACTAGTTTGTGTCTCAGGCAACAAAAGGACCTCACTACTCGTGTGAACCTCTCCAGCTCTGGCCTGTGGGGTGCTCCAACAGGAGCTGAGGCTGCTGATCTTTCTCATCTCTATATCTCTGCAACACTTCAGAGTGGAGATCTGGCTATCAACAGATACTGTGAGAAGTGGGTTTCTGATATTTCCTACTGAAGTCTTACCTTTACCAAAAAGAAACCTCTCCCCCACACTGGAGAGGGCCCTGAATTTGCCTTTGCATCCTCAAGCTCCACAGAGTCGATGACTGCATTCACCATCTTTTCACCTCAGCTTGTCATTTAATGGCAGGATACACATAAAACCCCTCAAATATGTATTTTAAAAACAGTCTGGGTAGATCTTCCCCCACAGCTTTTTTTTTTTTTTGTTAATTTTGTTTATTTTAAATTAAGGCTGAAATACAACAATATATACAATGTTTAAGGAGAAAAATTCTGCTGCGAGTCAAAAAAAGGGAAAAAAATCAGAAGAGTATCTTATTGTTTGTTCCAGAAAGATCTCACGGAGATGACCAACTTCACCTGGCATTGTCAGAGTCAGCTTTTTAAAAAAAAAAAAAAAAGTAAGAAGTAAATCTGGTTTACAGTTAGCTCCTTATGCTGTTTTTGAAAATCCTGTCTCACCAGAGTTTAACTCATTGCTTAACAGTTGTGAAATGGAGTTTAAAGAAACATCATTGATTAATATGGTACAAACTGATACACCAATCTCCACTTTCAGATTGTTTCAGATCATTGTTTCTGATCATTGTTTCAGATATTCAATAGGGGTCTGGAATAGACAAAATGAAGAGGCGCTGAAGATCTAGATTTATTTCTCTAGGGATTTCTTGGACACCCTATTAGGCTTCCTGAGATGCAAAGAAAGGGAAAATAAAAGTTTCGCACAGCCCGAAACACAATAATCAGAAAAGGATATCATAATCAGAAGTTGAAAATGAAGTTACTGTTAAGGTTTGGCCACCCAAGGGATTTGCAAGACATTCAAGACAGAAATGTTTTTGTCATTCTCACAACCAAGGAAGTCAGAAAAGCCACTGTTCATCGAGGATAATGTAATCCAAACATAACCTTTAGAATACTCATAGTACCATGGTGTTTAACAGTGTTGTGTGACTTTGATTGCCCTGAGTTTGTGTAACCATCCTGAGTTTAAAAGGCTTGGTTTTTAGAGGATGAAGCTGAGGCATGTGAAACCACTAATTCAAAAATCTCAATTTTCTAGCATATACAGCAACACCTTAAAAAAATGAAGTTCTGCCATCAGTTATCTGAGACTGCTTCCTAATTATCTCGCTGTTCCTAGGATGTGGCTGCTCAGAAGTGAGTTCCCTGAAGCACAGAGCTATCTGGACTATCTTAACATAGTTAGCTCAGACATCATTACTACTGCAGTGGAAGCAGTCCCAGTTAATTTCTCCTCCCCATCAGAGCAAATTGCTCTAACTTGAGAAAAGATAGTAACAGAATAAGAAATTGCCAGTATCTGTAGACATGGTGAACAACCTCCTCTTAAAGTTAGCTTTTAATGTGGGCACAGCAAATCATCAAGAGCATTTGTGTAATCTACTGGGGATTTTTCAAGTGATGTCAGTTTTTCAGGTATGCAATAAAACTCTTTTTTTTGCCCATGAAGGGATGAAATGCTGAGGCAAAACTGAACATTTATAAATGTTATCATTCATGGTACTGAAAGATCAAGTAGTAGAACTAAAGAGACAAGCAGATGCACTTAAAAAAAATCAATGCATATAAAATATTTTTTTGATGACACATTCCTAGTTTTAGACTCCAAAGAGGTGACGGGAGAGGGAGACCAGCTGCAGGGATGGAAAAGATAAGTGAACCAGAGATAAGGTACAAGAGAAACAGGATAATATAAAAGATAATGATTGAGTAATTGTGAAGATAGATATTAAGAGAGGAAGGAAGCATGGCAAAAACACTGAATACAGTAACAGGGTCTAATATATCAACTACTGGATGTCATAGATGGTGAATCAGAAATTTTAATATAACATTTGAAAATAAATAAGAAAAGAAGTGACAGAAAAATGTAATACAGGCTGAAATATTTTCCACTAGAGGAAAAATGAAATCATAGAAAGGAGCATTGAGAGAGGCATTACAAATAAGAAAAAATATGGAAGGAAAAACATTGTGATTTTTTCCCTTTAATTAAGTCATCTTTGCTCTTTATTTTTTGTCTTGGTCATCAATAGTTGCTGCTTATTAATGAATATATATTTTTTTTACTGTATTGTTATTACAAATCTGTGTTCCATTAATTGCTGCTTTTGTTTCATAGGTGCATTGCTGCTAGGAAGAATTTCATAAAGACTACCTTTGTTAGCAGGTACCCTCAGTGCCAAATTTACCCCTCAGGTATTAGCCTCCCACTGGTGGGTAGAACTGCACACACAACCTCATCCAAGGACAAGTCCAACCAGGTAAACACTACACTGTGTGACAAACAATTCCTATCAAGATATTAGGACATGTGACACACCTTCATGGCAGATTTGTCTCACTAAAAGTGAAAAGAGAGGTATTCGAGAGGAATAAGTAAAGGAGATGTCATAGAGGAGGGCCTGTTCCACAAAGCCATAGCCAGGGAATATGTATTCTAGTAGGAGTCCTTTTCGAATGAAGCATGATAAGAAGACACACTCCATTTGTATTTGAACATCACTAACCCCCAATGCCTCCATGATGACAGCACAATTGCACCAGCTAAAAATTGCATGTGATTCAACAGTTAGTTCAAAAAATGAGATGTGAAAGCTGCACCAAGGTTTGGGTTTTTTTCTTAATTATTATTATTATCCCTCTTACTGAACTTCCAAAAATAAAACCCAGTATGATCTTTATGGATGGGATGGGCTCTGCACTGCATGGCAAGGAGGGTGGTCCACAAGAAAAGTTCTATATCCAACTAAAGGTTTAAGGTATCCAGCACAGATCCTGACTTTATCATTATGCAAAGAGCTGTAATTAAATGGATCTGAAACCATGGCCCTCTATATAGAATGAAATAAAAAATATCATATTGTCCATGAATTAATCTTATTGAATTTTGACTGAGATATAGAACAGAGAACGTCGGCCTGTGCTATGTGAATGTATAGTTTTCCAGCAGAGGAGTTGTCTGCTTGTTGAAAGTAACAAGAAAAAAAAAGTTGGAATTTTCAAACTTTTTTTGTCTTTGTTCCTTCCTCTCTAAAGTAAAAAAAAAAAAAAAAAAAAAAACCAAACCAAAACCAAACAAAACAGACAAACAAAAAGAAACAAAAGCAAATCTTTTTTATAAAGAAAAGTCATTTCTTGATCTAATTTAAACTAAATCTAGTATGAGTTATTAATCTGCAAAAATAAGTCAAGCAGTGAAATTAGCTTATTCTTTTTCTTAGCATTATTATAATCACTTTCTTGGTAGCTACTTCTCACGGTTAATTCAACTGTAGATAATACCAAGCATGCAGGTGTCAGCTGATTTTTCTGAAATTTCTACATATTTTCATCAAATCGCTCCTACTGAAGCTGCCTGATAATTTGGACCCCCACACTATTCTGAAGCTCTGTAACAGCCATTGTTTGTCTTCAATACAAATGAGGCTTAAGCATCACATTACCACGGGCTTCACTCACTGCAAACTACATCTATAGTCAAGGAGACTGAAAGTTTAAAGGGTTTGAAAGTACAGGCAAAGCTGAAAGTTTTCCAGCTGAAAAGAACTTTATTTTAATAGTTTAAAACTGACAACTGTTCAGAGGACCATACCAGATTGTTAAAATGAATTTAAGCCCCCATAATATTACTATAAATTTAAGCAATAACTTATCATATGAGCCTTGATTTGGCTCTAGACTCAGGAATGAATTTCACCTGTGGTGAGTGTTGTGTGAAGGGAAAAAAATGTATGAGAAAGATTCCATGGAACGAAGCAAGCTGATAAGTTAAACAAGAGGATTGGCAGAGAGCCTGCTATGATTGGTCATATTGGATAAACAATGTGAGAAAAGTAATCTGAGATATTTTAAAAGCCATTCTAAATCCTTACCTAGAAACAAAAGAGAGATATATTACACTTTCTTTGTGTTAACCAAGAAGGAGTGAGTGTATCGTGCTTCCATTCATGCCTTTGTTGAGGCTCTGAATTTTCAAACCATACTGAATTAAAGCCAAAAGAAAATCTGAGCTCTAGAGATACAAAACAAACCGGTGATAAAGGAAAAGGCTGTAAAAGAGGATAACTATTAAATACTATTTTCCACCAATTAATATCTTAACAGATGCAGCTCTAATAGGATTAGAAAACTATAGTTTGACATGGAATCTCTGTAATATAGAGCACAAAAACCCCAAGGGCTATAGCTGAAGAAAACTGAAAATGTTGAGTTGTATGAGCTAACCAAACAGATTAATAACTAAAAAATCAACAAATATTTAATGCAAACTAAAAATATAGCATCAGATATCTTAAACTACCTTTAAAATGTTTCATTGACCTAGTATTCAAGATGTCAGGCTGCTATTTCACAGCTTGTCTGTGCTGCCAACTTCTGCAGGGATTTATCTGCTCACGCTACACAAGTACTTTTCACATCTTTGTGTGCCTGACCACACAAACTACACATCCAAGTGCAGGTTGTACGTTCATCTTCAAGCTTTTAGATGTGATTGATGCCTGTAACAATAAGTGGATTTGAAGTAAAGGTTAAATGAATTATCATATTTATCTGGACCTCTGAGCTGTTATCAAGCCTTCCACAGGCTACCATTGCACTTAGAAATGAGTATTTCAAAGTAAAAGGTTAAGGGTCTTATATAGAGAGAAAATAATCAAGTAATTGACAAATTCATTTGCTAAATCAGGTGATAAAGACAATTTATCCTTAAACGTTAGGATAGATGTAATGTTGTTTGCAAAATCCTTTATGAAACTCAGGAATATTGAATGATTTCTTTAAAACTTCATCTTTCAGTGCAAAATGCAATTCAACTTAACAAGGTAATATATATGCTTTTGAATTACTTTCCTTTTGTTTTACAGTGACATCAAATATTCTGACATAAGACTAGAATCAAGTAGAATAGAAAGCAGACGGTAACTCTGTGTGGAAAATAGCAGATTTTGGAAGTTAGGGTCACATTTGCAAGTACTCAAATATGGATTTCACTTCAGGAAATACAGTGTACAATTACAATATAAGTGTCCAAACATTACTCCTGTATGGCAACCATATTTCATACCCCCATTATGCATGATTTCTGAAACTAGTTTGAAAGCTGTATTCTAGAAATGGCCTAATTCCAAGTTGTTCTGTAGTGGATATCACTGAATATAATAAAGGCCAGTTACAGCTGAATATGAAATGACTATTATTCATGTATTTGCTGTGCTAGTGACAAGCTTACCCTGAATTCGTGGCTAAACAAAGCAAAATTTGAGGTGTGATGCAAGAAAAAACTGAGCTTATTAGTTATCTAAAGCTTATATTCTATCAGTAGTGATAATAAAATACCTTTATTCACACTTACAAAGGCTCCATCTTATTGCTTCAGTCTAAAGCACTATTTTGAGGGCATAATTGTAGTAGGGCTCATTACATAGAAACAAAGTCATCCTTCATCCTGCTCTAGCTGAGCAAAGCTTGTAAAAATGAACTGTAACTAGAAAAAAAATGTTGCAACTTATCCAAGTCTAACAATACAGACCTTCTTGCAGAGTATGAATGCATAATATGAAAAATATATGATAGGCTACCTGGTTTTACTTGTTTTTAATACTCGGTGCTTTTTATAAATAAATGGCTATTAACCTGAAAAAGAGCAGCTGTGACATATTGTCCACCTTTTTTTTTCCCAAGTATTAATTTAATAAATTTTAATTAAATACAAGCATCTGAGGATTAGAGGACCGTGCACATGAAAGTACATACTATGGCATATACATGTGTATACATAATTTTTAGGGGAGGCTCAGTACACCTGCAAATGAAAGATAAGGTCTAATTTGAGGGTTCTAATTTCCATCTAATTTGAAGCTAAACCAATAAATAAATGAAACATAAGTTGGGGTAAAATTAGGTACATGATTTCTGGACCAAGCTGTCTTTTCCTCTCCAGCAATCCATAATGCTCCACAGGAACAACAGGAGTTAACTATTTCAGCCATGGACAAAAATGGCTGAATCAGTATTTCTGAATGTTAGTGATTAACTTTATTTCACTCCGTGCCAGGGGAGCTTATTGGAGTTAATTATTACTTTTCATCAGAAAAATTAAATATTTGAAGTCTTCCAAGTAAAACTTTCCAGAGTTCTCCTAAGGGAATCCCATTATCATTATTATTGTTTTTTTGACAGCCCACTGTGTGAAACAGACTTATCATTTCATTATTCCAAGACATTAAATTGCTCAGTGGAGTGAGCACATTCCCCTCTTGCTTTGTTGAGTCATGCAGTATCTATGCATGGTTTGCAAAATTCCTTTATCTCTGGTAACCTCTGTGACCCAACCTAGTGACTGACTGACACCTTCACTTTGTGGGGTTAAGATACCTCCAGGCTTTCACTTTGAGGAGCTTTTGTAAACTGTTCTTTTAAAAGTTGACCAAGGCCTTCACAATTATGAAGTATATCAGGAACAACTTCTGCCTTTTTAAGTTCTTGCACAAGAGCCTAGTGTCAATGAAACCTAAAAGAGTGCCTAAATGAGCTCAATTACAAAAAGAGATAAACATTGCAACTGTGGTGTTTAAACTGACCTGCGATTACCTGAATTGAATCCAACACAGATACGCGCCACACTAAAAGTTCCAGTATCCTCTGGTAGATTACTTAAACCCTGGCAACTCAACAAACATTTTCGTTTTAATTTTATCAAAATTATGACCCAGTTCAAATCGTCCCATTTTCATCATCTGAGTTGGAAACATCAGCTGATAATGTTGTCAGTAACATCAGCTCTCCTAGCCACAAAGTGGATAGCCCTGAGCAATGGTGCCTTCTCTCAATTAGCACTTTGCTTGCAAAGTTGGCCCATGTGTAAATTGGCACGAACTCTCATTGAGCTAAATCAGATGAGACTGAGCAGCCAAACACATAAGAAGAGATGGTATTTATCCTGATCAATCTGCAAAAATAAAGTGAAAAAAAAGGCAATTTTTTTTTTTTTTTTTTTTTTCTTTTCAGAAATCAGTAGTACAAAAATCTGCTTAATCATTCTGCCTCAGGGAAAAGCTGTATGCATAAAGATGTGGACTTGATTAGTTTGGACTTGATTTTTTGACACAAATGTTCAAATACAAATCTAAAGGGGAACAAAAAAATATGTACCATCATCTAATTTTTGGCTATGCATGAAAGATACATGTTTAAAATGAGACATAAATGCAGTTACTTATTTTTCAATCCATTCTTTCACTTATATCCTTCTGAAATTACATAATATTTTATAGTGTGAGCACACCTAAAAAATGAAGAGACAAAGGGAAGCTAGTAGTTCCGTGCTTACCCACAGTAGTTGACTATTGCCTTAAGAAAAGTAAGAGACATTGCACAAAACAAATTAACAGAAAACAGCAGCCATAATCCTCCTGTAAAAGGTAATGTAAACCTACAGCCACAAAGCACTGAAGGGCTTTTGAATCACATGGTTAGTCTTGTGGTAATGTATATGTGTTTCTTTGAAACAAGGTGGCACTCATATATAGTACCGTGACATTTTTGTGTAAACAAAAAAAAAGAAACTATTTATGGAAAATAGAATAACAAAAATATAATAGAATAGCAACAACAACAAAAAAGTTGATCTGTTCTATACCAGGTGTATATACTATTACAAAATGAGTAAGGAATCAAATACAGTCAATAGAACAGGACTGCTTTCCACCTTTCCAGTACCCTGGACCTTAGTGGTCAAAATCTTTAGGATATTTCTGATCAGTTCAGACTAGTTTTTAATATCTTGGTACCACACTCTGTGAACAGCCATGTTGATTTCAAGCTGCCTGTACAGGGAATAAGGAACTAAGAGGACACAAGCTGGATTTCTGCAGAACATTGCTCCCTGCCTACCATAATTTCCTCATGCATTACTCTTGCTGAATCTGTACACTGTAGCCCTCATGTGCCAAATCCACCCCATTTTGCACCACAAACTTCCCTCCTTGTCCTTCTTAGGTAATACCTCCCATCTGCACTACTAGCTCTTTAAATTCCTGATCTCCTGATGAAACTATTCCTTGCTGCAGCATTGCACTGTGATAACTGATGATGAGATAGGTGACAGGCATGACTGTTTTTCTGGATTCTGTTTCCTTTCCTGAGGCCAGCATGAGTGGAAAAATCAAAGTGGTTGTCATGATTTTCTAATTACTTATAAATACAATTTTTCAGGTCTAAGATTTATTGAAAGTTATATTTTATATTAGATGTCACTACAAAAGAGGATTTTTAGGCTTGATGATTTTGTTGTTTGTTATGTTTTCAAATGTCCAGCAAAGGAAACTAAGAACATGGACATCTTCCTTAGCTACTCAGTAGCATTTTGGGTTGGTATTTCCTAGATACATTTACACTTAAAATGGTACAGTATTTTTCTTTATTTTATTAGTGATTATACTCCTCTCATTTTCCTTCTGAACTTTCTTTTCTACAAGCTTCCTCAAAGGCAGTCAAGTCTGCAAGTTCCCTTTTATTTCTTAATTCCAAAAGGGAATATAGGAAGCGCCTGCTCTGCTCTTTATTAATGCATAGTTTACAGCACAGATAATCCACATGATCCAAGGAACAAAAACACCCACTTAATGCAGGTGTGTGGCTGAGTTTCACTGCGCTGCCAGAAATCTAACACGGGCCTTGAGATTTATTTTCACTGGATAAATATGCAACCCTTCAAATGATTTTGCATTCAATGTATCACTAATTTATAAAAGTAAATAAATAAACAGAAAGCTGGCACTTGCCACTTAGAATCTTTGAAAAGCCTTGGTACTATAATGATTTATCTTGCTTAACAAGGGGAAAATAATGCCTAGTATGCAGTTGTTAACACTTCCTATAAACCTCTAAACCAATCTTTTTTTGCTCAGTGACAAGAAATCTTCACAGGTTTTTCACACAAAATCTCTAAGCAGCTATCCAAGATCTGCAGGTTTTTTCATCCAAGGTTCTTTCTCCTTCTGTTTGCTATTCTACTTGGCTCTGCTCTTATGTGTTAATAAGAGGTGCTATTCTAAACCAAAAAGTTTAATCAAAAGCGTATAAATTTGCTGATGTGATGGTATATCAAACACAACGGCTGCTAGAGCAGGGAACCCAGAGCATTCTGTAATGTACTGCGCTGGATGATGTCCATGCTTCATTATTGCATCTCAGAAACAAATTCTCTATAACTTGACATAATTAAAAATTAAAAAATGGGGAAGGAAAAAAATCTAAACATGAGTAATAAAAGCTTGTTTCCTGATCTGACGTGGTTCTTTCATGATACTGTCTCTCCATCTACTCCTGGTTACCTGCTGCTCTGCAAGGGGCTGTTAGCTCAGGTGGAGTAGTTATGTGAGCACAGGGAGACAACTGAGACCACTGGGTACTGTGACTTTTTTTTAACTTTCATCTGTGCCCTACAGTGAGCCCTCTCATAACCAGAAATATTAGAATGCTAGAATACTAACCTTGGGTAAAGGCTATTCGAATGCAACTTTATTGTTTCTCGACAATGGCCCCAAGTATTCATACCATGCAATACCTATTGCATGGTATGCAATACTATTAAGTATATTTCTTCTGTGGAATCATACCTGGCTTTACATCATGGTTGTACTCATGTTTGACTGTACCTACTGAGATCCCAAAACGAGGATTCCTCTTACCTCATTAGACCTGACCATGTGTGTGCACAACACACGGGAAGAAGAAGAGACTCGGGATTGCCAGTAGCCTGTATTCTTAGTAGAAACCTTATCTTCTGACTGAAAAAGCAGCACAGTATTCTTTTGACACTACTCCCTCTCGCCTTCAAATGAAAGTGTTGGAAAGACAACTTCTACCTACTCATTTTAATACATTTTAATCTTCTACCTTACTTTGCCACACTTATTTAAGCTTACTCCACAAGTCCTCCCATTGATGTTATTAAAATGTCAGCATACAGTGATCAGGCTACTTTGAAGAACTTTCCTGGAAAAAAAAATGGAGCAATTTTATCTGCATTTTGTCATCTCATGTAGATAAAAAAAAGCCCCTTCAAATAAATGCCCAATAGAACAGGTATCATAAGAAATTATGTGGGCAGATAACTATGTTAATTTGCTGTCATGATTATTATTGCCTTTTACTAGTCCTAAACTGTTGCCCATGGAGACAGACAAGTAATTTTCCCTTCACAAACATGAAATACTCTTCATGTTAATAGATTTCTAAAATAGAGGTAGTCACAATACAATAAATGTTGCAAGCAATGCATGACTGTCTTTTGGCTCACAACAGATATTAGTATCTGTGTGTCACAAAAAGTTTGGCCTTGGTACGGTGCAGAACACTGTGTGTGACTACATTAGACAGCTGGGAAAGGGTTTTTTGCATAAGATATATTATGTAGCAGTATTAGCTTCATGATGTTTTTTGTAACATTCCTCTATCTTCTATTGTTTACAATTCTCCATTGCTATGTCACATTTCTCAGCAGATTGTACTACTTTCGAGACTGGGCTTGTGTCTAGCTGATGCATCTCTAAGGTATCTATGATACCACAGGGATGTCATAAGTACCTATTTTTAATCCTTTCTTCTCCCTAATCATACTCTCAATTCTGTTTATTAACTGCCACTCTTCAGAAATCCTGGTCTTGAAGATTTGTCACTTCCCTGTTTCTCTGTGGTGTTATATGCTACCTTCAATTCAAGTAACTAAATTAAGTCAGTGGCACCCAGTTTCTCATTCTGGGTTTTCACCTACTGCTTCAAGGCAGAAAAAAAGAGCAGTTCTCCCCAGTCTGCAGCTGTCAGCTAATTATCTCTGGTCTGTCAGCAGAAAATTTAAAGAAATACTCTTCTTTTCTTTTCTTTTCTTTTCTTTTCTTTTCTTTTCTTTTCTTTTCTTTTCTTTTCTTTTCTTTTCTTTTCTTTTCTTTCCTTTCCTTTCCTTTCCTTTCCTTTCCTTTCCTTTCCTTTCCTTTCCTTTCCTTTCCTTTCCTTTCCTTTCCTTTCCTTTCCTTTCCTTTCCTTTCCTTTCCTTTCCTTTCCTTTCCTTTCCTTTCCTTTCCTTTCCTTTCCTTTCCTTTCCTTTCCTTTCCTTTCCTTTCCTTTCCTTTCCTTTCCTTTCCTTTCCTTTCCTTTCCTTTCCTTTCCTTTCCTTTCCTTTCCTTTCCTTTCCTTTCCTTTCCTTTCCTTTCCTTTCCTTTCCTTTCCTTTCCTTTCCTTTCCTTTCCTTTCCTTTCCTTTCCTTTCCTTTCCTTTCCTTTCCTTTCCTTTCCTTTCCTTTCCTTTTCCTTTTCCTTTTCCTTTTCCTTTTCTTTTCCTTTTCCTTTTCTTTTCTTTTCCTTTTCTTTTTCTTTTTCTTTTTTCTTTTCCTTTTCTTTTTCTTTTTCTTTTTTCTTTTCTGCCACAGTCCAAGTGTTCTCCATTTAATTTTCAATTTAACAATACTGACTTCAGAATCTGTACATAATAGAGGAATTTAGTTGGGTAGGGTATGATTCACCTAACTCTTTTCCCCAAGTGTCAGGTGGGGAATTCACACACCACTTGAGTCTCTGGATTCCACTACAGAAGTCAGACACCTAAAATTTAGGTTTGAGCATTACCATGCCCACAACTCTTTTTGCATCTGAGGCACAAAGACCTACCTCAGCTGTGCCTAAGGCTGCTTTTCCCTCCCACACCCCTTCAGACTGAGGTTTCCTGCCCTACCTTAGCAAATAAATGGATGAAGGGCATTAAAGATACAGAGTCAGAGTCTCTCCTTCATTCAGATTATAAGTGTTCAACATGGTGCCTCTGATTTTAGGGGAAATTCAGCCTCATTTCTGAGGATAGAGAGATTTCCAAAAGCAGGAGAAGTTTGATAAGAACTCTAGATGTATTAACAAGATAAGAAGCTTATTTTTCCTCTTCACAGCAGCAGGAAGGAATTAAAAAAGCAATTAGTTCAATAGGTGACAGTTTCCCTTAATGACCCACGTAAATATGAAGTAATAAGGTCATCCAAAGTTTACACCTATACTATTTAAACACACTGAAAGAAGCATATGGAGCAATGCTGAATTCTCTGTTGACCTAGCAGTAATTTTACTCATGTTGCCATGGGGAATACACTGTCTATTAATTAGTTAATATTTTTTGCATTAGTATGTAAATAGACATTTCTAGGTTAAATCAATCATTCGTCAAAGATCTGATGGGTCGGCCATGTCCTTGTCAAAGAAAATGGTTAACACTGCATTAAACAGCTAAAAATTTTTGTCTCTGTTAATGGAAAAGAGATAGAAATCTGTACAAATCTCATGGACAGATAATTCTAAAATAACAAGACAAACCAGCAAGGCTTTTGTACACTTCTTTTCCACCTTGTAGTGGAGAACTGAAAGCAGTTGTAGACACCTAAGAAACTAAAGCCCATGGAAAAAACATATGGTACAGGATCTATCATGTGACTGCCTGGATGCAAAATACTGAAGACATCTGAAAATGTCATCTGTGGATCTTGACTGTTGGTGGGAACATCTCTCACCCAGAGCTAAGCTTTTTGAAGTGCAAGGCCTCAGCTGTTTCCCTGGCACTTCCTGCTGACATCCTTGTCTTTGATGCCAGCACCAGCTCTGCCTCTTTTAGGATAAAGTACTTGTCTTTAACATGAGGACAGATTTTTATGTAAATCTTAAACGATTTTTAACTCTTGTTCTGTTTTTTTTCCACAGTTTGTAATGTCATTTGGCTTAATACATTTGGAACTGTGACTGTTATAAAATAAATTACTCCAAGTACTCCAGTGGGATAGTATTTTCTTCAGCTATTGTACACTTTGCAAAAATTGTCCCCACTGCCTGACCATTTGGTATAAGCCAGCTTCTTCTGGCTCTTAGGGGTAGAAACTGCACAGGTAAGTTAATTTCACAGATATGTTTACAGCATTCTTTCTTTCTTCCTTTATTCTTGTTGAGAAAAAGAAGGCTATTGATTTCCCATTATTTCTTTTCCACTGTTCTAATTTTATGCCCTTTTTGTTATATGAACCTCAGGAGGATCTAAAACCACAGTGCTGAAAGAGTTAAGCAGGTTTTAAGCAGAGAAAATATGTGTCCTGACTTGTTGATGCTTTTAAAACGCCACCTAAAAATCAGTGTAGAGGAGTCAGCACTGGCTCTGTCACTGAACATAGACAGTAATACTTTGCAAAGAGCACTTTATTGTTCCAGTGCACTAAAAGTGTCTTTTTAAACATCTGGAGCCATGAAAGCTGTTCAACTGAGACTGTTCATTACAGGAGGAGGCAGGGATGGCAAGCAGCCATGGGATCAACAATGTAACACCTGGTTTCTGACCTAAAGTGGCTAAGAAACTGAAGATCTCATCATTGGCAGCCACAGCTTCCCTGCAACATGATCTCCTCTCTGATATATTTGTCTAGTGCTCCTTTTAGGCCTCCTGTAGGCTTTTGCTTGAGAAAAAAAAAAAAACCCTCTGAATTCTTTCTTTCCCTGTAGAAACTAACTGGCAGAGAGATAAAAAACAGAGTATGAAAGACAGTAAATGGATCTCAGCAGGAGAAGCCCCGTTCCCCTTACAATGACCAGCCAGTGTGTCTGTTGCTCCAGTGCAGAAATTCAAGTCTTGTCTTTAAAATCACCAGGCATCTTCTAGACCTCATGGATTCCCTAATTTTTCCTCCAGTTCCATATTATAGCATTCACGCTTCCTGCTACAGGGGTCTAACCATATCAAATGTTTCTCAGTCTGCCAGAAGGCTTCCTTACAAGTACCGTATATTTGTTTCAGTCTTACACACTTCCATACATTTTTTGGTATAGACATGTACAAAGTCAGTGGGAATTATGTCTGTGTACGGCAGAGCTGAATGCAGCCCCAGATTTATTGTGTCATCCAGTATTTGTAACACAATAGCATTTGTCAAAGTGCCAATGTGAAGTGCAAGTGGATTTCAAACAGCTGTAGCGCTGCCATATGCTGCCCTTTGGTTAAGCCATGACTTAAAGTTCAGCTTCCCATTTAGAGCAAAAATTGACAGATTCATCTCTTTTGGATCTTCAGAAGCAGTCAGGCTCTTTGCTGTGCCTTTTCTTATCTAAACACATCTAATGGGCGTTGCTGACACCTCCCCCTGACCTTGGACCCAGCGGGTGCCTTGATTTCTGAAAAAAAGAAACCTCCTCATGGAGTCCGCTGTCTACCATTAGTGAAGTGCGTGGGATCTCAGCTCAAGCCAAAAGCTCAGAGGACAGCTTACAAACAGCCACATTGCCAGTAAGACCTGATTTCCCACTTAGGACACGTGCTGAATTGGGACAATGTCAGAGACCTCAAACAAGATTTAAGCTCTACAGGTGGCCTTGCAGTCTCTTCTGAGACATGAGCCATACCTCCATATTAAAGGGGACTTCCCTAAATGTCAGGTTTTGGGATATCCTTGATCTACCTCTCTTATTTAACAACAACAGGATAATGCCTCTGCATGTAACTGGCAAGGCTGGGTGAGTAGTGTTACAGCCTGACTCCCTAGACCACTGGTTTGTGAATTTTAGTATACTAGAGGCTCTTCTGAATAATAGCAGTTCACCTACCAAAAGTGATAGAACGCCAAGAGAAATGAATGACAGACTCAAGACACCTGGCAGGGCACTAACCTGAAATCATAGATCCATACCTCTGTTCTGAGTCACGTTGGCTGTGTATGTAAACCTTGGACTCCTATGCCCCTGGTGAATGACCTAAACTGTGTGTTTTCAGAGATGATGGAGATGGTGACAGTCTGGTTGCAAGCAGGGATCTTTAGTACTTGGGAAAGGACGCAGACTTAGCTCAAAGTGTGGTCTGTCTAAAAAAGATGGATTGAGAAATAAAGCAAATTGTTAGTACAGCAGTGATTCATGTGGTTTGTGAGGAAAAAAATGAGTTAATAGGCTTATTTGAAAACACAGTTTTATGCAATAGGTTGGAAGATACAACAACAGAATATTCAGAGAAATATTTTCCATTAATATATTATAAAGGAAACATCCTGATTTTGCTATAGAGAAACATAGGTAGAAACCTCTTAAGATTGGTGACTGCAGCCAAAAATATAATCCTCTCCTTCTGGATAGGATACCTAAGAGGTGCTGAGCAGTTTCAAATCCTACTACTATTAATGCAAGCTTAAAGTGCTTTATCACCATCCAAGATGTTTTACAGGAATGGTTTCCCACAATGCTGTGGGCACAACAATTGGCCATGATGGCATCCAAACTGTTCCTCATGCAGTTCCTCTTCAGCTTTTCTAAGATTATCCTATAAGAAAAAGACAAGCAGTTTCAACTAGCAAACTATATATTACCTCTTTCTTTCTTTTTAAGGGACGAAGTAGAACTAAAGGAGAGTTCACAGTACAAAAACAATAATTTTGTTTGGGGCATGGAAAATTCACTAAATGGAAATAGACTGAGAAGCATGGGTACCATAAGAAAGAGAATGAGATGAATGAGTGTTATCTTTTTTTTTATAAGGTAGAAATATGCTAAGAGGTGATAGAACTTAGGAGCTGATTTCTCTGTCTCGGAAGGAATAGAGAAAGTTTCAAAGGTGGAAAGCTAAAAACTGATCAAAGAAAACACTCTTTTATATGATGTGTGACTGAACCATAAAACTCACCTCTACATAAAGACACTCAGGTCTGGAATTTACGGAGATTAAAAAAGATCAGAATTTCAACACTCATTAAGAGAGCTCAGAGCTCTGATTTTCAGAGCCTTTAAAATAAAAGAACTTGGTACACTCAGTGATACACACTTAAAATAGCTGGCAACGGATAGGATATTTGCAAGAGCCATTATTTCTGTGGAACTCAGAAATGTTACTAAATGGGTCTTATATTTGATAGGGATTTAATTGCCACCTGATTTATGTCTGTCAATTGGTTGGTAATCAGAGGCCAAATTCTTCAGGGCCCAGAAATAAGTCAGCTGCATCAACAAAAAATTCCACTTCAGGCTAAAGAAGTCCCATTTGGATCAGACACTGTTCTAGAAGCCTGCAGTAACGTTAAGTGGAGCCATCAAATAATAAATAGGAAGTATAAGCCTTCACAGATCTCCTTCTGTGACCCAGAAACAGCCTCTACAGAGAAGCCAATGACTACCTCCGAGTCTGCAGAAGATGCTGCTGTGACAGTCACAGCTGTTTATCCCTGCCTCCACGATTCTTACCACCTGTGAAACTTCCAAGGGTTTAATTAAGGCGGATCCTACTCATTGTTCCTTGCAAATCATGTCTGGCAGAGCACTCAGCAGCGGGACAACAGATGAGCTAATGCATGCCAAAAGCCCCGGATCAACCTCCACGTGCTGTGCCTTCCTTACATGTTCAGCCCCCTTCCAAGAAATCTTTTGAATTCCAAGCAGTTGCTGTCACAGCCGTGTACACAAAGCTGAATGAATGAGCCTCATCACTTTCAGCTTCAGTCCTGTGTCTGACACACTTGGTGCCACAGCAAGAGCCGTGTGAAACTCCTGCCTCGTGCAACATGGAGCAGCTCTTCTCTTTGAGAAGGGGTAATCAAAGTGCTGGGGATTGAGACTTTGCCACCTCCTCTCCACCTCCCTGCGGAAGCCTGAACAGCCCACATTAATCCCTCACTGCTGGTGACTAAAAGAGAGAAAATAAAATCAGCCTGTCTAACTTTCGTGGCAGTGATGAGGTTTTTCTGGAGCAAGGTGTGCTGGTTTTGCAATCTGTTAGTAGCATGACACAGCTAAAATGCAACGGTAAGATATCTCTCAAAAAACTGATGCAAAAATGAGTCTTCCAAGACTCATCTGGATGCTTGTAGGCATCTATTAATGGTGTCTTGAGCAAGAGGACTCTGTGGGAACACTGCAAGTAGCCAGCTACACAGGGAAACAAAAGTGTTGGAAAACTTGATAAATATAGTTCTGATGCTATCTTTGAAATATTTAGGCTGGGTGAAAAATCTGAAGCAAAAACATGTGCTGTTTTAAAATGCAACACTAGAACAGAGTGGAGGGAAACTGACAAAAGGGATTTATGTCTCTCCTGCAGGAACAATGTCTCAGTATAAATTCCTTGTATTTTGTGTAATCACATAGGTTACACCTACTAGTGGTCAAAGTATCCAGACTTCTGTTTTATCACTGCTCATCAGAAGAGATCGAAAGGACAAAGCTACATAAAAAAGCCCCAAGCTGGCTGCCACCTGACTGGTGCACTGGCAGTAAAACCAACAGCACTTTCTGCTTCCTGCCTTAAGGAAATGAAACAAAACCAGATATTGTTTATTGCCAAAAATGATTCTGTCTTCCAAATATGCTCGTTCAATTTTGAGCTGCACATCAACAAGTGCTTCTTAATTCTGCTCAAATGATGCTTTCCAAAGTGAACTGCTTACACTTTTCTGAAAAGAGATTTTAACAGATTTAATAATTTTTCTTAAATGACAAGAAACGAGACAAAACCATCTGAGATATTTTTAGTTTAATGTATTGATGAATGGAAATATAAAACCAAGTGGATTGAAATGAGTTATATTTAAATTGTATTTAGGAATTTTACTGCATGCTATTTTCTTTCAGATGCAATTGAATAAATACAAAAGGAAGAGATAAAGCCACATAAAAATTCAAACTAAAGCTGATTGAAAAATAAGGGGCTTATAAGAAAACACACTCTTGATACAAGGATTGCTCCTGTGTTCCATCAGAACTTTATTTTTTTTTCAGGAAACAGTTGTCACTGGCTGAAATCCAGAGCCAGCCATATAAAGAGGAAAGCCTAGCGCAACATTTGAAAAGAAACTTTCACGGTGAGCAACAAAAGCTTTGTCTTGAAATGAAACCTTATCTGGAAAGGTACAAAGCGCCAGCAAAGGCTTTGGGATGGGCAGGGCTGGCATACTGAGCAGGTGATCAGGGCATGGCATCAGGGTACACCATAAACAGGCTGAAGGAAAACAGCCATCCTTTTCTAAACAGTAGAAATTCGAGAAAAGACCTCCAGACCCAGCCATATGGATCTCTACAGCTTGGGCACTGTTTTGAGGCTTAGAAAATTCACATGTGCTTTGTTTGTTATGCACAAAAAGAAAACATAAGACATAATGAAGGAAAGAGTGTGAAGCAAAAGCAGCACGTGCAATTATTTTCAGCTCTTGCACCATCATTTGAATCTCCCCAAATCCTGGGATTTTTCAGAGTGACGTAAAGAACTCTTTTGGCCTTCTGGCCTTACATCCTACCATATTCCTCATGGTGATGAAGGCTATCATGCTATTGATTCTGCATAATTACTAAATTATTCATGTGATCATATGCTTCCAATAGCTGAGTTTAAAGACAATCAAAATTAGATATGCTGATTGAATTAGGAGATTTGAAAGCACTGGGAACATGGCATGTGGGGGATGAACAGATACTGACAGGGCACAGCTGACCTGCTGGTTACACATATGGAATAGAATTGAACAAAAAAGTAGGAAGGAATGAGTTTAAGTATTAAAGAGAGGACAAAAAGACACATTAAAATGTGAACAATTTTTATTACACGTTTTCTAGTAATCCAACCTACTTTTAATGAACAGATACAGCAAATTGCTGACAATGTTCAATAAACTACAAATAACAATTTTTATGGCATTTAATAGCAGTCTTTTATAAAAGCAAGTAATTGTTGGTATGTTTTTGAGTACAGTCTTCATAATATTCAGAACAACACTCTTATAAAGCATTTTCTCATAGCTAAGAGCTATAATAAAATCTGTATAAGTATTGCTTATGCATGTGCAATTCTGAACTGTGATAAGTAGGATCAGATATCAAACTGAACTATGTTAATTCATATCCACTGAAGGTCTGATCTAGAAGAAACTATCCTCCCACGTCCAATGGATTCTCTACATTATTAATTTAATAATTGCATTTCAGCAGTCTAAGCACATGAGACTCTGTCAATGCACTTATGAAAACACAAGTCCTATTCCAGGGGTCATGACAGCTTTGTACAAGGTTCTTTGCTATTTGGAATTTGAATAGTCCTACAGTTATTCAATTCTTGCAGATCTTTGATCTCTTTTTCACAGGATCCCAGGTTGCAGAAAACACTGAATTCTGGTCTGGGTTCTCCACCCCATCTAAGCTCTGTCTTCTTTCAGTGTCTAGCAGAACAACCTGGGCTGATCTCCTCACCTACCTGAAACAACAACCAATACTTACCAAATACTACACTTATTTGCCTTTCATCTGTCAACATTTTTCTTCTGCTTGCTGAGACCTGTTTTACACCAAAGTCTTTCCCAGAGCTGTTTCTCTACCTCCCTCCAAAGCTGTCACCTTACTCTGATTTCTCCCTGGGATTTTGTCATTGCAGATGTTCCCAGCCTCCTCCTCAGAAAGTCAGCACCCTCTCACACACCTTCCCTCTCCTTGCCTCCTCCCTCTGCTCCACAGGCCTTTCTCCAGGAGCAGCCACTTGCAGCTCCCCCACCTCATCCTCACCGTGCATGGTCAGGCTCTTGGCCCTCCTTCTCAAGAGCGTTTGCTATGGATTACATTATCCTTTAATTAAGCATCAAAGTATTACGAGTCACGTGAAAGACAGATATTATTTTGTGTCATAGACAATAGCTCAGTCAGCTGAATCCAGCACCATTTGGATTATGAATGGTACAGTCATGAATACACTGTGGTATGTGCTCCAATACTCATCTTTTTCCAAACCAAATATTGCTTGATTTCTGGTGTGATTCTTCATGTAATGACATGCCAACTGCATAAGGAGTATGTTTGGTGTTTTCAAACCCCGGGATTTTTGCCCACCAAAATTTGTATTGTGGTCATGAAGATGAAGAGTGTCACTTAGAAAGACCGAGTTTTCATTGTCCTTTGTTTTGCTAACCACTACAAAATTTTAAGCTTTTCTGCAAAAAGAAAATTTACAGTGCCCATAGAATCAAAACGAGTGTGCTGCTGACTGAGCGAGCATTTGATCAATGCATCACAGAAAAGCTAAAGAGACAGGCCAAAGAAGAGGTATAACATTTTAAACCTAGGCAGTAACACTGTTATGCTTAATTTGTGAGGCACTATTTTATGTAACAGATCTTATTCCACTCTAGATGGATAACAACTGTGAATTGTAATTTTATTTTCCACTTAGTGGAGCCTATTGACTTGGACTAGATCTTGCCAGAGAACCAGTTTTGTCATAAAGGCAGTAAATTCTGTGCTCATTTTGTGTTTGTTTGATAATTAATAGTGCAGTGTTAGCAGCAGGACAAAATACAAGCATGATTTTTTTTCCTCTGGAAGATATAAAAGATATAAGTCAATGACCTTATGCTGAGCATCTAAGGCACATATCTTTTACTAAAATGAGTTCAGCAGATTCAATGGAGGTTCTTTTCTGTTTGGGAAGGTATGTGTGCAAGGCACTCCCATTAACCAAGCATCCTTGGCCCCAAGCACAAATATACAGATAGTTATGCTGGCAACCATTTTTTCCCCCAGTGGAGACACGGTTTATAGCAACACTGATTTTCCCTTATTGCTATAACAGTGACAAAAATAGGTGTCCATGGGTGTCAGTATACATGCTAGTTATAAATATAAGAAAAGAATTATATATTTGTTTGAAAAAAGAGGCACAGTAATAAAAATGCCATGTAAACTTGACACTACCTTTTTATCAGCATCTTCCTGTATTTACCAACGCTTAAAATAAAAACAATAGCCTTAGCCTTCACTAAGCTAGAGCCACAGCTCTAACAGATGGCTGTGCCAGACAAGCTTTCAGCATAGACCAGACCTGAGCACCTCACAGCAAATTAACAACATGGGAACCCTCACGCCAACTCACCGAGATGAGCAAGTGAAATCCTGTGTGAAAGTGCGAAGCAGGGAGTAAAAGCTCAGTCTAGCCAAAGATCTGTGTGCTCAGAGAACACAAGTCTACCTCCTTTCAAGTAACTTACAGACATAAATGGAGGATTAGGCCCCAGTGATTTACTGAGATGCCAGAGGATGTTCATAGGCTCCACTGTGAGCACACACGCCTTCTGCTGGACCAAGTCAGTCTCCCAAGGACATCTGTAGCAGTCAGAAGGTAAGTGCCACAGTGTGACTTTCCTTTTAAGGTCAACTTCCAGCACAGATTCTGTAAACTGGATCTCTAAAATGAGTTCCATCAGCAAACTGTCATGCTAGTCTAACCATCCCCCAGTTTGAGATTTGCTGTATGTGCTATTTCAGAGTACTTGTGCCACCGCGACATGCTAAGTGCCTTTGCCATACAGTCATGTTTTTCTGATTATTCACAAAAGAACAAATAATTTGACAAATGGGAATTGCATGACCCATACTGTGAATAGCCAGTTGCCTTTCTTCAATGAAAATTTTATGACAAATTGGCATCTGCTGTTAAAGTGACAAATGCATCTTTGCCCTCTGTAGATCTTCCCACCTGTTACTCCATGGATGATCATGCCATTTACGTGCTGCTAACAAACTGAATGGTGCTTCACTTTCAGGGTGACCAGGCTTTGTCAGAAAATTAAGGTATTATTTATTAAATGAATTTGTTATTCTAGTGAAAATTACAGCAGCACAACCATAGATCTTGTATTAAGGCTTGTGCTACCTGCACATGTTGGCCTCCATCTCCCTTAAGGTGCAGTAAAGCAGAGACAGGACAATGCAGGGCCCCACTGAAAGAACCATACAGAGATGTTTTAACTTTGCAGCATTTCTAATCCTTCATCATCCTCCTAAGGTCTTACATCTCCTGTCCCTTCCTGCTCAGCCCTGTCACCCCAGGCTTGTTGCTTCCCCTCCTCTGGAGAAGCAGTGACAACAGTATCCAGAAGGCTTCAGGTATATTTTTTTCTCTGATTCCGGTCACAGTGTAAGTCCATCCTATAATGTCTGGGAATTATTTGTGTGGTTATAATCTCACCTCCAAGATCATCCAGGCAACCAGGTTACTGCACCTGATTGGAGTTCACTGACTTCCAAGGGCGTAAGATACCCAGGTGTTTTCTAAAATCTGCTGATATATGTAAGAGAGTGTCTGGGAAAGAAGTAGGTTAACACAAGTCAGTGTATTATAAGAAGCTTTCTTTCCTATAAACAACTAGCAATCAAGTTGGAGAGATGGGGGAGAGGAGAAAGGGAGAAATGGGAGGGAGGCAGGCATGCAGGCAATCTTGGTGGCTTTCTTATTTATTTTAATCTTTTAAAAAAGAAAAAAACTGCAAAACAAAAGAAGAAAATACTTAGAAGGCAAGGTTTCCATAGGAAAAAAATATTTTATTTTTTAAGAACAAATTCAGTTTGAAACAGACGTGGAATGTGATTTTCATAATTTCCATTTTCTGGGAACTAATTGCAGTGTGGAACTAAAGCAGATTTCAAACTTATGACCGGCTAGTTTTAATACAGAACAAAACAAACAAATAAAACCAAAAACAAACAAAACAAACAAACAAAAAAAAAAAGGAAAGAAGAATATTTATAACTCAAGCATAATACTGTGTTACTTACAAACTGGACAAAGAAATTCTTAAATAAATATTCATGGTACACAATTTCAGCACAAATATGCGGCAATTTGGCAACCTTTTATATCATTTTTTCCTCAATACAGTGCAAAGGGGAATGACACTGCCTTTAAACAAGCTGTAGCTAAATACATTGCAAAATTCAAATTTTATACAAAACATCTTGCTCAGACTTTATAAAAAACCAACATTGCTCTATATACACAATCTGGTTAAGAAAAGCCTTTTTTGTCTTGTTTTCATGTGTTTTTTTTAATTATTTAAAAAGGTGAATAAGGCTACTGTAACACCCCAAATCCATATACAGTAAATCTGAACCTATTTACAGCATCTTCAGTTAGACATGATGGTGCAAATTCCAATTCAGGTGACTAGGGATGATCATACAAGCAAGGCATTTACAGTAATTTTTCAAAGCTGGACCAACGTCAAAGAAAGGAACAGTTGGTAGATTGTCATAATTCTGCACCAGACACAAAACAGACGCACAGTACATTTTTTTTCAGTTGGTTGCAGGTTGTTCTTGAGCAATTAATCTGATTATTTTTTTCACAGTTTAGTATGTAACTAGAATGTGGCCAACTGACAAAGCATAGACATGATTTAATAAAATTCAGTATCAGTAAACCCATCTTTTCCCTTCCTCCCCCTCCCCCAAAATAAAATCTTAATGACTTACAAGAGAACCTTGTATGGATGGATTCACAGAAAGGAAAGATTGTTGAAAAGAATTACATATGTACTGTAGTTAGTCACCATGGTAACCTTCCACAGAACCATGGGTTGAGATTTTTTTTGTTTTTGTTTCTCTCTTTTGGACCAACATCTCAACATAATCCTCAGGTTCAGAAAACAAAGAGAGTGATAATTTCTATAACAGATTTTTTCTTTTTTTCTTTTTTTTCAGGGGCTCACTGGACGTCTGAGAACCCTAAAATGCTGTTGCTACATTTTCTTTCCAAATCAGAAAGCAAAGTGTTACCATAGTAACATGACTATGTTAGAAATGTCTATTTGCATAGCACATATAAAAGTAGAGTTTTTTTACTTCCTCCCCAGGGTGGGAGCTTTAGGGGAACAGCCATGCTAAAGAGAAAACTTTAACCTGAAACCTCCCTCTACGAACCTCAACAAAATCTACAGAACACATCAGCCTGTAAGGCAAGGGAAATCACAACACAGAAAATAAATGCCGGCACACCTTGTCACTGTTAAATATGTGATGCAGTAACATTGACTTCTTGATATTTTGGGCCTTACATTTCCTAGTTTTCTCTTATAAGATGCTTTGGAATTTTTATTTTTTTAAATGTGCTCCCATTGTTATTTTTGGATGGCTGATTTTTTTTTTTTTTTCCCAGAAGTAGTTTATTTTTTTTAAAAATGTGTGCGTATGCATAAATATATATGCATATGTATGCATATATAAATATATATATGTGTGTATATACTTATATACACACACATTTATATATGTAAAATGATAAGAAGTTAAGACTATGTAATTGCCGCAAATGAATTTCACATCTTCTGGTGTAGATTCTGTGCAATCTCAAAATATATATTAGTAAAAAAACCAAACCAAAATAAAAAGTAAGAAAAAATGAACGAAAGAAAAAAATCTCACTTTATATCCCTTGTGTTCTATACACCTATTATAAATAAGACATATTTTCCTTCTCCATCTCAGTGTCATAATTTATTTTATTCTTATGGACTGAAAGAGGTTTGCCATATGTGCTTTCACTTTGCAACAGAGCACCAATGAACGGCTGTGTCAGTCACAGTACCTACACTCACTGTGCAGGGACAGCACAACAATAAGCCAAAGTGCCAAAAGGGTCAGTCAGAAAGAAATTCTGCCTTACTTTTAGAGATGAGAAAGGTTTTGTGGTTTGTTGCCCTTTTTTTTTTTTTCCACAACTTCACCAGTGATAGAATTAGCTCATTTGACCCGTTGGCTTATAATCTTCTTGGTCAGACTTGGCTCTCTGCTATTTTCTTAAATGCTTTCCCTATGTTTACTATAATCTGATAGTATAGCAGCTGAGTCTGCTTAAAAGTCACCCAAAGCAGACTGTGTTTTCCCTACAGCTTCAAAGCTGTGTATCTTATTGCCAGTACCACATCAGCCCTGCCCTAATATAATCCTCAGTGGCCTGCTATTGTCTTGTCTTCTCCAAGCTTGTTCACTTACTAACAATACCCCTCTGTTCTACTGTATCGAAGGTTCTATTTTTTTCTGCACACTGGTATTTGATAACCAAGAATTCCTTCAAATGCAGCCTTAATCCACTGTGCATGTTATTGTGTTTCCTACCTGCCTCTTAAAACTTAGCATACCAAAGTGCTGTGCTACCTAAATGTATTGTTTTTTACTTCCCAGCTTCTATTTTTGAGGCAGCAATATTCAACTGCAATCAGCCCTTCCCTCCACCACCCAGTCCTGCTCTTGACTTTGTTGACAGCCTAACTATTTGGCTGGAAGGCTCCTTACTATCAAACACAATTTTTATAAATGCATTACCCATTCGAGTGAGGCTGCTGTAGCAGATGGATGGAGTGCGGATCTCCAAACATTAATGTTCCATTAGTGATTCAGGAGGTGGAGTGAAAGGAAATCTTATGTGAAGGATGGCAGAGCCCTGGATAACAGAAACAAATGGAACAGTGACGGACTAAAAGCGAGAGAACTTTAACAAGTCTTACTTAGACACCAAGGTCTGTGTGACAAATCCAGTATGCACTGAGAGAGACACACAAAAGTCAGAAGATTGCATTTCAAGGTTGATATATCCTAGAGCACCTTCCCAGGATGCCTAGAGCTATTAACATCCACGGATTGCTCCATCTTCCCTTGGCTTTTGTACATGCCTGAACGCCCGCAGCACATGGCTTTGAGGATGATGAATGTAACAAGAGTACAGCAATCAGAATGGGCATCTTCTACATAAAAGTCTTCCAGCTTTTAGTGAATACTTATTCACTGAGATAGGAATTCTACAGACTAGGTAAGCTGTCCAGCTCGCGTTGGTTCCTGGAGAAAGAGCTGTTGCTTTCTCCCCCCTGTGCTTAAGTCAATGCTAGCGCACCAGGCATCATCACAAACCCCAACAGAAAGCATTTGACCAGTGAGTTTCCTCTACGACTCAACTGTACCACAGAGATGGTTGTGTGTTTTCAGACCTTGTAATAAATGTTTGCTGGACTCTGAGGAGGCATCTCTTGAACTATGTACACTGGATGTCCATAGTCGCCGCTGACCTTTTCATAGTGGGGGCAAAAGACACTGTCTGCAGTCCTTAGAGGAATGATAATGTCACTGGGCTCAGAACCATTGTTGTTGCCACTGCGTTTTGGGGTGGCTAATGTACTAAGTGATAGAGTTGTCGTGTGTTGCGGGGAATGCTTCCTGTGTCTTCTCCGGTACTTCAACAAAAGAACCACCAAAGTGATGATGATGACGATGAAAATGATGCACCCTGATGCAATCCCTGCAAATAAGGCCACCTCTGAACCCAGTATACTGGAATGCCCAGCCTTACTGCCATCTGTGCTAGATCCTGGAAAGAATGGAAATACAACAGACAAAAGTTATTGCCATCCTGCAACCCGTTTACGTTGCTTAAAAATGTGTAGAGTAAGCAACACTAGAAGAATCAACTGACAGCTAAAGTTTGACAAACCAATTACCCTGTTAGATAGCTAAATGCAAACAGCCAAAGTCAGCAATCAATATTAAACAAGACTTTGTGTCTGTTGGTCTCACTTTTGTGCTGCTCCCAAACCACTCTGTTCCATACATCATCATCCATCAATGGTGAGGACTGGCACTGACAAGGCAGCCTTTGATGCACACTGCATCTTTTAACAGATGTTGGCCAGCCCCGGGCACAAGAGAGGGGTGGGATAGGACTGGAATTGAATATAACACAAGGAAATGACAATTTGGTGCCATCACACCACCATATTATTTGTCACAAAAATTAAACAAGTGCTTACTTGACACTTTCTCTCTTGAAAGTTTGAACCAATTTCCCTCTCTTGATGCTCACTCACAATGGAAGACTGATACAGATGCTACATTCACATAATTGTTAAATCTTCCTACCAGAGCCTCTGTAGGAATCAGCGAAGCCTACTTAGCGACCACTCCATCAAAGATTCATTAGCCCAGCAACTAATGACAGAGCTAGCAAGGAAAACTTGCAGCCTTTTTCAGGAAACCCAGAACCATCTATCAGTAAGTTTTGCTTTTGTAGCATTCCCAATTCACTGAATTTTCTTCTGGACACCTTCAATCCTAAGAGTTAGGTTTTTTCTTGTTCACCTAACAAATGCAATGCATTCTGAAGGTATTTGTTTGGAATCATGTGTTTATTTTGTTTAGATAATTATTAGAAAAAAATAAATCTTTGCATTTAGTAAAAGACCAGCCATGTGTAGACTTTATATGGTCAGCTAAAAGATCAGGATATTAATTATAGATGCCTTGAAATAAACTTCATAAATGGCTGTCGAGAACCACTTGATAATGTATTATACGGGAAGAGAAAGATAGAGACTCGTTCATCTGCCACAGTACTAGATGTAAGGCAGCACTGACCGCTGTAAAGCTGCTTAGCAAACGTCCTATCCAAAAACTTTCCTGTAAATGAGTGATATTGTCACTAGATATAATGAACTTCTACAGGAGAGTGGAAGAGGGGACAGAGCGGCTGTTGCCAAAACTTGCAGCTCCAAGACACTATCAACTGGAGCATCAGAACTGGCTTATGTTTCATCTCACTATGAAAATGTTTGCTTTTCTGGCACTTTAATGGTAAAGTAAAATGCATTTGGGGACAAGGAGGAGACATCCTGGAGTCCCACCACACCTACCTGAGTGGTCCTTCACAAAAGGGCTGGTGGTGGAACTCTTCCCATTGGTGCCAGCTTCCTGCTCAGGGCGCTTGGTGGGATCCGTGTGCCGGGGCAGCCCTGCCGAGTTGGGATCTGGGGGAGAGAAAGACGACTCATGCAGCTTTGGCACTTGATGGTATGGAGCCTTACATGCCAGCTCTAAGTACCTCGTGAGACACAAATGGTTTAGCAGAAGAATCTTTATGCAAAGGACAGGAAGATATAACAACATAATTTTCCTTTTAAAACAGAATGGTTATATTAAGTTATTTCAGATGTTTAAATTGTGAGGCCATCTGCAGAAACTATAAGGACTCCTGTGACTGGTAAGAAAAGCTTTGCAGATGACATTTCAGTTTAACTGAGGAAGTTGACTGACTACTAAACCAACTTCTGCTTAGAAGAATAATTCTTTCTTCCTGCACAATAGGTTGTCTATATGTGAAAAGAGACAATGAACAAAAACCTCTCTGTAATCAGAATTCATAACAAGCAAACTATAGAAATATTAGCTTCCCTCTTTTCATGTATTTTAAATAATTTTGAGCAGCAGAGTTGTGGCTTTTGTTTTTAAAATACAAATAAAAATGACTGAAACACACTACTCCCAGGTGACCTTTCCTTCAAGGGATCTCTGCAATGAAGAGATCTTATTACGCTAACCATCCTTCTGTAGAAATCTGTCAGTAGCTGAGGAAGAGAAAACAGACTTTGCTTTCAGACTATAAGGGAGGAATGACCACACTAGACTTGACTGGCTCTCTGCTCTACACTGCTAAAAGAAGCCTGAAAGCTAAAAAGGACATTGAGACCAATCAAAGTCATTTCATGAAACAGCAGATGGTCTTTACCTTGTCCAACTTTCATGAGGATCTTCATGGTTTTTGTCTGGCATACCCCTCCCTCCTGGTTATCCAGGCCCTCCAAAGACCCATTTGATGTTGCTGATTAAAAATAAAAGAAAAATAAATAAAAATAAAAATAAATAAAAACCAGGAAATCAACAGGCAAAGTGATGTGAACATGAGTGTCTGAAAGCAGGGATCTTTCAATCTACCAGGATCTGTTCTTGTTGCTTGGGTTGACCTATGGAAAGTTGTGAAATGTTGAAAGCCAAAGGAATGAATACATTGGTAAGCTGTACAATATATACAAATGGAGGAATGTGTTATCACTGTTTCAAATTTACCCAGCAACCTTTTTTTTCCTATGCACAATTGATTGACTGACTTGGACAAAAACACAGTGCCTTGCTAATAGGTGATGGAGTCAGCTGAAAAGGAAGTTCTGGCAGGCTCAGAGAAGGAAAGCACTGAAAAATCACTCTTTCCTCCCCCAACCCCAACAATATCTTTATAATCACTATATTACACCTGCTTCCTCTATTACAAATCTCCTGCTGGATGAAGTGAATGCATACAAAAGACCCAGGTGAAAGCTAAGATTCTGAACTTATTGGAAAACCGTTTAATATTTTAAAGCACAATCTCATTTTTCTCAGCATTGAGGAGCCTCTGCCGGGATAGGTGCCAGAGGGGAATACGCTCCAGTCTCACAGAAACCTTTTAGCTCATATGAACAATAGGTTGCTTTCCCCTGTGTTTATGTCATTCTTGCTTATCTAGGTGCTGGCTGGAACCACGCAACCCTGGCACAAGCTGACACTGCCATGTGATTTGAGCACGAAGCACCACTCCCTTGGAGAACCCAAAACACTGAATCATGGTCTATGGGTGCACCGCTGCTGCCCAAGCCAGCTGTTGGTTGCAAAACAGCTGCTGGAAAATGATTTGGCAGCTCCTCAGCAGTCGGCAGGGTGGCGACTCTGCACTGTGCTGGGCACTGGCCACCGTCGGCATGTGCGGGGGTGTCCTGGGCATGGGGGCAAAGAGGGCACAATTGCACACGGTGGGCTCTGGCTTTGCTATGCAGGGAATGCACCAGAGGTTTTCCTGCCCTGATTGTTCTGAGGATGGAAATTTCACCATTATTTCTGGAGCTGTTTATCCAAGGCCCAAAACAGATATATGAGAGGGTGCATGCATGGGCATCAGCACTGGGCCACCAACTGGAGAAAACAAACGAAAAATGGGTTGTAGGGGAGCTCACTGCTTGTCATGGCTGTGGTGAAATGCTTAAGCAGCACATGCCTGCTTCTGCCCCTCTCCTTTTAGCTCATGGGCTTTACACTGTTCAGGTCTTTGTTTTTAATTCTCATTCCTTCTCTTTCACCTTCCTTGGGGATTTTCTTTCAAATGCAGTCTATGTATATTTCCTTTTTCTTCCACAATGTCTTCCTAGCCCCATGGCAGTATTTTTCTTGCTCTAATCTTCTCTCTAGCCATAAAGATATAAACCCCATACCGCTGAACCCTGCTTCCTAGCCTTTCATCTACTTCTTGTTTTTGTTCCACTTCTGACTCTTTTGTCACCAACTCGAATTACAGCCACCATACAAACTTCCCAAATTGTGCTTTCTTTTCCTAAAATTCCCTTCTCCTCATATGTGGCCCCTCCCAGTTCCTTCTCTTGTCCCCTCCCCCCTGTAAAAACATGACAACAGACGTATGGCAAAAACACTTTTTAAAATACAAAAGAGCACATTGAGTTATTTAAGATAAAAGCTGATCTGAAATTTGCCACTGCATTGCCAGGCTCAGAAAATAATGGAGACATATAGTTTTGTTTTCTTTTGGTTTTTTTTTTTGTTTTGTTTTGTTTTGTTTTTTTCCAGAGGGGAAAAAAATCAATACCAAGAACCCATCCTGGACATAAATCAAATGTGTCTTTGCTGAAAGTGTTTTTTATGATCTATTTTCCAATGTACCAGCACAAGGACAAGGAGAAAAAAAGCAGTAAATAGAAATACCAAAGCTGAGCATCAACTGAACCTACGAGTAATAAACACTGACTTTGTCTTGTGGTTTTTTGTTATTTGATTTTTTTTTTAATCGAGGCAATGGGGATTCACATCTCCTTAAACACCTTCTACTTGATTTTCATTGAATAAAGTGCTGCTTCTTCTGAACATCAATGCCTTTTTATTCTTTAAAGGGCTATCCATTTAACCCACAGAGCAGGAGACCTCAATAAGATGCAGACGATGCAGTCTGACCTCAGTACAGAATAAGAAAGTAAGATGGCAAAAAGAATGCAAAATTACTTCAAATACAGTCTCCAAACGGGAAGACTCAGATGTACAATGAGTCTGGTTGTGTGCCTACGCCAGCGCAATCTGCCTCGCTTGCTTGCTAAAAGAATGCTTTCATAGCTTTGATGTCAGATGAATGAATTTGTAGAAGTATTCACTTTTTCCACAGTTCTTCAAGGGATTTTAGGAAAGCCTACATTACAGCTCAGAGTACGGACTGCTACATCCTGAGGAATGGGGAATTTTCAAAGAGGAGTATTTCAGTGACAAAGCAAAGTTTCCATCTCAGCTTCTCCCTGTAATTAAACCGACAATTACCCAAGGCCACTGGAGGAAATTATTTTTCGAAATTCATTAAGACTATCGAAATATAACCTTGCATATCCCTAGTGTACCAGGAAGAAAGTGGGTAGCTTTAAACACATCATTTCAAGCTTTGAAAAGCTGCACAGAGAAAAAAGAAGTAATCTGGGACAGCAGAGAAAACACAGTTTCATACTGCTAATGCCCCTTGACAGTGTAGTGTGCAGAAGTCAAACAAGGGAGCAAATACAAAATATTCCTCAAACACTTGCTGCGGCCTTTCTATATCGATCTCCAAATGAAAACTACACCACTATCATGTTAGCTCTGCCACTGCATTCACACCTCTGTAGGAAAGTGACCCTTTACCAGTAGCTCTGCTCACACTGAAAGGATATTTAAAAAAGAAAAATAATAAAGTGGCCGTGATAGGAGTTTTGGGTATAAACACAGAAACATAACACAAGCTTCTTCTGTCTAAAATGGAAATTATACTCTCCAGTGTGTTTATATAATCAAATTTTAAACCTTCCATTCAGTTTATTTTTATATATGGTCTGGGGGTTTTTTTATATATACGTCTAAATATGGACATATTTTAGAGTCAATTTCTTACACATAACCCTCTGATAAGACTAGATACTACTTAAATAT
Organism: Pseudopipra pipra; assembly: GCF_036250125.1. NCBI lineage: Eukaryota > Metazoa > Chordata > Aves > Passeriformes > Pipridae > Pseudopipra > Pseudopipra pipra. The sequence continues at coordinate 82,644,114 of NC_087550.1, forward strand.
TAACATTAATAAAGATAACTAATGATTAATATGAAGTTTCTCATTAGTCTCATTAGTCTTAAATGTTCTCAGAATTCCACACTTCACAGCAATACATAGGAACCTAAAAGTAAGTAAAATGTTGCTAAACAGGTAGCAAAATATTTTTAAATCTCTTGATGGTCAGATACCTCTGGTTTTCTGAGACCTGTCCCTTTCCACTGATGTCAATTGCAAAACTAATAATTACAGTCAAAGGCACATTAAATTATTCAGTCAACAGTTAATCTGCACCAGCAAATAAGCATATATAATTGCACAAAAAATTTTAAGACTAACAAAATTGTAATAACTTATAGGCATTTTTAGTAGTAGTTTTTCAGACACTGTGTGTCTGCATTCCTTGAATACAACAGCAGCTGCCATTTCATGAAGAATGCAAGTTTAGGTTTTCAACATTCAGAAAACACTCATCTGTTATGAAATTATGGTTAAGAGTCTGCTGATACATACTTAACTTTGGAGAAGCTAGTCTATATTTTCAGTTTTGTAAAACACCGCCTTAACATATCCTCTCCCGTACACAAGGGAGAAATGAAATTATTCAGATCAAAAAACTTCATTCAGATCTGCCTGCCCTTCTTTGAAATATATGCATTATATAAAACCAAACAAAACCCCCAACAAAACCAACAAAGAAACAAACAAACAAAAAAGCCTGGAACTCATGTAAATGTTTTACATTTATTTGCTTTTAAAACTCCACAGTGCTGTTTATTGTATGAAATGTATTAGTCATAAATGCAGAGGCAGGGAATCCGTGAACGAAGCAGAGTCAGCTGACAAGAACAGTTTCTGGCTATGATTCTTATACAGTCCCCATGGAGAGGAAGTAATATTACATTTTAATATGTCTTCATTTGATTGTTATTACTCTGCCCCCCAGGAGGCTGAGCCACTGTATGGATCATGGCTGTTTTCAACCTATCAGGTTGGTAACATTGCTCTAATCAGATGGAGAATTAAGCTGCTGGATTTATGCCTGTATATAGCTTTTCATTCACAAAGAGATTAAAAATGAAGGCACAGTCACAAAAATTCAACTTCCTTCACTCCTAAAAACACATATTACAAAATGAAAAAATGCTATCACAATTACTTAAAAGAAAACACCAGCAGACAAAAATCTCAGCCTCTTAATTCTGCTACAATTATTACCTATAGTTTCATGGTTTAGGATGATGAAAAATACTACCTGTTTGCAAATCAAATGCAATATCCTTTGAACCGACACAACTTTAAAATACATGTATTTCTAGAGCTTGAATATAAAATGTACTACATAGCTGATGAGAGAAATGATGACTGTCGTACTCAATTTTCCTGTGAAAACTAAATGGACCTTAAACCACAGACTGTGGGAATGAATGAGTGATGTCAACTGATGGGCAAGGACAAAACTGGTTTTGTTCCTCCTTAGTGTGCTGGACAATAAAAGTCATTTGGCAATATATCAAAGATACATTATTGATGAGGTCATCAAAAATTAATTGCTGCTGATGTGGATCTGTTAATAGCAAATTGAGAACTACAGGTTTCTTTGGGGTGGATCAGTACTATCCAACAGCAGTGATTTTCAATATTTTTTTCATTAAATACTGTTCAAATTCTGCATCAGAAAATAGGTTTCTCAAAATCAGAACAAAATAAAATCAAATAACAAGACCCATTGCCACTTTCCCCCGCTGTGTTTATAGACGAAATGGAAAAGCCTAAACAGCAGCAAAAATCCACACAAGCTTTAGATCCAACATTAGTAAGAAGTTATTCTTAAAGCAAAGCTGCACTTGATCTCACATGCACTCTCAGGACTACTAAATGCATGTAAAATCTTTCAGGGTTTTTTATTTTATGAAGTCATAGAAAATTATTTTGGTCAGGCATCATGTGTTTGTGCTCTGATTGCTTTCATCTGCTTTTGGGTCCTTTTAATGACTCTCTAAGTAAAGCACCAAATAAATAATTCTTCTTTCCCATGAATTTAGGTAATTTATGGGACAGGTTTAAGAACACCAGAAATCACACACTGTGAAACCACAAATCACCGATCACAACATGGAGGTTGTTTCTAAACCAGTCATGGACGAAGAACAAGGTAGCTGAGTTAACAGGAAGAGTGTTTCAATTAAATGAAATTAAATTCCACCCCCTCTTAGTAGCAATGCCAGATCTGCATGGAGATCTGGAACAACAACAACAAAAAAAAAATTGTTCAGGCCACTCACCAAAGAATAGATATCTTGGCACATATTATGTTGGGTGAGCTGCAGAATGTTTAGAAAGAGGAGAAATATAATAATTTCAAATACTAGCAACTAATGGTTTATCTTTGCTTGTAGAGACAAAAAATAAGACTGACACTTAAAACTTTGCTTTTTAAAAGGGATTACATCGTCTTCCAAAATTTAATTATCAGTGGTCCCAAACCTGGACTGCAAGTGCTAAAACTTAAATACATTATGAATAGTTGCAGGGAATACTGTCAATGTGTTGACTGTGTTTTTATAAACAGATAATAAAATCACAGCTTTTCTAATGATCTTATAGAGACAAAGAAATTATCCTTAATTAAAAAAAAAAAAGATAAAAACCTGCTGAATTTGCTCAATTAGTACAATTTAGGACACCAAGACTGTAATGAAAAATATAAAAACAGTTTACCAATAATTTTGCTTTTTTTCTAATGTCTGTTTTTATTTGCCCTACTTCAAAGTCAAGGTGGCAGCAGAATTTTGAGGAGTTTCCTCTATCTAAAAATCATTCAGAAACTCTCAATCTCTCAATTTAATCCACACAATGCTTTAAATTAAGATAGATTTTTTTCCTTAAACTAAAGCTTATGCAATGTTTATAAAAACACTTGAAACCAGATTTTTTCTCTCTATCCACACGAGGCAAAAATTCAGTGTGAAGGAAAGGACAAGAATTCTTCATTCTTCTTTTTCACTTCTCATGCTTGTTTTTTAAATTAAGTCCTATATTGCATGTCTCAAGATTTATATCTAAACAGGCCCACAAATTATATTCTGCACAGCAAATAAGCAGCAATGCCCTCCCCAGTCGAGCTAAAACCAGAACAAAATGAAGTAAAATAAAACCTGGAAGAAGCAAAGGCTCTACAGTGAAACTTAGTGATTCACTTTTCTAACCACTGCTCTAAAATGTATCTTGTCCAACTGTGAATAACATGACTTATGGTACTTACTATATCATGAGCTGGGACTCATGATATAGGGGTATTTATATAATTCCCCATAAAAATCTCCACTTGTATTCATGTTAAGAGAAAGACAGATTCTATTACTGTTTCAATGTGTTTTTTTAAGGGTGCAGTGTGGGGGACACAATCAAGACAGGCCAATCAGCTCTATACTGTGATATACTTTGGTATATACCAACTGCAAAATTCTAGGCACATCTCTGGAAACCCGTAGTCTCTCCTTCCCACATTTCATGTCACCTGACAGCACAAAATAGAGAATTGTAAAGTTTTGTACATTCAGAAGGATTTTATTAATTCCAGGGAGGCATGTATAAGAAAAATACAAAAGGGGTAAAAAAAACCCCCACTTTATGTCAACAAAGCTATATGGGAAAAAGCTACAGTGAGCAAGATGGGGTTGGAAAACATCAAAAAAGCTGTGAGTCCCAACTGATTACTGCTGTGTATAATTTTAAAAACACTACCACTTTCTTGCTGCGTTAAGGAATACCACAGCTGAAGTATACTAAACAGTAAACTATTTGCTCAATTATTATCCATAAGGTCACAGCTTCCACCTACCCACAACAAAATCCTACTTGCTTCACTGCTGTCAAGTGTCCCTCTATAAAATTATCTTGGAATGATTTAGAGATTATATAAAAAAAAGCAGAAAAGCCTCTCAATCCTGTATCACTATGAATGACAATTTGAGACTTTCATTACAGTTAAGCATTTCTGAAAGTATTTCAGTTACATATTTCACATACTCTGAGAAATGTTGTCAGATAATGATCCACTGCACACATGCTTGCTTTTAGTTTACATAAACAAATTATATATTTGTGAGTGCTGAAGTAACTGTGGCAGATGTAAGCCCACTAATTACGATGTATTTAGTGTATATCAGCAAGTATGCATCTAAAACAGATTACTAGCTAGTTAACTTCACCAACCACAAACAGGTATTTTATGTAAGCTTATCCTTTCTCCCTGCACGCTACTGACAAAACCCTCTCACGGATGGGGAGGAATATCTCCCCACTACCACAGCAAGCTTTGTTTAACAGTTCAGCTGAACAGAACCAATAGAATTAGTTAGCATTCAAGTTACACTGATTGTTGCTAATGACAAGACGGCTTGATGGAAACAAAAGTAGAAGCTTTAACAGTAAATGAGGACCCACTTTATCATACAAATTCAATATCACTCTACAAGGATGTTCACCTGTCTTGAAAATCTTTCTGGTTTTTGTCTGTGGCACATGGATAAGAAAGGGTTATAGTGAAAGTTCATATTAAATAAATAACAAACCTCTTGCTCATTCTACTGTCACTAATTGCATGCAATGATATTAATGACCCAGTAATTGCTATACGAGTAGCACTGAAGTGGAAAACATCATTTTGAGGCAGAGTTCATCTCTAGGTGGTAGGACTTCACCAGTGACTGAGTTAATGCCTAGTGACAGTTTAGAACATAACACTATAGATGAGAAAATGTGCCAGTCTCATGGTTATAAGGTTATAACAGTTTAGATGGACTTGATGTTATTTGCTTTGACCACACAGAGTCCAGGAGTAACCCCAATAAAGTGTCACAGTCAGACTTTGCCCTGTAGATGAACCTCATTCCTTTCAGGGGAGATGCTCTGTACTATAACAATCTAGAGCAATTTTCCACATGTTTGCTTCAATAAAAGAATACCTTCATCTCCTGCTTTTACATGGAGGACAACAAAAGTGTGCTTTATTGCAAAACACAAAAAGCTATTTACATCATCTAACTATCCTTCAGTAACACAGAGTTTGGCACCTTAGTACCAAGATCAATTATGATACTATTGGATGACTGTGCACTTGGCAAAGATGATCAGAAGTTAAACACCGTTTTGACTGCAGTATGCTTATGTTTGTGTTTAGAGCTTTAAAATACCCACAAAGCAAACTTTAATGAGGGAACATTGCAAACAAAGCAATATGAATTTCCAAGGTACTACAGGACCTGCAGTTAAAACACTTGCCATTAAGAAATTAAGTCTTTAGGTGTTTAGCTTCTTTAGAAATTATCAAATAGACACGTTCATTGTCGTTCACTTTAGGAAACTCTGGTGGAATGGATGTTAATCCTCCAGTGTTTGGAATTTTGAAAAGTTGCAACTAGATAGGCAAACTGATACTTTTAATACTTACATTTATACAGTTTTTAATAATTCACTAGTGTTCTAACACTATAACATTCTTTTTGTTCTTTCTTTCTTTTGCAACATGAATTATTTAATTAATTTCTTGATTCTGCTACCACATCTGCTGTGGCAGCCTCTGGATGGCAGGTGGAATCAAGTTTCAGTGCAGGCTGGGGCCAAACATATGGAAAGCACCTCTGCAAAAAACGCCCAGAGGGTCCTGGTGGACACCAAGTTGAGCATGAGCCAGCACTGTGCCCTCGTGGCAAAGGTGGCCAACAGCCTCCTGGGCTCGATCTGTCAGAGTACTGCCACCAGGTTCCGGGAGATGATCCTTCCCCTCTACTCTGCACTGGTGAGGGCACACCTGGAATGGTGGGTGCAGTCACAGGCTCCCCCGTACAAGACAGACATGGGCTTATGGGACCAACTGTCTGGTAAATGTTCATGGAGACAACGAAGGAACTGGAGCATCCGTATAGGAGGAGGGGCTCTATCCTTGGAGATACTCAAAACTCAGCTGGACATGGTTCTAGGCAATTGGCTGCAGTTGGGCTTGCAAAAGTTTGTGCAGGGACTAGATGATCTCCACAGGTGCCATCCAAAGCAAACCATTGTGGGATACTGTAATCAACGGCGCTGTTGTGCTCTAACGCTATTATATGCTAACATATAATACATGAAAAACAAATAATTTTCAGTTTTCCTAGCAGGATTTGGATTCAGAACTCTGTTTCTCTCAAAGCAGCTCAGTAAGAACATAAGGACTAGTCTGCTGCTGCAGTTTAGTGATTTTTTCTGTCTTTATTTACTGAACAGAAAACAGATAAATCATGCCAACAAAGATCTGAACATGCTTTTTAATAACAGTCTTATGAGCTTAATATGGACCCTTCTCCAAGAACACCTAAGACTACCTTTAGCCTAATCCTGCTTTTAATCACAGAAATATTTGCATGATTTCCTTGAAACTGAAAAAAAGAAACTGGGAAGACTGCCCATTAAAGCTTAGTTTTATAGTGTGGTTTATCAGAAATAAATACTGAAATAGTCTTCATCCAAGGTTTCCAGGACTGACTAAAGTCAGGAAAGAAGATCCATACTGACGTTTAACCCTGGTTTTCAACCATTCCAACCCTATGTTTTAGCTAATGCAGTTCTCAGACAAAAGTACATTTCCCTCCATTCCAGCTATGTAAAGACTTTAATAAGGCAAACACTTTGCAATCTTTAAAATCAGTTTCATTACAGCCTTTATAAATCTTATGCAGTTCCTCACTTTTTATGTTAGGACTTAAAATACTGTAACATAACATTTAATACAAGCAACTGCATAAAGACAAGACTTATCACCCCACTTGATAAGCTAAATGCTCATCACCAAAGTTAAGTACAAAATGAAAGTTAAATGTGTTTCAGTATGGTAGTGCTCTTCCAAGTTTCTGTTTAGACAGACACTTTCCTCATACTTTCCTCATATCATGGCATGTCTCCCCAGTACACATCCCCCTGATTTAAACAGTTACTCATAGCCTGAACATAAAGCATAAAATACACACTCAACCCAGTCTTCTTCTGCATGTAGCCTTGTTAAGGATGTTTATGTGAGAACATATACAACTTTGAGAAGAACAGGGTTCAAGCTTTTTTTTGCAAAGCACTATAAATGCTATATATATAAAGACTTCTAAGTGAGAGTATCTTTCTTTGTGACTGTACTGTATTTCCAATATTTATAAATTGTTTCTGAGGAACTATAAAAGCAAGAAATAAAAATAGTGACTAAAAATATTAAACAGCTTCCTATGAAACTTTAAAACCTGTTCAAGTCCTGAGTATTTCCTGAATAATTTTTTCTTCCAGTCTGAATAATTATTCTTCATTTTCATCTGATTCCATATCTATTTGGAATACCTGTGGGGGTGTGGGGGAAGATAACTAATTTTTTTCACAAGATGCCATCAATTAACAAACTGAGCATTCCTATCTTTCATTTCCTTCCCTTAGGAACAGACATATAATAACAGATTTCCTGCTGGACTATCTCTGTCTACTTTAAAGGAGATAAACGATTGGTATTGCTTAGGTAATGGCACCAAATACGAACAAAGTCCATCAATATAAAATAGCCTTATTCTCTTACAAGACCTGTGTGGTCTGGGACAAAACCCCAAAGGACCATGACTCCATTAATCCTGTAGGTCTTAGACTCTTAGAAATCTGAAGCTGCACAGACAGTGATTTTTCTCTCCAATAATATTATTTGTATAAGCTGTATTTATATTTCATTCAACAAGAGCTAAATGGTATTGCTAACACTTCCCTTAAAAGACTCTTCAGTAGAGTCAAAGACTGACCTCTGGATATCATTTTACACTAAGCAGAAATTATTTATCTAATTTTCTGACAAAGGAGGAGGAAAAAGGAAAGAAAAAAAATATGATCTATGTACAAATGGAATCAGAGTGACTATTATCACACCAGCATCACAAAAAAAAAAATAATAACAGTAGATTTCTGGACCCCAGAGTCTTTAACAAACAGCAGGGAAAATGTCTTTGTTGCAAATGAAAATGAATTGAAATTCTGATAAGAGTTTTTTTTCCCATTTAGGCTAGTTTGGAATTAACCTCAAACAAAGGAAAACCTGTTTACTGTTTCCTTTAAGGCAGCTCTCGCTAGGTGACCTGCAGGTTGCAGCAGGCTGCAGGTTGAAATCTGTCTCAAAACGTTTTCAGAATGCCCAGTCAGACAGATTAGTCAGCGCTTAAACTGGTCAGCATACTAAAATAATATTTTAATGTGAATCTATTTGGCCGCGCAAAGAGATTTATTCTTCCCAGCTGGGCCATACTTCAAGGCACAATCCATATTGTCCTTTATTATGTTCTTCCTCAGACTGTTATTGTCCTTTAATTGTAGAAGAATGACAAAGTGAAAACAGAAAAAGACCTGTGATTTTTTCAAACACAGCTAATGCTAAAGTTTCAGAATGACTGTTTTGATTTTAAAAGCCACAGCACTATTAAAGCAGTTATCCAAAATGTAGTGCTACTAGCCAGTATAATCCTTTAAATCAGTCAGGAATCAAAAAGGGATCAAATTTATATATATGTGTGTGTGTATGTGTGTGTGTGTGTATGTTTTTTAATTTAAGCCAGAAACCAATTATGTAAGTGGGTCACTTGAAAAAAGTTGATAAAAAAACATTTAAGGAAAGCTGCATATTCCATTTTGCCAGTGTCAAAGCCGAAGAGCATCATCGGCTCAGCAACTCTGGCTAATGAGGTCCAGGCAGAGCAAGCCTTATAGAGGAATCTTTCAGAGAACTACTCTGTAGTCCCTTCCCAAGTTCCAAGCCATTCTATTACAAATTTGGAACAGGTGAAGATTTTATTGCAGGTGACTTATTTTTTAATGTTGATGATGTCAGCCTATAAACTTCACTTTACTTATGCTAAAGAAAAGAAGAAGGGAGTGAGGTACGTGCTTGCTTGGCTTACGTAAGGAGCTTGATAGTGGCTTGAAGGTAGGCGGCACTGCTCCCTTCCCTCTGGCATAGCTTCCCACAGGCTTCCCCAGGGGCTCCCTCAGCACAAATCCAGGGTATTGCAGGGCACTCGATGCCCTCTGCCTTTAAGTGAAGGGTTCAGGATAATTCCCGTTCACCAAAAGTAAACATCTTTGGCATATTATACGTGTTTGTACTATGCTAACACATCTCCCTTCCAAACAAGAAACACTGCATCCAAGAGAGGTACTGAAGTAGTGACACCATGACTCAAGTATTTGCTGATCAATCTCTCAGTACTCAGAAGATACTCATTGCTCGTTCTGAGCAATTCACAACAGCAGAAAATTATACTTCATTCCCTAACCATGCAAAGACATAAAAAGACTTTTTAATGCAAACATCAGAGTTGCAAATCTTCACACTCTTCTGCTTAAGTTTGCCCTTCACACAGATATTTATGTTGTTGGGCATGATGCATCTCCCTTCATGCATCTGATTAAGGATTTCCTTAGAAACTTATGATATGTTAGCTAAATGGTCACATATTTTAGGATAATCAAACGTTAATACTTCTGAGATCTCAAGTACATTTGACCTTCTCCAGTTCTGTTGAAATCAGGTAACTGCAGGAAAATGAATCTATTCATTTCCCAGGAACAAAAAATTGATGATGGCAAAGAAGAGAAAGGCAAGGACACACTGTTACATCATTTATTCACTTTCACAATACCATTCAGTATCATCTTTCCAATTACTGCTGTTCACAGAATTAACTCTTTGGATACTGATACTCATATCGAGGAATATCCTGCCAGGAAATGGTTAATTTTTTTTTTTTATGAAAGTACCACTAAATGTGAAAACAGGTGTCAGAAACTCATTTACACTTTTACTTTTTAAAATATTGCGAATTATTGTGAAATGAGAAGATTTGCATCTTTTTTTTATGCTTAGGCTTTGAGAAGCACTGAATAGAAAAGATCTCCTTCTGGTATACTTATTGTGAATACATCTGGATGATATAAAAATTATGGCTTGAAGAATTCCTGTGAAATCACATGTCCCTGAAGGTACACAGGGCTCAGGAAGCGGCTTCATCCTGTGTTGTAATTCCTCATCCCAAAATGACTAACCCCTTAATCTGAATAGAGATTTTACTGTTTAATACAGCTCCACAAACCACATACTATTACCTTAGAAAAACAAACTGTGTTTTCAAATAATGGTGAGATGATAAAGGTCCGTGACGATGCACAAAACATTTAAAGGGCTGACAACAGCCTGCCAGCATAAATAGTGTGAGATTAGGCTGCAGGGGCAGCCACAGCAAGCACTGCAAAGATGCTGAGCTCAGTAAGCTCGTGTCAGGTTTGTTTGATGCCCCTTAGTTGAAGCAATGCAAGATCCTAAAATACTTCAAAATCAAAAGCTGGCACATAAAAGGCATCATTGCTTTAATTTCATAGCACTCCAATCCCCTCCAAAAAACCCAACAAAACAAGCAAGACAAAACTCAAAGCTATCAAACAGGAAGGAAGGAAGAAAAGAAGGAAGGAAGGAAGGACAGAAGAAGAAAGAACTGCAGGTCTGTGAAGAGGGATTTATGCAAATGATTTATAGCCTGATTTGTGTACGTGACTAAGATGTATTATATCATAAGAAATGACAGCAAATATTCTGACTACCAGAACTTGCATTGACAAGGTTGTGCCATGACCTTTTGAACACAAACTGCTAAAACCCTATCTAGCTTCAGTATCTCTGTAAAATGGTGTCCTAGCTGAGCACTTGCCTTGTTTTCTACTCCTCTCAGCGTTTCTGAGACCAACATCACTGAGTTTATTGTTTTCTCCTTGAATGACAGAAAAATAAGAGTTTTAGCTTCAGGATGTCTGGGTTTTCAGGGCTGGGGTGTTTTTTTGTCCAGCCTATTAAAATGTATAGGTACCCTTGCTACAGCTTGGTCAGTATGCTAGCAGTAGAGTGATAAATTAGCCATTTGTTTATGCCACAATGAGCAGGAAAAGTAATACCCTAAGGCACTCCAGTATTACTGTTAGGCCAGTGTGATTTTTGAGGCTGAAGGCTGACTAAGTTCTTTCAACCAAGTTATACTGTAATCTTACAAGAAATGCAAGGCCTATTATGTCTTATTGCTATAATGAAATAATTATACAAAACTAATGAAAATGAGATGTACTTAATAATTCTCTGGGTAAATCCATGATATAGATATGACAGAACTGACAGGGTATCAGAAAGCTCCATTTGTGCCCATAATTCTCAGGTAATAATTGTAACAGTGCCATTTGTTCCACTACAGCTGGTCTTCTGTGGATGATTTTAAAAGCAGCACTAAATTCTGGGCATATTTCTGCATTTAAGCCAAATATTTGAGCACGGTCATTTTTATGCTACACATTTTCAATGGAGTTACAGATAACTATCTATTAACAGCTAATCTTGTTGCTTTTACCCTGGATCTCAATGGATTTCAGTGGGAAGTTTGTCAAAGTTAAATACTGTTTAAGTGGGATCAAGTTTTTATATATGCCCCGACTAAAAGAGAAAGCGCCTATATTAAGTGATCTTTAAAACCAAAAAATGGTGGTTTGTATCTCCCACTACTGTTATTTAGTAATTTCTACAATTAATATTTAATACAGTGAATTCTTTCTTAGTTTTTGTGACATACAACCTGTTTTATACACAGTGTGTACCATAATGGATATAACTGGGAAGTGAGCATTAATTTATACTGAATGTATTTCCATTTCGATTTCCATTTTAAAAATACTTGCTCAGAGTACTTTTAAAATTACCCATATTTTTAACTAAAAAATTAAGAAATATTTACACTGGCAGACATCACATGAAATAGTTATTAATCCTTCAGTTTTCAAGGAGATGGCAGAAATGTGTTTAGGGACAAACTTTTTAGCAGGACCTGTTGTGACAGGACAAGGGTTAATGGTTTTAAACTAAAAGAGAGTAGATTTAGAACAGATATACTGAAGAAATTTTTTACAGTGAGAGTGGTGAAACACTGTAACAGTTTGCCGAGAGGGATGCTAGATGCGCCATCCCTGGTAACAGAGTTTTGAGCAACCTGACCTAGTTAAAGAGATCCCAGCACATTGAATGGGGCTTGGACTAGATGACCTTTAAAAGTCCCTTTCCAACCCAAACTATTCTGTGAAATAAGACACACCAGCATCTAACTTCCTTGTAACTGCAGAAAAGCCAAAACACAGAATTTGTTCCATCTCGTAATACCTGGTGAAACTTGCTTGAGACTTCAAAAGTGCTCATGGGGCTAAATGAGATCTGCAGGGCATGCACAGTATTACAATGACAAAACCTAAACTAATGTAAATTGTTGTTGTACTGCTGAGGTCTCAGCTAATGCTAACTCCTGATTTACATCATTAACTTTACACATCATAAATAATTTGAATCAATAAACACTGTGGCTACCTCCAGACTTGCTCTCAGCCACAAATTCCTCATCAGACTAAAACTCACACAAAGTTTATTTTGTTGGACAGAGGCCTGTGTCGTGCACACTCATGTTGCAAGCCAGGACCACGAAAAAGGATGAAATTCCAAAATCATGCAAGCCTAGGTTTTGCCCAAGAACCCTCCTGACTACTGTATGGACACAGTAGGTACGTTGTGAGGAAAGGCATGTTCAACCACAGCCCCTCATCAGTAACCCTTGTGAGGAAACTACACTGTCAAAATTGGCATCAAAACCACCAAAAGACGCTTCCTGTGGGAGTGCTTGGACCACATGGAGCAATGGCTAGCCATGTCACATAGGATGCCCCACCTCAGAATAGCCAGGTCACCGTACTCCTACTTGTGGCAGAAGATGACCTAAGGACAAGGCGAACAGCATGGTACGTCACCAGGGCTCTGGGCAGGAAAAGCACTGCAGTTTAGCTGCACACAACTTTCAGTGCGAACACATGACACAACACTGTGCACAGAAAAAAGAAGCCCTTTACAGGCATAGAAGTACAATCTAATTTGATTTACACAAACCAAAGAAAAAAGAGACAGAGACCCTTCAGAAATCAGGAATAATGTTGAAAATATGCTAACAAGAAATTATTTTCAGGTAAAAAATACAAACCCATTCATTTTCCTCTTAGTTTGCTTACAATGTCCAAGACAGTGCATTAAAGAATTAACAATTATAATCAAAAGAATGAACAAAACCATAGAACTTACATATGACGTAATAATCTTTGTTCTTCTGAAATTCCAGGCCCCAGAGATTAGGACTGAACTCTTGAAACTTGATGGTAAACTTAACATCTTGATCTGGCTTGGCACAATTGAGTAGAGGTGTATTGTCCTTTTTAATAGCACAGCTATCTGCTTGGTCTTTATCAACCATGTAGACCTTATAATATTCATATTGACCAACAGTTTTAGAGTCCACCTTTGGGCATATAATATCCAGTTTGTCTCCTATCTGTGGATATAGTACCAATCCTTGTCCAGGAAGGAATCTAAAATGGGAAAAAAAAAAGGGGGGGTGGGGGAAGAGAAGAAGAGGGAAAATGTGAGACACTAGATAAAATCTCATGCAGAAAAGTAGCAACTGCATTGAACAGAAAGGAACAAACACAGTTTCCAAAACCAAAATGACAGACTGAGCAAACCAAATCTTAATAGTTTGAGCATAACTCAATATCAACAAGATGTTTATTTAGATCTTGGAAATTAGAGATGGATTGAATCTTATTGTCCTTATGCCAGTTGTGGGAACTCTAGCAGGTTTTACATCTCTCTCTGGCAAGCACTGCTATTTTTTCCACATTTGGCATGTAGAGCACCTACTGCAGTATCTGGTGGGCTACAATTCTGTTTTTCTGCTTTGGTAACATTTCTACTATTCCTGCCCATATTTTGCTAATGTTGGACATGGGAGAATGACAAGAATAATCTTTCAAACCCCTTGAACAGCCAAGTGGGACAGGAAACAACTTAGATTTTAAGAGTTAACAACATATTAGTATAACACAAAGGAACATCAGTCACTCAGCAGCACCATGCTTACAGACCCAAAGACCACACATGCTTCTGATAGAACACTTATAACCAAGACAGTGTGACTGCTACACTACAAGGATTTCTCTTCATAAACTCCACCACTACTGTCATTATTTTAGCTCTTTTTTGATTTTTTTTTTTTTTGCTAGAAGTGAAACACAGGTGTGCTTCTGCCTTAGTATGGGAACACTTATTACACAAGCAGACAGTGAGCTTTAATGTTTACACTTAGGCATAATATTGTATCTTTCTGCTCATAATAATTAACAGGCAAACATCAGCACTTCATGAAAGAAAAATATAAATAGTTACTTATAGTTTTGATTAATCCACAAAATGAGGAGCTTTGTTCTCACAAAGACAAAAGCCACAGCAAGTTTGTTTCTCTCTCCATTAAGATATATTTGTTCCAATTAAGGCCAAAAAGTGCATGCTTTAGAACGACAGCCAACAACACAACGTACTCGAATGCACAGACCTAAAAGACTGACTTTCTTTCCTCTTTCTCCTGCCTGCCAGCCTTTTCCAAAGATCTTCCTTAATGGAAAATCGGCCTGAAAAACCGACCGAAACAATTGCTGCCTAATGAACACCCTTCTCCAAGTGCTAGCATTTAAACAACACACATAGTAAATCCAGCTTATTCACAGCCAGCCTTCCTGGAAAGTTTAAATTAAGAGTATTAAGATCTGCACAGAACAAAGCTGTAGGCGTCAGTCAGTGACCTCCAGCCTCTGGCTTGGCGAAAGAAGCCACCAGCAGTAGTGGTGGGGGAGAACTTACTAAATTAAAGGATGATGCAACGCCCCCCAAATTTTGCTTGCTCCTATACAATTCAAGTTTATGATCTGTGCTAATTGAGCAGGATTATTTTCACTCACAAAGCCTGTGTAAGAATTATATTTGTTATGAAGCAGCACGTAGCAGGACAAAGACATGTAATTACAGATTTAGGGAACTAGAACAATGAAATGTTATGGCAAGAAAAGCGACTGTTGATGTATAAATTACTGCACTCTTTTGTGCCGTGCAGTGTAATTTCCAGACTGCAGAAACTGGGCTTGGCCACGGCTGCTCAAAATGAGATTGAAGTGGAGATGGGGCAAAGCTGTGCTTCCTCCCCCTCCAGTTTTCAGACATGCCAAAGGAATGCAGTGACTACCACTTCCTGAAAGCTGAAATGGCGAAACAGATGGGAATGTGGAAATGCATCTTCGGAGTTATAGGCCTAAAGAAGGACGAACAGATGCAGGTGTAGATGCGGCACTAAGGGACATGGTTAGTGGTGAACACAGCAGTGCTGGTTTAACAGTTGGATTTGATGATCTTACAGGCTTATTCCAACCTAAATGATTGGTTCTGTGATTCTATGACTGAGGGAAAGGCCAGTTCTGCAGGGGCACCAAGGAAAGGTAGGCAGGAAGATCTCAGTCTGCAAACATTCCCAAGGGAGCAGCCTGTATCCTAATTTTGGCTCTCCTTGGGGATCAACTCTGACCAGGCGAAGGCAAAGGGACAGAGCTTCTGAGCCAATCTCCATCATCTGTGATTGACTTTACCACCTTGTCTGACTACAGTCCCATTTTAACTTTGCTCCTGTGCAGCAGTGTTGTACATTAGGAAGATGTCAATTATGCACGCCAGGACAAAGGATGGTCACTGTATGATCCCACTGCTGAAAATATTTCTTCTTGCCAGCAATTCTTCTTCACATAATGGGAATGTTTAATACGAAACACATGAGATTTCAGAGGACTGCATCTTTGCTTTTGAATTAATCAATTTAGATTTCCATACATAACAAATATGAAATTTGTAAGGTTAGATAAACGCACTTGTTTTTCATTATCAATAATATGACCTAAAAGCTCCTCTGAAAAAGAAAAAAAAACGCTGATTCCAATTTTAGACTTTGTGTATATACGTGAAACAGCCACAGTACACATATTCCATGCAGACTCTGAGCACAAACAGGATGAGTTGAGAAACAGCATGCCAGGCAATCCTCAGAAATAGCTACAGGAGAGAAAGCACACTTGTGAGCCTTGGCTAAGTAGTAAGGAATTGCCCCATAAAAGGCAGAGGACAGAACTACCCCCAACAGAAAACTAAAACTACATTTTACAAGAGCTTTAAACCAATGCACTCGTTAGACTTTATGGCAGGGGAATATTCTTGCTATGACTCTGAAGTCTGCACAGTTTTAGAACTAAACTCAGTAAGTCTCCTTTCACTTGAGTGTCTGAACTTGCAGGATCTAACGCTGATAGGATTAGGGAAGAAAAAAGGTTGAAAATGCAAGGATTAATCTGAGAACTTGACTGTATTGAAATTTTTTCCAGTTTGTAGTTTTGATCGTGACCTTTGCAAGAGAGATATTTTACAAATTTACTTTCCTTATTTTCTTACAACAACAAAGCATATGCATGGAGATAATGAAAAAGTTTCACCTTACGTATTTCAGTTCGACAACAAAACTTACAGTGGTTCATTAGTAGTAGTCATGATTATTATCCCCATATCCCTGTATACTTTTGCTACTGTAGTTTTTCTAAAGAGTTTAAGTAAATAATTCGCTGGGTACTAAGAATTTTCTGAAGCTATTTATGAAATGTCAGGAGGATTAAGACTACTGTTTTATGATCCTATTTTTGAAGACCTTCTATCTGAAAAATAAAAGAAATGACAACATACATTCAGCATTAGTAGAGGTTACAAAACTTTTAGGATTAATCCTGAATTTTTATTTTCACAAGTGTTCATGTAGCCTTAACTATTCTGGAGTAGCATCAAAACTGATGAAATGTTTCCAGGATAGTGACTATAAAAATTAGGTTAATGAAATGGCTTAAAAAGTCTGATCAGAATGTGCCTTCAACTAACTGAAAAGCTTTTTTCCCATCAAAACAGAAATATAATAAAGATGGAGCAAGAGGTTTACAGAATCTTGTGAGTGATCCTGCGGAGGCTCTGTTGCTCCAGTGGTGGCTTGGGACAGCGGCATGCTCCCCGAGCAGTCGGGATAGCAACAGTACTGGAACTGCTGCTGTCTAAAAAAAGCTAACTTTCTAATTTTCTGAGTTTCAGCTCTAAATATTATTTACTGGGAAACTTACATACCAATATAGGCCCCTGTACCCCACTAGAAACTTAGGAGAGAAGCTTAGCGAGCTTCCCAACTCATTTCTGTCAGCACTCAGATATAGCAAGACTTTTAGAGCATTTGAAAAATCCTGCTCACAATAAATAATCCTGGTGCTTGCTGTGGGAAAGCACAGAAAAGTATATTAAGTACCATATAAGCTGTACGATGAAATTCATGCGCTTTCTGTCTGGCACTTTTGGATACAGATGGCATTTTTACTGTCAGCCCAAAACTGGTGTATTGTGGGCAACATTTGACATCTGTGAAAAGCCCATGGATGTGAATCCCTCCCACATGTCCAACTAATCATGTAGCTTATCAAGTTATATCAACCTGCAGAGTTCCAAACATTTTTTGAAATAAATGTATTTGACCAAAAAGTCACATGACACACAAACAGAAAACAGGAACAGAGCATCTTGTTCCCCACTCACACCAGAGCTACAATGATTTTCTCTACCACATTTATTTTAAGGCCCAGCAGCAGTTCCTGGCACTAACATACCCTTACTGATCAAAGTCCTCATGAAGTTAAATTTGATTGTAAAATTTTATAAAAACATAAAACATACATTTTGCACAGTTTCCAACTAATTTCTTAAGAATCTTGTTACTGTTCAGAGAAACTTAGCACATTCAAGCATATTAAATTACAAAGGAATTTTGCTTAATGATAACCACTCAAACCTGTCTAATCTCATAATAGCAAATTCTCAAAAAAAAAAAGAATCTACCCACACTCTTATTCACTGAGAGTATTCTACCATTTCTTACTACACAGTTATTTCTGAAATTGTAAAATTATCAACAGACAAAATTCTTAGAGAAATAAATTCTTATCAGTTTTTGTTAATCAGTATTGACTGATGTAACCAAGTGTTTTGTCAGGCTTTTTCCAACTTCCAAAACTATATACACACACAGATATATGTACACATACTATAAATATAGATATGCACACTTAGCTGTAATGGTATTCTAGTAATTGCAAAATAAACACGATTTTAGAAAGCGTGTTACTACTTGTTGCAAGTCTTCTATATTTAACTGGGGAAACAGTGCCAAACTTCTATGCTTTAATAACTTACCTGAACTAATTGGTGTAGGCAGTTAGCTTTAAATTAATGTCACAAAAATAACCCTAAAAATGTGAACAATCAAGACACTTCTTAAAATGCAGCCTGAAACCTACTGTTGGGGAATCCTACCCACCTCACTTTATGAAGTTTAACTACCAGCCTGATTATAAAGTTATTAATTGAAAAGTTTTATTAAGGAAATGTCATGAATACTAATAATACCCTATGTTAGTCCGTTACTTGTAAAACTGCAAACTGAAACAGAATACAGAATGACACTCCACATACAAGTCCTTACTATTTAAAAAGAATGGTTATTAAATAGTATATGTATTCACCACCTTACTTTTGAGAAAATAACAACATTCACATTTTGAATATCACTTTGTCCACAGGAGAAATATTTAAGCAAGGAAAAAGTCCTAACCAGCTTGATGCAAACCAAATAAAAGCTTCGAGAAAAGGCTAGTGATTTCAGTAGTGGACTAATTATGATGAAAATCAGTTTACTGATTCCCAGAAACACTGAACTGAATCAAATTCAAACACATAGACCAGAGCTCTCTGTAAGAGTCCTTTGCTCTATACAAAGCTTTCACATTAGTTTCTGTCATACTCAACATCATATACAAAGATATGCCATGTGGATAGAATGTATACACCCAGCTGTAAACATGAAACGCCTTTTTAGCAGAAGCAGTGATTTTATAGGACTCATCTTACTCCAATTTAAATGGATTAAGTGAACATGAGTTCAATGAGAAGAGGATCATTAACTGCTGTGGACAGACAGAAAAACAAGCTTCATCAAAATAAGATTAATATGGAGTCTCAAAATGGGTATGTAATTTTGTGAAAAAGAAAGGCACTATGCTTACGTGAAGTCTCTGCGAGAAAAAATACCATGGAGTGACACAGCAAGATGACTGACTGGCTTTATACACAGACTAGCAAACAAAACTTTGAAAGCAAAAAGAAGTACAGCATTATTAAAATTTTTTTAAGTGAGTTATGGAAGCTACTTTTATTTGCCAGTGCAGTCTTATTAAATCATTTTAATACTATAGTGAAGTTTTACAGAACATGCTCAACAGGGATGTTTTTGAACTTAAATAAAATTTAAGAAGTTTAATCCGCTGACCTTTATTTATATGTAACATTTTTCCACACAGTTAATGAAACCATTCATGTAAGGAATAGTTACTAGCATTAATGGGACTTGCAGGCTAGAAACTAAATGGAATTCAAACGGATAAATACGCAAATATATTCACGCTCATTCCTTAAGATCTTTAATGGCAAGTACAACATTATAAAAAGCCAGACTATAAAATAATGTAAGACAAGTTGGTAAAACTGCAGCTCTTGTATTTCTCACTTCTACTGCAAGGGAAGAATGCTCCCCTGCATAAAACCTGCAGTAAGACCACAAATGCTTTGAAACAGTCCCCTGAAACCATAGCTGATCTCCATTCTGGGGCTTGAGGTACCTCCTTCTTCTCCCCCTTTCTCACCTCTGAAGGAGCTCATATTCATTCAGACGACCTGGGGCAAATACCTGCAATGCACTGAAATTTTATTTTGTTTTAATCTCAATTCTGGACAGAAAATGGCAGTGGTGCCACCATTTCATGTGTCCCAAGTACCCATGCAAATAGGCACTGTTCTTGGTGCATTTTCCTGAACCTATTCTTACTGAAAGTGGTTGCAAAATTTCTATCGACTTCAGTAGGGCAAAACAATGCAGTATGTTTGCAACTGAAATCTTAATAACCTACACAAGAATGATTCTGTAGTATTATTACGCTTTCTCAAATTTTTTGGTGGACAGGGAATTAGAAACGTATAAAAATTTCAGCCCTTTCATCTATCCATTCATCGTACTACCTTTAGCAAAATAGTAGAGGAAGGCATTTAAAATACAACAGGTGATTTCTAACAGCTGTAAAATAAGGATGGCCTGACAGTGCATACACTTCTCCCCAAAGAAAACATTTTTTTGCGTGGACCTGCAGGATTTGAGAGTCAAATTGTACCATCATATCACACACAGTTCTGATGAGTTTTGAGCTTCCTTCAACAAATAACTCTTAAGACTAGTGCTGTTGCAGAGATACACTATTTTGCCCCACTCAGCTTAGAATGGTCACAAGTCTAAAGGTGTCTTGCATTTGAGAGCACAAAACCTGCAGCCAACACATGATATTTGGCAAGAACCGTACCCCTTTCATTGTTCACATATATGGAAGGTCACCTGCAACATGGTACCAAACACATCTTATTGGAGACACTCAAAGAGAAAAGCTGGTTCCTTAAAAGCTGTGATGTTCAATGTTACAGATGTGATATTGTTCTGTAGAAAAAGTAAATAAGCCAAAGGAGTTGCCGCAGACTCCTCAGACTCAGCGCTATCTCAATCCTGGGTTCCAGCAGAGGTAGGTGACTTTGCAATCCCTGTCCAGGGAATCACGTCATCTCAGCGTGAGATCATGGCATCTTGGAGTAACCACAGATACAGGGCCCCCCCTTCCCCAGCCCACCCCACTGGGCAGAGGCAGCACACTGTGTTCAGCCACCCAGTGTGCAGAAAGGTTTTGCTGTTAAGACAGTGTATCTGTTTCAACCAGGCGTCATCTCCGTCTGCGAGAGATGGTTTAGTTTTGCTCGAAAACTGCCCTTTCCCTCGCTGCTTTGGCTCTCCCTTGCAGAACAAAATAAAAAACTCACACAACTAAAACCTTCAGACCAACTTGTGTTTTACTCCTCCACCCCCAACAGAAAACTAGAGTGCAAAAACGAATGCCTGTTTTTCTTCCCATAAAAGTTAAGCATGTTTTCCCTACTTTAAAAGAAACTTCTGAGAGCAAACATCTATCTGTCTTTTCCTGTTCAATGTGGGTTTTGCACAAGAACATACAACCTGCCTCAGAATATTTACCACAAGGGTAAGGCTTGAATGTTGAAAAGATGTACAATCCAATTTTTTACTAAAGTTAAGGAATTTTTTTTTAAAAATACAGATTTTATATTCGATTTTCATACATGACCTCCACATAAGGCACTATTAATAGCAATTAAGTTTCTGTATTATGTGCAGAAAGCAATTACTGCTCTACTAAAAGTACTTAAAGCACTAGAGAATTCTGATCCATTTACTAAATCAATTCCTGTTACCACAAAAGAACCACTAATGTGCTTCAGGACAGTCTTCTAACTAAGAACAACAAAAAAAAAAAGGACGATGGATATGACCAGTGTTCTATTTTAAAGTGTATTATATTAACATTTCATCAGCATTTACAGAAATATGAACCTCACAGTAGTGCTGGACTTACTCAGCTTCACCACACAGGGAATCATTGCTCACTTGCTCTGACGCAGAAGTATGGAAACACACAGGCACATCCTCCTTTTTATTTCATTTCAGCAGAAATGTGCTTTCTACGTGGAGTTTAAAAACTGCAAGTGGCTGCAGTGGAGAGTAGCAGCCACTCTGTATAAATGGCTTATTCTGAGGAATTTCTGAAAGAAAAAGCACTCAGTAGGTGCATTATAATTAGTTGCTCTTTCTAGTTACCTCTTGACAAATGATGCATGCGGGTCTGGATGAGTGCCCAACTCTTGACCCATGCCACCACTACACACTTTAGTACTTCAAGCAGAAACCCCTAGCCTCAGCATTCTTTTCATTTTACTTTTTCCAGAAACGTGGCGCTTCTAGTGCATAACATGAGAATAAGCCATGATTAACAAAGTTGGAATTCTTTCAAAAGTGCTTCATATAGCTATGTACTAAATATATCTGAGGGGAGCTTCCTGCCTTCGATTCCTTTCAAATATATAGCATGTTTCAGGACTCCATTAAAGGACAGAAGTACACAGAAATACACAGGGCGAACATTATTCCCTCAACACTTAAAGACACGCTTTGGCAATATTTGTAAGCCTTTCAAACAGAAAATATTCATGTGATCATTACTTTAATACAGGAGATTCTAAACCTATTGAGAAAAGCAACTTTTGACACAAAAAACACCCATAAAAATAAACATTTTTTTTGGATAGCACTTTACTGCCCCCTTTTGCACTCTAACATTAGAACAGGTTTCAACACGAACACATGTCTGAGAAACACTGTGAAGATATGGGGTAAAACAACAGGGCATCATGTTTAGTTATCAGGCTTTGGAGACATCTTCCACTTGCCTACACTGCAAACAGATGAAACATCTAGTTTTGATTGTCCTTAATCTTCCATGGAAGAGATCAGTAATGGATGGTTTAAATTACTGTCTTCCATTGTAATCTGCATGTATATGGGCAACTGGAAAAGAGGGGGATATTGGTCATTAACACTAGTTGTCTCTACAGCATAATTTTCTAAAGCAAAGATCATCTGCAACTTGATTTTGGTTTATTCATCTAGATGACAAAGGGCTTTCCAGTCTGAGGTCATTCATGTGTTAGCAATGCCTGAACTGAAAGGATGGGTGTATCCTTCAGAAGAAAACTTCAAAAACTGGCAGGCAAGAATATTTTCATGAAAGGTGAAGACAAGAAGCCTAGACATTCAAATACCCTGCAAGCCTACAGGCATAAACCAGTTCTGCAACTCCACACTGCAATTACAGTCAGTATGGAATCGATGTATGTCTATGTCCACATAGATCTGCAAAAGGTAATAAATCTATAGTCTAGTGGCCAGCTATTTACAAAATACTAATTCATTGTGACAGAGCCAGAAGGGGACCCATCCTGTCCCAACCCTCAGCTTCCATTGACAAAGTCCATGTGTTGCTGTGTACACTTATATTTAAACTTAATTCATTTTCCTCTGTCATCCTACAATTACAGTACAAGTCACAATAATATTAAATTTCACTGTCTACAGCATTGCACAATTGAACCATTACTGTAATGAAAACTGACTCCCTTTGATATTAACACTGGTGTTTTCTCTCATTTGCTAGCTATGAAATACAGGAAGAGACCAATGTTGTTTTAATTAAAGAATTGTTGTTCAAAATATGCTACTGGGAATATTAAAGTAGTTCTTTGCTCTTGTGGCAAAGATAATCAGGTATTTCTATGGTTTGAATTTTGGGTAAAAACTAAAAAAGAAAGTAAAATAAAAAAAATCTGTGCCATGAATTCAGCGTAACGCAAAACCACTGCTCTACTTGACTTGTGCACACGGAGGCAGGGTGTGCCAAAACCAAGAGAGATAGCACTTTATTAAAGAAATGCAGAGCAGTAGTTAGCATGGAACACAAAGTCAAACTAAACCATGTGTGTTTCTTCCACAAGTCACTAAAGTCTTAGCTTTT
This sequence comes from Pseudopipra pipra, assembly GCF_036250125.1. Classification (NCBI taxonomy): domain Eukaryota; kingdom Metazoa; phylum Chordata; class Aves; order Passeriformes; family Pipridae; genus Pseudopipra; species Pseudopipra pipra. Next base: position 82,667,670 of record NC_087550.1, read on the forward strand.
AGAAAGCTAACAGCGAGCAGCTGGCACTTGCCAAAGAGCTACTTTTCAAAAAGTGCAAACCAGATTGTTCTATTGCTGTGCTATTCCGTGCTCTTCTCCACCATTCCTGTTAGAAAAACAAATGTCTTATGTGAGCCACAATGTAAGAATGCCAATCAAAGTTTTCAGTCTTCCTTCTCTTAACTACAGGTTGTTCACACCTGTACAGTCTTGTTTCAGGACATGCTCCAAGCTAAGTCTATAAAAGAGGGCAGGGACTGTCTTTTAGTTGATGAGACATTAATGATCAGTGATTATATCTCAAATTCAAAGAAAAAATCTCATCTGCTTGGCAGTCTGTAGAAAATATATTATTGCATACCATTTGCCTGCATAAGTAAACATCGGAAGTCGAAGTTGTTAACTCACTACTTTCAGGAAAAGTTATGCCAAATCAATAACAGCCTTGTATAAAAGTTTGTATAACAAATCTATTTTGGCAAACCATTGTTATGTCGAGGAGCAAATGACCTTGAGCAAAAACCCAGTGGGAGATCTGCAATTAGTCTGCACTTGTTTCTCCCATCAAACCCCAGATTCAGCCACTTACAAGCATGAAGATCCTACGTTCTTACATTGTGTACCAACTTCACCCAAGTTTGACTGACTTGCAGAAGCAGCATAAACTGGGTGGCCACAGCCACCTTCATGGCAGTAGCAATATCTGACCTACCAAGAATCAGCTTTTGGCCCATTGCAGGTCTGACCCTCTCAAATGAAGTTACACTGACACTGGATTAGTTAAAGAAATTCTGTAAGCACCCAGAAGGGCATTACACACATGACTGACATCCCTGCCCCAAAAGAAGAGTCCATCAGAGGGGTTCAGCAGAAAGCTGGGGACAACAAAAGATCCAGACACTTAGTTTTAACCCATTGCCCTGCACCCATGAGACAGTGACATTGCATTCAGGCTCTATCGCCAGGGAGGCCAAGCCTGTGCACCCCTTGCACACTGGGTTCTCTCTCAGGGGAAAACAGGGGATCTTGGGAACAGCGGGGTCATCCTCAATGATCAGTTGTCAGTGGAAATGTGCTGCTGGCAATACACCAAACGGTGAGCAAAAAAAAGCACAGAAACTCAGTTCCAGCAGAGCTATCAGTGCAGCCAGACTCCAGAGACACAGCTTATGTGCCTGCTCAAGCTCCCAGCTGGCACAAGGGATCACCACTGACTACTGGTAAGCTACACATCTCTTTCCAAATGCAGACAGGGTTGTAGCTTCTGACACAATTTTCTGATATTTAAAAAAGAGCAATGAAGCTTCAGAGAGATCTGTATTTGTCCAAGCCCAAAAAACTCTTCACTCTGGCCTTGGTTCAAGACAGCTCATGCTCAAATTCATCCCGCTTCAGCAAAAATACTCAGCATTCAGAACATGCTTGACATGAATTTTTCTGAATAAGAACAGTTTCCCAAGTCAGGCCCTAGGAGCACAGTGCAGTCCTGCTTGCCTTGGTTTCACACATACAGATCCACAAAATGGAAAAGACTACAATAAGCTAAAAATTTAAGAAGAATTGGCTTTTGGTTTTCTTCAAAAAGTGCCTAAAAACTGTCTGATAGAAAGAACAATGATTACCATTAAAAATTATCTTTTAAAATATTTTTCACGCAGACTAGTAATCTTGTCTGCCAATGTGACTTTCTCTGTTCAGCTAATCTATATAGCTCAGAAATACCCTGGAAAAAGAAACACCCCAAAAACCTGAAGGTCAAGCGTTCTGCAGTGATTAAGCTAGACTGCTTCTGAACTAAACTTAAATTAATTAAACATGAAGATAGCAACTGAAGTGTGGACAGCAACTGAAGTGGGACTGCAAATCCTCAAAAGGAGTCAAGATGTTCCCAACTCCAAATTTACACTTTTATCCAGTCAGGTATAGAAACCAACTGCTGCTCAGGCAGCAGGTAAGCAGATGGCAAGCACCAAGCAAAAATGAAACTGCGAAACGATGCACCACCCGAAGAGTCAGAAGAAGCGCAGTTATGTGTGCTTCTACCAGTGCTCACTGCATAGGTTCCTTAAACAAACTGTTTCAAACTTGCAGAACATCAAAAGCCAGATGGGTCTTCCTGAATGAATCCACAGGCAAGGAGCCAGGATTCCCGTTTGCTGCAGAAATAGGCCTGGACTTGATTTGAGTCTTCTTAGCTCTGACAGGCTGAAGTCTGGCAGAACTCCCAATCCAAAATAAAATTGCATTCAAGTGAGACTGGGCTTTAACTAACAATAATAATAATAAAATTTCAAATTCCTCTTTGTAGCTTTAAAATGCACTTCCCTTTACAGTACAGTGTTCACCTTTCCCACTGCCGTTCTCTAGTTTGGGTACCCTAAGTAAATGCATAATTAGTAAAAAAAGCTAACAAACAGTGAGAAGCAATTTGCAGCATCACAGATTTTTCAGCCTAACATTATCATTCCACCACCTAACCTATCCTCCTGTGTAAGACAAGCCAAATAATTTCTCATTTTCCATTGACACATGTAAAACTTGATTATGCTTTAAAGTGTACAAAACTCTAATCCTACTAAATAAAGTTTCATAAATCTTATTTTAGCCATCAACCACGAGACATTTAAAAAGAACACTAGAGGTAGGAAACCCATCTTATAGTTATGTATATGCCATACACCAGGAATGAATCACCTAGCAACATAATCCTCTAGCAGCCTTTATCATTTTTGGCTTGGAACTTATGTTTAAAACCAGAAGAAAGCATAGACTATTACAACAAAGTTTAAATCAGCTGCACTATAATTATCATGCTGATACCGCAATAAACACTGGGTGTAGGCTGGCCAGGATTGCCAAAAAAGATAGAGGTCCTGCCCTTATTTGCTGTCTCTGACAATGTATATAATTACATCAAAGTTCTGTGCATCACAGTTAACAGGAAAATAAAATCTGGATGTTCTCTTTCCTAGACTAAAATGATAGATTTTGTTCATTATAAGAAAATTTAAATTTTGCCTATAATGAAAAAACAATTATAATGCAAAGCCCTTGCAGGCTTGCAAGACTTGCAGTACTCATTGAAATCACAGGAGGTATTTTCATGGAGTTGAATAGGAGCTAGACAGAAGCTTTGAACATGTTTATCTACTTGAAACTACAAATATAAAATACTAAATGAGATTTCCGTATGAAATTTAAAATTACCTATTGTAATTGTGTATTTAAGTCTGCTTAAAGACTTCTGAAAACCAGGCTAAGATTAAACATGATTTTACAGGGACAGAAACGGTAACCAAAAAAACCCCAGATAATTTAAAATGACAATGAAGACCCTTCAAGTTTAGGAAATTTCTGTGTGTATGCTTTATCGTTTTAGGTCTTAAGATCTATCTGAGGGCGGAGGAGCATTACAAAACTGTTTTTTGTTCTGCCATTTTGTTTTCATACTAGGCTTTCAGAAACATATTGAGCTCAATGTACTTGTTTTCTCAAAGCCTCTCCACTGTTCTGTGTGGGTTTTTTTTTTCTCATCTAAGGAACAGGAGTGCAAATTGCAAAACCTCTGTGTTTTAAAGACATCTTCCGAGTTTATGTCACTGAAAACTCCTTCAGGAGAGGGGAACCTGGAGGGGAAGGACTCAAGTGTGTGCGCTGGGAGAGGTGGGGTGCGCTGCCCAAGATGCTCTCCATAGTGGATTCCCCACTTCTCCCTGCCAAACCTGTCGTGCCTTATCTGGGACATTTCTGAAATGTGACATGACAGGCAGGTTCGAAAGCTAAACGTTGGATAATGGTGGGCAAACAAAGGACATCGGTTTTTGCATTATTTCTTTAATTACTTTAACCCTCGTTCGAACAGAAAGCATAAGGCCAGAGTAATTCAGCTTCTCTCTTTGTCATTTGCCTGCCATAAATATGCACCAGTCTGCATTTGAAAAGCTGAAGGAGGCTGCAAGCTTGCTGGACATTTATCATGCTCTGTTCCCTGTTAACAAGCAAATACTTTAGTTGAATGGCCCATTAGCAATCATTGTCAAATGCAGAATGCAAGGTGCTTGGATGTGACCGGCCTGTAAATTAGATGAGGGTGCCCCTGAGCTTTGGAGAATTTCAGCAAATGAATTGGATCTTTTGATATAGATTTGTGAAGGTTAAGTTGCAAGACAGGAAACCTATCAGAGCACTTCAGGCCCCCTATATTCTGCCAATCTGTCTGGCTCCCTATATGCACTTGTTTATTTTTCATTTGTTAAATCACATCAGCATCAGCAGCTAGACATCGGGGTCTGGAGTTCCCTTTTCAGTCAGAATTGTGAAGATTTCCAGCATACCATCGGGTAGGATAAGAATGATAGATTCAAGCATGTAACTAACATCTTTATATTAAAAAAAGAAAAAAAAAAACAAATCAAAACAGAAAAAAAAACAACCCACTTTAAAAGTGTCCGAGCCACTGCCAAGTAAACAGCATGAATTCCATTTTGCCAAGCTCATCCCAGGCTCACTCCCACTAAAGAAAGACACAACTGTTATTGTAGGCTTCGGTGTTTTTTCCTCTTGTGTCTAGACTGTGCCTAACAAATGCTGAGTGCTTTCTTTCCCCCCTTAGCAGAGGAATGAGCAGGTAATAAAGTAGGTATTTCTCATTTGAATCCTACCGCTGATTTGCAATGTAATACTGACTTTAAGTTGAGAGTGTTCAGGGTTGTCAGCTGGGTAGAAAAGCAGGTATTAACTATTTAGAAAGCTCTTTAAAAGAAAAGGCAAGAAAAACCAAATCCAAGTAGCTGCACTAGGAGAGGTTTTTTACTACCTTTACAGCTGCAGATTGCTTAAAATAAATGACAAAACATAGCTAAATTGTCTGCAGGCTGAACTCAAGAGGCCGACAGCAAACTCATCCCAGTGATTGTAAACTGGGGGGGGGGGGGAAGAGGCAGATGTTTATCTCATTCATTTCTACATTTCAGCCTGCCTTTCGAAAATAAACACCACCTAGAGACTGAGCCAGATCCATTTGGTTATCTGCAGCCTGACTGGTAAATAAGAATGGATGCTGTTTTGTTTGTGGTGATTTTGTTTTGTGTTTTTTTTCTTTTATATTTTTGCAGGACGGGAAACACAAGAGATTCTCTCAACAATCACCTGGCCAAGGCACAGACAATGCAGCATGTTTATCTTTGCTGCTCCCACGGAGGGTGAGATGGAGACCACAGACTGAAACACAGCTGAAATCAAAAGGTCTTTGTTTTCTTTCCAGATAACCCCAATCCCACCTATCCCCTCTGCTGTCTATGCCTTGCCAGCCCGAAGCCCTAATAGATGAAGGCAACAAACTCCAAGCGCAGCTAATTCTTCAGAAAGGCTGCTGCTAGGGCAGGAGTTAAAAAGGAAAATCTTCCACACCTCACAACTGCAGCCATCTCAAGTTTTAATCGGCCCCCATCTCAGCAAAAAGGAGTAAATGAAATCTATCTTTACCATATTATACACCACCAATGAGCAAGAACTGAGCAGCTTTTCTTCACCGCTTCAACCACCCCAAGCCACAAGTAGGCCTTTCATACTTCCTAATCCTGGCCCCCAAGTTTTGTGCAGTTCTCACATAATACCTTACAGCCCGGAGCAAGGCCCTTAGTTTATAACACTCCTTTCAGAGACGTGTCATTTCTAACATCAAGCTAATCTATATGTTGCCATGGCACCACCCTTTATCTGCCTTTACATCTTATGAACTGCATGGATTTACCACATTATTTTTATCTGAAAGACAGAAAATGGTGGTTTTATTGCCATACAATCAGATTACTGCTGCTAGTTTCTCTATGCCTTTTTACCATACTTCAATCAAAAGGGATCAGTTTCTTTATACTCTGCCCTTGATTTACATTACATCTGTAAAGACCTAGTCTGGGTTGTAATCCCCTTATTAACTATGACCAGGGTTGATTTGCCTAAAAATAAAAGCAAATTGTGTCAGACCTTTTCACTTTGTTTTTGATTCGGAACTACAAAATGGATTACTAAAGAAATCTTCAGAGTTCACACGGCTGGTATAGTACTGAATTTAAAATGAGAATTAAACAAGTTAAACATGGGAGCTGTGTCAACGGTTTACATTTACCATCATGGGAGAAAGGCTGAACTGCATTTGTCTTTGTGTTCTCTGGCTTTAAAGAGACAATGAAGCCACAGGAGTTTTTTTCCAAGCTCTTCTAACACTGTCTATTTGCCATCCTCCCTTCCTCTGCTTTTTCATGCAACTCCCCCATAAACTCTTCTCCCTCCCTGCTCCCTCCCTCCCCTCCCAAAAAAACCTCCCCTCCCCCAAGACAACAGTGTGCTGGTTAAAAGTCTATATTCAGTGGCACTGAGTATTTTAATCAAAATATTTCAAGCAGTTTAACATTCCTATGTAAGTTTCCACAACGCCTCACAAAGAATGAGCTCATAAGGAAATCCATGTAGATGTATGATAAATGACCAGAAAAACAGGTTTCTTTATGTCAGCAGCCAAGGCAGACAGACATTAGGCAAACATGAATAACATTTTAATCACTATTTTTTCCTCAGAAGAACACTTTCTTCTCATTCGCAACAAGCAATTTCAAGTACTGCAGGTTTGCACTGACACATGAAGACCAAATCCTAAAAAAAAAAAAAAAAAAGTCCCCAAAGCAGGCCTGCCTGTGGCTGCTGCTCAGGGCTGAAAGGCCTGTCTTTGCCAGCGTGTCACAGCAGTCACCTCAGCTCCTCTGCTGCTGACTTCCCATGACGAGAACCTTGGCCGAATTTGAAATGATCCAGAGCGTCACACCTCGAGCAATGTGATCTCCTCACAATAAAACAGGGAAGAGAAAAAAAGGGGAAAAAAAAAAAGGGGGGGGAGGGCGGCATTCTTGTGTGTGGGAAGAGGGAGAACTTAAGTGATTTTAGCATGACTTTTAGTCACTGCCTTTCCAAAAGCAATTACTTCATTAAACAAAGTGAAATAACGTAGCACAGCTTACAGATAACATGCTTTAAGATAATTACTATAAATAATATAGCAATTATACTGCATATAAAAAAGGCTGGAGAAAATAATGCACTAAAGAAATCAGCCTTCAGTTTATTCTGAATTAATTTTGCTAATTCACTTGTGCTTCAGAGACCTGGCTACAAATGCCAGAGATATCAAATGAACTGGAAGCCACCTCTCGCTCCTTCTCTTAGCATGCCAAGTGTCAATAGCTATGTTTTGGGTACAATTTAGGAGCACGTGTTTAAATCATTTTAATCTTCCACTCCTGTTTCTTCAGCTTGAAGCTGTAATTGCTGAGGTTAGAAAGTGCGGTCCCACAGCACAAGAGACCCAAATAAATTCTTGTCTAGCTGTGAGGCTCCCAAACATGTTGTGAGATATCGTTTTAGCAAGCTCTTTGTGCTCTGGCTGGCTAGCCCGGTCCTGTGAAACAAGGGCTGTCCATTACCTACAGTTTATCATCCTGACAAAATGTGAGGAATGTGGATGTGAAAGCACTAACAATTCCACCCCTGGTGCTTTCTCCCTTTTTTCTCTCTGTATTAAAACCGACAAGATTAACCCAAATGCAAACTGCAGAGCATAGTTCAAGGGGCTATTCAATCCGTCGTGAATGTGCATTTGTTTACCTACAAAAATAAGAATTTCAGATACAATGAAAAGCAGACTAGTCTATATGCTACTGAATAGAACATTTAACAGGGTCATCAATTGTAGTTTATTTTATCAGTTTCTGACATGTTAGCATTCATTCAGAGGCGGGCTGTGAAACATCCCATATATAACTGGTTATCAGAGGGAGAGAAAAACAGCTATATAACCTAACTTAATCAGTGTCAAAGGCACCACTTGTGAGGATAACCTTCCACATGTCTTAAGAAGAACCGCCCTGCTTGCCGGCCTATAGCACGCAGGGAATAATGACACTTAGACATAAGCGATGCTTTTTTGAATGAAATTCCTGTACTGCTTCACAAAAAGGCACCCCATAACACTACATGCAGCCCTGCGTATCAAAGGCAGTGCTGAGCCCTTGTGAGGTGAAACTGAGGTAACCCGTGCTATCTGCATACATTGTTTGTCTTGGCAGAAACAACACAGGGAGAAAGTCCCCCCTTAAAAAGTGGTAACAGGAGTTAAAGCTACAGAGTATTTTTTCCTCAGTGTTTTCAGGATCAGGAGATCCGAAGTTCTTCAGATGGTAAGTCTGTAAAGTCTACCAAGACCATCTGCAACAATGACACCTCAAGTAATAAAGTCACAGGTATAATTATTATTTGGCCAAGGCAATAAAACAGATCTCTGAAAAGAAGGAGGGGGAACAAGGGAGGGAGCTCTGTGTTCAAATAGCTACCGCGTGCTCTCCATCCCAGCCACCTGCTAGAAATTATAACCTCTAGACTTCAGTGCAAAACCAATTCAGTTTATACATTCACCTTAACATAAAATTTATTATTTCATACTATATATTAACCTGACTAACAACTTCTGCCAGCATTTAATTGCCTACCTGTTCAGCAGATTTATGTGTTGAGGCTTTCAATAGAGTTAAATGCACTGCTTCCCTGAATAAATTAAACAGCACCAAAGATAGTTATTATTTCAAACCTAGAAAGGAGCTTTATTATTATACCATGCCAAGATCTGTTCAGCAGCTTTACTTCTCAACCTAACGTGCAGCTTGAATCCAGAGTAAGGACAATCTCATCTAAGGAGAAATTATTCAGTATCCTTCAGGCAAACAACTGTGAGAAGAATTAGTAAGAAATCCTGCTCTGAGAAGTGGAGCTGCCTTACCGGCAGCAATATCAGGAATGCATTTGTAAGCCTCCTCAAACTCCAGGCCTCCAAGTGGCCTATAAATCACTAGCCCCAGCAATTGAAAAGACTAATTTTAATAGTGTACTTCTTCACTGTGGTGATTAAGCCTCAATGAATCACTCAAGAAAATTCAATTACATCAGCAACACAACCTATTTTTAAACGTGCATTTAAGTTGAAAAAGTAATTAGATATTATCATTAGATCTACCATTAACAACATTCAAACCTTTTTTGTAATCAAACAGTTTAGAATTAACTAAATGGAAACACAAATCGTGTTTGATAAAGGAAGCATATCCCCAGGCTCTGTAAGATGGGTTGAATTCAGCTGCCCGGATACTTTGGTTTCACTGATAGGTAATAAAAGCGATCAAGGTAAGTTAAAAAAAGCGAAAGCAGGTTGGGGCTGGCGGAGGAGAGCTCAGAGCAGCCGGCTCTTCTGCTTTGGAAGAGTGACCTCTGTAGGCATAAACACAGCGAAGGCTGGGATGCAAAAGCCTTCACTTTCCTCCAAGGCCGAGCCAAGGCTGTTTTCCACCAGCACAGCAGGCCCACTCCTGCAATGTAACCCCGGCTCGCAGCCTTTGCCTTTCGAGAGCCTAAAGAGCCTTATAAAGCCCGCTTTACAACCAGCCAGGCCGCTTTATTCTCTGATGTGATGCCGTGTCTTTCTTAAGTCAAAGAAAGGCTTTAGCTATGTAGCATCATGTAAGTGCTGAGCCAGTGACTGGAGCTAAAGTTTATTTTAACAGGCTTCCCACCTGGTGTATATATAAAATGAGCATTTGTCAATTAATGTTATAAATAAAGACACCGAATTGAGCAGTCCACAGCGTTCCTGGTGTTTTTTAAGAAATATCAGAAAAACTATTCGGTAAAAAAGACGTGCAGAAATACAGCAACTATTCACACTATTAAAAAAAAATACATGCAGAAATCTGTAGCGATTTTTTTCCTTCAGTGAAAACAACAGGAGATAATGATGCCTGTAAGGCAAGGCTACTTGATAAACTTGAGATGCTACTTCCAATTCAAACTTTGAAATCTTCAACAAACTCCTGGAGATCCTGCCACCTACGCAGAATTAATCCTCGATCCAGGAAATACTCCATTCATTCTTGTCTCATCACCACCTAACACTTCCTGTACAAAGTCCCCTGGGAAAACAAGATGTGTACTCACTGGACTTAATGGGAACTTCTAAATTCAATTAACCCAGTGCATATGGTTTGATTTTAAATATCTATAATTAACCCAGTGCATATGGTTTGATTTTAAATATCTATAATTGAAGATAGAGCATGCGTTTAAAGAAATTATTTTAACCCACTTCTGGTGTTGCATCACTGGTTTAAAACTCCCTAAACGCATTACAGACTATTTCTTCTTACTGTGATTTCTGTTTTCTAAACTAGTGGTTATAATCACAAAAGTTCAAAAGATCTCACAACTGTACAGAGTCAACTTCCACTTTGTATATCAAAAATTGAAGGGGACAAAAGAGTAGCAGAATTAGCTTTTCATTACTGCCTCAGACTTCTTTTTAGAAGGACGGCCCACTTTCCAGAATTTCCTCTTTCCAATAGCAATAATTTTGTATGTTTAAGTAAAGAGGATTTTTTTTAAAGGATACGCTTCTATTTTAAGAGTGTGCTTTAACAGTGAAGTCCTGGGAACGCATGTACATTTTTGCCTGGGTTTGTTAATGAAGAATGACACTAAATGGTTGTGTGATGGGTAATGCTTAGTTCATTACTCACTGACATGTGCCTTGATACCATCAACTCCACAACCAAATTTAGCCCTGTTATAAGCAGATGTAACTTCGCTGGAGTCAATGGGATGAGTTTGCATCTGCAGACGGAGAAGTTGAAGAGTATCACCTTTTCCTGGCAGCCCAGGGCAGGCAGCCCGGCTCCTCCGGCCTCCGCCGCTGCTCTAGCCCGGGCGAGCCCGGACCCCGCCCGCAGGTCTCAGCCTGCTACCGCCGCCCCACTCTCCATCCCGCTCCGGTCCGCTGCCCCCTCCCGTCGTGGCCAGCCCCCCTTCCCGGGGCCCTCCTGCCGGGGACAAGGGGCGACGGGGCGCTCCGCCGCCACACGGAACCCTCCCCCTGGGGAGGGCCGGATCCTGCTGCCAGCCCTGGCCAGAGTCCCCTGCAGCCGCTGCTCATCGCTGCTGCACCCACCCTGTCCCCGCGTCTCCAGGCAGCCGCGGCCGGTCTGCCGCACTGTCCAGTCCCTCCCCCGCACACGGCCGCGGAGGACAGCGCCGGCCCCCAGGGAGACGGCGGACGGGAGCGGGATGGAAACTTACTTGGGGTTGGAGGAATTCCAATATATGGGGTCTAAAACGATGGACCGCGCCAGTGCAGTTCTGCATAAAACCATCACGGCTCCCCAGCAGTACTTCCAGGCGGAGGTATCTCGCCTCCGCGCTGCCATGGTCGCAGGCGGCACCGAGTCCCTCCCCAGAGCCTCGCCAACTCCGCCGTGCGCCTTCCCCCGCACCTGAGCAGCAACAGTAGGGTGGGTGCCCGGTATCCCAACAGCTGGGACGATTAATAGGGAATAATAATAATAAAATAAAATAAAAAAATCACAAGCTAAGAGTCGACGATGTACTTGGCGAGAGCTGCAAGCAGATCTACTGAGTCATGTATGCCACTCGCATGTAGGAATATCTCCTGTGAGGTAAGATCCAAGCTACCTCCGAAGCAATAACAAAAAAATGCAAACGCCTCAGTTCTTCCTCTTACAGGGGGTCTCCCGGCTGCCTTGGAAGATGCCACTCAAACTGCCAACTCCCATTTGAATCCAGAGCGCCATACGCGTTCTCAGTGTCTTAAGGCTCGCGTGAAAAGGAGGAGGGAATTAAAAAAAAAACAGGGTAAAACAAACGGTGGTAGGAGAAATAAAGGGGTGAGGGAAAAGGACACAGCTTCGGCGGGAGGCTCCTCCTGCGTGTCTCTCACTGCTCCCCGCAGTTTACAATCCGCAGGACGCTAGCCCGGGCTGTTTCGGGGAGCTCGGAAACACCCACGAGTCAATAAATCCACTCCGAGTCAGCTCCCCCGGTCCCAGGGAGGCGCATCCACAGGGCTTCGGCTTCCCCGGGGAGCAGCACTGCTGTCCTTGTCGCCGGCAAAGACCACGGAGCGTAGCAAGGAAAGAAAGAGGAACGGATAACAGTAAATAATTAAAAAAAAAAAAATATGGGCGGCGGGGGGTCGCAGCGTCAAATCGTCCCTCTCCCCCGTTGCGCGATCTGCAGTGCGCGGCGCGGCGGCCGACCGACCGACGGAGGACGAGGATCGCCGAGCGCGGGACTTGCGCCGCCACGCAGCCCCACCGCGGAGGAGAAGGGAGGGAGCGAGAGGAGAGAAGCGGCGCCAGCCACGGCCGTTCCCACCGCGGCGCCTCCAACCCGCGATGTCGCCGCTCCGCTCCCCTGCTGCTGCTGCCGCCGCTGCCGTCACCCCTGCCGCCTCGGCGAGTTCCCGGCGCAGAAGCGCGGCCGGCGGCAGCGCGCCGCCGTAGCCATATAAGCGCGGCCCCGCCGCCCCGCCGCCGCCGCTCATAGGGCCGCCGCCGGGCCGCCGCGCTGGTTGGGCGCCGCGCCTGTCACTTACCGCGGCGGCGGCGGGCGGGGCCGCGCCGGGCCCGGCTGAGCGGGGCCGCCAGGTAACACCCCCTGGCCCCGCCACGCCGCGCCGCGGGCGGCCGGCGTGACTGGGGAGCCCGCTGGCTCTTAGTCATGCCAAGGTGATGCGGGACGGACGGCGGGCCCACGTGGGGCGAAACCGGGGGAGGGGGGGAAGACATTAAATAAGCGTTAAAAACCAGTCTTTGCTAAAACTGTTCCTCCAGTACAGTGCGCTTTATAGAGCGGGGAGCAGCGGCAAGGCCAGGGAGTACGGGGCTCCCCCGCACCCCGCCCGCCGGTGCGGGCGCAGCGCCCCGGGGGAGCGCGGCTGCCGGCGCTGCGCGGGGAAGTACCGGGCCGTGTCCCCGTTGGCGCGGAGCTTCCCCCGCAACTTTCTGCGGGTTCCCTGCCGGGGAGGAGGGCAGGGGGTGCTCCCGCGCTCGGTCCCCACTGGCCCTTCCCCTGGTTTCTGGGAGTTTCCAAAGTTTGTCTGGTTGCGCGACAATTAGCCACAGGCCGTCACTAAATAAAGAGGAATCGGACACGCGGAGCCCCTCAAAGGGATGCGGAGCTCTGGGGCCGGGTGCGGGTTCCCTCGCCTTTCCCTGGCGATCGCTCAGCACTTCTTTCCTCCCCTCCAGAGTTCAGTGGGGAAGGGTTCGGAGCCAGATCTTCGCGTATCCCAACGGCACGACACCTGGCCCTTTGATTTCATTCTATCATTAATTTCTGGCCAGAGCGAGCTACCTGCGAGCAGCGCGGGAGATGCTTCCCCTGCGGCCCCGCAGGTCCCCCGAGGGGTGCGGAGGGCGCCGGGGGGTCACGGCGGCCCCCGCGGGTGCTCCCTACGCCGCGCTCGGAGCCCGACGCGCGGCGACTCCTGCGGCTCTTCCACGGGACCACAGCTCCCACTAGCGGCCAGCCGCTGGCCTCTGCGGGGGGAGTGCTGCCCCCGGCTATGCCCCTCCGCTGCTCCCCCGCGTCCTGCCCGGCCCGCCGCCTACGCCGTTCCCCCGCACAAGCCGCCGTGTAAGGTGAAACGGGGCGGCGGTACGGCGGCACCGGGCTGGGCAGGCAGCACACGCGAGGGGTCCGCAACAAGAGCTGTACCGAGGTTAAACACGGGTTGTGTAATGTAATAGTCGCTCCTGTGAAATTAAGGGAGTTACCGAATTTCTTCCAGTGGTGATTCCTTGCCAAAATAGTATCTGCAGAAAGGATTAAAAATTAAATCCCAGGAAATTACGACGTTGTTTCTGTTATTATCTTGCCTTTTAGTCGAGGCACGCAAAGAACATGCTACCAAAGACCCTAAAAAGAGCCAATTTCGCATAATTTTATTCCCGAAAAAATACGGGCATTCACCTAAAAATCGGCTTCGTGGGGGTGCTTGTCCGGCTTTTAGACGAACGTCAAGAAGCTCTTATAAGGAAAACAACTGGCACTGTAATTTCTTTCTCGGATCAATTTTGGAAGCCAATGTTCTCTTTCCACCTCTTTAGCTAAACCAGTGTTTCAGCCTGGCGGAGCCCGCTCTTTTCGCTCGCAACAGAGGGGAAAGAAATTTGAGGTGCGCTCGAAGCCCCATAGATTTTGTGTTGTGTTTCGTAGTTCTCTAATGAAATCTACCGCCTAAGGAAACAAGGAAATCAGTTTGCTTTTCACACAAAACATCGAATACGTTTTAAGTAAACTGCTTAATTAAATTTAATTTGCAGTGAGGAAGGAATTGCAGATCCGGCAACGCAATTTGGTGGAAAAGGATCTGATTCCCGGGACGGAAACTTAGCGCTCAAGTGGGAGACAGAGCTTGGGTATCTATGCACTACAAGGGGCATCAAAGGAGAGCTTCGCCAGTGAGGGGAGGAAATTACTTAATTATTAAACTTTTAAACAAATGTGTGGTGTGTTGCCGGTCGTGAGACAATGTAAACACGGAGCCCGATAAATGCTTCCAGCAACAGAGACGTGTAAAATAGGTCTACCTCAGTTTTGTGATACTGCTGGTTCTGTTTGTTTAGATGCAAAAGGTTAGGAGCAGTGTTTTGTAAAAGCTGTGAGTAAACTGTGACCTCTAACTCTCCGTATCCTTGCTTTAAGTAAACCAGAGGAAATGAAGAGCCTTGGTATTGTCTGAAAATATCCTCCAGTATCTAAATATATCACACGACGCCTATTGTCCAGCAGCTAATCATTTTACGCAAATACAGCTGTTTTACTACCGTCCGGCATCCTACCGATGCACACTCTAAGTGTATAAAAAATTGCGTTAATAAAATCACTTTTGAGTAAGAAATGAGAGAAAAACGACACTTTATCTCCGAGATAACCTAAGCATCGAAGATTAAGACATCCAAAGAAATGGGGGCTCGGTAGCTACTCCACCCAGGTCACCCTTTTTGGCCAAGAGACCGGTCCCTGCGGCTGGGGTCGGGCCGGGGGGCCCTTTCAGCGCCGCGGAGGTACTTACGGGTGAGAGCAGGACCGGGCCGGACCAAGAGGCGGGGGGCGGGCCGGAGCAGGCGGCGCTCGGAGGGGCCGCGGCGGCGCGAAGCCCCCGGGCAGTCGCGCTGGGACCGCGCTCCCCGCCTGATCCTCGAACCTTGCGCCCGCTGCATCGGCCTCCAACATTCCCGTCTCGCCTCCGAGAAGCAGCAGGGATCGCCTCGGACACGGGGGAAACGTGAGAGTAGAGGTTGGGGACGGGAGTTTTAAAGCAAAAAAGATGACAGATGTTCGGAAGTTAGAAATCGGCTTCGGCCGCGTCTTCTCTGAGGGCTATTTCAGGAGGAGGTTCCGGCAGACATTTCGGGTTTCGCAGGGAACGGGGTTTCCTGACATACGAACTCGCAGGGGACAGGCTGCTGGGGGAAATCCTGCCGCGGCCGTAGGAACGGCACCGCGGTTCCCCGGCGCCCGGGCGGTCCGGCTCCGCGGGAGAGGATGGACACACAAATGGACAGACGGATGGATGGATGAGTACGGCCAGAGAGCAGGTGAGACCCACCTATCCCTTTCCTTCACTGAAAAACTGGGACTCTGTCGTTTGCATCGCTTAAATTTCCTGTACCTCAGCCAGGCTTAAAACAAAAATTCGGGTTTATCGCTGAATAACTCTTTTCGCCTTTTTTAAGATAGTGATGCAGCCAATAATTACATAGACATTTGCTCTGGTCCTACGAAATCCATAATAAAAGGCAGCTAATCTGAATGGGATCAGGATTGGGCCCACAATCCCTGATTCTCTTTTAAACATCAGTCTAAACATCGGCAATGAGAATATATGGGACATGAATCTTTTTATTAAGTGGAAAAGCTCACCATGATCAATCATTACTTAAAAATGTACCAATTTTAAAAGTCGAAAATATATAACTTAATGGATACAATTACTGTTACATTTAATAAAGAGAAATGATCATAACTGATGCTTACTGACTTAAATGAATTCTTTATCATTTGTCCAAAGGGCAAGTGTGCCAGATACTTGAAACAGCTCTTATTATATCATTCACACCACAACAATGCATTTTCTGCACTTATGGTAGAGTAAATACATATCTAGATGTTAATTTGCCTTCTCCAGGTCTATTTTATAACTGCAATTTTGGTTAACCATAGCTTCTTAGAAAACGAGCTTGGCTCCTCCTAAATACAACCAATAGAATTCAAGCAGCCTTATAAAAATCAGAAACGAAGTTTGTACACCCTAACCATGCATTTTAATTGTTTGACTTATTTTTATACCAATTCTCAGTACCACTCTGCAAAACCAAAAATATTTACATTATTTTGTGGTTTGTGATATGAGTGGTAGTAAAAAGGACCTGGGATCAAGCTTCCACACACCCATCCCTTTATTATAAAAGGGGATTCATGTCCTGTTGAGCAGAGCTGACGCTGAATCAGCATAACCCTTGATTCTAAGTGTCAGTCCGGGGAGAATGATCGGAAGCATGAGGTTGTTTTGTACAGAAACATCAAGAGACTCAGCACTCTTCAGCGGGCTAGCAAAAGGGTGGGATAGGGAGATGGAGATAACCCTGAAATGCATGTTTGGTGGCACCAGCATGAGAATGGAATAGAGATACATGAAAGTCATGGTTCAACTCCAGCCAGACTAGCCTGTCAGTCCGAAACCATACCAAACCAGGCACTTCAACCATATCCTCCTGCCTTGGAAATGAGCCTTAGGCACACAGGCAGCTCCACAGTTCTCTTCTGAAATCAATCCCCTGTGTAACACAGCCTGGAAAGTGTTTATTAACTTGAATTTCACCTGCACTTGCACCAAGACCCTGCAATGACGGAGTTAAGATCCCAAATGCTCTGAAAATGTTTAATGAGACACTGCATGCAGTTTAAAGTGAATAACCAACACCTCCACATTTGGTGTACGTCCAAAAAATGGCACGTTAATGGCATCACAAAGGGGATTACCAGCTTCAGGTCAGCAAGGGAAATAGAGAGGTTGAGGTGTATGAGATGGCACAAAGCTAAAGAGAAAAGGAGAGACATCAAAGGTAAATCCTTCTTTTTCAAGAAAAGATAGCAATGGATGAATTATTGATACTTTAGTGAGATAATACATTTAGTGAGATTATATGTAGGTATGCTGTTGCTTGGCAGTTTAGATATCTCACCAACCTAACTGTCTCTGCTGTGCTAAGTGTCAAGGACTCCATCCCTCCAATACATTTCACAGCAGTCAGCTTTCCACTTGTACTTGGAAAAACAATGATAAACAAACATGGGAATTAGCAAATTGCCAAAGTAAGAGCACATGTTTAGCATGCTGCTCTAAGGCCTTCCATGCTCCTGCCTTTGCCAGACAGATGCACTGTTCAGTATTAAAATAATTATCCAGAACATTTATGAACAGGGGTTAGGGAAACTAAGATCTCTTCTGTTATAAGGGAAATGAATACTGCTCAAGGTAGGTGGCAACAAAAATGCCTACTGGCCTCCCTGGGTGAGTCAACAACACACAAAACCCCAGAATAAACTAAAAACTGTCTAACCAAAATTTGAAGTTGAAACTTCAAACTGTAATGGAATAAAAATAAACACCCAACACATTCACCAATAGCAGTTTCTCTAGGTAGGCCAATATCCTCTTGAAGATGCATGCAGGGAGCTCACAGTTTAAACACCACATAAATGTCAGCCTAAACAGGCATGAAGTTCCATGGGAATATAAGAACATGCCAAGTTCTCCCAATCAAATGTCAATTTATCCCCCTCCCAAACTGTGCACACCTCTACTTTCCTAGAAATCAGTATCCCTGAAGTCCTACAATAATTTTAAAAAGAAAGAAAACCGCAGTGCAATGCAAATGTAACATTTGCCCACACTGAACCTACAAAGAACTATCTCAGAAACACAGAATGCTTTAGGACAGCAGAGACAAGAGATTCCATCAACTGAACTTCTACCCCAACAGAGGAAAACAAAACAAAACAAAAAAAAGCAAAACCAAAAACCTAGCTGTTTTTTGAGGGCAGGGGAAAGAGAAACAGGTATGAAATGGGGAAAGGCAGAATGGGCAATCTCATTAGGAATGAGCATTTTGTCCAAGAAAGCCCTAGAGGTGAGACTGAAAATAACCTTGTAACATCTAAGCCTACACAATGTTATATGTGGAGAACAAAAGTTGCTATTTAGCAGCAAATTATGTGAGGCAGAACAAAATGCTTGATACCACAGCTGCACACAAGATTACTTAGCTTCTTGCTTTTAGAAGAGGAAATGAAACTGCATAGGTCTGTTTTGAGTATTGACTTTTAATAGCTTGTTTCTCATAAGGGAACAGGGGATGTTTTCTGTTTTAGAAATACAGGTATCAGTTGATCTTTAAATACAGCCTGCTCCTGCCAACAGGTCACGTACATGATTTATTTGGCTTCAGCTTTTGTTTTTATGCATTAAGCAACTTTTAACCTTCTTTTGTAGTACAATATATAGGCAAATTTAAGTACAATAATAGTGTAGGTATTTTACCGTCTTCACATTTTCTTGACATGCTGGACAAAGTGATACACATCAGTCTATCCCCCAAGCCCCAGTTTCATACAAAGCATGTTGAATACTGCTTTCAGTGGCACACTCAACTTGCTCCCACATTTAATTTGCCAAATCTACAGAAACAGACCCTTTGGGAATATCAGGAATTACTTCTGACTTTGTCCAGTGACATTCAAATGCTTAGGCAACTATTGGTAACTTTCATTTTATGGTTACTACAGATGTTGCACGCTGACAGGAAAAGAAAGTTTTAGAACTGGACAAGCTATAGTAATCCCGGTTTTGGTAGAAGAATTATATACAAAAAGGGGATTTATATATAGTTTTCAATCTCTAGTTTCATTTTTCAAAATAAAACCTGTATATATAAATGGATAATATTCAAGATCTGTATATGAATAACAGTTGCTTTCTGGCTAAAACAATATATTTAGACAGAGTCTCACTTTCTGTTTGTCACTTCAAGTATACTAGCCAGTCCAGTCCTTTGGGAGAAAAAACTTCCATTTTTAAATCCTTGAGGATCCATCAGATTCATTATTTGGTAATGACCTTAACTTATACAATATACTATATTATGAGGTGAACCGAAGGGGATTAGATATCGAAGTACCGGTCTGAGTGCAGTAAGCTGAACAGCCGTTTAAACATGATACTACAGCTGAAATAAGTCTCTGTCAGAATAAAAACCAACATTCATAAAAACAGCAGAAGCCATCAAAAACATTCACAACTGCAGGGATTTTTTTACTGTGTGTAATTTTGCATTATAAGTAGGAGAAGCCACAATAGTTTAAAGCAAAATTTAAAAAAATACCACTATAGTCTTGAATTTAATAATGTGAATTGTCACTCTTATAGCTGTTTATAGAAGTGTACTAAAAAAATTTACTTAAACATATGAATTTAAGACTTTCACTTTATTCAGCAAATTGGTTTATTTACACAATGGGGAACGCTGGTTGAATGCTGTCAATGTAATAAAAACAAATCTAACAGAGACAATACTGCTCTCTATGTATTCATAGCAGAAATGACAAACTATTTCCTTACCTGTATCAGGAACATCAAGCGCAACAACGGGACAGTATCATAGGACACTGATTTAACAATAAACCGCAGAGGTCCAGTAATACTATGGCAATTTACTCATGTATTTACTGACTTCAAAAAAAAACATTAAAAGTCAGCAATACCCAGTATAAAGTTCTCTCAATTATCAGAGTCAAACTCTGACTAGTAGGTCAGTAAAACCTTATTAGATCATCCACAATTCATGAAGTGACATGACTTGCTTCAGATCACCAATACAGAAACAAAATTCATGAAAACAGATTATGCTCTAAAAGGCAATGATGATCTGATAAGGGTTTAACTTAATGGAAATTTAAAAAAAAATAAGAATTGCAGAGCACAGCCCCTATTAGAACAAGCTAACTTTCCAACTTTCAAAAAAGACAAAAAAAAAATTGAGAAGAAAAAAAAACCAAAAACACTTCAACATGAAGCTACCATACAAAGTTTTTTTTGTTTTCCTTTTTTTGTTTTGTTTTTTTTTTTTTTCTTTTAGGAGTTCAGAGTTGAAATTTAATCCTGGCTTTTTAGGGAGAAGGACAGTTTTGGCCTAGACTTTCCTTTGCCCAGGATAATTTTTTGCTCTTCCTTTTGCTGACGTTGTCTCTCTTGTTCTAGTTTCATCCTCTCCTCATGAATCTTTCTTTGTTCTTCAACAATTTTCAATTGTTCTTCAGCCTATGTAGGAAAATGATAAAATTTAGGCCAGCATATTTTGTAGTCATAAAAGCAATTTACAAGTCCATATTAACTTCCAAACAGGTCCAATCCTGCATAGGTATGTAAGCAGTTCTGCCTGAGCTAGATGCCATAGTTGGTTTCAGTGAAACTATTTATAAAATGGTTATTTGAATTGAGTTTATAAGAAACATTGAGAACTTTCTACAGCTAATGTATTGAAATCTTGAGTGCTTACATGTCATATTTTTCAGCACTGCGGTGCAAACAACACTTTATATTTAATTAAGGAAGACAACAGATATCTAAAGATATCCCGACGTGTAAAATGCAGGCACAATGAAGTAACACATCTTCAAGCAGAGGTCTCCCTGCTCCAAAACCCATCTAAAAACCCCTCCTAATCCAAGCCCATCTTTACTTGATTTGTAACTAGTCAGTCCTTACACTGACCAATAGTTCTTACAGCTCTTCCAGCGGTCTTCTAAAGGTGCTTATTTTGTTCATTACATCAGTTCATACTTTAAATTTTCTTTATGTCCTGTTTCGACCATATAAGGTTGAGAAAAGGGTAAAACAGAAAGAGATCTAAAGCAGGTGTAGTTCAAGCAAAGAGTTTTAAGAAGCCTCCTTTTTACATGAAAGAGGTGTAATTACCTGGGCAATTGAAACTGATAGAGTTCAATTAGAACTTAGAAGACGCTTAGTTTGGCTTATCATCAAATGATTAGAATCAGCTCAATCCTATTAAATATTTTCATGTGGCAGGCACCTGATTAAATGGTCTTGAAGACCAATATATGCTAGACTTTTCTAACTTAGACATCTTAAGCTTATGCTGAAAGTCCCTTTCAGCACTTCTACATCAACATTATACTCGACTCAAATCCAGTTTGTACTTGTCCTGCTCAATGAAACAGAATTAGTCATTTGAAGCTGAACATGTCTGCAAACTTACTTCAACCTTCCCCATGAGCTATAGTTAAAACGGACTTTTTAAATTCTGAAGGCAGCGATTTCCCTCTAAATTAACTGCATCCGAACTATAGTGTTACTGCTAAGGATCTGGTCTTTTATGCTCAGGGGAAGGAGAGCAATGCTACTGATACAACCAGCAATAGGTAAGTTAAACTCTAGAAAGCGTGGATTTGTTCACCTGTGTTTCAAATCTAGCAGACACCTGTATTTCCCTAAAAATGGTTATCTACATCTTCACATACCAGTTTAGCTTGTGCTTCTGCAATTTTTCGATTATTCTCTTCCAGTATTCGCTCTAGTTCCTCACGCTTTGCACGCTCTTCTTCCTAAAGGGGAGGACAGGGCAAGATGTTAGTAAAGTAAAATATTCATTTCTGCATGTTCACTAATCTTTCTCAGAATTCTTTTGTGAACTGACTTAAAGTGGCAGCTTTACAGCCACCTATTTTGTCTCACAATGGTAAACTGTGCAGCCACTAAAACTGGTTTCTACTACTCAATTTAAATCATCCCGCCCAGTCCAAACAGCAACCAACTAAACCCTCCCTAATCATAGAATCCTGACAATTTATTACTAGAATTTTAATATCACACAAATCAACAAGGACAACTACAAAAACTGGATAGTATTTACCAAATTAAAAAGTAATATAGAAAATATAAATAAAGTGAATAGTTTGTCTCACCAATTAAGTATACCTACGTATTCTTTACCTATACTCCTTTAATCAGCATTAAAAGTTGAATATTTACTGTCTTGTCCAGTGTCCTGCAGAGTGTGCTCCTCGGCTGCCATACGCGCCAGCTTCCTCTTTAAAATGATTTGTACTGTTAGCTTGGCAATACCTGCATCAGCAGCTCAACCATTTATAAAGAAACAACATACAAGGAAGGCTGAGCTGAGGAATGCAGATGTTTATGGTAAGAAGGAACAAAAATATGTAAATCATTCCTAAGGCAAACAATTAATAAGAAAAATACATTTACTGTTAGTGAAAAATACAAATGGTAATCCATACTTCATGGAGCTATGGGCTTCTTTCATGGGGAGAATGGACTTAACATTCAGTATTTTGACAATTTTAAGACAGCTGAAACTGTCGTTTGCAGTATGAACTTGGAATTCAGGAGTCCAGGGAAGGCAAGATCAGGAAATAAAGCCTTGTAATTGTTGTTTTCTTGGTGAATTTTATGGAACTCTGTTATGCAACTCAAATATGAAGACTGCGTGAAAGTTTTTGAGGTGTTTCAGTTCACATAATATATATCCAAATTATTTTAATATTTGGAGGATTTAAAGTTAGCCAGAGGTTTGTGTCTGTGTAAGAAAAAAAAGTTAATACGAACAAAGCAAGCATATGAAAACTTCTTACTATGACTAGTAACGAGCTACTAGCTAGCACACTTCACTCCAGGCATGGAGGTTTATTATATGTTACAAAGAACTGATGAGACTTCTCCACATGATATTGACAATAGCAAAAATACTTTTTAAAATAAAGAGTCATCCATCTGATCAAATGAAAATCTCTATCTATATATGAAGAATTTTCTGACTATGAACATGAAAATTCAATGTAAACTCTTTCATATTAAAGTCTGAATTTGCAAAAAAAGTATAATTTAATATTTTTAATATTTACTGTAACTCAGCATTCCATTTGTTTTCATTTAATTAAGTGATACTGTGTAACTGACAAGTCACATTTAGTATGAAGGGGAAAGCTGCATTGCTTCTGTCTCTCCTTCTGTAAGCCAATCAAAATATTAATTTAAAATAAAATGTGTAGGAGGTAGAGAATGAAAAAAGCATTTGACACTTATGACTATTTAGCACAGATTTCCTTTACAGTTTGAAGTTTGTTTTGAAACTTATGGATCCTGGAATGATTGGTGCAGGCAGGCATCAAAGCCTTTAGTAGCAAATTACTGTCTCACAGAAAGACATTTTCAGCTTCTGCTCCAGCTGCTGATTAAAAAAACAAAATAAAACAAAAAAATCCAAAAACCCAAGTCACACGTTCAGCTTGACTTCAGACAAGGGCAACCTGCTCTTTTATAACTTCTAGGGAGAAAAAAAGGAGTTGTTAGTAGTTATTAAGAATGGGTATAATGATTTGGACAGAGATCCTTCATGAAGACGTGAATGGGCTTATGCTCGAAGTCCCAGAATTAGTCCAATGTATGCTCAAGGAAAATGTTCATTTTAAAATGAAGAATAAGAAACCTATTTGTTAAAGACAGGTACTGCAGATCACTGCTGGACCCTGCCTGACTGAAGGCAAAAGCCTCTTACAGTCTAGGTAAACAAAATGAAACAAATGAAGGATACATAATTACAGGTTTTTCAATACCCTTCCCCAGAAATGAAAGGACTGCTGATAAATCCTGCAGCCATGGCAAAAGTTTCAAACAATTCTGAAATATGTAGGTCAGTTCCATTAAAAATCAAGTATCCTTGTTCAGGTTTTAGGAGAATAACTGTTTAAATATCAGTGAGCTCCTCTGAATAGGCTAGAAATTAAGTTTCGCAGCAATGCAAGTTTATATGAGAAGGGAATTAGATTTGCTGTATTCCATCTCTTTCTGAACCGAACAGGAGGCACAAACCAACACTGAAAGTTTTGCCATGGACTGTCTCTACTTTCCAAACGACCGAGCGTTACCTCTCTGGCTTTTTGTGCTGCAAGTTCAGCTTGTCGCTGTCGCTCGAGTTCTTCGAGCAACTGTTTTTCCATGATGCGCTTAGCCTCCTCCACCCTGCGGAGAACCTCTCGCTCAATTTCATCCTTTCTTTTCTCCAACTCTTCTTCTACACGTTTAGCCACAAGTTCTTCCACTCTTCGAGCAGTTTCTTCCTCTACGAGTTTCTCTTCAATTTCTTGTTGACGACTACAAAATGCAAACATGAGGATTACCTTTTTAATCAATAAAGAATGTTTGCACTGAAACGAACTCCTTCAATACCCAGCATCAGCCACGCTACTGAACAACTTTTGAAAAGTTTTATATCTTATACACAAACTATATACATAAAGAATATTTTGACCTACATTTAAAGAAAGTGAATATTCAGGCAATCAGTGTTCCTACTATAGGGAATCCATTCAGCCCATACCATACTTAGCATCTCTAGATATACTAACAGACTAAGATTAAGAATACCTAATCATACTACTTCTTCATCATAATTAGGGGGGAAAAAGGGAAAAAATCCAAACCAACAAATAACACCCCCCGAAAATACAAAACAACAACCACAACCCCCCCCCCAAATCCAAATCCCACCCAACTCTGACTATCCTTAGGAGTTCAAATGGTCTCGATTTTCAGCCATGTGTAGCAATAACATCCTGTAAAATCTTGCCTTAAAGTTACCACCTCAGAGGTACCAAACTCATCACTAATAACTTAAAATAGAAGACAGAAAAAATAAAATTTGTGATTTGAATATTTTAACTAGAATTCCAGTGGTATAGCTGTAATCTAGTTATCCAATCATTTACCTATCAAATTTTGAGTACCTCAGCTCTCCTTAAGATTTTTAATGCAGCACTCTGTTCCTACTGTAATTATGCAAAATAAATTATACCAATACCAAGTGCTAAATAAATCCTTGTGAACTACAGCTTTCCATGTTCTGAGTTTTGGAAACATTTTTAAACATCTTGTCCTTATTTTTGTTTAGCAGCAGTGTTATCACTTAGCCTAACTGCTGTTTTAAGTTTTCATTAAGGATACAAAGAGTTTAGCTAGATTTGCAGTTTAATTACCAAATGTAGGGAAAAAAAAATCCAGGTAGTAATCACTAGTACAACACAGCAATTACATATCCAAAGATGAACAGTGAATACTGTATAGCTGTATTTTACATAGTGCTATTTATCTGGAATTATTATGGCTTTGCGGAGAAGACTGTTGCTTTTAAACTTGACATTTAACTTCCATTTTAAGTATTCTGTGAAGTACAGAACAATTTTATAAAACTTATCTTCTGGATTGTTAGTGACAAAAATGCATGATTTAGAATAACAACTACAATTGCAATATCTTCATATCCTGTCATTTTCATAATGCTTGCATTTTCCTATCTCATTTGGAAAACCTTTCCTAATCTATCTTACTTGGAAAACAACTAATTAAAAAAAAAAAAAAAGAGTTACAGGATTTACCAACTTTTAGATTTCCCAAGGTACAATTTCCAAAGATGTACCTTGGGAAATGATGAAGTATGGACTACTGATCTAGACAGGCATGGGAAATACAGAGCTGAAAGGCTCCCAATTCCCCCTTTTCACGTATCATCTTTTCAGAAGTGTACTCAAGTAAGTTAACTTCAGTAAAAAATTTTGGAACGCTCAACTCAATCATTTGGCCTGAGAACACAAATTTTATTCCTACATTCCTCAAGAGACAGCCATCTTACCTGGGGGCACATTAGGCCAGTATTCGCTTTTCCAAAATAGACATAAAATACCTTGAGGTGACTTTTTCAGAAAAAAAACAGACAACAAAAGGCAAACAAAAAACCTAGACCACTATCACCATCCAGAAAAATACAACACCCCCATTCTGATACAGCAGTATCTCTGCCAAGCCACGACCCTTTCTGGACAATTTTTTAAACATCCTTTATATACTAAATATTCTTTTATTTTAAAAGGTTTTCATTTCTTCTTACAAGGTTTTATTCAGCAACGAGTACTCTCACTGTCCTTTACCAATACTGCTTAGCGTACCTAAGAGGCTGTTCTAGAGAAAGAAATGGTCAGAAAGTTGATATTTTCGTGTTTTACTCAACTATCATAGCTTTATGTTTAACATTGGGAAATCCAGAACAAAAGTTAATTAACTGAATAAAGATAGTGCATAGTTACAAAAATACCCATGACATTCACGTCTGAAATAAATTCTCAAATATCCTCAGCAATGGATGATGTACTCATTGTGCCTGCAAACGTTTCGTTCTTCTCACCCCAACAAATTTCATTTAAATTTAATTAAACCAATCAAATGTGTTTTTTAACACTTATAGGCAATGCTAATATTACAATGCCTTTGACCTCATCAAGGAAATTAAATTATAAACACAGATATAAATCTCAATGATTTATTCTGTAGTTTATACTGGTTTTTTTAATCACATGAACTTACAGTATTTCATACAGAGGTATAACTTTATCATCCTGGCCTACTGATGATTCCAGAGCAAAAGATAAGTCATTAAATTAAAAAAGTATTTTTAGTATGATCCATTTGCTTCTTGAAGACTAATTTTATGAAATCTGCAGAAAAGAAACCACTTATATGTCAGCAAATTTCTGAGGGGAAAAATTCGTACTTGCAAGGCCTTTATAGAAAATGAGCATTATAGGAAAGAACATAAGTTAGGCTATGTATTAAGATTTGAACAGACACAAGAAGAAGAAAGTCACTTTCAATATATGAACTGTCCCCTAGTTTATTCAGTCAGCAAGAAAGTACTTCTTTCCTTCACTAATATGAGTCTACACTAACATACGTAATGCAATTTACAGATGACTTACTCAAATACCATACTTTTCTACTGTATTAGATTTTATTGCTTTTTCTTTTTAAAATTAAAAGGTATTCCAGAAGTATGAAAATTTCATGCCCAATCTTTTCCAACACTGATTCTTCCTCAAAAGTCTACTATTCTGTAGCAAATATCGCTCAAATGTCATATTCCTCCTACACAGACTTCATGAGCATTTTAAAATTTCAAAACTAACTTAAATAGAAAATGTACTTACATATGAACTAAACCAGCTGTGAAACACTAAAATGAACTATTCACTATATTCTCAAATTGTTAAGCACATTCCAATTCATCATTGAAGATATGGAATGGATGGAATATTTTTTTAATTTAGGTACTGAATAAAATTATAAACCACAAAATTAGGATCAGTATCTCCAAACCCTTCAATTTTAACCTGTGTTTGTGTTACTATGGAAGTTTTTGACAACATTGCTGTCAAAATCTCAAACACGAAAGTGATAACTCGAGCTCACTCAGCCTTCTGAACATCAACTAATATTTCATGAGAACGATAGTGCTGAAATAAAACTCAAAGTTCCACCTGAGAATTAACAGGAGTACTTGACTTCACTCATACAAACAAGTGCTATTTCTGGTCTAGGTGGTCCAATGAGCAAGGGTAGCATTCGAAGAAGAATCAGCTGATCACAACTGTTCAAACTATTCTCCTCTGTGCTGCTTAAAGGTCTGTTTCATAACTTATTATGCTGCTAAACATCAGTGCATACCCAACGTTTATTAAAACAGAATTTATCTCTGCAGACTCAACAAATAGCCACACTCCCCACAACGTAAACTGAAAAGGGACAAGGTTTCAAACAAAACAAGTCACCGGCTGTCACTGTCCCATTTGCCAAGAAAATAATCCCTCAGTGTTAATATAATAGCTACACAGTGCTTCTTGAAACCCTCAGCCGAGCAACTCCAGATGTCTCCGCTCGACGTACAAGAAGCCCCACGCCAGGGCGGGGAGGGGCGGGCGGTGCAGCACAAAGCCTCGGGCGCCGCGGCCTCGCCGCACAGGGAAGTTTGGGAGCAGCGCAGGAGCGAGAGCAGCGCCGGCGGATGGGAAGCGGCAGAGCCGGCGCTGGGGAGGCGGCGTGCGGGGGGCTCGCCCCCGAGTGGGCGGCTCCGAACGCACCTGAGGGAGCCGGGCTTTGGGAAAGGGGCGGATGGCGGGAAAACCGGCTCTCACTAGGCCTCAGCGAAGGCCCGAACGCCTGTACCCCAGCGGCAGGCGGCCCTCTCGCAGGAGGAAGGCGCGGAGAGAAAGGCACCAGGGCACAGACCACCCTCCTTCGTCCCCCATCCCTCACTGCCCCCTCGCCCCCAGCCCAGGCTCGGAGCTCACATTTTCCGCTGCCGCTCGAACTCCGCTTTTTTCTCCTCCTCCTCCCGCTTCTGCTTTTCGTCCAGGCTGCTGCGCTTGCTCACCGTGCGCCCGAAGATGTCGATGCGGTCTGGGGGGGAGGAGGCGCGGTCGCGGTCCCGCTCCCGGTCGCGGCGGGAGGAGGGGGCCGTGTTGGAGCGCGAGCGGGAGCGGGACTCCCGGCGCCGGTTCCGCTTGCTCTCCCGGGACTTGGAGCGCTTACGCGCCCGCTCCTTTTCCCGGGAGCGAGACCGCGATCGGCTCCGGTTCTTCTTGTTGTGCTTGGAGCTCTTGGTGTGCTTAGAGCGGGACGAGCTCCGACTGCGGGACCGACCCATCCCGGCGGAGAGGAGAGGCCGCGCCGACGACCGCTCGACCACCCCCGCCCCTTTTGCTAGCGGCGCCCGGAAGAGGTGCGAGGAGGCTCTGCACGCATCAGCACCCCCCGATATAGCCCCTCGTCCTGTCCCTTCCCTCCGCTTTGAGCTGCAAGGAGAAGGAACAGGCCCCAGGAGCAGGAGCAAGTCCGGACGCAGCCAAGATGGCGGCCCTGGCTCAGCAGCGACTCTCCTTTCCCGCCCCACAATGCACCGCTCCGCGATCGAGCCGCTCCCCCTCTTCCGCCGCCTCCGGCGATGCGGCGGAGAAGCCCGAGAGCACTCGACAATGTTCGGCAGCCAATGGGAAGCGCCGCTCGGACGGGGCGCCCCGGCCGGGCGGTCCTTTGGGCCGCGGGGCCCCCGGTGTGGTTGTGCGGGCAACCCGCGGGCAGCGCGGCCGAACGCCGAGCGGGGCACTGACATCTTTTTCTTTAGCTGATTTTCTTTTTTTTTTTTTCGGTCTGGTGGATTTTTTTGCTTTGACATAGGGGACACAAGGAATCTATTAGGAAGTTATGAAAAAACAGTTAGAACACACACCCCCCCCCCCGAATTGTGAAAATTATTTTTTCTGATCCCACTGTTGAATCACTGTGGCGACCCATCCCTTAAAGAGAAGGAAGCGACTAAGATTCGTAAATGCTTATTTGGTCGAAAGCAACAACAAAACTCAGAGGGCCCGCAAACAAACAGGAAGTTTTATTAGTAAATTACACACTTGGTGTGGAAGTTGTTGTGTTAGTTCCTACACCTACCTCATAAGTACACGTCAGTTTGTTTTGGATAAGGGATGAAAGAAAAGAGGAATTAAAGAGAAAGACATGAATTAAAGAAAGAAAGAAAGAAAAAGGAAAAGAAAGGGAAAAGAGAAAACCAGTCCTGGTTCCAGGGTTCATCCCTGAGGTGTTGTCAATGCTGGTTTCAGCATCAATCCAGCTGTGCTGGTCCAGCTGATGAGATGTTCAGGGTCCTGGGGGTCTGTTTCCGTGTAGCTAATGTCCAGCGTGGCACACTGAATGTCTGTTTTGGCTGTATTTATCGTGTATTTACATGCAGACGTTATTGTCCGTTGTTGTTAACAAGTCTGTAGGCAAAGGAAGCGCTGCAGGTCATGCAGAGAGTATGAACTAGTGGTTCTGTAGGCATCTCTGTAGGATGTTTTTATCATAGTTCTGCCATGTAATTTTTAGAGTTTTCTGCTCTAACAATGCTTAGAACTGGTGTTATTCTTGATTTCAGTAAACTGGTGCAATCTTTAGATAGTTAATCTCACTTTTTACTTTGAGCAGAAATTTTAGCTCCTTGATATCTTTCACAACTGGTGCCTTTTTTTTTTAATAGGTAAATATTTTTACTAAGTTTATATATGGTTTGCAAAACATTCCTTAAGTCACTGGACAAAATCTAATCTCACTTAAAGGTCTTCTTCTAATTAATTTGATTGACTTGCCTTATTTTTCTTGAAGGAAGACTTTCTTATTTTGAAATTCAGACTTAATCTAATGAGTACCAAAAATAAATAAAATGGAAACATCTTTCTGATAGATCACTTTGCAAGTAACAGCAGTGTAGTGGGTAGAGTCAAACCAGCATGGCAGGAATTCCAGAGTCACAGACCCTGGCCACACTTATTTGTCCCTAGCCTTGGGAAGCTCATGCAACAGGTAACTAAGGAAGTTGATAATCAGACCTTTTAGACCCTGACCAGGTAGGTGAGTTTCTAACTGGCATGATTCCTGTAGCAACTTGGCTACAATTGTGTACTGAAGCTTATAAATTCATATGGTACAACAGGTTCTGATTAAAAAATGTATCATAATTTTTTTATTACTACATTATATATTGGATGTACCAAACCTGACCTGGAACATAGCAGAGGGAAGGGGCAGAACTACTTATTTTGCAGTCATAAGTATAAATGAGTTTTTAAAATATTTACCATAAACTGAGTTTTCTCCTTGGTAAATCACTATAACAGAACCTGTATTTAGCAGCTTGGTTGCCTGAAGATATACCAATTTCATGTGCAGAATTTTATTCCTATTCATCTATATTGACTCATCAGTGCTATAAAATGCAATATGCAATATTTTATGAGAACAATTCATTATGGTGGATTGCATGGAATTAAGGAATTATATAATATAGTATAATGAAATAATTTTCTCCAATTCCTTATTGTATTGCTCCATCTCATTTTTTTTAAGCTCCCGAAGTAAAAAGAGCACAAGATTTTTAATACTTGTACTAGGTTAAGGTCATTAGTCTGCTCACTTCGTTATTTATGAGGACTAAATTCTGGTTCTTCTGGAAGAAGCTCCTTTTCCCCTTAAAAAATACATTCCTGAGAGCTGAAAAATTAGTAGAAAAGCATTTCTGTCTATGATTTCTTTTTTACTTTGAAGCTTGGTAGTTATTTGATTGGGGTATTTTTTTAATTCTATAATCTTATATTTCCCAACTTATTAGTAGTAAAATATTAATATTTAGAGGTTTTTTCCCCAAGTGTGATTACAATTGATATGGAATTACAGTACTAAAAGGAAGTTTTAAGTAAATACTAAATTTAAAAGCCTTGATAATTACATAATTTCATTTCTTGTTTTCAGTTAATTAAAAAAGAAGACGGTAATTTCCTTTATTAGTTTCACTTCAAAGTTTTAAATATTTAAACTCACGCAATTTTTTTCTGGATTAAATAATACTAGAATTTTTGAGTTTTTAATGCCATGTGTGTGGGTTTTTTCACAGTTTGCTAGCTATACAGGATTTCCATCCACTCTTGTGTTTTTGCATTTTTTTTCCATTTTAATATATCTCAGTATATTAAAATGCATAATTTGCTTCTTAAAACTCTTGCCTTAGAGTTGGAAAATACCTTATTTGACAGCCAGATTGTGCCATAATTATAGCGCCTCACCCTTCTTTACCTTGGCTACTGTCATCATATGAAATCTCTCAACCCATAGGCATTTAGGGGTAGCACCATGGAGATACTGTGTTCTTACAATCTCCAGATCATACCTACTCTTTCTTACACCACTGCTTCTGTCATTAGCTGGGTCAAGAGGAATCTTGGGAGATTAAAGGTGGATTATTTTGGGTTGTGCTAGTGTGGCACAGCTGGATGTAAGATCTTTGTAATGGGTCTAAAATGAAAGAACTCTGGAGGGTAAGCAGGGGAAGAAAGCAAGAGCATAATAGGATAAGGTGTTTGGTGTATAATTTGCTGTCATCTGGGGTAGCCTGTGTCACAGTGGTAAGAGGGCAGAAGTAGCACAGAAGAGCTAAGTTGTTGTGAGGGAAAAAAGTGGTTTGAATGTGTATTGGTTCTTTCAAAGCAGATATTTAAGCCAGAGTTTATTAAAAGTCAGAAACTATGAATACAGGTAGTTTTATTTTTTTTTAATTTTAAATATGAGTCAGTGCTGCAATTCATGTCACAGAATCTGTAGATCACAGAAGCTTTACAGATGTAGAATTTGTATCAATCACTTTTTAACTTCATTATTTTTTATACATAATCCCAAAGTTGCTTATTATGTGTTTTTGGTCAGGTGCTTTGTTTCTCTTTGGAGAGTGCCATGGAGTTCTGAGCTGCTAAACTGCAGAGGTAGGGAGATGAAATCCAGGAGAGTGGCAGAACAGTTGTGAGGAAGACATGGCAGGAGCCTGGAACACCTGACAGAAAGAGAAATATCTTTTCTAAGACTTGAGAGAATAAATCATTAAGACTGCTGCTGCAAAGGACTGTTGAAAAAGGGGAA
Organism: Pseudopipra pipra; assembly: GCF_036250125.1. Lineage (NCBI taxonomy): Eukaryota > Metazoa > Chordata > Aves > Passeriformes > Pipridae > Pseudopipra > Pseudopipra pipra. The sequence goes on from NC_087550.1 coordinate 82,699,999, forward strand.
AAAAGTTTAATTGCAAGAGTGGAGAGGAAACCCTGTAAAATGAGAAATTAAATAAATGAAAAGGCTTTTCACATTGTATCTATACAGAAAGGCTGAGCAGATTGTATATATAACTATAGTTATTAGCTAAAATAACTCTTTTCCTCTTCTCTGTATGTTCAGTTGATAATCATGTACTTGTAAATGAGCAGTACTACACAGACTGCTGTTGGAAGTGTTTTGTAATTTGGATATGCAAAAAGACATAGCATGAGTTATCAGGACTAGTGTTTGGATATATGATAATCAAATTAATTTAAAACAATATCTATTTTCTTTCCCACATGGACTTATTTTTAGAAAATAAGTAAAATGTCCAAATCATGATCAATGTGGTAATTTAAATATTAGTCATCAATGTCAGAGGACATTTTATGATTTTTGTTTTATGTAGCCCACTAACCACTTTTTTTAATGTTTGGACTACTTTCTTCTTTCTACATAGAAGAAAGAAAGGAATGTTCATTCTCTTGCCTTGTTCACCTTGCCTAATCTATTTAGGTCCTGAATGAAAGCTCTTGAATGCTATTAGAAGTGGTGAATAAAAGTTTTTACCACAGCTTGAGACACTGATCTGCAAACCATAATGATGCATAATGAATCATTGTGCCTTTTTCTCACAGTATTTTTTTTCAAAATCATTGATACTATATGAAATATGCAGATTTAAGATCACATATAAGTATGTATGGACCTACGACTTGTTTCGTCTAAGACTGACACCAACCAACCCTCCTCAGCAGCTGCACAGTCATTGAGCTACTTTAATTCTGTAAGCATATTCTCGTTTATCTGAAGGACTTCGTAGCAGTTGTGGTGTTGGTATGTGTAACTAGGGACTTAAGCCAATCTGAAATGGGTTGATGTGTCGTCTAAGCCTCATGAGGGACTGATCCAATGTGGATACGTGGATAGTTCCTTAAAAAAAACAAAACCAAAAACATGAACAAAAGAAAACAGAGTAGCAATGAACACTGTTATTCAAAACCAAGTTGCTCATGATTCAGTGGTTAGCATAGTGGTTAGACTAGTTGGACAAGCAGGAAAATGGGATTCAGGTGTGTCCTCATTCATATCAATGTCTCTTCCTTCCCATGACCATATGTTAATCACCAGGCCAGTGTCTAGGCAGGAGTATGGTGAGAAGGGAGCTAAGGGCAAAGTCCCCCTCTGTGTCCTCACAGATTTGACCAAGAGAAAATAAATGTTCAGAGGCAGGAGGCAACGTGGTTGTAACCTAACGTCTGTGGTACTCTGGATGTGGGAGCAAGTTGCTCTGGATTTCAGTCTATTGAAAAGACTAGTTTTGAATTTTGTTACATAATCATGAGAAAAGAGACAGGGCTAATCTTGAAAGCTAGAGCACAAAACTTGGCAGGTGCTATAACTGCTTGGGTGTTGCATAACATACCCCCTCCCACAGCAGCTGCATTTCAAAAGGAGTGAGTAGTGTTCTGTTCTTCAAAGGCTACTTTAGGCACTGCCTCAGGAGAGGACTCCCAATTTTTGGCTCCTGAATAGATGAAGATGCCACCTTTGTGGTGCTGACTCAGACATCTTGGCTTTAACAGGGCGACAGCCACACCTCCCTGTACAGAATTTCCTCTTGGCTTGGTGACTCCTCGTTAGCATGTGTATTTTATGAATTCCTAAGTCTTGCTTAATTTTGAAAAAAAGAAAAGTATTTGATTTAAATACTGTTCTGGACATTTTATATCCAGAACATTTTGCATATTTTATTTGTAACCAGAATTTTTCCTGTTTTTCCCTCCTATTTCTTTAGACACATTAACATCTCTAGCAGTACCACTTTTTCAGTATGAAAATGACTGGGAGTGATTACTTTTATTTTAAAGTAGTCAAGAAGCAACTTGTTTATGATAAAAACAAGGTTGCAGGTATGGGAAAACCATCCTACTTACACTTAAAAATTAAATTAATGCTACCACAATTTATGGGAATTGACCCTGAAGCATTTTTGAATGTTAACAGCTATTTTGTTAAAATTTTTTTAAAAAAAAGGTCAGATGAAGCCTTTTTCTTTTTTTCTTACCACCATGCAAATTGATGAACTTTAAAATTAAAACTTGTACATATTAATGGGCAGAAAATAGCAGTTATGTTTTGTTAAAAAGTGTAAGACAAATATTCTGTCTACATAAAGCAAGCTAGTTTAGCAGGAAGTCTTCTGAATGCCAAATTCTGCCTCATGTATTCACAAAAGTAACACTTCATTTTGCAAGCTGATTAATTAATTAATTTCCTTGACTTGTTAGGTTAAAGGTTGAAGGAACAAAGCTTTTGGGCGTGATGCAATTTTATTGTACAGTTTCATTTTAACAGAAGCTTTTAAACTTTTTTAAGTTTTTGAGAAAATCTCACTAAAATGGCAAAAGCTCAGAGCCTGTACTTGTAGAGGTCTTTCTTACTGATCTGAAGAGAAATAAAATACTAGAGAGAAAACAGACATTTTGAAGTCCATCATTCTGGGATTTTTCATTAGTGTTCATTAGCATCTCTTCACTTTTTTTGGAAGACTAAAAATGTTTGGCACTTATTGTGTGCTTGTATTATTGTTCTTTATGTCTTTTATTTCTAAATTATATCAGTAGTCGAGGAGAAAAGACAATGCAGAAAGAATCGTGTCTTGCAGAATATACAACCTAAGGAGTCTTTCTGCTGTGCCTTTTGCAATCGGACATGTCTATCTCGTATTGGCCTCATCAGCCACCAGCGTGCTTGCAACAAATGTGGATAGAGCCTTCCTAAATCTTCGTTCGCGGAGCCCAGCCATGATATCAGTAGTACTTGTCTGCAGATGGTTTGATAATTTTTAAACTGCAATGATAGCAATTCTGCAGGTCAAACTGAATTGTATTTTCATGAGTGATCTGGGTGACTTGTCCCAGCTGATGATCTGCCACAGAGCTGTAACCATAACCGTGACTTCAGCAGCACTAGAACAGGGCTTTCTTGATGAATCTTGGTAAAGCTGTTTTCAGGTTTCTGTCACAGATGCTAATTGTGGCTTTTCAAATTCTTAGGATATAATCTCTGTAATGTGGGAAACAAATGGAAGGGAATAAATCAATCTTTCTTCTTTATCTCTTATTTGTAGTATTACCAACTTTTGAATGGATTAAACATATACTTAAATTGTTTAAATCATCACAAATGCATAGTGTGGTGGTATATTTGTGCTTGGAGAGTTCTCTATATTTTGCATTGTGTCCTGTTTTTGGAAGCAGCTAAGGGAAAAAGAAAAAACTGCCCATACTATATTAAGATATTTGAAGAAATACGGTGTTAAAGTCAGGCACTGCTGATTGTGAATAAGAGTGGCAGAACATAGTTGTATAGATGAAACTGAATAAATCTACAATAACATTTGGGCTAAGAATAAAGACTTACGTTTTTGCTGCTGAAGCAAATCTCTCAAACATCCATTTGATTGCATTTGGAGTGGTCTCAAAATGTGTAACCTGGATTAATTTTGGATAAGACTAAGTCTGAAATAAAAACTGAAATATAGTAGGTTCTGTTTGAACATAAACAGTTTTTTTTTACTGTGAGGGTGACCCAGCACTGGCACAGGTTGTCCAGAGCGGTTTTTAGAGTCTTCATACTTGGAGATAGTCTGGGCAACCAGCTCTAGGTGGCCCTGCTTGAGCAGGGCAGATTGGAGAAGATGACCTCTTCTCCAGGAGGAGAAGGAGGAGATCCCTTTCAGCCTGAACCATTCTGTGTTTCTGTGAAATTGGATGATGTGTTCTAGAACTCTGTCTGCTATTAGGGTTTCACTCTGCAGGACTAGGCCAGAGCTAGTGGAAAGTAAAGCTCTTGCCAAACGCAGGTTGCGTGGACATCTGGTTCTCAGCAGCCGCTATCTTAGTTCGCAGGCCTTCTATTGCTAAGTGCTACTTGCCAATGCAGTAGCATCACGTAGAGCTGAGTTAGCAAGTCCTTCGGTGTTGGTTTATTTGCTCAGGAGCACATAGATACAACAGCAAGTGCAGGCCAGAAGTTGATACAATTAGTTTGTATATTGGATCTGTACAGACATAGCCCCTTAAGACATTTTTTGCAGGTTACAAGGCTGTGGTGTTTGGCTGCCAGCATCTGATAGATAGGCACCAGGCCAATCTAAATGTGTATAGCATTGGAATATCCAGCCAATCTGAATTTGTAGACTTTCCTGCTGGTTGCTTGATGACTTAGCACACCTTAGACTCTTTTCATTTAGCTCCGTGTTGGACAATTATGTATTCTTTATGGCTGGCCAAAGGTAAATGGAAGAAATGAATAGAAGATATTAATGAGGTTGAATGGGACAGGAGACGTGGGAAGAGATGAAAGTATTGCACTAGATGGTGGGGGAGGATGTATATAGCTTAGACTGGTATGATGCAAGTTCATCTGCACACAGTTCTGGAGCTCCTGCTGTGTATATTAGGTAATGGAATAATGCACTGACATGCTCTGACTGCTCAAAACAGGACTTCCAGGGCAAAATGCCATCCATACTTACCCTGCTGGATAGCATTGTCTGCAATTTTTCTCAGGCTGTTTCTACAGGTATTCAGTCTTGGTGGTGCAGAGAGACCTGGAATTCTCTAAGAAGTTGTACTTCAAGAAAAGGTGACTTTGCTGCATCTGTATAAAAGTGCTACTGTAAAGAGCAAGTGTGAAAAAAAGTCTGGAGCTTCCCTCAGGCTTGAAGCCAAGAGCAGGCTTGCAGCTGATTGTGAGACATCTGTCGTCAGCAGGAGCTGCCAGTAGTGGAGCTGGGGGCTACAAATGAGAATGACAGAAGTACATGATGACCTAGTGAAAGAAAAGGATTTTCTAGGACAAAGGCTAGTAGTTCATGACAAGAAAGCAAAATAAACTATGTATGTGAAAGAAGACGATCAGGTATCTGGGGGGGGGGTGGAGGAGTAACTAAAGCATAGAAAGCCACACCAAGAAATAGGCTGTGAGTGAGCAGTATTTGGTACAGATAGTAAAATGCATGCATTGGTGAGAAAGGAAAGAGCGTGGTGGGAAAACAAATAGGAAATTAAGAGAAAAAGAGCCAAGAAATGAAGGATGCAAAATCCAAGAAAACACTCACTGCATTAAGGGAAGAAAAACCCCTCAAAAATGTATATGTACTCTCTATATATATGTATACACTACTTTTCTATGGGGTCTGTTGCTAGTATTGCCAGAATGAATGTCAAACAGTTTAAATGCAGTGGTGTTTGAGATGAACTCTCTTCAGCTGTACGTCTCCTAGGCAAATGTGTGAGAACTGCTGATCTGTTCATCTTGTTCAGATCACGTGAATGTGAACACAGCAGAGCTTTGACTTGGTGTCCCTCTCTACAAATATAGAGGGGAAAAAAATGGAAAATGGAAAGAGAAGCCTTTCCTGGGAAGAAAGGGAGGGATCCCATTATTAACGAGAGTCATACAACATCCCTTCTGAAGGCGTGTTGAAATTTCCCGTGGGAGGAAGAAGAATAAACAAAGGTCAGTATTACTAATAAAAGAAAAACAATTGGCAGCCAAGGAAACAATAATTATTTGATCACAGTGTCCTGAAAAGCTAGCAACAGAAACAATACTATGTTAAAAGCAACAGGCTGAATGCATCTCACTTGGAACCAACCCTATCTGTTGTTACACAAGGATGTGTTTGCCTTACTGCTCTGAGAGTAGTGCTCCTCCACGAAAATAAATACGTCCTGGCTTTTCACCTTTGCTACTTTACTTCTTATGACCACAGTGTTCCTAAAGTTTATTGTGTTTTACTTCTCAACACTATTGTGAAACGAGCAACGAGTAACTATTATCTCTGCTTCACAAATGAGGAACAGAGCCTGCAGGTGAGCTGCATTTACAGCTGCACAGCTTATGGCAGGCAAGGGACTTTCCAAATCACAGGCCAGTAGCTTTCTTTGCTCATTTTCTGTGGTGGCAGAATCAGTAATGGAATGTTAGTATTGGGAGGGCAAGTATAATGTTTTTTCTTGAACAGTCAAGTTTACCTGACAGGAAATAAATGAACAAAGTTTTTTATTGAAAAGAAAATTTTAAAAAATCCCCAGACTTCAGCAATTTCAAGAGGAGATCCATATAGTCTTGAAAAATACATTAATAATTAAATATTTATGTTTGTATTGCAGCAAGATGCTATTAAAAATGAGTACAATTTCGTTTCAAATTCAAACTGTCAAAGCCTGTTAAGGCCAAATTGTAACAGGCATTGTTGTTTATTAACGGAGAGGTGTGTGGTGAGCTTGACAAAAGAAGGCCATACAATGCTCTGGCCATGTTTCCAGCCTGCCTGACGATGGGACTACAACCCTAACTCTACCCTCAGTCAGATGTAACCTATTTGAATGGCACCATCTAGTTTAGCTTTGTCACAGTGCAAACAGTTGTTCTGCATTCTCGGTGATCTTACCTTTCCTATCAGCCTATAGTGAGCTGTGGGAAGGTTTGTTTGTTTGTGGGGGCTACATAGAAAACGCTGTGCTATGTCACTGTGCAAGTGTCATTTTCTCAAGTCTGAGTGCATGCTAAAAGTGACAGAGGCAGTACTCTGGAAAGACTTCAAGCTAATGCTGTTGGGAAGGGTGAGGTTGTGTAACATACACTCAGTGCTCTGGGCTATAGAGTGGATGGGTATTGGATGTACCCAACACACCAATTACTACCCTTCTGTGGGGACTGTAGCACACTGCTTTTCATCTTCAGGAAGACAAAGCCCTGTGGCTATATCTTTACTGATTATTTTTTTTGTTTGTTTCAGTGATGTCCATTTCTTATGTTACTACTCACATTAGGGTATCTTCAAGAGCTTCAGAGTTATCTTTGCTTTCTTTAACTGCGTCTTGGAGTTTTTCTTCTATCTCCTTTGTATCTACCTTGAGCATCTCTGCCCACTAAATGGGATCAGTCTTTTAGGATTGTTGCTTCTTGTTAGAGTGGTTACCTTGGAGAACAGAAGAGAAGGAAAAACATCACTTTGAATTGTCAAGACTCTTTGTTACAAAGTCATTATAAAACTGAATAGTGGTTACAAGCATAGCCATCTTTTAGAACTTAGTTGCTGCATAGGAGCGAAACATACCATGCAAATTGCTGTTTCTAATAATACTTTGATGATGATGATGATGCCTCTAGCTTTTTAGGTATTTTAATGTTAAATATATTTGTGTTATTGAAAGAAAACCAAACCTGAAGCTAAGCTGATAGCTGAAGACTGATAGTGGTTCAGTGGTCATTGTTCTGGGACCCTTGCATATGGCTGTGTATTCATTTTGTAGTGTTAATTTATGATAGGAATTTATACTATATATGAAGGTAACTGCTCTTACTTCTGACATAGTTCTGCTAAGTTAGATATCAGCACTATTTTCCAAAGAGGTCGTAAATTTATCTTTCATTAGACATTTGTGTGCAACTACTTAAAAATGTCAACATCCTGAATTAATATGAAAGCAATCAGTTCAAATATGCCATTTTAAATGGTGATTTGAAAAACAACATGTAGAAGTGCATATTCCTGAAATATTTTTTTCCCTTTTCAGTAACAAGTAATTTTCTTATTTGTAAGAAATAAAATAGCCACATTTTAGTTTCCTCTCTTAGTTTCCCTCTCTGAAAAAGGGTGATAACAATGCTTCTCAATCTCCTTGCAATTCTTTGAGATATTTGAAAGGATAGTGCAAGAAAATAATTCAAATATTTTGTAATAGTACTATATACAGTTTATTTTCCTTTGACTGTAGAGTATGCTTGAAAATCTGTTTTCTTCTTGCCTGTTTCAAGATGGGATAAAGAGGTTTTTTCTCCCTAACTAGATACTTTGGTTAACACTTTTGAATTGGAAAAAACATTTTAAGAGCTCTGAATAGACTGAGGGAGGTTGGCAAAAGGATTTGAACTCGTGCTTATGGATACTGGACAGTAGCCTTAACTACGTGCATTAAAGATGAATGCCAACATGATTGTATAAATAGTACATTAGCATGCTCTTCTAAAACCAGCCTGAAAGACGCTCTTGGATTGTGCTACTCTAGAGTGACTGAAATGGGAATTGACTAAACACGCATGTATGTACCTGTGTGCTTGGACACGAGCACTTTGCACACAATGGGGCTGCTGGAACAGCCGGTGGATGGTCCCAGTGCCAGGAGATGGCACCCGAGAGCACATCCCCCATTCCCATAGGTCAGGGGAGAGGTTGGTGCGACTGATTCCTGCCAGAAGTTCTTTGCGCGCTGTTCTTAGTGAAATCTGCTCCTGTGCAAGGCCTGCTGCTGAAAAGGGGCCTAGGAAACTCGCATTTCAGAATTGTCACCCTGTGGATGTGAACTGTGCATTATTTTTTTTCTACTGAAAGTTACCAGTTTCTTTCCAGTCCTCAACACTTGTTTTGCTTTTGCACTTTTTTCAAATCATATATTAAATGAATGCGTCCATTAGAATATATAAAAGGCTGCAATGAGAAGAATTGGAATGGTACAATTAGAGGAACTCTGCTTCCCATTTTGAATAAAAGCAGTGTTGACAAAAATCTACAGGAGCAGGTCAAGCTTTGTTGAAAAACATTCAATTTCCTGTTTCATGGGCACTACACTAAATGCAGTCCTTTGCCTTTGATGGAACTAAGCACACGTTTTTTCAGTCCTAATGGAAGCAGAATTCTTGAATGAGCCTAAAGTTCCCTTTTATAAGAAAGTAAGTAGGTAAGAACAATCCTTGGTGACTAGTCTGTCACCTACTATTACTGGTTTATCAGAACCTCCACCCATTCTATGTGGATAATGGACTCAGTCCTTAAAATAATTATTAGTCTAGACTGGAGACAAGTCAGGTTAATAGTTCCACAGAGAAGGGTTTTCCCCTTTAAAACCAGATGGTAGCTTGAGTCATGGTACTAAATCTGGAACATGCTTCTAAAGACTCTGATTTGGTCCCGTTGGCAAAGATTACTATACTGGGAACCACTCCCAGAAAAGGCAAAAACATGAATCACATGCTGTTTGATTCCCTGTTGAAAGGACCTAATGAAAAAGTCTTAAGAGCATCATAGGCTAAAGGTATTTTACATTAACGATGAGTTTCATTTCATATTTGGCCCTGGCCTACTGCTGTACAGAAATTACTGTACCCAAATATCTGACTAATTTCTGGAAGTGTCGGATAGTACTTTTTGCTAAACTGTAATGTAAACCATGCTTGATTTGGTTAGGTTGCTATTTCCCCAGCTTGTATTGGATAGATAATCTGAAATGCCTTCAATTTGCCCTGAAAAGAGGAAATTAACTTTGCAGTTATATTTTGGCCTTGGCAACATTTTCAAAGGATGGTCTCATAACAAATAATAATAATAAAAAAGTAAAGAGTGTAATTCCTGCTTCATTAGCACTTCTTATAATACATCTTCACTAATGACTTACAATAATTCCTACTTCAAAACTATTCTGGGAAGTCAGGAAATTTGCAAGATAGGGATTTCTATGCTTATATCTGTACTGATCTAAAAAGCTGGGGAAGGTGGTCATTCATTTTTGGTTACGGAAGCAGAGTTTATCAAAGAAAGCTTCTTTTTTTTGCAGACTGTCTGAGAGCATTTATGTGTCTAGCTAGCATGGGTGAAGCAAATAGTTGATCAGCATTTCCATTATGAACCTTCATTTTCATTATTTTATAACAGTAGGAATCTCTACTTTTATTTTTTTTCTAAGTGGAAACCTGGCATGTATATTCTCAGTCCAATTATTTTTGTATATTTTGAGACAAATCAGTTTGTCCATTTTTAAGTTTTATGGGAGATCATAAATGTTTTTATGGCTTCAGATGCCTTATTGCATTCCTGTAGTGGTGCAGGAATTAGTTAAAAAAGAGTTCTGCATTAAAAGGAAGGTTTTCAATATATACTGTTAACCCATGATTTTTCATGGGGTTTTTTATATTTTTCTTTTTTAATTAGAAAGTGCCACATGGTACTATGTGCCATGTCTTATTTAACATTTAATATTATTTCACAGAAATGTATTTGCATATTATTGACTGCTTGGCACCATCCTGCCAGTGATCTGTAAACAAATACCTATTTTAAGTGTTAAGTGTTAAGAGTCTGAGAAATCTGCAATTAGGTCTATACTAGGAAATGCCTTTGAAGGTAGTCCAAGTTCAGATATGGCATTGCAGTGTTATCTTGGACCTTTTTCCAAGCTAAAATCTAGGACTTTTTTTCCCTCTCCTTGATTCACCTATCTGGCATCCATTCTCAGTGTCCATCAAAATTAAACGTGCCCCGTTAAGCTAAATTAAAGACTATTAACCCACACCTTTGTGAGGCAAAAAAAAAAATGAGGTTAGCTCATGTTTGGACCAACTAAAACCAGTCTAGAATAATTTTCTTAATCTAAATAAACTCTTTCTTGTAATGGACAGTAGTAGAATGAAATAGAAATTAGTTTTAATATCTCTAAATTTCTTTAAAAATTTATTTTGAGAGAAATAGAGTATGCTTTTAAGGGTGCTGTCACTGAACAGTCATGCAAGATTAGATCCTCATAAATAAAAACCCCACCGTAATTCAGTGTACTTCAGTATGCCAGCTTCTACTTGCTAGTAGTTGGATACAAAATATTTTAAGAGATTAACAAGATAAAAAGATCTAAAAACTTAGATTCTATATAAAATTGCCAAATGAAATGGAGTATCATCCTACTTGCTGGCCACGGTTCTTTGTATGATAAAACCCCTTGTAAGCAATACCTCCAGAGTATTAATGTTAGAGCAGAACCACCAGAAATTTAACAAGTCACAGAAATAAGTATTTGTCCGCACATTGGAATCCACAATTCTCTGCAAAGCTTATTAACTTCCTTGATGAAGAAATAACTCCATCACTGGATTAAAGTAGTTTTTAATTTATAGAAACAAAGTGTATTTGTAATGCCAAGTAAGTCTGTAGATACAACAGCCTATTTAAAGTCTGTAGACTTTTTCCTGATCAGAGTGTTTTCTTTGCCCATCCAATTTCTGTGCTTCATTTTGATAATGAGTCATAATGGTAACAGCAACAACAATGAAAACAATAATGGAACTTTATAAAAATACAATGTGTCACTTCACAAAATCGTTGGAAAGCAAGTGTATTCAGTGAACAAACACAGCCTGATACTCTGTTTTATATCACATATGTTTTAAATACACTGGAACTCTTGTGAAATTGGGGAACTTCAACAAAGGATGGGTCTCAAAAAGACAGGTGAAATGGTTGGCTGTGTACCTGTCTTTATAGTTGATGTTAATAGGCTCTACAGTTACAAAGACCTATGACAACAGCATTTTGAATGTCCCTACTGAGCAGATTCTTGCAGAAACCAAAGTGTGCCAGCAATCCATGATGATCCTGCTGTGGTCTAATTTCAGGAAAACACTTACGGTAAGTTTAAAGATGACTCAAGCATTATTATTTAAGATGCTAGATTTACCTGTTCCAAACACATTATTGCTATTATCATCCTCATCATTATGAATGGTACAAAATCAGGCCTCAGACTGAGTAATCCTGTACAGTTCCAGGGAAGATGTTGCAGCTGAATGTCTGTCTTATTATTCTGTGACTGTGAGCATCAGTGTTTCCTCTCATGCCCCTCCATCTCTTTTTTTTCTTGTATATGTGATTAGGTTAGGCTGCCACAGTAGAACATGAAGTCAGCCTATTTTGGGTTTAGAAAAGGCAGAGGCTGTTTTCACTAATTTGGACCCAAAGAATATGTTTTGTGTAGCAGCAGAAGGGTAAACTACTCATCCAAGAACCCTAGAACTCGATCTTTTATAAGGTGTAGTAAAATTTTCCTTTAAGTGAAATGTTTGGGTTTGTAGTACATTGTCTCAGTAGCATCATTATAACAGAATTTAAGACCTAAATGAACGTCATTTAAGCAGGACCTCTTGGGGCTCAGTGATAACTGCATTCCTGAACCCTCCCTTGGCCATTGCCTTTCTGCAAGTGAAAGAGTGAGAGACTGACATCAAGAAGGGATCATCTCCCTGGGATGGTGACTGTGGGTGACTCACTGTCATCCTTCCCTGCTGGACTGCAAATATGTATTATAATAGAGCTCTGCGAGGAGAAACATTCTGGCAGTGTGCTACTTGTGTCAAGCCACAGGGATTTCGGATTTCCTTGGGTAACCTTACAGTAGTATTCTGAACTGGCAAACCCTGGTGGAAAAAGAGTTATTCCAGTGAAGCAATACACTCTTTTATGTAATGATTTCCTTTATTAACAAGCAAAACATAAAGCATGTAACTTTAAAAAAAATAGTCTGTATTAGGGTCATGCTGACGTGGAATCATGTAAACACGGGAACATATGAAACATGAGAGAGTGGGCAATTTCATTACACAGAACTTGGTTCTTGGCAGTCGTATCAAATTAGAAAGTTTGTTTTTTCTGAGGCTGCCATTTCAGAGACATTTATTGGTATACAATAACCTGCACAAGAAATGAAACCTTTCTGTGGCTCGGCTGTTGTAGCTACTATTGGACCACTGGTGGTGAAAAGATGATGAAGCATTTTTCCTGAAATCATTTTGGTTTTGTAATAATACAAAACCAAATTTCATAGCCTTGCTTTAGAGTCAAAGACTAATTAATTGGTTTTGTTTTATTGGGATATATTTTAATGCTTGTATCCTACATGAGTAATATATTAGAGCAAGAGGGCACAGTCTTAATCTATGCCAGGAGAGGTTTAGCTTCAACACTAGGAAGAAATTCTTTACAGAGAGAGTGACCAGACATTGTAATGGGGTGCCCAGGGAAGTGGTGGATTCACCATCCCTGGAGGTATTTAAGAAGAGACTGCATGTGGCACTTGGTGCCATGGTCTAGTTGACAAGGTGATGTTAGGTCAAAGGTTGGACTTGATGATCTCAGACATCTTTTCCAACCAAGTTGATTCTGTGACTATAATAGAACTAAAATTATCCTTTAGAATTCAAATATTTCTGAACATTTTTGTTTGTTTCTTTGGGTTTCTTATTTGTTTGTTTGGTTGATTTTTTAATATTAGTTAATTGATGCATGGCTTAGGACATTTAACTGTTACTTTATTCTTAGTGCAGAACTTGGACTGAAGGAATTCTCACCTAACTTTAGGGGTCAATTAAGTCCCCTAAATAGCTGATGAGAAGAGATGGAGACCTGCTGAAGTCCTATCTTAGGAAATGTGTGGCTGTGTAAGTGGAAACCATTATTACTGGCAGTTGCCTGTCTTTCTTTTGCCCATGAGAGCTATGTGGGAAGTTTGTGTCTACCCAACTGCCTTGAGCAAGATTTTTAAGCTGAGGTTTGAATCACTTTATAAATGTATAGAAATCAGGGACCAGTTTAAAAAGTGCAGATTTAAAAAAATATTGCCTCTGTGGTTTTTTGTTGTTTGGGGTTGTTTTTTTGCTTGGTTTTGTTGGTTTGTTTTGTTTTCTCCTCAATACATGGAGTTTATTTTTTAAATGTTTCTTAGAAGTTTCATGGGATAGAAACTTCAAAATTAAACCTGAGGGGTTCAGTATCATCACAAACACTGGGGGCTAAGTTTTTAAGGAAAAGGTATTAAATATCCCATGAATCATGATGAAATTGTGAAGAGTGTGCATACTGATAGGCAGAGACAGCTTTTTGATTAACCATGTAACTGTTAACATGTGACCTGTTATTTTTTTGCTCATTGCTACTGATACTAGTGGTGTTCTCATTGTTAGTAGCAACACATCATTGCAGACCTTATTAAGTGCAAGGGCAGTTGGACTTATTTTTTATGATTGATTCCACAAGAAAAGGTCTTTTGTTGTGAAAACAAAAATGCCCTTTATGTGATAAGATTTTTGTTTGTTTCTTAGATGATTGTGGAATTTTTTTTCTTGGTCAAGCCTTGTGTTAGGACTGGAAAATATCTATTTTGTAATATTGAAAGGCTTAGTAGAGCTGTAATGTAATAAATTAACTTTATTTAAAACTTTTATCAGGTTTGCTGTATAAAAAAATGTTGCCTCTTGTCCATACATAACAGAATCTAGAGAGAATTTGGCAATAAATAAGTACATTAAATACATTTGCATTACAGTATGCAAAACAGTTAAACCAACTCTTATCGGGCTTGAAGGCCTGGCTGAAAATATTATCAAAACACATCTGAAAGTGTTTCTGGCCTTCAAAATTATTGTGAGGAAGTATTCAGTACTACTGTTGAGAACTTATATCACTGTTGCTGAATTATATTTTACAAAATTAATTTATAATTTATGACGTTATTTTTAAGTGCACGTCTCGAAAAAGCTAATTCTTTAAAATTAAAACAAAACCACTAAAATTCACATTCAGTGTTGTCACTGGAGCAGAAGTCTAGTCTAGGTCAACTTCTACTCATAGGAAATGATCTGAAGGGAATAAGCTTTCTCTCGACCTCCTTACCATTATGGCTTTTTATCGTTTCCTCTATTCCTGTGGAAAGCTATGAAATGAGCTATCTGGCTGTGTCAGTTTTGATGCTCATTTATGATTGGAACTGGTAGAGGCAATGTCTAGTGTCCTTGTTCTGGATCTATGCAACTTCAGATGGCACTGAATTTGTCATTGATTTCTTCCTGTGGTAGATGGTGCATACTGGAATAACAACTGTCCAGAACGGGCATGTGTGCTGCATGATTGCACTTGAGTTGTACCTTGAGGAACTCACCAAAGTTAGAACAGATATAGTACTGCTCTGAGAGATTTCTGTCAAAATTACATATCACCAGAGGCAAAGGTTTGTAAGAAATTTTTTACACAGGACCTAATAAACTTTGTCCTGTAGATTTTATGAGGGGAAAGGACAATCCAAGACCTAATGTTGTATATCTCTGCCACTTCCCCCCCCCCAAGTAACCTTAGTTATTGATGACTTGAATAATGAGAAGAGGGTTGGCAAGTGAAATAAAATGTATCTGTAAAAAAGAAATATAAAAATGGGCCAAGTGACTATTTTTTGTGTAGTTTTCCTGTCCTTACTCAGAAGGAAAAGTGGCTTTCACCAAGAAATATTTAGTATTTGGGAGGGGATAGAAAACTGGAAGGGTCTTTTATTATCCTCTTTTACAGTTCTTTATGTAAAGTGCAAAGACCTCATTTGGTAGTGGTCATGCTACACTAATTTTTGTTTATTTCTGGAGACAGAGGCAAGATTGCTGATTTTTTTAATACTGCTGTGGTTGTCTTTCTTGCCCTGCTAACCTTTAAATCTTTATTCCCTTATGGCACTGTATGTAGAAGATGAAATTCATGACTCAATATGCTTTCATATTCTCTTTTTGCCATTGAACTCAGAAACAAATAAAATTAATGATTTTTACTGTTGAATTTGTCATTTTCTTGTAGAAATTACATTGGCAGAATTTTGCAGAGGGTTTCTCTCCTTCTAGAGTTGAAATTTGCTGTTCCCCTGAATGAAAATAAATTTGTTTTTCTTGATCTGTTTGCAGAAAACAAATAAGGAAGGGGATGTTAAATATGAACACACACACACAACTTCCACTCTTAATAATTAACTTTAAGACAGGAGAGTGTGGACTGCTTTACATGGTAATGGATTAAATTAGGAATTTGGGTGTAAAATGTAAATAATTTCTTCCCATTAAGTGTTTGCACAGAATCTCTACAGCACTGTAAACAAGTGAAAAGAAAGTGAAAAAAAGGAGCTTTTAAAATAAGGATAACCTGCTTTTGTAGAGTGCAATTCTGCTCAAAGTATTTTAAAAATAAAATTTACAAATGCAAGGAGTGCACATCACAACTGAGAAGCTACATTAATATAGTTTCAACCCACTTTTCCACTCTTATTGAATTGAAATAAAGAAATTGTTCTGGGAAAGCCAGTTCTTTAGGAGAAAGCTGCAGAATAAGGAGCTATATGACCACAATCTCAACGCTGTTTTGGTGCAGCAGACTGGCAGTATCAGAAGCATTTCATACCACCACAGATCTTGTGCAGTGAGGACCTGCCTGGGAGCCAGTAGGTCATATTTAGAACAACATTGTAATTGGCCTTTTGTAGGAAGATGTTCCGTCTTGATCATTTAAAGTACTGGCATTGCTTCATTGGTGACAGCTGTCCAGCTGGTTCGCAGTGTGTGCAGCACTGCAAAATTGAAGAATGCCTTTTCCAGCTGAAGCTGCGAAATGTCAGTCCTCTGGCCAAGCTGCTGTGGAAGCTGCTCTGCTATTGAACTCTGAGCATAGTAGTACAGTGGAGGCCAACACTGTTTTTCATTTTTTTTGGTGAGGATGGTTTGGTAGAGTCACCAATATTTAGGAAATCAGTCTGAAAACATGGTCCAGTTGTTGAGAGAACAAAGCTTGTGTGAACAATTTCTCCTGCATTTCTGTAGGCCTTGCCTTGGCGTGGCTAGGTGCAGACAGTAAAAACTGCTGCGTAGTTAACATGGCTTCAGCCTCTGAAGCTAGAACAAAGGAGGATCACTGCCAAGGTCGAGTCCTGAAAGGTAAACAAGTTTTCTCATCTCATACGGACACCTTCGATACTCCAGTTAGCTCTGGACAACAAAGTATGTTTCTCTTATGTATCCAATGCTGTGGAAGAAGAATCACACCTTGGGGGGTATAGTAGCAGTATATAAAGAGTATCCTTCTTGTAATAAACAGACATTTTGTCGATCATATTGGTCTGTGAACAATCTGTCTCAAGCCCCTCCGCCGATATCCAGTCTTACCATGGGATTGCCTTGTGGGCTGTGCTGCGTTGTTCTGAATTGGAAAGAAGAGTGCTACTAATGCCTTACCTTACCTGCAGCACAGAAATGAAATAAAATATATGTATTTATTTGCTTTTCTGCTCTGCTTGTTTATGTCCAATATGCGCCGTTGTCCAAGTTGTAGCATAGCCTGGTGCTACCTGAGATATGTTGTTTAAGAAAAGCCTACTTTGGCTTACTGTCTGTATATTTCTCTTAGGTAGAAGCCCTCTTAGATTTCCACCCACCCCCATCTCCCTCCACTAGTATATTTTCAAACAGTGATGAACAATAGCTCTGATTACTGCACACAGGCCGTGTCCCTTCAGAATGTATTATCTCAACAGGGACTCAAGTGAAAAGCAAGCTATTTCCTTGTTTTCTAGCAATAAGTCAATGGACTCTTAAGAGGACAAGCTTTGCCACAGATGCAATTCTTAGGCTATGAGCAAGCAAAAGATAAAAGAGATCAAAAGCTTTAAATTCTGGTGAGGGGAAAAAAGCTGCTGTTAGCAAGGGACCAAAAGCTATAGCAACACAACCATTCTCTAGGAAGTGAAAACTTAAAAGGAACTTTAAATATGTGTATCAAACGAAGTCTAGTGTATGTTCTCTGTGGACAAAGAGTATATGCAGGCTCGCCACGTTCTATCTCTCAGTGAAATGTAAACAAAAATCTCATTTGATTGGTCTCTTTTGTATTCTTCTGGTTACATAGAAGACAGTGGGGGAAGGAGCAGCTTAGGACCTGGAAGGACTGTGCTCAGCAAAACTCTTTTTATTTTTCAAGGAGCTGAGTTTTAACTGTTGGATTGAATTAGTATATAAAATATAACTTTGCAACAACTTATGTTTTATTAGAGAATTATATTTCATTTGATCACAGTTCTCTTTTTAAGGGTTCACAACTTCCGCTGACCTAAACAACAACTGAATTTGAGGGAGACCACTAAATTATCTCTGGCACTAAAGCACTTTTCAGGCTGTCATTTGAAGTATCTCATATTTCTTTCTTGCTGTACATAAAAGCGTTTGCTGCAGAGGACTTTGAGGTTTTTTACATTAGCAAATACATTAAGTTCTGGAGATGAAATCTATCTTGCTAAAAACTTTAAAGTAATTCTGTAATTAATTTACATTTAGATATGTAATCATATATAATTTGTGAGTCCTTATAGTCTTCTGTGTGTTTTGTACAGAAGCGGGTTGCTGTTAGATATGACCAGGAGATGCAGTTATCATCACTGGAATATATGCTGGATTTCAGAGATACCACTTCTCACACTTTTCTTTCAGGCCTCATTAGGAATAAAATCTTTTAGTGCAATTGATAACACAGGAGAATTATGTGGTATGATATTTCGTTCTCCCAAATTTTAGTTGTAGTGTTGTATTTTTGGGGAGCAGTGTTACCTAGCCATTTTCTGTTCTGTAAAAGTAAATAGGGAAACTACTGTGCCTCTGAGGTCCTAAATTTGGAGGGAAAATTCTTCTCAATTTGCTGTCTTTTCGCATTGAGGGAAAATGCTTGCCAATTAATTGCAGAGTTTATGCAATGGTTGGTGGAAAGAGATTCAGTCTCCATGATCAATATGTGAGAATATTATCAGAGGTGTCACAGGAAATTGTGCTTGTTGTGCACAGAATGGGAGAGACAGTGAACTGTAAAATATTATGAATCTAAACCCTTTATGCTTTTTTTCTTTTATCCATCTGAACTGGGTTTTGTGATGCTGCAATTTTTTGTCTCATTTTCCTAACGTGAAGTATTTTATTACGATGCATCTTCTGAAACACTTGTCAAGCCTATGCGTGTTCAGAGATGCAAGAGTCTAACTTGATAACTAGATGTAAAAATTTTTTTTCACCCTCATGTATACATATGTCTACCTAAAACAGCTCACATTTTTATGTGAGACTGAGTATTGCTTTATCAGATCACAAAATATTTTGTTGGTCAAAAGTTCAGTGTTAGCAGAATGATATAATGAGAATGACAAATCCCTAAATGTTTATCTGGTTTGATTTTTGTTTGTTTATTTCATTCCACTCAAATGGCACCAGACAAAATAGGATGCTGCTTAAGGTCCTTTTTTGTTATTTCAGATGTGACATTCTTCATGTTGTACTACTATAATCCTGAATGATTCCCTAAGCCTTCAGAAACATAGCCAGACCTTTTATAAATCCTTAACAAAGACTCTTACATCACCATCAGGGAAAGTGATCTTTTTTTCCCTTTCTGATACCTGTATGCCTTCTATAGCAGTAATCCTTTAATTTAATAAAGATAAAAATGCAGTAGCTTGGTTAAATAATACAGGACACATAACAGCCTTTCTGGTTTATCTATCTGTTTAGCCTTATTGATCTAATTACAGATTAATTATCCACATGAGTGCGCTGGTCTTCTATACAGTATGTAGATTCATTTAAATCTGCATTCCTCTAAAACCTTTGCAGAAAAAAAATGCTCATGAGTCAAATGTCTCACTGGCATTCATGGTCCAGAAATTCTTAAGTTCATTAATTACCTTGGCTCAGCATCCCATGTGGAGCAATTTCATTACAGTGATCAGCAAACAGTGCTCTGTATTAATCCTGCGTTAGCCAAATGAACTATCTTGGGAATTGAAGTCTTAGACTTTCTGACGTATATCTTAGACTTCAGAGAGTGTAATATGCAAGGCTGAGATGTTGAACTTGCAGTGTCCTTTAAATTTCACATTACTTTAACATCATCTGGATATAAATATACAGCATGGAGCCTTCCTTAGCTAGCAGTAGAGGAGAAGGTCTGCTTTATTTTAATTGGCCTAATATTTGTTTCAATATCTCTTATATGGATTTTAGGGTGTGGTATTGAACATGATTAGTTGGAGCAGCCCAAAACAGAGCAGGGACTGAAATAACAGTTAAGCAACAGAGATGGTCAAGTTTCATGCCTGTGCTCCCTCCCTAGCTTGCCTTTATTTAGCACTATACCTCCATCCCTTGGAATGTTTACAATATGATGGATGTCTTTCTTGAAGGTTTCTTATGGTTGAAGTTAGGAATTTGCTGAAAAGATAGCTGTCAAGAAAGTTTAATAATTTATGCATAAAGTCAGTCTAAATAAATAGTGTGACTCATCTTACCTTTGATGTGTGTGTGTGAGCGTATGTGTAACGACTGTCAGCAAAGCATTTCTCAATAGTAAAGATACTTTATATTTCTCTCTGAAAGATTAAGAATCCCCATCTGGTCCTCTTTCTTTCATATAGCTATAGAATTAGTGTTTTGCCTGCGGGGTTGTAAAATTGCATATGATCATCCTTGGCTTCTCTACACTTTTCCTGTTGGGCTGTACTACCTCCTAGATGCATTCAATTTTAACTTAACAGTTGTGGGGATATAGACTGCAGCTAAAGAAACAGGAATATTTGTCCTCTGTTTCCTCCAGGAGTTAAATATTGCAGATGTTCTTCCTTTTCATGCTTTTTGTTCAAGTCTTCAATTCACTACTGTTTTCATCAGCTGTGTAGTTTGCTAGCCTATTCTATGTCTTATCTTTAATGTCCAAAGGCATTGTTTAACTTTTAGTACAGTTCCTGGGTTGTTACAATACTATCGTTTGTATTTGTCAGGCTGGAGAGTTTCATATCTGTGGCTTAAATCATGTAATGACTTATACATGCCTTTTATACAGTGGAAATTCTTGCAGTTTCAGTGGGAACAGTCACAGCGTACTAATTTTATGGAGCGACAAAATGTTGGCAAATGTTTGCCAATAAGCAGCATTTTTCATAGAGAGACAATATATTTCTCAAGAGCTGTAGCTTCAAATGCTAGAGGCAATTCTACCCTACTGTGTTTTTTTCCTTTATCTGCAGTTGTATGTTTTTAGCCCAACATATGAGTACTCCTCTGATTGGCTATTGTTTTTGAAACACTGCAGTGGGTTTCTGATGACCTAGACAGGGAGTAAGCTTAACTACATGGAGAAGACTGTAGTTGTGCCACTGACTTGAGAAGGGCCAGGACAAAGCCCCTGAACTTTGGTGGCTCATTGAAATGCTGCTCATCTTCCTGCCCTTTGCCATTTATCAACTGCACATTCTCTAAAATTCTTACCATCTTGTGCTACGGACCGAGTGAGTAGCCAGGGTGTGGGGAAATGACCAATGTAATTGTTGCCAAGAAAACTGGAAGTCCCAATCTTTTCTCTGTATTCTTTTGTACTCTTACTCTGATTTCTAGCCATATGTTTCCACCCATTCCTCTGTGTCAGCTTTTGCAGTAAGACAAATTCGTCTTACTAGTCTGGCAGGAAGCTAGTCAGGTTTTCTTCTGCTATATTTTTCTGCCAGATTAATAAAATGCATTGGCTTGCCAAAGGATCTGATGACAGCTTACTTTCCATACTGACAACTGTCTGAGAAAAGAGCTCTGACAAACCGCATGCCATCTCTGAAGCAAGCTTCCCCACAGCCCAGCTTCTCCCAAGAGCCCCTGAGCTCAATTTTAGGGAACACATGCTGGATGTAAGTAGAGGCCAAACACAAGTCTGCAGCTTTGAGAGTGCCATTTTCCCACTGGAATTTCCCTTGTGGGCAGTTGTATAATCAGAAAAAGAGGTCTCATTCATCTTGATTTGAAGGTCAGCCCCAAGGGACACATGTTGTATCTTTAGTGCTGTTCTGTGCTGCTTAGAGCCAAGGAGTGTAGGTGCTGCAACATCTTTAATTTAGGAATATCTTTGGAAGGTCTTTAAAGAGACCAACATTTTTGTAACATTGGCTGCTTCTTCTGGAGTCTTTTACAGTGCAACACAACACAGGCCTGACTCTGGGTGGGCTTGATTTTAGAGTAGAGGTTGCTTGGAGTAAGAGACTGTCCTGTCTACTGCTACATGTTTTCAAGATGACTAAGGACATTGAGGATATAGTTTGAGGGCTGGCAGTGAATGCCTTTTCTTCAGCGATGACAAGAATAAGGAGGGCAATGTATTTGCTACAGAAAAAAAATAATAAACACAATAGGATTTTTTAATTGTTATTATTATTACGTTGAAGGAAGTAACATTTCGTTTTCTATTTGTCTTCTAATAGAAACTCCAAGAGAACTGGGATTATCCATCATTAACTCAATTTTCTGACCCAAACATGCATGCATATGGTCCTATCCCTTATTCCCTCCAGACTAAAGAGCTATGTTTCTGTATGCTGCTGTGATTTATTCATCCTGATCTAGAAGAGAGTCTTGACTAGGTGTGGGGCACCTGTGTTCTCAGACCCATAAATGAGAAAGGCATACCATCTTTTTCAAGCTGTCTTTAGACAAGATGAGTTTGAAAGTGGGAGAAGACTGAACCTGTAGGGTGTCTTCTTGCTCCCCACTCCCATGTTGGCACCTGAACACATATGCTTTTGAGCGAGGAACCCAGACTGTGGCCGAAGTTTCCTGCTTTTGTTGAGTAGTGCTGGCAGTTGCTGATATGAGTCACACAGGGAATTTTGTGTAGGCCATGGGCATGCCAGGTTGCTGGCACACAGATGCAGAAGAGGGAATGGGACCAGCCTGAGAAAATCTTGCTGGCTCAGAGGTAGAGGATAAGTACTGTCCCTCAGAGTGTGCTGACCTAGGTGCGCTCTTTCCACAGTGGCTTCAAGAGCCAGAAGTGAAATGGTCTGCTGCATTGTAGTGCCATAACAGAGACCTTATTCAGGAATAAATCTGCCAAAGAGAAATGACCAAAGAGAATGAAAAGTACATTTCTAAAAGAGACATTTTCTGGCTTTGAAGGAAATTATTTCTTAGAAACTTTCATACGAGACGTTTTGTAATACTCCACAGACAATGTGGATTGAGTGAAGGTTGCCCAGTTGAGAAGTTTCAGGCAATCAAATTCCAGAGTTTCAGTATATTTTCCCTGGCAGGTCACCAAACTGACAGCCCAAGTTTGATTCCTGGGAAATGAGTTTTTAACAGAAAAACTTTTTTTGTCTTTAGTGAGAGGAAGAAACTTTCCTAAATGCTGAAAGCAGTATTCTGATTTCCTAGTCTGAGTGGAATCAAACCTATTTAGAATAAAACTAATAGGGTTTTCATTTGAATATCATGTCATAAGTATCTTGAAACTTCAGATATACATCTTGCCTCACATCTTATCTGTAACCCAAAAAGGCCACCAATTCTAATCAGAGCAAAGTTGCCGTTTTTCTAATATTCGGTGACATCAGATTTTGGAACAGAACTAACATATCCAGAAAAAAAATAATTATTGTTTTTACAGTAATACAGCCTTTTGATTTTCTTTTGTTAATTTATCAGCAAAGCTCCCATTGTTGTTTTACTGATGATAAATTACACTTTTTTATGGAGTGCCGAGTCATAGTAATTTCCTTGTTCCAATTTCATTGACTTCCTGGTAGTATTGTCTGGAGCAACCAGATGCTGATGTGTAATCCAACTGTTTCCCTAGTATGTGGGAAGCAGTAAACTTTTTGTTTATCTCATAAACAGTTCTGGCTATATATCTTTGGCTGGTTCTTTCCCATGGCTGGATTAAGACTGGCCTATGCGGTATTCTTATTGGCACCACATAGTGCCTAGAAACAGGGACAAAAACATCTCAGACCTATGTCATTAGTCTGGTTCACAGAAGTTAAGTGACTTTGTTTTGTTTTTAAATCTGTCTGGGTTATGTTATTTTTACATATAATGTATACATGAACAGTCTCTGGAAAGCTGGAACTTTACAGTTAATCATAAATTAAATATAATTTTATATAACCTTCCCTAAAATCTTTTGCAAAATCTTTTTTGTTAATCTTAACATCTTAAACCAATGAAAAATAATAAGCAATATAGAAGAGAGACATTTTTTCAGTCCTCACAAAACATCGGAATTGCAAAGCCCAAAATAACAAGACTTTTAAGTGAGTGTTGTAAGAAATAGTCAATTTGGATCTATTACAAATATTTACTGCTTTAAAAGTGATTTTGCTAGGTATTAACCTGAATTTGAGTACATTTCTAGATTTTGTATAAAATCTGTAAAATACTCTTGAAGATTAATGCTTTTGGTTTTGAACATCTCTTTCAAAAACTTTCATAAACGTTTTTGGGCTAGTCTTGAAAGGATTTGAAGTCTTGAGTTACCATTTTTGTTGGTATAGCCAGTAATATCAGGACCATAATTAATCACCTATGAATTATATTTGTAAATTCCTGGAATATTTTGGGATGAAATATCTTTATTTTCCTTAAGAGTAGTTCAAAATACAGCAGAATCTGGCACTCTGTCCAAATTATTCTGTCAAAGTTGGATATTTTTAGAAACAGCAAATATGAGTAACTATATGCAACTATTGCAATAAGATATACTTTCATTTCTTAAGTGTTGAAAAGGTTACTTGAAAAGAGAGCAGCAGGGGGAAAAGATCAGTGCTTGCGGGTTTGGAATGTCTTTGCTTTACGTACTTTGAGACAGGCTTTATGAAAGACCATGCTCATAAAAGTTTGACAGTGTTACTTTCATCTAGATGTACTCGAGCATTCTTGACCTGATAAATTTTATTTTTCTTTAATTTTTACACTTGTTAATAATGATTTTTGGAACCTAGATCAGAACAATTTGAATTTAAACACCTGAATTATATTTGCAGGGTTGGCATTATCTTATTCTGTAACTGTGGAATGCCCCTTTGCTTTATTTTAACTGGCTCAGAAATAGGCACTCCTATACATGACCAGACTGAGATTGGCGTTCAGGCTGATTTTTACAGAGTGTGGCACATTTATAGCATTTCTTTTAGATGCAGTAAGATTGTGAAGTTGGCTGCAACTATATATAACTACGTATGTATATAATATAACCACTTGAAGATCTAAGTCCACTACTGAGGTTTAGGCACTGAAGCTATCCTCTTTTTGGGTGCCCAGATTTGTGGTAGGCCAGAATTGGACATCTAATACTCCTATACAATGTGCAGGGAGATTCAAGTGCCCTGGGAAGATAACTGTGCTTATGCAGCAAGATTTCCATCACTGGCCATGAGGAAAAGGACCAGGAAGGAAGAGGGAGAATCTTCATCTGCATCAAAAGCCACTTTGAAGAATGTAAGTGGACTTTGGTGCTTGGGAATTCTTCTCAGTTTAGTTGTTTAAACACAAACATTGAGAATCTGCATGGCTTTGCAAGGGGCTTCCAGAGCTATGAATTGGAAAACAGTAAGTACAGTGATATATTTAAAAACCTTTATTCTCTGTTGCCTGTTTCTGGGCTGTTGGTAAGTGTCCCCAATATGAAAGTGATATTTTGTACCCAGGCCTTTGCATTTGCCTATATTTTGCTTCAGATGCCTGCATTCTCCCTTGGCTCTCACTCTTAGTTTTGTCTATGAAGTACAGTAAATTGTATTATAGAAATACTGGAACTAGTTTCTCCAAAAGGTAAGTTACTCTGACTGGAGTATGTCCATAACACAATTGTACTTTGTCTGCTAATTTAAATAGTTTATTTAGAGTTAGCTGTCTTTAGGTGGAACTGAGCCATAAAGTCTGTTCTGCTCTATCAAGAAATTTGGAGATTGGAAGCAACTGCCGTTCTATCAAGGCAACTAGAGCAATGCCAAAATGGCTATTATTATGCAAGTTCAAAATTTATGCTTGCATAATTTATTACTTTGGTTCATAAACTGTCTGCCAGAACGGGCATAGCCAATGGAAGTTTTTACTATGGTTTCTTTTTGTTTCAAGAATGAATAATAACCAAAGACACTGGATTTAAGCTTTTAATATGCCTTGGCTTAAATTTTTAATTTAAAACATCTATTTATAGGTAAAAAAAGGCATTTGTGTCTCATAAAAGTGGTAGTCATGAAAACCAGTTATATGAAGTGATGTTTCTATTCAGTTGCAACTATTTTTATCTGTATTATTTATACACTTATTTTCAGTCCATTTGGTAAAAAAATGTAAGGTACTGTTTTAAGAGAAACAACTGGACATGGCACTTAGTGCTATGGTTTAGTTGTCAAAGTGATGTTAGGCTAAAAGTTGGACTTGATCTTGGAGATCTTTTCCAACTTTAATGATTCTATGACAAGTAACTGCAATAGGTATGAAAATATTTTAATTGTGATAGTAAACATTTTCCTAGAAGAAAAATGCAAATTATTTGTATTAAAAATTATTACAAATTAGATGCAGATCTTTCAATTTTACTGCGAGGAGGTAAAATTAGAAGACTCACATACTGCAGTTTCTAGCCTGTTGATATTTTTCCACAAATTTGATTAACATGGACTGAGTGAGACCTTTTTCTTCTAATCAGATCCACATTGCACGTATTTTTAAAATGTCTAATGGTGGGAGAGGTAATTTTTCCATCTAATTTTTATAATTTTAAAATATTAAATTATATTATGAAAATAATAACTGAAAATATAAAACAATTTTTTATTAAAATCTTCCTACAGCTACTGCTTAACAGTTCAGTCCTGTAGGAATTTATTTAAAAATGCATAGTCTTCATTTAAAGATGCTC
Source organism: Pseudopipra pipra (assembly GCF_036250125.1). Lineage (NCBI taxonomy): Eukaryota > Metazoa > Chordata > Aves > Passeriformes > Pipridae > Pseudopipra > Pseudopipra pipra. The sequence continues at coordinate 82,726,376 of NC_087550.1, forward strand.
CACAAAATGGATCTGATTAAAGCAGAACTGCAAATCTGAGTGTTTTCAAAATGTTTGTATGCAAAAAGCCTCCTGCCTATAGAAAATTGTCACACTGACTGTAAAAAAATTATGGTTTTGACAAAGAACAAGTTCCATGTATGGAGTAAATACGACATCTCCTTGTTATATTTTTCACCAAATGCCAAAGTAGGACATAATTCGGGCATGTTAGTTTGGAAAGATTTATACTATCTCTCTCTTTTTTTCAGTATTATTATATTCTTGAGCACATGGAGCTGTATGCCTCTGTCTCATCTGATGTGGTGGTGGAGCATCTCTTCCAATGCTTTTGATGAGCACAGAGGGAAATAAGGTGGTTGGATCCTTGTCCTTGTAAGAGGACAAAGTGTGGGGGAGCTGAAAGGGAAGGTAGAGACAATACTGGATTCAATGTATCCTGAAATTTTTGAATGCACACAATACAAAGACATTTTTTCCCTTCTGTTTGCTGGTCATACCAGAATAGAATAAAAAAGAAATTAGTGTTATCTTGCATTTCCCTGTTGGTTCCCTTTTTTTTTTAATTTATTTTTTTTAAAGTTTACATAGAAAGCTGTTTTACAAACAAAAGGGGATCAGATTAGAAGGTCATAATGCAACTGAGGAAAGGAGCTCAGAAAATGCCACTCACTGAAAAGCAGTATTGTTAATTGCCTCTCCCACTATGAAATTCTGGTGTCTGAGTAAGCTGGAATAGCTACAAGTAGTGGTGTTTTAATCTGTCTTCAAGCAGTTGGTGCCAGCAAGGGTAGAAGACAGCCAGCAGTATGTTTTTTGTTTTTAGACTTTCTTTTCTGACACCAGCTGGCACTGAAGCACTTGATGTGTTTAACAGGCAGGAAGGATAGCTATGAAATGGTTTAAAATAAGTTTGAGGAGTACTGAAATCTGTGTAAAAACTAAACATATGAAAGATGTTTCTATATTTGATAGGAACTGTAGATGAAAAGCTGAGCATTTGTGACTGTTTAGAGGTTGAACATCCTGAATTTTGAGAGTCTGAATCCCTGGCCAGATTTAACTGCAATCTGGAACAAAAATCTCTAGAAAATGTGCAGTTGAGATGTCTAGAATTAACCCTCAGCAAAGCAAGTGCAGTTATATTTTTCATTGGTTTAGAAAAATGGTTATGACTTACAGTTGAACTTTGCTTGGTTTTTGTTAGTCCTTGTTCACTGCCCTTATACAAATAAGTTTATTAATTACATTTGTGGATAAAATTTGTCCTTGCTTTGTTATGATGTCTTCAAATGCTGTGGAGGGTCTGTGCAAAATTACACGTAGAGAAGGACTATTTTGTTTAACAGTTTTTTGGTGCTCTGCACTGCCTAGCCTTTTCATTTTGGAACCTGAATATGAGACAGTAGTTCTATAAATCTAAATAAAATTGTCTCAAGTGGATAGTTGGTCTTAGATGTATTCTAATCTGGCTTTTACATTTTGTCTGGCATTGAGGTTATTTGTGTCTCTAATACAGCTAGCTGCTAGATCTCTCAGCTGCTGATATGAGGGAAAATTAAATTTTTCCTTTGTGTGGTTTTCATATGTACATTTGACTGCAAGTGTGCAGGAGACTTACAAGATTGAGCTTGAAGATATTTTGTTTGGCAGTAGCATATAACATGCATATATATAAACTGAGATTTACAATTGTGTCGAAATAAGACATGCCTACAGTTAGTATCAGAGGTAGTTCCAGATTTCCGTCAAAACCAACAGATTCACATAATATTTTTCTGAAAATCCCATCATCAGATGTAGAGCTGTCTCTCCACTTTTGGGGCAAAAGAGCATTTTGGTTTTTTCTTTAAATGTGAGCATAATACATTTTTATGAAGTCTCTCCCCCTAAACTTGTCAGACAGACGTGAAATATATAGAAATTTGATGGCTGGACTGAGAGAGCACTCCAACAGATTTTGAGCAACATTGACACCTTAACTGAAAAGATTAATGTGCAACTGATATTTTGTTTTGCAGTAGATGGAAGCAGTATATGCAACATCCTAATTTGTATAGGCAGCATTCATGAAAGAACATCAGCAGGTGCACAGGTAAGTAACTTTGTATTGTATGTGGAGGGAAAGTTATTGGGTAGTGATGGCTAATCCTGTACTGTCAACTCATCAGCAGGAGATTTGAAATGTTATCACGTCTCTTATATTTCTCACGAAATTCAAAATAAGCAATCACAAACTAATGAATAGCTGAACAAGTTTATGATTATGTAGAATAAACTATTTAAAAAGTTAATAAGGGCAATTAAAGTATTCAGTCATCAGTATTACTTTTCTAAAGGAAAAATAAAGTAACAAATGCATTTCTAAAGTGCTTCTGTTACTTGATTGTAATTTTTGGATTATTCTTCTAAGCATGACCTGATTTAAATTGTGTTAAAGGCATTCAAACAAAAGCCATATTTAAGCAGTAAGTTATACCCCCCCATTATTTTCATCTATTATGTAATAGTAATATTTGGAACAAATAAGAAACTACCATGCTCACAGAGCTGTAGATATCACTGATTTTATGGGCTTGTAAGCATATGTGATAAAAACCTGGCTAACAATTTTCCTCCCTTTTTGGACTATTTACTGGTGAAAATGAGTGATCTGAAAACTAACTGATAAATAATGGAGATTTTTTTTAGGCATTCTTACTTGAAGGCTTCTATTTTTTTTCATATTAAGCATTGAGTGTTTTTCTGATATTACTGCAGAAACACTTGTGATGTGTGAGAGAAAGGAAGACCCAACCTTTCTAACATACATTGCATGTTTATTTGCAGTGCTTTATGAGACTGCAGTGATCTTAGCCCCTTTGACAATGTCGCTATGGTGTCCTGTAAAAACCTATAACTGGTTGAGAAAGAAGAATGTTGAAGACAGAATGTTTCTAGCAAGTTGAAACAATGTGTTCAGCAATGGAGAGAAAGCAAAAGAATATGCTAGGCCTAAAAACATGAAAATAGGAAACTTGGCAAATGATGTAAGACCTCTGTATGAAGTTTTAAGTAATGGCATTTGGCGCTATGTATTTCAAAACTTCAGAGGAAACACAAAAAGAGAAAATTACCACTTTTTGACAAGGAGGGGAATTTAGATTTGAATTAACAGTGCACTAAAGGAGAATAATAGGTGTGAATTGAAACTAATCAGTGTTTCAGATCATTGAGCTGCTTGAAAATAACGTGTGGTGAGAACTGTAGAAGTTAATTCTGTCTTAAATGCCTAATTTACCGCAGTTCTGTCCTGCAGAGGAAAGAAAAAAAAGATTATGTCACTTACTGCTTTGTTCTAAACTGACTGATTTAAATGGACAGTGAGTCAAAAGATTTAGCTTCTGTGTGATAAAGTTCTCTTGATTAGGCTGATCCACTAGTCTAAGGAGATGTGATGCCCTGAGGCATACAGCTATAGGCATAAAGATGGGCATAGGTATAATCAAAGCTGTCCAAAAGAACGAGCAGGTGGTTGGCACAACTGATGAGCATTTTCAAGTGTATGATTAATGTGAGTGCAGAAGTCCTGTAGCTGAGTGTCTAAACTGGCTTACACTCTGTGGCCTGGTTTAAGCACACACATATGTGAGCTAGAATATGACAAAGATACTAAAAATTAGTTTTTCACTGGAGAAATATCCATTAAAAAGCATGGAAAAACCTCACTAGAGAAATATCTATTAAAAAGTATGAAAGAACCTGAAAGAACTTCCTTTCTATTCCTTTGAAAAATGGCTGACAGATGATTAAACTTATGTAAAATAAATCAGACAATTTGACATGTAAGATCCTTTGCTTTCCAACAAACTATTGAGTTCACTGGCTGCAATCCAACAGAGAAAACAAAACGTGCAGAATAAACACTGTCTATAGCAGGTGGAGGTAATGCCTTATTAAATATAAATGATGTTGTGTGTTATGTAACCTGGGGACAATTTAGCAGACAATTTTGTACTTAGAAAAATCATGGTTTTGTGCAGAAAAGGAGAACCACGGCTAATGAATTGTCTACATCTGAAAATACCACACTAGATCTGAAACACATGTCCTACCACATTGTCTTATGATTTCAAAAGCAGAGGAAGGAAGAGAGATTATTAAATTTAATTTCACTCCCTCATATCACTTTAAAACAGATGTTTAAAACCAAAAACTTATCCCTTCTTCCCAGTGTTTACTCTTACATATTTGAATACCAATGTTTTGTAACTCAAGATCAAACTTACAAACAGTGGCCCTTATTCATCATGCAACTAAGAACGAACTATTGTAATTTTGTGCATGAAAGCCTCAGTTTAACTGTAAAAGAAAATAAAATAAGATAATAAAACAAAATGCACACAAAACACAGCTATGAGAAGCATGGGTTGTATGTGTGTACATGTATATGGTGCAGGTGTGGCTGGCTGGCTCCAGGGGAGGCTGATCCCTGAGGTTTACCTTCCCCAATAGTTTTCTACTTTCAGTTCCACTCAAGTGCCAGCATTTCCAAAGAAATATGGGTTAACTGAGGTGTGAATTATACTTTTAAGAATTCAGGAGTCATCTGCTGTATTTTTCCAAGACCAAAGCACATAGACTTATTTCTTGTGCAGTTTAGGTCGTTGTAAGTTGAGGGAAACCTACTAAAGCTTTCAGACTGCTGACGTTTTATGCAAATGAGTCAGTTGTCTTCACATTCCTACAAAACTGGAAAGGCAAAATTATTTCTGTACTGAGGTAGGCAACTGGAGTACTAGAGCCTACATCACCACATCACCACATCACCAATAGGTTATTGCAGTTCTGTGTTTCCAACTTTGAGATGAAAAAGAAGAGGAAAGAAACTGGTTTCCAATGCAACATATTTTGCTGATTTCATCCAATTTCATAATTATCAGCAATACCAATTTTTCTTCCAAGTGATTTATAAATTTGTTCTCACAATTGTCACAACAATCTGGATTTTACTCTCTGAGACTAAAAAAAAGAATCATTGACGACAAGGAAAAAAAGTCAGTTAAATACTAATCGAAGGGTTCATTTCCTCTATGAAGTCAGCCTCAAAATGGCATTAGATCACTTCTGGGCAGTCCTTATTCCCAGTGCAGACCTAGTCATTAGGCACTTGTTCACTTGCTCATTTTCTCTGAAGCTGGTTTCTCTGGAATCTTATTGCCAGAGGAGGGGAAATGAAAAGAATAGAGAAGGTTTCTATTGTTAATGCAGCTGGTTTTGTAAGTTTACTTCAGATTCATTTGCACCCTTTTCAGTTAATGTTTTGCTTTTCAGATATTGAGGTGGAAATGTTTATAGAAAAGATCTTTTCCTACAATTTAGTTATCCCCTCAGGTATGGGATGTATAAGTATTATCCAGAAATTTTCATTCAGTCAAGTGCAAAATAGCTGCTCTTCTGTTCTCTGTAGCATCAAAGAAAATACAAAGGAGTGAATGTGACTATGGAGTCATGCTCAGCTCAAGCCCTAAGCTTTCATCAGATCTCACAAAGGTGTCCTAGGTTACATTCTCCTTCACAGCCTGGGCTGTACTTCTCGGAGGCACAGGTTTCCCCACTGCTCTGTCCTGCAATGGCATGACTCTACAACCACCTGAAAGGAGGCTCTACTGAGGTGGGAGCTGGTCTCTTCTACCATGTCTGCAGTGAAAGGACCAGAGGAAATGGCCTTAAGCTGGGATAGGGGAGTTTCAGATTAGATATTAAAACCCAAATTTTCACTGCTAGGGTGGTCAGGCATTGGAATAGGTTGCCCAGGGAGGCAGTGGAGTCACCACCCCTGGAGGTGCTTGAGAGGCGTCTGGATCGGGGTGATGTGGTTTAGTGGTTTAGGGGCCACTGAGATATTGCTGAGTTGATGGCTGGACTTAAAGGGCTCTTCCAGCCTTGATGATTCTATGACTTCCCCGTCACCTGCTCCTGTTACAGCTGGCTGTCACAGCTGAGCCTGTTGATGGGAGTGGGAGAAGAGACTCTTGGTAAGCATGGCTGGTAACAGTGGACATGAAATGTGATAGGAGTCCCCAAAGATCTTACCCCTTGGTAACAGATCAGCCTAATGCCCTTTGGTTAGTAAAGGCTCATGGAAATGTAATGCAATGCATGATGATGATATTGAAAATCTCAGAGTCCTTGTTACTTAAAGTGTTGTTCTGCTTCTGGGAGTAGTGCTTTTTCCTCTGCCCTGCGTGTGGTGTGAATTAACTCGATGAGTAGAGTTCCAAACACAACTAAGTACTTAAAAGCTTTTTTTCTTGGCAGATGCTTTTTAAAATGTGAATTATCTTCTGTGTGCATATCCATGTGAATGCAATAGGATGTTTAGCCATCCAATTTCCATTTTCCTTTAATGCTCATTTAATAATCACAAAAGCTTTACTTTTTAAACATTTGCTTAAATTCAAATATTAAATGTTAGCAAGGTTTTAATCTGAAAAAAAATTGTAAAAGCAGTTCTACTTTAATTTTCCTTCAACCTTGTGTTCACCTTGTACCTATCACATAAGGAAACCCCAAACATTATTAGTAGCTATAATTTGTGAGAAGCTTATCTCTGAAGAACATTATATGAGCTCTAAAAATGTGACTTCCTATTTTGTACAGGACAAAGAGTTATACTCATTCACTGGGGCAACAGATGGAAATGGCTATTAAATAACAATGTTTCAAAGTTTTATAAACCTGCTGTAAAAGATTCAAAGCAGCTAAAATTTTTAATGTTTAGAGGAGTTGTTCAGGATTTTAAAACGGAAAGTGCAATTTAAAAAATGGCATGCTAATACAAATTAGTGGTTTTCAACCCTCCTTCCTGAAAAATGAGATATTCTTTAAAAATTCACTGAATTCTCCAGCACCTGCCACCTCTGAGACATTGTAGGTTATTGTCAAAAGATGACCGGAATACAGAGCCACTGAATATTTCATTTTAATGATAATGTGTGCTGCAGAAGGTTTGAACTTTATATTGAGATTTGAATTGACTTTTGATAAAAGACATGCTGGATTCTTTCCCCCCTCCCTTTTTTTTTTTTTTTTTCACATTAACTTTGTGCCAGGACAGGGGTCAAAGCTAGCATTTAAATTCAGCCTTTTCTCTATTTATTACTGGTAAAATGGGGATATCAGGGGATTTATTTATTTTTAATGTAATTTTTAAAAGTTGTCTGAATCAAGTTAAACTAATTAGATGCGTTTTTAAAGAGACGGATGGGATAAATGTCAAACTGTTGCAAGTCAGTTTTTTAAGTGAAGTATGCCCTACTACACTGAAGTCAAAGGTAATTTTACCATCCCTAACACTTTGAATGTTTTTTGCTGTACTGAGCCATGTGCCCAGCTGTGTCCTACCCAACTACATGTATTTATTAGTCAGAGAATCAGCATTAAACACCAGTGACATAAGAGCCAAATGTCTATCATAGTCAAATGGGCCCTAGTTCAATACAGTTCATAATATGTTTCCTAATTTTCATGACTGACTACAACACAAAACCAGGTATTTCCTGCATGTCCAGAGTTGTTTTTTCTTTTCTTTATTTTTTAAAGGAGTTTCAGAAAAAAATGTTCTTTAAGCTTAACATGGGCAAGTCTCACCAAGTTCTCTTTCAAGAGCATTTTGCAGTCAGAGTCCCATTGTCCAAAGTTGTTTCTCTATATGAAGCAGCAATTAATTTTTGTGCGGTAGATGAAAAAAAGTGAAGGTAATCTTTAGGGCTGTAGGTATGTTTCCTGATATATTTATTTCACCCTCACACCATTATTGTATGCTTTCTACAGTTGAATTTAAGTCTTACAAACATAAAAAGTACTATATGTATTTTTTTTAAGTTATAAATTATTTCAGAATGTCCTGATTAATCTTACAACATACAAATAATAACTTACCACTCACACAGTTCTCCTTTTTGGAAGGATTCCCAGGAAAGTGGCCATGATTTCTATTTGCTCTTAAACATTGTTTTAAGAAATAAGACCCTGCATTTGCCCCAAATAAGATGGTTAATTATAAGTGTTATAAAACACAACTATTTTCAGGAATTCAGTGACTGATTTATAACTTAGCAGAATGGAAAATTATACTGGTTTGTTGTATTATTGCAAGGTCAGAGTGTTGCTTATTATTTTGTAACTCCTTGAGCTGGCTGCTTGATATCTTGTAAGACTGGTTCTGTTTGAAACAAAGAAATTAGTTCAGAGTTTAAAGAAATGGCAATCCAATCAATTGTATGCTCCATCTCATATCTGCCTCTTTTCAGAAACTAGAATATGCTTTACTGCTACTTCCTTCGGTTACCCACATTGGTTTTACATCAGTGAAATAAAATGAGATGGTTGTCACTTTTTGTGCCTTAACTACAGAAATGGGAACCATCATGCAGTCACTTACACTCAAGAATTCGTAAGAGGAAAATGCATTCAGAAGTTTGAGCCTTGTGAAATGGATAACATTTGGAGCTTTAATACCACCTTAATTAAAGCAGTTGTCTAAGTTTTTGCTGTCTGGAGTGGTACAGGATGGGGCAGAAAGAGGAAGTTTGGGACTGAAGGATGATGTGAAGGTCTTTAAGAGATAAACAGGAAATCCCAATCATGGAAAGAGAGAAGAAATGGGAAAAAGGAACCCAAACAAACAAACTCAGAAAGCACAAAATGCTGTTTGCTTTGCAATACTTAACTGAATGAAGTGTAGAAGCAACAAATTTGCTTGATCAAGTCAGGAAAAAAAGAATGGAGAGGATGTCAGAACACATAAGCGGATGTGCAGCTGCTGCAATTAAGCTCTTTAAAGGGCATGTGTTAAGTTGTAAAAGTTTGAAGTCAGAAATGTTTTTTTTTGCACACTCATTCATTGTGCTGGGAGATGAACATGTATAGCACTGTACAAACAAGTGCATTTTCTCTGTTTGTCCCAACCACTGACATAAGTGCTGCGGGTGTTAAATTCCTTCACTGCTCAGGGTCTGTGGGAACAGGGAGTGAAGGTCCTGCCTGTCCCCTGAGCAGTAGGAACAGAGTATTTCTTACTGCCACCAGCACAGGGACATAGACTTCTGAGTTTTTCTCCACTTGCCTTAAGACATTTCTACCTCTCCTTGCTGTCTGTGCTATATACTACACCCAGTTGCAGAGTAAATTATGGTGCTGTAATAACACACATCATTGTCTATTAGTTGGGTATACACATATTATATTCAAATTGTCATAATAACTTGAATCAACTCTGAAATTAACACAAAGCCTTAAAGAATGCATTTAAAGCATTACTGTATGGGTTTTATTGTTCAAGTGTAAGCAGTAGAAAGGAGACAGAGGAGGAGGGCAGCATCAAGGTCAGTATCAAGGCTTCACTAAATGAACAGATTCTGATCTTCCAGATATTCCTCAGATGTTTCGTTATAACCATTGACACTAGGCCCATTGCTTTTCTCTGGGTCATTTGTGAGTTTGAAAATACAGCAATGAAGCATAAAGTATCAGGATGAAAAATGGGAGAGGAAAAAATAGCAACACTTCTTTCAGCCTTCTGACAAATACATATTTGGTGTTGGATATATTGAGCACAGCACAAAAGTGTCTCATGAGAACTTTGTGCAAGGAAATTCACTGTGTCAGTCACTAAAAGAAAAAAAGAAACATGTCATCACTCCAAGTGGTATTGATTAAAACAATAAGGATTTCCTGGTGCCAACAGTTGAAAATACTGTGTGAAAAGTAGTGAAGAGGTATTACTGTATTGTTGCAGCTTTCTCAGGAAAGTTCCAAATAAACTGAAGGATTCCTGTCAATATTTGTATAAGGAAACATGCTGCTGCCTGATTCAGAGGCACTTCACACACATGCACACGCACACATGCCCCACTGCATGCAAAATTCTTGAGAAACTTTATTACAGCCACACACAAGAAAAGGACACACTCAGAGTTTGGTGCACTCTTTCTCATGCTAATATTTACAACATCGATCTCTTATTGTTGGTATTTGATCTACATTTCTCCCAGCTCTGGTCAATGGAAGGCACAGCTGCTGAAACCCCATATTGTGCAGGCAGCGTGCCTTTGTGTTCTGCAGCTGGGGAGTTCTCATGTCCACAATAGCCAATCTGAGCACACTAAATTAGGAAAGATTATTGTTTCATTTATTGACTACATAGGTTTAAAACAGCAAGTATATAGTTTGTTTCATGTTTTATTTGTTAGGGTCATTTTCACCAAAAGCTGGGCACATGGACACAACTATAGGGCAGCTGTACTTCCAGCCACCTCAGTAGGAAGAAAATTCCAAACATTATTGAAATGAAATTGGATGGTTGGTTGCTTTCATGTGGCACAGCCTCCCACCTGCCTTCTCCCAGCCATTCATTTGTGAAGACTTTCTGCAGCTTTTTTTCCATCCTTTTGCATCCAAGTTCCTTCCCAATAAAGTGTTTATCCTACTGTACAGTTCGTTTTAAGAGAAGCTGGTTTAACAGTGGAAGGAAAGACAAGCGAGTTCAATTTTTGAGCTCAGTTCTCCAAATGTTTCTTTCACTGAATGGTCTTTAGAAAAAGGAAGGCAGCAATTTTAGCTGAAAGTAAATATCGCTTCAGAGTAACAAAAAAAGAGAGGGGAGAAAAGGGAGAAAAATCTATTTAACACTTTAGGATATAATAGTATTCAAATAATATATTTTTCTGCCATTTATTCATTTGTGAAGGAACTCAGTGAATAGTAATAGCTGCTGTCAAAGATATTTATATTTAAGAGGGTCTTTATGTAAAATAATTTTTTTTTATCGGGAGCGATTTTTCTCCAGGAGAAGTCTGCCATCTCCTAGCAACCGATATGGCTATCTTTTTTAACAGACGCTGCAATAACAATGGGCGCCTAACCTTTATACGGAAGCATTTGCACATGTACAATCAGACCGCTTACAAATTCAAACTGAGCTGTTAAAGTGCTCCAAGGGAGACACTGGTTACAACTTTATCTACTATGCATCTCATCTATCCAGGATTTTAAAATGGCAGCCATTTTAGCTGTAGCTGAGTACCTCCCAGTGAGCTCCAGTAATAAATCTGCAAATGATCCGCAACTTAACTTACCCTTTTCTTCACTCACCACAATGAGTAAACCAGATCCAGATCAGAAAGAAAATGAGCAACAACTACAAGTAAAAAAATAAAACATTCCCTTAAAAGCTCTTCCATCAATTAAGTGCAGCTAAACATTGAACTTCAATGCCTCCACCCCAAACCTGTAGTTCAGTCCTCTATTTAGTAACTTCATAGGAAGCTATGACAAATCCCCAGGTGTGATGACAGACTCTACATTAAGCTTCAACATTCTTCTCCAGTTGCAGTTTATCCTCCTCTATTCTTCTATCCATTCCATTCAAAGTGATGCTTAAGACTCATAGCCCGAAAATATGTACTTTTTTTTTCAATTTGTAGTTGACCCAAAATTTGGCGGAAAACAAAATCATCTTGTATATACATTTTTTTGAGGGTCAGAAGAGTTGAAAAATAGGGCTTAAAATAGAAGTAATCCACTGTGAAAGAGATTTTACTTCCTTGTATTACTAACAACATTCTGGGTTTCTTTCCAGCTCAAAACTGAAATTTTTACAATCAATTTGCTTTGATTTGCCTTTTTGTTTTCTCTAATTTTTTAGCCAACTGCAAATTCTTGTCTATATATTTTGATATTCTTTGTTCAGGGGTTGAGCATTTTTCAAAGCAACCTTCTGGATTCTTCCTTTAAGTCAGAATATAGAGTTTATCTTTCTCATTTTTGATGTCTGTGCGCAGGCATTTCCAAGCTGATTGTGGTCTCTGCTTTGCCACAACATTTAGTGTTTTCCATTACTGATGTTCTCTTCTTCATTTCCACTGATAAATAAGACTATTGTGCTTGTGTATCTACAACTTTGGGATCAAAATTTAGATGTTTACCTATAACTTTATATATATGTATCTTTCATCATATATAAATAGCTCCCATCAGAGAGGCTGGGTGCTAGGTCAGTGGAGTGCCTGGAAGAGGTACCGACACACGAGTTCTTACTTTCAAAGTGCATTTTAACTTCAGAAGTTTTTGCATAAATCCTTGATGGAAGATTGGTGTCCCAGAAAAAGAAAGGAAAAAGAAACCTCAAAATCTTGATGTCAGGGAAGTAAATAGTAGCCAGCATTCTTTGAGAGTCTGATGCATGTCATTTGAGTGTTTAGCCACAAATTTTTAAATTAGTCCTACTAAGAGAATTCATTAATATTAGATGAACTTCATTTACTGCTTGAGTTATAGAATAATAAAACTTGTGAATAATTTGAAGTGAATATTTTACTTATAAAATGAATTTGACAAATTTAGCCTCTTTTTCTGTTTGTGGAATACCAACCAGTGCTGTCAGGCCTCTCTATTTGTTAAGGACATGAGATGTGAAAGGACATCCTGGGTAAAGGGGAGCAGTTACAGCCTCCTGGGTAACAGCTCTCTGGTCTTGCTGGCAGCCATGTTGTATAATTTATTTTAGAACTTTTTCCAGTTTGATCTTAGAAGCAGTTAAGCTGCTATTTTAATCCTCTGGCAATTAGAAAACTTCTTCTAATTTTCCAGTCTAATCTTACCCAAGAATGCTTTGGTTTTTTGATCATTCCTGGATGAACTTTGGTTTCTCAGCTTTATTAGCTCTTTATCTTCTCTAGTGTATACTTGTTTCTCAGCATCTGGTTTGTTAAATTAAACAAGACTTATCTAAATTTTCTTTCTATTCCTTGGACCAACCTAGGAAGTCTTTTTTCCATTTGTTCAGATTTCTTACTTTTATTGTTGTTTGACTTAATTCAGCTGTTTTTGCTAACTTCAGAAACCCATCATAAACAATTGGTAAGTACTTAATAATCAACAGTCACTGTTGATTTTTATCAACTATTGTTTTTATTCATAATCTTCCTCTAACGCAACTCATAATGAAAGGATAGAAAATGTCCCATTGTTTTATCTGTTGAAGATATACTACTTGCTGAATTACCAGATGAGTGAAAGTAGATAATTTCAGAACCATTTACAGATTTTTATTTTTTTTTCTGGACCATACATATCTTACCTAGATTATTACTCTAGAAATCGTCCTGGTTTATTACAAATTTATGATGGGTGATGATTCAAAATATATATGGTCTACCTTCTGTGTCTAGCCTCTCCTGTGTCTATTAAACCTTTGTTTCAATCTTTCTGCATGTTCTTGTTACCTGCTATAAAACTTCTAGGCAGCAATGGCTGGATTAATTATTCCTGACTGATTTCAGTAGTATTTTGGTTTTGCTTATAAAATTAACTTCTTTGCCCTTTTACTTGCATGTGTAGCTACTCTATAATTAGCTGCTTCTTTTTCAGACATTCTCTACTGGATTTTGAGTTGAGTGAGTGCAGAACCTTGCAACATATGAGGAAAGAGCTGCAAAGAGGAAATGTGATTTCTAGTGGTGAGTTTGTTGCTAAATCACAGACCAAGGCATGGTTTACGTTAGCATATAGGGCCACAGAACAAGAGAAGATTGTGGTGCTGATCTGCAAACACATGAAGTAAAGACCTAATGAAGTGAAAAAATGAGGCAGAAAGCAGTTGTGTGTGGTTCTCTTGCTGTGCAACATTTCTTGGGTCTCTGACTTGTTGCTGCTGTTGTCCTTGCTCTTTCTCTAGCTGTTTGCTATAGTTGCTTCCTGAACCAAGTTAGATTTTCCGCATTTTATCAAAAGGCAAAGTGAGAGGATAATTAATTCATTTTTTTATGTGATCCAACAAACAAGGTACCAGTGATCAAGAAAGATTTTGATGAAGGTAAGATGCAATTTGAAGAAAATTATTTGGCCAGTGAATACTGAAGGTCAGACTCAGCAGGTTAGAGAGTTGTACCCTTTCCCTGCTGAAAGCAGAGCGAGGGCTAATCCTGCTTGCACGGCTGCGCTGGAGCGTCCCTCCGTCGCCGGCCGATGTACTGAGAGCTCCCCCTCCTGTTTCCTTCTACATCTAAGGGCTGGCAGATCTCGCACCGCTAAACCACAAATTTCTGCTCTCTTTCATTTTTCTGCACCATGATGTGGCAGCACAGGAAACACTTTTCAGTGCCAGGTAAGTATGTTTCCACAAATTTAAGTTGTAAGCCTCACCTAAGAGGCTAGGCAGGAGGGGTCGCTGCCCAAAATTTTCAGATTTTATTCCACAACCAATCACAGTTTTCCCATGTTTGACTTTGGGTTTATGGCATTAACTTTGCTTTTTCTGTTTTCTAGCTGTGTGGTGAGGATCAAAAAAATTTCCTCCCGTAGGGAATTTCACACAAACACAGACAAAAAGACAATTTTATTTTTAATTTTTTTCATTAATTTTTAGATGCAAAAAAAACCCCAACCAACCAAAACCCTAAACCAATCAAAAAACCAAACAGCCCCTCCCCTGCAAAAACCCCAAACCAAACCAAACAAAAGACCTCCAGACAAACAAGCAAACAAAACCCTATTTCTTGGAAAACCAGATTTAAGTCATAGTCAAAAAGGAGCACCACGGAATCCATGGAGAAGTAATCAGAGAGTATTGAGGAGGAGCAAGCTGTGACTATGAAGGCAAGGACACCAAAAGGGAAAGAAACGTGCTGTTGAAAATTTTCAGTTGTTACCATGTCCACAATATAGAAACTGAATGACATCTTCTGAGATGAAGGTGATGATAGAGAATGACACATATTTTCTGGAAAACTGCTCAATTCTGAAAACAAAACAAACAAATTAATCATATCCACAGTCATCTAAGATGGAGAGATGGTCTTTGCTGACTTTATTTAAAGAATAAACAGTAATATATTTCATGAGGCTTGATACTGATGTCATACAGGCTCTTAATTCAGTACATGGAGGAACGTGGATCGTGCTGTGCATCCTTTGTAATGACTTGATTTCACTGGATACCTTGCAGCAAATGAACAACTTCAAGGTGATTCAAAGGTTGCTAAAGTAGAAGAATTCTTAGCAATCATATCTATAAGTTTTCATTTCCTTCAAGCGAAAGAGCATAGAGAACAGAAGATTCTGGAAATAACCTGCTGATAAAGTGAAGTGATGAAAGAAACAGATACTCATTTTTGTGGAATGTTGTTCACTTTTGTGTGAGAAGTGAGGATTATACCGTTTGAATGCCAATAGAAGGAAAATCAAGATTAAATATCTGCAGACATATGTAACACTCACATTACTTCCAGTAAGAGAACATAAGAATTTACAAAAATTCAAAGTGCTTAATCCAATGGAGTTAGACATTGCCCCTTTACCTTTTACTTTTATTCACAAAGATCCACTCTCTGCCTGCCTTTCACCGCTCTCCTGCCCCTCTACATCCTTCCTCTAGGTTTGTTTTCTGAATCAAATCTCATAGTAAACATATTTTTCGAAAGAAAGTGGAATTGAGGCAGGAGGAAGGAGTCTACAGTCACATAGTCTTCTTTCTGTGTGTAAGGTACTGAAGAAAGTTAAAAAGAATGAATTTCCAAGATATATAACTAGGGTTAATGATGTGTTCTGCATTGTCTGTTGTTATATCATTCAAGCATCCTTACAATCCTTTTTACCCTAATGAAGTTCTTCTGGAAAACTACTCAATTAGTTCCTCATTGTAAGTCAGACAACTTTTTTTTGCATTATATTTTTTTTCAGTGAACTTCTGTCGAAGACAAGGAAATCTTGAAAAAGAGAATTGTTACTTGTGTCTTACGATTTTAGACATATATATGTATTTTAAAGAAACTTGTATGAACAAGAGTAAATCCCATTTGAGGGATGGCCTTCCCGAATCTTATTTGCTTATATGGATTGATGCAGAGCAAGGAAATAGTCAAAAGGTGTTTATTTTTTTTTAGTTTGTGTTTTTGTTTTTGCTGTTTTTTTATTGTGGTGGTTTTTTTGTTTGTTTGTTTGGGTTTTTTGTGGTTTTTGTTTTTTTTTTTTAATTTCCAAACAGGCACTGCTTTTCCTGTTCACCCTGCTGTACTGTCTTTCATAGCCTGGCAAGAGATCGAGGCAGCCTTTGCAAAATTGTGGGAATGGGTGGAATGCAAAACAAAGATTTGGTGACACAAGAACTCAGCAGATCCTAGTCTGAGAGCTGAGATTGGGTGCCTGCGAATGTCTGGAAGGAAGCAGGGCCTCAGGAAGGATACAGTGAGGCTGAAGCTTGCAAAGCACATTGTGCCTAGAGCTGCAATTAAGATATTTCATTGCTTTAAGGTTGTGTTTTGGTTTTGTCTGCAGAAAGAAAGATTATGCTTTTTGTGATTTAGAGCTGATACTTCAGGCTTGATAGTCCGTGTGAGTTTCTGACTCCTTCATTGCTGTGAAGTGAATAAGATTTGAAGATGTCAGTGCATCCCGGGTGCTGGGGACTGTAAAGTCTCCGATTCTTTAAGAGTGAAAAGTTTCCTTTAAAACCACCCTATTTCAGTATAATTTCACCAGTGAATTACACAGAAAAAAAGGTGTTCACATCCTCAGAATTGCCTGGCTATTGGGTATGTTTTCCAGAAGAAGTGCTAGTACATACTACTCTCCTTCTCTTACGTAGTCCACCTTTTCCCTACAACTCCAGCCTACCCACAGGCAATGCCAACTCATGCACCAAAAGGAGTGTGTCTGGAACCCACTGCTGTAAGATTGCATAATTGCTCCTGTAATTTAGTCAGCAGGAACAGGAGAATGAGCCTCCTTCACTGCCATTGTGTGTAGCATACACACAGGAATTATGGCAATATAACAGTCGCAGCAGCCAATAAAATACCTGCATTTAACTAGCCACTCAAATGGACAAAAAGGAGGATTTTTTCCCTACTTCTTCTTAATGTAAGCAATTCTGTATTTTATCTGCTGGTTGCTATGTACAGGTTACAGATAACTTGGGGCAGAAAACTGAGAAGAAAGTAAGAGACTGTGAAACAGAGGGAGAAATATACTGGAAGGTTACCTTGGGAGGATGAGAAAGAAGAAAGGGAAAGAGTGAGATCATTATGCTGGAGATTAAAGAGCCATTCAACACCTCTTCCTATCAGCCAGGATTAGGATGGTAGAAGGAAAGCTCTTACATGGTGTCTGATTCTTTTGGACACGTAGTAATAATCTGTAATATTGGCTACAGAGTAGGCAATAAACTTCTGTGGATTTAAATGCCCTAACACAAGTGATGTAACAATGACACCACTTTTCAACTTTGGTATTTTTCATTTAAGGCAGATAACCAGAAAAGTTGACCTTGGGTATGTTGATCCTAACTCCTGGTTTCTGACTGCATGCTTATGGATGTGAGTTCCAGTAGGACGGACCAGCCCCAGCTGTGTTTCACAGGGTATGGTAGCAGTACATACTGACTTAATTTCCCTTAGCAAGACTGCCGTTTATTTCCTAAAACCTTTAAAATTGTAATGTAGATTTGTATACATTTTTCCAATATATATTTTATATTTTCATTTTTAGTCTTGCAATTAGTCACTCTAAAAGAGTGTTTAGTTTCTTTAGAAGCATCTCAGATCACTTTCAGCAATGTCAAACCTGTACAGATTAACAGACCAATCTCTGTGTATTACTTGAACTGAAACTCCTAATTTTGAGAGTAAGGAATGACAGTATTAAGGCTGTTCAGTTACTATGTGACTACTCTCTCTGGTTTTTTTTACCATAACTATTTTTCTTGTCATATGCAGCTGTAAATCTTTGTAGACACATATGCTTTTCTAAAAATAAAAGCAACTCTTTAAAATCTCTAAATTAAGCATGTTAAATGGAAAATGTTAAGCCCTTGTTATATTCCATTTTACTTTCCCAATACAATTCCCAGTGAAACAAACAAAAAAGATGAAGTTTATTAATACATTCCATCATATTTCTGTATTATGTGAATGATATATTCTTAAGCGCTCCATGCATTTGAAATTTGTCTCGATGTGGTCCATTTATTTTAATTTTGGTCTGTCAGCAGAAAAAAAGAAGTAATTAAACTTGTGACTAGCATGGAGAAACATTTTACATCCTAACACTGTAGCTTGATACCCAGTAGTTTCTTTATATTTCTTCCAGTTGTCAGATCAAAGTCTCTCAAGTACTATAACTCAGCCATGCTGTGATTAATTACTTCACACAATGAATTTGCAAATTATATTTCTGAAGTGATTTATGTACTTTTAAACTTCAATCACACACACCCTCCTTCCCCTCCCGCCCCCCCCTCCCCCGCCCCTTTTTGTTGTGTGTTGTGGTTTCTGTTTTTTTCTATTCCAATCTTTTTTCACTAATTTAGTCAGTCCACACCTTGGTAAAATATTTTTGAAAAATAACTCGTTATATTATACTTAACAAATTGGTATAAACAGAGGTTTCCAGTAACGAATCAAACCTTACCTGAACAGTGCAATTAAACAGAACTATCAGAAATCACACAAGTTGCAGTCACACACCAGCACTCCTTGTCAGGTCTTCAACCTCAATTCTTTGTACAAATACATAAAGTCTCTCCCTAAAAATTCCCAGCTGCAGGTTTTGTCTAGGTTGGTGTTTTGTTCAAGATAGGGCTACTGGAATAGCTGAGCTAAGGCAACCTTTAAAAATACATGTTCAAACCAAACATTTGGTTACTGTAGTTAGAGAGTGGTAAATAGTATTTGGGGAAGTAATAACTTGCCTGTATCAGTGATGCACTTGTCTGGGCAAAGTTTAATATTTACATTTGTGGTTTCTTTGTACAATCACACGTGGCATTCTTCTGTTCATGTTCAATTCTTTTGCATTACATAATGATAAATAATCTCTGTTTAGTGGTACTGTGTTTATAGGTATAAATATCCGTGCCTTCCCTATGGCTCGATCTGACAAGCTTCTGAAGGAATAGTATGAGGTTATTTCTCTCATTGCCACTATCCTATATTCTAAGTTTCAAATGTTTGAACTGGGCACCCATTCACAGCCTTTAGTTGTCATTTTGATCTAGATGCTGCTTTGTTTTTCTTTCAGGTATGAACCAAAGAAAGGACATGTGGGTGGAAGTAAAAGAACAGAGATAGAGTCCTGATTGCAGATGTGTGATTGGGGTAATGTCCCAAATGCTCTTTTTCCTTCCACAGTTTCAATGTAATTGATTTGTCCATACATGTAAAGAACAGCACAGAGTGGAATGGACTGAAGTCTTACAGATTAGAAGTATTCATTGTGTCCCTGGCTTTCTTTTGAAGTATTCTAATAGCTTTCCATCAGACAAAACTCAGCTATTATTTGAGGGATAGTTCACTTTGAAGGCCCCTCACTATTGGAAAGATATACAAAATTTCAATAAATTTGGTTATTTGATGTTCCTGGCAAGCTTTTCACTCTGAAAAACTCAAATCATGATCAGGACCTGCAATAACTTCCTTAGTATATATAACTGCAGTGCTGGTGGAGAGATCTCACAATAGTTTGAACTCTTTGAACTAGGAAAAAGAAAAATCACACAAAAAATACTGTGTTCTAGGGCCACTAGAATGGGGCAGAGGGGAGACACACAGGAAATATCATGCAGTGTGGATGAGGCCAGTCTCCTCAAGATGGGCAGAGCCAAGTAATGTATGTGAAAGGAGCTGCAGTACCTGCTGAGAGGTGAACAATCATTCCCTGGGATGGATGCATTTAGCCATATAGATATAACACAGGCAGAACAAGCTGTTTGCTCAGGGTTGTGTCTCCAAAGATAGCTAATAGTGTAGGCATGAGGTAATAGGTATGCATTTTAATCGAGTTTAGAGTGATACTTCTCCCTGTATGCCTTCCCTGTCCTACTGTGCTTGTGCTTTCTACATTCAATTTTGAATAGACCTGTTACTTTTGGGTCTGATCTTGGACATTGGCACAAACAGGTCTGTTTCTCCTTGTCAGAAAACATTTTTCAGATAAATGTAATTGTGCTATGAATGGCATAATTAGAGAGAGAAAAAAAAAAGCAAATCAAATAAAAATCTTCCTAGTCATCATTTGTAATTTTTTTTTAGAGTTCAAGAAACCTACACGTGATGTTACTTACAGCTGACAGGCTGGTCTCATGACATTTAATCAGGTACAAACACTGACTCAAATTTTGCCTGCAGTTAAGAGATATAATTTTCTTCTTGCTGCACGGACTACCCAGTATATAAAAAAGTATATATACAAATTAATTTATTCTAATTTAGTTTAAACAGAAAAGAACTACATGATATATATCTGTTGGAAAGCAGGCTTTTGGGGTTTGGAGGCTTGTGTTAGATCTACAGGTAAGTGTGGGTCAAAATTAGAGGGGTTCCATCCATCTGAGTGTTTACAGTCATGCCTGTTTCAGGATCTCTTATTTTCTTTACATTTAGCAATTTAACTGCCTGTCCTTATTGAAATTGTTTCCTAGAGCATTTTCTCTGTGTTGTCTTTAACATTTAACCCACAACTTACGGTGAATGGTATACATATTTATCATCTGTTTCAAAGCCTAGCAGCACTGATTGAGTTGTTCCCATCTTCAGTGTAAACATAACCCTGCACACATGAGGGACATTAGGCCAAAACCCTTTTTCCTTCTTTTTTTACCAGACACTACAGAGGACTTTGGACATGAATTGCATGATTAGACTGAAACTTCAGGGATTCTGGGGAGAAAGGCAGAGTAACATTAGAATGGATCAAAATTATGTTTCTTGCTGCATTACTAGTCCTTTCCCAAGTTGTAGATTTTTTAATTTTTATTTTTAATTAATACAGCTCACTTGAGCAAAACTGTTCATATTTTCTAGCCCTGCAGATTTTACTTCTTTACCCTTTGATCCAGCACCTTTTTGGCATGCTTAGGCAAAACTGAGACATTAATGTAAGAAGTCACCAACAGCTGGACCCAAAGGAGCATAGAGTCCCCTACCATGCTCTAGCTCTCTTTCCTGATCTAGCCTGATGTATGCAACCCTGCTGTATGAACTGGTGCAGAATGGGGTTTGACTTCCATCTTCCATCTCTTCACTCATATTAGGATTTCCTCTCTCTTTTTTAATGAAAACTTAAATTTCTGGGCAAATCTGTGGACAAGACGCCTTTTTTCTTTTCTCTCTGTTTGTCTTTTGCAGTTTTATGTACATAAGCATCCCTTACCTTTCAGCCCCTGCGTTTTTGTTCCTTCCATGCATTGCTCTCTCTGTTGCTCTGCTACCATTGTTTATGAGGCAACGCACTAGACTAGGACAAAGGAAAAATAACTTTTCTTTTGTGAGAGCTCTCCTTTAGTTGTTTTGTTTTGTTTTTTTTTTTTAATCTGAATGGTTCTCTGACCTGACTCAGTGTGCCCAGCTGAAGGGACAGACCAGGGGCAGCTTTATGATGGGTAAGTAAAGAGACATTTAAGTCAGTCTTACCTCTGAGTGGGATGTAACCACAGTGTTAGGGGAGGACACTGAGCAATATGTGCCTACACTTGTTGAATTTACTGAGAAATTCACAGTGAATTTTATCCTCTCCTCTGGTGGTCAGGAAACTTAATCTGGCCTTTACTGTACAGATGCCTCAGACTAGGAATATGTTTATACAGCATCGAGAAAACTGTGATTGCTCAGAAGATAATAGCAATTATTTTCTCCACTATCTACTAATCTTTAAGCTCCTCCATGTTATCTATTTTGGTATTCATGATTAAAATAAAATGGGAGTAATGAATAAAATTTCTTGTGTATGGGTAATAAATACCTGCTTTGAAGAAAGGCCTTTGTATTCAGTTCCTCTCCCCAGTGTAAAACACTCCCCTTGGTATACTATTATGTTAAACCAATAAAGAGGAAAATGGTATTCCACACACATGTGAGCTAATAACAACTGGCATGCAGAACATAAACACCACAGTGGGTCACACTAAGGCAGACTGGCAAGCTGCTGTGCTAGCTAACTTTCCAAATGCCTGAAGATAATTGCCCCAGTATATCCATGCAAAACTTACAAAGAAAAAAATAAGATTATCCCAAGCATGAAACTAGCTGGAAAATTACTCAGCAGTGTTATTGAAAACTCATTTTACTTGCTGTGATATTTAGCTAATATGATTAGCAACATTAAGACGGAGGCTTCTGCTGTAGTTTGGAAATAGACTCCAACCTACCTATCACAGTGGGAAATTTATTTTGTTTAGTAACATATCAGCATTTCCTGCCTGCATGAAATCTCTTAAACATCCACCTCTACTTTCTTATATCACTAGTGTCAATTCAGTATTGATTCATGAGCAATATACAGTTCAGAACCTCCACACTCAGTGAGAATGGCAAGAGCAGTAAGAGAAGTATTATTTCAATAATTAATTGCATGAAGCAAATGCAAAAATCTTTTTTAAAAATGACTTACAACAGATTTGCCTGCACAAAATATTATTTTCATGCTGAGCTCATTTTCAGGAGCTTTTGCATAGGTGAAGTCTATTCTATTTTTATGGGCATATAAGAAATTGAAATACTGATGCCTATTTTTAATAAGATATAAAACCAGGTTTCTGTTTTCTTGAAGCTGTTTCCTTACACTTCTGTGTTCACTGACCATACCATCTTCCTGTCTAATTTAGTAATTACAGCTTCCTCTTCCTTACAAAGTCTGTAATAATATCAATGTTTATAGTGGAATAATACCATGTAACTATAGCACCTGAGGTGAGGTCTTTAAAAGAAAGCACAGAACTAGAAATTAGCTTTCCCTTTTACAGTTTCTCAAGAGAACACATTATAAGGCAGGAGACCACAGATAATACACACTTATGGGCAGACTGCAAGAGAACAATGATATCAAATAAGGCAGGTATAAAGATCAGATGATCTCTGAATGAGGCAGTGCCCACTTTAATAGTTTAAATACTATAACATCTACTAACTTGAAATCCAGGGGTTAAAACATCTTTTTGTAAAAGTGTATTTGAATACAGCCATATAACAGGTGAAAACTTGTGAATTTAGTTCTTGGAAGGCAGAAACTTTTCTAGACTGTTTGTAGGAAATCTAAGGAGCAGTAGGTAATGGTTCAATTAAGGCACCAAAAGAACTTGAGTGGGAATGAGCTGCACAGGCTTCTTGCACCAAAGTGGGGAGAAAATTAGTCATCTTGGAATAGATGGAGGAAACTACCTGCGGTCAGTAAGTGGGTGTAATTCTGCCTAAGTCTAACCAGTTGGAAGGCTAGGGATATGTATCAAATCCCACTTACTGGTTTTATCACTTGCAGTTTCTAGAGATACTCCTCTTCATCTGTGATCTGCAACCCAGAATGCAAGCTCTGTCCACGAGACAGGTACTCGTGACATTTTAAAGAGGAGCGGCTCCTTTGACGCTATTGTTTTTAACAGAGCTTTAACACCTCCCTATGTGTTTGTGTGTATATACACACATATAAGTAGACATTTTGTTCTAGAGACCATAATTCAGGTCTTCTCATGCAAACCAAGGGACTCCCCTAGGTCGTCATCTCCCATCCCCTGAGCAAAGCAGGCTCAGTTAGGTCAGATTGCTGGGAGGCTTGCACAGTAAATTTTTTTAGTATCTCCAACAGTAATGATTCTACAACCTTTCCGGGCAACCTGGTCAAGTGTCTGACCATCTCCATGGTTCGTTTTCCCCCTGTACATCTAAAGAGAATTTCCTGTTTTCTAACACGTGCCCATCATTTCTCATGCCATCAGTGCATGAGATCTTCAGTGCTTTTGCTCTTGCAAGAGCATGGCTCTGTTATCTCTGCATTTTTCCATTTGGCAGCTGCAGAGAGCAGTAAGATTTCCCCTTCACCTTCTCCTCTCAAGTACCCAGTTCTTTCGGTCTCTCCTCATATGCCATGTACTCATATTGCCAGCTCTCCTCTGGACTTGCTCCAGTCTTTCAGAGTCTTTCTTGCAAAGAGGTGACAAAAACTGCAAAGTGCAAATGCATCCTCACAAGTGCCAAATAAAGGGGAATAAACACTTCTTTTGATCTGCTGGCTACAATTAGCTATTGTGCACAGTGGCACTGCTTCAGCAGCATTGATTTGAGACTACCATTATTTTGAATTATCTGAATCCTGGTGTTTATAGCATTCTTTTGGGGAGATGATAGTTGTGGATTCGGATTCGTCCAATAAAGGAGTCATCTGAATATCTTTTCTACATCTTGACTGACTGTTACAAGCATTAGGTTTTACCTTATAGGGAAGCAGCATGCTTTGTGTGGGTCCTGGTGCTGAGTGCAGATGCTAGGTATGCTCTGAGAATCCTTATTGGATCATGATGTCAAAATAGGTGGAGAAGCATCTGTTATTTTTATTCTGATTTGGTTTAGGTAAGATAAATGTATCTGCTGGCTTAGTCCTGTGACAGTGGAGATATTTCTGTGCATTCTGAACTCCCACAAAAGTCTGTGGATTTACCAAAGGAGTTTAGGTAGCTCCAGGATTCGGTAACAGCTGAAAAAGGCTGTTCAGGATAATACGTCTTTGTCATATATGCCTAAATTCTGCTTAAATCTAATGCTTAGGCTATCTCTGATTGCTTTCAGCTTGCACTGACTGTGCTTAAGGATATCTCAAAACACAACTTGTACACAGGCAACACACACTTTCCCCCAAACAGGACTGGGGACTGAAGACTGACTCTACCAAGTAGTCAATGCATGCAAAGGGACAAGTAAGAAAAATATAATATTTAATGTACCTTGAGGCTTCCCAACATCTTAGGTCGTTAGACAGCATCTTTCCAACTGCTTCTTGATGGCAGGCTCCCCACCTATTTTTGTATATATTCAACCCCACTCTCAGCTTTTTTCTGACTGGGTCTCCTCTTTCCAGATGGAGCAGATTTGCTTGTGCCCACTGACAGTGAAGCAATGTGCTGTTGCCAACGAGTTGCAGGAGAAAAGAATGTGAGCAGGAGCTAGTCTCCAGCTTAATACTCCCTACTTTGCAATCCCCTTCCTTCAGAGCTGGGATGGTCCACTGCTGGCAAATGTAGAGCCCCAGGCACTGTTAAAAGTGATGGCAGTGGTGCTGTGGGCACGTGTTGCTGTGGCTGGGGAATCTGCTAAGTCTTGGCAACCTGAACCACTCACAGATCAGATGCTTAGAAGGGAAGTTGTGCCAAGTCTCTGATCTAGCTTAGGCTGGCCACACTGCTCTGCTGTATAACGAGCAGTCAAATAACCTCTTTCAGAAGAGACCAGGATTTTACTGGTCCCACAGTCTTCCTCTCAGTCAAGCTCTCTCACGAGTATGGTTGATTTTCCTTTTGAATAAACCAGAATTGGCTCCAGTAAAGCACTTTTAATTTACCTAAGACTTTATCAATGTTATCAGATGAATCTTCAAACAAATGCATGTTTTTGTATGAAATTGCATACGATTTAGTCCTTTATCTCTGCTCTAAGGACCAGTACTAACTAAACAGAAGCACAGGACAACAGTGCATGACACTCTAGTTGATTATTTGTTGCATTTTTATGTTACCGTCTGGGAAGATTTGTAGGGTGGACCTACTCTTTTCCCTCTGCTTCAACTACAGGCAGGAAAGTGGTTCAGTGGTAAGTCACGTTTCTCTTGTTTACTCTCATCCAGACCATTCTGTTGCGTAATTCTTTTGTTTTCCACTGTTGTAATCTCTGATGCACATGGATCCCGGACAATGTAGATGACCCGTGTGGGATGTATGAGGTTCTCTGTCAAGATATTGTTGTCCCTTGCTGGCTGGCATCCAGGTTTAGTACTAAGCAGAAAAAAAAGAAAAAAAAAGAACAATGGAGATAAATTTAGATTCTGTTGGGAAAAAGAATCTAGCACACTGTCCATCCCAGCCCTTTGAAGCGACGCCCACAAAGCAGTTTCCTGACTTTCTCAGGGATTCCCAGATTTTCACAGTAACTTATGCAACCAAGCAGACACCACCTGACTAACATTTGGCTAACCCTTTGCAAACTCCTTCCAAATGCAAGCTAAGAAACAAAGCTTGGTGTCATAAGTTAGAGCCTGACTGTGTGCACTCTGAACACAACTGGAAACAGCTGGACCATGGACGTTACTACCAGAAGTAACAAGGCAAATCTGCTGCTCTAACTTCCCTGAAGGCCATTACCAGTTCTACTCTCCAAGCAACAGTGGCCTAGGGCTGAATTTAATGGTGCAGGTACAAGTACCTGCACTAAGACTGAAATTCCTGCTACTAGGTCCTCTAAAATACTGTTAATCACTGACTTTGCATACCTCTTTATTATTTTGACTAATAGCTTAGTTACATGACTGTCTTTCAAAGGCCTCATTGAGGTATTACTAGCTAGACTGATCACTAATTTTAATTCTATAATACTGGTCTTTCTATGTAGATGTGATGTTTAATTGTTTCTAAGCAAGTTTCTTTAGTCATATTCTGGGGGCTGGGGAAGGCCTTGGCTTTTGCATTTTTCTTGAATGGCTGCATTTTTTGAGAGTTCTTTCACTATGTTTTGAAGATTATTTGAAGTTATTGATGAAATGTTTTTCTTTGAAAAGAAAAATCTGTGTAACATAGGTTTTTGAGTAGTATATTCCCTTTCTGTATTTGGTCATACAATATCAGCACCTTGAAAAACGGAATTGATTGTGTGTTTCTAAAAGTTAAACCCTGAGTATGTAATCTTATTTAAATAAAGATATACACAAAAATAGCAATAAGTGCCTTGACTTATTGGTAAAAAATGAAAGAGGGGAAATTTTAAATAGTCATTTAGACATTCCAGTCACTGCACTGAAGAGCAGTAGGGAATATTAAGACTACTTTGAGTCCATGTCTGGACCATAACTATGAATATACTGCATTTAAACACTGGCAAACTACAGGTACTTTTTTTTTTTTTTTAATTAATTCCATTGTTTTAAAAATGGGAGTGTAATTTGCATTTACACAGCAGTTCTTATCCAAAAGGATGCCATGACAATTTTCATCTGCTGACAGAGGTAGTCCAACGAAATGTTTACCGATTCAGTGCAAGACTTTTATTTCCACTATTTAAAGGTAAAAAATGTTCCTCTGGGTCATATAGTTTAAATTTTTATCTCATTAGTTAAATTACTTTGTGCTAACAGAATTTTTTTACAAGATAACATAACTTTCATTTTAACATTATGTAACTGAAATATATACTTTTTCATTTCAAATTATATTTTGGTATACAATTTATTTTTTAGGATTTTTAAAATGAAACCACTTTGTTTTATGTAAAAAAAAAATCCAGTTGCAACTTATTTTCTTTTTCTTTTCATTTTGTCACAATTATATAAAAAAATCAATTTTAAGTAGGTCACAAATTTTCTTTCTGATTTAACCAGAACCTAAGAAAAACCCCAAAAACTAGTCTCACCAGCTCAGTCATAATTTGTTCGTCAATACAGACCTTCTCTATGGGCAAAAACTTTGGGGTTAAATTTACGTGATAAAATTTTATTTTTTGTGTTTGAAGGCAGGTAGTTGTTTTCTATCTCTCTCATTCTGATGTCAAACCATATCACAAAATTTTTTTCCACTATTTAATAGAAAGATATCAGGGTGAGAGTTAAAGTGAAGAGCTTGAATAGCATCACACTTGGAAAATGAGTGAATAATTATCAGAAGGTTTTAGCTGGAGTTCCAAACTGGAAAACTATTTCAGCACACATCAGTCTTCAAGGATTTCAACAGTACCATGAGACTCACAAAATGATTTGATACATAATTTGGTGAAATTTGAAAGCTTTTCCTGTGCAGATGTTTTGGTTATCTGACGATAATAACTCTTTGACCTTAACCTTGGTAAATAAGTGTTGTATGTGTTTCTAATCAGTGTGCGTGTATGTTGTTTTGATTTTATTTTTAGCTTCAATGCTGTCATTTAATACAAGCCTATGCCTTTAAAAGTACCAAACTTTATTAATCCACTTAAAGGCTTAACTGTCTATAAAAATGTACTATGTAAATTGGACTTCTTCCCTTCTTCAGTCATCTCAGCCAAGCACATAGAGCTTGGGAAAATTTATGCATTTTGACCATCTCTAAATCATTAGAGGCCAAACCAATTTAAATAGCAATCAGTGACCAAGAACACCCTTTGCTCTCTGAAGGTTTGTTTTTCTTCCCCCTAGTATTCTAATTATTTAATTCAAGCTTGTTCCGTTCAACTCTCCTGGATGCTCTGCAGCCTGAATTCATTCTGCCTTGTTTAATTTGCCCTTATCCTCTGCCATTAGATTGTTAGCTCTCAAGATGAGAACAGAGCACCACCTTAGCACCGCATAGTATGAGCAGAAGCTGTTTCTTAAACTGTTAAAAAAGATAGGATGATCCTTTGGATTTGACTTTTGGGAGAGAGGTTTTGTGCCCAGTTTAATTGGTTTTCATACTGGGATCATTATCCTTAAGTTTTCTTACTTGTAAGACTGAACTCCTCCCATTTTATGAAGTGTTTAGAGGTTTTAAAAACCCTAAACTAACATGTGAAGTTTCACTATATTAATTTTTCACTGACCACAGTGGAGTAAAAGTTTGTCTCTGAGATATGTGAAGTTCATGAGATATCTGGAAGTGATCGCAGGGGAAGTGGGAATGAACTCACAACACATTTGAAGGTCATTTTCAGAAGTGGCATCTCAGAGTGGGCTGGAGGTTATTCTCAAAAACTGTAACAACCAGTTCACTGAAGGCAGTATTTTCCCTAAGCTTTTAATAGTCTACCACTTTAGAAATTGCACAGGTTTTAACCCTCCCCATAATGTTTATTCTGTTGGAAAAGTTGACAGAGGTCTGGTGTCATTGTTATTATCAATTATTATATCTCTTGTGCAAGATCTGGTCTCTGAAGTCATCACTGGGAAGAGGCAGAAAAATCTACTACTGGACAGATTTTTTATGTCTGTGTCACTCAGATTTATGATATTATAGCTTCTATATGCAAAAGATGCATCTTTTATGGCAAGGTAGCTCTTCTAATGTCTTCAAGTGTCCTGAACTCATTACAGCTTTTGACTTGTTCCAGCCTTCAGATTAAAATGGTTCAGGTTACATCATTTTAAACTGCACAAAGGGTCAATAGACTGTATCATTTCAATGAGACCACAGTTCATTTGCTTTGGCTCAGGAAAGCCAGAGGATGAAATACATATTAATAGTCACAGTTTGAAAGAAGGATTGTGGCCTTGGTATTACAGTGAAGCGAAACATTTCACACATGATGCAGCAAAACAGTCAGTGGAATTTTGCCAATTTGAAGGAGATGGAGGGGGGAGAGAGGAGGAAAAAAATATAATTAAAAATGAACCTGGTACCTAATACTTTTTAAAACCTTTTCATTATAGGGAGAATCAATATTTGCTTTTTGCTTCATGGAGTTGAAATCAGTCCATTAAGAGGGTGGGAGAAAAGATTAATAGGTAAATTCAGCATGCTGACTCCTTCACATAGTTAATGTGCTTCATCTCACCTAGGTGATAAACTGCATTTACACTGACAGTGAGTGGACAGAGAGGAAGACAAGTTAAATATGTGGTTAGGGGAACAACGTTAATGAAGGCATATTAGAGGATTTTACAAAAAAATATGTTACTGTTTATTTTTTGTAGTCCTTGGGACAATTACATCCCTGGTGTAATCTGATTAGGCTAATGAGATCACATCAGGGACAAATTTGGCTCTTGTATTTGAAATTTTAAAATGATGGTGGTATCATAATTTTCTTCTTTGCTTAGAATGAGAATGAGCTTTGGAAGCCTGATAAAAGAGTATTTTTATGGATGATGGAGACCAATGAGATAGGGATGATGCAGGGTAGAATACTGAGCTATTTAAATTTTAGCTGTCATTGTCCTTGTCCAAATCATTATTTAAAGTTTACCAGCTTTGCATTTCTGTACATGGAGGAACTGTTGTCATCTGCAATCCAGAGTCCTAAAGATGTGAGGCATCTACTTCTCTAAATAGTGCTGAGGTTTACCTTTACGTGTGACAGACACCTTCGAAGTCATCCTCAGATGCATTAATCTGCTTTAATTTAGATAGCCACTGTGACTGCTGACCATCCCACAGTAGGTTTCCTGACTGAAACAAAAGCTTCCCAGCCTCCAAGATATGGCTACTCAAATGCACCATTCATCTACTTATGTCCTGTGAATTTGATGCAAAAAATATACAAAACATGCTCTTCCTTTGTTGATTTCTGTTTTTTGCCCTTGACAGCAGAATGCTCAACAGTAACAAATTGTATCCAAGTCGTTTCTTTGTTGGCAGGACTTCAAACTGAACTTTGTGAGAGCTACAGCTATCAAGCTGTTGGAGTTTTATTTCATGTAATTAATGAATTGTTGGAGCTGAGACTTGCGCTGGTATCTTGGATATGTGTCCTACGCACTGGGAGACAGCAGATCCTTCCATCCATGGTCTAATGAGCAAAACAAATTCCTCTAACTGGGAAAATGACATGGACCTGTAACATAATATTCAGTAACAAACTGGTAAGGGTAATCTCTTAAAAAGTGAGTTCAGATTACTGTCTCTGTGAAGTTACAAGAGAGATTAGATTCAAATATCTTAAAGCACAGGTGAATGAGGCAAGCACCTACTTGATGGTTTCTCTGTCTTTCTGTGGTTTTTCACTGATTTGGAAAACTAGACATAAATGCCCTTAGAGTAAATTCATGCCTGACAATCTGTTTCACTGCAGAGAAACATTGTCCCTTGCTTCACATGGATCATGTCAGTGTGACAGGGGCATACGCATTGACTCTAAATATTACTCTTTGTTAAATTGTGCACAGTCCTGCTTATCTAGATTTTGATGTATCTGACTATGCCCATGTTTGAGGGAGAAAAGAATATGGCTGCAGTGTAGCAATTCTCCAATTATCCCTGTTTTCCAGAACCAACAAGCAATCCAGAGATTTCTAAGAGTTATACCAGCAAATCAAATCTGTCATTGGGGTTAGCTCAGTAAGATTTCATATAAAATAAAGTATACTTCTCTGAAATTTATCCTAAAACCTGCACAGTAATAATTCTTTAGTATTTTTCAATTACTCTATATTACTCTTTTTTTTTCTCAATACATCTATTAATGGTTTAAAAATCCCTGCAGGTTTTTTTTTTTCTTCATGGTATTTCCCCTTAAATATTTACAAGAATTTTCTGTCTGAGATATAATGACATTATTTTCTTCCATTCTACCTTCTTGTTCTACTCCAGCAATCTTACAATGAACGTATTCTCAGAATGCAGACCCAGCTGCACTTTCCTTTTATTTCTTATGACAATCTTCAGAGTGCACAGTAGGCATTTATTTTTTTTTCAGACCTTATTTTTCATTCATCATGACAATGACACAATGCTTAAAAGTCTTATGCAATTTCATTTTTGCTATCGATAACAGTTCAGACACATTCTTTCCTCCTTCCTCCCTTTCCTGATTAAGGTGCTTTTGAATTTTTTCAATAAGATATGTGGAAAATGCAATAATTTTGACTGTTTTACCTGCTATTATAATTATGTGATGTTAATTTCTGTTTCACTCTACTGTATCTGCTAATTTAGGTTATATTATTATTTATATCTATATATATCTATCTAACTCTCTAATTCTACTGTTCAGCTGGATTTTGGTCTTGAGCAAAGCTGATTAAAAGTATAATTTCTATTCTTTGGAAAATGCTGAGAATTGATTTTTTTTTATTTTTAATTCCAAAATTGACTGAAATTTTTACCAAATAATTGGAGACTGATGGACATGTTCTACTGAGAGACGATCAAAATATTGTGCTCTAATTCAGACCTGTAATTTTTTTAGATGCAGTTCTGGCACTATCAATATTTTCTAGCAGATTTTTCAAAACAAAACAATCCCTGAACCAGGATATTTCATCATGTCTTTTTTTTTTTCTCTGTAAATTAAACAATATTTTTTAATGTAAGAACATAATTGTTGGCAGCTTCTTACTCTACAATGAAGCTGGTAAGTTCTTGTAAGGTGTTGAATTCAGCTGAAATCAAAGAGGAGCTTAATCTGTTCAGGAGGGACCTTGGCCCCAGGGAAAATTGCAGGGCAAGAGCAAGGAAACATTGGTACTTCTCCACAGGCAGGAAGGCTCCTGCCTGGACCCGAGTGCTATCGCACCCACTGTATCGGGTTTAAGGTACTTAAGTAAAACAAACAAACAGAAAGAGGTAAAAGGGCATTCTTGGTGCTCAGATAGTGATGAGAAGAGGAAAAGCATGCTATGGTAAGCCTGAGGGAGATATATGGTTACCCAAAGGTGGAGGTAAACAAAAAGCATGAGTGGAATTTGTGTCTCTCTGAAATGTGTTTCTTCTTTTTTATTTTCTTCTTTTGACATGGGGAGCCAGGGAGCTAAGAGTATGGGAACATTTTATTTTGTGATATTGAATTCAGCAGCATTTGTGGGCTTAATTTCTTACCATAATACATGGCTCATTTTAAATGCTTTAACATCTACAAGGCTCTCCCTGTAGATGAATGAACACCGCCATCATTCCAAGCACATCACTTTTATATCTTCTTGTCAGAAGGTTACAGTTATTAACAACAGTGTTTAAAATTCACTTTCTTCTTTGGAGAAAGCCCTGACTATAAGACAGAACATATTACAAGTAGTATGCATAGTGCAGCAGTGCTAAAACTGCTGTCAGCATCCCAACATGGCCATATGTCTGACATAAAGTACACAAAAGAAAGTGTTGAGGATTGGAACACAGGCTAATGATAAGTAGGCTGGTTAAACAATAAGCCTCTCAAGTGAGCAATATACATTCTGTTCTGTTTTTCTTACTTTGTGCTGCTTTAAATCAAAGTCCATGGGTCTGCTATTGCTGGGAGGTTGGACATGTTGTCTGCAAGTAAATAGGCCCTCTGCCAAGAAACTAGAGCTCACTCTTGGTAGAGGAAGAACATTGTTCACTAAAATAGTTTGTCTTTTGATGCCAAAGGAAATCAAATTGTAATCAAGGGCTGAGAACGGACTGAAGTCATAAAGGCTGGCTTGCCTCAGACTTTGGCAGCCTCACTTGTTCCCAGGCATATTAAATATAATTTACGTTTGCAGAGGGGAGAGGCTTTATTGCACTGGAAATTTGTTTTAAATAACACTTAAGTGAAACACTGTCAGAGGCAGGCAGGGATACACTTCTACTGTCATTTAGACTGCTTAAAATCCAGAATATGTTCATGGCCTTTACCAGATTTTTTTCTGAACTTACATCTGTGTAAATGAATATTTATGGTCAATGTTGATGAAACAATCACATTTCTAGGTTCTGGTCATCCATGCTGAGTGAAAAGTTCATGATGAAAGGCTTACCTCAGTTACAAAAAATGTTTATATGTTTTTCTTCTGTTTTATCATGCATGTGAAAATTCAGATTAACTATAAATAACAATAGTTGAACAAAAAGTAATGAACTCTGTGTAGGAGAGTTGAATCTATTTCACCATTGATCTGCAATGTGTGGAGTGAAATAAATTTTACTGATAATTCCTGTGTAAAAAAGGTAAAATTTAAAATATGGACTTTATGGTTTCAGAAAGTAACTTTAGGAACATTTTAAAATAAAAAAAATCTGTTTTATATTTTTCTAAATGAAATTTAGCTTTTGGAACAATAAAACTTGCACCATGGAATTAAAGACTACTTTAAAAACAGCTTCTCCCAAAAAGTGATAATTCTACTTTTCAGCATCTTGTTCATAAGTAGCCAGCTGAGGAAAAATGTTGTTTTAATTCTTTGCACACTTTTGGACAAGATATTTTTCTTTTAACCTAACACCATAATATAGGTTACACCTGAAACTTGTTTTAGAGATTAGTACTGAGTCAAAGCAATGGAATCTACCAACTAAAAAGTAAAAGGTCTTCTATGAAGATCTCATTTAAGATCACAGTCACTCCTTTGTTTTGCAGCTTTGTCACATTGCATATATCATTTGTCAGCACAATATTTTTAGTTATATATGTACCACGTAAAAGGAAACTTGACCCTAGGGAAATCATAAGGTATAATTAAACTACCAAAGAAATGGCTGAGTAGCTGCTGTCTTTAAAATGTAGGGGGCTTTTTGCTGTTTCAGTCTTTCTGTTGGTAATACTATTGAAACAGTACACTTCCTTCTTAAAACGGCAATATTTAGATAATTTTGAACAGCTCAGCTCTCTTCAAGCAACAGTTGACATTTAAAACAATTTAAGGCTAATTCTGTTTAAAAACTAGGACAGATTTTAGACCTTGACAACCAATTTGGAGGTCTAACACTGTGTCTCAGTGCTGTGGGACCAAAATAGTTAGCCATTTGTTTGATACGTTTCTTAAAACCCCACCTCTGTCTGCACATGCATTTACCTAAGTTTTGATGATGCCTAATACCTAAATGACTAGCTTAATGCCCAAACTCTGTCACATCAGAGTAATCTATAGCCTCATGACTAAGCTTTTTCTGGAGGCTCCTTCAAAAGTGTGTATTGTTCATGTCTTCTGTATGAGACATCTAATTTAATTTGACTTAGGGCAGTGGGCCTTGATAAAAGGCAAGGTGTCTAGGAGAGGTGACCTGCATTTCTCACCATTGTCTGAGTCCTTGTGTGAGTCTAACCTAAGGCACTTAAAAATAGCTTGATGGAAATATAAACAAAACTATCTTTTCCTGAAGCTGGGACCCTCCCTTTTCCAGAAGGGAGCTAAAATTTTAATGAATTATTTTCTGAACAAAGTTATATAGATTGTATTATTGATATTTAATAATTTTAAGGCAAAATATCAGTTCTTTCTTTAGTGAAGAAATGAGAGTAAATTACTGCAGAAGTTCTGAAAGTACCCATACTCGTTATACTAATGGCTATTCCAAGGGGAAGATGACAGCGTAAATATTTTTTACATCACAGCATAAAAGTACCAGGACTATCAGTTGTAACTCATGGCTACCTTTTTCCCAGCTATCATACACATTTGGAAGATACATGGTGAGGGCCAAGAAACTACAAAAGACAGAAGGGTGACTGAAGAGGTAAATGCTGTGACACTTAGACATGAACTAAGCTTCCTGGCACTTTTGACAGCCACTGCCACTCATGGGGATTTGACGAATTGGTAGTTGCTTTAAAATAGTGACAATGAACAATATCACATGATAGTGGAGTATGGGCTTTTGAGACAAATAAAAGCAGGACGCTGCTACAAAATACAATCAGACTAGGAAGACATTCCAAAAAGTAACGTGAGAGACCTCAGTACATGTTCCCTTAAGTGCATGTAGAGATTAAGGTGCTATGTGAGATGCATCTGTGGTTCCTGTGAAGATCCACAGCTCAGATTCTCTTTGAAGTCATAGAAATGTTCTGAGACAGCCCTGTGCTCTCTGAAGTCCACACAAAGAGTCACAAAATTTCTTCAGGATTCAAACTTGTCTTCAATATTCCCTTCTCTAGCACAGCACAGTCCTCCATCACACATTTCAAGTGATCTGAAATTTTCTGTTGCTTTTCTTTTCCTTCCCTTTCAGTCAAACAATGTGATACAGTGTATTCAGATGTTAATAGGACCATTTGTGTATTTCTTGAAATGGGAACAAACAGACTGCTTTAAAAGTTTTTACTTTAATATATAGATAGGTATATAGAGATATTTATACTTTGTTATGTTTTCT
This sequence comes from Pseudopipra pipra, assembly GCF_036250125.1. Classification (NCBI taxonomy): domain Eukaryota; kingdom Metazoa; phylum Chordata; class Aves; order Passeriformes; family Pipridae; genus Pseudopipra; species Pseudopipra pipra. The sequence goes on from NC_087550.1 coordinate 82,762,098, forward strand.
GCCTTCCCTTTGTATTCTCTTGTAAACATGTCATGAACTTGATCCTTCATTTTTGAAAACAATAGGAGCTGGATGCTTACTTCAGGGGAAGCAAATGAAAGACTCATCTCTCTATTGTTGCAGTTTTGTTAAAAAAAGGTTGCGCCTTCCAAAAATATTCTTTGAAATACTACAAACAAAATAGAAGCAGAAGGACGTATTTCATTGCCCAAACTGTACTTGCTATCCCATCCACTTACAATCATGATAACACTAAGAAGCCAGCAGACAGATATAAAAGACACTCAGCTGAATGTGAAAACAAAAATGTGCAAGAGGTTCAAAACTCTACCCCCATCTCACCATTACCTTGCCTATAGATGCTCACTGGCAAATTATCTGACAATATCCCATCCTGTTTTTGGGAACTGAATGGCTCACAGTGTTTCTGCAGTCAGAAATTGGCCCTACTACTGCTGCACAAACTGGGCAGCCTATTTCTATCAGATTACACTCTTTTGTTGGACTTTTCTTTTTTCTTCTCAGAAGACCCAAAGCCAGTCAGTTCAAAGTTGACAGTAGTTCAAATTGCTGTATGCTTTTTAGAGAAGACATGAAAATAAATGTGTGCCAGAATTTTGATTGAGATCACAATGAAGTTAACTCTTTTTGACAGAGATCTTCCCCTAAACTTATCTTACATGCAAAGAGTTGGTAACATGGGAAAAAGATGGCTGATGGGGTAGAATTGCTAGCCTATCACCTTAACAAAGGACTTTTGGGAATGCATTGCCTCCTCAGGAAAGAGATTATTCTTCATGAGGTTTAGTCTCATACAATGTGCAAAAGACAAACAGAAAAGTACATAAACAATAATATTTTAAGATCTGCAATATTTATGTTAATTATTCTATATTTTTTAATCACTCATCATTCCTAAGTGAAGAAACTACTTTTCTGCAGTCAGGCAATCAGGTGACATAGGCCCTGTAGTCATCTCTCTAATTAAAACCGTTTGAAATTCTTGTGCAGATATACATCTGTGTGGATGCACACACATCTATGTTATGCCTGAAACTATACACCTCTCTATATAAACACCAAGTATAATTTCTAATAATTTTGCTTAATTAAAATATCATTCAGACTAAACAAATGTCTGTTACTTCTGCTACAGAAGCAAACTGTTTCTTTCCTTGTGTTTATCTGAGTTGGAATTAAGTGAATATGTGAATAAGTGAAATACAACACCCCAAATAGGCTGCACTGCAAGTGTCAGTTCATATAACCTATGGAAACCATAAGCAGGCAAATTTTGGGTTTCATCTACTGAAAATCCAATGCCATGAAGCACACAAAAAAAGAACAGTTTTGTCATTCTATGGTAAAGGAAGCAGCGATCTTGATCACTGATGCAAATAACGGCATGATTTCAGCCAAAGTAAATTTAAACAAGTAAACAACTCAAGTTCAAAACCCTCACTCCAGATCAGGCGCTTGCTCAAGGAATGTCAGAAACCATGTCAGACAAAGAATAAAAAATTCAGGAGACTAACTTTGCAATATGTTGTCAAAAGCAAATATGAAAGACTATTCAAAGGCAAACATATCTGTTCACTGTAGTGCATTACAATACTGGCTATTTAATTTCTTTTTCAAGCTCAATGACCCTAAAATAAAAACCTAAACATTCAATACAGATTTCTTTGCCCACATACATACAAATAACTTTAAAGATACGTATTATATTCATCCAAGCATTTTCCCATTTGTATTTTCATTCTATAAACACTGCTGTTTAATTGTTAAACTCCTCAAATGTGATGAATCTGGGGGGTAAATAGAAGTTTGCTAAACAAGGAAAACTTTGTAAAATTTGTCTGCTTTTCCAGTGACAGAAGATAAATATTAATATTTTAAACAACCCCTAGCAATAATCCCCGTGACACAAATAGTAATGAACCCTGAATGGTAGCAGTTTTAGGATACTCGAGTGAAACCATTGAGTAATAGCCACAAATGATTTTTGCCTTTCTCTGTGATAATATAGACTTTCGAGTCTTCTTATTGGGTAGAAGAGATTATGCTTGTATTTGTCTTGTGCTTTGCGGTTCCAAAAGAAGACACAAGGCAAAACAAGCTCAAAATAAAAAAAGGAAAAAAAAGGATAGCATGTTTTCTCTACTTTATCAAGAAAGGATGAATAACTGTTGTGTACCTAATAGGCAGAGACATCTTAGTATAACAAGATACAGCTTAACTCCTAGAGTCCTTGTTATTTAATCCATTTAGTTCTGCCCAGGGATCACATGAATTTATGGAAACCCCCTGCTACCCTCTTTGTTGACTTCCATCCCTGCTGGGAGATCCCCATCTGCTGGGAAGCAAAAGTCTGTCTTGAACTTTACCTCATTTAACAGAGTGCCACATGTAAATCCAACTTCTTCATTTATTACTTTGACAGAGCAGATGGCAATGGGCTTTTAAAGGACTGTAATGTTGCTTAAAACCAGCTATATTTATAGAAATAATAGTTTTAGCTACTTGGATTCTAGTGCCTGATTTTAAAGAAGAGAGTCTGACACAGGCAATTAAATTTTTGAGCCATCAGTACTTAGTGATGCATCATAATTTAGCTGTTTTCAGAAAATCATATTGTGACCAAATAATCATTCATTAAGACAGAAAATACTTTTTTAATGGAAATTTGAGACTCCTGTTTGGTGGCTGATATGAGTGACTAGTTTTCTAATAGCCTTAATCACTGGAGTATTTCTTTACTTGTTCATTTAAGCCCATTAATGAAAACATACGATGTTAAGTCTAATATCTACTAACCCTTGATGACTGTTTTGACTTCCAGCATTGTCCTATAAATAACTGTGAATGACATGCACTGAAAATCAAAGAGTATTATTTCACTGTGATTAAAGAGAACAGGTTCACCCAAGACTTCCTTTTCATCCAGTAAGACCACAGAGAAATTCATTGTTAACTTGAGTCAGATGTAATGTACTTCAAAATGTCTTGTCCTTAAAAATCTTACCCTAAATGCATTATGCAGGTTTTAAAAATAACTTGAAAACTCAATGTCAGCCACTGGGTTTGCTTTTAGAAGGCACATGATGGGAACATCAAGCACAATCCTGGTATCCTGGACTTGAAGACTACAAATGCTATAAATTACTTGTCCTCAAGATCCAATCTAATGGTTTGTGTATTTGTCTGTTTGTTTATAATTGGTGACATCTGAAAGATTTTTTAGCCCTGAAAAATGAAATAAACCTCACATTGCCAGTGCTTACTGTACTTTTCTAAACGAAAATATCAGATAACTTGATGCTGCATAAAATTCAAAAAGCATGTATTTATCTGATACAACTGGGGTCTTTCACTATGTTCGTCTTGGCCATGAACTTTCTAATCATATTATAAGTATTATGGCCAAAGGGCACTGGTTGTTTGTGTGACATTTGTGGTCTGTCATGCAATCATGTTGTCTTGTATGGCAGCTTCAGGGTGAGACCTCATATGAAGTGAGCAATCTGTGTTCTTGGCTCTGAATTAAATAAATACCTCTAATTTGCACTTTCTTAGTTTAAACTCAGGTGTTTTAAGATATTTCAGTCTTGTGCATGTGCTTATTTCCTAATGTCAGGTACCATGATTCATAATAGGTTTTTGTTTTTCTTATAATGAACAACATGGTTTAGAAACAAGGATGTCTGTCCCCAAAGGGCTTTCATAATGAACTGCACAGGCCTCCTCTGCAACTATGGTGGTCAAACTTCTGTGATACAACACCCAGCTTTTATTGATCATTTGGAGAACATTATACCAAGAGGGATTTGTCTCTCAGTGTAATTTCCTTTAATAGATACTATATTATATTTAAAATTTAATTAATATATTGGAAATTTCTTAAGTTTTAATATCATGCTGACTTTTCTTGATTTTAGTTGCAGATAATTTTTAAGATTCTTGAGTTAAAGATTAAAAACTAAGGGTCATGTCCTGCATGAAAAACCTCTGGAAGATAACCCTGGTGGCAGATTCCTTTGCAATAATTTCCTGCAGTATGATATGCAGAAAAGTGATGCATCAGAGTAAAAGCCAAGGAGCCTCTGTCCTTATCTAATAAATCCCCTGAGTAAAATCTAAGGAAAATTGAAGTCAGACATAGCTATTCCTGCTTTGGCTATAACCTCAGGAACACACCTCACTTTTTTCAAGCAGCTCCTATGAAAAGGGCAGCAGTGATCTTCTCTGCCAATAAATGTGATAGGAAATCAGTGGATAATTAGTGGCTATGTATAATATAATCCAGGTGAGAACTGGACTGCAGTGGCAGTCACTTTAGGTAGCATGAGGAGCTGAAGCCTGGGAAAACGAAGACATCCAAGTCCCATTGGTGCAAGCTATGCTGGCATACATGTACACATGGTTCTCACTGGTGCAACATAACTGTGGTGTGTTTGCAATGAAGTAAAAATACTTGTCCTTTCTTGCATTTGTGAACCTACAGACTGAACTTTAGTAGATAAAATGTTATTACTCAGTCGGGAAAAAAATTGGTGAAATCAGGACTTTAGTTTTGTTTTTTTTTTTATCTCCCTCTTTGTAATTTATGCTTAAAGAAAATGAAAAAAAAAAATGCAGCACATGTTCTTTACATAAAGAGATAACATAATCAGTCATGAAAGTTAGCACTACCTGGAGTTTAAAGAGAAAACAACATCCCCAACGTGGGCTTTTTGAAACAAGGGTCTGAGGGGGAAAAAAAAAAGCAAACTATGTCGGTAAGGCAGCCACTTCCTTTTCTAAATGGTTGTATGTGGGCAGTTTATGGTATTTCGGTAATTCTGACCTTTGTTTAACTACGTGGCTGTGTGTCAGTAGAAGTCTAAACAAGTAAAGCAATCACTCTGTGTACAACTGGTTAAAATTCATGGGTAGCAGGGAGCAGATTGCCACAGGAAAGCCCCCAGCCTGTTCATCTACTGGTACCCTACCACCAGCAGAGCTCCTTTTATTGCAGCTTCTCCCTGTGGTTGCCTTCAATTCTTTTGCAAATCTTCCTCTCCCCTCACAAATTTATAGCCCATTGATGCTTTTCTGTGGGTGGCTTGAAACATCTGGGTAACAATCCTGCAGTCTGTCCCCTGCATCTTTCCCTCAAACAATGGCGGGTGCAGGACTGCCATCAAACCCAAAGCAAGAATGGAGCTGGTTAGCATGTATATTCATTGCCCGCCCCCAATTAGGGAATGGGGGAAGGTGGAGGAACTCAGGGCTTTACTTTGTCATTCTCAGAAAAGTAGTTCCCGTGATTGTTACTACATTTCCTCCCCCTGGATGTCAGCCCCATCGCTACCAGCTGCCACTTTTTCAAGAGGTTTTGCAGTACATTCAGTGTGAGATGGCTGAACACAGACATCTCTGGGCGCTCTCGGTGTGACAGAGTGGGAAACGACTCAAAAGGGCACACACAATTCATTTACGGGATTTTTACATTTAAATTAATTTAGTGGATTTTCATAGAGAGTACAGCTTTTCCTCAAAGTCTTAAAAGCATTAGATAGCTGGGATAAAACTCCGTGTTGAACTCTAAATTTAAATATTTTTATAAGAGATGTCTGTATTTCATTTATCTGAAAAGCTATATCTTTTATTAGAGATTTTTTTTGCTTTAGGATAATCAGGTGAGAGAAGAAAGAGTAGAAGGAACCTCTCCCCACTTTTTCTAGATAGCATAATCATTTTAGAGATAAAATTAGGAGATTTATAATTGCAATAAATATTCCTTGGGGTTTTTTTGTGTGTTTTTGTTCCCCTTATATATGGATATCTGAAGGACAAAGGAAGATATAGCATATTCTTTGTATTTATGTAATTCAGTCTGTAACAATGTGTTGCTAAATGATACATGCTAAATCAGAGTTACTTAGCTATTTTTCCAAGATTTGTTAAACCACACTGATCCTTAACTTTCTCATTTTTAGAACAGCCAAGTGCTGCATGTCATGTTCCTCCTTGCAAACTGTAAGGGCAGGAAATACCTCAACTCACAGGCAGCAAAATTTTGCTCCTCATTTTAACATGTCAGGATTAGGCACTTAAATTCCATAAAGTCTTAAGATTGAAAGATGTCAAGCATCTTACTAAAACTTGCTCATGCAGATGGGTTCTCTGGTACACCAAGTTCCCCAACCTCCACCCTCCAACAAAAAAAAAAGAGGAAAAACAAAAAGCAGCATCTCTTACTGTAACATGGATTATATAATGCCTTGTTGAAATTTCTTACTGGTTTAGTAATGCATCTACACCAGGGTGACCTACTTCATGCTATTGTGCTGGGGCAATAGATCTGTGACCTCAAATGACACGCTTCAGATCCACCCAAGTGGTAAAGCAACAATAGGATGACATACCAATCCACTATTACCTGCAGAACAGTAAATATGTCAGGTGATGAGGTTGATTCACAGTTGGTATGGATGGGATGTGAACTTGTGAGAGAACATACAAATGTGTCTGACCCATTAAGCTATAACTGCTTTGCTTCAGTGTGTTCTAAAGAGCAATGATGGCTCTTAGTCTATTTTTATAGAGACGGCTACTGGCAGGTGCTATAAGTCTCTCCAGAGAGCCTTGGTGCAAAAATGATTAACTGAGACAGGAGTTTGAGCACACACACAATTAGTTTGTGTCACTGCAGTGAAGATAGTGTATGTAATATTACTTGGAATGGGGAACTGTCTCGATATGAAGTGTCAAATACTTAAAGTAAATCGTTAAGACTCATGCTACAGTGTGGGAAAATGCCTCACTTTCAGAAAGAGTAATCAGTTTTCAGTCATTCTCAGAATAGAAAAACTTGCTAAATTTACTGAGAAAATTGTTTGCCTGTCTCTAAAACAATATGCATACACAAATGTTAAGCCATGCATTACTTATTGGAGAGTAGGATGGGATTATTATTGAACAAAATGTAAGTTATATTTAAGAACAAGACAGAAATCCCAACTTTAAAAAATACTTTTTGTAGAGATGTGCTTTCACAATTCAATATTGTTGTTATTTTGTTAAAAAAACCCAAACCCAAAACCCAAACCATGACAGGCATTAAATTAGATTAAGTATCAATTTTCATCCAAAACAACTCTTGCAAAAAGCTGACTAGCAGCATATTTTTAATGCTGATTGATTAATAAAAAATAGTTTTCAAGGTGATTAATTTATTTAGTAGCAGCTATAAATTACACATGAATGGATCCATCTATTAAGAGAAAGCAAATGTGTGTGTTTTAGTTCTGTATGGAGTCTTCTGTAAATTCCTGCAGGATACATATTTCATTGATTGGCATATGTCTACACTTAAAACAAAGGGGAAAACAAAGGAAAAAGAATTCCCTGTGGCACATTCCCTGAGGACAGGGGAATTTCTTTCTTTTATCTATTGTGCATGTAAACACCCCACCAAACTAAAGCTTTTGCTCCTGAAATTAGAGATGCTTTGCACTTCTTGTCACATCCCAGCTTTCTGTGAAGAGAGGTCCTCTAAGGAGCTTCTGCTTATCTTGTTTTACTTTGAAACCTGTTCAAAGGGAAGAAGAAAGATCCCACTTAGCCTAGTTAGCCTGAGACCAGATCATTTGGTTTGCTTATGGAAAGGCTTCCCTTTAAAGATAAGAGCCCTTAGAATGTATCAGATAATTTGAGTTAAACTTTTGGGCCATAAGTCTTGCTGTGGTCTAAGTGTTTCCATGGCTGTCTGCTTTAGTATATGAGCACATCACAGTTACTCAGTTTTGTCATTATAACACCCCAGTGAGATAAGAAAATGTCTTTATTTTGTGCCTGGGGAACTGAATCACAGGGTAGGTGAATAATCAAATGAATAAGTCAAATGGAAACTCTGTGGGAAGCTCTGTGGTTGATCCAGGGTACTAAAACTAGGTATGGTGTCCCAGAGCAGTGCTGTCTCCACAAAACCTACCTTTATCTTTATTTTTTTCAGCTGTGCCAAGACCTAGTAAGTGCTTTTTTTTAAGAATCATGTCCAAGTCATGCACAGACCTGAATCAGCATCAGTTCAGATTAGTTGTACAGCATTTTTAAGATACTACTCACATTATGCACAGGCACATTTTTGTAAGCTGTGGGTGCTGTGCATTCTTTAATAATGTGAATACATATTAAGGACTTAGCCATGTGAAATTTTTTTTTGTGGCTTCCAAGGCAAAATAAAAGAATACATTCCTTTAAAGTTCAGATAAAGAATGATCCAATTTATTCAGATTTTTGAGATAAGAATGTATAATGATTTAGCATGGTTCAACTAATTCACCTAACTTACATTGCAATAATATGATGATTCTATTACTGAATTTGCAGTGTTTTAATACAGGCATTTTGGGATCAAAGTGAAAGCATCTCCTCCAGTGAACAGGAACAGGATATGGAGTGATGACCCTCTCTACTCACAAAAAAACAGTGATATGTGATTCTGGACTAACCTTTTATACATGCTTAGCAAGAACTAGTGAAAGCTAGGATCAAATCTTGCATGGTGCAGATTTGTTTTTTTTTAGTCTAAATAGGACTTGGACATAATCTATGTCAATCCATGAATTCAATCTAGGGAAGGTATCTGAAGCAAGTTCTTTGTTTCCCTGCAGTTCTTTGTAGCCTGCAGCTATCAGTAACAATGAAAAAGGGAATGACAGGATTTTAACTGAGTTAGGCGCCAGCAGAGCAACATCTACTGTGGAAGGCCCTGTCTGTGTGAGTGACACGGGCAGGGAGAACGTGCAGTCTGTGTTCTTTCCTGGGATGCACCTGGGGAGGTTACCAATGTCTCTATATGTACTGACTGCTGTTACTGATGATGCCTGTACTTGTCACACTATTTGGACTAAGGGTCTGTATGATGGAACACAGAAAGTGGTACCAAAAAGTGTCATACCACTGGAGGAGAAGCTTAGAAGCAAAATGAAGTAGAGGTGTTTCTGTTCCTGTTGTTTGGGAAAGGATTTGAAATCCCTGTCATCAGAACTGGTTGAACCATTCAGTAGGAGTAGCACAGGTGTAGTGATACTGGCTGAAGGGTGCATAAGCTTCAAATACATATGTATATAAGTGCATATTATGTTGTATACATATTATGTTGTATACATACATATTGATATGTTCAACTGTACTTTGATTTTTTTTCTCTGTGTACTGTTCTACACTTAGAAAAACAAATATCAAATTCATAGAATATCTCCACTGCCTTTGGAGTCTCACTCAGGTTTAAAAACGTTATTTAATATTAATACTACTAGTAAATGATTACTTAATAATAATAATAAAATAAGAGTTATTTCAAGTGTAAGCAAAGTATCATAAACCAACTTCTCCCATTTTTTTTTTTTTGTCACAAGCAAATTGTTGCTTCATGATATTAGACATTCCAGTTTTTTAACATCCAACTTTTGGCAGTCATTAACTCCCAGACTGACAGTGATGAGAGTATTGTAAATTTTTGATTAATGAAAGATTGCTTTCCTAGGCTATTTGTCTAGCATTAGGCAATGTTGTCTTGTTTCTATCCTTGTCTGACTGCCTGGAAAATTTACTGATTGTGAGATTTCAGTGTCTAGTGTCTTATGTCTCATATCTAATGGCTCCTATGCATTTCTGTAATCTTTCTAGGACAGTTTAGATGACAGAAGCTGAGTTTCCTAACATGGTCCTTGAGCATGGCTGTCATGGTTTAATCCCATCTGGCAACTAAACACCACACAGCTGCTCACTCACTCCCCCTCAGTGGGATGGGGTGAGAAAACTTGTGGGCTGAGATAAATATAGTTAAATAATTTACAATTAACAATGATAATAAAGAAAAGTGGAAAAATAATAAGGGCAAATAAAAATAAAACCCAAGGAAGACAAGTGATGCAAATGAAAACAATTTCACACCACCAACTGACACATCCCCAGCCAGACCTTTAACACTACTGCCAGCCCTCCACCAAGCTTCTTATCCAGTTTTATTGCTGAGCACATTGTCATATAGTATGGAATATTGCTTTGGTAAGTTGGAGTCAGCTGTCCCAGCTGTGTTCCCTCCCAAATCCTTGCGCACCCTCAACCTGCTCGCTGGTGGAATGATATGAGGAGTAGAAAAGGCCTTGATACTGCGTAAGCCTTGCTTAGCAATAACAAAAACATCCCTGTGTTATCAACTCTGTCTTCAGAACAAATCCAAAACATAGCCCCATAGTACCAGCTACTATGAAGAAATTTAACCCTATCACGGCCAAAACCAGCACAATGGCCTTTTAAGCAACACAAATGCCCCACATGCAAAGCAGAGACTGTTGCCTCAATGAGCTTTAACTTTTGATACTGTTATACTTTCCTCCACAGTCTCACCCAAATTCTTCAAAAGCACCATGGATTTTGGAAAGTTTGTGATTGCATCATCTCACATAACACAGTACTTCCCAGGCAAATTAACTTACCCATTAAATTAACTATAGACATTGAATACGTGTAACAGGTGCTACATAAGATTTTGCAAAATGAAGTGCTTTGAGTATAACAGCAAAATACTACAGTAGTTCTGTGCACTCTCAGGCCTCACTTCTGAATTCCAGCATTTTTTCTCAAAAATGATAATTTATTTACTGAATTAACTATGCTCTGGCTTTTGGCAGTGGGGAGCTATTTACAGTGATGGCAGTGAATGCAGGGGATTCTTATAATCTCTAAACATGAAATCGTTGTGTAAGCCTTCAAATTTGTAAAACTATACTTATTCATTTCCCCCTTCTACATTCCTACTATCAAAATAAACAATGTATTCTATATTGACATAATAAATAAGACCTGAAAATACAATTGAAACATGCCATTTTTACATAATTAAGATCTGATTCAGCAAATAAAGTAGAAAAAAAATCTGTAAGTAAGACTCAGAATGATATCCCTCTACAGAGATATTTCTGAATGGATTTGCTTAACCTATTTTTTGTCTACAAATTTTGCATATATATTCGAAGTTCTGGGAATTTGGAAGGGAAGTGTTAGAAGGGAGGCTTACCCAGTACAAAAGCAAAATGACATGAGAATTCCTCCTGTGCAACCACTAGATACCAAAACATCTCGTGCAATAGTGATTTATTGTGGGAAAGAATAATAAAGATTGTGTATATAAATCAGACTGTTAGACGAGTTGTGGTTCAGCTTCAAAGCCTTCACACTTCCTTCCCTCTATTCTTTACTTTATTCTACAGCTCCTTCTCCCAATGAAAACTGCCTTTCTCCTTCATCTGTGAGTTACCCAAGGTCTGCCTTCTTGGATATTTTAAAGACCTCTGATTACAGAACGGTTTTTGACTTTTTGCTTAAAGTTCCGTGTGATTATCAATGTCTTGCTTGGGAATGTGATAGATCTCTGCTGCGCTGGACTGACAAGTGCTGAACTGCTTTCGGAGGGCAGTTCATTGCCTTTAAACAACACAGGGTCATATGGTAGCATAGGCATTAAAAAAAACCCACAAAACAAAACAAACTTAAAAATGAAACAAAATAAGTAACATAGCTTTGTGTTGTGCCTGATATTTGGCTGTCTTCGCCACTGGAGATGGGCTTGACAGGACGCACAAGCAATAATCGTCAAAAAGATGTTTTAACTTTTCCTAAGTCAAATGACCAGCTACTGAAAGAAAATTGTTCACTTGTTGGAGAGCAACATCAGAATATTAAAGGGGGTAATATCATTATAAGCAAATATGATTATTTTTCCCATTTACATCTTATTAGACTTCAGTGACTTTAAGGCTAGCTTAGGGGTGGGGTTTTTGGTGGGGGGAGGAAGCAAGCTGAGAAAGACAGAAGGCCCTTAGAAGATGGGAGAGTGTTTTCTGTTTTTAACCAGTGATTTTTAGCAAAGGACAAACTAATGAATGTGGAAGCATGCAACCATGACAACAGCGCAGGAAGAAAAAGCCTCATTACCCACAAAATTACTGAAATTACTCTTCTCATAGGTTTCTACTGAAGAGATGCTGTTTTCCCTCGACTCAGTTTCTGTTATTTGTCCAGCCTCTGGAACTTTTATAACTTTTCTTCACTTTTTTTTCACCTGTCTAATAAATACTTACCCAAGCATCTATGCCTGTCTTGAAACTCAAAGGTGTGATTGCAAGTTGTAGAAACCTACCTGTGACAAATTGTTTAGTTGCTAAACCTGGGTTTTGGCATCATCTGCAAAATTCACTCAGGATACTGTGCCAAACAGGAAACTGTGCTGATGCTGGTTCACCATTATTAATCACCAGCCTAGCTTGGTGTAACATTTTCAGGTTAGTCTGCATGAACTGTGACATCATCTTTCAGTTGCACTATAGGTATGTACTTTGCCATGAGTTCTGCCTGCTCACTAACCACTTCCCATTGGTATGTATGTGGAGCCCAGTACTGAATGTAGTACTTATAAGAAATTCTATGAGAAGGCATTTCAGAGAACAACTGCTTTTGCCTCTTTTTTTCCCCCCCTCACCTATTTGTCTTTCCTCTCTATCTCCATTCCCTCTCCATACTTTCATTCAGCTGCACTGCTGTTATCAGATGCTGGTATATCTTCATCCCGTTCTAGTCTAATAATTCTCTGACTGCCTGTATGATGCATCTGTGAGCTGAATTAAGCATGTTATCTTCCAGGTCATAATTTAAAATCTTAAATAAACTCTGTGTAACTGTGATCTCTGAAGTAAACCACTGTCCTGGTCTCTACAGGCTAACACATTGTCATTTAGTGTACTTGTTTGTCCCTCATTTGTACTATAAAAATCCTGTAGTTCAGACACAGACAGTAGCTGTCAGTAATGAGAGTTAAAACATTTAGCTCATTGCTGGTCAGGTCAGTACCTTAATGTCCTTCCCGTAAATGATTGCCAAAAGAAAAGGTTAAGAGTTGCACGGTAATAAGGTCATAAGACACATAAGGACAACAATACAGGGGGGAGGAGAACAAAAGCAAGGACAACTGGGAGCGCTGAAATAGCAAAAGTTTGCTTGAGAGAATAACATCAGTGGCGATGACATCAAGAGGAAATAGGAAACAGTTCTGAGAAGAAAAAGGCAGTGTTGGGCACAGAAAAAATCCAGCACGGCACCACGTTTAATTAAACTTGTATTACACATCTAGTCAAGACACCTCTTCAGTAATTAAAAAGAAAATTGTTTGTATATCTGCATTTAACAGCTGACAGGTTTTTTTTCAGTTAAAATTAACAAAAAATCAAACAAACAGAACAACCAAAAAACGGATGCAGAAAATATCCTGTGTTACTTGTTTGCTTTGTAGATTCTGAATTACAGATGTCCAATAGATCTCAAATGGAAGAGTGCCACTGCATTTTACCTGAGCTGGGAATTGCTTAATATAGATAACCTAATACTGTGAACTGCATTAAAGATACCTTGGGATAGGCATTTAAGGAGAAGTTTGTGTAATAACATTTGTCTTTGTATTCTGCAATATTAAAGAAGAGGCATATTTTACATTATTATGCTATAGTTCTCCCTTGAGAGGTAAATCAACTGAAGTTTCAGTTCAAATAAATCTTCTCCAAAACCTCTAAGGGCGTCTCTATTCCTTCCATACTCCTCCCAATTCAATTGCATTCTTGATTACTCTCCGAAATCTATTCATTTATGCTGATTGTTAAATATCCTTTCCCCATTTCCACTAACTACATCATTATCAGCCTTACTGCAGCAGGACCATTTATTCCATCCTTTACTGTGCTCTTATGTTACCATACCTCCTCTCCTCTGACCACTGAACTTCATCTTCTTCAACGACTCCACCATCTTTTCTTCTGCCAAAAGCTCCTTTCCTGTTTATTTCTACCTGATCTAATATTGACTGGATTTTTCTAAACCTCTGGTAGGTATCAGGTAATGAATAACGAACCCAAAGATTTCTTGTTAGTAAACCTTTAAAGTTCCTAAAGTGTATTTTGTGGTGATAAATGGGCTTGGAAACAGTGAGAAAAGTTGAGGGATTTTTAATTTTTTTTCTATATTATTTTGATAGAATTTAGAATAAAAAATTCAAGAGGGGAAAGGTCACAGGGAAATGAGATGAAATTTCTAAGGTATAGAAGTAAAAGCAGAAGGACTTTCATTTACTTGACACATTTAAATTATTTTTTCTTATTTTCTTCTTATATCTTTTCTTTTTCCATTTCTCTCTTCCATCTTTTCTTTCTCCATGTCCTCCCAGTTTTCCCACACATGCTTTTCCCTGCCATAGAAAATCTGAACAAAGTGATGTATCGTCATTTGGTAGGTTACAGGGTTGGGAATTCAGATCTTATCAGGTTGTAAGTACAGTGAGCTACTCCCAGAATTGAACAACACAGATTTTCCTACCATGCAGTTACAGCAAAGGCATTTGGGGACATCTCTGCGGAATGTGATGATAACTTTCTCTTCCAAATACCTGTCTGAATTTTTAAGTATTCTTGAAAGTTTAAGTATGGTTTTGTTTAGGAATGAAAATATAGAATAGAAGAGATTTTTTAGTTCTTCTTCTATTTCTCTGTCTTTGGACAGAAAACGGGAGCAACTGAAATTTTTCTATTCATGGAGCAGTACGGAATCATGACGAATCCCTAAACCAGCAGATTGTGTAAGAGGCATGCCCAAGCAGGGTGCTTCTACCCTCTAGCTCTTTGGAATGGAGGGGGAGCTGGACTGTGTAGGAATGCATGAGAAGCAGTTGTGCCCACCCTCATAATAAGAATGGAAAAGAAAGAACTTTTCTTAATCCTTTCACCTGAATAGGGACTGGCAGCAGCTTTACTTTATATTTTTAGACTCCTACCAGTGCATGAAAGTCCTTTTTCTCCTTCGTTCTGCTTAAATCAAGAAGCCAGGGAAAGGTCACCACTTTTATGAGCTGTATCACTCTGAGAAACCAGGTAAAAAAAAAAGAACGAAAGCCAACAGGTGAGAATAATCAAGATTTAAGTCCTCTCTTAATGTGGTAAATTCTGTAGGTCAAGCTAGCACAGCAACAAAATGGTCAGGCCTGGAAGCTCACATTTCCCTGAGATGTGACTAATGTCACTCTAAAACAACACACATGATGCCAAAGTATTAAAGCACTCATAAAAGAACACTCCTATAAATATATGAATATTGTGTGAAGTGTATGTCTGCCTTATAGGATGTTGTTTCTTAGTCAGACTGTCTCAATGTGGAATATTCTGGTGCTAATGCACATCTCTCTTTTTCTGTTTTCCAGTGAAAGTTTACTAATGTTAGTGAATTATCCTCTAGCATGTCTAGATCTGTGGGACAATATTTTTATTCAGCTGGGTTTTTTTCCCTGGAAATAATGGAAAATCCTATCTGAGTGCTCCTTATTTAAATCTATCTGAGGGTTGACACTATACAGCAATGTACTGCACAACAAAAAAGTTTGTGACAGGAACCCGTGGCACTTTTCTCTCTCTAGATAAATGTACACTATTTAATTGCCATGATATTTCACAACAGCTTGTAATTACCAGCCATATTTTCTTCTGACCCATGCACTGATGTTCCAGATTTTCCTTTCAGGTACACTGGAGCTGTGTCTTTGAATTAAACAGGATTGGCAGTGTGTGCATTAAATACAAACAGCAATCCTTCATGTTTGAACTAAAAGAGAGAGCACAG
The DNA here is from genome assembly GCF_036250125.1 of Pseudopipra pipra. NCBI lineage: Eukaryota > Metazoa > Chordata > Aves > Passeriformes > Pipridae > Pseudopipra > Pseudopipra pipra. The sequence continues at coordinate 82,777,803 of NC_087550.1, forward strand.
GTTGATGGGAATTTTGTGTATCAAGGAAATAAAAAAAAACCCAAACAAAAAAAACCCCCAAAAAACAAAGCCTAGCCTTGCTGTATAAAATTCCACTTCAAAAAAGAAAACCCAGAAAGTGAGTAGTTTGTTACAATCAAGCGGAAAATCAACAGAGACTCTTGAACTTTTCCTGTTTTTGTTGTGTCTAATGTTCAGCAATTGCTTGAATCTAATAGTCAGTTTCTCAGGCTTACATTAATACTTCAAAGAATTTGACAAAGCCACAACTGAAAAATGGTTTTTCCTTTTGAAAATATTGATGGCGAGTTTGATTAAAACCTTTTATTCCTCACAAACAACTTCTCCAGTTAAATAAGCCTTTTATTTTAGACTTATTTAATTTACTAAAGTCTCATCTCACCTATTTGCTTAGTGAAACCACTTCTTTGCACAGGGTTGATAGAAAAGGGAGTCTGAGATGCTTAAGGGCAAGTAAACATCCGTAGCATTAAAACCTTTGCATCTGCTTAACAACAAACTATTATTTTGAGCTGAAGATTTACAAGGTTTAAAGGAAGACATGATTCTTCTTGTCTATAACGTTTCTGTGGACCTACTAGAGCTGGAGATTGTTCTTACATAATGAATGTAGGATGATTCACTACTCATAGCATAATGTCTTCTCTGGGGAAGACTGGGATTTTAGACCTGTCTCTGGACTTCCCTGTACACACTCTAACTCCTTACTGCCTTAATATGTAAATATGAGACTCTGGTACTCATCAAGGCATTAAGTTCTTCCTTCAGGGAGATTTTATCTGAAATGTGTACTATCATAGAAATTATTTTGAAAAAACACTTGTGAAATTGAGTACTACAGTACTAAATCATTCTATTTCATATAGATTATACTATTCCAAAAGCATGGGGAGAAAGCAAACCATCTGATCATCTTAACAGAGAGTTTCTCTATTATGCAGCATTTTCCAACAAAGCTTGTTTCTCATCAATAGTTTAGCTCCATACCAGCAGGTTTCACATTAAATGCACCACTCAAATGAGGTTGCTCTGTGTTCTTGCAGTTGGCCCTGCAGTCCCCAGCTGCTCATCCCCTCCTATACACTCTTCCTTCTTTAAGGAAGAGCACTGACACACATCTAGGTAAAAACCAGTACAGAGGAAAGAAAGGAAAGGAAGGAAGGAAGGAAGGAAGGAAGGAAGGAAGGAAGGAAGGAAGGAAGGAAGGAAGGAAGGAAGAAAGAAAAAGAAAGAAAGAAAAAGAAAGAAAGAAAAAGAATGAAAGATAGATAGATTAATTTAACCTAGGACTTACTGGGTGTCTGAATAAACACAGTATTACCACAGGGAAGAAAATAGTACGGGAATGCAAAGAGGTGACTGTGGTGATGGGAAATGAGGGCTGCTTAGTTCAGTAGAAATGATGGCTGAAAATGACAGTTGAATCACAGTGTAGCTTCATTTTGGTTTGAATATTGGCTGTCCTCCCACAGTCACTATAAATCTGATGTAAGAAAACTCTGTACCAACATATGGTACCTAATTTAATGGAAGTGTGTCCGTAACTCCTAGTCTAGGCAAAATAATGCAATGTGTGACCTGGTATTGAGTGACCTGGCAATGCATAGGGCTGAGGCAGGTGGTTTTATGGCCTCAGATTTTCTTTGTAGCCAGTGTGCTCAGAGATCAGGAGCTTCAGCCATCCTTTTGCCAGTGACCTCTGTCCCAACACATTCACTGGACAGTGGATAAGCCAAGCATCCAACCAGAAGTCAAGTCTAGGCATCCCATGCTGATCCCTCAGAGCCCCTTGATCCATTAATGTGTTAATGACATACGATATACAGATTTAATACAGAACATAAATATTTAAGTTCAGTTTTGTTTATGCAAATATTGGTCACAAAATGACTCCTCTAGCAGAACATTTGTATTTCATCCCTAAAGTATCATGGCAAAAAATCATCATACTGAAATAATATATAGCTGTTTCAATTTCAAATATTAATTGCATTTTATTTAAGATCTTGCCAAGCTAATTCTTTGAGTAAGTTACAGAGTAAAGGAGAAATATAAAGCCTAAATATGAACATCCATGTAATAATAGGGCTGTCAGACTGATTGGTTTATGAAAGCAAGCAGTCTTCCTGACTTTCCTAGACACACCATTCACTCTGTTTAGAGTTTACTTTCTCATTCTTGTGCCATTACATGATTTCTGGAATGCTGAGAAAAAAACCTAGTTTTTCTGAAGAACAGGCACTTTAAATGCCCCATACCTTATAAAATGGACATAAATATATGTCCAATGGCAAATAGCTTTGAGGTATTTAAATCATGTTTGCTTCTTGAATTGAGATATGTTCTAGTGATCTAGCACTCTGTTGACCTTTGAATAGAAAATACCTCTGCCTGGATACACCTTACTCCCAATGTTGTGAACAATCACTTTGCTGTTTCTTACGATTTTGCTTTCACCGTATTACTTTACTTTGATTTCCTCCTATTTTTCATCCTGACATACACACACACTAATGGCTGTTTATATCCTTTCTAGAAACGGACTCCTGGTTACATTGCTCTTCAGGTAATAGCCAGAGGTAGGCAGACATGGGATCATAAAAATACAATCTTTAATCTTAAGGACTTCCTGTTCAGGAAGGACTAAGTGCAGACCAACAGGCACCAAGAAAACAATGTGACCTGCACTGACTTTTAATGTGAATAAACAAGTCTGATTAAGAGTTATTCACTGCTAGATATTCTCACCAATTCTGAAAGAAAAATAGTAGCTCTGCTTATACTAAAATTTTGGTTTATTCCACTAGAGTCAAATAAGCCCTATTCACTGAGGAATTGAAGTGTTGGATTTCATCTTGGTTAAAGGAATAGAGTAATACCTTCCCACTCTCTAACACTTGCACCTCACGCTCTCTCTCTTTAACAGTTACAGACACACAAGTAGCAGCATGTTACTTTCAGCTTCTAATATTAGATTTACCTACAGAACCAGAGTACTGCAGTAGCCATCTTCGCTAGAGCTCCTTGTGGAAGCTCCTCCTCTATAAGTCACATTTGAAGAGTTGGATCTTTAAACTTAAAGCCAATTTTTTTTGAATCATTGAACTTTACCACATATAATACCAGGCATTTGTTTGGAAATTGGTGAAGTAATAGTCTACTTTTTTTTTTTATTAATTTGAAAGTCCTAAACCTGACTACTCTCAGGTAAATGCACAATCTATATGTACTCTAATCTTAGTGGAAATAGATGAAGTTTCAGGATGTTAAATAGAATCTGAGATTTTACATTTTGAAAGTTTTAAACATTCTCAGGCTTACTAGATACTTTCAAATCTGATTAATATCTCAGGAAAGTGGAAGGATGGTAGTAAAGGATGAAAAGTAGTTTTCAAAATTGGGCACCCACTACTGTTATTTAAGCTTTATTTTTTTTTCTCTTGTGTGTTTTGTGTTAGACAAAATTGGCTTCTAACAAAAATAGACTGTCCTCGTTCAAGGGTCCCCTGATACATTGAAAGTAGCTTTGTCTCAATTTGGGAAAGCCAGGACTACACTTACCAGAAAAGAGTAAGGTTGTGTGTTTTCTTGTTTGTTTCTTTTTGTGGGTATTGTTTGTTTGTTTGTTTGTTTGTTTGTTTGAAAAATTTCTCCCTTTCTTATAAATAGCTTGCTGTAAACAAGAGATAATTGTGATGCCTCTAATTTGGGAGCAGGTATTCAGATACAGATTCAGAGGCAGAATAGATTTGTTCAAACTTAACATGATGCACAGCAGTTTTAAGACTTTGAAATTAACTCAGTGAATGAGATTTACTTCATGTAACCAGGAGAAACCTCTCCCATGCAAACCACTGTCCTGATACTTTAGAGAATCCGGAAGAAATTTTCACAGCTCATTCATGCAACCAATGAAATGTGAAATAGGTTCCATGGTTTGGTGAGAATCCTGGATGTTCCCTCTATCTCTGGGTAAGACAATCTTATTCCCAGGGCATAGCGTAAAGAGATAAAGAGAGAGGAAAAAGTATTTATTAAAACCAATGTTTCTGTCTGAATAATAGAGGGAAAATGAAGGACTACCCATTGGTCTAAATTCTTATTTACATCCACAAAGTGGATGTAAACTGTCAAACAAACAAACAAAAAGAAGATTAGTTTTGTTTCATCCAGACCCTGAACAAGTAATTTTTATGTAAAAGCAGTGGACATGATTATGGTAGAGAAGATTATAACAGTTATCACCTTCCATATAGGACAGATTATCAGAAGACTATAAATCTTTATGTGAAACCAGAGATTTTTGTTAGTGCTACTACAACATATAAATAAGGTGCTAATGTGGAAAAATACATCTCCTCTTCTTGTCAGAATTTCATTGGCTTAGATGAGGCAAATGTGCAAGTAAACTGTGCAATGCATAGAACAATCACAGGATAAAAGCTAATTAAAATTTAAAAATTGTTTCCTCTACCTCCCGCCCTTATAGTCAACTTGATTGACACTTAATAGTTAAGCCAGTCCATTTGTTTCTTAAGAGTGAAGTTCCCACAGTAAAAAACCCCACAACACAATAGTCTGTGCTGGAGTCTTGTGGGCAAGTGCAGCAAGCATGGAGGAGTTCTGATGAGTCTATTGAAAAAGCAGCTGTTTCTGCCTTCACTTCTGACCTGGTAGTGCACTCTGGTTATAGCTGTGTTCAACACCCTTTCACTCCTTACTCAGTGCTGCTCACCATTCACTGGGACAGAAGCAAAATCTTTACATTGGTTTTAAACTACTTCAAGAAGCAGATGTAGCAATTACCTTTAAAAGCAATAGCTAGATGGACCCTCAATGGTGGTTTGTTTTTATTATTGCTGTCTGTCCAGGGAGCACTTTTATTGCTAGCAATCAGTGTTAGATTTTCAATAGCAGTTGATAATTTTTGCTTCAGGCTTTTGTATTCCATATGGCCATGTGTGGGGAATGCAAAGATGTATTAGGTTTGCATGGCAAGGTTTTGGTAGCGGGGGGCTACAGGGGTGGCTGCTGTGAGAAGCTGCCAGAAGCTTCCCCCATGTCTGATGGAGCCAATACCAGCTGGCTCCAAGGCAGACCCACAGCTGGCCAAGCCTGAGCCCATCAGTGATGGTGGTAGTGCCTCGGAAGCAACAGGTTTAACAAGGGCAAAAGAAAAAATGCCCAAGAGTAACTGCAGCCAGAGAGAGGAGTGAGAATATGGGAGAGCGAAAACTACGCAGACACCAAGGCCAGTGAACAAGGAGAGGGAGGAGGTGCTCCAGGTTTTGGAGTAGAGGTCACCCTGCAGCCTGATGTGAAGACCATGGTGAGGCAGGCTGTCCCTCTGTAGCCCATGGAAGTTCACAGGGGAGCAGAGACTCAGCTTGTGGAGTGTGCCAGAGTAGGTGGAAGCCCAAAGGAAACTGTGACCCTGTGCAGTCCGTGATGGTGCAGACTCCTGGCAGGGCCTGTGGACTGATGGAGAGAGAAGCCTGCACTGGAGCATGTTTGCTGGCAGGATTTGTGACCCCTCAGGGTGCCCATGCTGGAGCAGTCTGGTCCTGAAGGACTGTACCTTGTGGTAGGGACATGCACTGGAGGAGTTCATGAAGAACTGCAGCCCATGGGAAGGAGCCATATTGGAGAAGTTTGTGGAGAACTGTCTTCCATGGGAGGGACCACACTTTGGAGCATGGGAAGAGTGTGAAGAGTTCTCCCCTAGAGAAGGAAGGAGTGACAGAGAAAACTTGCGATGAAATGTCCACAGCCCCCACTCTCCGTCCCCCTGTGCATCTGGGGGAAAGGAGGTGGAGAATCAGGAGAAAGTTTGAGCCCAGGAAGAAGGTAGAGGTGGGAAGAAAATGTTTCCAATATTTGGTTTTATATTGCATTACCCCACTCTGGCTTGATTAGTCATCAATTAAATTAATTACCCCAAGTTGAGTTTGTTTTGCCCATGACAGTACCTGATGAGTGCTCTCTCCCTGTTCTTATCTCGACCTATGAGACTTTCATTATATTTTCTCTCCCTTGTCCAGCTGAAGAGGGGAGTGACCAAGTGACTTTGGTGGGCACCTGGGGTCCAAACAGGTTCAACCCAGCGCAGTCCTATTTTGTCTCCAAGGTGGGGCATTCATTATTAATGTTTGTATTTTGGAGCAACTGTTATGCATATCAAAGCCCTACTTCCCAGGAAGTGACTGGATATCACTGCTGATGGGAAGTAGAGAATAAGGATTTTTTTTTTCTTTTGCTTCCATGTGCTGTCTTTTAGTTTATTAAACTGCCTTTATCTCGACCCATAAGTTTTTTTCCACATCTCATTTTCTCCCCCGCCAGGGGACTGCTAGAGAGGCTTGGTAGGCACCTGGTGTTCAGCCAAACTTAAACCACCACAAAAGAACAAATTTTGCTACTGAATAATTAGTTTTTGTCTTGCCTTTTAATTTTACTTTATGGTCCATTGTGTGTACATCACAAAATAAGAAGACAACATAATTAACTCATAAATGATAGCCAAATTGAAGGAGCATCTCAATCAAATACTACATCTCTGGACTCAAAATTATTAACATGGCAATTATAGAAGGTCTATAGAATTGCTGACAGAGATGGCTTGGGTAATAATGTGTAGTTACCAAAGTATAAAATGTTCCCAAAGAGTTACACTAAGGGTGGTGCAGATTTTTTCACTTGCTAAATTTGTATATACAACTGCAAGAGCTCAAAATAATAGGTTTAGAAAAGTAGGACAGGTATTAACAAGTGTACAACCTTTTCCCTTTAGCAATATAGCTATTATAGGCTTTTGGGTTGTCAAGTATTCACTGAAGATGCATCATACTCGTCTTAAGTGATGATTTATTTTGAAAGACTTCATAGATAAAAAATGGTCATGGTCATGACCCACAGCTTGTCAGATTCAAATGTTTTGACTGTTAGTTTTCAAGAGTTTATAAGTGACTAAGTACTAAAAGATTCAGGACTACTGATATTAAACACAATAAATTTGGTGGTAATTAAGATCCACGTAATTACATTAATTTAAGTGAGATTTGTCAGGTATACAAAAGGCGGTATGTGCCATACTATAATTAGCTCTGTCAATGTTCATTTGAACTATGATATATTTTTTTATTTTAATAGAAAAGTTTTGGAGGGCTTTATAGAATTTTATTGTAAGACTGTTGTTTTGTTTTGGGGTATTATGCAAGATTTACCTGCTAAAATAATGTGAGTACTGTGTTATTAATCAAATCTCAAATCTCTTTTTTATTCCTCAGAATTTCCAGAAACAAAAAATGCAACCAAAGCTCAAACTATACTGTATCTTTTATTCTGTGACTGAACTTACAAACTGAAACTCATAAAATACCTACTCCAAAGAACTGAATATAGTCCCAATTTTGTTGCTTTCCTTATTTAATCTCAGCTGCAATCTAAAACTGCAATCTAAAATGAAGTGACCTATGCTGCAGAGGTGATCATTAAAGAACAACCAGATCTTAATAATGACCTATGTATCAGTGTTGAAACAATAGTGACAAATGGTTATTTGTGGAAACATGTTACCATGCAGATGTTCAGACTGACTGTAGGTGTAGCATTGTCTGGAGTTGCCTGTGACTGTGGAAGAGGTCTATCCATAAACAGAAAACCATCTTTTCCTTTTAGAAAATAGTAGTTTGGGGAATTAAGTTCTCAGAAAATAATTTAATGAGGAACAGCTGGAATCTGCACAGTTATATATTAAATCTTTGTGTACGTATACTGCTCAAATTGAAGATAACTTTACTCCTTCAGAAATGCTGCTCCTTGAATGAAATCTTCAGATCACCCCAGTTTGGTGAAACAGTGGTGTAATAAATTACTGAGAACAAGCTGTGAAGATTCAGAGGTTGCAAAGCTGTTGGAGGGAAAGAATCTTGTGGAGTATATTCTTCCATGCAGAGATGTAACATGCACTTGTGACTGACTCAAGGTAACTTTACAAATAAACCATAGTTTCCAGATGTTAAAATACAGTAGTTGATTCTGTAGTGTGGGAAAAGACAAATAATTTGTTAGTGTCCACATATTGCACATATTTAAAGAGACTGAACCAGAGAGATCAATTTGTGCTTTTCACCAGTGTTATGAAGAGTGAGAGAAGATTATCTGTGGCATTAATGGCTTGGTGTTAAACTGTTCTTTCGAGTTTCTAGGAGTTAGATTGCCAAATGTTTTTTACCTGTATGTTACACCCACTTTCCAAAATTTTGTATTTTTCAGGAGCTGATGCCAAGCAGTAAGCTCTCTTTAATTTATTTGGTTTGATGTGTAACTTACTGTATTTCGTAGTGAGAGACTGTACTTGGGCTCTGAATTTAAATAACTACTTGTGAAGGAGAGGAGGATGGACGTAGATACAAACTTGTATTATAATTAACCATGAAATAAAGAAGTAAAAATTATTGATAGCGCCATAATTTTCAGTTTTTAAAGGCAATATCCTGTTGTTTAGCCAGTAGATATAAGAAAGGACTGTTTTTTTTTTTTTAAATGAAGCTATGTTTCTTTAACTAGCTAGAGATCTGGTCTGTGGGGTTTTTTTTTCTCTTGCAATAATGTCTGTTGGCTCAAACAAGTGCCAGTTGTGTGAGAACAGCTTGAAACAATTGGTTATACAAAGTTCCTGCCTTAAAGTCTGTACATCTAGATAAGCAAGAAAGTTTCAAAAAATACAAAATCCAGACATGTGGATTTTACACCCACTAGAGTACAGACTGTGCTTATGCTAAGAAAATGAAATTTCCATTGTAAAAAGGTAATTTTGGAAGCTAGTAAATCAGAGGGGTTTTTGTTGGAGGTTCTTCTCAATGACATATTAATTTCTCTGTAACATACTGCTCCACCTCTTTCCTCTCAGAAATTACATTGGCAAGATGACTCTTTCCTCTCCTGTGGAGTTTGACTGACAGGCTGCTACCGAGGAGGGAAAATGATTTTCAAAATCTGACCTGAGTAAAACCATTTCTTGTGCTCTCACTGGACTTTTGTTGCTTCAGGTGTTACAGGAAAAACAAATCAACTGCTCCAGTTCTTAATAAGAATATTATTAGGATCCATAAGCATAGCTGTTACTGCTCTTCCAAACAGACCGAGGAACTCCATTCATTTGGTGATGCACTCTCCGTGAAGGGATTATGTTTCACTTTGAAGGACCTGAGAGCCCTTATTATTTTTGTTTGCAGAAACACTGTGGTGCACATGAAAGAGACACAGACAAAAAAAACCCCTTTTTGGTGGGAAGAGAATGGCTGGCGGTTGATTGCCTCTTTTTTTTTTTTTTTTTCCATTTGAAAAAGCTTCTTGGATGATTGATTTCTGATTTAGATTAGCACATCCTCCCTGTTGTTCCCTGTTCTGTTTACTGAAATTTTCTATCTGCCTTGCTCAGCTGACATTCAGGATATTGATAAGGTTAAAGATAATGACTGAGTTGCTTTAGAGGCCAGGTAGAACTCCAAGTCTAGCTTATTTTGATATAGTCTTTCCCTTCTGTCATCCAGTAAAGACAAATATTTGCTCTAGGATAAAAAAAAAAAAAATTAAAAAAAAACAGATAAAAAAATCAAGAAAAAATTCATCCTCTCTCTTTCAGATTCCCTTTCTCTGCAGCTATCATAACTCCTTGTACAATAGTACTTTCCATGGAAAACAAATGAAGCACTGGTTGGGAAGAATATAGGGTTTTATGAGGCATCTCATACATGTGGCTGAAAACCCCCAAGACAACCATCATATTTGTCTCTGCAAGAAAATACACAGTTCCTGCAGGTCTCCGGTATATGACCTTGTTGGCGTCCAAATACTGTGTGAAATTCATGGGGAAGGGGTGCAAAAAGTCTTACAGGAGATTTATGAGATCTGAGAGACCAGAGCAATTCTTCAGATTGGGTTCTCTGTGCTTTCAGTGAGCCTAGTATAGTTGCTAAGCCTGAAAAATTGTTTTTCTGTATCTCTGTATGCCTGTACCATGATTTTTCATCCCATTTTGAAAGAAACTGAATGGAATATTTATGGCCTAATCCCCTTCTCTGTGCTGAAGACTTGAAAAATCCGAATTAGTGGCTCCATTTATTTGTGATTGTCAGAAAACCATTATAATGAGAATGTTTTTCACACCGGTACTGCTGAAGTATGGTAGTTCAACTCATCTTTCTTATACCTAGTTTAAATTGTAATTACTCTTCTCCTTTCCTTTGTTCTGCCTTATTTCTCAGCATGAGTCAGCTCTAGACAAACAATTAGTGACAGCTGAGCAGGATTTAATGTAACTGGAGAACGACATGTGTAGCACAAGAAATTATAACCTTTGCACTGTTCCACCTCTGTGTCTGACATAAAGAGGGATTTACATTTTTGCTGCATGCCAGCAGAAGCTACAGTCTGCTGACAGCTGGGGAAGGCTAGGATGCTCTTGCATCCTGGTCCGATGTTTAAGGCACCTCCTAGTTACATCCAGCTGTGGACACCTCTATGGATACTTCCATGCTTACTTTCTTTATGGTGTAAATTACCTCTACATACAAAGTGATTTGCAAACATGTTACAGATTTGCATGGTAAAGCAGATCCTTATAATTTGATAAGTAAATGAGATACTAATTTTATCAGTTGCACCAGATCCCCTGAAAAAGTGAGGTGGTGTGTAAAATTTGCAGTCTCTGCCACATACCTCTAGCGACAAATAAAACCAGAAAGGAATACATTACATTTCACAGTTATAATTTGATTAGTTTGCAATAATTTGATACAACTTCTAAACTACACTGAAAAATAAAACCTCCTCTAGTTTTTTGTGTATACCACTTCATTAATAGTGCAAAATGAAAGTCGTTAAAATATTACTCAACTTACGACTACTCTGGACCTGATTTTTCATTTATTTACTGTGCCTTTTGATGGACATAGGCTTCATAGATTTTGATAGCTTTCTTCTGGATTTGCAGTGTGTAATATAGTATAGGGTTATGACTTTTACTGCAAAGAGTACATTTGCATTTAAAGGAAGTCTTTACAGACAGTTATTAAGCTAAAGGTTATAGAGGAAAAAATAAAGTGACTCTTGCTTAAGCTATAATAGGACCACAGTAAAGTGGAAGATGGAAGATATTTTTAGGCTCTGAACTGCTGGCTTTCTTCCTGTGTCATGATTCCTGCTGCTCAGACCTGATGTTTTAGACTATGTGACAAAAAGTTTTGATTTTTTTTCATTGCCATTTTTAGAGGGTTTTTTTGCAAGTTAAGGTCAACTTATTCCTACAGTTATCAATTTTAAAACTAACCTAGAGAAAAGCAGTAAGATATGGGAGCATTATAACCGAGCTGAGGTTTTGGAGGATTCTTATAAACATGAAAAGGGGTCATTTTTTCTGTTTTATAATTTTTTGAACCATAAATCCAAATGTGAAATACCACCTCAGTTCGGAAAGACTGGAGGTAGTTCTGGCATCTTGAAAAGATGATGATGATAATAATAAAAATAATAAATAAATAAATAATAAACCAACCCAGAGACAAAGTTTCTGCTTTTCAGATCAGGTCCTGCAGTATTGAATTTCCCTAGTAATATACTGAATACTTCCAAATTCTAATTGACTTCTAATGGAATTGAAGGCACTTAAAGCTCTGTCATTTATGTCCTCAAAGATCATTGTAGATTGATACTGATTCAGAAGTACTAACATTCTGTTCCAGTTCTTTATTCTTCATGGAAGCAAAAATATCAGAGACCTACTGAAAATTACATAGAAAATAAAGATTTTAAAATAATACATGAAGTAGGGCATGTCTTTATGTGAACATTGTAACAAAAAATATCAACTTTCTCAGCTAGATGTATCAATCTCCTCTTCAAAGCTGTGAAAACTTAGATGCTCTCATATCAGCAGTATGAGGCTAACATACAACAGCTGAGAATCTCCCCTGAAATAAAAAAAAACACCCCCAACAATGCAAAATTAATTTTTCCACAGAACAATATTTAGTAGCCTATTGTTTAAAGACCAGACCCTTTCTTTGAATCATATACTGACTTTGATTAGATAATATGCTGTGCAAAATAGCTTTCATACTGATAAACAAAAGAAGTCTTTCATTACTTGAGCAGCAATGAATCCTTTTTCGAACTATCTCCCCCTTTTTTCAAGTCCAGTTGTGTTCAGACTTTATTTTTCAGACATAATTAGTTTGATTAAGTTGGTATACAATACAGAAGAATTTAATATAACTAAAATTAAAGAAAACCAATTTCATTTGGAGCTCTTTCATTATGAATATTTTGTCATCTAATGGTTCCAGCTGATGCAGTTATCCACGGTTTTGTGTTCATGAAGTATTGATTATATTTTATATTAAGCTTAACTTCCAAGGATTTAGTTTTGGATTTTTTTCATTAAACACTAGGACAAAGAAAGAATTCACTATGAATACACAAAATAAAAAGCGGAAAACCCTATAAATCATGTCTATATTATTAAAAGTATCAAAATTTGCCTACTAAAAAAAAGCGGTCAAAGTTTCTCATGTACTCTGAGAGGATATTTTGAATAAATAAATAATCAATAACTAGTTTGCAAGGAGTGTTGGAGATGACACTGCAAGGAGCTGCAGATGGATATAGATCGTGAATGTTCTGGTGACTTCATTCATGAAAGGATAAATGACACATTGTCTGCAATAGTTAAAAACTAGTTTCCTGGCTGTCATCTATCTTCTCTAAGGTAGTGTTAGACCAGTTGATTAAAGTCCTAGTACAGTCATGTCTTCATATAGAGAATTCTATTTATTGATAAGGTGTTGCTTGATAAGTATTCACCTCAGATCCACTCAAACATTTATATGTGTTATGCCCACAGACTTTGAGAACCACTGAACACCTTTAAAGATGAGAGTAGTCCAAAAGACAACTTTTGTGAGGAAAATACTGCTATTATCCACAAAATATTGTATGACTTATTGTAGCTTTTTTTTTTTTAATATTTTCTGTGAAACGCCTGTAATAAGGCATGGTTTTAGATATTATTTATCTTAGATGGGCACTGAGAATATTTGAGTCTACTGCAGAGGTTTGATCCTCTTGGGAAGAAGGTTTCATAACTTTCACAGTGGAATAAGAAAAACCCCCAAACTCCACCCCCCCATAATTCTTGTAAAGAGTAGGCTGCATTTTAGCAGAAAAATCAGTGGTTAGGACTGGTACAGTGGTGAAGCAGACGAAAGGTGGGAACAGAGAGGAGATTCCTCTCTTTATGTGTCAAAGCAGGGCTGCAAAAGGAAAACAGTTCTCTTCCTTTCATGTAGCTAGCAGTTTATAAATCAGTGAAAGGGTGTTGTGGCTATTGTATTTTCACCCTCTTTGCTGCAGTGTTTTTTCCTAGCTGCACTTGGGAAAACCCATCTGTAGGCTTCTTAAATTAGATGAAAGAAGGTAGTCTGACCCTATGCACAGAGAATGTGATAGCTCAGGATAAACCAACAGCCAAGTAACGGATAAGATTTAGAAAATGTATTGCCTTTTGCATTTACAACCAGTAAAGTGTGCTATCAGAGAAAAAGAGATGGATCAGATGGACCACTGGTTTGATCCAGAAACTTCCAAAATACTTGCAGTACAACTCTGATGTAGTAATTTTGTAACATCTGCTCTGGTAAATTCACCTATTGATGGCATGTCATAAAACTTGCACATGCTGGCAAATTACTTCTGTTATAAATACTTTACATGAGGTTGATAACTATAATGAGTCACAACAAAGTAACAAACCATGTGTCTAGAAAATACTTTCCAAGTATATCTCTTGTGGCAACTGCTATATGGATGTCTGATTAGTATTTCTATGGGGATAAGAGAACCTGCAAGCACAGAGCAAAATCCTAAAAGACAGAACTTGTGAGAGTTTGGATGTCGGTCAGGAATTTAGACAGAACTAGATCACCTGGGACCTACTGGTGGGGGGATTTTACTGATAAAAATAATTTAAAAGAATTGGACTATAATAATGCATAGCAAAATAGGGAAATTTTGTAGAGCTTTTCAAAATCTGAGGAACTTCCCACAAAATTATGAAAAAAATTATCTTATCTCAAAAAATGTTTAATTCCTAATGACTTTATCCCTGTACTCTTCAGTCCAGCCTTTCAGGGAGGATAGAAGGTGAAATTGGAGAGGTGAATATTACAAACCCTGTGTTTATGGGATCTTTTTGACTCACAGTGCTCATACATTTCTATTTTTTTTTCTTTCTTTTTTTTTTTTAATAGTATGTCTGCCCAAAAGGAGAAGCACTAATCTGCCTGCATTGTGACATCTGCACTTCAAACATTGCAATGGAAATTTGGTCACTAACTGTGTGCTCAAGGAGAGAAGAGTTCCTGTGCAATGGATCTGAATGAACAGCCTACCCCTCCCCAGCTGTCTCTTTGATGAGAGATAGTACATGCTGTAGAGTGTGCCTTTGCTGGCCAACACAGGAACAAATAAAACATGCAACCTCTTAGCTACCTACCCAACCAATTTAAATGGCTTCTGGTGGAAATTATATGTTGATAGAATTTCTATTGGAGTAAAACTGTCGGTAGATGCATTTGATTCCTTTTAAAAGAGTATGTAAAAGAAAACCACTCTTCGCCAAATGCAAGAAAAAAATTGACTTCTCTCTTGAAGGATTTATCTATTCATTTGATTGTCTTTTCTAAGTGAGTTGTAATTAGAGATAGTCCTCTTCTAACCCTTGTGCTAATGAGGCTTTGCTCACTTCTGTTAGTGACAGTGCATTGTATTTTAATAAGGATCCCCTGGCCTGGCAGGACAGGACCTGCAGATAAGGGGAAGGAGAGCAAAAGGAAATGTAAAGAAGTGGGATCAGCGGGGGGTCCCCTTCTTGGCACTGGGCTCTGCAGGAAGGCACTGGCTAACTTTGTCTTAGAACTGTCATTTGTATTAACTTATAACCCATCACCTTCCCTGATAGGCTAGCTTTACTCAGTGAAGCGGGATAGATCCTTGGCTTGGCCTCTCTATCCCCTATTTCAGCAACTGAGTACAACACAAAAAGTTCACAGGGGAAGCATTTGGGGAGATGGTGTTAAGGATAGGGTCAAAAAGAGCTTTTAACTCATCTTAACATTACTGTTCTTTTCCATTTCAACTCTTATCTGCCCATCAATGCTTTCGATCTGTTCATTCATCCATTGCTAAAAGAAAACCCCAACACACAAAAAAACTTCAAATGGAAATTGTATGTGTTCTGAGGTATGCAACACTTTGGTCTATACCAGCACACTTGTTTGTGTGTTTTCTTTCTGTATGGTTGTTTTCCTGCCGATCAATTCCTGGTTGGATCAGAATTCTTTGGCTGCCATTCAGTAAAGTTAGCAGGGAAAAGAGAATCAAATCTTTTGTGTATTTTTTGTAACAGTATTACATCTCAACCAGAAAAACCCTTTCTAATGAAATCTTTTTTACAGATACCAGAGCCTGTTAGAATGTATCAGATAAACCTCTCTCTGGATGGCAGAAGGATGACATTATTTTTTTTGTTTCATTCCTATCAATGACCTCCCAGAAGAACTAAGCAAAATATACTTCTTACAGTTTGTATTTTCTGAGCCTATTTTGGTCTTTCAGATCTCCAGGGACATGAAACTCTTCTGCCTCAAATTCCAGAAGATTGTTTACAAATCAATGAAGCAAGTGAAATACTTTATAATTTTCTCTGTTTGCCACCTACTTCTCCTTTTATGCATATCTGTAAATGCCTTTACCAAAACATAAAGTGTGGACCAATCAAGCCAAAGGCCATTCATGAAATATCAAGACTATTTACAGTCAGTATGTGTACTCTGAGTGGAAGACAAGCATGGTGAGCTCCCTTAACAGAAGGAGATTTGGAGAGGAAGAGGGTAAAAGAGACAGAAAATGAGACAACAGATTTTACAACAAGCTGTATTTTACCCATGCTTGTATTAGAAAAAACTCTTATATCTCTTGCATATAAAAAAAACACCAGTATTTTGGGGGGGGGGGTGTTGTTGTTGTTTATTTTTCTTTCACTTCATTATGTTACTGTATCTAGGCCAATAACACGGGAGTCAGAAGTAATTAAAAGTGGTAAAATGTTATGGTTATGTAATAGCAGTGAATCTATAATAAAGCTGCAGTCTTCAATATGATGGACTCTGAATGTCTTAATGATTTTTACATCCTTATCCGCCCAGATTTTGTTTACTGTTCTCCTTGTCTTGCAGCTGAGGAACAGTTCAGGATTTTCAAAATCATTTAGATGTTGATCTCATGGCAGAAAAAAATTTAAACTCATTTAACTTAGGGAATTACTGGACCTTACTTGTCTAGTTGAGTTGGTCACATAGGTGTCTATCAAGTAAATAGGGATAAGCAATGAGAAGAAGGGGTCAGAATTAACTATCTGAGCACAAAGATAAATGGTGGACATAGTTAACACTGAAGTAGTTGTTCTGACAGCTTTTTGATTCACAAGGTACATATTTTTCTTCAGTCACATGCAAGACTAAAAATATGCTGTAATTGCAGATGCAATGATAACTTGCCTTTTGGTGGAAGGTTGGGTAGATATATAAACTAAAAAACAAGGAAAGAATTGGTTTTTTGTATGCCTTTAGCAACTGATCTTGCTAACAGGATAGAAATAGGCTACTACCCACCCATCAATCCCCCTTCCCTCATTGCGTTAGACTCTTGAAACATGAACTTACTGCTGGATCTGCATACCCAAGACATACCAGACATTTGTTTCTTTGCTATATGCCTTAGACCATATCTCTTTGCTCTGGTGAGTTATTTAAAGTTCCTGATATAGCTTAGTTTACTACTTTTGTGTTTAGAGATTTTATTAATGTCAATGTGTATGCCTGGTGTCTTGTTTACTGATGGGTTGAAAGCACAATTCAGTCAATTTATTTAGCTGCTGTAGAGAAAAGAAATGTCATTAATTATGAGAAAAAGCATATCCATAGTCAGGCTATAGTCCTCATCCTTTATTCTCTGTCCTTGTCCCAAAGAAGTGGAATCATGAGCTGAAGAGATGAAAACTGACTGTAGCATCAGTATAGGCGTGCCACAAGTTAGGAGCACCCACCAGTGAGTGTGACAGGTTTGATTCAATGAAGAATGGTATAAACTGTGTGTCTTTGTTAAGAGAAATGATTTCTGATTTCCAGTAAGAGAAAATACCCCATCCACTTACAGAGAAGCAAGACCAAGCTTGATATTTCTCTCATTGCTCCTCAGCACCTACCTGAATGCTGGTCCTAATTATTACACATTTCTCACAGTTTTTCAGTTCTGTAAAAGGCTGGGTTTGTGTTGCAGAAGACAAGATCATTCCTTGTAATTACATCTATTTTAATGTATTTTAACACTTGTGTGTTCAAAAGGGATGTTGAAAGATAGAAGCATTTATATATATGACAGTTACTGCCCAAATTGGGAAGGATGTGTTAGTCAAATATGTATAGTTAGCTCAAGAATAATCAACCATTTGCTCTTTTCAAGTCCTTTACACTTTTCAGGCTTTCTTACAAAGTTAGAGATTTCAATCTTTAGAACTCATGTTTTACAAGTCAGTGAAATCTCCGTTCTTTATTTTTCTTAGTTATGTGCAGGCTAACACTTAGTTTTGGAAAATAGTGTTCTAATTATTGTTTGATTGCAAAAGCACAAAAATATGCTATACATAAATGTCTATTAACTTTTAGACTATTATCTCTTTAAATTTTTTTTCTCAGTTGAAGTATCACAGCTGTATTTTTATATTTCCATCTGTGTAAAGTTATACTAAAAGGTTACAACTTATTAAAATTTTAATTATTAACATGGCAAAAATATCATGTCACTATATTTCTTAGTTTGTTCCTAATCGGTGAGGACATATGTTAATTCTGATGATTCTTCACATACAACTGATTTTAAAGTACTAAAGTGTCTAATGACAAGATTGTGGGGAAATTTTATTATATATATTTTTAGCCTTAAGCTTTTATTTTGGGATTGTCTCCTCAGTAGCTAACATCTGCTGTAATCTAATGTATTTGATGCCACATTTTCATTTTGGAAAATCAATAAAACCCGAATCTGTTAAATGCATAATTAAACAGTTATGAAAATGTATCAGTTTACTCTGTTTTCAGTTGTAGAAATAAATAAGACAATTACAATTGTTTAGTGCAAGATTTGCCAAACAAACTGCAATGTCTTTATCATCAAAGACTTCTTGCCCTTAGGTCAAAGTTGTGTGCTTTCTTAAGTATGTTTTTTGTAACACTTGTTCTTTTTCAGAGAGAAAAAAGAAGGTAACAATGAAGATCTTTGAAAAATCATTTATCAGACTACAAGTCCCCCGGTGTGTTGAACAAGGAAGAAATCATGGAGGTAACTTCTGCCCCAATGGATCCCAGATCCAAAATCTTCTTTGTAAACAGAGCCTTTCATTTAGTACAACTGGATCATAAAGTGACAAGTTTTCCTCTAGAATTTAGCCTAAAGCCTCTTCTGGTCAGATTAACTCTGTTGTATTCAGCTGCAGACCTGGATTAACCCCTAAGAAATTCAGTATTGTTTCTCTTCATTGCATATATCCCCATGTCTCCTATTATCTCCTTTTTACTTCAGACAAAGTGATACAAAGTTTAATCCATTATAAGCTTTTTTTTTTTTTTTTACTTTTGCCTATTTGTTAAGACTTCTTTGACAGTTGTTTCCCCTTTTAATGCAAACAACCCATCCAAATAGAAAACGTTGTCAATAGAATTTGCTAACCTGAAACAAAAGATAGTAGTAGGAGAAGCCTACTTTTTGGACGGACTAAGATGTCAGTGCTAAATCCATTGTTTCTTGTTATTGTCACTGTTGTGTGCAAATTGAAAACACATCAATGTACAAGACACACAGTTCTTGTGATAGACCTACTGCTAGATCATGTTTTTCAGTGAAAATGTGACTGTTGTGAAGTTTTCTCAATGTAAAAGTATCTCGTTATTTTTAAAAGCTTTTTTAAACTTGCTTTTAAAAACTGCTGTGTCTCTAATACAGTTGAGAGGAGGAACTAGACAAGAGCCCTGATAAAAGCAGTTTTGAAAGTGGATGCCAGACTAAGGAAGGAAATGGCATTACCTGTGTCCCTACTTAACTACCTGCTTACTAGGAAAAACAGGCGTAGAAATAATGTAACATGGGTCACAATTTTGATTTGGATAATGTTACTCTGTTTGATTGGCAATGATTTATGTAACAAAGAAATTCCTCCAATATTGCTATTATTATATGATGATGTAATATATCATATTAGCAAAAACATAACTTTT
This sequence comes from Pseudopipra pipra, assembly GCF_036250125.1. Classification (NCBI taxonomy): domain Eukaryota; kingdom Metazoa; phylum Chordata; class Aves; order Passeriformes; family Pipridae; genus Pseudopipra; species Pseudopipra pipra. The sequence continues at coordinate 82,797,212 of NC_087550.1, forward strand.
TTAAAAATAAGCTAAGATCCAAGGAAGCTTCTCTGGCCTCATCACATGAGTTTTATTGAGGTGTCTACAAAGCAGTGTTCTCCATGGGGTAGGGTTAGGGCTAAACAGAGATAATCCCGTCAAGTCTTTAAGATGTTTTCAGAAACTCAAACCAGGGCACAGTACAGCAGATTATCCCCTGGCCTTTCACCTCCAAGACAAGTAGACATAGTATTGAGAGATGAGACATAGCTTTTAAGAGGTGTATATTAGAAGTTTCTAAACAGACCTATCTCAGCTCTATTCCTGCAAATGTTTCCTGCAACCTTTGGATGGCACTGTTATACACTGGGCACAGAAGTGTTGTATTTCCAGTCTTTCTGGTATTCCTCACCTCCATAACTTTGGAGAACTGCTTGAAAGAGAGGTTTGTTTCTTCTGATAATTTCAAAATGGCTTTGTTTAGCACTATTTTACTTTTACATTAACTTTTTTTCATATTCTCATTTAAAAAAAGAAAAAATTAGAAACTATCTTACTGTTGTTTTTAGAGATGGAAATAAAATGTTTGGAAGCATGGAGAGGCTGTAATTTCCATTCTTTCAAACATTTATTTTCAACCAAAAATATTTTGTCAAAATACTTTTAACTACTGGTAGTTTTTAGATTAAGGACATTAATAGACTTCAGAAAGAATATCTCTAGAGATCTAGCAAGGAAAGTGTATTTGGAAGACCAAAAAGCAAAATTGTAATGTCTCCTGTTCTTTTTGTTTCAAGTTTGATATATTGTCATTACTTTTTTCTACTATTTCTAAAGCATTTACAAAACCTCTGGAACTCAGTAAGTAGATGACATAGATGTGTGAACATACAATTTACATACAAAACACATGGTAACAGGGAAACAAAATACATATTTTCCACCTAACTTGTGACTTCTGTCTTGATTACTACTCCTCAATAGTGCACTTTCTCAACCAGTTCTGTTCAGGGACATCAGAAAATGTCAGTGTTGTCAATGGGAGTTTAAACATGGAGAAGTCTAGCTATGAAGCATATTTCTTCCTGAGCTCTGGAAAGATCATCTTTCCTGAATAGCAAGAGAACATCCAGGAAACAAGGCAGTGACAGGTTGATTATGTTATCACTGACGGAGCAGTGGAGAAGGAAAAGACAAAGTTATATCAGCAGGGAGAGGTAAAATTGTACAAGCTTTTAATAGTTCACTGTAAGTGTTAGTCTGGTGTAGTGAGAAGAAGAAAACCACATAACACTTCCAGGGAGATGGGTGTGATGCTTGGCTGATAAACTGATCTCAGTTTGCACAGATTCAATCGAGAAATACCTATTTTAGGGTCACCCTAGTGCTGCAGACATCAGGGTGTGACATGATGGCAGCTTCAACTGCAAACATCAGAGTGGAAGAAAGCATTATAGAGTTGCTGAGGAAAAGGATGGGTAGGTGATTTGGAGGCCAAATGTAATCCTTTCAGGTGTGACATTCTCATAACAAAATGTGTGAAAATCCTCTCCTTCCTTGGAAGAACTTTTTTGTTTGGCAACCAGGTCTCCTGTCTCTTTCATGTTATCTATAAAGAAACTAAATAACCATGCAAATTTATGAAGCTGCCTCAAAGGAACGTCTCTACCTGTACCTCCTGTGAAAATATGGTACTGCTGTAGTTCACCTTTTTCTAAGGGTTGTGCAAATGAGCTTGATAATAGGAGTTTCCTGAATTGTGTTGATGTCAATATCAATGCACCTATCAAAAGTTAATACGTTAAAAATGAGCAAAAATACATTTATGAAAAAAAACCCAACACCTAAACATGAAAGGCTGCCAGACCCCACAGAAACTGTGCCTTAAGAAATTCCTTACCTTTGGATTACTAGAAATTGGTATGGAATGCCAGGGTGAGGATGTTATTACCCTAAACACAATATTATCTACTGGTAGTCAGTAGTGGAGATGGAGTACTTATGTTAACTAATCTATTAATATGATTCAGTTTTGATGCTCTTATTTTCTTACTCAAAAACATGGATTGCATATGTTGTGATTCATACAACATTTGATTCATACGATGATTTGGTTACTTAAGGGAGTATATATTGATTGAATTTATTTTATAGTAGGGCTGCATTCTACACTCTGTTACTCCTGTTATTGACTGCTCTGTTTGTAAAATGCAAAATGTGCAACTGTAAAATTAACACTCATAAATTTACTAGTCATTTAATAAATTAATTTTCCAATGTGTCTAGTGCTCTTGACTTCATTTACTTTGATTTGTTCATAACCTGGGACATGTACAAGTTACATCACTTTTCCATAACAAGGCTTTTCAGGATCTTAAGGTTCTGCAGAGACTTGTTTTGCTGGACCAGCAGCCAACCTGACCTTTGTTTGCAAGTCAAATTAAGTACCTTGATTAAGCATTTTGTTGGATTGGCCAGAATGCATCCATTTTACTGGATCAGTCTTCCAGTTGTCATGGTATGTGGTATGAGCTTTCAAAAACAGATGTCTGAAACATTTAATTATTCCTACACTTGTAACTGACATCACCAAATATTGATATTGTTCTGAATTTGTGTTCTGAAATATACACCCAGAACAAAATTTAAAAATGTGCAGCAGGGCTAAAAAGACCATTTCTCGTCTAGAAGTTTCCTACAACTAATTCAGTTACCTAAAAATTGAAGTCGAACACACGTGAGTTGGAGAAAAGGTATGAAAAAAGGCAGGACATGCATGATCATACAGTGAATAAATGCTTCTGGAAGTTTCCTCTGAGACACTGAGATTACTGTGTTCCCACTGGAACATGTGCTGAGGGAGGAACAACATTAACAAAGTATTGAATTAAATCCTATTTTAAACACATAACTTGAGGATGCCATTGAAAATCCTCTGGAAAAGTGTGAAAATCAACTATAATAGTCACTATAGTAAAAAGTCATGTAAAAGCACCAATCATTTCTCTTGTTAATCTCATTAAAATATGGAACATATTGCTGATATCAATGTAATTCCCAGTGAAGGATCTTTTATAACAGAAAGATGTTTCTTTTAATGACGTTTAAAACTATGCAATTTCCAGCTGATACTCCTTTAAGTAGTTCAGGATTTGTCTATAAAGTTGAAGTTTGTCCCCAGGTTGATTGCTTTTTTTCTAAGCTGTATTCTTATCTATGTGTTGCTTTCTTTGCCCTTTGTAAACTTGCTAATTGATTACATGTGAAAAGTAACAGAAACAAAATACTTGATCTTATCTAGCATTCATCTTGCCTTTCACTCTGCTCCTTCACTCAGAAAAGTGACTCCAGAATGAAAGCTACTCTTGTATTTATACTATCATTAACTACACTCATAATCAGATGAAAAATAATATCTTTCAAGAAGAAATGTAGATATTTCCAGCCAAGAAACAAATCAGTATCATGATCTATAAAAGACTGAAAAGCAGATTTCTGATTGATCTCATAATTTAGTAGTTTGACAGATATTAGCAGGGATTTGTTCTTGGCATACATCTGTCTTGCTGGATGCATTATACCCAGGCAGTAGACATTTATCTGTAGCATGCACTTCTGGTCATTTTAGTCGTTACTCCTTTGTAGATTTACAATAAACATAAATACAGACCCTAAATAAACATGACAGGCATCTTATTCGATCCAGTGATGGACATTAATGGGACAAGAATTTGACATCTCTCATCCAATTGGTAACACAAGAGAAATGCCACGGTCACTGAGAGAACAATTTTACAAAAAGTTTTACAAAAAACTTGCTGCCTGTACCAATCTCTGGATTGCTATTTTGAAACTTAAAGCTCATCTACATTGAAAAAAGTCTCACAACAGATGAGAAAAGCCTCACTATTTTGAGTAGCAGAAATTATTCACACAGAGGAGATTACTTTTAATTGTGAAAACTATACAACAACATGTTCCTTGTCTTTAAATCAGTACAGAAGTGTAAAGTAACATGAATATCAGAACATCATAGCATTATTCCATATTAGAGTGAAATGGGTCACATGCATATGGGATTTTTAGAGGTGTTCACTGATATACCTGCATCTACATATCTGCAGCTAGGTGGTTCCAGAGAAGGAATGAGGAAATACCCATCTGTATATAAATCATATGTTGATAAGTACTATGCATTAGTAAAGATGTATAATTGCAAGTAGTATTATAAAGTGATAAAAGCTGATCTCTGATAACATAAGCAAACTGAGTTTTGATTTTACAGCCATTTTTGAGAAGAAAATTTCTTTAGTGGCAGCATGACATGCACAAGTTTTATACCACTATCCATACTGAGAGTATCCTCTCAGTACAGCTTTACACTTCTACAGCTAAAATTTTAAAATCCATAGCAAGGTTATAATGTGCATGTGTATACTCGTCTATTATGTTGTCCTCTCATCATTTTAGTGAGGAATTTTTTGGAGTACAGACTTGTTGTGTCTTGTACTTCCCTGTGAATCATTCATAGCTAAACCAGGATGTAAGGGGAATTTAGTCTTGAGGAAATCAAACCTGTGGGACAGGGTAGCACTGGCTGTTGTTATCAGACGAAAGATTTTTATACTAGTATAGATTTTTGAAAGTGGAAGCAAGATTTGTAAAGGGAAATATTTCTCAAGATGTATTTTGTATTATCAAATCTTTTACCTGGGGTACCAGCCCTGTGTTTGACCTTTCCTACTTTTTCCTTTGTCCAAGGAACAAAGCCTGCTCAAAGGGAGTGCTAATACACATCTTGCATGCAGTCTACTTATCTTCATCTTCCCCAACCCAGCATTATTTTCATAATACACCGCAACAGATTACATTATTATGTCATTTTCTACTGGTCCATTCCTTCTGTATTTGAAGCAATTTGGCCTAGGTGGAAGTCTAGCAATAAATTTTTCTTTACCCCCTTTATTTTATGACTGTTTCCTTCAGAGTAACTTATCATTGTATGTATATGTCTCTGACCATATGCTACAGAGGCAGTAGTGTTGATGATTGCATAGAAGGGCAAGGATGATTGGGAAAGTGAAGAAATAACTCCACAAGGAGGGACTGAAAGAATTGGAAGGGAAAGGAAGCTATTCAGAAAAAGCAAAAGAAGAAAATGTGGGGAAGGGGGAATGAAAAACAGGAGAACAAAAAAAAGCCAGTCTGTCTCTGCCTGATCTCCTTCCAGCACTGCGCAAATCTCCTTTGAGTCCCTGGATAAAATCTGACAGATTCGTGTATCTGCCAAGACAGATGGAAATTATCTGATGCAGAATTATTAATTAAAAAAAAAATAAAGAAAAACGTTTTTTAAATGTAAATAAAATGCAAAAATAAACACAGAGATAACCCTGAATGCTTCCAGTTTAGTCCCTAAGCCTGAAAAGGACTGGGTATTGGCATATCTATGCACACCTTGAGTAAACCCTTTGACATATAAGAAACTGATAGTAAGTGTGCAGACCGTATTTTGAGGGTCATGGTTTCACATTGTAAACAGAGCAGAGAGCAATCTTGCAAAACTATAAACTGGTTTGGATTATATTCTCGTTTCAGTAGAACATCCAGATAGGAGAGATGTTACAGATAATTCAATTTCAATGCTTTTATAGTTTTATGAATCCTAACACCAATTATTTTAGTTCAGCAGGATACTCATTTAGAATATAGCGCATTCTGCACTGTACATTGTATACTCACCACAGAATTAGTGTATTTCAAAAGAACTGATACATTTTTTCTATATGTAACAGCAATTCTACAGGTTACTCACACAGGGTTGTGAAGGTGAATTAGCTGTCAGGCAACATACTTTACTGCTGATGGCTGTGGTCTATGCTTAACCCCTTTTCAAGATGGTTTTTTTTTTCCTTCTCTGGACAAATTCTGTTATCACTAAGATAATATACAAAAGATGCCACAGCCACATGAACTTAATAAGTACATACCTACCTTGTAAGTTCTTTTCGTAGGAGTCTTTACACCTCTGATTCCAGCAGAGCTTAGGCATCTCTTTCACAAGGCCACATTGTTTATGAACATATTTAGGAGCATTAGGAACATCATGAATGAAAATGAAGAAATAAATTTTAGTTTCATCTGAGAATTTCAGGAGTGAATTTGGACGAAGATATTTGATCTACTCTACGAGACAGGACTTGGGAAGGTTTCAGCTGGGCTCAGTATTACCCTGTATCTCATCAGAAGTTTCTCATGGCAGGTAAATGAGTAGAGATTTCTGTGACTTGAAAGCAGTTACATAGTTCTTGGTATGATACATTTTTAATGGACATGCGTATTCCAATTAAAGCTGAAATATTAAAGTATATTTGTGTCAGAAAAGAGCAGGTTACTGTAGTCATGAAAACTGTCTGGGCAAGGCTTATGAAGAGAGGTAATATCTTCTATTAAATAAAATGGTGTAATTGGGAAAATTAGGCAAATTTTCAGGAAAAAATTTTTGTTCTAAACAACTTTAAAAAAATACATAGTTAAGTATTGCATTTTATTCACCATATTCCAAATGTAAGTTTAGTGCATTTATTATATTTACAAAACTTGCATTTAACTCGACTGATATATTTTGTCCCTCCTGAAGGAAGAAAAATAAGGGAGATTTTGGTCACTTTTATTCACCAAAATATTAGCTAAATGAGAGGAAATGCAGCAACATGGCTAGTAGTGTCAAGAAAAAGAGCTGCTTCTCCTTGCATTTGGGATTAGAGGACTTAATTTGAGGGTAAAGGGCTAGTAACCCTAGAGTGGGTACTTATTAAGACATGGCTCAGCAGAGTACTAATAACATATGCCAACTTGTTAAATACTACCTTAGCTGTAACATCTATTTCCGCTGTGATTTAAACAGAATATTGTACAGGCATGCGTCTAGCAATATTCTGCAATGTTCAAATTTCTTAGATGGGTTTGGGTGGAGCAAGGGTTTTGGATGGCTTCATTTAACTATATCATTCATTAGTGTTGGTGAATTGAGATTATTAATTGTCTTGTATAACCATACAATAAAACCTGAACAATAGAATCAAGTAGAAGTGGACGCAGTTATTACATTCTTTCAGAGATCCCAAGAGCTTTCCAGATTTATTTTCATTTGTCATAGATGAGTCTATTCTATTTTGAAATATATTTTATCCATTGAGTTCTAAAAGTCCTTGAGTTCCTTTGGCCAGCAAAATTGAAAATTAAATTAAAAGGAGTTATGAATGTATTTTTCACTTAAAGTTAACTCTATATAATACATAAGACATCCACCATTTTTTTTCATAAAGCCCAGTGCTTCTGTGGAGATTTCTTTTGCTAACCAGTACTGTATTGAAAAGGATGAAAAATCGACCTCTTTGTCCATAAAAGCTTAGATTATATATCCTTAGTATATATTTAATGTATTCTTATAAAAGATCATAAGTACTGTCAAATTCTTTAGCTAAACTTAACTGATCCTTCAGGGACATCAAATCTGGTATGTGAGCTTCCAAAGAAAGAGACAGTCCATATCTACAGAGAGCTGCAATTCCTAGTTGGATATAGCCCTTCTGCTATAGGAAGAGGGGATCTATTTTTCACGTTAGTGCACTATAATAAATCATGTGACTTTTACAACTGTTGAATATATGAACACACACACACCCCTCACCCCTCGTCCACTGAGTTCAATGTTTCAAACCCTTCAATGAACTAAGTGTAGAGAAGTCAAAGCATTTCAGAAAGATTTGTCTTATACTTAATTAGTGCAAATATATCCATTACCAACTGAGTATTGTATATGGGAAATATGTTCTTTTTACATTAAATTTAAGCAACTGTTAAAAAGAAGTGTAAATTCTGCAGCAGGAACCTTGAATCCCTGCTAGCCTACTGAGTAAACTATCTCATTCTTTATATTTTGACCATCACTTTTTCATTTTCATTTTTTTCCTGAGACTTTTATTATCTATTTTGCAGATATTATTCCTTCCTATCATGCCCATCTGTCCACCCATCTGCTTATTTTAGCTACATTTCCTCTCACCCTGCTGGCTTCTGTATACCCTTGCCCCACCCCAGGCATATATCCTTCAATAAGATTTATAATGTGAATCATTTTGAATACCTTCAAAACAGTGGTATAAGCAAATTGAATTCCTACCTTTTGGTGAGTAATATAAAATTATTTATAGGTACAAAAATGATCACAGTTGCCCTAAGAGAGGCTTTAGGCTTTGGGTAGGATTTCAAAGAATAAAACTAAAAGTATAGATTATATCTAGATGTCTAAGTACCAACTAAAGCTGTTCTAACTGGTATGTACAAAGTGTGCCCTCTCTCTTGGCCATTGGAAAGAAAGGGAAGCTGCAGTTCTGGGCCAGGTGGGGCCTGGGGGCTGCACACCTCATACCTCATCTTCCTGAAGGGTGACCAGAAGCTGGAGGTGTCCTGGGCCATTTGCCACAGGATAAGTAGGAGCACACGTACAAGTACAGCAACTTTCTGTGTCGCCTGTGTTCACCGTGTCTGCAAGGAGATTCTCAGAGGATTAAAAAATAAAATAAAATTGAAGAATATGTTAAAACTAGGGAAGTGAGAGAACAAAGAGAATGGTGTTAACTTAGTAGAACCATAAAGAAGAGCCACAAAAATACTTCTGCTCAGCTTATAGAGCTCTTCAAGGACCAGTTTGTGGCATGGTATCTGCCTTAGAAAATGCCATGCAGGTAGAAGGCTGCACCAGCAGCAGGGAGAGAGCTGAACTCCTCAGCTCCCAAGCTCCCATGTAGCTTGGCTTGGTTTCTTTGAGCTTTTTAGACAGCCTCACTGGGATAATAAACATCCAATTTGTTGGTGCTGAGGAGACCTGCTCAGTCCCTTCTTCCACCTCAGTGGAAGAGTGGCTAAGGCCCTGTCACCATGCCACTTGCTCAGGGAGGACTGGCCAGCACAGGAACCTGGCACAAAGCCAAGAGTTGTCTGTGGATGCTGAGTGAGAAGGAAAAGCTACACTAGAGCTTTAGACAATAAAATATTTACTACATACACCTGGTGCTGCCATGCTTCTTCCCAGCACATATCTGTATGGTGGGTAGTGATGCCTGCCAGAGTGACAATGAAGGGGTCTGGGGACCAATCTCCAGCCTTCTTTTCAGGGCAGCTTGCTCCATCCCATATGTTTAACTCCAGGAAATGACTGGGTGCCACAGTTTTTACTTTCATGTTTCTTATGGTAGGCTCCTCTTTTGTGCCAGTAAACATTTCCAGAAAGTGCTGATGTTAAAGGAAAGTTTTTGGTGGTATGAGAGATGCCTTGCATTGTATATATATGCAATTTTTTCTCTCTATCCAAAAAACCCTCTGTATTTTCTTTTATATAAAAGTATCTTTCTTTCTTTCTTTCTTTCTTTCTTTCTTTCTTTCTTTCTTTCTTTCTTTCTTTCTTTCTTTCTTTCTTTCTTTCTTTCTTTCTTTCTTTCTTTCTTTCTTTCTTTCTTTCTTTCTTTCTTTCTTTCTTTCTTTCTTTCTTTCTTTCTTTCTTTCTTTCTTTCTTTCTTTCTTTCTTTCTTTCTTTCTTTCTTTCTTTCTTTCTTTCTTTCTTTCTTTCTTTCTTTCTTTCTTTCTTTCTTTCTTTCTTTCTTTCTTTCTTTCTTTCTGTGTAGTTGCTGATAGAGCTTTATTAATTTCTATTTGCAATTTATATTTAAAATATAGTACTCCCTAAAATGTTTAACCTACAATATTGATCTCTATCAGTGAGAAAAAAGCAGTCGTCTCTTTATAGTAAAAAAAAACAACTCAGCTTTGTCTTATTAGCAGATCTACCTATGTCTAAATACTCTGAGCAGACTTTAAATTCTTAAGCGTGACTCCAAAAATTTGAGTGATACATCTATTTTATGTGCTGAATAAAATGGAAATTAACTTAAAAGAACAGAAATCTCCTCTAAGAAGGAATCATCAATGACTATTTAAGCAGCAGGGGTTGCGTTTGTAACAGTATGTGATGTTATTGCCTTGTATTTTAAAAATTGCAGTTACTTTCACAAAGATGACTTTGTTTCCTCTCTTTAGAAAAAAGGTTCTTTTATTCAAGTTTATTGACCTCACTCATGTTAAATCACCACAATCTCTCTTGCCTAAGTCATAGTCTCATTTAGCAACATTTACATGTTCTTTTTTCACACAACTGAAAGTACATATAATCTATTTTGGAGCAGGCTTCAGTCCAGAAATATGTTTTACTTTATTATTTTCTGCTCTCTCTGGGGATGCCTTCACAAAATGGTAAAACCCAAAGACTTCCTGAAGGCTAATCCTTTTCTGGGTCATATCATTCTTTTCAGATTCCATTTTGAAAGAGTTTTCTTATAACAACAGGTTCTGCTGTCTGTGAACTGGAGAAAATCCTGTTGTTTTAGCACTAACAATGAGTGGAATTTTAGTGCAGAAGGAGTGTTTGCTTAATACAATAGAAGTTGGTACAGGCTGGACTCACAAGTGTCAAGTAAACAGTGTGGGAAAATCTGTACTACTGCAACTGAGTCAACAAGGTGCTGAACGCATAAATGTGACTGAACTGTAGCTGCAATAACTATCTGGTTGACTTCATCTTTTCCTCCAGGATAGGACCTGACACATATCTTATTGAGAAAGAGTTAACAAGAGAACAGGCTGCTAACAGGGAAAAGATGAAAAAAGCAAGCATTCAGTCATGCGTCACAAACACCACACAATGCGCAATCAGAACAACTGTGCTTCAAGATCAGATACAAGTCTGATTTACTTAGTGAATATGATGGAAGATGGCTGTTTAGACCTTGCCATAACTGCATAACTTCGCTCAGAAATGTAAACCAAAGAGTGCCCTGGTCACAAAAGTGTAGGTAATTATTTTCTTTTTCTTTTTTTTTTTTTTTCACTTGGCAGTAACAGGAATGCCAATATCCTGTTAATGTTTCGACTGAAATACAGGTTGACTCAACCCTTATCAGAGGAAAGACAAATGAGACAAGACACATTTATATTCAATGTTGCAAATAGATAAAGTGATATAAATTTATCCAAATAAGAAACTACCATTCAACCTAACCTACTGCCTCATTTGAAATGCAGAAATAGTTTTTGTGTAGTTTCAAGTTAGGTAGACTTCAAAAAAACCAGTCTTATATCTTCAGTTTTTCAAAAGCAAAAAGTTTTTCAGGTGTTTTGTCATTACTTTGCTCTTATTTACAGTCTTATTCTTATTTAAAGATCTATTTGTATTCAAGTTGTGCCTGTAATTTCCACATACACCTAAGACACCATTCAGCTATCGTGGTTGTGAAACTCCTGTCTTAAGAATGAAGATAAAAAGTCAAAGTAGTGTCTTTCAAACTTAGATCAAACACTGAGCTAGAGAGATGTGGCATAGGTCCTAACTTGCCTGCAAATTTACCCCGTACAAGAAGCACCCCTTGCAACATTACAACTTTCCCCCGCATGGGTCACCACTGAGATGCTGAAGCATCACTAGTGCTGATTTAACCACTAAACCCAAAACTGTTATGAGAGTTAGGCCGCTGAATTTGCTATTAACCCGTATAAAAATGTCTGCAGACTCCAATATTCCATAGGAAATGCTGTATGTCCATGCAAAATCAGATGAGGGTTAGAAAACTTGAGCTGGGTCATGCGGGCTGCCTCTAGAGTAGGAGTTCCTGTGACTCATATTCAGCTCAGCCAAGGAAAATCTCTGTCAGAAAGTCACTGCCTTGTTTCTTAAACCCAGACTAGCACCCCTCTACGGTTTCACTACTGACAGTGTGTTGTGTACCAGCCTTGCTCAGATACATGTTCATAGTGCTGCTTTGTCCCATGCATACCTGCTCAAAATGCAAAACTACTTCAATTTTCTGTAACTGATTCATATATGTTTACGGTACCTTTTTTTTTTTTTAAATTCACTTTCTCCAGGACAGGTGCATGCATGTGTATATCTATCTATTAGATCTATATAATGTATATGTCTATATAATTTATGTATGTATTTATACGTCTAAAATATTTTATGGCTATATGTATCGACTTACACATACACCAATCCAATAAGAAATATTTCTTCTAATTAAGCCATTTCTCTTATTGCTTGCTTCAAGAGGAAGAAGAAGCGAGAGAGTGAAAGATTAGCTCTTATTTTTATTTTAGAATATTTAGGAAATAGTCTGTTGACAGGGGGTACAACAGATAGAGATAAGTGCCTTTCAGCAACAAAGGTGTTCATTATATGTGCAGATCTGTGAGTCAGAGGAAATAGGCTTGGGGTTCTCTTAGCTTTTGACGTCATTCTGGATTTATCAGTAATTCACAGAGTTACTGCTCAAAGTTTATTGAGAAAATGTCAAGAATTTCAAATAGTGGAAGATTGTGCCTTTGAACAAAAACTCTTTAGGGCATGTAGTACTATTTCCTGACTGTAAGGAGATGGATATGTGTTGTGTTTCTCAATTCACCAGCCATCCATGAGATCTTCAGTGTCAAGGACAGCATGTGTGCTCTTCTCCTCTACAGCTGGCCAGCTGAAAGGGTAATGTTGTGGTCCATTCTCTTTCCTACTACTCCTGGTCTAGCTCAAGACAAATTTAAGACTAAGTTGTACAGTGGATGAATGCACCTAAGCATGGGGGAATTGTTGTCCTATCTTCTTGTTTGTGCATTGGACACAATAACATAGCCAAGAAGGAGCCAGAGAGAAACATGCTTTTACCAAAATAAAGGGCCATTAATGGCAATCAGACATGTTAAAAGCAGCTTTTTTTTCTGTACATCTCGCTGTGGACACTCCTCTGCTTTTTCTTCTTAGCACATTTAGTAAGCAACTGAGCAGCCCTCAGTAAAGCTTAAGAGTAAGGTAGGTACATATGGAGGGTGATACTTTCTATGAATCCTGTAGAGCTTCAGTGACTTTGACAGGAACTGGAAACATCTCTTTATTCTGATGTTGAGGATTACAGGAATTTGGTTATTGGCCAAATTAAACATCTGCCAAACTGACATAAATATTTTTAAGTACCAACACAGAAGAATTAAGTCCCACAAATCTAGGTTGCTGCAAGAGACTCATCAACACCTCTGTTATGGAATATTAACAGTCTCTGCTTTCTCCTGAGTGCAAAAGTAAACCACTGTTTCTAAGATAAGCTAAGACAAGCCAGTTCCATTTTCTACTTCATAATAAGACAAATAGCACACAGGGAAAGAAAAAGAAAGACAGTGATTTTGGTTTTTTTTTTTGGTAAACAAAAGGATATACACATAAGTATATTTAAAGTAACCTTTCCATACCTTGGAAAATGTAAGGTAGTGGTCAGCAATTTATGGAAAATCAAATGGGTTAAAATAAACAGTAGATAACCCTTTAGGGAACCTGGTTAAATTTGTTTCTCATACTCATCCGCCTTCCTCCCATATATAGAACTGGCTAGGAGAACACTTTTTATTAAAAGCATTTTTTATTTGTGTATGTCAGCCATCCAACTTAGAACTAAAAAACTAATTATATCTTCTCTAGGCACCAAGGACCAGGCAGACATGAGATAAAAAAAGTTATCAAACTTCAGAGCGGCCAACTCTCCATTTGGCAGAGAATAATGACCTACAGTTGCTGCAAATGAATGTAGAATTTGGCCCTATAGCCTTTCCTTGTTTGCCAGCGGCATAAGACATTTCAATGATCTTTCCATAGAATATGTTTTAAAACCCACTTCTAATCACAAAAATAATTGTTGCTGTTGAGCTCTTGAGTGTTTTCCTACATTAATTTAATACTAGTGTCATTCAGACCCCACATGGTTTCATAAAGCATTGAACAAAAAAATTTACATTAACCTCTATAAGGGTGCATCCTAACATATAATGCGGTTCAATCTCCCTTAAGCAACTGTGCAGTTTGCTTCATGAGTGGGGAATTTGCAATGTTCTAGCAAGCATTATCCTCTTTGTGCTTTGTATTCAGACAGGACTGCATGATTTTGTCATAAAAATATAGTTTCAGCACACCTATGCTGCACTCCCATTACTTTTATTACAGTCCTTTGGTGAAAATTTAGTCTAAGATTTCTTCTCAGTTAGAACAAAATAGAAATTTTGAATCCTTTTCTCTTTGAAAGGCTACTCTCTGTCCTCAGATCTCTAATTCTGTTATTTGAAGTGAGCATCAAAAGGACCATCACTGTCATGTGGTAAACATTTCAGATCATTATAACTGGTTTTTAATACAGGCATTTTGCAGAATGGATGTAATTGTATTTGATTTGAATACAATCATGCTCAAATATATCTTTCTAAGACTTTTGAATTCTTTGTATTTCACTTCAGTTCTAAGTGCTTTAAATCTCTCTGGCAGGGTAGTATATGTTTGTCTTCTACAGGTTTATTCTGTTATTCTTTCCCTTTGTCTCTGTGCATTTCCTGGTAGCAAGACACGATCAATGAGATTACATTCTTTTTGGTTTTCAGGGTAAAGACAGACAGTAATAATTATGGAATAAAATGAACACTTGAGGAAAGAGAAAATGGACTGGGGAAAGATAGAGGAGTCACTGTGTGGCTGTATTTTAATAATGAGTTAAATTGTCAAAGTGAAAGGTTAAGCAAAGGTCTTTGCTCTCTTTAGCAGGGAAGGTGAAGAGAGTGGCTAATTAGATTATGCAAACCAGCAGATAGTCCAATTACAGTTGATAGGCCAGATGTGACCCAAGGGATGTTTCCACCTGGAGGAAATGGGGAACGGCTGCTTTATCAGCAAACACAGCACAAATAGCTGAACACTGTCTGTGCCTGTGAAGGGGTGTGAGGAGGGTTGATGCTGTCTTAGCCCCCTCCATCCTAGTCATGGGGAGATGAGCTGATCAGGACTGAGAGACAGATATTCTCCAGAGTCCATACTCTGTCCATAATGAGAAGAATCCTTGTTTATCTTGTCCACAGAGAGAAGAACTTGGCCAAACTTATAGGTATCACTGAGAAACTGGGGGGAAATGTCCTGCCCTTTCTGAGCAACTAGTGCTGTTTGTTGTAGTGTAGGAAGTGTTTTTCTCTGCTCTATGTTTGGGGAGCATCCTGATGACTTAAGTGTAAATGTATGTCTACACTGTCAGGTCTAGAAAAATATGCTGATATCAAGATTTGTTTTTAGGGCCTGACCATGTTCTGACATTATGTTAGGATGGCAGTTATCGGCTAAAACCCAGCAGTAAATACCGAACATCTTGTTGGCTTTATACAGGCAGTTACAGACCAGAGATTTCAGACTCAGCTGATAGCTTGAGTTTTTTTGTAGAGGGGAAAGATTTTGTAAACTTTACAGTTTCACCAAATAATTTCACGATGTTTCAATTTTTGGACAGATTAAATATCCCTGCATAGATCTTCAAACTCAGTTATGTTGGTTTTATTAATATGAAACTCTTTCCACTTAGTGAATTTGTGTATTAACTCATACATTGTTGTATTTTAAAATTTGACCTTTATTCAAAAAAGCAACTCAGAATTTCTGCAGACTAGAGACGAGATCATGTATCACTGTGGTTACAACTACTGCTTCTTTTCCTTACAAGAGAAGGAAAAAAAGATGAAAAAAGAGCTTGTATATTTGTAGATAAGCACACACTTAAGAAAAATATGAAGAACTTTGAGCTTTTGATTGTATTTTTCTAGTATAAACCTCTTACACTGAAACTAGTTTTATGGGCTGTTTTTTGTCATTTTACATTGTACTAAGTACTATACTTCATGTGTTTATGAGTCATCCTCAATGAGTATATTGCTTGTGGAATAAGCAGGCTCAACCATATGTTTCGTTTGCATATGTTGGTTTGGATAACTATTCCTTCCTTCTCCTCTCTTCTTCGTCTCTCTCAGTCTGTTTTTTTTTTAGCATTCATCTGCATTTCTGAGTCCTTGTGATTTTGCTTGGTTCATGGATAAGAGCATTATGTCTTATATTTAGCAGTAATGTCAGATTAAAAAAGTAAAATTTTAGTAAATGATGTCTGAACCAATAAGATATAAGACAAGAAATGAGTCTGTGCAGATGAAAATCTTGCAATTCTGATTTTTTTGTCAACACATTATATTCTTCCATGGCCGAATCCAGACACAGTCTGAAAATCTGCCTTTGCTATTTTGTTAACATGATTAATCATTGTGTACCAAGAAATTCCTTCTTTAAAAAATGAATTAATTGTTTCGTTGTTGTGGGCTTTTTCCCCCCTGGGCAAAATAACAGAGCATTCTTTTGTTAATCTTACTTTCTGCCTGTCATATGTATCAACACACAACGTGAAGCTATTAAACTGTGGAGAGGGAGGAGGATATAGTATACAAATTCTGAAAGAGGATGGAGACCATAGAAAAAATGTGCATTGTCTATACATAACATACTGATAGCCTAAATTGAAGATGGTTAATTTGCTGAAAGCTGTGTGCCATAGAGACACTGGTTTACAGTGTCTCAGATATGATGCATTCCCTTTCAGCTGGCAGCCTTATAACAGCTTCAGAAGAATGCCTGCTTTTGACTATTTCTTTCTTAGTTTTGGCACCAATACGACTTCTGTTAGCAGTCAATATGCCTGGTATTTTCCTCCCACTATCATTATTTCTTGTAAATTCACATTCCTTGCACCAATATGCAGACACCCACCTTCTCCAGCTGTGTTTGAATTCCCTTGTCTTAAGCTCATATCAGACCCTGACAGTTAGAAGTCCATGACCCACATCTGGGCTAGAAAAGATAATCCTCAGAGGACTCAAAGCACACTGAGCATTCATATGATCAGTTATGTGAAACTAGGCTGCCTACTTCTTCTCTGGCAGGACATCAAAGTGCCTGGACATATACAGGGCCATCAGCAGCAGTGATGCACCAGCATTTGAAGGTTTGAGCATTCCAGTGAAAAGTAGGGAATGCTGTTCTAAATTAGACTGTAACTCACCCATAAGTAGAGTGAGGGCACATATTTGAGTAGCTTTCCTGAAAAAGCAAATGCATATAGAACCAGAAATGTAACTCTACTATATTCAGTAATTTCTTATTTTTTGTGTAGTATTAGTATTTACTCCAGTAGTTGTCCATAGGCAACAGAGCAATGACACTTATGCTATGGATAGTCAGCTAAGTAGCCCTGATGGCAGAGCAGAAAACCTCTAATTTTTGTTGCAGCTTGCCTCATGAGTTTTAAGAGATGTTTCATAAATACTATTTTATGAATATAATAATCTAAAATGTACATCTGTAAAGAAGTGTTGCACTATAAATATATGATCTGAAAACCAATTAAAGGTGAACCTTTTCCTGGGTAATGGGTTTCTATTAACATCAACAGTAAAATGGTACTTTGAATTGTGTGAAATTTATTTTATAAGTGCACTTCGTTTAAAAATGCACTAAATTGGAACAACTTGAGAAGCTGTATGTATCTATTTTTGTATTTTTAGGGGTTCCAAAAGAAATTTTGTCATCTGATGGACAGTTGTCTGCATGAAGATGAAAGTCAGTCAAGGTACAAAATCTATTCCAATTGTTCCAAATTTGAATTGCACCTACACTTAACTTTTTAATTTATAATGTATGCTGAATTAAACTTCTTATTTATATTTTAGGTAGATTTTTTCACTTAAAAGTTATGAACAGTACTGGAAAAAAGATCTGTCTAAATTCCTGTGGAATGGTAGTTTTCATAAGGAAAAATCTTGCTTCAATCAGAAGCAAGAAATAAATGAAGTCAACTCTTACTGTTATTTTGATTAGAGCTGAACGAGTTCAAGAGGCTCAGATAAAGACGGATATGTATCTTACATAAAGAATCTTTTCATTATTATTCTTACTTGATGCTGATATTTGGATGGAACTCAGTGGTTTTGAACTCCCTTGTGCTAATCAATGCACAAATCCAACCTTATCCATTAATTCTCCGATATTTTCCCATTATTGAATTACATTATTTCATAATGTTTTCACCACATTTCACTTTTAAAACACTGCTAACTAATTTGGCTTTCTTTGTTTAAAATTTTAGTGACAATAAGAGTTTGTGCTCCTTGTTAGCTAAGGTTAATGCTATGCTTTTTGCACAGGACTTAATATCCTTCACAAAACTAGCTCAGACTAATGACTATGATATAAACACACAGCTTTTGCCAGAACAGACATAGTTGCTGAAGATCTGTTTTCCCATTATTTATGCTCCATTGTTAACAGTGAGAACCAAAAAAGAACTCCCTTTTGACTGCGAGAAGTCTTCCCTTAGTAATACAGACAAGCTAAGGTGACAATTTTCATGAAATGTTTTTATTTCTCTTCATGGAAAGTTAATAACTTGAGCTGGATGGAGATAACCTCTAATTATTCTCAAATAATATTTCTTAGATATTGTTTTTTCATATTTTTTTTCCTGTGCTACTGGAAGTAGAGTTTTGCTTTCCGATGTCTTCATATATCCTTTCAGAGTTAAAAAAAGAAGAATGACTCATTCTGGAAGAGAATGTTTATAACACATTGAAGTTTTTTATCTTAGTTAAGTATGTAAATAATAAGTAAAGCAAATAGCTAAAAATGGAATCAAGTTTGACATATTTCACAATATCTATCCTATCAGCAGTATATGGTGACTAGTTGCTCACTAGTTTCTTCAGCTGATGCAGACGTGTGCTTAGCACTGTTATAAGCATATTTAGCATATTTAGCATATTTAGCACAAAGTTGAGAGATGACAAAGTGGAAGAAACATTTAAAAATATGCTTGAGCTATGAAAGTACAAACAGTGTTCGGTGAAAATGCATGAGATACTACAGTGCACTATTTGAAATGGCTTTGTGACTGGAGGCTAACTTTTAATATGCAATGCATAATTCAATGGGAATAGGTCTTGCTCGATGTCATTACAAGTACCACAAGAAATGGTTATTGGTAAATTATAAATAAACTTGAAGAAAATAAGTCAAATTATTTTTATAGGCATGTGAGCACCTTATGATTGAGAGGAAAAAATTACCCTCTTCAAACATCTGATGTCTGTCTTTGAGCTTTAACCAGTAAATATTTGCAGAGGTCTGAAGTGCTTTGCTTTGAGAAAAAGAAACCTAAAAATAATCCTCAGCAGACCATGATGGGTTGTAAGGAAGGATCTCCCAGGGGGGTTTAGAATATCTGCAAGGATTTACACCTTTACTGATAATAGAAGAAAGAATAATTTCAACCTTCGAATTGTACATAGATTAACTCTTCATTAGAGAATTCAACATAGCTAGAGGCTAAGGAAAGTTTGGATTGATCTTTTGTGACATCAAACAAAATAGGATCATGTTCCTGATGCCTGGTAGCAGTAGCAGCAGCTTTTAGACAGTGTGAGAACAGAAATAAAGAAGCAAATCAAAACTTAACACTACAATTGCATGCAGTTAACCATTTGCTTTTACCACACTGTAGTTACCTGTCAGGCCTTCACTGTCTCTGTCATTCTTGTAAAATGTAAAAGGGAATTAGGGATATTATTTTCTTTCCTGTGTTTAATCCAGGAGAGATGATGAAAGCTCCCCACTGATCTAACTGCTGTGGTTTACTCCCTTCCTCACCACCTCCCAAGGTTGAAGGCCTACTTCCTCTTAAAGAAAGAGAATTACAGAGCTTAAAATACCATTACCTTGTCCCTTTCACTTAACTGCTTTGAGGGTTATACCCTGTTAGTATGTTAATTGAATGAGTGAGAACATGCAAACAGTTCCTCTTTTAATTTTTTAGACATTTCCTACCTCCTTCCTTTCAATATCTCTGAAGAAATTTAAGGTGGCTTGCTTCCTCAGTGGGGGAAAAAAAAAAAGAAAAAGCCATTGGATATCCTAGGCTGCCTTCATTATTTTGTATATACCATATTTGTCTTTGCATCCTTTGACTAAATTGTAGTAGTATTTCTCTGAAGGGAAGAACTTAGCAGTTGCAATTACAGATAATAACGTTGTTCTGTAAACCCTAGTGTGGTGTGAACATTAAAGTAGTGTGGATTATAATAATCCAAACAAATAACCTTCTGTAAACTCATAAGAAAGAAGAAGCTGGATGTTTTCATTAAGCGAGAGGCAATTCATTTAACAGTCAGTTGTTGCCCCTTTCTATGTGGTGAAAAGTCTGTTCATTTGCATAAGAAAATAACCATCAAAGAAATGTAAATGACTGAAGTAAGATCTCATTAGCAAAACCTCTCCAGCTACCTGAAGGACCTACCTCTGTTGGCAGTAGATCGAGTTTCAAGTACTTTCTTACCTTTTAGAAACCAATTATCTTCAGGCATTTCCATCAGTTCAGGCAGGGGGAAGGGAACACAGCAATGTTCTTGGACACGGATCTTCTAATTTAAGGAAAAGATTCTCCAAAATAAGCATTTGAATGACTTGTCTTTTTAAAATGTCTTGAAAATTTATGCTTTAAATGGCTATGTGTAAAACATAAATGGTTTTTATAGTGTAAGGGAGGACTATATACTTTGAGAAGGGAGCAAGGTAAGGGAAGTGAAATAAATTCCAATAAAAATGTTGCAGTTCAGAAGGAGAGACAGATGACACCGGAAGTTTTTCAGTCAATAACAGAGCAAAAATATCTAAGTAGGGGGAAAAAATGGTTGCTATTTTTTTTGAGTGGATGAAAAAGAAATAGTTGTTCCACAGTGATGCAGTAGACAGGCACAAAACCTTAACCCCCTTAAGAGTTGAAGTAGTGTTTGGATAATACTCTCAGGCACTCTTGGAGACGGTCCTATACAGGGCTGAGGGTTGGACGCGATAATCCTTGTAGGTCCCTTCCAACTCAACATATTCTGTGATTCTGTGATAACATACAAAATACAATAAAAATGTTTGAAAGTAAATTGATTTAGTTCTACTGGAGTCAATAGATATTTGCCTGCCTATGTCAAATGTAAATATGGTTCACAATATTTTCTCTCAACAATGTTTTACACATCTACAGTTTCTAGGAGACAGATCATTCAGTGCATAAACATGGCAACATTTCACCTCTGAGCCCTGAGCTTAGCTGGAGACTGGTCAGGTTACAGGCAGCAGGAGTCTGATAAACTCTCCTCGCCTGGTAATGAAGGTTTTCAGTTTCTTTACAAGAGAGGCATTCCATTCTGAATTTTGTCTGAAGCAAATGTTTTATAGGGCCATTGAAGAGATGCTAGAAATATGGAATGCTCAATTAGGGAGAGATTTTCAGGTGAAGCTGAGCTGCCAGATTGAAAAGTACCTCCAGGGTCATTGGTGTAGAGCATTGTTTGGAAGCCATATGAACATGAGCAGAAGGGGACAAAAGTAGAAAGAGCCTTATCTTGAGTGTAGTATATTAATCACAAGACTGTTTAAATTTCAAAAAAAGACTGTACTAAGCAAAATGAATGTAATTTTCTCCTACAGCAAGATAAATTTCTCCTGAAACATTTAAATGAGTTTATGGTTTAGGTCCCTCATCCTTTTTTTGCCTGCTGCTGGCCTGGCTGAAGGCATCATCTTACCCTTCACTGCCTCTCTTCATTTCCTCACCATGTGCAATTTCCCAGCCAGCTCTGATGATTGTGATGCTCTTATTACTGGATCCTGTCTCATTGCAATCAAGATAAGCTGAGTTAGAAAAATCCCTTTGTATTTCAAATGATGAGAGAACATAGATTATTTTTACAGTATGAGTAAAGAGAAGTGAGTTGTACTGTTGTAATTATGCGAGTGGTCACGTCATCAGGGCATGAACTAGCAGTGCTCCTACATTGCATCATTTGTTCTGCCATAAGTCTGCATATTTAGGTTTTTCTCCATCATACTTATTCACTGGAGGCAAGATGCAGAAAGAGAGCCAGACAGGTACCAAATCAAAATCGTAGAATCATAGAATCACAGAATTCTTTGGGCTGGAAGGGACCTTAAGGATCATCAAGTTCCAACTCCCCTGCCATGGACAGGGACACCTTCCACTATACCAGGCTACTCAGTGGCCCATCCAGCCTGGTCTTGAATACCTCCAGGGATGGGAAGTCCACAGTCTGTCTGAGAAACCTGTTCCAGTGCCTCACCACCTCCATAGTTAAGAATTTCTTTGTGATATCTAATCTAAACCAACCAGCCTTAACCATTCCCCCTTGTCCTATCGATACATGCCCTTCTGAAAAGTCTCTCTACAGCCTACTTTTAAACTTCCTTTATGTGACCTTTCAGAAAAGAACCAATATAATTTGTTTTCACACCCTTACTTGCCTTGTGGTAAATTGTTCCTGTGAGACTGATAATTTTCTAGGCAATTCTTATCAAGCACAAATAAATCAACCTCTCGTTACGCAAGATATCTTGTGGCAGACAAGTGCCTGTAAGTAGACATGAACATGCAGTACCAGTGAAGATATCTGTGTGTCAAGGAAGTCTCTGTACTCAAAACAATTGTGTTTCTTTCAAGTAAACAGTAGTATAAACATAATTACAAACTAGAGACTTTACTTCAAAGTTACTATGACATTCTTAAGGAAAAGTACGATTTCTCTGTCACACTGTTTAAAGATCATTCAGTGATTGGTTTGATTCTGTCTGAATCAACAGACTATTTGCCCACAAGCCAGAATTTTTGGGGGGCTTTTTTTTCTTTTTAATTTGTTTCTTCTTTCCTTTTTTCATACCACATTCAGCCTTCTGCTTCTAAAAGATATATCAGTCCTCTCTTTGACTACAGTTACATGAAACTGTTGGATATTTCATTGTCTTTAACTACAGAATCATGACATGAAGGTCACCGAGCAGAAATAATATCAGAGTATTGTACTGAAGAAGAAAATACTTGGAAGATACCAAGTGCAATTGGGTATTTTAGTGTTGGCTCATCTCCATCAGCAGTTCTCCATTCATCAGTGAAATTTTAATCTGCTGTAAAGTTATAAATGAGTCTTGGGAAGATAAAGAACTATTTTTAGAAGTTTATCTTTTCTGAAAGAAAGATCAGGACATAGCAGGTCAAAAACATTGTAGCAGAGACTGCCCATAAAATGGAACATCAGTCAAAGGCCAAAATAATATTTGAAAGCAAAATATTTCTATTATTTAGAGACGCTTGTGTTAAATATGATAAAATTGAACTGTTTATAGAAGATGCTGGATTCTCTCCAAGCAGAATCTGGCTGCACCAATTCAGTGTTGTGTTTTTCAGAGACTAGGATTTTTTTTTTTTTAATAGCAGCCATAAATGAGAAAAGAAAAGGGGAGCATAAAGGAGAATGTACTTCTAGGTGCTACCCAGATTACCACATGGTTAAATGACTGGGGGTGAGGTTTGGAAGTGTGGCTGACCAGTTGAAGGGCATCAAACCACACCACCATCCACATGCGCTGCTCTGCAATTCTCCACACGCCCTCCACACATTCCAGTTTCATACTACAGCAGCGCAGAGGGTTTGAGCTGAAAATGTGGGATGGTAAGCTGTTTTGTAAGGAAGTCTGGTCATCTGCATGCTCCCAATGGTGGGGGGAAGCTTATTTCAAAAATGGCACTACCGCCCACACACAGCCTTCAGAATTCCTCCAAGATGGTGCCCCAGCTCTTTGGTACAATTTGCACTGCAGGGGAAGGGGGTGTTAATATTATGCCAGTCTAAGTTCTTCGATCCAGCTCACTGCCAGCTCAGACAAATGCCAGAGCATGTGCAGGAGCGAGGAGAGGGCAGTAGGAGGGAGCCACCCCTCTCTTCAGCAACAGCTGACAAGGGCTAACACAGATGTACTGCTTATCTCCACCCTCAGATTCTCCACTGAGAACTGAATCCCTCTTCTGATCACACAAGTGAGTCTTTAAAGATTTCATGAGTTGATTCCAGGTATCACCCATGGCTAAATCAGCAAGCAACACCTGCTCCTCTTAACAGGTTTTACTGATGACTTCAAAATCCATGCAAACTTTTCGTGTTCTGACTTGACCTTTCATTTTCAGTACATTGCCTGTCATTTTCTTCTCTCTGCCCCTCTGATTTCAAGGCTCATATGATCTAAAAGACTTCAATAAGTTAGTTTAGCAAGTCAACACCTTGCTATTACTCTTAATTTACTTTAAATTTCTTCCTGTTCGTCCTTGCAAGTCTAGAAGGGAGGGGAAAAGTAGCTCAAACATGTGGTCTTAAATATTTCCCAGCTGAAAAAATACAGTTAACCAGCATGAGGCTAATGGGCTGATGTACAAACTGATGATCCACACCAGTTCCCCTGCAGCCAAATAACATCCTCTGGCCTGTATACAGCAGCTGATTTTACCCTGGATGTTTTAGTTTCTCTTTTTCCTGTGTTTCCAATCTCTCAGTACAGAGCTCTAATGTTACTTCAGATTCTCTTAGCCCATTAACTGAATGATGCAGCAGCAGGGTCCCTGGCCTGTAGAATCCTGTGTTTTTTTATTTCTCTGCAGCCAATAGTCAGCAATTCATTATTTACCTTGCCCTTTCCTTAATGATGTCCTCGGTGAACATCATTCAAAACAGACAATATAATGATTTAAACTACTGCTGTAGGTTGAGTAGCTTGTTCATTTTGTTGTAGTTGTTCTTATCTAAATAGCCCTTTCTAACAGAATACATATGACATTCTGTCTTTTGAAAGATCTTTAACTCAGAAAAACTGCTAAAAATGAAAGTTAATAACCAGTATTATTTGTGCATACCAATAATATGACACTGTCTAAGTATTCCTTTGGTATTGTTTCCTCTTATATTTTTTAATTTTTTTTTTTTAAATCTGTTTTCATCTTGGTTTTGGTATTTGAGGAATTTGGATAAGAAAAATTAAATGTAAAAGAGACAAGAATGTTGGAGTATTTTAACTTGCTTTCCTGACTTATAAAGAGTAACTGTGTCCTTGGACAATGGACAAACTGTCAAGATGCAAGAGAACTCTTGGGAATTAATACAGAATTAAAATCTATGGGAAATTAGTGTAGAGATGGAGAAAAACCCAATTCTCTCCTACAATGCTGATCAACTTACAAGATCCCTCTGTAAATGAAGTCCATAAGAGTAAAGTTAGATATTTCTGATTTGCAACTAAAAGAAAGAAAGAGAAGTAAAGAAAGTGTATGTTCTTTAAAGCACAATTCTCAAATGTCTTCAAATTAGAAAAAACTTAAGTGGTATCAATGTCATTTAACTGATGTAGAAGCAAGAGTAAAATGATTTCCTGAAGATATTTTGGACTAATATAGAATAAAAATGACGTAGCTATTTTAAAAGATACAGTTTAATTATGATGAACAAAAATCTTTCCATAGATTTTTTAGATTAGTTTTTAGACAGAAGTGATTTGCAACTGGTGGCTTACAACACCCTCTTGAATCTGTAAGGTAGTTCTAAAAAGTCAAAAAAATGCAGCTCAGAAAAGAAAACATATTTCAGCAGCCTAAATTCTTAAGGATTTTGACATAGCAAAGAGTTGAAAACCATCACAAAGTGTTAGTGCTATTAATTCTTACTTCTACCTGTCAACATGAGAAAATTTCCAGCCTCCCCACCAGCTGAACTGGTCGATTTCAAATCAGGGCTATGTACTGAACCTTAATCAGTGGAGAAGTGGAAGACTTAAGAGGAAATAATTTGAACTCAGAACTGAGTTTTTCAAGGCTTTTTTTTTTTTTTTTCTTTTAATTGATGACCTGGCTGTCAGAGTTTAAATGCTCAATAGCTGTGATATTTATTATCCAAGTGGCTATGATCAGAATTTTGTCACTCAAACTTTCTTGGTATCAGCTGTCGTAGGATAACATGTTTGAAATACCACTTAGTAAATCACTGATAATGTCAATGTAATTGCTGAGAGCTAACACACAGCATAATTCTTTTCCCATTGAAGCTGATGGCAAGAGTACTATTGATGGTGGTGGTGCAGAACTGAATCTGCTAACCAGAAAAGTGTTTTCTTCTCCCTAATTGCACAGAAAGAATCAATAACTTTCTAAAAACTCAGTCTTTAAATGAGCTTATATTTATAAATGGTAGCATACTAAAAATTTCATAATTGAGGTTTTTTGGTAGATAATGCCGCTGTGACTATTTCAATATGCTTTATTTGTGAGTCAGATGTTAATATATTTATAAGTAGATGGATATATAAGAGCTCTTCATACATCTCTATTCCATCTATTTCTTTTTGCCCAAAGTTTAACTGCTCTGTGTTCAGTGCTAGCATTGTTTTTAGTATTTAATATTTTTTTTGCCATAATCAATTAGGTGATATCAATGGAGTAGTTTTATTTTGCCTTTTGGGGTTTAATTTTTAACTGGCCATTTTCTCATATAAGTACTAAATTGCCAAAACTTTCTATAAAAACACTTCCTTCCCCACTCGCCACCTACCACCCCGCCCCAAATGCTTAAATGGCAGGATTTCTCATGTTCTGGGCAGATTGTCTGGCAGAGAGACACTGCTATCACGGAGATGTGAGAGATTCAGAGTTGTCTTTTTGTTCTGTACAATTTGGAACAGAGTCTTAAAGGTGGGCCTTCCACAGCTGGAAGATGCTGAGGTGCAGACTCAGGCTTTGTCTGTCCCAATACATGTGATGAGTTTATTTGTTGGGTGATCAGCTATCCTCCAGATTTATATCTCTGTCTGATGTATGATTACCTAAAATGTTCAGAAAGGTCTTAGTTTTATTCCACTGCTGAGCAAAAATCAAAATTCCAAGAGAGTTTAATGACACAGTAGCAGTTTCTATAATTACTGTAAGCAGAGGTTAACTGAATGCTGAAGGTTTCTGCAATTATGCTTCAGAATTACCATTTTCACTACTGTTCATTATGTTTGGATCTCTTAATAAAATTTAACTATTAAAATTCCTTTAAAACTGAATTTTGCAATTCTGATTTATAGAAAATGTCTTTATAGTTGCCAGCTAGTGTGAAAATTTCAAATGTTTTGGTGCATCTCAAGACCAATGTTTGTCTATTACACTCAGTCCAGAATATGTACTGATATTTTTGACAAGTATGAAAAAAATTTCACTTGGTAAAGATTTTATAAGCCAAGAAGACTGTGCACAGATGAAGGATGGGGAGAGTGGAGGAGTAACCAGCAAAATAAGTATGGTTTTATTACACCAAAAATCTTGTCTTGTTTTTTCTATTCCATGATTGGGGGGGGGGTTCATTTTTTTTTTCCCCTTCTAATTGTCTATCTGATCATCACATCTACTTTCTAAATCAAATGAATGGAAGAAAGATTTTTTATCTTTTAGGAAAGGTGGCTGCTGTAGGAGGGAATTATGGCAGCAAAAGTAGCGGTCATTGATAATCAAGAACTTTTCCTTTACACTGTCATTGCAGTCAAAGGTTAGTGCAAACTGCTCTGCAGATAAACTATAGGTATCATTTTGAGTTTTATTTTTCTCCTCTGAGGGCTATCCAGATAAAGTGTTTGCGGACTTGCAGGGTTATTATTACATTTTCCTGCTGCTTTTGAACTTCCATGTGGCATTTGACTCTTTTGACCATCAGCTATAATTGCACTCTTTTTCTTATTTTATAAAATTTATTGCTTTGATCTCTGATGTCTTCAGTGCCATCTGATATCCCTCAGGGATGTATTCTGGGATCTACAGTATCTCTTTGTTACATGTATGGTGGTTAGAATCACTGGTGGTCTCAGTCCAAGTAGCTGAGATGGGAGACAAATAGCTCTTGGCTGTGTTTATAACTCTTTGAAGACCTTGTTATAACATCTAAAGTGCTGCCAGATTGTCCTTCTATTATCAAGGTTTACATGGTGCTAATTTTCTTAAGTGTAATGCTGAAAGGATGGTATGTAAGTGGAATAATTTCAGCTGGAAGTAGGGCCTCTTAGAGGTCTTTTCTGTTCCTTGTGTTTTAGCTTTTCCTCTTTCTAGGCTTGCAGTCTCATGAGAATGTCTCAACTTTGGCTGAGATTCTAGACCACTTTGAAAAGACAGTGTAATCTAGGAGAAATATACACCTGGCTTAAATTTCCAGCGAGATATACTTTTCATGCAGTGATAGAAAATGGAAGTTGCTTAACTGGGATCATTCATTTCTGTACCCCAGACTCCTCTCTTAGTGAAATAGTCCAGGATCCCAAGATGTACCACTTCTAGGTAGTGCACTCAGCTTCCTAAACTTTAAGGGTAAAACAAAGAACAAAGCATAGTTTCAGGGAGAAAGGAAAGGAAGTATGCAATGCTGCCTCATAACCCATTCCTTAGCTAAATGCTAACACAGAGAGAAAACTTTGAGGCCACTGGGAATTTTTCCATGTCATCTGCTCAGACATCCTTGGGATAATGGGAGACCTCTTTTCTTCAGGTGGTGACTGGTAGGTAAGTTATGTTCGACTTTACTCATAGGCGGTGGCTGAAATGGGAAGCTGGGCTGCTCTTGATGCATTTCCTAGGATGTGAGAGAGGAGGTGAAGCAGGTTCAACATCTGCTTCATTTGAGGAGCCTCTTCATACCTGTGGTGACTATTTACACTCTTTTGGCCATGTCTCTACCCGAATTCTAATTCTTCAACATGACCTTTTTGTTCTGAAACCTGTGGTTCCCAAATAATTTGGATCGATAGAATTCTGCCAGTCTTCAAGATATCACAGAAACTGGTGTGTATAACTTCGAATTGCCAGTGCTATGCATTTAATATTTAACAAGTTTCTGTAGACTAATTTCATGTTCTGCAAGAGAGCTTGGTTCATAAAAGAGTGGTGTTGTAAGAGGAAAGAGGGTGGCAGAATTCTTTTGCACTTTTCCCTTACACATGCACATACTGGCACTCATGCGTATACATATGCAATTGCTCACTCTTATTTCTGCTGAAAAAAAGAGGCATGGATTTTCTTTAGCTTTGCTGCAAAAATGGGTTAACACTCCATTTTCACACAAGATTTTCTCTTTTCATCATGAAACTAAGAATAAGGGGTAAATCTTTGCTTTAAATGTGGCTATGGGCCACTGAATTTCTTCCTCCTAAGGAAGCAGAATAAAATATTTTTTTTTAAAAAAAAGAGCATTTAATTATTTTTTAAAGAAAAAATATTTAGTATGTCTGAGAACTTTGCTTTCAGTAAATTTTGGGCTTGTTTTTTTGGTGGTGTGGACTTCCTTTCTTAAAAATACAATATTATACCTTTGTATTAGATTTTCTAAGTGTATTAATGCTGATAAACAAGCCCAGATTTTACAGAATGATTAGACTGAATTATGACTGGATAACAGTTCAAGTGTCTGGCACAATATTGTTAGATAACTTACAATGATAAAATTAAAATTTGCTTTTAATTCATGTCTGAATATATACAGTAACAGCAGATACAGGACAAACTTAAAAACAAAACAGAAGACTTTTTCCTGTCCTATATACTCCAGCCAATAAAGGTGACTACTAAAGGTCACTAATTTTAATTATCTTTAAAAAAATGAAATTATGGAATGCTCAAAGAAATAGCCAGTCTTAGTGAATGCTGGTCTTGGAGTAGAGAGAGCTTCCTTTTATTCCTGCATTGGTATTATTCCTTCTTTGATGTTATTTCTTTATGCCTCTGGGTTTCCTTGTTTTCTCTGTTTATTCAGAGTGCATGAGATTCACAGCACAGACCTGTTCAGCTTTACTGTGTGTATTCACGTCTTACAAAAATGCAAATAAATAATTCCCATACTGCTTTGAGTAACACTTTCATGGTAAGTTTTTGTTATTTTGTTCTGGAGTTTTTTTTGATTGGTTTGTTCTTTTTTTGAACAGGGAGATAGCCATTTTCACCCACGCTTTTAAAAGTCCCAGTGCTGTATGGTTGTGTTTCATGACAAAGGCTTCCAGTTGATACACTAGTAGCAATAATAATAATAATTCTTTTTTTCTCTTTGTTTCTATGGTTTCAGAACAAAACTAAACTCACAGAAAAGTAAGTGGTCAACTTAAGATCACTTTCATCCTTGTAATGCTAGGAAAAAGCTTATGTTAAGCACTTTATGTTATGCACATTGTAATTGTGCATGCTCCTGCATGTTGTGTATAGAGTATAACACAAAAATAGAAGAATGAGGTTTAGGCTACTAAATACTAAATACTTTTTAGAAATAATACTATCTTAAACCTGTGTTTCCCTCAATTTTAGAAGGGAAAGAAAAAATACTTCAAAGAGAAATCTGCAAATGACTGAAAACTAGCCAGATGAAGTGGGGAAAAAAAGAGTTGAAGGCTGTAGGACATAGTCTGTGTTCTTAGCCAAAAGTATTACCAAGGATAAAACAAAAGGTAGACAAAAATCAGGCCCAGATATTCAAAGGAAAATTATCAGATTGGAGATGACAGAGGGATACAGGCACTGAGGTAAAATTTTAATGGAGTTCCAGAGTGGCATTTTCCAGATACTGTTTCTTTACTTTTAGTGAAAAAAGTTGAAGGAATAGAAGGAAGGATCACATAAACAAGTGCAACTGCACTAGACTGTCACCAAATAAACCTGTTTTTTTTTATTCAATCCACATTTTTCCTGACCTTTACAAAAGGAAATGAATTTTCAGATTTTACCACAATAAAATCCTGCCTAAGATATTTTTGCTTAAAGATTAAGATCAGGTAGAGGGTAGGGGGGAAGGCTGGGGGTGGAAAGGGAGGTGACCTTAGAAGCTATGAAGTAAGTGCAGCAATCCTTGCAGTGCAAACATCATCTACAATGCCAGGTGAGGTCACCTTGGAAAAGAAATACAGCACAGATTAGACATGACAGAGGCTGGGGATACTCTTTGATGAAGGGCTGGTAACAACTTCCTGTGGTTTCAAATATTCTGGGCATCACATGCAAGAGAGATTACCATTTAAAGATCCCCCTCTCCAACTCCCACAAATTCAGGGTATCTTCTGGACTTTATAAATCCGTAGTTACTCCTAGTCTATGCTGCCCTCTCCTGCTCAGACACACAGTTGCAGACGTTACCCTTGCATTTGCAGTCATATGTTTATACAGTACTGTGTTTTTTTCATATAATTTAATATAGGAAGCATTTAGAGATGTTGGCACAGAACAACTTTTTTTATGCATTTGCTAGCATTTTGTCCAATCGACCTTTGAATGTGCTAACTAACAGGCTTTCTATCATTTGTAGCTTAGACCTCAATGGATCTTTCTGTAAGAACACTTTTCTGTATCCTGCAGTTAATCTCATTATTTCCCGTGTTGCTAAGTCTCATTTTTCTTTGTTTTTTAAATATTTAGGTGTTGCTATTGTCTTCTACTGCCTTAGCCAAGCTTAGATATACTTAACTCTCTTATTTAAAAAAACCCCTCAAACTATTTCTTGCATGTTCTTGACTTGTTTTCCTGTTTCTTTTAGAGTACATGGCTGTGTCAGTGATGAGGTACCCAGATCTGAACACTGCACTCTGCAGTGACATGAACAACTGAAGACTGCCTCTTCTGTGAAACCAAATTTTATGCACCCTCCTACACTACTTATTGCCTACAATTTTTTATAATTTTTAACTGAATTGAGACAATGAGTATTCACCCTTCCAATCACTACTTAAAATGACCATAGTGCTGAATAACTTTGTAATGTTGAGTGCCTTCTCACAAAAAGCTATTCAACAACCTAATCATTGTTGTGTGGCATTGCTTTCTACATCAGTTACCCACTTTTCTTTAAACCGGGCAGTTCTCTTGTCTAGAATAAAAGAAACTAATTTTTCACTTATGCTGCAAGAGTTATAGCCTCAAGCAGAATCATCACAGAACCACAGAATATCCTGAGCTGGGAGGGACCCACAAGTCCAACTCCTGGCCCTACACAGGACAACCTCAAAAATAACACTATGTGGCTGAGTGTTGTCCAAACACTTCTTGAACTCTATCAGGCTTGGTGCTGTGACCACTTCCCTGGGAGGCCTGTTCTAGTGCCCAACAGCTGAAGAACCTTTTCCTAATTTGCAACCTAAACCTCCCCTAGCATGGCTCCATGCCATTCTCTCACTGCTTACCAGAGAGAAGAGGTCTGCACCTGCCCCTCCATTTCCCTCATAATGAAGCTTTGTTGCCGTTCTTTAGGCACTCTCTAATAGCTTCATATCTTTCTTATATTGTGGTGCCCAAAACTGCACACAGGACTCAAGGTGAGGTCTTCCCAGTGCAGAGTAGAGCAGGACAATCATATCCCTCAGCTGGCTGTACCTTTCTTGCATTCTCTTCAGCAGTTCATTTTTGGGATACTAGAAAATAAGCAATTCACTGTATTTTGTAAAATGCACATTCCATTACTGCATCTAAATCTGTGCACTGTATTGCTTCTGTGTCATGATCTTCCACTGATGTATGATTCGGCTAAAACTAAGTGAAATAAATTAACTCAGGAATGATTGGAGTGTGTTTTCAGACACTTCTGCTACTGCACTATTTCACACACACCCCCCAAGGTTTTGAAAGAGCAGCTTTTCACTCTACACTGTTTACTTGTGCCCTCTCAAAGATCTTCTTTGGGATTCTCTCAGATCTTTTGTTAGTGAAGAGCAGAAACCCCTAACACAGGCTAAACCTTATTGCTTTGTCCCACCTATGTATTGTCTCTCAGAGCTTGGCCCCACAAAGTCCTGAACCTTCTGGAGACTGTCTGGAGAGGGAATTATTTTTGCCTCAGATGGGACTGCTCTCCTGAACTGAAGTTGAGCATTTTCTTAAGCTCTTTTGCAGAGCCTGGATATCACAAGGGCAGTAAATGAAAAGTACTTAATACTGCAGTTCCCTGGGGCTTGCAAGGTGTTTCAGTGTCTCCTCTGAAGTACTGCACACTCTTCACTCCCACTTTCAGCTCTCACTGCTCGCTTCTCTGAATTCACTAAGATAGCCTGTGTGCACAAGATGAACAGTATTTAACCCTCAGAGTATTCCAGGTCTTCTTCACTGGACAACAGGTGCTTCCAGCAGTTTTTAGCTCATTTTTGTTGCTATTTTTTATAATTTTCCAGAAGGAGGGGGCCAGTCCATGTTTCAGATGTAGTCATTTTCTGTGGGCTGAGTAGCAGACATGGATAGATGACACTAGCATGGTTGCTAGCAGGTGGCCATTTGTTCAGACTGTGCTTGACTATGTTCAGGGCCAAGTAAAGGAATCAGATTCTGGGGTATTGTGCAGTTTTCTAAATCACCTCTCCAGCATTGAAAATCCCAGCCAAAGTCCTTCAGTGGTGTTTATTTTTTGCATATATTTAGTTAAGAAAAGGAGCCTTTCAGTGCAGATAAAACTGGCCATTCTTTAGAAGCCAGCGCTTTTTTGTTATATTTATTCATTTATCAATGCTGTGAAAGTTTCATGTGCTCCAGCCATTGATTTCAGGAGCCAATGCTATTTTTCCTGTTTATTATAATTTATTGTCTCATTGTTGCCGGTAGTTTGCACTTAGCTGAGTTTCCCACACAATATACAGGAAACATCTCTATAGCATCAGGCTTCCTCAGATTGATTCCCACAGGGGCTGGGAGGGACAAACCACTCCCGGGTGCTTTGTGATGTGGCTGCAGAGAGTCATGTTAAATCCACCATTTGGAGACTTCCTTCCTTACACCGACGGTAGCACATGCGGTAGCCAAATCAGGTCTGCTCCCACCACATGCTTTCCCACATCACCTTTGGGAAAATTTTACCTTTGTGTGAGCTTTCACAATTGTATTACTTTCTTTTCAAGCACTTTACACATTTGTTACCAGTCTCCAGTGAAAAAGTGCATCTCCAAGGGTGTCTATTTGTATTAGAGCAAAGCTAATGAAATTATTCACTTAAGTTATTTTATTTCAATTTACCTTTCCTCACTGTTGATTAACTGATGATTTGCAAATATTGACTGATGTATTAAGTTGTCTAGGTGGAGGTGCTGTGGGTAGTAAAGAGGGCCAGTATACATACGTTCCTTCGAAAACATTCCTTAAATAATACCCTCAAGGGTCTCCTGGGAAAGCTGGGAAATTAAATGAACATTGTCTGTGCTTCCCTCATGAGCAACACTTCCCTATTAACAAACAATGAGTTCAAGGGTTTAGAATAGAGACAACTTTATTGGGAGTGAGGGAACAGCTGAGGGAAAGTTCAATATGGAATTAACTTTACAAAGTCAGTGATTCATAAATCAATTCTATTAAACTATGTCATCACCCTTTCCTGCTGCCTTCCCTCTTTACTCCTTTCTCCTTTGTCACCCCCTCCACCTCACCTCCTCACTCTCCCGGATGTGTTGCACAATAGTCATGAGCCTACTCTCCTCCCTTGGTCCTGGTGGTTAGTCACTGCTCTACCTCAGCACACACTGCTCATGGGGTTTTTTTTGGGGGGGAGGGGTTGGTCTTTTTTTTTTTTTTAAGTAAAAGTTGACTAAATCAGATTTTGGCTATTTCCAGTTCTTGACCTTACAAGTCACACTGTGTTTGTCATTTACAAAGAATTAGGTGTTGGGAAAGCTGCTGTTGGTACTCTTGGCTGGAGCAACATCAGCTCTGCTGAACATGCTGCAGTTGTCCTGGTGCTTTTGATGGTTTTCCGAGGTTTTGGCTAGAAGCACTGCAAACGTTGCACAAGCTGACATATAAGAAATTGTACTGAAACACAAGAAAACATTTTGTTATCATGAGGTTGTTCAAACACTGGAACAGATTGCCCAGAGAGATTGTAGAGTCTCCATCCGTGAAGATATTAAAAGTCTAACTGAAAATGGCCCTGAGCAACTCTGAGCAGGTGGGTAGGACTCCACAATCTCTGGAAGCTGCTTCCCACTTCTACCATGCTGTGATTCTGTAAAAAGTACAGTGTTGTCCATTGTCAGCCAAGACACTTGCAATATCAGTTCCAGAGCAACAAATACTATTTCATATGGATCAAATAAATTTAAAAATGCAGTAGTGTGTTCCTTTTAAAAGTGATTGCCAGAAGAATATATCTGGAAATATTTTGAGACCTTACATGCTTATGTGGGTAGTAGAAACTTTGGCAAAGTTCATGGTTAAATGTTATAAATTAAGAGGTTAAATTGTAGTGTTCATGCCAGACTCATGACTGCTCAATACAAATTCTTTCTAAATGAAAGTTAACTGAGGTTTTTTTTATTATTTGTTAATAATTCCCTGTTGCCAAAAACCAACAGAGCACAGCTTTGCATTTTCACATTCCTTCTCCTGTAGAAGTCAGACTATTGTTTTGTCTAATATATATGTGGCTCCCATGACAAGAACACCACTAAGCATAGGTCTCCCTCTGTAAAACCCCAGGTATTTAGTAGCTCCTTGTCAGTCTGAAGAAGAAATTGTTTTCTAAGTTCTCACTTCAAAGCACAACAAGGACCACCTTCAGGATGCCTCATGTGTTGGAATTAATTTTAGCTGACCATACCAGAGATATAAGTTTAATTGACCAATGCTCTTTTTAATATCTTCTTGTTTATTGGCATATATTTGTATGTGTGTTTTAAAATAAAACAAAACCAGTTAATTCTGTTTGTCTAGCAACCCCTAGAAGTGGTTGCATTTCTTTTCTGTCAGGAAATTTAGTGAAAATGTATATCACGGGAAGATTACCATCTCAAGAAATAGAAAGCTGAACGAGTATTTTTTTCCTCCTGGGACCTTCTGCAGGTTTCCAAATATATTGACCAAGGTGCTTGGTGCTCCATCATTGCTTTTTGTCTTGGCATCCAGTTTGCTCTTTTATTCATTGGCAATTACCTGCTGCTCAGAGGTGCAGCTAAGCATCTCTAAGAAACGTGCTTCTTTTGCTGACTGTCTTCCCGTTTGTTCTTCTGCTCATCTTTGTTACTTTGTTTGTTTTCTTCCCTCCTACTCTCTCTTTTAACTTATAATATCTCTTGTTTTAGGGAGGTTATGCACATGTAAAGTGATTATTTTTCTCTGACTCTTCCTTGTCTTTTGTCTTGATTCAAAAGTTGCATATTTGGATCATTCTCCTTTTCAGGTGGAACCTTCTATAATTACCTGACTGTGTTTAACATTATGGGACTAGCAGCAAGGTCATTAGCTATTACTAATCATAAGGGCAATCCCTATAAAATTTCTAAATGTCCTGAAAATGTAGAGAAAAGTTAGAATATCTGGAATCTAAAGCACTTTTTATTTTTTTTTTCTCCTGTAAGTTCTGTTAAGTTCACAAAATACTTTTCTGTACTTTGCAAGGCTGAGGTGACTGGATGAAACTGCTCAGATGCCTGAGGCAACAGACTGAGTTGTCTGGAATGATAATAATTATTCAAAGGATAATTATCCAAATGACCCAGATTTCTTCCTTGCTGTATCTTGACAAATTACTACGCAGTGACATCTCTGCTGTCTGTGATTCTGTGGGCAGACACATTTGGATACCCATATAGGTAAGCTATATATATCAACAATGACTATAAGGCATATCAGGAGTTAGGTGTCTAAATTACAGTGTCTTTAGTGTAGTTTTCAACCTTATTAGTACTGTGTCTTGCTTTTTCTTTCTATCGTATTTCATTGTACAAATTCATCTTTGTATTATGCAAATTCAGAATATGCAAGCTATTTGCAACCAGCTGTTGCCAATTTACCCAAATTAATTTTATTTTGTCTAAGTGTTTGTCTTGAACCATGTGCAGACCAGGATCATACTGATAGTTTGTTTAGCTTACAGAGTTTATAGCTGCAGGCTTAGAGTTTAGGTGAGATGAAATATGATTTATACTGGAAACCTGCCCAGTGGCATCCCCTTGCCTCCCTGATCTCTCCGATTGTGGTATGGGAAGCTTTCCATCTAAGTTGGCCTTTCATGGTGACTTCTGCTAAACAGATTAGACTTCAAAAACAGCAGTACTATACCAAAGGAAATTATGACCGGTAGAAATTATGACCTCTTTTATCTATTTCTGGGCCTTAGTACGTTCAGCCTTCCTTTATATTCTGTGTTTTGAGAACCCTTCACTAGTAATCCTTTGGTCTTACTTGGATTTTTAATTTTTTTCTTTATCTGTTAGTTTGTTTGTTTTATAGACAACTTATTGTTTCCTCTTCCTCTTTGCCACCTTACCATGAATTCATCTTCCACTTTTGCTGCTACAGCTGTAGAAGTACACATGCTCAGAACAGTGTTTCTGACTCTAAGAACAGTGGTGTGCCTTGTGAGACTAGCCTCCTTGTCTCTGTTTTGTGTGTTGATGATTTATATTATTTCCACCTCTTACACTTATCTTAAACCCTCTAACGGAAAAGAAATAGACTTAAAGGATGGAAGAGAAAAACTGAAAAGCAGCAGTTGCTGTAGAAACAGCAATACAGCAAAGTTTGGCTAAAAAGTAAATATACAGAAAAATCTTAAGCAAAAGGATGAGCAGATTTGTGAAATATGAGGGATGTGTCATGACTCTTCTGATGTGGTACTACTTGGCCTAGGAGTCTCTCTTCCATATGATCATAGGTCAGAGAGAGAAAATCCATAACAGTCATCTCACATGTTGTTCAGTTCTCTTCAGTATCTTTTTCTCTTCAGAACAATATAATAAAAGAGAAAAGCCCTCTTCTGTCTCTGCAACAAACCTGATGCCATTAGAATGCACTGTTAAACACTAAAAGAAAGAAGCTCAAAAGGAAACAGGGAAGACCTAGTATTTCTTTTAGTACCTGGCAGAAGAACAGCTTAGGCTGATGCTTTCAAAAGTCCAAAGTTTTCAAGAGGAGCACATCTGTGACCTCCCAGCTTTCTGTGTTGGTAGAGTATCCCTTGCAGAATACATTCCAGTGCTTGTGGAATTTTGATGAAGCACCACTTTGCACAAGATATTGCCAGCACACTTTTATCCCAACTGTTGCACTTGGAATTAAGTGCTGTGGATATAAGGAGCATGTGCATTGCTAGTTATTCCAGTCTGCAGCTCATATTGATTTTGATTCCCCACCTTTCTGGCTCCAAAACCTCCTAACCAGTTAAATAGTGTAAAGAAAATGAGAAACTCTGAATGGTCTATACACTTTGAAAAACTTCATTAGTTTGACCATAATATTATGATTGACATAGCTGCACTCTTTTTATTTGAAACTGGCCTGTATCCAGCTGGTTAGGAGAAGAAGCAGCAAGAACTACTAATTTATCTGTATAAACCCCATTGACTACTAGGAGAGACTTCCCTGATTTGGACTCTTATGTTGCTCATCATTTCGTCTGCCAGCTGTCTCTGAAAATAATACAGTATAGGATTTCACTGCTACAAAGATAAGGTGATAAATGAACACATGAAAAACTGCACACAAGGCAGGAGGACATTTTTAATAGTATATAAATAAGAAAGAAATGTAGGACAAAAGGAAATGACCTCAAGATGTGCCGAAGGAGGTTTTGTTTGGATATGGGGAAAAATTTCTTCATTAAAAGGGTTGTCAAATTTTGGAACTGGCTGACCAGGGAAGTGGTGGTGTCACCATCCCTAGGGGTATTTAAAGGATGTGTAGATGTGGTGCTCAGGGACATGGTTTAGTGGTGGACTTGGCAGAGCTGATTTAATGGCTGGACTCCTGATTCTACCCATTCAAGATAAATGAGTCTGTGATTTAATGATTCTGTGAAATCAAAGTTGAGGAAGCAGAAGGATGCAGAGATTCTGTACAAGTGGCTGTGATATTGTGTTTCTGCAGAGCAATGAGCACCTGCAAGTGCTCTAACAGCATCAGAATTTGGCGTTGGTGGTCATTTTGGATTGAACCTTAACATTGTCATTGTATAGAGTGTATCACAGTAAACCAGAAGGTAGAATGCCTGAAACACAAAGTAAAATGAGTTGAGGTAATTTGAACTAAATCTTCAAAGTATTTCTATGCACAGCATTGAATTTATTTGGAAAATATATCATGTCTATAAGACAACATAACTCTTCTCCCTCCCCACCAATAAAGCCTGGTTTAGCCTTAGAATTTTGGAAAAGATTAAAAAGAAAGACCTATTTATCCCCAACAGATAAGTTCCTAAAATAGAAGATCTCTCATAAGCACCAAAGGAAAATTGCTGTAATCACTAAATCTTACTGTAAAGTCCCCTGTGCACCACAAAATACCAATATTTGTTTCAAAATCATTGTCATGTAACCTGTGATTGTGGACACCCACAGAGGATCTCCATTTATTTTCTGTATAAATACATGCTTCATATAAATTAGCATATCTCTTGCAGACAGAACTTGTCATTGTCAATATTCAAATAGGAGTGATTTTTCTTTACCTTTTTTTTTTTTTTAACTTGAAGTTTGCGAAAGCTTTGTCCTATATATACATGTTGCTTTCCTCTTTTTGTGAGGTTTGAGTGGAATATAGACTGTGCTAGAACTTCTGAAGAGCAGGCAGTCTCCAAAGAACATGTAAAATCAAAATCAGTAATGACCTCAAGAAATTAACCTACAAATAGTAAGTAAAAATGTCATTTTATACTAGTATATCTGTCTTAAAACAGATGCTGCACAGATGTTTGTATTTGTTTCAGTGGAACAGGAGTCTTCTAAGATTTATGTTAAGAAGTAGTTGTTAGGCTCAATAGTTAATTGGGAACACTGAAAACCTTCTTCGATCCCTGAGTGCTTGATGTAGGTCAAATTAAGAAAAAGAAATATACCTATTTCTGTGAATGACATTTGTAGTTCCTTAAGTCAGGACATCAAAGAGACTAAATCAGAGCTATCATTGGGCACACCACGTTACCACTAGATTAGACAACACTCTTTGCTCTCAGCTGGCCATGTCCAAGTCAGTCTTCAGACTCCGCCAGGGTAGGTAAGCATGGGATTTGTGAAAATGGAATTATGTGATAGGAGAATGAGAATAATAAGAATCTTGGGGTTGAAAGACCAGCCTCTGGATCTTCAGCCTTCAGGTTGTTTTGAGGAGGAGTCATGAGGAGGTACTCAGCAAATTCCCTTTACAAATAAGATCAATACAAGATTCCACTTCTAGATATCACTAGTGGCCCTACTTTCTTCAAGGCAGTCAAGGCATTATTTTCCCACCAAAAAAAAAGGAGATGTGCTGAAAACTGAATGCTGTAGATGAAACATCACAGATACCTGTTGAAAATTCCTCTCCACAAGGAACAGATGGTTGCATGAGAGAATTTGTATTTGTGCCAGTAGAATCACTCCAAACACCCACATCGTGAAGGTCACTAAGTGCAGAATTAGCACAGACACCAGCTTCGGTATGATGGTTGCCAAGTCCTTGCTGCACCTGGCTGAAACCGAAACATAATCATCCTGGGGTGAGTCATGTTTGGTAACTATGTCCTGAGTAAACCAACCAAATACATATCAAGCTGAAATAAAACATTATTAGTTCATTAAATTACTTTTAAAAAGCAATTTAAAGTCACTGGATCAGTAGCACAAAAAGAGGATAAAGAGCCAAGGATTGGATTCCTGGAACAAACTTGCAAGCAGAACTACAATTTCTAAGTCTTAGGCTTCCTGCCAACTAGCAGAATCTCTTACATGAGGAGCTACAAGAAGCAGCTCACTTCTAGCAAGAATCACTAAACACTAGAAAACACTTGCTGGAAAGCACTTACAAGAAAATACTACTCTGAAAATAGCTCTGAAAGTAAATTTACAAGGAATTTAGGATTTTGTGAAAGGAGGAATTAAGGCTTATTATTATCAATATTAATAATTTAATTTAAATGCTTAAAAATAATGTAATTATGTCCTTTTATTGCTCATAAGCTTCTCCAAATGTCACCTGCTTCACCCTGTCCAAGAAAAATGGCCAGTGTTTCATGTTTTGAGACAAAATATCACACTGCCTTTGAGTAGAGCAGAATTTCTCCACTGTTTTTTTTTTTGATAGGGCAGGGTTTTATTTTGAGATAGCACTTTGTATATAGCTCTTTGTCAACAGTTTTCCAAAACTGGTGTTTCTTCTGGCTTTTTTCTTTTTTTTTTTAATTTCTTGGTCCTTATGCCTGGGTCCAGTTGAAAATTATAACAATCAATTATAACCTTTTAGTAGGAACTTGAATTCTCAAGAGAATGAACTTTTCATAAGCTTCTTGGCAGATTAAGCATGAGTAGGAGGGCCCTGTCTTTTCCGAAGAATAATGCAGGTAATTACTAGATCTTTTTTGTACACTTTCCCTTTCATCTTTTATTCTGACCATGGTATTTGTTTTTCATTCTTCATTTTCATGTCGCCCCATTTTGCAGATTTGTCTGCACTAGTATTGATTGTATTTTTCTTTCTCTTCATGAATAATGCTTACTTGGCCTCACTTAATCAAATCTGTTTCTTATTTTCTGACACTAGACCCTTAAAGTTCTGAGATTCTGCATAGTTTGTTTCCTACCCTTTTTGTTCTAATTCCAAAATAATTCCTTTGTCCCTTCCTTGGAAGATGAAGCTTCTATCCTACTGTGGGGCTTTCTTCTATTCATGTTCCTCCTGCCTAGCTCTGAAACCAACCTCTTCCAGCCTAGCCAGTTTTTCCAAGTGGGGTACTTAGTCTCAGATTTGGATTCAGTATTACTGTTACAAATTTCTCTGGCAACTTTCACTGATGCCAGCATCTGTAAAGAAGGAAAACAAGTGTGAAGGACATTTATATCCAAAAAAGGTTTTGCTCTGGCACTAATTGGCATGTGCATTCCAGCGAAAATATTTATATATATGTTAAAAATAAGGTTGACAGAGAACATACAAATTGCAGCTAAATAGTCTAGAGTTTTCTCCCCCACTCATCTTCCCAATAACCATTGTTATAAACCTCCTTTATATTTTAAATATCCCAACAAAGAGTCAGTCACTTCCTAGCATCCCCAAAATGAGCTTTGTTCTGCTCAAATCATCATGAAATAGTTTGAAGTCCTTATATCAAACGAAATAATAAACAGTAGTCTCATACTCCAGGAATCTTATTCTCCACTTCAATTATTACATTTAGTCAATGATGTAATTTAAATAAACAAAACCATATCAGGGAATTCCTGAAAGTCTTGGTTTCCACAGAGGTACTATCTAGTTGAAATTCTCTATTTCCTAGCATTCTATTGCCTGGACCATTTTGCTTAACTATATCTCCAGCCTGCTGCTCTTATAACCTTAGTTTCATTTTCTCCTCTCTCAAATTAAGTCCTGGTCCTGAAAGGTCCTCAGTACTTGTGGTGCAGTCACTTCTGCTTCCATTTGAAATCAATGGGAAAGGATGAAGAAGCTCAGCCTTTCGCACTACTGATTCTCCCTGAAAGAGAACAGCCAAAGATTTGCAATACTGGTCTTTCAAATGACTGAATGTCAACCTCATCAAATTGAAATTCAGACTTTCTTGACCTCTGGCTAATGTTGTTGACTTCATTTAACATTCCATCTTAAAAAAAAAAAAAAAGGAAAGAAATAATTCAATGCTGTCTCATTAGAGCTTCCTGGCAGCCTACCCAAAGTGAACTGGGGAAAGTGAATATGTTTTGCTTTGTTTAAGCTATCTCAAACAACTTTCTTTTGGTGACCTTTTTCTAGG
Source organism: Pseudopipra pipra (assembly GCF_036250125.1). Lineage (NCBI taxonomy): Eukaryota > Metazoa > Chordata > Aves > Passeriformes > Pipridae > Pseudopipra > Pseudopipra pipra. Next base: position 82,839,728 of record NC_087550.1, read on the forward strand.
AGAATTTAATCTTTGTTCGGTCTGCTATATTGCAAGTATTAGAGTTTATTCCTGTTTCTAACACAGACTCAAAGCAAGGAAATTCAGGAAGATATATTCTGTCATTACTCCTGAAACCACATCTCTTTTCTTTGAGATTTGCCACGCTAGTAAGAGATAGGCATGAGCTAGACAGAAGGTTAAAATTTTCATTTTAAAGTTAAAATGAGAGAAATATAATGATAAATAGGCCCAGTTTCAGGCAAAGAGAAAACACAAAGAAGAAAGTAATACCCACTGATCCCATTATTAGAAAGAAGAATGTGTCACTGAGGACAGGATGCACTGCACTAACTTGACCTCTCTGGAAGTGAAATGAGTAGGTTCCTCTCTGGTCAATGAATAGGAAATATGCATCTTTGGAGGGCATATTTTAAATATTTTAAACACTTATTCTGGACTACAGAGGGAGCTTAGAGAACTGACTTAGGTTTTATACATAGGAAATCATTCAGGTGCCTAAATGTAGATATGTGTGGTGCCAGTTTTGATACTCAAAGGAATTTTCTCTGGGGTAGGTCTTTCAGATATGCTGTATCAGTTCTTTCAGTGCAAGATGTTTTAGACCGCTATAAGGAACAAAAATGTTATAGGGTAAGAAATGCTACCTAAATAAGATGCCTAAAATTTCTGAGATTGTCCCTGCATCAAAGATATAAAACTGCAGGAGTGGATGAGGATGGATGAACAAAGTGAGCTGCAATAAGACAGAAAAGGAGAAACTTCCTAGAGTACTTATCATCTAAGAAGACTATTTGTAGTTTTGCACACGTATTGGTCAGAAAGACAATATGGAAGTTTATTTTCACTTGCTAGTATGAACTAGTTGGCTTCAAAATTCAATATCCAAGTGAGACAACAAACTGGGAAAATTATGAATAAAGGAACAGGAAAACTGGAAGAAAGCTAAGACAAAAAGAAACCTTTTAAGAATCATTAAGCAAAAGTAAAGGTAAATCCTAGTGATGATTTATAGCTGCACAGCAGAACAAGAGACAGGAAAGATTTGGGATGGAGGAAGGAGGTGGTCATTAAAAGTTATCATGTGCTTTAGGACTATGACAAGTTCTCAAATGAGAGGAATAATAGTCTGCATTTGATAGTAAAAAGGCATTTTCTTCAAGAAGGAAGATTTTATGACCTTGTGCTGGACTGTTTAGCAGAACTTCAGTCAAAACTGATCTGACAATATCAAGAAAATACAAGCAAAATGATGGGACATTGAGGGATCTTTCAAAAAACTGTGAGAATGCAGATAGTACAGAATTTAATATATAAACAGGTTTGGTTTTATTTTACTGCTCTATCCTGAGAGCAAAGGCAAAAGTTGGACAATGAAATGCATCCACATCAGTAGAAGGACAGTAAAAACAGCAGATGGCAAGGACAAGTTTGAAGGAAGATTGGTAGAGAAGAGATTTCTGTCAGGGAAGTAATGACTATTCAAGGCACTATGTTAAACAGATAAGAAGTGAAAATCAGAGAAGAATCACTTTAAAAATTAAAATAAGTGCCCTGAAATTGTGACAAACTGACTGCAAAACCCTGATGCCAAACTATAAAGGGTTTTTTTTTGGCAGGAAAGTATGGTTGTTTGGCTGACTTCAAAGACAGCTGTACTGGCAACAACTGAGCTGTTTCTGGGTCAGTCACATGGGTGTTTGTAGCTCATTTCAGCATGAGTGTTCTCTCAGTTCCCTGTTTCTCTCTCACAGGTTTTCCCCAGTGTGTATTCTTTCATTCTGTTGGATATTAATGATAGCATATTTAATGAAAACACTATGCAAACACTTTATGAAACATCTGTAAATAATTTCTGTGGCTGAAATGAATAAGTTGCAATGGATATACTGTGTAAAAATTCTTTCTGATTTTTAGAAGAAAACATTGGTTCTGTCAATTCCATTCAGCTATAGGCGATGTTTAGTGAAGGAAATGCACTGAAAGCATTTATTAATGTTATGTACTATATCAGCACACAACCACATGTCCAAAATTGCTCTGCCTAAGAGCACCATGTAATCTTGAAATATGGAGAACATTTCAGAAACACAGAGGATGATAAAGGGAGGGTTTAATGATCAGTTGTGTTGTCCTCTGAAATGAATAATATAATGTTATAACATTAGTCTTGATTTATACAGAAGTCTATATAGTTTAATTATCCTAATTTTACACATCCAGGAAACAAAAAAAACCTTAGGGAAATGATTTGGAAAATACCAGAGAATCCCTGGGTGTAATCCCTACCTGAGCAGGTAAGGAGTGAGGCAGAGCCACATCCTGCAAATTCTAGGGAGCTCAAAGATTACCATGCCTTTAGTTCATCCTTCATGCATTAGGAGCAATGGCCCTACAGTGGATCAGAGGCCTCATTTTGTGGTTAGAGGACATATCGAGAAGATCAGCTATGATTCCGGAAGGATTAGTAAGTTTGCAGCTATTTTTTTAATGCTATTTCTAATCAAATATATACTTGTTTCCAAAAGGAATGAGATTTGTGCAATTAGAGTGTCTGTCTTACCAACTTACTCTCCCTAGGAACTTTTGCACCTATTAGGTGGGTTTCACTGCATTTAACATAATGATAAACCAAAATTTGTGTGGGTTTGGTTCATTTTGTATTTGTTTGGGTTTTGTGGGGGTTTTTTTGTCTGGTTGGTTGGTTGATTGGTTTGGCTTGGTTTGGTTTTTTGGCAAAATTAATTTTTGTGAAGATTTTGGAGTGATTGAGAAAGATAATTGTACATTTTGACAAGGAAGAAGCAAAGACTTTTATTGTTGATGTAGTGCCAAGAAATATAAGAAGTAACATGATGTCAGGAACAGATATATCTACTGTTTCTGATATATGTCTTCTAAGTTTGAGATTTTTGAGATTATGGAGATGTAGCTTTATCAATGCTTTCCCCTCACCACTGAATGCAAATTTTTCTGCCCAAGTATAGGTGAAAGCTCAGTTTTTTTAAAAAACCCTACTGCAAAGATCCATGTTTTCCTCATTTTGTAGTACAACCTTGTACTGGATTGTGCTTTCTAAATTGACAATCTATGTGTTAATCAATATTTATATTCATTTGTATAATGGCTGTAAAAACCCTATTCTAGTAATTATTTCAAACCCTGAATTCTGCACCCAGACTTTTTCTTTTTATCAGGCATGATTATAGAGTAGGGAACAATTTGTTTGAAAAGCTGAAAACTGAATGGAGTTTGAATAAAGATATTTAGCTACAAACATTAGTGACAAACACTAACATGCAGATCTATAGAAATCAAATCAACATGGAATTAAATTTCTGCTTGTTGGCTTTTGAAGTAAAAATGATGAAATTTGTTTTCGATTTCAGGGAGGAAAGAAATAGGACTTTTGTTGTTTCATTGTTGGGTTTTTTTTCTAAATAGAAAAGTTGAAGTCTGGTCCAACTGACTTTAAATCCATTAGAAGCTATCTAGTACTCTATAAGATTTTATATCCAAATTAATGTTTAATGATTCATAGTTTGTCAGCACTGAAGAACATATTTTCTGAACTCCAATGCGTGGATTTATATGTGACTTACAATACTGAATCATGTTGTGAGATCAATTGAGAAAGCAACTTTGTATTTGCTTTGGCTGATCATGTTTCCTCACAGAAATTGCTGTCATAACGGGTAGACAATGCTTTATGAGGATGATTTTAGTTTTAAAATCATTATTTTTATATTAGTAGTAGAGTTATCATAGTCTATGGGCCTAAGAAAGGTGAATAGGAAGAAGTAATATCTTTTATGAGATTAATAAATACATTGGAAATGCTCAGTTCCTCCCCCCCTCAAAAACAATCCCAGAACAAAACCTCCCATTCACCAGCTCTTGATACCTAAACTCTTACTGTATTGATGCCATTTTTCATGCATGGTAAAGTGTGTCATTCTAAACTCAAATCCGAAATTTAAAAAAATAATCGTAAGTACTTCAGTAGTCATTCAGTGAACAAGTGTGTTTGGAACAACAGATATTTGACACAACTTGAACTGGAGGTGACCTGGCAGTGCCAATCTGCAGATAGTATTTAGTTATATAATTTAATGGCCTTCACATTTTTCTATCTAGGTGTCTGAGGCAGGTTTCCTCTTTCATACAAATCTTGTGGTAACCTTTGCTCCCCAATGGTTTAAATCACATTCTTAAGGGATTAAACTGTTATGACAAAAGAGGAATGTTTAGATATTCTGCTTTGCAGCTAAAAATTTGTCAGATTAGAAATTGTGTATTTTATAATCTCAAGATCAAAGAAGCTTTCCATCAAAGCTTTATGTCTGCTATAATATTTTCCCAACCTTTGTTGAACCTGAATTGTTTTGGATTATCTCACATTGGGTTCACTGAGTATGCCTAGCTAAATGTGGGAAAAAGCTTCCTGCCAAACATTTTAAACATTTCACATATGTAGGGCAGAGGCGGTAAGCCACAGGTATTAGTTTACTGCAGTGGCAAAGCTTGCTTTAACAGTCTTTTTAACTCTACTTTTATACGAGATGCTTTTTGAGATTAGTATGACAGATAAAACCCCACAGGGCAACCGTTTATCTTCCATTAGGAATACCATTCACTTTCTTTAACCTAGTGACCTAAGTGCTCCTGTAAAGAGTCTCTTTTATAGAGTTTTTACATCTAAATGGATTAAGTATCATTTCTCTGCTGAGGAGAAAAAAAACACAATTCAATTTCTTTAGAAGAATGGTTTGTCAGAGCAGAACAGGTTTTGTCTTTATCCATCTTTAATTCCAGCAGTCATGATCCCCAAATACTCACAAAACAATGATCATTCAAAGTTCAAATTGTCAGTTAATTTAAAATCCACTCACCAAGCTCCTTTATTTCAGTTTCACTACATATTTGGCAAGGCAAATAGAACACCAAGAGGACAGAGGATAGAGGGTTTAGCTGTTCTCTGTGCTGTGCACTATCTTGATAGTCTTTAATGTTATTTGGCATAATCTTAGTGAAAAATGGATATTTACAGTAATAATTTTTTTCTGCTAACATTATTGAGATGTGTATATGCCTGTATATAAAACACATAATCAAAGTAAGTCTGAACAACCTCCATAAAGAAATAATCAAGGAAATTTTTTAGACATTTCCAAATTAGAATTGTCTTAGAGTTCAACACTCAGAGTGAGGTGCATTCCCCAGGTTTCAATCAGTACCTTTTGGAAAAGCCAGACAGGTTGACTTTTTAATGAATATAATGAAATGTAATATGCCCAAACATACAAAAATATTAAGTGTTTCCTTTGCATTTGCTCTGTTTGGTTTATAAAAATGTAGCAATGGTTTTGACAAGCTGTCTGGTGCTCTCACCTCTGTTTGCTTTTAGAAAGACCTGTCTATGATGAGAGATCTGGCCCTGTGCTCAGATGCTGCGCCACACCATATTTTAGACAGAGGCTCAGAAACAATTTATTTTTGGTGGCACTTGCTTGAAATAAACCATTTCTCCTATCTTTAAAATCTAAGATATAAATTTTTATCTCCAGATTTTTTTCTGCATTATTCTTGTCTAACCACTTCACTGTTATAACTAGCTATTCTCTGTTCTCTGGCATGTCTTTATTTTATTTCCTTTTTTTATGGTAAATAACCTATTTTCTTGATTGATTTAGGTACTGTGTATGTATCTGCAGGAGTTAGAAGTCATTTTAGATCCCCTGTTCCATCTGCACTATTTTAGGCCCTGATCATTTCAATTGCAATGTGAAATGGCCCAGTTACTTCACTGGAGCTCTGCAAAGGAAGAGTAACTCCAAATTGCAACTTGAAGTGCATTCCTGTTTCTGCTTATGCTCAAATTCTTTCACTTTAGTCAGATAGTCTATAAAAAGCACCGGATGTATCCTATATAGCAAAGGTTTTATTTTTAACTCTTTATTATTTAATAGAATTTGTATTGATGTACTTGAACCCCCTTATAGATATGACTACCTGTCATGCTGAAAGCATGGTACATACTTGACATTTGTTTTTCAAGGGATGTGCAGATATCATTAAAAAAGGACAATATCAGTAACTTCAGCTATTCAAGCTGAAGGTAAACTTGTAGTGTTTTCATTCTTTTTATAAAAACAATATGAAAAATACTGAGTGAAAGGATTAGAATTTTTTTGTTTTCATATTAGATGATAATGGGTAGATTCACTATATGTACACTGCTATCATATCAAATGTTAAAGAATTTTTCATCTTCCTTTCCCCTTTTTTCATCTGATATCACCTTCTTCTTCCTAGTTTACTGCTGTCTGTACTCTGACATGTTTGTGCCCAGATTCACATTTTAAAATATTTGTTTTTTGTTTTTTTTAATTCTAAGAGTGAAACTGTACTTTAGCTCTGAATTTGAATCTAAGTGTACTACTTACAGACCATCTGTACTAAATATCAATCCCCTATATCTCCTGTGCTTATGGAGTCATGATGAGACATGCATCATCTTAATGTATGTCTTCACTTACTGGGCCTATTATGTATGAGCTACAATGTTATTATTAACTAGCTAGTTTATTTCTAATTGCCAGAATCTTGTGATTTTTTTGATATATGACAAATCTCTTGGTCATAGTGTGGAAAAATACACTGAAAGGCTTTGCAAATACTTACTAATAAGGAGAAAAAATGACATTTGTCCAAGAAAGGCAAATTGTGCCAAAACGATGTAGTTGCAGTAAACACAGCCTTCCCATCTTTGTTTAACTGCAGTAGCTCTAGATCCATTCTTCCTCATGTTCAGTTTTCTTCATATGTGATTTCCACAAAATTAAAAGGGCAGTTTTCGGACTGAAGAAATTACATTAATGAATATCTTATGGAGATGAAAACATATTAATGGAACTGTGATCTGGTAGATCTTGAAGACTAAAAAAAAGAAGAATTTAGAGAAGAAAACACAACTTATGTCTGCTGGGATACTTCATCAAACTGTTTTATAGGACTGAGAAATGAGATTGTACTTGCCCATGGTCAAGGGATTTCTAAACTAGAATATTAAATGGTTGTTAGAATTAGGTTTCAAAAAGTGTTGGGTGTTTCATGCTTGAGTGACGAAAAGACAATTATTTCCCAGTGTCTCTACTGCCTCTGGGCATGATTAAATAATGGAATTGTATTCTCAGGAAGATGCAGTTTATTACTTTTAACAGCTTTTCAAGCTGAAGTCTTTATAAATAAAAAGAGCTATAATTTAAAAAAGATAAAAGCCATGTGCTATTTCATCCCTTTGAAATATGGAAGAGAAAGAAATATGTGCAGTATCTACAACCTTTAGCATGTAGCTTTCTTGAGGTGTGTATTCTTGAGGGAAAGAAAATGTGATGCTCCTATGGCCAGAGGCTCTGTTCATACTTGCTTTGTTGTTTTATGTTTCTCAGAGCAATGGATTATGCAAAAAAGATGAGTGAACTGATTGGAGTTTGATGAATTTTGATAGTGACTCCACAGGTGGAGAATAAATTAGAAACCCCCCGGCCCCCTTCCCTCTCTCCTCTCCCCTCCCCCCCTTCTCCCCACCATGTTCAGATACTTTATGTAGCTTTGCTGTTCCTGAATGTCTCCAAACCAGACTGCAGCATTTGCAAAGTCAGTCAGTCTCAGAGCACTAGCAGTATCGTGTGTCTGTATGCTGCTCATAGTCAGCTCATCGTCAAGTGTCCTTTCTGGCCACAACAGCAAATCATGGTACTGGGCTCTTGTGTTTCAGCCCATGGAAGAAGGGTTTGTGACCTTTCCTGTCTCCACAGAGACGCTGCCAGGCTGGTTGGTCTCACACACAAGTTTTGTTGTGTTGTAGGTGCACTCAACCACTGCTGAGACCATCCACCAGAAATCAGCAGCTTTCAGTTTACTAAAACTGGAATTTCCATTTAACATTCACAGTGAAGGTGTACTCTCATATGAAAAACTAGTAAAAATAGTACTGCATTTTTTAAGAAATTAATTTAATTTCTGTCATTCAGAAATAAATACTCTGGAGATTATTACTTAAAACAATTTTGTTTATGGTTACCTAGTATTTTTAATGCAGAAAAAAGCAGAGTGCTACCAAAAGGGATTGGTGCACCCTTCTCTGTGACTGGTCATTAATTTTTGTCCCTATCTCCTCTCTAGTGGCAGATTTAGCCTGTGAGCCATCATATAATGAAACCTGTTTGGAACAGTTTACCATTAGTAAATTTTCAGATGACACCAAGTTGGGGGGGGAGTGTTGATCTGGTGGAGAGTAGGAGGGCTCTGTAGAGGGACCTGGGCAGGCTGAACAGATGGGCCAAATCCAACAGTATAAGGTTCAATAGAACTACTGCTGGCTCCTGTACTTTAACCACAACAACTCTATGGAGCATTACAGGTTGGGAACAGAGTGGCTGGAGAGTGGCCAGGCAGAAAGGGACCTGGGGGTGCTGATTGACAGCAGGTTGAACATGATCCAGGAGCGTACCCAGCGGGAAAAGAAGGCCAATGATATCCTGGCCTGTATCAGGAATAGTGTGGCCAACAGGACCAGGGAAGTGATTGACCCCCTGTCCTTGGCACTGGTGAGGCTGCACATCAGTGCAGCCCAGTTCTGGGCCCCTCAACTAAGGAAGGATGTTGAGGTGTTGGAGTGTGTACAGAGAAGGGAAATGATGCTGTCAAAGGACCTGGAGCACAAGTCCTGTGAGGAGAGGCTGAGAGAGTTGGGGTTGTTTAGCCTGGAGAGGACAAGGCTCAGGGGAGACCTTATTGCTCTCTACAACTACCTGAAAGGGGGCTGTAGCCAGGTGGGGGTCAGTCTCTTCTCCCAGGCAACTAGCGATAGGACAAGAGAGCAGAGTCTTTAGCTGCCCCAGGAAAGGTTTAGGTTGAACATTAGGTAGAAATTCTCCACAGAAAGAGTGATTGAGCATTGGAATGGGTGCCCAGGGAGGTGGTGGAGCCACTGTCCCTGGAGGTGTTTAAGGAAAGACTAGATGTGGCACTTAGTGCCATGGTCTAGTCAGAAGGGTGATGTTAGGTCATAGGTTGGACTTGATGATCTCAGAGGTCTTTTCTGTGATTCTGTGAGAATAAGCTTCCTGCTCTCCCCCTACCTCCTCAAGAGTAGTTTAGCTGGATCAGTTCCTTCTCTGAGCTTCTGTGCTTTTTCAGAAACTCTGGAGCTGGCAAAGGTAGAGGGGAAAACACAGCTGAGAAGAGGGAAGAGAGAATCACATTCTTGGTGCTGGGATGTATTTGAGTATAATATAAGCTAAATTAAAATGACTGATCTGTTCTGTTGCTTTACTGCACTAAGTTAGAGTAACCATAAGGTAATATAGCTCCATTTGCATCATATCTTAAAGATTCTGTATGACTGTTATGTTCTTAGGATTTTGAATCCCTTTCAACAGGCCACAAAACCTTCTTCACAGACTACCAGTTTTCCTTTCTAGTAAGTGAGGTTAAGCTTTGTGACAGCAGCTCAAAAAGCAATACTTTTGTGTTCACTCTCCGACACATCATTATTCTGTGATATGTATCAAAGCTCCCCTCTTTTTTATCAGATTGCAGAATTGTCCCATTTGTACAACTGCTCAAAGTAAATAAATAATTGAGACAATACTAAGTGCAAATGCAATTGAAGCTATTCATTGTTTGGTCTCACATCAAGGAGAAAACATGTCAAAGGATTTGTCCAACCAGAACAAGGTGCCAAAATCCCTAGATCTAGCCTTGACATATGGTATCAAGCAGATGTACTGGATATGAAAAATCACAGCTGCCAGATAGCTGATAGCTACCTAAGAATCAGTCAGTTCTAATTTGGTATTCCTATGCTAGATAAGATCTATGTGGTGTGTCTGTGGGGAACTAAATCTCTATTTACATTAGGTTGATAAGAATGGATACCGTACCAAGTGTCTTAGGAAAGATGTATCCATTTGTGACTGCAATCCACATGACAGCTAATTATTTAAAATGAACTCTGCTATTACTGCATCAGAAAACCACATCTATAAAAGCAGGACTGTAGTGGCATCTTCTTCATGACATCCTCCGAGACTTATGAAAAGGCAATTGTACTTTGAGTTTGAATCTTACTTTAATAAGGCCCTCAACTCTGCTGTGGAGTGCAAATGATCTTTAAAGTGAGGTAAGTTGGTCAGAGTAGCAGAATATTTTAATAAAATAGGAAATAGGGTCCATGGCAACTAGGTACAGTAGGAACATCCCTGGTGACATTTCCCTTAGTCATATTTTTCCTTCATCTCTTCATATTTCTTTTTCAATGAAATTGTTCAGGTGTCAGCAAGGGTGGAATTTTGTCCCATTTATTGTATTACAAAAAGCATTGATTTTGCACTTGAAGTGATACGAGAAAAGGTCTCTTCCATTGTGACCAAACTCCTCTTGTTTCTAGCACCTGCAAGTGAAATTAGCACTGTCATGTCAGCCATAAAAAAAACCACAATCCAAAAACCCCAACCAAAATAAACAAACAAACACCCCCCACAAACCCACCAAAAAATAGAAACAACCAAAAAAAAGACAGCTATCCACCTCCAAATATATCTACTTGGAGTCCAAGAGCCCTGACATCTTCCTCAGTGCTTCCTATCTATTAATTTGCAACATTTCAGTTCTTCCGTTTCCTACATTTTACACTTGCAAAAAAAGCAACATTTCCCAGATATCTTAGAAAAAAGGAGATGAAGATAGTCTATCAGATCCAGTCTTCCTTTTAAAACTAGTGTTCTCTCTAATGTGTACATTAATTAAATAAATGCATTTTTAATTGAAACACATGAAGCTTTCAAGTCAAACTGAGTTCATGTCCTCAGGCACCCTATTAATGGAATTTTAGAGTGACAGTGCCTGCCAACCAGCTGGGTCAGGACTATGTTAATGCATCATCAAAGTTTTTTTCTGATGGCACAAGCCATTGCAGATTCATTCTAAAAGGGAAAATTCTATCTCTTCATAATTCCTAGAGAAATAACATCTCATGAGGTCTCAATAGATTCCACATGCAGCTGAGAAGATATTTGAATCAGGTTTGTCTGTTTCAAATGTTTTATTTTACGGGCTGTCAAGTTTTAACATCAGTTAATGATGTTCGTCAAGAAGTTTTGTCTTCCAAGGACAGAGGAATCATTTATTTTTCTTTTACTCCAAAAGAACTATGCACAAGTGCATCATCTACATAGAAAAATAAATAGTTTCTAGTTTCTGGGATTCATTGATGTTATTCTCAGAGGACCAAAGCATTTTCTTCATTTCTAAAAAGGAATAAGAAGAAAGCATCACAAGTAAATCTGAATAGATACACATCACAATGGGTTATCCTTATGCAAATACAAAGCATAGTCACCATCTGTAATGTCCATACCAAAAAAACCCAAACCAAACCAAACAAAAAAAAGCACAAAAGGGTGGCTAATTCCCTTGCATTGTTGACTAATGAAGCTTTCTGAGTTATGCACATGCTGCAGCTGCACATCCTTTTTGTTCTGTATTGGCTGGGGTTGCTGGAGCCGCTCTGCACCTTGTATGTGTGAGGAGCTCCCAGGGGGACTCATCTGCATTAGTAAACAAAAAAAGGCTAGAGAGTCTTATCTGGTCCAGAAGCAAACTGATGTAAGCTTATATATTTATGACCACATTCTTTCCTTCCTCAAACTAGAATGGCTTTACCCCTATGCTGTCTGTAGGAAACTCTGGCATATGTTATATGCTGAATTTTCACCTGCATCGTTTGAGAAAGCGTTAGTTGATATGGGTCAAAATTGTATCAGGAACATATTTACAGCTAAACACTCCTTGACTAATGGGCAAACCCAATACTTTATGAATAGCAACACAGACTAAGAGTGTAGCTTTCCCTCCAGGAATCACTGTACCAGAAAGATTCTCAAGGGACAAATTACCTACATACTACAAGATATGTAAACCTGAGCAAAAGCTCAGCAGCCTAAGTTCTCTCAAAATATAGTCAGAAAAGGAAGTAAGATGCTGCTCCTATGCAAAATCTATGCCATTTTATTAAGAAAAAAAAATACCCCTAGGTATAGGATAGCAGCTTCTAAACTGTTCTTCATCTGATTTTGTAAAGAAAAAAAAAAATCTGATCACTTCCTTTTCAGTGAGGTCTTTTTCAAAGGAGACATTTTCAGCCTTGCCTACTGAGTCTGGTAACACACTTATACACTAAATTAATAGTGAAGTGGTTTAACAACTTGATGCAAATCGCTAACTTTCCAGATTTCCCATCCTCTACCTTTGTGGCCTTCTGAATACTTAATATAAGAGGAACACAAAGCCTTTTGTACCGACTGTGAAAGATATATTTGCTTGGTCTGTATTACAGACCAAGTAAGAATGTGTGCTTCTTAAATGTTGGACATGTAGAGGGAAAGAGAGCTGGGGTTTTTTTGTCAAAGTCAATTTGGTTTATGAAGGAGATTTTTTCCCATGAACAGGAGATGGTTAGCATCTAAGGTAATGGATCTTTGTGGAGCAGTATGCAGGACAATCCCATTGCCTACTGCTCTCTCTCTCTGCCTATTTTGTTCATCTCTCCGAATTCGTTTTAGACTTCTGCCTTCCTTTACAGAGGACCAAGCATTAGACTGAGTTCCAAAATGACCTTTTCTGTCCTCAAAACCTTCTTCATACACCTTTTTCAATAATCTGTTAAGATACAATTACCTTTATTAATACTTGCAAATGTAAATTTTTGTTACCTTGCTGGGCAGTTGTTCAGGGAGCCATGATGTATACAATTTATAACACAGAGGTTCATAACAGGAATGAAAGAGCAGTGACACAGTTCAGATTAATCTAGTTCAGGAACACTGGCCTTTAAGTGCACACTTAGAGAGAAGGAGGAAAAGAACGAGAGTGTGTGATACTTCTTTCTAATGCTCTCTTATTCTTCAGTTGTTTTCAGCTCAGGTATTTCCCCCAACATCTGTGGTTTGTCTATTTAGTAACCTTCTCTGAACCTTTCTCTTGACTAGTTGTTTGGTTTCCCCCGACCACATATATCTCTTGTATTGACTACGTCCTTTGGCAGCTTGTTACAAAGCTTATCTGCATGTTACGTGAAAAACTACCTTTTTCTTTCCTCTTTGAATATAATTTTACTGGGTTTTTTTGCCAGCAACCACCTTTAGCACTGGAAGAGCAATGAGTAATGAGTCTCTAGCCAACACTGTAGACATTTGTCTTATGATCTTAGACCATCTCTTTTCTGAGCTGAAGTTTTGAGCCTGTTAAGTCATCCATACAAGTAGTCTTTGAACCTTGTTGACATGCACGTTTTCTGAGATTAGATGACTAGAGTACAAAATTAAAAGTCAGAGTGCATAGTAAATCTATATTCTAGAATAATATTTTCTGGTTTATTCTCTGTTTCTTTACTATTAATTCATGGTATTTGAATTCCTTTTTTGGCTGCTTCTGAATGCCAAGTTGATGCTTTTGTGAAACTATTTATCATGTCCTCAAGGTCTTGTTTCCGCAGTGTGATGAACAGATCGTAGTTCACCTTGTATATCTGAAGGCAGAGTTTTTTCCTCTGTTCACAATTCCATAGAATCATAGAATCCTAGGATGGTTTAGGTTGGAAGGGACCTTTAAAGGTCATACAGTTCTACACCCCTGCCATGGGCAGGGACACCTTTCACTAGACTGAGTTGCTCAAAGCCTCATCCAACCTAGCCTTGAACACTTTCAGGGATGGGGCATTCAGAACATCTCTGGGTAACCAGTTCCAGTGCCTCACCAGCCTCACAGTAAAAAATTCTTCCTAATACTACTCTAAACCTGACATCTTTCAGTTTAAACCCATTACTTTTCATGTAATCACTACAGGACTTGGTAAAAAACCTCTCTCTGTCTTGCTTATAAGCCTTATTTACATATTGAAAGGTTACAATAAAGTCTCCCCAGAGCCTTTTCCTCTCCATGTTGCACAACCCTAACATTTTCAGCTTTTCTGCATAGGAGAAATTTTTTCCTATTTGTATTCTTCTGACATTTTGTTATCCAGTTACTCAACCCTATCAATCTGAAATTCCTCATACTTCAGCCTTGTTCTCACAATCTTGAATAAAGTAATGTTATCAAGTGTTTTCACAGGAAACTTTTTGTTCAAATGACTTGACATAATTAATATAATAATAAAACTGTCTGATTTCAAATTTTGCAAATAATAGACAGCTAAATTTCATTAAAATTGACATCTATGAAATTATGTCATTCTAGTAAGTCATCCTACTAAAGTGAGTATAGTGATTTTTAGTTTCTGGGAAAATAACAATAAATTATTATTCAAACCCCACTAGCAAAAATGTGAGGCTTTTGGAAATATGCAGAGAACCTTGCTTTTGACTTTAGTTCCAGCAACAAAGGGATTTTATTTTTCTTTCTGTTAAAAAAATATATTTGTTGTTAACACACACATTTGTGTCAAAGTGAGTCTTCCTAAATATAACTACCAAAAAGAGATGTTCTTTGTTCACAAAAAAAAGTGCTCCTGTTGACATTAGACAAGAATCATCCATCTTGCATGGTATTGATATGTTTTTGTACCATACTCAACATGTATCAGTAAGAGATTCCAGAGAGCCCAGTCTTGTCAAGACCTAAATCTTACATTAGCACAACATTTAAATGAAGGGCTTATACATGGAGAAAGTTGTTGCCTGGGATATTGCATTTGTCATGGTTAAACAAGTGCTGCAAGCAAGGACCAGTGAGCTACAACCCCCTCCCTCTATCCAATGTCTCCTCCTTCTCCTCACCTGCCTTGACCTCATGCTTTGTATGACAGCTGCAGGAATTCAAACTGTCCTGCAAACCTTCTTTCTGCCGGCCAGCTGGCAGCGTAGGCCACGACCAGGAGTGCCAGAACCTTACAGCTGTATGTGTATTGCTGCCTACCCATCTGTAGCATATGCCACATGCCAGTCCCTGCAGTAAGCTGAGAAGATCCGTCTGAAATGAAACTCTTTTATCAGAACCTGAAAGCATCCCTTCTCACTTTCTCGCCTTACTCCTCTGATCTTTTCTACTAGTCATTTATTCTCTGCCCACTTCCTCCATGCGCTAGCAGAGAATTAATTCAAGCTCGTGGCCCACTGCTATATTTTTTTAGTGAGTATGAAAAATTCTGTGTGACCTTTTGAGTAGAAGGTGTGGCAAGTACCACTTGTCTTGAGTAAGTAATGTAAATGTAGGATTTACTGCTCCATGGGTTCAGACAAATCTGTTCAGGCAATTTACAGTTGATTTGATTTTCTTTCCCATGAGGTCAGTGCAGTGCTTACAAGTGGGTTATGAGGAAAAAAAGGTTAATTCAAAGATATGGTCAGTTCTGTCTCACTAAAATAAGTGTGTCCATCTAAGAACACGTGCATTTTCTAGACTAAGTTATTTAAAACATTTGCTTCCTTAAGTAATGGTTTTCCCCTTAAAAAGCAAAGGCAGATATTTCTTCAATTCCCAGATTTCTGAACTGCTTAAAATAGAGATGGCAAAAAACCAACATGCTTAGTAATGTGCAGTGGCACTCTGAAAGCAAACATGAACAATAAAAATATCCTTCTGCACTGTCAGATTTGACTGCTGATCACATTTGACTGGAATGTGGATTTCATTATGTGTTAAAAGATGAAACCTTCTGCCATTCCAAAAGTGCACCCCTCACCACAGGAGGAAGGAAACAGTATGCAGAGAGAATTCAGGGCAGATGTGCTTTATTATTATATTTTTTTTAATGCTAGATGAAGTTGAAAAAAGAATTGTGACAGTAGAGTAAGGGTCTTTGAGCTCTATTACTCTGACCTGTGTACATACCTCTTCTTGTTTACCCTTTTTACTCAATAGGAAAAAAGTTAAGGCTTCTGAGTTCAATGATATATTAAATTTTTATTGCTCGTAGGACATTCTTTTAAGTAGATCCTAACTTAATTTTCAAGAAAAAATCCTTTTGTTTTTCTACATTCACTTTCTTTCTTTTCTGAGTGTTGCTTGCCTTAAAACAAAACTAAAAACTAAAAACTAAACAAAACATAATAGACCAAGATGTCCAACAACAGTGCTCTTCTGAAATTCTTGATCTGCCTCTTCTCTTGGTTTTTCTCTGCTGAGGGAATCTGGATGGTGAGCCATATGTTGAAGATTTCACTTGTAAATTATAGGGCTACTCATACTGCCTAACTTCAAGTTTTTAACTTAAAAGCTCAAAATGCCCTCTTGGGGTGTCTCATTCTCACTTTTGGTTGTATAGAGAGCATGTGCTCCACTAGTGAAAGTCTACCAACTACTCCTAAACTGCCTTCCCCAAATAACAGAGTGAATCCCTTCCTTCTCCAATACTCCTATTTTTATTCACTTACCCAGTAGTACAAACTGTCATGGAAAGCCAGACTCAGGTGCTTTCTAGAGCAATAACAGTGTTGGTAGAGATTCTATTTCTCTTGGAACAAAGTTAAAATCTAAAGGCTTAAATCTGACACTTTGGTAAATGAGAATTATAGTCTTCTTCCGCCACCGCCCCCTTCAAATATTTATATTGAATATACCAAATTTGTTTGCAGAACTCTGAAAAGTTGCCATCTGGCAATCCGCTGTCTGGATTCATGGCAGAGTGTTTTGTTCCTGCCAATTTCAAGCCTTTGTTTTAAAATCTGTGCTGAAAACAACCCAATTCTCCTTCCCCTGAAGTCAGTGGCAGAACTCCCACTAGTTTCTGAGGGAGAAGGATCAAGCCCAGACAATAATGGAAGGTAATTTAAAAAAAAATCAAAGTATCATCAAAGGAATTGCACTCCTAATTCTATTTGTTGCTGCTTTGAAAACATAATGGCAAGGTTTTGCATATATCAGTCAATAGCTCTAGGCAACTTGAAACCATCTGAATTAACTACTGTACTTTTTTTTTTTTAAATAATAAATCCCCATGGGAAAAAAAAGAACAACATTTGAAACAGTGCATACAATACCGTGCTTTCTTTTCGTAAAGCTAAAAGAAGCTGCTAAGTAATTCTATTATTCATCACTCAATAAATAGAGATTTTCTGGAACAGGTTGAATTATAGGACATAAGATCATAGCCATACAGCTTAGGCTGAAATCCCATCAGATATCATAACTAAAAAGAAGGTGACTTGAGCCCCAGGGATAAAAGAGGGTGTTTAAGAAACAAGTGGTGATTCACCATGCTCTAACTCCTACAGAAATCTTTCTATTTATTTTAGGGAGAGCTGGATCACTTTTGCCTACTGTTTTCTTCACTGCCAAATTCGAATTATGCCACGTTTGTAGGTCCCTATGGCTAGACAAAGCTGAAGCCTTGATGACCTCTGATCACAGAAATGTGCATGTTAGTCCTTTCCCAGGATGAAAAGCTGGCCTCTGGGTTCTGGCCCATTTCCAGGTGAATTCCACTCTGCATCCCTGGAATTGTCCTTTATTTTAGCCATGAATAAATATATATTTAATTTTCTTTGTTTATAACTGTTGCACAGTGTTACTGGCACAAAGTAGTTGTAGTATTCTGCTCTGAGATAGCTGTGTGTAACTGGGAAGGAAAGAGATACCTGCTGAGTTCCCTTGGTTTGTAGATAGCTGCTATTATTATAAATGGTACTGATCTTTCCTTCTCTCCTGCAGATTGCCATTTTCAGCCTAAACCCAACATCACAACCCACCCCCACTCTCCCCCAGATATTATCTGAAAAGTAAATTCAGAGCAGATGTCCAGAGTACTTGCTACCAGCAATCAAGATTAATAGAACATTGAGTTACGCAGGACACAATCTACAAAGAAAAAACAGAACAAAAACACTGACTGAGATGAGAGGTGGGAAAATCACCTGCCCCAAGCTGAGTGCGAGCCTTCAGGTATGGTTGGTACATAGATCTTTTTTTTTTAAATTCTCACCCTTGCTGTACCTGCAGGACATCAGGCATTTTGGCATCACTATTATTTTAACTAATGGGCTAGTTCTGCATTTAAGTGATGGAATGTGAGCCTATTGGTTCCCCACAGGGAAAAGGAAAACACTATTTGTGTTAATATGCCAGTTAAACATCTGGAATCACTGTGGATGAAGCAAAGAAAACTTCAGTGTGAGGCTGGGAGCTGGGTTTTTGAAAAGTGAAGATCTAAATATTTGAAATTTTGCTTTCAATTGCATTTTTACTTTCATTCTCTCCCTTCTTACCACATCTATAAAATTATTTGTTTCATTTTAATACGCATAAACTGATTCTATGCAGAAATGTAACAACCAGATCCTACCATTTTATTCAGGTAGGTAGTATCATCCACTTTCTTTGTGTGTCTTTGATATAGGAAGCCATACACAGCCTAGCTGCTGGGCCATAACTGCACATTATTTGTCCCAAACTTTCTGTGTGAAAGGTGTGTAGCAAATGCAGGACATTGCACCTGACTCTAGGCTGGTTTTTACATGTGAAATCCTTGTGGGATTCCTCTGATTCTTGCAAACACAGTGATGTTTTCTCTCTGAAAGAAAAGAAAAATGTCTCAAACTGCCTTGGTGATGGAAAAGCCTAAAATAAAACTGCCAAATTTAATCCAGTCAAAGAAAAGGCAAACATCTGAGAACCACAAAGCTCGGATCTTAGTGCAAAGCTGGGTATATTTGGACAAGGGTTTATATTCTTTCCCATTTTTTCTCAGGATATAAGGATATCTCGAAGTATAGGAATGGCAGTAATGTTACCGATATAAGATTAAAAAAAAGAGTTTTGTTCCCACTGCATGCTAGCTCTTACAGCAGCTTGGATGTAAGCTTTCATTTCCTGTGGCACTAGGAAATGTGTATGTTCTGTGGGGATCAGCAAGCAGAATTATTCAAGGGAGACAGTGTGCTTCAGTAGTTGCAGCAGGGAACTTTAAAAGGTCCTGGCCTGGTTTCAGCATCCTTCTGGGTCATTCTTTCACTCTGTGACCTTAGATGACTCATTTGACCTCAGTCAAACAGCTGCAAAGGCAGGTAAAGGAGCTCCACACTGCAGAGGAGGTGGAGGACCTAAACTAAGACTCCCTGGGGAAACAACTAGTGTATATTGAACTGACAGCATTTGAGATTTATGAATGTAAAAACTGTTGAAAAGTAAATCACTTCTAGTATCTGATTATGAAGTAGTGGCCATATATTCTCCTTCATGGATCATTTCAAAGTCCACATTGAGAGTATTAGCTGTTGTGCCCTTCATGTGTATGGACTTAAGCTGCCTAAATGATGATGAGTTAGCTAACAAAGATAACAAGTATTTAAAGAAGATAAATTCTCTCCCAGCTGGACTCTGATGGTCAACAAATACATAGCCTGCAACATTTTAGTACAGCTTTGCTTAAACCCAGCAACGTGACAGACCGTGCACTGTCAGGCTCAGCAGGCCTCCGGTGCATTGCCAGACAGAAGGCGGAGTGAGCCAAGTGTGTCCTCTTACCTGGGAAGAAGCCATATCCACCAGAGGATGGGCTCAGGAATGTCCTATGGAAAATCACATAGTGAAAGTCACTGCTAGCATGAATGAGCATGACTATTTGGAGGTTAATGCTGCTGTGTGTTCACTTTCCTCACCATGATTCCCCCCCTCCATTATTTAGTTTTATTCACTAAAATATTCTGATATAGTTACAGCCAAATATCCAATAAATATTAATTCTTCGCAAAAAGACATCCATTTTCAGCCCTTAGTGCTGCCTCATGTCCTATGAAGGACAACTGGCAATTGCTAGAATGAGATGTAAAATATTTAAAAATAATTTTAAATTGATCTCAATTGTTCCTTAAATTGGATATTGTGAGAATCTTTATCTCAGCTGACACAGGACATTGCTAGGAAAAGATTGTGTAACATTTGTATGGTGTCTCGAGTGTAAACTCCCAGTGATAGAGCTGGAACATTCAAATTATATTTTGAAAATGTAACATCATTACTGTATACTTAGTTCAGGCAAGCCTGACAGAGTTCAAGAAGCATTTGGATGATACTCTCAGGTACATGATGTAACACTTGGGAATGGTCCTGTGCAGGGCCAGGAGTTGGACTCAATGATCCTTGTGCATGCCTTTCAACTCAGCATATTCTGGGATTCTGTGATACTGAGAGCTTCATAAGGTTTGCCGTGAACTCTTTTTTCCCCTTCCCCACTTCCTCACCCCCACTTCCCATTCCTTCATTCCTCTCTTCCTTTCCCCTTCCTCTTTCCTCTCTTCCTTTTCCTTTCCCTTCTTTTCTTCTTCCTCTTCCCTCTTCCCCTTTACCTTTCCCTCTCCAGCTCCCTTTTGTTTTTATCCTCTCCTTCCCCCACCACACTCACACTTTCTTTTTGTTTTCTTTTCAAAGAGGGAGGATGGGTGATGAAGAAATGTATGCAATTTTTTTCTCTTGGTCTTTATTTTCTCAGGTAGGTTTCTTCTTTCCTGATCTGATTTCAGTCAGAGATCACAACATGAATCACTGGTTCTCATTTGGGATTTCTAGTCTAAAAGAAACCCACAAAACCAAACTTCAAATGCAAATTTAGATTTGGGTTATGAAAGTCCAAATATTGGAAAATCTACAGAAGTTTAATTTGTTCTAAGCTATGAGTTAAAGGCACTGTTTAAAAATTCTGGGAATCTTTAAATGTGATTACTGCACAAATAGAATTTTTGTCAGATTTTAATTCCATGTGTCTTTAGGCTTTTATTGTTTATCTTACCTTTAAAATTATATCCACACACAGCATAAACTTCTCAGTGTTTTACATGGGGAAAATCTTGAGTTGGCATATTTTTCTTTGTTACTTAGTTTAATGAATTAGTTTTCTTGTTTGTTCATTTTATGACTACTTCTTATAAAATTAAACCTTAAGTTGTTTTTTCTGACAACAGAGGACAACCTGATTGATGGAATTTACCTTCTGTGAAATCAAACAATGGTTTAATCCTGGAGGGGAAGCCTGTGATGTATTATTACACACCTTAACACAAACACCTTTTTATCACATGGTGAAAGATTTTCACGGTTCATGTACTGAATTTTACAAAATGCATAGGTGTAAATTTCTCTAGAGGAGCTGTGTAAAAATACTGTAGAAATTGCAGAGCAATTTAGGGGTGTGTTTTGTTACATATGAATTTGCTGGAAGGGGTAAGTATGTGCACATTTGAAATTGGATTTAGTGGGCCAAACATAAATATACATACATACCTGCATGCATACACACACACACACACACATGCACGCATATATAATTTGCTCAGATAACATGCATTTGCCCTATTTAGCATAAAACAAATGCCTATATTCCAGACACATCCTGGACTGAAGTAGTCAGAATCAGCAGTCATTTTCAAAGCTAGGACAGGATAAACAGTAGTGCACCATACTAGACTTAGCCCCCTGTTAACTTTGATCTTTGTGTGATTATGGCTACAGTACAAACAAGTAGTTATAATAAATTAACAGATCAACTGACAGTGATCTAGTTGAGCAAGACAAAACTTTTTGAGAGCCAAGAGCAACATGTCTCTTCTGGAGTGTACTACTTCAACCAGGCATCACAAAATGCAGCTTCCACGAGTCAGCAAAACAAAGAGAGACAGAAAGTGTGTCCCCTCCCAACATCAGTCACAGAGTTCAAGCTTTTTGTGTAAACAGGACATCCAGAGAAAAAGATTAAAAATGCTAATCCACATTTATTTGACAAGACCTAGATTTTATTTCTTTATTATTTTCTTCCCCCGCTGTTTTTTTTTCTCCTGGAAGGAAGAAGGCATTCTGAAACATACTTTGCTTCTCTTGTCATAATGGTTGACAATACTATCTGAAATTAATTTGATTCTTGAAATGAGATAATATTGCTTCACATGATGGAATGTTTATAAAAATATATTTTAATATGACTAATCACACTAACTTGTCATAGTTGATGTTGAACTCTTGCAGTCTCATGTGGGAACAGATGAGTAATATGTATTGCCACTAAATATGCCAAATAAAGACAATTAATTGTAAAATTTTCAGTACGGTTATGATTTTGTGGTTTGGGGAAAAAGATAATTTTGATGACATTTTTTTCTAGACGAGAAAGGTCTTTTTAGTGAGGAAGCATATAAAACTAGCATAATGCATATGTTAACATATGTAAGGGTAATGTATCAGATTTGAGAACACAGCTGTGTTGGGCAGGGCACGTCTCCAGGATGAAGGACCACCGCCTCCCTAAGATCTTGCTTTATGGTGAACTTGCCACTGGCTGCCGCATGAGAGGAGCCCCAAAGAAAAGATACAAGGACTCCCTGAAACAACATCTCAGCCTTGGCCATATTGATCACCATAACTGGTCTACTCTGGCCTCCAGTCGGGAGGCCTGGAGACACACCATTTATAACGCAGCTGTCTCCTTTGAGAACACACACAGGATCACTCTCGAGGAGAAAAGACAGCGCAGAAAGAACCGTGTCTTGCAGAATACACCATCTAAGGAGTCTTTCTGCTGTACCTTTTGCAATCGGATACGTCTGTCACATATCGGTCTCATAAGCCACCAGCGTGCCTGTAACAAATGTGGATAGAGCCTTCCCAAATCTTCGTTCGCGAAGCCTAGCCATGATGCTGAATGTATCAGATTAACTAATAAAGTTTTTAAAAAAGGACCCATTTTCAGGTACCACTAATCATAACTTATAGGAAAGAAGACCTAAAAAAAGTTTTGGGCTTATGGAAAAAGTCACTTTCCTCTAAGACTGTTGCAATTTGTGTATCTGTAAAAGTGCGATGGGGACAAGATCCACACTGAAACTGAAGGAATTACTTACCTTCCTGTAGCGAAATTAATAAACGAAAGTAATTAAAATATAAACCTTGCAAGGCAGTCACCTGAGGACATAACTGTAAGCATTTGGAAGATTTTATTAGTTTAATAGTATTTCTCATATGACTAAAACTGAGCAGTGGAGGTAGGTTAAGTCATCCTTATTAAAATCACAGAATCACAGGATATGCTGAGTTGGAAGGGACCCACAAGGATCATCAAGTTCAACTCCTGGCCCTGCACAGAACCATCCTCAAGAGTCACATCATGTGCCAGAGAATATCATCCAAATGTTTCTTGAACTCTGTCAGGCTTGGTGCTGTGACCACTTCCCCAGGGAGCCTGTTCCAGTGCCCAACCACCCTCTGGGTGAAGAACCTTTTTTCTAATATCCAAACTAAACCTCCCCTGACACAACTTCAGACCATTCCCTCAGGTCCTGTCATTGGTCACCACAGAGAAGAGATCAGTGTCTGTCCCTCCTCCTCCTCTTACTAGGAAGCTGTAGACTGCAATGAGGTCTCTTCTCCAGTTGAACAGGCCAAGTGATTTCAACTGCACAATGTTTATTGATTTTTTTGTTCAAAATATTTTCTTTTGTTTTTTAGTTATTATTGCTTGAGAAAGTAGCATTGAGTAACTTTCAGCATGTATGTAAAGAGAAATAGGAAGTTCCAAACCTAAATCGAGTAAGTATTTCCCTATAAGTTGGAATGTTTCTATGATTTTTCATTAAGACTTTTGAGGGACATAAAGTTTTCAAAAACATTGTAAAAGCATTTTTCTGAGGAAGGACCCAGGTAACAATCACAGAGCTTGCTAGGTAATAAAGGTAATAAACATCTAGGCAGACTGAAAACATCTGAGAGTTAAGATTTTCTCTGTGCACCAATTTTATTAGAATAAGGTTTGTTGATTGAGTAGTAAGTTGTACACTAATACTAAGCAGAACTGGACAAGATGCTTTTACTTGCTTTTACCTCTAATTTTAAGTAAAGAAGTACTGGCATTTCTGAATTGCAAAGAGAGTTAAGAAGTTTGTATATCTTGTAATAGCAGTTCAGTGCAATTTGCTGTACAATGGCTGTAGCAGTTAGGGAGGGCAGTAGTTTGTAGCAGCCCTAGGTTGAGCCTAGCTGAAAGCATCAGTGTTTATCAGATGAAAAAATGTCTCAGAGTTTATGGGCAGCCTCTGCACATGAGAGGTGTCTGATTGAAAGGCACAGTACTCTATTTTCTTCTAGTTGCCCTATGGTGCGCGGTCCCATATTGAATTTGCCTACAGAAGAGATTTTGAAATTGCTTCCTCAATGCCTACATCCCTTATGATATCTCATCTTGTCTCAGCTCATCTCATCTCATCTGAGCTCATCTTATGCTTTCAAATGAGAAACTTGTTTTCCAACCCCTACAGCTGATTAAAAAAAAAAAAGAAATGAAAATATTGAAAATAAAACTAGTGTAATACTACTCACTGGCAAATATGTATGTCTGAAGACGATCCACATGCTTAAAATTTTATAAATTACTATGTGGAGGGTTAAAGGCACATCCTGTACCTTGTAAGATACGTCCAGAATACTACTGTTCCCAGGATATCACTCTCATGCAAAAAGAGCCTTCAGCCTCATGGCTGTGTCTCTGATGGGAACTACAGACATAATTGTTCTCAGCTGCATTAAAAATAGTACCCAAGTATTTGTCTTGTCATAAGGTTTTAATTTACATATATGCAAGAATACAATTTTGTCATAATTTATTTCCAAAATTAATAGTTAATTCTCTCTTTATGTTTATTGTTATCACTTCTAAATTAGTTTTCTTTCTGAAAGCTAGGAGAGCTTTAGAAACATATTATTTTGTATTTATCTTCATTGTTTTATTGCTTTTGGCTTCAACTATAAGCAGAAATGGTTTGGGAAATATATGCACGTGTATGCATACACATACAGACATGTATTTCTATATTTGTATTGGTCATTGAGCCATTTTGCATAAAAGGTTTCTGTAAATAAAATGCCCTTGATAGTGACTCAGGAGTTTGAATGGTCTGAAGTTTTGACCTGAGTTTCGGTTTTTCCTGAAACATGTTCTTATGAAGATCATCAAAGCTGCAACAGATCACTTCTCTTATTATTCAAATCAACAAACTGAAGAAGTCTGAGTTTCTGATAAGTGCATATTTTTGAAATTCTGAATAATATTGTTGTAGCTGTTGGTAATAATCTGTGCTTTTCTAGTACTCTTTCTAGTATTTCTAGTACTCTTTCTAGTACTCTAGTACTCTTATTCTGCATCTGCAAATAAGATTTACAGAAATGTAAATCTTGCACGTATTATAAACAACAACGAATCAATTCTCACTGTGTCTTGCAAAGTCAATTAGGTTCTATCCATTTTCTATATGTAGGGTATATCTTACTATATTTTCTTAGTAAAATTATTTCAATAATATAATTTTCCTACTGAGTGTTTTAAAAATAAAAAAGGCCTAATATCCCCAGTGAACTCTCTAGATCTGTGAATTCCTATTCTTTGTAATAGAATAGCATTATGAAGCACAAAAAAGCCTTTACAATTATATGAAAAACTTTTAGAAAAGTTTTTGTTAGTTGTTTTTAATAATAAAATGATTTTGTTGACTTTCTATAAAGACATTTTGACATGAAAAATAATTTAGTGACAAAAATGTAATTTTGATTAAAATCAAGTTTTATCAGAGGTTGCAAGGGGCAATTTCCTGATTAAGCTGGGAACATTTTGTTTTTCAAAAGCTGCAAGCAGACTGTTTAATTGACTCTTTGTTTAACCTTTTCTACTCCTTTCAAATATATTGTTCTCAGCGGAGAACAAGGAGAAAATGACAGAATGTAAGATAGGGTACTCACTAACTAGACCTCCAGCAAATACTTTGCAGCCACTAACAAATGATATTTAAAGAAAAATAGAGTCCTACTGATATCATTAAGTCTGTAGAATTGTTTTTATAAGGCTACGTATCTATGTCCTATCAATTGTCCCAAGAATATTTCTACAACGAAAAACATGAAGTGTTAGAATTTGTCTTGAGAAAACAACCAGCTTTTTAAACATGTCATTGTGTTTTCAGTATAGCTGCATATTCTAATTACCTGAGCTACTAGTTATCAGCTTCTAAGGGAAAGTTTATTCTAAAATCAGTAAGAAAATTTGCATATATTGCGGGAAAGCAGAAAAAATTGTGATCTGAAAAGTGTATTTATCTAGTTAAAGTTTGATGTAACTCTTAATGGAAAATTATTTCACAGTCATAGGATTTGGTAAAGAGCTATTTTGAATAATTAATTAAATAGTTATTAGATTAGACAAAAAACCTGACTCATTATCAGCCAAAAACTGCATTTCAACAGCTGTTGTTTTACTTGTACTTCTAAAAAGATTTTCTGTTCTCAAACAAATTTGAGAATGGGAATATATATAAATAATGCAGGTGTTCATAAACTTATATTTTAAAATTGAATAAATATAAGGTGGATATAACTATTCATGGAAGCAAAGTATCAGGAAATGAAGGACTGTTATTCTGGGCCTAGAATTAAATTCGTTGATTGTCCAGGTCAAATTTCTGTGTATCCATGCCTCACTTACACCTTCTCTAATATAGTTTTTATTTCTGTATTTTGAAATTCAGTCAGATCCACTGGGATATTGAATGATACTGTGTAAACCCTGAGCCTAATGTTGTATAAAGACAGTGAAGGAAGTTTTAAGGCAAGCCACAAGCATTTCAAAGTCTGTGAAACTGTAAGGCCGTATATTTGTTTCATTTTTTTAAAAGTTATTTTGATTTTGTTTTACCATGAATACAAATATTGAACGTAAAACACTCCTCAAGCTATATCTGGATATCCAGTAGTTAAATTTCTTGGCTGACGATGAAGATGGTTGTTGAGAGACAGAACAGAAGTGGCATGGGTGCACAGCCTTTAATATTCTTGTAATAAGGCAGTCACAGATCTAATCTTGTTGCTGATTACAGTTTGAAGGGGCTTGCCCAAGAACACTAGAAACAGGAACTGCCTGGAAACTTCCTAATGAGACATTTCCTTAATCAGAATATCTATGAGTTGTGACGAGTAAAAGCCTTCCATTTGGACGCATTCTCCCATGAAGAGGAGAATTTATGTTGACAAGAAACACTAACTACACTGTAGCCAAGTGACCCAGGAGCTCTCTTGGGATGTTCACTCCCTACTTTGCTTCTGTTTGCAACACTTTTCATTGTAGAACAGTAACCATATCTCTTGGCCTACTCTAATCTCTCTCAAAAACATCCATTGGTGCTTTTTATAAATGATAGTAACTCAGACAAAATCCACCTGTTCAAGCTGGTGGTTTACATTGGAAGTGGGGACATTAGGTAATTCTAAGTTTTAAATGAAGACCCCAATCACTGGGCCACTGATTTTGTCTGGGAATATCTCTCTTTCTTGCGTGTCTCTGGGACTGCACATGGAAAACTAATAAAAAATTTGAAATGCAGAATCAAATACTAAATTCATCACCAGCTCTAATAAGAACTTGCTTTTCAATAGAAGTTTTGAAGTCTTTAAAGCACAAGGGAAACTAACATGATCAGCAGGAAACACTTTGCTTCTTGAAAGGTGTTCGATTTGCAGCTACACAGATTTCCAGCTGGAATGTCTCTGATAATAATTAATTTCCCCCTACAGCACTGTTGTCATTCCCTTGCTGGGAAGAGCACTACAAAGCCTGGCTCTGCTGTAGAATCTGGGAACAAAGACAAGACACTCCCACTTCTCACTGCCTCTTTCTCAAAACTAAACTCAGGTGGAAATTTCACTCCCTGTGTATTGCTTTGATTAATGAGATGATATCAGGTTCAGGGCTAAATACATTGTAGTGTTCATAAAATGTTCGATTTACTGGAACTCTTGTTCTCTTGATGATTAATACGAGTGCAATGGGCTGCCATTCCCAATTGTTTTGTCACATCTTTGCTACAGAAACAGAGCTTGTGTTAGAACTGAGACTCACTTTAATTATTGAATTAATACAATTTCATGGTTGATATGCTTCTTTCTCACCTCTGGGCTTTATATTTACTGGTCTGCTGTGATCTTTTTCCCTATTGGTGCAAGTAAAAATTAATATATTTGCTTGTTGCTCATGCATTACTATGCATAACAATCTAAAATTAAATTTTATCCAAACAAACAGTCTTGCAACAAAACTTTTCCCTTCAGTTACTTATAAATTTAAAAATAAGCAAGACATCTTTCTTTTCACAGTCACAGGCATACATTTCTTGCATATCTTGCATATTCAGGCATATCTTGCAGGATACTCAGATTAAAACTATCTATTTCAGTTTTATGTTCATTTCTTGAAAACTGTGTCCCAGATTACTGAGGCATAGGAAATGTGAACCTGGGCCCTGACTTGGCTCTGAACATCAGTGTGCTATAACCTCTTCAACCAAAGTAGAAGCCAAAGCTTAGATTGCAGAGTATTAAACTATTCAGAATGTTTAAATATCCAGAATATTTAAACCTTCATCTGGCAGAGTTCCCCATCAGCTGCAGTAAAAGAAATTGCAGGGAAGGGGTGGTTGTTCTTGTCTTTTTAAAATTATGCCCCTCTTTTCAAAGCCCTCATAGTTTGACAGGCTGAGACTTAGCAGAGAGAAACGTATGCTAGATATGTGACAGCTTATCACTTCCTTGCACCCTGTCACCTTCAAGCCAAATAATCTCCTATCATGGGATAAACTTGTCCAAGAAGGCAATACATTGCAGAAAAGATATATTCACAGCTATGGAAAACTGAAAATGTGTGATTATAAAAGTCTACAAATTAGCCCTAAAAATAAAGCATTGCATCAAAACCTTCTTCTTCACTACTGTTTCTTCCTTTGTTCTCATCTACTTTCTCGTTCCCTGTTGCACTGTGTTGTTATTTCATTATCATAACTTTTTTTTTCCTCAAATTGAAAAGAGATGACAATTGCATCATCAGCTGACCTGGAAGAACACGCAAATAACATAGCTATTAACATATGGAGAAAGGAAGAGTTACTGAGTAACATAATGATATAGGGAAGTAGGATATGCTCCTTTTACTAACTGGTTATTCTCATATGCAAGCATTTTTTGGAAAGACCATAAGAATCAAGAAGTCCTTTAGCTATTCTTGTCTTCCACAAATCTGTCCCCTGTAGGCCATTTAGGGTAGTAGGTGTAGTGAAGGGGTGGCCTCCTTCCACTACCCTCTTCCATTTTGAGAATCAGTTGGGCTTTTTCTCCACCCAAAACTGTTCAGTATGGTGTGATCCCATTCTGTTAGTAATGCCAGTGAAACCAAACACCTTTTTATCAAGAAAGCTATTTAGTATGTAAATACCTTCATGTTTATCTGACACCTGAAGGAAAAAAAGAGAAAGAGAGATTTATTTTGGTAGTCTCTTATTGAAAAAATTAATTCCCTCACAGTCCTTTATTCTCCAAAATTCCAAATTCAGACAGATTATATTGTGACTTTGAAAACTTTATGCTCGTTTTCTTACTACTGGAATTATTTTGCAGTTGGAAAAGTTCAGGGTTAGATGGCCTCCTCTACATCATTTATTCTGGGGAATATTTAGTTTTTGGCAGAAGTTGTATGACACTGAACTTCAGAGTTGTATGATACTGAACTTCCTCCAGGAAGAGGGATTTCACATTTGAGTAACAGTTGCCAGGTTTAGTTCAGTGTTTGTCTTGCACTTGTTGAATTTAATACAAGGGAGACACACCGCACTGTGTCAGTACAACTGAACTTTTAGTAGTCTTGTTGACGCAGGAAATCCACATTTTGTATATTCTTTCTTTCTGAGTACATATTGAAAGAACATTTTTATAAATGGATCCTATATAATAGG
Organism: Pseudopipra pipra; assembly: GCF_036250125.1. Classification (NCBI taxonomy): domain Eukaryota; kingdom Metazoa; phylum Chordata; class Aves; order Passeriformes; family Pipridae; genus Pseudopipra; species Pseudopipra pipra. The sequence continues at coordinate 82,869,532 of NC_087550.1, forward strand.
AAGTGTTTTCAGAGCCAACAAAGACCTTGGGAAAGTTAATGTTTTGCTATTATTAACTAATCAAGAAACTGTACTCCCTGCTCATTTTTCTATGCAATGAGCCATAATTATTTTGTTGTGGGGTAACTTTTAATTTTTATGGTACATTACTTGATCATGAATTTAATGGAATTTCAATGGAAGATCAGGCAGAATCCTGAGGCATAGTATTTTAAGATTTTTTAGTTGCAAGTATTTATTAAACTTTCCAGTCTATATTTTTTTTATATCACAGCAAACCAATCATATTCTAAACATTTAGATTGATGACAAGAATATTATATGCTAGAAGTTATAAAAGGCTATGATGTTATACATCTGTATATCCACACGATAACTGTTGCATTCCCAACACATAGATTTTTCTGGTAAATATTGAAAGAAACCACACACAAGTAAGAAATTAACCCAAGGAACTTCAAATCCAGCTGGAAAAGGGTTTCAGGATAGATAATGAAAAATAACCACCTTTTGGGACAAAACTATCACATCAATTGCCTCTACTTCAACTGAGAAAGCAGGTTTCTCTCCTGTCCCAATTCAAAATTTTTAGTTGAGAAATTTTATGAAACTGTCTCAAACAGACCAAGGATTTTTTCAACTGCCTGCTATTGCATTTTGTCTTTTTTTTAGCCAAGTCTGGTAAAACATCCTATCAAATCATCATTTTAAAATCCTGTGTATTTTATAGGAGGTTGTAAAATCTATCTACATACTGTCTGCATTAGGAAGAGACAGTAGGCTAAGGGAAGAGCTAATTAACCTCCATGTGGCATGTCTGCAGTATTTTGTGCAGTTCTGGGACAGAAAAAATATCAACAATCTGGACAGAGTCTGGTGAAGGGACACTTATGGACAGTGTGAGTTCCAAAGCACACAATATACAAGAGAGACTGAAGTAGTGGGGTTTGCTTAGCCTGGAGCACAGAAGCAAAAGGAGACATAAGATTGAGTCTTCCACTTAGTAAAGGAGGATTACAAAGAAGAAGCCAGCTCTTTTCAGAGGCCCATATAGAAAAGACAAGAGGTAAGTCACAAACTGTATCAAGTGAAACTCTGATTACAAATAGCTGCTGTCCAGAGGCCACCTTCTGGAGATGAATCTCCAAAGAAAAGAATGAATCTTCTTTCTCAACTATGTCTTTGTAACTCTTTTTTTTTTTTTTTTCCAACAGGAAAATTGCTTCGACCTCACACTCCTCTATAGCAAATCTGGACATAGATGACCGGTCTTGTCTCCTCGCTTTTTGTAGAGTTAGGCAGCCTTACTTTTCCCTGTTAATATAAACAAAATCTTAAATTTGTCATTTTAAGCTGATTGAAAACTCTTTATATTGCTCACCTGCAAACAACTCATCTCAAACTTTCAGTTCCTGTTACTTTTAGCATTCCATAGTGACGACAGATGACACAGTAAAACTTCAGAGGTAACAACAGGATAGAGTGCTCTGACCAAGCATGCCTGCTCTCAACCGCACCACATACAGATGCACATGCACATCCTTTGTAAGAATCTGGTGGCACATTTTCATATCTCAGAACTGCATGACAGGGAATTACAGGGCAGGGGAAGTGAGAGAAAGCTGACATGAATGACCTCACCCATGTTTTGACCACCATTGTGACTTGCTGTTCATTGGCTCTGGTAACCCCATTCTTTCTTTCAAAATAATTTGTACAGGTAGTTTGCCTTATTTCTGCAAAAAAAAATCTAAATTAATAAGTTATTGGCATATTTTCATAAGCTATTTGGATGTTAATGTGGAATTGCAGTTATGTAAAATTAAACCCTTTAAAATAGATTGAATAACAATAATAATCCTCAATAGGTTGATAGTGTTGCCTAAAAAATCTGACAGATCTATATCAGAATACAAGACATATTCCTATTTTCATCAACATTTTGTTATTCATTAAAAATTATAATGGACAATCTGTAGTGTACTTTTTGGATTTTACAGTATCATTCACCGTTTGGGTTTGTTTGTTTGGTTGCTTGTTGTTTGTTTGTGTTTTGGCATTTTTTTAATGTTTTTGGACCAGAATCTTGAGTTACTGGATGGTGAGTAGTGAAGGTTATTTCTTCTCTCTGAATTACTTTCAAAGATTTTAAAAGACTGTGTTTGTATCACTATTATCTAAACCACCAAAAACTGGAAAGAAGGATCCTAGGAGGATCCAGGAACTGATTCGGTTTGGTTACTTATGAAGTGCCAACACATCTGAACCCAAATGAATGAGCCTATAAATCAGTTCTCCTGCTGTCTAGTCATACTAGATAAGCATCTATGGACTTTAAATCTTCCAGACACATGCAATCTTGTGTTCAGGCATACAGACAAAACTTTAGTTCAAATATCCTGTTGACTTAGCTTAGTCAAGATCCGGAAACTGTTTCTCTCCCTAAATCCCCTGATTCATTTGTCATGCTCTGAGCATGACCACAGGAGCAGGTTATTCACAGGATAAATTTCATGCCCCTTTTAACTTTTTCACAGCAGCACAGTGAATGACCCAACTGGCAGATGACCTAGCTTCAGCTTCTTTGCAGTGTCAAAGAATTTTGACCTAGCATTCCCTCTCTCATCAAAATCCTACTAACCCACTAAAAAAAGAAAGTTGGATTGTCTACCTTTGAATTGATGTTGTGTCTACATGTCTACAGAAAATGTATGAAGTCTAATTCCAGCTTAGTTCTGAGGACCCTTCAATAGAAAAACTGAGGACCTACTGGCATATTGTCCTCTGTGGGCTGCTTCTAAATTTCATCCATTTATACTTTCATTTCAGATGCTCATGTGAACCAGTCACTTTGTAATTTCAGAAGACGTAAGGAAGCCTGCACACCTGGCATGAAATTCAAGTTTCCCATCTATTGACCTTGGAACCTAGAATATATTCCGTCCCATGCTTTTTAAAGAGCCCAGCTCAGTCACTGGTTCTAGCTTCTACCCTTGAGCCAGTAGGCCAGGTGACAGGTGGCAATGCAGGCTGAGGTTTCTCTGAACTCCTTCTTCCTTCTTCTTTCCCACATTTGAAATTGCATTTCAATGTCCTTCATGCACATTTTTCCATGTATTTGGGATGTAACTTTGTGCTGATGACAGCAGCAAAAATCAGTATCTTTTTCAAGGTTTCCTTATGTTCTGTTGTTATAGATATCAATTAGGTTTCTTTGAAAAGAGAATACCGGCACAAAAAAATTATTTTCTCTCCTTGTAATATTCTACATTGCACTAGTTATTGCTGAAGATATTGGTGTCTGAATTGGATTGTTCTCCTCATTACCCCACATCTCAGCTTGGTAGTGCGATGGATGCACAATCCTGTATTTATGACTTCACAGTCCCAACCACAGGAACAATCTGTAGTAGCACAAACTCCATGCTGTGGCTTTACTTAAGATCTATCTGGTAAAGCAGACAAGGACTGAAGACAAAGGTTGCTATTACAGCAGAAATAATTTGCAAAAGAGAAATGAATACCTGAAATTGTAGTAAAAAGCCACTCTAAACACTGAGAGATTATATATCTTTTTTAATTACTTTGTATAGCACTAAACCAGGGCTTATTTTAGCAACATCTCAAGGCATTGGCTGTGATGGCTTTCCATTTAATTAGGAAGAAGAAGGAAAGAAAAGGTGTGTTGTGAGGTGGAGGGAAAGCTAATCCTTGTATGAGGCTCTGCTATCTGGCCAAATTCTCAGTTTTATGTGCAGCTCATTAGCTTTAGAACATATAGTGATACCACTACATCTGGTTCATCTGCCCTGGAAGGAAAGAGAAATCAAGCTACAAAGATGAAGGAGAAAAGTGAGGTACAATTTTGTATTTTGCAACTATTGGCAGAGAGCACAAGGAATGTCCACCAGAAAGACTGGATGAAGTTGTCTCCTGTTTCCCACTGCTGACTGTAAAGGAGAGGTTGAGCTCCTCTGGAGCTGTAACTATAATTTTCCATCTGGAAAAAAAACCCCTCTGATGGGAACAGGAATATTTACACTGCTCTGAACAAAGCTTGAACTAAGACTTGCTGACTGTAGGAGTCACTACACGCCACGCTGCTGAATTCGTCAACACTCGCATTACATTTTGTTTGATCTCTACTCAAATTTCCCTATACACTGTCTGAAGAAGTTACCTTCAGATCTAGTCCAAAGTTAGCAGCTGCAGTGGCTGGCTTCCTGTGTTGCAATCCAATGGGTTGCAGTTGTCTGTACATGACTGCAACCAGATTTCAGCAACCCATAAAGGCAACAGCCATAGAAGGAAATGCTTTCTCTGCTTCCTCCTGCCAGAAGAGTTGGATGTGGCAAAAAGCTGGGATAGAAATGGTTTTTACAGCTCCTTCTCCTGTCCCCTCTCCTCCTCCCTCAACCGGTATCCTGCAGAAAAGGTGTCCCTTCTTTCCCAAGGGCATCCATGGGCACTGGGAGAGGCAGTCACTGAGAAATATGACAGCAGGATGATGTTGCCAAGTCATGAATAGGCAGGGTATGTCTCCCTCCTCCCCCTTTACGTGTTCTCAGGGCCAAGAGTTCACTTTGTCTTTGAGGAGATTCTGAGAAAGAGGAGGTAACTGCCAAGGAAGAACCAACTTGGTATGGGTGGAAGAATCTTAAGAAGAGCGTCTTCATAAACTATGCTGCACTAGTATAGACATTTTCAGAGAATATTCCTAATGTATTAAGTATTTTTGTCTCATATTCCTTCATCTATGCTCAAAATTACAAACTTTGAAGTTTTCCAAGATTTAGACACCTATAAGAAGAGCTGGTATTTGATCAAGATTTATCTTAAAGATAATTATGACTTTTAAATCTTTGTGCAGACATGACGTTCTGGGGAAGACTCCATCAGAAAGCTACAGCTATGCATAATCCTGTGACCATCGAGAGCTATCAGAATATTTCAAACTAAAATAGAAGGGGATTCACATAACACTGAGCAGTCCCTGTTTGAATCACTATTAGTAGGTTATCTAACCCCTCATAATTCTGTTGATTCCAACTTGATGACATTCTTGATTACTGTCATGCTACAAAGGCTGCTGGTATCCTACATGCTTTTGATTATAGTGAAATTATGAGCACCATAAGAATTAGCACCGAGTACAGAGGAAGCAGTTGTTGCTACCAGAAACTGATCTCAGGCACTGAAGGAAAAGAAACCATTATTTTCCCCTTGAAGCAGTACTTCTTCCTTTTACTCTCTGTACTGTGTTAATTCATTGTGTAAATACAAGTGTAAGAAGTGCTACATAAACTATATTATACTTGCTAAACCTTAAACCATGTTAAAATATCCTTGAAGCACTGCATCACAGACTGAAAGATACTTCTCCAACAACTCTCATTATTCATGGGTCATTGATATGATAGACCCTAATAGCTTCCTCAAAGACATTACAATGTGCTATATAAATGCAAGCCCTTAATCCATGGATCATTGGCATGATAAAATGCAACACTCATTCAAAACCCTTGCAGTCTATCAAGTGAATGCATAGTATTAGAGATCTTCAATTTGTGGATTATTGGCACAATTGATCATTACGCTTCCTTTGTGGCTGCTATGGTCTATCCCATTAATATATTAACATGAGCATTAATCGGTAGATTATTGATAAAAGTATTTTCATCTATTTTGTCAAATATATTTTAAGTGGCAGAGATAGTAAAAACATTAATGAAAAAACCATATTGCACTTCTATGCATACCAGTAATGAATGTTTTTAAGCATACTTTCTCATACGATTCCTCTATTAAAATTCCTAAAGTTATCAACACAGGCACTAAGGATTTGTAGTCTTAAGATTAACCTTTTAATGTTTACCGATTAGAAAAGTTCTTATTGTTGTCCAGTGGCATTCAGCTATTTCTGGCCTGCAAGTAATAAAATGGCTAAATCTCACCTCATAAACCCCCATAGCTTACATTCCTGCCTATTCCTGGTAGTATTACAATGATAGATGGTTGAGGTGGGAAACTGATGGACTAAAGAGTGGCTTGGAGTACCACACCTCTCAGGCTGCTGGGTAACGAAAGGATCCTATGTTACTTGAATTCCCAGCTGGAACACTGCTGCAATGACCTGGCTGCTTACAACCCCGTGAAAACTTGCCTTTCTCAGAAAATCAACATTTCTTAACAAAAGAAAAAATGTACTTTGCTAGAAAATGTCTCATTGCCTGTTTTCTCTCTCACTCAGTTCCCTCTGACCATGGTTTGGATAGACTCCTGGAAATGTCCAACCCATGTCAATAAGGTATGCATCTAGTACTGCTGCAGTGACTGCGGAATCTCAGCTCTCATTAAAAGATTTTCTTTTTTTAGCCTTAGTGTTTGCTAAGGAAAACTTGGAATGTGAACTGAATGCAGCAGCTTTACTTACAGCTGCTTGGAGACACAAAAGAGGAGCAGCAGATGGTGAAGCAGCAGCAGTTGCTAGAGCAAAAAGCCAGTAAGAAATCCACTTGCTCCCACATCTGCAGAAACAGGCGTGGTTCTCATTTTTTGGGGACTGGTAGGGGTGTGAAAGGCTGGTTCAGAGGAGAAATCTGCCTGAGGAATGGACATGGAAAGTGAGAAGAGATGGTTGTGGCAATAACAGCAGTGAATAAGATCAGGAGGAAAGTTTACTCAACTTTCCCTGCCTCATCACCTGTCTCAGAGACAGATATTTTCTACTATCTGACAGGGTATGTTATTTGTTATCTGAGAAGTTCTTATCTAGCCTAAAACTGCTCATCTTGTTTTTTCAAGAGATAACTTCCATTGTAGCTAAGACCTCTGATTTTGTAAAGCCTGCATCCTTTCACAGTGAAGGATTGCCACATAAAGTCTGTAGCAGCATATTTAAGATATGTGAATTCCCTTAGCCCTTTTTTTAGACTTCTATGAATAAAAAGATAGCAAAATCAATTTAAACCAGATAGGTATAATAAATAAAGGGGGTGGGGTGGTATGTGTGAAGTGGAAAGCATCTCAGATGAGAACATATATGCTTTTTTAGCTAAAAGCATGTATTTTTAGAAATCGTGACAGCCACTCAGTGGGATAGCAGTAGGTAGTTTAGGCTCCAGGCCTGACTTATGTTACAATGATCACAATCTGATGGAGATAACCTCAGTAAGTTATTATATTTGCCTTCCCTCTGTGCTTTTAGAAAAGAATATCTTAAAATTCCATTGATTTTAGGGAATGCAAACAAATTATTTTAACTAATGTGCTACTATTTACCTTGCAGCAGGGCTCAGCGTAACTCCACAAAATTACTTTCCAGCATGCATTTCCTCATCAGAATTACTCTGAAGGCAAGTATGTAGTGAGAGGTTCCTCACTGCAGGTTGCTGCCCTCTCAGATGTACTCATTCAAGTGTTTGTGTATCTGTACTCTAAAGCAGACCAGTGAAATGACCTTCAGTGTACACAGCAGTTGTTTTTCCAACCCTGCTGTTTTCACTGGTTGCATTTACAGAACAGATCATGTGGTGCTGTATAGGAAGGTACTCTGTAGTGGGAGGTGAGCTGGCTTATGCAAGGATGAGACAAGGACTCTAAAGATGGTTTTCATAGAATCATAGAATATTTGGGTTGGAAGGTACTGTAAAGATCCTCTAGTTCCAATCCCTCTGCTGTGGGCAGGGACATCTTCCACTAGCCTCATTCAACCTGGCCTTGAACACTTCCAGGGACAGGATATTACAACTTCTCTGGGCAACTTTTTCCAATGTCTCACCACACTCATAGTGAAAAATTTTGCCTTATAGCTAATCCAAATCTATCCTTTTTCAGTTTGAAGCCATTAATCCTTGTCCTATCTCTACATGGCTTCATAAAAACTCCCTCTCCAGCTCTCTTGTAGGCCCCCTTTTAGGAACTAGAAGGCTACACTAAGATCTACCTGAAGCCTTTTCTTCTCTAGGCTTCCAACTCTCTCAGCTTGCAGAGGACAGGTGCTCCAGCACTCTGATCTTTGTGGCCCCCTCTGGACTTGCTCCAACAGGTCCATGTCCTTCTTATGTTTGGGACCCCAGATCCAGATGCAGTGATCCAGGTGGGGTCTCACAAGAGCAAAGGGGTAGAATCACTTCCCTCAATATAAAGGTCACACTGCTTTTGATGCAGCTCAGTATATGATTGGCTTTCTTGGCTTCAAGCACACATTGACAAGTCATGTTGAGTTTCTCATCAACCAACACTCCCAAATCCTTCTCCTCAGGGCTGCTCTCAGTCCATTCTCCACCCAGCCTATACTTCTACTTGGGACTGACCTTGCATTTGACCTTGTTGAACTTCATGAGGTTCACATGAGCCCACCTCTCAAGGTCCCTGTGGATGGCATCCCTTCCCTCCAGTGTGTCAACTGCATCACGTGGACTGGTGTAATCTGAAAAGTTGCTGAGGATGCACTAGGTCCCACCGTCCATGTCACTGACAAAGATTTTAAACAGTGCCAGTGCCAGTCCCAGTACTGACCCCTGATGAATGCCACATATCACTGGTCTCCACTGGTTTTGTAGAGAGATAGTTCATAATGTTGGATATTATGTGGAAATTATATTCATATTAGTTGTATTAGAATAAAGCAGTGCAGCTATATTGTACTGTATATTCTTGCAAGCATATTTTGTGCTGTGTGTATGTCTGAACAACAGGGATGACTAAAAATTGTCTACTGATTTTTTTCAGAAGTAAAATCAATTATGGAATTAATGTAAAAAGACTGCATTTGTTTTCCTTGTTCCAGTGGCCTTTAGGATGTTTCTGTGAATGAAAAATTTAATAAAAATAAGTATTTAAAACCAGCTTGAAATTCCCCTTTAAATTATAGCAGTGCTGCTGGCTGTTGCGACATTAACTGCTCTCATGAAGTTGCTTAATGATATCTTGTTAGTGATGGAAGATAATGAGATGATAAGGGCAAAATTCATTGACCTTTCAAAGCTTTTGATTCACTAAATGACACTGTTAGATAAGCTAATTAAATTTTGCTTTTTCTGCTGGAATGATGGCTTGGTTCTGATCTTATTTGATTAAGAGGAAAAATCAGTAGCTGTTTCGGGCTATCATTCTGATTTATTGCTGTTACTATTGAAAGGTTCCTTAGGGCTCAAGAACTGATTTACTTCTTTTTATTTAGTCCTAAATTATCTCTACGATATTTGTGATAAGACCTAAATTCACTTACATGGTATTTGACAATACTATTTTGTACAACAATTCTGTAATATCTCTGCCTTAATATGCTTGCTTCCAAAATCACTATAATAAAAGCATTTGGAAAGACAAACTTGAGATAATGATAAAAGACTAACTTCAGCTCAGTTTCCCAGGAGACTTGTCAAGGGGAAGGAGATACTCAGCTAACAGTAAGGCTGTAATAAATTATGAGAGAATAACACGATTAGTCAGAATACTTTACTCATGGCATGCATATACAAATGCTCCAAGGTAAAAGCATTTGGGCCCTCAATTCTGCAAAACCCTTAATCATGCATTTACTTTTTGGCATTTGAGAAATTTAAATTTGGTGTTCTTTATCCTTCATTGGGAATCCAATTGGGTTTGATGAGAATTCTCATGCTCTAACTCAGCTTATATTTCTGAATCAGACTCATAGTTCACAAGAAGAAAAATAAATTATGTATATTACTAACATTACTGAAGATAATGGTGAAAAACATGAAGTCTGCTACCAGGTGTAGGTGTAATATAAAACCTTCCTGATTTGGTGACTGCCTTATGATAAATATGAGTTAGCTGACTTGCATTCACTATTTTTAGTCAGGTTATTTTATGAAGTACAATACCTCAGTCTATATAAAATATTACAAAACTAAGGATATTATACCCGTTCATCTAGCTTAATGTCTCAGACTTTTAATTTCACTAAAAACTGATACCAGGACTCACAGTCTATTTTTCTTAAAATCATATTGACAGTTATTATTAGTACATCTTGTGTTAATTTGTATCAGTTACGTTTAAATAGATTCCCCTCCCCACCCCCCCCACTGGAACTGGGATGCTGCCAGAGTGACTGAACTCTAGCTGGTCAGGAAATTTCAAAGAGATTAGTGCTACATTAGGATTCTTCTAGTCCTTTGGAATTTCCTGAATTTATTATTAAAAATGACACCCCATAAACCAGCAGTTTTCTGGAAGCCCAAATGAAACCCAGTTTAGGTGAGAAGTTAGGGCTCAGAGCCTGGAAGTTTTGCAATGGGTTTACAAAACCTCCAGACAGCCACAGGCACCACAATTTCGTTTGTCTGACTCTGAAGCAGACTCTGAAGTAGACTTGCTCGCCCCATTCAGAGCCAGGAACAATTCAACATCAGCTAAGGTGCTGTGCAGTCTATAAAGAACACTACAGGATCCTGTAAGTACCTTTCAGATGAGATCTCTACAAAAAAATATTTGCTTGCAAAATTGCAGAACAGAAAGCTCCAAAATCCACAGGAGCCATAAAAATCTATGAGAGGGATATAAACAGTGAAAGGCTTATGGGTACACATAAGACATAGTAGCATTTTGCAGTAGATAGCTGACTTCTGTAGCAAAGATAGGAAAGAGTGATTCATATGCAAGATCAGAGAAGACAAGCTGATGCAGGGACTCTGTGTTGTGGAGGCAAACAAAGTGGAGGCTCCTGATTCTTTCCAGAAGTCAGGATTCCCTGGTTTCACAATGTTTCAGATTAGAGAAAAGAGACAGAGGTGTAAGCAAGCAGATTTTATTATTTTGATTTTCCTATCTGCCAAATTCCAAGTAAATAGAAGATGGGTTTCAATACTCAAAAAGAGAAAATAATGAAAAGGTAAGGGACACTGTCTACTAGCAAGTAGGGTTGCACAAGTAAGAGCAAACTCAGAATTGAAATAATTGGTGCTGAGGACCCAATGTTCTAGTGGTACATATTTAAGAAGTTTTGTTTCTTTGGACTAGCCTAGTTGTGCCCATAGACTGACCAGACAAAGACTATCAAGTGAGCTCCTGGAGTACTACTTCTGGTTCAGTTTTGTCTAGTAGAAATACAGTTTCACATGCCCTATATTGCCCCTCAGTACAAACTCAGGCAAGAGATGTGAGGATGATGGGGAAATTTTCTTTAAAAGCCTGGTTCATATCAAAAGAGCAACATACCCAAAACATCTAGAATGCTTAAAGTGGGGAATGCTGAAGTGTTTTTCAGGTTCAGGGACTTGAAATACCTGGTGAATTTTGACGTAGATCACCATGACTAGTGATGGTTACCAAGAGAAGAAACTCAGATTCCCTAACTACTATTGTCTAAAATAAACCCTATTTTGTTATCTGACTTGTGAAACATCATCAGTGATTTTGGATAGTTTTGATTGTGCTCTACAAGCTGCGATTAAGTATAGAGATTGTTATCGGTGGCATCTTTCAGATCAAGCAAGGGATGTTTAAGGTCTAAAGAATTTTCTAATTTGCTTTTGAACACTCAAACATGTAAGTACAGTCCTTCTAAACATTCTTTCGGAACCTATAACAATGTGTTGCAATCAGAGTTTAAATAAATAATGAGGCTGTGATTTCTTGATGTCTATGACAGATTGTAGTGTGCAGAACATTGTTATGAAGCTACTTTGAAAGGTTAAGAAGATTATTTTCAAAGTCAGGTAGGGCAAAATTTTACCATTATTCCAGTGAATTTAGGTGATATATGCTTGTTATTTTCTGGTTTCTTATAGGAAAACACAATTATGTCTGTATTATTGAACTGGGTACGGCTGGTTGACATTCGCAGGCTCTGGAATTTTAGTGTCTGTATACTTAAATTTTTTATATGAGTCTTGGCCTTGTTGTGGCTCATGCCAATAGGCATTCTCCTAAACAAATCTCCAACAAAAGTTTTGACTTATCACTAGGTAGAGGCCTAATGTGCCATTAGGCACATTCCTGGTGTGGACACCCTGTTTCGGACAGCAAGTAATCTAATAGTATGGATGCAGCTGTTCTGTTCCACTTGGCCTCATTGCGAGACTGGAGCCCTGAGTACACTCAGTCTACTAGTTTAGGTATAACCATATGGACAGAGTTTTGGAGAACATTGCAGATTAAATCTAATGTATTTTCTACATGACATACAGGACCTTGAAGCAGATTCTGTGTATGACTCTCATAAGATGCCATGGTGCTTATTAAAACGTAGCGTTATGAAGTACACTCTCCAAAACAGATCTGGGGACAGTTAGAGAGCTGTCTGTCCCTCTTTCACATCTCCAAGAATGTGAATGTTGCACCATGCAGTGCTAAATGGCATGGCTACTGAAATACAATACTGAGCTTCTCAGACAAAAAATGCTACAAGCCCACGGGGTAAGAGGAAATATTACTTTACAGTTCAACCAGTTACAAATTGGATGACTTAAACATAGAACACTAGTTTTGAAGAATTTGAACAAATTAATGCATAATGCTGCAAATTATCTATGCCCAGAATGCCTATTGGCTTCCCACAGAGATCGGAATGTGGCAGATTTATAGAAATAGTTAGTAGACAGTTTGATTATTCAATAAGCAAAACTGTGTAAGGCACATTTTTTTATATAAAGTCATGTCTGCTTTATTCTTCAAACTTCTCTTTTCCTGTTTCCAATTTCATTTCCCAGTCATGTAGAACAATGTGGTGTAACCCAAAAAGGAGACTAAGTAAAATGAAAAAGGGCTGCATACACTGTAGCATGCAAAATGCAGCCTGACAGTGGTGCTGAATGCTAATGAGTAATTATTTGGTCTCACCCCAATCAGACTTGATCAGATAATTAATTCAGAGGCTGACCATATGACCTGAATTTCTGAAGGCAATTGCTGCATAATGTCTTTTTTTCGGTGTGTGAACAGGTGGTTGGCAAAATGCATTCATTTTAAACAAAATAAATTCCATTCATATAATTTTTTCAAAAGCTTAACATAATAATGTGCACTTACAAAAATCTATAATTGTAGGTTAATAACATTTTGGACCCAAACAGCCTTTTTTCAAGATCACTGTCCATTTATAGGTTTCTTGTATTAGTTATTAAGTACAGTAAAATTACCAAATAGTTGCTTAGAACCTCCGGGTTATCTCAAATTCCCACCACCAAGTATGTATTTATTAACTACAGTGCTATTCAAGCAGAAATTTGCAAATTCACTTTGGCTAACTCTCAAAAAGTAGATTCTTCCTACATATGGAAAAGTAAATGAGTAATGGACTGTGTATGACTTTAAGTATTAAATTTTTGCTCCTCTGTTTTTCGTTTTTGCTTTGAATTTTTTTTAAATTCCTGTGAGACAATGATGGATAAGTGCTACTGGAGAGAGAAAACAGATTTTGTTTCCCTTGCATATGTACCTAAATATTCTCACTCCATGAATATACACAAATGTGGAATAAAAACAAATGTAGTCTCTGAGGAAAGCACATTCCTTCTCTGATGAAATCACACAGATATGCTACGTGAGGATCTGAGTGCCTTGAAGAAACAAAAATGGTATGTGGTATTATTTACAAAACTTGATATTAAAGTCTAACATCCTGGATTCTAGTTCAAGGTATCAAGAAGGTCAAGATACCATTTCTTCCTGCTTCTCACAAAGCTACAAATTCAGGAGGTAAGTCAGAAAAAGAAATTTCATTGAGTACTCTTTATGTGAATAACTAAATTAGTACTTATATGGAATTGAGGTTGTGAATCTTGTTCTTGTGGTGCCTTGAATTTGAGGCGGGAGGAGTTGAGAGTGTCTACTCTGAGTCAGAAAATATACTTGAGAAGTGGAAGAATAAGAAAACGTTTGACACAGGATCTTTAGTGCAATGGCAGAAAACTTAGCGTCAAAAGATTCATAGCGGTTTTAGTTAGATCAACTATGGCCCCATTTATGAATGTAACAGACCTTCTCTTTAGAGGGAGGACTGACTATAAATCAATAAGACAGGTTTGGAAGTGTGTTAGTTAGGAGAAGAGGGAAATGGGAAATTTGATACTCCAACTTGGAGCATCAACACTTGTGGTGGATTCCTGAACATGAGTATTCAGGAATATACTACATTAAAAATCAAAGGAAAATTGGAAAGGAAAAAAAAAAAGAAAGAAACAATGTAATGTTTAGTTAACGTGAGTGAGCAGTCATCAACATGAAAGACTCTCCAGTTGGAGAGCACTGTCCCACATATGGGATAACTTGAAAAAATGGAAGACATCTCTGGTAATGGAAGGTAGCTGGAAGACTTTGAATCACATGGGACACATATGAACTTCCTTCCTATCCTGATGTAGGCTTCTATACAGATTGTTTTGTTTTGTGGCAGGAAGATCCCTACTCAACCAAGCCAGCCTTCTGCCTCTCCTGCTTGACTTCCAACATTTGGGAATTGCCTTCTCCTGTTCCTTTAGGAGGTGATGTTTGAAAAGTAACCAGCACTTGGACCCCAGCACCTGCAAATTATTTTGCCAGGGGACTTTACTTACTAATTCCCTGAGCAGTCTGAAGTCTGCTCTCCTCATGTCCAGAGTTGAGATTTTACTGGCACTTTTCCTCTTGCCAACAGAGATTTTAAACTTGATCATTTTGTGGTTTCTGTGGCCAACATGACCACCAGTCTCAATTTTGTTCATGACATCCACTCTATTGAAAAGCAGCAGATCAAGGAGGGTACCTTTCCGAGTCAGCTCCCTTATGACCTGTTCCATAAAGTTGTCATCCAACATTTTTGGCCATTCATACACTAAAATGTGTTTTCTTGTGTTCAGATTGAATTTAATGTGCCTTAATTTGTATCATTTACCTCTTGTCCTGCCAGAAGATACTACTGAGAAGAGTCTGGCTCACACCCCTTCATCATTCCCTCTCTTTAGGTAATTGTGCTGTTCCTAATTCTTTCAGTTCCTTACTCCCAGAGAAGCTCAAGCTTGGTTTGTAAAGAGCAGCTCTACTGCATTAAGATGCAAACAGAGTTGAAAGAAATATAACTTGGTCTGAGTGGTGCTATACTAATAATTCTTGTTAGACATGAACCAATTTGCACTGCTAACATCCATTGTTCTGCTGATACAATACACAGATAATCCATCCTTAGATAACTCAGACACATTCATATTTAATCATTAGCAAGAAATGTGGCTATTGGCTGAGAATTTTGTTTTAATTGTCATTTATCTTTAGTGTGTTGTATATCAATAAACGTAAGCCCAGAAGCTAGTGTTGAATCATTTTGATCCATTGCATTAGGTAGCTTAAAAATATGACATGCTGAAATGACAAAATATCACATCTTTGTTGAAGATATGAAGTGCTTAGAATTACTTTTCATTCAGAAAGAACATATCATTTTAGAAGAGGACTTGTGGAACAGAAATAGCATGATGGAGGATAATGCAAGCAACTTTCAAGGTCATAGGCTGTCAAAGTCAACAAATTCAAACACAATCTCTAGAAGCAGGAGTTTTTGAAGTATAAATACTACAGCTTGTTCTCAGAATCTGTGTTATGTAATTCAAATCTTAGGAAAACTATCTTTTCTGTCTGAATGCATAATTTCTGTCTTTCCAATCATTTTGCGTTATACACTGTTTGAAAATGTTCAAATAAAACAAACTCCATTTTAATGCCTGGACTACCTGAGAAGGAAACCCATTTTTCACCCTGTTAATCTATGATTTTTCAAAGACAAACCAAAACTTTTTTCAAACGCCTTTTTGTCCAAGTTTGCCCAAAATTTCAGCTTTAATGACATTTCAAGTAGGATTGTGAAAATATATGGTTTTCATTGCACTTTGCCTTTTGTTATACACATACATAATAATAAAGAGATCTGTTTTATCTGAAATGGCATATGACATTAAAATTAGTATAAAAAGTTCACAATACCTTCTGTAAAAAACAAGAAACATAAATTTCAATGAAATTATTTTCTTACCAACAGCAAGCTAAATGTACTTTCCTCATACAGAGTATCTCTACTAGCATTCCCATTTAACTAATGGCTCATAACACATCCTCCAACACACGAGATTTCCACCTATTTTAACAAAATGACCATGCCTGCACAACTTGCCCTCCAAGACATTCAAAGCTGAGGAAATTTTATACACAGAACTGTGAAGAGACTTTTGGGAATAAGGTGGAGGGAAGACCAAATTGAAGAATGAATCCATCTAATGACAAAATCACAGAGTGGTTAAATTTGGAAGGGCATCTGCTCAAGCAGAGTCATCCTGTATGTGTACGATGGGTGTGTGTGTAGTCCTATTCCTTCATTGTCAATATCTGGGCAATCAGTTCCAGCGCATAGTCACTCACACAGTAAAGAATTCTTTCCTTTAATTCTGGTGGAACTTCCTGTGCATCAGTTTCTGCCTGTTGCCTCTTGTCCTATTGCTCAGCACCACTGAGAAGAGCCTGAAACTATCTCCAGCTCTTCAGCTCTTCTTGAGTTGATGCGATTTATACCATCTGTATAAACTGTAACATATTGGGAAGAAAAGGTTAACAAATTTGTTGACAGGTATTTTGCACTTTTCAAGGGCTTTCCATCCATTTAAGAACAGTAATAGGTCTGGATGATGCTTTGGAACTTCAAAATCCTTTCTGA
The DNA here is from genome assembly GCF_036250125.1 of Pseudopipra pipra. Taxonomy (NCBI): domain Eukaryota; kingdom Metazoa; phylum Chordata; class Aves; order Passeriformes; family Pipridae; genus Pseudopipra; species Pseudopipra pipra. Next base: position 82,886,183 of record NC_087550.1, read on the forward strand.
ATTAGACTTCACCAAGAACACATTAGGGCTGTGTTGTAAAGAGTAACCTAAAGCTGGTAGAGATTAGTTAAAGAGTTCAGGTGAAGAAAAATGCCAGATACTTTTTGTACAGTGAGGTCTCAACTACTGAGTTAATTTCAACAGGATTGGATTAACCCACATCCTTAACATGTCTGAATAAAAATACAAAATTTACTTCTTTTCAGGAGACCTTTCTACAACAAAACCAAGTTAACAGAGTACAAGAAAAAAAGGCTAAGACATCAGAGCAGAAGAGATGAGAAGACCTCTGCATATTTATGATTCCAAATTATAGTTAAATGCTTGGCATCTGAATGATATTTTGAGAGAGAAATCAGAAATTGACAAAAAATAGGCAATTAATATGCAATATGAACTGAAGAAAGTTAGACCTACTCAAATATTTGTTTTACTTGAGAATTCATCTGGATGTTTTTTCTAAAGAACTCTAGCATCTATTTTTCAGAGTTTATTTCCTTTCTACCCCTCAGGGATGTTACCTTTCATTAAAGAATAAAATCTCTGCTGGATTCTTATAACAACATATGAAAGAGTAATGTCTCTGTGTTAGTTTACTTACCAAAAGAGTAGCAGAGAAAAAAAACCAAAAAACAAAACATGGGCTGCTAATCAAAGTTTTAGAATTCACCTTCAAGGTGACTATGCTGGATTAACTTTAAGGTCACTGTTAATGAAACAATTGATGGATTAGAAATAATATTACAGAAAATTTTTAGTTTCAAATCTAAGAATAACTCAAAATGTCCACACTTTAATTACTTTTGTCAAAACATGTATTTTAGGAGCAATCATTTAAACACCAGTATTATGAAATGTCATAAGAAATTGAAAACTCAAATGCCTTTTTTTTAAAATGATATAACACTATTACATTTTTGAGTGCTGTGCTTCTAAGGTGGTCACTGAAAATTTATGTTTACTGTTCCTTAGAACAATTTAACTTTGCTCTGGTTTATTAAACATTTCTCTTCAACTGAGGAAAAAGATGATGAAAACGATGATGAAAATTAGGTGGACTTAAAAATTAAGGAAAATAGAGTGAAAAGATAGTTAAAATCTCATTAGTACTGGAATGTATACTCTGGTCTAAAACTATTCTTTTTCAAATACATGTTTTGTGGTTTGTGTAATGCTAATATAGATTAACATATCTTAATTAAATAGAGTTGAATTGCATGGTTATCAGGAAGAAGGGCTTAGATCTGATGGTAAAGAATTTTTCCATCTGGAATAATGAAGGATAACTGGGGGGAAAGAGATATAAGAAAGTAACAAGGTATCTTTTGTGTAAAGTACAGTTTAAATTATTTTATGGAGTAGGAATCATCAATGCTTGTCTGCATTAGTCATCTAGACTGTCGACAACAGAGGGAGAAAGTTACCTCCAGGTGAAAGATTTACCCCATCCATGCCTAAGATAGTTGGGATGAATCTATGTTGGGAAGTAATTTCTCTCTGTACTGGCAAAAGGAGCTTTGATTACCAACTTGGACCAGCTGACTCACATTTGGCGGACAGAAGTGATATAACTGACAGCCTGAACCATACATCAACATAATTACCTCATCAGAAATATTTTGCAGCTTTTTAAAGGGTCAGAAAATAAAAGAAAATAAAATGATTAACAAAAGGACATATCGTGATGATTTTATTTATCGACAGTACCAAAAGCGATAAAAGAAGAAACGCTCAAGCTATGACTCAGTGACATGATACAGAATTCTAGTGAAGTTTGTGCTCTAAATCAATCAAAGAAGTATCAACAGGACAGAAGAACATTTCTGATACTCTGACATTTTGTACAACTCACTGTCTAGTTGATAGTGTTGAAAGGTGCACTAGAACTTGATGATCATAAAATGTCATATAAGAAAAATATTAAGAGAAAATTAAAGCATAAATTTAGCAATTATTGGGAAAAAAATGGAAAACTTCAATCTGAGTTACAGCAGGTGGCTATATGAAATTATCTGAGTTACTGGTTGTAGAGATATACGAACTTCCCTTTGGCCCTTCTGCACACACAGCATATGTCATCAGTTCTATGTGCACAATGTTTTTCTCTGAAACAATCTCCATAATATACGTGGTAATGAATGAATGTCTCAGACTAAGAATTAAAAATGTGCATTTGCTGTGTGCTGAATAAATCTTAACTTTCACTGAGAGTAACATTTTTAGTATGAGAGCTGAAAATATTTAGGACAAAGAGCAATAATAACTTAGTGAATTAATATCATGTACCAGCAGGGTATCTGAATTTAGTCAAAGAAAATGAAGAGGTATTCTTAGGGCATGATTTATGCAATATGTTTTAAATATTTGTTTTTAAATGAGATGAATAATTCTCTCAAAATAGCCTCTTTTTTTTTGTCCATCTGTTGTAAAGAGAATTTGAATGACTATTTTAGAAGCATCTTTGTTTTAGATGTATAAGGTTTAGAGAGATGAATCAGATCTTCAGTGACTCAGTTACCTAAAAATCTAACCACAGGGATGCTTAAAAATAGAATAAAACCTGTTCAGGTTCATGGGCCAACATTTCTGCCATGACATTATGTTGAGCTTTACGCAGTTCACCAAGACTACAGTAACTTTCGTACATAGCATAGAGAAGGAAATAGTATTGCTCAGGGAGGATTCCTTCTTCATTTACAGATTGAAGAATATTTACAAAACCACCTAAAGCCAGTCATAAATCTAAATAGAGACAAGAACACATGTACAAAGACAAGAGTTTTTCATAAAGAATGAAGAAGATGAGAAAATGAGATACATCTCCTTACCTACTCCATGCTCTTTTAATATACAGTAGTATATTTATACTTTAGAAAAAGCAGAAAGTGAAACTCTCCTTGATATTATACTGGTGCTGAGGCAATGCCTGTCTTTATTTTTGTTTTGTTTGTCATGCTAGTGGAAGTATAATACCAGATTTTTGCCTTTTGAAAAAGTTTCTACACGCTAATTATTCAGATACACTGAAGTAAAATAGAGTACTTATAACTGATATAGACTTTTTACAGATGACGAGTTTCCCCTGAGATTTTTTTGAGGAAATCAAGTACTCATTTGATGAGAAATAAAAAATTGTCACGGATCAGAAGTTAGCTAAGAAGTGGAAACAAAGAGTGGGAACTAATTATTATCATTTCACAGGGTGAAGGTTAATATATCAAGACCTTTTAAACAGTACTGCAAAAGAATTTTAATGGTCCTCTAAAAATGTATGTCAAGCAGGTAACAAAATTACATGGGAGTGTAGAACACATACTATCTGTCTGGCCTAAGTGTACTAATATACTAAAGCACTCATATACTTGGGGATGTAACAATCCAGAACTGGGGACAACACAGTTACTTCAGGAAAAATAAACAGAATTCTACTCACAAAAAGTTGTCCTTTAAAAATATAAGTTATTTTGCTTTTTGAACTGAATTGATTCCAAAACAAAACAACTCTTACATAATCTGGGAAGCTTTAAAGCAGAATATCTGTATCCAAGCACAGAGAGGATTATGTCTGCTTCACACATTTCTTAAAGTGACAAACTCTTTAGACAAACCATTTTAAGATGATTTACAAGGCAGACTGAGAAATTAAAAAAGGTAGTTAGTATAGCCTCACTACCTTCATACACCATTCATAAAGAAAGTTTCAGAAGCAATCTTGGGAAAGATAACAGCATTTAAGCTCTTTATAGAGATTTCCTAGGCAGTATATTGTTCATATTTTAGAGCAGGCTTGTAAAGCTAGTCCACAAAGAAGCTATCTGAACAGAAGATATCCAAGAATTGGGTTGTGCTGCAGTTTTGTCTTCTTTAGAGATTGTTCTTTCAAAGTGTAGTCAGCATTTGTTTTTAAATATTGAAATATAATTTCTGTATTTTTTAAATATATGTTTGAGTATTTTTATTATATAAGATTGAATGTTTAAAAAAGTTATTGTTACTTTTTACTGAGTTTTAATAAGCAACATTCAGAACTCACTCGCTACTATATGTATACTTTAATCCAAACAGCTGTTAATACTCAAAAATTAAACTATGATCCTTCATTTGGGCATGCATCACAGCAGATAATTCTATATGAGGCCTGACAGTTAATCTAATTAATGGCCATTTTAAAAAAGTAATGTCCCTTCAAATAAATTGTATTGTAAACTTTCTGCAGATTTTTGATGATCAGAGAGGAGATACTACTTTAGATAGACTATCACAATCTCCAAGTTTCCTTCCTGGTAACTAAGGTATGGCATTTCCATTTGAGAAAGAAAAAAAAAGGGCACGCAAGATATATTTGATCATTTCAGTTATTGATTAACACCTCAAAGACATCTTCATGCATATCAGTGGTAGATAAGAAGTGAAAGAACAAGAGCAAAAGAAGATAATAGCAAACATCCAGAGACAGTGAAGAAGCTGCTGCAGTCTGCTGAGAAAACCTGATGTGTGTGCATAGCTACACACACATGCATAGGTACACAGATGTTTACAATTATCCTTAAAAAGAAACGTTGCCAAGTATTGAAATAAAACTCTGGCTTATAAATACAAAGACCACACTACTAATCTCTATGGTAAAGAGATTTTTTTTAATGCTATTAGAGACTTTTTTTTAATGTGGGATAGAATAACAGTATGTCTGACAATGAGCTGATACCCTTGAAGTAAGCCCATCCATTTTGCTAAAAACATGTGGTCAAAATGAACTCCTGAAGTTAAATAATCAATAACTACTAATACTACTTACTGTGTATAGGGTAACGTAATACGCTGTTCGTAGGATAGACTCTAACTGATATATTCTGTCTTGACTAGTGTTTTACTTCACAAACTTTTTCAGACATTGAGAAAAGAACCTTACGCTTTTTGCTTACACTAGAATTTTCAAATAGTTTCAGAATATCTCTCTTGTGTTTTATAGATGCCAAAGCTGCTTTCCTTCAAAAGTGTTTAAACTATATCACTTTAAGACTAACAATCTCCAAGTCTTTAAATGCAGTTAAATGCATTATTGTTTCTAGTTAGTTTCACTTTAAAGTGAAGTTTTAAAGTGTAAAAATTAAAAGGAAGCAGTATGAAATTATTATTAATTAGTAATTTCCTCATATATAAATATATGAATGTATGTTTGTATGTGTACACATGTAAAGTGAAAAGAAATACTTTTTATATATCACCCTTGCAAAATGCAGTCTGGGAACTGAAAATATGCATTAATTTGCGTTGCTTTGTTTTTGCTTCAGCACAGCACAAGAAATCTGTTCACTGAACAGCTCCCATTTTAACACAGACATTTTTCCAGTGTAGAATTTCCCTTTAAAGGTTATCTCAAAACACCTATCAACATCCAATAGACAGTTGTCCAAGTGCAATTTTGTAATTGGAAATAATTTTCTCACACTCCTGAGCTGTTGTAACATTCTGTTAATTGATACTTTATGTTAAAACATCTGTAATGAAGAGTACTGTATTTCCATGCAATAAACCGGATTCATTAGTGTGTTGTTAAACACTGTGGTTTTGAAGAATGGATAAGAAGCTGCAAGAACAAAGTACTTCCCAGTTCTTTGCTTCATTAAACAGTCTGAAGGACTTCTCCAAAGGCACAGCCTCGAATGTGTAGGTTATCTCAACTAAACCTCTGTACTGAAGAACCTACTTCATCGGAAGCGACCCCTCCGTGCTTGTGTGTGAATGATAAAAAAGAACAAAAGATTCAGCTCATTCAAAGAGAAGGCATTCATTGAATCCAGGCTCTGTATAGAAGGAGAATTTAGGATGCCTGAAGCACAACAGAACAGCAAGGAAATAATTTACTCTAGTGTTACCAAGTTGGGGAGTGAAAGCTCTTCTAAGTGAAGGAGGATTGCTTTGAAAACAGATGAATCAAGTTAATTAGTAGTGTATATATCACAGATCATGAAATAGGCCTTCAGGATTTAAAAGTATCAACCTAATACTATGAAGATGTAGAATGCATTCTACATTTACTTCAATTATAATATTTTTTAATGAAATGAAATGAAATGAAATGAAATGAAATGAAATGAAATGAAATGAAACAGGGATGTGATTGAATGACAACACAATAACCTCTAAGAGCAAATCCATACACAGAAGTCTTTTACTTTAACAAAGTATTATTACTAGGGCTTTCAGAAGGATGCCAAGCTTTCTGCTAATGGCAAAAGCAAGAAAAGCAAAAATACACAGTCTTTTCAAATAATAAGCTTGAAAAGTTCATCAGAAAGGTAATCCAGCTAATAAAGCTCTTTGATCTCATCAGCACTGGAAGACAACAAACAACAAACATGAGTAAGTTTACCCAATAGATACAGACATTACGGATGTGAATAGCCTCTCCTCGTCCCCTGAAGTCTGTGATTCCAGGAAAAGAAAAACAGTGAAGTATGGATTCATTAGTAACTAAAGCAAATTAGAATTTTTAAATTTTCAGTAAATAATAAGCAATTCTTAAGGATTTGTCTTCCACTCTTAATATATGTTTTGGTCTCAGGATTTTGCACTGGGTCTGATTTATAAACTCATATTTTATTAATAATATACCTTTCCTGATTTGCTGTGAAAATGAGGTTTAAGTGTGTGCGTGTGAGAGCTTTTTCTCCCTGGCCCAGAAGCTTTTAAAATCTGCTCTTTTCAATCAAATTTAACAAAGTGATAGACTTCTCAAGCAAGTTCATTATGTCAAGTTTTCTGCAATTAGGCAAACTGGTAGCAATGATGGTACCTTAGCTGAGGGAAAAACAGTGCCATGAGCACACATATTAGACACTTGAGAGTCTACATCACACCAGGAGGTGGAAGGAAGTCCTTCTACATGTCCCAGTAAATGGGAGAGAACTAGCACCTTTTTAGGCATCAAATTTAGCCATCATAATCCAGAAAACTGTAGAAAACCATGCTCCTTTAATTCTAGTACTTACAGTCTTATAAAACAGATATGTGCGGAAACAAAATTTTCTCCAGAATTGCTTATCTTGATTTCCTTCCCACTCCCCTTTATATTCTACTTTTCATCCATAGATACCACCAAAGTTAAGAAAGACAGTTTCTTCCTCACCACTTTAAGAGGGTGACAAATAGTAGTTTAGGTAAAATTGTGTTATTCATAAAGAATATATTTTGACTTATTCCTAGAAGATATGAAAAAACCCACATCTTTAAAATAGGGGGGGTTTTTTGACATCACTTTAAAACTAATTGAGAATCACACCTATACCTGACAGGACTCTAGTTCATGCTTGGCAACCAATTCATTCAACACACAACTTGAACAGAGAAGCCTCTATTTCATAGTAGGGTAGGTGGTCTCTTTGTGGGAATTAAAGCATGCAACTCCAACCCTGTAAAGCTACAAGAAGACATTTAAAAGCAAGAGTTTGGGTTCTAGAGAAAGATTTTCAATTTTAAAATTCCTATCAAAGAACTAGACATCTCCACAGAAAAATAAAATTATTTTATGGTGGACATAACAATCAAGACTTTTCAGATATCACAGGATTTGGATCCAACTAAAAGGAAGTTAAATACCTGTAGTTGTTTCTACACAGAATATGATGAAATAAAAATATCTGAGCTAGTCTTGTCACCAAAAGAAACATATTAAGTCAAGAAAAGACTTTGTCCTGGTAATTTTTTTCCCCTTCTGACTTCATCCTAAAGTACCCTAAAGTACATGGATAAATTTACATTTACTTTTTTTTTTTACCTTATAACACGTTAGGGTGAAATTGGGAATTCTCCAGATGATGACTGAAATGGCATGGAGTTATATCAGAAACATCCACAAACTTATATCCAGGATAGGGGCAACAGGACCTGGACTTACATAACTGCTACAAACCAATCTTTCTCTGACATTTAGTATTTTGACAAGACTATTAAGGTTTTGTTAATAAGAATATCGTGAAATGCATATCTGAACTGGTTGTTTATTTCAGTGGGGTTGTGTTTTCACCAGAGTGCACATTCATGTCCAAAATCTCATATAGTATACATATTACATTATGAATATAGGATATTCCTATTATATGTAAAGAAAAATAGACTATTCATACTACGTGCATCAGTTTTGTTATAAAATAACTCTTTCGTGTAATTGACCAGAAGCCATGAAACCACTGACAAACAAGTCCTCCATTTGTCATACTAATACAACATTTTCTTTTGTTATATTTTTGGCAATAATCACTGAACAGTAAAAACCCCAGAAGTATTAGACATTGTCACATAAAACTGTAAGTACATAAACAGAAAGATGTAAATAATTTAATGTGCAAATCTGGTGAACATCAAGACATTTTGGCCAAGAATAGATCGGACAGTTATACAACTGAGTACAAAAGGTTGTCTAAAAAGACTTTGCCTTTGGAGGGAAGTTTGGTGTTTCACAAAATTTCCCTTCTGATATATGATGTTTAGACTCACCACTGAACATTTCATCCAGCCCACAAACATGATTTATACTGTGCTGTTCATCTCCATTTGTTAGAATAATGCTTGCTATATCTCTAAGGTCTTTCACCTTCTGAATGATCTTTCACAGGTGAATGAGATGACTAATATAACTTACTGTGTCTAGAACATAATGCTGTAATAAATTAGAGACCTTACAGCATGTTCTGTAAAAAAAAGATAAGGTTATAGATAAGCAAGTATTGGAATATTTACCAGCAGATGAAGAAATATAATGAAATAGAAACACCCTGCTTCTCACCCTGTTTTGAAACTTAATTGGCCTAGGAAAAACTTCATGTTTGATCTGAAGGCTTGTGGATGTTGTCTCTCAGATAAGTTGATTGAACTGAAAGCTCATATACATGTGTGTGTCTGTACATGTACTTTATATGTATGTGTATACGTATATATATACATACACATACATGTATATATACAGAATCAGCCGTAATCAGCATGTACATTTGCATTTCTTCTAGTATTTGTTCCTAAGTATAAATGCTCATTGCTAAGAAGAACAATGAATTTAGTTACAAGTTAGCCAATATGATGCCCATCTACAAGAAGGGCCAGCAGAAGAATCTGGGAACTGTAGGCCTGTCAACCTGATCTCAGTACTAGGGAAGGTCATGGAGCAGGTAAATTTGAGTGCCATCATGTGGCATGTACAGGACAACCAGGTGATCAGGCCCAGCTGGCATCAGTCTGTGAAAGGCAGGTCCTGTTTGACCAACCAGATCTCCTTCTTTGTCAAGGTGATCTACTGAGTGATGAGGGAAAGGCTGTGGATGTTGTCTGTCTGAATTTTAGTAAAACCTTTGACACTATTTCCCACAGCATTCTCCTGGAGAAACTGGCTCCCTGGGTAAAAAATTGGCTGGATTGCTGGGCCCAGAGAGTGGTGGTGAATGGAGCTACACCTAGCTAGTGGCTGTTCATTAGTGGTTCCTGGTCCCCAGGGCTCAGTATTGGGGCCAACCCTGTTTAATATCTTTATCAATGATCTGGACAAGGGGATCAATGCACTCTCAGTCAGTTGCAGATGACACTGTGTTGGGCAGGAATATTGATGTGCTGGAGGGCAGGAAGGCTCTGCAGAGGGATCTGGTCAGGCTGGATAGATGGGTTGAGGTCAGTGGTAGGAGGTTCAACAAGCTGAAGTGCTGGGTCCTGCACTTGGATTAAAACAACCCCATGCAGTGTTACAGGCTGGAGGAAAAATGGCTGGAAACCTGCCCAGAGGAAAAGGACTTGGGGGTGCTGGCTGACAGCCACTGAACAACAGCCAGCAGTGTGCCCAGGTGTCCAAGAAGGCCAATGGCATCCTGGTGATGCCTAAAGAAAATTCAGGGAGAAAAAAACTCCGAGGCAAATTAGTTTTGGAGGTGAGATAAGGAAAGGATTTTAATTTGTGCCTCTGAGGCATAAGATTACAGGATGCGTGCTTCCCCTTCTGTACAGATGTTACAATTTATAATATTGCCTGTCCAATCTTAGATGTTTCCACCTTGTGACTTTTGCCCTGATCCATCCCCATCCCACTCCCTGGGAATTGGGGCTGGGAGTTTTTTTGGGACCACTTCATCATCTTCATCTTCTTCAGGGCATATATTCCCCCGGTTTTTGACTGTACTTTTGCGGTTCAGGCCAAGATACAAATGTTCTCTAAACAAAATGGGCCTACTTTGACAAGAGATTAAGCATTTTCTAATGGAATTTAGGGGATATTGATATGGGGTAATAGGGGTTGAGGAATGTGTAAACTACTGTGCTACAGGGTGAGGGATACAGCTACTTCTAAAATCTACTTCTACTATGTAACTACTTATAAAGCTTGTAAAAATTAGAAAAATCAAAAAATCAGATGGACTTTAAGGCATCACTGACCTGTATCAAAAATAGTGTGGCCAGTAGAACAAGCACAGTGATTGTACCTCTGTACTCAGCACTCGTGAAACCGCATCTGGAATCCTGTGCTAGGTTTTGGGCCCATCAAGAAAGACGTTGAGGTGCTGGAGCATGTCCAGAGAAGGGCAAGGAATTTGGTAAAGGGTCTGGAACACAAGTCTGATGAGGAGCAGCCGAGGGAGCTGGAGTTGTTTAACCTGGAGAAAATGAGGCTGAGAGGGCACCTTATTGCTCTCTACAACTACCTAATGGGATGCTGTGGCAAGGTGGTGTTGGTCTCTTCTCCTAAAATAACGGGCAATGGGACGAGAGGAAATGGCCTCAAGTTATGCCAGGAGAGGTCTAGATATTAGGAAAATTTCTCCACTGAAAGGGTTCTCATGCATTGGAACAGGCTGCCCAGAGAAGTGGTTGAGTAACCCATCCCTGGAGTTATTTAAAAGATGTGTGGATGTGGCACTTAGTGACATGGCATACTGGTTGACTTGGCAGTGCTGCATTAGTGGTTGAACTCGGACAGTTTAGAGGTCTTTTCCAACCTAAAAAGTTCTATGATTTCGTTTTTAAAAAAGAGCTCCTATAACTGATGATGTGCTGGATTATCTTTTAATATTAAAATGTGGCATACCACTCATTCACAGAAATAGATAATTGGATTTATTAAGATGGGTTTATTTTCTTAAATACACATTAAAAAATAATAGTCCTTTCACTGAACTGAGAGATGTTTAGGGCAAAGTGTACCTTGCTGTCACTTTTTTTTTGTGCACTCTTTGATTGCAAACTTTCCATTTGTACTCAAAAATTATGATAATAAAAGTAACAAAGAACTTTACTGAAGCTGGCAAATAAGAAGAAAGAGTACAGTATTATTTCTTTGATCTCAGCCATAGTTTGCCAGTTTAACCATGTAAATGATATGCTCTACACACGGGATTCAGGACTAGAAATTAGGCAGGAGTTATTATCAAAATAGCTAGCACTGATAGTTATTATAGCGGTATATTTCTGGAAAAAAAACAAGTCAATGTGCAATGTTCACCTTCTTTCCTGTAACAACCAAGGGGTGTTTTCTTCTACTTCATCTTTCTTGTTCTTTTCCTTAAGTGAGCTCTAGTATTTGTGTGGTCAGCCAGAAAAGTCAACTGATCCAGCTGAAAATTATCCCTACGAAACATATCTGTCCACCTATGTGTGGTGTGAAATTTGTCATTGGATCAGATCCCTGTTCAGCTAACAGTGTAGGCTAGCAGCAGTGGAAGAAATGAAGTGCAAAGGCATAACCAAGGGCAGGAAGGTGAGACTACTTGCTCTTAAACTGACTTAAATCAACTGTGAAATTGCATCCTCCTTATAGACCGGCAATGACTGAATGAAGTTCAGTGTGAGACATGAAATTAGATTTCATAAATGCACCCAAAACTCAGGTACTACTTACAAACGAGGCATATTTATATTTTCATCCTCATTCATACATATTTTGAGGAAATTTTTTTGAGAAAAGCTCATTTCACTATCAAGAATATAAATATGGAACAGTTACTTTCAATAACTACTTACCTCAAAGTGACATTAGATAGGAAGTCAATTTAATTTCTTGCAATCTATACTAGACAATTCATAATGATAGTGAAAATTAACTGACCTATGTTAAAATTATATCCACATAATACCCACAGGTATAATGCAGATGGGGAATTATTTGCATTTTTAAAGGTATGTCATAGTTTATTCTAGAGAGCACATCACAGAGACCTGGAAATCTTTCTTCCATAAAAAAGCAACCAGGGAAATCACTGCATTTTTGTTAGTTGAAGCTGTAGTCAAGATCACTGGAAAATCATGGACAGTATAAAATAGTGGATTCTGCGCATTTCACATAATTTCTCAATTTTCTGCCACCTGACAACAATACTGCCCATTTGGCAGCTTCTATGGAGGTCACCAGTTTGTAAAAGGTTTGAGTCAGATGAAAACTGAAAGCATAGGAGAAAGAAGTATAATGGATGATCCGTACAAAGAGCAAAGAAAGGAAGGTGGTGAAATTGGAAGGACGTTGCTTTAAGAAATGCAAAGGCAGAAGGAAGAGAGATGAAAAGTGGAAGTGACACAAGTACTTAAAACTGGAAGATTAAGACGGGAGTATCCCTCTTGATATATAATAGCTGTATCTGAAGTTCCATATTCACACGTGCTTGTAAAGCCCTTTGTGAAATGTATATGAATATGAAATATTTTGTGAACATTCTTTTCTCCAGCAACATCCATGTGACCTGTATGTGACAAAGGTAGGAAAGAAGCTTTAGCACACACCGAAACTGTACCTCCAGGTGTACTGCAAAGCACATCAGTCCCTTTTCCTATTTCCTGAGCAGAAAGATGACTTTTAAAAAAGCCTTCATGTTGATGAACCTCTCCACATTCAGAAATTACATTCAAGAACTATGCAAAGTGCTCATGTGAAAAGCTTAGGGCTTGACACATCTATAAAACAGAAATACAAATACCACAAGAACTGAATTCTAAATAGATTGTAAAAATGCTCTTTGTCATAGTTAGACTGAAAATTCAACGTATATTTTCATTGTGCCTATATTTCTGGATTTAAACTTTTGCTTTAAATTAGATGTTCACAGACTGGAATGAGCTCAGCCTGCAAGAAATCCTTAAAACCAAAAAACGATGAGATGGTGACTGTTTTCTTGTTCTTATAAATTTTATGTACTTAATAAAATTTACTATTAAAATGTAAATTTTACTGGCTCAGGTCCAATCTAAAGAATTTAATTTTCTTGGGCATGTCTCATCTCTCTGGATTCCAGTATTCCAAGAGCAAGGCTTCCAAGTTGAGATGTACTGGCTTTCTCTCTAGCTGGTGCAGGGAAATTCCAGAAAACAATTAATACTACTTTATTTAGAATCAAATTATTGTTTTCTTGGAGTGGCTTCCCCACCTTTCACAGCTGACTGTGGAAACTAAAAATGTCAACAATTTAGCCAGCCAGTGTTAGTTGCAGTGAATTTAAACTTTAAACTCTGACTCAGTCAAAGAACTAACACATCAAAATCCAGACTGGAGATCCTGTAAAATCTATCTCAACCTCTGACTAATTTGCATTAAAATACTTAAGGCAGCTATATGACACTATCTGCATGTCTGCATTTTTAACTGCTGCCTAAAACAGGAATTAAGAAACAAGATACCATTCTGTCTGAGTGCCCTGTGAGGCTTTTCTTGGAAAGACTGCTGTACAGCCTATGAGATCGAGTTCTACACAGAATCTGTTTGTAGTTGCCACAGCTTTTTAAAACATCACCAGAAAAGGTTGATTTATCCTCAGTTTAAGTACCAAGAGGTTACAGTAGTCCCGTGGGAATAGGGAAAGAGATGGTCTCAAGCCTGACGCCTTCATGCTTCAGGAAACTGCCTCTGCAGTCAGGCTGCAGGCTAATGCAGGCAGAGGGAGGAGGAAACATCCATACACTAAGAAAAAAGTGTGTCTACATAGCAAGAAAAGCAAGATGGTATTTGTTTTGTTTTGTTTTTTTTTTCTCACCTCCTCCCTAATCTTTCCTGATTCCGCATTAGCCATACAAAGAATTCATTCTTTAACAGCAGCCAGAATATTTTGTACATGGTGACAAAGTGATGATCTGAAAAATTTCCCTTGAACATATTAATCTTATTTTTAGAAATAATTCCAAAATCGGATGTGAGACAATTGGTGTACAGCTTGTTGTTCAAAAGACAATTGCACACTGCAGAGTAAATATCTGTATCTAGGATCTCTTGATACCAAACAAACAAGTCTGTTTGGTCTCTTATTATATAGGAATGATGAAGTATTCTCTAGTCTTTTTTATTCCCCACTTGCCAAAATATTGACATATTGAGTCAATCAATTCTTATTCAAACAACGTTTCCTGTACAAAAGCTCTGTTATACACTTCCTCTTTCTGTATAGTAGTCAACACACTCTGTTTTATTTTGTGATAAAAACAGAGAAACCAAAGAACCCCAAAAGGTACACTTCACAAAGATAAATTGAAATAGAAGTAAAACAACCCCCCTGCTTTTAGTCTACTAAAAAGAAACTACAATCCAACTCATCAAATGTAAATGCAAAAGTTGCTAGCAACAGAGGACAACTGAGTCCAGTCCAATCTAGCAATCTAAAGACCACCAATCCTGCTGCCTTCAAGTCTTAGCAACCTGAACTTGTAAAAACATTCCTATTCCAAATCATTAGCAGTGGAGATAATTGTAGGGACATGCGTCTGAATTCTTTGTGGGGTTGAATGACAGTCAGAATTGCTGGTCTGTTTACTTTCTTGGCTGCAGAGTTAATGATATAGACAGCTGAACAATTGGAAAGGAATTGAACTGTATATTGCAAGGTACTACTCAAGTGCCAGAAGGATAGATGACCCTGCTGTGCTTTCATTTTCTACCCACCCAAAATTATTTTTTCTGAAGACCTCCTACCAATCTTATGCATGCAATAACTTAAAACTGTACAGTTTCCTTTCCTTCTGGGGGTGTCCTTTGAGGTGCCATTTCCCATCCAATTTATGATACAGAACTAACTTGCTGTTGTGAAGTCTGGTGTTCCAACCTCTCTCAAAATATTGAAACAATTTATAACACAGAAAGACATTTGAAATTTAGGAGAAGACAAAAATAATTTAAGCTTATTGTCGTGTAAGGTATTTTTTTCTTTTTCTCTCTTAACGCCAAAACAGACCCAAAATATAAGAAGTCTGGGCTGAAAAGCAGAAAACCTGAGAACACACCTAAGGGTTCACAGAAACCCTCCTCCTGAACAGTCTTCCTAATTCTCTGTTACACTTCATGGATCAAAGAACATGATATGCCAAAAAAGAAGCAAAATGCACTTTGCACAGCCATTCCAAGGCAGAAATTTTGTGCATATGGGTCCCTTCAGGGAAAAAATATGTACAGTGAGATTTTTCCTTTATTTCTTATTTGTGTACTATTAGATCAGAAGCTTCTCAGACTGTTTAAAAAATTCTCCACAGTCCTCTAAAAGGATATGAAAACTCTCAGATATAAATTTAAAAGCTTTTATCTAGTTCTTGTAAGAGTCAGGGATTAAATATCTCTCTCTGACCGTGAATCTATGAGTCTATCAGGCAGACTATACAAGTTGCTTGGCAACCTAACCCAAACAAGGGTCAAAGATAAATAAGAGCAGATAATAAATGTCTGGGAGACCAGGAATGTGTATTCCTATATTGTAATAATAATACAAAAGTAATGACCACTAACTCTTTTCATGGAAGTCAGTATGAGATCTCACATGATTACAACTTGATTGCAACTTAATTTAAATTTAAAAATGCATATTATTTAATTTGAATTTATGTTGGAGGGAGTGTAAAATAGGAGAGACATTGATTTACACCTTTTGGTTGTGCCTTACAGTTACACTTTCAGAAAAGTAAGCTGTCACTATAGAGATAAAACATTCAACTTTCAGATTTTGTCACCAGTACTAGAATCCTGCTGTACAAAATATGCACAATTTAAAATTTTCTACTTTTTTCTCATTCCACTTTCAGTTACGAGACAAGCTGCAGTCAAAGAAATATACTGGTTGTAACAATCTAAAGATTGGAGTAAAGAAATCTTGTTAAACATGTAATTCTAACATTTCAGAGTAAATATGTGTTTTTCAAGAAAGCACATTCTCTTCCAGTGCAGAATTAAATTTTTTAATCGTAGCTTATGACAATTAACTTTTTTTTTCTAGGAGTGAATTTTCCCTAGCCAGCCAACCATAATGAGGCAGAAATTTCATATGGATGAGGAGATTGAGAGGATAATCATTAAATAATATGGTATTAACTATTGTTAGACATCACTGAAGCTCTCAATATTTTAGATTTAATTTTAAGGATGCAAGATTGATTACACTAACTGGGACCTGAGACTGGGAAGCCCAGCATCTTGTCTCCAGCGATGGCCAGTAGTAGATATTTGGGGAAAATTTGCAAGAAAACAGGAAATATTTTGCCTTGGCGTATTTTTATACTTTCCAGATAAAACAAGAGACTAAGTCAGAAATTCAGTTTTGACCACTGTTTTGGCTCCTACCCCAGTGTACTCAATCTTATTTGGTAAGCTCTTGCAGAACTTCCACTACTCTCCCCAGCTTAATTGTCCCCTTTCTGAAAGGTTACTTCTCCTTTGTGATATCTGCATGATATCAATATGTGCTCTTCAGTTCTGTGTGATAAGGAACAGTGAATAGTCATTCCTTAGTAGCTTTTCCTTGCTGTGCATGATTTAACTGATATCTACCTTAAGACTGTATTGATTTTTTTCTAAGCAAAAGACACCTATTTTTCCTAAACTCTGCCTATGTCCTGTCTCCATTATCTGCATATTTTCTAATTTCTCCCTAAGTTTCTCCCTAAGAGAGAGCAACAAGAATTTCATGCACTGCTCATAGATGGGGACTTATAATAGATTTATACAATAATATAATGACAGTAAAACTTCTACTTTGTTTCCAATTCCTTCCTTCGTAATTCTTTATGTTCTGTCATTTTGCCTCACTTCTCCTGACTACCAAGTTGATATTTTTGGGAGTGATATACTGTGACAATGCTATGCTTTTCTGAGTAAGTAATATCAAATTTAGAGCTTGCCATTACACAGATGTTTTTATAGCTGTACTTTTCCACATGAGGCACTTTCTGCTCCCTGATGCTGAGTTTCGGGTATTATTTTACTACCTGCTTCACCATATATTATGAAATGTTCTTGGACTTCTCACTTCAAATTTTATAACCAAGTTTTAAAATTATTCTTTGTCATCTGCAACTCTTACATCCAGTTGTTTTTTTTTCCCTAGTATATTTAAGATTACTTCAGGTTGTAGAAATGCTAGGCCAGGTTTGGAGTAACGCTGCTTATACGTGCCATTGTTCTGGATATTGAACGTACATTCCTCCCCTTTGTATCCTATTTATAGATGGCTTGCCAGTCGGTAAGAGCACTTCTTATCATAGAAGAAAAAAATTAGGATTTTTCTAAGAGCCTTTGATGAAGATTCCTCTAGAAAGTTAACAACAGTATACTAGACCATTTATGATGCTTGCCTGTTGAGTGTTTTTTCTTTTTTAACCTCATTAGTTGTATGTAATCTTTTATTATTGTGACCATTCTCACTTCTTTTGTATTACAAAAGTTATTTAAGCAATTGATATTTAACTCCAAACCTGTGTTTTCTGACAGTTTTCAATTAGAAGGCCAAGATTTAAAAAATCCAGCTGATGACTTTGGAAGTTTAACCGCATGATTGCAAATATAGAACAATTTAGGAAGGTAACTGTTCAACAAATAGTTGCAACTTATCCCATCCTAAGGTACAAGCCTTGAACAAGTCAGATGAGTTAATAATTAAAAATGTCTGGTTTTTTCCCCCCCACTAACTAAAAAAAGAACTTAGATGATGACCTCAGATATAAAAGTCTACAAATATAAGGGGATACAAATATATCCCACCTTACTTGTCTAGACACGGTTTGCATGAGGAGATAACATGTTTAGGACATATCTTATGTCAAAGGTATCAGCTCTCTTTTTCTTGCTTAGAATGAATAAACAGATAGGAAAATTTACAAGCACATGAAATTTGTATGGGGTCAACTAAAGTAATCTGGAAGTTTACAGTCCTCTTGGTTTTGTGGGAGGGAGAACACAGTGGGAGAACAAAAATTGAGGCACATCTGAAATTAGTCTGCTTGTAAACCTGTCAGGAATCCATGTATGACATTACCATATACTAAAAGGTGTGGGGGAGCTGTTTTTATCAGGTTTGTTTGTTTGAGGGGGGTGTATATTTGACTAAAAAAACAGGTACTTTTTTTAAGTTTCTAAACGCTATCATGAGTATGGAAGAGCAGATACATCATCTCACATGGACTGCTTAATGCAGGCAATATTGTAAACAGCACTCTAGGGAAAGGTTTCAGAAGTGCATTTAATTGCATTTTCCACTCCTTGTAGCAGCAAGGGATTAAACTGGGACAAAATGTAATGGAACCAGCTCTTCCCTATCTCCTTAAAGAAAGTCAGGAAGCTAACTGCAAACTATGTTTATTAACTTGCTAGGGAAAAAAAAAACCTATCCAAAATTAATGAATTTATAAGCCTTTTACTTCTCATGAATAACGGAGAATTCTTCATCTGGAATCTAAATAAGTTTTATGAGGGGTTAAGAAATGAGTATTGGAATCTACTGCATTTATTTACAAGTGCTTAATTCTCACAACCTGATGAATTTAAGGACATTGCAGCATGCATGTGAAATGAGAAATAATGTTCAATTAGATGTTATACATTACTAAAGGATGTAACAGGTAGTATGAGTTAGTCAATATCTGTAACTGTTGACAAGAAATACTTATCTTCTGTACTGTTCTAATGCTTGCCCATTATCTTTATACTTTCCAGAAAGCAAATTCTAGAGGTTCTTTCCGGAAGTTTTCTTCTACAAAATATAGTACTGTAAAATTTGTATTTTACATCTTTCTTTTTTCTGGAAGAATTCTCTTCTGGATAAACAGCAGAGGAATAAAATATGACTCTTCAGGCAAACATTGACAGAGACTGAATCCCCATCTTCAATGTGGATCAGTGATACCTGCATGTTTCAAGATAACCGAACTTGATAAGCAGCAACACTTCTCCACTATGAAGGGATTGATATTTCAAAACAAACAAACAAATGACAAAGAACAACTATTGATGGTTCCAAGAAACATTTGTTGTAAATTCTTGATATTTGTTGTAAAACTTGATATTATAGAATCATAGAATCATAGAACTGTTTGGGTTGAAAGGGACCTTACAGATCATCTAGCCCAAACCCTCCTGCCATGGCCAGGGACACCTTCCACTAGACCAGATTGCTCAAGGCTCCATCCAGCCTGGTCTTGAACACCTCAAGGGATGGGGAGTCCACAGCTTCTTTGGACAACCTGTTCAAGTGTCTCACCACTCTTGCAGTAAAGAATTTCTTCGTAAAATCTAATCTAAACCCACTCTTTAGCTTAAGGCCATTCCCTCTTGTCCTATCACTGCATGCCCTTGTAAACGGTTCCTCTCCAGCCTTCTTTTAAGCCCCCTTTAGGTACTGGAAAGGGCTATAAGGTCTCCACAGAGCCTTCTCTTCATGCTCAACAGCCCCAACTTCTTAGACTGTCTTTATATAAGAGGTGCTTTGGCCCTCTGATCAACTAAGTGTCGCTTCTCTGGACTCATCCGAACAAGTCCACAGTGTTGGGCCCAGTTCTGTTTAAGATCTTTATTGATTGTTTAGATGAGGGGATTGAGTCAACCATTAGCAAATTTGCAGATGACACTAAGCTGGGGGGGAGTGTCAATCAGCTGGAAGGCAGGAGGGCTTTGCAGAGGGACTTGGACAGGCTGGAAAGTTGGGTTGATTCCAACAGGATGGCGTTCAACAAGGCCAAGTGCCGGGTCCTGCACTTTGGCCACGACAACCCCCTGCAGCGCTACAGGCTGGGCACAGAGTGGCTGGAGAATAACCAGGTAGAAAAGGACCTTGGAGTCTGGATTGACTGGAAACTGAACATGAGCCAGCAGTGTGCCCAGGTGGACAAGAAGGTGTGGTGGTTTGAAAAAACTTTTTCTCTGAGGTACTAATGGTGTGCCCCACTGATAGTACTGGAACAATCAATAGTCCACGTGTGCCCTACGGAAATTACATACCCACAGAAACGGAAGAAAAGGTAGTGAAGATAGTTTAGAAGGTAGGTAGTCATGATCTGAGCCATGAGGAGGCAGGGGACCAGTGAGCCCCTCTGGGGGCCAAGGGCCCCCAGCCCTCAGCTGAGGCTACACGAGACCCAATATAGTGTCAAAGCTGGACCGGGTCCCGTAATCAAGAGCTGGAAGAGTTTCCTTACTGTCATCAGCAGCAGAAGACATTGAAAAGCAGCAGCAGAGCAGTCCTGAACAGAGACAGCGATGGCTAAAAGCCAAAAAGATAGCCAGTAGCAACGAGATGACGTGAAACCGGATGAAAGACGTGGAGATGTTCCTGCAGGAGGGAGAGCTGGCAACAAAACAGAGGAAAACTCAACAGAGCTGGTTTGGGATAAGACTGTATTACTTTCCCAAAAACCAGAGACTCTCTGAAGAGGAGGGGTGGACTTCCAAACCCTTAGGGAGTCCCGAAATGCAGCAGCAGCTAGAGAGAGGGAGAAAGGAGCTGAAAAAACTCGGAGTCATCCTGAACCAGGGCGGAATGTGGAGGAGGTGGCCGTGCCCTCTGCTGCTGCTGCTGCTGTTTCTATCACGCTGGCGAGCTGAGGCAGAGCAAAAGAGCTTTGGTAAGACTGAACTGAAAGCTGCCTTCAATGTTCTAACCCAAGAGGAGTGAAGATCTACAAGGAAATCCCCTGAAGGCTCAGGCTTGGGGTTGGAATTTCCACAAAGTAAGAACAAAAGTCCTGACTGCCATACTTAAATCTGCTGCCTTGGAAAAAATGAAGGACACTAACCAGTGCCACAAAAAACTGAAATGAAGGAACTGTGGCCTGAGGAGTGACAGAAAGAATTTTCTCTTTTCTTCTTAGACTTTTATTGAAGAAAAAGAGGAATTTAATTCAATGTAAATATATACATGTGTGTGTAAATAAACCTTTGCAAATATTTTCCCCTTCCCCTAATAACAAATGGTTGTGTTTTGTCTGAAAACTCTCCACATGAGGTGAAAAAGATATCAAGTCCATACCATCACTAAACCCTCTCACAGGGGCAAACTGTGAGAGAGGGGCTTGAACTTAGAAATTAGATTCTTGGGAGTTTCAAACCACCACAGAAGGCCAATGGCATCCTGGCCTGTACCAAGAACAGTGTGGCCAGCAGGTCCAGGGAAGTGATTCTTCCCCTGTCCTCAGCACTGGTGAGGCCACACCTCGAGTACTTTGTGCAATTCTGGGCCCCTCAGTTCAGGAAGGATATTGAGGCGCTGGAGCAGGTCCAGAGAAGAGCAACAAGGCTGGTGAAGGGACTGGAGCACAAGTCCTGTGAGGAAAGGCTGAGGGAGCTGGTGTTGTTCAGCCTGGAAAAGAGGAGGCTCAGGGGAGACCTCATCACTCTCTACAACTCCTTGAAAGGAGGCTGTAGCCAGGTGGGCATCGGTCTCTTCTCCTGGGCTGCTGTCAGTAAGATAAGAGGGCATGGTCTTAAACTCTGCCAGGGGAGGTTTAGGTTAGATATTAGGAAGCAATTCTTTACAGAGAGGGTAATCGGGCATTGGAATGGGCTGCCCAGGGAGATGGTGGATTCACCATTCCTGGAGGTTTTTCAGATGAGACTTGATGTGGCACTTAGTAACCACAGCAGTGTTGGGTCAAGGGTTGGACTTGATGATCTCGGAGGTCTTTTCCAACCGGGCTGATTCTGTGATTCTGTGATCTTTCTTGTGCTGGGGACCCCACAGTTGAATGAAGTACTCTGGTTGGGGTTTCGCAAGAATAGAGGGGGAGAATCACTTCCATTGGTCATATTGCTTTTGATGCAGTCCAGGATGCGCTTGCCTTTCTACTCTGCAAACACGCATCGCTGAGTCTTTCTCCCTAGGGCTTGTCTTGATCATTCTTCTCCTAGCCTGTACTGGTGTTTGGGATTGCCCTGACCAAAGCGCAGGACCTTGTACTCAGCCTTATTGAACTTCATGAAGTTTGCACAGGCCCACCTCTCAAGCCTGTCAAGGTTCCTTGGGATGTCATCCATTCCCTCCAGCATATTGACCACACCAAACATCTTGGTGTTGTCAGCAAGCTGGCTGAGGGTGCACTCAATCCCTCTGTCCATACCAACAGCAAAGTTGTTAAAAAGTGCTGGTCCCAATACCCAACCACACTCATCACTGCTTTCCACTTGGACATTGAGACATTAACTGCAACTCTTTGAACGTAACCATCCAGCCAATTTTTTGTCTAGCAACTGGTCCATCCATCAAATCCATTTCTTTCCTGATTAGAGACAAGGATGTTGTATGGTACAATATCCAACACTTTGCACAAGTCCAGGTAGAGGCCCCTTCCCTCGTACGCCATTGCTGTAAACCCATTGTAAAAGGGTACCAATTTTTTCAGGCATGATTTTCCCTTAATGAAGTCATAGTGGTTGCCACCAATCACTTCACTATTTTCCATGTGCTTTAGCATAATTTCCAGGAGGATTTGCTCGATGATCTTGTCAGGCACTGAGGTAAGACTGACTGGCCTGTAGTTCCCTGGGTCTTCCTTATTTCCCTATTTAAATATGGGAGTTATGTTTCATGTTTCCCATTTTCCAGACAGGGGCAACATCACTGGACTGTCATGACTTCTCAAATACACTGGATAGTGGCTTGGCCACTTTCTTGGACAGTTCCTTCAGGACCCATGTATCTTGTCAGGTCCCATAGACTTGTGCATCTTCAGGTTCCTTAGATGTTCTTGAACATGGTCTCCTACGGTGGGCAGTTCTTCATTCACCCAATCCCTTCTTTCACATTCTGCAACTTGGGTGGTGTGGCTGGAGCACTTGCTGGTGAAGACTGAGGTGAAAAAGTCATGGAATACCTCATCCTTCTCCACGTCCTGGGAACAGAGGTTTTCCATATCCTTCCAGAGAGGACACACATTTTCCCTATTCTTTCTTTTATTCATTGTGTACCTAAAGAAGCATTTTATTTGCCTTGATGTCCTTGGCCAGTTTTACTCCTATCAGTGATTTAGCTTTCCTAACCAAGTCCCTGACTGTTTGGACAATTTCTCTGTATTCCTCCCAGGAATTATCTTTCTAGTTTTCCAGGAATACTGTTTTTAAATTCTGTATTCCCATGCACAATATCTCTAGAGCTGGAACACTTGACTGCCTGATTCAACCAGAGCAATTAAGAAGCACAATATTAAGGCAGTAGTACAGACACCTCTGAAGATATTGGAAATATTCCAAGGCTTAAAATGTCATATTATCTTGAGACTTGAGCTATCATATAAATATACAAGGATAGACATCTTGAATCAGACCAAAATTTCATCATGGTCAGAACTGAGTCTCTAGCTGTTGCCAACAGCAGAAAAGAACAAGGTAATTACGAGGTGATGTTCCCTTCGTATGTCTTGTCCATTTCCAGTAATTTGTTGCTAAAGGCATTTTCAAGACAGATGGAGAATTGGGCCTGACATCTCTTCCAGAAATCAATGTCACTGCCTTGCTTTTTGAGCTCATTTTGTAACATGGGTCAAAGTCACTTGCAGCTGCTTGATCTCAGAAAAGTAGACACAGCACTAGAGGAAGTTAGGATGTAATGAGAACTTTCCTTGTGTAACAGCAGTGAAAATGTTAGGTGCATGGTAAGCAAACAAAAGAAAAACATCCCTTCCTAAACATTTGTGGTTCCAGTAATTTGCCACATCATTTCCTTCTTGTCATCCTATTCCATCCAAGAAATCTTTGTGCCCTAGGGTTTGGCTTAAGGAGCCTTTGTTATAACATTGACTAACACGTACCTTTGCTTGCTTCATACCTCTGTTATGTGACCAAGTACATTTCTATTAGGCATTACACTTCCATAAGGAGTTCACCAGTCCCAGTTTTAAACTGTCAGGCTCCTTATATGTGCAGAGGCTTCAATCCCCCTTCCTGAAAGCCTCTTGGCTCAGAGCTTGGAAGATAGGTTTGGCTGATTTATCAGTTTAAGAAGGAGGCTAAGTTTGATGGTCAGGCAGCTGGTCTTCACTACTCTTCGTGCTCTGATATCATCTGCTTTCATTTATCTGGTCGTGAAGACCTGTCTATGAAGCAGGCACCAAAACAAACAAACATATGGTGAGTACTGGCTGGTGTCTTTACACAGGTCTGCTATCTCTGCCTATACACTGGTGCTTGAATGGGCATGGTCTTATCCTTATTATGTTAGATTGTCCATTTTCTTTGCCTGCTAGTTGAAAAGATGATATTTGGAGAGTTGCATTTGAACTCTGAACTTTTTTCATTATTGTAGAGTCCATAAAACCTGTGGTTGAAATCCTGAAATCAATCGCTACTAGCAATAAAAAAGATTTTGAAGAATCTTTTACTCTGATTTTTAATCTTGAAAGAGTTTTGTTAGACACTAACTTGCTCAGTCCAATACATTTGTAAAGTGTCTTTTGTTTTCTTTTTATAGGGAAGAAGTCCCTTCTTGTTTTACCATCACGTTTTTTCCATTCTGAATTCTTTGTGATGGGTCTGTCTTCTTCACATACGTAAAGCCTTATTTCTCTCACCCTGCCGTCTTGTCAGTTTTATTTTACCTTGACAAATACAAATGAGAGCTACTTAATGTCTGAAGTGGAAGAATGAAAAAAATAAAGGCAGCTTTTAAACTTCTACATTCTGCCTGCCCTATACTCTCTCCCACAGCTCTTTAGTGGGGTTTTTTCATTTTATATTGAAAAATACAATCAAATAAACAAAAGCAGCACCCAACTGGATTTTTTTTTCTTCACTGCTAAATTAAATTACCCAGCTGATCAGATGAAGGGAGGAAGGCTCTGGAGATTCAAGGGACTCATAAAAAAAAAAAAAGAAAGAAAAAAAGATACAAACTCTTTTTGTTTAAAATGTAAGAGCACTAAAGCAAGCTTTTCTCCTAACTCCATCTCCAATTACTGTGTTATTCTGGTTATATTGTTTACTACAATACACCTCATTACATTGTTTAATACAAATGCACTAGGCAGTAGAAAAGAGGGTTTCTTGAGAGGTCTTGCAGCAGTAGAGGTAATCTGGACCAAAGAAGTTGATCAACTGGAACAGCCATGGGCAAATTAGAAACTGAGAGGAGTGGGAGACTCTTGAGTTAAAAGAGAATCTTTGAAACAAGGAGAGACAGCAGCTTTATTAGAAGTATTTAGCATATTCATCCTTGCTCTTGTTCACAGTTTTGACAGGATGTACTCGCAGAGGATTTTTAAACTGTGGAGTAGCCAGCTAATTAAACAAATGCACACATGAACTCTTGATTTGTCTAATCACAACTAATCTCCAAAGAAATTTGAAATCTTGAGTAAATTTCTGTTTGGCTTTCTTGGTGAGGTGATCCGTAAGACTTGTTTTATTCATCTTTGAGACGTAAGAATAGATCCACTAGGAAAACTTAGTAGTTGCATTATTCTCAGTTGGAACACCTGACTTTTACTTGCCTGACTAGTAAAAATGCCTGACTGGTAAAAACACCTGACTAGCAGAATTTTGTCACTCATGTTTGCTATCCAAATTACTTGTTCAATACTAGAGCTAGGTCGCAGTGGCCTGACTGAAGGAGCTGATGAACGCAAAATGTAACATTTGTAGGAGAACAGAGGGTATTTTCAGTGTGTTTTCCCTTGGATCATCCCTGTGATGTTGGGCTCTTTAGTCTGGATGAGTGAGAAAGTAGGACCAAGGCATCCTAGACCACCTTTAGTTGATCTGTATCCTTATATGCATTGCAATGGGATTCACTTATGGCTTCTTTAGTAGGACCCTGTATAAGCCTCCCAGATGTGATCTCTAGTGTACCTTAAAATCTTGCCCTCTCTGAATTTATGCTCTTATTTTGGCAGAGTGAAATATCTCTCTGCAATAGATTTACAGTAGCCTTACAGGGGAGTAACTAGGGCACAAAGTAAAGTGAGGAATTACTGAGAAGATTTTGAATAACAAAAACAAAAAATGCATTTTTCTGCTTTATTATTCTGCCTTTCTAATGTGAATTACTAAATGAAAAAAAATCATTAAAAGCTATATTTTCCCATATAAAAATGATAGATGAATAGCATAAAACAAAACCATTGGGTAAGGAAAAGCATAAATGACAAATATCTCATAATCACTCCAAATTCAGCTTTCCAGTTTCAAGATCTTTGATGGCCTTGCATCTACTTGCCATACATCTTTGTATGGAATCCTTCTTTTTCTGTTGGATTATGTAAGAAAGACCATTTGACCTAGATACAGACCTGATCTAACTAGATGCCTCCCTTTTTTTTTTTCTTTGTTTGCAGTGTGCTTGCATGTGGCTTTCTGTACTGTGAGTCCTTGGAGTGATGAATGTCCATTATTTTACATTTTCTATGTTGTTATTTTCTTAAAAACAGAATTATAATAATACATACTTGATCTCTTGCTACCTCTTTCTTTGTATCTTTTTCTCTCTCCATCTGAGCTCACAAGATTTTAGCAGACATATCATTAATTATAGTCTCTATGGTCCCTTTACAACTTAAGAGAGATATAGGTTATTTTAAAAGTCTTTCTGTGTGAAAAGAAATTAAAATTTTGGATGCCTATTTTTCAGTGTATTAGCTTACTAAGAATAAACAAAATGTGAGATCAGTGTGTGTACTGAAATGAATTACATCTAGCTATATCTACTTGCCTTAACTTTCAAATATAGATTTGTGGTATACGCATATAGAACACAGAGAGTTAGAAAATATGTTGTAGTAAAACTATCTACAAAAACCTGTGGGATTGAGTGGGAGCTCCAACAACTTTTTGAACTGACCATCAAGATACTGTACATATGTGATATCTCTCCTATGGAAAGTTCGATATGAAATTATTTCTTACATTCAATTGTCTCCCTACTGAGAGGTTTTCGTGTTCAAGGAAAAAATGGTTGCCCTAAATAAATGTAAATCTCTTAGGTCACTCTTTCCTGTACAGCTTTGAATAAGAGGACAAAAATCTTTGAACTGAAACTTGACTTTAAATCAGAATAAGTGTGGAATGGATTTGTGAGGTAATATGTTCATGGGACACTGTACTACCAGATTATTTTGATAAAGAGGTTCCATTGAGATCAAAGAGGTCAATACCAACATTATATTTGATGGGTTCCTATGTAGCCGGAATGGCCACTTAGTAACTGGAATGGGATATTTTTGTATGAGAGAGGAACCTTGATTGTCTGTATGGGGATTACAGACTGGGGTACATTTCAACTAGTTTTAAATCTCCTAGGAACTTTAAGTCCAGGCTTGACCTATTTGCTCAAGATTTGTTTATATTCAGCAAAGAGTAAGAAGTATTCGTAGATTGTAGTTTTTCTTAACTCTCTTAGATGTTCCTACCTTGAGAACACTAGGGTGACATGTGTCACTCAAGAAGCTTCTAGTTCTCTCCATAAGAAACTTCAGATGACTATGTCAGCCCACAACCTTAAAGATGCTGGAGTAAGATCCTCCATAATTATCAGTCATAAATCTGCCATTGTCACTTCCATTTCATAATTTGCTTTCTTCAGAGTTGCATGTGTAAAGATCTCCATGTATATCCTTCTGAGATATAGAAAGAATGTGTGAGCTGTCTCTGAATTATATAGCAATGTCAACATTGATCTAATAATTGCTTAAGAGTAATTGCTAATGTGGAGAATAGATATTATCTGTCTGGATGTTACAGATGAATGAAGGTATATTCATCATATATTCATGCAGAATCGCTATCACTTCTTCTGGAAGATATTTTCTATCTGAAGACTGGCAAAATGTCAGCAGAATTGTCTCTGAGTTCAGATAAAGTGAATACACTCAAAGGATTTTATTTCAAATGATTTTCTGAGGCATTAATGCAAAGAAGAGAAAAGAATGGTTATGGTGTCTTCAGTTTGTTTGCTTTTCTCTTTTGGCCTGAATTTATGACAGCTGTCAGAGAACCTTCTACTGGGAAATGAACATTTAATAACATTTCAAATGTTCCACCAAAACATGTCAAATTATTCTAATTTCCCAACTGGATCCAGGAAGGTTTCTTAGGAAAAATCTGTTTCATTAGCAGCTGGCTTTCTGCTTCCCTGACACTCCCCATGGCAAGCTCCTGCAGTGCTAGTAACCTGGGAAGGCCAAGGAACACTCCCTCCAGTAAAGTCTTTGAGGTTCCCAGCTGTGCACCCAGTCACCATCAGCCCTGAGTACTTCAGCTGGCCTTGCAGCTCCTGGAGCTTCCAGACTACTGGCCAGATGGCAGAAATCCTGGCAGCAGTCCAGCTTAGATTTGAGGAAGATCGGAAAGTTGTACTAGGAAAAAAAAAAGAAATCTTTATCCTTCTTAAAAGAAAGACACCCAGGCATTGCCTTTCAAGGAGAAATATCTATATGGTGCTCAGATGGCCTTCTGCAATGCAGAAGTTGGAGCAGTCAACTATTTAGCAGTATGATTCAGGACAGTAAACTGCTTTTTGAACAACCTTCTGTTGGTTACAGTGAGGAAAAGCTGAGTCCTGACACCTGCATTTTGCACTTTTGTGAGATAGCTCTTTTCAAGTTTATGATCCCAGTCTGATTAGGGAAAAGTCGCATGCTTAATGGTTTATTTGGTTCAAACTGATGAGCAATTCATTGCAGATTTGGCTCATTTTGAATGGAACATTTTAGAATTGAAGAAGCTGACTTTCAGATGGAGTAGAGAGGTAGACTGGTAGAGATGTTTGCTAAGACCTGAGTAAGGATCTGCTGCAGGCAGTATCAATTACTCAGCCCTGCTGCAGCTGGAAAAAGATGTACATCTACAATTAGCAGGAGATCTACAGCGGTAGAATTGCATCAACAATGCAGAGGGTGGCATTGCAGTCATTTAGTCAAACTGGCATAGTTAAAGTGGTACAAGCTAAGGTGTTTGTGGGTGCTTGAAGTGATACATTCCTGTTCTTAATTTCAAGCAAGTCCTGGGAAGACTCAGAAATTTGAAAAAAGTAACACACCTGCAGAGTCAGTACAGCAGTCAGGATTGAGCATAGCTGAAGAATTTCAGGGAGATGCACCAGACAGATTGTGGAAGATCAACTAAATAAAATGCTAAGCTAAAGATGACATGTCTTTTCTGGAAAGGTCAGGAAGCTAAGAATAAACTAGGGTTTTTGTGAAGAGGAAAACAGAGCTTGGAAAATTGATGTGAAGACAAGAGGATGGAGAGCTAAGAAAATACACACTATTCCCCAGCTTCTTCTGAGACGGGATTTTGTACTGTACATGTGTTATAGCTCTACTTGAAATAGTTCCCTGGAGGCTGGGTTGAAAATGAAGATATATGTTTCAAGGCAAAATGAATATGAAATATTATTGCTTTGTAAATGTAAGCAAACATCTTAATTAGATTGCAAACAATCTAAAAAAAAGAAGATTAATTAAACAGTCTCTTTTTTGGTGACATATGTGTAAAATATAGGCACAGAATAATCTAGTTACAAGCACTTTCAAATTATTTGTTTGAGCTGTTAGTGAAAAAGGATGCATAATTTTCATACTATAAAGGAGTGTTGTCACTATGGTCTTCATCCTTTTATTTTAATATCTCCTGTGTAATGATAAACAAAGATCCAAAGATGATACCAGCACTGCTGAAACGTACAATATGGGTGTCTAATATAATTGTAATTAACAGTTTCCATTCATTTGCAAGATATACCCTGATGGCATTGCTCAAGAGAGGGGGAGCATTAGTGGTAATTATGCTTTGACTTTATAATGTTGGATTGAAGTGATGGTTTCTGACTAAACCAGAAATGAGTGGTTGTTCTGTATAGTGTAACAACACTGCCATCTAACTGCTCCTACAGAGAATCACAAGTTATCAAGAGTGAAAAATACCTCAAATTCACGAATCTGAAGCAACCTGGTATTTTTTATGGTGACTGCATAAAGACAGTTGCTCTCTCTCTCTCTCTTTTTAAAATCATTAATTACCTGATCTTGCTTTTTTAAGTAGTGATATTAAACCTTTGTACTTCTGAATTTGTCTGTAAGAAGGGAAATTTAGCTTATCTTTGGATGACAGAGGAGAATTTAAACCTGTAATGTAAATGTATTTGACTTTGGAAATTTGGCTTTGTCCAGGGACAAGACACAAAACACTGTGTGTGTTGGGGGGCAGTAAAAAGCCCGAGAAAACAACAGACTTCATAGTCACAGGAATTTCTACACCAAATCACACAGCTGGACTACCAGTTTCCTACCTTGTACCTAACAAAACTTCAAAAGGATATCGAAGAACACTTAATATAAAAAATGGTAAATATCTAACTCAAAGTGTCATTCTATAAGGTTCTGTCTTATCTTTATGTTACCTCATGTTGATTGAGATGATCTCATTACTGGTTTTTCACATCCTGTTAACACCGCTGTTTCTGAAAGTGACTTTCACCAGCAAACAGGGCTCTGAGTACAAAAGTCTCTTATTTCTGTTCTCTGAAACTGATGTCCTTCAAGCCTATTGGAGGGTGGATTTTTTTTGCTGTAACTGATATCAGGGCTTCCAACAGTTCTTTGCTCTCTCTCTTTTTTTTTCCATGTGACTTTTCTTATTATTTCTAATTATTTAACTTTTGTTTTGCGGAGATTCTTATTATGTCTTTAGTTATTTTCATAATATTTTTTATATTTTTTTTGACCAATGCCATTTTCTTTTTTAAGACAAAAAAAAGTGTAGCATAATCAGAATACATGATTCCCATCAGATTATGTAAAATAAATGTATTCTTTACATCTCTGTTTTGTTGTCTTGTTTTCCAGTTAGCTGTAACACAACTAAGTATAAGACAGTTTCACATGAATGGAAAGGGATGGGGACTAAGACTGAAAGATCTACAGGTAAAGATTAAGATGTAATAGACCTGGAAGAAAAAAAAAATTAAATATAAATTAGAGAAGTTTTTCTTTTGGTCCAAGCAACTTCTCCTAAAAGTCAGTGGGGTTTAAGATCTTAAAACACTTTTGAAAAAAAAAAAGTGCTGATGTCTAGTGACACCTCAATAGAAACATTCAAAATGAAACAAACATACAGATCAGAGCTTTCCATCTTTATTTTTCAGTGTGATGATGAAGTTGAAAGTCAAGCTTCTGTTATGGGGCTCTCAGCTCTTTAAAATCCAAATGACATAAGAGGGAAGAGACGGAATCTCTTTCTCTGCTTGCCATAGATTTGCAATATCTTCCTCAAAGCCCTGAGAAAAAAGAGAGAAAAACAAGTACCTTAGGCTGAATTTTTATTAAATTAGATATTTTACTTGAGTAGGAAAGGCAATTTAAAAATTCATATAGATTTTTTGCAGGAATGTTGACTATGGTCACTGTCTATAAGGCTGAAAATACCACATGAATAATAAGCTATCTACAGGCTCTTTGAGAGACAAAGTACATCTTTCAGCAGAACATATTTTTCTCAAGGTTAGCTGCTCAGGACCTAATGAGATGAAATATGTATTTAGAAGCATGAAATGGTTTCATCTGGTTTCAGCCATGGCAAACAACATAGTATAATAGTCACCACAGAGATACCTTTTTCTGCTTTCTGCTTGTAGCACATTTTCTGTCTGCAGCAGCTGCTTCTGGAGAGCTGATGGAGCAGGCTAAGTTTATGAAAGTTTATGATTGCCACCTGGTGGTTAGTAAAGAAAATCAATTAGTTTTTGGAAGCTCCAGGATTATTAAGAAATAGTGTTGAAGCCACTTGAAGCAAGTAATATCTTGAGGAAAAGACAGCTGAAATTATGCAGAGAAACCTATGCAAAATTTTCATTCATTCTTTTCCTCACATTTTATTGTTTTAAAGAATATTTAGATGTGAAAAGAGAAACCAATATATTGAACACAGGAACTTAGATTCAGTCAATATGTTATTCATGAGAGGCTCCCTGGACTACCTTCCATCAACATACATGGACAGATTTTTCTTAACAGTTGGAGTTTGCATGTAGTGAAATTTATAAACAGTAACACTGTTTACAAACAATCAAAACCAACAATAAGCCTTGGCAAAGTTCTTTTCCTGCATTTATTGTGCATCTTACATTCACAATTTGATTCTATAGGAATTTCTGTTATGGAAATAACAATCAGAGCAAGAAAAAAGCATATGTGGTAAAGTTTTAAAATGCTGGATTACAAATCTCCCTTCTAGTTTTCGATGAACTTGGTATAATTCACTATTCAGGTTTACTGTAGTGAAAAAGTAAAGGAAATTGCATAATTAAGTCTTTTTGAAATAACCCAACTTTTTGAAATAACAAGCTAATGGTACTTTAACTAAAAGAAAATTAAATTTATGACTCTGAGATCACTAAGCCATTTGAAAGTAGATAGAACTGTCTAGAATTTTTTTCTCCAGTGATTAAAAAAAATAAAAACCATTCAGGTTTAAAGAAAAGTTTTGAATGCAAAGTAAAATGTTGAGATTTGGAAATCCTGTGCTTCGTGGTAGACGGAATATCTGACTCTACCTTCCTTTTCTCTGGGTCATGAGCAGGCACATCCCTGGAGGCTCACCTCTTGGAAAAATGAGGTAATGAGTCATGAAGTCCCTGGATGTGATGGATAATGTGAAATATGTTACAGAAAGATCCTGAGACTTGGAGAAGAAAAAGGATATGAAGGAAGCAAATTTATCTGCCCTCTTGACTATTTAATTCCTGTTCCCAGTCTCTTCTTTTCTGTCCCCATTAATTTGGAACTGCGGACATGTCACACACAGTTCCAAAAGAAAGAAAACGTCAGGAGGACGGTGTCCACTAGCCTGAAAACGAGGGCACTTGCATGAAGGATGCACATCTCAGCCACAGGAAAAAATTAAACCACCCTCACCTATGTGCTGCATGCCTTTAAACAACTTTATTCAAAAAAATTATGAGAGTGTGCAGTAATACAAGGAGGACAAGAAGAAAGAAGATGAGACAGAGAATTAACTCACCACCGCTACCTCCAATATCAGAGAGATGGTTAAATCTCCTCTCCCTCATTTCAGTTCAATACTTGGGCATCCTCATATAAAAAGAGGAATTATATTTGATATTTTTGCATATATTTACCCTTCAGTGTTGAATATGGTATCCAAATCCTGGGGATTAAATTATTGCAAAAATTTGGAATTATTATGCCTATTGAGAAGAGGGAATATTTGTGTTTCCTCTGAGTAGCTTAAACAGTTTTCTGAGTATATTTATATTGAATGAAGAACTTTATTTTCCCATATATGTTATAGATCCTGTTTATCTGACTCAGAGCAGTAGTTTTGCTGTAGAGCTTGTAGTAGATGTCAGCTACGAACTGCAAGCCTCAATTTGCATTATAGATCTATTTATTTAATTTATTATGTTTATAATGGATAGATTAATGCATTTTACTTAGAGTAGAAATTTATTTATTCTGTTTTAAAATTTGGCACTTCAGGGACATCTCTTAAGAAGTGAAATGAGATCTGAATTATAAATGAGACAGCACCAACCCTAAGTGAGAACTTCGATTTCTGGAAGATAAGAGAAGAGGTTGTTCAGCTCTAGATCTTTGATTCAATTGCATATAAAGCAGGACCTGGCAGAGAAGCTCATTTTCAAGTTTCTAAATGTTAAGCTTTACTAGGAAAGAGACTGTGCATACCA
This sequence comes from Pseudopipra pipra, assembly GCF_036250125.1. Lineage (NCBI taxonomy): Eukaryota > Metazoa > Chordata > Aves > Passeriformes > Pipridae > Pseudopipra > Pseudopipra pipra. Next base: position 82,920,070 of record NC_087550.1, read on the forward strand.
TATAGAACATTTGTTTCCTATCCATCTTTGCTTTAACAAAATATTGTGTCAGTTCAAAGGCAGGATAGATTGGTGATATGCTGAACTTAGTGCTCTAGCTGAAGATGAAGTAAAAAATTCTTAATTGCTTTCCTATGGGTATTTTTTTCCCAGAATTCTGTGCTTCTGGAAGGTATCAGCATCCATGACACCTCATATAATAGTGATACAGAAAAAAGACATCCCAAACCCCCATGAAACTAATACTATCTAGAGAGCCTCCATGAAGCACCACTTCCTGACTGCAGTAGGATTCCTCCTACTTGTGAAACCAGCCCCTTGAATAACCAAAAATGGCCTACACCTGCGAGTAGACATTCCCAATAATAATGAAGCCAAGAACCACATACTGGTATTATAAGGACAAAAAGTTTCAGAATTACTTATTTCAGACAAATCAGAGTCACTTTGATCCTATTGTGTTCCATCCAATGGGGTGGGAAGAAGTTTGTGACCAGATTTAGGACCTAGAGGATTTGAGCTCTATGGATGACTCAGTACCAAACAAGCCATTGTGCCAATTTCCTTCTATTCCCCTAAAACCTCCAGGTTTTTTTAATTCACATTAGTCTAAACTGACTTTGACACGCTTTCCATGTATCCTTTGATATTTTAAAACACTTGGATTTTGGATTCAACTCCTAATACACATTCTGGTTTTGTTGCAAGGTTGATTTTTACAGCTCTGTGTGGAAGACCTGGATTTTTATAATGCTGTCGTAACCCCAAGACACTATGAAGTAAATATATAATTATATATCACTTTGACAAAGTAGTAATACATTGTATTCCTACCATATATTCAGTAACTGATAGAAAAAAAAGATTGATTTGATTTGAAGCTGATACTGATTTTTCCCTATGTGAATATAATGGTATGCATAATAAAGTCAATATTGACAAAAGAGGTGTACTTTTTATACCATACAATTTGGATCATTTAAAGTAAGTTTACTGAGTTCTTACTGTAGCACTAAAATAGCTTTGCTGTATCCTTCAATCTTTAATTACAGGTTGTTTATTTTCTACCAAATGGGAAATTCTTATTGCCTCAGAAAAAAGGGTTAGTAGACTCATTTGTGAATTATATTTTTAAAGTTAATAAGTGCCTTTTTAATTTTTTTTTCTTTTTTTAAATTGGGAGCTTAATCTCAGAGCAGTGTGTTATCAAGGAGAAGAGGACTGGTCAACTTATAAAGCAAAGCAATTTTCCAGAGCAGTCTGAAAAATTAGTTTCAGTAGTAGTAGAGGAGGCCTTTAAAGTGACGAAAACCCCCTTGAACACAACTCTGAAAAAACAACCCCCTCAAAATTACAAATAATTTTTATAATTACAAAAAAATACTAAATTTTTATTTGTTTGGGATTTGTTTGGGAAATTTGGTTGTCATTTTAAATTTTGTTTTTACATTCTAGATTTTCATTTGCTAATATGCTAAACACAGGCTTCCACTTATCTTTTTATTGTTACCTACTCTGTATTATTAAATTTTATACAGGATTCTATGCCTATGTATAGTAGTTCTCTTAGTTTCAGACTACTTATCCCTGTACTATTTTCAGCTGCATCTTCAGTTTTAGCTGTTTCTGAAACTTGTATGCTATTCTGAATTTAAGTTTTCTTTCATTCAAACTTCTATCCTGGTAGCTTTCTAAAATATTCCATGGAAGCCATGGCTTCTCTGAAGTACCTGAGGAGTAGCATAAGTAGAGTAAAATGCTTAATTGTCCTTGTGAAAAAAAATTTACCTGATAATCTTAACTAAATCCCTGTTAAATGAAAAAAATGTTAAGGTGAAGAAGTTTATGCATTTGACAAGGAGATGTATTCCTGTTCTGGAATGAAAAAGATTTCTAGGAGTGCAAATCTGTCAAACTACTGAACCTCAAGGCAGGGACTGGGGGAGCAAAGCCCCACCCATCACAAGTGAAGATCAGATTCAAGACCACGTGAGGAACGTGAACATGCATAGGTCCATGGGACCAACCTGATGCATCCCAGGCCTCTGAAGGAATTGACTGATGTAGTTACCACTCTCCATGATATTTGAAAAGTCATGGCAGTCAGGCAAGGTCCCAGTATCTGGAAAAAGGGAAATGTCACACCCATTTTTAAAAAGGGTAAAAGAAGATCCTAGAAACCACTAACCAGTCAGCTTCACCTCTGTGCCTCGTAAAATGATGGAAAAGATCCTCTTGGAAGTTATGTCAAAACATATGGAAGACAGAGAGGTGATTTGAGACAGCCAATATGTCTTCACTAAGGGCAAATCATGCTTTGTGGCTTTTTGTGGTAGAGTGACTACATCGGTGGACAAAGCGAGAGCTACAAATATCATTTACTTGGACTTTGTAAGGCCTTTGAAATGGTCCCACACAACATCCTTGCTGCTACATTGGAGAGATGTGTGTTTGAAGAATGGACTGTTAAATGGATAAGGAATTAGCTGGATGTCCATGTACAAGGTCTTGCAGTCAGTAACCAAGCATCTGAGTGGAAAACAGTAACAAATGGTGTCCCTTTGTGGTCTGTACTGGGACCTAATCTATTTAGACACAGAGGGATTGAGTCCAACCTCAGCAAGTTTGTGTCTGACACCAAGTTGAGGGGTAAAATACGCTTGAGGCAAGGGATTCAATCAAGAGGGGCCTGATGGCCTTGAGTGGTGGGCCCCTGTGAATAGTTAAACAGGGCCAAGTGCAAGATCCTACAGCTGGGTTGGGGCATTCCCCAATATCAACACAGACTGGCGGATATATGAATTGAGAGCAGTCATATAGAGAAATGCTTAGGGACATCAGTGAATGAAAAATTGTACATGACCCAGCAATCTGCTCTTGCAGCCCAAAAAGCCAATTCTTTCCTGGGCTGCATCAAAAGAAGAATGATGAGCAGGTCAAAGCCCTACTCTACTATCATGAGACGCCACATGCATCTGGGGTTCCCAGTACTAGATGGAGTGTATCCAAAGGAGGACTACAAAAATGGTCAGAGGGCTGGAACACCTCTCCTACGAAGTTAGGATGAGAGCATTAGGGCTGTTCAACCTAAATGAGAGATGACTCCTTGGAGACCTTGTTGTAGCCTTACAAAATATAAACAGGGCTCAGCAAGACTGAGAGACTGTGTACCATGCCTGCAGTAACATCACAAAAGGGAAATGGTTTTAAAGTGAAGGAAGGTAGGTATAGATTAGAAACAAGAAAGATTTTTTTTTTTTACAATAAGAGTGGTAAGAATCTGGAACAGATTGCCCAAAGAAGTTGTGGATACTCCATCCCTGGAAGTACTCAAGGCTGGATGGAACTCTTAGCAACTTGGTCTAGTGGAAGGTGTCTCTGCCCATGTCAGGAGAGGTTGGAACTAGATGATCTTTGAAGGTCTCTTCCAACCCAAACTATTCTACAGAATATTAAACAGGAGGCTATAGTAAGAAAGTGGGCATGGCCGAGGACTGGGTAAGCTAAATGGGTAGAATTGATGAACACATGCTTGAAAAAAATTTTGCTTGCTTGGTCTGGTAAATGCATTTACTTTTGAAGAACATGGTCCATTACTTTCAGTTTAGAACATAGACTAGTATAATCCTGTGAAGTATTATTAAGAAAAGTGGAATAATCCAACCTTAAGCTAAAAAAAGATGGAAAATATGTTATAAAGGAAAAAAAAAGAACTACAGGATTCTAGAAATAACCTTAAATATATATCAAAACCTTAGTGAGTTTTACTTTGGTTTACACGTGCTCTGTTTCCTTTTTCTCATCCCCATGTGAAAAAGTCCAGCCAGAAAAAATATTTTATCATGTGCTCCAAATGATTTTCTTAGAATAGGAATCACATTTAACTGGTATTTGCTTCATACCTGATGGGGTTGCATACATAAATTGAAACCTTGATCTCAAAGCAGTGGGGGAGACCTTGACCATAGGTTTGAAACAAAGTGGATTCCTCACATCTCCTCCTAAGAAGCCAGCGACCTAATGAAAAACTGGCATCAGATTTTAATTTACCAAGTCAGTGAAATTGGTCTCATTCGCAGTGTTGGATGTTATTCATGGCAAGGAAAAATCTGGATTCAAGACAGACATTATGACATGAAAAAGGAGTTTGTAATAAACCTGTATGTTTAAATAGAGCAGTTTATTCACCCACTGCATGTACCTACCTGTGTCAGAAGCTGGGTAGGTCAAAAAAGCAGGTGTTTGTGAAGGTGTGAGGAGCAATCCCAGGTTACACATCTGTGAGTAAACTGTGAGGCTTCTGGTATATTTTCTCACCATATTTACAGCTTAGATTGTTACAAAATACTTTTTATTTTCATCTGTTGTTTGCTGCAGTACGTTATGCCATCTTCACTGTATTTTGATTCATGTTATCAAAGGGGTCAGGATTGACTTCCACAGATGCATTGCTATCATTTACTGTCACCCAAAATAGTTCCTAAAGCATTTGAAACCTGACTTGTAAATGTCTCTGGACTCACCTCTTTGAACTTTTGTTTTGTTGTATATCCCTTTTGAGAAAAACCAATCCTTGTGCGACTAGACAGAGAAGTATCTAATACCATTTATACATTCAGATCCTCACTGTAAACTGCTGAATATCCCATAGCTAATAAATGAACATGTATTTTTGTAGATGTTGCACCATCGAACTTTGACATACACATGTTCTAAAAATTAAATGTTTTTCTTTCATGGGTATTATTTTTCATTTCTCCTAATTGTATTCCCTTCATAAGAGATCTGAGTTGAACATCTATAAAGTACTGATACTGTGTTATGCAGCACAGTCTGGAAAAAACAGTTGAATATGAGGAAATTACTTCAATTTTTATATTTTTGTTAAGAACATTTTATGAAATAGGTAATTGCAGTCCAGGCTAGAACATAAGAGTTTGGAATTTTTTTTCCATTTTCTTTTTCCTTTGAGAAGAAATTTTTTTTAAATTTAAGCATTATTTAAAATCATTATTCCCCCCAACACCTTGGATTTAATTTCATTCACAAATCCCTGACCCAAAAAGTCAGACTCACTGTTTGCATCTTTAAATTTATTCTTAATATAGCATTATTTTTAGTATTTTTTTCACAATCTTCAACAGTTTCTCCTGTCATTTTGAAAACAAGTTTTTCTGTGAGTCATTGTAATAAATTATTTCATCAAAGTTCTCTGTAAAAAATTAAAGATAGTTTTAGTTGCTTAACTAAAGTAGCTATAATAATACAATATTTAATATATTATTACAATTTACAGCTTTTTTTTTTTTTTTCTGACAGGACCATATAGCCCTCTTTTCAATGCTAAGAATCATAGGACATTCCATATAGTTAAAAAACACGGATGCCAGTTTAGCTCATTTCAAATAAAATCCAGTCCTTAACTCTGAAGAAAGAAAAAAAAACCAAAAAACAAATAACAAGGGAAAAGGAAACGAGATTAAGCACAGTTAAATAAATATGCTTTTAACATGAGTTTTCTGTCATACAATTTGGGAATAACAGAAGAGTAGAATAATTTTAATTGCAAATCTCTTAACATAAACATGTAATTTGTAGCTGCATAGTTCAATCTGAATCTTTAAAAGGCCCAAAATCTGGTTTTGAACAAAACAAAAGAAAACAAATGAAACCAAGCAGCTTCTGAAGAACTACATAAATAAATTGTCATTAAAGGTTAATAATAAAAAATGGAGTTATGAGAATTTTTTTAATATAATTTTCACTTGTAGGAGTGAAAATATTGTAAATTTTTTCAGTCTTTTTTCTTGTATTTATAATCCTGTGTAAGTTTTTGCATATTCAAACCCTGAATGAAACTTCTTAGAGTTCAGAAAAAGAAAGGTCTATCAAATCAAAGCTCAAGGCTTTGGCTCAACATGACTTTTGCATAGAGCTGCAGCTAATTATTTGACCAAACCCTTGGACAAACCTTAGGAACATTTCAGTCTTTCAGCTGATCACATGTTTATTTATCTTATCAATGTGAGTTTATCTTTGCTCATAGGGATCTTGGGCTTTCCAAATCCTCCCTGAAGTCAGTGAAAGGACTTGCTCTGAAACTGGCAGGTTTTGATCCATAGCATTAATCCTAGTTCCATCTAAATGAAAAGCATGAATCCCATTGAGTTCAGTGGACCTGTGGACTAATGATGAATAGGAGACAATGTGAGAACATCTCTCTGTGGATGAAAAAATAAATACTTTTGCTTTATTAGTTGTTTTGGGGTTTTTAAAAATTATTTGGTTTGTTTTGGTTTTTTATCCTGCAAGTGTAGGAAATAGGAAATAGGAAAACTCTACATTTCGTCAAATGTATTTAATTACCAGAGAGCTACTAAGCCAAAAATATGTTCTATTTCAGACTGGTGATTCTGTTACAGAAAGGGAAAGGTGGACGGAGGGAAGGAATGGGAGAAAGGCAGACAATTTTTTTTATTCTGCCTTTGTTTTTACTGATCTTCTCCAAAACCAACAAAAAATAGTGACTATTTTTCTCATTGGTCACAGGCCTGATATCTTTCAACTGATGTAGCTGCTCTGCTTTCTTTTCAGAGTTTTCCTAGAAAACCAATTAGTAGCTGATGATTGTCAAGTACCACTACTACACAGAAACTTGGTCTTGTAAAGTGCCAGGTGCTCTTCATCATCAGATGAAATAACTAGAACTGAGCACACTTGATTGAAATCTTGTATTCCCTTTGGAAATTACAATAAAGGCTGTCAAAATTAGGTAATGCTACCAGGTTATTGACTGCTTGATATATAATTTATTGACATTCCTCGGAGGAGGAAAAGAGCGTCTGTCTCTTGTATGTGTGTAGTAACCAGACCTTGTATATTTTTACTAGACCAATTATTAGTTCATTTATTTCTGTCTACTGGAGCAACACCATAAAAGAAACTAATAAAAATAGTTTTTCCTTCACATTCGATAAGAGTAGACGGTTAATAGAGAGGACTGCTGTGCATTTAAAGGAAACTCTTTCACTGCATTTTAGCTGGTATCATGTTGCCACTTCATCCTACACCTGCAATTTATGCAAAAAAGCTGGTGGAGGAGCCTCAGTCTAATAAAAAGCCTTTAGAAACATGAATCCTAGGTAGACATAGGAACTTACTGGATGCTTAGAGAATGACCCCAAGATAGAAGGACTAAAATAAGACTATCCCACTCAGTGTATAACATTGGCTTAGGTGGTACATTCCTCAGTAGATTCTTGGTTTGTATCACTGTTTCCTATCATGATCATGCTTCATCCAGCTTAATTCAGAGCTGTGTATTCACCACTTATAAGATACATAAAAGTTTGGTGCTGCAATGCTCAGTGTTGTCCTAACTAAAGACACATTCTTTAGTAGTCTGTGAAGATATATCCCTCTGCTGCCTGTTTATCCCTTTAATGGAAAGTACTCTTCTTCTTTCTTCAATTTCCCTCACTGCCAAAGACTTGATGGAAAGATTTGTATGTTTGTGTTAACGATGTCCTAGCTGGCAATCTAGTCTTCACTCAGATGTCCTTCAGTTTCTACTGGAGTAGAACATCACATCTTCTTTTCTGCTTATCCTACCCTGAATAATAAATCCTGGCAAAATCACAGAGGAGGGCAGCTGGGAGCGGTAGTGTCAGAAGGTCTGTAAAGAGATTTCACGAAGACTCATTGATAAACCTCTTACCCCTTCTGCTGAGATAGTTCTCAGTGTGAGAATAGCAAAAGGGTTTAGACGCATACACAGCTGGCAAAATCTTCACTCTTCCTGAGAGGGTTGGTTCCAAAACATGTTAATTCTGTTTCAGCTGTTTGGGGTGTCCACTGCACATGTCGCATCTAAAGCACACTCGTGTTTCCTCTGATCTTTGTAATGGAGCCTGACTGAGACTGAAGGTGTAAACAGGGCAAACACATGCCCCTCTGAAGAAGAAACTGAGTCACTTCATGTGTGTCCAAGAGACAGACACGGTGTTAGGAGAATGAGAAGCCTAGAGATTGGACTGAAGTGCTGAAGCAGAGTCAGCACTTTGAAAATAGGCTCTCCCCTAGGACCCATGACGGAGACCTCCTGTACCACTGACACCCGCTGGAACTGTTGGGATGAGGTCTGTGTTGGGATCTTCCTGCATAAATCAACGATTTCAAGTAAAAGTTCAGAAGACTAATAATTAAAATCATAGGAGACAGTATGGTGGAAAGAATAACAAAATATGCCCCTTTCTCCCAAATTGTTTACTTTTTTATAATATCTATTTCTACTGCTGAAATTCTGCTTGGAAATTTACACTCCATAGTAAGTAATACAAATACAGTAATTTTGCCCTATTTATTTTCTCCTTTGGCATTTTTTCCCTACAGTACACTGTATTTTAAGAATTGTAGAGAATATGCATTTATGTCTCTCTCTTTTAAAATAGTACTATTTCTATATAGATATAAACCTACACATGCCTTTTTTTTTTTCATCCCTGTTGTATTTTGAAGAATTATAGCTGGTTTCTCAGATGGGTTTTCCAAGTTGGCCAAAACATTTTTCCCCAAAAATCACTCACAGTAAATCTTTCTTCTTTCTTCTCCCTTCAGGGAAAGATCAAGCTTGTTAATGTGTGAAAAAATGTTGGAAAATACTGGACACCTAAAGGTCTTCAGTAAACGTACTTGCTCAGAGTTGCTGTAGAAGATACCGACAAATTAAATCCCTCAGTTGAGATGATATGTGCTCCGGTCCTAACTCCCATCCAAAAATCTAGCTTTACTGAGAACTATCATATTCAGAACTGGACATAGTATTTTCCCAAGCTTTTCTAAAATATTACTGTTTCCTGACAGCTGCTAACAGATGACAAACCCTCTTTTTACCCCAGAAAGGCTATTTAATTTCATCTCCACAATGACAAAGTTTCTGGTAGTTAGTCCTCTGTGCTCCTAGTTCAATTTTGAAACCACTCCGCCAAATTAATATGAGTAGGCAATAATAAAAAAACCAGAACCATTAAGCAGTAATATGCTTTTGCCAGTCTCTTATTAAGACTCAGATCACTGAACCCAGTGATCCTCTGTTTATGCACTATGTCCATGAGCAATTCCTGAGTAAAGATTATGGGACAAAAAATGGAGACCTATGTGCTACCATGAATTTTTTGTAGGAGAGTGCCTTTGCCTGTATCAAGGCCCACTGAAGTCACCAGGACTCTGAGCCCAGCTTGAAGCCTATCTGCGCTGGTCTTATCACTGACAGGATATACAGTGAAAGCTGCAGTAAGGATCAGGCACCTTCACAGATTCCTTATTTAGTTGATTCTTTACATGTATCTTGAAATTTCCTAACACAAATTTTTTTTCACTTTCCTTAAAGCTAGCTCTATTCTGCAAATGAGTTTTGCTTGTGCTTTGGATAGTCATCTAATACAGATTTCACCGTGTAAATTTGTGTGCATGTACATAAGCTGTCTTCAGCTCTCACATAAGCATGTATCTTCTGTGCAGAGAGGCAATGCTTACCAAAAGGGCATTCATTATCATAACAAATACAGAGAGAGCAAAAGACAATGTCCTTGTCCCTCACTTTTTAATAGAAGAATATAACTACATAAACTGAGAGCCACAGTATGTACCGAATGAAACCTGCCATCTCTGCTGTTTGAAATACAGCTCTCATTCTTTCTTCTTTAATCATGTAGAATAGCATTAAACTCTCAAGAAGAAATTTCTTTGTTTGGTTTGTAACTATTGTTCCACAAATTCTTTGGCAGCTGATGACTTGGTTTCATCATTTATAGAGCTAAAACTTCATTCTAGAATTTTGTTGGTTTTTGTCTTTGAATTATGGTGTGCAGAAGGACAGCCTTCACCTGCTATATTAAAATAAATTAAAAAAAAAAAGAAAAAAGATACTGTCTCTTTAATGAAAGAAAAGCATTAATATACTGTATTACCGAATGCAAATGCAATAAAGAATAACATATAGCTCTGGTTATGTTATATGACATTTGGCTTAGCAGTATTAACATATTGTACAAAATCTGGATTTTCCCTATTGCAGAAAAAAAGATGATAAAAGACATGGGAAATATCTTTCTTCCATATGATCATAAAATAAATATTATTTTTTCTTTTTCTTCTCATCAGTCATTTGCAGAAATATTTTAGTATTACTTCTTTGTTAAGCCAGCTCTTTATCATGTATGTATTAGGCATACAGTACAAGGAGAAATGGAACAAGATGGCAGTTATAGCAGTGGCAAGATGCAAATTTATTCTGGAAAAAAGTAATATGTGCACAATATCAAGCATGCTTAAGTTTGTGCCAGGAAAACTATTACGAATGAAGAATGGATGGAATGGAATTTTGCATCATACATGATTACATGTTGCTTAACTTCATAGAAGAGTCTTTGTCTACTCCTGATGTCCCCAGGTGCCACCAAGAGAAGCTGCTTACCACACTGCTAGGGTGAAAATAGCAACAGATACCCCAGCAGTAGTTACCCCTGCAACATGACTCTTTGTTTCAGAAATTAAAGAAGTAGACCTCAAAAAGATGACAGAAAATTCACAGACCATTGAACTGCAGGCACTAACTCCAGGTGGGAAGAGTGGGACAAATTTATTACATGTTGTACTTGAGTAATAATTGAAAGTCTGTAGTTGTTTTCTACTTCATTTTCCCCAAGTTTAATTAGGCTAATTTATGCATGTGACATCATTGTCACTGTTTTTCCTCCTGTCTCTCTCATATTGTATGACACATGACAGAGTGTAACCAAGCAGTGGAGGAGTCGTATTTTTCACTGACACCACTTGAAAACCATTTTATAGAAAAATAAGGGATGAAAGATGAAGAAGAGCATGAGAGAAGAAATAAAATATCTTAAAGATAGATCTCTACATTAACTCAGGCAAAAGAGAAATAATAACTTTTCTTCATGTGCCAATTCAATCGGGATGAACCAGACTTGCTACTGTATTGGTACAGTGTAAAAATAGATGACAGTGAGTAATGGTGTGAACAAAAAAAACCATGAGGAACATCACAGAAATGTATGTTGGATGGCCTTTGCACAGCAGAGGTAGATAAAGGTTATAACAAACTGTTTACTGACCATGTACACTTACTAGAATTAAGAGGTCAGTTGAACAAGAGCTCACCTAGTAAGAGCTTTCTCAGTAGTGTGACTCATCAGCTGTAGTACAGTACCAGAGCACTGCCCAGTTATTGCTCCATCACTTTTCAGTAACATCTCTGTCCTTTCAAAAGTCTACATTCTACCATTAGTTAAGGCTTTTTCTTTTGCATTTCTACATTTTTCCCCAGTTTTTCATCAGTTCACTACAATGAATACATGTGCCTCTAAAAGAAAAGAAAATAAATAAAAAGCACCATGTTTTATTGAACAAAATATAGCATGTGCAAGAAAGGGAAGGGAAGAATTATAGAAACAAACCAGTGCTGAAGAGTTTTGCATTAGCTGGTGCTTTTTGTTGTTGTCATATTTGCACAGATCATTTTAGGCTCCTCAGTCCGGGTTGTAGCAAAAGACTATCAAAACAAATGCTCTTGCAAAGTATTTGAGCTTTCGCAGCTTAACATGTGCATCTTGAACCGCTTAAGCAGCATGGTTATCTTCTTGTTTTTCTCCAGAATTTAGCAGACCATAAAGTGTATACAAAAATGCATTATGCACCAGTGATTAAATGTTCTTACAACATTAATATTTATGAAGGGGTATTTCATAGCTAGAAAGTAGGTAACTATATTTTATTTCCTAAGAGAACATTTTCTATAGGTTTCCTTCATTTCCCAGCTACACAGCAAATATCTCTAAAGTGCACTTCCCAAGTGTAGTTAGAGAATAGGAAGGAATGTAAAGTTTTTAAAAACAGCCCTTATTAACTTTTCCTTCCATTGATTCTACTGTAAACTCTAAAAAGCCTTTTAAGAAAGCAAATTCTCATACACTCAGCAGGTGAAATGTTCCCACAAAAATAAAGGTAAACAAATTAAAAACCACCCCAAAAAATGAAAAATCAGCAATCATATTACAATCTTTTCTCTTGACTACTCGTATCCTAGTATATCTTTACTGGTTTTATTGCACATTTATGAAAATGGTTGTCCTATATATTAAAAAAAAATAGTTTCTTTATCTGTGCTAACACATTCTTGTGCATCCTTAATAAACTAGAGTAACTTTCAATAACATGTAGATATTAGAAAAACAATGGAATCAAAACCAAAGAGATACTTTGTATTGCAGATGCTCAAAGACTTCTAGTGTAGTTTTGTTGAGACAAAAAAGAGTTGGATTTTGGAAGTTCTTAGCTCCCGTTCCATATGGAAAGCTGCTGGTTATGTGACAGCAGGAGAACTCAAAACATGATTCACAATGAATGTCAATCCTTCACCTCCAATATGAAGGTTTCCCAACTACTCAACTTGCTGAGCATAACTGGTTTTACGTAGCATATCTATTAAAGGCTGCTCCTGTTCAACTGACCAGTGAGAAAGGACTGGACTTCTTCAAACGGGTATTGGAGCAACAGTTTGTTATATATTTCTTTACGTTTTTTAACTGTCCGATCCCACCTTTTAAGGAGAGCACTTGTTTGTTCAGCTAAAAGGAACCACCTTCATGCTCCTTTTGGGTTTGCTCAGTCAACTGTTTTGTGCAACAGTGGCAGAGGCACACTAGAATTGTGTACCCATTCATTGTGATTACACAGACAGAAGCAAATGTGTGTTGTCTGTGACAGGAGATGGGAAAGGGAAAGGAGATGAATGGTTCCCATGGGTAAGAGGACAGTAAGGTTTATTTGGGTTTTTTTTGTGGTTGCCTTTTTTATTTTTTATTTATTTTCTATTTTTTGGTTAAATTTGTTTTGTTCTTTTTGTGGTTTTTTTTGTTGAGGCTTTTTTTGTGGGTTTTTTTGTTGATTTTTTCTTTTTTTTTTTTCTTTTTTTCTTTTTTTTCTTTCCTTTTTTTTTTTTTTTTTTCTGCTATGTCACCGAATCATAGCAGTCATTCCTCTAATAGAAACTGACAGGACATAAAAGACAGAACTATCAGATGAACACACACAATGACTAGAAAGATATTGACAGAGAAAAGACTTAATTTAGCTTTGATAAACCGTCCCAAAAATAAAATCCTGTATTAACAAGTGCAAAAAAACAAACAAAAAAAGAAACTCCAAACATTAAAACACAGTGTATAAAATGGTGTGAGAAATTTAAGTCACCAAACAGCCTTTTAGTCAATAAAAAGCTGTGTTCATGTGTCCTTGTTTGGGTAGTGGCCCATCCTTTTCATTTTATCCAAAAGGTCATTCAAGAAGAGATCTGAGGGTAAAGCACTCAGTCTTTGCTGTTTTTGACTGTAGTCATTTGGGCCTGTTGTGTTTCTATCATGTAAAATGAATCCTTTCTTTTATTCCTCATTGGTTGAATTATCTTCCAAAGTTGTTATGCCTCCAAAGCCCAGTCCTGTTGAGTTCTGTGCTGCTGAGACTGTAAGTACTGTATGTAAGAGAATTAATACAAGAACACACAGTTTAAGTCTGCTGTTACACAGTCTTGATGCTGATGAAACTGTGAGCGATGTCCTGTGACACATTGTTGAGCCACTTGTTTTTATAGTCCCTTTGGATTGATGATCTGATAATAGTCCCCATCTGACATCACAGCATTCTGGTTCTGCATTGGTTGGATAGTTTTCATAGAGCCCTGTAGGGTAAACATAAAAGAAAAATAAACACTAGGCACAAAGATTGGTTGAAGTGGTAGCTTGAAGGAACAGTTGATGGTTTAGTCTAAACTATTGAATCCACATCTTTGGGTGAGACTGAGACCCTCAAAAGATCTGTCATTTTGTATAACTAGAGATGTTGAAGGAACATGCATCATCTAACAAGAAGCAGCATTAAAAGAAAATTCAGAAGGAGTATGATGATGAGCATGGTTTGTAAAGTAACAGTACTAAAAAGTAATTCTTGATATTTGAATGATAAGAGTATTTGAATTCTTCCTTTTTGGGAAGTAACAATGAATGATGAAGTAAGAAATAACCAATCAGGACGTTTCTACAAAATTTGAAAGGACCTTGAAATTCTTCTTTCAGTATTTAAGCACATACCAGTAATATTATGATTCGTGAAAAGACAGGCATTAAATAACAAATTGAAGTACTGATGATATTGATAATATTGATTGTTTAACCAATGTAAATCAAACTGTATCACAGGAACAGCTTCCAAACAGAGCTGTTTTGGGTCTACTTTTTTACCCTGGATGTTGTCTTCAACACACCCCAGAGCTGAGAACAGTCTTTTCTTGCCATACAATAGTTGGATTTCCTGGTATTTCTGACTATACATCTGGGCCATTTTTGCCTATGGAACTCTACTGAGTTACTCAGCCTGATCTGATTATGACTTTTTGAACACTAAGAGGAATTCTGTCTTATTGCAAATTGTCAATGCTGTCTGCATTACTATATAGGAGATCAACCAGAGTGTTCTGTTTGCTTCTCACATATCTTTTTTTCTTACAAATAAAAATAACCTAATTAGGATACTTAACTAATGTTCAAATGCAAGAGTGTCTAACATAATGGACAAACAACTTTTCTGCATTTAAACTTATCTTGGACTAAATTGTTCAGTAAATAATATACTCTGTTGTAGAACTAGGTTTTACTAGGAAAAAGATCTATCTGTTCTGAAATATTAGGATAAAAATTTTGAAAGCAGCTTTATTTCGAACAAGAATTCATTTTCTCTGAAGCATTACAGCAACAATATTATTTTCAAAAAGCAATTTAGTTATAACATTCTTAGGTCCAAGCACCAGACTGCTTACATTCTGTAAATAATCTGTAAAGAAAAACAGCACAGCTTAAAATACGATAAAATGCAATTCTTTGGTTCCTACTTCCATAATATTGATCTACAACTAAACAAAAAGCTAGTTAGGTATGCTGAGCATGTTAAGATGCAAATTAAACCTAGACTAGCACATTTTTACATAGCTGACACAACAGCCTCCTATGCTATATATGAATCCAAGTGAAGTTGCATTTAGTTTTGTATTCAAAAAAATTTTTAAAGATACAGGAGCGAGAGGAACTTGTTTCATGTTCTGTAAATTCAGAGTTTACTCTATGGCAAACCTGACCATTTTTGTACCTTTGAAGTCAGAATCTTAATGCAGCATTCCAGTGCTTGAAAATTATTTATTCTCTCTCAGATCATAGCTGAAAGCACTGCATGTTTTTTAAGAAATTCAGCTGCATTTTGGAACTTGTGGACAGCTGTTTATTGCAAGAATAATAAAGCAGTCTTATTGCTAACATCATATTTTCTGAGATGTATCTTTTGGCATTTGTGTGCATAAGTCTGTTTTTAAACATTGCAATATACAGGCAGTGCCTCCCAAAGCAGGGAATTATACAATTTGTTTTATGACTGCAGTAGCTCAAATGATTAGTAGTAATTGAAGAAACATAGAGAATGGTTAATGCTTTGATCTCACTGAGACTTGTTTGCTATTCAAACTATATTTTCTGCCTTTCTTGTTATGGGAAAATCCTGACTTTCTTTGAAATCAAAGCTATGTATGCAAGTTGGCAGTCAAAATGTATTTAAATAGTTCATATGCACTTACTGAATTAAAAATAAATTGACAGCAACTCCACATTCAAAGCTGAATTGAATTTGTTCCTTAATGCAAAATTCCATTTCCTCTTTATTTCAATTCAGTAATTGAATTTAAGTTTTGAATTTGTAGTTACATATTTAATAAACAATTAACTACAGAACTACTATTCATGTGACAGTGTAGAACATTTGGATAAATTCAGTTAGACCTTTTGCAGTGAAATAATAGTTCACAACACGCGTTCTTCACCACATACTTGTTTGTAGCCACAAATATAAGTTTTTGCCCCTTGGATCTAATTAAGCAGTTTATTCAGTTAGGGGGTTACAAACCTGTGATTTATCAGAAATCCAGGGAAGCTGTCGACATCAGTCATGGAAAACAAAGGAGAAAAAAACCTAGTTTGTTTTTTATCAAAATATTCATAGAATGGCTTGGGTTGAAAGGGACCTTAAATCATCTAATTCCAAACCCCTGTTGTGGGCATAGACACTTTACACTTGACCAGATTACTCAAAGCCCCATCAAACCTGGCCTTGAACACTTTCAGGGATGAGGAATCTACAGCTTCTCTGGTCAACCTGTTCCAGTATCTCACCATGCTCACAGTAAATAATTTTTTCCTAATATCTAATCTAAACCTACTCTCAGTTTGAAACCATTTCCCCTTGTCCTATCATCACATGCTTTTGTAAAAAGTCTCTCTCCATCTTCCCTGCATGTTACTACCTGAACCTGAGTGTGTTAGCCCATGGAACTTTGTTTTCCTTGGGCTTCCCCCACCTTCAATAGATCAAGACTGCAAATGTTGCTTCGACCAATGGACATCTAAATTGCAACAATCAAGTCTCATCATCAGATCCAAGAGTGGTGACTCTGAACCCTTCTCTCTCCTTTTTTTTCTTTCTCTTTCTTCTCCTTTGGACGTTGTTTTAAAATTTGCCAAGTTCCTTATTCTACCTTAATTCTACTGGCCAAGCTGCTTTTGATGCAGTCCAGGACACAACTGGCTTTCTGGGCTGCAAGTGCACGTTGTTGGCTCATGCCCAGCCTCTCATCCACCAGCATCCCCAAGTCCTTCTTGGCAGGGTTGCTCTCAATCTGTTCATCCCTCAGCCTGTATTCATCCAGGGGTTGCCCTGACCTAGGTGCAAGACCCTGTACTTGGTTTTGTTTAATCCACATGAAATTCCCATGATCCCACTTCTTGAGTTTGTCCAAGTTTCTTTGGATAGCATCTCGTCCTTCAGATGTGTCAACCACACTACTCAGCTTGGTGTCATCTGCAAATTTGCTAAAGGAAACACTTAATCCCTTTGTCTATGTCATTAATGGAGATATTTAGTAACACTGTTGCAGAAGGCCACTAGGCTGGTTAGGCAGGACTTGCCCTTGGTGAAACTACGTTGGCTGTCTCAAATCAGCTCCTTGTTCTCCATGTGCCTTAGCATAGCTTCTAGAAGGATCTCATGATGGGTTGGTAGTTCCCAGCATCCTCCTTTTTAAAGATGGGTTAAATGTCCCCCTTTTTCCAGCCACCTGGGACTTGACCAGACTGCCATGACTTCTCAAATTTCGTGGAGTGGATTGGCAACTACATTAGCAAATTCCCTCAGGACTGTGGGATGCATCTCATTGGGTACCACACACTTATGTACACCCAGGTTCCTTGGGTGGTCATGAACCTGATCTTTACTTACAGTGGGAGGGACTTTGCTCCCCTAGTCCCCATCCTGGTGCCCATCCACTTGAGAGGTGTGGGAAGAGAGGTTGCCATTGAAGACTGAGGCAAAAAGTACCTCAGCCTTCTCCTTATCTGTTGTTACCGGTTTTCCAGCACTGATTATCATGGAGGTACATGATAATGTACCTTTGGCCTTCCTTTTCTGGTCAACATACCTGTAGAAGCCCTTCTTGTTATTCTCTGCATCTCTTGCCAAGTTCAGTTCCAGCTTTGACTTGGCCTTCCTCACCCCATACTTAGACTACACAATTTCATGCTTTTCCAAGGTTACCTGTCCTTGTTTCCATTGCTTTTGCTTCTTTCGCCTTAGCTGGACTTTTGTTTGAGTATTATATATAGGGATACAAAGTCTGAGATAAGAAATAAAAAGGATATCTGTATCCACCAAACCACCAAGGTTTTCCTATTCCTCTTCTGTCTTCATAGTTCAATTTGTAGACATCATTACTTTGTATTACTTGGGATATTTGACAATTACATTTCTGAGACTGACTTACCAGCTGTTACCAGCTCAAAATGTACTTTGCTTTTCACTTTTTACTTACAATTCTCAGTTCTATGTCTTCATTTCCCAACTCTTCCCAGCACTCAACTATATTTCATCAGCAGAAATCTTACACCATATGGAGGTTCTTGGACCTTTAGTATAATTGAGGATCTAGAATTTGCCAGGAGACTTTGGTTTCAAACCATTCTCTGGACAGATATACTATGACTTACAAAGATCATATAAAAGCTAACTCTTTGTTTTGTTACAGGATAGGTTTTTTTCCACATACAGCTAACTTTTTGATGATCAGCACAGAAGTTATATCTGTAGGGACTGTGTGTTACTAATGCTGGGGCAAGAATTAAGGCTACTCATTTGACTGAGTGTGCAAGTTTGGAGTTGGCTTCCTGCCAAATCTCCGAAACTCGACAACAGGGTCTCCTTCCCAGAGAGGGAAGGAAAAAAAAAACGAAAAACCAGGCAGCCAAAGTTCTAGCAAAAAATATATGTATATATATTATGTATAAAACAGAGATATACAATGAGAATTATATATATGAATCTATGATCCCAAATAGCTTCCCGAAGTCGAAGGGAAGAGGGGGAAAGGGAGAAGGGAAAAGGATAAAATAGGGTGAAAAGGGACAAATAATAAAACAGATCTACACAGTCTAAAAACCCAGCAAAGCTGAAGAATTGGCAAGAGCTCACCACTTCCCTTGAAAGAAAGCAGTACGTCTGGACACGGCCCAGCACTCCCCCCTCACGCGTGGCTGATAACAGCAGTTACTGTAGGCCTCAGCTCCAGATAAGCCAGGCCCAGACAGGGACCACCGTTCTCCAACCTCGTCGGAAGAAAAGAGAGCGAACTATCTTATCAATGCCTTATTTATACCCTAGGTTACGTAAAGGAATAGCATGGAATACTTCCTTGGTCACCTTCCTAGTTCCTTCCTGGTTACAAGCTGGTTACCAGGAAGGCCTAGACTGAAACCATCACACTGAGATTATGTTAATAGAGACATGAAGAGAGAAATCCTGTGTGTCCCAGTCAGCTGAATCATACTGAAAGAAAAAGGAGCAACATAACTAATATAGTATTCACTTTGTGCAGGAACAGCTTTGGGGGAAAAGCAGCAAACCGCTAGTAAGTTCTTACACAAGAATTGAAATCACAAAGATTGCCTATGCATGCATGGTCTGCCGATCAGCTAGATCACCAGATAACTCAGAGAATGATGTGGTTTCTGCCTGAGTTCTTGCAGGAACCAGCCTGCAAAAGTGGTGGTTGAATTTCCACATCTCTCAGCACTGTCAGGATGTGTCACACATGTAGCTGGATTTGTATCTGAAGCAGTTGGTCTGACTTGGCCCACTTCTTGGTTTCTTTGCTACAGAAAGAGTTATGGAGACAGTATTCTGCATCATGGGAAACTGGTCTGGTTGATGTAGATATTGTCATTGCTGAATAAGAATTTTGTGAAGCCACAGATTTTACGATATGTAATGTTTTTTCCCCATTTTCTTTCTGTGGAACTCTAAACTGTGTTCATTTTTAACATAGATTTCTGATTATTTTTGAGAGGTGTATGAAGCTTCCTGTGCTTGAAGAAAAGCATGAGCTAGAAGAAACCTGATAAGTGGATGTAGTATACCAGAATTTTCGAGTACTCCATTTTATTATGAAGCCCAAAGTAAACGAAGTCTGCCAAGAGTGATCCATCCAACAGGGACAACATTGTATCAGTTAATGCCAGAACTCTCCATGACATTTCTGTTTCTGAGGAATTATTTCCGAGATTTCAATATTAACATTTTCTGACTAGAGGAAAATGAGTCCTCTAGTCAAGAGGAAGAGAACACAGTAGATATATGACTAGATTTCACTGCTTGCTTACTTCTGATGTGGAAGCCAGCACTCTGCAATCTTACCCAGATAGTCTTCTCTATTTCTAAATTGTTGTGTCTATGACACATTATGATGCTTAGAAATATATTTTATACCTTTCATATTATAAAAAGTAATAAAATGAAATGTAGAAGAACACTGGAGATAAATAAATTATTCTTTAGTTAAACAGATTATTCTTAAACTGGTGAATAAAACTTCAACTCTTTCGAAAAGATTATTTTCCACTATAGACCCCATTCCAATTATTGGAGGAGATCTGGGTTGCTGTGTTGCCGTGTTTTAAGGGTTTTTTATCACTATAGGTTGGTTAGTACTTCAGATGGTTACTTCTTGAACTTTTTCCTGTGTATTTGTGTCCACATTCAAGAAAAATTTGTTGTGTTTCTTCACCATGCATGTATTTTTCCCTAATATATGCATAGGGCCAATTTCCTCCTGCTGCAATGTTACCCCTGTAAAACTGACTGAGCTGCTGTAAGTCAGAAAAATAAGTAAACAGCTGACTCTAAAAGCTATACAATGAAGCTTTTTATGTCTGTTTTTTTGAGATACAGAGTAACATGCTTCTAGAAAGCATTTGGCTTTTCCCACTCTCTCTGTAGTTTTGCTTCTATATGTACAATCCTTAATCAAAAGGATTTAGTATTGTGATATGATAGGAAAGGGTCATATCTAAGTACTTTGTCACCATAGAAAGTTCAGAATATCAATAGGTTAATTGCCTGGATCATTTTTACAGGAGAACAATTGCAGCTAATAAACCTATTATTATATGGGACTTCATTTATGTGAAAGCTCCAATATTCAAGACTAGAAGAACACTAGATTCAAAAAGATGAGCTATTTAGTTACAGACTTTGCTGCAAAACCATGTCAAATTTTCCTTGTAAGCAGATCCATAGCTAGTAATAATTTAAACCATGCTTGTCAAACATAAAGGGATTATTCCTGCTGCCTGTGTTAGAGGTGCAGACAGGAGGCAAATGATACATTATTTTGAGGTATTTTTGGAGGAACAATTTGGATCAAATACATGGGGTTTTTTGAGTTTGCCAAGAACAACATAAAGCAGATTGAATTCAGAGATTTTTCTCTACTTGAGTTGTTCTACAAAGGGAAGACAGACTGTAATGCATTCTATATATCATATTTTCTCAAGGGAATTGCTTTTCAAATTGCACTGAAATCAGGGCATCTGTTTTGAAACAGACACACTATAGCCAAACCTGCTGGTAAAACCCAGACACACATCTGCCCCTTCAGAAGAAGCTGTAGTTTAAAGAATTTCTCCTAATACCTGTGCTGAGTTTTGTTAGTCATCAAACTCCTTCTACAGATTGATGAGAATTCTCAGTAATTATTCTCACTATGTCCTTAGAAACATAAGTATGTAGCATGACTGACAGTTTCATTTCCAGCGAAATTTTATTCTAAAGGAGAAGGAGTTTCTGAGGAAATGTTACTCTGCATTGATCACGTAAGTATTTGTTACTGCTATTTGACAAACACTGATTCTCACACTGTGTTCCAAGCAACTGAGAGGTTAGTCAGAACACATGAAATTAGGGATCTAAATTAATGTGAACTGAAAGGAAAGATACTGGTGATTTAAAACACCTGAATCACTTGTTCACTCACATTTTCTCTCCCTTTACTTTCTCCTTCTATTTGAAAAGTATCAGATGTCTGTTCAGCACAGGAGAGCAGACAAATTTGATTCTCTTCCTGATGTCAGAGGACACATTCTGACAACAGAAATTTAATCACAGAATATTCTGAGTTGGAAAGGATGCACAAGGATCATCAAGTCCGTCTCTTAAGTGTATAGCCCATACAGGGATTGAACACACAACCTTGGTGTTAATAGCACCATGCTCTAACTGACTGAGCTAATCTCAGTGTTACACGGCTCTTAGGAAGAACCAGTAGGTGACATGCTGGTTTTGGAAGAAGTTAATGCAACGTAACTTTGCCTTGTTGCTGCTCAGTACATTGTCTTCCTTTCCTTCAAAGAGGAACTTTTCTTCTCCATTGAATTCCATGACATCTATTATACAGGTAAAGAGTGTGAGCAAGTTATTTGGATTTCCTACCTGATACTTGATACTGGGTAATGGCCCTGCTATGCCATAGGGCACAAAGACACCATAGGTCATGGTCAGTACAAAGAAAGCCATTAGAAACACAATTAGCCCTAAATCTGCACTTTAGGGTGGTCCAGACTTGGCACACAGACAGCAGCCATAATAGGCTATGTCTGTATTAACAAGTAATTTTGGTAAGAGAAGAAGGTCTGTCCAGTGAAAGAGCTGGTACTGGGTATTTATCTTGTGTCAACCCTAAATGTCTCTGAAGGGATTTTACCTCACTCTAGCTCTAATCTAATTCTGTAGACCAAATGTGCATTGGTGTTCGGGCCATGCTAGTGTTGGTGCTGTAGCCCATCTCCTTATTTAGTTTAATCCAAAGGATTCAGTTCAAATCAAAGGCTCAGTTCAAATCCTCCAAGACCTTTCTCCAGTGTAAGTCAAACAGCAAGAAGTATAAACAAGGGATTTGCTTCAAATGTATGCTCCTGAACTGGATTGCTAACGCAGATGCAACTGGACCCTCAGTATTGGTGGCATATCCTGGCTGCTTGGAGAAGGCCCATGTGTGCAGATAAGTAGTAATGTTGTCTCCTCTCTCTTTGGGCATCTCTGCTGCTCATTTGGTTACTATATTTTCTCATGTTTTCTGGGTTGAGCAAACTGCAGGCCTGAAGGGATAGTTTTGGCTGTGAAGAAAGCATTGATGACCTCTGCCTCCTCCTTCAATCTCCATTGGGAGATGGTAGCAAGCCAAATAAAAAGAGTTCATGGGCTGGACCAGTCCCAAGGCCACATTACTTTGGAAGGCACGGGAAAAGCAGGAGTTGTGAATTATTATCAGTCTTTTCCCAGTGCTCTGTACTTAGAATCTGTATTGGGTTTGCATGGCCTGGTTTTGGTGGGGAGCAGGGCAGGGGGGACAGGTACAGTGGTGGCTTCTGTGAGAAGCTGCTAGAAGTAGGGGGGTTGGAACTAGATGATTGTTTATGGTCTCTTCCAACCCAGGCCACTCTATGATTCTATGATGATTTTATGTCCAATAGAGCCAATTGCAGCCAGCTCTAAGATGGAGAGCTGGCTTGGCTGAGGCCAAGTTGAGGCTTGGCTGAGGCCAAGTCAATCAGTGATGGCAGTAACACTTCTGGGATAACACAGTTAAGAAGAAAAAAGGTTATTATACAGAAGTAATTGTGTCCAGAGGAAAGAGGAAAGAGAATATGTGAGAGCAATGGCTCTACAGACACCAAGGTCAATGAAGAAGAAGGAGAAGGAGGTGGTCCAGGCACCAGAGCAGAGATTCCCCTGCAGTCTGTGGTGAAGACCACAGTGAGGCAGCTGTGCCCCTGCAGCCCACGGAGATCCACAGGGGAACAGAGACCTGCAGCCTGTGGAGCAGCCCCACACTGGAGCAGCTGGATGCCTGAAAGAAGCTATGACCCCACAGGAAAGCCTGTGCTGGAGTAGGCTCCTGGCAGGGACCTGCAGACACATGGAGAAAGGTCGCCAAACTAGGGCAGGTTTACTGGTAAGGCCTACGATCCTGTGATGGAGAAGGTAGAAAATCAGCCATAAAATTAAACCTAGGAAGGAGAGAGGAGTGGGGGGAAGGTATTTTTAAGATATGCTTTACTTCTCTTTATCCTATTCTGATTTTGATTAGTAATAAATTCAACTAATTTCAATAAGTCAAGTCTGTTTTGCCCATGATGGTCACTGGTGAGTGATCTCTCCCCATCCTTATCTCAACCCATAAGCCTTTCTTTTTTCCTCTCCCCTATCCAGTTGTAGAGGGGAGTGAAAGAGTGGCTTTGGTGGGTATTGAAGAATATATCTGGTGCAGGTAGTTCGGTTTGCAAGGTGCAGTTCTGGGTGGGAGATCAGGGTGGGAACTCAGAGAGAAAAGAGGCTGTGAACTGCCAGCCCTTTGGTCAACAAAAGGCACAACTACCAGCCAGGGTGGACACTGAGAGACACAGCAGGAGTGGAAGACTCATGAGGAAGAGCCAGACTTGTGCATGGGTAGACTGTGAGGGTATAAAAGCCCAGGGGTTCCTTTGCGGGGGGTCCTCCTCAGAGGCAACAGCTTGGGCTGTTTCTGTGTTACTGCGCTTTATGGAGCTAGACATCTGAGACTCTACAATGGGAAACCTGGGGTCAAATCAGTAAGGAAGCCTGGTCTGACTGCATGTGAGTGGGGTGTGTGGGGAGTCAAGTAAAACACCCATCAGCTCACTGGAGCTGCCTGCTGAGAAGGGGCTTCGAACACAGCAGTTAAAGTCTCTGGCCTTGGGAGTTTGACTGCCAGAGAGTCTCGTGAATGGTCAGACTGGAAAGTTTCCTTAACAGTGGGCACCTGATGTCCAGTCAAAGTCAGCCCACCACAGTCTTTCAACTCTCTTTTCGCACTGAAACACCATGTGTTAAAGAAATCTGCCACATCTTCCATTCAAGCTAGGAAAAAAAAAAAAGGAAGAGATGACTACATCTATGACTGAAAACAATCCCACTGGTATGCACATTTTTTTCTTAGAAGTTACAATCAAAAACCCTGACCTGGAACTTTGCATGGGGCTAATTCATTGTAATCTGCCATATGTGTTTGTGTGTTTCTCTGTGTGTGTGTGTGTGTATGTGTGTGTCTGTGTGTATGTGCACCTAAACTCTATTGTTATTTCCGTTAAATAACATTCTGGTTTGCATGGGCAATTCTAGACAGCTGAGATGTAGAAAGAGACATCTTTCAGTTTCATCTAAACCGCTGTAAACTTTAATCATATGGATATGAACGCCAAAGGTCTAAACTGAAAGCAATCACTCAATTCTAATGAATATGAAAACCAGTAGGTTCCAGAATAGTGCTTGATGGAAGGATCAATTTCTTTCCTTCCTTTTCCTGGAAGCAAGGGTGCAAGAGTGGAACACAAAATTCTTTCTAGTGAATTGCATATTTCCATAATCAGAACCACACTGTGATTCTGTTTGTTTTCATTAATCTCCCAAATACTTTCTTTTGCACTGCAGTTATTCCACACCCTCACGTGCATTTCTACAAAAGACAAGTTCTGGTGATATCTAACTAGTGCAGCACACTTTCTTCCTTTCCCACTATCTGCTTTCATTGGAGATGATCAACTAAGACATTCTCAGGCTAGAATACTTGCCACTTATTATATGAATTCTTCAGGAATTTCCAAGTATTCAATATTAATCCATATTATAAACTAAATTTTTTTCTTTTTAATTTAATGGTGACAAAGATAACAATGACTGTAAAATTTCTTGTGGGAAAACAGACAGTCCTATGATGTTTTGTCATCATGTGGATCTTCCAAGGAAAGATAAAACCTTTGTTATTATTTCTTTTTACAACCTCCAATACTTTTTTTTTTCAGACTCCAACTTCACAGAAATCCTGCCCTGAAAGAAAAAAAATAAATACATAGGTTCCTCATCCACCAGTGCTGCCATTCGTTCACCTCCAGCGGGTCTCTGTGCTCTGGCTCACTGCTGCAGCAGGACAGGCATGGCAAGGGGAGGTGGCAGCTCGGTGCAGCCAGGGCACCTCCCAGTATTGCTGCTGATGTCAGCCTCTATCTAACTGCAACTGGAAAATGGCATGTAATATTTATATGTATGTCCCACCCTCTGTGCTGTAGTCAATATCAAATAAAACCAAATATCCTTCGAATACCTTTTCCTGTTACTTGACACCTAAATATTAGATAGAAATACTTTTTGACCTTACTCTTTTGGGTTTTGCTAATGAAAAGCCAGATCAGTAACTAAAAATCCCAGAATATGTCTGTCAGACAGGAGCTCACAGAAAGTGCAGCAGGAGAATAGGTCCCCCAAGACATAGGTGACCTGCTTCCAGCTGCTTTTCAGCAGAAGGATTTCAAGTTATCTGTCAAGCCACAAGCTATGCTGAGGTAGACTATTTTATCTGCTGTTGAACTCACTGTACTTTGCATGAAATAAATCTGTTTTCACTAAGTTGCAGAGAAGTGTAATTCCTTAGTCCCACAGCAGATAATAGTTTCATTTATCATTGTTTAGTGGCAAGAAGTACTCTTACAGTGAGCTACTGCTTAGTAAGAGGGTGAAAATGGGCCTGTGTTCCAGACAAAGATTGAACTGCAGCCTTGTACCTGTCCTCAGAATCTTCTCTTGTACACAACTCCCTAGGGTCAGCGTACTAACTCCGATGGGTCTGCGAATACAAGCTCTGCTCTGCTGCTGCTGAGTCTGAGTTTGAGAGGACAAAAAGCTCAACCAAATATTAGTTAGTGGACTGCTAAGCTGAGCTTCAGGTCATCCTGATTTTAAATGTCTGCAAAAAGCCCCTGGTGACTGACAGTAAATACAGCACATAGAGAGCAGCCAGCACTGTGAACAAGTCCTCTCATCAGGTGCAGGTGCCTACTCCGGCTGATTTAAATACCTCTCAGCCCTACTGACTACACCAGATCTTTAGTGACTCTAGTGAGACCTTAGCAACAGAGTTTATGTGTAGATACCCATGTTACTACTACCTGCAATAAAGTGAGTTTAATCCCCTCCCAAAATTGCTTTTTCATTTCAGACTCAGAGATGTCAGTAATCTTTTCAAAATCATATATTTTTTGTGTTTTAGGAAGGAATTTGGATTTTGAGTTATAGTAGGAAAATGGATATGTATTTCCTAAGAGATTTTCTGAAATATATGCCAAGATGATTTTGTTGATTCTTTGATTTTTTGCTATTGTGTATGTGTGTAAGTGGGTACACATATATATACATGAAAATACACACACCTATATATTGTATACTTGTGATAAATAACATATAAATAAGTCTCTTACTTCAGCTTTTACTATACTATCTTAAACTGGAAAATAATACTAATTTGTTTACTACCTATGCATATTGGAAGGCTATTAATATTTATGAAATGAAATGCATTAAAGTGCTAAGCACCATTGCCTTATTGATGACTCGAAATTGTAACTGAGCTCACATTTTATTATATTGTCTTTTGCATATGGATGGATATTATTCAACTGTGTGCAAAAGGCTTAAGCTTCAAAAAGAAATACAGTAAATACCGTAAATACCTTGCTACCAGAATCACCCTAAATCCAAATACAGAGTATAAGATGAAGTGAGTTGCCACAATCATTATACTTGCATTTGAGATGGTATATAGCCTCTATGGGGTTTTATAACTGGCTCTATTTTTAAGTAGCTTACCTTGGGCAACTCATTTAGTATCAAGATTTCCAGTGCAGCCCTAATTTAGAGGTGAAGGCTGTCTAAATTCCGATGTTTGGACCAGGGATGTCAAATGATCTAAGTGTTGAAATGCCTTTTTACTTATTTAGTAGGAATAAGTTGCCTGAATATCTTCAAGGTTCTCAGATGATATTCCAGGCACCAGAAATCTGAAGATAACATTGATATAAGCTGCAATTTTGTTTAGATTACTCCCAACCAGTCCTGAAAAAAGTTTTTGCGATATCTGAGATATATATTAGCAAACTGAAATACAGAGGAGACAAAAAAGATCAGTTCTTCACAGTTGAAAAATTGATTCTTAAATTTCTTCACTAGTGAAAGATCTTTCCTTAGACATGCACGTTCTGAGAGCTGCTGCAGTGTTGAACTATATGCTTCAGATTCTCCATTTATCTGACATAAGAATGCAGGTGTACGAAGGTGAATATACTAGAAACTGCACCTGCCTTTCTCTATCTTCTGAATATTGCATGACATGCAGCCTCTTTACTCTGAGTACTGCATGACATGGAGTAACAGAAATCCTCCACCAAATTATTAAGTGTAAAAAGTAACCAGAGCAAATTTTTTCTAGCAATTTTGTTTTGTAAGCCTGGTGATGGGCAAGGTGTAGCATAAATATGCATTTCTAAAGCTGGGCTCAAATCCTAGCACCTCTGACAAATCTTTCTAATGAGGAACACCTTCGGGCTCTCGTAGTTATAGCTAAGTCCATCAAATTTAGACTTATGAAAACAAGTGAAATTAGTTTTTTTTATACTGTACCTGTACAGATGAAACTTGATAGTCCTCCATAGATGACATCATCGTTGTCTGGTAATATAAAGGGACACCTCGTTTGAACCTCCAAACAGTATTGCTTGCAAGGAATTCTGTTGTTGCAGTGAAACTGTGTGACTTCAAAATACTGGGAACACAGCCAGGCTTTGTAGACAATCTGGAAAAAAGAGAAGAATGAGAAGTATAGATGGATAACAATAGCACTGTCATTATTAGAAGAACATACTGTACTGCACACCTACATTAATGCTGCTTCTGAAAGAAAATTTTGAGAGAATATCACCTGGCTAAAATAAACTCTTAACTTTTGACTGTCCCCTCATTTCAGGAATAAAAACTCTAGCCAAGCCATTTAAAAGCAACAGTTAGTCAGGACTAGGCTTATGCTATTATATTATCTTAGTTCATAAACAGGTATCTCTTAGGTGTGACTTTTTATTGAACATATGCATACATGGAACACAGCCCTGTCCCTGCACCTTATCATAAACAAACTGAGATAATAACCTCATTTGAAGCCAGTCAAAGACAAATTTATGAAAGTGCACGCAAGAAAGAGTTGAAAACTGGGCTCAGGCCATCTTTGTTCTTTCTATCATCGAGTTAAGCTACCAGGTTGCAATAGATGGTGCTGCTTCCCTTCAAATAAAACCTTATCCAGTCTCCAGCACTAGTTTCCTGAACATTAGGATTCTTGAACACTAAGAGCTGTAGATCAGGGGATGAATCTGCCAGAGTGAGAATCAATGTCTACATTTGGGAGCTAAAAGGAACACTTTAAAGATGTTCTCATCTGATGCTGTGTAGCCATGGCTGCAGGATCATTGATTATTGCAATTATTATAATAATTTAAACAGAAAAGTAAAATAAACATGCTGATTTTAATTTTTAATGACTTTTGTCTTCTGAGCAATGATATTTGTCATTAGAATTGCACTAACCTTTTGGACACAGAAAAGTTTCCTGAGAAGATAGATTGGAAACCAGGCTACAAAGGTGATAAAAACCCTATGTGACAGAGTACAGAGAGGTTTGCTTGTTCCCATTTTATTTTCCACTTATCTGTTTTGAAGTACATTATTTACTGTCTAGATACTTGCTATCTAGGTTGTTACATAACAAAAATTTCCTTTTTGTATTCATTCAGAATATCTGAAAATCTTAGTAACTACCTTTCCTTTATCACAGGCTGAAAAGCAATATAGTCAGCTGATCATTTCTCTTCTCTCTAGACCTGTTTCTAATAAAGAAGGAAATGTAGATTAAATTTTGAAGCAGTGAAAATTAAAAAACCCTGACACCTGAAATGAGTAATCTAGATGAGAGTTTGATTTGAATTCAGTATGTTTCATCTCATTGGTTATAATTTGATGAGTGTCAATAATAGCAGCTTAAATTATATAATTAATTCCAATGTAGTAGTCCCAGAATCACAAAACTTTTATTTTAGATTGTTTGCAATAGTGGCAGGTATGGGTAAGGCTGTGAGGTGATAAAGCGAAGCCTTTGTCAGTAATCTATGGTTTGTGATTATCTCTTTATAGCAGCTTTTGCTTACTGCATTCTGTAGAACATGATTTTTTTCTCATTACAAATTCAATTTTAATTGCTTACAAAGTTTTCTTACACACAGATTAATGACAAGGAAGACTAGATGATGTGTGTACTTTTTGTTTTCATATAAACTTCTAGAGAGAAAGTGTTTTTCCTGTTGTTGACTATATCACCCATCACATTTTTGATGCTTTAGTTGCTATATTGACACTTGCAATAATAAATGAAATAAAGCAATTGTTTTTCTATTTTTAATTAGTCAGTGAGCATAGCCTGTTTGTTGGAAACAGGAACACTGGATCTGATAGATACATATTCACAGATGTTCTTTCTTGATCACTAACAGTGTAGAGAATCCTCTTGTTCTCCTCATGAAATAGATCTAATAGTAGTATGTTGGGTTATGAATCATATTTGAAATTGTACATCAGTTTTTAGGGAGTGTATTGAACAGTAACAAGAAAATGAGCGAACCCATGTGTCTACTTAAGCAAGATAAGAAATAAATTTTTATTCAAGAGCAGAAGTAAATAATGCAGTTGTGGGCTTCTGTGAAGATTTTTATGTCTCTAAGCTCAGTTCGTACATATCATCTTCCTACTCTGATTCACAAGTTCTAAGCTTTGGCTCAAAATTACATCTGAATTCTTATCCATATTTTTAAAGAATGCATGTGCATGAGTGTACCTGCTCTTGATATCTGTTTCTTAGATAAATGCCTCTTGCTTTGTTTTATTTTTCTCACAGCTGATTTCAAACTTTTCTGTAGTCTATATGGATATTTTTAATATTCCCATATTGCTCTGTTTTTGCCAGGAAGGCTACATGGAGCACCAGAGAAGGCTCACCCATGGTCCCTAGCTGTCAGTCCACTGCCGGCACAGCTGTGGCCTGTGCTAATTCCTACCTTTCCAGACAGTGCCCAGCCATTGTCTGGGGAAGGGTGTATGCCAACAACCACACCAGTAAGCAGATTTTCCTTTTTTTGGAGAAAAAGGAAAAAAATGTAGGTGTTTGCGTATGAGCTGTGCTGGGCTAGGTGGTAGACCAGAGAGTAGTCCCTCTCTGCTCATATTTGTACAGATGATTTAAATTACTACTTTCCCAACAAACACCACAAATAACCTCTCCTATCCTTCCTGATCTTTCTAGGCACCAAAGGTTTTACACAGACATCTTACTTTCATGCTTAAATATATGCTACCCAAGAGGGAATACAAGAGTGGGTGGATTTATCTCATATTTGTACATATCACTCTGCCCAAGCACATTTGCATGAGTCCCATGGCTGACCCAACTGAGTAAGAAGATCCAGAGCAGTTTAAAGTCTTTCCTCTGTTTTAATGGTAGAGAAAGGTGACTTTTTAGCTTAAGTATTAGAAATTCATGATTTGTAACTGAAATGTATTGAAATGTCTTGAAATTTTCCTAATAGTAAAACAGATATTAGGGCCTTTGGTCAGCCAGTATTCCTTCTTATACCTAGGAAAATATAGGTTTTGATTGGGTGGCAATTCTTCTAGCAACTCCAAAATGCTGATTTCCAGAGTCTAAAAACATGTGTTACATAACAAGGCCTGAAACTATCAGTGAAAATACACATTGGCCTGGAGTGTGGTATTCACTTTACAAACTATGCTTTGATATGAGAGTCCTTTTCCTTCTTAAAGTACATCAGTATCTAAACCCAATGATTTATAATCACAATAAATATTCCTTTTTAAAATATTCCGTATAGAACACTTCAAAGTACTAGTTAAATTCTATTAATATTTTCCTATGTAATTTTCAGCATGTCAATGCAAAAGATGGAATGTGGATGTGAGGAGACCATGTATTTAAATAGCCAGAAGCAGGAAAAATTCTCTAGCTTTTTCATTTAATAAAATCGTCTAGAACAAAATTCTTACTCTTTCAAAGCAGGCACCTTCTCAAGATTCATGTCAGTAAAACAAATGTATTGGATTACATTTCAAGGAAAGGAAAGAGGGGCTGTGGTAGCAGTAGATATCTCTCTCACTGTATTATATCCTCATTTAAAGGAAGCAAAGCTAAAACTAACTTCCAACATAAACTAAACTGAGTTATAAGATGGGAAAGATATATGCATTATAGGGAAAATATAAGAATAAACAATTATCAACATTTTTTTTTAACAAACAAGAGGAAATCTAGTGATTTAAAAAAAATAAAAATTCAAAACTTTAGAAGACAAAACAGTCATTTTTATTAACAGACTTTTTACTCATGTAAGTCAGGCTGCCAAAACCAAAAAAAACACAAAGAAGATTTGAGATTTCTTAGAATTTCAATTTCTGCTACATATTATGATCTTTTTTGTATGTTGCATACCTATAATGTAGAAAACAAATAGAATGATCTTATGTTTTTGGGTGGCTTGGGAGATTATTGAAACCTTTGAAAAATCATAGTTGCTAAGAGAAAGCTGGCAGACCAATCTCAAAGAACAGAAAAAAACCCCATATTTTTCTGTTAGTTTTGCTATTACTCTTTTTTTAACATGGGACAGAACTAAGATAAACTGGATTATTGATGCATCATGGCAACAACATACATAGAATAAATACTGGAATGCATCTAAATATCTCATCTCTTTACCATGATGGCAAGATAGTATCACACAAGAATAAAATCATCTTTCATGTACAGGAGCATAGCTACAAAATCTGAAAAGGATTTAGTGGCAATTTTACTCACCTAAATAAATTAAATCTACCTTACCTTGTCCCTTTATGAAAAAAAAAGTTAAAATTACACTTTTGAAAAACTGCATCAATCAATGCTGGCTTTATATGCCTGTATTCATCATCATGAATGCCTACCCAGATCGATCATAATCAAAATCTTCTTGGTAATTGTGAATTATTAATAATATGATAAAACATATTAATTGGGCAGATTAATTTATTATTTCTACTCTACTGTCATTCATTTTATTTCTACTGTACAAGTTTCAAGCCCATATCTGGAAGCAGAAAAAATATTTTATTACTTCAGTGACCAGTCACCCAACACAAAAAACTAGTTTCATCAATTCAAGGAACAAAAGTTTCACAAACAAACCAGACACTAAACTGCATTCACTTGTCAAACATTACATATTATAAATGGGTTGAGAGTTACCACGAAGAAAGTGAGGGGTTTGTAGAGAATTTGGAGAATTTTGAGAAACTAAAAGGCCATATCATATGCCTTTTCTCTCAGGACATTATGAAGAACACTTATTTTTGTCTCTTTGAGGGGACTAGCAGTCCAGGTTTTGCCTCTTTTTAGGATATTCTGTGTCCCATATCACACATGAGGTTAGACCCTGTCTGAAGTATTCTTTCTGGCCTTGAAAGGCAACCAGACAGAGTTACTAGTTAATATGATTACATTAACTAGAGAGAGGCCAAGAGCTGCTGCCCCCAGTGTGTACAGCATGTCCAGGTAGAACACTGCATTGACTGACCATGACCCTGGTCATTACACTAGCAGAATTATAACTGTCTGTACAACTGTACAAAACTTATTTTAACTAGATGATCACTAAGGTCCCTTCCAACCCAGGCCATTTTATGATTTTATGTACTAAGATTGCAAAAACAGTTGAAAGAAAAGTTGTATTTACAATCCATATAGACCCACAGTCTCCCTCCCTCCCCCTCTCATTCTCGCTCACTCATACAGGCACAATACATGTGATTCTGGATAACCTGATTTCTGTCAAAACAGACTAAGTCACACTGCATGAGAAGTATCAGTAGAGCGTAATGAAAAAGCTCAATCAGTTTAATTCTCTGTGGATGCCAATTCTTCATAGTTTTCAAGAGATAAATTCAACTTGCCTCTGCCCCTTCCCCTGTTGTTCCTGACTGACATTGTCATCACAGTTCTTAATGAACATTGTGAAATTTCCGGGAAGTACTTCAACCATTTTCCATGAAAATCACTTTTTTTTCCTCACTGAAGGAAAATTTCATGTTACTGACTGGGCTGCCAAAATAATTATACAAAAAGGAACATAGAAATCATCAAAAAGCTCTTATGGTGTGTAGATGTGGAGGATGGTGGGAGGGAAAGAAAGTAGGAAGTAAAAAGTCACAACAGAAACTTTCTCAAAATGGCAAATTTTCTGAATCAAAATAGATTTTAAATGCTTTGCACTGATGCTACACAACCATATTCATGGTTGAAAATGACGTCTTCAAACAGAGAACAACTTCATAATTTCATCTGCCAGTTGGAAAGGAAGAGGCCCCTCATGAACTTGAGAGGCTTTCTGACCATTGACACTTTCAACAACATCAGGAAATTGTACCTTATTGGAATAAAGGAATTAAGAGTATTGCCTCGAGACAGTGTGATATGATTCCAGCTTAACTTCTCCCAAAGCCTGTGAGTATTTAGAGATAAATTCTGCACTCACCATGTATACTGAGGAGTACCTCAGGCTGTGACTAACTAATTAATTGATTTTTCCAAGAATATTCATGGAATAACCTATTATGTAAGCTGAGGTTTTTCAGCAGAACTCGATGGAAAAACAGCATTCATTTGAAAATAAATAGTGATGTGCCCTTCAAGTTTTGCTGTGTTCTACCCTAGTGGTCCCCAGCCCATGTTTACTCATTGACAACAGCAGTGAATAAGATGTGTATAGAGAGTGAAATCTGTTCCCTGTGAGCCTCAGTTTAGTGTGTGATTTTCTGTAACCAAAAGTAACCCTAAATATTCTAGTATACAAGATTTGCATTATTTGTTCATTAAAAGTTAGACTATATGCTTAAATGCCATGGGGTTTTATTTGGTTGGTTGGTTGGTTGGTTTTGTGTTTGTTTGGTTTTGTATTTGTTTTTAATTTTTGTTACTGTTTAGAATCTAGGTGGATTGTTGCCTCTGTGGTATTCTGTGACATTACCACAACCAATAACGTTGTGTCTTGTAGGGTTCCCATTTCAACCTTCCTATGAAATATTTTAAAGTAGCCTAACTTCCTTTGCTTCATGTTAGCTTTTTTACTATTTCACAGTCTTAAAGAGTAGAAATTAAAAACAGTAGTAATTCTTCATGAACTGAGATGTTGTAAACAACAGTTTTGGAGAAGAGCTACTGATAAAGCTGGAAAATCTTCTAAGCCCTTGCTTACACAAATAAAGATACTCATTGATTCAGAACTCTGCCCGAACACTGACCAGGCAAAAGATGAATACATGAAACACTATATAGGAAATAAGGGCATGAGCTCCGAATGTGATTATGTGTTTTATGCAGCAATGAGAAACCTCAAAAGAATACTCTTGCTTCTTCCTATGAAAAAAATTTTGTTGTAAAAGTCACTTTAAATCTTATGAATGCTATACAGCAGCAAAATAATGCTATGTCTGTGAAGTACAGTCTCTAAAAAAAATTATATTCAGATCACAAAGTATTATGTATTGGTTTGAGTGACAGTACATCTTCTTTAAGAAACATTTGGATCAATCTTAGCTTCTGCTTTGTGCATCAGGACCTGAGATATCATTTCGTACAAGTAGAGATGTCTGATAGATTGCTTACAAGTGTATTTTATATAGACTACACAACCAAAATATAGATGGCTAACTGGTACAAGATCTGATTAAGTCTGACAAGGGTAGTGTTAGAAACGTGAACTCCCCCAGGAACTTTGTCAGTTTTGAGCACTGGGACAGTCTGATTTCAGGAAGACTGCTGTTTGTAAGTATATTGAGGAATAAAAATCAGCTTTTACAGAGAGCCTACTGCTCACAAGAGTTGTGGGATTGCTGTTGGCATTTCTCTTTTGCTGGCCTTTGTTCCTAGTACCATTCTAAGACTTTGGGCAGCCTCACGATAGGGCTGACAAAGCACACATATATATAGTGCAGTAACAGTGACCAGATAGGAGGGAACAATATCCTGCATAAGGTATCTTTGCCAATGAATATCAGTGGTACCATCAGTGATTAAATGTTCTTCATTACATGCAGTAGAAATCATATAACAAGTGGGTTGCTGAAAATAAGATATTTCATAGAAACAGTCTTAAAATAGAGATTTATTTTTTTTATAGTTAAAAAAAAGTCTTTTTCACTTTGTGTCAGCACTACCAAAATGAAACAATTCTGACTGGGGAATTATTTTTCAGTAAGGTTCAAATATTTCTTTCCAAAAAAGCTATTATCATTCTGTTTATACAGCCAAATATTGCTCATAAAGCATTCATTTAAATACATATCACACTATTGAGTTTTATTACATTAGTATTGACTCATAGCTGTTCTGTTTTTGGAGAAGTTGTTTTGTACATGCATTCGCACCGACACCTACACCCACCATTTTTTTGTCCGGGGAACTTAAATTTTACTTTTGTTTTTGCCTTTTTCTTTTTAAATCTGATCCAGAATGAACACAAATTATCAATCTGAGCTTCCTGTAAAACAGACATTATATTTTCCAGTTATTTCACTCTATGTACATTTTTAAAATTCCTTGTGTTATAAGACTGTACCAGGAAATGAGAGTGTCTGTTTCACATTATAGAAATTTATGCCTGAAATTTACGGTAATTTGGGAACTAATATGTCTGTTTTGTGGTTATTTCAACCTCTGATTTTGTTTCTATTTTATTATAATGAATACTTTCTGTCTCTTCATGGATGGAATATCATAAGATAAATATTTTACTAATTATCCAGAAGATCTTAATGCCACCAGATGCAAACTACTGTATTAAGAGACAAAAGCTACCAGTGTTTCCTAAATTTAATAGATAACCTTGTTTCTTTCCCTATTTTACCCACTTATGAATAATTTTATTTGAAAGACACACACACACACTATTTTATTTGAAGATAGAGGAAAGGTAAACCAAGGCTGAAATTTATTTGCCAGCTTCACTTTATATGCTATGTAACAAGATTTTTTTAACCAGATACAAATGAGTGGAATGATAAGCTGCTCTGTTCACATCTATATTGGAAAAGATTAACAGAAAGATGCAAATATGCAGGCTCTTAATACAAATATGTCTCTGATTATGAAGACATTACTGCAGAGGACATGGTATCAGTGTCTCATTGTCACTTCGGTAATCTTTAGGAGAAATTATATACAGATATAGGAGAAATCTATAATGTTTCTCTCTGCCAAAATAAACCAAGCTTCTGCAAGGGAAAGATATGCAAAAACCTGATCCACCAGTCCTGTCTTTCTGGTGATTAGCCATCCAATCAACTGGGGTCATCATGATGATGAACTTCACTATTGTTTTGTAGTACCCTAAAACCTGAACTCGTCCTCTGTATCAGAATTCAGAGTTAGATGTTACTTAATATAGGAAAGAAACTTTCTTTTGAAGATCATAAACATCCCTTTGGGTGAGCTTAAAGGAATATGAAGATTAATAGCTTATTACAGAAATAAGTGGTCTGTTAAAAAAGTAAAAAGGAGGCACTAGCTTTTGATTTTGTGAGCTTAATATTATTCCATCTAATCAGATACTATATTAAAATATTCCAATTATAAAAATAAAACAAGTGAATAATCTTCAAAGTGTCTGATCAACTTCCCTGGAAAATCTTAGGTCCACCAACTTCAAGTCAGCTCACAATGGTCAGGGCCTGTTTTAAAGTTTTATAGTCTTCTAAAATCACATCTGGATTCATGAACCAGGTGATCTGTCAAGTCTGGAAAGTATTTGTGTTCAGCTCTGCTCTCCATCATTTCTGAAGTGATGGTAGTCTGTGTAAATCAGCTCAACATGACAGTATTCAGAAGATTGATACTGCTGATTACCAGCGTATGAAGGAGATGAGAAGAGTCTCTCTCTTTATATCCTCTGCTTCCTCAAATTAAGGACCTGATTTTTTTTCTGCCTGCAAAACTCCAGTGTTGCTCAGAAGAAAGAATCTCTTTTGGGATCTGGGGGCTTCCAATCAGCTTGCAAGAGCTGCTGCAAATTCCTGGCAGATAAGGGGACTTGTCACAGGCTGATGTAAACATAGAGATAAAAAAAGTGTCCTGTGCCTTGAAGTTCTCTTTCCATTTGGAATTATAACTTCTTTAATCATAAGACTTATCCAAGTTTGATGTCGAATTTTCATCTTGGTCATGCAGGAAATTGAGGGGCAGGTAGCGATCTCTTTACTCTTGTGACCAGTGACAAGGCTTGAAGAAACACAAGAAGCTGAGTCAGGGGAGGTTTAGGTTAGATATCAGGAAAAGGTTTTTCACCCAGGGGCTGCTTGAGCACTGGAACAGGCTCTCTAGGGAAGTGGTCACAGCACGAAGTCTGACAGACTTCAAGAAGTGTTTGGACAATTCTCTTGGGCACATGGTGTGATTCTTGGGGTGTCCTGTGCAGGACCAGGAGTTGGACTCAATGATCCTGCTGGGTCCCTTCCAACTCAGTATATTCTGTCATCCTATGAAGGTTCAGTAAATAAGATAACAAAAGCTAAAGACAAGGAGCTGATGAATACAGAAGAAATAAGAAAATTTCTTAGCCACCAGTGATACGACAAATATTTTAGAACCAGTTTTT
Source organism: Pseudopipra pipra (assembly GCF_036250125.1). NCBI lineage: Eukaryota > Metazoa > Chordata > Aves > Passeriformes > Pipridae > Pseudopipra > Pseudopipra pipra. The sequence continues at coordinate 82,958,148 of NC_087550.1, forward strand.
TTTCTATTCAAAAAGAAAAAAACCACAAGAATGCATAACTGTGGAAGGAGCCTGTTATAAGGTAGACTCTATTAATAATATCATTTGTATCACCAATGCAAATTTATTCTAATCATGGTGAATTGAATTTATTTGAAGAACTTTATTGTGTTGTAAACTATCTAGAGGCAAAGCAGATTGACCTTACTCTTTTCTCTAGACATTTCTGAGTGCAGGAACAGGGCCAGAGACTCCACTGCACCATTCTACATTGCTACACTCAGTGTCTTCAAGTTGTACCGCTTCTCCCCCTTACATTTAACCTCTAGAATGTTAGACCTCAGAGTTGTGTTGTTATGACATCAAAGTGAGACATCCAGACATCTGAAGAGGATGAGTAGTTGAACTTAAAAGCAACTCCCAAGGAGAGGAGATATTTCCTCTCCTCTCACAGGTTTTTTCTCACACAGCTCTCGTTTGAAGCCACACAGTTCACCAAAAGCTGACTTGAACCCAGGTAACCAAACTTGGCCTGAATGGGAATATATATAACATTGCAGTCACAGCCATGACAGCTTGTAATCACACATTTAATAAATCATATTTTCTGGGAGAGCACAATAAGCTCTTTGAGGAGTTCGTGAATAAGATCAACAATAAGCTCACCCAAGAACAGGTGTCCCAAGTGAGGAGTTTCCCCAGTCTGGGGTAGCTCTGGAAGGGACTAGACATTTGCCACAGCAAAAAGACACTTGTTATCACAGGGAGTAACAGAGCAACAAGACAACTTTCATATACCTTTTGCTGTTTCACCTGCCTATCTAGTGATCACCAGCACAGAGAAAGCAACAAATTCTTCTCACCTCTGATTTCCCAGAAGAGTTGGAAGCAGCGTGTGTCCATTTAAGGATTTGTGCAAGCTATCTGCAGCTTTGCCCACAGTGACAACTCCCATCTCTAAGTCAGCATTCAGAGCTCTAACATCATATAAAACAGTATTTATGAGACTTCAAATTTTTAACCACCTTAGGAAGCCCATACTACTTTTTAAAAATTTTCTGCCTTCTCTGTGTAATCCAACCATAGTATAGTTTGAGAATCCCTTGAAAGCTTGTGTATGTGTTGTTTACTAGAGTACAAAACCCATATGCCTCTGAAGTTTCTACTTCACAAATAGTCTCATAGTTCATTGGTTGTTTTTTAACTTTTTTTTTTTTTTTACTGGGTTTACCTTAGAAATTTACCTTGGAGAGAATTTGAGGTGCATTTTTTATTTTTTCTACTACATTTACTTATACATAAAAGTAAGTAAAATAAATTTAAGATATTTAAGACTCTATCCAATTATTCAAGCACTACAGTCATATACTGTGACATATCTGTAGACAGAGATGACTGATGCTGTTAAACACAAAATTAAATCTCTGTCAGGTAAATTCTCCACCATTAAGAGCAATATTGAAAGCAGAGATTATTGCCAGATATTCTTGCTGGCATTCAGAGATTCAAGTGGAATTTCTGATAGATAAAAGCTTCTCTTTTTCTTAGGTAGAGCATGTTTGCTTCACGCAATTGTCAAGATATGAATGATACAGTTCTTTTCTCTTCCTACCTATTTTCATTCTTGTTTTACTCCTTTCTTATCCTGCATTTCCAAAATGCAAATGCTTGTTTATTTTTCACACTCCTTTTCTATGTTTGCAGTGGTCTGACCTGTTCTCATGTCTGGATGCCTGGCAGTTTTTGGAAGGAAAAAGTAGGTCTAATTCCTTCAAACCTTGTTGTGCTTCCAGAGTTTCCAGAGACAACCCAGGAGTGTCTCAGTGATTCCAGCCCAAGAGGGCCAGCTTTCAGCATTACTATACACTTCTGCAGAAGAAATAGCTGATTTTAACAATATATGCAATACATATGACACTTCTCATCTTCAAAATACCTGATATGGGATCAGTTTTTCCTGCCTAGTCCAGGGAAAAAACTTGTTTTATGCTAGACCGAAGTGGAAATATCAAAACCAGTCATTTTAGGTACCCTTTTCAGCTAACAAAAAAAGAAGGCACCTTATCTAATTGCATCATGAGTGTGATACTGCTCTGTGAGTGGCTCTACTAGCAATTTTCTCCATGAAGAGAAATATCCTTATTTTTCCTCTGCCAGATTTCCATCATCTTTAATAGTATCAAATCTAAAATATAGGTTTTTATCTGAAATATGAAAATCCTTTCACTGCTTGATGAAGTATCTTTGTGAGAAACTGAATAAAACACTGTACCATAACATGCAGTGTTTGCTATAAATTCTTTCTTTTTGTTTCTATTGTATTTTGTGATGCTATCTCAATTTCAGGCATTTTGCTCAAACATCTATATTCTTGTTATACATTAGACATCAATATCAATTTACTTACTGCTAAAATGTGCCTTTAGAGACACTCTGTTAAATATGCTGCAAACTTAGAGAGGATAAGGGTATGTGGGGCTCAGCGGTTTTCCTAATTCATTTGTATTCCTTCACTGATGGGTATGCAATAACACTATTCGAAAAGATGCTGTGTCTTCCACAGAGATATAATAGAAGAGTTACACATAAATGAAACAGTATAAGCTTGTAATAAATCCATTACATCACTCCCACATTATTTTTATGGAATTATATATGTTTGACCTTGCCATTACAGTAGCATATTTGTCCTTTCTTTTCATAAGAGATCGCCTGAGCTATACAAAACTGATATTTATGCAAGCTGTTGTAAAGGGAACTTTTTCTCTCTGAACAAATGTGTTGTTTGCTCTCAGATTTTAAAATATTTACTTCATTGCAGCTTTTCTTAAATGATTTCATGTGGTACACTGGGTCAAGTCTGAATGTTACTATCTGCTGACACATCCAGCAATTTCCATAGGTCAGAAACATCAGAGAAAATATTTTCCTCTTCAAATTTACTTTCATTTGTTGTTGTTGCAGCCTGTTCAGAAAATAGAAGGCAATGGCGGAAGACTATCAAAGATCCTGAGAGTAAAACATCAGACCTGCTACCAAAAATTGTACAATCTCTCATCAAGAAAAGTTAATAGATTGATGGATTGAGAGTAGAAAATATTTTACTTTGTATTTCAGACTGATTCTCTGTCATCCAGAGACTCTACGACAAGTAAGCCACAGACATATTTGGAAGCTAATAAGTTGTTTAAAATAATATTTCAGTGGAATAATAAAACAAAATGTAGACAGTGATATGAGAAAGGCTAGCCAGCCTCATCTCTGCAAAGGTGCATTCTCTCTCTAATGAATTAAAATTCTTCTAAGGAATAAAAACACGATCCTGATGACAATTTATTTAGCTTTTCAAAAATCCATTAACCAGGTCTCTAAAGAAAGGTAATAGACCAAGTTATTATTGTTTAAGAGTACTATGCTGTCACATATACAAAATGGGCAGGGGGAAACAAAATAAAACCAAATCAATCAGATTTCACCAGTCAAAACAGTTAAAAGCAGAGTATCTTAGACTTTCATATATGCAATGTTTTGCTTATTAATGCATGAATGCATTAGAAAGAAAGCTAAAAAAAAAGAAAACCAGTACACTGAAAAAAAATGTTAACAAAATCCAGAAAGAGAAATTAAAGTTGAGATGAACTGAAAACTTGCTGAAGTTCAGTGCTGAAGAACTGAAAGAAATGAAACTCTGTGAAGAAAATTTTAACTACTTGTATACCATAGGGGATTTTATGTTCACCATGTGAGCCTGGGAACATAATCTGGGTCTTGCTGTTCAGTGAACACTGTGCAGTTGCAGCTAGAAAAGACAGATGAATTTACAAAAGCTGAGAAATGAGACAGAAAAAGTCTCCTGAACAGCCAGTGCTACATGCTTACCTGGAATACTCCACCCAGAAAGAGATAATCCCACATCAAAAAGAGGCACAGAATTAGAGAAGAGATGACAGCATTTCTGTCACTGGGTCCTCTGAAGAAAGACTTAAAGACTGAGTTATGAAATTTCAGAAAGGAGAGGGTGACAGGGAAAGATCTATAAAATTATGAGTATTGTAGAGAAGAGGACAATTTTCTGATCCTGTTGTTTTATATCCCGGAACCAAGGGGCAAAGAAGTAATGGAACTGAAAAATCTAACTTTTGAAATAACAGACGGAAATATTTTTCCATGTAATGCTTGGGATTGGCAGTCATACATTAACATTTTCTTGAGAACAAGAAAGTAAGATTCAGAAAATGATCTTTCCAGGATAAGGCCATATGTACAGTTAATAGAGGAAAAGATTTTTGAAGACCTTTGGAGTGTAAAACTATGTTCACCTTAGATGCTTTGTAGCAGCGTACTTGAGCTCTCTTTGGAAAACCTCTGGGCTTTTCTCTGCATATATAAAGGCATTTATACTTACTTTAGGAGAGCTACTGCATACTTAAAATGTGGATGTACTCAAGGTGGCTTGGATACCTTATGGTGCCAGCTGAAAGAGTACTACTATAAATACAAAGTCTTTAAAAAAATCACTTTTGGATTTAATGATTAGGAAATATATATGGTGTTGCTTATCCTGAAATTTCTGACTCCTTCCTACTCCTTCCTATGCAAAGTCTATTGCTGAATACTGTGGAAACAAGATTGTAGATGGGATGGTTTATTGATAAAGCCTGCAAGTAAGAGTTGTCCTGTCTTCTAGGGAATTTTCCCTAATTTTAGTGGACAGCAACTGTGAATAAATCATGTACTCGTTTCATTGATGTGTATCCAAAACACACTACAGGTTCAGAAGACCTCACGAGCTTCTACTCCTTGTTGAAAAAGCACTGAACACTCATATTTGTCAGCAAAGCCAATGGGAACCCTGCAAAAGCCGCCAATGGAAATGCATGGTCTGATTTACCCACGTTGCTTAATAAAATGATACAAAGTAAAAAGATGTGTTTACTATACTAAATGGAGAACTTAAATGCTCAGTAAAAGAAAAAAAAAAAGAAAAAAACCCTGAAGGATAAATTACAAAGGAAAACAGATTAGTTGTTTTTATGCAGGTCCTTGCAAGACTAGGTCTTTTTTAATGACTTAATTCTCAGCTGAATTAGACCTGTGATCCAGCCTTTGGAATTGAAAGCATGGGAGAAAAGACTAATTGAGAATAAGGAATAAGGAAGCCTTATGTCTTTTTGTGCACTACTGTTAATTTACTGAGTTAAGGTGATGGTACAGTCTAAACCTGGCTTGTGACCAGCTTTAGATGGCTTGTGACCAGCTGGAACATCAGAAGAACACACCATGTTTCCTGTGTGACATTCCCCCAGCAATGACTGAGAAGAAAAAAAATGCAGAATACCATTGAAAACATAATGAAAATGGTGTAACAACAACAAACAAGATTTATTTATTTAAATATTAACATCTCTTTATTTAAAATTAGGCCACAGGTTATTTTTGATCTTTAAATTTCTTTGGAATTTAAACATTTTAAAACTTTTGAATGTATAGGTATTTTTAAGCATTCCCTGTCATTTTGTGATGATTTTTCTTCCTTAATCAAACCCCATTATGTCTGGAAGTTTTACTGTAACTCCTCCAAAATGCCTCTTTCCTAATGTACCCAACACAATAACTGCAGATCTTTCTCTGCTAGCTGGTGACCTACCTAATTATCCCTTTCATAAAGCTGTATTTCTTCTCATATTGACAGGTTTTACTTTTTTATTTAAATTCAGATGCTGTCTTTATGAATATCAAAGACATTTTGGTAAGTCAGCACTGACAGCATAGTCTGTCATCCTGTACTGTATACAGTGGTATTTTGGGGAATATGGAATCAGAAAAAAACACAGAACTTAATTCCTTTTTTTTCTTCAATCAGCTGATTTACTTCACACTAGGAATCTCACCCTTGCTAATAATGATCTTTACAATGGTAAACCTGAATATTGTCTTAAAAAGTTAATAGATTAGGGATCAGCTGGCCCAGCCTTTCTTGGCAAAAGCATAGTCTAAACAACATGGCTTAGCACCCTGTCTAGATGAATCTTAAGTATACAATGCTGGGGAAACCATCACTTCCCTGGGGAGATAATTCCAATGGTTGATTGTTCTCATTGTGAAAAATTTTGCTTCTGTCCTTAACCAGAATCTCCTCAGCAGTAACTTGTACCCACTGCCCTGTCTATGCGACTACTTGTAAAAAGGAAGTGTCCTGGCTTCAACTAAGGTAGAGTTAATGTCTTCTCAGTAGCTATTGTAGTGCTGTGTTTTGGATTCAGAAATGAGAATGGTGTTGATAACACACTGATGTTTTGGTTTCTATCCTAAGTCCAGGACTTTTTTCTTGTCTTATGCTTTGCCAGTGAGGAGGTACAGAAAAGAAATTGGAAGAAAGCATAGCCAGGTGACCCAAACTGACCAAAGGGATATTCCAACCATAGACCATCATGCCCAATATATAAAGTGGGGGGAGTTACCCAGAAGGAGGAGCTGATCTGGGTTCGGAAACAGGGGTCTGGCATTAATCGGCGGGTAGTGAGCAAATGCATTGCGCATCACTTGTTTTTCCGTTTTTATTATCATTGTTATCATTCACTATTATTACTGTATTTTATGTTATTTTCAATTATTAAACTGTTCTTTTCTCAATCTACAAGTTTTACTTTGATTCTCCTCCCCATTCCACTGGGGTGGGGGGAGAAACGGAGGACTTGAGTGAGCACCTGTGTGATGCTTAATTTCCAGCTGGGTTTAAACCATCACAGGAAGTCTCCATGTTCTTTGTAACACTCTTTAAACACTGGAACATGGTGATGAGGTCTCCCCTAAGCCTTCTTTTCTCAAGGCTGACTCTCAGCCTTTCCTCATATGACAGGTTCCCCAGTCCTTTGATCATCTTTGAGGCCCTTTTCGGGACCCTCTCCAGCCTTTCCACAGTTTTTTGTATAACAGACACCAAAACTGAACCCAGTATTTCAGGTGTGGCCTGACAACTGCTGATTAGAGTGGCAAAAAGTTGTCCTCTTTAGCAGAATGAGACAATAATACATTAAGCTCCTGTGCTCCTTTTCCTTTAAAGTTCTAAAAATTCTAAAGTTTTAAATTCCTTCAGAGTGGGTTAATCTCAGAAACCAGCCTCAGACATCTCTTCTTTTTGGGTGATTACAGTTTCACTGATTGACACACAGAATCCTTCATCTAGGCTATGAACTAGCTGTGTGTCATGATAATTCCTAAAGATCCACTCTCATGAATGCTAAAAGCTGCTTGGAAACTTAGCAAATCTCTCCTGTCTACTTTTTTCCTTCTTAGTGACTTATTTATACTAAATTAGTTCTCAATCATGCTGTGCTAGCTGATTTTTTTTCATTTCACTTGATATTTTACTTTCTTTTCCTTGTTCACTAGCACTAAATGCATTCATATTTAATTACTCTTTGCTCACAACTTTGTGTAAGGGCCACAACTCCTGATCAGAACCAGGGCCCAGTTACACTGTTTAAGAATTTACTACAATAGAGAAAATGCAACAGTGAAGCAGACTACTGACAAGTCTATACATAAAATTTTAAAAATAAAATCTGTTTTCAGTCATGTAGTCTCGATGGGTGCTGAAACACAACAAATCTAATTGACTGCAACTGAATTGACAATTCCTGCTTTCTTGTATAGAAAGCAGCCATTACATAGTTAAAATGACGCAAGAAAACTGGTCACAAAGGCAGAAACTCCAGAGATATTGAATTCTCACAAGTTTGTCAAAGTAGATGAATGTTTGGTTTTTATTGCTGTGGTCTCAACATCATAATAAAAAATTCTTTTCACTGCATTTGTTTCCCTAACTGTTACTCTAAATAAACAAGTGGTGATTTGGGGTATTACACTATGTTATAATCAGAGTTGATTGTGATCAGAATTGTTGTGACAGCCTCATTTTGGAGAATCATGATAATCTATTTTGAGAAGATTTCTCAGTAAACCATTATATTGGAGATTACCAGAACATGAACTACACTCTTCTCTCCACTCCTGTGTTATCTGGATTAAAGGCATTTAGGCACTATTAGGAGCTATTTGGTACTATATTGGTATTTGGGTTCTCTCTGGACCAGTGATAACAGGAACAATACATAAGGAAAGAGTCTCTCCATTAATCAACTTTCATGAAAATCATGTTTGTGGGGAATTTTGGGTTGGAATATCAAAGGATGACATGGGGCCAGAAGATCCATCTGGTTTTGAGGGAGAGGAAAAGCTCAGAACATGAGCAGAATGGAGGAAAAGGTCATGGTTTAAACCAACTTGAAGAGCTGAATCATAGAATCACTAATTAAGAAAAAGACCTCTAAGGTCATCAAGTCCCACCATTAACCTAACAATGCCAGGTCCACCACTAAACCATGTCCCCGGGCACCACAACTACAGATTTTTTGAGCATTTCCAGTGCAGTCTGTTCCAATGCCTGATTACCCTTTCAATGAAGAATTTTTTCCTAATAATCAATCTAATCCTCCCCTGGCATGTGTGCCTGTGGAAGACTCCAAGTCTGCAATAGAGAGGCGGTTCATAGGATGTGGCCAGAGGGTAAGTAAAAGCTAAAGACTCCCTATGTCCTTCCATATGGCTTTCTGCCTGGTGTGAATACTGAAACACTGTACCTTTGCCATTCAGTGTGGTAGGAAACACAAGATGCACAGTTCTGAAGCCTATCACCAGTAGGTGATAGACAGATCAGCTGTCTAGATGTATGTAAAGGATCCCAGGATAAAGTTCAGAAAGAAAACTTGTAAAGCTTACTGTTCTGACCACTGTTTTCTGCATCAGCAGAAACTCCTGGTGCCAGGAGTTTGTATGTGTTATTGCAAACTGAATAATAAGTAGGACTTCCCAGTCCTGTAGGGATTTGGTTTACAAAGGGTCTTTCAAGAACTTAATTCAAACATGTAATTGTCAAGACCAAGAATTAATTTTTAATGTATTTTTAAAAGGTATATTCTGTTAACAAAATTAGACAATGAGGTACAAGAGGGAAGGAGAAAGAAAAGGCTAAAGAGACCTAAGAAATATAGCACCATATGGGACAGCCTCTCTCTCTTTCCATTCATTCACTTCCTTGTATGTATACCTTCAAAATGTAGACATATATTTTACTATCTCCATTCTACCCGGTTTGATGTAATCTCACTTCTGTTGTCTAAAATACTGTCACCAGAAATAAAGAACAACAAAACAGATTTTTTTTTCTTTTTGGTACGATAATTTAATTATTTAAGTCTCTACACAACTTTACTCTCTCATTTTGGATCTGTTTTGTCAAATATGTTTAAACTGATATTTTTGTGAATCTCTCTTGATACACTTTGTGAAATGTAGCTGTCTCAAACACCCATCAGCACCAAATATCTTAGGCTGTGGTTTAGCTTTTGGAAAGGGAAGTGCAGGCGGAATTCATGCTTCCAGTTTCTAAAAGGAAGGTTTATTCTTAGCTCAAGCAAGGCTGTACTTGCATTGCAGGGGTGAAAATTATATCTGTTAAAACGTTAATGAAGCATTACTAACTGGGCACTTCAGGGTCATCCTTTTCTTCAGTTTCTGTGCAATCAATAGAGACACTTTGCCTCCTATTATGACTCACTATCTACCCTAAGGATGCAGAGATTTAGAGAGATTATCCTCCACTACATAAAGTTATGAACTCCCATATTAGGGGATATTTGTAATTCACATTCTATTGATAAACAGCTATTAATTCTAAAGCTATGAAATAGACCAAAATAAGTAAAGGAAGTTTATTAAAATTGATTTTACTGGGAAGTCTTGGCTTACATCCAGAGATCATGGCATGATTGAATCACAGAATGCAATGAGATATCTATTTTTGGGAAATGTGGCATTGTCCCTACAAAAAAAACTTTTGATAGGGAAAATTACCTATGAAATAACCATGAAATTTGGTTTTGGTTTTGATTTTTAAAAGACAATTGTTCCATTAAAGGGCATGCATCTGTGCAAACAAATAGACTTTGTGTTCTGTGGATTTAGGTCTGGACACAGGGGAGAGAAGTGGATAGAAACCATAAATTTAACCTTCTGCTAAATAGCTAAAAAACATGTTAGAATTTGGCCTGTAACAATATTACTGGTAAACTCTAATTCCAAAAAGTACTGTAGCCACAAAATCAGGAACAACTCATTTGGCAGACAACTCTGCTTTTGAATTGAACACGACCGGTTAAAAGACATGCCAAGGACTTTGTGATAAACTGTGCAAAGTAATTTCTTGTCAAAAATTGCTATATAATTTCCCCCATCAGGAAGTCCTCCTTGTGAGATGAAGAAATAATTTAACTGTCCATCTTACTCCTGTACAATGAAATGCTCGAAGTAGACCAAAGTGGTAGTTGTTTAAAATTAAAGATTAAATAATTACACTGATTTATGCACAAAAAGAATGGTGGAGATAATGTGTTCAGTCTGTATCAGCCGATGACACACATCACAGCATACAGTATCCTGTCACATTCTAACATTGTATATAAATGTCAACCCTGCTATTTATTTTCAATTTAAAATCCATTAATATTAGCTCTATCACGCTGAGAAATCTTATAATGAAGACAGTTGATTTTTTTTTTTCCCCCTGAAGGACAGGGAAAGACAAGAACATATTTCAATGCAATGATGAACATGTCTCTTATTATTTTATTGGGAAATTGATTCATTCATCCTGTTCATATTTATGTCAAAATAATCTATAAGCAAAGACGCATTGGAACTCATCACTTAAGAAAAGTTGTTAGGAAATGTTAGGGAAAAGTCAAGAACAATGTTTTTATTTTTATATACTCTAATACCTATGATTAATTTCTTTATTTTATGATTAATTGCTTTACCTGTATTCATCAACTTTGTGTTTGAATTGTTTTACACTTCTCAAAAGTTCTACAGACATTATTATTTAATTCTTTTGTTTACTGAACCACAGAAGAAATCCCTGACTTGACCAATTGATTGGTTGATTGACTAACTGATTGATTTGTATTTCCTTTGGCTAACAAAAGATGGTGGTTTTGGAATGGTGTGTTTTTAAGCATATGCAAAGTCATGTTTTAACATTACCTATCCCAAACGTTTGAAGACCCAAGACTGAGACTGAGAAAATCACAAAGCTATTTACTCTTATAAAACAGCGCATTCAATATTCATGTTCACAAAATGGAGAATCAAATTGAGAATCTGATTTCAACAACAATTTTTGTGTGCAATAAGGCAGGTACTGAATGAAAAATGCTTTAATTGCAGAAATTGTCACTAAAGACTATATGATATGGTGGTATTGAAGCATGTTTGGAGAATCACGGAGTACAATCAGTGGATAATCCAGATGGGAAAAGACCTCAGGAGATCTCCAGAGAACCCCTTTACTTAAAGTAGGATCACCTGTGAGATGAGAGAAAGTTGCTCAGGGCTTTTTCTTGAACCTCCTCACCAAGGATGGAGCCTGCACAATCTCCCTGTCCCACTGATGATGATCATCGTGAGAGAAAAAGTATTTTCTGACAATATTTTCTAAACTCTTTTAAGTTATGTCTGTTATCTTTTTGCTGTAAAGAGCCTGTATTTGTCTTCTTAATGGCTTCCCTCTAGATACCATTAGATTGCTATTAGACCGTCTAAATTTGAGGCAATTTCACTTGATATTTATTCTTTACTACATAGAGTTAAGCAGTGACATTCAGAGAAAGTATTCGAGACTTGCTGAACTTTTATCTTGATACATCAGTTTTCTTATTTTTTTTCAGGAAATTAGAAAAAAAAGATTTTTTTTCCTTACATACTGACAAAAAAGGTCCAAATTCATATAAGGCAATTGCTGAAAAGGGTTGATGGAGAGCTCAACTCTGAGCTCTGGAGAAGTGATGGAGAACAAATTTAAACAAATTCACTAAACTCTTCTACAACTTACAAATAGACACCTTTTTAACAAAAAAAGAGTTTCTGTCTAGTTAAAGGATTTGATTAACCTTAAAACAGTATAATTTAAAATTTTAAAGAAAGCATTATATTTTACGGATTTTGATAGGAATTGTAAAATACGGCAGCTGTCACAAGATTTGCTAGACTTATATAGTCTTTTCCAAAAGTTGTTCCTTCTCTGTTTCTGTAAAAAAGCTGAAAAAAAATTCGCAAGTTGGGAAAAGAGCAGAGCAACCAGCACTGGCAAAATACAAGCCAGGATAAAAAGCTTGTTACAAACAATTGTGAGTTGTATCATGCTGTTACTTTAAAACATCCTGGAAATTAATTATAACTGTTTAATGTTAATAATTTGCAGTACTCAGTATAGATATTTTGTGCTTCTAAATTCACAGTTTTCAAAGGCACTGTCAACACTGCGTAACTCCCAACACCCACAGGAAGACATGAAAAATATTTGACAAATATGTAAACAGTAGTAGAGAGTAAAAGGTCAACAATTGTGAATATGAGAGCCCAATATTAATCCATTAGTCTAATACATATACACATGAGAAGGGTCCTTTTTCTACTCCATTCACAGTGATTGAACTACTCCACATCCACTCACAAAAGCTGTTCCGTAAATGAGCATATATGAGATAACACAAGATTTTAAAGCAAAATCTTTCTTTACTGTATTCTAATTAAACACAAAAGTGCTGAGACCATACAATGTAATTAATTAAAATGACCAAAAGGTGATTGAAATAAAATTTAGAAAAAAATTTGGAGCTTAGATCAATAAAGTCTGTTAAATTAACACTTAATTATACGTAATTCTTGTGGTAAAATATGGGTTTACTTTAAATAAAGAATGAGACATCCCAGGAAATAAATATTGTATTATTGTTCAGCTTTGAGGATCACATTGTGTCTAGGCCATTATGCAATCATGGGATAGCAACGCATATACAGATCCTTCTACTCTTACCATATTTCTAAAGACCAAAAGGTGCTGCTCAATCGAGACCCTGCACGGCCTGGGACACGGCTCAAGCATGAGTGGTAAAGCCACATATCCTGGTTCTGTTCCAGAGAACTAAGCTGCTAAGACCCCCGTTCCCACAGATAACATCAAAAAGTGGCACAGACAGAGAAAAGAAAAGGCAGAAACTGCTCCTACCTGCACTTCCTCCACCTGCTCAGCGGAGAGGTGGTTTTTGGTGGTAACTTTCCTATGCTTCTAAAAGTAATCTTAGCTTTTATGAACTTTTCCTTAATTTTTCCTCTTTCTCTTTGCATCTCTTAGCAATTAATAAAATAAAAATATCAGGCTTTGGTATCAACATATAATTTGCTTGAGTTTTGATTTTGCTCGGGGGAATATTCGAATCTGAAGTTCTTTCTGCAACATTTAAGCAGATTGTAACACCCCAGTCATGGGTGCTATCAGAGCTGTGGAGATCCCACTTCTCTGTTATTTGGTAGCACTGCTCCCCTTAACCCTTTTCCTACTCTCCTCTAGGGATAAACTGCATGTCACCAGGCAGCTCAGAGCACTAACCCCCTGCTTTTGGTAACAGTAGGTTTCCCTGAGTTGTATATTCTCTGAACCCTTGTTTGGTCTAGCTTCTGGTTAAACTAAAGGGTAGTGGAGTAACAATTGCAACAGGCAACCTCAGGAGGTGTGTGGCCCCCACTCTGGCAGCTACAGACTTCTTCCTCTGAAAGTTTTAGCATTTCATGGGTGAAGTGGGCCAACCCATTTCTGCCTGAAATAGCTCTTTCCATTTTGAAGCATGTGTCTGTATTCCTGTCAGCTTCACTGGGATTTTTGCTCTCTGATCTGCATGACTAGCAGGGCTGCTTTCATCGCTGTTTCACAAGACATCTCTTTGTAAACTGTATTTTTCACTGATTAAAGAAGAAACTTGTTGAAATTATAGGATATTTCAGTGTAACCCAGAACAATTCCTAAATCACTGAGCATGCATGTGTAAAGTAACTCTACTGTCACACTGGGAGCTAAGTTTCTTGCAAAGAGTCAATCGCTTGGGCACAGATACATTGCTTAAAGAAATCTTGTAAAGTCTGAAGAGAAGCTGCTTGCTATTTTTGCCATAAAATGCTTTTGCAGCTCTGAGGAGCTGAAATGAGACCTGTTTGTTTTACTGCAGTGCACAGCAGCATGCATGAGAAATCAGCCAAGAGAAACTTAAAAGGAAATATTGAGCTGCTCTCTGTCTTTTTAAGCACTCTAATCTCTTAATAGGAGTTGGCAGGTGCTAACGGTCTTGTACTTGTTTCTTTCACCTCTTTTGGTTATCTCAGTTCTGTGGAGGTAGATTAATTTTCTGGGTTCAGTAAATATTCCTTCACCTGCCTTGAAATGGAACTCTGGGCCCTTTGATAAATAGATTAAAAGGTTACCAAATTTCACTGTTGCTTCTTCAACTATATTTGTTTTCTCTGATGAAATGCTCTTTCTTAATTTTCTAGAGCAGTAACCTCAATTGATCACAATAAATGTCCCTACTCCTCCCAAAGCAAAACCAAATCAGGGTGGGAAGGAAAGATTTTGCCTTAATTCTTCAGCAAAGACATTAAAAGCAATGCTAAACAACAGAACTCCCTTCTGTGTGGATTTCAACAGGTCCTAAGGGAAAATTACTATGCCAAATCAACCCCCCACTAATGCCATTAACAGAGATTCGTCAGATGTAATTTCCTCCAGTTTATATATCATGAAGAAATACAAAGCCACAGGAAGCTCTGGTGCCTTTACCGTGTACTCGCTCAAACATGTCTGAGACAAGCACCAGACAAGTGGAAATATGTGGTAAAATTCAGATATCTCACTTGAACTTTAACAGCTGTAAGGTGGCTTAACCACTGGATGTAAAAATTATGTGATGTGAGTAGGGATTTACCAAGGGGGACACAGAGGCTGCAGTGTGTCATGCCTGACAAAGTATGAGCTCCTTGAAGCACAGTGAGAAAGGAACAGTGCAGTTGCATCCACCTCCTCACATGGCACTAAGCTCTGGAGCATGCAACTAGGGATAGGATTTTGCCACGGCATGAAATGCTCCTGGGAGATACGGCTCGTGCACATACCACAGTCTCTGAGAAAGAACAGGGCCATTGGATCTTTAAGCAATAACCCCAAGGAGAAAATGTGTGCCATCTACAAATGCATTCTGTGCTGTGCTGCTGTTGTTGGGCTGAGACAGATGTGACTGGTAATGTTTCTGTAGATACTCCTCTGTTTTACCCTACCATCCATCCTTCAGATGCACTGAAAAAGCACTTTGTGAAATAACAGCCACAGACATTATTCACATGTAAATATATTGACTTCAGAGGGATTCGAGTTAAGCAGGTACCTGAGGGTACCTTCTCAAATCAAGGCTGAAGCACACACTGTGAATGGAATAATGTCTCTCAAAACCTTCCTCGTGCTTTGTATAAAATAGTCCTATTCCCTGTAGTTTTCTACATTCATCTTTTTCTTCATTCATGCATTGTTTAAAAAGGCTGTTAAGAAAGATGGCAAGCCTGATGACAATACAAACAACACCAATATTAAAACAGATAGCCTCTGCTCTGCTAAATAAAAGATGAAGACCAAATGACACCAATTGGCTCACATGCATGCTACTCAGAGCTTAAATCTTGGTAGATTTAAGTATCTGTAGCAGTTCAAAGGCAGACCTAAAGAAACAACTAACCATTAAACAGTGTGGATAATGAGGATCCAGAGCTTTCTCTTTTGCTTTTTTTCTTCTCTGGCTTTCTTTTATAAATATCTCATATTCTGCACATTTGTTATGACCTTTAGGAAACTAAACATCTGTGACTCTTGTGTTTTTCAGGTGTCACATTTTAGGTTTGGGCATAACTTGGTAGCATACATATAGTCAGTATGTGAGACATTTCATATGACTTGCTGAAATGCAATTGCACTCTAGATTCAGCTCCAGAATAAAAGACACTAGTCCTTGGCTTCTGCAGCACTCAGTGAGTTAAAATATGAGACACTTGGGGAAACAACAAAAAATCAAGGTTATCTTCATTAAAGTGCTGTGGAAATTCAGGACAGTGCAAGCTGCAGAGCACTTGAAAGCAGTGAAAGCAAGCATTCTAAAGATGCATATGTTTTCAGAAAAGTACTTTAATAAACAGCCATTAAAATGTTACAGTAGGAAAAGATAAAAAATAAAAGCTGTTACAAATTACAAATTCAGGGACATTTATGGGACAGTCACTTCTTGAGGTCATGAATGTAATCAAAGCCTATTACCATGTCAGCAAAGAATTTGTACAAGTACTTTTTACCACATCATTGTTTTGTATAATGTGAAGGAAAAGCCATTCAAGATCATGAACTAAAAAAATAAACAAATCGCCAAGTCCTACAAGGGCAAGGACAACAGTAATAGGACACAGAGTTCTTGTACTGAATCTGTTTTTCTGACAATAAAATAGGAATTTCTTGCTATTCTTTAACTTCTACTGTGTTTTTTGCAAAAGCATTTATTTTTTCATAGCAATTTTAATTAAATGGTATAAAAGGACTAGAGTCTATAATAGATTTGTGGAGATTTAAGGAGGGAAGGTAGGAGACCTTCCCTGCTCTGTAATTGCTTCTTTGGTGACATCTCACAGCCTTGAGGCAAATTGAAGGGGAAATTGGGACAATTGCCTATTCTCAAGTCCAAAAGCAGCTCTAAAAAGTTTAGTCATGAAAATTGATGATATTTTCTGAAATAATCTACAGCTTTGAGAAAGATAAAAATACAGGAAAATGGTAATAGTTTTTGAACTAATATTGTCTATTCTGTAAATAAGCATTTGAGTGTATTAGAGTTTTGTGGAAATTATATGGGTAGGGGAAAAATGGAAAAGACAACCACTCTCTCACTATGACTGATATGTTATCCAAATCAACTGTAAATGGAAAATATTATGATTAAAAGAGTTTTTTGAGAGATAGCAATTTTTATAATCCTAGCAGAGCAATGTCCTCTTTTCCAAATGTGTGCTTGAAGGAAATTCTGTTGAATGCTCCTTGGAGAGGAGGACAACCACGTGGAGATTGCTTTCAAATTATTTCAACTGTTTCTGTGTATCCTGGAACACCCACTGACTTTCATTAATGTAAAACATCAGAAAATATGGATTTGCTCATCATTTGAAGTAGTAGATGGATAATGAAGCATCCAAATCAGAGATCATTTAGCCTACAATGGGGCTTTTAAGAAGCAGCAAGAATAAAACCTGTTCACATATTTCTGGACTAGAGTTTTTTATTTGTTTACTTATTTCCAGTGTCTTAGCACTGACATAATCAACAGGTTACTTCATGTAATGCTGAACAATCAGCAGATTTCAATATTTGTTTTAAATATTTAAAATATATATTTCCACAAGGACTTCATCTGATGAAATAACCTGCATCATGCCATCAAACTTTGATACTATTTTTGTTTTTCTTAAGTCCTTATTGTCTTTCTAAATTTAAAGCTTGAGCTATCTTTACTTATCTTGGTGTGTGAGACCTAGTTAACTGAAATTAACAGTAAAAAGCAGTAGTAAACTTCACAGTACAAGGTGTATTAGTTTAAAATAATATAGGCTATAAATAGACTATGATGTCAATCTGTCAATAGGCAATACTTAGAATCAGGTGAGAATCAGTTTATTTAATTTCATATGGGATGTGTAAGAGAAGAAAAAAAGGAAACCAGCTATGGAAAAATATCATGGTTGCATGGATTATAGAATCCAACAGACATTAGAATATCCAGAAAAAGAGACCAAAGAAACCCAAGAATTTCACATTTGAGTCTGCAAACTGACTTATACAGAAGTGCCACTGAAGGAAAAAGCACCTCTGGAATTTCCAACTCTTATAATTATTGAAAGATTATCCCAGAGAAGTGTTATCCTAAATAAGTCAAATGCAAGGACAGTCCTCCAATAAGAATGAAAGCAAAGGATTTTGTGTGCTTTGAAACTTGAAAAATACAGCAACAGAAGCTCTACTCGGTATATAGCATCATATGTTATGATGTTATATATGAAATGTCAGCAAATTGATATTGATCAAAATTCTAGGAAAAGGCAAAGAAATTATTTTCTTATTTTATAGGGGGAAAAGTAGCTTTGGTGAACACCAGGAAAAGTCTAATAACTAATGCTGTCAAAATACACACTAAACTAAAATTCCTCTATCAGTTAAAAAAAAAAAATTGTGAGCAGGTCATTCTAGGCTTCTAGTTACAGCCAAATAAACAAAATATATGTTTGTGAAATATAATTCTCTTGCTATTGTGTAAGACATACAGAAGATGTAAAATGTACATGTCCTTGGCCCAGAGTCTTTGATGAGCTCCCTCAAATTCACAATGATTGTATCAGCTGATGAGTATAAACTGAATGAGTATAAACTTGAAGTTCAGACATATAACAGTGGACAAACAGATTGGTCAAACAGGACTTTTGGCCTTTTGCATTTGACGGGTAAGATACAACATGACCTACAATGGTTGGAGATACATACAGTGAAAAGATGTTCCATTATCCTGAAGGTAAAGCATATGTAATTTTGACCCTATATGGCACTTAGTGCCATAGTCTAGTTGACAAGGTGGTGGGTCCTTCAAAGGGTTGAACTCAATGATCTTAGAGATCTTTTCCAATCTATCTGATTCTGTGATTATTAATATTTTACATATTATTTTGCATAAATGCATATAGCTCTTTAGCTGTCTGAAGGATTTTTTTGGAAAGGGGTTTCCAGTATAGTAATCTCCCCTCTTGTCCAGATAAGAACTATTTCAAATACCATTCCTTCAATTGAAAACTATCTAAAAAAACCAGACTCGGAAACTTTTCTGGATTCAATATTCCACACATACTGAAATTATGTCCTGACTCTATTTGTAGTAGGATGTGGACATGCTCAAGGAGAAATCTTCATTTTCTTTTCTAAAGCATTCTGGTTTCCCCCCAAAGACACCTGTGCACATAGAGTGTGTTAGAGAATGCTCTTATTAGTCCTTAACCTCAGTGCAAATGTTGTATTCCTTAGGAGATAAACCTGGAAAGAAATTTTAGTTTGCTCTTCTGAAATTTTTCAGAACTTGAACATGTAATGGAGAACATTTTTGAAGGAAAGCTGAAGGTTTTTGCTCATGAAGAGTTTTCAAGGAAACTATTCTCCCAATGGAAAGTTTTTCTCTATATCTCTTTTCCTAGCAGTACACTTAGAACTATGGATATCTATAGAACATTTATTATTCTGCCTTATTAAGCAGCAAGAATGAAAGTCATCTTATATAAAACCTATTTCAAAAATCAAGAGGTAGCTACCAATGCTAGCAGTATATTTTTTTTCTTGACATGCGCCAAAAATAAGTGATATTTCCTGGAAGAGAAACTTTCAGAATAGCCACAACTTCATAACTATAGTAAGTTGGATAATTTGGAGTGTATTATGCCAGAATATCTCTACTGCTAAAATCGATGTTAATGAAAGAGTAATAAAAAGAGATTATTGAGCATCCCCAATTCTTTTGTGCATATAAATTATGTGATTTTACAGTGTTCTTCATTAGAGTTTGCATTTCTCAAAGTCAAACATGCAATTTCGTGATTTCCACAAGCAAAACTTAAGATAAGGTACTAGATTACATGAATTAATGAAAAAGACACGATAAAGTACTTAGCCATGTCCAGCCTAGGAGACTACTTGTATGCATAATTTTAAAACCCTCTGTAGTTTTGCCTGTAGATGTCTTGATAGGGTTTTGTTCCATGATTATGTTGAGCCAGCATGTGCTACCATTTAACTGTGGAAAAACAGATGTTCTCTATTAATTCTAAATTCAGCAAAACTGATGCATTTTATGCTTTGGAATGAATTTATATGCTGCCTTGGGGGTACCTTTTATGTAATACAGGGCATCTTGTTCACAGTTTGGTCAAGCTAGAATAGCTCTGCTTTGTTTTATAGCTTTATCCTAGAGCTAGAATAAAATTCTCTAGAACATAAAAGATTTTCCTTATCAGCACGATATATAATATTATTGTAATAATTCTCTGTAAAAGATAAGGTCAGCACCATAGGGTGAGTACATTAATATAGTCATTATCAAACTTCTCATCTCAAGCACTCCCTAAAATCTCCCCAAAATTTGACACTCATAGTTTATGATTGTATATGCCAAAACTTCAATTACCACAGCCAACTCCAAAGTTTAGGTTTCCAATGTATAGCTATCTGGCTTAGGACTGGTTTAGGATTGGCAGAGACATACTGCTCAGAAGGACAGTTCAGTTACTTCACAGACTAAAATTCCTGCTGAGGATATTTTAAGTACTTTAGTATGGTAGAAAAAATTTGGAAACTACAATTTTTTATAACTTTTTCTTCCATAAGTCCAGGACCAAATTGAAATATGTCACAAATACAGGGACATGATATGAGTTAATAAAATGAACTGAAGCATAAAATGAACTTTTACATCTCTCAAAACAAAATATTTCACAAAAGAAATAATTTCAGACATTCAGTTAAGAAGTCTTATCTGTAGAAATTTTTTTTCTTCTTCAGAATTCTTCAGTCCAGGTCCAGAGCTTGAATTTTTACTCTTACTAAGGAAAATACAGGAGCTTAAAAAAAATAGTCTAGTTGACACCTGTACTGTACAATCTACCAATAGAGTGCAGTATGTCCTCACACCTGTGGTCTCCCATATTTCTTGCAACCAAAACCATTGAAAATAAATGCTTTAACTGATAACAAGTAGTTTCTGCTGCTCCTAACAGAAGTACTATGGAGACATAAATACAACAGACTATCTTAAATAAAAGCTGTTACCATCTTTATTAATTGGTAATTTTAAATACAGTGGGTATCTCTTTTAAAGTAGGTGTAGCTGTGTGGACCTTTTGAAAAGATAGAAATGATCTATTTCTCTTTTCTATAGGAATACAAATAAGTTTTAACAAAAGGCAATATTTCAAAAGAGTACATTTTAAACGTAACCAGAAAAGGAAAAAAACCAACAACAAATATCCATGTTCTTCAAGGTCTAGAAGAAAGTTCACCATAGTGTTAACTTTTACAAAAGATACAACAATTTTAAGGTTAAACTAAACCCAAAAGCCCAAAAGAGGGATTTGCAGAGAAGGATGTTAGCAATTATAGATCCAGGGAGGTTCATTCATTCTGCAATATTGCAATGCAGTCTGCTCCCAGTAGAACCATGCTGAAGTTAATGCAATCTATCTAGAGTAGTTCAGTTCATTGGTTTTATCTGTTAAAAGTAAAAAAATATAGTAAATTTGCTTTCCAGAAGTCACATTTTACATATGTAAAGCAATCAAATAAGTTGAATAGATTGTTTGCTAGTTAATAAATCACACCTCACACATTTTTATTGTTTATATTTCCAATTTCTTTGCCAAAACCACCTCAAAATATACTTTTCTCCATTCTTTGATTTAATTTCCTGTCATTTGCTTACCAAACTTTTTTGTTGTTATTTAGTAGTAACAGATGTTAGGATTTTTAAGAATAAAATCTTTCAACCACTGCAAAGCACTTTGCAAGATATTCATGTAAAACTTTTTGTTTCTGCAGTTGTAAACTGTTTTCAATCAGGTTTTCTATCAGCTCAACATATTTATAGGAAACCACTCCTTCTTTTCATCAGTCTAGGAAAGAATCTAGGTCTAGTGGAAGGTCTCCCTGCCCCTGACAGGGGAGTTGGAACTAGATGATCTCTAAGGTCCCTTCCAACCCAAACCATTCTGTGATTCTGTGATTCCATGAAAATACAGGATATCTTATTTAAATTAAGCATGTTATGTCATTTTGCTGTTCAGTTGTGATCTCTGGAGCTGATGTGTTGAGATGTATAACTTTTTTCAATAAATCTTTATTCATTCATTTATCATCTTGTGCTTCAGTCCACAAGCAAACACAGTCAATTCATGACTGTACCATGAAAAAATGTCTGGGCCACAAATCAGTTTACGAATTTTCCTGGAGTGAGAGGGCTAATAATGACAGGATACTGAATAAACCATTACCTGCTTAATCGCTCCTTTCTGAAGCAGATAAAGGGTGCCCGAATGAAACTTTGGTTCCCATATACACAGTTTACTGCTAAACAGCAAGAGGTATTACCACCTGGCAGTGTGGACCAGCAGGAAAATACCACCACAGTGTAAACCAGGGAGTTATTATGGAAGGAATGAAACATTTCGTGTGGTTATTTCAAGTGTATTTCAATTTTTATAGCCTTAGTCTCTTGAACTCTCAGTGTGAATTATAAGATAAAATGCATGGCTGTTTGGCCTGATTAAATGTGTTGCAGGGCTGTTAGGCCAAAACGAAAGATAATAATGAGAAATAAAATCAAAAGTGGCAAAGAGCTATAAAGAAACAAGAGACAGAGATAAATAAATATTTGGGTATTTGTAAGGTGCTGGATCTTATAATTTATATAAGTCCTTACAATAGGACATATACCTTTTAAGATTACAAATATTTAACCTTCTCTAAGTCCCCAGTTACTCCAAGAAACCAGAATTTGCTTTTTCTGTTTTTGCATGATGCTAAAGAGGTTGTTTGCTCCAATGAAAATGGCTAAAAGCAACAGCCACTCATAAAGATGAAAAAATGCAAGACCCATCTCTATACACAACTCTCATCTTCTGACATGATTGAATCATGTTGTGCTGTCACATCTTATTATGGTTTTAAATGTGTACATGGGGTTTCAGTTGTGCTTGCTTCACAAAGGCACACTTGGGCTTCAAAAGCCAAAGTTTGCAACTGGTCGTTTAATGGAGCTGAAACAAAAATTTTAAGGTAGAAGAACCAGACAAGCAGCTGTTAAAGGAATTTGCTTAGTCTTATCGATATGGATATAAAACCTAAACAATTTAAATTTTGTTTACGTGCAAAAAATTTGAATCTTTTTTCATTTTGAATTACTGTGCTTGTTTAAAAAAGCTACATTTTTAATATGTTAAAATTAAGGTTTTAAAAAAAAATTCTATGATGCTTATATTTTTTCATCCCAAAGTTTTGAATATTGTTTCCCCAGTTTTGATGTAGCCAATCAGAACATCTGCTTTTTGCAGAGGTCTATGCAAAATAAAAAATAAAAAATTTATTTGTATATATGCCCTCAATTGGGCTGGTGTTATCAACACCCTTCTAGCTACCAATGCAAACCACAGCATTGTGAGGGCTGCTATAGGGAAAGGAACTCCATCTCAGCCACATCCAAAACAGCATAACATATCTACTTTGCACTAAATATACCATTATTTTGAATTTTAAAACTTTGTTGTCAAATGTCTCTGATTTTCTTCCTCAGCTCTAAATAATCTTAAAATTTTGATGACCTAAGAATATTATCTTTTTATGTTGACAGAGGATATAGTATATATGAGTGGCAATAATTATGAGTGTGTGTGCATGTGTGTGTGGGAGTACTTCCGCGCTGTACTTTTGTCTTTCATTCCTGCCTTATATGTATGCAAACCTTTGCTTTCTACGAAACCACTGGATAATCAAAGCATGAAGAAATAAAAAAAGCCTAGTGTAATATGCACCTCTCTTTAAAAAACTTATCTCTTTTGCCACAAATGCTTCTAAAACATGACGTGCTCCATGTATTTGAAAGGAAGTTTCTTTGTGAAGTTTTTGTGGGTTTGTTTTTTTACTTCTCTGTCTAGGAATTAGAACTGCTACAATCCATTGGATAATGATAGATAATTTAGAGTATGAAAATATCACTATAAGCATCTTTCAAAGTTATTCCAAGTGAAATCCCTTGTTTTATAATCTCTAAATTATACTTTGCCATCCTGACGTTTTTGAAATATGTGCATAGGAAAAAAAGAGAAAAACTATTTTCTAAGATTCTTTATTGTTTCAAGAAGTCATTTAAAATTAGAGGGGAAAAAACACTAGAACACTAAGGAAGGGTCTTAATAATTTAATAGTAGAATTTAATCAGGACTTTATATATGTGTGTTCCTTCAGAGAGGAAGACAGAATAATCACTAGTGTATAGGTTGCTTGTCTAAACATAGAAGGAGGATAAGATACAGTGATTAACACTAAAATTATCTCAGATATAAATACAAAGAAGACTCATGCAGGAGCTAAGCTTTCACGTCTTAAGTTATGTAAAAAAAGACACTTTCCCAGAAAATAATCCCAGATACATGATAACCACTTCCAGCAGTACAGTATAACAGCTATGTTTTTTTCCTCCCATTATGTAGCTGTCATACAAATGCCCTGAAGCAAGAAGCTAACCAGAGGCATCCCCTGCCCGCTCCTCCAAAAGCTGCCTTGAGATGGGAAAAAACGTCAGGGCTGAACGGTGAGATTGGATGGGATGTAAATCCTACTTAGGACTCCTTTTTTGGTTGGTTAGCTCTTTCTTCATAATATTCTTTGTCTCCTCAGTATTCTTGATTATTCTCTCTGTATAGATGAATTTGAATTTATTGTCTAGAAGCATTAATACAGAGAATAGTATAATGTATATTTGTAGCCACAGAGTTGCAGCAAGGCTATATATGACACAGAACTTCTGCATAAGCAGGACTTGTAGCCTTATGATTTAATGACGGACAATCTGCCACTCGGGAAAGTATCTCAAATACAAACACTTTGTACTCTTTTAACAAAAAGTGTTGTCTCATGGTACAGCTAAGCCAATGTACTGACTAGCTACTTCTAACCTGTTGCTGTGAGTGAGATGCTGGATTAGATGATGGTTAAGGACATCTTCCAACAACTTTTTTTCTGTTTCTATGAGCAAAAAAGACCTCTCTGCCCTCACCTCCCTTAATCCCTAACTCTTCTCTGGTCTGAGCTTTCAGTGAGTCCATTTAGGGACTTAAGCCATACAAAGTTACTACGACACAAAAAACAATAAGAAATCTGCTTATGCCATTTGACTACCTAAACAGTTCATCAACTATTCAGGCAAGATGTTGTTCTGACATAAAATATAAGTGAGAGGAGGAAACGTGTGGCCATCATGAAGAGTGGACAGCGCCCCTTTCCTCAGCAGCTAGTCTTTAGGTTACCCAGCTGTACCATCAAAATGCATGCTAAGGGTTTAGAGCCTTTTGTCACCACAGCAATTTAGGAAAACACCCAACCAGTGAAAATTTCCACTGATGTGCTATACCAGCTTAATCAAGTCCCAGTGCTATACTCAATATTTCGTTAAAAACACTGATTAGCAGTACCGTTTGAAAAAAATAAAAGAAAAATACCTCCTACTGACTATTAAGTGTCATAAAACTCTTATGTAATTGCCTTTCCTGAACTAAGTTTAAAAAAAAAAATTAAAAAATTAATAGACAGAGTCTGTTTGTAAAGATGTTATATATATATTAGTGAGAATGAAATATATAGTTAATTATACTTGATGTCTTTGGTGAAAATAAATCTAAAGTTAACATACAATCACAGAGGAGAAGGACAGAAGTCTTTTGTTTTTCCTTTCCTTACTTTTTTCTTTGCCCTAAATGTTAATCCTTTTGCTTTTAATTGTTTCAGTAACTATCAATATTCTGGTTTAGTGTCAGGAACACTTTAATTGAAGATCTGTTCAAATTGTTCAACATGGGAGAAGAATATAGAAAGATATTATCCCTGAAATGTGAACTAAATTTAGCTATAATGTGAATTTATTTAAATCTCTTTAATACTTAATAAGTTTAACACCTGACATGAGGTTAAGTTTTAGAAGGATTTTATTTCTAGTTGGTGTAAAAAAGGGGAAAATTAAAAATTGCAAGTTGACTAATATTCTATGATTTGAAAAAGAAACATAATTTAGTTACATTCTAATTAGCAAAAAAAAAAAGTAGTTTTTAAAACTCTCTTCTACTGAATGTCAAGATATTACTCCTGTCACTGGATCTTGATTTTAATAATTTCTATGGCACTTTACAGCTTACCTCTTGCATACCAGAGTTCATAGTTGAACCATATGTTCACCCAGGTTAAGTTTGGGTATGGACTGATATTCTCACAATCTTTATCTAAAACACCTTATAAAATCTACCTGCAAGAAATCTGAATCCCTTTGGAAAAGCATGTAAGACATCAAAACTCTCATCTTTCTGAATAATCATGTGCAGAAAAATATTAATTTAGGAGTAAAGTAGCAGCATGTTTAAGTAGGTGCATAATTAAATTTTGTGAGTAGCTTAACATTTCAGTGACACTTAGCATTTTCTTAAGTCAGGTTCACATTCAGAAGGAAACTGAAGTACTGTGAATAAGAATACAAACACAGAGTCATGAATTTTATAGGCAGTTTAGGTTGATCTTCCGCATATTTTCAGTAAGCACATTGTAGGTATGACATGTGCATGTATGTGTATGTGTATGAAAAAACTTGCTAAAACCTGTCATTATTTACTCATAGTGATGTCTGTTACTTTGGAATACAAGATATATGTATGTGTATATAAAAAAGAATTTTCCATTGATGGTAAAATGAAGCAAGCAATTTTGAATTCTAAATAGTTCTGATGTATGAGAAATATGCATGGAATATATACTAATATGTTCTAGATCTACAAATAGGAATTGTATATACTGTAAAAAAGTTGTGGTTTTTTTACATACTCTAGCTTTGCATAGGTCTATGTCCACATAAAGATCCAATGCCTCTTTTAATCTCTAAGGCCTTAAGGTTATTTTTTTCAAATTTAAGATTCACTATTTAAAATGTTTAGAACATGTTGAATCTAATAATCAGTAATTTAGGCAAATATTGATAACTAAGATATAGATAAATTATGTATAAATGAAATAAAACCTTAAGTTACGTATAGAAGTGCTAATTCAAAAGTTACTTTCTTCTTTTTTTCCACGATACCAACAGGAATTAAAATCAAAGTTTTATTTCATATATGACTAATTACTTCTTGACCTGTAGATAAAAATATCAACTCCGATGATCTCTAAAAAAGACAAAATAATATGGATGAGTTGGATATATTTGTTGAAAACAAATTTTCTTTTATTATGATTGTTCATCTATATATTGTTCAGCAAATATTATGCATTAAGAGAAGAATTATGTTATGAAACTTAATTTTATTCTATTTTATTCTACGTGGGTTTTTTGTTGTTTTTTGCTTGGTTGTTTTTTTTTGTTTTGTTTGTTTGTTTATTTGTTTGTCTTTATACTCCATCAACCTACTTCTGTATTACCTAGGGAAAAAAATTAAAAGATTTCCCAGTAGCCCTATCTGCAAATTAATATGGTGAATCAGAGCTTACGGTACAGGAATCTGCATAATAAATAATAGTACTCATCATCATCATAAAAGTGCATTACTACATCTTGAAATGTAGTCAGAATATACTGTCTTTTCTGCACAGCAGACATTATTCCATGTATTTTTAATTAGTTTTACAATATCCGGTTAAATGAAAAAGCTTTTTTCGAACTTTGGAAATGCTAGTTAGTTTCTCTACAAATAAAATTGTCATCATTACAGAAGGGAACACAGCAGCAAGGAAACTGGGAAAAGCAGGAGCAAATCCTTTCTTTAAATTTCCCGATGCCTGACTCTTTTTTCGATGCAATTCACTAAAGGGAAATTAGTACACTGGCTAAACACTGCTTCCTAGTTTTTCTCCTTTTCACAGCTATTTTAAAAATCACAAACGGGGCTCCCCCCATAATTTTTAAGCTCTTATATCTCACAGGAAGTGAGATATAAAACACAGAAAAGGCTTTCCACCTTTTCCTTCCTGAGACCACACAAGAGTTTGTAACAATCTAAGTGTAACAAGGTTAAGAAATTTTTATGTTTTGTTCCAATGACTGGGGAGAAAGCATCAAACATCAGTGTGTACTAATATTTTTTTCAAAAGGAATTTTTTAAAAAACACATATTGCAAGCCTTCTGCCCCAGTTTCAGACAATGTTACTTCATTTTATTTACTATTTACGGAGCTGCTAAGTAATTCACAGGCTTACATAATGCATTCACATCCTAACGTTTACTTGGCCAGAACAGAGATGTGAAAATGCAAGTTTACTACTTATCTATCAGGGAAAAAACTGCTTCACAGGGAGGTCAACCACTCTTTACCAGCAGGACCTACCCAGGAAGCTATAAGCACAAACTTCAACTTTTCACTTTCCTGAAGAAAAGCGTGAGTCTCAAATCAATCAGTCCTCCAGTTTCTTTATTCGGCATCAGCTTTTAGTTGTTTCTGCTCACTGCAGGAAAAAGGAAAGGGGGAAGATAGTGTTGTTTGTAAATCAGTCCTATGTATTCTGCTGATAGGATTGAGTTGACTGCTGATTTATAACAGGCATGGTTTGGAGGTTCTGAATGCTTGGAGACTCATTCTGCTGAGCACTGCGGAAAGATACAGGCAAAGAGCACAAAGTCCTGCCCCGAGGAGCTTGCTCACTAAAAGACACACTGCCCTCCTCCCCACCCCATTAGAACAAGCAAGTAAGTTAAAACCGATAGCTAATATTTACTAATGTCTTAGTAAATAATAAAGCAGTGGTGGTAAATTAAGTAACTTATAGCAAGAAGAAGAGCTCCTATCCTGCTTTCCCCATCTTACCAAAGACAAGCTCTCTGTATGCATTTTATAAAATTTGTGTTTACCTTCATTCCATTTATGTTATGTCATTAATCCCCAGATGAGCTGCAGACTTCTCTGAAGGAAAACTTTATTCAGTAAATAAATAGGTCATTTTATTGTTGTCTTAATGATATATTCTGATCGGCTTCTTTGATAACTAATACAAACAGTGGAAAACTAAATAAACCTGATTTCCTGAGAACAAATGAATAGTTCAGACTAAAAGGAGGATGATTTGAGTGATTTCTTCCATAAAACCCACAATTTAATGGGAAAACACCTGGTTCTCCCTCCATTGGTCTATTTTTAATTAGGAAAGTTTTCAATGTGCTGAGGGAAATTCATGAAGTATCAGCTATTCCAGATCTAATCTATCCAGGAAAGAAAATAACTCAAAAGTCTTAAAATGCCTGTGACATCTCAGTGTAGACACATGAACATTTTGACCCAAACCAGAGAAGGTTGTTGCCAGCTTCAGTAGTAGTTAAACATCCATCTGTGCCCAGCTAGTTAAACAAAAGTTTAAAAAGTTAAGGAGGTGATGATTAGCTCCTTGCAGATCAGTAATACTAAAGAGTCTTACATTAAATATAAAATTTTACAAGTCCATGTCTGAATTATTTTTGCTATTTTAAGTACCCACTCCTTCAAAGTTAAGAGGAAATTAGATTTTAAAACACTTCACTGACATAATCTACTTCTTACCTACACTGATGAGTGTAAAAAAAAACATCGACATGTTACGGATAAGAAATAAGCAGAAAAGAATAGTAAAAAATCTTGATTAGAAATATATATGAGAACGTTATTGCCCATGCTCCATTCTGCCTCATTTCCTTAGCACCATGGCACTATCTATGCAATTTTATATCCACTAATATATACAATGTTGAGATCCCTTACTTCATATCTGCATAGCAAAGGACTCTAATTTCATAATATGTCTTCACTGAACACATCATACAACCTAGAAATTGTTTCTGCCACTTAAATACATTCTAATATTTATTTCCTCTTACTCCAAACTTTAAAGAGCTCATCACATTTACATTTTTTTCTTTATATTACATATATCTCTGATCCTTCTTTGTTGGGCCTCAGCAATGACATATACGTCTTTGAGACATCAGTATATTTTAACTTTTCTGTTCTGTGAATAAGCAGGCCATATTTTTCCTTGAATAGTCTGCATCTATATTACAACTGCTGTAGTGGTTTGATATAGGCCTTCCTTGGCAACCAGCTCAAAATCAAGTATCTATGTCCCAGTATTCCATCTTATTTTTTACGTAAGCAAATATATAAAAAAGAAGGGGAGAGGAGGTTCCTTCTTTTCCAGTGGACTCAGAGACAGCAGGCTCCCTGCGGCCGGTCTCGCTTGTGTGGGAGTGAGGCTTGTGAGACCTGTTGTTTTTCCTGTCTGAGAGGAGAGATTTGGTAGAGTGGTTTTCGTTTTCTTAAGGAAAGTATTAAAATTTTGGTTTGTCAGTTCTTTATTAGTTGGGTATATCTATTTTTCTGGTTTTGGGGGTTGGGGTTCTCTTTTCTTATATGTATATAGTGTTTTTGTAACTGTAATTAAGTGTAAATATATATATGTTGCTTTAATTCTGTTATTTTCAGTTCTTTTTTTTTTTTTTCCTTCTCTCTCCTTTACCCAAAACGGGAAGGAAGAAAGGTTTTTGCTGTGATGTCGAGGACTTGGCAGGGAGCCAAATCCAAACTGCCACAACCACAAATGTCTAGACTCATATTAAAGAATTTTACTTGTTTTATTCTTCATTTTCTTTTTGAATAGAGTCAATTGGAAAGGACATTATTATATGTATTAATCAGAATCCATCTTACAAGAAACAATCTTCTGTTTTGTAGAAGAATAAAACCAAAAGTTTTTCAGTGCTGCTTTGGTGACAACTTTGAACCTCAAGGTTTTACTCTCTTCTGTATAATTTTAATTACTGAAGTGATGAAATTAGGAGTGCCATCTTTATGTTCCCATTATACTCAATAGAAAGAGACACAGTGTGAGAGAATGTGACAGATGGTAATACAGAACCAAGTTAGGATTTTCCTCTGCACTACCATATCTCTTTATTTTGATATACGCAGCACGTGTGACTAGATTCTTAACCGAGAACTTAGTTACTCACCTGAAGTTAGATGTTCTGAATACTACTAAATTTCTATTTACATCTCTTCTCAGCCTAGCTATGTTACTGTTTCTAGGTATAGAACAGTGTTTCATAATAGTTTTTAATTAAAATAATTTTTTTTCTTAAAATGTTTACAGTTAAAACAGAAAAGTTATGGTATTATGTTTCTAGTTAGCACTGCAATTTCTTCTTTCATCCAAACCCATTAGTCTGTTTCCTCTTGCAATCTCTCCTGTATGTAAAACCTCTCTTTTATAATATCCTCTTGTACTGGGCCATATTCTCACAGTGATTTGCAACTTTTCATTATTTGTTTTCTATACTTGTAATTGCCCGGTGGCCGCCAAGCTGGGCAGGCTCCCAGTGACCGCCCCAGAGGAGGAGAGAAGAGAGGAGGAACTTCAGAGCGCTCAGAGATTTGCCAGTCCAATTTCGGGGAGGGCAAGAGCGTCTGGCAGGCCGTGGGGTCTCAGTGGGGAGGAAGCCTGTGTATCCCTGTGATGTTGCGAGCTATGCCAGTAATGGTACATGCTGTCAGCAGGGTCTCCCATCCAGATAGGTCAAAAACGAAGGGTCAGATATAATATGTCCATGGGCAGGATGGGCTCACTAGCCCTCTGGCAACCATCCTAAGAGAAGGACAACTCTAATTTCCAAACCCAAGCAGATGGAGCTAGCTTAGCCCTGTAAGGCCGTCGATCTAAGAGAAGGACACTCTAATTAAACCTACGTCCTGAGGACCTCGCTGCTACCGTCCAAGCTCTCTCGGCCCTGGCAGATGAACCTTGGGATTAAAGGGTGGGTTCAGTTCTGCGCATACTGTATCTCACCTAAAAAATCCATTGTGCAGGCTCAAAGGCTTTACCCACATTTGCAAAGCCCTGTAGCTACGGGCGAGGGTCAAAATGGCAGATGAAAGGTGCACTGGAAGCCACAGACTCAACCCTGCATGCAGGCAGTTCAGGATATTGGTCATTTGAGACTGACCGGAGATGACAATCTCTTGAGGCAGCATCCCGAATGTCGAAGCAGCCTTTTTCAAGGACAGTACTGCTTGCTCTACTTGGAGAGGGGCCTAGAAAAGGTGGCCTAAACAAAGCTCATCTTCACCTTCACCCGGTTGGTTAACCGCAGACCAACGGGCATCTTCTACTAATGCAGTCACACAAAGATCAAAAGACAAAGGCATATACACCTGCCTCCAAAGGTGTACCCAAATTGTCTCTCGCATGCTGGAACATCAGAACCATGCTTGATACTGTAGATAGTGGACGTCCTGAGCGTCGCTCTGCCCTAATTGTGCATGAGCTGTCGCATCTCTACATTGACATTGCTGCCTAAACATTCACTGGTCAGATTATTTGACCAATACATCTGTTCTAGAACAAGCAGCAGTCACAAGTATTGAGGCCATGTTGCTGAGAACACAGCTGCGTTGGACAGGACAGGTCTCAAGGATGAAGGACCACTGCCTCTCTAAGATCTTGCTTTATGGTGAACTTGACACTGGCTGCTGCAAGAGAGAAGCCCCAAAGAAGAGATACAAGGATTCCCTGAAGCAACATCTCAGGCTTGGCCATATTGACCAATATAACTGGTCTACTCTGGCCTCCAATCGGGAGATCTGGAGACACACTATCTATAACACTGCTGCTTTTGAGAAACCAAGCAGGATCACTCTCAAGGAGAAAAGACAGTGCAGAAAGAATCGTGCCTTGCAGAATATACCACCTAAGGAGTCTTTCTGCTGTGCCTTTTGCAACCGGACGTGCCTATCTCAAATTGGCCTCTTTAGCCACCAGCGTGCTTGTAACAAACATGGGTAGAGCCCTCCCCACATCTTCGTTCACGAAGCCTAGCCATGATGACTTGTAATTAAATATACTAGTTATTCTCCCTGTTTAATAATAAAGAAAATAAGTATTATAGTTTTTTTATTTTATTATTTATTCATATGATCATGTTATATTGTGTAGTATTATATTAGAGATAATTATATGGGATAGCACAGGTAAGTCTATGATGTCATATGTCCTTATTCATCTTGCCTCTGTGCAGTGTGCATAGAAAATCATTTGCAAACATTCTGACAAATTAAAGAGAGGGTTAAATGTTGCAGCATTTTTGCCTTCCTGTGTTCACTTTTCAGGAATATCAACTGCTCCTGTGAGAGTCTGATGAATTTCAAGTTAATCCAAGCTTTCTTTGTGACAAAATATAATCATTTTCAGATGGAAATAAAACTGCTTTTCCTTCTTGATTTTTTTGTTCTGTTTTTCTTTGTAAAAGCTCAACAATATCATGTACCAGGAGCAGTGACAGATTGTGGCAATAAAACTACACTGACAGAGATTTTATTGTGAATGCCCTTCATCATGTTTTTATGGAACTTAAACGTATCTTTGGCAGTCCCTGGCCACTCTTCACTGCTAGCATTTATAGCCTCCTTGGACTTATGATAATGCTAAGCAGTAGAAGAAGCCCATGATAGAACAAAGATTAATTAACACACCAGATGGGGAAAGAGACCTGTTGAAATGTTCTACAGATTCTTGGCCAAAGCCCAGGCACAGAGGTTATTATAAGGTCCAGCCAGAGCCCCAGTCGACACCAGACTCATGACACAGCAGGAGTGAATATACACAGAACCAGTAACTGTGCTGGACTATGTCATGTGTTACACCAAGACATGTTATTGTGCAGGAGTTGGAGCAGGCAAGTACAGGTGGACTAGAGGATTTCTTGTTGTCCCTTCTAAGGATCTTTCATTTGATTTGCATAATTAAATGAAAATGCCCTCTGTTGTAATTTTCTTTTGATGTGCATATATACAACTAGTATTTAGATCATCCCTTCCAAAACTATTAAAATAATGATTAGCTGAGACTTCTAAGCTAACCTGTGCATCTAGGCTCTCTCTGAAGTCAACAGAGGCAGAAAGATAACTTCCAAGAAAAATTGTTGCAGCCAGCTACTGGGTGGGATGACATTCTGGTTGATTTTCCAGGCCTCTCACTGACATATAGAAGAACCACAGGCATAAACATTTATCTGGAGGAAAAGTGCATTGACCTCCAATAAACTTAGATACTACATTTATTTATTAATTGGAACTTTAAATGTTTTTTTTGGCCAGTTTAGTGCTTCCAGAATTAGAAAGATTAGAAGGAATTAAATGGTTTTGTTTAGCTGCTGAAGACACATGTAGCAGAGAAGAATACAGGAATTCTTAAGCAAAATACATTTGAGAAAGGGAAATGCTTAGACTCTTTATCAAATGTGCAAAGTAATTTAAAATTATTAATTATTCAACCTGATTTAAATGTCTTATAACTTCTTTATTCTGCTTTGTCTCTGACTACTCCAGGGGATTTTCACTTATGTTTTCTGTGCTAATTGGAAAAGAAGCCCCTTGGAAAGCAAAGGAACTTGTTGCCCCACTGAAAGTAAAGGAACTTATAAAATAATAAAAAAACAGTAAAGGAAACAATACTTTTAAAGAAAAACTCAAAATTCATAAAATCTGTTATTTGAAATGTTTATTTCAGATGATTTCAAGTAAAATAAAATTATGTATAACAAGTGCAAGTAATGAAGTTCAGGTGAAATTAAGTCTGGTTAACCGCTGGTTATTTTCCACCTTATGGGACATAAGCTTGAGCACTTTTCTAATAAAATTCTGACCCGACTATTTTCAATTTATTTATGTATATATTTTTTAGTTTATAGACACATTAAATATCCTTTTTCCTACTTTCTATGGCAAGGCAAGGTGTGGAAGTATAATTTTATTCAGTGAAGAACTTTTGGGTCCCTGTCCCTTTGAATTTCTCTTACCTCTTTACTCTTCTCCCTTAGACTTTTATTGAATTGTTTTCACAATTTTGCAGTGTTAAAATAACAAGAATAATTTATTTTAATGAGTTGTTAATAATTCCCAACATTCCCAACACAAGGGAAAACACAGTTTATTTTACAATAGCTTGTTTTTGCTTTCCTTTTAAAAACCATATTCGAGTTATACATGGTCATTGATTATCTCTTACCAATACTGCTACAAAGGCATTTGGATTTATACAGTAAAAAATAATAATTACATGAGCTACTGAAAGCAATGTTTGCAAAAAAAATTAAACTTATTTCACATTTAAGAGAAAAGATTGTATTTTAAACTTATTTTTCTTTTTAAATGTTACTTAAATATCTGAATCTGAAAAATTCAAAATACTTTTTACAGCTCAGTGTAGCAATTCCTTTATTTGTGTTATTCATATTGTACTTTTGATGGTATTAAAGTCAGGAGACTGATTAAAGTTTAATGTTTCAGTTGTCATGTGTTTTCATTGTCTTTTAAGACAGTTTTGAGGTGGACTCCAAATAAAACCATTTCCCATCTGAATAAGTTGAGATTTTTTTGTTCATATCTTATTTCATAGAAAAGTCACATTTTGTTTTCTTTTATTATCTCACTATTTTTCATTTAAATTATTTCACACAATGGGC
The DNA here is from genome assembly GCF_036250125.1 of Pseudopipra pipra. Lineage (NCBI taxonomy): Eukaryota > Metazoa > Chordata > Aves > Passeriformes > Pipridae > Pseudopipra > Pseudopipra pipra. The sequence goes on from NC_087550.1 coordinate 82,993,410, forward strand.
AGTTTCTGGATATGATAAAAACATATTTTTCAAGTGTTAAATGACACTTATATTTTTATCACTCCTACTGCTGTCATCAGATGCCTTTCCTGTGTAATCTAGAATGAAATATACTGAAAGTTACAAGAATTGTAATCATCGACCGTCTCCCAGGTTTACCATTTCTGTTCAGTAAGTTCTTGAACTAAAAGTAGTAGGAAAGTTTATTTCTAGTATTAGCAAGAATTGTTCTTGCCCTTTTCCGACTTTTTCCTGGACATGCGCAAATGGCCACTTCTGAGTACTAACCTAAATGGGTATTTGATTCTACCTGATCATTCCTTACTTTCCTAAACATTTCTGTGACAAGCCTATCGCCTTTCACTGTCAACAGTAAATGATATATTTATGTCAAAAAAGAGAATCAGGATGACACTATGCAACATGGAATAGGTCAATAATGAATTCATCAGATTTAAAATTCCCAAAGCATATCTTGCTGGCCAGCAGAGGCTCAAGAAAACTTTGAACAAGTTTCTCTAAGTATAGTATTCTGATTCACATTGGATGTAGATACATTTTTTCAAGTATCTCCAAGCTTGCTGTCCTGAATGCTCAGCAGTCCTCTGAAGAAAAGAGTTTGACAATATTTCCTCTGCATAGCTGGAGGGTAACTTAGCTGATCAGTTTGCTTACTTTTTATTACATATTTCTTTTTCTCTGCATTGGTTAGGCTTGAGTCTTGTTTTCCTGAACCACTCAGCTCAGGAATGAAGTGGAGGAGGTTGATTGGTATAAATGAACCTGTCTGGGCTCATTTCAACTGTGAATTAAAATATAACAAGACTAAGGTGATGATAGTTCATTTCTTATTATTTCATAACATTATGTAACTTACTAAAATTACTGTCTTTTTTTTTCTCTTTCCATTTTACAGGCAGAAAATCCTTAAACAGCTTCATCTACACTGCCTGTCTGAGAGCTTGCCTAGGAAACTGTATGAATTTCCAATTAAGTCAGACTAGATTAATTTGCTTCTCCCATGATCAAAATGTGAAAATCATATCAAGTATTCAACACATTGCAGCCTACTGGCAAAATATAAGAGCAAACTGGTATGTAGCAGAGTATTTGTTATCTAATTGTCAGCTAAAGAAGATTATAGCTAATAATACAGGTTACTAGGCAGGAACTCTTCTTTCCATTCCTCCCTGCTTCTTTGGTCTGGAACAGCAATAAAATATACCTTTGAAGTTGCTCCATAAAACATCTTTTGAAAATGATATAACTAAATGAGCTGCCTGCTTTATGCCAGGGCATAGGACCTGATATTTTTACAGCTTCCAGGGTCTTGAGAAGCTATTGTAATCATCTAAACCTGGCTTTCTACTGCTCAGTTCCCGTCAGAATTCCATTGATAATGCCTTCAAAAGTCAGACACCTAACAGCAAAACAGGTACCCCATGTAGCATCAGTAGAATTGATTCATTTCAGGGCTGACAGAGGCCCTTTCCCTGCTTCTACAGGTTTGATGCACAGAAAATGAGAAACAATTTGGACTTTAGAAGTGGAAATAGAAGGTGTTATTAACCTCCATGAAGTATCATGCAAAGACATATCTGTGCTCGAGAAGCTGACATAGGGCAACCAGCTTCCTTTGAACTACAGACTAGGCTACTTGTATATCCTGTTTCTACTCTGTTTTAGTCAAAGTTAGTCAGATTTGTTAAAAAATATGGATTAAATTCTTTCTGTGACTGAATCTATTTTGACTTGAAGTGATCACACAAACAGTGTGCTTCTGTGCATAGTTGAGTGGGTGAAAAAGGCTGACACTTCAGTTAGTGTTTGGGGATAACATAGTAGACACAAAAGCATACATGTGCTGTGATCTTACCATAGAAAGGACATGGATAAAGACAACTACATGTTCAGGACTGCTTGCAATATCTGTCATAAAACATCAAGGGAATCTCTCTGTAACATCAAATGAATTATTTCTCCAAAGTTCTCTTGGAATTCAGAAAAAAGCAATTATGATTGTTCCAATTTAGAGAGTGGCTTTGGAGGAACACGTCTACTTCAGAAGTTCTCATACAACAGTTTTGGTTATTGAAGAAACCAAATGTGTATACAAGAATGTGAAGTTAGAGCAGTAGAAGTAATTTTGCTGTGTACTCCCAGAAATATCTGGACCCTAGCTCACTCTTTCCCAATTCCATAAAAGGAGGATCTATTTTTTTGTGCTATCACTAGCTGTGACTAGATCTACATCACTGAAAGTCTTACAGAGAAAATTAACTGATGGTATGGCTGAATGAACAAAATTATCATTAAAACACCGTCAATGCACATGCATTTTGACGGAAGAAATTATGGGTATTTTGTAACAGAAAACAGGGGTGAGAAAAGGGAGGAAAAAGTGTGGAAATTCAAAAAAAACTTTGGGTGATATGACAACTGCAGTGTAGATATTACACAGCCATGTTGGCACCTGTCATTTATGGGTACATGCAGGAGCAAATGGTAAACTTGAACTCCCACAGAGAAAGTGCTTTCTTTGGCTGCAGGTCAACCGTGAAAACGGTCTTTAGCTAAGAGCATTTCAGATAGTCTCTTGGACCACAGAGTGCTCCAGTTGGGAAAATTTAAAGACAGTAGTAAAAAGCGTCTATTAACAACTGTCGAGAAAGGGAATGAATCAGAGAAAAAGTAAGCCAAGGAAAAGGTTCTAAGATGTGTCATTGGAGAAGGGTTTTCTTTGAGATAAGATTTTATGTTAACCAAATGTGTTGTGGGCCACCACAGAATATACTGCAGTAGGAGACAGTCATTTCTAGCAGCATCTAGGCAAAGTTTAACCATAGGCCTTGATTGCAGAGACCCACATGTGAGCGTGAGTGATCACTAGATAACCTGAGCACATACTCTGACGTGTTGCCTTTAACAATACCAGCTATACATCCCTCTTGTAAGATCTATTCGTACAGAACTGTGTAACAGCATAACACCCTGAAAAGTGAACCTTGGTGTGCCATCTAGAAAGTTCAGCATTGTAGAGGTAAAAGACAGACAGTTCTGTTCACTTGTCAGATCGCTGTAAAGATGTAAAGAACACTGGGGCTGGAGAACCTTGCCACATATGGGATGTGAGGAGCATGCTGATGTTAAAACAGCTGGGGTTCCCAGCAACAGAAGGGATGTAAGATTGTTAACATCTTTTCTGTAATTTCCGTCCTTTACTCAGTAAATCAGTTACCACCTCGTGTGTCCATGTCTTTCTTACTGAGGTCCTAAAGGATAATTCCCTCCTGTGCAAAACAACGTCAGCACTTCAAGATTAGAACTGCAACTGGAAAAGAAAGGTTAGTAAATTAAAAGTTATTGAAGTTAGAAATAAATTCAAGTAGTAAATTCTAATTATTACTTTTAACATTCAAGATCAGACTTTTTGTAAGATTATTAAATCGGTGTATTATTCTGTTATATTGGTCAAATGATTACATATAGATAAAACCCAGGGGACAGACTTCAGGTCCTAATTTTTGTTGCTCCTTCATACTAACTATGTAATGGAGTACCAGAATAAAGGAAAAGTGTCAGGCCCATCTATGACTCTATTCAATATATGTTTTACAATGAAAACTATAATATTTGTTAGGGAAGAAATTCCTATCTACTTTTTTATATGAATGCGGAAAGATGCTCCCTTTCCTCAGCAGAGCACAGAATAGAACAGAAATATTTTTCAAGAAAATTAAATGTTATTATTGGGCCCCAGCTAGTTGGTTTTCTGTGTTCTGCTCCTTTGCTCAAAATTTTTTTTGTTTCAACTTCCCCTCTGAATTAAATTTGTGTGATTTATATTGATTTTTCTCATACTTTTCTTCTAAGAAAAACTTATTTTTTAAACTACATCATTCTGTACAGGATAATGCAAACATAATTTCCTTAAGAAATAATAGTGAGTAGAGATTTACTCAGAAAAAATTCTCGTTCTGTAAAATAGATTATTCCTGTGAATAATTAAAAGTTCATGATTTTCAAAAGTAACTGGCTTAACATTAAGAATATAGCCATCATAAGACAATCATTATTAGACATTCTCTTTTTTTGGATCTGTAGACCTTCAGAAATTAAAAAAGAGGTGAAAATCAAACTTCTTCCTTATCTACAAACAAACAGACAAAACCAAATCATCTTTTCCTCTCCTATAGCTATGAAATGAATAGCAAAAATATTTGATCTGTCTCTCTGTGCCTTCAGTCGATTCTCCAGAGCAAGCCATTGTGCTCCACAGCCACTGCCAACTTAATTTGCTCTAACTCCTGGAAAAGTGGGCTTTGGTTTTCAATGTTCTGATTGTAATTGAAGGACCTATATTACAGTTTCTTTTGACAAAAAAAGTCTTAGGGAAAAAAAAGGAAAAATCGGAAGCAAAAGAATCTGTCCAAAATATCTGAACTAAAGTATTCATTTCCAGGACTCTATTAAAATACATATAAAATTTTAAAGTATTTCAAAAATAATAAACTCTGTTTCATCTACTGAAATGTGGATGGTTTTGAAATGAAAAAAAGAAAGCCTCTAACAATTTATGATTTTTTTTTTGTAAAGTAATGTATGTTCTCTAGTTTTAATCAAAATAAATAAAAAAACAAACAGCAAATTCTTGATGGAAGTACTGTTCATGTTAATCATGAAAATTCCGTAACATCTTTATAGCTGCAATAACTGGTCAGTTTTGTTGTGGAGATCTCACAATATGCTTCAAAACATTTTTAATCCACTACCATGACTTAATCAAAGATTAATATTAGGGTTTTAAAATTATTTGCAAAGTTGCATACAAACTTCTAATATCTGCTAGGTTTTCAAACTAAATACAGTTGTTTAATTTTGCCAATTTTATGTACCTCCAAAACCTTCAAAACATAGTATCCGATCCTCTTGTAACCTACAATCTTTTTTTTTTTTGTTTTAAAAATTACTGCACGAGCTGGGGAAGTATTACAAGTTCTATTTTCCAGTGGCGAAAGAAAACCCTTTTCAAAGTAAAAGAAAGACTTTGATAATCCTCAGTAATGAACTCAATTCCTCTGAAACTTAATCCTTATAATTAAAAACACACTTTTTCCTTACACTTTTTAATATGTTTTGTGTAATCATCCAAGCAATTAATTTGATACATATGAAGGACCAGCCTGTCTCTCAAACCTCCGTGGCAATCAAGGGAAAAAGTACACGATCTGAACATGACATAAGGAAAATATCATGACCAAATGATTTTTGTATGCATAAATACTGTAATTTTGACTCTGAGTATTTAACTGAAAAGCTTCTCTTCATAAGCTTCTCCAGAGGACTTCTCATTATAAAATCATTCACATGAGACTAGCATGTATTTTGGATATAGAAACAGTAAAAGATTGTTTCTTAATGCCCAGAATGAAGTCTGTTGATAATTAAAGACATCTGCAAATTAAAGAGTAAAAATAAAAGACCAAAAAATCAGAAGCCATGATACTGGGCTCTTGTACAGATAACTGTGTCTGTTCACATATGTGAACACATATGTGTTCACTGTGTAGTTCTGCATCTACATAGTTCTACACGTGCTATGCAATAATCACAGCTCAGGTATATTAGATTAATTGTGCTTTTTTGTTAGAAAATGAATATGGATTACATGAACAAACAATTGTACATCTTCACATTGATCCAATATATTAATGCAAAACCCAGACTTTTTACAGAACAATGAATTTTTGTGCACATCCTTCAGGTTGACTTTTTGTATAAACTGGATTTCTGAAGAGTATTTGTGGATCCCACACTTAACCAAAAAACTGAGGTGAAGTGAATACAATTGTAGTACCATATGGAATACAGCTCTAACTCTTTTCATGTTGCTACCTGGAATAGTTAAATCGTGTTTTAATTGCTGAAGAGCTTACCAATTCAAACCTTACTCTTCTTGATATTTTTTGAATCAAGACAATTTAAGACAAGCAAGCCTACCACAGAGAGTGCAGCACATTAAGACAGTTGATACACTTAGCAAATAATTATTTTTTCTTCTGTATGAAGCATTACTCTGTGTGATTTCCGATAGTACTTAGAAATATACTAAAGAAATAAAAAGAGAAAAAAAGAAGATAAAAAGGAGAAGAAAGTCAAGAGAGACAACAAAAAGTTAGGAAGATTATTCTAGTTTTTCAGTGAATCAACAAAATCCTCATAGCATTAGTTGGGCCCCATTGCCACAAGTCTGATCCCTTTTTGATTTTAGTCTACTGTGGGGGCTTTTTTCATGAAAAACCAGGCTGAATGGGCTCCATAATCCCATATAATATTCATAAAAATACAAAAAGTAATAAACTAGAAAATGTTATCCATGTGTGTTTGACATGCACTTTAATCCTTTCAACAGTTTTCCAGTTTTTCCACACTGGAAATCCTTTGCAAAGCATAGGAAAATGTAAAGAAATTATGTTTCCATTTTTCTAATCGATACTAAACAACACTGGAGAATGAAATGCTTTTATGAATTACAATGACTAAAAGCATAACAGTTGAACATATGTTAATTTAATGAATTTCATAATCTATGACTGGAAAGAATCAGTATAATCTTGGTGAGATGTAAGAAAGTATTAAAAAAGGCCATATTTTTGAGAGCACGTTCAATGATAAAAAAGTGACAGGAAGCAGAATATTTTCACCTTTTTTCCTGTGACTTTCTGCTTAATATATTTTCCAGGAAATGTTTTATTACGACATTACACAGGGGACTTAAATGTATTTGTACAGCTCTGAGAACACCTCTGTATCTGTGTTCTCTTTTCTCTAGGCCTTAGAAAGTGTTTCCTTATATTAGAAAGCTATTAGAAAGTGTCCAAAGAAAGATGGTGAAGGGCCTATGGGAAAGTCTTACTAGGAGAGGCTGAGATCACTTGGTTTGTTCAGGCTTGCTCAGCCTGGAGAAGGGGAGACTGGAGGGAGATCTCATTGCAGTCTAGAACTTCCTCACGAGGGGAAGTGGAGGGGAAGGCAAGGATCTCTTCTCTCTAGAGACCAACGATAGGACTCAAAGGAATGACATGAAGCTGTGTCAGGGGAGATTTAGTTTAGATGTTAGGAAAAGATTCTTCTCCGAGAGGATAGTTGTGTATTGGACAATGCTCTCAGGCACATGGTACGATTCTTGGGGCTTTCCTGTAAAGGCCCAGGAGTTTGACTCAATGATCCTTGTGGGTCCCTTCCAACTCAGGATATTCTATTCTATTCTGTTCTGTTCTATGATTCTATGAAAATATCAGTTCAAATGGCAGAATGTACAATTACTCTTTCAATAAACTTGACACCATTCTTCTAATAACTTTCTTATACCATTCTAATAATAATTTTATTATTTAGAGTGTTTTAAATCACTTCTTCCCTGTAGCCTTCAAGTAAACTGTGTTTTATCACCAAAGTACTCCAGGAGTAAAAGTGGTAAGAGATGTTACTGGATCCCTTGCCTATTATTTTAAAGTACACCAAAGAATACTTTTTCAAATCTGCAGATAATAATAAAAACAATTTAGTTGAACATAGACAATTATTTCTCTACAAATTTAGCTAAAACAAAAAATTACCTCAACATTGTGTATCATAGGGACACGCAGAAGTAGCGTCAGTGTGAACACTTGGAAAATAACTAACCTAAGAAGCAATATCTTTCTGTATTGCGTTTGTTTGGCAAGGATTTGGTAGCAAGGGAGCTACAGGGGTGACTTCTGTGAGAAGCTGCTAGAAGTTTCCCCCGTGTCCAATAGATCCAATGCCAGTTGGCTCCAGGATGAACTGGCTGCTGGCTAGGGCCGAGCCCATCAACGGTGGTGGTAGCACCTCTGGGATAACACATTTAACAAGGGGGAAAAAACTGCTGTGCAAGAGCAGCCTGTACAGAGAAGTGAGAACATGTGAGGGAAACAGTCCTGCAGACACCAAGGACAGTAGAGAAGAAGGGGGAGGATGTGCTTCAGCTGCTGGGTTTGAGATTCCCTTGTAGCCTGTAGTGAAGACCATGATGAGGCAGGCTGTGCCCCTGCAGTCCAGGTGGGTCCACGAGGGAGCAGACATCCACTTGCAGCCCATGGAGGATCCCACACTGTAGCAGGTGGGTGCCCTTAGGAGGATGTGACTGCACGGGAAGCCTATGTTGGAGTAGGGTCCCCTCAGGAACTGTGTACAGAGGAGCCTATGCTGGAGCAGGTTTGCTGGCAGTGTGTCCCCCCCATGGGGGGGGACACACTGGAGCAGTCTGGTCTGAAGGACTGCACCCCATGGGAGGGACACACACTGGGGCAGTTCATGAAGAACTGCAGCCCATGGGAAGGACTCATGTTGGAGAAGTCCATGGAGGTCTGACTTCCATGGGAGGGACCCCACAATGTAGCAGGGGAAGTGTGTGAGAAGTCCTCCCCCTAAGGAGGAAGGAGTGACAATGTGTGATGACCTAACCACAGTACTTATTTCCCACTCCTCTCTGTTGCTGGGGGGAGGAATTAGGGAAAACCGGGAGTGAGGTTCAGCCTGGCAAGAAGGGAGGAGTAGGGGAAGGTGTAATGAGATTTGGCTTTATTTCTCATTATCCTAATCTGATTTAATTGTTGATAAACTTAACTTCCCCAAGTTGAGTATATTTTGCCTATGATGGTAACTGCTGAGTGATCTCTCCCTGTCATCATCCTGACCCATGAGCCTTTCAATATATTTTCTCTCCCCTATCCAGCTGAGAAGGGCAGTGATAGAGCATCTTTGGTGAGCACCCAGCACCTAGGCAGGGTTGACCCACACTCCTTTGTTCAAGTACTTGAAGTTATGATGCAAATCTCAGAAGATAGAAAATTCTGATTATTCAATGTTGACTAATAGGTTGTCACTGTTTACCATAACATACCTTTGCATTTCATGCAGCCTAACACAAATCATCTAGCTTTTCAAAGCCAGTATTTTGATTTTATATTGAGCTTGTTATTAACCACAATCAAATATGCAAAGTCATATTCTAAATTTGTACCTTTTTTCCTCAATGACTGTTATTTTCCCATTAGTCATATTGGTATAATCAAGAATTTGTCAAATTATGTTTTGATTAATGAATTTTTTTCTGCTACACTTAATAAGCACACAATGGCAATCATCACTGAGAGAAACCTTCTCCCATCTGGGTTTTCATATTATAAAGAATGAATGTGTTATTAGCTAGCTACAATTTTGCTCAGAAACCAATAGATATTATGAAGCACAGTCAGAAAGTATGTATAATGACTGTTTGCATGTTGAAACACAAGTGGGTACTTTACAGCATCATTTTATGATTGTTAGCCTAACTCTGAAGACAGTCTTCCGGTAGTCTTTGAACATATGTTTGAGAAACTGGCAGCGATAGTGGCATTTCTTGAAATAGTTTCCTCAAAAAAGAGCAAGTTCAATTTTAAAGATACGAATTTTTTCATGTTTCTATCTAGCATGTTTACAGGAAATAAAATGGGAGTGGAAAATGCAATTAGAAAGTTCTTTCACACCCTTCTTAACTTCTGCTTAACAAGAAAATTGCAAATAATGGCTGGAAATGCTTATTCTGAAGACTTAGTTTCAAATTGCTTTCCAGAATACTGGATATGTTCATTTAAAATCATACTGTGGGCCTTGCATTGCTGTTGTCTGGTATTCTGATTTTCTTCTCTCAAAAGATTCAGATAAAATGTTTAGGTTGGGTGCTTTGTGATCCTGCTGAAATGGTACTGAAGAAATGGTACTGACAAATGCAAACATCTGTGGATCAACAGTAAAGACATTTTATATCCAAACCCTTAAATACGAAAATTTCTGAGTTTTATAATGTTCTGTTAATTTTCTCCAAACAGAATTATTTCTGTAATTTGTGTCTATTTTAATTGAAATTTATTTGACCTACTGAAAGTTTTACCAGAACTGGCATGCTTCCATGAGAAGTACAGGTCCTGATACTCTAAATTCAGCAAAAAGACATTTTGCCAGAAAGTCCTCCATCAGATGTAAAAGTAAGACCCTTGAATTTCACTTTAATGTCAGAGTGGAAGCTCTGAGTAGTTGACATGAAATATATAGACGTGCCTGATACTGTGTGCTCATGAAGATCTATCACACTTTTTACAATTCACTCTTCTGAAACAAATACCTCAGTCTTATATATATTACTAGAAGGTCTTAGGGGCCAATCATTTGTCTGCAGTTAAGACACAGTTTTATACTTTGATACAGCGTTATATCTGGGCTACAAGTAAATTAGGGTTTAAACAAGCATTTCATAGCTGTAAACTAGGGTTTAAACAAGCATTTCATAGCTGTCCAAATCAAGATATTTAAATATCTGAGGATGCAGATAGACATTAGGAAAAATTTCCAAGGTAACACATGTAGATGACAGTTCTGTTGCTTTACTACCAGAACTAGTTAATAATTACATCTGAAGTGAATTGAACTCAGTATGAACCTTATAGAAGACTTATGGACATCACAGAATCACAGAATGAGTAAGGTTGGAAGGGACCACAGTGGGTCATCTGGTCCAAACTCCCTGTTTAAGCAGGGTCATCCCAGAGCACATTGCACATTTTGTCCAGAAGGTCCCTGAATAACTCCATTGAGGGAGACTCCACAACCTCTCTGGGCAATTGGTTCCACTATGCGGTCACACACACAGTAAAGAAATTCTTCCTCATATTTGCGTGAAGCTTCCTGTGCATCAGTTTCTGCCTGTTGCCTCTTGTCCTATTGCTTGGGACCACCACAAAGAGCCTGGATCCATCATCTTGACACCCTCCCTTCAGAAATTTATTGATGAGTTCCCCTCCCAGTTCTTGTGGGTGAACAGGCCCATCCAAGTCATTGATGAATAAGGTAAACAATAGTGGGCCCAGTAGTGAATCTTGGGGGGCACCTGCTAGTGACAGGCCTCCAACCAGAATGTATAGAAATGAATTAATGAGAACAATGAGACAAGAACATGCTCTGTAAAACAGATGATTTATATTTGATGTATAAACAAGACTGCAAGTGTGAGTGTGCGAGTCACTGAACAGAGTCTTTCTAAACTGCTGCTGGTTTTGTGCTTTTATTAGAGTTTACTGACACACTGTCTCTACAGCTCCTGCTCGGAGTACTACTAAACAATTAGTAAAACTGAATAAGTGCAGTCACTGAGGATGGTATACATTTCCAATTTGTGACTATATATGTGTGACTATATAGGTGTGTCTATACTGTGAACATTAGCACTACTTGGAAATGGAATTCCTATCACTGTCTTTCAAGCTGCTCTGTGGTTGTTCTAATGTAGAAGATTGCTTGGATGGTAATATCATTCTGTTCACATTGTAATCAAAATGAGCTTTCAACAAAATAGAATTCATTTTCATCGCACCATATTGATAATGACTAATAGAAAAATCTAACTTGATACCTTTTTTCTTTTTCTTTGGTTGATAAAGTAAGATATAATCCATCTTATTTTCAAATTCAAGAGTATCTGATAAAATGAACAGACAGACTTTATGGCTGATGGCTTTTATTCTGATCAACAGATGAATGACATCAAGAATATAAATAGAAAGCACATATCCACACGGTGGTTTATCATTCTGTGTTAAAACGAGGCAGCTCACATTTGAGTAAGTGAAAGAACTCAATGTTCCATGAGAGAAGGGCAAAAAAATTATTCTTAGATGAATCTTAATACACGTACATCTGAAGCAGATTATGAATTTAGCAAGCAGCTTTCATTCTCCCAACATGTTATAATTGTAATTAATGTCTCTGACTGAGAGATGGTTTGAACCTTTTTTTTCTCTGTCTGTGAAAGACAAGTGGGGATAGAAACCTTTGTTAGGCTCAAATAAGTAATAGCTGACCTCAAAGAAAGGAGTGGCAATTTAGACAGGCTGAAAACTGTCAGTTTCAGGGAAGACAAATGTGCATATAATAGAAATCTTCAACTTTCAAGGTTCACTTAAATCTTTAAATAAGATGAGTAAATCCATATAATTTCCTCTTCTTCTTTACACTTCTTCTGGTGTAAAGGTACTGATAGAAAAATGAATGGGAGAGCAGGAATGTTCCTCCTGATTTTTTTATTGATGGTGGTTGCTGTTTTTTAACCTTAATGGATATAGTGGTGTAATGATGATATAATGGTGGATTCTATTTTACACGATTTTTGTTTCTCTAACCTTGAGACTAGAGTCCTCTATCAGATGCTACCCAAAACCATTACCTTCATCTAGAACAAAGATTATTGGTTCATGAGTTATTGAAGCAGAACAGAATGCTGACCTCCACATCAAGCTAAAGTGTGGTTGTAGTACGCTTTTAAAGTTACACTATCAGATGTTATAAGCTTCTCCTTACTTTGAAGTTACTGTCTGAACATATTTAATGCAGCAGGTACAATGAAGAGCCTCCTTGCTTACAGGTGAACATTAACTAATCGCCAGGTAACTGAACAAATACACCTCTCGTAATAAGTGACACAAAAATCCTGGGTGAGGCTTTCTTGGTTCTGTCGGTGTATGAGGTATTTACAGAATAAAACAGAACCTGTGAACTCTGTCTATGCTATGGCTGCATCTGTACTGGTGAGCTAAATAAAACAATGCCAGAGGCAAGATCATTTTTGCCTGCTAGTTGCCAGTATAGTCTCAAGTATAAATCTGATTTATGCCAACTTGAACTCTTTCAGATAATGCCTAGGAATGATTTGGGGTGTTGAGCGATGGACTGTTCCCAGGGTGCAGTACACAGGAGACCACTCTGGGTAGTGGGTGGGAAGTTAGCTGTATGAACACTATCTAAGCTGTGCTATTTGTCCTCAGAACAAGAAATAGAAGTTTGGACTATTTTAATTACTGATTTAGATGTAGCTACTAGGACCATAGTCAATGGCTGTAAAAGTTTAGGTAAGATAAACAGGTAAATAAATGCTTAATTTCAAAGTCTTTGTCCTCTCTGAAGGTGTTCTTTTACTGTTAAACCTGCGATTTAGTTGGATTTCAAATCACTATACCTTACATTTTCCAGATAGAAGCATGTATATCCAAAATGAAGGCTATTCTTTGTCAGTGATAGACACCTAGATTCATTTCACATATTTACAAAATTACTTGGCTCCAAAGGCCAACTAAACCCTCACTTGAGTTTAGCAACCTTTTGTGTGTCCCACTATGCTTCCATGCTTTTAGTTATGTGTTGAGCAAATGAGCCCTAGATATTTCTTCTTTGCATTGCATTTGATTTGGGAACTAACTTAGCTGAGTGAAACATCTCTTTAACTGTTCAAAATTCTCCTTCTCCACATAATGTTAGATTATGTAGAAACAAAGAGAAATATGTCTGCATTTGTAAATCTACATAGGGAAGTAACAGTAACACTGATGGAGTGTGATTTCCCTGGCACACTATTCAGAACATAGTGATGATAATTTATTTCATAAATGCTATGGATTTCAACGTTTAATATAATAGGTCTTCAAACAATGGTCTCTCAGTAAAAATATTAATCCAAACTACCACTGTGGTTTTGGGTTTTGGTTTGGTTTTGGTTTTTTTTTTTTATTTTAATGTAAGAGAAGATCCTGAACAAGTTCTTGAAATTGCAGTTAGAAGCAGGAGACACCAGAAGGCTGTGCTGAAATGCAGTCACCAGAGACAATTCGAAGTTCTTACTCCAAAGAGGGGTGTGATCAAATAATCAGGAAAGTTAAAACATCTCTGCTGCAGCCTCTTTCCTTTGACTTTTTGCACTCTTGCCCAATATATTTTCTTCTTTTTTTTTTTTCACTATGTATACCTACTTTGTTACCTACCCATATTTGCATTTCTCTTTAAAACAGCTTTTAAAAAATCTAAGTATTACTACCATTGGGGAAAATGCAGGGAAATATCCTTTCACCCAGAAATAGTAAAGAATGGTATTTTTTCATTTGGTTGTGTGAGCCATCTGTTCATAACACAGCTGGAGGTTTGACGTGTGAGGAATGTTTATACATATTCACCAAACTCATCAGCTTTTCTATTTTTATGCAATATGACTGCACACTCCTAGACATAAGCAATGACAGACCAATACAGATTCACAGAACCTGTAATACTTGTGAGCATTCTTCCACCCTCTCTTACTTATGTCAGAAAACCTCTAAGTGAATCAGCATTAGAAAATAAATAAATTTTAAAATACAGTCATTATATGGAAAAGTTTTAGACAAAGGTGAAGTTAACCTGTTTGTTCAGCATATTCTTAAACGGAAAAATGTGTCTTAAACATTCTGCAATTGTATAAAAAAAAAGAGAAATGTTTCAATAGGAAAGACCATTCTAAATTTCTTCTAATAGCTTTCCTTTAGAGAGCATACTTACAAGCCAAATTTCTATTGTAATTGAAACACTTTTTTAATTATTTTTTAATGCATCCAAATTAAAAAGGAATGAAAAATTTAACCTAGGAATTGGTAGATTTTTTTTTTTTAATGGATAATATGCTAGAAATTTTCAGGCTTCCACATAATAAAGCTATTATAGAGCAAAAATTAATTTAATCATTTGTACAGAGAAAGAAAAAAGATAATGTCAATCAGGAAGGAATGTAGAAAAGAAGAAACTGAATGAACTGAATGAACTAAAGTGTTGTTTAACTGTAGAAATCAGTGACAATAACATTAGCCAGGAACAAAAATGAGTACTAGCCTAAAAAGCACTAAAAAAAAAAGAAATTATTTAACATATTTTTAAGATATTAGATGTATTAGTAGGGAAATAATTTGGTTTTTTAATCTACTTTTTAAGGTTAATATCTAGGAAAAATGGCCAAGCAAAAACACAAAAGGAGTTTAAAAAATACATGAAAATGGCAATAAATTGGCAATCACAGAATCAAGAATCAGAGAACAGGCTGAGCTGGAAGGGACTCACAAGAATCATTGAGTTCAACACCTGGCCCTGCACAGGACCATCCCCAAAAGTCATAGCATGTACCTAAGAGTATCATCCAAATGCTTCTTGAAGTCTGTCAGGCTTGGTGCAATGACTACTTCCCTGGGGAGCCTGTTCCAGTGCCCAACCACCCTCTGGTTGGGTGAAGAACCTTTTCTAACACGCAACCTAAACCTCCCATGACATAACTTCAGACCATTCCCTTGGGCAGTAGGTAACTCTGTGTGTATGCGTAAGAGTGTGTGTACACACACTTCTTCTTATACAGAAATGAATATACATTTTCCACTAAATAATTTTAAAAATCCAACTGTTCATGCAGTGAAGGATTGAGGAATTGTATAGGTCAAAGAAGATAAATTGCATTGTTGTGATTTTTGAGACATGATTCATGCTAATTGACTTCAGAACTGAAAACAAATTCTAAAACAACAGAATGTGCCATAGTCTTGTCTTTACCTGTACTAAGTATTGATGTCAAATGCGAAGTAAAATTTACCAGTCAAGATCTTTTCTCCCAGTTAATCCATCCCAACAGCAAATATTCTCCCCTCGGAGTTGTCACTAATACTGACTCTGAAACTGTTTATGAGCAAGCAAAAACCTGAAAATTCATGAAATCCATTAAGAACCTCACAATAAATATCCTTCTCTTTCCTAGTGAAAACCCATTGTAATGGTTCTGTTCTAAAACCCTAAACTAAATAGACATCTTCGAAATCACTCTGAAGGCAAAGAAAAGGTCAGGATAATATAACAAAGTTTGTGAGCTATCTTGCCTTTTTCTTGGTCTACTGGTATAGCTGAATTATTGATAAAAAGACACATATATTCTTTATTGCTTAGATAGATAATGTTTTCCTACATTAATAGTCTATATTTCAGATCTTGGCCACATGCAACATACTTCCAACTATCTCTGTGTCTCAAAAGTGTAGGATTTTTAATTTTTTTAAAAAAATATATAAACAAAGGAAGACTGCAGTCACAGATGGACACTTCTGAAGTTTTAGTCAAATCCTTTACAACCTCTCCCATGCTGGAGATTTTGGATAGCACAGTTGATATGCCATAAATAATAGTGTAAGCACAATATATGATCTTGTATCATAAAAATGTTCAGTCTAATCAATGCAGGAGGGTGATTTAAGTTAATTTGTTTTATGAACAAGGAGAGATTTCTTAATAACATAGTGCTCAGAATGCAGAAGTAGTAATTGAACAGATGGGGACAGTAATGCTTTATATCACTCTGGCCAGCTTGGCAAAAATATGTTTGTCCATAGTCTATGTAAGCTGTATATTTAAATTCCTGCCTTATACGATAAACGAGGAACAGTTAAGAACATGCTGCTCTGTAGAATTTATTCCTAGTTGACCAATAGGTAATTTAAAAGTTATTATTGTGAAAAAGCCACATTTGCATAATCAGTATTCTTATATGGGAAGGCAATAGGTGAAGTTTTCTAAGGACAAATTTATGCAGAAAATATACCAAGGGTTCCTAAACACAAAGATATGTTCTCTGACTCCAAAACCCCACAGATGCAAATTACTGGAAGCTATGAGTATGTTCTGGAGAAGTAGTCCTATATACTTGACCTGTTCTTAGGCTCCTCTGTGGACTTTTGCTGTTGACTGTTGGAAAGGATATTGGGCTCCACATTCTTAATTTGTTCAAAGCTAGAACAACTTCTTGAAGGTCAGACTTTTCCTGAACACTGAAAAAAACTGCTCATAACTTTTCACTGTTAATGGCTCATGTGACCATTATCATTTTACAGACAGAATAATGACAATCACAACCGTTTTA
The DNA here is from genome assembly GCF_036250125.1 of Pseudopipra pipra. Classification (NCBI taxonomy): domain Eukaryota; kingdom Metazoa; phylum Chordata; class Aves; order Passeriformes; family Pipridae; genus Pseudopipra; species Pseudopipra pipra. The sequence continues at coordinate 83,010,217 of NC_087550.1, forward strand.
ATAACTGAAGATAAAATACAGATATTAATTGTCTGTGCAAATATAACCATAAAGTACTACTACTTTCATTCAAATTAAAAGCATTCTCTTCCAGATAGTACTACTAAACTGCAGTATGCAAGTCTGAGCATGTGACCAGAGGAAAAATAAATCCCAATTTTTATTGCATTATGTGAGTCCATAATTCCGTTTGTAGAGTTAAACTAGCTTATTAACTTGTCTGTTTTGCATCTTCTTCTATTCTGTAATGAGCATAATGACATGTAGCTTTTAAGCAAGGTTATATAAAATAGAAGAAATTTCTCACTATCTAGATCCTATTTACAATATTATGACTATGTAAAAAGACTCATGTATAAAAGCTGTTGGAAAATGGGATGCATTGAAGGACCATTGGAGCAGACCCATAGAATTAAAAATACTGCCTGGACTTTATTACAGTCCTACAAGAGATTAGTTCAGTTTCAGATCAGTTATTAAAACAGCTCACAGCCAGAAAAATCTTATAAGTACTTCACAAGTTGCTCGGGCATGCAGTTGCCCAATGGCACACTCCTGATTAAATTAGCAGAACTTCATATAAAGTGCCACGCTGCTTCACAGATATTCAACACGTTAAAACACATTCTAAATCCTCTGTAAGGTGTCAGACTTACTCAGATAAATATTAGATAATTTTTTTTTAATGGAAGGTTGTGATAAATGTTGTCCATTAGAAAATGCTACAAAGTTTTTAGTGTACATCAAAAATATTAGCTAAGGTCTGAGAATTATTTTCTTTAAACACTAAATTGGCTGTCTGAAATTCCTTAGTATTTCTTCCAGGCAATTATGTACTTTGGAACATCCATGTCATCTTTGGACGTAAGCTTACTTAACAAGAGCCAAAAGACAAAATCACTTGTCACTGTGTACTGGCTAGAAAAAAGGTTATTTGACCACAGCCTTTTTTGATTCATAGTGTGCTTGAATTTCAAAATACATTCATGGCTTACACTTTGTAAGCTTTAAAACCTGACTTTGCTTTTCTCTTGGGTTTTATTGCTCACAACAGTAACTGTGCATTCATTCTGTTTCTTCTAACACAGAAGCAGCTCTCATATAAGAAAATTTGGCTTAAACCTCTTTGTTTCTAACCATAAGATTTTTCAAAGCTTGAGTCCAATTTTTAGCCTCTGATAGTCCAAAATGACAAACCAGGGTTCATTGACAGTTTCTTCTCTTGTCTGATGAAGTCAACCAATAGTATTACACAGAGGAAAATGCAAGTCCTACAAAGCACAGCTCTGTTTATAAAGACTATTGTATTTAGTTTCTGGGTTCATTAATTTGCTTGAATTCCAAAACTTTACTGTTTAAACAAAAGCAACAGTATGAAATTTTAAAAGTAATTTTATTAAAGACCTTTCATCCATACTTAAATAATATTTCCAATATTTCTACTCTCTGTAAGAGAAATTTGCCATTGCAAGGACTCATTGCACCAATATGGTATCTCATCAGCTGTCAAGACAACAAAACTTTTTCATTTTTTATTAAAATTCTTCACCAGCTTTGAGAATCAACAACCTCCTTTTTCATGCATATTCTTCAAAAAGTAAGCTTATCCTTCTAAACTTTTTTGTGTGTTTGTTTGTGTTTTTTCATTTTTTTCTTAGGAAAGAATTTATCTAGAACAAATAATTATTAATCTTATGAAGGTAGTGCCCTGTAGTGTCAGGAACGTCTGCATCCACCAAGTGGTGGGTTGAGAATCAGATAGGCAAGTTCCTTTCATCACTAAGTTTTCTGAGGGTTATCCAGTGCCTATCTTTTTGTTAACGGAATTTCAAAAGTATTTTTTCTTCTTGCTTTCCTCATGTTCACAAGACAGTTTAGTATTGAATTATGGCTACATTAAACTGCTTCTTCATTCAGATTACCAAGAAGGGATTCTAATCTCTGAATCTTTTAATGACTGGGACCCTGATATTTTTCCAGATAAATTTTTCTACAATATAAATGATAAGGATAGCTCTTCATTGAATCCAGGTGTCCTCTGCTTTCCAGTTCAAATTCTGTTATATCATGAACTGATCAATACAGCTACATTGATATTTATGTACTTTGAAGATTTCTGCAATATCTTTTCTTTATTGGCTACGTTATTTTCCTCACGTAAATGTTCTTACTAATAAATCCTCCTAAATTATGAAGGCAGTAATCTAAAAGCTCTGTAACTTATTTAATTTTTCACTGCATAAGTCGGTGAAAATCCTTCCCAACTGATTATATAAAAACAGAGTTTGAAAGAGGAACTAATACATACTATGAATTGCTTTTTTATGAGAAAAGCAGTGGATTTATAATAATTTTCTTCAAGAAGCGTAAGGAAACATCTCCACTTTGTTGTTTGTGATATGTCCTCATTCTGCTTCTCTGCATATGCAGAAAAGACCTATTCTGATATTATGAAAGAGGAAGAAAACACATCAGCTATTGCACTGCATAGCTTCCTATTATCTCATCAGTCCAATCTGTTCTTTGGTTAAGAGATAATGTTTCTAGTAAGACTAGAGGAATCCAAAATTTATTAAAAGTCTCTAATTCTTCTTAAAAAACAAATTAATTTAAAAATGCTTTAGAGCATGTGCTGTTCAGCTTCATAAAATTCCACTATTTCTGCACATCTGCAGTTCTACAGTCATTACATATATTTCAAAAATTACTTGTCAACATTACAATAACATAATTATTAGGAGAATAAAACAGTATTTGCACCACTTATTTTTCTGTGTTTTGGACATGGAATTTTGAAATAAGGGTGGGAAATAATACAAAAAACAAGGGATGAATGTATAAAACTCAATGCTGACTTGTATTTTTAAAATATAGAAACAAGTTCTGAATATTCTGAAGGTCAAAAAATGTAATACTCAAATAAACAAACTGCTGGAAATCAGGAAAAAATCCCACAGGTAAAAATAGGAAAATTTAGCACTGATATACATGTAATTGTACCATTAATTTTATCTCTAAACTAAGGGAAATAATTAGAAAACATAAGGAAGGATTATGAAAGTTCTGGAAGCACTTGAAAGAAGAATATAGTGTAGAAAATAAAGAAAATATATATATGTAATCTGGGAAAGTGTGGGCACAAAATGTCACTGATTCAAGTTATGTCAATAAGTAGCAGAAAAAGTAACTGCGAGGTACAGAAAATGGGTGAATCTTACAAATTTAATTTTTCATCAACTGTATATTAAATTTCTCTAAATATATTATTTACAGTAGAAAACAAACAAACAAACAAACAGTTACCATAAAGGGAGTATTTGAAAAATCTACCTCTACCGTTGCTGTTCATGTACAAGTTACAAATGTTTCTTGTGAAATGTTAGTTGGCTAACGTTGGCAAAAAACAAACATCATAGAAGTGTTACATGAAAATGTCCCTGATAATTACATATCTACTTTAAAATGTTATTACTGTAATATCCTGAGCTGCAGTAAAGAACAATTTTGGAACCAAATAACCATTTATGCAAAATAACCCTATGCTACAAGACAAGCAGAAAGTGCAATATCGAATTATTCTCCTAACTTTCATTTGACTCTTTCTTTGAGGGGAAAAAAAAGAAAGGAAAAAAAATTCCTAAACCCCTAAAGAAATATTTATGGATTGCAAGTAGTGTCATGACACAATTGTGCTACATCAAATCAATATCAAACAACTTATGTTAGTAAACAAGGCTCTTCGATTTCCCCTTCACAACTCCTCAGGATCTCCACTGGAAGCTCATTAAGTCTCTGTACTGTGGAATGCATCAACACACAACAGATCTCTAGGACATTGAAACCTCTCACTTTCCGTAAAAAAAGATTCTTGGAAGAATTAAGATTCGACTTTAAAATATTTTATGATATATAGTTCTAGTTGGAGTACCTGTTATCAAATAAACAAAATATTTAAAATACTGTATTGAAGTAAATGTTTGTTATAGACAGAATACCAAAAAAACCCCCAAAAAACAGAACCAGAACCAAAACCAAAATGCATACCAATTTCAGATTTCTGGTCAGACAAGTTATATGGTACTATTTCTATTCCTAGAAGGAATAAATAAGGAATTACATCCCACATTTTTCTGTTTTAAACTTTGGATATTATGGCTTATGAAAATTTTTGCCAGTAAATCTATCAGATAAATGTTGATGGATAAACAATCCAAAAGGTCAAAAGGCACAGATAAAGCAAAGCTTAATTACTGGTCACAATTTATATATAGAGTATGATCTGCTTTTGAGCATATCTTAAGTGCCATCTATCCAAACAACAGCACAGTTCAAGCATTTTCTAAATGTTGGATCTGAATGTTGCTGAATGGAGTATTATAACAAATAGAGCATTATAACATGTAGAGCAACCATTTGGCTGTGTTTTGTCCTGTCAATCTCAGAATTTGTACTTGGTTTTTCCTACCTCTCAGAAAAACACTATATCCATATAAAAATACAGGAAAATCCACAAGATTACAGATAGTTACAGATAGTTTCACTGCCATGTTATTATTTTTTTCTGTGACAAGAGCATGTAGTGGCAGGAAAGGGGCAACGATTTCAATCTGAGAGTAGGTTTAGATTAGATATTAAGAAGAAATTTTTTACTGTGAGGGTGGTGAGGCACTGGAATGTGTTGTCCATAGAAGTTGTGGATGCCCCATCCCTGGAACTGTTCAACTCCAGGTTGGATGTGGCTCTTAGCAACCTGGTCTACTGACACGTGTCCCTGCCCACAGTGGGGGATGGCAGGGCAGGGTGGAGCAAGATGATCTTTAAGGTGTCTTCCAAACCAGTCAATGATTTTATGATTCTATGACAAAGTCCTCATTGCCTTAAGCATAATATGACCTGGGTGGCCATTACTATCATTGTGAGAATAGGACTAGTACAAAAAGGACTTCATGGCCAGATTCTCAAAATCCTAATATCTGCATTCATTTGAATGAGGACTTTAAATGAGACATCAAAGTAACATTTCTTAGGTGAAGAGAAAGAAATCAAGAGAGAAATTGGTTCAGCCCACTTAAGATATGGATGTATTTGAAGCTGTATTGGATCAATTTGTGTCCCAGTGCCTTGGGCTAAAAAAGTTCATAAATCTCAATATACTAGTTATTACATGGAGGCCATTAGCACCTATGTCACATAGTTCTGCTGGACCAAATCCTGACATTTTACCCTATTTATAGTCAATTTTCCTCAATTACACATCCTTTGAATTTAATGTGAGATTGCCCAAGTAAAAATGAGAGTCATAAGAGGAATATCTGCAGGATTTGCACCACTGATAGCAGCAGCAGAAAATTTCTCAGAAGCAGAATTGTTCAACTGATCTGCTATAAATTAAATTGAATATGCAAAAAATATTATTCATTTGCTTTCACTGTTTCACAGATACAAAAAGCAGTATTGATTAGGGGGAGCATAGAAAATATAAGAGAATACTTTTCTTTCTCTTTTCTCAATTTTGCTCACTGTGCTATGTCTTCAAAAGCAGTAAATAAAACATAACAAAATACAATAATAATATTGTCATAACTGAAGATTACGGTACCCATTCAAGCAGGTACCTTCATTACCAAGAAAATAGTTTGCAGAGTAAGAAACTCGAGGCCGAATAAAAAAGGATGATAGGTGAGGCCCCTTGAAAGACATTCACTGCTACTCATGGGATTCCTTTGATAAACAAGGATTTCAAGTTGTGTCAAAATTGTTTGTCACTTAAAGTAGGAAATTTTCATTCTCTTTGATCATTTATATGAAAAGGTGATAAGCTAAAGTAATTTCTTCTGTTGCATGAAGTCAGAAAATGTGTGAAAATATAGATTTTTTTCTTCCAATGAACCTGGAGAGTGCAAGTAGAATAAATATGAAACACTAAAAAATTTTTAGAGATTGTAAATTTTGAAAGAAGAACTTTCTAAGAAGCTCTATCTTGATAATCTCATCAAAGTTACAAATTAATCAGATTATTTTGCCATTATTTATAGCTGAGAGGAATTGATTTATGATTTAAGAACCTAGTAAAACACATAGTTGAATATAGATACACTTCCACATTAGAACCTGTGCAGGATTAGATCTCTCAGCAGATCTGAGGTCAAGAAACACACCACAGAAATGTATAAACTTCTCTAAAGTAATACAAAGATACTTTCATCCTGCTGTGTAGTATTATTGAAGTGGGAACTAGACATGAAACTTAGAATTGAAATTGCAACACCTCCCTTTGCTTCCAAGAAGACTCAGCTCTGACTTTTATGCTCCCATTAAAACACAGGTAGAAAATATTCAATGTGTCAAAGTGAAATAAATCTGGAGACATTAAGATTTGGGTAAAAGCAATAGTCAAGTGTTCATGTTCTGTAAATCTTTCAGAAGAAAAAGTTGTGTGTCTCTGAAAAATATGATCTTTTCTTTAGAAATATACTAGAAAATATTTGCACAGATTATTGTATACACTTTAAAATATTTCTTTTATCTTACTGAACAAATGTAAGTCAATATGATAATCAAAGCTGATTTAATTACCTAAGTGTTAGAGTAGAATATTTCTCTGTTCTGGTCTTCAGTACTAGATGCCAGAAAAGGGAAGACGTTTAGAAATGTCCAAAATTAAAATTCTTTATGCTGCAGTTCTGCTCCTATAGTTTGCCTAAGTTTTGGTTCCAGTTTTTCTACCACTTTACATCTTACTTTCACTACATGTGTGTGAAAGTACTTTTATATTGAAGCAGAAAGATTTGTAGTAGATAACAGGACTTAGTGCTGCAGTGATATTACAGTTAAAAAATAACTGTATACAGTATTTCTTAGCACTGATACAAATTAGAGGCTATATTCATGTTTTAGAGCTTGGAATAGTCAGAATTTTGGAAAAATAGAACTGAGAACCTTTATTTTTCTGTTCATCTGAACTACACTGAAAAAGAGTTTTCTATTAGAGAAGTGTTGCAAGTGAAGTCTAGTGAAGGCAAAAAATGTCTGGATAATCTGGTGACCACCAGAAATCTGGAAACAAAACCTCAATTCGATTAACAAATGTAAAATAAGTATTGCTGCTTTTGAAATCTATTGGAATTTCATCATCTATTTAAAATTATCTAACAATCTATGGGCTAATCATAAATACCTGAGGAAAATTCTCCTTACTGTCTGGATGATTCTTGGCATTTTCACTTAAGTATAGACAGTATCAGTAACTATAGTAACACTACCATTTGAGAATGCATTTGCTTTCTGAATAATTTCTGCATATTTGTATACAAACTGCTGATCCTCACTTTTCAAACTGAATATGACACTGTTCTGAATTCAAAAGCTATGACAAGGAAAAAAATTTAATACTTAGATTAAGCGGAAAAAGTTATCTTAATTCTCCCAAATACACAAGGAAATTTCTCCCAAAAGCTTGTTCTTTTGTCCTATCTGTTCATTATTCTGCTTCTCCCCTGAAGGAGGTTGCAACTTCGATTTTCATTTCAACGAGTCTTCTGATTCATAGGAAACCAACAAAATGTTATACTGATTATGAAGAGAGAAAACCATATATATAATAAGCACTTGCATAATTAGGAAGAAAGATGATGAAATTATTTAATCTATTGAGCAATGATATTGTGAAATACAGTTTATCAACTATGTAACTTTTGCTAAAATCTCTAATCAGAGTGACAGAACTGAGCAACTACCTTACAAGATTAAATTGATCTTTCCAGAAAATTTGGTTAATACTGGGGAAAACTAATGGAGTTTCAGTTGAAATATTTGCTAGTTTGCTAGATGATAGAAAACTCCCAAAGCTCTTTGCTTAACTACAGTAATATTTTAAAGCACAATCTTTCTAACTGCTACAAAGATATTTACTAAAGCAGTGTAACCTTTCCTAGATTACAGATATACATAACTGAATGTGCCTATATATAAAATATCTGAAGTTAAACAAGCTTTCTTAAGCCTCTGTCCTGCAACAGAATCCACACAAAATGGTCATTTTACAATCACTACTTCTATCATATTGCTGGGATAGGAGTGTTATAATTCATGGACTAATAATTCTGTAGAGCTACACTACTTTATTGTAAAGACTAAACAGTACAGTGGTGCGACTCAAGGTTCTACTCATTCAACTTTGGAAAAAGATGCTAAATACAAAATACATTATAAACCAAAACTGTAACAATTCCATATATCAAGTCACTGGCAGTTCTAAAACTGGTAAACAAGACACTTAACCATGATGAATCTCAGGTGGGGAGCATCTTTTCAAGGTGTTTTTGAGGTGTCTGTGAGGGGAGGTCTAAGAGGTTACCTATGGAATGGAAAATTGTACATCAATTGTCTGTAAAATAAAAATTACTTTTATTATCAGAGTTTATTTTCTGAAAGCACAGATGGTGTCAACATGCTTCAGTAGCCATCTTTCAGTAGCTGAGAAGAGAATGAAATTAAAAAGTAGTAGAATAGACCATGGACAGAAAGCAGAGCTGTGCAATTTTGATTAACAAAATGGAGTTGCATTTTATTAAGATCAAGAAGAACAAAGCTCGGATTCTTTCTTTAATTAGGAAAGGTTTAAAACAAAACTCTTGTATGTCATAATAGTTTTATCACCTTTTTTCAATTCTCTTTGGGCAATAATAATAGCTCAAATCCCAAGTTTAAAAATAATTTAGCTTCCTCTAAAACTATTCTAAGCCTTCTGATTATTTTCTTCAGTCATACATCATATTGAATCCTTCCCTCAGAACTGAGATGGTTAAGTCCTTTCTAATCAAGCCTGTAAGTCAGAGAGGAACAGATATTGCCACTGCATATAATAAGGCATGATTCTCTCCTTAAAGTAGTCGGGTCCAATTTCAGCAGAGTTTTATGGACTTTGATAAAATTTTAGTAGAGGCTACACCTTAACAGTGACATTCAGTAGCAGCACAGAGCCATGGAGGTCTAAGAGAAAAAAATCATAATAAAAAATTCTGTGTGGGCTATTCTTTTCCAAGGTAATATAATTAGGGATAAAATGTTTAACTGTTACAAGGTGGAAAAAGAAAAAATGGACATTATCTTTCCAAGGATATTTTCCTTTTGTGCTATATGCGCTCTTTCACAAACTTGCTACTGAAGGTTTATAACCATGCATATTTTCATTTATGTCCTATGTGTTTTCATGTCAAATTGGTACAAAAGTGAACTGAAAAGAACGTGTCTTGGGAGTAAGTCTTGGTCAGCCCCTCCACCTGCAAGCTTGTCTTTTCAAAGTACACAAAAATGTCCCACTGCAGTCAGAGGTGATTTCTCTGACTATTCAGGCTTGCATAGATATAGCAGCTGGGGCTGCATAGGAACAGAGGCACAGGAAGAAGTTACAACATCGTTTACAAGGTCATTAGCAGTTTTTGTCTTTTCCAGTATACAACAGTTAATTTTTTTATCTTGTTAATGTTATCTTAGAAACAATAAAACTATACCATTATTGTTTTCTATTATGCTGTACTCTTAATTTTTCCCCACCACACATGCATGTATTCAAGTGCACAGGTACCCAGACAAAATGCAAACCAATCTACTAAAATATTATTCTTAATATCCCCACCAGCTAAAAACAACTAAAGCTACCTCTGAACAAAATATTCCACAAACCTCTCTCCACCACATCAACTATGATGTGTAAAAGTACATCTAATCTTTCACACCCACCCCTGCACCCCAAATCCAAATATTAAGCCATGAACTCCTATACCTGCACGAAAGGACATTTTTCCCCAAACCTGCAAGTGCATTGACTTTATTTGCATGACTCCCTTTGCCGAGCTGTATAACCAACAGCTATTCCTAATCCTTGAATGAGAATATGTTGAAAAGCTCTCACAAATAAAACCACAAAACCTGCTCTCAAGGTATTGAGTTTTATGCACAACATTTGTACCTGACTCTAAGATGCTTGTCCATGTAGGACTTTCAAAGACTTCCCTGAGAAGGTTGACTGACGGATTTTAGACTAATAGGATTCTAATTAAAATTGTTCAGATACAAAATCAAAAGAAAAAGGAAAACATGAGAAAACTACAGCTGACAGTCCCTTACATCCCTCTCCCATTACCATCTACCACTTCTTTTTCACCTGCTCTGGCAGATTGTATCCCTCACAGATCCAGAGATACAAAAACAAAAAAGGCCTTTTCTACCACTGTAGGGTATGTTGTCTGTCTCTCTGGAATATTAATGTTGATGCTGTCATTCATGGTAATCACACCAGTGGCAAGACTAAAGAGTGAATGATAATGTCTCCAGAAAGTTTGCAAGTGAAGTATAAGTTAAAAATACTCCTCATGGAGCCCTTTTTTCTCTCTTACTATTGTGAAGGCTTTTAAAAAGTTGAACACTGCAGTGAGCAGTATCTCAAGAAATACACTGATGTACAGCTGGACAACAACATCAGAAGAATTAGGAATATTCAGGTCTTTTCACAAGGACAAGCTTAGGTTTCTTTCATAGAACTGATGGCCACAGTGCCTTTGGTACCTGCAGCTATCATAAATTTTCTCTGAAAAACTTTCTAAATTAATTTATTTTGCTTTTATGTTGCATCCCTGAGTACCTTTTCAGAGACATGGAGAATTTTAGAAGTATAAAAAATTGTATTTCTTAATTTTTCTGCTGGTAAAAGGAAAGTGATTTTCCATTTAACCTGCAAGAAATAAAGTATGCATACATAAAAGGCAACTGAAATGGCGGTAAAGGATAAAGGTAGTGTTATTTTTGGCTTAAGTTGAAGTATAAGAGATTTTGGTTAGAAAGAAAGCATAATAATTCTGTAAGTTTATTTGGCTTATTTAAATTCATGCTTAGGTCAATTATGATACTCCCAACATTGTTTTCAACAAATACTAAAGAAAAAATTCAAAGAAATGAAATTGCATTCTTGATATAGGGTGATAGAAAGCAAACCTTGAAAACAGCAATATGTGGACTTCATACAGACCTAATTTTCTTTACCAGGACTTTTTTTACTGCTAACATTAGGTTAACATTAGACTAACATTAGTTGATATATCATATTTAAAATAGTACTGAAATATTAAAATTTTAATGCTACCACATTAGTACTTACTAAACTAAGGAAAGTATCTGAGTCATTATATAGTTATAATTTTATTGTATATATATATTTTTTTTAATTTGAGACAATTAAATAGTCTTAATTTTTGCATTGCTGTGCTTATGACAAGAGAAACTAAGAAAAAAACACAATGCAGTTGTTGTGAAAATCATTGTCTCCTTTGTGTCATCTCTTATGAACCTGAAGTCAAATTTTTCCAACAGCAGGAGCTAGTGTCATTGGGACCTTTCTGTTTCCATAGCATTACATGGAATATCAGTTTACCATGTGTTGCTAGCCTCTAGTTTGCTACAACAGTGCATGTCCCTCCCCTGGTTAAAGACGGGATGCAAAGATGTTTCAGTGCTAAATGTGTGCACTGAAGGCCCTTTGTGAGGACTGCAGCCTAACCTCTAAAAATCTTAGATATGTCATTAGCAAAAACAAAATGACCAAAACCTCACAATAGAGGCATTCTAGACCAAAGTACATGAACAGAATATGTATAATCAAATATGCACATCAATACAGAGTTTCCCAACACCATTGCTCATTGCTTAGTAAGATAAGAAAAACTTTGCAGGTTAAGAAATAAGAATAGAATAATTTCTGTATTCATCTTTCTGTCTCAATTTCCTACCCTTCTGAACAATTGTCAGGCTGCAGCAGGAGCCGTCTCAAGTTTTTTAAATGCCTTTTAAAATCTGTGGTTTCTTTCCTGGTTTGTGGAACCTTTCTATCATATCTAATTTTTTTCTGACTTCAGCTCTCTAGTTAGGTCAGGCTATTTCTGACCTTGGCCTAAACTCCCCATGTTCTGAACAGTGTTTGCCTCTTAAAGATTCTTATTTGTTTTTCCTCCCTACCTGCCCTTTTTGTGATGAGGTTTCCACTGGCATACAACATCCAGCAGATTACAGACTTCTCTGTTCTCCTTTGGGTAACTTTCCATTGTTTCAAAACAAACTCTTCCCCACAGACAGAGAAGAGAACACTGACCCTCCTGGGCTTCCGCTAACCCATCATCCCATCTTGCTTTTAACTGTTCTCTTTGCTCTGGAGGGACACAGAATAGTTCTTGCCAGCAATACTACATGGACTTTAATACGGAAGAATTAAAAATCAAACAAACACAAAAAAAGTACAGGATTTTTGTAATACTTCTACCTCATGAAACATAGTCTGTAAATTGTGTAAATGCAATTATTCAAATCATCACAGCCAATTAGCTTATTTGGACTTGATATATTTTTTTTTTCTCCCTGTGGAACTACTGAGTTCACTAGCAGGGGGAGTCCTCCTGGGACAGAAAGTAATTTGAGATACAGAGAGTCTCTTTGCAAAAACCTCATGGCACTTTCATCTCTCTAAGTTACTTTTACACAATAAGCTAAAATGACTGTGGCACACCATGCTAACAAAACACTCATGGATTTTTATCCTCCACTTGTCTTCTCTCCCAGACAGCAGAAGGGAGAATGAAAATAATGCAGTGCATTTTCTGTCATTATGGAAAGGGTCATAGTCATTATTTGTAGTCTACAATACTAGTGAGATTTAGCAGTTTGTAGATCTGCATTTTGTTAGCATTTCTCATCATTACTACAGGAGATTTACTGGTCAGAATTTGGATGGACTATGTTTGCACATATTTATCTAAACACTTATATGTTACTGCAAATTAGAATATGTAAACCCATCCATATAAAAATGGATGAAGCATAGCTGGGTTTTCAGTCTAATTTTAATAAAGCAAGTTATAACTCACTGGAGGTTAGCTTTCACAGCAGCCATGAATACGAGCTAATATAGCCAAGTTACTCTGAGATCAAACTTTCATAGAATCATTAAGAGTTCAAGTTACATACTATTTTGCCCTTGATACTGACCAGTGTCGTATGGACTGCAGATGAATTTTAGTTGGAAAATAACAGGTCAGTGAAGTAGAACTAGATCTCTAGCTCCATTTTGGACAGAGGCTGTGTGGAAAACAAATAAAAAGAGAGTAGTAACTTTCTGTCCTTCTCCATGAGTCCTTTTTTTCCTGGGAATAGAAAACAAATGCCCTGGTCTTGCCTTCCAAAAAGTAAACAAGGTGAAAATAGCAACAGCCACTCTGTTAAACTTGCCCTCATAGAGAAGGAACTTTGGGATCCTGTAGATTTCTGCCAAATACCTTTGATTCAGTGCAACAAAAAGGCCAAATGAATGCACCATAGTTAGTCCCTTACTCAGCAGGAGGGATCACAGAGCGAGGACACTGACTGGCAAGCGATGACAAATCTTGCGACAGGCCCCAGCTGGCGACTCTGCCCTTCTGACAGAGGTCAACAGCAGAGTCAGCAGAAATAACGCGGGCCAGCTTGTCAGCTGCCTCAGCACAGTCCTTCACTGGCAAAGTAAACTGAGACTTCCAGCCTTACATTTACATCTCTGAGGGTAAGAGTTTGTCATAAAGCTGAACCAGTTTAATGGCTCACTGCCAGCAAATTAGCTGCCCCTTTCTGTCATGCTCCCTCCTCCTAGATGCTGACTTTGGCACTGATCTGACTGCAAAATGAGACAGTTCAGCTTGCTTAGCCAACAGAAGGCTGACAGCACTAAAACAGGAATGGACACCATGTGTAGGTGCCTCAAAGGAGGAAAGAAAACCATGTCTGTAAGTGACCGAAGGAGGACTGCTCCCTTTGGTCCAAACAGTTGACAGTTTGGTTCATTCACGTTGTAGAGCCTCACTCTGTGGAGTGGAAATGGAGAACTTGCCTCAAACACCAGCTGCAGTGGATAGTGACTGTCACCAAATACAAAGAACAAATAGTTGTGGATGGTAAGGCAGCCACAGCATGATCTGCCTGAGATTATCCAATGTTCAGATTACACTGGAGTTAGACATAAATCAGCAAATTGCTGGGATCCACTGCTACAATCTAGCATGCTGCATCACAATTGTGCTACTATCTAAAGCCAACAGCACTTGAATTCCAGCTATTCCCACAAGCAAGCCAAGTAGGATGAAATTAAGGCATCACTTAGACTTTTGTATGCTGTAATTATGAAATGCAATCACATGTGCAGGGTACTTGAATTAGCTTTAATCTGGCTATTGCACCTGTTAAAAAAAAAAAAAAAAAAAAAAAAAGCTGAAGTGCTATGGCTTTTGCAGAAGACATGTAAAACTCCCTAGGACCCTACCTATTTACTTGGTTGTGTTAGAATGTTTGCTGAACTCAGAGCAGCTGAAGGCCCCTTTATGCTTATCAAAGCTTATATAAGCTTAGGAACGCTGAAATCAGCCTCAAGGTACAATGCAGATACCACCTTCATTTGAACTTTTAAAAAAAAAAATTGCTGTTGTTCCTCATGGACTACCAAGAAAGCTCCACTTGCAGGTTATTGGACCTGAAAATGGTGAGGAAAACTTTGGAAGACTTATCTGCTTTCTACTGATTTTCTTCAGCAAATTAAAAGCATTCTAAAGAAATATGCCTATTTAAACCAGTCAGCATAATTGGACAAATAATTTCTGACTAATTTCAGATTATTTCTTTTGGTTAACTGTCATTTGACCCTTGATTACAAGAACAAGAGAATTATCCTGTTACGTACAACTTCATAAGCAGGTATGGTTCTGGAGCTCAGAACATAACAGAGCCTGAGTCCTAGGATAGAAAAACATTGCAAAAATATGGAAAAACACTGCAAAAAACCAGGAAACATCACTAAAGCTGAATAGTTCTTACTTTAATTTAACTGGCATCAAACCCAATTATTTAACAATTTCATGACTCTCTGTTTTGGATTGTAACCAGGCAATTGAAGAAATATTTGCAGGAAAAGGGGGTGAGGGAGGCGTGGGGAAGGGGGTGGGAAAGAGAAGGCAATCAAATTTGCTCTGAACATTCTGTTCAGCTTCTTGAGTCTAAATCATTTTTGTTTTGATGATTTTACATCATTCACATGCTCACTGTGAATGTCAAATACTACCACAAACTAGAGTAGATCGTTTTCCATGCATACATCTCATCCTAACCAAATGAAGGATCAAATCCATGTCAAAGCCTGGCTTCAATTTTGGTTAGATCTGTAAAGAAATGCAATATTAATTAACAGTCACAAATAACCAGTGAACAGTCCTATTTGCTATCAAGCTGTGCAATTTAAAGTCCTAATCAATATTTTCTATGAAGACCCTATGAAACAAAATTTGCTAAAGTAAGAATCCAGCTCTTCTTTCTATCAATAAACTATTTCAAGAGAATGCATCAGGAACTAGAGTCAACAGGAAAGGGCAGCAAGTTCAAGCTAATCCATATTAAAAGTATTAAGTAAAAAGTCATTGAAAGTAATTTGTATGATCCTTATATGCTAATAATAATTATCTTCTCAGCAAGAAGTTTCCAAAACTCCAACCATTTCTCCTTTAACTTGTACAAGGTAAATAGTAAGGTGTATGAAATAGAATACAAATCCAGGCATGTTTAACAGCAATAGACCTTCATTTAGACTTTCATTAATAAAGCTTTTTTTCTTGCTTTGTTGCTGCATCTCATCTTCTTTAATTGAGACCTTTTTTGGTCATTACTTGCCTCCTGTATTCTTCCATTAACCAGTCATCAAATGTTCCCATAGAAACATCTAGGGGTTTTATCTGCCTTTATACTTTCTTTTATAGTTTATTATTTTCACATTTGTTTTATTTTCCTCCTCTGCCACATTTTCACCTCCAGATCTCCATCAAAAATACATTCGCTATAATAGCTGACTCATCTAGAGATGTAAAGACATAGTTTAGTTATTTAATTTCAGTTTCTGGATAGATGACAATAAGAGGTAAAAGTGTAAATCCCCGGCTTTCCTATTCATTACAAATTAAAATACTAACTGTGGGCAATAAGACAGATCAAAAAACTATGTGCATAAAAGCTCACAATGTACTTAATATCAACCTGCAACAGTCAAAATAATAATAGAAAAATGTAGTTGAAATGAGTGTAACATTTTAACTGAGGGAATAATTTATCACTTGGACCATTTACCAAAACATGCGGTAGATTCTGTGCTATTTGAAGTCTTTGTTATTGAGCTAGTGGTGTCTTAAAGGGTATTTTAGCCAGACATCTTTTGAGGAGTGGTTTAGATTCTCAAATCAGAGAAAAAACTCAAATGTGCTTAAAATCTATGTAATAAAGAAGTTGGAAGAGGAAGTCTTACAGGCAAAGCATTCGCTTTTCTTAAATTACTGTCTTTAAAACAGTTTGACTGCTTAAAAAATCTAGGGAAAAGATCTAATGAACATAAAGAGGAATGAATGAGATTTAGCAAGATTCAGGGATTTTCCAGAACCCCAAAACAGGTAGAAGAGGTGCTATAATTGAAAAGGCTGTGCAGAAAAGTCTTCACAGCACAGAACAGCCTTTTTTCTCCTTATGGTCCTTTGCAGCCCAAAAGGAAGAAAATATGGGTTGGTTCAGGAACAGGATTTGGAGAAGGGTTTAGTAGAAACAGGCAGATGCTACAGTGGCAGCACAGGTGTTTTTTGAAATACGATTCTGTGCCTGCCAATCTCCAGACAGTTTTACTAATGCTTTGCATTAAAGAAGCAGACTGACAGCAGCATAGATTACAGCTGTCAGAGATGGCCCCTGTCTGTTTTATTGCTGTAGGGCCTATTGGAGGCTGATGCTACACTGCATCTCTGCTGGGAGCTTATGTCATTAAGCAGTATGCATAATACTAAGGAATAAAAAAATACTGGCAAAAAGACTATATAGTTGCCTTTGTAGAATATAATATTCAGCACTTATACACATAGATATGTTCACACATAAAATTATGCAATGTATTTTTGAGGCTATTTTCTTTTCATTGATTTTATTAAAAAGTTGAGTTTATCTTTAAATCTTAGCACAGTCATCTCTCCAAGGATATATAAAGCACTTTCTTCTTGCTCAGCAACTCACCCACCACTACAGCACAATTGCTAATAAAGTTCAAGGAGAGTTTCTGTTAGATAGTAATAAGAAATATGAATTTAACCTCAATCAAAAGTAATATCAGCAGATGCTTCACCTTCCTCTGAAATTCACTGATATAGCAGATATGTCACCTAAAAATGCTTAATTAAATAATGAGCTGTTTTACTGAAACCTTCATGAAAAAGCTAGCTAAGCACCAGATTTTTAAGAGCATTTAAGGACATGGAGATACAAACAAGCCTTTAGGGAGTATTTCTTTCAAATCATGTCATTCTCCATCAGATCAGTGGATGTCAGATTCTTTACCGCAGAAGCCATCAAATGGCAACTTTTTAAGCAGCTCTCAAGTAGCTTGCTTACAGGTCTCTTGGGTTGCTCCTCTGCTGAAATGGTGACACAGTCAGCAACAGAGCTGAGCTGGCACATAGACTTTTGGGTAATTTGAATATTTGATTATTTATCTCCCAATAATCAAAAACTCACACACTTCAGAGCCTTCTCAGGTGAGGTTTGTATCTTCACAGAGGGTTTTGATATATAACACTTGGGTCGGGAACACTGGTCACCTTTGCATTTGAAAGGTTTTCAAAATGCAACTAGGGTTCCCGTATATTCATGTTTTCCTTGTTGGAAGCATCCTGTATTTTATATACAATATCCCACAAGCTTGGTATATTCCCTTAAAGCTATATCAGTTTAGCAGTGAGCAGAGGAGGCTGCAGCATGTCTTACTCCTCCATCCCCCTCCCCAGCATGCTTAGACTACATCTGGCTTTACTCAGAAAACTATGGGGAAAAAAAGAAAGTTGACTATATGTCTGGACTTCAGCTGGTTTCATTGCAAAAGCTGGATTAGAAACGAACCGGAGTAATTTTGTGGGTGAATTGGTCCTTTATAGAAAAAACATTCTTTGACAGGATGCTTGCAAAGTGGTTCAGACCCCCTGCTGCACCTCCAGAAATAAGTTTTTCTGGATTTATGGCAACAGTGGTCCTGGCTGCTCCACTCAATATTTCGTTCTGGTCAGTGCAATATGACTACATTCTACAGTACCTATATAACTCTTACATATAATGTTGGTGATGGGCACTCTCATGTCAGAACAAAGTGCTAGTACACCTGACCTTTAAAAGGATTTTTCAGTCTTTCAAAGGTTCACAGGAAAAAACCAGTTTCTGGAAGAAGATACCTCATCACTGTGTTGAGGGTGATTTTGCCAGTTTTCAAGTACATCACAAGTGCAGACTCACAAAGGTCTTGATTTTCTGTGGAGTCATCAGCTCTTGGCTCAGATGCCACATCCCTGGGACAGCCTCAGAAATTTGAGTTGAAATCTTTTGAAAAGCACATTTATTAAAGAGAATTTATCAGGAAATATGATACTGCTGTAGGCAATATGCTCATTCCTTGTGAGCTTGATTGCATGCCTTTGAAATGGAGGAGCCACGCTTTCTGTCCAGAAAGTTCCTAAAGATAACAAATACTCTCTGTAGAAGTATAGGGACTCCCATTGCCATACAAACAAGTACAGTAATCTTTGTCTTTTCATTATTAGGTTGTTTTTAACACACAATACTCCAAAATATAGTCTGGAGTTAATAGATCAATAGTTAGCTGATGTTTTGTTTCTTTTTTAAAAAAAGTTTCTAAAAAAGTTCATCATGAGGTTTAAAACTATATTTTCAGACTTCAATGGCTTCTAGTTTGTGCACTGCTGTGGCTAAAGCAAAACCTCCTCTTAGAAAAATCATCTGCTTTTAGTGAGAACAGATGCTTCAAATTGACTTTCAGATTGAAACATAAACTCCTTTAAATCAGGGTCATGTTTAACTGTCGGGCACCTGAACTGCTTTTCTATTGCATTTGGAGGGAGTATCTGGAGCTAAGCTTTTATTAAAGCAATGATGTTTTGTTTTCCAGAGCTATATTCAGTCCATGGGGAAATTTTTCAAATAATTCTAATCACTCAGATGAAATATTGTCCATTTATCTGAGTAAATATGCATTAAGTGCAGCCATTGAAGGCTGTTGGAAATTTATATTAATTTCATTCTCTGTTTTTCTTGTGAAGCAATGCTTCTGTAAATGGTTCAGCTTCCATTATTTAGTTTAAATGCTGTTAGATGTTGTGTTAATTTAAAACTAATGCTTTGGTTTGACTAATCAAAATACTGTTGCTCCAATGTCAAATGTTAATAGCCAAAATGAAGGGCACATGTAAGTGGAATAACATAAGAAGCTTACCATAATTTGGAGTTTGTGTAATTGACCTTATAATTTTTGCTTCATGAATCACTAAGTCAAACCTACCAAATACATAGTAATGGAAGCGATATTTATCATAAGAGAGCAGTAAAAAGGTGTTATTTTAAGTATATTGTGTAGTAATCTATCCTTAAATAGCATCATCTTATTCAAATATTTCAGCTAAAATATCTCAGTATCCAAGAGAATTAGAGACAGCTACAGCACCCTCTTGCAATCACATTAGTTAAGAAGGTTCTGCTAGCTTTATCTTGGTGGCAAAAGGACGTGCATGTGGTTTATATTGGAGACAGCAGTGCACTTTGATCAAAAACTATATTTTGATCTGGTTTTGTAAAGGAAAAATTATGTAAATGAAACTGGTTCAAAGTAAGTTGTTGACTCCTTCCTGTTATCAAACTTCTGATATATTTTTGCAAAATGCTAATGAGCTATAACTGATGCATTCAGTTGGAGCAAGCATACCCCAACTTTTGCTTGAAATGACACTATATGGCCTATAGAGAAGAGTATACACCATAAACAGTGGTACCATTGCAACAATGAAACTGGGAGACTGGACTTCCATTTAGACAGGACTTTCCACAGCACAGTGGGACAAAAATTTTAGCAGAAAAGGATGATTCATCCCAATCTCAGATCCCATCAATGTGTTTCTAAATACCTCAAACCTTTAATTTGTTGTTTTCTAAGCATCCACAAACCTTGCATGATCCCCACAGTGGCACTCTACTACAAAGAAGTATTTGGAACTGGTTTTGTAATAGCACACTTGCATGGGCTTGCCCTTGAAGCAGAAAAGGCCTTGACAAATCAGAATATATCACAGTGAACAGAGTCTCTTTCTCTCTCTCTTTTTCTCCCTCTTCAACACCCTCTCTCTTTCTCTCTCTCCCCATCCCCCATGGTTTTCCACAGAAAGAGAAAGCATGTAAAAAAGATCCTGAGCTGCACATTTCTTCTATCTGACTCATACCTTACAGACCAAGTCAGAGTGACTTGGTCAGACCAAGTCAGATACTTAACACTATCACAAGAGGTGATAGTGTTAAGTCACTTTCTCGGTAGAGAAAGAAAAGGAAGACATAAAGCAGATGGACTCTTGTCTTACCTGACTCAGAGCAGCAGAAGTGTCTTCGCTACTGATGTGGACTAGGGGAACAATTTACTGTTTCATATTAAAGACAAAATATTGAGTTGTCCTGCAAGACCTATTCCAGTAGTGAAGCACTAGCAAATCCGTAGTCCCTACAGAAGCTATAAAATCTGTTTAGGGATTCCTTCACTAAATTCAACACTATTTTATTTTTTAAAGGGATAAGTCACAGTTCATATAATTATTTATAATTATAATAGTGAATCGGGTAACATCACACTGGCGACCTGTCACCAGTGGAGTTCTGCAGGGCTCCATCTTAGGCTCAGTGCTCTTCAACATCTTCATGAACGACTTGAACAAAGGACTGGAAGAGATACTAAGTTTGCAGATGACATAAAACTGGGAGGAGCGGTTGACTCCCTCAAAGGCAGGGAGGCCCTGCAGAGAGATAAATTAGAGAACTGGGCAATCACCAACAATGTGAAGTTCAACAAGGGAAAGTGCCAGAATCTGCACCTGGGATGGGGCAATCCTGGATATATGTACGGACTGGGGAATGAGATGCTGAACAGCAGTGACACAGAGAGGGACCTGTGGGTCCTAGTCGATGGCAAGTTGAATCTGAGTCAGCAGTGCCCTGGCAGCCAGGAGGGCCAACCATGTCCTGGGGGGCATCAGGCAAAGCATCGCCAGCTGGTCGAGGGAGGGGATTGTCCCGCTCTGCTCTGCACTGGGGCAGCCTCACCTTGAATATTGTGGCAGTTTTGGACACCACAATATAGGAAAGATATTAAGCTATTAGAGAGTGTCCAAAGGAGGGCAACAATGATGGTGAAGGGCCTGGAGGGGAAGCCGTATTAGGAGCGGCTGAAGTCACTTGATCTGTTCAGCCTGGAGAAGAGCAGACTGAGGGGAAACCTCACTGCAGTTTACAACTTCCTTGTGAGGGGAAGAGGAGGGGCAGGCACTGATCTCTTCTCTGTGGTGATCAGTGACAGGACCCGAGGGAATGGCCTGAAGTTGTGTCAGGGGAGGTTTAGGTTGAATATTAGAAAAAGGTTCTTGACCCAGAGGGTGGTTGAGCACTGGAACAGTGCTCCCCAGGGAAGCGGTCACAACTAAGAGAGTTCAAGAAGCGTTTGGATGATACTCTCAGGCACTTGGTGTGACTCTGGGGGATGTGCAGGACTAAGGGTTGGACTCGATAATCCTTGTGGGTCCCTTCCAACTCACTATATTCTGTGATTCTGTGATTTTATTTATGCTGCAATTGATCCAGAAAGAGAAAATAAAACATCCAGAAGAACTTCCGCAAATTCAGTATGGAAACATTTCCAGATTCACAATTATTTTAATTTGCTGACATGCAATTGTTTTATTATGTTTTCAATAACTGTTGAAAGCAATTTCTTATACCAGTGAGAGTGAATGCATACCCTTTGGAAGGCTGATCTCAGCTTACTGCTTTCTTTTAAGGCTCAACTTGTTATATAGATCCAGAGACTCAGGATGTTACCAAGCGGTAATGAAATTTCTTATGCCTCTTAGCTCCAAGCAAGGATCAGGTTTAACATAGTGATATGTCATAATATATTTAGGACTAGTTACATTAACAACTCTTCTCCAGATGTTTTTAGATCAAAGTAAATAGGCTGTACATAGGTTTGAACTAGAAACCTTTTGTTATGAGCCAATATATTTCACAGTCCTATTCATAAATGTAGTGAAACATGCTAACCCTTTTTTTCTGAGTCAGAATGACTCAGATCAAGGATCAGTCTTTGCTTCCCCATACCCAACTTTGTTGTTCTGGTAGTTAGAAACTTGTTTCTAGCCTAGATTTATTCATTACATATGTGTACTTTTTCCTTTGTATATCAACATTACCTGTTGTGTATGTGTTTCTTCTTTCTCACAAGTGTTATGTCCTTGAAGAATTTCGAAAGAGCAGTCATATCCATTCCTGGCTATTCTCTTGCTAAAGTAAAAAATTTTGCATTATGAAATTGCCTTGTCCTTCAGAAAATAAATGGGGTTTCTCTTGAAGTGCAGTGATAAAATACTGGATTTCTCAGTGTGTGATCATACCCATAACTCCATACAAGTTTACAGGGCTTCTGCTGAAGGTAACTTCTTACATCACCACCAGGTAACCCAGGGGAATTTCAGGGGGCAGTATAAGAACCAGGGTACAAATAACTCCCCTTGTTCAGTCTGTTACTTTCACTAGCTGGTCATGGGTAGGGGCATTGATGAAATGTCGAGAGAATCCCTGTAAAATCTTTTGCAAACAGAAGCACTCACTGTGTTTGTCAACTGCTTTTCTATGTTATTACTGATATATCTCATGAATAATTGATTTTAAGTTTTGTTAACTCAACCCCTAGAAGTTGGCCTAATAATCTCAAAGCTAGCATCTATGGAATACATTTGAGACATTTTTTAATAGGGACAAAGCAAAATAGAAACTTATTTACAAGTCACTTTACAAGCATTATAGCTCCACAAGGAAAAATATATTAAGCCCAAACCAAAGAAAACACTGATGTATATGCTTCTTTTTATTTTTTCTTTGTTTCTGTAATTAATTTAAAAAAGTTTTGATTTTTAATACCTTTTTGAGCTGGCTACTAATAAATAATGTGGATAATTAAGTACACTGTAATAACTAAGTCCAATGTGAATTTTAGAACAATTAATCCAGCAGGTTTGCAGTTTTCTTCTCTCTACTCCTTTTTCCTATCCCCCCCTTTCCCACTCAAATTGCCTGTGTGAGTTCCCACCATCTGATGACCGCAGGAGGCTGATATTTCATTAATAAAATATTGTAACTAGTGTTGTAAGGAAGGCAGAGCAGATAAAAGTAAAAAGATTTGCAAAGACAAAAGAAGATCTTGGACAACTATCGGTTTTGAATATACATGTTTAGATTTAGCAAGGGTAGCAAGATCAAACTGTGCAACTACCTCTTATTATAATTTGATCATTTACACTTTAATGAATAAATTATTATGCTGTATCAGTTCTATTCTGCTGTCATGATAAAACTTGCATTTATATAACCTGTAATCAGTTTCACTATGGGCATAAGGGAAAAATTGATTTTGAGATGACAACCACAAATGTTTCTTTTACATATAGATTGGTTTTGAGACTTTACAAATTGTTTGTAGCAATATGCAAAAGGGAAAGTGCTTTTGGAGGTGTGTCTACAGCAATTATTACTGTGCTGAGAGCTAAAATGGATGGCATGAATAAGCTGTGGAATCCATGTTTCAGTTTCCTGAGCTACAGCATGGGTTTTCATTCTTGTGATTTACTTTGCTGCTACTCTGTTTTGTTAGAAGAAAAAAACTTTTTTATATCTACACAAGATAAAAATGTATTTCAATATGCTACAGTTAACTACAGCAAGCCTGAGATATTTGCTAAATGGTCCTCATGTATTTTCTTTATATAGGTATCACTTTCACTATTGAGAGTTTTCCAATGTCTATAAAAAAAGACATTAAATATAATTTGTCCCCATTCTTGGGAACCTTTTAAGGCTTAATTTTTCAGGTCTTCAGTAAAAATAAAAAATTATATTAAATCTCACTTTGTCTTCCCCTTCATAGAACACTTGCTGGTTTCCTTTTTCTATTGACATTTGAAGTTACTCAAAACAGGTGACAAATTTGAAGGTTAACTTGAGAATATGATGGGGCAGGCATCTAACTTCCTACACATCACACTGAAGTCCTTTACAAAGAGCTCATGCTTTTTTTTTTTTTCTTTTCACTCCCTAGGAAGAACTAAAACTTATCTGGATCTGTACCTTTATCTTCATAAATTCATTGTACTGACTGAATGATATGGCTCTCCAAGTGGCATAGCTTTGTAGAAGTACCCACAGTGGCAAAAATTTGGATACGAAAATGAAGATGGACAGTCTTTTCAGCTTCTTTTAAGGTAGGATAACATAATATCCTTTTGGATCCAACTTTTTTTCAGCACCTACCTAACCTCTCTATATTTATAATTTATCATGACCTGTAAGAGCTTCAGTGCCGCAGCCAAGCAAGAGGTAGGACAAGAATGGAAAGCCCAAGTTCTCACACCGATGCAGCCCTCAGTGCTTTCCAAATAAGATGAATTTATTCTTAAAACATTCCCACGAAGTAATATAAATCCTAGTCCCTACACAGATCCCAGAAACTTGCCAGGGACTTGCCTTGCCTACAGATCCCAGGGACTTGCCTTGCCTACAGCTTGGGAGATAGAAGTAAGAAGGTGGAAGTTGCTTACATACAGATACTTCTTGTTCACAGTCTGGAAAACTTAACTGATGCTGAAATACAACTTTTGAAAGCTGCTTTACCAAACTGGGACTGTAAGTAGACTGAAACATTTCCTACATCCCATTTTTCATAAAGACTCAAACAAATCTAGCTCCTGATTTAGCTTTATCCTATGATCAGAACAAATTATCGTTCACAGTGTCAATTCATGGTAACAGAGAGAACCCACGAAGATTTAGAATTCAGGCAGTGGTAGTTCCACATCATGCAGCAAATGTTCTTTACTTAAATTCTGTTTCCATGGCTAGTAACATTTCAGTGATTCAAATCATGTCAACTACTGCCGCAGTGGCCCTCTTGAGACAAGAGGGGTGTAATAAGGTTTTCAATTTGTCTGCACTGGTTTAGCTGAGTGGAAACATCAAGCAGAGCTTTCACATTTATAATGAATATGATTAAAGAACGTATTTGTAAAAGTGCATACTTGAAATATGAAAATAAGATTAGAAACAATGTTGTGGGCATTGAGCCATATTTGGGAAGAGGGCTGTATGTTTTACTAAGATCAGAAGGCTACTACTTATATTTAAGTCTCTCAAGTATTTAATAATTTATTTTCCTGTGTACACTGATTAACAGCTGGCAAGCACTTCCACATTTACTTCCAGACAAGACATGTGCTGTCCAGTAGCGAGTAATCTTTCCTTTTGCGGTTCAGTTCTTTCAAAGAATCGCCTTTGAGGGCCAGGAAAAGAACTGTGGTGCCAGGCAGAATTAAATTGGTTTGCATATCTGCCAACTCGGCTGATCTTGGAAATTCAAAAAAGAAAAACTTGCAAAGCATTTGTCTTTATTTGAAATTTAAATCTGTAAGGTGATATGACACAGCATCAGTGTTTGAGGCACAAGATAGTTTTTTCTTTTGTTGGTTGTGCTTCATTAACCATACTCAATTTATATTAAAGAGTAGTGGAAAGGCACAGATGATTAATCACTTGAATTATGAATGATCATTTGAATTAATTATTTACACTAGTGAGGTATTTGGGCCACATAGACAAAAGTCTAGGTTTAGCCACAGTCCTCATTGAGGCTGCAGTGACTTGTCCTCACCTGCTTGGAGTGTTTCTGTGAAGTTTTCTTCCAACTTCAGTTTTTCACCACCAGCACATCCCTGTGCCTTGGAAGCTTAATACAGAAGCAAAGTGCCATCAGAGGTCTAAAAGCATTAATACAAGGAGAAGTCAGGGGGCTGCACAATGACAATCAGAAAGGAACACAAAAAGCATGTAGAGAATATATGGATTTGGTTTACTTTATTACCTCTTCAATAACACTAATAAAAGATATTTGGGAATGTAAAGTATAAATTGCATTTATGCTACTTGTTCTAGAAATGACTCCACATGCTTGCTTCAGAATATTACCTTTGCAAGAATCCATATAATGAGTAATAAGAAACTGGTGTTCGGTTGCAATAGCTTGCTTTCCTTTTGTTCCCAAGCCTGGTGGAGGACATATTTAAATTTGATGAGGTGATGTAAACTGTGACATGTCCTTAGCATATCAGAAGAAGACTGAAATACCATAGGAGTTTCTTGGTCCTATTTATTTTCATCATTCTGGACAGGTGTAGTGGGTTTGTTTAGCTAAATAACAATTCCTTTTCCTGGGAGGGAGCCTAAGACAGGTCACCTGATTTATATTGACCAAAGAGATATTCCATACCATGTCACATCAGCTCAGATATAAAGAGAGAGAGGAGGAAGCAGTTTTTTCTCTCTTCCTTGATAGCTGCCCTGTAGACGGCTACTCCTTGGAGGAGACGTCGCTTCTTGTGGGGAAGTAGAATTTACTGTTAGTTCTTTTTCCTGTGTGCATGTAGTACTATTAGTTCCCTTTTCTTCTCTGTGTAATATAAACTGCCTTTTCTTAGTAAACCTCGATTTCATGTTTTCTTTTTTTTTCCCTTCCCTCTGGGAAAGAAAAGGAGGAGGTGGTTAACTCAGTCTAGGTGGACACCTGGCAAGATGAAACCACTACAACAGGTTAACCCTTTCAAATAATTTAAACCATCAACTATTACAGTTGTTGGGGGTTTTTTTCCCCTATTATTGAAAGACGTTGAATGTGAAATTCCACTTAAAACAAGAAAATAACCTTAATTAAGCTACAGAGTTATCACTTGGTAACTCATAACAACCTTAAGCTATTTACCCAAATTCAGTTTATTAATACAACAGAAGCCAAAACAAGACATGGCCCGATTTTCTACAATAAAAAGGCAAATAAATAGAGACTGTAGTCACTAAACATCCTCCTCCCTACCACATAAGCCTTAGTTGACTGTGGGGCCCTATTTTTTTTCAGAGCTGGAACCACACAAAATTTTGATCCAAAACATCTACTCCCGCGTGAAGGGAGAGTGCTGGGCCGTGTCTGGCCATCCTGCTTGTTCAAAGGGAAGTGGTGAGATTTTGCTAATTCTTCAGTTGACTGGTTACTAGGTTTTTGGATTGTGTAGACTTGTTTGGTTTTTGTCCTATTTTGTCCTTTTCTCTTCTCCCTCCCTCTCTTCCCTTTTAGGGAGCTATTTAGGATTTCTGGAGTTATAGTATATGATATTCTCATTATATATATCTCTCTCATATGTAAAATATATATTTTTTTTTTTGCAATAGCTTTGGCTGCTTAAGTCATTTTTTTTTCTTCCCTCTCTGGGAAGCAGGTCCTTGTTGTCAAGTTTTGGGGACTTGGCAGGAAGCCAGCTCGAAACTTGCACATGGACAGAACCAGACTCTGCAAGACAGATTCATTTTTCAGGAAACCTTTGCTTTTAGGGACATCACTTCTTCATACCACACTTTCAGCCCCATGTCACTGCATTCAATTTGCTGTCATCTATTAAGGAAGAAATTCATTTTATTAAAACCCAGAAGTTATGGCATATGGAAACCCCAGGCTCAGTTGCTTCTTCTACCATCTTCTACAAGAACATTATAGTTCAAATTATTTTTGAGAGAGGAATGCATTCATCCTTGGATCTCTTTCAAAACCATTCTGTGCTAATTGAGCTACCCTCTTCTATTTTTCCACTGCATAAACACTTAAGAGTTTAACAGAACTGATGGATCTCCAGCAGGAAAAAACCAAGATGACCCATAACAGACTACTTCATAACTGAAAACTATAACTTTCAAATGACAACTGTAGCAATTTGTTCAAATGTCTGGGCCAAATTAGATAGTTGATACATTTCTCTGACATCCCAAAAATGTTTCCTAATTTGCAGATTAAGGCTACTCTTAAATTTTAGTCTTGAAAGGAGGAGTGTCAGGGTTTCTCTACCATTATATTGAAAGTGTTTCACATTACTGATCAGTAAAAGAGGGTAGTAGTGTAAAACAACTTACTCTTTCAACTTAATTGTGTTTCCCAGATGACATGTTCTGGTAAATTTCATATTAATTTGAACACATTTTTTGCATAATTAAAACTACCTCTCAGCAAGTACGTTAGTTGCTGAAATAAAAGTCATGCTTACTTTAATTTTTTTGTAGAGCAGGTCTTTTTATATGGTGTTACTTTATGTCAAATTTGTGACAAACATTCTCTTAAAAAAAATTGAGTCCATAGCTGGAACATGCATGATCATTATCATTCAATGCCTATAGCATCGAGGTAATATAGAAATTCTGTTACAGAACAAAATGACTGCTATAGGACTTTCACAAATGTGATAGATTACATGGAAAAATTCCAAAAAAGTAGAACCAATAATCACTAGAATGAAAAATATATTAGTGATGAGTCTTTTCATATATGATCGATCTAATTTGACAAATATTAAAAAAACTAAATTGAAAAGCTGTGGGACAAAAACCACCTGAATATTTGTTGAATAACATAAATGTGTATGAAAAATATCTTCAGGTTTTATTTCCATATAAACAATGACATCTCTTAGGCAACTCTGAACTCCTCATCTCCATGAGAAAGCTGCACCCTTTATATTTTTAAGTGCCCCCAAAGTGTCTATTCTAGATAGCTCCTCGTGCATTAAACATCAGAGCTATTTTTACCTTACTGACAGGAGCAGTATTGCACTAATCTTAAATAAATACTTGCTCTGCAAAGGCAGAAAAAGGGGAAAAAGAGAGAAGAAAGCCCTTTCAATTTCATTAATTTCAGTCAAACAGGTTTTCTGATTTATTAGATCTTTTCTGCTTTTTATTAGCTTACATAATTTTACATTGAGTGAGCAAAGGTTTTTAATAACCTACCACAGTTCGAAAGTGTCATGTCTCCATCTGATGCTCAAAAAACATATGTGAGCAGAAAGCTCTTTGTCTCCAGTCACCCTGGAGTTTACATGAACTCACAAGGAAAACGAATGACAATCTATTCATCAACAAGGAACTTATGGATCTGTCCACAGTAAGTAAAGATTCCCTTTGCATTACTCTACTTTGGAGATCAGGTCAGAAAACATTTGTTCATGTCTACAGAGGGACATGAAATCAACAGGTCTGAGGAAACAAAAGATCTTGGGAACCAAGGTGAAGCAAGTACAAAAGGACAGATAACTGCTAGAGTATTTCTAAACTACATCTTCCAAGGTTTTGGGGGTTTTTTTGGTTTATTATTCTAAATGCATATACTATTGTGGTCAGAATTTGAATCCTGATACTTTTCTGTTTACAAAGCACAAAACTAGTTTCCAGTGCTGACATAGTAATCACAGTGGGCCAAGACTGAAAATCTGATTCACATTTTCAGCAAATTGGAATTTAAAAAAGAGACCAGCTCTCCATGTATATAGGAAATATTCCCAACAGCTGTCTGTGACATGCAGCTGGCTTCAAAAGCTTCAATGTACTCTAGAAGATCTTTTTTTAATCTTTTAGATCTCGGCTCCAGAAATTAATTCCTCCATAACTTTATGAAAATAAACCTACAAAAGTCGACAAGGCCACTTTGACTGAAAGTACTGACCCAGTGGGATCAGGACAGTATATAGTAGTCCAATGCCCTCTGTGTTATATGCTTTGGCTAATTTTGTTTTGATGTGTTCATGAACAGGCATCCTGGCCTGTATCAGGAACAGTGTGGCCAGCAGGACCAGGGAAGTGATTCTTCCCCTATACTCAGAGATGGTGAGGCCACACCTGGAGTACTGGGTCCAGTTCTGGACCCCTCAGTTCAGGAAGGATATTGAGGTCCTGGAGCAGGTCCGGAGAAGAGCAACAAGGCTGGTGAAGGGACTTGAGCACAAGTCCTGTGAGGAGAGGCTGAGGGAGCTGGGGTTGTTCAGCCTGGAGAAGAGGAGGCTCAGGGGAGACTTCATCACTCTCTATAACTACCTGAAAGGAGGTTGTAGCCAGGTGGGCATCGGTCTCTTCTCCCAGGCAGCTATCAGTAAGACAAGAGGGCCTGATCTTAAACTCTGCCAGGGGAGGTTTAGGTTGGATATTAGGAAGAAATTCTTGACAGAGAGGGTAATCAGGCATTGGAATGGGCTGCCCAGGGAGATGGTGGATTCACCATTCCTGGAGGTTTTTCAGATGAGACTGGATGAGACATTAGTGCCACAGTCTAGTAAACACAGCAGTAGCAGATCAAGGGTTGGACTTGGTGATCTCGGAGGTCCTTTCCAACCCAACTGATTCTATGATTCTATGAGTGAACAAATGTATAAACAACTTGTTTGAAAGCCATAACAGCTCACTGAATACCATAAAGTAAACCTTCTGCGTGATAACCAGAAAATATCTATGACAATATCCTCATTGAAAATAGAAGCATCTTTTATATTGAATGAAATAAGAGTTATGTAGGAGCCAAAACTCAGCTGTCAGCAGAAAAGGAGCTTGATGGGTCAATGCGGTAAACCTTGGGCAACAGAGGCTGAGAGAAATCCCTTGATCTGAAGGACTGGACCTTCTTCACAAGACCTGTTGATGTACAGCCATGTGGATTAACCTGGCTCCTGCAGCAGGATAAGGAAAGACTTTGAGACGAAGCTATCAAACCATGTTGAAACTCCTTTGTTTTCTTCCCCCACATTTAATACTGGTTAAGAGAAATATTAATCAATTTTGTAACTGTAGAAGAAACCTGTGTAATCCTCTAGTTAACATAAAGCCATCTCCTAATTAACATAACCCATCCTCCGCATTAACATGCCCAGCCCACAAGACTCTTCAATTCCACTCGCATGTTCAATAAAGTATTCCAGCTTTTTGCCCCTATATCTGGGATCGTCTTAGTATTATTAGACCCTTATAGAGTTAAACAAAATAAAACATTAAACTATCCTAGGATAAAATCTGCAATGCAGTAGTAAATCCCAATGATTGTTTCCTCAAAATTACCTGAACTTTCTAAGTAGAATGCAATGAAAATATTGCCTCATATTTATGTTTAATTTTATACCTCATATTACAGTTCTCTAATAAGACCTACAAGTAAAGTTACAGGATGTTCACTATTGCTGTGTTCCTCATTCTGTTTTTGGCCTTTGTTTTATTATACCTCCTCTGCAGAGTCAGGGAAAACATTGCATTTGGGATGACTAACAGAAATTTCAGGAAAAGAAACAGGAACTTCTAAAGGTATGGGAGAATGAGGACAAATTATTCTTCAAACTTGAAAAAAAAATGCCATGGAGAATTTTAGGTTTTTTGGGATTTGTTTGTTCATAAAAAACAAGACCATATATATTTATATAAGAACATCAACAACCTTACAGATGCTAGAAATTGAAATCTCTCTTATGTCACAGCATTTACATATTATTACATGTTATGCTCTCAACTTCTAGAAAACTAAGAGAAAGTCAGGAAGTGTTACAGTTACTTTTGTGGGAAGTTACTCAGCATCTTTCAAATTGTTGTCATATGAACCTCATTAAAAAAGCGGAAGTGAGATTTTTGCATCTTATAAACTGGGTAGGTAGAGAATTTAAGAGATGACTCTACAGTCTCTGTTCTAAATAATATTCTGTATTGCTTGGGCAAGTTTTTAAGACTACCTGAGTCTCAACTCCCTTTCTGTAAAAAGATAGCTAACAACAATTCCTTTACACCTTCCTTCTTTCCTTCTTTCTTGTCTACTTAGAACCTAAGCTTTTCAAACCAGGGAACATCTCTTACTGCAATCTCTCTGGGATCTCTTTGAAGGTTTTCAGAGCACTGATACCCAATGTATAGAAAATATTCTGCCAAATGGGAACCAAAAGAATTAATATAAGCACAAAGAATGCAGATCTTTGATGATATCATTTGAGAAAACATTTTTGAAGAAGAGAAGCCAGTAAGAAATTATAAAGGAAAGAATAAATGAACAAAAACACTCTGAGGAAGCCCAGAAAGAATTAATGTTGAGGTAATATGAATGAATTAGAGAACATTTTTAATCCTCATTTCAGGGTCTATATAAAACTGATGAGCAAAAAATGAAGAGGAAAAAGAAGCTGACATGTGATTAACTTTTCTCAGTATCAACCTTTGTATTCTGATTGCCACACTATCAGAGGATAAAAATGCTATGTGACCTATTTGCTGTGCTGCAGGCAGATGATACAAGCAGCATGCTGAAGAGACATAGTTCTTTCTAAATTAGCCCATCTATGTACTTATTCAGCTTCTTTTTAAAATACACAGAAACTGATGGAAGACCTTCCATAAGTCGCAATTAAAAAAAAGAAACCAACCAACCAAAAAACACGCACACACACAAATACAATTGAATCAATTTTTGTTGTCCAATCAACACAATTTAATGAATTAACTCAAACACAGTAAAGTACAGGGAAACACAGAGCAGTTTGCAAGTGCTCTTCTGATAGAAAATTTGTTTTGCTTCTGTGCAGTTTCAAACCTGTGCTCTGAGGTTTGTTTAGGCCCCATAAAACATGCAAGACTTGCAGTGAACTCCATGACCACTCTTCTTCTTCCTATTGTGCACTGAGTACTAAATTACAGAAGTAATTCCTTTTTGTCTGAATCTGGGTTATTTCTGTTGCTATTGATAGCATTTATTACTCAAATTGGCACAAAGAGTAGTGAGCATTTAAAACACATAGGTATGCCCCAGCTCAGCTAAAGGGAAAAAGTTAAGATGCTGCTCTAAGAAAAGTGCAGGAGAATCAAGTCACAGTTAGGAAGAGAGAGAACTCAATTTTCCCATATACTGGATTAGTGCAGTAATTATAGAGTTGTTGGTCAAACTTCAGTAGTAGGGCTCTATCTAAAAGCGTAAGTGAAATGAGTATGGCCATAGTACAGCTCTCACTTGTACAGCTCTTACTCATGTCCATATTTATTATGGAAAATCTGAGCACACTAAATATGTTATGTCCCTCCAAATATATAAGAAATGAGAATGCAAATCTAATTCGAAGATCTTAAAAAAACCAGAGGTATTGAGCTGCTCACTGATTTCAGGATGGTGATTTCCATATACAAGGATTGATGATCCTTAAGCACACAGCTAAGCAGTAGAATCTTAGGCAGCTAGAATCTAGGTATGTGTTTTTTCAGAATATAGTGTTGGCCTTACCTATAAATTTGACATAGTATCAGTTTAAGTGCCTTTATAAATCACCATCTGCAGCAATGCAGCAGCATTTCCATTAACAGCATTTTGTCTGTAAACAGACAAACCTGTTTACTTTACGTGTCAACCCTTCAGTGCAGCATGACTTCACTGCACCATTTGATTCAGGTATCATCTCCAAAACCAAGATCTGCATGTGCTGCTGCACATTTTCACAGTTATCTTGTTCTTTTGTGATGTAAACTCTAGTTTTTTTTGTGAAGATTTTTTCCTAAAGAAAATTCTGAAAAACTGTTTTTATGACAAAACGTTTTTCATTAACAGGACTGTATTATCAGACCAAAAAGCATAAGGAATAAGACTATTACAGAGGTCTTTTTTCTGTAACCAGTCCTATTGAAAATGACATCTTTCCTTCTAAATTTTTGCATCATGGAAGAATTCTCAATTTAACCTGACTTTCAGCAACTTGGAGAAATAACTCTTCATACTACTGTAGGCTGGTAATATATTTATAAGAATCTGCTATCTAGGCCTCTAAATTATCCTCAAGTGCCACTCATAAGATTTTTCAGAATGGATTATTTATCATTTTCCTGAAAGTAGAACCATATAATCTCTACTTCTACAACATTTCCATCAATGACAGATTTTATATGTGAGAAAAACGAAACATCATATCCACAATATTTGTAAAGAATAACCAGATACAGAAGTTAAAGAACTGGGACTAGTCCAAACATTTCATTATTTTAAAAATATGTAAATAATATACTTAAATAATAATGTAGGAATAGCCAGGAAAATGTACCTGGATCTGTGCAAAAGCCTTAAAATAAAAATGTTTTCTAATGTTGCTAAATGACAGAAAGATGCTCTGCTACCATAGAACTGAATTGCTTCCCCTTCTCTCCTTAATGATAAGACTTCTAAGGAGAAAGATTTCTCTTCATACTTGATCAGAAGTTGCTGCTCTTAGTAATGTAGCTTAAGTGTATTGACTTCCACAGGACACCCTCTTACAATGAATTCTGCTCATATAAATGATGTCTACTTAGTTGGTCCTCACAGAAGTTGTACTCAATTCCATAGCAGAAA
Source organism: Pseudopipra pipra (assembly GCF_036250125.1). Classification (NCBI taxonomy): domain Eukaryota; kingdom Metazoa; phylum Chordata; class Aves; order Passeriformes; family Pipridae; genus Pseudopipra; species Pseudopipra pipra. Next base: position 83,044,637 of record NC_087550.1, read on the forward strand.
ATTTGGCTGCAGATTATTGAGGAAAGAGTGAATTCAAGAAAAAAGGACAGTCTGTATAATTTATTTTTAATCCTTCTCTTCTTAAGTAGCATCAGAAACACAAGTAGTAGTGTGGGTAATGAAGGGACACCACCAAGTAATGAAATTAAAGCAATTTGAAAATAAAGAAACTGGGTTGAATAGGTAAACTGCAATACAACATTTATTATCATCTTGTGGGGACAGCAAAAAAAAAAATTGAAGGAAGTTAGTGTGAAAAAGAATTAGCTTAATTCCTTTTCATTAGTCTATTTGCATAGAAACTATCATATTTAGATATAGGTTTGAAATCATCGATGGTTTCTCTCTCAGTTTATATTTTGCAAAACTAATAAGAAATATATCAGTAAAGGCATTAAAAGTTTGTCTAGTATACTCAGATATGCTGGGATTATGAGTTAGCTGAAGCATATTTTGCTTGTTTCTCACTTTAATCACTGCAAAGAATTTTAAACCTATATTTTTTGAAAGAAAGAAAAAGGATCAACTGTATCATTATTACATTCCTTGTTTGCTTGTAGGAAATTTTTAGTTGCTCTTTCCATAAAACTTTGAAGCACTTCAAAGTGGCTTAAAGTGTCTTAAAACTCAGAATATTTTTATTGTAACATACCATCAAAGCACAGATGCATATAGTGTAATGAGATGATACGTCCTATCTATCAGGTTCCATAAAAATTAATACTTAGCTATTGATGTAATATATTCTAATGGTGTTTTTTGTGCCAAAATGGTACTACAAAATTCACGTATTTTTTGATAACAGTGGGGAAAAAAGCAAATTGGTCTTTTAAGGAGGCAATAATTTTAGAAATGTTAAATTGTGTAAATATCTATATATGTATTATATATGTACATGTCTGTATACCTAGTTATGTGTAAAGAGTTGTCATTGTACATAAATCAGTTGTCACTTGGGAAAATAAAATAAGGCTAATCTGTGCTTTCTACTTTTTCAGAAGATATTTATGATATCTTTATGGCTTGCAACTGAACCTTACACGTCTCCAAGTAGTCTCAATTTCAAAATTGCTTCAAAATGACAACTGGTTATTTAATTCTCTAACTGAGAATTAAACTGATAACTGATTAACTCTAGCTGATAATTTATATTGAGAATAGAACAATCCATTGGAACAATATCCTATGTGGTAAAGGCATAATACTTACACAGGAATTACTGTACCTAGGTAATGATTTATGACTGTACAGGAAAAGATCTTAAATCTGGTTTGAAGAGATCAAACAATAGAAATTTTGTCGCAAGCTAATTTAGCCTTATATATAGCAATATGTATATATCTCACACTTATTCTGTTGATATCATTTTTGTCTATACAATTGAAGAATCTTCTAGTACTCAATAACTTCTCCTACATGAATATATTTTCAATCCTCATTCTCTGAATCTCTTCTGTTTGATTTTTTTTCATAATAGAATACATACTGAAAGAAACATAAACCTTAATCTGTAGCCCGGCATTGTGGTTTTCCTTCCCAAATAACAGAACAAGAATAGTTAGTGGCCATAAAATTTTAGCTGCATATTTATTGCTGGGGTTTTTTTATTGTCTGTTGTAACATGAAGAGTACGAAGTTCGGATGGAATTGAAGTCTTGCAAATACACCTTGCATTTTATTCATGGCCTTAAAGTAAAAATAGACTGGATGAAAAACCCACTGAAATCTCTAAGAAATGGATTTTTTTCTATTAACTTAAAATAAATTGTCCCAGGCCTTAGATCTCTCCTGTCAAGTCCTAGTATCTAGATAGTGAAAAAGTTCTGAGAAATGTTTTTTTGAGAACTACCCTGCAATAAGCTGACAGCTTTCATTTGCATCCACTTCACAAATACAATACAAAAGAGTACCTATTGGAGGATGCAGGTGTCCAAAATTCGCTTTTATTGTAAGAAAACTGCCACAAAAATATTCTGCTATAAGGAGTACACAAAAATGTGATACTCTTAAAACATTGTAAGAAATAAGTAGTAATGCAGGTTTCATTTTGCTTTTCAAAAAATACACACATGGCAGTTGCCAGGATACTTCATCACTGGCAGGTTGAGGAAATGAAGGGAAGATCTTGTGTATGTATACAACTCCCTCATGCAAAGGTGAATACTGATGCTTTTCATTACTCAGCAGTGCCAAAATCTTCAGAATGACACATAGTTTATCTTTAATACTTCAACAAGCCATTGTCTACTTCATCTGAACGTGTATTGCTGCTAGCCTGTCTGCTGCTGCTTTCTTCATTTGATATAAATGCTTCAAGATGAAAAGCAGCCCAAAGGTCTATGAAATTTCATTAAAAATACAATCATATAACATGGTGTTATAGTAAAACTTATTACAGTTTAAGAAAAGCACGACACTACAAGTATCAAGAAGTTAATTACTGAGATTTAACATGTAGAAATCAGCCTTTAAGCCAAGAAAATATATATGCATCTGACAAGCTATAAGCTCATACAGTCAATGTTTCTATGCATTTGTGTATGCAATTATGCAATACATGTGTGAAAATGCATAATATTTGCCCACATGGTTGCCTGTATATTGTGCTGATTTGTAATTCCAAAATTTTGCTCCCAAAAAGACATCTTTGCTGGCTTTTTCACCTTAATTTAAGAATGTGATTCAATGCTCAGTTCTTTGCTTTGTGATGTGATTTAGTATTGCATTCAGAGGATTCTCACATGAATATATCCAGAAGAGATTAAACACAGATTTATGCTATAAAATTTGCAGGAAAACAGGAAGTTTTATATACCTATACAAATAGAAATAAACAAAGCTAAATTAAGAAGAATATTTATAAAATTCAGTAATGTTTATTTCCATCATGGTGAAATGAAATTAAAAGAAATGAAAGTCTAATTTCACCTGAATGATTTGCAAATGGTTTACACTTTTCTCAGATATTTATTAAATGTTTTAAAAAATAGTTTCTTAAAATAATTGAGGTAAGAGGTTCAAATAGACATTGCAGTGAATAGTTTTCCCTTGACATAATCAGAAAATTCACACACGCAACAGGGAAAATATTAATTTTGCTTTCCTATAGAATTCTCTGGTATGAGACTGATAGACTCTGGAGCTAAGTTATTTCACTAGAATACTTACAGGAGCTGAACATATAATAAAATCAATAACGATAATTGGTAATAATTTTTCAAAACGGAATATAGTCATTAAGTTCTACCTTGGTTTAGTGGTATATGCTTTTTCAATTGCCACAGCTGTCCCCTAACTGCCAGAAACCCAGTGTGTCATAGGAGCACAGGAAGCCACCAAAGCCTGATCAAACATATGTATAAGAGGCTAGTTTGTGCAAGTTAGAAAGCTTGTTTGTTGATACTTACAACAGAACTCTTCAGAAGAGACTTTCCCATCTAGGAGTTAATGCAGTGAACTAAGATACAAGATTCTTCTAAGAATCACTTTTAAAAGAGTCATCTCTTTCCATCAGGTATGAAAGAGGCATAGCAAGATTACTATCTTAACTAGGACACATAAGAAATTTCTTTCAAATTAGGCAGCATAGGTAACTCCTAACCTATACAATCATTTCTAGTACAGAAGAAGAGAGAGCACTGAGAGGACAACAGCAATTTTTGAAGTCTGAGACTGGTAAATTCATTATTATATCATGGATATGAAGTCATGGCACAGTCCAGGAACCAGAATAGAATCTCTAATTTTCTTCATCCAGAAGCCCCAAGATTCTCCAGACCCAGGGAAAAGTCATGTAGAAATGTGAACTAAGGATGTGATGCGGGGAGAAGGCGAGGATATCTGTTTGGATTTTGGCAGGATCAAGCAGAGAATGTGAATGCTGGATATCCGAGAGATTCTTTGCGTAGCAAATAAACAGGGAATTTAGATGGGCCAAATAAGAAAATATCTTGGCATTAAAAAGGCAAATTGGTGGTAGGTTAACAAAGAGGGTATGTATAGAAGCCTGTTATAGCTGCTGAGTACTACTTTAATTGGAAAATACTAGATCTTTGGTCAGAAAACACTCAATTGCTCTCAAACACTGAATGAAACTTGTGGTCTCAAAGTATTGCTAAATTACGAATGAATCAGAGTGCAATGAATTTAAAGGAGAAGTTACATATTCTCTCTGTAGACTCCTTGAATAGAAAAGACCTCTCAGTGGGTCATTCTGTCATAAAACGAGACCAGGTTGGTCAAGCAGGATTTGCCTTTCCCAGGGCCTGGTCCTCTGATTGTCCTGCATGTGCTGTGTGATGGCATTTCAGATGATTGGCTTCATAATGGCACTGAAATGAGGCTGATAGGCCTGTAGTTGCCTGGATCCTCCTTCTGGCATTTTTTGTAGGTGGACGTCAGATTGGCTAACTACCAGTCACCTGGAACCTGCCTGATTAGTCAGGACTGCTGGTAAATGATAGAGTTGCTTGGTGAGCTCTTCTGAATGAGCAATGACAAAATGATGCTTTTTGTATTATCATTATGTCTCATCTTGCCTTGAAATATGTTCAGATCTGTTGAAGCAATTAATCTTGAAAACAATCTTAGATAACATAGATATAGATTAATAAATTCTTATGTGAATCTGTCTTAAATAAACATTCCTTCAGCAAGCCAAGAGGTGGCACCTTCACTACCACCAACCAACACTTAAGACTGCTTCCTCCCTGGGATATGAGAGCTTACAGGACTTTCCTACTCTGTAACTGCCAGGGAATTACTCTCCCTGACACGGGGTCTGAGATCCTCCTCTTATGCTGTCACTGACAGTCTTGTGGATGTTTTCACTGGGAGGATGAAGGGAACATTAAAAGACAAAAGAAATGTCATATATGCAAAAGAGAAAAGATAGTGGCCCTGGTCTAGAAACATTACTATTGTGCAGCCCTATTTATTGCAGGCCTTGGAGAAAGTATGGTGTATGGGGCAATGACTTCAGGAAAAAGAAAGGAAAATAATTTTCTGTGTAGCTGGTTCCGTGTATGAGACAGATGAACACCATGGCTGGATCTTTTCATGACAGTATTACCCCGGTGATGAGCGAGTTACATAAACAAAATATTTTAGAAATGCTTACTAATGCTTTTTTTGTTTCCTGGATTAGCTACTTTGGTTTTAGTTCTGAGCATTGGCAACTGAAATGTGAAATGATTATTCCTATCATATTATGGTTACTTATAAAAGAAAAAGAATTCATCATAACTAGTGGTTTTGTTCCTTCTGATATTTGATGTTTAAAGAATAGGTTTTAAACCAGTGATAGTTATCTATTTCATTCATTGCTAATGGAAATAATTAACACCCTTAAATGGCAATTTGACACAATACAAGTAGGGTTCTCTGCACCTCTCCATTGACAACGCAGAGCAGTGAAATGACAAGCTTAGACCAAACACCCAAGTGTTAAGTAGATATTATAATACAGATTAATTCAACAGTGATCCAATAATTTGGAAAATCATTAGAATAAAATCATTATTCTAAAAACACTGTTTTGTAATAATGATGTCTGATTTTCTGTATAAAAAGTATTCATTTACTGTAACAGAGACCCTGAAAAGATAAATACTTTAGAGTTTTTAAATAAGTAAGATTATGGGCTAGAATTATTACCATCTCCTGAAAAAAGATCCCAATTGATATTTTATATTTGCCCATGAATTCTGTGAATAAATGAGAACTCTAATCACAGATAATGTGAATCCTAATGGCTTGTAGGAAAAATGAGTATCCAGTTGTAATTAAAGAGTTTCTTGTAATGTTTAGGTATTACTGGAATTCTTGTGTACTTTTTGGTGTGGAATAAAAGGCTCAACTGGAGGAATGTGCCCTCCAAAAATAAAAAAGAAAGCGCAACTGCTGAAATGTAGTATTTGAAAATGTGTCTCTGGCCCTGTGACTTCCCCATGCAGGTCCAGTGACTTTCTCTGAGGGCCCAGAGATTCCACATGCAAAATATGATGTGACTGTGTGATAAAATAAAAAAGCTGCTGCCCAGCTAGTGGTAGAAGAAAGCAACCAATATTTTTCTGATACAAGCTGCTGAGTAGGGTCGCTATGCAGATTCTGCAAATAAACTTTTAAAATCATCTTTTAAAAGACACTAATGTCATCCCTAATTAAGAACTACCACAAACATTGTGGTAAATTAAGTTTTGGAATCAGCTAGATATTCAGTAATACGAAAACATGACAAGATTCCTATATGTGCCCATCTGGGTGAGCTAATCAGTGGCTTTCCCTTTCCTTACCCCGCTGAGATTGATGTCATCTGTTTCATTTGAACTCCTCTACGACATATGCCTTTTGCTGGTTACCAGGCAACCAGCATCATTGAGAAAACTAAACATGTGCATCGACTATTATTCACATCAATGCTTTATTTCAGAGTACCTCAAAACATCTTTGCCAATTCACAAGTTTGGTTTCCCAGGCTGCAGTCCCTGAGGAATGGCTTCACATCACTAAGTTCAAGAGGAAATGGGGATGCAGTTTCTTTGAGCAAATAAAATTCTCTGAAAAATGTTATTGAAAATACAAACATAGATCTAGAATTCTGAGGTCTTGATTTGGTTTTGGTTTTGTTTTGTTTTTTTTTTCTTAAATCCAACAAACAAACCCTTAAAATTTCATTATTAATTTATATCTTTTCAGGAAATCTGTAATGAAGCAGCACAGCTGAAGTATATATAAAGATTTACGCTTTTTCTCATAAGGACAAGTTATTTACTAATGGTTCTTTAGAGGTTGTGAGAGGGAAAGTGTGAAGAGCAGCATGAATATTGGGCTATTAAGAAATATATAAAGAGAGAGAGTCTGAAGTAATGAGCTGAATATATCATGGCATTCACAGGTATTTTTTTCAGATGAAAGAATGAAAGCATAAATTAAATCACCATACACTTTAATAACATTCTAATATTCTATAAATCCAGTGGCATATACTGAACATGACTGTGATGTTCTGGAGGTTAGTTTGGAAAGATCTGTATATAGGTCAATTGGCTCCCACTACAAAGGTTACCAAATTAAATTATCGTTTATTTCTGACAGGAAGTGGCTATCATTATGACAATTAGCACAAAAATTGACACAATTCTTGCTTCAGAAAGATTATATAGTAAAACCACCTAAGTATATGCAGAGAAACATAAAAAGAGATGCATAAAAAAATTAAATTAGTAGGCATGGCACCTTGCCAATTTACATTTTTTATGGTCCAATGATTTTATAAAAATGAGAAACAGAGTTTTAGACAAACCATATTCCCTTGAAATGGAACAACTGACAAACATATTAGCACTTAATTTTGATATATGTGCAGTTCTTTCTGATTTGAAGCTATTGGGGTAACATTACAACTTCATTCTCGCTGTGTGAGTGGGATCTGTTAATCGTCTCATGAGAAGAGTAGTTTCATAGAATATTTACAATAAGAACTAAAAACTTTCCTAAATGGAAATTTTATTTGTACTATAATAATTATTGTCCCCTCTACTTAGCTCTCATGAGCCTCATCTGGAGTCCTGTGCCCAGTTCTGGGCTCCCCAGTACAAGAGAGACATGGAGCTTCTGGAGTGGACCCAGCAGAGACCTAAGAAGATGATTGAGGGACTGGAGTGCCTCACTTATGAGGAAAGGCTGAGGGAGCTGGGCCTGTTTAGCGTGGAGAAGACTGAGAGGGGATCAGTATATATAATAATAATCAGGGGATTAATGCATATAAGTATCTGAAGGGAGGGTGTCAAGCGGATGGAACCAAGCTCTTCTGGGTGGTGCTGGTTAATAGGACAAGAGGCAACAGGCAAAAACTGATGTACTGGAAATTCCACCTGAATATGGAGAAGAACTTCTTTACTGCGTGTGTCACTACACACTGGAACAGATTGCCCAGAGAGGACATGGAGTCTCCCTTTATGGAGATATTCAACAGATACAATCCTGAGCAATGTGCCTTGATTGAGCAGGGAGCTTGGACTAGATGACCTTGAGTGGTCTCTTCCAACCTTACCCATTCTGTAATTCTGTGATTTATGTCTTAATTGCAATTTCTTTATGCTTATACCTGTATTTATATTTTTATTGTATTACTTTTATATAAAAAGTCCATAATTAAGATTCTCTTGTTCTTTGTATGTCATATGGCAGTACACAGTCAGGAAAATGACATAATTGTTTCAATTTTTCCTAAGTAACAATAAAGCGAAATGGACATTGGAGATATTTTCTCTCATTTTTTTACTGTCAGACAGAGCTAATCCATAAAAACTACACAGTCTTATACTAGTTTAGTTCATATCAAATTGGAATAAAAGATGAAAGGATTTGGAAGTTTATTTACCAGTTGTGCCCCACACAAATGAGGATTTTGTCTTCCTGCAACACTGGTTATATCAAATGATGATTTCATTTTTTTTTACGTGGATCCTTTTATGAGGATGAGATTAGTTACACCGGACAAACATTTCACTAGTAATAACTTTCTAAGATTTTGAAAATAAAAATGTCTTTCAGAGTATGAATAAGGATATTCCTTGGCAGAATCTGGGTCCAAATATTATGGTTTTATACACACACACACATATGCATATATATAAACATACTCATAAACATGTAGTCCTAGGTAAATATGTAAACATACATTTGCCTCTTAATATAATAATTCTGTAGGGGAATGCCATTAACTAAGTCATGGACAGTAACTTTTGTCCTTTAATTATGGCCTTGGCTATTCATTTCCTGTGAACACAAAGTCACGATGTCTTTCAAAGAAATTCAAAAGCTTAGAAATCGCAGGAATGCAAAATAAGCCCCAGAAGATAAAAATATGGATAAATTCTTGAAGTCAAGCCTGTATGACCATCAAAACCTTATTCTCAACATTCACATTTCATAAATATACTATACCAATTAAAAGCAGTGCTGTTCTGCAGAGGTTGCTGAAATAGATTTGTGTGAAGATAAATTCTGGCACAGAATTGACATTGGAGGATCTGGATGGATCTTTTGAACCTGAGTTTTAATTTTGTGTTTTTTTGTTTGATGCTAAAATGAAAATTTAATTCATGGGATAAAAAATATTCAGTAGTTACACAATTTGTGATAGCTTACAGTGAGGAAAACAATATAAGATTATAACCAGGCTAGTAGGTGTCCTCAGTTTACCTAATTTTTAAAAATAATTCATTAGTGATCAATTTTACCTGTTGTAATTGTAGATACAGTTTAAACTTATTTTATGTTCCCCTGAGTCACACAGTTTTCAGCAGCTCTATCATCCAAATGTAGTTCCATATTTGCGAACATATCTGTTGATTTTTTAAAAAATAATTTCCTGAAAAAAACAAATCTATAAAGATGACCTCAGAGATTGTGCATGGAAGTATCCCTGGTAGAAATGTTATGGAACACTAGGAAACAAACAGAGAAAACAAATCAATTCTAAAAATATAAAACATATTATCTTACTGTTAGTAGAAAAAAATCTAAAAGTAAATGACCTGATAAAAATATTTTTAAATAAAAATTAGATATCCTCTTTCTCTGGCACCGAGGTCAGGCTGATAGTCCTGCAGTTCCCTGGATCCCCCTGGTGGTGCTTCCTGTACACAGCCATAGCACTTGCTGACTTCCAATCAACTGGGATCACCCTGGTTAGCCAGGACTGATGATAAATGCAAAAAGGGGCTTGGTGAGCATTTCCATCTGCTCTCTCAGTATCTTCGGGTGGATTCCACCCTGCCCCATAGACTTGTGTGTGTCTTAGTGGGTGTAGGAGGTCCATTTTCACCTGGAGTATGGTTTACACAGGTGATTGCTGATCAAAACTGGCCTTGAGACTATCCAAGACTTTGCCTTCTGAAGCTTTTTTAACCTTCTTAATCTTATTCCCCAAATAAACAAAGATAACCACTTAAATTAACTTTTGTCAGTCTTGCAATCCCTTTCACAACTGCTATGGCTCAACTTGAAGTTGTAACTAGTATTTTAATCATTAATTCCATAAAAAAAATGGAAATGCCTGCAGTAAAAATATGTTTGATTCCAGAAGGTGTGAAGTGGCCCATTTTCTCTGTTTTCACATACAGTCTGAAATAAGGGGTGTAAAGGAGTATCAGGTCACCAGCGTAGGCAGTATTTTGCAATGTAAACCACATTGCTGCATTTTTAATGAAAGACTGGAAATGATGGCCCAGCTGTTAACACAGTATAGCAACAGTTGTCAAGCCATGTTAGCAAACTGTGGGTATAGGTTGTATAAGATGTATAAATTATTCCAGCATTGCAATGGTGTTCGGTAAATAACAGTTTATGAACACAGACCTGAATATACTGATGCAGTCAAGATTTTAGAAACTATTGGATGTGTAAGGATACCAGCACGTTCATACCTGCCTTCTTGGAAATGCTTAGGAACAGACACTAAACAGACACATGATATTTGTCATGAATTCAGAAACCAACGTGTTTTGCTTTGTTTATGAAATCCCCACTGAGTGCCCTTCTGTATTCTCACACAAAGACTCTCTGCTGAATATTAGCTCCATGACAAAAGTCAGACTGGCTTTATGGTGAGATCCTGGTGGATTTGGAGGCTGAGTGACATCCTGTGAGTGAGGAGCCTATTCTGGCCACTGTTCTCCAGTACCCAGCACTCCCAGCAGTGGGTTAAGCCAGCCCTGGTAAAGAGTCCTTTAATAGAGCAGAGAGGGTTCAGAGCTTTCTGCAGACCATCATTGCATAAATTATCAATCCTTATAAGGAAGGCTTGAGAAATGAAGAGGTCCAGCACATCTGTGCGTTCTCATTTGTTTCTTTCAGGGTATCTGGCACATGCCAGTTCTGGTATAAGCAGCACAGGAGGAAATGAAAGGATTTGGGAATGGTTCAAAAGACAAATGGCATTTTTTTCTCAGATAATTATTTTCATATAACATAGATAGGGGTAATCTTCCTCCTCTTTCACTGAAAATTACACAATTTATAATATATTCCAGGGAAAAACAAGTATTTTTTAAAGTATCTTTATTTTTTGTCAATACTGTGAAAATAAGCCTTTAATCACTTAAGGTTATTTTTAATGAGACTTCACAATCTTTTAGAATTTCATAATAGATTTGAGAAAACAAATGTGCCCGTGCCTATTTCTTGTTTCTTGAGAGAAATAAAGTTTCCAACAAATAGAAACTAGCTAACTCTAAATTTATACCATAAAGTAAAGTTGGAAATAATATCCTTTCTTTCAACAACTGAATATACTGTACAACTGAGCGTGAATATGATTTAGGAACATGACCCAACTTACCAAATTTTGCTTAAAAATAATTATTGTAAAAGAATAAAAAAGCTTCAGTTCTTTCAGTTGTGAGAGAACATTTCATAGTAAAGAAGAAAAACAATAAACTAATTAACTTTCCAAGCCCATGATTTTAACGTAGAGAAAATAAATGATAAATACCTCAAAAATTATCTTTGTGAGTGATGTAACTGTTTAGCCATTGGCATGGCAATTCAATGGTAGTGACAGAAATTGCATTTAATTAACCCAGTCCAGCTCAGCCCACACTAAACAACCATTGGCTCAGTGAAAGAGTTGCTTTAAGAACACATATATTTTTTTCAGTTCCAAAGAAAATGAAAAGTGGATATCAAATTACTGATTTTCAAAGAATGTCAGAGCTACAATGTCTTCACTAGAGTGGTTTTACTCAAGTTGACTCTCAGTTTCCTGCCATTAGTCTACATAGCAACATTATGTTCATTTGAACTCTATCTGTATCAGGAGGAAAACATGCTGTCCAGAATTTCTCACATGCCGATTTGAGCATTCAAATTCATGTTGACAGACCATTACTTAATGTTAATTAAACTCAACTATTTTTTTTAGTTTGGTGGTAATCAAAGAGCAGACCACATCAGAGAGAAACTACTGATGCATCTTACATACCTGTACATTGACAAGCCATTATTTCAAGAGGGCAAATGCCTTTCAGCTGAGATGAACTACCACACCAGTCATGTGGTTGAAACTTAAATGTATTTGGGTAATTAAAAAAAGGGAAATACCAATTAAAATACACTTGGAAATCTAGACCTTCTTTTAAACCTCCTCTTTTATGGATTTTAGAGATTCAGAACATACAGTGTATTCTTTTAGTTCTCCTGAACTAGTTAAGGACTTGGCCAAGAAAAATGCCCAAAAATCTGTGAACTACTAATGTCATATATCATAGACAAAGTGTACAAATCATCTGTACATAGCGATGGTCTCTTTAATTTCTGATATGCTTTTCAAAATATACCTCCATGCACCAAACTACAATTTCTATTTTCCTATTTATTTTCATTTTTAGCTTCAAAGAAGTAGTGCTTTACTGTTTACAATTTTCTGACTTTCAAAGCTCTACAGAGAAAATCTTCAATGTAACAATTAAAAAATGTCACTGACTACAGATTTTCTCTTCTTCAAATGCTTTCACAGATCCTAAAAGATGCTAACAGTAACAGTGAAAACTGAGTTAAAGATATCTCTAAATGAATGTACCCAATGTCCTATTTCTTACTGAATTCTCAGACTATTATGTTCAGTCAAGATGAATGAATATTCCTTTTTCCTGCAAGCCACAGTCGTCCTCATAAGGTTCCTTTTTGTAGTCAGAAGCATTTATCTTCATCACATTAATGATGAATGACACTTCTTGCTGCACTGTATGAATTAGAAGTTATCTCATTCTTGATATAAATTGGACAGTTCAGGTCTTTTCTGTTGGCTTTCAGGAATAAAATAGAGGCAGAAAGAGAAAACAGAAGGCAGAGATAATTCACAACATTTTCAAACATACAACATGGGAATTTGTAATTTACACTAGAATCTGAGTAGGAATGATTTGATAGAGTATTATTATCAGCATTAATTGCTCCCATATATGTATAAAAAAATTATCATTCCATATAGAAAACAATTGCCTTTGAAATAGTCAGCTGTTATCTCTATGAAACCACTTTTATTCCTGGAAATAAACGATGAGTATCATCAGTTTCAGAAAAAAAGTACAGAGAACATTTTAAAAACATTTTCTTCATAATGTTCACCACTGAAGTCTAAAATTAAGAGATGTTTCAATAACCTCCATAAGGGAGTCCAAAATATTTCTAGTGCAATAAGGAATAAAGATTTCTGAGAAGAAGACACTGCAGAAAATGAAAAGCTATGTCCACTTTTCTATTATTTCTATTATTGCATTTTCTGCCATTAATGGGAAAAGTTACACTAAAAATGCTACTAGAACACAAAAGATTTGATTTTGACTTTTTTAGCCAGCAGAGCATTGTAGGTGAATGACATGTTGTGCTGGAAGCCTCACGTGGAACATCCACAGTCCTCAGCACATCCTGTAAGTGAAATAATAAGCTTTCACATGGCTCAGTTTTCTGAGCCTAGAGAAATCTCTCCTAGTGTAGACAACATGTTTCTGATCACCTCTTCTATGACTACATGTCTGTTCTATAATCTCACTGAATTTATGAGGCATTGGGTCAACGCTAGAATTCATACTGTTGTATGAACATTTAATTTGTTGTATTATGTTTAATTTCTCCTATTGTCATCATCTTGAGAACCTCTGATTCTGATGTCTTCCATTTAACATCCATACTAGTCTCAGTCTCCAGAAGACATTGGACTCAACTTTACCAGACTAACCTTAATGTAATCTAGAGTTTCAAGATCAGGAATCCATGCAATCCTAATGATACTTTTAGAAAGGTCAAACACTAAAAATGAGACTTACAGAAGCCAGCAAGGTGGAAATGAACTCAACAACATGTACTGAAAATGAATATGACTAACATTCTTTTGTCAGGGAGAATTTAATGACTGTCTGGAAGAAAACATCTACCTCAATTCAGGATTCTGAACTATAGACTTAATTCTTTGTGTTCAGGCATGCAAATTGATAAACTCACTCTGAAATTGCTTTCTATGCAGCAATTCAGCACTGAGAGAACTCATCTCTTATGTGGGAAAAACCTAGTTGAAAGCTGCCCTCCTCTGATATTTGCAGTGCATAGCTAAATCTAGGTATTTCCATCCAGATCTCTGACTTGGCATATTCAAGATTTAGGGATTTGGGTCTCTTTCACAATCTTACTTTTAATACAATTTATTTGAACATCGTTCACTGGAACTGGGATCAATGCCTTTTTTTTTTTTTTTTGGCAAGGTAATTAATGATTTTCTAGATAAATATGTCATCTTTTTCTTTCTTTGAAAAAAGAAACCAGATTAAAACCTGTGTTCCTGTAAGCAAGTTCAGGAAATATTCAGCAGATAGCCAAAAGGACATTGATTAAGGAAATGCAATGGAAGAGGACTGTTTAATTGCTCAGCTTCATCAAGCTGTGGCTGTTCACTACTTAACAATAAAACTTTAAGTACCTTAAATAAGTTGACCATTTTAAGAGAATTGAGAACTACTCTTGGACTTTAATTCTTAAAGCAGAATGGAGATACCTAAATCTATTTGTGGATCTTGCCCTTTGTCATTCTTTCTGGCTTCCAGTGGCTGAACTCACAGCAAAGTATAGATTAATTTATGAACTCATTGGAAACCTCTATTTTTACAGGCTTAGAAAGAAATTAAACAGTAATAAATTGGTTTCTCTTTGTTCTTTTTATGTGTGATCATAAATGGCATAACATATGCTCTTTTAGAAGAAAAAACTTTCAGAAGCTTTACAAGGAAAAGACTTTTTCAAACCACGTGTGAATGCAGTAGCCACACTCCTCTCACTAAACCTTTACACACTTAGATTTTGTACCATGGAATGCAATTTACATTCAAAGTATCTATAAAACATAGCCACACCAAAATGGCTGTACCTTGTAAATGACATCCTCCATCACTTGCTTCCAGAAAACCCTGTCTTTTCTTAGCTTTCAAGGCAGAGAATAGGTGAGACATCTTGATTCTAGAGCAAGATATCAATCTGTTGCTAATTCAGTAGCTGCCTCTTAGAAAAACCTCAAACTAGATCTGGAATCTGGACACTGAGATTAACAGCCCTTCACACATTAGTTCATTCCCTCTTGCTATCAATGCAACTGTCACCCTTCAAGATGGAGGACCTGTATGTCTTCTACGAAAACCAGGGTATATTTTTACAGTGCATTTGAAGCTACAGTCCTCTTGTAATTCCTTTGCAATCTTCTTACCAAAAACCCAACTACAGATTTTTCTCAGGTACAGTGACAGAAAGATCCAGTTATGAGTTGCTCCATAAGACTCATGGCATTTTTTAATTTTTGCAGAAAATTATTGAGTAGAAAAAAAAATTCCTAATCATATTGCATTTTGTACATCATGGCAGTTTCCCATGCTCAGAATTGAAGAGACAATGTTTTTATGGAGAGATATTTTGTTTTCATAAACTTCTGTAAACACTAACTGCATAAATCCCTCATAAGCAAATATGAAATAAGCTTATCTTGCAGCTTATAGGAGAGGAGCTTAATATCCACTTCTTTCAGATAAGTAGTTTTGGAACTGCACTGAGTAAACATTTCAAAAGCAATTAAAAAAGTAATCCTTGATTTTCGATAAAGAACTCGAACATCCAGTGACCTGTGAGCGTATAAAAATATTTTTTAATTGAAGAGCATTTTAATGTGTATAACTACATGCAACCTATCTGAAAAACAAGTAAAAGATTAATAAACAGTGAGAGTGGGCATTTGCTTTACACCTGCTTTAAAGACTTCTTTATTTATACAGATGTGAAAATGGCCATTTTTGTCAGCTGCAGTGTAAGCAGCATAATTTTGTTTCGCAAACAAAAAATAACCCTGAAAATACATAGATGGGAATTGAGAGCTGAATATGAAATAAACATGGTAGCAAGTCCTGATGTATAAGTAAAATATGATTATAGTTAAAAAAAAGACTGGTTTTATTTTTCAGTACTCAAGATTTAGTGAACAAACACAATGTCTTAAAAGAAGGCAAAGAAACATAGTAGCTTTAGACAAGGGTGAATACAAAATTTGTAGCATAGTCCTTAATTGTATCACAGATGACAAGTAGAAGTAGGGAGGCGAAATAGGGAAGAGGAAAAAAAATGGAAAAAAGAAAGACAAATACTTTTTTTCACTTATATGCACTCTATTTGAAATCATCCAGTGGGATGAAAATTATTTTGTAAGGTACCGTATGAACAGACAGAGAAGCACTGTTATTCAGCAAAGAAAGATAAGACAATGCAGAAACTTATACTGTATTTGACAGAGTTAGAATTAGTTGATTTTTCTTGAGTAAATGAAATAAAGGTATCCCCAGCATTTTAAAGTACACATTATCTGATTAAAAAAGTACACAGTATCCAATTAAAAAAAATATCTAAAGCAGATTGGTTACATTTTGTTTAACTGCAAACAAAATCATTTTTCATAATCATTACATTATTTAGACTCTGTTTCCAATTCTTTAGTTTCTGTTTTCTTTTTTCTTTGCTCCCTAAATAAGTCTGTCTCTTCATATGCATTAACCATTTCAAAACAAACAAAAAAACAACCCCAAAACCACCACCATCAACAAAAACAATAAGAAAAACCAAAGCCCTCTTGTTCTTTAGTAACTGTCTTGCAGAAGAGTTAGGTGGAATTGAATGCATGTTTTTATCAGGTTTGGGTGGTTTTATATGGCATCCTGTAACAGGATTTGTTAGCTGTAAGTTTTGACAGTGCTGGGACTGCAGGGATGGTCTCTGTGAGAAGAGACCAGAGGTTGCCCTGTGCTAGATACAACCAGATCCAGATGTCTCCAATGGACCCATCACATGGCACAGCTGAGCCCTTCTGCCAAGTGTGTGGTGCCTCTGGAAACATATTTAAGAAAAGGGAAAAGATGGGGGGGGGGAAGTGGGAGAAATACCAAGGCTAGAAGAGCAGGAGATGCTTCATGGTAGAGTTGGTAAAACACCTGAAGGGTCCACAGGCTCTGGAGGACACATGCTAGGACAGGTGCTTCCCTGGAGAGAGTGTGGCCTGTGGAGGACACACAGGAGCAGTGGAAGTGAGTAAGGGGAAAGGAGCAATGGGAGAAAAGAGTAAGAAACAGAAGTGGCAGAAAGAAACTGTCCCACACTGACACCAGCATCCTGTGCTTCACTGAATAGACTGAGTGCAACCTGCAGTAATAACAACGTAGGTAGGGATCAGGAAGTGGGGAGGAGAGGTGCTTTCTGTAACTGCATAAATGTTTGGCTTTGTTTCTGAATATTTCAATCAGTATTTAAATGTTTATGTTAATCAGCAATAAATTAAACTAAATTCACAAAGTTGCATCTGTTTTGCCGATGACAATAACCGGTGGGTTATTTCCCTGTCTTTATTTTGATCCATGAGTTTTTTCACTGCCAGTCTTCATATTTTCTTCCCTACCTTGTGGTAAGTGTGACTGAGCAACTGGGTGGGTGTTTGGCTGTCAGTCAGGGCCAAACCAGTACACAGGAAAAACACCCAAAGTGTGAAGTTTACTTCAAAAAAGACAGAACAAGAAAAAAGGAAACCCATTAAGCTCCTAAGTATAAAAAAGCACTAAGAAACTTTATATTCAAGTATGAAAAAAAATTAGGTAAGACAATTATTTAATTATCATTTAGTCGTTGCTTAACAATAAGAGCAAGCAGAGGTAAAACAGTGTACAACCATGCTGCTTAACCCATATTAAATTCTTGATTTTTCAGGTTTTATATACAAGTACTCAATTTCTTGCATTTTGCTGGATCAAGCAATCAGAGCCATCATAGTATATGGAAAGAGACAGGAGAAATGTGGCTCATTTTCCCACTTATTGACAAAAGTAGTTACAGTAGTGCGAGCAGGAGGGAATATTAAGATTACAGCTAGGATGAACCATCAGTAGATTATCAATATTAAAAGTAGGAATGGAGAAGAAAAGAAATTGATATTCACAACTGCATGTAAGTTATTGTATTTCATATATTTGTACTTAGCATTCATGCATTTGCGCATGCCTAAAGGAAAAGTTATGACTTCAACATTTTTCCAATTTATGACATAATATAAATTTAGATATGATATGATTATACCCATATGTTCTTGTAGTCCTGAGTAATACTTGAAGAACTTGCAGAGCTTCAAGAGGGAAAAAGTTCTGTCAAAACTGCGCTCTTCTTCCCAGATGAGCCAGTCACATAAAATACTCCAAAATGTTGTGGGCTTTTTTAATATTTCAGTGGAAAAATCCCATATCACTAATGTTTCATGCAGAGAGCTTAATACACGCATTATATATCTAACTCATGTTTACATACACAGGAGGAAAAAAAAAAATGGAAGCAGAAACCCATCTGCCTGGTGTAAGTATTTTGCCTCCTTTCCAGTGTCCACAAAGGAAAAGATAATATGAAGGCTGTACTTTCCTTTTTTTCTAATTAATTTGAAAATCAGGAGTTAATTTACACATGTTGAGGAAGATGATGCTCCTCTATAGAGGCAAAAAAGACTTCTTGAGCAGCTTATAAAAGATGGATTCAGTATAACTAGGAGAGTAACAATATATTAGAACACAAAATGACAGATGAAACTAACTTCAATGAAAGTATATGGTTATTCAACAGGATTAGTGCAAGGTATAATGCAGGAAGAGCATTGCATTCGGTCTTCCATTAGAAATAAAAGCATTAGCTAGCTATTTTCTCTAAGGTTTTAAGGAAGAAAAAGATTCTAATGAGAGAACTGAGTAAAGAGAATAGTCTTTATGTGTTTTATGTTAAAAAAGAACACAGAGAAAAAATTGTTTTTATATCAGCATAATGTTTTTCCCCGATTAACAAAGGATTTTGCTTTATATCAATGAAAAATGAAAATTTCTAACCTATTTTTCTAGATAAATGGCAAAATAATAATTATATTTTCCACTCAAATATTTAGATTCCCTCTTTTGTTTCATTAGCCATGAGAAATGTAGATTACCATATTGTCTTGGAGCAGAAGTTAAGGCTGAAAGATGATCAGCTACTTCCATCACAAGAACAAAAGTAAAATATCGTTGGCTACATGGTCAATAGAGTCCATTCTCTCTCACACCTGCCCAGCCCAGCTTCCTCCCTCCCTTTCAAAAGAAATCAGAGATTATGCATGGTTAAAAAAAGCACATAAGGAAACATAAATTAAGATAAAGGAAAAATTATTTATTTGGTATAGTAGAAAGCCTTATTTACTCCTTCTCCCCCAGCACTATGATACATCCATGACAAAAGGGAAGAAAACACCTAAGGAATAAATGATGACAGTAGAAGTAGCACAAATACTCATCAATTCTTAGGTTCTCAAATGTGGGAAGGGATTTGAGAAAATGCTTCAAACTCTTATACTGAAAACCTATAGTCCACCACTACTGTATCTGAAAACAGGTAATAATAATCTTCCAAGGTAACCAGACCTTATATTTTCTTAAAGGATAGAATTATACTTCAAGCAGTAAAGCAGTGACACACTTGTACTTGATAAGTTTTGTATGACACATAAAGATAAAATAAAATATGGAATATGCAATCATTCATATTAAAACCAGTAAATCGAAACATTATTATACCAGGTAAAAGTTTTCACCAGAAATGTCTGTAGCTGACAAAATGGTAAACTTCTTTAGCAGTGTGTACACTAAACAACAGAAATGTTTTGGCTCCACCATAAATACTGAGTATAAGATACTTCAAAATAATGAATGTGGATAAAGTTACCTAAACTAATTGTTATTAAAAATTTGCTTGCTTCTAAACTTATAAAATCTTATTAGAAGGTGGGAATTCTGTCATATTTTATGATGTGACTTGCTAAATACCTTGCTATCGTTAAACTGTGCCACACTATCTGCATGCTCATCACAAAATCCCTTTTAAGTTGACATAAGAATAATTAAGCTTTTTATATATAAAAGAATGAAATCAATAGACCAGAGAAATAGATTCACAATTGTTTGCAAATTTCCTTCTGATTACATCAAGAATTTTGATGATCTTCAGAGAACATTTCTGTCAAGATGGGTGTGTAACTGCAATTAAATCCTGCAATACACTGAGGCTGAGAATATAAACCTTGTATACAAGATACAGCTGTCTAAAAGAATTTAATTCCTTGTAACCCATAAGCATCCCTAGTCAGCACCACTGTTTACATTGAGATATTTGGTAAATTGATGGTGAATAAGGGAAATAAGACCGATGGAAAAAGAATACAAAACTGAAATAGCTACAAGATTGTCACTGAGCTCTGAGTAAAGAGACCAAGAACATGTAATACCACATACTTTGTGGAAAGATATGTTACCACAGTTCATTGGTATTTCTTCAGATCTCCCTTTAATACATCAAATCTAAATGAAGAAGAACTAGCTTGGCTTTTAGGTTTATCAAACACTCCAGATCAACTATCATAGCTGTTGTAAAGAAGTATTCTGTTTGGGAGACTAATTTGAGATAGGCTATCTCTTTTCCATTAGACAATGCTAGATTCCTTGTTTATATACTCAGTTGTCTAAGGCTGGATGGAATAGGCCTTAACACATACATCTATTCTTTGTGTGAATAAAGAGCACATTTGGAAAAACAACAAGTAAAAAGCTCCCCTGACTACACTAAGTAACCCTACCTTTCATCAGTCAGAGATTTGGAAATCAGACCTTGGCGCTCCTATTGTGGGCAAATGATGAGAAATTCAATAACTTCAGATAAAGTGCCAGGTAATGTTACTTCTATTACTGCTCTACAAAGCTGTGTCCTACACAGTCACAGTTCACACAGCTGAACAGATATACTTGATTTTAAATTTACCATTGAGCTGAGAAACCACATGCAGTAGAGAGTAACACTTGGCAGGACTTGAAGAGAAAAATGTTTGAATACTGTTAAGTACAGCATTTTTAGCCCTCGAAAATTAAAGGAGACAAGGAAGAACATTATTTACCTATTCGTTGTACAGGTTTATTGTGGTCTCCAACGTCAACACCAGCAAGATGAAAATTCAGAAAGAATACACTTCACACTTTATGGAGAGAGAACAATTTCTACATTGCTGATGATGTGAGCACCAAAAAACACTGGGGTAAACTATAGCCATTCTCCTAATAATGCTGTTTGTCTTGCAAATAATCAGTCATAGAGCACAACCTGTACAGCCTATACCATGACCAGCCATTGTTTTGAAATCAGTATCCATGACCAAAAACTTTGCTAGTGACTGGTAAATTGAAATAGAAGAGAAAAAACTGTTATTTTTAGAAATAACAGTTTAAAATGGGGTTGGTAGGGAATTCTGCCTTCACGGTAAAATTTGTATGATCTTCCAGAGCAGATGAAAATTCATAACTTTTTCAGTTTTGTAACTTTTAATGACATTATATAGCTGCTCTCTTTTCAGCATAGAGTGTGCAACAGTGAAACAATTGTATGTAAAAGTGAAACAATGAACTTGAGATACATAGTAACTTAGTGAATAGGTTATTTTATTGAGAATGAGCAGCTCAGGGCATATAATAACTCAAAGACAGCTGTACACTAACATACCTATTTCACCCTTTTCTCTCACTACACTCAGATCAACTGAGGAGGTTCAGTAATAGCAATGTAGAAAATTCTGCTTATGCTCCATGTGGCTTATGTTAAGTGTGTTTTTTCAGCATGAAATATAAACAGAGAAGCAAAAAACATGCTCTTGAAATATAGACAAATGTTTCTCAGTTATGAAAATGGTATGGTATAAGGTATCCAGAAAGAAATTACTAGTTTTCAAGCAGCTTGAAATATGCACTAGGGATGGTTTGCAAGACTGGATTCTTTAGGCTGCTCAGGGAGGCTGTGCAGGCTCCATCCTTGTAGGTTTTCAGGACCCAACTGATCAGTCTGATCTATTGTATACTATGTAGGATATAGTAATGAAAACGTTATTGAAATGAAAAGGAACATTGAAGGAATAGTAAATATAAATGAAATACATGCAAACCTTTTTTTTAATAGAAAAGTGTGTACTCCTTTTATTTCAACTTATAGATATTTGTGCAATGCATACTTGTGGAAGATGAGTTTGAAAATTTTGCATTCTCATGTGTGAATGGAAAAATAATGCTGCTCTTGTTGCTGTGTCTTAACCACTAATATCTTTCTAATAAGTGATAAACAATATCATACTGCTTGTCTCCTGAGGACTACTTGTTCCCATTACCTAACTCAAAACTCTTTGGATGCCAAAAGATAGATTGATGCAAATACCTTTTCCAGGGAAATCTTACTCTGCTTGCAGATATTCCAGGAGCACAAAGAGTTTCTAAATTTATCAGATGAATTACTCATTATTAATTATTATTATAATACCTTTTTAATATTAGTTATTGTTATTATCATAAGCACCACCACCAACACATCATTACTATTTTCATTGCTCTTACGCCCCAGCTTTCACCGCTGGATGTCAGGTCCATATATTTTGTAGTGAACTCATTAAAGAGAGAATTAAATTTCTTCTCCAGAAAAAAAATCTTTCTGTTCCCTAAGATAGACACTTTCATCAAGACATGTTAGAAGCACTGCGACTGCTGATAATATACTGTCAAAGAAGACTGAAAGAAAAAGATGATTTGATTATTTGCTTGAAGATCCTACCTCACTGAGTAGCATAAGATATTAAGTAAGTTTCTGTATGTTGAATTCTGGAATACAGAAAAGCAGGCAGTTTTCAAGGTGACTGCCAGAGAATAATAACAACTTATCTGGTTTTAAAAGTCAGGAGAAAAACAAAAAAAGCCCTTGCAAGAACAACACTCCACTACAACCCCTCAGGTTTCTCGGAAGTTTTACTGTAATGTTTTACATTCTCTTTAGTTCAATTGCTTGAGTTCAAAACATAGAGTCACATTAGCATGTCTGTGTCAGAAAAAAAAAGATCAGTTGGAAATATTTCAATAAACTTACAGTATTGATTAGACAGAATACAAAGCTGAATAGAGATTTATTCAGGTCAAAATGTAATCTTGTTTTACTGGGAAAAGAGCAGAATGCAGATGAACAGCATAGTAATTTCTTAGTGACAGATATAGGTAACTCCTGCTAGCAAAGCAGAGAATTTTTTTAATTGTCTTACTCTTTTATATGATACATGTACCTCCTCTTAGCTGAAGTTAACTCGAGACTGCTCTCTATCACTCTAATTTAGCTACCTCCATCCATGCAGTCAAGTGGGTGGTCAGTCCATTCCCTGCACCCAGTCAGAACAGTTTGTCCTCTCATTGAACTAATTTCCAATTCCTTTCCTGCTTGAGAGGACTCTTCAGTGTGCACGTGCATAAGGAGGTCTGTATGCTACACACCAGCAACAGGAATAAAACCAGAAGGTCTCTCTGTCTGTTTTCTCTCTGTTTATGGTAGCAGCAACTACAGAGTCCAATGAACCTACACACTGAGTTTGGGCGTGTGCACCAGCATATGACTGCTGGTGAAAATAAAGGTGACCTAGCTGACAAGTAGGATAAAAGGTTTGGGAGCCAAATATTGAATTGACCACAAATCTGGCCTACACTGAAAAAACATAAAGATCAGCAAACTGGCTACTGGATAGAGCAGGAATGGAGAAGCCATAGAGATAGAGGTCATCTACAAGTAAGCATATATGTCTGGTCCAACTACTAGCAAGACTTCTTAGTAAATGTGAGTTCCTGTGTGTAAGGAGACAAGAGGATTTAAGTACAGATTGGGTAACTGTAGCAATCTGTAGTGTGTGTGAGTGTGTGCATGTATATGTGCAACCCTCTGTGTGTGTGTAGGTCTGAATTTCTAGCAACAGCAGAGAGGCTTTGGGTTTCAGTGGTAGGCATGTCCAGATGACAGCAACTGGGGAGACAATGAGGACCCAGGGATCATCTGCTATACGCAGCTACTGAGGACTGAGTCTGTTTTCTGACTGGGGAAAGACCTGTGAGTGTTTTTGAGTCAGAAGCAGAAACAGAAAAGGAATAGACTCTTCTATCTTCCATTTATAAAGTACCTTTCTGTCTCATGGCTGTGTGAGAATGGCTGAAGATTGCCTGCTTCAATCCATCTCAAAGAGATGGTGAGGCCATATCAAAGCATGGCACGTGTGATAAAGCCAGAATTCCTCTTAATCCTCGTGGTGGCTATTTCATGACATGAGAACTACAATTTTATTTTCTTAGTTGAAAAGCTATAATTTCTTAATAGTTCTATTATAAAAGCACCTGCAGGCCCTGCTTTAGGATTGGAGACTTGTGAAAGGGATTGCCTTTGGAGAGAGATAGATTTAGTTCCTGCCTAAAGAGACTGTGGTCAAGGGACAGGCTGGTAGCTGTAGAAAGCTATTACTTGTCTCAAAATTACTTAGCCTCATTTCAAACAGTTTTGCCTTTAAGCACATAGAAGCAAGAAGCTTCTGTGCAATGTGCTCTTGCAACCCAGAAAGCCAACCGTGTTCTGGGCTGCAAAAGCAGCATGGCCAGCAGGTTGAGGGAGGTGATGCTGGCCCTCTTTTCTGCTCTGGTGAGACCCCACCTGGAGTGCTGCATCCAGCTCTGGGGCCCTCAGCACAAGAAAGACATGGACCTGTTGAAGCAAGTTCAGAGGAGGGTCACTAAGATGATTAGAGGGCTGGAGCACCTCTCGTAGGGAAAGGCTGAGAGAATTGGGTTTGTTCAGGCTGGAAAAACCTGGCATAGTGAAATGTTTTATATTTATATTTAATGCTTTTATTTCTTTTTTTGTTGTGCTATGTAAGAATGAGAAAAAGGAGGACCTGATTGTGACTCATTTTCACTTCACCAGTCCATTTTCACTTAAGGATTTTAACATTTTTTTGATAATATAGCTCATGATTTGCAATATAATAAATGCATACTATTTTACAAAGTCAGTCAAGATATTTGATGATGTAAGATTTGCCATTATGTTTTTCAAATTTGCACACTAATTTGCTACCATTTACTGCAAAAATGACACTTAAAATGAAATACTATAGTAATTTTATCACTGCTAGTTAGAGATGTTAGGGAAAGGCCAAAAGAGCAGGGGAGAAAAAAGGTTTAGAGGTGAACAGCATGAGCCAATAACATGATGCAGAGATAAGCAGAAAGCCTGTGTAGAATCTGAGGACTCTGAGTCAAAGGCCACAGGGTGGGGAAAGTGACATATGCTTGTGCAAGTGAACTGGCACATCTTGCAGCATGTGAAAACACCTTCTTGAGCTAGCTAAGAAAACCCTTTAACAATCTCTCAGCTGCAGGGCTGTGAAAAGATGAAGTACAATAAGCATTGATGGGAAACATTAGGAAAAAAATTATTCTGCAGTAAGAAGTCAGGTGACCCATTTAGTTGACATTGTTTCGGCCAGCTCTCTTGAATAAATGGAACAGAACCAATAATTTATCACTGTTGTACTTCCTTTTCTCTCTTGTGAACCTGAATGTATTAGAGCTCTCTGATTCTCTCCTGTATGATTACATTAGGACACGAAGTTTGACTATTCATGCATGAAATTATTAATTTTTGTTTTAACTTATGGAATATCCTCTGCTGTATCAATGCTGTGATTAAAGCAGCTCTTCACTGCATAAAGTAAAAGGGCTTAAACTAGATCTGACTATAATTAACACCTAAATTTGTACAGGTATAACTGTATCAAACAAAGCTATGAGGCAACAATGCCATTTACACCAGCTATCTAAACAGTATGGGAATTTTCTACTTCCATTTTTTTTTGGAAGATGTCTGCTCACACAAATCAAATAATTCTATGAAAACTCATCAATTTTAAGAAAAAAAAAATTTAGCATATGTTTCTTAGCTCCATAGTAAACATTTCTTATGCATTAAGGCATTCCTTTTCACACTCAGCTAACAACAAGATAAACAGAAGACCCAGACAGGTCTTCTTTTTCAGTCCCTCTGAAGAGGGACTTGAAAAAGATATTCTCTATCCCAGTTAGGTCTTCTGCATTTTTCTTTCATACTTTGAAACTTTTCTTTGTCACCATCATGCAGAACAAGGATATTTTTTGAAATATGGAAGTTTCATGGGTGGGAAAATGATTGTCTATTCACTTCCAAATCAACCTAGTGTTAAGATTTGCTAGAATTGAAAGGTAGTCTACTACAGCACTCTTTCAATCTTGAAACCATATACATCAACACCACAGCAACCATTTATCCTTGCCTTGGAAATACTTCGCAGACATATCATGGGGAAGAAACAGATTTGAGAAAAGATATAGTCCCACATGATCCACATTAAGGTTTCAAACAGGAAAATAATTATAATCTGCTGTGATATAGAGGAACAAGGACATTTAGTATAACTGATCAGGAAATAAAATTGTCTAAAAATTTCCTTTTATCTTAATGAGATGTTGTATGTGGAGTTGCTCTTTAAAGATAATATAGCCACATCAGGGATAAAAAGATGTACACATTTTCTAACAGCTCAGTATTTTTGTGGTACAAAACAAATACAACTAGACAAGACATTCACACAAACCTAATCTCTTTCCTTCCTCCCTTCCTTCCTTCCTTTCCTTCCAAGTAAAAAGAACTGAGTGTGAAAAAAGGGATGAAGCATGCTAACATCTTCTTGATTATAAAAGAACTGCATAGTTAGCAAACATGATAAAACAAGGGACTAAGCTAGAGAAAAGCTATTTGCTATTCATTTTGACTCTTAGGAGTGTGTCTCTTTCTAAGAAACACAAACATGAATTTACATTATGTTATTCTGAATTTTCCCTGAAAGGAGTTTGTAACGTAGCTCTAAGAGTCATACATAGTTTTCAGGGGACAGGGTGGTGGTGGTGGTGTGATATTGTCCACACATCTGTTCATGTCTGTGTGGTGGGTTTTTTTCAGAAACAAACACAACTACATGGATTAAATACCAAATATGTTGTTAAATTATATTTAGTATAGGATTAACTTTCTTTTGATTCTAAGGAAAAATTATTTAAAAGCAAAGAGTAGGGAAAACAAGGAATTAACTAGTCATTTTTGTTTATAAGAAGAGGATGAAAATCAAGTCAGGACCTAAAAGATTTGATGAATACTTATCCTGCAATAAAAAAAAAAAATAGTTTGCTTCCTAGTTTCCTGCCCTTTTCCCTTCCCTCTGTTACACAAATGGAACTTTTTCATGAATCTTTTTGAAACTTTTTTACAAATTCACTATACGAATCTAGATGGCAAAAATTTTATATTTATTTTAATTTGAATTTTTTAGCTGAATTATTTCAGGTATTTCATTTACTGTAGCGTTTCCCTAACAGTTGACAGAGCAAAGAAGACAATAACTTGTTACATGGATAGAGGAATGAGTGTCCAGCTGTTCTTAAAATGGCTTTTATGTCAGAGAAAACACACTGTTGACTGATGTCCTTTGGTACAACATCTGAAAAAGGATCCAACGAAAAATGGGACACATTGGTTTCCCACTGTCCATTTCAAAGCATCTTGGTATACTGACATAGATGAAATTATTTCACACATAACATGATGCAGCTAAAACTCGATTTTTGTTCAAACCAACAGCAACACGTAAAACAGAATTTGCAGGCTAACACTGAGTTAAAAATTGATTGAATATGTGAGCTGAAAATAATACTTTTATTTAAAACCTTTTTTGGCAAAAAATCCAACACAAGCCACTTGTTCCACACAGTGAGAGAAAATATATACAGCGCCATGAGTCCAAGGAAGGAGTGCCTCAATAAATATTTGTTTTTAATAATACCTACAGAATATAGCAGTCATTGACAAATTCTCCTAGTTCATTGTTGCAATGATCTAAGTGACAGTATTTCAAAGCTATTATCCTGAATATTTTCTCTTGAAACATACAATAAGAGATATATCAGCTAACTCTATAGAAATATTTCAGCAGATCTTTGATGGATTTTTGAGTAAGACAAACTTTGTATAGGAAAAGTTTTGAAATTTCTGTGCTGATAAAGGGGAAAAAAATTATTATTTAAATCCTTTTCTTGACTAAAAAGAAATCCATAGAACAAGTTTAACTATTTAACGTTTAACAGAGCAATAGATGGGACAGTTATGAAAATTTGTGGAGGGTTAAGAGAATTTTTTATGAATTCTGATGGAGGTTATGAAACAGTCCCATTGTGGAACATCTTGAAATTATGTAGACATCAATTTATAAATTTTTAGGGATGTGTGATGTTTCTCCAAGATCCACACCAAGAGACTGATGGCTGCCCTTCAAGAAGGGATAGCCAAAATGCAAGGAAGTACTACTGTGATAAAGGAGATGCTTTGACAAAAAAGTACTTCATCAAAATCAGAATAAGAGATAGGAGAAAGAAATAACAAAGGAGAATTTCATCTATGAAGCTAGCCAAGGAAAAGACAGGACTTTGGATAAGAAAATATTTTTAAGTGTAAAGAACACTAATAAGAAAGAGTCAACATATTATTCGACATATATTTTTTTGTTTCCTAACTAGCAAATTCCTGATCTATCTACTGTAAAAAGTGTACTCTTTCTTGGACCTGTACATACTTGTTTGCTTACCAAACATCTCTGAATTACTCAAGGCAGATGATAGAAGGCCTAAAAGAGTGGATCACTAAAACAGTTTGTAATTAAGATACAATGAAGCCAAACTCTCATACTATGAGAAAGTAGGAGGTTTAAAACAGTTCTGAGAATTTCCTGGAAAATCTTAAAAGACAGCCTGCTGAGATCTGAGGGCTCAGCACAGTAAGAACCAAATAATGCAGAAGAAATTATCTTTTTACATATTTGGTGTGTTAAGATGTTTTACTAATTTTGTTTAGGAGGGTGCTAATGTGCTCACAAAGTCCTGAATCAGTTCAGAAGTGTTTGATTATGCTATCTGCAATGAAGTTCCTCACATTTTTTGACTGTTCATTTCATGATACTTAAGTCCTATACTAGGACTGACCATAGACATTGAGTGAAAATAGTATTAATCCTTTGCAGAATATTAATATGATATTCTGAGTGACATTTGAATAGATAAACAATTAGATGGTTAGTAAATACTTCTAAGGGTTCTTAGGTACTAAAGCTAGTGAGTTAGGAATTGTTTAAATACAGTTTATATGCTTATGAGGGGCTGGTATATATGCAAACCAACAGTTATCTACACCTCTGATTTCAGGAAATCTTGAATTACAAAAAAACCTAATTATTAAAGCGCAAAGGTGTTCTCATGATCTGCATTAATTGGTTTCCTTTTAATTGGTCTTTATTTAAAATTTTAAGCATTTACCGGTTTGCTCCAATCCTTTTTTAACATGGCAAAACTAGCTAAGCCTTTGGTGACATATTCTAAATCAGTAATTAAAGTACTACCCAAGAACAAGTGAGTGTTTCATTTCAAAATTGTAAGCATGCCATCTTTCTTTAATAGAACCACCCCTTGAAGTAATACTTTGGTAAACAGATTACACTAAGCCTGAGGAAGTATACAACCTGTGAGCTCTGTCAAGGCAGGCCGTAAACATCTCCTTTTTCAATTCATGTCAGTGGGAGTGGCAGAGCTCAGTGATTTCTTGGATTAATTTTGAACAGAAACATCATCTTTCCATATGGATTGCAGAAAATAGAAGCAATGCTTCTGCCCAGTTCAAGCAGTGCTGGAGATACAAAATAGTCTCATAGGAGAATTATTAATTTCAAATTACAGTGATTTTTTAATATATATAAACCAAGTTCAGGCAGCCCATAATCTGTTTGGGTATTAGATAAGGAAATGAAAATATTTTTTTTTGCCCTTGTTCTTTTCATATCCATAGCTACAAGGTCTCAAAAAGAATCTGTCACTAGCACTAGCTGTAGCAGACTCAGTGAAATCATAGGAGGAAAAGAAAATTTAAATCTAGACAGATGAGAGCAGGCTGATTATGCCAAACTATTTTATAGTGCTGGTAAAGGGAGGAATATAAAGAATGTGGAAAACACACTGAGAAGCTAATTTATGTGGGGAAAACCCTTAAAGTAATACACTCATTATAAAATGAGGCTGCAGTCATAACTGCTTTTATAAAATGAAAGAAAACACTCCTATAAGAGATGGTGCCATCAATGCATTTGTAATACCTTAAAAATCCATGTTAACATGAAATAACTGAATACATACATCCTTAGGCTAATGTTGCTTTTGTCTACATTGTATGCTCATGGTAGTTTTTATACAAGATTGGAATATATATTGATGAACATTTTAGTCAATTGGCTTTAAATCTAGGTAGCAGGTTTTATTAACAGGACGTAATTTCTATGGAAAGACTCCTCAAAGACTGTATGGGCCAAAAAACGTATCTAGGGTAGATTATCTCTCTTTTACGACAGACATCTACTCTTTAAAATGTATATTTTCCTCTCCCCAATTTGCACAGCTAATATTTAGTGAATTGAAATCTGAGATCATGATGATCAGTATGTTCAGGATGATCAGGATGATATCCTTGGGCTTCTCTAAACCTGCATACCTACTCTTTATTTGAGTAGGCACACTGACATGAATATCCCTAATCATGGAGGAATACAGTGCTGTCCTTGAAACTATTGTTAAGACAAATAATTTGTTCTTCATTTCTGAATATTAGAATACAAAATCGTTATAATTTCCAAGCTAATAACTGAATCTCTGTTTGCCAGACAGTGGAAAAATTAAATTGAATGGGAAGTTAAGCAAGATCACAGATCTTTTTTTTTTAGTATGCAAGACATTTTTTCCTAAGGATTGGATCAATGGAAATATCCAAATATTTATTGTTTAATTACTTTGCAGTTTAGGGGTAAATACACTGAACTGTTTCAAAGCTATTTATCCGTCTCTTAAACTGCTTACAATCCTCTGTTAAGTATGTTGATTTACATTTTTATTTGCATGAAAAAAAAACCCAATTATTTTACATAATTACTGACATGCTGTTGAAAATTTGTTGTTTGATTCATCCATTGTTAATATTTTCAAGGGCAATTGTTGTGATATTCCTACCATCCCTGCAAACAGTAAAGGATGATCTATTTTTTTTATCTTTTTCTTTCTTCGTTTTTCCTTTCACCCCACGGTTTTCCTATTTTCCTTTTCTTCATGACGATTGTTTTATAGTTCTGCTGAAGAAGTTTATCTGTGTATTCATTTACTGACTTCTTCATGCACCTTAGTGAATGCAGGGTTTCTGAATGCAGAAATGTTACACACTCCAAACTAAAAGAAAAAAAAGCAACCGGAAGGAAGCAACTGACTGTAAAACAAGCTATATTCAAATTCAATTTAGCAGTGGCAATTGTAATTGGTTTGAACAGCTGAAACACTTCCAAGCTTTCACACAAAAAATCTCAGATGAAGATGAAATATCTGCAATTCAAGCTACTGAATCATCTGCTATGGCATAGTTTGGACTGCAAAAAAAGAAGCATCTGCTCTTATTCCACGAATTCACTTTAAATATGGGAATTAAAATGTTTCCACAACCTAAATGGTAAATAGTATGTTTTCAATGTGTTTTTATGTTCTTTTCTTAAAACTCTAACCTTAGGAAACACTACCACTGACTTAAACAATTCACAAGTTTTGTCTGAATTGGTAACTAAGCTCTTCAGGACATAGTACTGTATAAAATGTACATTATTACATATTGTTACTAAGAAAAGAAACATTTCACAGGAGACTTTAGATATCTCTGTATTTCTGACACAATGCTGTTTTCAGTATAGGCAAAGAAATGTTCTCAAGGCTAGCTACACTGTAGGTGATATTTTATCATTAACAACTCTTTAAGCATTAAGATTTCTGTGAAAATACAAATTCTGATCCTGAAAGATGTTGGATACCCTCAAATGCTATTACACCAAATGGAAGACAAGAACTTGAAGTTCCTCACAGAAGATGCTTGGACTATACATTCAGGCTTGCTACAAGTTAAAATTTAAAATTCATTCAGAACTTAATGTGGGAGTATACCAACAGATGTCATTTTCTCCTAGTACAAGCCTTGTGAGCGAAACAGTCAGGGCTGTAATAACTGCTGCCATGATGATTTTCAAGCAGTATACAGTACCTGTATTAAGCACAGCACAAAGCCACATATTTAAAATTCTGAGAGAATCTATGAAAGCAGGTTAGACATGTCCTGGTTTTTCCCTTTAGTGAATAAATTGTTATTCTGCAATTTTAAGTCTTCCAGCATAAAGTATTAGATATGGTTATCACCATATTAAAGATTATATGCATGTATCATTAAAAGACACTATTTTTACACTACTGTGTGATGCAAGAAAAGTGGAAAAAAATTAAAGCCTATCATTCCTTTTGAAGAAAACACTTTCTCTAAATTTCTAATTTACATAAGCTAAAAGAACTGTTTGTCAAATGATGTTAAATGATCAATTTATTTCTCGATTCTTTTCAAGTGTAAATTTGAACTCCACCCATATGAAGTTTATCTGAATTAAATTACTGAACTACAGGTCTTTGTGTATGTAATTGTTTTAGGAATTTTTTTAACTGCCAGTCTCCTGTTCTGTAAAGATGTTCCAGGTTTTTATCGCTTAACTGCATCTCATCTATTCATCCTTTTCCTAAAACACAATACATTAGATGTTATTCCTAAGTGTACTTGGCGATAACAGAGCAGACCAAGGAAGCACAGTTCGCACTTCTTGTATCTATTCCTCCAAAGACATTCATTCTCTATGTACAACATCCAACATATGAGTCTGATAAACTGGGAATATGAAAGGCCTGGCCTTTAAATTTTCAGCTAATTTGGGGTGATTTGCCACCTTCTGATGTCCTTCACCTTTCTACTAAGGAAATTGCTAAAGTAGTACTTCTGAAGAGGAAATACAATTCTAATAAACCAGAGGGCAACAAATGATACTGCTCTCAGAAAAGGAGCTTTACAAAATTTTCTTAACTAGCCTACTCTTTTGCCTTGACTTGAAAATACAAAATATAGCTGGCTGGATATATATTTCTCATCATTTCGTGAAAGGAATAAATTTTAAAAAAATTATTCCTATTCAATATTATGATGACACTGAGATGATTTCAGACTGAAAATATGTCCAGTACTTCTTTTTAGAGTATTTAGATGGGGCATAAGAAATCTCTTTCCCTTTTGCATATAGGAATGAACAAGAAGAAGAATCTGAGCCTGCCATTTCCTGACTGTTAATCTTGGTTGCTTTCCTGCCTGTTTAAGAGATAGAAGCAAGCAAAGAAGAAGTTTTCTTTGTTATGACCAGAAATTTTCATTCAAGAAAATGGAAAGAGTTACATTTCCTTAAAAAGTTCTGCTCTCTGCAAAAGGCTATTTTTTAAACTAAAAATGCCAAGCTGAAAAATTGCAAACCAGCACTAAAACTCAATATACTTAGTTATACCAAATAATACCAAAAAAAAGGAAACAGCATCCAGAAATATATGTTGGATCGTTCTGCTTTCCCCCCCTCATTCTGGATTCAGAATTATGTATTTATCTTTGGGTAAAACAAAACAAAACAAAAAACCCTCCCCTGAAGTGGTTATTTTCACTCTACTCATCTTACCTCTAAATTTAAAACACAGAACCTCTATACTAACAAAAAGACTTGGAGGTGAGACAACTGATGAAAGCTTATACTCATGTCTCCCACCGAAGAGTAAGCCCTGTGCGTATATATTTAAATACCAGCAACCAGTTAAAGTTCTTTTCCTCTACAAAAACCACATTCTTTTTCAGTATACTGTGTTCTGTGAACAGTCTTCTGATGTTTACTAATTCCTGTATGCCATACTGATGGGCATTTTATGCAGTTTCAAAATCTTCTGGTTTTGAATCATTTTCCATCCTTATGATCTACACCCTTTTAATCTACTCCCGCTGTGATCTCATTGATATGTGGGACAGTAGCTGCTGCATGAAGGTCACAGAGAGAAGGAACACTTGAATAGACAGCACTTTGCTGAATTCTGGATGCAACTTTGCACTAATACATTTATTATGATAATGAATGTCATATATTAAATAACAGAAAGAAATCACACTTTACAAAGGACAAGGGGTTTAGGATAGGGAAAAGTAGGCAAATGGTGAAACTCTTAAAGGAAGTCACCATTCATGATATTCTTCTGGAAGGAAGAACCAGAGATTCATGGAAAAGCTCAGGAGAAAGAGCTTTATCTCAGAGTACCACATGGAGTGCTTGAATTCTGTACCTGAGTGATAGAGATGTATTTCTATCATCAGACCATATGAATTGCAAGCCTAGAAATACCCCGGTGTTGTTGTTGTTGTTATCATTTATTGCTACATTCTATGAGTGGTTTTTTCCTTGTTACCTCTCATCTATTTTTTGAATCCAAAGAACTTTATGATGCTACTAGAAACTTTTTAGACTATATCTTCATTAATCATGTGGATTAAGAGATTGAGTGTATCCTCAGCAAAGCTGCAGAACACACCAAGATGAGTGGTGCAGTTCACACATCTGAAAGGCAGGATACCATCCAGAGGGACCTGGACAAGCTCAAGAAGTGGGCGCATGTGAATCTCTTGAAGTTTAAAAAGACCAAGTACAAGGTACTGAACTTGAGTTGAGGCAACCCCCAGTATCAACAAATGTTGGGGGATGAGCAGATTGAGAACAACCCTAACGAGAAGGACTTGGGGTGCTGGTGGGTGAAAGGTTGGACACAAACTTGCAATGTGCGCTTGCAGCTCAGAAAGCCAATTGTGTCCTGGGGTGCACCAAAAGCAGTGTGGCCAGCTGGTTGAGGGAGGTGATGCTGACACTCCACTCTGGTGAGACCCCACCTGGAGTAGTGTATCCAGCTCTGGGGGTCCCAGAAAAGGAAGGACATTGAGCTGTTGGAGTGAGTCCAGAGAAGGGCCACCAAGATGATTAGAAGGCTGGAGCCCCTCTCCTATGAGGAAGGGCTGAGAGAATTGTTTTTGTTCAGGCTGGAAAAGAAAAGGCTTCAGGGTGACAAAATTGTAGCTTTCCAGTACCTGAGGGGAGCCCACAAGAAAGATAGAGAGGGTCTTTATACAAGAGCGTGTAGTGATAGAAGTGGGAATGGATTCAAACTGAGTAGGTTTAGACTAGATATTAAAAAAAAAATTCTTTACTGTGAGAGTGGTGAGGCACTGGAACAGGTTGACCAGAGAAGTTGTGGATGCCCCATCCCTGGAAGTGTTTAAGGTCAAGCTGGATGGAGTTCTGAGCAACCTCATCTAGTGGAATTGTCCCCATCCATGGCAGGAGGATTGGAATGAGGTGATCTTACAACCCCAAAAATTCCAGGATTCTAGGATTCTATATCGTGAAGGAAAAGATTCTTCAGTCTGGTCAGCTTGAAAGTATCAAACTAAAATGAAAGCCCTGAAAACTTCTTTATGCAGAGTATTTTTTCAAGCCTCCAAATTCACAGGAAATATGTAATGACAGTAGATGAGTACTTAGTATGGCAGCATAAACAAACAGCATTTATCTAGGTGGAAGGAGTGAACAAATGTCTGACACACATATACTGTTGGTCATATTAGCTGCATTTTGTGATGTCATCATCCTAACCCAGTTCAAGCCAATTTAGTGTGGAATAATCTTCATTTTCATCAATTGGTTACTTCAACAAAAAATTATGGGTTAATGAATGATAGAGACAATGAGACATAGACACACCTATGTCTATCTGAAGTCTTTTAAAAGCCTCTGTTTGAAATGTCTCAAAAGGATATCTTACAAGAATAAAACCTATTATTCATTTTCATCAACTATAGTTCCTCCTTACAAGTCCTTTTCTTCTGTTTCGCTAGAATTAGTTTTCCAGCCAACATTGCAGATATCCAGATCTTTCAGATCTATCCCTATGAGGAGACTAAAAGAGGAATCTATGAAACTTACTTGAGGTAAGCTAAATTTAGTGTAATATTTTAGATAAAGAGCTGAAAGCAAATTTCGCAGAGAGGAGCAGAAGGATGATAACACTGGATTGATCAAGCCAGCTAGGAGGTTGTTAGTAGATACTGCAACTATTTGGAGCTGAGAAATAGAAAGATCTGTAGCACTAAAGGGAATGGAGTACTTATTTGCATCTTCCAGATAGAATATGCATTAGGCTCTTTTCACTAAGATGAGTTACCTGGTGATAATCAACAGGAAGTCAAACTTCTGTTATTCCCCACATCATGTTTCCCTCTGCTATCAGAAAAAAAGACCAAATCAGTATTCTGAACCTTTAATCAGTTATTTGTATGTTGGTGATTGACATCTACATTCAACAAAACCAGCAGACCATTGTTCATATTGAATATGTTACTTTTTATGAATTCAAATTCTCAATCTGCTGAATTATCAAATTATATAATTACTGTGTAAACATCTTCTCCAATGGCTGACACTACTGGAAGCCACAGAAAGCCTGTAGCATTATAAATTAACTTTTATTTTGTGTTATTTATGCTTTACAAATGAGGAGAAATTTAAAGTTTACAAACAGTTTTACAGAAGTAGTTTTGTCCTCTTCCTCTTTTATCTTTGCTTTACTTCTTTCCCATCTTTCTTTCAATGCTGATGTGTTCTCAGTAGACTATTTTCTCTGTTGTACTACTCTAGAAATGTTTACAGAAGATATACAGTTTAAGACAGTCACATTATTCCTGATTTTTTTAAATTCTATTTTTCAAATTCTACTTTACAAAAAAACCATAGGTATATTTGTGATGGTAAATTGTTTCCTAGAGGCATAGTTGGATTTTTGGTGGATAGTACACCTTCAATCTTTTCTACTATTACCAAGGAGTGTTATAGATTAGCAAAATTTTGCTTTTTGTGTCTAAATTAGAAACTTGCACCAGAGAAACTGTCCGAATGCAGAAACAGACACCAGACTGGCAACAAGAAAGTTAAAAACCCCCCTAGTTTGATCTGACAGAGTGTATTGGTAAATTCATGCCACCAGGTGAGATACCTGGCAAAGAATTGTGAATGAGAGCATGAAGTAATTTGAAAAAATCTGAAAATGTGGTAAAACACCATTTGCACATGATGTCATTGCTGTATTAGCTGCAGTCAACCCAGCCACAAAAATGGGCTGCTTATCTTGCAGTAAAGCTCTCTTGAAATTTTATCATCACAAAAAACAAGTTGGTCACATTAAAAACATTGTTGAAGGCTTTATCTATATTAACATAAAACAGTATTAGTAAAAACTGCTTGAGTTTTCCAGAATGAGAGTACTCATTAATTTGAATAGGGATCAATGACTGCAGAATTACTTGAAATTAGATTTTGTGTACACAAACTTCAGAGGTCTGTTTGAATATCTCACATTTTAGCATACTGCACTGAAGAATTTGGTTCCACTCTACCAGTCATAGAGTTCAGTTTCTAAGAGTATCTCAAATGGTTAAACTGGATCGAGCAACATGTTCTGTGACAGCAAAAAACCCCAAAACTCATAGACTATTGCACATATATTATTCATTAAGAAATGTTGAACATTATTGTTAGAACCACAAATCTGGATTGTGCTGTGCTTAATGGCATGTATACTGCTTGAAAATCATCATGGCACCAGTTATTACAGCCCTGGCTATTTCGCTCACAAGGCTTGTAGTAGGAGAAAATGACATCTGTTGGTATAGTCCACATGCAGAATCTTGAATCAGTCCTTGACAAGGAAAAAAAAAAAAAAAAAGAACACAAATAAAAATGGTCCCATAAATATATTGAAAACTTACAGTCTTCAGTGTTAATTATCTTTCTACATACACCTTCAAGTAAGCTTCTTCATCCTGTGCCAGGATTGATTTATGGCATTCAAAGTAAATACAAGAATAAAAGGCATGAATACTTGTTATCTCCTAGTAAATTATAGGCTTTCACAATCTTGTATTTTATAGCCTGATGTTAAGGGATATAAACATAAAGCACACCATAAAAGCTTTGTCAGTTATCACCCAAAGGACTTATAAAGACTGTTCCTAACAACTGTCAGATCTTTAACTAACAGTCAAGTATAATAATAATACTGGAAGCCATTGGGAGTTATCGTATAACAGGAGATTATTTTTGGAGATTTCTCTGAATAACAAAATGGAATAAATGTCAATACATACATACACACATTTCAATGTAAGATGACACCAAGAGGAATCTGGGAAATACTAGTGAGTAGGATAAGGAGAATCTCATGTAAGTTCTTTAATATCCTAACTGTAAATTTATTTGTTTGTTCATTGGTCTTTCTCAGTGAGTGTCAGGAAGATGTGAAAAGTATTTTCAGGTAGATATGAACAGAACATTTGGATAGTTTCTGCAAGGCTCATAGATCCATTCTTAATGAAAAGCAGGAAGAGGACCTAGCAGACTAAAACAGAAATAAGTGGTCAAATGGGAAGAGACAGCAGTTCACAGCAATAAGGACCACCCTACATAACACTTCAGAGGAATGCTGCTTGCGGTTCTTCTACTATTTTTTCCCAGAAAATCTGGGTTGGCTAAAAGGACATATGTGAGACTCTTGACAAGCACAGGATTGCCAGCAAGAAAAACACAGAAGAAAAGTTACTCCTAGACAGTCAATAAATCAGACGCTCTATGAAAGTCTTTGGCTTTCAAATTTCAGTTTTCACATTTCAAATTCATAACAATGCACACAAATTAAACCTTATTCTCTTCTGTTTAAAGTAAATGCCTTGTTGGTTAATTGATAGAAAATGTTTGACTTTATTAAAACTGTCTAACCAAGTACGAAACCGCTCAGAGGAAAGGTCAGCTACATACAGGAGGTTGCTCAGGGTTGTAACCAGCAGAGTTTTGAATATCTCCAAGAGTGGAGAATCCACATCTCTAGACAATTCATTTTCAACCACTTTTAGAAGTAAATAACTGTTCTCTTATGTTTAAACACAATTTCTTGTATGTCAATTTGTGCCTGTTTCCTCTTGTTCCTTTCACTGCCATCACTGAGAAAAAAGTTCAGCCTTCACTATTCACCCCATCAGAGATTTATACCCATTAATGAAACCTCATCTTTTCTCTTCCCCAGGCTGAACAGTCCCAGCTCTCTCAGCCTCTTCTTGTATGGCTCTAGCCCCTTCATTATCTTTGCAGCACTGTGATGGACTTTTTGTAATAAGTCCATGTCTCTCCTGTATTAGAGAGCCCAGGATGATACCCACAACTCCTGACCTGACTTGCCAGTGCTGAGAATAGGGGAAGGATCACCTCATTTGACCTGCTGGTAATATTCTATGTAAAGCAGGAATTCTTTCTAAATGAAGAATACAGAAAAGGTCTAAATCAAACTATTTTGCTGGTTGGGTAGATTTTCCCATAAACACATTCAAAGTGAGGAAGAAGTGGAAAGTAGCCAAATCAATTCTCTTTTGAGCATCCAGATTCAGTCAGGAGATCTGCAGCTTTAAATACTATATGATTTGGAGGTATTATGGATCACTTATGAAATAAAACTAAGCAGAATACCAGTATTATAGGTAGCTGACTGAGTTTTTGATTTATTGCTCCTGCTAGAAAGAAGAAGGTGGTAAGATTTTTTATTGCTACTGTAGGCCAAAAAAAGGTTTTTGGAAAGTGCATCTTTTACAGGCTTCAGGAATTTCATTTTTTTACCTGTTTTTCATGAGTTATCATTAAGAATATTTGTATGTAAGAGGAAACACATTGATTTGGAGGTATGCACACTATAAGCTTTTTAATGTCTGACAATGTTGCTATGCCCAATTTCCTGACCCTAGTCTTTGAAGATCTGCGGTTGAACAGAATCTTCCAATTGTCTCAGTTTTGGGGTGACCATATGATATACATAAATTGTGACTTTCAGGTAGCTTCCTAAATGTCACCTACTTGAACTTATGTCATTCCAGGTGACTAAGTTATCTGGAGCACTCTTAGATCTGTCCTGAGATGACTAACCAATTGTACTCATGAGCACTATTGTTTTCCCTAGCTAGTTCACCCACTGTGGGGTAAATGCAAAATATGATCCATGATTACACAGTTGACAGTGGTGGAATCCAATCTTCCTCACTGAAGTGATGACTTCAGTTATTTTCTTTAATTTTCTAAAGTGATAGAGGAACATCATTGTAGATTATCTTGAGCTGTTACGTTAGGGAGAAAAGTGGTCTTCAATTAACATCATCTGGGCTGAGTAAGCAGGAAGTAAGTTGTATGTTGACTGTAACTACAAAAATAACCCATGCTATTACTTTATAGTCTAAAAACAGATAACTTACACAGTATAGCCAGTTACCACATCTTTACGAAGTGAGGAGATCTTGCTTATTTGAAGTGTAAAGAGCATTGCCCTTGCGCTCTTACACCAACTATTTTCACTCTGCAGACTCTGCAAAAGAGCTAGTCCTGTGGGCTGTTGGTTCATACGGGACTTGTGGAAAGTAGAACAGTTAGCTAAGCAGGAAAGGAATCAGACTCTTCCAGGGTGGCTCCTGTAACTGTTCAGTCAAACCCAAACATAGTTTGGGTTATTTCTCTATTTTGTAACAGAGTCGAGAGATATCAAAGGAGATTGGGAATACTTAGTGCTACGTATCATGCAGCAGATTATAAAAACAATCTCTTTATTTATTTCAAAAGACTATAAAAAGCATTATGTTCCATTTTAATGATGAAAAATTGAGGCTCAGACTTGCTGAAAGCAATAAAGTTCTTCACAGGAGATCTGGGAATTGAACTCAGACATTTTGAATCCAGCACAGTTTAAGAATCAAGTCCCCATTATCATTAGGCTGAAATACAGGAGGGTTCAGGGTATGGAATATATAATTAAGTGAACTTTAAAACTTTTTCAGTCAGCTAATGAGCAATATTCAAATTAACTGCTATAAAAGCTCTTTTAAAAAATTTTAAGTACTTGTACATTAACTATTAAAAATAGTTAATTCTACTTTTCTTTTAAATTTATCTCAAAAATTATACTAAAGTTATTACTGAACAGTTTAACATAAATATATGAGAAACTGAGATAACTTCATAGACTTACTTTGAACCCCTAAGCACCAGTTGGCACTTTTAATTTGATTTTTATATTTTAAAGGTTAGTACAGCATTGTGACATTGCTTGATGCTTTTTCTTTCTTCCCCCCTCTTCCCATAAAATTTGAAAAATAAGTTGTCAGCACTTCACTAAAAATGCAGGATGTTCACTTAATATGCAGGATAACTGATCAGATTGGGTTTGTGTTTAATAAGGGATTTTCTTGTGAATAAGGAAGGGAGTCTGTACACACAAGTTGATTTTTAACTTAATGCTCTGTGAACAGTCTTTCTGAAGTTAACTTCTACTTGAAGTGTAGGAAGCTGAACATGCACAGAAGCCTTCATAAGGTCTAATGAGAAGCAATCTAAAAAGACACGAAATGCCTTATTTTCCAGGTTTTAAAATGCAGCAGTGCATAAGCTGAGCTCTCCCCATACAGGTAAATTATGGCAAATGGCTCTGTAGTGTTACTGCTGCCTCTTTTCACGACTCTACTGCTTTTGTCACCACCTCTGTCTCCCTCACTGTTGCTCTGATTGCTAGCATTTATGTCGGTGACAGGAGCAATGACAGCAAGCACAGCAGCAGGCAGGTTCAATCTGTGAAATACATCTTCATTTTGAATATCTTTCAGAAAGAGACTGTCTTTCATATAATAGAATATGGGGAGTAGCCAAAGATGCGCAATATGGACAAAAGATGATCCACATAAATTCCTTAAAAGCAAAGGACAAAAGTGTAGCAGAAATATAGATTATATCTGGCATTCACATTCTGTACATTTTTAATGCTAGCTTGTATTATACAAAACCACAGTCAAATCAACCTTTGCCATCCTCTCGTGGTTTGTTTTGGGTTCTGTTTTTTGGGGGGGTTGTTTGTTTGTTTGTTTGAGGTTTGGGGGGTTTTTGTGTGGGTTTTTTTTTTTTTTTTTTTGGTTTTTTTTTTTTTTTTCCCATGTATTGGAAGAATTCATTCTCAGGGAATAAAATGCTAAAGGGAAGGTTTTGCTTATTTTGACTAAAACTATTTATGAATTCTCCAAGGGAAAGATAAAGGAAGAACCAACCGAGTTGCAAATATGTAAAAGTATTTTCTTCTATTTTTCTGTCCATAGACTGAAGGAAAAGCCACAGTCAGGGCTTTCAGGGTTGCCCTTCAGAAAATACTTTAATTTGTCTATATTTTTCTTTGCTTCTTTTTCTTTGACATGATAT
Source organism: Pseudopipra pipra (assembly GCF_036250125.1). Taxonomy (NCBI): domain Eukaryota; kingdom Metazoa; phylum Chordata; class Aves; order Passeriformes; family Pipridae; genus Pseudopipra; species Pseudopipra pipra. The sequence goes on from NC_087550.1 coordinate 83,086,965, forward strand.
TTGCTGAAAGGTCCTATTTTGAATAACATAAAAGCTCTTAAGTTGAAGCATCATACAGCAACAGTACTGTAGTCCCACCTGAGTCAAACAGGTGACATTTTCTGCCTTAGTTCATTGATTTTCTTTGTCATCTTTATATGTTCATGGATGACTGGCATTTATAGCCTATTATTTCCTCATTCCCACTTTAACAAACTATTTGTCAGATATAATTTGCTCAAAAGCAACCAACCAAAACTGCATACAGCAGGGCAAAGGAAAAAGAGCAAGAGGTTGGGGAGATTTGCAGAAAACCATAATCTTTTTAGGTTAAACTGGTCTTCTAAAACCACCAGTAAAATGAGTGAATTTCACAAACTAATTCTACCATCGTAAATTCCTGTGTAAAGGAGTATTTCTCAGCATTCTTGCCTAAGTGTTAAAGAGAGCCACAGACTGCTTGCACAGAGCAGGGAATGCCTAGCTCCCCTTATCCTTGGCATCAGCTCAGCTCATTTTGTCTGTAGAATGAGCACTTATGCTTCCAGCTGGTAGTTAGAGAAAGTTTTTCCTCCTCCACTTTAAAGCAGCCACACTGCTGTTAGCAGTCAACGGTAGCTAGTTGCTACCTGTGATAAGTACTTGTGCTGGTAATTATAGCACTTTTTCTCCTTTTCTTTCAGAAATTTATAGCTCCCTTTAAGCCAGAGAAGGAGAAGAAAAGACGGAACGATCTATGGAAAGGGGAGCAGGGAGGGAGTCACAGAGGGACAGGTGAACACAAAAGGCACTTGTGGTTTCTAAGAGTTTGAGAGAACACAAGTGAAACAAAGCTAAATTTTGTTCTAAACACTTAAGACAGAAAAGTTATCATTTTAACAGAATCTACTACCCACTGCAGCTTCAGTCTTACATAATTCAGAAGTACAGCTTTTCTAAGGTTTGACAGATGTAAATAAAATATAAGCACATTCACTACGGGGTGATTCTTAGAGAAAAATCATAGAAACAACCTCAGTAAAAGTAATAATAACCTGGACTGCCCTTGACTTTATACTGCAATATGTATAGCTTCACTATTACATGTGCCAGGCCCCATGCATAGTGCAAGCCAGCAAGGCTTGTATTAAAGGACAAATCTTTTATTAGGCTAAAGTAGTATAGATGGGGGACAAAAAACCCGACAAGCATTTGGGCAATAGGCATTTCTTCAATTCTGAAATAGAGAGAGCAGCCACAATTCTAGAACAGAATTTGCCAGAGTTTAACAAATGATGTTCCAACAAAATTTCTTCTAAAGAAAAAGTAATTGGTACTGGTAAAATAGATGTTGCAGGGAGAAGGAGCAAAAAAATGAAGAAAAGAGATGTGGTGAATTCATGTTATAGGAAAAAGAGAGAGACATATGCAGAGTTGTTGGAGGAAGGTTGCTTTTTAGGGGCATTAAAAGCCAGGATCTGTATTAATTCAGTGATTTTCCTTTACTTTACTGTTTCTTCTGATCTACTTAAACCATAATAACTTCAGCAGCACTGTCACTGAGATACACTATTCAATACAACTGTTTAGATAAATAGTATGCTATTACATTTCAGTTGCAAACACTGGCTATGAAGTCAAGGCCAAGGCTTTACTGAACCCCATGCAGTGTGTGAGCCTCTTGAGACCTTAATTAATGAGAATTTTTTAGGATAGATTTTGAATTAGCCTTGCACTATAGTGATGAATGGTCCCAAAAACCCGGTAAGTTTATTTTCATGAGCATTTTTCGATTGCCATTAAAACCTTTTTCTTCTCTGAAACCTAAGGGAGGACAGATGTCCATCATAGAGTTTCTTGGCTGACAGAAAGGAAATACCTTAACCATAAAACAATTCTTTTTGAAACATTTTTTGTGCATGTTTTGTGATCAGGAAAGATGGGGATTATGATAAATTTTACATTGTTTTACTTCACATTTTTTTTTCTGATAATAGGAATTGCATTTTGTGCACATACTGATTAATTATCTGATTAACATTTATGTCTCTGTTATAATGAGCTCATACTGTTACTTATAACAATAATTGACATACTGTATATTTACCTTTCACCATGTTCATTTTGAATTTTTAATAAAATTTACTTTGTAAAACTCTTCTTCCTGTTATTGTCTGGTCTGTCACCCAAAGCATAATGAGAAAAAGGATGCTTAGGTGAAGAGGAAGGAATTGGTTTTCTAATGACCTGAATTCTCCCTATACATTTGAGGTCATACAAAAAACAGGAATGGGATTGATCTTACTTCAGTGCCATCTTAAACACCATAATTTTCCTTGACTTCATGACTATTTAAGATAAATTAGGGTTTAAAGTCCATAATTTACCTTGACAATGGCAGATGTCTGGAGCAGCATGGAATAAACAGTATCTCAGACCTGTCAGTTCTTATGGACTAAAGGGGAAACAAAAGTGCTGAGTGAGAATGTACATCTCAATGTTGCAGGTGTTTTCATATGGTCACCCAGGGCAATTCTGATTGCAGAATTTTGGGGAAACCTTAGAAAAAAAGAAAATAACACAACTGAAATGTCATCTGCAAATTCTACCCTGAGGTTAAAATTTTAGCTGGTGTTATGGTCTTAAAAGGCCACACCACCATATAAGATCCACAGTTTTATGTGGATATACATAATAACTTTTTCAAAATTTTGCAAATCACGTTTTTACTATAAATTTCTGAGATGGGTCGATTTTTACTTGGAACAAGAAATTTTTACTTCTTACTCCCAGCAGTATTTTATTTATTATTAAACAAAATATAAAATTTTTATTTCAGAAGACTATAATTTACAATCAGACTCACACAATATTTCACAGATTTTTTCATGGGGTTTCCATTTCTATTTCCATTTCCATGAATAAAAAGTATAAAGTAAAAAAAAATTCTTAGATTTCAGTGATTCATTTATTAGCTTAGAAAATGTTCATCTTTGGTAGAATAAGTTGCTGGCATACAAAGAACAGGAAAAAAAATAGAGTAATATACCTATTATTCAGATCTAAAGATTGTGGATTTTGGTTTATTGCCTGGTTTTTTATGTATCACTAATATTTACAATAACTAAATATACACAATCTATTAGCTGAAAAGGAAGTTAAGTGGAACTTGCATTAACTAGTTCCAACTGGAGGGAAAAAACATTTTCAATGGAATTGAGCAGTCAGAAACAGTACCTGGGAATTCTGTGTAAAGTAAATATGTTCAAGTGATTGGGTATTCCAATAAGTAATAGATAAATTATTTTCAGATGTAAACTATGAAGTGAAAAGAAGAGGAATAACACTAGCGATGGTTTAGATAATTTAGATAGTTATGGCAGACTCCCAACATTCCTCTCAACAATGTGAACATGTGGCACCTAGAATGATTCAAGGTTCTTAGAAATAGTTTTCAGGGAGGAAATGGCTTCTATTAGGAAACTCAGTCAATCACTGTGTTAAGATTACTTAGGTTAGATACTGTACAATAATTTCGAGCCACAAAGAACCTAAAAAGGAACCCATGCAAGCTATGAACCCATGCTACCCTCTCCAGTGGTCAAAGGCTGAAAATACTAAGGTGCTGCTATAGTGAATCATACAACTTTAACAGAAGCTGTATGAGAGAATTTCATCTTAAACAGAAAGTTTAAGTTTTGCAACAGAAAAACCCGACAGAATGAAGGTTAAATATCCAGCTATACTCATCTTTTAGGAGTCACATCAAGCTTTCCATGTAATGCAAACGATGGTCTGTGGGCTGAGCATCCAGGGGTTGGCTGTCCTGTCCTTGGCCACTTTGCCAGCAGAGGTCCTCTGTTGGCCACCCTGACTTCCAACTGACCAGGTCTCCTCTCCACCTCCCCAGCTAAAAAAGGAGATATCTCAGACAGCTTTGGCAGGTGTCTGCCTCAAGGGCATGGAGTGACAGGCAACAAGTGACAGAATGTCTAGGAACAGACTTCAGCTCCTGGATGGGTCATTTCTTGAGAGGTACTGCAATCCAGCAGGTTGCCTCCTTACCTGTTAGGTGAGCAAATGGGAAAAAGCCTGCCAGCTGTCAAGCATCTCAATTTTTTTTTCTTTGTGTTAATACTATCTTGTTTCTATGCATATTACTTTTAATTTTCCAGTACTGCTTCCATTTCTATATATTTCCAAGTACCTAAAAGTACTTGTAGAAATATAAATTACAACTTCAAAACGGCGAATTAAAATTTATTTAGTATTACTTTATATTTTAAAAATAAGTTATTCATCTTCATATTGTCATGCTGCATTAGTTGATTAAATTCAAAACAAAAGTTTTATTTCTACTAAATGACCACTCATATCATGCTGTCTTGTCCACAGTGAGGTTAGAAATTCATTCATGTTTTCCATTCTAATTCAAAATTCTAAAACTCAGATATGTCAGAATTCTCACACAGATGAGGTATAGTGGATTCAAATTACCTCTAAAATGTGTTTCTCTTTCAGTCTTAATGAAATATTTTATGGAGATCTTATCAAGCAACTGCTTATGCAATGAAAATGACATTCCTATCAGCATTTCATGTTTGTTTCAGCTTCATTAGCTATGATTTTTCAACCTCTTATGAGTCAAGAATAAAAGTCAATTCATGAAAGCATTCTTGAATAATATTAAAATCAGCTGAGTCTAAAAATCTAAAACTTACTAAGAGCTAAGTCGCAGGACTCATGGAAGCTATCTAGAAAGCTGGACAGGCTTTATAGGAATATCAGACATTCCCAGTAAACTTTCTGTTTCTTTTATATCAAGCTTTCTCTGTAATATCTTCAAAATTAAAAATTTCTTCTTGAGAAACAAATAAACAAATAAACAAACCCACCAATCTGTTTTCCACCCTATCTTCACAATAGGAATTAGTTTTAAATATAAAAAACTGTGGAGTTTTTAGCTTATTCTGTAACATGCTCCAAAAACTTCCTAATTCTTAACTCTCTGTAGTATGTAAAGATAGACTTTCATTTTTAAGATGCACTTTCATTTCTAAGAGGCACCCATTATTTGTTCAGAAATTCAACAAATGGGGCATTCCAATATGGACATCATATTACTTGTTTACTTCACGCTTATTTTTCAATGCATGAAAGAAAGATTTTACAGCCCACCTGCTGTGCTGTACAAAAGCTTGCTATTAAGCATTAAGAAATTCCAGATTAAGAAATATCCAAAGCTGATAGCAAACTTTATTCAGTTGTGCTCTTCAGCAGCTCCTTATCACTGTAAACAAACATTATTGAGAATACACTGCACAGGGGTCTGTAGTCTGAATAAAATCCATCATTCTCAAGCAGAGGATGGAATGAAGAAATCACAGCATTCTGTGAAAAGAACAAGCCTGAGGCATTCTCTCAAAAAGGAGAATAAGGATGACTAAAGAGTGAAATTAACAATAGTACTTGAAAATCAAACTGCTAATAAAACAGCTTTTCATACTTACATCCTTTTTAATGTAGTTTTAATGTCTGACTTTTTAAAGGAAGTTAGCTTTCCACTGAGAGAAGTGTCATAAAGGTTTAAAATGATCTTATAGATGCTGCAAACACCTACAAGTTAGTTTCTATATAAATAGAACCTACAGGTGGTAAGTCTCCAAAGTGGATACTGAAGTCCAAACTCTGTGTACAGTTCAGGGCCCATGAGAGGCAGAACTTAGTCTCTTCATCTTCTTGGTAAGAATAAGGAATATAGCAACAGGAGTGAAAGACAATAAGGAAGGTAGGATACCAAGGAAGTAAAGATGCCAAGTTTCAAATCACATGTTTGAAACACAGCGGTTAAAGGAACCAGTCAGTAAAAGATGGTAGGGCTTGATTTTCAGCTCTGTGCATAACATTATTGCTTCTAGTTCAGATCCTGGCATTCGTGGATCCTGAAGCAACTTGTTTTTCCATTGTATCATACAGAAAAGCTATTTTCTTAACTCAAGACTAAATTTCATTCATGGGAGCTAGGTTTAACAACATGCATCATCTTTGTGGTTTCCCAGATGGATTCTGTCTGGAGTATCACACAAAAGCATTGCAGTGTGTTAAATCAACTTTTCTCTGTAAGAACCAAAAGCTTTGTTTCGTCAGCTGTGCTTCTGGGAGATCATTATCAGCACAGATTTAACCTGAACACAGGGTTGTGAGACAGACAAGAGTATGTCCATCCCTGGCAGACAGAAAAGTGTTTCAAAATCTTACAGCTATGTGACTGTAGGCAAATAACAGAAATCATTCAAACCTCTGTATCTCTTCTTCCTGTAAAGTGAAGATAGTGATATTTCCTTTCCTCTGACCCTTTTTTGTCTGCTTATAATTCAAGCCAAAAAGTTGTGCATAATGGCAAACTATCATTAAGGCTAGACTAAAGATATATAATTGAACTAGGATTATCAGAGGTGTGTTTTTAAACAACACAGCTTCTCATTGATATACTTAGCTTTCCAAAGGTGATTTAAAAAGCAGATCCACAACCAGATAATAGAGACTTATTCAAGATGTTTGTTCTTCATTTCAAGTGTGTTCTCTTGTAGGAAACTGATATCATCAGGGGATTTTTTGGTTGGGCTTTTTGGGGGTGTTTTTGGGTCCCTTACTATATACCATAAATGACTTGGACGCAGGACTAGAAGGGATACTAAGAAAGTTTGCAGATGACACAAAACTTAGAGGAGCTGTTGACTCCCTCAAAGGCAGGGAAGCCCTGCAGAGAGACCTCAACAAATCAGAGAACTGGGAAATCACCAACCATATGAAGTTCAGCAAGGGAAAGTGCTGGATTCTGCACCTGGGATGGGGCAACCCCAGATGTATGTACAGACTGGGAAATAAGATGCTGGAAAGCAGTGACGTGCAAAGGGACTAGGGGATCCTGGTTGATGGCAAGTTGAATCTGAGTCAGCAGTGCCCTGGCAGCCAGGAGGGCCAACCATGTCCTGGGGGGCATCAGGCAAAGCATCACCAGCTGGTTGAGACAGGGGATTGTCCCACTCTGCTCTGCGCTGAAGTGGTCTCACCTTGAATATTGTGTGCAGTTCTGGGCACCACAATACACGAAAGATGTTAAGCCATTAGAGAGTCTCCAAAGGGGGGCAATAAAGGTGGTGAAGGGCCTTGAGTGAAAACCGTATGAGAAGCAGCTGAGATCACTTGGTCTGTTCAGCCTGGAGAAGAGGAGACTGAGGGGAAACCTCATTGCAGTTACAACTTCCTTGTGAGGGGAAGAGAAGGGGCAGGCACTGATCTCTTCTCTGTGGTGATCAGTGACAGGACCCAAGGGAATGGCCTGAAGTTGTGTCAGGGGAGGTTTAGGCTGGATATTAGAAAGAGGTTCTTCACACAGGGGATGGTTGGTTGCTGGAACAGGCTCCCCAGGGCAGTGGTCACAACATCAAGCCTGTGAAAATTCAAGAAGTATTTGCATGATACTCTCAGGCACTTGGTGTGACTCTTGGGGATGGACCTGTGCAGGGCTAAGAGTTGGACTCAATAATCCTTGTGGGTCCCTTCCAACTCAGCATATTCTGTGATTCTGTAATATCACATCCAATTCTGCTTTTTCTGGGAATGTGTTAGTCATGTTGCTTACATAATATGCTACTGAAGGACTTAAATACTGTGATCATTATCAGAGACTATATAATTTTGAATAAAATATTTAAGTTCTTTTGTCTTGCTTTTCTTTCCCAAGACATTGTACTCAGTTTTGTAGGCTGTGACTACTCAGCCACAGGCCGTTTGGGGGAATGGAGTTAGCACATTATAGCCAATTTCCAGATGGACTGAACAATGGCAGCTGCTACATCTGGTTTTGGCCAGAAGCCTAGGGTGTGAATGCAACCCACTCAGTATTTTATGCACAGTCAATGAATATTGCTTATCTCCTGATTACAATATTCTGACTTGGACTGGTTATTAAAGTGAGTTACTGCTAACAAGCAACAGAATCAGACAACCCTCACAAACTCTTTCCTCTAATATTTGACTCCCTATTAAAAAAAATAAAATAAATCAATGTAGTTACAAACTGAAAACTAATTACAGAAGAATATGATATTGGTCTCAGAGGTTCTACTGTGACTGCAGAAACTATGGGAATCAGGGATCAGCTCTGAGCTTTGCAACAGCCGATGCACTTCTATAATTAAGTGAATTTACCAGTAATGGCAGGAGAAAAATAGTGTTAAATCAATAAGAGACATTTCATTTATTCAGGATACCATGGGATAAGGCTCCTCTATGGTACAGAGATTTCTCTGTCTTCCATAGATAACATAGCTCTTTACAGCTCCCCTGTAGCAAGCAGAAATGGAAAATAAATCAAAATGGAAAATGGATCAAAATGCCACATAGTTAACTAATAATTATAAATATACTAAATTATTAAAGATTAATAAGTTGAATTATACTTAAATATTATTAAAATACCAAAAAGATTACATCTTCTAAATTTTTAGAGCAAGTAATGTCCAAGAATTAAAATGAATAGACTTGGTTCTACCAACACTCACTATTGGGAATAATGAAGGAAGATCAAAGTTAAAGCTACTCAAATCACTAGATCTTTGTCATCATATGGGAAAGTAAAAATGCTGATATGTTTTTTCCTCCTTTCTCATTGTAGTATGGGACTGTTTCATGCGGAAGAACGTGCAGGAGAGGAGAGAAAGAAAAATGATTAGAACCTCCACAAAATCAACAAAGCAGGAGCTGGAGATTTGATTGGGAAATGAGAATTATTGTTAGTAAATACTAGACACTGAACTAGAGTTCTATGTCCTTAACAGTCCTAGTAACAACTTGTACCTGAAGTTTCAACAGAATTTACCTTTGAACAGTAAGTGTTAGAGCTTCTATCCTCTCTCAAAACAAGCACTGGGAACACACATGCACATGGGGATACTTGAAATTAGAGTTAATTATGGGTTTACACTGAGGGAAGTATTGGAAAATTGCTTCTGAATATGTTTTCAGTTACATGTTACATTTTTCTTAAATTATGAAACTTCCTTCAGTTTCCGACCAGACTATCATTTTGTTGAACTAGTACTCTATCAAGAAGCCTAGTTCAATGAATACAGTCAATTGCTGGAGTATATGCAGAGGGTACAGACATTCTGTTGGAATTAATAGGAGATTTTGCCAAAGAGAAATTACTGTGCCATTTTGTCTGTCTGTGTTTACGAAGAGTTGGATAAATTACTTTTTAGTGTTCAAAAGAACCAATTATTGGACAGAATACTCATTATTGCTTTTAAAAATTCATTTGACAGCCCTTGATTTGACCACTCAAAACAAGCTTTGAGCATTTACAGCCTAATATCATCTCAAATGGAACTTCTTTTGGGGAAGTACAGTACTAATGACAAAAATATTTGGATGATTTGTAAGAACATCCCTGATATCTGCTTCAAGTGTGTAGGGAGACAGAGGCCATTGTTAAGAAATACTCAGAGTTCATTAAAATGAATGTTTCTGTGCAAACTGGTATTGTTTTACACTGTAGTCTGCATTTAAATGTTCTTAAACTCCGTTTAACTACACTGTTCAAATCAGAAACAGTTTAACATATGGGTGTAAACTATTCTGTTGCACACAAGCCATTTTGTCAGTATTGATGATAGGTATGTCAGTGATAAAAGATAGACTGGGGAAAATGTGGGCCCCCTCTGGAAGGAAATGGGAGACCTGTTTATCTAGAACATGGAGAAGGAAAATGTAGTCAAAGACTTTTTTTGCCTCAGCCTCCACTGGCAAGTCACAAAAACCAAAGGCAGGAACTGGGAGGATAAATAACTGGACATTGTAGGAGATCAGGTCCAAGACCATCTAAGGAACCTGAAGGTGCACAAGTCCATGGGACTGGCAGATGAAGGGGATAAGCCACTATCCATCATATATGAGAAATTATGTCAGTCCAGCAAATTTCCCACTGACGACTTTCATTATTCATGACTTTAATTTAGAAACTAGCTAAAACTGTACTTAAGTCCTGAGTTTCAGATAATGTTAGATTAAAATGAAGACACAGCATATTGTCATTATAAATTCAGAAGGTCCTTTCTAAAAGATTCCAATGTTCATATAGTAATTTGATAGGGCAAATGAGCTAAATTTTAAGGAGTACAGACTCAAATTTTTTAGTGTATTTACTAAATGTTAAGAATATGAAGAATCTTTGTAGATGCAGTATCTATTTCGTAATTATGCGCTATAACTTTTTCTTCTAGTTAATATTAATGTCTAGCACTGAATAGCATTGATAGTAGATTATATGATTTGTTGATTCCATCTAATATAGTTTACACTAATAAATTATAAATCCAGATAAGTTGAAATAAGGCTGTGATATTTTGAAATTAATAAACATCTATAAACACAACATGTAAACTATGATTCTATTTAGTGTTTTATTAGTGTCACAGTGCCAGTGTAATTGTGGTTTTCCATAAAATATATATTCGATCACAAAATCCTGATCTCTTAACTTCTGAAAACGGATCTAGCCTTTTACTATATACTATCCATATTAAGCAACCACACATTAAAACATAAAAATTTCAGTAGCATAAAGTGCCCAAATATTTTAAGCTGTGTGCTCTATTTTATGTGTGCCACATGCTGGAAGCTGCAAACATCAATATGTCATTGAAGGACTATATAATGGAACATGAATATAACTTGTATCTTATGTCAAAAATCTCATTACTACCAGACAGAAGTCAGTTTGAGACTGCTTCAGCTCTATTTATTTTAACTGAAACTATAGCATAGCTAACATTATAGCAGCTACCCCCTGGTGGTTAATGTTTATAATTTACAGGTGTTATGTTTGAAAGCAATCTGTGACAAGACTATTGACTGTTGTTTTATAAGATAAGCAAGCTGTACATAGGAATCGCGGTTATTTGTTTCAGTCTATTGAAACAAGGTATCATGAACTGTGCTCTGCCTTGGATATAGTGCTAGTTATTTATTCAGCAATGACTTTGATTGTTTGGTTTGGGTGAGTTGTTCCTTTTTGCCTGTGTATCTGTAAACCAGTTTAATTGACAGACTCACACTTCACTAGCTCTATAAAGTAGACTGTATAATAGTTTGGCCTTCCTACTGCAGAGAAAAAAATTGAAAAAAGTATTCTGCTCAAGTATACTTTGCCCTAGAGGAAAATTTGCAAATATATTTAATGACTCTGTTTATCGCTTTTCCTAATGCACATGGAAAACAACGTGATTTCTCTTCCAAAGTTCTTTTCCTTTTTTTTTCCTCTGCAAGTGAAAAAATTGTTCTTAAGTGAGAAATAGAAGCACTACCGAAGCTAAGAAGGTAAAAATGAATGAAAGAATGAGATCCTGAATACAGTAGTGAAGATTAATGCTAAAAGGTGGTTAAAATTTACTCCTTTTGAGCCAGGCAGTAATAAAGTAGCCAGTCACTGTTTAGAAAATGCAGTTGCATTATTACATGAAGTTATTACAAAGCAATATATATTAGAAAGCAGTTAATTCATGCATATTCAAATTTTCTCATAATCAAGTGATTGCTTACATTTGAAATGCACTTTCTTATTAAATGTGATGCTGAAAATTACAAACACAGTAAAAGTTATAATATTAAAAAATCAGTATTGAAAACTGCATAAAAAAATCTTATTTTATCTGATTTCTTCTTTCATTGAAAAGAATAGTACCACAGTACTCTTTACATGCTAATTATATTCAGCATTTGCTCAACTGTATTGTGTCATTGGAGAAAAAAAAACCCTGCTTTGAGCACCTGAACAGAAACTAAGTGAAAACCAGAGATATCCTTATAAAGACAGGCTTCTTATAAATTCCATCAGCACAGAACGATCTTAACCGCATTAAGCTGGGTCCTCAGTTCACATATACTGCCACAAACTGTTCAGTGGCAACAGAGATTGCCACTGGTATAAAAAAAAATGGAAGAAAAAGGGAATTGTACACCGATCATAGGGCAAGAAAACAAAAGGCAGCTTAGTCTACAGATCACAGGGAAATAACTGTTGTTTAAAGCAACAGCTGAAGATGGGAAAAAAGAACATACAGCTGCAGTAGAGAAAAATAAAATCTAAAACCAGCACTAGATGAAATCAGACTGGACAACAAGAAGGATGAATAGTCAGCTGCCAAAAACATACAATAAAATTGTGCAGAACCAGATTAATGCTAAAGTCATTGGCAATCCAAAATATTAGATAATTCTACAGTAAACATAACTGATGATTACTAGAGATAGAATATCTGAATGGGAATATTTAATTTGTTTGCAAATACGTTTACTGTATTTGCCCAGGATAATCCTTGAAGTTCTGCTTACATAAAATTAAATCTAAATATTCGGTTGCCATAACAACATTATATATTAGTTCTCTAGCTTTATTTTTGATCATTCTACTACAGGATTCTTTGTTAGGATTTTTTTGACTTAACTCTTCAACATTTCTTGGTATTATGTAAATGAACACTCCACATTTATTTAATCTTCACAATATTTTATCATTTCCTTTCCTTAAAGGAGTAAGAGAGGCTTAAAGAATCTCATTCTTAAATAACCAAAACAGAAAAAAATATTGTGCTTTCATCAGTAGAATCACAGAAAGCTTTAGAAAATAAAATTAGACAGTTTTCTTTAGTCCTTTTATGTTTTTACTGGCAGTATTAGATGACAATATCACAACCCTGCTAAAAACATCTCTGAATTATCCTACCTACTTAAGAGCCATACTCCAAAATACATCTCTTCAGTATAGTATTGCCCATCTCATTTTTCAAATAACCACACTTTCAGGGAGTGCTGTGTTCTGAAGGCTGTGTTTCAGTTCCTGCATGGTGAAACCAAAATTGTATTTAAAAAATTTAAAGCTAAACAAAACTCCCTGACAATCTAGATATTTTTTTTCAAATGGAGAGAATATCACTTTTAATGTGTCTGTTCCCAGGAGAAAACCCAGAAGGAGTCAAATGCGACAACTGTGAATTTCTCTCTGTGCCTCCTGTCTAATGAAAGCTGGATTAGGACTTCACAACTGATCCAAGGAAGAGTGAAATGTTCTACATCAGTGGGATTAAATTTGTGTTAGCATGGACATGGCAATGGGAAATGGGACTGCATACAAAAGCTGGGGTTAAAGCTCTTCAGTTGCTAATGGTAGCAACAGGTATATTAGCAGCCCACAGACTATTCATTAATGTATTAGTATATGGTTAATTGTAAAACAGTTCAGTCAGAAGAGGTCTTAACTTTCTACTGATGCCTCAAGTGTCTATCTACTGAAGGATCAGTAAATAAGGTAAATTGTTTCAACAGGTATATGTTTACATTCAAAGAGTATATTCTGTGTCTTCGCACAGTCTAGTTAATGTTTTCTCCCACTCTCTTGTCATCCTTAACAGCGTTTTCAACTCATCTTAATACATTATTTATAAGGACTGTAAGAAGTTGCAAGGCTTAAGATAAGATTGTGGTATTACTAAGGAAAAGAGGAAAAAAAGCACATAGAAAATATTTCTGTCAATGGTGTACTGTGTCACATTCATTAGCCATTGTAGTGCAAAATGGAATCATCATGAACCTATAAAATCCAGTAAAAACTTCACATCAGTTTTGTGGGTGAAGAGCTTGGCTAATTCTATTATTATGCTGTGTGAAACTCTATAAACGCAAATCAAAATAATTTTTGAGAATGCCTTCAAGTATCAACAACAGAAAACTAACTCATCTACTGTCTAAGGAAAGAGTTTTGTGGGTGAGATAGGGTAAAAGGGGAGGCGCAAGTGAATTTGCTAGAGTGGCCAAGTGGAAGATGGAAAGACTCAATGTACAATGTCATCAGTAACTAGGGAAGGGAGGGAAGTGGCAATTGAACTCAGTTCAGGAGCTGAGGAGAGAGAAAAGAGCTATTTTGCTCCTATCTTCATCATTGGCACAAATCCCACAAAATTTGAAGATGGTGACAAAAGAATTAGTGTATTTAGTTGATATGATACTGAAATGATACTGCCTCTAAAAGACAGGAAGCTGAACAAAACCATTTCTGGGAAGATAAGTTGAATAATGCCTCTGAAGAGTGAGTACAAATGTGGGAAATACAATCATGTCACTGTTTCAATTGTGTAAAGCTTTCTACTTGTTTCATCTAGAAGAACTAGAAAGAAACCCTGCACCAGAAAATTTCTACATGCTGAATAATACAGTAGAAAAAGATCCTCTACTCTATAGTGTTCTATAGCAATAGAAAATAATTATTTGCTGCCTTATGAGAAAAGGGAATTCAGCACAGTACAGAACAACAAAAGCTATTATTCACACATTTTAACAAAATCATAACCTTCAAGCTAACCATTAAATCAGAAAAGGCAAAAAATGAGTAAATTACTTTTTCTTGGATCTTTGACTTCCAAGTTGTTATTTTGTGCAATTAAAACACCTAGAGAGGATTTTTTAGTAATCACTGGATTAAAGATGATCTGAGACTGGAAACTAAACTGTATTGCATCATTTCTATGTGCCCTGCTTTCTAGGATGCAATCTGTGGACTTGCATTTTTGATTTCACAATAAAGTGCTCAGAGGAGTGATCACCAGGCTCATTTATTAGTCTTGTCTGATGAAATTTGGGAATGGAATCCCCAAGCTGAGAAAAAGATAGAACCCAGATCCCCTATTTCTTAGTCAAATGTCTCAAGAGTTTTATCAGAGCTTGATGGTTTCACCTCTCATTTCTATTTCATATTCAAAGATTAAATCCTATCCCTCTTTTTTAAACATAATTATGGATGCTAACCCTTGCGAGAGTATCCCAGGAGCATTTCACACCTAACAACATTAGCTCAGATATCTACAAGCATGAAGAGGACATGAGTTCAGTGGCATCCCTCTTGTTAATGTTTACAGTTGACTACCTTCATTAATCCCTCTGCTCAGTACAGTAGTTCTAATAGATTAACCTTATCATAGAATCATAGAATGGTTTAGGTTGGAAGGGACCTTAAAGATCACCTCGTTCCAACCCCCTGCCACAGGCAGGGACACCTTCCACTAGACCAGGTTGCTCAGACCTCCATCCACGCTGGCCTTGAACACTTCCAGGGATGGGGCACCCACAACTTCTCTGGTCAACCTGTTCCAGTGCCTCACCCCCCTCACAGTAAAGAATTTTTTTTGTAATATCTAGTCTAAACCTGCTCTCAGTTTGAATCCATTCCTGCTTATCCTGCTCTTGTAAAAAATTCCTCTCTGTCTTTCTTGTTTTTCTGTCTGACTTTTCTTGTCTTTCTCAGGCACTGAAAGGCTACAATTATATCACCCTGAAGCCTTCTCTTTTCCAGCCTGAACAAAACCAATTCTCTCAGCCCTTCCTCATAGGAGAGGTGCTCCAGCCTTCTAACCATCTTGGTGGCTCTCCTCAGGACTCACTCCAACAGCTCAATGTCCTTCCTTTCCTGGGGACCCCAGAGATGGATGCAGTGATCCAGGTGGGGTCTCACAAGAGCAGAGTAGAGGGTCAGCATCACCTGATAGCCACACTGCTTTTGGTGCATCGCAGGACACAATTGGCTTTCTGGGCTTCCAATGTGCATTGCCAGCTCATGTCCAGCCTCTCGTCCGCCAATACCTTAAGTCCTTCTTGGCAGGGCTATTCTTGAGCTGTTCATCCCCCAGCCTGTATTAATACTGGGGGTTGCCTTGACCCAGGTGCAGCACCTTGCACTTGGTCTTTCTAAACCTTGAGAGATGCCCATGACCCACTTTTTAAGCTTGTCCCAGTCCTTCTGAATAGCATCCCATCCTTCAGGTGTGTCAACTACACCACTCAGCTTGGTGTCATCTGCAAATTTGCTAAGGGTGCACTCAATCCCTTCATCTATGTCATTAATGAAGATATTAATAACACTGGTGCTCATAAGGGCCCCTGAGGGACAGCACTCGTCACTGATGTCCATTGTGACTCTGACCCATTGACCACTACCCTCTGGTGACCTTCTCAGTCTGCACTGGGGAGTGATGAGCCTATGTATCATACATTTCATATGTCAAAAAAATTCCATTGATCCTGACATTTCAGATTTTCAATGTTTTTTTGAATCTGAAACTTCTAATTCAAAATGTTCAAAGAATTGCTTTAGTTCTTGAATGACTGTGTTGATCGTTACTGTTTTGACCTTGAAGTCTAACCGGTTTTTCGATTTCTTGATTTCTTAAATTTATCATAATTCACCATGCTTCTCCAAGTTCAACGTGGTTACTAAACTCTGACACATCAAATTTGAACTGCAATTGCAATTTTACTTTTATTTTTTTTCTAATGAGGAGGTCCTAACTAGTGGTTGGAATACTCAGACAGGACATGTGAAAAGACCTGCTTTCTTTCTAATAGGGTTTAAACTCATGCTTCTTCCATTCTCTGCTTCATTCACTCCTGTCAAACATACTAACCAACTAGGCCATAGACCATTCAAGGAATATCATGCATGGGAACAAGTGACACATTTATCTCTTCTGTGCTGTGATAACAAACTAAATACTTTGAAATTCACTAGACCAAGACAAAAACGAAAATATGATGACAACTGCAGCACAATATTTTGGTCACATTCCAGGAAGCTCTGGATCCTGTCCTAATCAGGTCTCACAAAAAATACAGGAAAAGATACCAAATGAAAGACCAAAAGCAGTCCTTCATCACTGTCTAATGGTATTGTTGAGTGTCAAGGAAAATACAGGACTGGGAAGCAACAAATATCTCAGCTATGTTTTGTACCTATGAGTCCATATTTCTGCCATCTGTGATCTCTGGCCATAATTTATTTATGTTCATTAAACATGAATAAAATTATTTGTACTCTCACCCTGATGGTCATCATTAGTCACGCTATATGTGCCAAAGAACTTTCCAGGTGAGAACTGCTCTGTTGTGCACTCCTCTGATCACATAACACAGAAGTGACCACTTCACATTCACAAAAATTAAGCAGTCTTCTCATATTCATGTTCATGCTCCTTTGTGTTAAAAACTGCAAGATTTGAAATCAGTTTTCCTCTGAAGAAGATCCCCCATCCTCTCATACAATCCTCTTTTCATTACAGAAGAAATATTTCAAAAAAAAGTTGTTCATGTACCTGAACAGATAACCTCAAAACAGCTCCTTCACTGATTCCTTACTACTTTTCTTCCAGGGCCTTCTCTGGCCATGACTTCCCAAAGACGCTCTGTGTGAAAAGCAAAAATTTTTGGCAGCAAGGAACTTTTTAACAGCACATCCTTAATTTCTCCTAACCTCATTTGGCAACTGTAATGAAGGAAGGTGATGATCATGTTGGAATAGTTTTTCTATCCCTAAGACACTACATATTTTAATACACCCTTACTACTGATCTTCCATAAAGCTGCTTATTTGCACCCATTTTATCTTATATCCCTGCTACTCTGCAATAGTTCTTACTGATCATTATGAATCTATATTTATAAAGGGTACTTTTAACTAGAACTGTACAGGTAACTCTGTACTACCTTTTCATACTTTTGAAGTTTTAATTTTGCAAAATTTAAGCACACGAAGCTCAATATTTGTTTGTTTTGTTTTCCCTTTTTTTTTCCCTAACAGTTTTGTATCAGCAGAAGAGCCTGTTTAACATTAGAAAAACATGATTTCCACATGCAATAATTGTGTGGGTCAGTCACTTGACACAACTTATTTAACAAGTCGTTACTGGATCCTGACTCTGAACAACAATCCATTCCTTGTATTTGCCTCATGATCTCAGTTAAGGATTATTAGCCATCTTTTCCCCAAAGCATTCACTTGGAGTACTCATGGGCCGCTGTATTGATATTCTGTCGTCATGAAAGGCAGAGACAAGCAATTATCCACTTCCAAAAATGTCATGATACTCAGGTGGATTTGAAACCACAACCTGATTTGCCCATTATACGTGAGGTCTACGTGCTGTGAGTTCCACGCTTTAGAAAACAATGCTTTGGGTTTGTTGTTCAAATTGTTTTTATTTTTTTATTGCTTGCACCAAAAGTCTTGTGCACTTTCTCAGTATACTTCCCTAATCTATAGGGTACTGTGCTGCTTTAAATTTGTAACACATGCTCCTGTGCTACTTACTTATCTAGTTCCAGTGCCCTCTGAGAGATTCAGAATGTGTTTGACTATTTAAAACATTAGCAATACTTCAGTATTGCTTAGGGAAGGTTTTATCTTAAACGCACAAATTGCTTATCAGCTAGCATCAGTGTTAAAAACAAAACCAAAATACCCTCATTTCTCTCAAATAAAAGAAAAAAAGAATAAATGTAGCATTCAGAGGTTAACAGCAATTAAATTGAGCTTTGTTTAGATGAATGTTTCCTGATTGCAGCAAAGAGTTGATAGCAACATTTGGAATTTTATGAAGGGTAGAAAGTCACTTTGTTTTCTGTTATGGAAAGTACACACATGTAGACAATTTATAAGGCATTCATTTTGAGAGGGACCAATGGTGTTTCAAGGCTGCCTAAAATTTGAGAGAAGTCATATTTTTGTAAAAGGAGTGGATTTTAAGCATTTTTTTTAACCCCACTATTGAAAAAAAGAGGCAGCTATAAGTGAGAGGATAATGAGTGAATAACGGCAAGAATGGATGACACCTGGGATTATCAGCTTTGATATCTATTCAGACACCATACAGTTATAGAGCCCTCAAGCGTACCTTTGGATGTTTGGTCACTTGGAGTTGAAGGCAAAGCAATGAGGGTTGTTTTGGCTGTCAGCTTTAAATAGCAACCAACTCCCTTTCCCCTTGCTGTTTAGCATGTGCTTCACAAGCAAGGAAGATCACACTCTGCTATATAATGTTAGGCTGTAGTGATGGGCATAATGACCTTTATAGCGTGTCACGTCCTGCAGAAAGTTAGCTGTGGTGATCTATTAGATTATATTTTACTCTCTGACTGTGCCATTCTCTACAGGAGTCCTTTTTTCACAATTGCTTAGATTGCCTGAGAAAATGTGTTCCCATTAACAAGCAGTCTTTTCATTTTTTATTTTAATTATTGTCAATACATTGGAATTTATACCTCATGCTGCTCTGGAGGTTTCTGGAAATGTCAATTATTTTGCTGCTTGTATAACTATTGGCATTTCTAATGTATTGTAATATTAATATAATACATTAGAATAAAAATATGTAACAAAAATGTAATCTATTGTAATGTAATTCAATACAGTCCCGTATTGCACACTGGACTATTATATGCACCATTATTACATAGAAGCACATGCTTTTGCCCATAAATTTTGCCACTAGCTTTATGTGGCAAAGTATATTTTCTAGGGACTCTGCTTTTCCAGGAAAGCTTTAGAGCATTGCATTAAACACAGACATGCCAATGTATTAGGAAAAGTTATTTCAAAATATTCAAATCCCATTTGGAGTGTTTGATGCAGAAAGTTATAGATTTCATATTACAAGGGATAGTCTATACTTATCTTACATGTTAATACATATCTTTTGACATTTTCAGATCTTCCCAACCTGAGGAAAGCCCATAACCCAGCTTAAAATACCCACTGTAATAGACAAATTTTGGACAGGGGTAAACAATCTATTTACGTATTTCGGAGATTCAGTATGAACACAAATTAAAGGAAACATAGTGTTCATATCCTTTAAAGTATGAGAGAATTGTGGGGTTTCCTAGCGCATAAAGTATCTTCAGAGATCCTTTGCTGTCAGCAGCTTTTCCTAGTTGGTGTCAGGGCATAGCCCTGAGCAACATGACAGGTCACTAGCAACTGAGCAACATGACAGGTCACCACTGCTTGGAGCAGGAAGTGGATGAGGAGACCTCTGTCCCTAGTGCCACAGCAGAAAAGATTCCCGGCAGTTTTTCTAGGACATTTGCTTGGTGCTTTAAAAATCTATAAAACCTCAGTGTAAACAGTGAGGAGAAAGAGGTATTTTAGCTGTACAGAATGCATTTCCTTTTAATATACCAGTAAAATCACTGCAATTCTTAAAAAAAGCTAGAAGAAAGGGTCACTCCTGCTAATAGCACCACTCCCCCTAATAGCCCTACTCCCTAAAGAGAGGCTCTGTGCATTTCGCATCCTTCTGGCCCCCTCATGGCAAGATACCTCTTCTAAACTGGAACTTTTCCTTCTGCTCCTCAGCTACCATGCCCCATCATCCTAATTGCACTTCTATTTCTTTTTGCTCTTTTCAGAAAATAAAAATTTCTGGTCTAATTCATTTTAGAAAAGTAATTCCCCACCCCGCTGTTATATATATATTAGTGTATAATAACATAATAAATAGGTACCATTGAGTTAAATATGGGAGGTCCAGCTTTGTTGTAGCTCAACATATTTCACTGAACTTGCTCTCCTACTTCCCACGTTTTCACCAGGTCAAACATTCTGTCTGCAGAGCCTATCGATAACTATTTCAACAAGACATTCTTTTTCAGCTACGAAAAATCTCTCCTATGATGTGTCCCTATGAAAAGTTTGTTTTTCAAGTAGATGATATTTTTCTTTCTCCCCTTCTAAATTTTTCTTTTTGTCAGGCATTTGATTTCCTTACAACAAACTGATACTATCTTAGAGGAAAGAAAATAGGCACATTTCATAGGACTCACTTCTTTATTCTCTGTGAGATAACTAACTGGAGCAATCACGACAATATTTCTTCTAGTTTCTTTAAAGCTTGCTGGGATGCATTTCATCCAAACCTATGTCATTATGTCAATTTATTCAACTTTTCTTTTGCATTTCTGCTTCAAATGCTACTTTTTTTTCTTTTAGATTATATACAACTAAATTGAGAAATAGCCTTAATCAGGGCATTTCCCAAGGAAAGGAATTAAACTTAATGATACTTATCAGCAAGAACTCTAGCTTAATTGGAAAGGTAATTTGCTTAACTGGGATGCCTGTAGGTTATTTACTGCAATCAGATAAGGACATCTGATCCTTATTTTCCCAAGAAGGTTATCAAAAGTGGTAGTTCTAGAAAGATTTTAGAATTATATCTATGGAATATTTCAGGTGTGATATTCATTCAAGTTGTTCACCTTTTAGCAGCTGCATTGTATCTATATTCACCATATAGACTATACCACACATATCCTCCTTTGAGGCACAGGGGCCAAGGGAGTGACATCCTAAGTGTTCCCTATCCCTTAGGGCAGGATAAAGGACATAGTAGCTCATGTTTTGAATGAGCTGGGAACTCATTCATGAAAGTCACGTGATCACTTTATCTGCCTGACAGCAAGATCACATAACCAGTGTTGGACTCGTGAAACAGTCAAATAATGGCTAATAACAACTACAGAGTAGCTAATGTCAGCAAACAAATTGTTCTTGCAAGGTCCTTGAGGATGCACATGCGCAACAAGAACTTGAGCAATGTTATAGTGAGCCACAGTAATTTTATAGCTGCAAATGCTCTCTCTAAACTATTTAGGAGGCTACAATCTCTGGGATGGTTATAGTAAAAGAATGTTTAGGAGAGTGTTTCAATATGCTATTTTATTTCACTGTATTTTAGCTCACTTAGTCAAATATAACAAAAGTTGAACTGCTGACAGAAGACACGATATAATTTTCATCTCCCTAATGAGACAATAGTTTTGAGATGGGAAGGGCAATAGAAAGCTTCTTCAGACTCAAAATAGCATTTTTCTAATTATACTCCATCACAGTGTTATGCAGATGAAAGTATTCAGCCTCTCAGTACTAGACATAATGGAACCAATCATGCAAAGCATCACTTTCAAGATAGAGGTTGTTATAATTAGGACTAAAACGGACAAAAGCCATCTTTTTTTTTTTTTTTTTTTCATTATTAACAATTTTACTGCTAGTTGTGTGCACCATAGCTTTAAAAGTTATAGCTAATGGACAATCCATTTTTGACTGTTCTCATCCCGAAATTCACTGTTACTCTTTTCACTCAGTTGAATGTCTTGCTTTGCTTGTAGATCAGGAGTTTACTCCATCTAAGTCTGCTACTCAGGGTTCTTGGGAATGGAAAAAATGAAGAATGGCTGCTTCCATTAGTACAAATCTCTTATCCAGGCATTCAAAAACCAGAAAGAATGACAGTGAACATGAAAACCATGCTTTCTAACAAGCAGAGCTAATGTCTGTCACCCTAATTTCAAAGATCTTAGAAAGCAGTTACTCTTTCTTTTGCTTTTCATTCTCCAACGGACATTTCTGCTTCATTGTACAGGACCATTTGCAGAACTCGTATGAAATTTTAATGAAAAGAAAGTAATAAAACCTTGATATTTCCATAAAGCTACATCTCTTTCTCTTCTTTTTTGGCAGCTACTGATGTAGAAAGGAAGCTTTGTAAATTCATTGATAGTTAACCTGGATTCACAACAATCTGCATGATCACTACAGTTTCTTGAATAGGGGACAGATAATACTAACTTATAAGAGTGCTCTGATAGTCATTTTGCAGCTGCTAAGGTTGCTTTCCACTCAGCAATCTCATCCCAATAATAGAGCACAGAGTTCATGTGTTCATTGCAGGAACTCACAAATAGACATGAAACAGAGAAAGAGGATGCATAAATGTACAGTGAACCTTGAAGAAGCATTTTATACCGAATCACAGAGATATTCTTTCTGATCTTACTGCTGCTGACATTGATTTAACATTCTCCACCTGACTCATTTACCCAAATAAAACAAAGTATTTCTGTTTAACAGTTCCATTTTACTGATATATTTTGACTTAGATTTCTAGGACAGTTGAATATGAACAACTTGGACTTATTTTTGCATGCTTTTAGAGATTGATCAAGCTTTTGAAATTACTGTATATAGCAAGGGACATATTGAGCTCCTTCTAGCATCCTCCAGAGACACTGTACTATGTGCAGCAATACTGTACAGCTTCTACAAAATACTCCTAGACATCAATCTTTTGACAGATATTTATAAAAAAACAAAGCTTGTCAAGGCAGCATACAGTCTATTCCCTGACCAAGATCCATTAGTGTGTATTACACTGGTGATGATGACAAAGGCTATAAAGCACTGGCAGCTTTTTTCCAGGAGTTTAGGGTTGCTGACACTATGGGAGCTCACTTGAATTCCATGTTTCTACATCAGACCTCTGCTCATGCTCTTTACAAAGCAGCCAATGACCATGGAGCAAAGATGTAAGTAAGATCATATCTGATCTTACTGTCAGATATATGTTTCTTGTCAAAAACATGAGCAGTCTCTAAAATCTACAGTAAACAATATGGATATACAGTCAGTGGTATAGCCATTTCATATGGATGTACCAGAGAGTTCTTGAGCACAAAGCTAACAATAAGCTTGTCTCTCCTTTGAACTCTCTCTAGGAGCCATTTGAACCACATACACATGGTGAGACAGAGAATTGGATATTTTTTTTCTGGTAGCAACATGCTATTCACAGTAATTTTATTTAGGATTTTTTCAGGTTGTCCCTCTTCCCTCATAAGATCATGTGAACATTAAATATACTATTCATTAAACTACAGAATCCTAATGCTCAAGAACAGTTTGCTGTTGTATTGAGTATGTTTCCAAAGTGCTTACAATTCAAAACAAAATTTTTTTGGTTAGTTTCAGAGTAAATATACGGAGTGAAATCCTCCTGTGCTGAATATTAAAGAATATTTTTTTTTGTTTAATTTTGATCAAAGATTGACTGCAAGACAATAATGTCAGGCAAAAAGAAAGAGATGTAATTTGGGGAAAGGATGTTTCATCTCATTACACAAAAAGAAAACTGTGTTGGTAAAGGGGCATATTTAAATTCATTATTCGGAAAAGACAGATCTAGCACGAATAGCAGGTATGGTGCTATCACAGTACATAATGGGCAGTAGTTGGATCATATGACCACAGGGATATCCCTGTAAAAAAAATATCCCTTCTCTTAGGCAGAGCTTGAGATTCAGTTCTATCAACAGTCAAAAGCAACAGAGAAGTAGTTGGATGATGGAAGAGATCTTTACCTTCAAGCTGTCTCCTTTGTGCTGGCATTAGCTGTGGTATAGGGTTAGAGCGAGAACGCAGCCTTGTTTCACACCGTTTTTTATTAGAAAGGGCTCAGAAAGTGCATTGCCATATCTGACTTGGCCATGCTGATCCTCATGGAGTGAGATGATCATTTTAAGGAATTTAGGGGGACAACCTAAACGTTCCAAAATCTGCCACAGACCTTTTCTGCTCACAGTATCGAAAGCCTTGGTGAGGTCGATGAAGGTGACATAGAGACCTTTGTTCTGTTCCCTACACTTCCCTTGCAGTTGTCTGAGGACAAATACCATGTCTGTGGTGCAAGCAGCAGTCACTAGCATTGAGGCCATGTTGCTGAGAACTCAGCTGCGCTGGGCAGGACACGTCTCAAGGATGAAGGATCACTGCCTCCTTAAGATCTTGCTTTACAGTGAACTTGCCTCCGGCTGCCGCAAGAGAGGAGCCTTGAAGAAAAGATACAAGGACTCCCTGAAACAACATCTCGGCCTCGGCCACATTGATCTTCATAACTGGTCTACTCTGGCCGCAAACCGGGAGGCCTGGAGACACACCATCTATAACGCTGCCGTTTCCTTTGAGAATGCACGCAGGATCACTCTTGAGGAGAAAAGACAACGCAGAAAGACTCATATCCTGCTGAATACACCACCCAAGGAGTCTTTCTGCTGTGCCTTTTGCAATCGGACATGTCTATCTCGTATTGGCCTCATAAGTCACCAGCGTGCCTGTAACAAATGTGGATAGTGCCTTCCTAAATCTTCGTTCGCGAAGCCTAGCCATGAAGCTGTGGTATAATTTTTTGGTGATAGAGATCAGAGAACTGATCTCATCAAAAACATGCAGATTGAAGAGAACAGAAGGAAACTGCCATGTTTGATAAGAACTTTTAGTCATAGAGAATTTTAGTTATTCCAGATATCAAAAGTACTGCAGATGAGAAGACATGACCAAGTTCAATAACACTGAGCTGTATGGACTAGCTTGTGTTGATCTATCTGGGGCTGGTTCAGTATTAGCATTATATCTCTTTGCATGTGCAAGGAGAATTTTCAGGCAATATGAAAAATATGGTTTGGGGTTTTGTTTTGTTTTGTTTTTAAAAAAAAAACCAAATATGGTTTCAAATATCTACAATATATAATTATCATTCTAGAAATAATTTTTAGTATTAAAAACTTATATCAGTGTAGAAATCTGTCAAGCTCAGGATTCCATTGTGCTGGTTTTATTTTCCATTGAAAATAATTTGTTAATTTCCAAATGAAAATAGTCTCTGTGGAGTTGAAACAAACTAACAAACTTAGCAGATGGTTATCTCATTGCTCAAATCGCATGCAAAATTAATTCTACATTTGCTACATTGGTTGTCCATATGACAAAACCAACACTCAGTGATGGAATCATTAAGGTTGGAAAAGACCTCTAAGACCTATCTAGTCCAACCATTAACCTAACAGTGTCAGGCCAAACACTAAGCCAAGTTCTTATTACAGAAATAGCTGTAACATATCAGTTACAGTTTATGCTTTTGGGTAGCAATTACAATTAATAATTCCATTTCATGGATATTTCCAAGTCTTTAGGACTTAGTCGAATAGTCAACAGTCAAATATTGCCTGCTGCAAGGCAATATTTAAGCATGCATTTGGAGATTTAAAATCAAGCTCTTTAACACAGGAAGTAGATTGGTCCAAAGCTCAGTCCTCCTGAATATTCACACAAAATTGTCCATATGCCATAACACTTAACTCCAAATAAGATACGTGTTTAAAGGAAGAAGCTTGGCTCTGCACTCTGATGGTTTGGACACAGGCTGAGTGAAAAACTCAGAATATATATGGTCAATTGTGTAATGCCAGATGAAGATACAAATATTATTTCTTGATCCAAGAAGTGATCTATTTGTTCCTGAAAGCATAAGGTTATGAAGATGGATGAAATTGTCTTCATTGTCATTTTTTCAACACAATATTCCACCTGGATTATCTGACACTCACAATTCAACAGCATTTTACATTTAAGAGAGTATATCAAGACCTCACCACTCTTTTCTCCAAAAAGATGAGTTCAAGTAGCTTTGTGGCTTTTCTTTATGTGAAAGAAAATCTTTTTCTATTATGATCTTAGACAGTTCATAGCCACTTAAATAAGATGTATTTCTACAGCATACTTTAAAATATTTTTCCGGATATAAAGATTGTATTTACAGTTGTCTTTGCACTTAAGTAATCTTGAATTTACACATAAATAAAAGCAGCCTCCAAGACTAAATTCTTCAGGCCATTAAATCTTTGCATATTTAAAGCACTAGGACACATAATCTTCCTGTGACCTCGATGCAGAACTACATCACTAGCTGTATTAACTAGTAAAAAGTAAAGACATCAAATTTAACTAGTAAAGATATAAAATTTATTTCCAAAATAGGAATATATTTCATTTTCAGTAAATAACTGCAGGATTTATCATTACAACTGAATAAATATCTTGCCATTGAAAAATAGTGTAAAAATGTGGTACCTCAGGACATTAAAAATTAATTCTAAATTTGTGCCAAATTTACAAATAAATTTGGCTGAAAAAAAAAACCCAATTCTTTCATCCAAGCAAATATTTCATTTGGAAATAAAGATTAAATTAATTAAAAAGAAAAACACCTAGAAAATTCCAAAAGCCAAACCCAAATGTTTAGATTCAATGTCATTTTAGTGCAACGTATTAATCTTAAGATGCTTGAATGAAAAATTCTTTAGTATTTTTAAAAACTCTTTTTACAGCTGGTTTAACAAGAAGCTATTTATTCTTCTTGTTTTGCTTGGGGTTTTTTTTTTGTTTTGTTTTGTTTTTATATATTGTATCTACAGCTAGGAGATGGAGCAGCTTTTTTATTAAATGAATGATGTCCAAATGTCCCAAATTGTTCTTCTCATTTAGCTTTATCGGAGATATTTTATTTTTTGCTCTTTAGTTTTGAGCAAGCCAAAATAAAAAGGAAAACAATAACTGTGATGCTCTCAATGTGATTTTTGTCCATCATAAAGTATGGATAATGGTTTGGTTTTTATAGCCTATTTTAACAATTGAGTTACAAAATTTCAGGAATGTTGACTGCACATAATTATATTCATGTAGTACTATAGGGAAAATATTAAAGATATCTCCCAGATAAATAAAGTTTAGCTCTGGTAATTGCAATATCTCCCACTTTTAACATAGTTCTTGGTGCTTACTGAAAGTCATGTCTTTCACATAGGGATTGCTCAGTGGCTCATAATCAATTTACAGCACTGTGTTCTGAAGTAAACAAACCCTCAATTTCAGTTTTCCTTAATTCACCAGAATGTAATTTGCAACAATTTAAGAGCTGTCACACTAGTATCTGAGGTGTGCTAGCAGTCAATGCAGGGTTCTATAAGCCGGAAAGCTGCTGCAAGGGGCAACTTTTCCCAGCTAAGTCATTCCCAGAACAAATCAGCCTTCAGATAGTAATTCAGTGCACACCAAGAAGAAAACCCTCACTTAAATCATCAGTGATGATCCAAGCACAAATTGAGATGCAATTATTAATTACTCATTAATATTTAATAATAATAATATCTTAATTATCACTGAGGCAAATCAAGTGTCATTGATTCTTACACCAAGTCTGTAAAATTAGTGTATTTTTTTCTTTTTGAGCTCTTTGAGCAATGTATACTCCTTTGCTTAAACCTAAAATTGTTCTGAAAACTGTATCCTTATCCAGCTCAAAAGTAACTCTTATAAAATGCATTATTGATTCATGAAAATGCTTTTCTTTTCTGTAACCACCACACTGTAAACTGTTATTCATTGATTTGTCTGTGAATCTGTGTGTATTATTAAGATGTGGTGATGTTATGCTCAGCTGGGCAGCTCAGAATGGCAGAAACTTTCCCTAGGGAAACTAAGTTAACATTAAAGGAGGAAACCCATAATAACTTTTCCTTAGACAGAATTCCTAACTAGATAAAAAAAGATGTTGCTATTACTAAAATCACAATGCAGAACTCATCTAAACTTTTCACCGAAAAAATCTCACCGAAAAAATCACATTCCAAAACTTAAACCACTATCTCAGTAGTGCTTTCTTTTATGTGGCTGTGTTTGCACCTATTTGCAATTTCTAATCTGCATGCCTTCAGTGATGGTACTCCGAAGTAGCACTTTGCCAATATTAACGATGATCAAGGTCAAACAATACTTTTCCTTTGCCCTTCTAAAGCAACATTTGGAAAGCTGTCACTTACATGTTTTATTAGTTACTTTACAGCTAGAGTGGCACACCCATTTCCATCTGATTGGTCCCTAAAATCCTGATAAGCATTATTAGTATGTTAAGATCTTTGCACTGTACAATTGTATTTTACTATCTTTGTGATCAAGAGGACAATGTAAGCAAAACATGTCCTTTCAATATATAAATGAATGAATCTCATAATTTTGTTCCTTTTATGAAACGGAAATATTCCAAGCCTAGAATTCCTACTGAACAAAATTTCAACTTGAAGTTGTTTCTCAGTGTAGTTCCCTTTTCAGCTGTCACTCTTGAAATCATATAGTAGTGCAAACTGTTTTTGCTGTCCTACTAAAAATAAACAACCACAGACCAAGAAAAACAAAATATATGATACTTATCCTTTCTACCCATTAAATAAATTGTCTCTGGTAATGGCACAAAATGAAAAATTAAATCCCTGTTCCCTCAGATTTTGGAAAACATCATATCACTTTTTTTGTTTACTGTCTTCTTTTGCAGAGTACTTTTATGCTGATTATGTAAGTAAATGAACTTTAAGACATAAAGGATTTAGTACATAAAATGAAAATAATCTATTGTTGAAAATATGTGTATTAGAATCATAACAAGATAAAATGCAGCAAGCACATGAAAATTTGCTTTGGATTCCTTTGTGGAATTTTTCCATGAGCAGAGCAATAAAAAGGAGCAGAACTGATACTATAACTCTAGCTTTTTTTTGTGGTTTTGGAGTGGGATTTTTTTGCTTCTGGTATGTCAGGAATCTCTGTGGAAACAGAAATATTTTGTTAAATGTTCAAATTGTTAGTGGCATAAATTCAGTTAAACATTAGTTAATTCAGGTAAAATTATTCTCTTCCAAATTACAGTTTATGTAATCAAAATACTTTGCTAATAGAGAAAATTTTAAAATGTGCTCCTGTTACATCTTGGTAGTTGATTGGCACAGCAGGTATTTTAAGAAAACACTTTTTGTACTAAAATTGGCTTTGAGATGCATAGTATATGCCTAGAAATGTGAATCAAGATGATACACGCCTGAGAAGCTATAGACCTAAAAATGCTCAGGTCAGTTTATCCTGACTTTTAATTTCTCTGAGACAAAAATGTAGATTAATTAAAATGATTTAAAATGAGTTTTCACTCATGACATTAGATTAACCTCCTTTCCCACACAGATACAAATTTCTGTATCTCTCCTTGGCATAGAAAAGATCATTAACCTTCAGAACAAATATTTACCAATAAAATTATGAATAAATAAAAGAAGTCAAAAGCATGCACAGTTTTCTGACTGAAACTAGACAACAGCTTTGAGTTCAGGACACTCTGATCTCTTTCAAAGACCAAGAGGCAACAAAGAGCTCTGATAAGAAAAGCTCTAAATAACAAAATCAATGGAGGATCGATCTTTCAGAATGTGAGCGAAGCAATTCAAAAATAAACCATTCCTAGGATACAACATTACTGTGTTAATACTTCAGATTTATAAAAAATAGAGTAATTCCTTTTTTTTTTTTTCCTGACTGACAAGGACAGAACCACTAGGCAATAGCTTTTTTTCCCCAAGAGACATAAATTCAGATCCAAGCTGTTCCAGCTTGGGATTCCTGACAATTTGGAAAACACACTGCTACCCAGGGATTCAAATCAGTGGACTGGGAATTAAACACTGGGATCAGTCTCAGCTTAACCATTTTAGAAAGCAAAATTGCATGTGATCTTGGAGTTTCCATAAGCAAACAATGACAGTACATAAGAGAAGTAAAATCTGCATGCACCTTGTAAATTATTTCTACCTGGAATATTCCACAGAAAGAAGACACATTTTCACTGAGCTGGCATGAATGTGAGAAGGAATAATGGAAATACAAAGTGTTTTCAGCTTTGATGAATTTCTTACAAGATTATTGAGTAAAAAGAATGCAGATTATGCTTCAGTTCATGTCAGAATATTGCTTCTTCAGGTAGTTCTTAACCTAAGTATGATACAGTAAACATCATGTTTTCTGCAAGAGTTATCTAAATGTTCAATTATAATGTTATCAGTTTATTAAGTAGGGCTTCATGGATATTTGCCATCGATATGAAATTAAAACTTCATCAATTGTGTTGCGCCCATTTGTTTTCCTAGAAACACTGAAAACAGTGCATTTTAGCACTCCTAGAGACTGTAAACTAGTAAAAAGTAATTAGACACTTTAATATCACTTTGGCTATATCATCAGCAAACCCAGTAACAGGTTTGTATTAGTAAGTGTTTCGCAGTATGGTACATACCCACACAAATATACAGCCACACAAAGCGAAACCTTTCTTAGTGCACAGCTTTTATTTGATTTTTTTAGAATAAAGAAGCAA
Source organism: Pseudopipra pipra (assembly GCF_036250125.1). NCBI lineage: Eukaryota > Metazoa > Chordata > Aves > Passeriformes > Pipridae > Pseudopipra > Pseudopipra pipra. Next base: position 83,117,669 of record NC_087550.1, read on the forward strand.
CTACTAAGAAAGCGTTCATGACAGGTTTAACCACTACCAGACCTTAGTTTACTTAACACTTTAAGAAACTTTTCTACTGTGCAATTTCCCAGAAATATTTTCATACTTCAGATATCGCTAGAAAATACATGTGAGGTAGAGTAAACTATGTTTCAGTGAGCTTAGCACTGTAATTTTTTAAATAGAGACAGCACTTTTGACGGAGGGAAAAGTGTGCACACCACATTTGCCTCACCTTGGGATTTAAATAATTGGTGTTTTAGCTGCCTGCACAGAGATTATTGTCATCATCAAATAAATAGTTCCTTTGACTAGTAAGTGTCCCACTTGAGAATTATGTCCCAATCACAAACAGACAAAGAAGACACCTAAAATATTCATGTAGAAAACTTGTGGGCTGTAGAAGTCAAAAAAAGCACACACATTGAAAAAGAAAAAAATAAGTCTAACAGTATGCTCGACAGGTCACCTCTAAAAAAAAAACCCTGCTAAAAAGATAAGTTATAATTTCTTATACGTCTCTTTTAAGTACTCACATTAAAACCTATTGCTGAGCTACAAACATTATGGCCTTTTTTTATATAGTGTTTATCAAAAACAAACTCTTTAATGATGCCCTTCTTTATGAGTAAATATTACAGTAAAATCCAGAAACAAGAGTGAATGTAGATTTTCCCTTATCAGTCCTGATTGTAGACTGATCCAAAAGTGTGAGATGTATCTAGGTTTCTCTCTGTCAGAATATTCGTATTATGATATTAATTTTATTAAATTTTAAGATACTACTAAATATTAATATTAAATGTTTTAATTATTAATAGAAAACATTCAGATTTTAATATTAAATAAAAATTACCCAAATATACCTAATTTATCAGTTAGAAATATGCATAGTCTAGTATGTGTTAAATTCTATGATTGATACCATCAATCATAAAATTATATATACCATAAGACAATTTTCTAATGTGTTATTTCTGTCTAATAAGTTATCATTCAAAATTATTTAAGAGAAAGAGATGAAATTTCCCCAAAGAAGCCTCCCAGTAATTTGCATCAGGCATCCTGTTGGTTAGTGCTGTACTGTTAATAATATGCTCATCAAAATGAGAAATAAGAACTTCAGTAAGATTTTCAGGACCAAAATATCTGAAAGAAAATCTCTTCTTTCATCAATTCGCAGTAAAGCTTCTGAATGAACCGTTTTCCACACAGAGATTTACCCCACTTTCACTCCTAATTTCACTTGCTTATCACTCATACAAGTTTAGCACTAAGGGATTTCTGGGTTCAACATCTATGCTAAGTAGTACATACAGAATATGATATTGCAACAGCAGTAGATTGCAAAGTCATGTCCTCAGAAGTTTTTTAATTGCAGGAAGTTTCAGAAGTGTTCCATTACCTGAAAAGGTGGGTAAAGCAAGGTACAGTCTAGATATAGTCTAAAAAAGTATTTAAATGATGACTGAAAACTTGTATTTTATTACCATCTATCCCTATAAACACCTCAACTTTCCAACATTCCTAATGCCAGAAATTGTCAATTAGTTCTAAAAACACCTGACACATAGTGTCATCACTGAAAGAAACGCAGTTGCTGAGTAGTTGAGCATAGCTATTGGCTACCACAAAAGTATTTTCCTTTGATTCCTGCAAGTCAGTTAATGAAACTAATGCTTTACACTGTGCTTAGGAAGTGAATGGGGTCAAACTCACCTCAACTCTGCTACATTTTTAGATTATTTCAGGAGAAAAATCCTTTTGATGCCCCAAATGGCAAACATAACTCATTGGGGTAGAAAGCAAGCTTGACACCTGGAACAAAATTCCAAGTTTATCTAGTGGTAACAAGAAAAGAAAGAAGTCCAATACACCAACCTCTGTTCGAGTGATGAAATAATGTCACAATCTTTTGGCCCATTTTTGTAACTCAGATCCAGCCAGCTCACCTCCTTGTGCCAGGCAAAAGTCTGCTGATCACTGACCTTGAGTTCTTCCTGGACTTCAGGAGAAGAGAGCAGCACAGATTCAAAGGGAGGTGTGGAGGGCTTCCCCCACAATGCTTCATTCTTCAGGAACAAGATGTTCTCAACAGAAGTGAGAAGTCAGTTGAGATTACTTCAGGTGAATAGCTGGCTTAGTTTCAATGTCCCAAGTAGTGGGATCCCAACAGTTACTGTATAAAAAGAGCACCACTTTTCCTCTGGATTTTGTGCATTCATTCACATTCAGTGGGAGATTAAGGGGCTCTACACTCCAGGTATTCTCTTCTGAGCAGCTCTTCTCATCTACAGCAGCTTGTATTATGTCACAGCTTTCCAGACTGAATCAGTTGGGCCAGGGCAACCAAGCATGTTGCCTAACAGAGGCCTAATGCAGGAAACAGGATTAGTTGCCACTGCTTAAACTGCCAGACTTTTTCCATGGGCCATTCTGATTTGCCTGATGAATGAGGTATTATTAATTGAACAAGGGAAGTTACTGTAGTATCACAGTTGGTCTGTGCAGTTGATGAGAATTGCGGTTGCTTAATTCCAAACATGATAAAGACTTTAAAAGTTAATGTGCAGCTTGTACTGAATAATAACAGGAAAATATTATAATGAATAGTTAATCATCACTTAATTAAATTTTCAGGATACAAGGGCTACTAAGCAATTAAGCAAATATTCTGTACTTAAGGGCATCATTAAAGGGCCTTCCTGCTTCCTGCATATAACATAATTTCAAAATCTTGACATTTCTCATGATCATTTCTACCAGGAAAAACCTGTGAGGCAGGAAGCAGATTATGTAGCAACATTTCATTGTTTCCTCAAGGCTGTCACAATTGAAAGTAATGTCATAAACAATGTACATAATAATCATTCATAAAAACCATTGTTCATTAAATCTAGCATATTAAGGGTCAGTGCAATATAACTAGATTGCTGAAATAATAGAATGTGCTCTTTTCAACAGACCTGTGACTGATCATCATACCCTTTTATCTGTAGTAAAGTCTGACTAGTACTCTGCTTTTAAGCCTGTTAGCTGTAGAGTTTATATGATGGGGTGTTATGAGACTGGATGTTGTCTAAGGACAACAACTATGTATGTAAACATTCTAATATTTTAGCAAAAAATGTCAAAATTTATAGATCAAAGTTTAATAAATCTAGCAGTATTTATCAGAACAAGTTCTGGTTTGGAAATCTACATAAGCACTCTTGAGATTCAGAACACTGAAGTCAATTTTCAGTCTCTGATTTTCACTAGTTCAAGTAAAATTAACAGAAAAAGACATTACAAATTATTTCAGTACGAATATTTAAGTTGATTCAGACTCACACTTTCCTTCTTTCTCAATTCATCCTGCTATTTGAAACATTCCTGCCACCACCGTATCATAAACTGTTCAATCAAGTGGAGACTTTCACAAGAATTAAAAAAAAGCAACCATCTCCAGTTCTGGTAATGTCTGCTGTGTATCTCTCTTTGTAGTAGCTTTATTAAGCTGATTCAATAGGATGCTATGACAGAGATATTGACTACTCTGGTTTACCTTATAGACTCATTATTCTGTTGGTCTCTTTAACAATAACATTTATTCCATAACACACATTGTTAAAGAAAAAAGACCAGCCTAGTTATCTTGCCACTCAGCCAACCTTCTGTACATTTTTGAACTATGTACATACAACTTTCCAAAGTTCTACAGAGTGTAGAATGAAAAATATAATGTGGTTATACTTCTTTTTAATGTGCTATCTTTTTTTAAAAAAATGGTTAAACACTATCATGTAATGAAACAATGGCCAACTGAGAAAATGCAAAAATAAAGGCAACTCTGCAGATTTTCACAGTTGCTTTGTTCTATTTCTGACTGACATAGTGATGGATATATCCTTGAGTTTCCTCCTGGAAGGCAGGTGGGTCGTGATTATTCTAATATTAGTGTGTGAAATGCAAAATGAAAAGACACACAAAGAAGTAAGTTCTTCACTATTCCTCCTCAAAAAACTTATGAACCGACTGAGTCATCAGATTTCTTTGCTATTTATCCTACCAGAATAGTATCTTGGATGTCAGGAAAACCATAGCTAAATCCCAGTCTACACTTCTCTAAATAGAAGTGGTTGCACAGCTCTTCCCTCCTACTCATAGTCTACTGAAAGACTCAAAAAAATCCCCAAACAGCCCAATAACAACAACAAAAAACCCTCCAAAAACCAACCACCCCCACCCTCCAAAACCCTCTATAATAGCAACATTTCAAATCTGCCAGTGCTTTCCCCTGTCTCTCACTTTCTCTCTGGTTAAAGACTCATGTCATCACTAGCATACACTCTCTCATCTCTTCATAAAGATAGCTGCCAAGATCTAAGCTGCTGAGACAGCAAAGACTTTGTAAAATAAACCAGGCAAAAGAAAATAAAAAGAGGTTATATTTTTCTAGTGCTGATCTCCAGGTTCAAATCAGTGTAAAGTTGACATGCACTAGTTTTCAGTCTCATGAATGTAATTTAGCAGCAGACAGAAGCTATGAATTATTGACATAAATTGATTTCATGTTGAATCTTTCTTAGGACCTTCTACAGTACACATTAGCATTTAACAGTCTACCACTGTTTTTATGAACAGAATGCTAATTTGACAGCACACCTACTTTCACTCCTTCACATTTCTCTATATAAGAATCCTTACAATGCAGAAAAAGTTTTATAGCAATACAGCATTTGACAATTGCTGAGGAGTTCTACTTCAAAATCACAATTTATTAAACAAATACCTTGCTACTCAAAACCACCACAAGCATATTGATTTCGTGGAAATGCTTTTCATTAATCAGCTGTACATCTTTCTGTCAGGACACAAAAACACTTCCAACAGCACATTTTCTGGGAAATTTTTGTTTGTTCAGGAAATGTTCTGTTGGTGCTATCCAAGCGAACTATGAGAAAAAACTTAATGGTATTCTAAAAAACTTATCTAAAAATTTGAGATCAGTAGACTGAAGACAATAAATCAGGGATGTCTTTTCATAAAGTAGTCCTTGAATCTCACCTTTTAACATCTCTATCAGGTCATTCATTTCCCAGGAGCCCACTCAGACTACTAGATATGTTTTTCTTGAGCCTGTAAATTCTGAAACTGTAAAGTTTCCAAGGAAATGTGTGCTTTCAGAATCCTGTTTTTTATAAAAGCTAGTTTAACTAAGAATTAAAAAGTAAATATGCTGCAACCCTTGTTGAATCCCCTTAAAGTTTACAGTGGAGGGTGCCATATGGTCAAGGCTTCCAGAAAGCCATACAGATGATCTATTGGACTCCAGTATCAACTAGGACCTTCAGAATTTTTTTCTGCCTATGAGAAATATGCCTGTGTCTATTCCATAACTACTGAAATAAAAGCAGAAAGAAGGAGGAACATTTGCATCACTTGTATGTGAGAACATATTATAGTGTGTAAAAATTGGTCGGTCCCTTTTGCAATTCATTTGAGCTAAAAAAAAATGAAGATGATAGGAGTATTACAAACTGTCTTTTGGATACTGTGAGAGACTGAGATGTTAATTGTTAATGGCTCAAACATTGTTAAGACTGCCAAAGGACTTCGCCCACTGTAGCAAAGTGTGCAAAGAAGTGACTGTTCATCTGCGACCACTGAAGCCCACCCCCTCCAAATATGCCTCCTATATTCCTGAAATTTGGACTGAGAGTTAAGCCACTGCATAGGAATTTGAGATAAGACAAAGGTGCTACTATTGTCCAATTATTTCATGTCTAAGGAGAAGTAAACAAGGCTGAAGAAGAAGAATGTATCCACAAGGAAAGCCATCTCAGCAGCTGTGCTGAAAAACAGCTCTGACTGGGTCCAGTGAGGGGAGGCCATAGCCCACCGACTCAAGATGGTGCCTTTTTTATCATGCCAATTGTTCTCCCTTACACAAACTGGTTCAGTTGTAAAACTCCTAATGACCCGTGTCCACAGCCCCGCCTCCCCTTGCCACCCAGGGAAGGTCACATTCACACAGGACATTCACATTCACAGGTAGGTCTTAGAGTATTCATCCCTCCTGATGGAGCATAACTAGCTCAATTATGCTGACCGGAGAGGCAGCTGTCATGTCTTAGAAAGTGTCATAAACCATCAAAGACATCCAAATGTGCATCCAGACTAATTTCTAAGGTTTTCCGCCGTGGGACTGCAGGTGATACACAGTGCTGCTAGAGACCCACAATGCTGCAAAAGTCTCCCACTCCCCAGCAGGGACGGTACCTGAAAGCATATTAACCCATTGAACTCTATGTTTCACAGGACCCCCACCACCGAGAAGACCAGAAGAAGACCAACAGGAAGCCACCTGGATCCATGAGTGGTGATGCCTTTCTGCTTAATCTGTTTGCCTGTTTGTCACTCTCTTTCTCCCACCCCACCTCCTTTTTCTATCTCTTTCTATCTCTCTCTCTACCTCACATTTACAGTTAAATAAAATCCATACTATTGACTTCGGTATATGGTCTCATTTGCAAATTAATTTGGGCAGAGGCACCTCTTTAATAATAGTAATAATCAAATGATAACAGATACTCCTCTATACCTATAATTAATTTTTTCCTGATGGCAAAGACTCTGCAAAATAGTAGGGCAACTAAAATGGATGATATGAATATTCTGCTAAAAAAAATCATTTTGGTGGATTTATATTTTGTCAATGCAAGCATCTCATTTCTATATTTGAATGAAAAATTCTGAAACCTTGATACTCTTTGTAAACCCTTTGGTTGTTTAGTCAGGCTTAGTTATACCTTAAGCATCAAAATGCTCATGATTTTTTGCAATATCCAACACCGTTGATGTAAAGTATTAAAGGATTTCTAGATCAGTTGCGCACAAGAATCTTAAAATTAATGAAGAGGAGGTAAATCAACACAGGAACAAGATTGCATAGGGTGCTTTAAATTTTCCCTCACTTGAAGTCTATATACTAAAGGAGTAATTTCTAAAGCCTTTTACAACCTCAGCTGCTACCAGAATTCATATTTGAAGCAAGTACATGAACAGGAATGGAATGAAGTGCAGGTTATAAACAACTGTGTAAGAATGTCAAAACATTCCTTCCTTTCTTCCTCCAGAGAGCAACCCTGAAAGCTAACTGGAGTCACTGTTATTGTGCTAACTAACAGAAGAAATGTCTCAGTGTTAAATACCTGAATAATAATAATGAGGAGTAAGAAAGAATGCTCTTTGTTGATTTGGGTTTTTTTTCTCTTTTCCCTTGCTTTTGTGTATCATCTTGATGTTGCATAAACGTCTTTTTTATTCAATGATCTTCTCATCAGGAAAGTCTGAACTTTTAGGTTGCAAAAGTGCCATGGGATTCCTCTTCACAGAATTTCATTTGTCTTTGTAGTCTGCAGTCTTCAATCTGAGAAACAATACTGAAAGTCCGAAATATGAATATGAGTGACAGTAGCAACAGCATACTGAAAACATAAACCTCTTGAGGATCATTGTGAAAAAATGCCAATTAAACAAGATATTATTCTAGTTGCCATATAACAATGAGTTCCATTCTGATTATATGCTATGCTATAAGAAAAATCAGCATATATTCAGAATATGTTTGGACTTTTTCTCTGTATTGTTTCTTCCCTGGTTATATGATTCTGTTACTGAATTTCTCTGTTCTTCATCCATTGTTCAGTCCTGAATTTCCTTCCAAGATGCTTGCTATATACTGCTAATGCTCTTTTAGATGAAATTGAATTACATTTATAAAAGTTTTGCCTAATGTTGTCTTCTAACTTCCTGGAGTAAATGTTCACAGAATCACAGAATATGCCAAGTTTGAAGGGACCCACAAGGATCATCAAGTCCAGCTCTTAGCCCTGCACAGGACCATCCCTAAGAATCACACCATGTGCCTGAGAGTATTGTCCAAATGCTTCTTGAACTCTGTCAGGCTTGGTGCTGTGACCACTTCCCTGGGGAGCCTGTTCCAGTATCCAACCACCTTCTGGGAGAAGAACCTTTCTCTAATATCCAACCTAAACCTCCCCTGACACAACTTCAGGCCATTCCCTTGGGTCCTGTCACTGGTGACCACAGAGAAGAGATCAGTGCCTGCCCCTCCTCTTCCCCTCACAAGGAAGTTGTAAACTGCAGTGAGGTTTCCCCTCAGTCTGCTCTTCTCCAGGCTGAACAGACCAAGTGATGTCAGTCACTGCTCATATGGCTTCCCCTCAAGGCCCTTCACCATCTTTGTTGCCCTCCTCTGGACACTCTCTAATGGTTTAATATCTTTCTTACATTGTGGTGCCCAGAACTGCACACCATATTCAAGGTGAGGCCACTCCAGTGCAGAGCAAAGTGGGACAATCCCCTGTCTCAACCAGCTGGTCATACTTTGCCTGATGCTCCCCAGGACACAGTTGGCCCTCCTGGCTGCCAGGGCACTGCTGACTCATATTCAACTTGCCATTGATCAGGACCACCAGTTGCCTTTCTATGGCACTGCTTTCCAGCATCTCATTCTCCAGTCTGTACATGCACCCAGGTTGCCTCAATGTTTATTTAATGCCAGTTTTAATTCTGATATACATAATTTTGGAAATATGTTATTCCAAGTATAACTTATCGAATAGAATTTAAAATGGAAGAGACCTCTAGATCAAATTTACTGATCAATTTTGATAGCTTCTGACAGCACAAAACTGAGGAAAGATTATTTTTAGTGGAAAGCCATTAATATCTTGATATAAACAATAAAACAGAGGTAAATTCTTCTAATCCAGCTTGATCATGGTGTTAGTTTATGATTCTGAAAAAGGTTAATATAATTTATGCCAGACAATGTAACTTGCTCATTTTCTTTGATATTACTTTTCCTTTTTAATGAGATAACAAAACTGACTGATTGGGTCAACATCATATTCATAGGTTTTCTCAAATTAGGGATATAACTACTATATAAACTAGAATATAAATATGTATGACTTTTGTTTCTAGCTAATATTCATAGAAATTTGCTTTTCAGTTACATGTGATGTGTAGTCATGAGTGTGATTAATGGAATATAGATTCTAGCGCGGTACCATTACCAAAATGACTGCCACAGTCCTTGGATACCTGAACAAGGGAAATATTAATTTGGCATGGATCAGGGTTTTTTCCATTTACTTTTAGGGGTACGAAGAATAGTTTGCAAGTGTTTTTAAAAGAGTAATGAAAAACAATAGGAGGTAGTTCAGTAAACAATGATCCAGAATGATGAATGGACTGTAAAGCATGCCATTAATGTCCATTCAACAACATTCACTCCCAAATCTATGTAGTATATCACATTGTAATTAAGTAGATAATTATTCACACCTGATTTATAACTTAATACAACCAGACCCCACGCTTGATAGTGAAAGTTGGGTAGATCCTGACAAAGGATTGAAAATACTTTTTTTGAGTCATGGCAAATTTCTAGTAAAATTTTTAGCAGTTCTCTAAGCATTCTGCTAAAAATGACCATTGAGGTTTTTGAATTCTTGGGAACTTTTTTACTTCAGTTTAGTTTCCAAATGCAGGTTCATTGTAGTTTTGTTTGTGCCCACCACTTTTTTCTTTTGTCAGAAGGAATGAATCTGCACTCATATAATGGAATATTCCTGTTACACTACTTTTACTGTTAATCTAAACATCCTCAGGCAGAACTCTGGTATCCTTTTGCTTATAACAAACAAAAAGGTGTATAAAAAAATTTTAAAATTTATTCGATGCCATTTCATTGAGTGATAGCTGCTTTTTAAATGTTTATTGACTTGGGAGAATTTTTTATAATATTTTTATAAAGGCAATTACACTCTGTATAAGAATCTTGAAGTTAATATCTATGATTGACTGTTACTGGAAGGAGAGAAGAACATAAGATATGCTTGCAGAGAGTGTTAAGTGTTTGTCTTATATGCAAAGAGAAACATCCGTATATTTAGTAGTTTTATTAACGCAAGAATATCAACTCCCAGATTTAGAGGCCCAGCACTGAAATACCAAAATGTAAAGACTTTTTTTTTAGTAAAATGATGCTTTCCAGAATAACAGAGGTGATTTTCATCCAACACAGAGCTGTAGGCACAAGAAGGATTGGGAACCTTGCATCCGATTTAGTACTGAATGAAAGCATTACCCAGTAAGAGTTTTTTGCAGGGATAAAAAGAGCTGTCAAATGCAATCAGAAATTGGTCTTTCAAATTGAGAACTGTAGAATGCTATAATTGGCAGAAAGAATTGGTAAGCTTGGGCTTGATGACATTACTGATCAAAAGTAACCTCAGAGGTTTTGAAACTTTGTTCTTCTGAAATCTTAGAGATAAATTATTTGAAACTACTATTTTTCTGTATCTTCTCAATTCTTGTTAGACTACTGTGTTAAATAGTTTCTAGATTACTTGCAAATTCTTTTATTATCATCAACGGTAAAATCAGGCCTTAAATAAAAAAAATCCCGACCCTCAAATTTATGTCTAAAAGATCTCCTTTTTATGTACTGACATTTTTCTCTCTTGTTTTTTAACTCTCATAAATGAATACACATATACCCTTAATGTTATCAAAATTCACAATCATATTATGTGCTGTATTATATGGAGAAGTAATTTTCTATCTTTTGAACTCATCTGCCATCTTTAAACAAGAAGTTACATGAACATATAATTTTCTTTTTTTTTGAAGGAAGGGATTCTGCTGCTGTGGAAGCATTCATGCATATGTGTTCTGTTTGGAGAAAATACAGATAAGAGGTACAACATTAGAATGGAAGGATTCCTCTCTCCAAGACACCAAAGCTCTGCAGAAATCAAGCATCATCATCCATTTCAGAGTTTGCTCAGTAGCAGGAGACTGGCACTCTTGGAGGCCATTGTCTCGAGCCCCCCTGCTTTTACACTTCAGAGCCCTGGAGCACTGGAAAGCAGATCAGACCTAGATTTCCCACTGCACAACTTCTCCTTCAAGGCTCCTTCAGTCTTTTTTCTGTTTCCAGAAACTCTAGAAATCAATCTCTTCACATCTTATACTGTGAATAAAGTGAACCTGTTCACAAGCACAGAAAATCTTTCTTCTGCATGACAAGGAGAAAAGTATATTATATAAACAAGCATGCAGGCCTCACTAGCACTACCTCAGCTTAGAATATTTCAGTATTCAAAAGATCTAATCAATCACTAGATCTAATCAAAGGCTAGTTCTTTCCAAGGTAAGTGTCCTGGTTCTAGCCAGGACAGGGTTAATTTTTGTGGTTGCCAAGAGGGAGCATGGCTAAGACCTGGAGGTTATTCTATATCACCTCTCATCATTTTCCAGGTATGAGGGAAGTGTTGTCTTCAAGGTCGGGGTACCACGGCAGTGGTCAGGTCAGGCTCTGCAGTTCAAATTTGTATGTGAATCACTCACCTCTCCTTGTACACTTCTGTTAATAATTATTGTTGCTGTTACTGTTGGATTTCTTATCTCATTCCTGTTTCCAGTAAAATTGTTCTTATCTCAACCCATGATCTTTATCTTTTGTGCCTCCAATTTTCCTCTCCAACCCACCCCAGGGGAGGGGGAGTGGGGAGCAAGTGAGCATCTCATGATTTGGATTATTTTGGTGGAAGTACTTAACTGGAGAATACTATTCCTAAACCACAACAGTAAGCATTTATTAAAAATTGATTGGTTTCAATTTTTTGGTTTTTGTTTTGTCTTTTTTTTTCCTGTCACAATTCTCTTTAAAGAATCATAGAAACGTTGGGACCTTAAAGATTAGCTAATTCCAACCCCCCTGCCATGTGTAGGGACAACTTTCATTAGATCAGGTTGCTCAGAGCCTCTTCCATCTTCCAGGGATAGGACACCCACAACTTCTCTGGGCAACATGATCCAGTGCCTCACCACACTCATAGAGAAGACTTTCTTCCTAATACCTAATCTAAATCTACCCTCTTTCAATTTAAAGCCATTTCCCTTTGCCTATCACTCCATGTCCTTGTCAAAAGTCCCTCTCCAACTCACTTGTAGGCCCCCTTTAGGTACTAGAAGGCTGCAATGAGGTCACCCTGATGCCTTCTCTTCTTCAGGTTGAATAACCCCAATTCTCTCAGTTTGTCTTGACAGGAGAGGTGCTCCAGCTTTCTGATCATCTTCATGGTCCTCCTCTGGACTCCTTCAGCAGGTCCATGTCCTTCTTATGTTTGGGGCCCCAGAACTGTACAAACTACTCTATGTGGAGTCCCTCTATCAAATCTCTGTCTCTACAGTTAAGAGGCGAGGATGTCATGTTGGACAGTGTCAAATGCTTTGCACAAGTCCAGAGAGATGATGTTAGCTGCTCTTCCCTCATCCACCAATGCTGTAATCCCATCACAGAAGGTCACCAAATTTATCGGGAGCTATTTCCCCTTAGTGAAGCCATGTTGGCTGTCACCAATCAACTCATTATTTACTACGTGTCTTAGCATAGATTCCAGGCAGATCTGTTACATGTTCTTGACAGTCATAAAGACTGACCAGTTTGTAATTCCCTGGGTCTTCCTTTTTCCCTTTTTAAAAATGTGAGTTATATTTCCCTTTTTCCAGTCAGTTCCACCACTTCTCAATAAGATCGACGGTAGCTTATTCACATCACCTGCCAGTTCCCTCAGGACCTGTGGATGCATCTCATCAGGTCCCATGGGCTTGTATACCTTCAGGTTCCTTAGATGACCTTGAATATGATCTTCTCTTGCAGTGGGTGATCAAACATTTTCCCAGTCCTTGCCTTTACATTCTGTGACTTGGGTGGTGTGGCTGGAGCACTTGCTGGTGAAGATGGAAGCAAAAAAGTCATTGAGTCTTGATATGGAGAGCGTTCTCCATATCCTGGGTAACCGTCTCCCTTTTCCTTCTGAAGAGGACTCACATTTTGACTAATCTTCCTTTTATCACTGACATATAGAAACTATAGAAGCTTTTCTTTTTTCCCTTGACATTCCTGGCTAGGTTTAATTCTATCAGGAAAATAAGCTTTCCTAGTCTGATGCCTGGCTGTTTGGAAAATTTCTCAGTATTCCTCCCAGGATACATGTCCTTGCTTCCAATCTCTGTAGGCTTTCTTTTTGTGTTTGAGTTTATCCAGGGGCTCCTTGTTCATTCATGAAGGCTTTCTGACATTTTTGCCTTAATTCCTCTCATTGGGATGCATTGCTCCAGAGCTTAGACTAGGTGATCCTTAAAAATTTAACCAGCTTTCTTGGACCCCTCTTCCATCCAAGGCTTTATCCCATGGTACTCTATCAAGCAGATCCATGAAGAGGCCAAAGTCTGCTCTCTTGAAGTGCAGGGTGGTGAGCTTGCTGTGGGCCCTCCTCAATGACCTAAGGATCTTGGACTCCACTATTTCATGGTTTCTGCAACCAAGGCTGCCCTTGAGCTTCCCATTCTCCACTGTTTCCTCCTTGTTAGTATTCTTCCGTTCCAACACTCTGGTCATACAAACCACCCCATCACATCTCCATCATGCTAACAAGATAGTAGCCCTGGAGGCCTGTGCACGTGTCTAACTCTTGTTTATTCCCTATGCTACATGCTTTGCATAGAAGCATTTAAGTTGGGCTCCCTGTGAAGCTAACTTACTGGCTAGAATTCCTTTGTGCTGCTCTTCAGGTGCTTTTCTGCTGACCTGTGACCTCTCTCTTTAGCTTTGAGGCATCTATTGCTGGCCCTGGCATCAAACTGCTAGGAGTGGGATAGACTGAGGTTCCCCTTCCCTGGCAACTTTAAAGTCCTTTTCACTATGTTGGCAAGCCTATGACTGAAGATGTTCCTCTCCTTCTCAGACAGATGGATTCCATCAGCCCCCAGTAGAACTGTTTCTCAAAGTCCCATGGAATAAGTAGATTAAATCCTGGTTGTGGCACTAGTCCTGTAACCATTTGTTGATTCTACAGATTTGACTGGCCCTTTCAAACCCTTTCTCTTTTGACTGGGAGGACTGATGAAAAAACAACCTGTGCTCCAGAGTCCCTTACTGCCACTACCAGAGCTTTGTAATCCTTCTTGATACTCCTCAATCTGCTTGTCCCCACATGAAACAACAGCAGCAGATAATAGTCAGTGGATTGAAAGAACTTTACCATCAGCCAACAACTGCAAATTTCACTGTCTGCTTTTCCTCTTCCTCAACTAGAAGCATAGCGGACACTGAACCAAGGGCATATGTTTTTGAAAGACAGAAGACAGCATACACTTACAACTTGCATTTAACAGCAATATTTCTGGCTATGTTTACATCAGTTAAGCGAATAAAATAAATAAATATTTCAAATAGCTGATAAGTAATATGCTGTAAATAATTTGTGAGTCTTGTCCACTGAAGAAATGAGGTGTTTTGATACTAACTGGGAAGTTAAAGCTAGCTTGTAGCCTCTGCTCAAGAACATTAGAGGGAGCAGGAAGAAGCACACCCTTGGCTGAGACAGAGGCATCTGGCAGGCTGCTGGGTAGGAGGTGCAAAGCAATACCACCCACAGGGTCCAGTGATAAAAACAATTCCTCCCACTTTCTAGACGGTGCCTTAGGCTATGACAGCACAAGATAAACCTTAGTTACAAGCAAATTTCAGTAAAATTAACATAACTTCATGCAGGCAAACCCGAGGTGATAGATCTATGCTTCACCTCATGTATGCAATTTAACAGCCTGTTTAGCATCACTTCACAGTGAAGCTCGTTTCCTGCATCGAGAACAAGAATCAGAGCAGCTGTTGATTTCAGTTTCCAGACTTGGAAATGCTAGTAAAGCAAGTAGTTTGATCCAATTTTCCTCGTACCCTCTTTCTAAGATTATTGTTTTTCATTTAAACTATTCAAGCATCACTCTGTACCTATTAGACACATATGTAATGTTATCCTGGTGAAAAAAAAGATAATTGAATGGAGAAAAATTATCAGAAGTTAACATCCCTTTTAACAGCAGTATTTTGTATGAGGTTTTATTTGATCAAGCTTTTTTATCTGCATATTCTTTTCTCCTAATCCAAGTTCTAAAAAAAACCAAACACAAAACCCCAAAAATTTTGGTTTTTTTCTTTGATAAAGCCTCCTGGTATTAATGAAACTTTGAAAATTTGGCATCCTGAAAAAGACAGATGGAATAAATATCACACTTACAAAACAGATATATACATCCGTATTAGTTCTTGAGACTTTTTTTGTAGACGTTAAAGAATAACATCATATCTGATCCTACAAGACAGGTGAGTTTAACTCCAGTAGCGTGTGCTGACTTCATGTGTCCCTTCACGTTGACTATGAAGGGATTTGATAGAATTAGCTTAGATTCAGACGTATATTTTAGGCATCCAATCCTACCCAAGAATTCTCACAATATTCCACTGCATGTGTCAAAATGTGCATACGGTAGGTACCAAGCAGGAAACACAGAAAGACAACCATTTCTTAACTATATAAAATAATTCCTCTGTGCAGTGTCCATGGGATTTGGGTGTAGGAGGAATTCAGGACAGAAATTTAGTTCTAAGTTAAATTTAATGTTTCCTTTTCATTTTACCTCTAATTGTTTTGCACAGTCAAGAGATGGGTGTTATTCAACAAGAAAAAAGAGCATGATTTGCATTATTTTACTATTGAAGTAGGTTGGAACTTTTGACATAGAAGCTATCACATTTGTATTTTTGGAACACAGCTATATTTGTATTTTTGGAACACAGCTATATTTGTATTTTTGGAACACAGCTTTGAAGTAACTGATAGTCTGCAGGTACAAATTATAGATAGCTTGCTGGATTAGGTGAAGAAGTAGTGGGCAGAAGAGGACAGTATGATTCTGAATGAAGTTCAACAGTTCTGCTTGATTTATCTTCCTAGTAAGGAAGGCTGAGCTCAAAAATTAAGCTTCAATCAGCCTTTTCCTTCACTCTTCTTCCCTCCTGCCCATATTTCCCAATTTCTTTTTACATCAATGATGTTCAAATCTGGAAAAGATAATCATGGGAAGCAAATTCAGCACTGTATATAACATCCACTTCTTTCACAGCACAGTAAATATTCTTTTGTCCCTTAGAAATATTTCACCCCAATTTACATGTGTTTGTGTATCTTAAAAAAAACCACAAAAAACCCCAAAAAAACCCCCATCAAATCAAACCAAACCCAACCAAACAAAAAAGTTTGGGTTTTTTACTGGCATTATTTGTTATTTCAAATATTCCTTAATGTTTATATTATTTCTCTTAGTAACAGAAAAAAAATAATAACCTTACAAGTATTTTGTATATAATCATCCTCATAGAAGAAACACTGTAAGTATCTTGATATATTCCATTAATGGGATTATTTGTTTATTTTCTATACTTTTACTTTCAGACAAGCCCTAGTGAATCTCAACTTCTTAATTTCATAGTTATATAGCTAGATTTTTTTTTTTTTGTATCGTTGTGGAACAATGGATAGAGTTAAAAATTAAAGGACACTACGAATTACAGGATAAAATGCAGCCGCTGCTCCCTGGATGGAATGTGGTCAACATGCCCACAAAGGTTCCCTAAGCAATGATAAGCACCTGGCACGGGGGATGGAACGGAGGAGTGGAGTAGTGTGGAGGCACCATGGTCTCCCTCCATAGACATCCTTGCAGAGAGGGGAACATGGTGATACTTTGTAGTTCAAAGACTGTACAGTGTCTGCCCACCAAGGGAGATAGATGCCAAGGACCACTACCCAATTTAGTACTTATGACTAAAGTCACTCAAGCTCCACCTAAACCTAAAGAGGTGGTATAAAAGTGAGTTGGAAATAAGGGGAAATTGGAGCAAGTCTCCACCAAAACTGCTGGGATTAGTCGACAGGCTGAACTTGTCTTCCCTTCCATAGGGACGCCTTTGGGGTAAGAAACATGTTCTATGCGCTCTAAATGCTGCTTTTGGGATTAGAGTTTGGGCTTGTGCTTGCTTTATAGTGATAGTAGATTGCTTTAAACACATTTTTGCAGTCAGACACTATCACTAACAACCATGAATGTTATTAACACATCATCATGGCCAGTCTTTGCGAATGAAGATTTGGGAAAGGTCTTTTTACCCTTCGAGCCCGCGCAGTGGATTTTTTAGGTGAGACACAGTGTGCGCTGAACTGAGCCCACCCTTTAATCCTGAGGTTCATCTGCCGGGGCTGAGCAAGCTTGGACAGTGGCAGCGAGGTCCTCAGGACGTAGGTTTGTTTAGAGTGACCTTCTCTTAGATGGATGGCCTTACAGGGCTGACGAGCTCCATCTGCCTGGGGAAGTCCCCTGACCGGGAATCGAATCCGGGCCGTGGCGGTGAGAGCGCTGCATCCTAACCACTAGACCACCTGGGGGCCCCCTATTAACACCTCATTGATTCCTTAAGCCCCTAATAGTTTTTTATTTTTCTAATTTTTATAAGCCTTATAAGTTTTATAAGTAGTAGAAGTAGATTTTAAAAGCAGCAACCCTCACTCCCTTTCCCTGTAGCACCCTTAGTTTACACATTCCTTAACCCTCTTACCCCATTCCATGTACCCTATATCACTCCTACCCCCGAATCCAGTAGAAATGTTTAGTCTCTTGTCAAGGCAAGGCCTGTTCTGTTTGGAGAATGCTTGTATCTTGGCCTATACCGCAGAACACGGTCAAGAACTGGGTGACTGTGTGCACTCTGTGCCCTGAAGAAGACAAAGATTGATGAAGAGAGGGTCTCAAAAAGCCCCCAGACCCCGTTCCCAGGGGGCGGGGTGGGGGCTGGATCAGGGCAAAAGTAACAGGGTAGACACACTTGGGATTGGACAGATATTGTTATAAAATGTAACATCTCAGGCACAGCCGGCAGGCGTCGTGTAACATCTACTGCCTTGGTACATTAAACCTTTTCCTTACCTCACCCTAATTAACTGCTCCGGAGTTATTTTTTAGCACCAACGTTCCACAGCATCATCACAATTTGTATTAATAAAGAGTATTATTCCATAAACTCTTAGAGTGAGTCCTTCACAGATGCTAGCAGTTGTCAGAAGTGTATAACACATTGGGAAGGCCCCCTGAGGGGTCCCTCTGCTGTTGGGTTAGCCCCCCTGAAAAGGGCAGTTGGACTGCCCTCCAATCTTGTGAATCTGTTCTGCCCTTACAGGACACCAACAGACTGGTCAGATATAATGGTTTTGGTTTCCCTGGGCCACTGGCAGACAAATAAATCCCTGAGGGTCAAGAAAATCTATTGTCTCTAGGAGTTGGGCAAACCCCTCCCCCTCTTTCATATGACAGTGATAAACTATAATTTTAATACTAGATTTGTTTAAGGAATCCACACATGATGTTGCAAAGAAGTGACTGCAGAGCTGATTATTTTTAGTCAAGTAAGTAAAATATTTATTTATCCTCAGGGTTGTATCTTTCTCTTACAGCAATAGCAAGAAGTGCCATTTTTATTGCTGCTTGCTTTTTAATAGTCTCAGCAACAACATAGTGTTTATAAAGAAATGAGACAAGAATTTTCCTTGTACCAGCCATTAGTAGAATTTTTAACTGATTTGGTCCCTGTCCATATTTCTCCACTGAAATTTCTCAGTATTACACGACTCATTCTGGCAATATTAGTCAGGAAACACCTGCAAATTAAGAATAATGGTTTTCTTTGAACTTGATTTACGACATCATGATTAAATGTCAGCCTCATTAGTATAGGAGTATTTTCACTGTTTCAGCTATAGCAGCAGCAGTGAAGAACGAGAGGGGAAGTAGATTGCTCTAGATAAGAATTTAATTTAATCTATACGATCTGCTAAAAGTCAACTGTTCTGGTATAAATGAATGAAGCTAGAATAATAATTGCTTATGGATTCATATAGAAAAACAAAAGAACTAAGGCAATTTTTGATTCACAGTCTGAGTTTCTATGTACACCAGCTGAAAAAAAATATATGCGTGTGTTGTTCTTCTTGCAAACACAACATTTTAATTGGGAAGTCATTGAAATGTAAAGAATCACTGAGACATCATGAAGATGAAATCACTTCTTCACAGGAACACTTCATAGTCAATACTATACTTCCATGAGGGAGAGATGCTTGTAAAATATCTGCTAGTGGATGAGTTATTGCTATGCAATGACTGAAGCTTATAAAACAAATTACAATTACCTATCATTAGTTTTTTATTGCAGCCTGCAAGTACTTCTGGACAGGAAGTGTCTCTTCTATACGCAAAGCAAACTCTCATAGTTGAACTGGGGGCACAATTGAAAGGCCAGTAAATCTATAACTACATAATTTAATTAATGTGTTTGCAACCAGATATAACTTCTTATTCTAAAGTGATGTCATAGGTTTGAAAAGAGATGTTGGAATTTTTTTCCCCAGTGTCACCCCCTTCCCATCTGTTTCTTCCCGGAGTGTGGGGGGGAGGTTCCCTCTAAAGAGCATGCCAGGGACACGCCTCGGGAGTGCTTTGTCCGGAGAATTAGTTTTTCCACCGACAGCCAGAGCGGGAGCTGCTTTCGGGTTTTTTTTCAGCCGCCTTCTTTTTTTTTATTTTCCTGAGGGGAAGGTTTTTTCTTTTCCCTGCCGGATACCGCGTGAAGAGCGACTGAGAGAGACCGACGCATCTCGGAGCGAGGTAGTCCGCCCTTGGGGCGTGGGGGCTGCGTTATCAGAGCTGCCTGTCCGGAGACTGCGCCTGTGGGAAGGGCTCTGCGAAGCCACCGGCCGCTCACACGGCTGCGAGCAGCTGTTGAGCTGCCGGGGATAGTTTTGCCCTCAGCCCCGCCAGTCTTCCATAAGCTTCTTTCTCCCCTGGGGAATTAGGACTTTGTTTTGTTTCTTTTGAAAGTTTCGGTTGCACCATTATTGTTTATTCAGATTTGTTAAAAAAGAGCCGTGCTTTTCCTTTTCCACACTTTTCATCTGCAGACTCTTAATTTCGAAGTTGTAATCTTGTTAAATTTAGACAAGTGGCTTAACTGAAAGGGAACCCTGAATTTAAAAGACGTGTTTGTTTCTGTTCCTTTGTTATTAAAAAAAATACATCAGTGTTTTGACCTAACTAAACACTTCAGAAATATGAAGAGATTATTTCTGTGATAACATTAAAATTTATTATGTATAGAGCTTTGATTTTTTTAAATTTTTAAATGCATCTAAATAAATGCACAGTGATTCCACATCCATTTGATTTGTAGATTCAATATTTTCATGCAATACTCATCAAATGAATTTTAAATTTGCCTCCAAGCTCACACATACTTTCATTTTCCTAATTTGAAGCTGATGTTTGTTGGCCTAGGATTTCCTTCAAGATACTATTGGAGATTTTCAAATTTGGTAAGTTGATCAAATATATATGTTGGGAAATCTGGAATAAAGATTACTCTGAAAATCAGCAATTTTTCCCTCAGTAATTTAAGAGCTAAATCTATTTCATAGTTATTAAAGGCCCTATTTTGATTGGTCCCTTTTTCCTTTGTCTCACTGGTATAGTGGCATTTCATTATTCCCTTCTAATTCACCAGCTGAATTATTTTATAATCAAAGGAGAAGTGCTTAAATCATGCATCTCAAACCTGAAAAAAACCCCTATTAATGTATCTTTTTTGTAGGATTTTTTAAGCCAATTAATCTACTTTAAACAGGGTAGGTGCATTCAGAATTTGGGCATACCAGAAGACAAAATGCCCTTGAAGAGCTTTTGGGTCGTATGTGGTAGAACATTTGCAAGTAACTCTAATTTATGGTCTTAGTAACAAATGAAACATTTATTCAAACAACTGAATAGGTTTTAAGCCTACAATGAAGGTAAGAACCTGAGTTCATATTTGCTTGTTTTCTATTTCACTGAATTAAGAGCTTTTCTTTTTTTTTCCCTGCAATGAAATGAAGAACCTTTCTCTTGTAAATGAGGTAAAGTTAGGACAAAGAAGGAGAACTTACTTTTTAAGTGCTTTGTTTTAGTCTTTAGAAAAAGAATAATACAACTCAATGAATGCTCTTTGTGGCATAGAGCATAAAAAGTCATACAAAATATCTCATGGTGTTTCATAAAACTGAAGACATTTTCATTGGATAGCTTTGAATGAAAGACTTTTATTTTTTGGTATCACGTACCTATAATAAGCATGCATTTTGATAAAATCTCTTTTTCCAGACCTTTTTACTCTGATTTTTAAGAAAAAGTACTTGGCATATAGAATACTGTAAATGGAATTTTTAAATCCTATTTACTGTGCTTTTTCTCTAAATTAACTGCTTTTTTCTTTCATAGAGGAAACAAAAAATTTCCAGATTAAAAAAGAATGTCCTTTTTCAAGGATTTATTGTGTGTATTAGGTTATGTGCAGTTCCTGTAACAGAGGGGAAAAATGCAGTGTCTCTGTTTCAAAGAACTGGTGCTTCCCAATTGTCGGGAGTCACGTATGTATTAGTGTTTCCTGACCACATTCCACCTCTGTATGAGAGTTAAAAGGAGCATCTGATTGCATTTTGGCTGAAAAAAAAATAAAAATTCCAGCCAAGTATTACCTTTCTAACCTGAAAAGAAACCAACCAGAAAACCCCAAACTTTTTCCCCAGTGCTTTTCATTAATTTTGCCCACTGAATTCAAAATAAAACTCAACCAAACCCAAAGTGAAATAGATACACAAGTCAAGGGTATTATCTTTAATTTCTGTGGAGCAGTGCCAGAAAATGAGCCTGGGGGTAAAAAAAAAATTATGAAACATCACCCTACTTACCACCTAAAAGGAAATTTAACAGCAATTACACATCCATAAAAGAGAATACCCATCTGTGCAGATGATGGCATACATTTATGTGTTGAAAACTTTCATATACCCAAGCATTACAAAATAAAGAAATATATAAAAATAGATTATAACACTCTAGATTTCTACATTTCTCTTGCATAACACCTAAAAGTTAATTCCAGTCCAGCTAAACTGCTGCAGAAACATTAAATACACCCACAAAATACTGAGGAGCAAAGAAAATGCATACACTGCTGTTCACAAATTGGAAGAATGCAGGATCATGGTTAATGATTAATGATTAGGGTGGCCCACAGCATCACAGTACATCAGACTACAACACCTTCATCTGAGTAATGTGGTTTAGATTAAACTAGAATTACACATGGCTTTTCATTTTTATTGTTCAATTGTATATTAACTCATGGAAGACCATCACTGCCATTAGATGGATTAAATGACCCTGAATCAGTACTATAGGAGTCTGTATTGATACTTGAAGAAGAAACCATCTATTTTGTTCTCCAACTGGGCTTTCCTCTCCTATACTCTGCAACTAAAGCTGTGATGCAAGGCTAATGTGGAGACCTGGAAGGGCCACATATTTTCTACATTTCGTGTAGCTGAATATAGTCTGCCATATAGCTTGGCCAGCTCATATGCCAGTGTTTGGAACAATGTGGGTTACTTTTTTTGGCTTAGCTCATATATAATAGATAGAAGTGAAGTTTGTGTCATGGAGGACACTGAAAATAGTTTCAGGATGTAGAGCACTAACCGTTGACAGGCTCTTGGTCAACAAAGTCCAATACAGCAAATGAAGACCATTAGGGTTTTGCGTTCTATTTCACATAGTTACAATACAGAAACTACAAAACATTCCTCCTCATATTTTAAGGCTACTGCAGATCAAGTCTTAACTTGGCATGCAGTGCTCTCCACCTGGTTACTATGTGAGCCCAAAAGCAGGACTGAATGAGGTAAATCCATTTAAACCTGTTTCTTAATTTGTTCAGATATATAAGTACAATAATATAATATCTGCCACCAGCCGAATTTTACATAATAATATTTCTTAATAAATTATATTTCTGAGGCATTTCCTCTTCGAACATTACCAGCCAATACATTCTATAGCCAACAAAAGCATTAATCGAATTTAATTTAAGCAAACCTTTCTAAGTGTGATATATCACTGGAACTCTTAGTAATTTATTACACTGAATATATAAAAAACAATGTGTTTTCCATGTACATGAACTAATGAAGCTTCTTTTCTCTTGGATTTATATCCAATAACCTTTAAGTCACATCACCACAATAACTCCATGCTCTTTTCCATCCCAATAGCTTTTGGTCCACAAAGTTGGTAGTCCTTTCATATACCCCTGCTTCAGCTTTCTCCATGTCCTCTAAAACATACCCCAGCATACACACCTCCTTTTTTTAAACCCTAACAAGAACTAGACCAGCAGCAGTGTCTCCAATGGCTCTGGGAGCACATACTAACTGGTTTGCGGTTGCGGAACAGACGAGCTTACCTTCCATCTTTCCATCCAAGGTATTCAGTGGGAATGCTTCCCTCTCATGCATCCAATTTGCACAATGCTTTTGTAACACACTACCTTTAAGACACTTTTATTGGATTTGCCTAAAATGGCAAGTAGATTTGGCAGTAGGTTCTAAAATTAAGGAAGGAGGAATATCAGAGATAATGAAAACAAATTGGCTCAGGCCTCATTTCCTTGGGAACCAGAGTAAGACTTGATTAATCTAAACATGTGTAAATCTTCAAAGTACTTTAAGAAATACAGGCATGCTACAAATTTAGTAAAGTAGTATGAAAATTTCTAAGCTTATTGTATTTAAGTTCATTAAAAGCCTAGAGGATGAAAATGCATGCAAAATACCTTCTAGGACCATTGCAGGCTTTTAGTGCATACTGAACAACTTTATTTTTCCACTGACTATGATTTAAGATATACTTTTATAGGTATGTCCTCAAGTATGTTTGCATGCAATCAAAGATCTGTTAGCAAGGCAATTTGCTGCACAATTCTCTCTCTCCTGTTGGGAGCTGCATTTGATATGACCCCTTCTAGACATAATGCAATAAAAATTGCTGTTACTTGTCAGAAGTCAGTGCTCCTTATGGTCAGAAATATTAACTTTGCTGTCTGAGATTGTTTAGATTAATGGTACAATTATATTCTCAGATATTTTATGTGGGAATATATTCAGCAGTTTCTTGATGACCCAAGTCCAAGATGAAATTTCTTGGTTAAAGGAAACCGTTCCAAACCATATCTAATTTTCCAGAAACTCAGTAATTAGGGCATGTGTTTCAGGGAGAGAGGAAGCACATTAAGCCCACTTATTGCCTTCCCATTTCATGTTCTTTAGTTTCACAGTATGTAGAAACCCTAACCTGACACCTACAACATCTGTAAGAAATGAGTAGCAGACGCTGCTTCACCAGAAGGGTGGGATTTTATGTCCTTTTGGACTCATTTTGTCTTGGCACAAAGGCCTGTGTAAGGTTCAGAGTGGTAGGGTGCCCCCAGACCTTTGACCTTGGTGGCCAGACCAGCTTTCTACTTGTGGAATGGCAGTCTACAATAAAGATATCTAACAAGATCACTTGAAAATGTGTCTCCTGGGTTGCTGTGTAATGCCACTCGGTTTGGTAAGTAGCTGTCACATCCCTGTGTGGGCTGAGAAGATTTGTAGCATGGCCATGTTTAAAGTTTGCTTCAAAAGAAGAGGAGCAGCAGCAGTGAGCAGCACAAACACAGAGTTTTTGTATCCTCGTAGACAAAACCCAACTTGAAGTCAGAGGCAGGTGGCACAGTGTCTGCTGACCTGTCCTGTTACATCATGGAAACACATTCAATATGTATTGATAACTTGGTCTTGGACTGCTAATTCATTAGTTCACATTAAGTAACATAAAATCTAATGCCCATGGCAAAGAAAAATAAATGTTATAGAGGATCTATAGCCTGGCTTGATTTTATGAACTCTTACAACCCTGGAGCAAGTGACACTAATCCAGCATGCTGCACTGTACTACTTGAAGTAATATACTTCTCTATTTACTGCCCAGAAACCTACACAGACTTCTTGTAATTTCTCTGAGTCTCCCTTTTCCAGTCAGTTTTCACCACTGCTTATATGCATTTTATATAATAAACTGAATGTGTGCTGGAAAGACAGGAGGTAAAAACATTATAGTGTTGTTTACAAGCAGTGGAAAGATGAAGTTAGTCACTATTTGCTGTTAAATCTTTATGTCTATAGCACTTCTTACCATGAGTAAACTTTCAGCTGTATCTGCACCCACCTGTTTCATTGTTCGTTGAAGTAATAGTGACCTTTCTATCTCAATATGCCTTATTCAATATGCCTTTTCTGCTAGAGTAACACCAACAGTTCTTATCAAAGGACATGAATTTTTTAGCTATAAGTTTCTGTAAAGTCTTTTTTTCCGCTGATACAACAAACAAAATTTCATACACGGACATAATTTGACTAATTTTTTTTGTGACATGTAAACATAAATAGATCCAAATACTTTAGAAAATGTCACATAAAATCTAACCTGACATTTCCCTAGTGAAGTGATGATCAACTATCTAGTCCTTTTCTTGAAATATATATATATTGAGAGCCTGTGAATTTTTTTTCTTGACATATCTCTCTTTCTCTCAGTGTGTGCATTTTCACTATTAAGGAAGTATAAATATAGTGTATTATAGGCTACATTACATAGTCAGTGGACAGAAATGGTAAGTTGTAGTCTAATCAATTCCCATTAAAAAAGACACTATTACTGTCTGACCAAATTTTAACACTTTATTGAGCCAAGTATGAGGGGGAAAAAATTATTTTGAGATATATGTTGCTCTGCTGCAGGTATGGTATCCAAAAAGCAATATTCACTTGTAAGAGAAATGTGTGTAACAGACACCAATGGGACGTGTAAACATTTTCTTAAAGGCTCTGGTTCCCTAAAACTGGAAATGACCACCATAAATTTTTATGTTTTCCACAAACTCTGCCATCTTACATATCTTCATTTTTATTTAACTATACAAATATTTTTTCCACAAATCCTGAAACATCTCTCTTTATTATGTTGGCTTTTTCAGGATGGTACATCAAATAACATTTCCAACCAAAACTCTTCGGGAGCTTTAATAAAAACTGCAAAACAACATAAACAATAAAAATGCTACTACAGAGAATATTATGGATAGTTATCTGTACTTCATCTTCATGATATATTATTACACTATTTGAGCTATAACATTTTATTAAATCAAACCCAGGGTACTCCAGATCTCTTACAAATGGGGAATATTTTTTTCTGAAGTGAAGGTAGTCTTTTTCCTAATGATTAATCATTGAAATGGTCCATAGAGAATGAAACAGCAGATTTATAACAAACTTACATTTGTAAAAACCGAGGTTAAGAAACTCTGCCTAAAGAGGCTGGGAAAGCACTTTGCCTTAGAATTTATACATAAAATTTTTATAGGTCTAGAGTTTTAACTGTAATTTGCTTACAAGAAATATATAAAATTTCTTGAAAGAAAGAACTGCTGCTGCATGAACTCTCTTTTGTGGAATATAATTACAAAAATATTCAATTTTTGTCACTGAATTAGAATTATAACCTATTTGGAACTACAATCTATTTCATCATCACAACAATAATTTATTTTCTTTCTCCTTTTCCCATAGATGATTCAGTAAACCCTCTCACTAACCTAGCTTGATCATCAGCCTATAGCAGCACTGCTAGTTTTTTAATGGGTTAGATGATTACCCTAGGAAAAACTGATCAAGTCATACTTTAAATCAAATCAGGATCAAAGCAATTTGTTGATTTACTGACATGTAATTAATCAGCAAAAACTATGCTCAGGATCAGTATCAGAAACACAATAAAACACACAGTATTAGACATATGCAAAATCTGCATGCATACTTTCAGATTTCTAAATACCATTTATATCTCATCACCCTACCCCAGTGCGGTTTTCCCCATCTCTGGGAGTCAGAAGCTTCCCCCCACCCCAGGAGTGGTTCCCCTTTGTGCATATCCCTTCTGTGGGACAAGTAGGTGCCCTGATTTTGTGTTGCCCTGCGCTGTACACTGCACCCACTGACCCCTGTTCTGGTGAGAAAGCACTGTGTCCCAGGGGGGTGGCTGGCTTGTTAATCCTCTAGCAAGGTGTCTTCTTCTGTGTCATAAATCTCTTTGTAATCCTCTGCTTGCTGTTTAATTTTGCTAATGGTTGTCTTCCACACTAGCATAATCAGTGTAGGGCAAAAATGCTTTTGGACAATTTTGAGTGCCCCTCACATCTCAAACACACAGAACTTATTCCCACTTTCCCATTTTCTCATCCATGGTTATAGAAGCCTTTCTGTCAAGGACCAACAATGTGACCATCTTTGCAATATTTGAATCAAAATCTGAGAGAGCATTTACAGCTATAGCTGGAAGAACAGGGGTGAATCAAATACAAGAGTCCCAACAGCCATTCAGTAAAAATCTGACTGGTTTAACTTACTGCCTGATGCTTGCATCTTTATATTGACAGCTCACTGGGCATCTATAAACAGTTCATATGGCAGAAAAAGAGAAAGCTACCTCTAAGGATCTTAACACAAAGGCATACAACTTATTTGCAAGACCTTGTTATGCTACAATGAAGTAAAGAAAAAACGTAGAGGCCACAAAGGACAGCAATGGTAACATGCTGTAATGATTACCTTTTCACTCCCTACCACCTAAAGGGGATCTCAAGCTCCTAAAAATGTGCTTTCTCCAAAGGCCCAGCGAGAGAATTGGTCTAGTCCAGTGAGACTGTTACTAACACAGACCACAGCACAACTCTGACATTAATGCATTTCAGAACAGGAGCCAAGGTAATGTCTGAACTGAGCTGAGAGGATCCAGCTAGCAAGCAAACACTTAGCTAAAAGGTCACAAAAATAAGGGAGGAGATTATTCACTGTTGAAAGTTGTGACTTGACCAAGATGAGAATAGGGGAGCTCTCGGATAATACCTACGCAAGGTGTTGTATAAATATATGACTATATAAGTAATGGTTTCCAAGAAAAATATAGAACTAATACAAGACTTATTAGATCCTTTGAGGCCTCCGATCCTCCCTTTCCCCTTCCCTCCCTCTCTCTCTTTCTTATTTCCTGCCTTTTCCTCAGTATATTTACAGTATTACCTTAAAATCTAAAGAATTTTAGCTTTAAACAATGAGACAATTAGATAATTAAAGTATCATAATATACATTGAGCCTTCCTAAGGCAAACCTAGATTGAACCATGCAAAATTGAAAAACTAAGCCAAAATTAAGAGCAAAACGCATATTTTCATTCCTTGCATGTGAACCAAAGTGGCCTGGTGGCTGGTCAAGCAAGAAACAGACAAAAGCAAGATTGATTATGAATATCACCTCTTATATATGGCATGACTGACGTGAACTGTACTCACCCAGAACTTTGCATTAACTTGTGCAGCATCTACAAGTTCGTCTAATTTGAATTGAAGGATATAGTTGCTTTTCTATTGTTAACAGCTTGAGCAAATTATCTTAGAGAATAAGATCCTCACAGTTCATAGTAACCTTGCTACATAAATCTTCACTAGAATTTTAGTTTTCCAGATTGGAAAATAAGTATTTTTGAGATATAAATATGCTAGGACTCCATGAAGAAAACTCTAGAAAATATTTGATAAATAAAGGCTTCTATATGTCATAAGATACTTCTCAAGGAATTACTTACAGATACATAGACGAGATTGGTAGGTAGTGGACAAAATGAGAATGAGTGTTGACTAAACTTCTTTAAGACTAAAACTGCTCCCAAGTTTCAGGTCGTCAGTGACTGACAAGAGCCCAGAAACAGGACAGAAACTTACCTGTTCATTTCTCTGAAATTTTCCTGTTAAGTCATATTACATAGCAACTTTTAACTTTCAGCAATAAGAACAAAAATAAAAATAATATCGATATTAAGATTAAATTTTATTAGAATTATTATAATATTTTTCCTTAAGTGTTGGTGGAGAAGACTGAGAATTTTGAACTAGTGAAATGGGAAAAATCTGGAAAGATCTGGCATTTTAATGAAACTGCTCACAGCTATGAATCTAGTGCTCTTATGCTTTATACAATAATTATAGGTACCCACTAGTACTGTGATACTTAAGGGTGTCTCATAATTTCCATTGTAAATCCAGTTTTTCAAGGATTAAAATTCAGCTATGAAATTATTCTTTTTCCTAAGACTTGGCATTGAATATTCAGCTTGGGAATGGAATTCTGTAATGTCAGATATCTTTTGTACCCTGATAGCCCAATATCATGGTTAAATTATAATGAATAGGGAAAAAAATATTTAAAAATTAAATTCCACCCTCTAAATGGTTTTGTGAATCTATTTGTGAGGAATTCAAGTAGACAGCTTGAGAGTCAATCATATAGTGTTACTGTAGCAGCATCTAGTAGTTTGGGAAATAGACCAGCAGATGAAAACATTATTTGAACTACTTGACTTTTAATCCAGGTTTCAGTATTTTTCCTTTGAATTATTGTTCCTTTTATACTTCCCTTGTGCTGTCTAACCCAGATCATCGGAATCACGAAGGATGCAGAAGAAGAAATGCTACTAGGTTTCACTCATCCTAAGTTAGGCATTCAAGTGTTACACATCTAAGTTTGAGCTAAATCTCCACTTCTGTCAATGGACAGTAGGTATTGTTGCAAAGCCAAGGCTCTTTCTAGGCATTGAAAATTTCACTCTCAATATATAGTGATAAGAGCAAAGTTCGGATAAGATACCATCTATAGATAACAGAAATGGATGTGCTGTAGCCATTCTTAGCTGTGGTTTTCTGAGTGCCAGTGATGAACATCTGTAATGCTCATGAGAACATTCCTCCTATATCTTCACTGCCTACTGTGTAGGGCTTTTTCCACATTTAGGGGCACAATTTCATCATGCGCTCTTTAAAGTACATTAAATTACACCACAAAGACATTTCAAGTTACTTTCCTCAGCTAAAAAGGAGAAGAAAACTTGGGTGTTGTCTAGTATCAAGCCACCTAGACAATGAAGTTCCTCAAATATAATTTAAATAAATAAATGTTTCTGTTCTTTTTAGGAGAAATTATAATAGGTGAATTTGTAGGTTTGTGACACACACCTGTGTAACTGGGAAAAATACAGTAAGACATTATATTTTGATATAGGTATATAGTAAAGGGAAAATTGGAGAATCTCTCCTTGTAATTCTATGCAAGTAAACACACAAATACTTACAAAAAATAAACATATTCGTTGATCCTCACATAATAAATTAGGACAGTTTAGTATCAAATTGGAATACAATCTAATTGCATATGTTCTGACAGTTCACTAAGAAAAATCATTAAAATATTCTGTAAAGGTGACAGTCACCTGTAGATAGTTGTAACACTTCTGTATCTGGATCCACTTTTTGACCACTTTGAATGAAAGCTGAAATCCCAGCTTCAGACAGATAAGTGTAGTAATTTTGCCTATAACACTGCAGGTGTTGAGGAAGCCAGGCAAGGATTTTTTTCCTCAATATCATGAGAAAACTCAGAATGGAAGTAGTAAGAATTTTTTTGGGAAAACACGTAATATGATTTCTCTACTTTCAGAATTATTGTGTTGATTGAATAAATGGGGGACCTTGTGTTGTTCTAAAACTGGCTATCACAAACTATCATCTTACTTTTAACAATGATTGAATGATTAACAAAATGTATTGTTTTCCAGACATAAAGCTATTGTGAAAATATTAACTTTTGTAGACAGTGGAACTGTCTGACAAGGAAACACATAAAAACCTGTAGCATTCATTTTTACTAAACAATTACAAGATTTACCCATTTAAAATAGCATTACAGACTTGTAAGTGATTTATTAATTATTTTAATTGTTTAATCTAAATTTAATTTATTTATTTTTTTTAACAAGAAAACCATACGGATTAATTGACTGGGCATTTCCTTTTCACAGATAAAATGAAAAGTAGGATTCATGCTCCTTCTCTCAGAAGCTTTCTCAAATGCACTCCAATTAATAATTCACCTGTGAGACATAAAATAAAGATCTGCATGCCTGTGCAGGGAGTCTCCCCTCTGTGACTTCAAAGGGAAAATTCTGCTTTCTTGTGTTGCTGCCATTATTCTCTGTTCTGCAGAGGCTACAGCAGTTCTGGTGCTACATAATCATATTTGTCTCCTCTCCTAACAGGGCTCTTTCACTCCTTCTTAGTACCTTGGCATGACTGCCTCCTCACTCTTTCCTCCCTACCCTTGCTGTCTCTTTTCTTGAGGAGTTCCTTCATAGCTCCCAAAATATTCCTTTCATTAAGGATGCTTTCAGGGAGGAAAGGCACAGCTCTGATTAGATCAAAAGCTCTGGAGTAATCAGGCAGCCAGGGAATCCCTGGTGATTGTAGAAATGAAGTAATGCACTTGCTCTGTGCTTGCAGAGGTAAAGCCCCAAACAAACCCCTTGCTCTGAACTATACGGATAGGATTTTATAGCATCTGTTACTAACTTATATGATCCTTAGTTTCTTGAAAAAAAAATTTACATATACAGGGGAAGCAAACTGTGTAGCACAATATACAGACAAACAACTACACACATTTGACAGCCTCTGCATAAAAAGACAATGTTTGACATGCCAAAACCACAGTAAATATTCCCAGAGTGACCAGGCACTGGCAGAGGACTCTAGACATTGGAAGAAAATGGACAAATACATATAGAAATTAAAAAAAAAATTAGAGAAATATAGAGAACTATTTTACTGTCCATGTAGGCAAAATAAGAAAAAAGATCCTGCCCTATACAACTGACAGTTCAGAATCTTGATCATAAAGAGCAGAACTTGATTCCAACAAAGTGAGTTTGAGATTACTCCCATGTAAATCTGTATTGAAAGACATAGAACCTCAGAAGAACAGGATCAGAAACATCTTAAGATATCCTTAAAACTATCACAATGGTGGTGCCATAACCTTTCAGGGCTTTTCTGACATTTCAAATGAGGTGTAGTGTTAAGCCATCATTCCTTGTCCTATCCCCATTGGACACAAAGACAATTCTCTCCCTCTGAAAATAATCTTTTAACTTGGCATGCTTACATTGAAGTAGATAGGCTAGATAGATTAAAGCAACATGTTTAACAGGAGTGGGGGTAGGACTATAACTGCATCCTTTCCATATGCCAGTTATGCTAAAGAAAGAATTTTGCACATTATAGAGCAATAAGTCATGGCACACACAACTGTTATCAACAATCTTCATTTCTCTGTACTTACTAGCTATTTGTTCCTTACTGTAGCAAAAGTAAAAGTAAAGCTGAGATTTCTGTTTCTGTTCTGTGGTAAAATGCTACATATTCTGAGAGTGACTGCTGTTATTCCACTAATTCTGTGTAAATAGGTAGTCATAATCACTAAGACACCAAAAATTATACTAGAGAACATGTTTAGAAAAATGATACATTATCAGAAAAGAGGCCATCCAGCTAATTTTAGAGCATTATGGAATACATAATTAAGAAGCTTTTCCGTATGATAAAAGCTCATCATTCTGGTATTGAGTAATTGGAATCATTGCTAAAATGTTACTTAAACAGTATTTCAGAACAGAATTTAACAGTAACAAGTACTTCCTTCTTCCTGAATCTATTCAGGAATATTCAAAGCACAGATAATAGAATATAATAAAAGTGATTCCCTAGTTTTTAGAGGTCAATTTGCTTTGCAATCTATTGGAAATGGTTAATAGAAAGAATAACACAATGGCAATGTGACATTATATTAGGCCATTTTTCCAAACAAGGCCATCCCACTGATTGTTAGATGCCTAACTACTTTGTATAAATTTCTCTAGCATATATTGAAAGCAAATATTAAAAAAAGGGAGAGAAAGAATGAAATTAAACAAAACTACAACATTTTCTTCTGACTTTAGATTCTGTCATTAACTGTGTTTTCATGCAACAAACCTACAACCACTATTTGATTAATGACATTTTGGTCTCCCATTACCTAACTCTTAGCAGGATTTTACAGGGATACTCATATGCTCCCTCCTGCTTCTGTGATCCTTCTCTGTGAAGCAATTAAATTTTCCAAAGAGCAC
Organism: Pseudopipra pipra; assembly: GCF_036250125.1. Classification (NCBI taxonomy): domain Eukaryota; kingdom Metazoa; phylum Chordata; class Aves; order Passeriformes; family Pipridae; genus Pseudopipra; species Pseudopipra pipra. Next base: position 83,150,661 of record NC_087550.1, read on the forward strand.
AGCTTTGCAACCTGGTTCTGTACAGCATTTGGACATTTACTTGAGCTAACCTCCGAGACATAAGGTATCGACTGTGACTGCTTCTAGATCAAGAACAGTCTTGAAGACAGGCTCTAGGGAAAATTTATAGGTCATTCATAGTGATTATACCCAGGGCTGCACACAAGGTTTACTTCTTGGAGAAAAAGATGCATAATCTGAGGAAAAACAGTTCAGTAGAACAGTAGTGTATGCTCAGTGCTTCAAGTAGTGATGGTGTTATATCAGCTGGTTGTAGGTGACAACCTAGAAGCGTCCTTTCTATCTATCAGTGATGTCACATGAACAAAGTTTGCTAACTACAACCTTTCACGGCAGAACTAGGATCCTGCCTGCCATAAGGCAGATTTTTTTTTTTGTAAGAAATCTCTTTTCAGCCTTCTGCAAGAGCTAATTGGATCTGTCCTGACAAGTCTCAGAAATCCATTAGGATCTCTATACCTTTTATGTCAAACTGAAGAAGGTACAGTGCTGACATAGTTGAGATGACTCTGTAAGTTATTTTCCACCACCTCTTTTATCTGATTGTCCACATTATCTGAGACAAAACTATGCAAAATATTTATCGTCTCAGAAATCTGCTGTTCATCCTGCCTTTAAAAGTCCAACCCAGCCTCAATCCCCAACCAAACCTAAAACTGGAAAGATTCTTCTCTGTAGTTGAAGGTATTCAGGAAAGGAATTTGATTTTCTGGCCAGCTACCCACTCACAGTTATGATGACTGACAGTAATTTTTAAGCCTGAAGCACAGATCAAATATATAATTCTGAATCTGTAGCAGCATGCTATTTATTTACATTTAATACAAATTAAATCATTAAGCGCTCATGAAACTTCACGCTAAGCAATACTCCACTTGTTGAACCACCACTGTACAGTTTTGGATACCATAACAAAATGAATCTTGAATATGGCACTCTGTTTTCAACATCCTGATGTGTATGATATCCATTTTCAAAAGCCTTAAGTTTTTATCGTACTTTTCTCTTTGAACCAGAGAGCTGGTTACCCAGGACACGGAGAAGGTTGAGGTATGCAACAACTTTTTTTTCTTGGTCTCCACCAGCAAGTGCTCCAGCCACAGAACAAAAGTGGCAGAAGGCCAAGGCAGGGACTGGAAGAATGAAGTCCCACACACTTTAGGATAAGATCAGGTTCAAGACCGTTAAAGGAACCTGAAGGTGAACAAGTTCATGGAACCTGATGATATGCATTCTCAGGTCCTGAGGAGACCAGATGAAGGGGCTAAGCCACTAGGCATCATATTTAAGAAGTCATGGCAGTCAAGTGCAGTTCACACTGATGAAAAATGAGAAACACAGCTCCCATTTGCAGGGAAACCACAAGCCAGTCATTCTCAACTCTGTGCCCAGGAAGACTGTGGACCAGATCCTCCAGGAAACTATGACAAGGCACATGAAAAATACAGAGGTAGTTGGTGATAGCCAATATGGCTTCAGTAATGGTAAATTATGCCTGAAAAATTTGGTGGTCTTCTGTGACAGGGTTACAGCACTGGTAGACAAGAGAACAACTGACATCATCTCCCTGGACTTGTGCAAAGTATTTGACATCATCCCACACAACATTCTTGTCTCTAAATTGGATAGACAAGGATTTGATGGATGGACCCTACCTGGAGTACTGTGTTCAGTTCTAGGGCCGCAAACATAAGAAGGACATGGAACATTCTATGAACCTAATATTTGGATGACAGATGAAATCACTAAAGGGGGAATCTCTATCAACTTTGTGTTACCTTTGTCCTACCTGTGATGCAAATATTTTGAAACAAGCAATCTGAATCTTATTGTCTAATAATAATTCCATTTTCTGTGAGAAACTATTCATCGTTCTGCACATCATGCTCAAAGAAAAATGGGTTATATTGTCTGACTTTGCTAGAAAAATAATTAAGTCCAGCTACGACAGTATAACATCTGTGCTGAGAAAGCTGGTTCTAATATCCCCTGTCTTAATCTTTTTAGAATCATAGTCATTATATCTCAGTTTGAGTGCCAAGGAGACCGAAGCAGGATAATGAATTAGCTAAAGCATTGAGATCAGCATCCAGTGAGAATATTCACACTGGCATGATGATCTTTCCCCGTTCTTAGTGCAGAAGTCAAAATACATATGACCTACATTAATAACTTTACATTAATTTGACCAAATACGATCACAGAGAGCAATGATATAGTCATTCACACATGGCACAAGTAATTGTCTTTAAAGGGAAATAGACTTCATTGTGCTACTCAATCTTCTGCCCTGTGTCCTAGCAATGACAATGGCACGCTGTTGCCAACTGGTGTTTTTAAAATAGTTTTTAGAAATTACAATAGAACTAGTACAATAATAACATCACAACACAATGTGGAGTGCAATTCCTTACAGTCTCATTTGCATGGAGATTTATACCTGTGGTAAGTTATTATGTTTAGCAAGTTTGCTCTAATCTAGGCAAGTATCCCCACACTTTTTTTTCTGTGAAATATCCTTTTCTTTGCCTATGTACCCCATAATCATCAGGTTTCTGATTTTAAGAATGACATGAAACATTTATGAAAATTCATGTTAACCAGTAAGACAGTCTGCATTAACAACTTAGGATACACATTTCATTCAGTATCTTCTGAGGACCAAATTTCACTACATCTTTATAATCAAGTCAGGAAAAACAATTTATACAGAATATTTTTCTGTTTTCTTTCAAGGGCTATGCATTTAGCAGGGATTTAAAGCATGTGTTTGAGTGCTTTGCTGAAAAGGGATCATCTGAAGGATCCATTGGTCCATTTGAGGTCAATTATTTCTTAATCTAGTTGCCAGCTGGCTTTGCTGTGGTTCCCTCTGAACAACAGAACTTCTCTCAAGGAGGGAAGAGTTGGAAGGCAATTAATCATCTTACAGTTGCAGTACAATTTATATATTGAAATAAAGCCATGCAAACTATACTCAATTTAAATAATTTAAATATCAAAATATTACTGTATTAGCTAATTCATGTGTTAAACTGTGTACTTTTAACTTATCAAACTATGAGTAAGATATTAGTCAGCTTGACTTTATGGTTGTCACTATCTAATTATGAATTCCTTAAACCTTTCTGGTGACAATTCATTGATACCAGATTTTTAGGCAATAATAAATACTTGAAAAATTTTAATTTAAACTATGTGGTTCAGGAGTTTGAAAAAAATAAGAGTATTTTTATATTTTAAGAACTGTCTTGCTCTTTTTTTGCAACATCATCTTTCAAAAATTTTTCACTCCACTCCAGGAATCCCATATTGATTTTATTTGCTCATTTATTTCTGAAAAACTATTATTTCCAGAAGAAATTTTCTATTTCTTATTCTCATCTTGAGTTTTGCTTGTTAAATTTGAGAAAACTCTTTAAATGTAACAGATAGAGAACAAGTTTAAAAGAGAATTATTTTTTTCTGTAAAGTTAAACTCTGAAACTAGATTAAGGTTACTTCATCAGTTACTTAAATAAAATTAATTGCTCTGACATTCTTCTAGACAACATAAAATTTTGGAAATTAAGTGAAATATTAAAAGGCAGTGAAATTAATAATTTTGCACCAATTAAAGTACATCATGCTCACTAAGTTTTAGAGTAATGGCAATCTTTAATTAAGCCTCTGATCCCTTGCTTGGATTTTCTAAGGAATAAAGAATGCTGTCTGACGAGGAAGGGCAAATATTGGTGTAGTAGGTTTCTGTGGCTGGGTTTTGGTAGTGGTGGTGTTGGCTTCTATTAGAAGCTGCTAGAATCTTCCCATTTGATGGAGCCAATGCCAGCTGGCTCCAGGACTGGCTTCCTGCCGCTGGACAAGGCCAAGCCAATCAAGAGTCTGTGATAACATATTTAAGAACAGAAAGCCATTGCGCAGAAAGAATTCTAGTCATGGAGGAGTGGGGTGAGAACATGGGAACAACAATGCAGACACCAAGGTCAGTGCAGAAGGAGGGGCAGGAGGTACTCCAGGTGCCAGAGCTGAGGCCCCTGCAGACCTCAGGTGGTGCAGACCGTGGTGGAGCAGCTGTGCCCCTGCAGCCCATGGAGGACCATCGGGGTGCAGAGACCCACCTGCAGCCCATGGAGGAACCCAAGCTGGAGCAGGTGGATGCATGAAGGAGGCTGTGACCCCGTGGGAGGCCCAAGATGGAGCAGGGTCCTGCCAGGGACTTGCAGCCCACGGAGAGAGGAGCCCACGTTGGAGTAGGTTTTTCCTGGGTAGGACTTGTGGCCCCTGTGGGGGATCCATGCTGGTGCAGCTCATTCGTGAAGGACCACACCCCACTACTGACCCACGGGACAGTAGTTTGTGAAGAACTGTTGCCTTGTGGGATGGGCTCATGCTGGAGAGATACCTGAAGGACTGTCTCCTGTGTGACGGACCCCATGGGGAGCAGGGGAAGGACTCCTCTCTCTGAACAGCGGCAGAAACAACAACTGACTGTAACCCCCATTCCCCATCCCCCTGCACCACTCGGGGGGAGGAGGTAGAGTTTGGAAGGAAGGAGGGGTAGGAGGAAGGTGTTTTTAAGATTATTTTACTTCTCACTCTTTTGCTCTGATCCTATTAGTAATAAATTCAGTTACTATCCCCACTTTGAGTCTGTTTTGCCCATGATGGTGATCAGTAAGTGATCTCTCCCAGCTCTTAACTCATGAATCCTTTGCTGTCGTTTTCTCTCCTCTGTCCAGCTGCAGAGAGGAGTGAGACAGTGGCTTTCGTGGGTATCTGGCATCTAGCCAGGGTCAACCCACTACAGTGAGGCAGAAACAGAGAAGATAAGTCATTCCTGTGCTAAAGTAAGCTTTCCTTCCCTAGGCATGGCTCAGATCCATGTTAACAGGCCAAGTTCTTTTGCTTTCCAAGAGCTACTTTCCTCATTGAAAAATTTGTTAGGTTTTTGGTTGTTTTTTGTTTTTTTTTTTTTAGTGTTAAAACTAATTCACTTCAGTTATTTTATTTCTAATTACAGGAGCTTCGTGTTTGGGACATTTCTCAACTGTTTGCATTTTCATCAGTTGTCCCTCCTTTTGTAATCTAAATGAGAATTGCCCAAGTGCAGAGGAAAATATATAACCTCAGCTTCTCAACTGTTACGTAGTTCCAAAGTTTTATTCACTTCAATGATTATAAGCTGATCTAGCACTGAATTCAAGAGTACGAGAAGCTCCTTAACTTTGGAATGCTGACACTGTCATTTGGCATTTGACATTTGTTTTAACTTTAATAAAGACAACATAAAACTCTGTGGACATATAATTTGTTTTAACATAAAATTCAACATTGATGTAAATATGTATATATCAGATAAAAGCAGAATTTTGTTTCCCAAACAGACACTCGGTGACATAAAAGACCTTTTAGGGTGAACAATGCATTTTCTTTATAGAGATTAAAATATATCTTGAAAAAGATCCTATAAAATAACCATTATTCAATGTTTATTGCTAGAGATCTGTATGAGTACCATTTGCTCCCCCCTCCTTCCAGCTGCTGCTGTTGAGGGCACACAGATTCCCAGGGAAGTAAAATATACCTGACCTTAGGACCCGTTGCTTCACAGGTCTGTTGTTAAATTAAAGACACTTAGAAAAGGAATTTACAGGGGTATTAACTGAAACATTGGCCAGCCTTTTACAAGATAAAATACAGTGGAGGACACATTTAATTAAACTTCTTCTGCAGGAAGATGTCCTCAGGCAGCAAAAGCTGGGCTCCCCCTTGCCTCTCTGGTTCTGATGAAAAACTGCTGAATCCTGTGTGTATGACAAGCTACTAACTCCCATGTGTGTAACCTGTAAAGGAATAACAGTTATGCTGTTTTTCCAGTCACTGTCACTCTGCCACAGCTTATATTTTCTCTGAGTTTGTTCTCAGTTTTAAAGCCATGCTCCTAAAATTTGCTCAGCAGACATAAAGCCAATCAAGACTAGATCTTCTACTTGAATTTGCTGCTGGAGTGGGACGGACAGGGATAAGGGAAAACATATGCTTTTTGCTACAGTTTAAAGAGCAAATTTTTCTCCTCAGTGACAGTGGCCTAAGAGAAAAGACATATCTTCCCTCCCCTCACCAGACTCTTCCGTATACTGCTTGCTGATGCACATTGGCTTGTACCCTTTCACATAGCCAATGCATAATATCAGAGCTCATTCTGTAAATATGCACAGATTTCATCTTTGAGCAAGCAAGAGATATTGATTTTAATGAAACTCCCAGTACAATAGAAAGGAAGGGTATAAATATACTTAAATAGTAATTGTACCACAATTGCATTATTAATTTTCACTATCAATTGGAAAATCTGCTAACACAGATTATTATACACTTCTATTTTCATATATCCTATTTTTCATAAACTTTAATGGCTGAAACTAGGAAATTCTAGGCCCGTATACAGTCAGCTATTAAGATAACAGTTGAAAATATGAGCTACCTTTTAAATGATCTAGTAAATACAAACCATCAGCCAAACACTGTATCAGGCTTTCCTTCTGAGGCGTACAGTAAGCTAAATCCTGTAAATCCTCATACACATACTGGTCGTATGGATAAAACATCGAAAGTAATTTTAGTGAGAATTCCCTTGCTTAAAACCAAATGGGGTTAGATGTTTCAGGATCAAAAACCTATTCCCTAGAAAGTCTTTCTGATTCATTGACATGATTTGAAAAGTAAAATACTACTCAGGCCAGGAATGAAGATTCTATCCCATCATTCATCCTGTGTAGACAGCTTAAAACTCAGAGATACTTGGTACAAATAAGCTGAAGCTTAACATCCACAAAACAAATAAACAGATTTATTTGACATTAAACATGAAAAATGTTTCAAATAATACATTAGAATTCTAGGCACAGTAATTTCCTTACCACGTCAAAATTAAATCTGGGTTTAGGACACTAGTGAGAATGAAAAAGAAGTATTTGCAAAAACTGACTGCACTGAAGTGTGAAAAATCCATTAAAACATCCAGCCAACCCTGGATATAAATGTTTCCATAAAATAAAACATTGCTAAAATGCTCATAATATAATTGCACACCTAAATAGAATCCATTTTATTTAAAAAAAAAAAAAAAGATAAAATGAAATTGAATAGACACAAAATATTTTAATTACAGGTTTAAATTGGATTAACTGGTCTTTAAATATCAAACCCACAAATATTATTTTTTAGCATAAATTTTCTGCTTTATATTTATACATCTCTGTCCTCACATAATAAATGTACTTAAACCTGAAAAGGCAATCTTAGATAAATGAATACTCCATTCGATCTGTGGAGCCAAAAACCTGTGACTGCTGCTCTGTAACCAAAGCCTCTGTACAGCTGAACATCACCAGATTTGCCGAAATGCTCTGCAGCCTTGGACATAAAGCCATAATGTACCCTCACCATTCTTACCCTTCAGTCTTTCCTGTGTTTTGTGCTCTTATTGCATCCTCCTTACAGTGGTGTATCAGCTCTGCTGCTTCATTGATTCATCTATTTCTGCTGCATTTGGAACTTTCTATAGTGAGGGGTAAGGAGTCCGAGTGATTCAGTAATTCCTCAGTTCAGCAAAGCATCTTCTGGCAAAGGACAGTGTTCTCAGGCACGGAATAAAAGGGGTAAGGGGCTATCCAGCTGTTCCAGTAATGACCTGGGAGGACTTCACTAAGGATATCAGTCAAGATGAAGGGACATTGGTTGTGACTCCTACTTTTACTAGCTAGGTAATTGCCAATTTGCAATTCCCAAAACTCTGGGAGAGTTTTAACTATTTTAACTGAGCAAAACTTACTAAAGCAAACAAACAACCCAAATTAACTTTCCTTTACCATAGTAATGTCTAAATTACTCAGAGCAGTACTTTTATACTGACGGACCTGCTGAGAGACCTAGCACTCATTCCTCAAAGCAGATTACAACAGAAAAGTTACTATCTCACTGGATCAGACCAGAAGGTTCAGAAAGTTTAGTGTCTTGCTGCTGACCATATGTATAAATTACAGTTGAGGGAATATTAACTGCACTTATGGAACTACTCAAATAAATTTAATCTTTATAGTTTAAGAAACAAATGCTGTAAGAATGTGCCAAGATGAGTTTATACAAACCTGCCAGAGACTGGGAATACTAGTCTATAGTGAATTTCATACCGCTAAGCATTTTCTGCGTCTTTTCTGTTGTGTTTTGTTTTGCTTTGTTTTGGTTTGATTTTAGGCATGAAGGATTTAACAAAGTGCTAGTCTGCTTACTGATGCTGTCATTACACTGCCAGCTATGGTAGAAATCACAGTCAATAATGGTCCACAGAAAATGTTTGAAAGGGAAGTACAAGCAACTCATCAGCTCAGCAGTGAATCACACTCATAGTAAAAAGATCTTTAAAACTAAAACAAAAAAAATATATTACGATAGTTTAATACACTTTCAAATATTTTTTCTTCTACCTTAAGTATAACAATTATTGATAATAAAATGTAATTAATTGACTAAATTAAAGCTAGAAAATTTGACATATTGTCCATTGAGAAAATTACTTATTTTGAATGAAGGATCTTTTTCCAATAATTTTTAAAGTGAATAAAATAAACAGAACACTTGGGAAAATGCAGACATGTGGATTAGTAGGGATGTTTGATGTTCAGTTCTGTAAACTATTGATCTACTCTAATCAGTTCGTTATTTGGTAACCCAAACTGAAAACGGTTTTACCTGACATCCCTGTACAAGTAAAAGATTTATTTTCCATGAGCAGAGGAAGGTGTTGATTTCTGGCTTCCTTTACCAGAAGCAGCACAGGCAGATGCAGTCCTGAGGAGGGATTTTTATGGGGTTTTTTTCCCAGCACTCAAATTTCAGGAGTGGCAGCAGTCAAAGCAGTTGAGTATGTGTGACAGGTTTATATGAGACAAGGCCTGGCACTAAAAGCATCTGACAGGCTCTAATAGAGCCCTACAGGAAAACAGTTTAGGAACTTCTTGCCTTTAAAGCTGAGGGAAACAGAAAAAAAAATATCTTACCCTACGTACTCAGACACAGAAATGCTTATTGACTTTACAAAACCCATGCTGTCATTTTCTGTAGGGTTTCATTTTCTTGTAGTGGCAACAGTTGACCCAATGAGTCTATTTGGTGAGGCTGCTATGCAAGTCTGTGAAATGTACTGGTTTCTAGTGCTAACATTGTGTCTTTCTTATCTTAAACAAGCACATGCCAATGCTTCTTAATCTGAATCAGTAATCACATCCTACACATTACAAACCATCAGATCTCAGCTGCTAGCAGGCTGTTCCATGTTGTCAACTATCCTTGATACCAGATCATCTGACTGTTGCTTGGTGGTTGCTAAGGCAGAGTCCTGAAAAATCTTATTCATGTAGTATAGGATTTGTTCAATGCTTCAGTTTCCAAGCTACCTGTCTTCCAAAATGAGATTCAGAAAAGATATTGTAGCACATAAAAAAATGCATCCTTGCTCAGAGATTTTCAAGAAGTCTCCCTTATTCCAGTGTTCACAAATGAGTAGGACCTGATTGTGATAAACTTCGGATAGAAATCCTCCACACAAACCTGAGTTTGAACTCTGCATACTGTCTGATTTTCTGCTCTTCAACCTTATCAGACAAGTATCCTTCTATTTCTAAAAGCATTTCTAATTAAATTATAGCAAACTGTACATTTATTAGCAGAATCCATATTTCCCCATATAGGATGTTGTTTCTAATTCAGATATAGATTTGGGTAAGGAAAATCTAAACTGTTATTTAGCTCACTGCAAGAAGAAGCATCCCATTTCAGTCCTCACTTAGTTCATGCTCTGCTAGGAATCAAAGTGATATCAGGAACACAGGAAAGCCACTTTGTGTGCCAAAGCTCACCTGTGTTTAATACACCATTTAATATCATGATCATTTTCACACTATCTGTTCTGTTTTAGCAAAACAGTAAAATATCTATCCTTTCATACCAACATATTCCACTATGAAAAGCAACTAAATAGAGTTTAGGTTTAACATTTTTCTCCCAAATTACTCAGCTGTTAACAGAAAACAAATGCATATCTATAGCAGTTAGCACATTGGTACAGTTTTAAAATATTCCTTTACAGGCTGGGCAGATTTTTTGACTGTTTGTTTATCTGGTATGCATATGTGCTAAAGCTGGAAGAAGGTTATATTTACAAACAATTAACCAATGCATACCTTTTCCAAAACATGCCATAGACCACAAAATTGTGCGTGCATTTGACTGAAATTATAGAATTTCATTTTGAGAAAAACAAATTCTCAGAGACAGAGAAGTTCAGAGAGGAGAAGAAGTGACCCCTTCATTTGGCATGTCAGGGATTAGAGACATTCATCATCAGATGGTTTTCATTTTTGCTCTCTCGCTCGACAGTGTCTCAATGTACACCTTCTAAGAAATATTCCTAAGAGCAGATTTTTGATTCTAATTTTCATACCAATGAATGCTATAATTAAAATAAGAACTAGCAAAATTAGATTTAGTTTGGTTCTTTTCTTTCAAATGATGTCATTAGTAGAGTAAAAAGCCTGATTTTTTAATATTATTTCCTCATACGATAGAGTGGGCAAAAATTTACTTATCTATTGTTAATATTTACCAAAATTAAAAGCTTTTGTGTCAGGGACTTGTTACATGGTAGGAAATCATATACTTTGCTTGTGAAAGTATTGTTTTATTACAAACCTATTTTATAAAAAATATAGCAATTCCAACAAGAGGTATCATTAAGTCTATAGAGCGCTGGATTCATGTCTTCAAAGAACAGAGGAGATAAATGAAATGTCCTTTCCCGTGTTGTTGATGAACTTTGTGATTATCAGTTACCCAACTTCATGAGAACAACACTTTTATCCAGAAGTAAAAATGATTGAAATTAATATGCCTTATTTCAAATGAAAATTGGGGATTTTCCCCATAGTTTTAAAAGAATCAGAAACTTTTCTACACAGCAAAATTACAACAAAGAAGTTGAGCTTAGAGTTTGAGTATCAAATTAAGATATATATTTATGGTTTTCAGTAAAACTAGACAGCACATCACTATGATCTTTCAGCGTTCAATTAATTGAATTTTTATGTTAAGCTGCTTGTTTCCCCCACATCAATTTTTAATAGTAGGTCTGTGAACTTGTGATGTGATCAAAGGGTCAGACTGCTACAGACCACATTCTGATCTCTATTGCAAAATGTGATCAATATATAAGGAAATTGGTCAGAGAAGTGTATTTTAAGTAAATCTAGTGTAATTTATATCTCTGGAGGTCAGTAAGGAAAAGCTGTTATTCTTTACAAGCAGAAGTTACACAACAAGGGATGATGAAGGATATGATTTTGTTGTATAAAATTTGCCCTGCAGTACAATTTTCTATAATTTACTTCACACTTAAGCATTACAGTGCAAGGGTTTTATCCACTGTTCCCTGCTTGATCTACCCCTCAACTTGGACAAGAGAAGGCTCCAGACACAAGAGAAGTGGAAGAGACTTTTTACAAGGACATGTAAGTGATAGGACAAAGGCTTTAAAATGAAAGAGGGTAGGTAGATTTAGATTAGATATTAGGAAGAAATAATATCTCAAAACCCACATAGATTATGCTTCAAATAATTAAAAATTTTGCATCTTTTTGCAGCTGTGATCCAAAAGCCTTGCTTTCAGAAGATGTACAAGCCTATGCTATCACCCCAACCGTGTGTTTGTCTTGACCTTTCAATTTTCTTGAGAGTAACTGAACAAGCTAGCCATAACCACTGGATATGATTATTAAAACAAAGAGAAGAAAAGCTTCATGGCATTCTGGCATTTTCATTAAAAAAAAAATCAGCTAATGGAAAGTGCTTGACAATGCTTGCTTTTGTCTTTCCCTTTGCATGTTCAGCTGAACTTAATCTATTGTTTGCAGTTAGAGAAAAGACAGGACAAATTACATGTTTGCCTATGCCTATTCAAAGAAAAGGAACAAAGGTTTCAGAATCAGCTATAGAAAATGGAGTTATTTTTCTCACTCTTTACAAATATTTAAATTGTAAGCATTTGAGCTGGAGAAATAACAAGCCCGATTCTGAGGTATTTCTGGACCTAAAAAATGTCATACTCCACAGATTTATATAATTCTAAATTTACAAAAGCTGTACTTTAACAGGAGAATTTTTACCATTAGTTCAGCTGCATATTGTATTTATCTCTGACTTTTACTGTACAACCACATTGCTTCATGCAGCATGTCTTATGTGGTCTGCAATTTACAGGTCCAAAAGTCACATACTTTATTGTTAAAAATGGAGCAGTGAGAATTAATAAATATCTTCTGGGAAAGGTTAGTAATGTTTAAAAAAACAATTGAATGTATTTTTTTCTGCATAATTTTCACTGTTTTGAAAAACTCAGAGATTTTGGCAATGGGGTGGGTTATAGCCTACTATATCATGTTGTATCACAATTTTGTAATGTTCATGGCATGTTTTGGAAAAGACATACTTTGGTTAATTAAGTTCTTGTAAATATAACCTTCTTCCAACTTTAGCATATATGATACCTGTACCTGTTTTGAAATGGAGTTGTGATATAGTATTTATCTTTGTTAGTTACATCATATTCATAGTTGTTGTCCACCACTGTGGTTCTCTTCTTCTGTATGCCATTTTAAGAGAAAATGAAAAATATTGCCATTTGTAGAGTGAAGTAAAGGTCCTTGTGTCTTCCTATTTGAAAGACAGGAAGCTGCAGGCCGGAATTTCAATTTACCCATAAAGCTTTCTGTGGAAAACGTGAGTAGGAATGCAGCTACACTATTAAGAAAAAAAAGAAGTGGTAACTCTCAGCCTTTGAGCACTGGAGACACCAAATGATGATACATAAATAGGGATATTCAATAGGGATTTGTTTTAAAAATACAGGTACACAGAGCTTGGAAATGGACTGGAAAAATCACTTTATTTTAAAATATTGTTGTTATGCTATAATTATTTCATTTGGCACCAACTAAACAAATCAATCAATCATTTTGCTGATTGCATAATTATTTAATGATTCACCCTTCTAAGTAGCCCCATAGAGTGCTACAGCAGCAGAAGGATACCAGTTCTGTAGAATGAGTGTTCAGTTTTATGTACCCAAAGAGATAATGTCTATCTGTTTAACACAACCTAATACAGAAAAATGAGAGTTGGATTTTTTCTGGAAAAATATTCCAAGATAAGCAAATGAGATCTTTGTCTAGAGAATGTCATGAATATCTGAAAGTACATATGTAATCACATAGGTACATGTATCTGAGATGAGTCAAGTCTTCCCTGTGTTTCTGTAGCTATTTCCACAGCATATGGATATGTGTGTATATAGATAAGACTGTTTAGCATTAGCATTTCTTAGATTTTTCCATCTCTGTTCTACTAGTTGATGTCAATAGTTATGCCATTGTCGTGGTTTAGACCTTGTTTTCCCCCAGAGACTAAGAAAAGTGGTAGACCCCAAGGGGTGGAAACCCTTGGAAGTTTTGAAGTTCTGCCCAATGGGCGCTCCTGCAGAAATGTCAACATCTCACAAACTCACCGGAAGAGAAGAGTTGTAGTTTTGGTTGTTGTAGGAGAGGTGGCCATGTTGTAGGGCCACGAGGAAGGGGCTCTAAGCCCCTTGGGCCCTCTGGGCCCTCCCAGCCCCTGGCTGGGGGCTGCAGGGACCTGGAACAGCATAAAGCTGGGCTAGGTGCCTGTAGTTATGCCGGGAGATGTTTTTCTCCATGGGCACAGAGCAGCAGCCGATGCTGACCAGAGAAACGGTGGCAGAGAGCCAGAGATAAGGACCTGAACTGGAGGAGCAGCAGAAACAACATGCAGCACCGGAGAGAAGACTCCTGGAAAGGGAGGAGAAAGAGAGCCAGCAGCTGAGAGACAGAGTTTGGGGTAAGACTGTACCAGATTCCCCAAAACTCCCTTGAGACCCCTCTTGGAGAAGAGGGACATGGACTCCTATTTAGGAGAAGAGTTTTAGACATGCAGCACCGGAGAGAGAGAGGAGCTGAGAAGCTCAAGAGACGTCCCGGAGCTGGACTGGGACGGCCAGATGGAATGCGGGGGGAGTTGACCTTGGCTCCCCCCCCCTCGCACTGCTGCCACGGTGGCAGCCTGAGAGACAGGGCACAGAGGCCCTGCAAGAAGGAGCTGAGTCTCCTGGAGATACCAGACAGTCACGAAGACCCCCCCCCTGTGTCTTCGTGGTATGACGTGGTGAAACGACCTTGTCTGGGGTTACGAAGCCCACGGAAGACCCCTTTGCCTGTGTCAAGGGGGCCGAGGGAGGTTGGATATCTCTCTCGTTGAGTGCTGGCAGAAAGCCAGCTATCAGCTGCTGCATGTGGAGAAGACAGACAGAACCTGCTGCCTCAGAAGATGCTGCTGCTTAAGGACTGGAAGGGATCTGTCCTTCTTTCCCTCCTGGACTTTTATTTGGAGGGGAGAAGAGATCTGATCCATTGTAAATACATATGTCATGGTAGAGATAGTTTGTGATCGTGTGTATAATGTGATGTTATATTTATTTGTACAGTCATTGTAATATATTACCTTTCCCCCACTTTGAGTCTGGTGTGTTTTGTCTGGAAAAGCCCATCTCACATTAGGTTGAGATGTGGGAGGGGGATGGAGCTAGGGAACTGGATTTTGGGACTATCTCAAACCATGACAGCCATATAATTATGAAAGTACATAATACAATTTCTTGATTTAAAAAAATATATTTCTGATCTGGGACTAGGACTTCTCCGGAAGAGTACAATGGAAAAGTGTTCTTTGATGGCTGACCACAATAGCAAAAGAGCAAATGAGTCTTTAATCTTTGTTCTGATGTGCTTGCATGTTCAGCATTGAATAAAAATCCTCTTTGCAAATAGTCTGAAATTATCAAGTCACTTTTTCAAACTAGCTCTGTTCTGAAATGGATTCTTTAAATCTTATTTAACACAAGCGGAATTTGTCACAGCAATAGTGGGCAAATATTTTGCTCTTATATATGTCTTTTTAGTTGCTCATCCATGGCATTTTGAGATGAAAAATACAAAACATTAGAAGAGGTTTATTCAACCAAAAAAAAAAGTTGATTTTCTGTGATGCAAAAACTCCAAAAGTTCATGGTTACTTGCTGAGCATACTTCAAAAAGGTTGACAAGAGATTAAGCTGTCATAAAAATCCCTACTCTGTACTGTTAGGCAGAAAAGGTGTTCAGGCTTAGAGGGACTGCGTTACCTTCTCCTAGCAGCTGTCTGTAGCTTTAACTTGTCCTTCTGCCCCCTGTTAAAAAAATAAAGGTCAAGTGCTTTCTATAATTCTCTTTGTCAATGGTAGCTATATCCATCCAAAATTATGAAATCAAAAAAGGTTAATCCAGTAAAATGCTATTTCATTTACACCCTACTGTTTGTATTTTGACAAAATTTATTTAAGATCTTTGCAAATTTTTTCTTTTGGTGACACGTCATGTCCCATTCCCAGAATTTTTGTTTACCATGCACATTTCAGGTAAAGTAAATCTTGGTTGGAATCAAAGCCTTTTTCCAAGCTTCCCTCTACACAACAAACTAGGTTTTGTCAGTTTATTTTATTTTGTTTATAATTTCAGCAAAAAAAGAAATTAAAAATATTTTATCTCTGTGCAAAGGAGACAAGCAATAAGAAGTTGAAGGGACAAACAATAGAGAGTTAAAGTAATAGACCACAGGAGCAACAATCAGGGATTATTTGGTCAATCTTGTGACTATATTCTAAAATGTATTGAATTCTTCCTTAATTTGGAAGGCAAGTGCTTTTACCTGATGGAGAGAAAAAATGTTTGGCTGATAACCTGATTCTTGTCGATGTGATCAGTGAGCAATGAGCTGGGCCCTCACTGTACCTGCCTTTCCTCATCACGCGTGGCCAGGCTAAACCATGCTGTTCTTGGCAGGAAAACAACATACTAATAGACTTTGCTGAGAAAAGGTGTTTATATGCGTGTTTAGAAACAATCCACTTAGAATGGAGGAGAGGAAAACTAAAAGCTTTCTCCATATCTATAATGCTATTTTACTAGAGGAGTTTCTGTGGTGCCGATCATTTGCAACTATCTTCAGTTTAATTGGAGTTCTAGGAACACTTTGAAGATTTGGATCACTGTTCCTCATAAAATAGACCTAAAAACTTCCTCTAAACACCCTCTAGCTATTATATAGTGGCTTGTTTTTTACAAGCAACATAACAAAAGGGATTCCTGAAGATATGGAGTAGGTAGGAATCAATTTTGCGAATGTTAATAGTGTTA
Organism: Pseudopipra pipra; assembly: GCF_036250125.1. Taxonomy (NCBI): domain Eukaryota; kingdom Metazoa; phylum Chordata; class Aves; order Passeriformes; family Pipridae; genus Pseudopipra; species Pseudopipra pipra. Next base: position 83,167,037 of record NC_087550.1, read on the forward strand.
CACATAAATTTTTATTTCTCATAATTGTTATATTATAATGAGTGTATTTTAAAAGAAATTCTGACAAAATCAATAAAATAAAAATAAAATTTGGGCTTGATGATCTTGGAGGTCTTTTCCAACACAGTTAATTCTGTGATTGATGATAAAATAATTTCAAATAAATTTCATTTAGAATATGTGTATTGGAATCTCTTTTTATAAACTAATACACCCTAAGTTCATCTAATATAACCTCTGATGGATTAAAAAAAGAGATTTATCAATGGATTTCTTCTAATTGAAAAGTGTAACATATTTCACTTTTCTCATTATAGATATCTGTAGGCACTGGATTACATTTTTTCAAGTATCTTCCAGAAACTGTAGCATAAACCTACTGCTTTCTTCTGGTTAAAGCTAGAAAAGTCAACAGCTTCAGCAACTGCCGGGCTAGTCCTACCTGATGTTTGCCAGCTATTACTAAATAAACCTCTCTAAGGCCAGGAGTGGGCTTATGCTTCTCAAATTTGTATTCTTCTCTGATTTTTTAATGAAGTCTTGATACACAACTGCCTGGAGCTCCCACATCAGTGTTCCCCATGGATTTCCCTGTATCTCAGAGAGTTAACTACTCAAACAAGAAGAGCAAAACACAGCATGAATATTAATATCCTGGCAGTGTGTCTTTGAGCTGGCAGGGCTGTTTTACCTGGGCAGCTGCCAGATGTGATCATTTGGAATACAAAATTACTTTAGGAGAAAAGTATGAAATAAATCTAGAATCCATTGGAAAGCCCAAAGCTATAGGTTTTTTATTGCAAATAAGCATTTACTTTCAGCTACAGTCTACTAGGATATCTGCTAGTAACTTAAAAGTAAGTAGTGCCCAAAGTTGAATAATATGCTGCAAACCAAAACTGCAGAATAGGTGAAGATGCACAGTAGCAAAACTAGTGCCTTTGTTTAGCCTCTTTGAGATACTGAATATGTATTAGCAACACATGTAATGGACACTCGAGTATTAATATATTTCCATTTACCTTTTTCTTTCCCTCTCTTTCTAGGATGGTTTTTTTTTGTGGGTAAAGAGAAAACAAGGCTCTCTGCAGACTGGCAGTGGCTAACCCCAGCTGTTTCCTGTGTATTTCCTAAGCCGAGCACCTCACATTACCAGTTCCTGTGACACATGTAATGTCATTAGACAGGGAATAAACAACTTCAAAACCATCTACAGATCCCAACATCTAATTAGTCAGACAAGCAGGCTGGGAAATCAGAAACACCAGAGCCAATTCTATCTTGTAGTGTGCTGTGAAAAAAACTTATGGCAATCGTATCTTTGCTCCAGGGCAGTACTGAAATTACTTCAGGTACAAATAATCATGGTCACATGAGACTCAGAAAAAAAGAGTTTTGTAATTCTTAAGAAAAAAAAAAAAAAGATGGATTTTAACATGCTATGGCTATGTAGTAGAAAGGAAGGGGAGCAAAAATAATAACTTCTTCAGTGGTGAGTGAAATGGTATTGTCAGGAAAGGGTAAGTGGAGGATGCCAGGGAATATTGGGAGGGGAGTCTAAGATTTTCTTCTCGGAAAATTATTATAAGATGACTGTAAAATTCCAGCACAAATCCTATTCTGACTGTGATGTGGCTGGGAAAGAAGTGCTCCTTTCACACAGCCCTTCAGGTTATGGACTATAAAACTTGCCTACACGCATACTTAACCTGTGACTTTATAAAGCACTTTTCTATTCACCCACTAGAGAAAGTGAGGGAATAGAAAAGACAGAACCAGACTATTCTCTGAGATGCATAAGAAAACAAAAAACCCACTAAATGTAGCACTGCAGGTTCTGACAAAAGAAAAAAGGAAAAAAAATAATCCAAGTGCAAGTGTTTAAACAGCAGGATGTATTATCCAGAGAGGCTCCTGGAGATTTTCAAAACTGAACTAGAACAACCTGAGCAACCTGATCATCTTTGAAGTTAGCTCTGCTTTGAGCAGGTGACTGGGCTCGATGAACACCAGAGTTCTCTGACAACTAGAATTATCTTATGTTTCTGTGATATCCTAACATGTTTCAGGGTTGGGGTCCTTGAACCTTTAGCCAGGACTGCATGTCAGGACTGGAATTTGTATTTTGGAGGATGTTTTTCTGAAAAAACTAGAAGTTGACATGTAGAATATATCAACTTTTAATTTATTTTTGAAGAAAAAGCATTTGAACATATTTTGTTTTGCCAAAATGCTACTGCACATTTCTCCCAGCTGTAAGGAGGGTTGTCTAGAGATAGAAAATTCCTCTGATAGGCATGACTAGGATGGATTTGAGGTCTTCAAACGATTAAGCTCTTCAAAGGTTGTCTGAGGTATGACTTGCTTGAAAATGAACAAGCAAGTTCATGTACATGTTATTGACAGCAACATGTTTAAAGCAGAAATACAGGAATTCTAACATAAAGACTTTCTCCAACAAAAGTGAGAGCTGTCTATGGACTAAGAAACCACTACTTGGGCAAAGAGTAATAAATACTTGGTTGTATCTGGTAAATATCAAGTCTTGGGACCAAACCAACTATTTTTCTAAAATGAATTCAACTGATGCTGAGCCTATAAATGCTTTTCACTTCCTTATTTCATTAGGTCCTGAGCAATCACTTGCCATTCTAGTGATCAAAAATAAAACAAAAATATATAGGCAAACACTTACTGTACAAAGATGACAGAAGACATTTCCAGGTCAAAATGAAAGAACATAAACTATTTTACCACTTCCATATTTACATGTGTTCCCTGAATCTGCTCTTTTTTTTTTTCCCTCACTACACAACCGATTGAAGATAATGCCATGAAATAGCTCTCACTGATAAATGAAAAAGAGAGAGAAAACATTATCCTGCTGATCAATAGTGATAGCAGCTGTTACATAATCTTGTTATGAAGCTATTTCCTGCCGCTAGAGGCCTTGAAATAACATTTATTTGTATTATTGTAATTCCAATTATTTTATTCATCCTGGACTAAAAAAAAAAATAAGAAGGCATAAATTAAACCATATTGAATATTTCCTGGAGATAACTTCTTTAGAAAAAAATTAATTAAATGGTTTTACTAATATTTGACCTGTTATTACAAAATAACTAGTGTTAGAATCATATCTCAAACAACCAAAGCTGTACTAACTTCAAACATCAGTTTGTCCTCCTCATAGGACTAGAGTTCCCTTCAATGACCTTTCATCAATCAATAAATTATTAATTTATTATTTATTTACTTTTTTAATACCTATATATGTTAATACATATATGGGCCATAGTACCTTATTTAGCCATGTGAAAATTTTATATATGTGTAAAAACATTCAAATTACCTCTACAGTGAATGAAGAGATACAGTCTATACAGGTCAACAATCAAATCCTGTAAGAGATATCTCAGGACAGGTGGGTCCTTATACTTATTTTTCTCCTCAGATTTGCATGGCTTAAACTATCTGTGCAGCTCACCTATGTCAGTTATTAAGTAATGATGAATTGTACCTGAAATGTGGAAGTAAGTTTGTTCAATTATCAAATGGTTAATCTCTAAGACCGCACAATGCGCCTTTGTCCCTGGTCAGAAGGAATCCCAGAAAGGAGCTTTCTCCCCCTAATGGCGTGCAACTGAAGGGGCTTGCTGTGTCAATTAGCATGGGACTTACTGGCACCAGAGGTTTGGGGGAGTGTATAAGACTTATCAATAGATGTTTTCAGGGGATTACAGGATGTGAGAAACTTAGGTGATGTTAAGTAGAAGAATCAAAGGTAGAGAAAGGAAGGAAACAAGGTGGATGCGGGAGAATAAATATGAAGGAAAAAGTGACAACAGTGGCTGACCAAGAGAAACAAGAATGAGTCACAACAAGCTGGAGGGACCTGATTGCCCAGTGCTAACAGCTCAGAGAAGCTGTGACCTAGGGACCTGCTTGATTGAGCACACACAGCTAAGCTATGCAAGAGACTCATGTATTGGGGGGGGGGGGTTGTGTGTGCATACTCCACTAATGAACTTCCACCCTCATAAACTGGAGCAGAGGAACAGTCAGTGCTGCTCACGCTGGGATGAGAGCTGTGCCGAGAAAGACACACTTTTGCCAGTCTGTGCACCCATCTATGTGAGTACTGTGGATATGTCTCTGTCGGGAGAATGTGCTCAGCCTTACTGTGGGCTGGATCTGGGAAAGGAGGAGTTCCACAGGTCTTGCACATTCTCAGGTTCAGCTGCCATGAACAGAGTTCCGCAGGTCTTGCATATTCTCAGGTTCAGCTGCCAACTACAGAACTGCAGAACAGAACCAGGGCAGGGTTGCTCTCCAGCTGCTTGCAGAGGTAGGACAGCATTATCTAACAGATCATTCCTCTCTTCGCTCTCTTTATTCGGGTGACAACTGGAAGGGAGAACCTGCCAGATCTTCATCTATGATCATATATTTCCTTATTATCTGTCTGTAATTTCCCTGCAGAAAAACTTTTTTAGATTTTAAAGTGATGGATCTATGTGTTGGTCTAAAGAGTTCCCAAAACCCCACGTGACCTGTGGAATGGGATTCATTATATGTATTCAATTAATTTTTAAAAGAGGTTAATAAACTTTGACTCTGCAAAGAAAAGTAGTGAATGAGAACTCTCTTCAATTCTCTGGTGATTTCCAGGTCTTTCTTTTGCTTTCCTCACAGCACTAGATTCACATTCTTCATTTGTTTATCTGTACTATTAGTACATCAGAGTAATAAAAAGGAAAAAAAAAAGAGCTGCTGTTCAGACACAATTATACACAAATTAAGACTCAAAAAGCTCTTATCCCTGATGTTGACTACAGAGCTTCATCTTGATCTCAGTGCATTGCTCACAGTAAGTACCATCTTGAGTGAAAACAATAGAAACTTGAAACACACTTTAATCTGTGATTGCATCTGAATATATTTCATCCATCTCCCTGAATATTTTATTCACTCTCTAGCATGATCTACTGTAGAGGACAGAAAATAAAAGAAGGGGTTCCTGAAGAAAAATCATGTTATTACCTCTTATTTCTTATTTTTTCTCATTCCATACTTGTCCAATACCTAGTAGTCCAAGTACTTGTCCTAGGCTTCTTATCCAAGAATGAGGCATTTGGGCTCCACTACAACAAAAATATTAGAAAATAAAAGCATTCTGGAGTGTAGCGTTATAGTCTACAACCAATATGAATACCACATGAGAGCAATGATGTTACAATTTTTGCTTTTTTGCTAGTGATCTAGATTTAGAACATTCTTCTAAAATCTGTTTTTTAGATGCTGGCTTATTGGTAGCAGACAAACAATCAATTTATTATGGAAACAGAGGAAAAGTACAGGGAAAAATAATAGACTGAGGGAGGATGAGAAGTAGGAAAAGATGAGAGAAAAACAGGAAAAAAAGAAAGAAGGAAAGAGGGAATCAGAGAAAGGTAGTGGCATAGAATATTATTTACATAAGATAAATGAGAAAAATGTAAGAAGATGGAGATAACTATGGAATAATAATGAATAAAATCACTTAGAAAAGTTAAGTATAATAAAAAAGAAAGCAATCACGAAATCAAGGAAAAAGAATTAATTGATGAGAAAAGAATTTTTGAATACTTTTTCTGTGTAGACGAAATGAGGATAGATGGAATAGGACAAGAAGACAACTACAAGAACAAAAGGAAATCTCTACAGATACAACCAAAGAAATAAAGCAATATAAAGTGTAAAGTAGTAGTATGCAATATATCTTACATTGCAAATATCAGCATTTTACAATATATTGTAATTTCTCTTCATTACCATTCATTATATTCTATACTCTTTCTCAGAAATCTAGTCTTAGGCTGTGTCCTGCAAGTCACTAGATATGAAATTCCACCTGCAATCTTAAACAAACTTCTAAAATCAGAACATTGGTGGTAAATATTTCCCATGATACAGCAGATGTTTCATTTTAGTTTCAAGTCAATAAGTGGCATTAGTTTATTATAACGATGATATTTTATATTTTGCATTTTTCATTGATGTTTGCCACAGATTTTAAATATGATTTAGAATACCTTGATACAGGATAAAAATATTAAGTATATATTTTGGCATGCATCATTAAGAGTGTATTCCACTGCTGTTTAAAATAGCTAAAAATGAGAAACTTTTGAAATACACATAATTTATCATTCAGGTTTTATTTTTATGGGGATTTTCACTGATACAAACTGCAAAGATAAATTATTAGTTGATGACTACTTTATATACTTGAAAATTTGAGAGGTTCTTTCCATCAGTAAAATTATCTTCACACCCTGTTTAAATAAAGACATCTCAGCAGGTAATGTAAGAAACACCAATCATTCATAGATTAAATCATACTGAATTTGCTCATTTTCACAAAATTAAGAAGCAAAAAGGGTAAACTTCACTGCTTGCCAAGCCTTCCTCCCACTGTATGAATTTAGCCAGCATGACTGGAGTAATGGTCTCTAGCAGAGGCACAGACTCAGGGATGCCTCTTGCAGACCACTATTGCCCCAGCTGGGGTAAGATCAACCCAGTCTGAATCCTGCTTACAGTACTTGCAGATTTTCATCAGTATCACTGAAAGGGAGGCAGATAATATTAGGAGAACATTTTAAATAATATTTGCCACTTTAGTAAGATCCAGGTTTTTATAGGGAGATTCTCTGCATAACAGTATTAGATGTCTTACGTTTGTATAAATCATTTATGAATCCCCAAAAAAAAATTTCTTTGCCTCCTTGAGTAGAATTCTGTTACAGTTATGCCATTTCAGACTTGGTTTAGGAAACTTTTTAAATCCAAATTAAAAGAATTTTTCCTTTACTGTATTTCTTTTAAGAAAATTTGAAAAACTGTACTTTAGGCTTAAATGAAACAGCTCAGTTTTCATTTGCTGTAAAGAGCACAGTTGCCTGCCTCAAGCACTGTTAAGGCTGCAGAAGGACTTTGCCATGAGACAAGCATAGAACAGTGTGACAGGATGGATCTAACTTCAGGCCTCGTGGAGGTGCAATCTGGTTAGCACATCCTTGTTAACACATCCAGATGAAAATTCCCACTGTGGCAAACTGTGTAAAGAAACAACTGCTCATACACATATCACCAGTCAAACAGATGGCACCTGTGGCCACCAACGACCACCCTCTGAATACACCTATGTGGATGCCTGGAACTTGGACTGTAAGATAAGGCACCACAGCGGGAAATTGAGACAAGATAAAGGTGGTACTATTGTCTGGATGTTGCTTCAGAGCTAGAGGAAGATTAACAAAGCCTGAGGAGAAGTATGTATCACTGAATACACAAAGACTGCAGAATTTATGATCCACAAGGAAAGACAACTCCACAGCTGTGCTGAAATCAGCTCCAGTTGGGTAAAAGGGGGCAGGGGGAGATTTGCTATCACCAACTCATGGCCCACAGACCCAAGAAACTCACTGACTCAAACGAAGAGAAAGACTGAGCATGTGGACTAATTAGTAGTAGAAGTGAGGGAATCATTTAACCAATAGAATAAGAGAACTGTGTAGCCAATGAACATTAATGCCTTTGTTTGACAAGATGTGTAAATAACGACAAGTTTTGAACAACCTTAGGACCCCTGACCGAGAAGCCCAGAGCGAACAAAGATCCACATGTGGTGACTTTCTTCTTCTTGATTGCTCTCTCTCTCCCTCACCTTCCCCTCTTTTCTATTTCTTTTTACCTCTCTACTTCACATTCATTGTTAAATAAAATCTATATTGTTGACTTCTGCATCTGGTCTAGTTTGCACCCTAATTCAGGTAGAGGCATCTCTCACTAACTGGATCTTAACATTTGCCAAAACAGACACCTGATTAGATTTTTCTCCCTCCTCTTCTCCCGAAAAATCTCAATAAGTTTTAGGCCTGCAAGCAATTTCTTCAAAGCTGCTGAAGTCCAAATTTTTTTGTTTTAATCCTTGAGAACAGACCTCATTGTTAAACGAATAGAGAGAAAACTCATTCAGATGCAATATTGACCTAGTTGAAAGGCATTTCAGATGTTTCATTCAACTGTTAAATACTCACGTTCATAATGATATATTGTCAGTGTGTTTATACACTCTTAAACACTATCAGGCAATTCCTGTTAGCATTACACACTGTTTCTTCCCTGGAATGTTATGCCAGGAAGCACAGGCACAGAATTCTGACATTTTTTGCTTTCTAATATCTCTTTCTCTCTAAACATTACTATTCAGTGCCCTAAGGCTCTCATTTTACCTTAGTTCTTACTGATTTTGTGGTATATAAAAAATGTCCAAAACAATCACAGACATACTTCATATCTTGCCATCTATGTTTCAAATGCTTAGATTGCTAGAGGCTGGAAAGGCTCATTATTGTGTTCCACCAGCTAAAATGCTAGAAGGAGAACCAACACCTACAAATTAAGTTGTTTTCCTTTGAAAAATATTTTGAAATCTCAACATGAAAAGGCAGCAAGACTGGATTCAAGGGATGCAGGATCAAAACATTGCAGTTTTAAATATTATCTACGTTCAATGAGGCATAAAGGTCCATTAAAATCACATTTCAGTAATCTGACATGTTGCATGGGTGGAACCTTTACCCACATATTCTTATTTTCTGTCCCCTTATTCCTTAATGCCTGAAGACATTAAACTCAGGGCTTGAAGAGACTGCATCAGCCACCAGATGAGTCTCCTCCAACTGGGGGAAACAATGCAATAGGGACTGCACTCAAAAACATTCTCCAGAACATCTACACTATTATCTTCTGTACAATAAATATGTGAGACACCTGTAAAATACAACTTATTTAAGTCGACTATATAAAGGGCCATATGCCTCAAGGGATCAGCAAAAGACCAGCAAAATTCTCTGCACTGAATTGCTGAAGTGCAGAGAATTTGTTATCCAAAAGTGAATGCAGTCACTTCCCTAATGATCTCCTCCTATCTTCCCAGAGGAAAATTTTTTCCTATTTCCTGACATGAAATATCTGATAATTATATTAGGTTGGCTTGTAAATATGGGAGCAAATAGCACTATCCAGCAACTCTCCTTGTATGGAGAAGCTGAACAATCATATTCATCCTTAACTCTGAACATTGAGAGCTTGGGATTAGATGTAATCACTGGTAGAGTAAGCCAATTTCTTTCCAGAAGTGGGATTTATTGCTTATGCATATTGTACATATTAAATAGATAGTTAGAGTCAAACAAATAACTGTGATACAAAGACCAATAAACTCAGGTCAAGGGTTGAAAAAGGAGAGAGAATCACAAATAGTATTGAAATCCTTTACTGTTGAATTATTAACACAGCACTAGTGACAACTGTTAGAACAGACCTTTCAAATATTCAAGTAGAAATACTTATATATAACTATATATATGTAACATATATAACTTCCCAGCTATGGGGGAAAAAATCCCTTAATTGATAATTTCTGTGAATTGGTTTGTGGAATACTGTTTAGATGTTGGCTTGTAAAATCACCTTTTCACATTCGAAGACATATATATAGGTAATTATCCTTTAGCATGATGTGATCAAAGGGAAAAAACAGTGGCAGAATATGACCACCAAGTCAGAATAAATATTTCTTTCCCCAGAACATGTTTTTCTGTGATCAAAGAACATTTCCACACTAAGAATCCCTGTATTAACTATTTAGTCAGGGAATACATCATCAACTAAACGGCCAGAGGTACCCAATCTATTGCTGAAAAAATGTTGACCTGAGAGGAGAAAGTGAAAGAGAAAGAGAGAAAGGGGAAACCTTTTGGGATGGATATGCATTTATGGCAAGAAAATTTAGTAGCATTGATCAGATTTTACAATACTTGAGATATTCTATAAATAAGGAGGGAACTAAACCAAACCTCCTATAAAATAATGTGCAGTCCAAAAAAATTCTTACCTTTTACTTCATCTCATAAGTATTTTCTTTCCTTTCTTTCTAATCCCTATTAATTTAGGAAATATTCCTTCAGGAATCGCAATTGATCATAATCTTCCCAATAAAGCAACTGTTGAGTGTAGGGAGGTTTCCAATATGGTTGAGAACTAGTCTCATAAAAGTAACCAAAAAAACCATAGGAATAACATAGGAATGAAGAAACTGAAAATATGTTGTTTTAAAATTATGCTTTATGTCCGAGGTCCATTACTTGAAAGAGTCAGACTGACAGGATTGTAACTTTTACCCAAAATACTAGACTTCCAGTCATGTTTAAAAAAAGTCCTGGGAGAAGGGATTTAGCAAGGACCCTTCTTTCTCTAGGCTATCCTTGTTCTTCAGAAGGCAAATTTCTCTTGCACCTGAGGGATGAGATCAGTGACAGCAGATAAACAAAAGACATCTGCAAGTACATTAGAACTTCTGTTAAGATCAATGTTTAATCTGAGTTTGCAAAAGCTATCTACTGCGCACTTCCACCACTTTTTAAAAAAAATTCACATAAACAGGCATAACCCAATTTAATGGTTTTAATTGGTATACTTTACTGAATACATAAAAAATAAACAAGTTATTCTTCTGTGTCCTCACGGATGCAGCACAAATCACCTGAGGGACCATTCCACTTTACTGATGATGATCATCTTTCACATCCACAAAGAAATAACATTCAGAGCCACGTCTACACATCTTCACAACTTCATCTTTAACCTGTGACAAATCTTTTCTAAATCCACATTGCTTTTGGGGTGGACTGTGTCATCAGGATTTTTTAAAGCAAAACCAGTAAGATTATGCGTCCTTTAACCATCATTTATGTCTTAAACATATAATTAGAGTTAAACAATAACTCTGTTGATTGGAAAAGAGAATTTTTTTCCTGTCTCATAATAATATAATATAGTTTAACACTACACAAGAACAGTTAGATTTATTCATAGTAATGTTGCATCCACAATCACATTTATGGTGCAATCATCTGTCTGTGAGCACAAATGGCTACAGTCGGGTGTCAAACTGAAATGTTTTCCAGGAGCAAAAGACCACCAAACACTTTATATTTGCCACTGTGAACTAGGATTAATCAGAAATTATGTGAAGTTATGTTGGCAAAATTAATTTTTACAAAATCCAAACTATTTCAAGCAAAATTCTGCCTTGTGTTTTGGAGAACTCTCTAAGGCTGGGGAATTGGTGCTCTTGGCTTTCCTTATTCCAAGGTGTTCATCCAGTATATCTGGTTGCAGTACTCAAGTCCTGAAATTCCCCATCTGAGAGGCTCCTTTGGATCCAGCTGGAGCGATAGGTACTGGACTTCTTGGCTGTAGGGTGACCTTTTTCTCAAGCCGTCTTGGATCTACAGGTCTCTATTCAACAACTTTCAGACCAAAATAATATTTAAAATTTCCTGACATTTCCCAACTCCATTCTAGATAGTTCTAGTTCTGATTTATTCTCAGAGCAAATAAAGTTTTTTCTTTTAAAATAAAAATTGAATAAAATAATTAATAGTTGTAGGCAGAAAAAACTATAATAATTTTTGTCCCAATCTGCTTTCAACAGGGGAGATAAAGATGAAGAGTTTTGTCTTGAGCGATGACAAAAAAGGTAAAGTCTCCAGTTCATCTTTAGAATTTAAAAGATGGATGAGCACATCTGCAACATACTCCCAGAGACTTCTGGAGAGATTCGGTATGCGCATCCATGGGCAAAAATCTATGTCTACCTACTACATCTTCCACTGAGTGCACCACAATTTCCTTTTGTTTGCTAGGAAACAACCAATACTTCCATTTTCAAAATTACTGATTGTACCAGGTAAACCACTGAACGCTGTGGCATGATCTCTTCTAATAAGTGATCATGGTGGTTATTAACGATTGTGAAGTCCTCACCAAATGAAGGTATTTGTGAATGCTGGTTTCTAACACAGACATGTTTATCTGGTACAGGAACAGTCACATTAGCCAAAAATATAAAAGCAACATAATTAATGTAGCTAGCAAGAAAAATTAAAGCCTCATTTATTTCAGGAGAAGCTTGGTGCATAACTGTATATAAACAATTGAGCAGAAGTGACTGCAATGTCATTATTCAAATTCATGCTTCCTTGATAAAACTAACACAAATAAAATCAGTTATTTCGATCATTTATTTTATTCCTCATTTCTTCATATATTTTTGTGTAGGGATGACAGCCCCAGTCTACCGTCCACTTGTTCTAGGAACAGATTTTTGCTGATTGCCTCAGTTCTAAGTTACTCTGTGTGTGGTGACTGCTTGCTTGTTTTAAGTCCAAACTAAATGAAAAAAAAAAAAAAACACAGAAAAATTGAAACAGAAAACTCTCTGTAATTTTTTTTTTTTAATGCTATCTTGAATTAGTAAGCAGAGCTCTATGGCAGGTTTGTTTGGGTTTTTTTCCCTATGTAAGGTAAGAATAAAACTGTCTAAGGTACCAGGGAACCTTGACTACTCTATCTGTTCTTATCTAAATGATAAAAGTCTTATGCTGGCCTTATTGTTTAAATATGATAAGAATACAGTAGCATTTTTCGTTCCTTGCACTGCAGGAAGAAGTAAAATGGCAAATCAAACATCTTTTCAAAACTACTACCCAGCTACCCAGGCAGCAGGATCCTTTTGTGAAGCTGTTCTATAACACTGTTGGCCAGCCTTGAACGGCTTATGGTAACTTTAATATTACGTGACAGAAAACATACCTTACAGGGTAAAAAATATTGCCTTGCCAATATGAAAACTTGCTCTGACAAATAGTTACAGACACTACTATCTCTGATACTAAGAAATCAGCTTTATAAACTAGGTACCAATTGCAAAAATTAGAATAGTTGTATTTCTTCAGAGGTAAAATGACAAAAAAGATCTATAAGGTGCAACAGAGTAATAGTGTCAGTGTATATACTCATATAAATCTGAATGACTAAAGTTTCCTGAATTTTCTTGTTGCAACAGTAGTATTCATGTTTTCAGAAGCAAGTTTTAAGTTTAATATTTTTTGCAATGTAATATTTGCTGGCTAACAAGGACAAATCTTAAATTTAAGTTTTTGAAAGCAATTCACCATATATACAGGCAGAGGCATATTATTCTGAACTTTTGGAGACAACTAATGGAATGAAAGATGGAAAATAAAAAGAAGACCTCTATACTGAAAAAATACTATTAGTCAAAGTATAAAAAACCTCCAACAAATAAAAAATCTCAATTACATTTCATTTTAGTAGTGATAGTTCTATGTTATTTTTAATGACATCAATTATTTTATTTTTGTTACCTGGATACTCAATTATGTACAATTAGAACAACTGAAACTTTATGTAATTTCCTATATAGCTATTGTCATCTAGATCGGGGAAAAAAATCAAAATACTTATGTTTGTGGGGTTTTTATTGTTTAAGCTTCTCCATAAACTTATGGTTTTCCTGACTTCGCTCAATAAGCTCATATATGTTAAAGTTTGTTTTCTAGGTATGCCTTCTCTAGGAGTCTGACAGTCCGAAAGGAAAGAGGTTCACCACTCTGGGAGATTGGTGTAAAATGGCTCCTTTATTAAAATGGCTCCTGTCTTATATAAGGCAGGAGCAGAACTTGCTAGAAAAAGGGGTGGAAAGGGGGAGAAGTAAGGGCGGGATATGCAAAATAGGAGTATGTATATGCAAAATAGGAGCAATGTAGAGTATGAATGGCCATGTAAGGAAAATACTGCATTGCAGCACAAACTGGCCAATAGGAAAATAGGATTTAGGGACACAGAGGGTAAGGGGATTTTTATAAAGCAGCAGGGTACAGTAAATGGGGAAAATACAATCAACCATGAAAATAAATTAAAAACCCGATGCGCAATAACTTTAACAGTCCAAGTCAGCATAATAGAGAAGTCTCATTTTCATGTGGACTCTCCTGCTCCAAACTCCCTCTCCAATCTTTGTAGCCTTCCTCAAGCCCAGCTCCAACAGGAGTCCTCAATTATGACCTATATTTCTGGATCTTAGTATTAAATAAACATCATTTAATAAATTAGATAATACAGTTGATACCTATGTTCCAGTTCTGCCACTTAAAATGGTAAAGAGTGCCGAATTAATGAACTAAACTATGTAATCACTGTGCACACAGTATCAACCTTTCAGAACCAACAGTATGGAGATGTTGAGCATACTAAAAAACAGTAACTGTGAAGTACACTTTCCATTAATTCTCATTGGAAAAATTACTAAAATAAAATTGAATACATAAATATCTAATTACTTCCTTGTTCTTGATCTAGTATACATTTACATCTAGATTGTGTGAGGTTTCGTTTGATTTTTAATTCAAACTGAAGTTTCTCCTTCCTTCTCTAAAAATCAGAAAATGAAATTATCTGAAACATAATGGTGGGTTATTTTTCTGAACAAACCTTTAACTATTCTTGTGTAGTTATTTCAACTAAGAGGAGCAAACATTTGTGTAATCAAGATATTGTTGGAAGGAAAAAATCCTAACATTCCATGTCGTGAAGAAAAATAACACAAAATGTAACGAACCTTCTCCAAAGATCAGAAGATTGTTCAAATGATATTTTATTCTATTCCAGTCTCTATTCACTTTCCCAAAGCCTTCTGGGCTGCCTTTCCACTGTGGGAAAGGAACCATCATTTATCATAGCCTGCTCCTTCTTCCAGGCCCCTATTAACCTCACTGTCAGGCCCTGCCATCTCTTCTTGGGTAACCGTGAAGGACAGTTTCCTGTCGTCAAAATATTACAAAAGAACATCACCTTTATTTGTCTCCTTTTTCCTAGTTTTTCCTTACCAAAACCAGGCAAAACTGCACAACTGTTTTATACCTATTGTTAATTCAACTACAGACTTTGAAAAGTTGTCAGCTATTTGGAAGCCGTCAACATGAATTTGTTTCTTACCTCTTCAATATGTTGTAGGTGTACTCAAAAATATGAAGGGAGTATTTGAAGTGGGAAAAGGAAAATTCAAAGCTGAAATTTACATTGTAGGAACCTATTCTGATCAGAAAAACATAAAGATTCCTGATGGGTGACATTCTGCCCAGTTCAATGTATATCTAAATACATCCCATTCACTTAAACCTTCCACACAAGGCACATCAACAAGTACTTATTTGGATTAAAAAATAACTGAAGTTTCAGAATTTTCTGTGGACTCTGCTCACAGCATTGTTCCTCAGTATTTTCCACCATCCTCCTGCTTGCATTAGTCTGTTAATCTGTTCAGTGCTTCCTGATAATCTCAAACCATCACCATGGGAGCGCACATGGCTGGCTCCTCAGAACTCCTCACACTGTGAATTCCCCCCCATTTCCCATGTGCTGCAGCTGGCTGGAGACAACCAGGAAGCAGCGCAACCTGCATCCAAAGATGCCACAGGGACTATTTTTTAGGTATGATCCCAGCATGACATTGATGCCCATGATCAAATACCTTAAAAAGAAGATCAGGAGTACAAATACTCCTCACATGACCCTTTATCATGTGGTTCACTTAAGTGTATGCTTACTTTCCTATTCAGTTTATGATACATGCAGTCATAAAAGCACAATACAACTCCACAGACCAAATGCATGGAGGGATTTTTGATTAAGTAAAAGAAAATTTGATTATCAGCAGGACAGAAAAAAATCCTTCCCACTGAAGACTATTTCCTGGCCCAATTTCTACATTCGACCGCCAGGTGCTCTTTTTTTTCACTTACTAACAGAATATGTCAGAAATAGGTATATAGCACAAAATAATCTTCATATTTTTAATTACAGACCTATGGTTTTGCTCATAGTTTCCAGAGCAAAAAAATTAATCGGATAGTAACTGTGGAAAGTTTTAGCTCAAATATTACCATTTTAAGTAAAAACAAGTTAATGAGAATAGAACTAGAATTGAAATACTGCTGAAATTTAAATTCATTTTCATGCAAACACAATGAATAAAGGCATCTAACACCTTCAAAATGGGATAAGCTGAAATGGTGAGGGAATCACAGGGAAAGATAGAAAGACAGTTTTCAATAGAATCCCTTGTTTCCTAAGCATAAATTGTGTATAATACATGTGAGAAGGTTCTATTGATATCCTTGGACAACACTGAAAGACCTGGAGCAGAGAAGTGCATGTCTTATTGCTGTTTCATACCTAACAAGTTGTTGCTGCCTTCTCTAATATATATTCCTTGTCAAGCTGTGAAGGTGTTGGTAAAAGTATTTTCCATATCCTTTTTCCATCTTCTCTCATAAAACATTGATGAAAATGGAAAAGGATCTGAAGATAAAAAAAATACATACAGAACACCAACTTAAGATTAAGTATTTTTGAAGTAAACACCTCATTTTTCTGTTAAAAAAGTGTTGAAATGGCTTTCTTTTAAAGTATCTCTATCCAAAATTTCTAGCTGGCAGAATATTTGAAGCAGCAGTCTTTACTCTATCATTGGCCACTTGAAAATTTTATGTATTTTTAAGACAAAACAAACAAACAAAAAGACAAATTAAAAAAAAAGTGAATCTGGGACCACAAATAGCTGTCTCCTCACTATTCTTCTCTTCTTCATACTCTAGTAACTGAAATTTGGTGACAGCTCTGTACAACAAGGCGACAAGTATTTTAGAGATACCTGAGTACATACTTAAAAGAAAAACGCAGGCTATGCAGTTGAAGACTTATTTAAAAAGAACCCAAATCCACTTTCCCAAAAGTAAAATTGAAGGTATGATACTATCATGAATTGGACATGTTTTTCATTTGATTTATTGTCTCTTCCACAAATAGTCATTGCAACATCTGCAACAAAGATACATGGTATCTGATAAAATCTTCATATTTCTGCTAGGTAGAGACACAACACACAAAAAAGTACAATCTACACACCAGAAGTGGAGTCTTCCTGACTGCTTTCTTTTTTCATCATGGTTAAATGCCTTAGGAGGCTTTTTCCTTATAAAGTCCACCAACAGAATCCTATGAAAGGGTGTCTACTTTATCCTCAAAGCATGCCCACAGTTTAATGAAGTAATTTTCCCCAGCAAAATTTCAGTAGATGCCTTCAAGAAGTTCCTTGATGTCCTAGAAAATAGACATCAAATTCAGCATCAAGTGTGAAAGCAGCAGCACAAGGCCACCCGAACTGGGAAGTGAGAAGAGGAAGAGATGCTGGAATATGCTTCCAATCTATCTGCTGAGAAGCAAACTGCAGGGAAGCTGAAATTGCAACAAATGAAAGAGATGGAGTTATAATCACAGGAATAGACAGGCACTTTTGACACTTTATGTTTTGTAACCCTTTGATAATTTTTCCAATTTCTTCACTCTTTTCTTTAGCTGGTTTAACCCTTCTTTCAAAGCCTGCCTACTCTGAAGCATGATCCCTCTCTCAGCCTTTTCCCTCCTGCCCTGAGATTATCTCTTATGTTATATACATTTTGAAATTCTTGAGAGTTGAGAGACGTACTTTCCTTTTTTTTTTTAGTTTCCTCTCCAATAGATGTTTTCAGGTCAGGTAATACTGAATACCACACAAGAGGCAAAAGAGATCTCTCTAGCCAGTTCTTCCCTGTTAAGCTTACAGCTCTGAAGTACTCTTTTTCAAAAAAGAAAACTATGACATATCACTCTACGACTGCTTTTCACAAATAAAAATATTGAAACAAATAGAAAATGCAACTTATTTAACATTTTACTGTGTATTCACAGGATGCAATATTGTCTCCCAAATAAATTTGGCATTTTTTGTGTTACCTCTTTTGCGATTGTCTGAATTGTCTGACACTAATAAAATAACGTACTGGATTTCTTACTTTATAGGATTAGGATCTGTCTGAAATCTCACTTTATTTTGTAACAAATTTAGTGAAACTTTCTCCTGATTTTCTCTTGAGTTCAAAAAGAATAATCCAAAATATTTTTTTAATGCATATTAAAATTTCTAAAGACATGGATGAAACTATAGCATGTCACTTGTAGGAAATGCTGCTGTGGAAAAGTCTTATGAAAACACTTTTCCTGGTCTTTGGTCACTAGTCTGTGAATCAGTGTGGCCATCAGGTATTGACAAATATGTCACCAGTGACAATAGTGGGCAAAAGGACTAAACACATGCAGACATTTCTTGAACTATCTAGAAGGAGATGTTGGAATTGAATTAAATTTGACTTCACAGATCATGGAATCATATAGCTGGACTGTAGTGGAGAAGATCTTTTCTCCGTGAACATCTGTTTCTCTTGAATAGTACGTGTTTTGCACTATTGAAAAGGCATTCTGTTTGGATAACAATCTAATAAATCACATTTCTCAGGAGGAGAAAAAATGTTTTGCATCTCTGCATTAGGTAACTGACAGCACCAAGTGGCTCATAAAGAGACTATGGAATTAATATTCGGGAACCAGGCAAGAAAATAGGGTCCTATTCATCAGTCACAAAAATGTGCCAAGAAGTGATAGTGTGTTGCATTTTTGATATAGATTAAACATTTTAACAAGCTGAAAATTATCAGCTTAACCAAAGGTTAGAGCAGGGTACTGATAGAACTGATTTGATTCTAGTCCAGTTTAATTTAAATGCTGGCAAGGAAAACAGAAGCAGTAAATGACAACCCGGTCCTGCCAAGATATTTTGGACCTCTTTTTTACGATATGAAATTGTTTGTTTCTGTGTTCATTCCTGCCCGCATGCAATGTTTATACTATTATCAACATAGACAAGTGAGATTTCTGTCCAAAATGAACACATTTGGTGGACAGTAAGTTTTCACATCATTTCATAAGAGGAGTCCTACTGTGGACTTTATGAATGGACTTTATGAATTCATTACCAATGAATGTTAGCTACAGAGGTACCCACTGAAATGAATATCCCTGATTTCCATCCCCCTCTGTCTTTTACCACACCTCTGGGGACTGATTGTTAAGAACAGTTGAGTTCATCCCTCTGTCCTTTATTAGTCGAAGGAATTCTCAACAAGAAAATTGGCTTCTGCTATTTCACCGTGTATGTTATCCTCTTGTAATAAACTGACACAGGGACTCATACCCAAGGTCAGTTATTCTGGTAAGGCACAAAGTTGCCTCTGCACAGGCAATCCAGCTTTTAGTAGTAGAGAACACAATGTTGTAATGGTCAAAATCGATTTATAATGTGTGAAGCAGCTTTCAAATCAATGAGAGGCAGTGAGCTGTAAGGGAATTATGTCCCAAGGAATATCACTGCACTTTCATTTTAATGCACAGCATCATTACATATCTCACATCACATAAAATCTGACTTCTGTGAGAACAAATGAGGGCATTAAATTCTTTTAACTTCCACTGACATGGATATGACAACAGATCATGTTCAGAATTGCCTGGAACTCACAAACCTAAAGCAGAAAAAAAATAAACCTACCAAAACTACTTAATTTTTGTCATGGCTCTATATTATACACAAATGAAAACCTGCCTGTCCAAGCAGCATGAATTCAACCAGCAGGGAATCCAATTAGATAACACCCATTCTAACGTTTTTGCAGGTTCAAAGCATTAGATTACCTTCAGGTCCCAAGTGCAAGTACTGTCTTTTCCTTCCAAATTCTACTTAGATATTAAAAACTGTAAACACCATGAAGAATTTAAAATTTTTATTCATTAGATTGTGCAATATTTAATCCTCTAGAATATGTCCATACATCAGTGAAGGTGAAATCTCCAAGACACTAATGAGAAGTTTATCAGATGTGCAAGAATCTGTCAGGCTTCTCAGGAATCTGTGAAAGTTTCTACTGCTGCTCAGGGAAACTGAGTTGATGGAAGGAATTAGAAATTTCAGCAACAAACACAAAAACAGCCACGGGCAAAAGAAGTGCTAGTTACAAACTCAGTATAGCAAAAATACTGATGCTCTAGTTTAAGTATCAGCAGCACATTCCCTGATGGCACAGCTAGATGACTTCTACTAATTCCCCTACTGAGTACATGAAGATTGTTTTTCCATCTGTTGGAAATGGAGAAGGGAAGTCACGCCAGTTTGTTAAAAAGAAATAGAATCTGTTTTACAGCAGCAACAGCAGCATAGCAACAATATGCCAATATGCAAACAGCAGAGCTAGGGCCATGTGTTTCAGAGGTTTCTTGGTTGTGCTAAAGACAGATGATGAACCTAGTCTCTGCAAAACCAGTCCCTCTGTTCCACTTACTGATGGCATAGTTGAAATTACAGATGCTAAATTTGCAAATGTTGGCAAGGCCTAAGGCACAATGCCTTGGACTGTGGGAAGTAAAGAGGTGTGTGAATTCCAGGGAGGACTTCATGCCTAAAGACAACATTTCATGGAGATAGCAAGAATTAAGTGGATATTAAAAATGTGGTAAAACAGTGACTCATTCTGTTGTATGGGCAACAAACTTACCAGTATGGCAAAGAGTTATGGCAAGCAGCAGTAGTTGATTAAATATCTGCTTGCTTTATTCATTGTTTGGGATCTGCATTAGAAATTGTCCAGCACTGTACAGGATGTCCTGTGGAAAACACAGCTGCTCCTGCCATACTGTCTCACAGGCAGTGCAAGAACCCATCTAGTGTCCTGGTTCTTGTGTGTTTTTCAGTGGGAGATAGTAAATGAGCTTTACACCAGTTATTGTCTGGTTCCCTTTATGTACTATGAAGGGAACCATTCCCTGCAGTCCTTGGGGAAAGACAATCCAGACATACACAGATTTTGGAGAATGAGAAAATGTTATTGTGGTTTTGGACTTACATCTTTCCTTTGGTCAGAGTCCGCTCAAAAGAGAACAAAGCATGATTTAGGTGTTCTTGTTTTATGAAAACACCTCCAAACATTATTTATTTTTTTCCCCACAGAGCATTATTATTATTATTTTTATTTTAACTCATTATTTCAACTAAAAATTTACATTTTAAATTTCTTTAATTAGTAATGTTCTTTAAAAGTAGTAGAAATAAAAGGTATTGCTCTACCAGTCTTTCATTGAAAGAAGAATACAGTGGGCTAAGGCAGCTCCCTGAGACAGTAAAGATTAAATGATTCAAAAAACAATGCTTGTCCTATTTTAAACAACAGCATTTTTAAAATTTTTAAAGAATTTAAAAATTGAGAGGTAAGGTGCTAGACATTATTAGTGATTTCATGATTGCAATCGATATTAAAACTCAGAAACTTTCAGTCATATGAGAGAACAGGAAACAGAACTAAAGGCCTTAGTCCATGAATAATAAAACAAAATTTACATACATGAAGACATCAGATACATTAAATAGAAGTCAAAATAAATTCTAGCAGAATTATTAAAAGAACCTAGTGAAACTATGGAAAATATTAATAATTTTTAAAGTAAGATGTACTGTTCACATAGAAATATACCATTGAAATTTCTTCAGATCCTCTTTTGTTTGGTGGAAAGAATGGTAACTATTACCCCTGTGAAACTTTTTAATATCTGCTGAGGCACAAATAAGAAGCTGTGCCAAACTCTCAGCCACAGAGGAACCACACATGAACCAAAGAAACTAAACACAGCTGAGGTTTACCTCTTGCATTCCTGTGTGACTGGGATGAAGTTTGAGGTATTGTGAGTTAAAACAGAACTTTGTCAGTATATTTTGAACAAGGTGGTAAAGTTCAGGATAGCAAAGTTCCTTCCATGTATCACTTATTACTGAGGAAAAAGATGTAAAATTGACTTTCAATTTTAATAGAAGATCATATAATCACAGTCACGGAATGGCTTGAGCTGGAAAAGACCTAAAGACCATCTAGGTCCAAGCCCCCTACCATGGGCAGGGACACCTTTCACCAGATCAGGTTGCTCAGAGCTCCATCCAACCGGGCCTTGAACACTTCCAGGGATGGTTCCAGTGCCTCACCACCCTCACAGTAAAGAATTTCTTCCTTATATTTAATCTAAATCTAAATCTTTCAGTTTAAAGCCATTCCCCTATCCCTACAGGCCCTTGTAAAGAGTCCCTCTGCAGCCTTCCTTTAACCTCCCTTTAGGTACCAGGAGGCTGCTATAAGGTCTCCCTGGAGCCTTCTGTTCTCCAGGCTGAACAACCCCAACTCCTCAGCCTGTCTTCATAGGAGAGGTGGTCCAGCCCTATGATCATTGTCACAGCCTCCTCTGGATTTGCTTCAACAGGTCCACATCCTCTATCCTGGGGACCCCAGAGCTGGGCACAGTACTCCAAGTGGGGTCTCACAGGGGCAGAGAAGAGAGGAAGAATTACCTTCCTCGAACTACTGGTCATGCTGCTTTTCATGAAGGTGGTTCAGGGGAGATAAACCAGAGAATTGACAGTGGAATAAGAGATCATGATCTTGTATGCGTAAAAGTAATTAAATTTAAGAATGTGACTTCAGTGAGGAAGGTACACAGGATACACATTAGGGTCACTATATTAATTTGCAGAAGTGTGACATAAGGAAAACAATTAAACAAAGGAACTTCTTTAAGGAGAAACATCTACTCAGCCATTGGAACAGGAATTCCTTCCTCAAGCTTCAAATATTATGGGAGATTTTTAAAAGGTGTAAGAAGTTGGGGGTAGTTTGACTGATTCTTGATCAAATAAAACGGTAACAAGAAGCAAGATAGTATGAACTCTAAATGCTATAGAATTTTGCTGTCTGAATTTCATCATTAATTTAATACTTAATTAGCTTTTTAGGAAAAAAGGTCAGAATGTTAAAGATAAATTTATTTGATCAAATTTTTGTACGTGTATGCAACATGGTCTGTAACACTTAAGTTAAAATCCAGTGTGTCACCAACATAGATTTGTGAACCATATGTCATCCAAAATATGTCCCTTAGGTTAAAGAATAATTGAGCTCAGAGGGTGTGTGAATGGCTAGAGAGATGCTCTGCTGTCAAACTGAAATGTCATTCCTTTTTAAGTGCAAACCTAAATATTCCTCAAAATCCCTCAGTTTATTATTGAAGAGAATGAGCATGATGGGTCAGCTTTTTAAAGGAGGTGAAATGAAAACTGTGACTTGTTTTCACTGCAGCACATGCCAATGTCTATCCTTGCACATATCCATGCTTGAATACTATCTTGATGGGTGCTGTGGAATTTGAATATTCAAACACCAAGTTTAAGGCAGCACAGCAACTCAATTAACATTTAAAAGCATCCAGTACATCCACTGTAGCTCTTTTCAGTTTTGTGAGGCACCTAAATTCACTCTCAGCCATGATGGTGCCAAAATAGCCACAAGCGACATGCTCCTATATCCCTGGGGAGGATCACATCTCTCCTGGGGAGTGCCTGATACAACCAAAAAATATTAATTTTATTTTATAAGGCTTAGTGTTCAGTCCAGGTCACCACATGTCTGAGCATTAAACAGTAAAACTGTCAGAAATGTGTGGTGATGGTGAGCAGCATCATCCTGCTGGGCAGAGCACATTTTAGAGCTATGTGTCTGTAATAATGTATGTATCAGGAATCTACCACAGCCAAAATAATGATGCTGAAGCACTCATTTCTACTGAAGTTAATAAAAATAAATAAATAAATAAATTGCTACCTGTGTCCATGAGGCCAAAATTCAACCTGTATTTGCTCAGTTGAACATATTTGTTCAACTTTGACTCGAGGTTCTCTAAACCTATGTATAGATGAGCATGTGTAAATACCTTCGGCATTCTTGACTGCCTGGTGGTATCCTTGCATGACATATGGACACTCATAATTGATTTAATATGTGGGAGAGTCCTTCGTGAAACAAACAACAGCTAGAAGGAAGAAGATGGCTCTAGCTTACAAGCATTTAAATCCTATTATTAAGCTGTCTTTAACTCTGAAGAAATTCCAGATTTACGTTTACTGGAAAATAATAATAGCAGCAGGCTCTCTGAAATAATGTGAATAAAATCTAAATGTGTTCTAAGAGGAATACATAATAACCCATTGACGCATAATCTGAAGAACCGCCTTCTCAAAATATGAAAAGCTGTCTCTATGAAATAATTGCAGTATTTTTCCAAATTACCTAATTCTTTTTCAGAACTAGAGAACAGTTGGAATAAGTTTCCTAAATATTTCATAATTTCTATTAAAAAATGGAGAAATGTAATTTTGCCACAAAATGTAAAACAAGAAAACTTGACAGGTTGAAATGTGCTCTTTTTTGTTTTTCAACAACATGTTCGTTTTGAAATTGTACAGTGAGGAAGAAACAATACATATCTCCTCACCATTCTAGCAAGCTTTGTTCAAAGAAAGGTTTTAAAGGCAATAATCAAGAAAATATACTTGATCACTCATAAAAGAAGGGTGATACATAATACCCCAAAATTACCGTTACTGGTTTTCCCACGACTGAGATTAGAATATCCACAGATTCTAATTGCCTGCATTCACTTGTAAAAAATCAGCCTTTTTTATGCATTCATTCTACAGTAAATTCTGATTTCTTTCTCACCTTTTAATTCAGGCAAAACTCCTACAAAATATAAAAGTCAGGATAAATGCTTTGCTAATCAAGGTTACTTAGTAATTTTTTATTTTATTTTTACTAAAAACTCCTATCTCTGTTTAATGATTTTTATTTTGTAAAATAGCTTGCATTTTATTTTACCTTATGGAAATAGTCAGAGTTGAAGGTAGATTTTTGCAAAGGTTTTACGAGGAGGCAGATAATACGCTCCAGTTCTAGAAGGCTTTCCATCATGTGTCTTCATTGTTTGTGTATCATTTATTGTATAAGCAAGTATAAACTCATTTCAGGAAAGAACAGTCTTGTGTACAATTATGGTTTGTATGAAAGACCTGACTTTAGCATTTTCAAGAATTTTCTTTAGATTTGCCCTGTTCTCTTTGTTTTTATTTCTCTCTGTCTCTTTCGTATTTTCTTTACTTTTTTTTTTTTTTTTTGGTCATTGTTCAGTTTTGACTTGCAAATGCAGTTCATTGTTGTTCAGTTTCCTTGGGAAGGTGATATTAAGCAAGACTAATCTTTGAAAAACAAACCAAATCTATAAATTTTCATAGAGGTTTTGTGTATATGTTTATCACAAAAGGAAGACTTCCTCCCTTGATATAAAAAATTATATTTCCAGCTCCAGGGGGTTTATGACTATATAATGTTCTTTTTGAACATTGTATGACTGCAGTTGGAACTCGTGAACTAGAATGACATTTTATCTTTGACACAAACAACAATGTCCTAGGCTAGGCAAGCATCATGTCATAAAACCACATACAATCCACAGGTCAAGAAGAATCAGTCAAGATTCTCAGAGCCTTGAACAAAATGAAAAATACACACAACAATATTTTTATTTACTGCATCTATTACTGTAAATCCATTAACATCACAGTACTTACCATTTTACTAGTGTAAGCATGAAAAGATTAAGCATTGACAAACTACCATTTTCTCTTTATACTTCTGTGCTTTCTCTTATTCTGAGAATTCATAATGGTTGGCCATCCTTGGTTTTCAGTTAAATCCCTGCTCTGGAAGCATTTCTTATATTAAGCTGTTGCTTAATACAATACAAATCAATAGAGATGAAGATTCAAATCTTACTAATCTTACCTATTTCTGCAAAATCTGTTAGAACATGTGAAGTTTATAGATGAAGGTGAAATTTTAGCTTAGAACTTTTATCTACAGTAGGTTTACATTTGCATATTTAATAGCTGATGAGGAACGGTCAACTCCATCAGCAGCAATGCTGTATTTGTATGTAGCATTACAGAATAAGACTTCAGTTTTTCTGGCGTTGAAACTATATTTGGTCTTCCTACTGTTTAGAACAAAAGCATAACTAATTCCTGTAGCCTTCCTAAAAAAATCAAATTGGCTGCAACCATATAAATCACAAGACATTAATATATGCTTCTCAAAAGCAAAAAAATGACCACGAATGTAAAAATATATGAAATTACCATAAACCCATAAGAAATTAACTACCAATCAAGTAAGGAGACATAAAAAAATAGCAAAATTAGCAAAGGTAAGCACTAGAAAAGTATTTAAATTAGTGGCCTTTCGGTAGGAAGCCAGTAAGTTTTTGCAGCAAAAGAAGTTGCCTTTGAAAACAGGCTGTCCGGAGAGGTTTCTTTTGGAACAGATGGCCTGGAGATGTTGTGGATGATGGAGATGTTCAAGTCCAGGTTGAATGGAGCCCTACGCAAAAATCATCTAGTGAGTGGCATTCCTGCCCATGGCACGGGGGTTGGAACTAAATGATATTTAAGGTCGCTTTCAACACAAAACTATTCCATGATCCTATGAAATGTATGAATCTTGCATGGCTATACCTTTACTCAGGTAGCCATTTGCTTGCTAAATGTTGAATTTCTTTCCACACGTATTTAAGGTGCTTTGTAGAGCCACTACTACTTTTTATTTTTAACAAAATATTCACTTCTTTTTTTTTTCCCTAAAGGCTTCATTTGATTATAAGGATGTTTGAGATTAACTTCATAGATGGGAAATCTGATGGTTATTTTTGTAATTAGACCTAGAACCATACACAAAAGGACATGCAGCTGAACACAAAGTGTAGGTATTTAACATTCATAGGTGTTTAAATGTGACTCACACTGTTGACGTATGCAACAAAGATGGTCCTACGCATGAGAAAGAAACATGAATTCATGCAAACAAAATACTGTGTTTTTACTATAAGCATCCTGGACTTGGACTGAAAAATAAATACTTCAAAGACTGACTCACCGGTTGAAAAACTAAAACCAAAGATTAGTTGCAGAAATCTCAGTAACTGGGAGTGTGTCATTATAAAAAATATATCCTGAAAATGATTCTCCTATGAACACAGATTTCATTAGAAATCTTCCAGGGGACTTCAGCCCCTGGAAAAATAATTTGTTTCATTTTCACTGACTTGCAGCTAGTCTGAGGTCACTTTTTTTTTTTTTGGTATTTTTAAGGAAGCTAGTTCATCGTATTCTTCTCTCATTTTGACAAAAGTTGGAAGGATTTATTGCAAAGTCCTCAGCTAAACAGAAAGGTGAGAGAGAATAGTGACTGGGTATTTCTAATAGTAACCACAATAAAAATTATTCCATTGTACTGTGTGAATAATACCTGAATATTAAAGTAGATTCCCATTTTGCAATCTGACAGCTGAATTTAAACATGTATATACAGAAATATATATGCATGTTTAAATATATATAATATATATAAATATGATACATATATAGAAATATTTTATATATATAGAAATATTTTATATATATAGAAATATTATACACACACGCATGCACATCTTCATGATCAGATGAACAAGGATGCACTTCATACTACTTTTATGTCTCTTTCCAGCTTTGTGGAAGTGCAAGAACACAAAAAGGCAGGGAAGGAAGGAGGTTTGATCAGTCTGTCAGAAAATATTTAACACACTTGTAAGAAAAAACTGAAAAGTCAGATTGCAGCCACATACCTCTTACAGAGCTAGAAGAGTAAACATAGCCAGTTCCTAGCTTCCACAGCTATTTGCTCTCTACAGTAGAGATGCCAACAGCCAGCTCTAGGTGATGAATTTCCACCATGACCACCACACTGTATCGCATTCCAGATAATGAAGCATCTTAGCATTGAATGACTGGTAGTATATCAGCTTTATTAACAGTGCCCACAGAAGCCACTGGTTCCATTTCAATCTTTTCTCCTCCTTTTCAAAAGGGCAATTCATGAATTGGGATTGACTAATAGTGTGGCTGCTAGCACAATTTATGAAATGAAGATCATATCTTTAAGAGTGAGTAGTTCATATAACTGGTTCATCTGAACTATTTGGGAAGAAATCATCACAACCAAAACAGCTTTCTTACTACTCTAGTTATCTTTCATTGTATATAAATCATCCAAACATAAATGTTTAAAATGTTGGACACAGGTAGACTTATCAGCAGAACAGCATAGCATGGACATACATCACCTTTAAGCATGTGTTACCCTGGCTGGAGTCAGAGGCAGTTTAGACACAGTACTGGGAAAAAAATTATATTTCCAGCTCCAGGGGGTTTATGACTATAAAAATGTTCTCTTCCTACAACCCTAAGTTCTTTAAACACATAAAAACATAACTCAAGATGATATTAGTATTCCATGAAATACAGTATTATGACAGAATGAGTGTCATATTATTTATGAGGGAAGGGGAAAGGGAAGGGGAAGGGGAAGGAAAGAAAAAATATTCAGACTAATGCCAGAGAAAAGAATATAAAAAACAAGGAAAAAAGCTGCAGTGAAGTCTCAAGAAAGCATGAATAGAAGAAAATTGTACACAAAAAGGCATTATAGAGAAAAAAGGAAAAGCACAGTAACACCAAGAAACAGGATGAATCAAGACAGGATGAGGATAAAATAGAAAAATTGAAGGGTTGTATAGAGATGGTGAGACTAGGCTAGAGGAATGAATAAGATCAGGCAGAGTGGAGAGAGGAATAAGTTGCACTTACATCTGACTATGAAAATTTCATGCAAGAGGATAGTATAGGGAACCATCACTTATTATAAGAATTTCATTTGGCAGACTTGCTTTTAGGACTGTTTTAAATTAGGTATTACTCTTTTTTCCCCACTTAGTATATCCATAATATTTCTTTGGTCTTTGCTTGTTAAAAAGATACCGTGACTGACTTTGAGATAAAACCATACATCTGTAGGAAGTATTCACATGTCATAGTTCACACAAAAGTTCATTCTTTTCCTTTTGATACGTTATTTTTCCTGCAGCACAGAACTGCTAGCCTGGGACATACATTCAGAGAAGTCCTGACCTTTGTAGACCTCAAGCCTTATGAATTATACCACTGGAAATATGTACTAAGAGAGATAGTCTTTGCCAAATGCTTAATTCTATCCAAATCCAGGAGCCTGATTCTAGACACGCTGATAGCTGGTAGGATGCTGTGTCCTATCCAAAGGCCATCTTTGTACGTACCTTTAAATTTTCCCTGTAATTGAAGATCCAGAGCCCAGAACACCTTATGTGGCAAAATGATTTTCATGGTTGCTTTGAGAATTAAAACCCACAATAGTAGTATTTTGTTAATGTTTACAAGATTAAAATGGCACTCTTGGGTGGCAAATCTCTTTTGTTACACAATACACATCTTTATTTTTCTGATGGGTTTTTTTATGAGAGACATTTCTAATCCATGTAGGATGCAGCATATAAAACTTAACTGTTGGGCTGGATTAGTCATGTATGGATTACCTGACAGTGCAAATGACATACAGGTAATAATAATTGAATTAATTAACACATGTATAGCACTTTGTATCTTGGAAGCGCTATACAAGCATTAACTAATTAATTCTCACAACACCTCTGTGAGGAAAGGAAGTAATTATCCTGAGCCCCATTTAACACATGGAGAGGGGTTAAAGCATTATTCCTGCTGGAAAATGTAAACCCTGGACTGGTACTATGCTGGTTTATAATTGCGATTTCTCAGTGATATTGCTCTTCAAGACCCAAGCCTGTGAGCTGGGTTGTTACTCTGGCAGAGGAGAGGGTACAGCCTGACTGGGCCAGCCTGTACCATCACACCCTGGCCTGCTATGTGAGAAGAGGATATGCTCCTGTGATCCATTTTAGGAAAAAAAATCCAGTTCATTTCAGTGAGAGCAGTTACTTGTATGACTTCGGAACTAAAATCTGCCCTCTTCTGTGCACATAAAATAAGCTCAAGAATTTATGTAACTCCCAGACTAATTCTGTGAACATATCGTGCAGAGGTAAAATGTGAAGTGCCGGTCGAGCAGTCCAGGTGTTGATACAACAGGTTGACAGTTACAAGAAATCATCATGGCTAGGCTTCGCGAATGAAGATTTGGGAAGGGCTCTATCCACATCCGCTACAGGTGCCCTGGTGGCTAAAGAGGCCAATGCAAGATAGACAAGATCTGTTGCAAAAGGCACAGTAGAAAGACTCCTTGGATGGTATCGGCAGGATACGATTCTTTCTGCGTTGTCTTTTCACTTCAGTGGTGATCCTGCGTGCGTTCTCAAAGGCATCAGCAGCATTATAGATGGTGTGTCTCCAGACCTCCCGACTGGAGGCCAGAGTAGACCAGTGATGAAGATCAATACGGCCAAGGCCGAGATGTTGTTCCAGGGAGTCCTTGTATCTCTTCTTCGGGGCTCCTCTCTTGTGGCAGCTGGTGCAAGTTCACCATAAAGCAAGATCTTAGGGAGGCAGTGGTCCTTCATCCTGGAGACATGTCCTGCCCAACGCAGCTGTGTTCTCAGCAACATGGCCTCAATACTCGTAACTGCTGCCTGTTCTAGAACAGATGTGTTAGTCACATAATCTGACCAGTGGTTGTTTAGGATTGTACGGAGGCAGCGTTGATGGAAGCATTCTAGGAGTTGCAGGTGGTGGTGGTAAATGACCCATGATTAGGGCCCATATAAAAGAGTAGACAGCACAATGGCTCTGTAAACACTGATCTTTGTACTTTTCTTCAGGTGTTTATTTCACCAAAGTCTTTTATGGAGTCTTCCGAAAGCACTATATGCCTTTGTTAACCTGTTGTCTATCTCTCTGTCAATCTTACCATCTGAGGTGACAAGGTTACCTAGGTAATTAAATTGCTGGACTGATTTGAGCTCTGATTTGCCAATGATGATATGGGGATGATGGAAGACTTCCTGACCTGAGGTGCCAGTTGATAGAAAACTTCTGTCTTCTTTAAGCTGGTTTCCAGCCCAAACAGCTCAGCAGCCTCAGCAAAGCAGGATGTTAAATGCTGCAGAGCTACTTCTGTGTGGGTGACAAGAGCAGTGCCACAGCATAGAGCAGCTCCCGGACAAGATGGTTTAAGGTCTTGGTGTGGACCTTCAGTCGCCTTAGTTTGAAAAGGCTTCCATCAGTACGATATCGAATGTAGATACCATCTTCATCATCGAGGTCTGCCATGGCCCTTTGGAGCATCATGCTGAAAAAGATTGCGAATAGGGTTGGTGCAAGAATGCAGCCTTGTTTCACACCATTCTTTATTAGAAAGGGCTCAGAAAGTGCATTGCCATGTCTGACTTGGTTGCGCTGATCCTCATGAAGTAAGATGATCATTTTAAGGAACTTGGGGGAACAACATAAACGTTCCAAAATCTGCCACAGACCTTTTCTGCCCACGGTATCGAAAGCCTTGGTAAGGTCGACAAAGGTTACATAGAGACCTTTGTTCTGTTCCCTACACTTCTCTTGCAGTTGTCTGAGAACAAACACCATGTCTGTGGTACTCCTGTTGGCTCTGAAACCACACTGGCTTTCAGGAAGAAGTTCTTCTGCTATAGCGGGTATTAGTCTGTTCAAAAGTATTCTTGCCAGGATCTTGCCAGCAATGGAGACCAGAGTAATACCCTGGTAGTTTGAGCAGTCTGATTTATCTCTCTTCTTCTTTTACAGGGTGATGATGATTGCATCACGAAGGTCTGATGGGAGTTTGCCTAGTTCCTAGCAGCGCACCACAAACTCATGAAATTTAGCATGGAGTGCTTGGCCCCCATGTTTCCAGACTTCAGGTGGAATTCCACCAACCCCAGCTGCCTTGCCAATTTTCACCTGCTGTATGGCCTTAGGAGTTTCTTCCGTAGTAGGGGCAGTATCCGATTCATTCTTCAGCGGTTGTTGTGTAATGTACTGAATTGCTGAGTCTTGAACTACACAGTTGGCACTGAAAAGAGTCTGAAAGTGTTCAGACCATTGATTCAGAATGGAGGTTTTATCTGTGAGAAGCATTTGACCATCAGCGCTGAGTAGAGGGCTTTGGACTAGGTATGTAGGTCTGTATGCTGTTTTCAGGGCCTCATAGAATCCTCTGTAATCACTCGTATCTGCGCACAGTTGAACTTTTCCTGCTAGACTGATCCACCACTTGTTCTGGATGTCACGAACTTTCTGTTAGAGCTTGCTGCATGCGAGACAAAAGGCTGCTTTTCATTCATGACAAGATGGCTGAGCAAGGTGTGCTTGGTGAGCGGTTCTCTTTTTCCTCAACAATTCATGCATCTCTTGATTGTTTTCATCAAACCAGTCCCTGTTCTTCTTGAAGGAGAACCCCAAGGATTCCAAGAAATATTGCCAAATTAAAATATATAAAGGTCTACAGTAGGTAAGACTACATAAAATTTCTATTAGAATTTCCATTTCACTACTATGACTTTGTAATCCAATCTGTTATAATTATGCTCATGTAAAGGTTAGGCATTTCCATTACCCATTTTGGAAATCACACCATTGGGCTGGATGGTGCCTTTAAAAACGTACAGGTTCAAATATGCAGAAAGGGATCCCTGTTTTCCAAACCTGTGCTGATATGGTTTTGAAACTACAAACACCTGCAGAGGCTGTATTTTCCTATCCGTAAAGCACAAAAGGTCCAATAGTTGGTTACTTTGTTGTAATTGCTGTTGTAATAGATTTGAAAATTGAGTGTACTGTAATTTTCTATTCTTAGAAAACAGTGAGAATAGGTAAAGTAATCACAAGGGATTGGGGTAAGGCTTTTCTGAACCTGCTTTGGTTACGGATTTTTCTGAAGAAGCATCGTCTATCTCAGACTTATAATAACACTTCTTGTTCAGCTAAACTTTTAAATGTTATCTCTTAGAAAGAGGAACACTATCTGACAGATATAATATCTACACATAAATCTTTCTATGAGGTAAAATAAGTTCAGAAATCAACTCAGATTTCACTCTATATGAGAATGAAACAATTAGGTAATTCATCTAATTCAGTATTACGTATTTTTGAAACGAAATTGGTATATCAGGAGAGGTACTTTACAGGAATTAGTCACCTATCATCTTTGCCAGGACATCAATTGTCAACCGCAATTATGCAAAAATTCCTCTCATTAACACAGATTTGATCATACAAATCTAACTTAACTTGTAAGTATGGCAGGGCCACCAGACCAATAGAAGTGTCTCACAAGTAAACAAACAAAATATTCTCTAATAATATAAAACCAGTGGGGGGAGAAAAAAAACCCAACCAACCCTTCATTCCCATGATGTCTCCAATATCCATGTTGAAAGATTTGGTGCTTTATATCCAGCTCCAATAAGCGAGCCTTGAATTGTCTAATAGAATAGGAACAACACTGTGACATCCCTAAATCCTTCTTGCCATAGGCAGTTGCTTGGGGAAATAATGCTTCTTTGGGATGCATGAGTTTTCCAGGCATCTTTTTGTTTCCAGAAACACCAACAAGGTCTGCTCCATAGTCACTTCAGACTGACTCATTTTCTCTTTGTATCAGACTGGGATCTCGTGTCAGAGTGAATGCATTAACTCCATTCTGACTCTGTATTTGCAGGTTTGTAAATTCACTATTCCTGCACTGTCTGTAAAGTAAAACCCTCTGTGCTTGGAAATTCACTGCACTGGACTCTCTTTTTGCCATCTATTTTGACTTGGTTGGTAAAATACATGAAGTGGCACTCCCAATATAAATAAGTAATTTAAAAGCTTTCTGTGCAACAATTTATCTCTTCAATAAAACTATATATTAAAGAAAAAAAGGCTATATCTATGTTTATATCCACATTAAAAAAAATTATTTTGAAATCACTGATTAAGATAGAGTTTATATTTTATAATTAAATGAGTCTACACAACTGCTAGTATGGGAAATGTGTTTAAATTCATATATACTCCTTAATAAAAATGCCAGATAAACACAGAAGAAATTAACAGAAAGAATCAGTAGCTGTCATATCGCACTTTCAAAATGTTTGATTGGTAAAGTTTTCAGCTGAGGAGGAGTGTTGATATTTATTTGAATATTTTAAACAGAGAAAAATACCTCAAAACTTTATAAAGTTACTAGAACTTAGTGATGTGTTTTTATTAATATATATATAATTGAAACATATTTCAAATTAGCATATGTCTCTAAATAATGAGTCAGACATAGACTTTGACGTAAGAATTTGAGTAATTAACTAATTAATAGATGGCTTCAGTAGCTATTTCCACAGCCGGCTGTGCTTCAATGCTAGAGTTGCAGCTGCATTTCTACAATTGACTCAATAGGTGGCACCAGGAATTTCTAGAAAATATCTATAAATTTAATTTTTTTGATTGCAAATTAGATTCCAAGTAATCAGTAGCCAAACTAACAGCTAGTTATAATTAACAATTAAAAGCAGTAATTTGAGTATTAAGAAAGCATTAAAGGAAAAAAAAAAACCAAACCAACCTACCAAAGAGGAAAACCCCAACCAACCAACCAACCAATAACCCCCCCCCCAAAAAAACCCCAAAAAATCAAACCAAACCAAAATCCAACAAACAAAAACAAAAACCAAAACAAAAACCAAAGAAACCCCACAAAACAACAAAAAAACCAAAAAACAAAAAACAAACAAAAAGAAAAACAAAAAAAACCACCCCACCCCAACTAACAAGATCTATGAAACTCAGAAACAGATGGAATAAGAAACAACAACCTGATCAGAAACAGATAGGATAGGTTTACAAGAACTGAATCCTAGCAGCAAGAATACAATACTATACAAGTTGCTGCAAATTAGAAAGGCACAAATTAACAAGGCACACATTTTTCTGACGTAGTTGCTCTTCAATTCAGAAAATAAGATCCTTATAACATGACTCAAGCTAGACTTCAAAACTTAAAGCACTCTAAATAAAGGTTTTGGGAAAATATGAACACTTGATCTGTACACAAAACTTTAGATTATGCCAAATCTAAATGAAAATGAGTGAAAGGACAGCACATAGAATATGAAATACTCCCAAGAGGTGGCAAACTGTACCTGTGGCTCAGGAAGGATAAACAAACATCAGTCATATGATATCCTGTCTCACAAAGGCTTGCAGTGGTTTTGCAAAATTTGTAAAAGCATGCATGGAGGTGCTGCCATGCCAGAACATATTAAAAGGAACAAAACAGATGATAAGCATTTCTAAGAAAACTGAAATAGTAGTCAAAGGAATTTACTGGTGGATCCTATCTGGAAATGTTACCACCTAGTCAAGTACTGCACTACATAACATATAACAAACATATATCCAAAACTGAGGGGAGACCTTATCACAGTCTACAGCTTCCTCGTGAGGGCAAGAGGAGGGGCAGGCGCTGATCTCTTCTCTGTGGTGACCAGTGACAGGACCTGAGGAAATGGCCTGAAGTTGTGTCAGGGGAGGTTTAGGTTGGATATTAGAAAAAGGTTTTTCACTCAGAGGGTGGTTGGGCACTGGAACAGGTTCCACAGGGAAGTGGTCACAGCACCAAGTCTGCCAGAGTTCAAAAAGCATTTGGATGATACTCTCGGGCATATGGTGTGACTCTTGGGGACGGTCCTGTGCAGGGCCAGGAGTTGGACTCGATGATCCTTGTGGGTCCCTTCCAACTCAGCATATGCTGTGGTTCTGTGAAAACCACTCACACACACAGACACAGACACTCCAGAGGTTTGTAGCGTATTCTTCCTTCCTCTCCTCACTATCAAGACAAATTTTCCTATGGAGACTATAACTCACTGAAGAAACTTGCCCCAGAAAGGTAGCCAAAATTATTGTTTCCAATATTTTGCTTAAAATATATATTAAAAAAAAATGTAAAGAAAATTAATTAAGTATGCTATGTGAATCTAAAAAAATTAATTTTAAAATGTTTTACAAAAGAACAGATGACATATCAAGGAAAACTAGAAAGCAAAACCTTTCAAACAAATTAGGAACTTTTTCCTAAACAAACAATGATTTGATTTGTTTGGTTTAGTTTCATTTTTTAAATAAGAGTGTGATGGAAGATACAGAGATTTAGACATTTTTTGAAACTCAACTATTTGAACTTAATCCAAAAATTTGTATTTACACAAAGCTGAAATAAAAATGGTTTACACCCAAATAATATTTAAATAGAAAGCTACATGACTACGCACATTTCAGAGGGAACACAGCGCTATCCATTAACAGAATGAAAAGCTTTACTGTAAGTGCTAAGAAACCACATAAGGAATAAGATAATGTGAAAAACATATTTTTTAATTTGCCTCCTAAAACTCAAAAATTCTGGAATTATAAACTTGACATTGTCTCAAAATGTTGTAAAAAAAAAAAATCCTTCCAAAGTGAAAGAGCAAAAACAGACACAAAGAGCCAAGAATCTGCAAATATCCAAACCTTCATGGTTTTGATAACTATAAATATCTAACTGAAACACTCTACCAATACTTATTGGGGCTCAGTAGACAAAACTGTGGATGCTGGAGAGAAAAAATAAATAATTTCAGCTTTTAAAACCACCTCATTAAAGAGAAAGTTAGAGACAGATCTTATTAACATCTGTGACAGACATCATATACAGGCTTCCAGGAAATAATAACAAATATTTGTGCCAACACACGAATACACTTTTTGCATTACAGAAATTGTAAAGGAATTTAGTAAAAAAGATCTTTATCAAATTTTCTACTGTAAAAGATCCCTTCAAAGGATCTTTTTACTCACAAAGTTGAAAAATCAATGGCAACAATGTAAATTCTGGAATGGAGGAAAT
Organism: Pseudopipra pipra; assembly: GCF_036250125.1. NCBI lineage: Eukaryota > Metazoa > Chordata > Aves > Passeriformes > Pipridae > Pseudopipra > Pseudopipra pipra. The sequence goes on from NC_087550.1 coordinate 83,203,579, forward strand.
ATCAATCATAATTAAATTAAATTAAACAAGTTGCAGTGGGGAAAATGTTGAGATCTATTATACTAGGAAATTAAAATTTTATTTTTTAAACCAACGTAAAAAAAAAAGGGAGTGACTATCTAATTGTAAATTAAAATTATTTAAAGAATTTTCAAACAACTCACCTTTGGCATTCAGAGAAGGTAAATCACTAAAATGACTAAAGAGTTTACAAACACTTTGGCATGTCATATCTGAATAGATTTGTTAAGGAATTACATTAAACAAATTAAATAATAATAATTTTTAAAAAAAGTCTTCTGCTTCTCACTCCTACTTTACAGACTTCAGAGGAAGAACCCAGGGTAATGCTATTCACTCTATCCTATGGCTGTACAAAAACTTAATTATTCATTTCACTAACCACTCACTAGAGTAGGGGTAACAGAAAAAAATAATCTGGAAGGTAAAAGAAAATTATTTCAAGTCAGATGGAAAAAAATCCTTTATAGGCAATCCTTTACAAAAGGGAAAGAAAGAAAATGTTTTGAGATATCTTTAATCTGGATTTTGGCATCTTTGTAGACAGAAGTCTTGTTTCAAAGCAAAAATATATTTTTTATTTTGTATTAAAATACCAAAAGAATATACTTTAAATCTTCTCCTTTTCTTCCTATGAAAGGTCTTAAATTAGATAATGAACAGAACTCTCTTCAGTCTATCATCATATAGTCATGTTACTGAAGAATTTAATGTAAAATCACACCAGGATCATATGAACTTGGCACAAACATCCATATAGAAGTCTATAGGCAGTCTAAAATGTGTGCTTATCTAAATTTCTTTTTTTTTCCTAGCCAACTTCTACAAATTGGTTTCTGCTGATGAGAGATTGCCACTTTCATCTAACGGGGAAAACCTTTCAACCCTATTCAAGGAAAGACATTGCAGAAATCCCCCTTTTCTCTGGCTGAAATGCCATGTCTACCCCATGCAGAAAAACTGAGGGTTTAAAAATAATAGAGTCACATCTTCATGACTAAACATCTGAGCGTTTAAGCCCTGCTCCTCCACAGTGCTTATAAGCATTCAGTGCTGATTATTCACATGCTCTGAGATACTTTTTAAACCTTACTGTTTATGATAAATTATCATTTAAGATGACCAGTTGCCTAAAATTATTTCCAAATTAATTACATCTGTGCTCACTCGTAACTGGTATTTGTGCTGTCCTTGAACTTTTTTGTAATAAATTAAAACCTGCAAGAATTGGCAAAACTTATACTGACACCATTCTCAATTTTGTTATAAATATTCGGCAATAGCAACAGGTCACAACTTGCTTTTATAGGTTGTTTGGTTGTCATAAAATAGGGCGGCATCAAGATCTATAAATGGAACACACAAAAAAAAGAGATATCCAAGCAAAATACAAGTGCTGTTTCGTGCACTGTATTTCTATTGCGTATCCCTTCTAGTTCAAAACCTCATTTTGTTCAGCTTTATAGAACACTGACTCACCCAGTTACACAGTCTAAGATAGACTGGTGAGTTCTACTAGTCCTAGCAGGGAGATATTGAGGAGGAAATTCACATCAGTATGGATATCACCATTTGAGCTCAAGGCACTTCAGGGATCAAGGCAACACAGAAATAAAATTGGCTCCATCTCAAATACCTCCCTTGGAACATTACCTCAATACAAAAAGGGATTTATCAACGTGGGACCCAAGTGCTTATCCATGCTGCTACATTCTGCCTTGTCGCATTAATAATTTTTTTGGCCTCCCTAATATGTGGCATGGATTGTGTTTCCATTGCAAAGCAAGGAAAAACATTCCCTATTCCAAAATGCTTCCATAATAGAAGAATTTTTCTTTTTATTTTGAATGCAGTGTTTTCTAGTATAAGTAACTCAAGCTTAAAACATGGCAATGACTTAACGTACTCATGAGGATTTTTCTGTCAGTTAGGGGCAGAGTGCTTTTTGCCTGTGCCTTTTTAATAGTCGAGGAGTAGAAAGTTTTCATCAGGTCTCTGGCATAAAGTTCATATTCTGCCACAGCCTCAGACAAATAAGAGATTCACCCTTATCCTTAAGTCATTCTGACCGGTCTTGCTGGATGTTGACTTTGCAGACTGTGTCTCCATTAGCAATCAATGTGGTGCAACAGCAATGGATCCATAGTGCAGAACAGTTGCTGCAGTGGAGCTGATCATCACACTGCAGGAGTCAGGGGAAGTTTACTCTCAAATTAGCTCTGATGGGGTCCTGTAAAGGGAGCATTCATTAGCAGTCAGAGTGCGCTAGGAAAGCTTCTGGAGTGTATCTTGCTGGCTAGTTTTACTTGAAAGGAGTCCACTGTAAGATCATAAAACCAACCACTTTTTGGAGACTCCTTTAAAAGTGCAGGTCTGACCTGAACGAAAATACCAGTGTTGGCAGACCACAGAGTATCACCACAAGAACAGGCTATGAACAATGTAGGCGTGCACAGGCTGAGAGGGCAAAAACAAATGCGAAAGGTCGTCTCAGAAGAGCAGGAAGTGAACATAAACATTTTCTTGTTCAGCTGAGGCAATATAATAGAAGAAGCAAAGACAGTATCATAGAATAACAAAATTAAAATAATCATTTAAAGGTACATTAAAAATAATCTCTTCCGTGAGCAGGGATACCATTCACTAGACCAGGTTACTCTATCTATCAGTGATGTAGAAACATAAAGAAATAACCCATTGGTCTGTAGATTGTAAAATAGAGCTCTAATTGCTGCACTATGTAAAAAAAATTAAATCAGCAACTACTATCCCCAAATACAGCATTAATTAGCCAACAGCAGCTCTAGCAGAATAGATAGCTTTGTCCAACTATAGTCTATCGTTCCTTTTGGGTTTAGCCCTCAGTTATTGAAAGATACATAGATGCCATTAAAGAGTAATAGGGGAAAAAACAAAACATCTCTCAGCTCATTTATTCTGTAATTGTCACTGTTTTTGAGATTAAGGTCTGACCAAAAAAAATAAATTTGTTTTGCTCTTTTACTTAGGGCTTTTTATTTGCCTGGTTATGTCAAGCAGGAGTATGTTATTTTATGAATGCTTCTAGATGAGGACACCATCATTTATGATCATGAAAAAAAAGCTGGAAATCTTTTAGAAAGATGCTTTTTTATGGTTTAATTTTATGCTTTCTAGTTATACTTGGTGCATCAAAATAGCAGTGTTCCCATACATAATAGAAGACAACATATTTTTAATCATGGAAATACGTAATTTTACTCACTTTACATAGTTTTTACTGAACTTTACTTTTAAAGTTTGCTGTGTGCTTTAAAAATTTTGTCCACCTTAGTTCAGACAGGGAATTAGAAATTCTGAGTTTTATCACTATTGCTTGCAATATTTAAGTCTGCTTACTTATATTTACACTAAAACAATTGATTCCTAATATTTGATTCCATTTTCTGAAGAAATCCATAATGTTCATGTTCAAAAAGTACATTAATGAAAGATACAGAGTTCCTGTGCTTTCCACAGTGTTAGAAACAGGACAGCTCTTAAAAGAGTGGGGGAAAAAGCCAAACGCAGTGAAAGAGCAGCACTGATTTAAATCATAATTATCCAGAAATAGCTGCATAAAGCAGGTAAAGTTCAGCAGAACTACATGCCCTTGTGCTGCTTTAGAATGCAGTCAAGATTATGCAACACAACTCACCCTCTCCTCTGTGATACTGCATTTTGCTCTTGCTACTTGAAAACAGACTGTTAAAAATTATTTGCATTCCAATGTCTATTTAATGACAGTTGATCTATTTTAACAAACTTTTCAAATACTGTTTCCGGATCTCTATTTTTATTTTTAATAAGGCTATGTAAAAAGCAAGTATAAATAAAGCCCTAATACAATAGTACTACATAAACACGTGTTTTGCTCAGAACAAGAACTCTAGAGAGATAATTAACTCAAATTGCAGGGGTTTTGTCCAAATGCTCTGCAGTTACTGACAATTTCCCTACTTTTAACTACCTTATAATTATAAATGGTCTATATGCCAGATCAGTTTGTCATTTTTCTATTGGCTAGCAAGAAATAAAAGCTCAAGCTGTAGTCTGCCTTCCTTATTGTGCCTTCTTTATTCCATATGGTGCCATCTCCATGGTTGCTGTCACAAATGAGAGAAAAGGATAACTCTAGCCTTAAATTCCCTCCAGCCAAGATGTTACTAATTCGTAAATCCCATTGACAGTCACGAATAGCAATGTAAGTTTACCTGCACTTGCATGTCTTAATGAAACATACAAATTCCTTTTAAACAACAGTCATTATGTTCACATTTGAATACCCATTCATAATGACACTGAGATTTTGTTATATTATTTATTTATTTATTTTTAAATAGTTTCATTAATATATAACAGTTTATCTGATGTTCAGGACATGATAATATTTTCTTTCCTGTGTATCTAACCACCATTGTTACAGCAATGCTGTCCAAAGAACATGGTCTGAAGTGTCTGCTCATAGAGTTTGATGATCTGGCAAAATAAGCAGAGTTTTAGGCAGGTTTTTGGTTGTTTTGTTTAGAAAATGTATTTGTTCAAATTAAGGTTGTGCAGTAGCTCTCAGTCTGAAAGAAAACAGTATTATTCATCTTGTCAGCAAGCTGAGCTTGTTTTAAGATTTTGGATTAGTTGCAGGAAATGTTTCTGTTTGGTTGAATGTAGCTTCCTAGAAGCTACAGTAGAAGTTTAATTCAATTGAGCAGATACTAAGATTAATGTTGCTTTTACATGTGTATTCGACCAGCAGATCTGTCTGAATGGCCAGAAAAACATGTTTAATTTTTGAGGAAGTCATTACATTTTCATTATGGCAACAAGAGCATTAAATAGCTATCACTGACCATTGAAAGAAGGAAAACACAAAAATATCTTATATGAACCTCAGTGTCTCATCTTTTCTCCTGTATTTTTATGACAGTTTCTATGTAAAAGCTCTAGTGATGACAATTTTCTATCTTCCCTTCTCTCTGTTTCTAAAGGAGCAAAGACAGTCATTCCAGAGAAAATATTGGTCTATGAATATTGGTTAATTCTGATAAACTGATGAACTGTCAGTATAATGTTAGCCTGTGTAAGCCACATATTCCAGTATGCAACAGTCTTTGTGGACCAATTTTCCATTGCCCTTGTGGGGTTCTCTCTTTTTAATGAGCACAGAGGGCCAAGAGAATCACTTTTTCAACGCTGTTCACACTCTGTCATGATCAAATCCCAACTGAACAGACTAATATCAAAATTGTTTCATAAAAAGTCTTAAAATGAAACTTTTAAAGAGTAATGGTACAGCAATAGAAAATTGATTTCAAAGAATCACCCAAATACCATGTCTTACATTAGAGAAAGAAACAGGACACATGAACACACGTTTGAAGCATTGGGTTTTGTTTTTTTCTATTTGCACAAGGAATATCCATAAAACTAATTTTTCCTATACCTCATGAAACTGATTATATTGCAGCCAACCTTCAAATTTATGCATCAGTACACATTCCTAAACAAGCTTTATGTATTTGTGCAATATAATTATAGTGTATACCAATGCAACATAGTTGTTATGGCAAACAAAAAAAATACCCACCACACTTCTATTTTGCATCCATGCAGACCTAAAGCCTGAAAAACTAGTTTGGCATCTGGAAAGGGTCCTTTGATACGAATGACAAAACTCCTGATGATGTTATTTGAGCTAACAGCCCACTCTAAGCAACTTCGTTTCCTTCAAATAAATTTTTGGCTTTTTTGTCCTGGATTTTAAAAGTGTTTTAACTATTTTAAATTATACTATATGTATTTAATCACGTCTCAGTTGAGTAGTCACTCCTCAGGCAAAGATCTCATCAACAGGAATAAAGGTTATTAGATCTGACTGTAATTAATGACCATAAAAATGTATCCAAGCCATAAATTTATAAACTATGGGCACATAAACTTTAGAAAATATTTCTAACTCAGTCCAGTTCTATTTCAATACCAGAAATAAAAAAAGATTTAATCTTATCATAAGATATTTGACATTAGTGAGGCACCTTTTATTTATCCAAATGATTTATTGTACCCTCCCAACTTCTTGTGCACTCCCAGTCAACTTGCTGGAGTGGAATGAGAAGCAGAAAGGGGCTTGACTCTATGCAAGCAGTACTTGGCAGTATCTAAAACATCCCTGTGTTATCAACAATGTTTTCAGCACAAATCCAAAACATGACACCATGCAAGCTACTGTGAAGACAATTAACCAGCACATGTACATACCCCACACTTATACAAGCTAATATTTGTCTTTTATGCTATGCTACTTTCTTGCTTGCTATTAAGAAAATCAACAATAAAAAAAATCATCTAAAGTCATCTTGGATAATTAAAATATATCCATATTAGACATATATAAGAAATGCAGAAAACTTTCTTATTAGCAATTATTAAAGTTCAATGAAAAAAGCCCACATTATGCTATTTAATTTCTTACAATAGCCAGAAATTCCAGTTTTCCCGAGACTAGCACTGTGCTGAGCTGACATTGCTACTTGCAAGTTTACAACTTGCACTGGTTACAGAACCAGGTGGTAGTCAGTACTGAACCCTTGGTCTTGCTCCCATTTTCCCTCTCAGTGAAAGCTATGGCACAATCATCTATAAGAACAATGGAAATCCTTCTCATGCACTTCTGAACATGAGAGAAAAAAGATAAAGTGTAAGAAGATAAAATACTGACTTGAGTCAGTAAAGCAGCATTAACAGAATTAGTATAGGGGTTCCATTAACAGTAGTGAGGTCATTCCCACCCTAGATTTTAAAGATAGGTGGATAGGTGGCTATTAAAAACAAAAACACTGCCAAAAAGCCCCAGTAAATTGTGGAGGAAGGATAAATATTAACAAAGGAGAAACCTTTGGTAACCTTCTGAAAGTTCAACAGGAGAGTTAACTGGAAGCGAACAAGTGAATTCTCTTAGTCACTAGTGTCTTACATCTAAGGTGAATTGAATGTTATGTTTGTGTCTGAAGACATGGCAGAAATGTTGTATGATCTTTTCTATGACTGTAGGGAGAAAACACAGTGATAAACATACATAATTAGGAGGAAGAGAAGAGAGAGTTCCAGGATGCAAGCTCACAAAAAATGCCAGAGAAAGGTAGTTTCCTTCCTAAAATATGCACGTGAATAAATATGAATATTTTTTAATACATTTATTTAAATACCCATAGACTACATATATTACATTAAATTATATATTTTATGCATATAATACATATCTTACATATTATACATATGCATACAATTAGTGAGTATATCCTACCTCCATGAGGAAGTAGCTTAGGATAACAAATATGGGTAAATTAGAGCTTTTTGTAGTAGATAGGATGGTGTAAGCCTCAAAGATATTTTCAGTGGGTTTTAACTTGTTTTGGAGTATGTCAAGAAAGTTTGAAATAGCCATGTAATACTTTAGAATATGCATATATCAGTACTGTTGTCAAAAAGCTGAACTTCTGTGGAGAATATTTCCACAGTCTGGTACAAACATTGGCTAGCATATCATTTTGCAGAACCGCTCCCCTTGTTAAACCTTAATTGTGCTTTTAAGTTTCTTTGATTCCTTGTCTGGGGAAAGGAAATGAAAAAAATCTGTGGTAGCTGATTCTGACTGTAGTGAAACCTATTGAGAAAAGAACTGACCTGCTGCTGAACTCAGATAACAAGCAGCTTATGCCTACACCCGACAGCTCATGCTCTTTAGTGAAAGGAGACAGACGGAGGCAGCTGCACTGGCAATTGCACCAAGTATTCTATCTTCCATTCATGAAATGAACACATAACCCAGTTCAAAATCCAGTCAGAGGCTTCAGAAATATGTAGGAAGGTAGTTAGATTTCAAAAAGCAATGAGGAAGACAAGAAAATAAGTTTTTAATTCACCAAGTTGTATTTTTACAAACTATGCTGACCTCTTTCCACCCACATTTTTTCCACTTCATACATTGTCAAAATTATTTCAAGTAAATGCAGTCAACTGACTTGGATATATCTTAGCCTGCTCTCATTTCTCATGGTGGAAAGAATAAAGATGTGTCAGTGGATGAGAAGGCAGTAGTCACTGTGTCTTAAGTATAATAAGCAAATAATCCTACTTTCCAAATATATTTTCAGAAACATCTAAGTCTGAAATAACGCTTTCATGTATGTATTGAGGAGCTGCTGGATTTTTGTAAAAAATACATGGCACTATTAAGTGTCAGGTTAAATCCGATTTCCTGGTGGAAGAATTATCTCTGCCATGGTTCATCTAACAGCAGAGGTGAACCCAACAACTTTCTTGTATATATAACATTTTTTCTAAGATTTCAGGAAAACAAGTTAATGAGAGTAGGGTGTTGTACAGCAGAAACACAATGAACCATGGAGGCAAACAAAGACTTCTCTGGACCTAAGGCAGCTGTGCAAAAAGAGTGACTTTAGGATAGAAAAGATACGAAGGAACAGAACAGGTGTCTTAAGTACAAGCTCTGTGCATTAGAGACAAGTTATCTAATGTCAGATGATTTTAAACATTTTTAGCATCAATTCACGATAACAACTGCAGACGATTTAGACAAAAAAAGGAGGAATTAGAAGAATTTCTGAGATCGTTAAAATCATTTCATGGTAATTTTTTCCAAAATGAAACATTTAATTTCATTTCCACAAAATTTTTCCTTTCAGAACTAGCAAAATAAAGCTTCTTAAATTTTGAATCAGACCTTTTTATTTTGCAAAAATATTTCAAGTCATTAAAATGAACCAAGGCATTTTCTATGCATTTACTCAATATAGTTTTCTTGAAAATGTAGTAGCTTTTTAATAACTAAATCTTAGGAAAAAAGGTTCCAGTTCAAGAAATTCCTTATTTTCCTTAATTTTATTTTAGCTACTGAATTAAAAATTGATTATATACTTAGCCTTGACCCTGAACTTATTTAACAATTCAGGTAGAAACACATATCAATTTTTTAACAAGAACTCTTTTAAAAAATATTTCTGAGTTTGATAATATGGAGTATATAAAAAAATTAAGACACCTTTTAATTAGTGAGACAGAGAATTTTGCTGTTACAAATTGGGTAATCTTTGCTGCATCTTTATTTTGACATGTAAAAGAAGAGCAGGGAGATTATTCAGAAGCTGAAGGCCAGGTGAAATTAGTATGTTAATGTCAGTAATGTATTAACACGGTTGGGAGTTATAATGGTATTGAATTAATGTTTTAAGACTGGTATTATGATGAATATTGATATTTCTGTTAACGAATATAACTTCAATAGTTCAGTTTATTTATTTTGGTGGGCAGTTTCTTACAAAATTCTAATTTCAAATCAAAGGGATTTAGTCTTTTAGTTTCACATTTAGTCATCCTTGTCTTCCAAAACCCTGTAATTTAGAATACAAATAAATTTGTGTTTAACTCTTTATAGGTAAGAGCCCTCTCTACTGTACTGTCATGCTGAAGCCTGAGGGCACAAGGTCCAATTAGCTTTAGCACCTGAATTACAAGATGGCTTTTAGCAGAAGCTTGTTGGAGCATGTTCCTGGAACTAGTAAATGATTGTGATCCAGTATTACAAAAATAAGAATCAGGAGAGAAACTGGAAAACTCTCAGCTTTTAAAAGTTCAAACTAACAAGGAGACACATTCAGATCCACTTGAACCTTCTCTTTCCAGAACTAAGATTGGGATCCTCTGGGCAAAATACTCTAGTGGGCAAAAATCGTACAGTGGTACCTATGAGCTGATTCATTAATCTGTAATTTGCTGTTCAAGCTCTCTCTGCATCACAGTGACTTGTGATGAAATAAATGGCATATATTCCATACTCCACTCTCTATTTGATAGGGAACTTCCCCAGAACCCATTGAGATAGGAAGGTTCTGCATTGACTCCAAACACAGGGATGCAGACTGGGAGCACAGCTAAGGCCCCATAGTACTTCAGCATGTTGAGACAGAACAAAGACAGAGTTTTTTTCCTTCGGTTGTAAAAGAGATGCGAAAGGAGAGAAGCAGTTAATGGGAGACCATGAACATTTGTCTGCTCTGCTAAACAGTGCTATACTTGTCTAAATTTTGTTACTCTTTTTATCCATTCTAACCAAGGAAGGAAGAAGAACCCTGCCATAAGGAAAAACACACATTTCTTTTTAATGAATGAATGTTTCCATCATTAAAATATGTTAATCACCAAATAACCAGGGACATTACTTAAGTAATTATTATAGACTTATGAAACAGAGGTTATTGAAAATGAACACTTAGCTGCTAAAATTAATTCCACAGCATTTATGTTTCCTGCATTAACAAAATGTATCTTTAGCATTTGGTCTTCAGTATGCATTTACAGATAGGAAGTGAGGCTATCCATGGTTTATTTATATTCAATGAAGTATGTGCTAAGAAAGAAAAGATGTCGCTCTGCCTATAAAAATGTTAGCAAACAAAGAGGAGTTTAGAGGAATTTAAAATATGGTTCAGTCACAGTTTTATACACATCCAGAATGTAGCACAGAATTGAAACATCTTGCCTACAAAACTAAAGGCAATAATCAAGATGACCTGTCCAGGTTTACAATTCCAGAGGCTTTCTCATGGGATGGAAGCTGACTTGTAGTCATTAGACATTTATTCCAACTTTACCACCAAGACATCGAAGCATGTTTTAGACCGGATGAGGAACTAAGTTCTTAAACAAAAGATGGCAATGCTACCACCTCATTCTGAATCAAAAATACCCAGACACCTTAAATATCACCAAAACAATGAAAATTGAAAGCTTGCGATGGAGTGCCTCTAAATTATAAAACAATAATACAGCTGATAGCAGAAGCAGCAATACAGATGTATTAAGTCTGAGACTGTACTTACCAGACTAAAGGCAAAAGTCTTCTTACCATAAGGAATTTATCCACTATAGAAGAGTGGTTGGGCAGAGGTTTATCAAGAGATAAAAAACCTTTTAAAAAGAATGCTGTTCACATTTTAAGTAGACATGAAAATAGACCATATGAGGAAATGAAATGGTGTGAAGAATGAAAAAACTTAGTTAAATTTTTATGTTTAGGGTATTTCTCCAACTTACTGACCACCTTTTGCTTCAGCACAGCTTCAGTGTACTTTCCAAAAAAACCCACATTATCAATTTCACAAAAATCTACATCTGCCAAGCCACAGCAAAAACAGTGAGCTCCATTTTATACTTTAATAGAGCTCAATTTTGCCCGGATCACTGGTAAGAATTATGAAATATAAATACACATATCTTCATTACATAAATTAAATCTTCTTAACATGTAGTATTATAAGTATATTTGCCATTTACAGAAACATCTGCAGGATTTTTTTCTCCCTTGTGGACATACGCTCAGTTAGCAAGAAAAAAACTTGGTTTCAATATTTAAATACTCAATACTCTGTTTTACCACCTGACACTAATAGAATTATTTATCTAGAAACAAAGGAGCTGGTTAAGACAGATACTGAAAACATTGGATTATGAGTCATACTCCAGACATACATTAGTAGTTACTTATTCCAGTTTCTTTTTAAGCCAATGATTTCTCGATTTCTAGTGATTCAGTTTTTAGGTTCGTCAGCAGTATAACTCAAAACCGGTGTCTTCACTCAATTAAAAAATTCCTGGTTTTGATTTACACTATAGTTGTAAATACACTTAGTTGTATTTGCATATATTTGTATAAAGAACTCAAAAACTCACCAGCACAGAGCACAAGTGTATGCATTACAAATCTGAAATGTGATATCCCAACTCTAAAGCAAAACAATGGTCCCTGATCTTTACAATGCCCACCATCCCCTGGATATTGTTAAATTGCACAAACTCTTATTGAGGTAAACTGCCTTTTTTGTTTGTTTGTTTGTTTTGTGGGGGAGTCACTATTGAATGGCACAGAACCCACTTGTCTGCAATGTGATGAAGGTTGGCTACAGAAACTTCTCTCAACTTGTGCATTTGACCTCCTAACAAAGGGCTTCCAAAGAAATGACCATGAAGTCATTTGCAGAAAGTTTTTTAGATTTAGTAGGTTGCTAAACATACAGAAATCAACACCACATATTCTCACCTTTCAGCATTTTTCAATTGGATTGCTATCAAAAAGATAGGTGATCTGTAAAGAAAATAACAAGAATAGGACAAGACAGAATAAGTTCAAAAATATTAATAAAATCTAGTAATGCTTCGAAGTTTCACAGTAGTTCTTTCTTTTGTACACACATGTGCACTTGTCTTTTTTCCCATTTCTAAACATTTCTTGAAATCAAAGGGTCTGTAATTTTTCAAAGCATATTGGGGCTTTTCACTAAAACTCAGGCAGCACATAAAGAAAGCAAACAAAACAGCAGAAAATAAATATCCTTTAGTAAGCTAATTACTATGCTTTATACAACCAAAAGAGGTCTGAAATTTTCTAATTACATAGTGAATATATGAATATTTCCTCTGGCATATGGGATTTAAGGAGTGAGTTTGAGAAGATATGAAAGGAAATGAGGACCTTGAGAGATCAAGTATGATACCAGCTTGATTCCATTACAATAATTTGTCAGCTGCTGTCTGATCAAAATGAAAGAGAATATTCAGTCTCCCTTTTTTTTAAAATTATAATACTTACTATGACACTTATTAGAAATCTTCTAATGAAGTTCAAGACTCTATGTGATGACTTACTAAATTTCAAGTTATTTACTATTATTTCCTTCTTTTTTCAGAGTTTAACCTAAGTCCAGTCAGACTTGGGTAGCCAGGAAAAACTGCATTTTTTGTTGCAGGAAGTTGGAAGTGATTTTGTGTAAAAAGCAAAGCTATTTCTTAAAACTTTATATGATAGATTAGGATCACAAAATGCCACAGTAAAAGAAAAAACTTGCTAAGACAGTTTAAGGGGTGAAAGGAATATGAGGTATGCATGCTTATTTCTATAAAGTGTGTAGAGGTTCATGGTAACTTTTCATTATTTAGTAGTCCTCAGCTACTAGATAGCAACCCAGGGAAGTGGTGGAGTCACCATCTCTAGAAGTGTTTAAGAAATGACTGGACAGGGCACTTAGTGCTGTCGTTTAGTATTTGGTCAAAGGTTGGACTTCATGACCTTGGAGGTCTTTTCCAACTTTAATAATTCTATGATTCTATGACTCTGACTATACTCTTTCTTGAGAACTGCTGTTCCTCACAGTTCTTAATATTCCCATTGACTCTGTAGGCAAGCCAAAACACCTCTGCATTTCCCTTTTTCTCTTGTCCTTCTCCCTCCCACCAATAAACATAATTTCCTACCAGGTGTTACACAAAATATTTTGAAGTGATTACTTATACTGTAGTAAATTGTATACACGCATGCATATACTTTAAAAAGATAACTGAGGTAGTAATATCTTCTGAGGACAGATGAAAGTAATCAAGATGCTTTGGCTCTTCCTCCATGAAAAGATCAGTTATACATCCAATATGCTCAGGTATAACAAGCAGAACAATAACAAGATATTATCTTCATGGTCTCCTGCACAGTAGTACTTCATGAATCTATATTGACTAGATTATCCAAAGCTGACAGAGGTGTGAAAGAACAGGGAAAGAAAAAGAGGGAATTGGCTGTGCACATATATAACCTAAGAGTGGCTTACCTGTTTTTCCTGAACAGCAATTTATAAGTTCTCAGCTCTAGCCCATGCCATTATTTATTATAGAGTCTCCCATCTGGCAAGGCAGCTAAGCACAAGGTGCATTTCTCTATAGATAAGAATCTGTAATAGAACACCCTTAACCTGAAGATGTTCAGACTGTTGACATACTCTTTTATGGGAAAAGCTGGACTTAAAAGACAAGAGACTACATCTTCTTGCTAGACAGTTCATATAGATTTCTTACACATTGTAAAAACAGCTCTAAAAGAAAAAGCTGGGTTCCAAAAATGTGCAAAAGAGATTTAGGGGGTTTGTTTGCTTGTTTGTTTGTTTTGGATTTATTATTTTTTTAAGGAAATAGGGGAAATTACCTGTGTCATCTGCTTTGCTAGCACAGACCGGCTTTATTTCGAATCGGATTGATGGAAGCCTATTAAGAGTCTAATAGAATCCTAATGCTTTTATCTCACACAAGGTCTCAATTCAAATAAGAGTAGAAAAGATAAAAGACCAGGCTTCATGTACAGATCAATTTCTTAATAAATCGCTTGATATTTTAAATCACTTCATTTGCACTTCTACAGCTTGATTGGCAGGCAAACTGAAGTCTAAACAGTATTTAATAGAGCATCTCCTACTATTTTCACTAAGGCATGCATGTGTGTGTGTAGGGCAGGGCAGACAGGTTTGTCTGGATGATTTAGCCCTTTTCCACCAGCGCCGCGTCAAGTGGACACAGTAACTGATCTGTAGCAGGTAATTTTGAAACTTAGGACAATAAAGGTTTGTGAAGTGATTTTATTCTAGGCAGAATGGCCCTTTATCTAACTTATTTTTTGTTTGAAAGGACTGTGAAAACCTTGTAACATTCCATTAAATTTTTACAATATTAAGTATGCACTAATAAAAATGTGTTTGCATGAATATGACAAATTGAAGAGATAATGAGCTAAAATAAATTTGCAGAACTATTTTATATATCAAAAAAGTAATGGGACTGTACAGTTTAGCTAATTTTGTTTGCTCTTTTCAAATGCGAGATTTTTATGCAGTGTTTTAAATCCTTCACGGAAAGGCATCCCCAAAATTACTTTTAAACAGCTTTTTTTTTTTTTTAATATCATCATTTTCCCATCAAGATAATGTTTTTAAGGAAAGACTATTACCCACAATTTTATTGTCAATTTGTAAGATTTTCCAAAGCATGCAGTCCAAGCAGTGACTGAAGCAGACAAAGCTTTTGTGGGCATCTACACACAGCTGCGCATATAATTTTTTCATCTAAAATCCTTGAAAATATTTCCTTAGTAATTTTCATTTTAAAAAATGACAAATGAAGAGCATAGACTCTTTTCCAGGAAATGTGCAGTAGGTCCTCAAAGAGATTCACCAATCCAAACAACTTAAATGACAATAAAACTTATATTCCTTTCATGACGATAATTTGTGTTGACAGATGTTGCCTTTTTCCTGAGTCAATGACCACTATGCAACTATTCTTTTCTAAATCTCACTATTTAACTCAGGCAGCCAAAGCCACTTCATAATCTCCTTAGCTCTGTTACGTAGAGGTCTAGATTGGGATTTTTGGTGAGGAGTGTTTATGTTTTAAATTGAAATCACTCTTTAATGACTACTTTCTTGAAAACATGTATTTGACAATACTATCCTTCCACATTTCTCTCCCTTCCTTTCCATTACTGCAGCCTCAGTTGGCCTAATACCTTTCTGCTCCTCATTTCCTTGAAGAAATTTGCAGCTTAAACAGAAAAATTCTATAAAACCAACGTGAAGCATGCTGTTCCTCCAACTAAAGTGGATGTTAAAGAGTCTGTAATCTCTTCAGCAGGAACTTACTTGAAGTACGTGTACAGAAAAATATCTACTTCTAATAACCAATGCTACTGCAGACTCCTTTTAAGTTAATGTTGCTTTATGTGACTGTTGCTTTGTGTCATAGTTTATTTACTAGATGCCATGATAACAAATCCATTTAACATTCATAGGAACTGAACCAAGAACAAAAATTGTTTTCCTGGGCAACTTTTGAGGTTTTCAGAATTATCTTTGTTTCTTGATGGAACAGATGCATTTTGAGCATTTTAGTTAAAACAGCATATGGCAGGGTACCATTTTCCATAAAACAGAGCATTGTGGGGAAAAAAAATGTCCTCCTCAGCATTTGGGGTGGCTTAGTAAAAGTTGCCTGTTCGAGTCCATGGGCTTCCTGATCCACAGCAGAATTTTTCATTTCACATCAACAGAACAAAGCTTTCAACCACATCTCACTTCTCTAAGTCAGAATTTAACTATTTAAGTAAAGCTAGAATTTGTTTTCTCTGTTCTCATACCTCTTCAGGTTTGACAGAGCCACTGATTGGACACAAGAAGGACAAGATGATTGGGAACAGTCCCTGTGGATTTGCCAAGGATAAATCATGCACAACTTACCTGATTGCCTTATGCACTAAAATGCCTCTGTGAATAGAGAGGGTCGTGGATAGCTTTTACCTATACTTCAGTCTGGCTTTTGACACTGGCACCCTGGGAGCTGGGCGGGAGCCAGCAGTGAACCCTGACAGCAGAGGCAACCAGCGTCATCCAGGGCTGTGTCAGCAGGAGCACTGCCAGAAGCTCAGGGTTGTTGCCTCTGCCCAGCACTCATTGTTAGACCACATCTGGATGCCATGACTGGTTTAGTGCCCTCCAACGCAGGAAAGACATCGATAACCTGAAGGGAGTTCATCCCCACCACACTCAGGGCTTGAGTGTGTGCTTACCACAGTAAGGCTTGTCCAGCCTGGGGCAGAGATTATTTTGAGGAGTCCTCACAGGCGTCCCAGTGCCTACTGGGAGGGGATGAAGAGGGGGAAGATGGGCTTTTTAGAGCTGTGTGGGCAAGATAAGAATTGAAATGAGAGGGGTTCAAGCTGGCTACTGAAACCTTTCCCCATGAGGACAGGCAGAGCAGGGAGCAAGCAGAGGGATAGGTTGCCCAGGTTCAGCAGGCTCCAGTCCTCAAGTCCAAGGGGCTTCAAGCCCCATCTGGGCAATATCAAGCAGCCTGGACTGACCTCACAGCTGACCCTTCTTGAAGCATGGGTGCTCGAGGGGAGTCCTGACATACCTTCCAGCCTGAATGATCCTAAAGACATGTGATATTTCAGTAAAATATAATTTTCCAGAGAAAGCGTTCTGATCAGATTTAGTACTTAACCTTCCAGGTTTTCATAAAAGAAAACTCATCTGATACCTGGCTCCCACAAACTGACAGGGACTTTTTAAGATTCTAAAGGACTGCAAGTAACATCTTGGCTATTCTGCTAATGAATTATGATAATTTCTTAATTAAAATATCAACAGGACAGACTCAGAGGATATGCTAAAATATGAAATATTCAGTAAATTACAATTTGATCACTTAATATTAACTAAAAATCATAAGCATAGCATAAGAAACTAAAATTAACAAGGTTGATTCCATGCTGAGACTAATTTTACGTGAGTTATTGATTTGATACTTATATGGATTAGAGAGTGGAAAGATATATGGGAAATATGAGGTTAAAATCAAAACAATTGTTAGTGACTGCAGGATGGCTGAAAGGCAACTATTCGCCTCCCAGTTCAGTTTCTCCACACATTGTTTGCAATGTTCAGAAATTACACTGTTCCTCCTGAAGACCATTTGCTCTCTTTACGTCAAACACGCATCGTGTATAAAAAACTGCTTTTCTCTTTGTCATCCATACACCCAGCACTGTTTCAGCCACTGCTGAAGAAAACTAGTATTCACATCTTTCTCAAATTTTTACTTTTCCCTAGGTTGCTAATCTTGCTTCATTTTCCCTTACTTCGACACTACGGAAAGTAATGCAGCATTTCATCAGTTTCAGGTTGTGGGACTTCAACAACCAGTGAGAAAATGTCTTTATTTGCTGAAACATTTACCCACAAGTTACTAAACAGTAGCACAGATATATGTCTCTGAAAATGCTTCATCACACATTTGTATCTACAGGCTTCTGCAAGTCCTGTGCAACATAACATGCCTTCATCAGAGCACTTCCCTTAAAGAGGCCTGAGCCATAGCTTTTTCAACAAAAAGAGATAAAGCTTTTCATGATAGAATAAGTCAAACGAAGATTCTCCAATACAAATCGAGTTTATTTTCAAATTACTAGAGAATCAATTTTTCTGCCACTTTAAGTATACTTTGAGATGTCAGAAGGAAATAAGAGCAGAGGCTGTTGTGTGGGAAAGTCATGGAAATTATCCAACAACTTCGATCAAACCTGTAGGCGTACAGCAAGACTTTCTGCACTTGATCTCATAGGGTGGAGATGCCCTAAGTTTCTTTATTGGAAAATACTGGAGGACTCTGAAACCTCAAGGTGAAGTGAAATAATGAATTTGACCTAAAAAAAGTCTAGCTTACCTGGATCCAAAAAACCCCATCAGACACCCTGCCTTGTTATCACATTAAAACTCAGAATGCACAGAAGCAAAGGAAGATCAAATCTCTTTTTATAAGATGTCAGGAGACAGATGTTTGTTTTCTAATAGGTAGAATTTATCTCCAGGAAAATCAGTAAGAGACCGAGAAATGATCACTGGATACAGGTTATTTCATTTCTGTTTTAAAAATGAAACCCTGGATGGAGGAGTCAAAAAGGAAGGTAGTCAAGAGGTTTCTCAAGACCAAAGAAGTTCTGAGAAGAGCCGAGCACTGGCACTGTGAACAGACATGCTGCAGCTGACCCAGGGAATTAATTTCACTTGAAACCTGAGTGAGCGGAAAAAAAAAGTAGAATTTAACCTCAGTGGGAAAACAAGGTCTAAGGACTGTGATTAGTTTTCTACACTTAAACAGGATTTGTAGTGTAACAGAGCTCCCCACATGCAGAGAATTAAATGCAAACATACACCTTTGTCAGCTCAAGGCCTGCAACAGTGTTTTTCTGAATTCCTGAATTATGTTTTTTCCTAACTCTGTTCCTCAGATGCCAGCAAGAAAACACTGAAAAGCTGTTTAAAAAAATTTCTATCTTCAACTACTATTTAGATAGCTAATGTATATATAAAAAGATGCTTACAGGAAAGTCAATTGGAGTTGTGCAATTAGTAAATTGATTTTCCATTCATAGACTACATGCAAAAAGACAATTTTCTGCAGTGACATTGAACCAAATTGTTTCTCAGATTTTATCTGAACATTTAAACATACACTTTTAAGCACTGTCACATTTTCTTCTTCTCTATGCTATACTGAAATTCTGTGATTGTGAAAACTGGACTTTTTCAGTTTCTTCATTGGAAAAAACTAAAAAATTTTTGGTTTAAAAATCTCACATTTGATTTGTAGGGGAGTTTTTAATTGAAAATTTCTAGGAACTAAAAAGGGACTAAAAATCAAAATAAGGCTGTGTGATACTTAAATGCCTTTTTATTATTTTTGAAAGCAAACACTAAGTCCATGTATAATCATATTGCAGGGTGGGGGGGAGGTATTACAAAGGTAATATCCAAGTGGTAGAAAGAAGCATAATGAAGTATGCTTGAGAATAAAACATAAAGATTGTGAAAGTATACAAAGAAGGATCAATGTTGTGTTGTTTGTATTTTTTTTTTAAGTCGCAGTAAAATTATTTGGAGTTCAGTCATTAGTTTTGGAGCTGTTATTTTATGTAAGACTTGATTTTCTCACTGCTAAAGAAAAATATTTGGATTGGTACAATGTATGCATATTTTACTTGAGAATTTTGTCATAGCCGTTTATTATACAAACCCCACGTATGCACATATTTGAAGGACTCAACAAACATTCAATAAGGATATAATTGTGAACAGAGAGAGAAGAAAAAACTCACAAGGCAATCAAGAAGAACTCTGTCCAAGTACATGTTAAGAATATATTTTATTATTATTTCTGACACTAGAAATACACTTGAGGTTCAGATTCAACAATTTTGTAGAACTATGACATGACTGTTATTTTTCAAGATCACCTTACATTTCTGCATGAACTTTATACTTTAATCAGGTCTCCATTCATAAAGACAGTGATATTATTGTTGAATGAAACACACAGAGACATTAAAATCTATACAGGCATGAGTGTTAATAATATGTTTAACTCACCCAAGTTTCTACTGAAACTTCCTCAAACTAAGATGGAATTTCCAATTCTACAAATTTTAATCGAGGTAAAGAAAACATCCCATTAAAAACCACCAATATTTTTCTAGAATTCAGAAAAAAAAAATGAACTAAGTATGTAGGCTATATCAGACAAAGGTTGTTTCATTTTTCCCATCTCCAAGTTATCATCACAAAGAAGCAAACATATCTTACACCTTAACCTTAAAGGTTTAATAAAGCCAAAAACCTCATTTAGGCCAGTAGAATATTTTTTACAGAAAATAAGGGAATATTATTGACAGGAAAAAACAGTTTTGAAGCAATTGTTTATTTTATGTTGAGCATTTCTTTCAAGATGGATGATCCTCTAAGAACCATTAGTATGCAATAAGTATCGATGTCTTTATATGATCTTTCAAAAATACACACTTTTTTGGGATAACTTTTCTTCACCTCTTAAAGAGCAGTTTCATTATCTTAAAATGGATTACTCATTTTATGAGAATCATGTGTGCTTAGCCATAAATTGATGATTTGTTTCTGCTCTGAAACATAAATAATTTCAAGCCTGTAGAATGTTGGGGGAAACAGTTACAGTGAATAAATGTGTACTTTCCCATGGTTCAAACATTATTGAATATTTCCTCTCTAGCATCCTATGTCACTTGAGAATTTTTTCTGTATTTCTATTTACTATTTTTATTATCAACTAACAATTCTATTTGTAGAACATTTAGAACAATTGTATTTATAGAACTTATAGAACAATTCAACATTCTTGACACACTCAGAGACCATAAAAAAATTGAAAAAATAGAGATTTCCTGCATATATATTAGGTCAGGTGAATCTATTTTCCCAAATAAAAAAAAAAAAAATAAAAATTACAACTTCCCTGAATAAAACAGTCACTGCAGTGGTCCCTTACAATGTTGTTTTTCTTTCTAGTGTAGCACACTACCTCCTGAGATAACATTCACAGCAGTAGGACTATTGTTGGGCAAACAAAAATGAACCCATACTGGAATATAAAAAATTCAGAAGGAAATTCAGTAAGATTTACTGAACTGACTTGCTACTTTGAAACTCTAACTTCACCTCTCCATCACACCTCTGTGGATCCCACTGTGTAAAGTTTTGGATCTTTATTTTCTTCCTTTCCATGGAATACATGAAACAGATCTGCAGCACCATCTCCCAGCTTTTATGTAAATCCACTGATTTCAAATGAGTGCTGGATGTGGTACTACAGGTGAGGTCTCACAAGAACAGAGTAAAGGGGCAGAACCTGCTGGCCACACTGCTTTTGATGCAGACTGCATTTCAATTGACTTCCTGGCCTGTAAGCACACACTGGCAGCTCATACTCCATTTTTCATCCACCAAGTCTTCTGCAGGGTTGCTCTCAATCCATTTATTAGGTCTGTCTCTATTGTCACTGGGGATATTGCCCTGACCCAGGTGTAGCCTTTGCATTTGGCCTCATTGAACTTCATGAGGTTCACATGGCCTCACATCTCAAGCCTGTCAAGGTCCTTCTGGTTGCATCCCTTCCCTCAAGCATATCAGCTGCACCACTCAAGTTGGTATCATCCACTTGTTGAAGATGCACTCAATCCCACTGTCTGTGTCATTAATAAAGGTACTGAACAGTTCAGGTCCCAACATGGACCCCTAAGGGACATTTGTACTGATCTCCATTTGGACTTCGAGCCCTTGACCAGAATTAGTTGGATGCAGCCACCCACACAATACCTTATCCATGTAATAGTCTGTCCATATCTCCCCCATTCAGTGACAAGGCTCTTATGCTGGACCATGTCAATCACCTTATACAAGTCAAGGTTCACTTGACTTGATCTCGCAGCTAAGATTAAAATTTCTGCTACTAAACCAAAACAAACCCCAACAGTTGTGCTCAAAACTGAGGAAATAAGATCATTTTCCACATATTTTATGTCAGTGCTTTCATTCCACTAAATAATGCAGTAGTGAGTTAAGGATGACAAATAAAACGTGAAGCAAACATTTATTCTGAATGAAGGTTCTCTCTCCTTGCACGCTCAGTCAGCCATGATTCCCAAATGCATCCGGAACAGACAAAGGATGCTTACTAGTTGGCACAGTTGAAGTAAAGTGCTGACTTTAGGCTGAGATGACAAGACCCACATAAAGAAATATGGAGACACTGTTCTAGGACACTGTAGCTGGCTTAGTCTCCTTTAAAATTAATTCACATCAAATTTTCTACCCCTCAGAGACTTCAATCAGGTCCCGCACGTGGGAGGGACAGCAAAAGAGCAACTCAGTTAAAAATGTCACCGAAACTTTTAGCTATCAATCAAACATAAGCTTAATCAAAAAGTTTAGCATTTTTTTCTGTAATTCTAAATATTGATTGAGTAAATAGAGATACAATTTATGGTTTAGCAACAGATGTGAAAGAACACTGATCCCAGACTTTACTGACATTTCATATTTCTGACACATCTGAGCCCATCTGTTGCTATTGATTAGATTTCACTAAGTCTTTCAAAAGCTCACATCTTTGCTCTGGTTGTTTTGTTACACACTCCTCCTCTTTTTTCATCTCTGTTTTATTTCTTCCACATTACCAGTGTGACATGCTATGCTGTCCTGTCTATTGCCTTTTTGCATTTCTCATCAGTGGATAAGCAAACTACTGTTGTACACTGCTGGCTCCTTCATGCTTGGAGCCTTAGCAGAACAGAAGTGATGCTCTGCCTCCAGCAGAACCACAACCTATCAGCTTGGAAATTCCTTTATTGATTCATGAATGTACGTTTGCAGTCTTCCCAGTTGCAATAATTGTAAGTGTGACTCTTGGTAAGTAAGTATGTATTTATCTCTAAAGTAAGTTCCATTAAGAGGTCATTCCTCACCTTCTAAGCACTTTAAATATTCTCCTAGCCTTTTTACATCGAAAAGATTAGTTTGGCTTTTATCCCAAGATTTCAACATAAAGTGTTTTCTTCTTCCCAAATAAAATAATAAACATAAACTCATAAGGTTTTGCATCTTTTTTTTTTTTCATAGCATAATGGTTTTTTTTGCAATGACAATGTTTTCCCAGATTTAAATTGCCTCAGAATAAGTTAGTACCCTACTGACTTTGAACATTCACAAATTTCAGCCAGGCAACAGACATGGAGGGGCTTTGTAGAAAAAACAGAAGTTACGGCAAATTTTTTATTAGAGGGACAGCATTCCATCAAGCGTCTTGAACTTAATGGATACTAGTGTACTATAAGAGGTTTTTCTCATCACTGGTACTTTACTGGTACATGGGAAGGATGGCAAAATAGGGGTAATTCTTACTTTTAAAAGGAGTAAGGCTATATTGTGTACCTCTTCTTTTTACTGTCATGAAAAGTACATTTCCTAGGTTCTCTAACACTAGTACAGACAGAAATGAAAATCCCACCTCAACACAGGAAAATGTTATTTGTGTTCTCTAGGAACCATCCACTAATAGCACCATTATGGTTGTTCAGATTCTAGTAAGCAGCTTTGGAGTAAATTTCTGCCTTGTAATATTTTTGTGCACTAGGCTAGAGGTATGAACATAAGAGTTTAACTTTGATACTGAAAGATCCTCCTGAATCTTACTTCTTTCTTACCTCTTCCTTCCAACAGATCAACACACAAAATTTCTCTCTCTCTCTCTTTCTGCATATATATATATTTACACATATATCGCTTATACAATTAATTGCCTCCATAATACATATGCCTTCCCAACAGATTCATTATGATTTAGCCTGTGATCGTTAATTTTTTCTACTATTTGATATTTATTGTGCTTTAAACACAGATATTTTCCTGTTGGTATACCTTAGGAGAGGTGAAAAGAGGAACATGAAAAAAGAGCAGCTAAATGAAAACTTTGAGTTACAGAAAGAATGGGAAATTATATTTTTCTAATTATGCTAGTTTTAATAGAAAAAAAAACCCAACTCATAGAAGTCATAAAAAAAAGAAAACTTTTATTGTGCTTTTTGAAATAACATTACATTATTAGAATAAAATGTGCATATTTACATGTATTGTGACCACGGGTTCCATGTTATTTCCTTTTTTTTAAAAAGGAATCAGTTATGAGACATACTTGCAGCAGTTCTCATAGGACTGGCCAACAAAGATAACTCCCCTTGGAACATGTAAGATGCTCTGATATAAAAATTGCCTTTGTTTTCAACTTTTCCCAAACTAGCTTAAACCATTGACCCCCAAAATTCATAGGTAAAAACATGAAGTTAACTTGAAAGATAATTCATTGGGTTTGACTCTTTCTTCACTGACCTGAGATACTCCTCTGAAAGCTCCCTTCTCACCGATATTCTTTCAGTATTTCCTTGCAGAGAAAAATTTTGAAAAGTAGATGTGATTATAAATTGGAAGAAAGTCACATACTTGCTCCAGGGTCCAGAACTGGCTTTTCTTCTTCTCTGCAAGTTGAATTTTTATGTCCTTTTCTCATCAGTTCAAGTCCATTATGGCAGGCAGGGCATGTTCTCCTTTGTGTACATCCTCTAAGTATCTACGTATAATACCTGCTTGTCTCAAAAAATTGGAAGTAACACACACCTCTGCTTGAGATAAACTGGGTGGATGCTGACGAGGGAAAATAACTTGAAAAACAGAAGCTTCTGCTTCAAGGCTGTCTCTCTTTTACTGAACTTTACAAAGAACTGTTGTCGCCTCATGTTTTTTCTTTCGAACTGCTCAAGCAGTCTTATGTCCAGCGACTCTCTAGTGACAGCACGCGACTGTGGCTTACAGGAGAATGTTTGCTGACAGATACAGAATCGGCAGATGAAGAGTCCTGTAAATTAAAACAAATAACAATTTTTTTAGACAGTAAAATCCCATAGCTTCACTTTTTTTTTTTCTATTTAGTATTTACAAAGTTATATAAAAGATGCCGCTTGCTGGATACAGACAGAACTTACTTCTGAAGCCAGGAGAAGTCTTCACCAGTAAGGAGCAGGATCGTGCGCTCTGCCTGTCTACTTCAGAGAACACAGAAGGGCAAAGAGCATCTCCAAGGTAGATGCTGAAGATGGACTTAAAGCTGATGACTAATAACTACCTTTTAAAGAGCTTTCAAGCAGCACCAGAGATTTGTGGTAAAGTCTCATTACTCTATTCTTCCAGAAGATATAAAACCAAAATCATTGAGTTATGGCCTACCACTTGGGATAGACTTTTAACACATATTCTGAATTAATATATTTTATTCATATTTACCATTTATAGTGCATATAGCAGATAGTCACTGAAATGACTTCTTCTTTTATGCTTTCTTGCATAAAATAAAATGTTCATCTCTCCCTTTCTGTCTTGTAGAGAGAGAACGAGAAGCTTTGGCCTAATACCTGAAAAGTAACTCCAATAGTATTTTTAAGATAGTAAAGTAACATCACCCATTAAAAATAGGTGATAGCACTAGTATCAACAGCAAAATGATATTGCTGGATGACTTGTCATGGAAATAGCACTTGTTTCCTTTGCCCCAGGCCTACCTAGGCTCAGTTTTCAAGACATAACAATTATTTTCTTGTTCAAAAGGCCCTTAGGTCTTCTAGGAACAAAATTATATACTACTTCTTCTAAGGAAACAATCTGTTACAAGTTCCCCTCAACATTTCTTTAGATAACAAAGTTTCCTAAACATTCCCCAAGTCCTTTTGTACTAATCAAGTTATTGATGCTAATCAAACTTACTATCACTGAAGGTGCCTATCCAAGTACTTCAAATCAAGACAGGTTATGTGTGATTTGTGTAGGCAACCTTAGCCTTTAAGTCAAACTCAGGACCTACAAGGGCAGCTAAGTTCAAGGCAGCAATGACTCACTGCTTAAGACAGCACACAGATTCTGTTTTGCTGACATGAATAAAAGTGGGCATGGTATCAAATATACAACCTTATCAGCAATGCATATTATCACTTGCAACAGTAAAATGTAGCTGAGGCAAGTAGGAATGTTAACATGTTCTCCTATGTAAAGTCCTTACACCATTGCTTTATGTTCTGAATTAACTGGTTTAGTTCAGTAAAACCCCTTCTTTTTGATCCTCTTTAGTATGTGTTGAGCTTACTTTAAGTTCAGTAGAAAAATGTTGGAGTAAGAATATTGGTAGAGCAGCAGGGATTTTGTGCATGGATCTTGAAAAAAAAAATCAGAACAGTGTGTTCTGTTCTCTTTCTCCCTCCATCTTACTTTTTAATATAATTTTAGTGGCACACATTCATGATAAAGCAATATTATCCCAGTAATCTATGAGTAACTTAGACCAATGAATTCTAGTAACATGGCTTGAAATCAGCCTCATAAGAAACCAAAGCAAGCACTTACTCTCACAGTCACACAAGCAATACACTAGCTAAAAATAAGGATGAAAAGAAGGCTAATGTTTACCTAGGCTAAAAAAGTAGGTGGTTAAGATGAAATATGCTATGAAATAATTCTAAAAAGACTAATAATAGCACTTTTCTTTTAAGATTCTGACCTGTAATCTTTAATTATCCTGTATGAAAATTCACAGGTACTTTAGCTAAAATGTGTATGAAAATACACTTCTAAATTGAGTCACTTATCAGTACTTAGGGACAGCACATCACAGGCCCCATAATTTTTGAATTTTTCTACCTGAGTGATCCACATGAAAAGTATCTGGCTTCTTTTAAATATTACCATACAAAGCAACTGGAAAATGTTCATTTCACCAAGGACTTTCACATCTGTTATACACTTTATTAAAACTGCATGACCTGCCCGTAAATACAATATTTTCCTTCAAGTCAGCCTAAATGTTAAAAGTCAAGATTGCAGCTTAGTAGAGCAATACTACGTTGAGTTCTGGGCCATCCAAGTTCAAAAAGGCTCTCCAAAAATCAGAGTTCAGGGAAGGGTTAGCAAGATAGTAAGAAGGCCTAAGAGGAGAACTGAGTGTTCATTTATTCTGACAAAGAGTTCAGGACATGGTTCCAACAGCCTGCTTGAGCTGCAGTTACATAAATGAGACACTTGTCACAAGTAATAGCAAGTGGTATTAGAAAGAACAACATAGTCACCTAAACTTTCAAACCTCACTTTAGGAAGATCTTTTTCACTAGTACGGTAGTGTACAACTGGAATAAGCCAGCAAGAGACATTGAGAAATCTCAATCTTTCCGTGACTTAGGTGGAAAAAAACCACAAGGAGGTGGTGCAGTGTTCGAAAGTGCTGCTCTGACAAGGCAGGGAGACTAAAGGACTCCTAGGGGTCTCCCCCAGCCAGAACTTGTATGGCTCTATGAGGTAAGCTCATTCAATTTGTTTATTATTAGACCTCCACTGCATATGTCTAAAGTCATAAAAAGCATGAAATAAGTGTCTGGTGGTTTATATGGGTTTTTTAGTGTCCAAATTCAGATAATAGCACAAACTATAAAGGTCAAGGAAAGATGTGAAAACCCTTACAGATCCACAAATCTGAAAAATTAGGAATATGGACATCTGCCTAACTCCATTTAATTTATTAAACTGTCAACCCTTAAAATCTGTATTATACTAGCCAGCAACAGAAACTGCAGATGTAGGGGGTTGATGGCAGACTGCATTCAAAAGAAAAAAAAGTCTTGTATATTTGAAATGTAAGTTGATATAAATAACATGATTTAATTATGATAAATATAATCTCGTCAACCTTGAGAAGAGTTTTTATTATCTATTATTTAACTAATATTATCTAAGAAAGTAATTGTATTGTTGAAAGTTTCTCCTTGTTAAACAACTTGAAGCTATTAAAACAAGAAGCCTATGTCCCTCGCTGGATAAACTTCCTCTTAAAATAGACAGATGTTTGAAAAAAGTATTCATACAATATATAACTTTCCTTTGCTTCCATATTGCAATAACTTTGTTTCTGTTTCCTCTTTGACTGCTTAAATTAAATAGGGCCTTAGATATATGTTTTGAATTATTAATTTGAATGATAAACATTAATTTCATGGTCTGAAAAGTCTTTGCTTTTCAAGAAAAAGACATGGACTTTAGCCTGAATTTTTCAGCAGATAAAAAGGGTGTATTTCTGTAAAAATTGGTAACAAAATTAATTGAAGAAAAATATTCTTGAAATTTGGCACAACTTGAATACTATTTCAGTCATGTGTACTTAATTTACATATGTTTCTGTAAGCTTTGAATTTATGCAATATTTCACTGCATTCAGTTTTCAGTTAAAGGGTTATAAAGTGAGCAAACATCATTGATTAATTGTGCTATAGGGCATAAATTTGTGCTACAAATTATTGATGTGAAACATTGGTGAATATGAAACATTTTGTTTTCTTTATTAATCAAGAAGTTTGGTAATTTTGCCATTGTAGCAATTAAACTTTTTTTTAATTTAGAAATTGATTTTGAAAGTGTAGCAGTTTGTTATAATCCTGTCTGTACAATATAAAGAGTACCAGGGAGCATACAACTGGAGTTGTGACAATTAAAAGGAAGAAGTTATTAGGTATTACTCAAGGAAAGAAGAAAGGAATTCCTAGAAAAGGATGTGAAAAAAAAATTGTTTTATCAAGCACCTTAAAAAGATACTTGCAGCTGAACCAAAACATTAAAAACAACCATATCTTTTCAACCAACTGAAGAATCACAGAACCACGAAATGGTTGAGGTCAAAAGGGAGCTTTGGAGGTCATGTGGTCCAATGCCCCTGCTCAAGACCAGCCTGCTAAAGCAAGTTGCCCAGAATCATGTTCAGCTGGCTTTCGAATATCTCCAAGGATAGAGACTGCACAACCTCTCTGGGCAGCCTGTGCCAGTGCTCAGTCACACCTATAGTGAAAAAATGCTTTCTAATGTTCAGAGAAAACCTCCTGTGTTTCAGTTTGCCTCTGGTCCTGCCACTGGGCACCACTGAAAAGAGCCTGTCTCTGTCCTCTTTGCACCCTCCTTTCAAGTATTTATATTTAGTAATAACATCCCCCTGAGCCTTCTCTTCCTAGGCTGAACATTGCCAGCTCTCTCAGCCTTTCCTCATGGGAGAGGTGCTCCAGTCCTTAATCATTTTAGTGACGTTTTACTGGAGTCTCTCCATTATGTCTATCTCTTTCTTGTAGTGGGTGCCCAGAACTGGACATAACACTGCAGGTGTAACCTCACCATAGCTGAGCAGAGGGTAAAGATCACCTCCCTTGACCTGCTGGGAATTCTTTGAAGCAGCTAGGACACCATTAACCTTCTTTGCAGCAAGGGTATTTTGTCAGCTTATGTTCAACTTGGTGTCCCCCCTATGTCCTTTTCTGCAAAACTGAAGACTTTAAGTCAAAGGACAATATAAAGGTTATTTACTGTTTCACGCTTTTTTTTTTCTTTTCCAGCAAATTGTGAAGAACTTGATACCAAGCTTGTCATGTGTCTTCATGCGGATACAGGCCAGCATTTGAAGGGACTGTGTGTGATCTATACGAAGTTGTGCACTTGGCAGCTTTTATAGCACTATTATTCTTTAAAGCTCCAACACGATTTTTCAGTTAAGGTTGCTCTCTCTCCTAATATGACAGCCAGTATCCACCTCATTTTTTCCTATCAGTTAAAGGGCAGATGATAACTAATTTTTTATTTCATCAGTTGCTTACAAAATTTATTTCTTTCAGCAACTTCAGCATAACGATGGAGCCTATTGACACTTCATGTTTCCTGAGATAGAGACCCTAAAAATAGAGCATACACTTTATTTCCTACAATTTCTACAGAAAAAGAAGAAGTAATGTGAAGAGTCAAAATGTGAGGAAAGAGGTGGATTTGAATAATCATCCCAGTCTGACACTCGTTCTTTTATTCTGAAAGAAGCTTAACTGGCTGTGCATCATCTTCAGTTCTCCTGCTGTGCATCTTGCTCATTCCTTCACATTTCTTTTTTTAGGTTTGTTCATTTTATATTTTCTTTAGCAGGTTGGAAATTCATCTCTCAACCACATCTTCCTGCAGACTTCCCCCAGTGTACTTCCTTTCAAGTCCCCAGAGCCCACAATTCATTTTAGCCCACAACAAAACAAGAACAAAATGTCACTGGTCTGTGTTTTTACAGCCAATTTGCTATAATCACTTTTCTTTGTATTATGTAACAGAAAGTACAGTACATCAACTTCAAGAACAGTGAGGCTTCGTCTCAACTATTTTTAACAAATTTATGTTTGTGCTCGGTTTTCAACTTCTTTTCTGCAACTCCCTTGCTACCTTTCTCACACACTACAGTGCCTGGTTTGACAATAAAAACTGAATTTTTGACCTTTGTGGTCAACATCAATTGAGGCAAGGAATTGTTGAATCTGGATAGGTAGGGTTTTTTACATTTGCTAAAGATTTAAAAATATATGTAAGTTGATGTACAGCATGCAGTATATAAAATACTGAAGTTACTTTAAGCTTGCATATATTATTTTTCACTGAATGGCATGCTAAAATTTTATTCTTTTTAGCTGTCTTGATAATGTTGATATTTTTACATTTGTAAAAAAATTTGATGGAATACTGACTAAATGGAAAGAAAATATATATTTATATATATATATATAATATATATATATTCTGCCCCTCCATTTGAGTAATATTGATAAATATAAACATAGTCCTCAAGTGGAAAAAAGTTTCATAACTTATAAAAGTATATGTGAAAGCTTTTTGAGAAGAGTAAGCTTCCAATATGGCCTACTTTCTTGGAGAAATAGGGTTTTTTCTTCTTTTGAGGAAATTTTATCTCTTTTCCCTACACTTTCATTTCAATAGGATTATTGAGTGAATTTTTCCCTCCTCTCATCTTTCTTTCTTGTATAGTTTTAGTGATCAATTGTCACCCCTCAAAAAACCTAACTATTTTCTGATTTTAAGCCTCAGTTGCTTTATTTTTTGCAACATATTCATCAATGTCAACGCATTTTTTTTCAACTGATAAGGCTACAAGGGAGCTAATGGATTTACAGAAAACCCACCCCAGAAGTTTATCTTAGGAGGCAAACTTACGTAAATCTCTAAGGGTGTTGGGGTTTTTTTCTGGAAAGTTATACTTCTTCTCTCCTTTACAACATTCTGATGAACTAAAGAAATGCTGACTTTTATAATGCAGGATTTAGGAAAGGGCAGGGAGTTTTTCTTTATGAGGTTGCTAGGATCACATTTTATTACTGGATGTAGAAGTTGAATAATGCTTGAATTACAGTGAGCACATGCAGCTGGGAAATTAGAAACTGCGTCTATAAGGCTGAAAAACCTAAATGACAGGCACCAATTAGATTGTGCCTGGTTTCAATTTTTATCTCAAATGTGATGATATTTGAAGAAATGAAGCATTTTCTTATTACTCCAGTATTTTTATGGCTTCTATTTCTGATTCTTCCAGCCCTCCTCATGCCTACAATTGTAAACCAGCAATGGGTAAAACTTGAGATGGGAGATACTAAAAGTGGATTTTCTTTGTCAAGCAAAGTTGGCAGATGGCTTACTAAGCTCACTCAGAAGAAGCCTGAACAACACATAAGTGACCACTGAAGATGGAATACTGCTTTGATTGGAACAGTAAGTTTATCCTACATACATTACTGAAAGCACACTTTGATGCTTGAGAAACCACAAATGAAAAGCATACAGAATTTTATATGCCACGGCAACTAGTGCTTACCATTGCAAAAGTGAGAGAAAATAAACAAGTACAATAATTTAAAACTACAGATGTGACATAGGGTTAAGAAAATTTAAAATAATTTAACATTCAGTTCTTATACCTGACAGCCACATATTATTCCAGTCACAGGTACCATGAGACATTACTATTGCCCTTAATTCTTCTCCATTTGTGAGTGTCAGTTGTCCAGTATCCCATTTTGCAAGCTTCTTCCTTTGCAATTCAGCACATTCAGCTCACTATGTTAAACTTCCATGGGTAGCATAAATGTGGGACTTGGGAGGAAAGATGGTTGAATGAGATGAGTTTGATAAGTTTGGTTTACAACGTGTTGAAAATTTGAGTTTCTATAAGGAGAAAATTATAGTTGAGTTACCAGAAGATCTTAGCAATGGCTGGAAAATAAATATGATGGTCATTTGGAGTGATGTATAATTCACTGAACCTCAGTTACCTGCAAAGTAGTCCTGTACATTGGGAAGGGATTCATTACGCCTTCTAAGTGTCTGATCCTCTGAAATTACCATTTCAGGAGAGTCTAGCCCACTACACTGTAATTTTCTAAACTTAGGCAATATAGGTTCCTGTCTTAGTTTACTATTCACTGGTTTTCTTAGCTTTCTAGAAAATGCATTATGTATGCATCAACAGTAGCTTTTCTGTGTCAAGGACTGTTGGGTCTTAGTCTATTCTAGATTTTTTTATTTGGAAAAATCCTGTCAACTTGTACTTGAAGCTGTTTACATGCAGCTCCAGTAAAGCCATATTTTCCCCTTCTGGAGGCAAATAATATACTTGCAAAAAGTGCTAATTGCTGTACGAGTGTCATTGTAAATATGGCAGTCTATATTTATACTCAAATACCATGTTTACAGCTTGACTTTTTTTAAATTTATATTCTTAGAACTAAGTGCATCCTCCCTTTTCCCTCCTCCTCCATAGACACTTGCCCAGTACTAATAAGAAATGAAGTAGCTTGCTGAAATGCATTATGAACTTCTGCACACTTTTATATCCTATTCTTTCAGCCAGTGCCAAGACAAGGCTAAATGTCTTTAGAGCATGTAGCTTTAATATACTATCATCTAGAAGAGGTTTACTGCAAATGCTATAGAAAGTGACTGCTAAATTTACTAGATACTAAACTTCTCATAGTTTTCACCTATATGCTTGACTTGTGCACTGCTGTGGTCTAGAAATTTATGAGCGAAGGCCGTTGTGGTTCCAGAACGGGACTGATGTAATGCTGGTATATGTACATACTCCACTGAGCCGAGTCCTGCTTTTAGAGATTAAATAGAGCATGTAGGAAAAACAAAGGTTTTATGTTATTGCTCTTGGCACTTGATATAATAAGATACAATATGGCAAGACTGCAGCATTGGAAAGGGCTCGGGAGTCAGAATAGACATGGAAACAGCAAAAATTGAGCAACATTGCAATATGGCTATTCTTACGTTGTATATCATAAATGTCATTCTTACAATTATCTCAAAACAATGCTGTGTAATTAGTATGTATTTAGGGTTAAAACCCGTACCACCACTTATACAAGTTTGTTGCTGGTCTGCATTGGTGTTATCATCACTTAAATCTGCAACCTGCATAAACTGACTAAATCATGACACAGTATCCCTTCAGATGGAACATTCTCTAGTAATGTACTCATTACATACAATGTATATTCAGTCTCATCCTCTTACAGGTATATAGACACTAGCAGCAAGGAACAGATTGACTATTTATTTTTTGACCCCAGAAACTGTTGAAAGAATGATGAAATGTGAAATGACATTGACTTCCTACTAGGTGGACTCTTTGCCCTGGAATATCATGAGAAAGCCTGGACTAAGTGGCCTTTCATAAAAAATACTATGGCTCAAGTGAGAGTTTGGAGAAACCCCTGACATCCTTTTTAAGTTATGGTCATAGCAGTTGAACTTGGAGAACCAGCCTTCCATATCAAAAACATACACTGTGTAATGAACAGTTGTGGACTCTGCATCACCTCATTGGCAGGGCAGCAGTTCAACAAGAAGTTGTCCATACACTGAAAGATATTTTCAGTTGGGATACAAGTCAAATTTCAGCAAAACCTGCCAGTCAGAAAAGCAGTCACATGGTGTGAAAGACCAGTCTGGCTTAGATACTAGACTGTCTAATTACATGCAGTGTGCTAATGAATGCTGACTCGTGTCTAACCTACACATAACAACATGGGCAACAGACTGAGAGGAGCTGACTAAGGCATAGACATCCATAATTCTACTGCTGGCCCTGCCATACCCCTGGAAAGCTAAGACAATTGCTTCTACTCCTGCCAAAATGCTCAACAGCACATTTAAGGTTATTCTCAACCAGCATAAGAGGTTATTCTTAACCAACAAGAACATGGCTCTCACTTCCCCATTACCCAAAGTAATTTGCAAGACTGCTTCTCCCACTCAAATGCACCTTTCAGCCAATCGTCTTTCCCTCTCACAGGAATGTCTGTGATATTCTCACAGGAATATCACAGACAGAAATAGACTCTTGTATATTATAATAGCACATTTAAAAGCTGTTTATGCAGTGCATATATAAATGGAGCAAAGATTACCATACTTATATCAAAGTGTTATTTTTGCTCCATTTATACATACACTATTTTAAAGTTTGTGGCCAATGTGTAAAGAAAATGAAAGTAATTCTGCATGCTGCTGCCATCTTGTTGATGCAAACCTTCAAATTAGTTCAAAGAGATTTTGTGAAGAAGACAGATGACCCAATTCTTCACTTCTACACCCACTGCATTCATGCACAGTTGCTTATTACAAAGTTTCTGTAGCATCAGAATTCACTATGGACAAAGCAAAATACTACAAAATTTACAAAGCTACCAGTGGTGTGATGCTCTTAAATTATTCTACAATCTCATGAATAATGATGTAGGAAATGAAGGATAACATTCATGCTTTGCTAATATACTTAGATTTATTTTTCCCATTGGCTTGTAAGTTTAATTTATCAACTTTTTTTCTCACCATAACTGGTGTGATAATTAAGGTGCACAGCGAATGGATACATAAACGCTATCATTTTCTGGAGAAGGGAGTGGAAAGGAGAATAAAATATACTAATGGATCATATCCAGTCACAAGAAATTTTGAAAGACCTAATTTTCTGTTCAAGGAGAGATGTAAGAGAAAAGAGTGGAAATAAGTGACTGAAATGATGGCAGCAATCAGGAAAGAAAAAAGTATGTTCAAAAACAGACTCCTACAAAAAAAAAAAAAGGCACTGGAAGACTGGAAGATAGGGGTTTCAAGCCATTTGTGAAGAAAGATTAAGTCTTATGAGGACTTCAACCACTAACTTCTATGGAAAAAAGTTCCTCTGTCCTCCATAAAAATCAACAGCCTACAATAATGGTGGTGAGTTTATGATCACATTACGGATGGAAGTCAGTGAAGTGAGAAAAAAAGTGTTGCAGTTTTCCTACCTTAAAATGACTCCACCAAGTCAACTACTGTGTTACTCCCTCACTGTTAAAAGTCAGATTCTGCATATAATGAACAGTGAACACATGAGTTATTCATACAGCTATAGTTTTTTACTTTTGAGTTGTTTCATTCTTGTTCTTGGGCTGCTGACCTTGATTCACAATTTCCAGTCACCAGTGTCCAGACTTCACCAAAGGTGTAGCAATAACAAAGATAGCATGATCTAAACCCTTGTCTTAGGGAGTGGAACTGAGGTAAAAACAAGATAGTAGTTTTTAACATTTCCATAACCTTTCCTATTTAGCTCTGAATGAATATTAAAACAATGAATCACTTAATGTGATTGAGATTTCACTTTTATATTAGTTTATGTAAGACAAGACCATTATTTTTTTTACTGACACAAAGATGTGTCTTTTGGGTTGCTGACCATGAACAGGAAAGAAAAATGTGTGAGGAATAATGCAAAGGCATGCATGAAATTAATGTCACCATTTTTTTAAATACCCATAAAAGCACTAAAACATCCAACAACTCATCCAGACATGGCTCTCATGAAAACAGGAGATACTTAGACTCCTAAAAGTCTACCAGCACACTTTCCAGAAGGGTATGCAAATGATAGGATTATGCATAACCATAACAGACCACAGTATAAAATACTTCTCAGTAAGTGTAGCACAAGAAAGTTCTGTGTACTGTACAAATTTAATAATTAATTGGCTCTCAAAAAGGGTTTGAATTGTTTTCACACTCTGCCTCGAATAGTTTTATATTTGCACATATGCTTTTCTGTCAATATCCCTCAGAGTGTCTTCATTAAGAAACCCACTCTGGAAACATTTGTATAACATCTCATGCAGAAAAAATATAAAAAGTTAAAGTCTATTCCTCATACAGGGGAGGGAAGAAAGTGAAATGTCTCTAAAGGTTAGTACAATGCAGAAGCTTTTTCATACAGCAACAGGGTGTTCTCAAACTACCCAACTGTTTAACCAAAAACTCTGTGACACTATCTGCTTTTCCCAGCTCTTAAACGTTGTTGTTAGCTAAAAGCTTGATCCCAGTACAACGAGGTACAGTTCAGGACTGGGTAAATGGAATGTTAGACACATTCTCAGCTAATTGCTGTAAAATTACTGATATTGCAGCAGCATGACGTGAAAAATGAAAGAATAAAAGAAAATCACAGTCTGGCCATACGAATGGGCAGGTTCATTTCTTCCTGCATTGGTGTTACTGCAAAGTCACTATCACCTAAAGAGTACAGAAGGATTTTAAACAGATGTTCTGATTGATACAGAGGAAACAAACAATACTTGAGTTAACATGGCACTGTACTATGTCTTCTAAAGCTTTTAAAAAATGGAAAAGATGAAATGAAAAAGAAGTAATTTCCAATTTCTTATTAGAAATGTTTTTTTTCTCATTCCATTGCACTGGGCAATTTGGAAAATTAAGTATCTCTTCTCCCCAGATATTGTCATATATTATTACACATGATAGCTTTCTCCCCTTGACATTCTGATGTAAGATGTTATTGAGCATAAGATTAATCAAATACCAATCCAATACCAAAAGCACAGAACAATTCAATATTTTGTCTCTGGTATAACTCAAGTCTTCTGAATTCATCCTATATCCCAAAGAAACCTCTGCTTTCTTCATGGTTTTTTGAGACTTTTTTCTTTTTCTCTTTGCATTTGTTTAACATTAGATTCCTTGGAGCCTTTCATTGAGACTCTTGAGGCAAAGACCTGATCTCACACATCCATTTTCTGGGTAGGAGCTGTTCCTGTCCATATTAATAATGGAAGAAACAATATCAATATTGACTTCTTCTATTTATAATAGTTTTAAAATTCTATAACAATTACACTGTGGAAGTATCTTAAATCTTTACTACTTAGGCCCAAACTCCCCCTGGTGTTGTGTATTACAGTGAATATGTTCACTGAGTATGCACTGCTAAACGATTACAACATACCCATGCTTGGAATGGCTTGAGATAAAGCTTTTCAGACTTCCCAGCACAGCATAGCCAATTAAATACAGAGAAATTACAGTTTCCTTCATTGCCTTATTTCCTGTATATATAGTATCAGAGATGGTACTCAAGGTAGTTTTTTTTCTATTTTTTTGTTTTCCCAAGCAAAGAAGGGAGACAGAGCAAGAAAGCTGAAGTGGGTAGAGAGAAGAGCAATGTTCATGGTTTTTGAGGGTGACAGGAAATAATTTAAAACATACAAAACAGCATGAAAGCAACATGGAAGGAGGCTTTGAGGTCTGAACTACCAACGTCCCCAGACACCCAGCTGGTTTCATTGCAGTGCTGAGCATTTGTGACATGTATTGCTTCTGGTCTGCCAAGTCTTCCAGCCATTGTTTAGCAAGAGCACTCATGTGTACAAGGTTTTTCAGAAACAGATACAGGCAGTAGAAGGTGAAACAGAAGAAATGTGTCAAGAAGTAGCACATCCTAGCAGGACCAATCTTAAGACATATTTTCACTTTCTTCAGTATATGAGTTAAACCAATATTTCTCTCTCTTAGCTGCACCTGATGGGTTTTCCCCGGCTTTCCACTCAATGCTTGAATACAGAAAACAGTGCAGCTCTAAGCTTGTACTATGACACGTTGTAATAGCTGTTTATAAAAAAATAAACTACTTTTCTGTTTTTCAGACCTATTTTTATTCACTTTCTACAATTTAAAAATGAAAACAATAATTTATCTGAAAACAGATGGATGTAAAGGTGTGTTAAATAGGAGCTGTCAGTCCAGCTCAGCACCCTCTCAGTAAGCCATGTGTTACTGTAATACTTGAAAAGAATAGCAGTAAAACCATAACACATCCAGTCATAGTTTTCAAACACTTTATTTTGAAAAATTAGTTCTACATATGTCAGTTTTCATTCAGCAAAACTACACCTGTTTAAACATTGTAACATTCTATAAATATTGATATTTAATTATTTTACTGAATCATAGGAAAGATAGAGGTATTTTTAGGTAAAGCCCTTATTATGAGAGAGAGAGCTAACAGTATGCTTATAGCTTTGGGGTTTTTTCTTTAAAGAGAAACAAAAATAACCCTAAATTTAAGTCAGCACTATAGATTTGAGACACTGCAATTTGGGAAATCCATAGAAGTTCTATTTCCCTGAATAAGGACTGAAAAAGAGGGGAAAAAGTAGATTAAATCCCTAAAGCATGGTCTTTCATTTTGACATATTCATTCAGTTTTGACCATTTCATTCAGTTTATCCTTTTTTTGTTTGCAAGAACATTTCACAGAACTTCCATGGCAATTATGAAAAACAGAAGATGTTCATAAAAGTTATTTAGTTTGTAGTAAAATAAATATATTTGGGTTTTGCAACTGAAGCAGTTTCTTTTTTAAACAAAATCTGCTTATGTTGGTCTATTAAGAAGAAAATATAGTTCAGCATTTATCATTTACAAGACTTACATTTGTGCATTTCGCATAATAACAAATTGCTTGCTTGCTTGCAATTTTAATTTGACCTCTTTAAGAAACCTGTATGCTTTTTTTTTCATAACAGAGTTCAAACAATATGACCAGGAACAATCTTTTCTCTGCTTAGCAGTCTCTAAACAAAGCTGAATTCCTGACTAATTTTCTGAAGTTTATGTGTCTAATGGTTTCACAACATTGTATTCTCTTTGAAGAAAATAAATTTGACTAGACAGCATTTTGGTGCATCACAAGACTCAAAATCATTGCAATCAGGAGGAAACACAACCGTGGCACAGCACACACAGACAAATGACATTTAATTTCATTTATTGTGTCAGATATGACTAGAAAATGAAAATCTACTATTCTTAAAAAAAAAGGCAAAAAAACGAGGAGAGATGATTATATAAAAAAATTCCAAAGGTTTCAAGTTCACATAGAAAACACTTTTTGTTATGGAAAGAGTAGTCTAATTGGGAATTTTTTGGCCAGCTTTAGTCAGTACATCAAAATTTTTAGGGCTCGCATCGAGAAGCTGTTTATTTTTTCCCATAAACTGCAGCCTGGGGGAAAAAAAGCCCTGAAAGACCATGTCCCACACCTATATTCAATATACAAGAAAATAAGAATTTATTTTAAAGATTGAAAAATAGAATGAGTCTCAAATTTGATGCAATACATACCCTAAAAGCAGCCGTAAAATGAGCTTAAAATCCATTGTTATGATTAACTAGAGAGGTTTCTTTGCATGTACAAATCAAAAATTTTCCCATTTCATGCCAACAGAGTTCCTTATTATATTCTGAAACTCAATTTCCACTAAATAATAAGAATTTTCAAAAAAGAAAATGGGGACATAATTGTTCCTTTGTATGTAGTGCATGTGGGTAAAATTATATGCTGCTATGTACACTTTTTTTTTCAGAGAAATAAATTATATTCATAATAAATATTCCACTGTTCACACACTTTCTCACAAACATACAGATGGAAACATACACAGAGATCACTAGTGAACAGGTCACCACAACTACTTATAAATAAAGATGTACCTATACACAAATAACTGCATATTCCTGGTGAGAGGATATTTAGGCTAATCTTATCAGAGGATCTCAGCTGGTTTTGGGCATAGAGAACATTAAATATCTGCTCAGGCTAGGAAATATGCATCTTCCAGATATATGTTACTTCACTTATATACATAATCTTGTCTGTATAAAACCACATGCATGTACAGATGCAAGCACTTATACACATATTCATATAGAAACGCCTCCAGGTATTGAAGAGCCACTTTGCCACGATCTGTCCTATCTTCAGTGACCAAGCACAAATATTTTTGTCACTGAGGGGTAATGTTTTTAAACTAAAAGAAGATGGATTAAGACCAGATATAAAGAAGAAATTTTTAATGATGAAGGGGGTAAACACTGGAACATGTTGTCCAGAAAGGTGGTGCCCCACTCTTGGAAACATTCAAGGTCAGTTTAGGCAGTGCTCTGGGCAACCTGATCTAGCTGAAGATGTCCCTGCTCATTGTAGGGGGGTTGGACTGGATGACCTTTAAAGGTCCCATCCAACCCAAACTGTTTTGATTCTATGAGTCTACGATCACTTGTTGAGTATAGGCTAAATATTCTACTGCTGGTATATAACACCAATCAGGTCCACTCACTGCAACCCAGGAGTGTAGGAAAGAGATGATCAAGTCTGCAGCCAAAAGAAGGCCCCTTTTAAATTCCCCCCGCTATATCTACCCAAGTTGCATGCTGAAATTAAATACAGGAGTGTTGAAGAACAAAAATCATAATAGTAGGTTAATCAAACTGCCAAAGGTTAATCAAATGCCAAATAAATAGTAAGCGTCATAGAAAAATGAGTTCCTCAAAAAGAAAAAAAAATTATTAGAGCTAGCAGTATTTTATACATGTCCATTAGAGGTGTCATATGAAACCTCAAATCAAATTTAATTTAAACATACCTTTATAGTGCAATAATTCATTCACAAAATAAAATTAGAACAAAAAAACTGTCCAAATTTGAATCCTACTGAGGTTTCACAGTTATGCTTTCTACTTTTAAATTATTAAAAATTCCTTGAAACCTTGTTTCTAAACAAACCTAAGTGAGGAAAGAACAGATTGAAGAGACATGATTTAGTGACACCATTTTTTATTAAAGAGATAAATGAAATGCGAAGACAATATAAGAAAGCAGAGACCATTTCAGTAAGTGAAATGCTTTTCCTTTTCTTTTTTTTTAATTTTTGTTCTTCTTTTTCTCTATTTTTTTGTTTTCTTTCTTTTTCCTGTCCTTTTTTTTTTCTTATAAGGATTAATGATTCAGACTTCTTTCTTACTTGCATAGCATTTTGTTTTATGATTTAAAACCAGCATCTCATTGGCTGGCACAGTCCCAATGCTTATATAAAAAGTATCAAGGAACTATTTTATTCTGAATATAAGGGAAGCATCAATGTCAAAAAATCCCTGCTTTCTTTTCCTGACTGTTCTCCAGATGACTTTGCAATCCTGAATTATTTACATATTGACAAAGGCTGTGATATAATTCCAGAAATTTTACAAGAGGATCTCTCCAAAATTTTCCACCTCAGTCAACAAGACATATGATATTCCCTGAGCATAACAGCTTTCCTGCCAAAAAATAAAATACGTTTCTGCTTACTGCCAAGCCATCTGACTTTACCTAAGTAAATTCCTTGCCAAGTTCATCAGCCTTTTCACCTAAACCCTAAATCCATTTATTCTTGCTCAATTTAATATGCATTCTCTTACCCACCAATTCATGAAACATCAATTGATGGACCTAAAATACACTGAAATAGTACGTCTCAAGAGTGGGGCAGTGGGCATTAATTATATGAATGTTGATCTCCTCATTTGAAGTATGCTCTATAAATTCAGAGAATGAGATTTCATATGGTCTGAATGGATTTCCCCTGGGACTGCCAGTGACCTGTGCAGAAGAAAGGCACTGACTTTAAAGTACCAATACATTGGAAGTAGGAACTTCCACAGAATTCAGGGAAACAGCCAGCAGCTAACAAACAGACACTTTGAACAACAGCCTCTACTAAATTCAAAGACTAGGTCTCCTCAAAAAGCACACTGTGAAAATTTCAAGTTAAAAAAATCACCTTTATACTTGTTTAGTATATTTCAAGCACCTCCAATGAAAGGAGCTTTAGTTTGATTACTAGTGAAGCTGAAGCAAGCAATAAGTTTTTCCCTACAGCTCCTTCCCATCTACTAAGATTAAAATCTCTAAAGAGACAAGAAATATTCAGAACCCCCTTTACTTTTTGTTTTCATGGTTGTTTAGCTCAAAGTTATGGGAATGCTCAGAAGACTGATACTACTGCGTAGGAAGCGAGAGCAGCTAAACACAAATGGTGGAAAAATAAACTTAAGAGAGTAAGATCCTAGTACAGCCAGCTATTGCTATTTAAAAACTTGGTTACAGGCAGAGAAAACGTTGCAGAATCAACTGGATTACTTAGCCTGGCTTGTAACCTTATCTTCTAATTCTAAGTGTTGACACACGATGGCAGGAAGGGCAGGAAGAGTACAAAACAATAGCACGAACAAAAAAAAATAAAAATAAAGGGGGACAAAAAAATCTGTGAAAGGTGGAAGGTGTAGAAAAGAGGGAGAATTTTATAAGGGCCAAACCTAGACACATCCCACCCCACATAAATGTAAGCATGTAGTTAAGGAGCCTTAGTTGACTAATAATGTCCCTATACAACCAATTGAAGGTGGCAGATGCCTTCAAAGCAGGTGTATAATTGCAGTGCAAGTGTGATGCTGTGAAGTCCCATCCTGAAGAAAGTCACTTCTTTCCAGTGACTGCACCCAGAAGTTCAGGGCACCTGCGCTGCTTGAAGTGGATAACATAACTTCTCTGTACAAATAACTCTTTGAGATTGGACAGTTCCTCCTGCTCAAAGAATTCGACAAGAAACAATAGGGAAACTCAATAATCAAAGATGAGATTTTATTTCAGGAGGTTTCAAAACAGTCTGAATTTATCAATGACTTCACATCGTAGCTCTCTATTTGACTTGCATGAAAAATACATAATAACAGTTTAAAATTTAACCTTAGTGGACTGAAGCCATCTACCCTATCTTCAACTCATGGAGGCAATTGTTAGAGGTTTTTTTGCCAAATTTAGGTATTGTTTGGTTTCTAGAAGGTAACATTGCAGTACAATTAGCTCCTTATGATGCTAATTTGTCGGAAAGAATGTTTTTATAGCATTTTTCAACTACGGTAATCCAGACAGACGGGAACATACTGCATGATAGATTATGAACTGAAATTTATCTGAATATATATGTACATGTCCGGTCCATACACATCATTCATTATTCATAATAATCCTCCATACGATACATAACCATATTTTCCTTTCATGTCCTCTGTGTATGTGAACACTTTTGCTGATATTCTGAACACTGAATTAACCTCTTTCTCATAGTAACGGCAGATGAAAAGAAATTACCTATTTTTACAACATGATTTTTACTTTTTTGACAAAATTCATTTTTATTGCTTTCTAAGCTCCCCTGGTATCATGTGTTCTCCTCATCTCCTCATTTCTTCATGTTTCAGTATTTCATTTCCTGTATAGAACAGCTATAAGTGGATTAAAAGGCAAGCATTAAAGATGCAGTACATACTGCCTAATCAGATGATAAAATGTTAGGAAAAACAGGGCCGATGTTCCTAGGTGCATTTTTACTCTTTGTAATGATATGTGATTTTTTCAGAGGTACCTGAACAAAACATTTAAAGGAAAACTGTGGATGTCCTTGAGAAATTTTGTTCCTTGGAAAAAGCTGCACTTTTCACAAGACTTTTCTTCATTAAGTTTGAAGGAAAATAATACACAAACAGATCATTTTCAAGGAAAGGTGATTTTCAGCTTTCCTTGACATATATTTTGTTGTGATTCAGAAATTACCATAATGAATTAGGATCTTTGATCCTGGCTTTCAGTCTTGGTCAAAATCAAATGAGTCATTCAGATTTTCACATTTTTAAAATACAGCAAAGTAAGTATGGAATAATCTATTCTTCTACATTAACTTCTCTTAGATAACTAATCAAAGAAGAACTGAAGCAGAAATTTGATAATATTTTCAAAATATGTAACAAAATAACTTATTTAAATATTTCCAAATATATTTTAAAATTGTTAGTGTGTATGTTCACACACTTTTGTCTATACAAGTTGCAATACATTTTTAATGGAATACCATGTGTTGTATTACATTTGAGGAGATACGATGAGACCTTAAAGGCTACACTTTACAATATATTGCCAACCTGAAAATATGTTAAGTTTTATTAAAGTTAAAAGTGATGCCCCATAAAGCCAGGAAAGGGTAACATGAAATATGCTCTCCTGTACATGTATATTATGGCTGTGTGTAATCTTTTCTCCCATATAGA
Organism: Pseudopipra pipra; assembly: GCF_036250125.1. Classification (NCBI taxonomy): domain Eukaryota; kingdom Metazoa; phylum Chordata; class Aves; order Passeriformes; family Pipridae; genus Pseudopipra; species Pseudopipra pipra. The sequence goes on from NC_087550.1 coordinate 83,247,573, forward strand.
CTCTGCTATATTCAGTGCATACTACACTCATTAAATTACTATCCAGTACTTTCTTGTTCTGGAGTTGCTTAATATGGGGACTTATTTATTGTATATATTTCAAACCTACTTTGAAGGCACAATTAGTCTTTCCTTGCAGAATTTTGGGATGATTGTGTATACAGCACAGTATTTGAAAAGACTGGTTTCTTTTCCTCTGTAGCTATTCAATGACATTAGAATTTAGTGAACATCCATCTAGGCAAAAAAGATGTACTCAAGCAAAAGACTTCTTTCAACACTGTATAACCAACTCAAGTTACTTAACATCTTATTTTTCAAAGTATTCTATCCTTTAGAGATGTGTACAATGATGTTTTGTCTGGTATTACTGAGACCACAGCGCAGACTAAGCATGTGTATTATAGATTATTAGGTCAGTCTTCTGGAAGATATCAGCTAGCTGGTGTCCAGAAACAGCCACTGAGCATATGCAAGCTAGGATTTTTGCCATTTGGCTAAATCTTGATGGATATTTCTCTCTGGTACAGACACCTCTCAACATCCCATAATGTCTATTATTCTGTTTCAAATCTGTGTGGTTTTAAAATTATTTATGACCCTAGCCTTTTTCTTGAAACTAAATGTATGGAACAGGTATAAATTCAGTCAATCTCAATAAATTACTAGTTTGTAATGTTTCAGAGTGCTCCGTCAACAACTGACATGTGGCTCTGAAAGTCACCTCCTGCCAACCCCGCTGGTAACTTTCTATTTTTCTAAGATAATTCTATACTAACATAAGAATGATAACACTGTTTAGAAGCAGACAAGATTTGCCCACCTCTTTCCCACTCATCTCCTTGTCTATTTTTTAGAAGAGAAATTGCCTGGTTTAGGGACTCAGACTACTTGCTGATTTGGTCATTTCTGTAAGGTAGAGCACAATAAACCTCAGTAAGTTGTTTAATGTTAGCCTAATGTTGCACTCACTATGGTTTACATCCAGACCATTGAATACCAAATTGTAGCGGAATCTGTCTGCAGTAATTGCCTATTAATTAAGCAGACTGGGTCAAGGGGAAAAAACAAAGGCAAAGAGTGATGTCATACATATTGAAGTCTTATTAAAAGCTGCAATGTAACAGTTCAGCTTATGCATACAGAGCCATATAAATTAATTATTTATAGATCATCATTTCCAACTAAAATGAAGGATCTGAAAACAATTCTAATCAGATAAATACATAGTTCTCATCTTTATAAACTGAACGGAGAAACTACAGAATTTCCCTCAAAATGTCCCATTCAGGACAATGAACTCCAAACTTCTGAAACTGCTTAATCACTTAAAGTATAATTAAAAGATATATCATACATTTCTTTTACTTGCATAATGAGTGAAATGAAGCAACAGAATTGCTTCATTTGATGGGTAGCTTTAGGCAGGTAGTGGCAGTACTATGCTTCTTTTTGGCTGCAGCTAGTGAAAGACTACTTTGAGAGAGATCTTTTATGTTTCCTTTCCAAACAAAACATCTTTCTGGAAGAATATCACATAAGTAAAATAAATCATCAAATCATAGAATTATAGAATGGTTTGGGTTGGAAGTGACCTTATTCTAATCCCCCTGCCATGGGCAGGAACGCCTTCCACTAGACCAGGTTCCTCAGAACTCCCTTCAATCTGACCTTGAACACTTCCAGGGATGGTGAATCAACAACTTCTCTGGGCAACCTGTTCCAGTGCCTCACCACTCACAGTAAAGAATTTATTCCTAATATCTAATCCAAACCTACTCTCTTTCAGCTTGAAACTATTCCCCCATTGTTCTGTCACTACATATTCATGTAAAAAGTCCCTCTCTGTCTTTCTTGTAGACTTACTGGAGGTACTGGAAGGCTGCAATTAGGTCAACCTAAAGACTTTTTCAGGATGAGCAAATACAATTCTCTCAGCCTTTCCTCATAGCAGAGGTGATCCATCCCTCTAATCAACTTGGTGGCCCTCTGCTGGACTCACTCCAACAGGTGGATGTCCTTCCTCTGCTGGGGACCCCAGAGCTGGACACAGTATGCAGTGGAGTAGAGAGGTAGACCTCATTTCCCTCAACCTGACGGCCACACTGCTTTTGAAGCAGCCTAGGATACGATTGGGCAAATGCACTTTGCCAGCTCATACCCATCGCCTCATCCACCAACATTCCCAAATCTTGGCAAGGCTGCTCTTAATCTGTTCATTCCCCAGCCTGTATCGATACTAGGGTTTGCCCTGATCCAGGTGCAACACCTTATACTTGCTCTTGTTAAACTGAGATTCTTGTTAAAATGAGACTCCCATGCACCCACTTCTCAACCTTGTCCAGATCCCTCTGGATGGCATCCCGTCCTTCATGTGTGTCAACCACACCATTTATCTGGGTGGCATCTGCAAATTTGCTGAAGGTACACTTGACCCTGATGCCTAAGAGCTTTTTTTTGATTTTTTAACTTTTATAGATTTTAGAAGTAGTTGTGTAGGAAATGTACATTTTAATGTAGCTGTATTATATCCCTTACCCTTAATGAAGCAGTTTACACATGCATAACACTATTATCCCATTTCATATCAATCCCTCTAAATTCCATTGCATGTTTAGTCTTTTTCAAGGTAGAATTGTAGAAAAATACCCCTATTTAAGAACGTCTCACTCTAAGCCTGGACCAGGAGATATTGTGCAGACAAAGCAACCTTCAAGCCCAGAACTTTGGAAAAGCTCCAAGGACTGTACATGCTCTGAAGAAGATGAAGATGAGAAAGAAGGGGTCCCACATGCCCTCAGACCCAATTCCCAAAGCAGAACTGGGGGATGGACAGATCGGGGATTGGATGGACGTTATTATAAAATCATAGAACCACTGTCCGGGTGCACACGCGTGGTGTGTGTTCCCCTGGGCCTATGGCCTCACTAAAGGACCAGGGCCTTTTATATTATCCTGTACACTAAATTGGCCTGGAATCTTTTTCTCCACGGTCGTTTTAGGCAACAACTCCTTCATCTATGTCATGATTGAAGATATTAAGTATCACTTGTCCCCATATGGCCTCCTGAGGGACACCACTTGTAACTGATGTCCATTGGGACTCTGAGTTGTTGACCACCACCCTCTGGATGTGACCGTCCAACCACTTTCTTTTCCATCTAACAGTCCACTCATCAAATTAGAGAGGACGTTGTGGAAGACCAATGTACACCTATTCCTGGTAAACTATGTTCTTCTGCAGTGAACCAATGACATACATGTGGATCATGAATGAAATAGTTTGAGAGCCAAATTATCTGTCAACAAATGGAAACAAACTCTGTGAGATTAAAAGCAGCCCCATATTGATCACGTTGAACTAGGACTCACTATAAAACAGCAAAGCCAAGAAAAAAGTGTGTGATTTGTTGAAACTAATGAGTTATCAACATCCAGTTTAGTCAGCATGAAAACTTCTGTGTACAAAATCCACAGCAGTAGTAATGGGAAGGAAATTAAACTACTTCAAATGAAGTTCTACCAAGGAATACAGCCAAGTGGTGGAAATAGATAGCAGATTAAGACTGTAACTCCTCCACTTTACTTAGGCTTCCAAATCAGAGCGTTGTATAGCCTTCAATCCAATGAGGAACTAAGTATCATTTCTACAAGCCAGCTGAACAATTGTTGTCTGGGTTCTTCCTCTTTTATTATTAAACATTTATGGGGATCACCATGCCTATTCTTTCAGTTAATGGTAGGTGATCAAAATTTGGTGGGTTCAGCTAAATACATCTAGTCAGAACTATCACATAAGAAAATATAGAGGGCCTACACAGAGCCAACAACACCCTGCAAGGAAGAGAAATACTTCTGATTTAGTTCTTCATAGCTACTTCACTGGCACATTACTTCATTTGACAACTCAGTATATGAAAGAACCACATCAGTTTTACTTTAATCAAGTACTGCATTCATATAGAGGCAGCTCTGTGTCACCTTCTCATGATGTCTCATGGCAAACTGCACACACTTCAAACAATGTATATCAACAAATAGATGGTTTCGTTTCACAGTGTACATTACAGGAAAAATCTTCCCTGACAGCCTATTTGTCAGTGTGTCGGATGCAGCACTGTAACACCAAACCATCTGGAGATTCCAGTGAAAAAAACACTTAGGGTGAAATTCCTCCTTCATCTACTGCTCACTGAAAGGAGACAGAATAATGGGCCTTCTCTGCGGTTTGTCATAACATCAGAAACTGGGAATTGACTATTCTGCCTTTATTTGTAGTGGTTTGAAAAAAGATTGGATATGCTGTAGCAATAAAAGCAGAGAATTGAAATTAAGATTGAGTCACGACAAAACACTGCTAAGATTTACTCCTCCATTTTCGCAAGGGGAGGAATGTGTGTTCCCTATACACGCATTTTCAGTCTTCAAATGTCACAGCACACAAGTCAGCACACTACTCAGATTCAAACAGCAATTTTTACCTCATTTCTTGATGAAGTCATGCACACTACTGAATTATTTTTACTTATTTGCATCTAAGAACCCATAGTCACTAATGACTTATAACACCCAATGCTTAGAAGGAAAAACTCACAAGTTTATTGCCGGTAATGGCCAGGTGGAGTTTTAACAGCAAAGCATGTTGTCTTACAGCAAAACATAATTTTTACAATTAGACAGTGTGAATTCTGCTACATATTACATTATACCAGTCCATCCAATAGACACAAAGAGAAAGAAAAGAATCTTCACAGCTTTTACAGTGATTTCTACTTGCTTAAAAACAACATTTACTGCTATTGTTGGATGAAGAAGTTATTTGGATTATTGATAGTTATATAAATTATACCTAGGTAAAGGCTGCAAATGAAATACCAAAAAGAATGAGAAATATTCAGATATAGTTGGATTATAGTTAACAAGGTCCTCAAGGAGGAAAAATGTGGATTGGTCAATGTATTTGTGAAGTAATTAAACAACAATGCCACTGTAGCCATGTCATACTTAGTTTAATGACTAAACACTGATCAATTAAGCTTTGCTCACATTTGCTGTAACATATATAGCTGAGGAATATCAGTTGCTGTGCTTCAGTCTGATTTGCTGCTGATTAACAGCAGAAGAATCCAAACTTAGAGCTTTTCAAGAACAGATGGTGTTTCTTTCCCCTTCTTGCTGGTCAGAAATTCAGAGAAAATAAGGATGAAGACGGATGTAGATGGAGAAGAGAAGCAACCAAAAGAGGAGAAAAAAAAAGTTTGGCAAATCCCATAAGCAGCTATAGAAACAAATTATATCCATTTTCCACTGTGGGTGTGCAAGTTTGAGGATTCACAGATGGCTTGGAATTCAGCTCACCATCAGAGCTGAATCTGTTTCCAAGACAGTCTGAAAAAGGGGTGCCGAGTGATTGCAAAATGTTTCTTTTCCTACTTTTACTACTTGATAGTTTCCCTCCTTTTTCTCCGAATTAACACACCATGAAGTAAAAATGGAAGTTTATTGAGGTACTGGGAAAAAATGGACAGTGACAGTATTTACCCAGAAGAGACAACTAAAAGTTGTTTTCACTGTGGGTTTCCGAAAGTCTAAGGGGACTTGAGGAGTTCTCATATCCTCCCACCTACTCCTTATAAATAAAACCATGACTCACTTTTAAAAATTTGGTATCAAGTGAGTCATTTTTTTTTTTTTTTTTGCATGAGTAGCTTGAGACGCCTTAAAATGATGATCTCCATTTCTCTACCAAGAGGGCAGGAACACTTCAGAGTTCCTGGAAATACAACCAAATGTAAAGTAAGGTGTTCTGCTTCCATAAAGATAAAGAAAACCTTCTCAACTGTACTGAATAAGTATTCAGTCAGTAATTAGGTACTAGAGTAAGTAATTAGGTGCTAGAATACAGTGCTAGAAACAGACTTGCTGCTGTTGAGAAGATATTGCCCATATATATTCCAAACCAAAAAAATGCCAGTTTGGATCCTGGTATTTCCATATACTGACCATATCTCTTTCTTCAAAGTCCACCAACCTAGCAGCACATTTTTTATATTTGAAGATGCTCTATTTACCATCCAATTGCACAAGGCCCTGTCTGCTAGGACTTGCATCTGTTGTTTCAAGTTTTAAAAAATCAAGCAATTGACCCTCCTAGCATATCTTCCAATTGATTCATGTTATGAAAAAAGTAAGAAACTTGTTTTGATCTCTGCCAGACTCACGGTGGACCGAAGTCACCTCGTGCACTGACTTACTGACCCTCTTGAAATGTCATCAATACAGTTCAGCTTCTTGAACTATCAGTGAAAATCAACTGCAACAACCTTGCTGAGCCCTTATTTCCCTATGTCACAGAGTTTATGGGGGCTTTCAACAATGGGAAAGCCAGAAGTGCACACATGCCCTGCTTTACAACAGACTATTCCCCCATGTCCTGTCAGATGCAGGCATTTAGCTTTTCTGTAAAGACAGTGGTTTAACTCTGTTTCCCACAACAGAATAAAGGCAATTACTTTTAGACTTACTCTATTTAGAAAAGAGTATAAAGAAAGGCAAGACTGCTTTGAAGGGTATCTAGAAAGAGTTAAAATGCTTCCGAGGGTAAGACTGCTGCAAGGAAGATTTCTCTGTGGTCTGCTAGTTTCCAGTAGAACTCTCCTGGGGTATATACTAAAATATCTCCTGTTTTACAGAGCTGATGCAGTCATGTTAGTGGCATGTAAATGTTTTGATATGCCAGACACTGAAAAAAGGACTGTTAATTGGTTACACTACCAATAAATAGGTAGGTTACAGTGTTCATTAGGTTACACTACCAATAAATAAATAATGCCTAATAATTTCATAAATAAACATCTGAAACCATGAAAAATATAAAATGGCATGAAATTAAAATTTAGAATTAAAGTGCAGAAATAGTAGAGAGATTCTTTCTACACATGTTGATGTTTAAATTACAGAGAAATGCTATTTTCACAAATCTTTACTTCACTGAAATCTTCCTGGGGATGATATAAGATAGAACTATTTATTTTCCTTCATTGTTCTTAATGAATTGCTGAAGAACAAATTTAGCCGTGGGAAGAGTTACACTGAGGTCCAGGGAAGTGATTCTTCCCCTGTACTCAGCGCTGGTGAGGCCACACCTGGAGTACTGTGTCCAGCTCTGGGCCCCTCAGTTCAGGAAGGATATTGAGGTGCTGGAGCAGGTCCAGAGGAGAGCAACAAGGCTGGTGAAGGGACTGGAGCACGAGTCCTGTGAGGAGAGGCTGAGGGAGCAGGGGTTGTTTAGCCTGGAGAAGAGCAGGCTCAGGGGAGATCTCATCACTCTCTACAACTCCCTGAAAGGAGGTTGTAGCCAGGTGGGGGTTGGTCTCTTCTCCCAGGCAACCAGCAGTAGGACAAGAGGGCATGGTCTTAAGCTGTGCCGGCGGAGGTTTAGATTAAATATTAGGAAGAAATTCTTTATAGAGAGGGTAATCAGGCATTGGAATGGGCTGCCCAGAGAAGTGGTGGATTCTCCACCCCTGGAGGTTTTTAAGATAAGACTGGATGTGGCACTTAGTGCCATGGCCTAGTAACCACGGTGGTAGTGGATTAAGGGTTGGACTTGATGATCTCGGAGGTCCCTTCCAACCCAGCTGATTCTATGATTCTATTCATTTTCTGAAATGAAGCTATTATGTTAACAGTTATACCCTTCCTATAGATGTTATTACATATTTCAGAACTCAATGATTTCATTCAGCAAGGAAGAAGTAATTCATCTACTGCATCTCTCAGCAAAATGCTCGGTTTGAATCTTCATTCTCCTCCATTTACAAATACTCTCTCATTAAGTCCACATTTCCAAACTGACCTGGAGAACTGCTGTTTTTTATGATGGTAATACATTTTTACCATTCATATCCATGGTTTAAAGACAGTGTTCTCCACAAAACACTAAAAAAATGCAGAACATGATACAAAAATCTCAAAAGTCTACTTTCCACTATTCATTGCAAATATCTCTCTAGACCTATCACACCTGTGAATATCTAGAAGGTATTAAAACATTTCAGTCATACATAGATGCAGTAAGCATATAATGCCCCACATAAGACATGGCACATATCTGAAATAATAATTCAATCAGCATTATATAAAAGTTCTGTGAAAACTGAATTACCTTCCATGTAACAGTTGGAGATAACATCCTGTCATTTCTAATGACTGGGAAAAAAAAATAGATGCCACAGACCAGTTCATATTTAGTTAATTATGCTTAACTCTTTAATAAGAACTGTCAATGAGTAAATTTCTTTTACAACATCAATTTCTTCTTATATTTTCAGAAAAATCCTTGAACTTCATGTATCTTCAGAAAGGCTGAGAATTCTATCTAGTAGGTGAAGACATAACCCATATGTTTAAATGTATTTACTGATATTTTGAGGGTTTTTTTCTCATCCTTTGAAATTACATCTCAAATGACAGAATACAAAGGTAGACAAGTTGTTTAAAAACTCAAACGTTTGAAAATCCTCAGGAGATGCATGAAAAGAAAGAGCTATAAAAGTAACAGCTCAAATTATTGCTGCTACTGCTTCTTATTTGCTTACACATATTGCAATATGAAATGCTAGAGGAGCAAACTGCAATTTTACTCCTCGCACTAAAGTTATTGTCACAAGTAGAAAGACTGCAGATGGGACTTACTTCAGGGTTTAAACACCTACAGTAGATATCTATAATAGAGTGTGGAGGCCAACCTATTGCAGTTAATGAAATATACAAAACAATTCAATACCTAACCGCTGAGCATCTTCTTCAGATAGGCTGAATTACTTTCTAGGCTCCATTGACTTAAATTCCCTATAGACAGCGTATTCTAACACTCCATCTCACACTTGGTCTATTTGACTGAGAAACAAAACAAAACAAAGCAAATTGATATTAAACCACATTCAATTCTAGAAATATAACCATTATGGTCCATCTTTATATAAAGTTATATATATATAACTCCAAGGAATATGACAGAAATTATGCTCCATTATGGAATGAGTACAAAACCTTGTAATTATACAGTCAATATGTCATAAAGTACAAAGAAATTTAAAACATTAGACATATATTAAAAATAGGATGACAAATACTTCAAGGTTTCATCTGACTTGGAAAGAGAAAATGTCACTCATACTGAAAGATCTGATTCTCAGGAATTGCTTTTTATCCATCACTAAAGTTTTCCCTTTTACAGAGCAATTTGGGAGTTAACCTAGCAGATTTCCAGATATCCAGCTGCTCAGAGCACATATTGTCTAGAAATTCTTACCAAATGTCACCCTCCCTCATATACATCTTCATAAAATTCATAGCAAGTCCTAGCAGATCATCAGGAGTAAATGAGGAGATGTCAGGATAACTGCTGGATACCCCAACAGTGGCATATTTGCCTATGACCTGCTGTGGCCAAACCTGAAGATCTTTCCCAGACGCTGTAGAGGGTTACCAAATAGCATCTTAAGAACAATGTGGATTAATGCAACCGATGCAGAGAGGCAAACACACTTTATTGGAAGGTCTATGTTGAGTGTATGTCTGTCCACAAAAGCACCCCAGAGTGTTAAATCAGGGGCAACTAATGTGTGATGGCTTTTCAGCCAGGAATTTTTTCAAGCAAAAATTTGGTATTGGTTTTGATGATATCCAGATAAATAAGGTGATTCTCCTAAAAGCAGTACTTATACTGGTGTAAATAATTAGTCGTATCATGTTCACCAGTATTAGATAAAATTACTTCTTTACTACAGAACATTCAATTCTGCATTAATTCCTAAACTGTGAGTTCCAAACTGTTATGCTAAGTCTACTTCTGCCAACAAAGAAAAGTAACCTTAAGAAAACTACAGTGACATTCTTTATACACAGACCAATGAGATGCTAGAACAAGTTAAATATATGTTTATTATTTATGGACACACAAAAGAGGTTCCTATTTTACAAAGAATTCAAACAATGGCAATAGCTTTCTTTTTCTCATTAGCCAGAGGTACTTGTTTTTCAGCCTCCAAAATCCTTTCTCCAAAACCTTTAATCTCAACAACTACTTCAGATCTTTCTTTTATGCGTTTTAAAGAAAATTCTCTTGACCACACCACATTTTGCCCAATGTAGAGCTGTTCTGTGAGGAAAATGGGGGGACATGGGGAGGTACTCTTAATTTAGATTTGCTCTAAAAACAATAGAAAAAAATCAGCTGCTCCCCAAGTATTGACAGTCACTTTTCTTTCTCATGGGTTTTATGCTGCAGGTACATATAGTTCTTCTATAAGCTTTTGTTTTCCAGCTTCTGCAGGTTGTGAGGGCTGGTTTTTGTTATATTCTCTCCAATAATGTGGTTTCTTTCACTAAGGCCAAGTACGAGACATGGATTGCATCATTTTTCACTGTTTAGAGAGACAACTATGAAGCTAGCTCAGACTAACTGCCTAATTTTTAAAGATCTAAAACAAAATTAATTCACAAGTTTATTCCATCCTTTAATATGGCACTAGTTAGAGGGCAGATGAGAGGAGTAAGGAAGTGATGCTCTGAACTTCTCACCACCACACAAGCACAACCCACAGCTGCATGTGCATCCTGAATACTTTTCACTGTGCTGCTGAGCCCATCCTCTTATTTCACAATTTGGTGTGGCAGGACTACATTTTGCCTGCATGCTGTGGCACTCAGACAAATTTAAAAAAGTGCCTGGATTGCACTGTCAAGCTCTTATCAGTTTGACTTTGTCCCCTCTTTTGTAATAATATCTCCTTCAGGAGACAACTGTCATCTGCGTATGCATAAATCCAAGGCTCAAGGTTTCTTTGTCTCTGACCTTCTACAGTTAAAATCTGGGGTGCATCTATATGTGGCTGTGGCAGCCTTCCAGTCTTTCAGCAAAAATGCTTGTGTGCTTCATGCTATTTAAGTCACTTGTACATTTTCAGGCTTGCTCAGCTTCACCGTCATTTACAGCATCCACTTTTTATATGGCGCCTCAGGTTTCATACCACTAAATTATTACCCTTTTACTTGCCTTAACACAATTTAAAAAAGACATCTTATGACAAATTTGAGCCTAAAAATATTTCAAACAATTACTTCTCAGAAGAAAAAAAAAAAACAAACAAAAAACCAAAAAGAAACCAAAACCAAAAAAAAACATCCAAACAAAAATAAAACAAAACAAAAAACCACACAAAACAAATAGAGAATTGCATTTATATTAAAATACAATGAGAGGAAAATAATCATAAGATATAACTTCAGAAGGAGTGGAAATAAAAGAGAATAATGACACTAATGAGGCATGCAAAATCACAATTACACCATTGTATCTGTGGGTACAATCTCTGATTATAACTTATAACACTGAGCAGGTAGTAAAATAGATGTGTTTTATTAATCCCTAAGAGTCAAGTTCAGAGTTATTTAGCTAAATCCTGGGAGAAACACCTTGTCAAAATACCATGATGACCATTATTTATTCCCAGTGTACATTGCATTTAAAAAGCTTACCAAAACATTTTACCATTGAACAATGTTTTACATAGGTAAGATGCACAATAATTTTTTGCAATATAATAACTATGGCTAAATTAAATATTTAACTATGATTATAGAGTTCTTTTCTTTTTGACAATGCAATATGACTCAGAAGGCTTTAGACAATATCAGGACAATACAAGCATGCAGTGAAGGCAAACACCGAGCACGATTGGACTTGACAGAAAAGCACCATAAATCTTAAATCTGCAAATCAAATATCATCAAATATCATCAGAACTATCAGTGTCAGTTCTGGAGACTGTAATACTGTGTTCTATACCATATAAGAATTAAACTTCAGTAAATTTAATAAGAGCTTACAAGTGCATTGTCCTTCTGGGGTGTTTTTTTTCTCTACTGCCCATTAATAATATAATAGATTAATAAATAAATAGATTAATAGCTAATAGATTAACAACTTTTAAAAAAGCCCCTAAGAATCCTCTATATTAAATAAAAAGGAAACATTTCCAGAACAAGTTTCTAAATCAGATTAGATGGTTTTCTATCACACTGGTAACCATAAATTTGAAAGGATCAAATAGGTCTTTGATACTGAAAACTCCCCATCAAAATTTCAACTAAAAAAGGTCAATTCTACGGGTGGCTCAAAACAAGAAAGTAAAAGAAAAACAAAAGTAAAATTTCTAAAATATTTCCACCAATTTTACACTGCAGTAGCAACCACACTGTATTTAATTTACATCTGGGCTGATTGAACCAAAAAAAAAAAACCAAAAAAATCCTCCATAATTTCATACAGTGCAGGATAATTTTGCAAATTATCTCAAGTATTTTGAAAACTATAAAAATTTTACACCTTGTAATTGTGGCCAAAAGTCAATTGACTTGGAATCGTGAAAAACAAAGCTATTTCACTGTAAAGGAGCCACTTGCACAGACTTCTCTGGGACAAAAATTAGTTTGCAAGTTTCTTGAGGACAAATCACAAGGCCTTCATCACTCCTTTTGCTCCTCTGAGCTCTCTCTATTGCCACCTCAAGCTAGGGAGTCATTTGTTCGCTTTAATTTGTCACAGCTGCAAAGACTTCCTTAGAATGAAATAACATGTTTTTATAATCAGATGAAAATTACTGAGAAGACAAAGCTAAGATTTAAAATCCAGAAGCTGCATTAGTTGATAAATGGTAACACATGATTCTCAAAGTATCTCAAAGATATTAACCGTCTTCAGATCTTTCGCTGACACCACTCTACAAGCTAAGTTGAAAGAAATAACTTAGGGACACGGTTTAGCGGTAAACCTTGACGTGTTAGTTTAATGGTTGGACTTGATGATCTTAGAGTTCTATTCCAACTTTAATGATTCTATGATGATTCTATGAACTGGCTGAAGATCTGTTAACACAAAGAAGAAGACTTGTATCAGTACCAATAGCAGCATAATAAACCTTCAGTCCAAATTCTGCTACTTTCTGTTGACATTCTGATTCCCCCAAGTACTTACTACACTTATTCATCTTTGAAATCAATGACCTGTTGGTAGATGAAATACTCTTTTGAAATTGAGCAAGTTGCACAAGTTTCTGCCACCCAAATTTATTGGGAGCTGAAGTGAATGAGGCTAAATATAATTCTGGGGGTGTCATCTTCTTCTTCTTTAGGGTAAAGAAAATGACAGCACATCCCCTGGCTTTGCTTCATTCATATGAGGGTTTGAATGACACTCAGAACTTGGGAGTAACAAAGGCATGAAAACACCATGTGAGTTAGTCCAAGTTGCAAAGCAAGCGAGGGAAGGCATCTGAGGCACAATTTGTGTGCTTCACCTCAAGGTACTCAGTTCCACTAACATACACAATCTCAGAAGCTTTCTGTATCCGTACATGTGATAGCATGGGACTGGGACTAAATTCTCAAACTGACATAACTATATGTTCTCAGTTAAAGTCACTAAAAGGCTACCAGATTTTCCATGTGCAGAACCACAACTTCAGGCCCACATTCTCGGGACAAGACATCTGATGACATGGAATATTTTGAAGAATAAGTTAAGCTCTTCTTTTGAAAAGAACAACACTACTAAGAACAGAATGGGACAAGGAAAGTATTTAAAAATTCACGTTGGGATAGTTAATTCAAATATATAGAAAATAATTAGAAATAATCACTTGACATGTTAGGCACTAATGGGCATCTATGGAACCAAAAACTGCACCAAAATAATAGAGGAGTGAAATGCAAAATGCCAGACTATTTCGTTTTTTACAACAATAAATACTCTCCAGAAGTAAACTATTATATCAGCAAAAAGAAATAATAAGAGAAAAACAAGGCACTACATCTGCACCCTCATTATGCCAAAATTAACTGATTTCTTTAACTGTGAAGAACAGAACATGGTACTTCCTGGAACTTATCTATGGATATAGGGTGAACACTCAAATAAAATTACTGACAGAAATATTGGTGCGCAGAAGGCACCAATATATTTTTCAAATAATATTTTACTAAAAAAAAGAGAATTCACAGAATCACAGAATATGCCGAGTTGGAAGGGACCCACAAGGATCATCGAGTCCAACTCTTAGCCCTGCACCATATGTCTGAAAGTATCATCCAAATGCTTCTTGAACTCTATCAGGCTTGATGTTGTGACTACTTCTCTGGGGAGTCTGTTCCAGCACCCAACCACCCTTTGGGTGCTCTTTCTAATATTCAGCCTAAACCTCCCCTGATACAACTTCAGGTCATTCCCTTGGGTCTTGCCACTGGTGACCAGAGAGAAGAGATCAGTGTCTTTCCTTCCTTCCCCTTACGACGAAGTTGTAGACTGCAGTGAAGTCTCCCCTCAGTCCCCTCTTCTCTAGACTGAACAGATCAAGTGATCTCAGATGCTCCTCATGCAACTTCCCCTCAAGGCCCTATCTTCATTGCCCTCCTTTGGATGCTCTCCGATAGCTTAGTAACTTTCTTATATTGTGCTGCCCAAAAACCGCACACAATACCAAAGGTGAGGCAGTGCAGAGCAGAGCGGGACAATCCCCTCCCTTGATCGGCTGTCGATGCTTTGCCTGATGCCCCCCAGGACATGGCTGACCCTCCTGGCTGCCAGGGCACTGCTGACTCATATTCAACTTGCCATCGATCAGAACCCTCAGGTCCCTTTCCATGGCACTGTTTTCCAGCACCTCATTCCCCAGTCTGTACGTACATCTGAGGTTGCCCCATCCCAGGTGCAGAATCCGGCACTTCCCCTTGTTGAACTTCACACGGTTGGTGGTTGCCCACTCCTCTAATTTGTTTAGGTCTCTGCAGGGTCTCCCTGCCTTCGAGGGAGTGAACAGCTCCTCCCAGTTTTGTGTCTTCTGCCAAACTGCTCAGTATCCCTTCCAGTCTTGCGTCCAAGTCATTTATGAAGGTGTTGAAGAGCACAGGGACTAAGATGGAGCCCTGCGGAACCCCACTAGTGAAAGGTCACCAGTCTGATGTCACCTCATTCACTATTACACTCTGTGCTCAACTCGTGAGCAAATTGATCACCCACCACATGATGTGTTTATCCAGCTGTATGCTTCACAGCCTGCACGTATAAAATTTATGTAAGTTTAATTTTAAGATCAGAAGATTTCTGGACCCCTTAATATTTAATGATAAAATTGTAATACAGAAAAAAATATGTTGCTTTTATGAAGTTTAACCTTTATTCAAGTCTGGCTTCAGAAATGTGGAAGGAAAGAAGAGGTTTGTAGCCTAAAATCAGCAACAAAATAATTAAATCATTGTTTCCTCTGTATATGAATTATGTTCAGCAATAAAAAGATAATAAAGAAAGAATAAATTATTTATAAATCTTGATTTATTTTAATATTTCTGGGGGAAAAAGTATCTTTAATCTCTATGGATCCTTTAGAGTTTATCTTATCTACAAATTTAACAACCTGGGTATAAGTTTGTCTGGATACAATTTAACAGTTCCAAGAGTTGGCATGTTCCATAATCCTGCTTAAGGAAAACAGTGGAGCTAGCAGAGAGAAGGTGAAGAAGAGAATCTAAACAAAGGTCACAGACATTAGAATATTTAGTAATACACAAGTACAACATGCATTTGTCTTTTGTCCTGAAACATCTTGGGGATTTGAGCCTAGAATGTTATTTACCCTGCCAAAATAAGGCCATTTCCTTCAGTGGGCATGTAGAAGAGTTTTACACTCAGTGCTTAAGCAAAAAAATATTATGTCTTCTTGCCAACATAATTCTCCAGCACAAAATCTTTCCTGGGTAACAACATTTATGTTATGCAGCAAGGCCGGATGGCAAAGGGAGACAGGCTACATTGAGAACAGCTCAGAAGCATAAGAAATTCGGCAGAAAGCTGAGGTATGAAGAATGCATTTACACCATGCTTCCAGAAACTCAGCTGTCTATATACCATGCTGAATTATTACTAGATAAAACTGCCAACTATATTTTAATCTTTCCCTCCTCATCATTTTTTTTCCATTTTCAACAAGTACTCACCTTCCACTGTTTGACATTGAGATCGATTATTCTATACTTTCACGAGCTCTTTACAACCTTTGCTGATATTCATACTTGAAGTGAAATGAAAGGGTAGGAAAAGTCAGGCAATTATATTTTGAAAGTGCAATGTTCTGAACAGCCACCCCATACAAGCCTGGGCACTTTCAAACTACATATTCTGAAAGTATTCAGCATTTGTAAAGGCTATTCCATTTTGAGCTTTACAAATTTTAACATTCCTGCAGGGAATCATTTGGACCCAAGAACTAAAAACAACAGAGCAGAAACTGACAGTTCCTTGAGAATAAGTAAATATTGTCAGCCATAACCTGCAAATAAAGAAACTGAGATAGTAAGAAGACTAAGAAGAACATTTAAACTAAAATACCTAGAGCTTTTCTCCTTTAAAATCTACCCTTAGGTGCTAGACACATGGTTCGATTACCAGGGATGTGAAATTTCAACTCATCTCATTGATTTCATACCAACCAACAGGGTCAAACAGCTGTGCATGGGTCTGACATCACTGTCAACTGAAATGGCCCTCAGGAGATATCACTTGTTCATTCTATGTGTCACGAACCTGGCAATTAGATGAGCTGGTACAATAGGAAAAGTCATCTCTCCAGCTGGCTTGATCCAGTGTTCAGAGTTAGGAAAGTGAACACTTTGGAGAGAGTGATCCTTTTTTTTGGAACGATGAAATGTATAAATTTTCAGAATCACCACCTCCATCCTTTAGAGATAAGTTTCTAAATCTTGCCTCCTTTGTTTCTAGGACCTTGCCAGATCTTTTCTGGTTTACCAAAAGCTTATTTTTACTTGCTTCAGCAATTCCTACATAGGACTTATCAAAGAGATCCCAAAATGCTTTTTTCTCCTTTGTTTTTTATTTTAACCGTGTCTCTTGTCTGTCTACAACCCTATTCCAGCTTCTGATCTCTTTCCATATCAAGTACCAAATGTTCATCATGGCCTCAACACCAGCAGGAAACCTGGCAAAGACATGGCACGTCTGACAGATAAGCAAGGTGTAAAGAGTACACTCACTGATAATAAGTTGAAAGGAAAAAACTAAAATGCCTTTTTACATCAGTGTTGACTGCAAAAAAGCTTAGGATGCTTCTAAATCTTGAATTTTAACTTAAAGGGAAAGGCCTGAGAAGAACTTGCTCATTTGAAATATCTTGCTTAATTCAAATATCTGTCAAAGAGATTTTGGAAGGACACAGAAAAAGAACACTAAAAAGTCCACTACAAACTGGATACATCACTGAGTTTCTCAAGGAATTAAACTGCAAAAGCAATGAGCTATCATTCAAACCAGCCTCAGTATCAGAGGACAATACCTAACAATAATAATAATAATGCCAGTTTCTGAAGCACTCCAGTATATGTGATTTCTAGCTGACACATTGATAGTGTAACACAGAATAAACTTAGTAGACATATAGTAACTACGGTGAACATCAACAGTAGTTTTTTAATCAGAATGCACAAAATTATTATACGGCATTTTGATAAACTCAGTGAGCATGGGATATGAGTAAAATGAATGCAACAAAGAACTGGAACTCCAAAAAGCTCTTCGAAATCCCTTTCAACTAAAGCCAAAAGAAGTTTCAGAGGCCAAGAAAATATGATTGATATTCACAATTTCAATATCATTCACAATAGTCAAGAATAATGCTGACACTGAGGAGTTATGTGAGTTAATGGAGTTAATGTCCCTGTTATTAAGGAACTGAATTTAACCTTTCATTTTGGTGACTGATAAAAAAGAACACAAAATAACACAAATGGAAAAACAATTCTAATCATATTTATATGATGAATTAAATTATCTGTTTTCAAACAAGAAAAAGATGCTGCAAATGTTGTTGATAGTCCTCTGAAGATGTAGTGGTTCTCATTAGTGATCAAAGAGACAAGCGGAATGATAAGAACTGTTAAGAGAGAAATGCAGAAATGCACCAGGATAGGTTTGCTTTGAAATCAGAAGATGTAGGAATCTATTATAAATTAAAAAATTATATGGAAGATTAGGGAAGGGTTTTTTGTTTTGTTTTTTTTTCTCATGCAAGGCCTACTGGAAACCCAAAAAATTACAAAATGTAGGACTAAAACGCAAACATTAAGGGGTAAATTTTCTTTTGACAAGTAATCCAATTACGAAACTCATTGCCACAGGATGTGAGAGAATTCAGTGTGTAAACAGTATTAAGAAGTTTTTATTCATCAAAAAGTACATATTTCCAAAATTTCAGAACTTTAGGAAAATTTATGTCGTGGAAAAATCACGAGACATCTAGCCTGGCATTGCTGATTCAATTCAGTCTGAAATCTGGAGGTCCCTAAACCACTAATTTCCAGACTTTCAACAGGAAGGATTTTTCTATACTTTCCTATTTCTTATCCTCTTTCCTCAAAATCTTCCACTGGCCAGTAAAAGTTAGCATATTGGGTAACATAGTCCATCATAGTTGCTGCTACATTTTCATCTCTTCTTACGTTCTAACCATTTTTTTAAACTCTTTCAGTGCTTATGTCTGCTCTTCTGCAATATTATGACCTGAGCTCCTAGCGGTACAGTGAGATTTGTCTCATTCTCCCACACATGATTTGATGTAGCAAAGCTACTGTTTGGTTACTGATTCTCTGTGTATCACACAGCCCACTATAATTCTCATCCTTCAGCTCCTGTCCTAACAAACCCCTTCCTTCTGTCAGCCTGCTAACATTAATTTACTTTCATAGTTTCTGCTCCAATTTAATCTCCTCAAAGTATGTTCTGTTTTCCTTTAGTCCTTTGTTATTCTGCCTGTCCTTCCAGCGACCTTTGTCACTCTTGGCTACCTGATGTATTATGTCTATTTAAATTACTGTCTTTCTGGGTTTCTTTTTCACTTACTTACCTGGAAAACTAACTCCCCGCTTATTCTGCTGCCTACATAATGCATGCTGTTGGAAATGCTAATAACTACCATGAATGTTATCAAGTAGGTCATGTTTCCAGTTCCCTAGACAGAACTACACAGGAGGTACACCTGTGATCTCTGTTTTACTACCCATACTGTAGCCTATACTTTAGATAAAATATCATATTCAGCCTCAAAAAAGATTTCCCAAATAAATATAAAAGTGATCTTTTTCTATTCTGTTTGATTTCAAAAGAAGTGATACCACAGTTCCTATTTGCATGGATATTTAACTAATCAGTGATCCTATTGCAGCAGTCCCTGTAGGTTTGTGACACTTATAGTTGCTTAAATCTACCTGTAAGAGGCATATCGCCCAGCAAAGAGGCAAGAAGAATCAGCCAGAAGCCACACAGAGCAGAGAAAATGAAGACCAGGGTGAGAAAAGACAGAGCAGAGAGAGAAATACAACCTGTAAAACTGAGTACTGAAAGCCACCAAAAAAGAAATCATAACTTGGTTTTCCAATTTTCAGAGGCATAAACATGCAGGTTACAATAAATGGAAAAATAAGGTAGAAAGTGATTAAGCAGCTGAGTGTCATACTACACTAGAATGCTTACAAAGAGGAGAAAGATGAGCTTTGCCTGAACATATCTGTTTTTAAACCTCACAATATAATGTTTCTTAATTTAGTGTCAAAATTCATAAAATCAGTCTGAATCTTGTACTCATATCCCATATTTTGAAATCCTTAATAAACAATTTGGACCATTTTTTTAAATTATTGAGTGCACTTTTGGGAGTAATGTTCCTTGAAATTAGACGAATTATTCTACAAACAATAACAATTATCAGCAACAGTTATCAAAATATTACTACCACTGGTTTGGTGATGAAGGCAGAGTCGTGGATTCTTTTGATATGCACTATTATATGCACCACAACATCTCTCTCTGATATTAAATAATACCAAAAATGTATGAAACTGGAGGTAACAAAATAAGATAAAACCTGTACATGCCATGAAAAGCCTACAGTGGTAGTTTTTCCTGCCACTGCTAAAATGTAGGAATGTGAAATCACAGTAAGCAGGTTCATCTATTCCTGGGCCAAGAAACTACAACTGTTCTATTAAATAAAAAGGGCAAGGTCTGTAATACTGGAAGTAAGTGGTAAGCAGAACTTGTCTCCCTATAGTTTTTCACACTCCAAAGTGGGTGGTCTTGTCTATGCCACTTGTTAGGAACACGTCCTAAACACAGTATCTTTGAAGTGAGTATGGACACTATCTGGAAATGTGCTGGTCCAGCCAAGAGCTCTATTAGAAAGTGTGTTATGAAACTCTGAGAAGGATTGTTAAGGATGAACACGTGACAGTGTTCGAGCCAGAGTCCTCGCTCTGCTGAATTTACTGATGCTGCCATAATTAGAGGAACTACCTCCTCTTCATTTCTGTGCTCAGCTTTTCTCAAATTTTCATTCTGGATGTATTAAGGATGCAAGACACTTGATTAATATCTCTTGTGGTATGCAAGTGCAGGTACTCTTTCCCCAAACAAGAGTAGTCAAAATTTTACTCGTGGCATTCCTTTCCCCAATTCTTCAGTAGAGTACTTGGATAGAACCACTACACCCAAGCAACACATTACTACCAGGACACACACATTACCAGCTGATGCAGTAGGAGCTAAAACTTCCTTAGATAACTCTTGTTTCTGATCTCTGCTCCTGTCCCCTCTAAACAAGTTTCTGTGCTATCTGTGAGACAAAAATTTATATTTTGTTTCCTGCAGCTGGCTTTGCCTGGGTAAGAGTCTAGCCCTGAGTCAACATTCAAGTAACAGCTCTGAAAAATGTTGTTCCTTCAAAGCTTTTAAAATGAGTTAGCTGTACTTAGTGTTCATTCAAATTCTGTCAATTACTCAATAATTTAATTATGTCTGTTAATGGAAATTCTAGGAAAAATGTTATTATGTGAAAACCAAAAGCCATTGTGACCTGAAATTATACTGACATTACACTAGACTTAGTACTAAGAGTTCAAAGTATTTCTCAGTAAAATGGGTATTATTTTTACTAGCAGCTTGTTTTACCATTAATGTAAATTAAGGATGTTTGGTATCAATAATTTACACAACTTGCATCTTAATATAACTCCAAGGAAGTCATTGAATTACAGCAGGCATGTAGTTTCCTACTATATTTACATGTAGGCTTTAACGCACACTGGCTTTTATTAATTTCTGTTTAATTGCAAACACTTCTTGTTCAGTCTTAATCCTAGTTGAAAGAAATGTGTCTGAATTTTCAATTAAGCTTCAACTATTGTAGCCAAATTTAGTCTAGTTTTCATCAGTAATTGCATAGCCCGAATTAAGAATTATTCTTTTAACAAACTTCTATCTTTTAATGAGATAAAAGTCAAGTGATAGCATTTGTCTACATAAGTAGTCCTTGAACACATTTCACACTGCCTTTTCATTTTAATAGCACTTAGTATAACATTTCCTTTTTATTTGTTCTTCACTCACTCTGTAAACAGTCATTGACCAAAAAAAAGAAATGTGGAAACCAACAGTAAAGTCTCTGCAACCCCAGCAGAGTGCTCTAGCCAGTTGTACACAGAAACGTGGTTCCTTTTCCTTCTTTCTTGGAGAATCCTGAATTATTTTCTGGGGGAAAAAAAAAAAAAAAAGAAACAGCTTGACATGCCAAATCCTGCTTCTTCTCTCCAGGACTGCTGGGTGATTAAGAGTCTCTTGAAGATGTGTCTGAGTATACTAATCAGAGAGCTTGTGTCTCTGGAACCATCAGTGAGTATCTTAATCACAAAAACCTTCACAAGAAAGGGAAGACACCAGCAGCATTTCTAACTCTTGAAAGACTGATCTTTTCCTAGGTTCAGAAAAAAAGGAGAAGAAACCTGGGATGCAGCTGTCAGACAAAGGGTGATTCCATTTGAACACCCTGGCATGTCTCCAGTTGCTGCTACAGGAAGGGGCATCTCCTGCAAATCCTGGACAATACCTGCAACCTATGCTCAGGTACGTCAAGCACTCTGGAGTAATTAGAACAGCGCTAGACATGAAACATTAATGTTAAGGCCATGGAATTGTTTTCATAGGGGTGAGTAGTGAAACTTGTTCCCCTGTTAATTAAGCCTAGGAAGTCAAGTCTTTCCAAAATGTTTCCTGTTGAACAAAAATAATTACACAACTGCACTAATTTCAATAAATAAAATTTTGACCTTATTAGCATGCACTGCTAAAAGTGTTTCGTTGTAGTCCTGTCCTCACATAATTTTTTCTGGATTAAACACACTTTTGCCTAGAGGCAATAAGGACTCTTAATTAAACAAACCTTAAACGTTCCCAGATGCTAGGTTGCAAATACTATATGCCATCAATATATGTTAATAATAAATTAATAATGTTTTTAACCTTCAAAACCGGTTATTTCAAAACTAACTTCCTGTTGATGTCATGATCTATAGTCACTGCACATAGAAAATAATATGTAGCAACTTTCCAGCATTGACTTCATACCAAAAGTTACTTTCAGCACAAAAAATTTTGAGAAAATCTGGGTGAAGAAAATTTGTCTGGAAGCAGAAGCAAAGGGACAGCATCCAAAAATCTTAGGCATCTTTGTGATTCTACTAGCACGTCTTGTTTCACTGGGCAGGTCATGTAGTTCTCTTTAAAAATGAGAACTGGGACTGCTTGTGGACATTGGCAGAGGCAGGGAGCAGGAAAGTGGATCGAGAAAGAAGTTGTGGGGCTCAGAATCTGTTAATTTGCTGTAACTGTTTCTGGTAGTACCTATACTGAACTAAAGTCAGTTCAAAACTGACACTAGAGGGTTAGAATATTCATAAGTATGCAATTTCTTATTGCTGTACACAGGTAAATATGAGTTAACCTATATTCAGGCATATTTCACAGACACAGCTTAAGGAAGCCTTCTGTCCAAAATTCCCAAAAGTTCAGTCAAAACATGTTCAAAGCCAAATCCAGAGCTCACACAAGGAAGAAATGGATTTACATCTGCTATCTCTTAACCTATTTTCAATGTTTATTAACCTGTCCTGACTTTCCCAGCAGTTGTAGTTTGAGGAAAATCAACAAGCTTTGTCTTGAGATTCTGCAAATCTCACTGTACAGCTAGTGTCCCCAGCTTTTCTTCCAGAGCATCCAGCTATATGCATAGATCTCACACAGAGACTGAGCATAACTACACCTGTCACAGTCCACTGGGCTATCAATATCCCTGACACCACTGTTTCTTTTACAGATTGCTGTTTACCTCCTATTGTTCTTGACCTCTCCTCACTCGGGTTCTCGGAAACTTCATTACAAAAATAATCTTGTATACAACTGTATCTTTAATATTGTGATTCTGAACCAGCACAGCGTGAAACTTAATCCCAAAGTCATTTAGTATGAGAACCACCAAGATGTATCAAGCTAAATCAAAAATGAAAAAAACAATATCATGTTTTCCCTTTTAGACTAGAATAAGACAATCAAGCACAAATAACTCTAAAGAAAAAAGTGACTTTGGCTATGTTGTCAATTCTATATTCTTTAATAAGCCCAGTGATATGATGGTCATGGAAACACTGATGCTTTGAGAAAAACTTGGATTTACCAGAACATACAAACACATAGAAGTCCACCTAGTCATAAAAAATAGTTCCCCAAACTGACTAGCACCACCTATATAGGCATTCTGATTAATATTGACTTCATAGCACTCCTCTGAATAACTGTGGTGTCTTGTAGCTTGTGTTTTGTTAAGTGACACAGAATAATACTTGTGGCTGCTGGATGAGTAGTAGATGGGGATCAGGTCTTGATTTATGCACTGTGCTGGGTTTGTATATTAACAATCATTTTTACTGCGACAGAATACTGTGTATTCTGTTTTCAGAATACACTGAAATTAAAGTTCAATAATCAGTCTCAGAAACCTAGAAATATTTTACATCTCTGTGTTGACATTTGTGTCTGTTTATATGCAAAGGCTGTAGGACATCCTCCTGACACAAGGACGAAGGTGCAGTCAAGAGTGGAAGAGCTACGGTACCTGTAAGACATGGATTCATTGGTCAAACATGGGCTGATCCTATGCCAGTGTAGATAGTCCTCTGAAAGGCTTAACTGATGAAATTGTTGCTGCAGTTCTCTATGAAGCATGTGTGGGAAGGGCGTTTTGCAATGAAAGCACATCGATACACTAGGAAACATAGGAGGGAGATAAGAGAGATTTGGGCATTTAGCAGAGGTGGGGGATGGGTGAACTGAGCTCTCCCCTTATTGGCAAGTGTTCAAGCTGCTCTGGGCAGCTGGTGGGTGCAGAAGTTCAGCTTGGTGATATCAGACACTGTATAAGCACAGATAGCTAAAAACCTGCCTTGTCCTCTTCCCAGGACAAACTCATTCACTTAATCTGCTGATTAAGTTGAACTGTAGAGCATATAAAAAGCCAAAAATTCCTGCTAATCCTGTATGATTTATCACCTCCAGGAGTTCTGATGAAGGAACACAAGTCCCTCTTGTTTTCTTCTGTTATTCACTAGAAAGAATGCATATGAATATCTGTGTATTATCATCTTGAAGGTTTTTTAATTCCTTTAGAATGTGCATGGCTTTTTCTGTCTCAGGCGGGATTAGGTCTTTTACTTTCTTATTTTACCCATTTGAGCTGGTTTTGGCCAGGATAGAGTTAATTTTCCTCATAGTAGCTGGTATGGGACTATGTTTTGTATTTGTGCTGGAAACAGTGTTGATAGCACAGGGATGGTTTTGCTGTTGCTGATTAGTGCTTGCAAAGAGTCAAGGCCTCTTCTGCTTCTCACCCCACTCCACCAGTAAAAAGGCTGGGGGTGTACAAGGAGCTGGGAGGGGACACAGCCAGGACAGCTGACCCCAAGTGACCACAGGGATGGCTCACATCATATGGAGTCATGCTCAACATATAAAGCTGGGGGAAGAAGGAATATGGGGGGAGCATTTGGAGTGGTGCCGCTCACCTTCCAGAGTCCCCACTACATATGATGGACCCTGGCTTTCCTGGAGATGGCCTAACACCAGCCTGCCCATGGGAAGGGGTGAATGAGTTCCTTGTTTTGCTTTGCTTGTGTTCATGGCTTTTGCTTTATCTATTAAACTGTCCTTATCTCCACCTAAGAGTTTTCTCACTTTTACCCTCCTGATTCTCTCCTCCATTCCACCAGGGTGGGTGAATGGCTGTGTGGGGCTCAGTTGCCGGCTGATATTAAAACATGACACCATTAATAATAACAATAACAAACTAAAGTATTTGGATATTTTCATCTTTAGATTCTCAAGAGCTGGACTCTGTCACTTTATAGGTGACTTACTATCTATAGGTGACTTACTTTAGTAGGTGGCTTACTATCAACAGTGTACGGCATTAATTAAACTAATTATCCACAAGTTGGCCATAAAGTACCTCTTTTGATGAACTGCCCTGACATATGATAGAAGTCACTGAGGAACCAGCATTGGCAAAATTCTGAGTAATGCATCATGAAAATGCTGACTTCTCTGGATCCATAAAGGTAAGAGGGAAAAGGAGACAGAAATTCGTATTTGTTTGTTCTTAAAAAGAAAAGAGTATAGCTCACTTTCATTACTTACATAAAAAACAACTGTTTTCCTTTCCTCTGAAACCAGTGCAATTCCTCATATTTCCAATTCAATATAAACCAGACAGCTCTACTGTGTTGCATTCATAGCTAGCAATATGCTTACATTAGCTGTTATCCATTTGCACTAGACTGACATATACATGGGGGGCACCACAAAAAGGCAAAGACCCCACAGAGTCCTAGCTGACAGAATCTTCTAATATCTTAATTTTTCAGTGTTTTTTATTAAGCAACAAATATCAAGTTTGGAAGTAACAAATCAGATATCAAGCAATCTGAAAGAGGAAAGTTTTCAAAGCAGCATTAAATTTCTGCAGCATAGTAGAAATTTGTTACTAAAGACATGATTCTAAAACACCTTTTTTTCTTTTTTATTACACACAAAATAATTTCATCTTCAGAGAACACTCCACCAAACTGTCCATGTGTTTTGGGAGTCTGCATACGTATTTCCATATGCAATGGAATGAAAAACATTCTATAGTAGAAAATAGGATCTCTCTTCTCAGTGTCTGATTAATTAAGTGCCATAAATCAATGGAATAGAAGTATTACCATGTTTTTAATACTGGGATTGAAAACTTAATTCAAAGTGTGAATACTTTTTTCCAATATCCATCTAGTTAATAATGCTAATTATCAATCAAATTTGGAACAATTACTTCTATTTTATTTTTATTTTACTGAGAATTGCATGATTTAAGATACAACGAGAGGGAACTCTTAATGTGAAAGTTAAAAGTTAAAAAAAAAATCAAGGAAAGATATTTTTTTTTCATTTTCAGTCAGACTGACTTTTTGTTCTTGCTGTGCTTTGGTGTTAATCTTCTTGCTCTGTCCGTCTTTCCCCCTCCTTGAAAAGATGTCTAAAATTTTCCATTTTATGTTCTCCATTAATAAATATAAACTAAAATTTGCATACATGCATTTGGAAGCAAAATCTGGTTTTCACTGCAAAGACTTTCTAGTAAAGTTCAACGAATAAATAAAAAATGGGCACTATCTAAATACCATGTTTCCCAGAAATGATACAAGAACTTTAAAAATGCAAGGTGAATCCACACCATGTTTTTATATTTGGCCATCTCTCTCAATATTACCAAGTTTCTCAGATGAAAAACAACTGTAAAGACAGGAAAAGGCCTACAACTCATTATTCAGTTTGAAAATTTGTCTCCTTATGAATTCACATAGAAATAGCTACAAAGAATAATCTTTTAGGCTGATTCTAGGAAAATGTTCTGTGTGCTGGATCGACAGGGCTTGAAGACATTCTGTTTCACTGCTCTGTTTGATTATATTCTGCAGCTGCCCCTGATTATGTGGTGTAGAGACTGAACTGCACAATTGTTTTCATACTACTCAAAATTTAAAATAGCGAACAAGCACTAATGCATATTATCTAAAAAGCTTTCAACACTATTGTTAACTTGTAAGTGGATGTAAAAGGCTTTTTAAAACATTATTAAAGTTAGGGTAAAAGGTCATAACCTGCATAGAGCTATTAATAAGTAAAAGCACAAGAAGCATCAATAAAAATGCAACTAAAAAATAATGCAGCAGAGAAGAATAACAAGCTTAACATGTAAAAAAACCCCAGGCATTTTGATGTTGTATTTTAAGCCACAGGCAAAGTTATTGCCATTTGGACTTCGCATGCCTAATAATAGTGAAATTAGATAATTATCTAGCTGAGAAATAGGCAAGTTTTCAAATGTCCAGATGGTTCCACCACCCACCTCATTTAGCAAAGCTTCCTTTATTCACACTGCTCTAACATGCTGCCTATTTCCTCAATTTGTACCCATTAGCTCACAAGAAAAGGGTTGAGCTCAGAAATCAACAGGCTCTGACAGGAAACCAATTCCCAGGGGCCCCCTTAGAAGAAGTAGGATTTTAACTGATGTTACCCAGGAGACAGCTGTAGCAACTAAGTCCGTATCTAAAGTAAAATTAGTGAAGCAGGTCAAGGGATTTTCAGTACAAAGATCTCTTAATATTCTTGGTAAGCTGCATGGAATGATTTTTAGCCCACAGGAAGGCAAGCACGGGCTCAGGATAAGAACACTAATAACTTATTTCCCATTCACTAGTGAATAAAACTTCCATGTGCTGCTAAGTGATCCAGCTACAAAATGCAGTTTAGATGGTTTGGCAGATATAAGAGGAAAGGTCAGATTTATAGTAGAAGGCGTCTTCACGGCTGTGCAAACATCCCACAGTTCTCCAGTTCTGGAAGTTCTCAATAGGAGTGGCCACTCCACTGCAGCTACAGACGTGTTGCAGGCACGGGCTTGGTTTGCTACAGGTCACATTTGTAAAATACACAGTCTTCTGATATCAGTGGCACACTTGGACTTAAAGGAAGGACAGGGAGGAATACACAAACAAGGTCATTTGTCAGACGTCATCTTCCAGAATATCAAGATATGCTAATGGTTACTTTATTTTATGTTTATGAACATATGGACAACAAAGAATAAATAAAATGTTTGGAGTTTCGTTTTGTTACAGTGAAAGCAGTCAGCAAATAATGAAAGCTTCATTTCAAGGTCTTTAACGGTGACTGCCTATGAGAGAAATGTAATTCACCTGACGCTGAACAAAGCTGAGATGCTGTGATAACTGTATCTGTTACACAGCCTGGGAAACATATTAGTTAATTATCTGTAGGCATAATGATTCTCTGACAAAACCTAAATTAAAATGGAGTTGCTACTGAGAGTGCATATTAGCAGTTTAAGGTAAATTACCAACCAGGCATTTTATAATTATCCTTAAATATTTCATTTTAGCCTAAGACCTTGAGTGAAGGTTAAAAGAAGGCCATGCATGTTGCAAGGCAAAAATCTAGGGGAGGGGGGCAAAACCACCTTACTTCAGCACTGGCAAAGATGCCACAGATTACCAATGAAATAGATTTTGCATTGAAATCTAGTCTCCAAATGGCATCAGATAACAAAAAATTCATTTTGCTTATAAATGGAGGTCTCAAACTATCAAACTTTTATAATACAGCATAAATAGGGGAGGCTTTGAAACTGACACAGTCTCAGTCGCTGCTAGGTGGCAAATGATCAAATCTTTAATAACTAAAAAACTAAAATCTTAATCTAAAATCTTTAATAACAAATAATCTAAAATCTCTTAAGAAAAAAATTCGCATTGGGCACCCTTTAGAGAAGAAAGATACTTCTCTGAAGAAGCAAAAGGTGAAACACATACAGAAAGATTACTTTTACAAGCCTTAACAGTATCAGAGGAAGTCGATCTGACCTGCAAAATACAGTCTGAAGAGTACTGAGCTGATGGATGCTTTCAGTTACTTCTAACTTCTGTTACAAGATTAGTAAGTAGGAGATTACCAGTACATATGCAATATCCCTAAGGAGAAAGGAAAACAAAATTTAACAAATCAGTATATTAAACCTCAAAAGGGGAAAAGTGTCTGAGGCACTCTTAATTTACCTTGTCTTGTATTAATGTATTGTATTATTAGTTATCTGTTTATAAATAGTGGTGTATAAATACTATCATCCTTTTTGTCCTTCAGCTATGTCTATTATCCTAGGTAAGGGAAATATGACGACTCATAAATTCAGTTCCAAACCAACAACATCTTTCTTCGGTTGTCTTAATAAATGACTGCTTTTAAAATATTAGTCTTTAAAAAACTCCTTTGAAATAGATACACATACATACTTCTTAAAGAACTACATTCTCATTCCATCATTACAACATATACATTAAGAAGAACTGTCATCACTTCTGAATATGAAAAAACTTGAAAAAATGTTTTATAGTTCTCTCTCACACATTTCAGAGTAAATATCTCTCAAAAAGTCAAAGCCCATTATTTGCATTTTTTCCTTTAATTGAACAGAATGGGAGAGAGGTCACAATCAAGGTTTCAGATTATTACAATTTGCAACGTTGCAATTTCCCAAAGGATTACAACATCTTCAGATTTCATCATATTCCCTTAATTCTTTCCTTCATTTTCTGGAAATTTATTCAGGAAAGTGAAGGTTAATTTACTTTCCTGACAAATAATGGACAAGGCAACAATACAATTGCACTCCCTGACACCTCAGAGTTACCAAATCCACTCCTCTTGCCCTCCTCAGCTATGATGGCAACTGCGTTTTTCCTCTAGAACAGGTGAAACATCAGGATGGAGAAAGCACAGAAAAATTATTATATGTTTGCCTTGGTAACTATTGTCTAACAGTGAAGTGTGTCTGTTGGAAGCCTTTGTGCATTTCTGATGAAAAACTATAATCAGCTTTAATCTCTATGGTTCCCTTTGTCTCCTTGACTCAGTAACATTAATACCAGAGTGGCCAGGGCTCAGTAACAAGCTGCTTTGCCATAGCAAACACAAACTGCTACTGTTGTTTAGCAGCACTGTTTCACTCAACCAAGCTAAGGAAATACATTCCTTTCTCCTTTTCTTTAGATTCAAAATTTGCCATCTAAAGCAAAGGAAGATGTTCAGATCTTAAAATAACTATTAATTTCATTTTGGTTGTTAGGTTCTTTGGAAAATAAACCTGTAGTAGGCTGTCCAGTAGCATTTTCCCCTTCACATATGATGTCTGATTTTCAGCTACTGGGCATTTGATTTGGTTAATACTCAGCTAATATCAGAAAATCATGCCTGTACAACACTCTAATTCATTTTTTTCCCCTTGAGGATGATCTACACATAACTTTTGCACCAGTTTAATTTCCCTATGAGGAGTCTGCTTTTACAAAATTAATTAAGAAAATAAACCTTCAATTTTGATTTTAACAAGCTGGTGTTGGATTCTGTCGCACTACACAAGGTACCTTTCCATCTAGTATCAAAATAAGCTATCCTGATATAAGCACGTCTTTCTTTGTGTTGCATTAATAATATAATGCTATGTTTTTTTACACTCTACAAGACATTAACAGCATATATATATAGCTAGTAGGATAATTAGGAGTACTATGTAAAGAAACCTCTAGAAAGCACAGATTTCAGGGAAATGAAGATGTGCTAGTACAAGTAAAGGTAACGAAACATAGGTGAATATGACTTTGTTATATAACAGAAAAACTATAGATTTTTTTTTTCACCTAAAACTGAAACAGATCACTTAAAAAAAAAAGGTGTTTGTAGTCTTATTATAGAAGGGGCTTCGGAGTCTGTATTTCGGAGCCTGCAGATTTCCTGGGATACACTCTGGAGGTGCATCCTGATTTTCTCAGAGAGAAACATCCTCGCAAGTGTGTTTCTTCCCAAGTGTGTGTTCCTCCAGAAAAGACTGCAGTGTGCTTTCAGAGGTATCTGGCTGTAAAATGCATTGTAACATACTTCAGTACATAAACACAGATAGTCTCAAAACATTACAAAGACTCAGAAGTAATGTATGTGTGTGTCTGACTATTGGTATTCTTGTGCATATTGTCTTAAAATGAAGAAGGTTTTCTACAATATACAAAACTAATAGCATTTATCCATTTATTGGTTCATACATTCAAACACACATTCATTTATTCATGACTAAATCAATAACCACATTTCCCATGTCCACCCAAGCTGAAGAGCTCTTTGTTCACAACTTGAAGGAGAAATTCAAGGACAATGGGTTAATGCAGTTAGAAGGGAGGACAGAGAAGGGCTGATCTAGCTAATGCTGTGCTACACTGAAAAGTATTGGAGTGATTTCTGAGTAAATCATTGACAATGAAAAGCTATATGGCTATATACCCACAACAAGTCAAGGAAAGGTTGTTCCATTATTCTCTTTTCTGCTCCACTTTCTCTTGAAGGACAAATGTGGCTAAAACACAACATTTTACCTTTACATATAAAGGTTTTGTTGCCTTTGATGTTTATGAGAACAGTGTTATTCTTAAACTTTTCAGACTTGAGAAGTTTCACTGCAGAAGAGCTGACTAAGCACAGAAATGCATTGTATTAAAATGCTGGTAATTATGATGGGGAATTACAGAGAAGTGTGGTTTGGGATATAGAGAATAATGAAGTATGGTATTCACTTTTAAAACACTTTATTTTTACACTTCTAAACGTTTCCCTAAAAGCAACAGAAATATCTAATATACTACTAACATACACAATCCAAAGAACACATTACACTATAACATGTAAGTTCTTATAGCCCAATTAGAGACAATTATGTCTCTAATTCATGTCTGATACAGAATCACAGAATCAATTAGGTTGGAAAAGACCTCTGAGATCACTGAGTCCAAGATTTGACCGAACAGATGAAAACTGGTACCAGAATTAGACTGTCAGAAAAAATGCTTGCAATAATTTTTTCTTTCACTTGAAGAAATGCTTTTGAAATTAAGAAGTATTAAAGATTTCCATGTATAATCCATTAAGTACAATTAGACATTCCCACCTAATTTAGGACTTTACTAGTGGAATAATTTTTTTTTAATTATAAAATCAATCAGATTTTCACCTTTTATTTGCAAAAATACAACATCAGTTGGAAATGCATATTGTGAATTTACTTACTGTGAAAAGTTAGCCAGGAATGGAAACTACATTATGAATTAAAAAATTATCTGAATGGAAAGTTATCATTTTTATTAGACTATGAAGTCCTACTCAGAATTCATCTTGTATGTACAATTTTTTTTCATCTTCCCTACTCTTTTGAATTAGAGAGGAATTTGTTTGATTTGTTGCAATTGAATACCAAGCTTTCAGACAACTGTTGCTAATTTTGCTATTTGCAGTCCATCCTGAGATTAGTTTTTGCTGCATTGATGATATATAAATACCGGGGGTAAGACTAATCTCAACTGTATCCTGAAGTGTGACTGCGGCTTACTCACAGCTTTAAATCAGTGTGGGAATTGCACCACCACCTATGCCACAGACCTCCATGTACCCGGAAGCAGCCCAGTATTTTGGCAACTGCAGCCTGTGCTGAGCTGTTTTTCCAGTCACATCTCCAACCACAAATGAAGAAGAACTGAATTGCAAGTGAAATCAAAAGCTTGGCTGAAGGGGTGATTTATGCTTTAGCCATAGGTTGAAATACCGTGATTTCAGGTCCTGGTCTGGGGGAGTTGGAGGATTTTCTGGAGAATATTAACCACATAAACAGACCTGGTGAAAGATGACAGCCTTGAACCTGTCAGTTGTAGATCTACTACACAGCATGCTATTTCTTTGAATAGCCAAGTAGATAAGTCCTCTCCAAGACAATGAAATCACTGGCAGCTCAGCAGACCTTGCCTGACCCTTACTGTTCTGTGGAGCCCAGCAATGAAAAAATTAAACACATGCAATGGAAACATTTCACTAAAGTTCTCTCTCACACAGTATACACAGTGTTGACGTGCATGACAGGAAAAGAGAGAAAAAGAAGAAATGTCTCCTATGAATTATGTTTTTATTTGCTAATAACAAATATGGTTTACAGAGTACCAAAAATACTTCTCACTGTGAGGACGACTTCTCGCCCCCATCTCTGGGATTAAACATCACCTTATACGACACTACAACTGAGTGCTTTGGAGATCTGGAACGTAATTCTGTAGCTTCTTCTACCAAACTCTTCCTAGTAGCAGAAATGAAAATGTAGAAGCCAAGCAGCTCATCTCAATTCAAAGTGGATAAATCCAACTGACAAATCACCTTAAGAGCCAAGTAATCTGTGAGTGGGTTACTGCAAGTCCCAAGTGCAAAATCCTGCTAGACATTGGAATTAAGAAAAAGAGAGGAAAAGTAGACACTACCTGTTTCTTACATAACTACAGCAGATGTCCACATGATTCATGGAGATTGTTCAGGAATATAAAAGCAAATCTAGTCTCCCTAAGAATTTAGCTAGCTTATTCTACAATTAATGCAGACTTCAAAGAAATGGCAATCGATATTGCTGTACTAGTTTCTTCAGCCTGGGAAACACACTGGCAGCTCTGAGGGATGTCACAGCCCACACAGCGACAGGGTTTTAGGATATGGGAAAAGCTCTTTCCAACCACGTGGGGTGTATTTATCCTCTATATCACCCCTCCCTATGCACATACGCTCTGGGAAGGGAAGAAAACCACGGGAGGGAGATGGGAGAGGACGATCCACAAGAGTTGGAGACCTGCATCACCTATCTTGTTCTCCAAAAGGTAGATGTAGAGGTCTGAATTAATCATTCAGCGTCCATATACTTGCCTGTGTCTCTTCATTTGTTCATCAGAAGTTCACCTCGAGTCTCACTGTCTTCTGTGACCAGACAAATACCACCACTAATTTCAGAATCTTGGTTAGGGGACACAAGGAACGAAGTTCAGAACAGTCAGGTGTCCAGTTATGCCCAGGACATGAGTCATCTTAGAATATTTAAGGCTAATATTTGTGGTACTGATGGGAATAGAGCATTTCAAAAGTAGGGAAGCTCTGGGAAGGGGGCTTCTAGGAGGGAGGAAGGCACTCCTGAAAAACCTCACTCCCTCCTGGACTTAAGATTAGATAGCAAGTGTTTTGTATTGTGGAAGATACTCTGAATGTCATAATTTTTCTTTGTCTTATTAGCTGCTTTTGCTAAAAATACTCAAGTTATCGGAAAAGCTTGTTGATCATAGATTTACTGTAAGAAAAAAACTCAGGCTAGGTATTTACAATTTTTTAACCATGCAGGCTGATAGTGAAATACAGAGTAAGTAAAAGTCTGAAAGTTAACAGCAGAAGAAAAGGTTAATGTTGATCTATCAGAAGGTTGCCTATAAAGCCTGTTGAACTTCAAACACCAAAAAATAACTATCATCATTACCAGACAGGAAACCTTATATCATGGTTCCAGAAACTTAAAGCAGAAATGTGAATGTCACAACCATTAAAACAAATATATAGGCAGTATGGTTTATTTTTTAAAGATGTAAGCTACTAAAAAAAATTAGTTGCTCAGCCTGGTGATAAATTAAAGTCATACATGAGGCCCTAGATGAAACAGGGTCTGTCCATGAACAGTTAAACTCTGCATCACTAATAATGCCTTGAATGAAGTTAAACTCCAAATCCTGAAAAAATACTTTTCCTACCTTTGTTCAGTAACCTCTTTCTTCATTTGTTCTTTGAAGTTTGGCTCCCTCTTCTTCCCAGAAAACACGCATTTTAAATATATTGCAATTTTCACAGTTTTGGACTTTTTGACAGTATAAGAAGCATAGGGTTTTTAAATTGTATTATGGAAAAAATTGCAAGTTAAGCTAGTTTCTGTAAGCAATTAATTTGTGTGATTTTTAGAAATGTTATTTCTGGCTATGCAGTCAGTTATGCAGAATTGTTTTTTCCTTAGTGCAGTTTGATGACAGGGAATAACCCTGTGGGAATTGCCAGTAGAGCAGGGAACAAAGCAAAGGACAAAATATAACTATAAAGGTATTTTCTCTTCACTAGAATTAATTATGGCATCCATGAACACATATTTGATTAGAGTTGTTGCTACAATAAAATAAGAGTTCTCTGGTGGCAAAAAATTATCATTACATTGCATCTCATTGTTTTCCAGGCAATAAGGGGGCTTTGCGCTCCACATTTGTTTTCCCATTTCAATGGAAAGTAAAAGAAAACTGTATTTACAAGAATATATATTTTTAACTGTGGGTTGTGAGTTTTTTTCTGGTAAAAATTTTAATTAACAGATTCTATACTAATAATCTGTTATACCTGCATTGGTCCTCAACAGAGCAGTGATTTATTCCCCAGGGCCTGTTTTACAACATCAGTTCTGAAATTGTTTTTTCATCTTATCAAGTGTTCCTAATAGCTGTATTTTTGTATTTCACTATTTGATACTAATTGCATTTTTCATTATTTTTAGTAGAAATATAGAAGGCACATACTACACAGTGTAAAACAAGTTGCTTCTTAACAGTATGCATGAAAATGTATGAAAAAGCTCCACTCATTCCTTTCTGACAGAAGCTGACAACACTCCAGCTTTTGTGCTGATGATGTTTACAGTGAAGCAGGGTGTCAATACAAAATTGTACGCACAGTGTGAAACAAATATCAAAATAAAAATGCAATACAACACAATATAAATACTGGTCCAATGTGTTAGTTGTGTTAGTTGTGAATATATGCATTTCTGTAGCAAAAAATTAGCTGATAGTCTGCTTGACAGAAGCATCTTACTTATTCCTAAATTTTACATCACTGATGCAGCAGCACTCTCAAAGCAATTCTCTACATACCCTAGTTAGCAAGTGGCTAGACAGAGCTACTTTGGAAAGCATTGGAGGAAGTTAATGGGCTTAAAACTATAAATAATGCCTTCTTTCAGAGCTGTCATGTGAAAACGGGAGATTTTCTCCAACCGTTTGAGTTTGATGTCAGTTCCCCAGGAAAGCCGAGACCCTTGTGCCTGACCAGTCTGTCAACACGCTGTTATGGGGACCCTTCACTGAACAGTCGTGCTGGATCGGAGGGTGGTTCAACTTGGTTGACAGCTGCTATGTGGTTAATCAGCTACAAAGTACCATAAGTTCCCCTCTCTGCAAAGAATTCAACAGAGCCTGGCCGCAGTGTCTCCACTCCGCTCCACCCTCCTTTTCATCCCCCTTAGCATGTGCTTAAGGTTGCAGGTTGTGTGTGGGGGCAGTCATTGTGGAATAAGTTTTGGGCATGCTAAGTGCATTCCACCTAGAGAGAAGCAACTGCATTTCACCCTATAATTTCCATATCATTATAACTTCTGTTACAATGTCAGTGTAACTTCCCTGTTTTCTTTGATTTAACTCCAGTCATCTTTCTGCAAGAGCCTTGGAGATATGTGCATTGCTAACAAAATATTTAAGATAAGAATTGTGAAAACAAAGCACTTTTAAGGATATTAGTCCATATTAAGACTTAACAAACAATCAATGCTTTTCATCTAGATTTTGTAAAATCCTCTGATTTATGTTCAGTGCAAGGAATATGACTCATGTCACCAGCAGAACTCAGGACAGCAGAGATCAGAGTCCAAGTTTGTCAGTCTGTCCCAAAATCTTGCTCTTTCAGGTTACTTGGGGCTGACCAACACCTAAGAACTGTGCCAGACCAAGATAGGAGGGAGGATTTTCTCCTTTAAATCAGTACATTTAGCAGGCAGTCTCTCACAGGACAGTTCTTCAAATGCAGAACAACCTCATATATAAATTACAAAGACTTCTCCTAGCCATCTTTCCTCTCACTTCTTTTGCACTTTTTTGTGCTAAGAGGCTGCAAGTCTGTTTTAAAAAATACTAGAAAAAAATACTAGAAATTATGCTGAAATAGCTGAATTGTACTTTTCTACTAAAGCTTCATCAGTGTAGTAAAACAGTTGCAACTTATGGACACAGGATCTGTAAAAATAAAAACGGTATGAACAGTTCTCAAAGTCCATGGAAGCACATTTTGTCAAGAACAGAAAGCTTGTATATGTTTAAGTATGACAAATTACTTGCTTGCAAAGTGCTCCAGGTTGGATGCCTGTCATGCATGCTTCTGCAGAGATGCAAAACCTCAACAGATGTAGACTCCGGATGCATATTTGTGATTAAGAATTTCCTTCCAAAATACAGTTTTTGTGTCCTACGAACCAGTGAACTTGCTATATCCAGATTTATTTTTTTCACCCTTATCCAAAAAGTCCAAATAATCAAGGCAGACTGTTTTCCTTTAAATGCGACTGAAGAGTCTAGACTTTGCTGAATGAAAACCAACTCCTATGCTGTCTGGTTGCAATGCTTTAGCTCATCCATTCACACATCTTCCAAGATTTCTCTACCTTTCATTATCTAAAATTGAACAAAATACAAGTGTGATAAGTAGCAACAAATATCTCTCATTGCAATCAGTGAAATATCTGCCTTGGCTGTGAATTTAAACCAAAGAATATAGTATTGATACTGGCTGCTTTTACATACATTGCAGAGACATATGCTCCACATGGAGATTCCTGAAAAAAAAAAAATCTTGAAAATTCAAGTTCCTCTCACAGTCCAAAATTCTTTCCAGCTACTTCATTTCAGCACTTGCTTACACATATCACTAATTTCACAGTGCTCTCCCTAATGCTGCCCTCCATTGCCATTATCATTATTACCATAAGCTGTGTGGATAGAAATATGAATAATGGAAACTGTTAAATGTGGTAGAAATCCAGCCCCAAAATGAAAGAAACAAACAAATACACAGAAATAGTTCTTGTCTGAGCTTTGTAGCTTTTGGATGAGATTAAAAATTCAAACCAAAACAAATCTTACCTGTTTCACTGTTTTTTTCTTATAAGGCATGAAAACCACTTTAACAATCTAATTACTCTCCTCAATTTTAAAATAAAGGAAATTGTAATTCATATATTGAAAACCATTATTTTCCATATATAAATAGTTAAAATACATTTGTGTTACTGCTTGTGGAGTGAAAGTTCATAAATTGTGAAGAAGACCCTGATAAAAATATCTGTTTTAGGACACAGAGTTCAGCCTCTATGCCTCCTTCTGAAGGGACGAGAAGTGAGTGAGACAGTTCAAGTGGATATTTTTCCCTTTGATCATCCCCAAACAGCAAAACAGAGTTCAGTTTTAGAGATTTCTCTTTGTCTGCAATCTGAGGAAAGGAACAGGAAGACTGTCCGTGACACAAACTTCACATTTCATAATAGCCAGTCAGCCTTTCCTTCAGTG
Source organism: Pseudopipra pipra (assembly GCF_036250125.1). NCBI lineage: Eukaryota > Metazoa > Chordata > Aves > Passeriformes > Pipridae > Pseudopipra > Pseudopipra pipra. Next base: position 83,285,898 of record NC_087550.1, read on the forward strand.
GCCAATGAGGAATCTCAGTACTCCCCAAGAACCTCCATTACAGCTCTCCAAGCATGCAATGCTCCTTTGCCTCTCTAGTACGTAGTTAGTCCTGAGAATGCATATTTTTAATGCAGAATGAAGTGTGAAAAACAATATTATTTACAGAAGGCCAAAACAAAGAATTCTAGTGAAAGCAAACTTCAGGAATGAACGTGAGTTGCTGCATAGAAATACACAGACTGTTTTACAATTAGCAGCACCATTCACAGCAAATTCTGTGTATTTCTTAAGAAGCGTACTAAAATGACAATAAAGATCTGCCTATTGATAACATAATATAAACCTGGGAATATAAGGCAGTTTTTGTTTTTAAAGTATTTAAAAGTACATTTAAAATACATTTGCGACTCCTCACTGACATTTCAAGGAAACTGAACATGACATTTAATTATAGTTGATTTGGTTTTCTGTGTACAATCAGCAGCATAGTTCTTAGATCATGTTTGCCTCAGAAAATGCAGTTCATGCTTGGAATATTAATATTCAAGAAGGGAAATTTTCACCAAATATAGGGAACCAGAACATTACTCATTAACCTAATATTTGTTCTGATAGAGAAGTTATGCAAAGCTACGAAAAGCATACTGAGATGCACTTACAAAAAAGAAAAACAATTATAAAATTTTTGAACAAGGAAATTTTGAGTTCTCCTAGCTGAAACATTTAAATATCAATTTATAATTAACTAAACTTAGATGCAGCAAAGAGCAGGCTCTTGTTAGCAATGTGGCAAACATTTGACATCACTCATGCAAAGAAAAACGATTAATTTGCAATTATAGTACTTTTTAAAAGAAAAAAAGACATCTTTCCCTTATCAGTGAAAACAGTCTGTTTTAAAAAAATAAAGTTTCTTGATATTGCAACTTAGTGTTGATACTGAAAGGGGTCACATGGTATTCACCAAACTGTTTGATTTTTCTAATAAAATGTAAAATACTGACAAATTTGCATGAATCTAGAGTCTGGAGCTTTCAGGAAAATTGTCTATCATGAGATAAAAATCACAAGAACCAGCAACAAAATGACTAAAATGTAATTAATTTTATTAGGTACTGGATTTTACATGACAATGAATCACATTTTTTTTCTACGCATATTTACTGCAGTTACAAAGAGCAAATAAATTTGATAATGTTCCTTTTACATGGAAAACTATAAAATTAATATAGGGTCATTACAGTTTAAATATTGACACTGGAAAAAACCCACACATTCACAGCTGCTTTCCTGAACCTAAATGAAAATTTGTAGGTCTTTGAAGAAGCAGTTGTCTAGTCTGAAATTATAATACCTGTTTCTCAAAGTGATAGTACAAATGATACTGAGAGCCAAGATTCATGTCTCTGCTTTTCTATCTGTAAAATAAGCATTAATAGATTTCACATATATTACAAGTTGTAAAATCCGTATAATATCTCTTAAAGATTCTTAAATTTAAGTATTAGTGTATTTTTAGTACATTTACTACAATGCAAAATTATTATTTAGGTGTAGTTTTGTTGTACACAAGTGAACATAATTTATTATATCCATTTATTTCCAAGATAAACTTCTTTTTTTAATTCAGGTGTTGAATTCAAGCAACTTTTTGGCTGATTTTAGACTTTTAATCTTTATTAGTTGAGAAGTCTCTTGTATACTCTTTTCTCATACTGTGTTTGCTACATTGAATTGTTCTCTCAAAAGCAATAACAACAAAAAAACCCCAAGTAATAGTATTGCAGTCTCTGGGATACTTGCACTATGATCTGGCTATTTTTTTACAGCATAGGAATTTGTCAGTTAAAAATGGCTTCATATTCTGAAATAAATATCTGTTTTGAAGATAAAAAGTTCTCATAAATCTGTGTGTGGTCTCAGCTGGAACCTCTGAAAGTGTTCATAGTCACTTTTTGAGATATGGCTGGAGTAAAAAGAATTCATAGGCTCTAGTGGTCGCTAAGAGAATCACCTATTATGATGTCCTTATATCTGAACAGTGATGATGCATTTTGATTTTTTCCCCCTGTTGGCTTTTCTTCTAAAAGCAACGCTACCTTTCCTCCAGGTATGTAGCTGGATATGTTCATCACCAGCTCAGATTGCTGTTTGCTCTTTAGGATCCTCTTCCTGGCCCCAAATTTTGATAAATCTCTCTCGTGATAACAGTACTGATGCCTAAGGGAGTGTTTGATACTCACATACAGAATGAAGGATGCTGATAAAATACTGCATGCCCTAGGTACTTATGACTCACAAAGACAGCCTTGTAAGAGTCCACTGTTGTTTACACCAACAACAAAGTCTGTTGACATCACAGAAAAGAGCAATGACGTACATCACAAAATGAGATGAAAATAGAAAAGGCAGATGGACAGTGAGAGAAAGTGAAATGCAGTCACAATTGCAAGCAGGTGGATAGCCAAGAGTATTGCATAAATTAGTTACCAAGCTCTTATTCTTTAACGTTCTTCCTCACGTGATACGTTAATAGAGCAGTTTCTGCTTTAACAAGGTGTAAGGAATCTCATCAGACTGCTCTACAGTTTTACAAACCACAGGGAATACTCTTCCTCAGTTCGCTTCCCCATACTGTGCTGTTCAAGGGTTGCTACCTGTGTGCTGCACACACATTCTCTTCTACAGAAATAGGCCAGGGGATTGCAGTGTATATTACAACACCCTTAGTTCTCTGAAGTTCATTAGTCTCTGTTTATACACCACTTCCCAGAAAAATATATAACATCATTATTCCACAGTAAAACCACTATTTTCATGCCTACATAAGCTAAAATGCAGCATTAACCCTCTAAAAGTTTTTCATCATGATTCAGAGAAACTAGTATTTATTGTATCTGCAATATATGATACTGTTGCCAAGTCTTTGTGACTGATATAAGTCCTAATGATGCTCTTTCCTGATTATGTCCTCCTTTAATTTCTACATAAATAAACTGTTGCCTCACACTGATGTTCTCAGAAAAGGACGTCATATAAAACTGTCTCAGCAAATTTGATTTCACCAATTAGAATGGCAGCAATAAATTATATCACTTACAATAGAAGTATCTGTGTCTTCATGTTTAGACCCATCCAGGGCCGGAAATAAATAAATATCCAATGAGCGAGCTGATTCTTCAAGATTTTTTGGTGTCTAAAATGACATAAGTAGAATATAGAAAATAAATTCAAAAAAACCCCTAATGCATTAGCTCCAGGTTCTGGTGGCCACTTTGTATTAAAGGTACCCATAGTCACTTGGCATCTTCCTTCTTGGCCTGAGGTCTTCCTCCTGTTCCACCTTTCATAAAATTTCTATGTGTGCAGTACTATGGCCAGAGGAACATTAAAAGGGGTTCATTTCCACCAGCTCCCAGTAAGCTCCCCATGACATGCAGCAGCTGCAGCCACTTGTGTCCAAAAACATAGCTAGAAGAGGCAATGCTATCCACCTTTTACATTAGTTCATTCTCTAATTACAGCACTATTAAATGATGTACCAATTCAATGCTAACCTCCTCTCTCAGTTTTCCTGAGACTGTCCTCATCACAAGTTGACAGAAACACACAGAAACTGGAACCACATCTGCAAACACTTGCAGCTAAGTGCTCTGTCCAGTCCAGTTACTCCTGGGATGACATACCCAGAGGATTTTGTGAAGTTACACAATTTGAAAGCAAAGCCTCTGGCAGACTTCTAACATATATTAGAAACTGATGGCAGATTGCATCTCCACTGATTGCACACTGAAAATCATATTGAACCAGGAGTTAGCTCAAAAATGGAATAAAGAATTCTGTTCAGGGAGGTAGTCAAAATGTCTCAGAGGCAGGGCAAATAATGAAAGGTGGTGATAGCTTCACCCATTCATTTCAGTGAACCATCTGTGACAGTCCTCAGCTTTCCTAAGTAGCAAGAACTTTGATAAAGAATTTGAGACAGAAAATAAATCTGGTTAAAGTTATTATGATTTAATTCCCATGTGCTATTATTTAAATTAAACAATAAATTAAAATAGTGATCAATATGTTTGATTTCAAAAGGGAAATGATGGGAAGAAAGTTACTCAGCAAAACTAAAAGAAATAAAGAACACAGGGACATACATGCAGAGATTGCCTTAAATATCTAAAGTCAAAGCTTAAAATCATGGTAATTGCATTCCATCAAAAAAAAGAAATAGGTTAACAAGGCAGTGAAAATGCATCTAAAAGCAAAGTTAATACAAATGTTGTTGGAAAAATAAACAAATATTACTCTAGATTTCAACAAGAATGAAGTTTTTTATGATAGCTCCTAAGAAAACCTGTTGTCACATCTATTCCTTATATGTGTATTTAGTCTTATCATAGTTTTCCCAGATAATAATTTCCAGCACAATGCAATTAAGGTCCAAAGTACTTTAGATCTTAAAAGTCTATTATTTTCCTTAAGTCTTATTTTAGTAATAAGTTTGTGGCTTAATCTTGGAGAGGTTAGAATTTTTTACTATCTCTTAAAACATTTTTATTATAAAAATATATTTTGCATGTAATCATTTCATAACTCAGATGTGACATTCTCATGGGTTATTTTTCACTAAAAATCGCATCCTCAACAGTTAATATTTGAAAGAGTGTTATAATTAAAGAAACAATGAGCAAGTGAACACAGCCTACTTTTTACAAAACTGTAAAATTAGTGCTATGTTCAAATATTGTTTCAAAATGTCTAATGTTAAGCTAATTAAAGTTTTTATCTAGTCTTGCATTATTTTTTATCCTTTCTTCTGTCATACAGTTTATTTTAGAAATATAAACTTGCGTATATGAGTTTCTACATTTTATAAGACAAATGGCACATAATTTGTAGCTTTTGGAGAAAAGAAATAATGCTAACTGCACTTTAGGTTCTGATAAATCCCCTATGCAGTGCAAGTGTCTCCAGGCAGCAGGGGGCACAGGTGCAAATTCATAGGGAGTTTACCACAGATTTTTTGAAATCTTAAGATTAGGTGAGGTGATTCCACTCTTTTTTGTCTTTCCAGTCTAATCTGCTTTAGGGTAACAGAGGTTCCTATACTTATAACTAAAGTACATTTGAAATGCTGTCTAGATAAAGCCATATCTTATAAGCTTACCAAATAGGAGTTAGGAGTACACAATGCTGCAGCCTCCCCTTCTCTATAACTCTCTGGTTTCCTTGCATCTTCCATATACAACCAGCACTAAAGAATTTCTTGGAAAGAAGCTCTTCTACCTTCATACCTCATTGGTAAAGGGATTTTTCTTTCATTACATTTTGAGCTTTTAGTGTTCTTTTATACACCTTTGACCTTTATGTGTATTGTAACTGCATCAAGAAAAGTCTAAGCTTTTCTTCATGTACTCATGTACCTACTCAGCCACATATACCTAGAAGCACACGAGCTCTTAAAAGTTAGTCAGAACCTGTGAACTACTTAACATAAGAGCAGCTGAGGCCTCGGAGTCCTTAACAAACAGGTAGAATTGTGAGCAGGCAATGTCACTCAGGATCAGGCCCACAATATTCTCAAATTATCTTATTTTCAAAAAACACTTAAGTATCTAATAAAGCATTAGGAAAAAAAAAAAACAAAGGAGCAGAAAACCACAGAAAGCCAGGAATTCAAAGCAAAGATGAAATGATAAAGAAATTTAAACTCTGGATTGGAAAATGCAAACTTAGAAGTAAGATAACCACAATCTCCTAATTATGTCTCTGCAAGGAAACTCTTCCAATATCAGCCCACTTTTATATCTTGAGGTTTGTGTATATGTGTGTCTGTCTGTGCATGTGTGTGTGTGTGTTGGGAACTCCAGAAATTAAATTGGTTACTCTTTAAAGTGCATATTATGGATGCTTCACAGTCTAAAACACAAATCTAAAAGTCTAAAATCTTTACCCAAACTTGGCCTCACTGTGAATACTGAAATCATCATTTAAGGCACTAGTGTAAGAGAAGGGTTTTCTTTTAATTTTTATTTTACAGGGTTGTTGGTTTTTTTTTTTTTTAATTCTTATTAATCCGTTTATAAAATGCTACCAGAATGAGATTTCCATGTATCTTATCACACCACATGTGTTTTAAGCGTTCTCTTTTTCTTCACCCAAATCATGCCTGTATGCCTGCTGTATACCTAGCTAGTTATGAGTAATACCTAGACAGGATACTAAGATAATTCATAGAAATAGCTGTCCAGGTCAAACAACAGGTGTAAATGTTTATGCAGCTTGTTTACATTTACATAAATGTGGTCTCTGACGTTAGCACCCATAACATTAATGACTTATTTGGTAAAGCACACAGAAATCCTAGTTGGGAGCAAGATACCATCTTCATAATCATTCATGTTAACTATTACGTCAACTGTTAAACAAAGAGAACAGAAAGCACGGAACTGCTTTACAGACCTCAGCTGCTCTAAAATGAGAGCCTTCCATTCCACATTCTGGTAAAAGGAAATACATTTTTAAGACAAAATAATTAAACTGATGAATCACGAAGACCACAGACTAACATGAAGACCTATAAGAAGTTATCAAATTATCTCTTTGATACCCTTTTTCCTTCTCTCTAAGCTGAAATCGAATATTAAATCCAAACCAAATTTAAAAGCTTTAAAGAAAAATTTATATACAAGGGTCTATGTAGCTACCAACATTAATGCAGAGATTTAGCAAAGCATTTCACCACTCAAAAAGACATCCACCTCCCTTCACAGAAACTATTTCTATCCATTCATTGGTGGTGTTTTGGTAAAACTGTAGTCAGAATAGGCCAACATTCAATTGCCTACCTCAGAGTTGAACAGTAAAGGTGATAAATTGCTCTAGCATGAGCCTTTCCATCTTCTCTGGAAACACAGCTACCTACAGTGCCACTTAAAATTATGGAGATCACTGAAAATGAACACCCTGAAAGATGAATACCCGAGAAAAAAATACTGCTCTTCCATAGAAGAATAAAGACACAGCAGCAACAGATTTTGAGCATACCTTTGTTTGCTTTTAAATTCTTTAAAAACAAACAAAAAAAGAAAAAGCCTAAATCTTCGTTCAACAGCTATAGTCATCAAGGCAGCATTAAAATCATGACCATAAAGCAATATGAGTTTGATATGAATTTCTGAGTAAAAGCCTGATAAGTAGTAAGCCTAATTTAGGTCATAGTCTGACTGATAAAACACATCTGAAATAAAGTAAACATTGTGAGCCACACTGCTTAGCTGATTGTGGTTTTAAACCCTCTGAAGTGTTAACTCCATCTTCCATCATTGGAAAATCCAGTCTCCACTCCAGCAGCCCAGTTAAGAATGTTTCGTTTCTTTTCTTACTCTTTTGGGGGTTTTTTGTTTGTTTGTGTTTTTTAATTATGCAATAATCTATTGGACCTAAGAGTTTAATTGACTTTTTAAACAGGAAAATAACAATTTAAAGCAGGCTTTTCCCTCTTGTTTATCTTGAAATTCTTCATATAAATGTAGATATCTACATGCAATATACAAAACTACATTAAATATTATACTAATATTTCTATTAAATAAGATGATTTTTATGTCTTAGGTAAATCTATTTCCCTTCTTGTCTTGTTTTCTAATATATTCTTTCAATTAAGTTATTTCCTGTCTTGTATATATTTCCATATAGAATTTCTACAGAATTTAAAGCAAAAGGCACTGTTTGAAAACACTAACACATGAAAACATTAATTTAATTTTTCATCACTGATTGTGAAAGTACAATGCCTGAATCAGAATAAACCGATACTACACCAAGGAATTAGGCTGCTGCCGTTCCCATTCCATTTAGTAGCCACCAGCTGAACACATCACTCTAAGCAAGTAGATTAAACTCATTGTCTCATTTCCAGATTTCTCACTTCCAGCACTTACAAAACTGAGACAAGATATGGGAATGTTTCAGGATCTATAGATTAAATATACTAAGAAAAATGCAAGGCATTGTTTTCATGTAATGGACTGCCTTCCAAGTGCTGTCAATTCCAAATAAAATCATGGGAGCTGAACTTCTCTGCAAAGTCATTTTCCTGGACCATTAATTCTGAATTGCCATTTACAGAATAATTGCACTTTTGTTTCCCTGGGGATCCTGCTGCTGTGCTTTAACCTGTGCTATCCTTCTTAACCCTCACATCAAAATATATACAGCTGAAATGGAAGTCATGAGCTTATAGGTCATTAATGCAGAGCTGGGCCTAAGGGTATCTTTAATAGTTCTGTCGAGGACATCCTTACAATGACTGTATTTTTAGGGAAGTGGAAAGATTTTGTCCAGAAGGACACAGCTGGATCTATTCTGAGAAAGGTTAGCTGGGACAGCTGAATGTCCCTGAGGAGATAATAAATTGCACTGGCCAATTTGATAGAGCTGATTCTGAACTGGAGGAAATCCAAACAGCAAAAGCCTTTTGAATGGTAAATACTTCCCCCATTAATTGCTGAAAATAAAGGTAGGCTTGAGGGAGTTTCAGTCCAACTATGCCTTTTTTTTTTTTATGTAACTTACAGATAAAAAATATACTGTACTTGAAAATGACTCTCATGACTTTGATGAGGCTCAAGTTCAGAAGAATTCCTCTGCCTTTCCTTTTAGGAACCACCAAGGGAGGAGCAAGGCTAACAAAGTTAATGACTTGGTGTCAGAAGTCAAAAGTGGAGGATCTGAGGCAGAAAGGAAGCACGGCTGCCTCCACCTACTGTGCAGGGTAACCAGGAAGGTGCTGCATTTGCAAGGGCATCATTCCAGCCACACTTTTGTCAGTCTCTGAGTAGAAGGTCACTCGTCTCCTTCATTTTTCCCTTCCAATCAATACTGAGTCTGCTCAGCAGCCTCTAGATCTGGCTGCCTCTGAACTCCATTGCTGTAAGTTACTGAGAAACTGGCTTATTATGACAACAGATCTCCCATCAGATCTGACCTGCAGCGGCTGCCCTGTCTCTTTCAATCTACTCCAAAATACAAAGATGACTCCAGCGCACAGCATTTACTGTACAAACCACTGCAGAGAAGCCCTTGATCAATAGGAAAAGTAACAGACTATGAAGGGATTGGGGGCCAAATATGTTACATAATATAAAAGATTGGATCTAATAAAGTTAGAGTAGTTTGTTTTTAAACTAAACAAAATTCCACCAAAAATGTGTTTTTAAAAAGTCGTTTCGCATTTCACAAGAAAGACCCTGAGAAAGACACAAGCAATCTGTAGTGTCATAAACCAGCCAGTAATTTTTTGGAGACATATTAGATAAACACAGAGTAACAGCGATTTTAATAAAAATTATCATGCAGATTCAGGAATGTACAGGTTCTAATGACTGCTAACAGCATACACAATTTTTAGCCCCTTGGATACTAGCTGGATTGTAACAAGGGTCTAAACCAACCACTGCAGTAGTTTCAGGAGGTACAAAATACTGAATGAGCAAAACAAAAATGTTACTTCCCATGCTGTTTTGTAGGTAGCCACAAGAAGTTATCCTGGCCAGGCTACTACCTTTACAGTGCATCTATGGGTACATTTTACACATTGAAATGTTTCCATTCATTTAATCTTACTTGATTTTTACATGAAAGCAAGATTTTTCAATCTCAAATTTCAGATTGTCTGTTTAGGAAGCAGATTACTGTTATAACATAGCAGACCTCCATCCACAAATGGGCCTTCAGCTTCAATTTGAATGCATGCATTCAATCCGGTTATTCCCTGATAATAAATTGCTTCAGGAATTAGATGTTGTTGAAAAGCAATCTGATACCACTACAATGTTCTCTTCTCTTACACTTCAGTGGGGGAAGTGGGAACTGTGGGATCTAGTTACTGTACAAAACGCAACCAGTTCTACAAAAGACAATGAAAAAGTTTTATTTTCCTATGGTAATCTTCTTTGAATTCTTTTGGCTTTCAGGTGACCAACTACAAATCTACCTGTAAATTTTCAATGGGATAATAGTGCTTTTGGATGGCATGTTTAAGCTCTGAAGCAAGATAGTAGAACTGGTTCAGAAAAAAAGCAACCTTGAGCCTAATCTTTAAACAAAGCAAACCATTAATGATAAAAATGATAGCAAAAATATAGCAGTGTATCTAAAATCTTAAAAAAAAATTAAAATCTATCATTCTATTTGAATTTCATTTGTTTCAGGTAGAAATTTAAAAATACTCTTAAAGGGCATTTCTAGAATATGTCCTTTACTTAGGAAGTAGTGATACTCCTACTGGAACTAAACTTTACAAGGTTTGCTTGCTATTTGTGGAGGAGTTTTGATTCACCAAGAACTGTGTTGTGACTACCTTTGCATAGATACCTCAGGGGGAGGGAAGTGATATATTAGTTAAGGCACAATTTTAGAGCTAGGCTATATTCCAAGTTCTGTCCCAACTTCCTCTATGACCTTGAACAAAGCACCTAATTTCTCTGTATTTCAGTTCCATTTCTAGAAAATGAGGACAAGGAAATAGTGCTATCTCAAGAGTCCTGTGAAAAGAAATTAATTAGCAATTGTGAAGCACTCATATGCTGTGGCCGTGGCAATCTCCAGTCTAACAAAAATGGGGCAATGTAGTAAGGGTTTTTCCATGTTCTGTACACCTACAAAAGATTCAGTGCTACAAGCTTTATTCTTGAGAAGTTGGTACTGATGAAATCAATCACAGTCTGTTTCCATCCCCTGTATACCTCTAAAAGAGCACAGCTATACAAAAAACTGGATTATAAAGCAGCATGTTTGCTTCACAAACATATATTTTTTTATTTGTCTGCTAATCTAAAAAGAATATAGAAATTCAAATAGAATTCTTATTCCTCCACTAAAAGAGGCTTCTCCAAAATTTTTTCTTAGGAAATATATTTTGAGTAACACTAAAAACAGATAAAAACAAGCAAATTTTAAAAAAAGAAAATTAGAAGAAAATGGAGCATCACATTCAGAAAATACCTAGCAGAGGAGATTCCCTTTTACAAACTATTTTAGTAGCTAGCATACTTTGCAAGATATGCACAGTGATCTCTCCTACAGAAGACACAGTTTTAAATCTCATGGCTATCTCACACCTCCCACATCCCACTTTTCTCACCTATTTCAATTATTTCCATCTGATGTCTTCCTACAAATTCATCACAGATTCATAAATAGTTTGGGGATGACTTAAACTGGGGGTGGGATTGGCATATTTAGTATTCATGCAACATTTTTAGAGACTTGGATGAAAAAACCAACATTTAAAAAAGTATTGATAACTCTAGAGCGATATAAAATGTGCGTGTAGAGCTATTATTAATATGTTTATATATTGCTTATTTGTCTTCCCTGCAAGTTAAGCAATTAGCTGAATGCTTTGATCTGTTTTGAATTTTTAAATAGATAATTCTCTGTATTATGAGTATCCTCACCTCAAGAATACCCAGTATGTCTGGAGAGATTTCAGTATTCTAATTAATTTCTGTGAGATGTGTACTATGAATATCAATTTCACTAATATAATATGGGTCAGTTACTGTCTGAAAGAGAAACAGGAAAAAAGACAACATACGAAAAGAAGAAACATCTAACCCTTAGGCTAAATTGGCAATTTTAGTACTGTTCTTTGGAAATGTATGCTAGATCTCTGTAAAAATAACTGTTCAAACAAATTTAATTTTTAAGGATCTATTTTTAATAATATTTTGAGTAATTTGAAAAAAAAAATAATGTAGTTTCAAACCAGTTTGCTAATTTTTTTATTCCCTACCAATATTGGATGTCAAATGTTATTGCTGAAAGCCTTACTTTCATAGTGATGATTTTATTCAATATCTCCCTGATGTTTAAAAAAAGAAAGAATTCTTAAAAACTATTTTATGCACCTGTCCGTAAATGCTCAGAAAATATGTGAATGCTTCTGTACTATTGTATGTACACGTATCTACAAATGCTCAGCATATGCTCCTAATTCAGGAGGCTATTTATGTGCTGCTATAACTTTTGGCATTCCCATAGCACAACAGTGTTTTCCTATGATGTGTGTGTTCAGCAGCTGGCACAACACCAGACTAGTCCCACAGAGAAAGTTGTAGCAAAGATGATTGATAAGGCAGAATGTGATGATGGAAGTACAGAAGTTATAGATGTAGACTGTAGAATGCTCAAGTGTGGTCTAGCTATTCTTCCCTGACAGTTAATTAACACTCACCTGTCTTGTTTTCCTTGAAAAAGAAAGATTATTACTCTCTAAACTTTACTGTAGTAATTTCAGATACTGACAGCCTGGTAGTATATAGCCTTGCTGTGAAAGCAAGAGTTTATGAATGAGTTTTTGAAAGGCAGCACAGACAGGCTTGCACTTTAGGTTAAATATATTTTAACATACATACATAACCAGATTTGAAAAGCAAAATATGCAAACTCCATTATAAGTATGAATTGCCTTAAGTTTTTGTCTAAGGTGATGAAATAAACAGAGACCCTAATACTGGTGTTACTCTTGTTTAGCAGGGCTTTCAGTAGCTGCTGGATAACAGACAGGGTTACAAACATTCCAGCTCATGGTGTGCCACTATAAAATAATGCTTCTTTTCTTCTTTTTTTTTCCCCGCAAGATATATATCACTATTAATACAAAAAATTCCTTGAAACAGTAAATTTCAAGCATATAACTTCTTTTCTACTTAACTGGAAGTTACTTATTTTCTGAACTTGTTAGGAATATATACACGACAACTGGAGTTTTTAGAGATGTAATTTCTTTTATTAAAGAAAAAATAATTCTGGAAACCCATAACTACTACTACTATTATTATTATTGTTATTGTTATTGTTATTATTGTTGTTGTTGTTACCATTATCATTATTACTATTATTTTCTAACTGGGAATAAGTTTTCATTAAAAAAAAAATCCAAGATAGGTATCTTGTCATTAAACAATTAAGGATTTTTCATTTTATAATTTTATCTTTGATAGCTTAACTTTCAAATGGCAGCATGAAAGGGAGAGGGAGAAACTTATTGCTTTATTACTATTGCACTTGACAGTCATCAAATTAATTTTAGATACTGATTGTAGATCCTTGGAAAAAGCTGGTTTAGGCTTTCATCTCAGTTCTCCCTAATTCTGTAGTTACACAATGAGAAAACCAATTTGGGACATGGCAAGGACATACTTGTAAAGAACACTTTTCATCAGAATAGATATGAATTTTTTGCTTTCAGTGGGATCCTAAAATTGTTGAATTCCCAGACACTTTGTTATTGGAGGATGCACTCTGAGGTTTGAAAGGTCAGGTTCCTTCTATATATGTCAGAACTATCAAAGTATTATGCTGCACTGATGTGTGAGATTTAGATATCCATTAACACTGTAAGAAACACTCAGGAGTTGTCCTTCCCAAATCATGAAGCCAGCTGTGCAGTCTGAGGTCTAGTTCTGTACTGCAGATTATTCACCAGAACTTTTCCCCAGCCAAAGAAACTAACCAGAATTTATAAGAGAGCTGCATAAAACACCGTACAATTATGAGCATTGCCCTTGCATGTCACAAGTCCATCCACAGGGTCAGCATGCTCCACAGATGGCAGGTTACCTGGCTTTATTGCCTCTGCAGCCTTCCATCTTCCTTTTTGTTGGAGGAAGGAGGGAGCCTTGGCATTTCTGTGAGCAACATGTGAATTTGTTGCCTTGTCCTGTTGTGGGTGTAAGGCCTGATTGCACACAGAACTTCATATGAGTACAGGCCTTTCAGAAAAGAGAGTATTGCAAGACCACAACTGATTTCCCAAGTAGGATTTGTTGGTTGGTTGGCTTGTTTGTTTTTCATTAGAGCTTTTTTATGAATTAGTAACCACCTGAATGTCCCAGGAACCAGAATGGATATTTTTATAGTGGTCGCAATAATTCAGAACTAGGTATAAAATAGCAACAGCAATAGCATCTTATGCATCTTACCCTACCCTACCAAGGTTGATAAAAATGTCCAGATTTTATACTTTTTTGTACAAGGTGATACAAATTAAGAATTATACTCAAAACCACAGTGCCAGAAGCTTAGAAGGGAAAATCTTGGAATTATGGTTGCATTTGACTGTTACCTAGTTGCAATTTCAGTGAAAACTACTGGCAGGCACTATTAAGATGAAGAGATGTTGGAGGAGTGTAAAAGATCTCTAGGAAATCCATGCAGGGCAAAAAAAGTTTGTTGTATCTTCTGCAACAGGAAAGTAGGCAGTGACAGATGGTGCAGAATAAAAAGTTCACAGCAAAAGCTCCTCCTTTAGATTATAGATACTTCTGTGGAACAGCATATACATACCTCAGTACAAATATCTAGCCTTAAATTTGAATTCAAAATGAATATTCGAGTACCCGTCTACTTTGGCTGCTATATAAGACTGTGCTGTTAAAGATAGACAAGCTGCCTCAAATGACATACAGAAAGACCAGTCTGACTCCCCAACAAAATTTAATCTTGATTTTGGGTAAAAAAATTAGGTAAAAAAATGTTTCCAAGTGCTGTTTGAAATATCAATATACTTCCAATTCTTCTCTGCTTATATGTTTGTTTAAAACAAGCCCAGAAAAATATTGTGTTGTAACACAAATAAGCTCAGGCAACTCTTGTAGTTTCAGTAGAAAATTACATCAATGGCTTCATCCTTCAAGCTAAAAGAGTTCAAAGAGAGAAGTGTCTTCACTGGTTATATAGATAGTGGAAGAAGACCAGAATTACTGCCAGCTGCACTTGATATTTTTTACTCTACTGAATATTAGCTTTACCTTCCTTCCAAAATTTAGCTACTCCTATTCCAAATGTTTTGCCCTACTCTATTGTCAGTCTTCCAGCTGCTGATATAAATTTCACAGGTGTCTGTGCATCTATTCTCCTAAACAACATATTCATTCTTTCATACAGCAAGCTACACTAGCTTCTAAGTGCTTTCCAGCCTCAACATATAACCCCCAGCAAAGCATCATAAATTCAAGGAACAAGTTCAAGACATCAGTAAGGTCCCTTAGGCACTAAAACTTTCATTCTCTTAGCTAGGTCTACCCACAGTGTCGGGTGTTTTTGTCAACATGTTGCCTACATTTTTTTAGCTGCTGACAAGATACCCAATATCACTTGATATACACATCACTGGTTCTGAAGTCACAGCATGTACATCAGGCAGAACACAACAGATGACATGGCATGCAAAGCAGTGTAAGAAATTTCAGTAAGAAATCTGGCCAAGATTTTGTCAGAAACTGTAAACAAAAACATTACACTGTAGTTTCTGCAGTCTGATTTTATTTTTTCTTCTCTCAGACAGTGAGGATGATGGCTTTTTGACATCCCAAATATTTCTTTGCTTTCTACAGGGAGAAAGAAGTCACCAAAAGGACCCTATCTTCCCTGCACACCGTAAGGGATCATTATGATCATTCTATTGATTTTTCAGATGGACCTGTGCCTGTAAGTGTAGCTTTATAACATCATTTACAACTTCTGATTAAGTGTTGGGAAGATCATAGATTTAAAACACTCTTCCTTAACTAATAAAGTTTAATAATTTTCCTTTTCCAGTTCTCCCCTTGTCTATGCACCCTCTGCTCTACCACAATGGACTCTTGTTTTTTTTCTTCTTAGCAAGTAATTTCCTGCCTCTCACTTCCTTTGCAAATGTTCACTCTCTCCTCTGAGGCTAGATGACTGCTGCATCACTTCTGCATGACTAAATACAAATGGTGCTCTGAGAAATTTTGGGAAAGTCTTTCTATCAAGGAATGACACTCCCATTCTTCAAAAGCGAATTTGAAACTAAATGCTTCAACTAAAGGCAGTTAAAGTAATTTAAGCATTACAAAAGGGGTTTTCTTTACAAATGGTATAATACAGTTGTGTTCAGGTTCTCTACCTTAAACCAAAAGGAGAATGACAGAATTGCAATCTTTCACTACCTACTTGCAACACAGACTATAACAATCCATTGTAAACAATAGTATTTTACAACAAAATATCAACAACGTTACCGAAATAGTCTCTCAAATGTGTTTTATGTGTTCTTCAGTTCAAAGCACTGTGTGTCTGTTAAGATAGAAAACCCCAATATTCTCAACATAACCTTCTAACTGAATTCACAGTATTTAATTGTTTTTGGTCAAGTGTTAAGGAGAGGATAAATCAATGTTTTTATATAGCTGGATCAATGTCTGGTATTTTTACACTTAAAATCAATAGGAAAATGTTCACAATATTCAATGAGGAAAAGCCAAGTCTGGAGAAATTATCATCAATCCACTACAAATCCAGAAAACATATGCAACCATTTAAACTGCAAATGCATTTTCAGAGAGTGTTTTCATCCAGATTTAGGTAATAGGTTTTACATCTACGGGAAATAAGTTTTAAGTCTAAAAAACTGACTCAAATATTTTTTGCCTTATCTCTTAGCATATCATACATTCAATGTAATAAGCAATGCCAATGCAATCTAGATGCTCGGCTAGCTGTCTCAGACAGCTCACACTGTGTTCCTAAAGACTCTTTCTGGCACATGGTTAATGATATCACAACAGACGTGTTCCTGAAATGTTTTTATTTTCTTCTTTTTTTAAGCATGTGTTCTGCTTACTTCAAGGAAACACCAAATAAGGTGATAATGATCATCTTTTCCACAGATAATTAAAGAACTTTCCAGAGAAATATCATGCTGTTGTTCAGGCTTTTATACAACAATTACCAGCAGATATCAAGTGTTTACACTGAATATGACACAAATTAACCTAGTAGGAAACTCATTACTGCTGTGTACTTAAATGGTTATGAATTAACATATGTACCCATCTAAATTTGAAGGTGGGAATTCTTTAGTGTGCTGAAACTGGAATGGTGTTGCTAGTTCTCATAAAAGACACAGATTCCATTCTGGGCAACCATAAGCAACCTGTTAAAATCTAAATAGCTGTCATAAAATTCAGGTGAATCATGTGGCTTCTTCATTACCATGGTTTCTCCCATAGTTTCCTTTCTCCTCACTATCTTTCCTTTCACCACACCTATGGGCCAACTACTTCTACGTAACAAAATGCACTCATTTTCTGTATTCTTTGTCTTTTGCTGATAATCTACTGTCTAGCAGTTCTGTAGCTTAATTTATCACCTTTTATTTTGAGACTGATGTAGAAGCTTACAAATCTTGGAATTTAGCATACATGTAAAATAATCTATCATATCCACAATGAATTTTAAAAAAATTGAATACTGTAGTATAAATGTTTATGCTATCTATTTGTATTTTTAAAAGTTTGATAGACATTATATACAATTACAGAAAAGGAGGTTGATATTATACGAAAACTGATAGTAATTTAATAGTTGATAAGTTGATATGCATGATAAGTTGGGTTTAATCAGTGCTCTACTCTGTTCTGACAGGGGAAAAAACATGCCTACCTCAAATTAGTTTTATGATAATAACTATGCCAAGTTTTATGGGGTTCTTAAACAGTCATGGATGCCATAAGTACCCTAGGTGCTTGTAACAATACTAACTGAAATACACTTACTGAAGTAATCCATATCACTGACACTGAAATATCCCAGTGAATAAGTAGACATGTTTAGTTAAGGAGAGGATAAATCAATGTTTTTATATAGCTGGATCAATGTTTTTATATAGCTGGAAGTTTGCATAGCATTCCATGGTAATGAAAAGGTTTCATGGCTGTCTTGAAGTGTTATGTTCAGAAGTGGATAAACACAGAAACTGAAGGTAATAGACAAAAGAAGAAGAAGGGAAAGGAATGCAAGAAAAATTATAAGGTCCTGTAATTACATTATTGCATAATGTAATTACAGGCAAGTCTTAGAAAATGAGACTGTGCACTTTGATTCATAAAATTGGTTGGATCTAGTTAAAGCAGCTAAAGGGGTTGCTCTTCCAAGATATGTTCCCACAGTCTTTCTAGAGGCTAGGGACATTCCTGAATAACTGCATTTCATGTGGTGTTTTGTTAAATCTCCACAAGTTAGGTGAAAGGATGTTGTTTGGGTTGATGGATTGTGGGGGGTTTTTGTCAGCAAGATGAGGATATAGGGGCTGTGGCAGCTCAGAAACAAGTTTCCTTGATTCCAGTGTCCCTGCCATAGATGCAGAAGAGTAGCGCAAACACCCCAGAGCAGCTGCAGCTATGCTTCTAAGAGCTCAGGAAGTGAAGTTTTAACAGCATGGAAGATCTCAAACCTACTGAGTAAAAAGGGGGGGAAAAGGAAAAAAAAAAAGAAGGGAAAAAAAAGAGTCTTTCATGTTAAATGAAAAGAGAGAGAAGATTCATGAAGAGAAGGACAAGACTGAGCAGTAACTAGTTCAGTGTGAGTAAAACCAGATTGAATGACATAGATTGGGTATGTCCTATCCAAGCAGTAAGAACTGATGGGTGTTTCCCCTAAAGCAAAAGTATGGCTAGAGGTCCCTTTCCAAGTAGTTCTACCAACTACAATCTCTCCCTGGATCTGAACTGTTAGCAGCTCTGATTTGGAACACTGGTCTGGACTTTAGTTTGTGTAGAAGGTTGTCAGCTAAGCAACTTCCCTTTCAGGTAGTGAATTAACCCATTTTGCATGAGCTTGTCTGGGGTATGAGAATATGCAGACACATTCAAAGGTATGTACTTGTATATTTCACTTTTGTCTAAAAACATTCCAATGTCACCTCTAAAAGGAATATTGTTTTAATAGACATCCCATCATGTGTTTCCTCTAGGTAGTGTTCTATATATTTCTTCCAACTTGTATTTCAGTCAGGCAGGTTCTTTATCAATGAGGATGGCTTTTAGGCTCTAAAGGCAGCCATGAGAATGCAAAGTATAAATATGTAAGCCTTGAAACAGTTTATATCAGCTTTTCCAGCTAGGATATTAATCTAGAATCATTCTGTGGTTGTTTCTGTGTCATTTAAAGTCATAGAATGGCTTGGGATGGAAGGGATCTTAAAGATCATCTAGTTCCAATCCCCCATCCATGGACAGGAATATTTTCTTATAAATCAGATTGCTCAAAGCCCCATCCAGCCTGGCCTTGAACATTTCCAGGCACGGGACATCCACAGCTCCTCTGAACAGCAAGTTCTAGTGCCACACCACCCTGACTGTAAAGAATTTCTTCCTAGTATCTAATAATCCAAACTTACCTTATCGCATTTTAAAGCCATCATCCCTTGTCCTATCTCTACATGCTCTTGTCAAAAGTCTCGCTCCAACTCTCTTGTAGGCCTCTTTAGGTATTGGAAGGCTGCTGAAATGTCTCCCCAGAGCCTTCTTGTCTCCAGGCTGAACAAACCCAACTCTCTAAGCCTGTCATCACAGAAGAGATGCTCTAGTCCTCTGACCATTTGTGTCCTCCTCTGGGCTCTGTCCAACAGGTCCATGTCTTTCTTATGTTTGAGGTTCCAGAGCTGGATGCAGTACTCCAGGTAGGGACTCATGAGAGTGGGCAGAATTACATCTCTCAACCTGCTGGTCATGATTCTTTTGATGCAGCCCAGGATAACATTGGCTTTCTGAGCTGCAAGTGCACATTGCTGGCTCCCATTGAGCTTCTTGCGCAACACCTCCAGCAATCCATTCTCTGCCCAGCCCGTATTTGTGTCTGGAATTGCTCCAATCCCAGTGAAGGACCTTGCACTTGGCCTCATTGAACTTTATGAGGTTCACACAGGCCCACCTCTCATGCCTGTCAAGACCCCTCCGGGTGGCATCCCTTCCCTCCACCGTGTTGACCACACCACACAGCTTGGTGTTGTCAGCAAACTTGCTGAGGGTGCACTCAAAAACACTGTCCATGTCACCAAAAAAGATGTTAAACATCACCGGTCCCAATACTGATCCCTGAGGAACACCACTCATCTCTGGTCTTTCACTTGGATATTTAAACATTTACTTCAATTCTTTGAGTGCAACCATTCAGCTAATTCCTCATGTACTAACTGATCCATCCATCAAATTCATGTCCCCCCAGTTTAGAGACAAGATTTGTGCATGACAGCGTCAAATGCTTTGCACAAGTCCAGGTAGATGACATCTGTTGCTCTTCCTTCTTCCACCAACACTGCAACCCTGCCATAGAAGGCCACCAAATTTGTCAGACATGATTTGCCTTCAATGAAGCCATGCTTGCTGCCTTCATCTCATTTCCCATGTGTCTTAACATAGTTGTTTCCTAGAAAAGACAGGGACCAGTGGTTTGTGTAGATTCCATCTGCCAGTCTGATTCGGAGAATGGTGCCCTTAAGTGCTAATGGGAGTGAGGATGACATATGAGCTCACTGAAAATCAATCCATCTTGCTGTAGGTGCATGAGGGGTAATTCTGAGAAACACATTAATGCATTGGAGAAAGTGGAAAGAAATGCAGGGGATAAGAGGGATACCAAAAGCTTCATCAGTCTCCTACTGTTTCCAGTTGGACAACCCTCTCTTACCTAGCAGGTACCAGCTTTAAGAGTGCACACAGCGTTTGCTGCATGTGGATGTGTGCCCACACTGTGTCTTGAAGTTGAAAATGAACTGTTAGCTGTCTGATACAAAAGTGAGAATTCTATAGGTACCAGATCATGGAAAGAGAAAAGATTTATATTACAAGTTCTAACAGCCATGACATCAAATACTATATGTTATCAAAAATCTTAAACTAGCTATGTCGGAACCTATCTAGTGCCAAACTTACCTATGTCTTATCTAGTGACATCGATAACACTTTAAATTAACAAGAAAATACGGGCTTCAGATTTTTTTAGAAGGTGAGAATGTCAACTCCAATCTCCTTTAAAAATGTGTTAATAAATTTTCTAGTTTGGCATGCAATCAGGGGACATATTCCCAAATGTTAAAGGCATCAAGTGATTCAGTGGAAACCATGAAATAACTAGGATTGCCTGTAGTCAAGGCACTTATTTAAATGCTTTCCTAATTAATTAAAGCTTACTTAAGGCAATACATTATACATTGCCAAGAGTCTACTGAAGAACATCTCAACAGAAGCGCTCTTCTTCTATTCCAGCATGCTGTCCATAAGCAAGGTTTTCACTCTCACATGTATTAGTTTCCAGGAAGAGCTAGGACTGATCAGTAACTTCTTTAGTTTATGTGGTGTAGCTGTTCATCAAAAATCACTGATGGTATATCCAAAAAGTAATATAAAAGAAAGAGTCTAAACAATGAAATGAATGTGAAACACTGTGTTGGGCATTTTACTTGTTGATTGGGTTTCATAGAAACATGGAGTAGGCTGACCTGGAAGGGACCCATGAGAATCATCAAGTCCAACCCTTAGCCTGCACAGAACACCCCAAGAATCACACCATGTGCCTGAGAGCATTGTCCAAAGTTTCTTGAAGTCAAGACAGACTTGGTGCTGAGACCGCTTCCCTGGGGAGTCTGTTCCAGTGCTCAACCACCCTCTGGGTGGAAAACTTTTTCCTGGTTTGATTTTGTTGTCTTAATGGAATCATCAGGTAAGCAGGTTTCCATACAGATCTAACTCACTTCTCAGTTAATCCTGCTTGGCATTCATAACATTTACATATGGATAAGAAGAACAGAGCAATCGCAAAAATCTGCAAACATGGAAAAGCTGTCATTTTTACCACAATAGCATTTGCTGCATGGATAGAAACCTAAAACCCAAACTTCATATCACAGTTATGCAAGTATTTGCTCACGCTTTAACACTGAATAATATTGCAGCAGGCATACTAGACCTCTACTGGTAATACTGCCAGCAGGATATAAAAATAGTCTGCAGTCCATTTTAAGATCAACTCAATACACCAACCATTAACTTACAAGAAACTCACTAGCTGAGGAAACAAAATTAAACAGAGCTCTATTCTCAAATCTTTCACCTTTTATTCTCTTTGTGTTAGTTGGAATTTGCAGATTTTTTCACCACACCACAAAACTTAGACACTCCAAAAATACCACTGAAAAAGCACACTTTTTAAAAAAATAACCATAACGAAGATATTTTCAAGCTTGTAGTATTCTCCTGCATATACTTTTCCATTTCCAGTAAGTGAAAATAATGCAAAATCTCCTGGGTTGAGAAAAAGACAGTTTAATACATAAAGTAAAGCTTTAAAAACATCACTGTGTGATCAACGTTGTTTTGCTTACCAATCCACAACATAATACCCTACAAGATACTATGAAGAAAATTAATTCTATCCCAGTAAAAACCTGTACAGAAGTACAGACTGAAATGTTTGGAAAGTGCTTAAAATTAAGCCTACATAAATGCAGTGGCAAAGCATTGTGAAGGACAAGTTATTTTCCTTAGCTTCCAGTCAATCGACTGGCTTAGATCCCCATTTGCATGTCAATGTATATCCATTTCAAGTGCATACTAGTACATCAATAATTTCTCTAATTTTAAATATATTCACCCAGTGCACATTACCATATAGCAGTACATGAAACCATATTGCTGCTTCATTACCAGCTCTTTTGACAATTTTTACTCTCTGTCTATGAGTATATGTGAGTCTTTAACACCATACATATGAATGTACCCTTAGATGAAACTTTGCACTTTCTTTAGGGTTTGGTTTAACCCCGAAAGTAAAGAACAAACAAATAAACAAACAAACTCCCAAAACAAAACAAAAAACCAGCCAAAAAATAAAAATTAAAAAAAAAAACCAAACCAAACAAAACCCCAAACAAAAAACAAACAAACAAAACCCAAAGAAAATGTCAGGACTCGTATGCTAGCTTGAGAAGAATTCTTGTGAACCCTGTCATTCAGAGGTAAACCCTGGTAGATGAAAATCAAACAGAAAATCAAATCAAATCAGAGGCCAAAACTGTATGCCACAAGGATTTTCTAAAAGACCTCATGAAAATTTCTGCCAAAAATTAGTATGGGCTTAAGAGGGAAGAAATAGCTTTGGGAGGTTAGTTGGGAAAATAATCTTCCCTTACTCCTCAATTCAGGGTAATCAACTTTCGATTACAGTGGTATATACTCATTTTCTTCCCCATCACCCAAGAGTCTAGTCTGAATAACACAGTTTTCCCAGAGCTACCCCATTAAGAAGCATAAAAATGTGTGTTTGTGCCTGTGTCTGTGTTCATGTCTGAGCATGGAAGCAAACTAATCTCAAAATTGAATTCTTCAGAATGTCTCACAGATTTCACAGACATAATATTGTAGGGTTTTTTCCTACTATGTCAGGAACCAAAAAAACCAAACAAACAAGTAAAAATAAAGAAAGCTCCTAAAAATAATGTTATTAGCAATGGCATGTCGTTGTGGCATGTTTACTGTTTTTAACCCAAAGAATGTTTTTTTAATGTCCTTCAGCAGAATACTTCCTTTACATTCATTTTAATATTGTATTTTTTCATATTAGCTGCAGCCTGAGTTCTGTTCTTCTTTTCTCAACATTTCTGACATGTCTTCTGCAGGCAGCTCTCACAGGTTGTATCAGAAAAAAATATGAGAGTGATCCTGGGAGGTGCATGCCAGTCAGGAACATCAGCCAAGAATAAACAAATGTAGATCCTGACTAGTAACCAATCACACCTAACACAACATAATAAGGCAGGAATTTTGCAAAATAATTCTTTTTTCCCCTGTAGAGAACTACAGTTTTCAAAAAATCACATTTTCTTCCAAATGACTCCCAATCTTGGCTAGTAGCAACTCTTTAACGTAAACAATGCAGAAAATGTGAAAACCCTTTTCTCCCATAATTCCTTTGCTTTGAAAACGAGGCTCAGACACCAAGCATAAGTGTTTACCTATAACCTACACAACAAGACTGAGCTTCGTCTGTGGGGTTACACACTGCTACACCAGCACAGGAGGAAAAGGCCCCTGCCTACCAATCTCCTCCCATTGCACTCTAGGGGCAGTGAAGCCCTTTGCTACAGCCACCTCCTGTCGCTTTCTCTCCCTCCTACATAGACACGGGCTGAATCCATACACTGACCTTTTCTGCTCCCTCACCCCAAGTGTGCATGCAGATTGCACAGATAGCATGAGCCGCACCTGCAGTCTGAAAGACACTGTAGCAGAAGGGGAATATGTGTCCCTGGTTGTGCTCTCATATTTGTTGCATAGCAGCTGATGATTAATTTGATTAATAAACAAAACGTAAAGTTGGGAAATTTTTTGTAAATCTGTTTTTCCTTTCATTAGGACTATCATTCAGTTAAGTATTTCAGAACATCATGTTTCATTTTTTCTGTTAATATTTTTCGCCTTTCATTTGTATTAACATTCTACAATCTCATCATCAATTTTGACATTTACTCTTCTATTTCTTCCCCGTGGTCTTCTTCATTTCTCTGTCAATTATCATTTTATACACATTATGAATCACTTCAGAGTCTGCCCATTCCAAAACATTAATCGTTCACATTTTTAATAAACAAGCATTTTTAAAGAGCTAGATATAATGAGGTTTTTTAAGAACAGCACATAAGATTTCCACCAAAAACTCCAGTCTTACCCTCCTATAGCAACATATAGAACTGAAACAGTACCAAATTGTGGGTGTTTTCAAGGCTCTTGTTTAGGTAATGCAGAACCAGCAATGCAGAAATTGCTTCAAGAGCATCTATCACATAGGAAAATTATCACATATCTGTCATATATCACATCTTCTCTAAGCCTATTCATTGTATGGGAAAGCAAAGAAAACCTTGTCCTATCTCTTTTTGCTTCTACTTTCACTGATCTCTGATGATGGAATCTGTAGTTTGCTTATATTATTAGTTTACAAAATCACAACAGAATGGTGCCAAGTGTCTAATTAAATACTTACTTGTCTCAGATACTCTGCATATTCAACAGGTTAACAGGTTTTCCATATCAGACCTGCTATTATTTATATATTAATTTATCTGGGACTCTGTATCTGACATTATATATATATATACCATGTATCTGATATCCATGGAAGCATCCTGTTCAACTTGAGCCGGACTCTGGTATTAGTTGTACTCCTCTGGTACTTGCAGACAGTTCTGGATCTATCTTTGCCATTTTTCTTGCCTTTGAAAGTGTTCCTCCATATCTTCCAGCTATCAGATTGGCACCTCAAGTTCTGGTGCCTCAAGTGATTTTCATCTGACACATTTATTGATTGTATTATTTATGATGTTACTGATGCTCAGTTGTACCATTAATTCTCATTATTCTTCCCAACTGCTTTCCCCCTAATCTAATCAAAGAAGAGAAGCCTTGCCTTAATTTGAGCAATACATGAACTCTGGGCAGCTTGCTCCAGATGACCAATCAATTGCACAACTCAATACCAATCAAAGGGTTCTCATTGGAGGCATTACAGCAGAAATCCATATTGCTCTGTTGCACCCTTAGATGCTATCTATTTGATGGTGTCAGCTATCTTTCACTATTCATTACTACACAGTGTCCGTGTGAAGATTCTCAAAATGATTTTTTTATAGTGACTTAGTGAGCATAACATTTCCCCTATTCTTCCTACAATGTCATATCTTAGTTCACTAATTTTCCAGTAAATCTGCCCATATTCCTGCTTCCTCCTGATAGACAAATTAATACGCTTATGAAATTTATGTTTAATCACCTTACTGGCAAGTCTAAGTTCAGTAATTAGTTGTTGAATTATGGTTGCTCAAACAGCACCAGTATTAACTGTCAAATATTTAAATGTAAAGACTTCGTTTATTGAAGAAAAAAAAAGAATATCCTCAAGAAATATTATGAGAACCTTGCTATATTGTCAAGAAACTTCTGGATAGCTTAAAACATGCAATATATAATCCTCATATTGGCCCAAAGTATTCCAGGAGCATGTAGGAATATCACCAACTAATAATCCTTATTAAAGAAAGAGAAACAATTGTGTCCTCATTGTTTAGGATGCTCACAGGTATACTAAAAGCACGAGTTCATTTGATTCATAGTATCATGTATTCTTTGTGACTGTAGATCTGAGAAGCTTTCAAAATATTCTCAAATGTCTTAGGTGTAATCAGCAAGGATTTTGTACATATGATTGTATATCAGAAAAGAAATCTGTAATAATTGCAAGAGTAGTTATGAATATGTTGTTTATAAAAACAAATACTCTACCCATATAAACATTTATATTTTCCTCAGAAACTTTTCATATGTATAAAAGCCTAAAGTCAGGTTTGGTCTGAGATAACTCTCATAAAATTACAGATTAGAAAATTTGATTTTACACTGCTACATACCACAGCCCCCAGCACACACTTTTTTAGATAGATTTGATTTGTACTATGCTAGACCCAGTCCTGTGGGTCCCATCTGTTTCTGGAATGAAATTACATAATCTGAAAGCCCTTCTATGTAAGACTATGACATTACCTGCCAGAAGGTAATGATCACCGTCCCTAGAGGTATTTAAAAAGAGACTGGATGTGGCATGTAGTGCCATGGTCTAGTTGACAGTGTGGTGTTAGGTCATGGGTTGGACTGGATGATCTTAGAGGTCTTTTCCAACCCGGTGATTCTGTGATTCTGTGATAAATAGAATTTATAGGATTTACAGGCCACCTCAGTTTAGCCTGCTAAAGAATAGCAAAGAGCTACCGCTTTCAAAGAGGATAAGCAAAGACAAGCCAGGAAGAATTCTGTTGTCAGTAAAGAGCCTGTACTGATCATTAGACTAACTAAACTCATTTTCTATGCCTAGTTACAGGGGACATGGAAAACAGGTTCCTTCTCTGCTCTTTGTTTTCACAGACAAGTACTTACCTTTTCTGGAATCCAATGTACTTTATGTTCTGAAGCTTTTATTTTAGAGTGTGTGTACATATGCATACAAACCTTCTGAGGAATATTAAAAGGGAAGGTATAGATATTTGCAGGAAGCATCCTGATATACAAGATGGATGCAGGGAAAAATTCAATAAATACAGCTGCTTCAAGACTGAGGTAAAAAATTTGAGCTTCATTTTCAGAGTTTCTGTGTAGTCCCAGAACTAACAGGAGTTAAAAATGTGCAGCACTTTGGGAAACATCTCCTCTATTTCCACAATGGAGGGAGGAGGTAGAGGTATGTTTGGAACTGTATTGCAATGTTAGGTGAATTAAATTAAAACCCTTATTTTGGCAAAGCCCAATTAAGTTGTATCACCTAAGTAAGCCCCTATATTTAGCTTCCCTAGTCACTATACAAGATATTTTTCTGTAGAAATATTTTAAGATTTTATTGAAGATATACTAAGGAAAAAGTCTTGTTAAAATGTTGAAAAAGATATTGTAAGGATCCTCTCAGCCTATGCTTTTTTTTTCAAGAATTCATACTAATATTCCAGTAATAAGTAAAAAAAAAAAAAAATATACTGTAATTAGGACAAGTAGGAAAATATACAAACAGAATGAAGACCCAATTCTTCAAAATATAAAGCACATAAAATTTCTATCAAGTGAACAACTAACACTACCTTTAAAACAACTCACTTCAGATATACTTAGGAAATATAAAGCCATTTTTAATAACAGTGAAATATCGTAAGCAATTTTTAACAAGTTCATTTTAAATGCAGAGCAAAATATTCATTCTGAATGCCAATGGGATGGTCTCTATGATAATTTCAAGTCATACTGACTTGACTAAGTTAACATCCAAAACAGAATAGTTTGCCAGAAACTATAAAAAGTGAAATAAGCAGAGTTCTAAGCTGTTTCTATCAATACTAATTATATGTCTGCAAGAAGGTTAAATTAGTTGACTCTATAGTCAATATTCTAAGAGTAATCTGGGGTTTATGTCTTAATTATTGTGTCTTCTTTAACAGAACAAATTAAAATTTCAGTGCTATGCTGTAGGCTTTCCCTTTATCCTCTATTCCTCCAATATTTTTTAAGTTAAATAGGTTTTTCCGAGTAGCAAGATATCTGAGGCACATATAGTTAATCTGCATAAATGTCTAGTGGAGCTACAGTTCAATCCAGTCACACCTGAAGAAATGTATTATAAATTCAGATATCCAGATATAAGTCAGAAAACCTGAAAAGCCTTCTGAGTGTACTTTTCAGTTACAGCATACGCTTCTTTCACTGCAGAAAGATTTGTGCTCATTATAAATTTTCAAAATGAAAAATTTGTGGAAATATCTAAATGCAGTTCCTCTTTTTAAAGTCAGCCAAACCAAGCTCTGTAAAAAAAATAATTACATGAATTATAGATACGATTTTCAAAAATGGATGTTTTCCTGATCTGACTTCTGTTTCCCATAGAGAAATCTCACAACATTGTTAGAATTATCACCACTCAACTAGCCAAGGATACATACATTCCTTATCTTAATGATCCATAGAAAACACCTGACAAAATAGTAGTTAAAATTTACAGCAATTTAAAAAGTTACATAAAGCTGTTGAAAATTATAGTAGTAAGCACTAACCAGTGGCTGTCAAAACTATACTGACAAAGAGAAAGATTAATAAAATACAGGGTCCAAAACTCCCATTTCAGTTTTGAGCATAATGAAATATTTACCTTGGCCCCATCATTAGTATATTCATTTTTGTACAGATCTAAGGCTAAATACAGGATAACTCTCATTTCAAAAATTAAATACTACTTTATAAAATTTCTGTTGATTCTTCTAACAGAATGACAAAGACATATTCTGAGAAGTCTAAGTTTAGATGTGTAAGGAAAGAAAGAAATTATGTGATTGTATAACTGTGTGATAAAGAAATGATGTGATTGTATAATTGTGTGATATACCACTTTGCATTTGAAAACCCTTCAAAATTTGAGTTTCTTGATATTTTGTCTTCAGGAGAAAATATCTGAGGGGAAAAAATTGCCATAATCCTGGCATATAACACATTTCCTTCAGTATTTTTGTGGGCCCTGAAAAAAGAAAGTTTTTCACAAAAGAGAAAGCAGTGGTTATAAATGCAATGGGAATCTTCATGAGAAAAAAAACAACACAAAACAAAAACAAAAACAAAACCACAAAACCAACCAACAACGCACCGTGAAGAATAATTTTAATTTTTACAGCCTTGATAAAATCCATTAGCTCAGAAGACAAAACTACAAGTAAGTCATACAATGCTTTTATTTTCAGGGTATGAAAGGGAGCAGGGAAATATTAAATTTCAAACTGCATTCACTTTCAAATCAAGATTTGGCGGAAAATGCTTTTTTAAGTAGTGGTTATCCTTAACTGTCAAAACACTGCTTACGTGCTGTCTGGAAAAATTATCATTCATATTCATTTGTCAGTACTTGTCCCACTCTTCACAGTCAGAAAATGTTACAATTCAAGTCAAAGTTGTTTTTTGTCGGTGATACTTACTGCTGCAAAATACTAATATGTAGACAAACCTTTCCTGATTCTTAATGCTGCTTGCACATGTTACAATGCTGTCTTTCAGGCTAACCCTTGACAATTTCCATTTGGGAGGGGAATAGAATCTTCTGTTAGAAAGGAGACAGTATATGTCTTTTGATCTTTCAATTTAGTGATATACATTATTTTTCTGACATGCTACAACGTCAAAGAAAGCCATTCTACACAAGCCTGACCATCACATTTCAGAGAACTTGTTTTGCATAATGAGTCTCCATTAGTGTTTCCATACAAGTTGACAGTATGACAGTTAAATCTCTTCTCTTTCACTTCACATAGTAAAATGTCAAACTTCCTATGCACACTGAAGTACAAACTGTACCATATGTAATGCAAAATCAAGACATGCACAGCCAGAGTGCGGCAATATTCCATAAACAGGGGTAGCTGGTATCAGACTGAAATCTAGAAATTACAGTCTCTTAGGTATAATGGTTTCATTAAATGTTCAAACAGTGTCTCCAAAGCTAATTTTCTTTCCAAAGTACCCATGCATAGAAAGTACAGCAATAAGACATCCCCCTGCTATGCCTTTCTGAATAGCAGATTAACTGCAGAACTAGAATGATGTCAATTTGTTTCAAAATATTGCAGCAAAGCTTTTGAATGGATGAGCAATTACTAACAGAGGGTGCAATTATAACCGAGTCACAGGGAATGCTTTAATATGGTTCTTCTCCTATGTACAAGGAATAACAAGAAACTGTGATGAAAGAGGAATAATGAGACAGTTGGCTTTGACAGCACCTTGGCAGCCGTCACTAAGAAAGTAAGTGCATTAGTTCAGTGGAGTCCATTCTTCAAAATATCTCCTAAAGAAGGATGAGAAAAAAGCATCTTGTCAGAGGGTAGCTGAAAGCTACCACCAACTAATTTTTTAATACTAATTAACACTAAAAAGACAATCGTTTGGGCAGTTTAACTAGACAACCTTTGCACTTTTTTTTCTCTTCTTATCCCAGTTCCCCAGCTTTGTTTTTCTTAGCTCTTTGGAGGTGAAATAAAAATCTACTCATGACCCCTCCTCCCCAAAAGCTCACTCAACCATTCACTCTTTTGTTTCTGAATGAAATTTTTACAAAGTGCTTTTTGCCATTTGTCACATTAGAGTGGCTTAACACTATTTCTGCACTTAAATAGGTCCTGCCTGGAGCCAGCTGGTCTGCCTAGGCAGGTTTGGGAGGAAGAAAATTAAGTTTCAGAAGCAACGGGCTAAACTCTCCTTTCAATTATCCATTGTAACCTTATTACATACAAAATCAATGATACAATGTGCTCCCATGTTTTGCTAGTAGAATCAATATAATTGTCCTTTATGGTATTCAAATGTTACAAATACGGCAAATGTTTTTATTAAAGATAAATATTTGCAACAAACTCCCCAAACACAAAGAGGCTATATCTAAACTACTGCCAAAGTTCATATTTTGAACAATGTTGTTCTTAAATAACCAAAAGCTACAAGAAGCAAAACACTGAGATTAAACTGTGCTATGCTCAGTTCAGGTCTTCTCAATACAAGACTAGTACAAGAAGAGTTCAACCAAGGGCTACTAAGATGATTGAAGAACTGGTGCATCACTCCTGTGAGGAATGGATGAGGCCGCTGGGACTGTTTAGTCAGAAAAGAAGGCTCAGGGGTGACCATGTTAGTGTGTATAAATACCTGAAGAAAGGGTGCAGAGAGGACAGTCAGGATCTTTTCAGTGGTACAAAATGAGAGACAATGGGCTCAAACTGATACACTGGAGGTTCCCTCTGAACTCAGAAGAGACTTTTTACTGTGAAATTCACTGAACACAGGTTGCCCAGGGAGGCTGTGTTTCGATCCTTGGATATGTCCAAAAGCCATCTGGACACGGTCCTGGGCAACTGGTTCTAGATAGCCCTGCTTGAGAAGGGGGGTTGGACCAGGTGACCTGCAGGTCTCCCTTCCAAACTGAACCATTCTGTGCTTTGGCGATTCTCTGAAATATTCACATACTTGATATAAAACTTTGGGGGAAAAAAAATGATGTGAACAAGATATATACAACAGCACAAGCTGCTTCTTCAGCATGCTACTTCTATACTACTAAGTAATAAATTCTCTTTGGAATGTTCTTGTCTAAATAACTCACTCAGGAGAAGGGAGGTATCAGCATACTTAATCTGACAGTGTACTTTAGATTTGGGGAGGTTTCCTGTAGCTTTGGGGGTTTTTTTTAACAGGCTTACAATTATTTACAATTTCAACTTTATAAATATAAAATAAATCCACTAAAAATGTATTCCACATTTATTTATGATTTTTTTCCTAAGGTACAGGTAATTGAATTGGAATTCCTGATCAGTTTCACTATTAATAAAAGTGCTAATCACAGTCCACTCAGCTGTAATAAATTACAATCATCAGGATTCAGAGATCCAACACAGCATTCAGCTGTTCTTTGTTTTGGAAGCAAAGTCAGATAGACCTTTACCATCCAAGCACTGGGTATAAAAGTTAAGGTTTGTTTGGGTAGAAGTAACGGCATCCAGTGCAAAGTACTATTATCATATATATACATAATGGAAATTGCTCTTTTTATTGGGGCAATGTCTTTTGGAAGGCATGGAAGCATGCCTGTTGATTTTCTCACATATATCAGTTTCTGGACTCCTTATTAGCAGCTGGTATTGTTACTGGTAGTATCTGCATGAGCAAGAAATATGATTTTACCATCAAATCTATATTTATTAATAATATAATAATTATAGAGTATCTAGGAGCACAAGAGAGTTAGATCATGACTCTTGTGCTACAAACTCTAGAACTGTCGGACTAAAATAGGGTGACTTCCCTAAAAAGCTTTGAAAAGTCTTTCTTATGGGCTTTCATGTTGAAGACGGTGAAGGGCCTCGAGGGGAAGCCATATGAGGAGCAGCTGAGGTCACTTAGTCTGTTCAGCTTGGAGAAGACTGAGGGGAGACCTCATTGGAGTCTACAACTTCCTCGTGAGGGCAAGAGGAGGGGCAGGCATTGATCTCTTCTCTGTGGTCACCAGTGACAGGACCCAAGGGAATGGCCTGAAGTTGTGTCAGGGGAGGTTTAGGCTGGAAATTAGAAAGAGGTTTTTCACCCAGAGGGTGGTTGGACACTGGAACAGGCTCCCCAGGAAAGTGGTCACAGCACCAAGCCTGATGGAGTTCAAGAAGCATTTGGAGAATACTCTCGGGCACATGGTGTGACTCTTGGGGATGGTCCTATGCAGGGCTAAGGGTTGGACTTATGGGTCCTTATGGGTCTCTTTCAATTCAGGATGTTCTGTGATTTTGTGGGTCTGTAATTCATACCTACTTTTAACTATGTAGAATAAGAAATACATTCTTAAAGTGTGCATAACCACTGAGGAAATCTAGAGACAGAATTAAAGTACAAAGGCATTTTCTTTCATATCTCACCAGTAGCCACCTACATTTCCCCATTTTTATACTACACACATCACAGAGCAATCCAAACAGGAAATTAGGTCTTCTGACTTTCTCCACCATTTTTCAAAAGAGCCTGTGCATGAGAAGATATCCTACTTCCTAGACTATATTAACACATGATAATTACATTTTCAAAGCAAAAAGGAGCACATGTCCTTTGTAGTCTTTGATGGTAACTTTAAATTGCACTCATTGCTTTACAGCAAGTATCTCACTCTAACGAAAAATAAAGTTATAATGCTGAATAATTGTTCACTGCTTTCCAACTTCAAAGTGTTTTGTAAATATGACCTAATTCATCAAAATTTTCACTACTCAAGGGAATTGAGTACACAACAAGCAGAGACAGGAGAAGAAGGCAGACAGGGCTAATGGTCAAATTCCATCATTTTTGCCCAGGCATGTCCTTGCTCAGGATTTTCCTTAAACAACAAATGAATCTAAAATGGAGCTAAAATTTTTCTAAAACAAAAATTGCAGCTAAAAATGTAGCTGTTATAGATTTGTTTGGTCTTTCGCAATAGTGTTTTCAGAGATCTCCATAACTCCATGCAAAACCTGAGGATAAGGACATTGTGCCAGGCCCCCAGAATCTGCACACAGAAGATATAAATTCCTTCATCCACATCATAAAGCATGTAAGCTCCTTACTGACTTCTACTACCAGTTTTGGCTGCTTTTATTTTCCTGTAAGAAGATTTGGCTAGTCGGATCACATTATATATGGACCCCTTAACAACCCATTTGACTTTTTCCCCAAAAGCTTCCTATCCTGTAAGTGCAGAACACTTGTTCCTTGCAATCACCCCCACCTGCAAACACTGGACTGCAGTGGATCTGTGGCTTTGAAGACAAACACATCTATAGGAAACAGTATCATTTCTGAAGATATAACCACACAACAGAGAAAGTACCATTTCAATTATTTGCTCACCTCTACATATAAATTTACATTATCAGTGAAAACATGACTGAAAATAGCAAACATTTCAATAGATGAATTCTGAAATCAACCATGAATGATATTCAGTGTCAGCAGTATTTCTTAGTCTCTTTTCCCAAATCTTAGTAGATTCACAATAACTAATGCAAGGTTTTAGGCCATTTTAATAGTGGAAAGATATAATAAAATAATATGACTGCATGTATTATAATTTAGATATAAAAGATAAAAAAATATTGGATCACAATGAAACAAAAATAGTAGGGAAAGCAGTCTTGCTGATATTGATATTTATACATATCATACATAACTGCTTAGATAAAGTATCTACTTGTCACTAAAAAGCTATGTAAATAACTGTTTGGAGAATACTAGCTAGTCTTCCAGAACTGCTAGGGATTTTTTAAGATTATTTTAAAAAAGAAAATAAACTCTGTATCGTTTACATTTAAAATTGCCAAAAGACAGCTGATCTGAAGATAGTCTTGTTTATTTGCTTTTGATACTTTTTCCCCTGGTATTCCTCTTAGTTTTGGATACCACTGAAACAAGGAAAGAAGGAGGGGCAGAAAAAAGTAAGAAAGTAAGAAAGCAAGAGCAAGCAAGGAGGAAAGAAAGAGACGGGAAGGGGAAGGGGAAGGGGAAGGGGAAGGGGAAGGGGAAGGGGAAGGGGAAGGGGAAGGGGAGGGAAGGGAAGGGAAGGGAAGGGAAGGGAAGGGAAGGGAAGGGAAGGGAAGGGAAGGGAAGGGAAGGGAAGGGAAGGGAAGGGAAGGGAAGGGAAGGGAAGGGAAGGGAAGGGAAGGGAAGGGAAGGGAAGGGAAGGGAAGGGGAGAAAGAGAGAAAGAAGATTACTTCATTCATCCCTTTCCTATGCCAAATGCTTAGTGTCCTCATAAAAGCTGCATATGATATGGCATCACCTAACTCCGAGGAATTATCCCAAAGTTTGCCAGGAGTAGATAAGCCAATAAGTAGGTGAAAAAATGAAGGGAAATTAATGGGAAAATATTGCATCCAGCTTTGTACAGAAATTATCCAAACTAAATCACCCCTAGTGTGGGATGTTTTCATCTCTTAAATTGGATTAATGACTATAAACAAAGCCACTATGTTTTATTCTAATCCAGCAGGAAAGCATGTATTAGTACTGGAAAGCACTTTTTCATTAATGTTTGGCCACTAGACTACTGGAATTTTTTGCATATAACACCACACATTCTGGGAACTTTCACAAATGCTTTTGCCATTTTATGTTTGTACAACACTTGAGCATTTCTGTGAGCATGTTCATTGGCCGAGAAGATGAAACTATGTTTTCATTTACCAAAACTATGTGCAGGACAGGAGATAAACCAGTGCAGTGGTGCAAAAAGATATCTGCTACAAAAGGGTTTCTCCTTCCAGGGAACTAGATAAACAGCAGTATTGGGCATTATTGGGCATATAATAATGGGATCTCTCTGTTAGTTTCAATAATGCCGTATTGTGCTCCACTTGTAGTTCATTTTATGTGTTTAATGAGCTCATATGTAAGTAGATCAATAGAACATACTGTGTAAGTAAATCAGTAGTAGTTAAAAGGTCAAAGTTTGTATCTAATCAGGAAGAAAAAAAAAAGACTCTTTTTAAAATGACCATATGGTAGTATATATATCTACTCTATGTGTCTGACTATCCTGATAGCTTCCCTGAAGCAGGAGAGACCCACGTCACCTGTATCATCCCATTAAACTGACAATATTCAGGGAAAAAAGCAGGTTTATAAAAGCCACAGAACAATGTCACTGCTATGCAGCTTAATTTACAATACAGAAATTACAGGAAACAAATGTCTGATCTGCTAATTCAGATTTATTGCAAGCATACCACATCTGGTACCGTGAATTCAACAGCAATCCTCAGCCAGTGATACTTCAAAGTGCCGTGGAAGTGCAATCACCAGCAGAAGTAAGATCAAATCTCTCCAGTTCCCTGCATCCCCAGAATATTATCTTCTTCCCCCTGGATCTGCTCGAGCCAGTCAGATGGAGGAATGCCATGAGGGCTTTGTGGTACTTCACACTGCCCGGCTGCATGACTCGGGCTCTGGCAGGGGTGGGAGAGAGCTACTGCCACCACAGCACATGGCCATAGGAGATGGAGCCTTAGTGCCCGAGATTTGTGAGAGAGGAGTCACCACTGAATTCCTGCCATGCACAAGATTGAAGTGCACACTGTCCTAAAATACCCTGTCCATGGACAGTAACTTTCTTGAAGAAAATCACTCCTAATTGGGAGCTACCTATTTATTAGTAATAGAGTTAGACAGAAAAGCTCCAAAATTTATCCTATAAAGCTGTATCCCCCCTCCAAAAAAAAAAACCACAAGAAAACTCAAACCAAAACAAAAACATTTCACATAATTGAGTCCTGCTGTTATTTGGTAGTGTTTGGGGTTTGACCAGAGGGAAGGTGTTTTTATTTAATGTACAGATTTATCTTAGTTGCAATGTTGTCATGATGTATTTTACAGAGGAAATCAACTGAAACAACTTACTTATTTGGTTTTCTTGTTCCTGCTGAAATGGAAACTTGAGCATGACGATGCTGTGCTAATACGTGTAAACCATAAAATTACACTGGCTGGGGACTACACCTCAAACTAACTGAAACAGACAGCAGGCTGCTTTCATTACCCACCCTAAGTGAAACTAGAATACTGAGAAGCAAGAATAAAAAGTAAAAAGTAAATTAGGAACTGATTTTATAAATCCCTGTGAACAGCCTGCTAGTCTTCACATATAAACAGCAATCACATACAAAATACTTTCCCAAACAAACATTTGCAGAAGCAGCAGATTTCAGATAATGTTAATAAAAAAGAGAAATTTAAGATGCTTTTAGTAGCAAAAATTTTTATAGTGTATCTAATTACTGCAGTCTAATTACTGCAGGTTTATTAAAATATTACTACTGTTTAGCTTATTGTGGTTTTTTTCCCTTTTTCAGTGATTTTCCTGATAATATAGATTTTTACATTGAATGCAAATTTTAGGGAAAACATAAACAATATTTGATTCTAATGTGCATTATGCCAAGACCATACTAAATTTTATTTAATTGCTCTCAATAAAAGCAAACAAGGTCATCAAAAAGTATAGGAAGGAGGATAATTAGAGCAAAATCCATTCAAAATGATCCAATCAACTACTATTCATCAATCACACAGCTGGGAGTAAATTTGTACTATTTGGCTCAGGGTAATATTTCCCTAAGCCCTATCCACATGCTCAGTGTTGAGCCCGTGCTCACAGGCTTTGGTGAGCCAATGTTTAGACACAGAAAAGTGAATTGGGGTTTTAGTCTTCCGTATTCCTATTTCTACTCCTATACAATCCCTTCAGAAGATTAACTAGTTGCCAAAAGCTATGCCTAAGTATGGAATTTGATA
Organism: Pseudopipra pipra; assembly: GCF_036250125.1. Taxonomy (NCBI): domain Eukaryota; kingdom Metazoa; phylum Chordata; class Aves; order Passeriformes; family Pipridae; genus Pseudopipra; species Pseudopipra pipra. The sequence goes on from NC_087550.1 coordinate 83,323,113, forward strand.
CTAAAATGAATCCAGCTTTGAAATACCTTGTCAGATCAAAAACATCACAGATTCATGATGCAAACCATTGATCATGTAGAAAGTTGCTGGTTCAACTGAGTTCAAAGCAGGTTTTTTTTGATGAGTTAGCTTTACACTGGCAAGCTTGGCAACTGCTCAAATACTGTCTGTCCACTGCTGCCCATATAAAAGGAGCATAAAAGTGAGACGCCAATAAGCTCTATATATGTGTTCTGGTAAATTTGCCAGAAATGCAATTGTGTGTCCATTCCTCATCCAGATGAAAATAGCACTCCTGAGTGACCCAATAGCACACAGATCAGGTATTAACAACTGTGGAATTAAAGCCTAATTACATTTACTGTAAAATGGGTATATTAACAGTTCTCACCACAACCAGAGCATAGAGAGGATTAATTCAAATCCCTGTAAATCCCAGAGGCCCTTTATCTCATTCTATTGTGAAAAATTCAACAAAGTAGTAATATTCCATAACTTATTTTTTCTACTTTGAAATTGTCTTGACAATATATATCAATCTTATTGTTCACACTACATAAGCAAAGGATAACAATAGAAACTAAATGACAAAATCCTAAATAACATACCTGATTTTGATATCATCATTACCCAAACTACAATTCAAAACGTCTTCTAATCCAAATGACTTATTAGAAAGGGATTCTTGGTCAAATTTCAAAGCTTGTTTCAGCAGCAACAAAAAATTATCTACTATACACTCCCTCAAACATCTGAAACTTAATTCAGTCCATGAACTGACTCGAAAATTGTAAATAAATTATTACTGTAAGCATAAACAGTGTACATTTATACAGATGATGCTGGAAATTACTGGCAAGGAAAAATGCAGAGTTTCTTTTCCATGGAAGATAAATAAATTGACAGCAACAATTATCCTGTCTTATCTAGGCATCTTTGCAGGAGGATGAGCTACTCAACCCAGTATCAGAAGCTGAAGGGTAATGACTTGATGCAACTGCCATTTTCCCTTTCATCCTATTACATGAAACTACCTGGTTCCTGTCATGTTAGCTAGACTTCATATTCTTTTAAGCGCAGGAAGGCAGAATCTCTTCAAGAATTGCCTTCCCTTTCTGCATCACAGTAAGAACTGCAACATCAAAGCTCCGCCCCTCATTTCGAGTGTGGAGCTACTTGAAGTCAAGCTTCCATTTGTTTCCAAGGTAACAAAGAGAAACTCAACTCCAGCCTATTTCTGCCTTTATGAGTAAAAATTAACCAAGTGATAGATACGTATGTTTTCACTGAATATTTGTCAAAGGTTAATGACTGTACCAAGTAAAATGAATAAAATGAAACATATTTCAAATAAAGAGAATAATTTGGAATAAATAATATTAACAAAAGATTGCAAATTTTTAAGACACATTTACACCATAGCCTCACCTCTGTAAAAAGCCTACATCATTTAATGAACCAATTTAGAGTTTGCATTGTCTTTTTTTAATCTTTAGCATAAATGTGAGTTCTGCTTTAACAGCTTGCGTGCAACAAAAGTATTGGACACACTGGGTAATAGTATCTCAAAATACCTTACCATGCAGTATTAAAGTTCGGAAAAATGTGTCACTAGTTATTGTTCAACACTTAAAAGACTTTTCAAGAAGAGACCATATTACAGCTTACAGACAAGTGTATGATTTAGACTTGGGGGGAAGCAAGAAGCTAAACAGAGTCAGAATGGAAACAGGGACCATTTTGCAACCCTTGGGACAGAAACATTTTTTGTGGAACTGACAACTGCAAGTCACAGTCCAGGCAAATTGTAACGTACCCCCAGAAAACACTCAGAGGAATAAATACAACTGCAAATTTTTCTTTACCATCTTGCCATAATTCTGATCTTCATCTTTAATCTTTCCCACACAGTGCTACCTACCATTTTCCTTAACAGATTTTATTTCAAGCTTACCTTAGGTACCAGAAAGTCATACACGGCATGGTTAATTTCCCAGTTAGCATACTTCTGATGTTATCTTTGAAAAGAACTTTCTCTGGTGGATCATCGGGTCACACTCTAAATCTACTTCAGTGTCTTCCCCCACCCATACTCAGGCAATTTGATTTTTTTTTCAGAGAGAAAACAAAGAAATGCAAACCTCCAAGGTATTTTCTATACTCCTCAAACTCACAGTGCCAGTGTGATTACTTCTGTCCCTGAACTTCTGCTTCATACTTTCACTGTATTTTTTATCTGCACTTAAGCCACAGAAGTGGAAAACAAGTAGCTAAACCCAATTGTAATCTTATAAATTGGAATTATACTCCCAACCTCATTCGTTATTTGTGTAACTCCAGGCAAGCAACTTATTCACATATATAATCCATATGCCTGTTTGTGTGTGAAGACTGATCTATAGAAATCCAACAATATTTAAAGACACCTAAAGAGAAAAATAGTCTAAACAGACACAGATTGGATATATAAGAGACATAGATGTCAAGCTGCATCAAGTACTGTAGGCTTCTGAAGAGAAACATTAACAAAAATTCCAATTATTCAACTACTACTCTTCCTCATTTAAGTACTCTTCTCTCAGCTCTTCTTCATCTTCAGCTATTATTTCCTTGCCTTTCCTCAGGATGAAAAGGACTATCAAAGATCTTAGACTCAAGAACATATCTAAAACAGATTGTTCTGACTTTTGGCAGGAATCTTTGGTCAAAGAAAACACCCTGAAAATTGAACCTGGAGGACTTTGCTTGAAAACTTCAGCTGCATCAGAAGAAAATTACTTCCTTCAGATTCCTCCTGCATCTTCAGTAAAGGCTGGATAAAAACAGAATGCAAAAAACAATTTTAACCAAAAAGCTCCAACACAAAAAAAATTTGCCTGCTAGGACTGTTCAGCCAAACAAGCATCTCTACTAAATCTTTTGATGCTCTTTCATCTCTGCTTCCAGATCCAAATATAATGAGCTGTCTCAATACCTGCAAAATATTTTGTTAGAAAAACTGTTGTACATATATATGAAAAAAAAAAAAAAAGGAACAAGAGGAAAAAGAAAAGGTAGAGAAATAGAACTTTCTGGTGGTCTCTAGACTGCAGAGTGGAAAAACAGGAAGTCTTTGGATAGAGTAGATTTCACTTTTAGAGGTAGACGCAGGAGGCTGATAGATGTTATTAGCATGTAGAATGGGGGGTGCCTTGACAGAAAAAATGAAGATTCAAGTGGCCCCATTAGTTACTTTTGGCAGTCAGACAAGCTGGAAAAAATAGATTGTATTGGGGTAAATGAAGAATTCCTGGATGCTGACTTGAGGAAAATGAGAAATGACAAATTAGTGTCATAATAAGTTGGTTTTCTGCACTAAATGGAAGATAATCTGGGACTGATTCTTGTGGCTCACACTGATTGCCTAAGGCTAGACCCTTCTCTAGAGGAAATGTGCTAGAAAAACCCAGATGCAGTTGTCCTAAACAGACCTAGGAACTGTCCTAACTGTAAACACTGCAATTGTGGACCATCAGGGTTGCAGTGCCCTTGCCCTTTTTAATTTACATATATACTCAGCGGTGTAAAGGTTTTCACAAAGTACAAAGCAGAATCAGAATAAGAAGGCATTAAGCTACAGTTGAAGCAGTTTATGTTAAAGTGTGTAGGAAAAGGTGCATGGCATACAATTTGGTTATGTGTGATGATCTGAATAGGTCTTCATCAGCTCATTTGGAAGCCCCACTCCAGCTTGACTTCAAAGTGACTAATCTGAAAGGATACTGTGCATGACTGCATTCCTCTATTCCTTCCTAAATTTTCAAGGGATAAACTGTTTCTGTAGACTTTTGATACTTGCAAACTAAAGCCAAAGTAAAATTAAAATAGTAGCTCCAAGTATTGTCATGCCTGGGGAGCTTGCTGGCTTCCCACAGGGCCCCATGAGCACTGGACTGCAATATCACAAAATTTACTTTCAGTCAAAATCCAGGGTGAGAAGCAGAAAAGTTCAACTCAGTCCACCAAGGACCCTAAAAAGACAAAGAGGACCAACATCTGTGGATGCACAGTCCTTTCCTGACTACCCATGGCTCCCAGTGTAAGAAACTAAGCCTCTTGCTACTCCTTAAGAGGATACTGCACTATCATCTTATGCTTTCATTCACAGAAATCAAGAAGGCTTTTTTAGAAGGATATATATATATATAATGCAGGGAGAGGTAAAAATAAATTTAACATATGTGTTATTAAATATTTAACATATAATCTTCCCCTTGTGTCTCATTTACTGCAACATTTTGACCCCATCCCATGTACAGCTAAACAGGAGGTGGAACAAAAACAGAGGGAAATGTTGGCCCACTGATCGAGAAAATCACTGTCTGTTGGCACAGGTGTCTCATGTTTATTGTGGTTTTTTTCCTGTGCTAAGCAGTAACAAACAGTGATTTTACAGCTGGGGATTTCAAATATAATTTTGTTTACTTGTTCTTCCTGAGATGATTTATTTTTCTCCTTTCTATTTTGAATGGATTTTATCTCTGTATCTTCCAAAGCTGCTATATATAGCTCCACAGGTATTTCCCACTTTAAGGCAAAGGCTGTTTAAATGCTTTTTGCAAGCAGATTTAATATACAGCTTAGCTGTCGAGAAAACATATGTATCAGAACTTGATTAGAATAATTTTTCAAACAATTCTAGATCAAAGCACTGAATTTCTAACTTGTAAAACAGTATCTTTAACAACAAATAAGAATTTCTGTGGCTTTTTGGAAGCGATGAACACAGCTTTAGAGGAAAGTCTGAGTTCAACTTTGCAAGTTGGAATAGGAATTGAAGCATTCTAGTCACAGCATCCTGTCAGAAATCAGAGAATTTAATCTTTTGATATGGAATAAATTTTCTGTCAAGTTAAAACCAATTTCTACTTAACTGACTGATTATACTAGTTTTAAAAATGCCAGTCCGAATATTAGCAGAGCATATTTAAAATGTTCAAGTCAGACATTTTCTTTCTAAGAAATTCAGTAGAAAGTTATTTCATCATGAGTACAGGGTTATTTTCTTTAAATAAGCATAGGGTTAATTATGTAAATATACTTCTGTAAAAATGATAAGGAATCAGAGCTAAGCTTGAGGCCTTGCCCCTTCTGTTCTGTAAACATTAAAACATTTTGGGCTGGCATTGTTATACCATCTTCTCCATTCTGTGAACTTCCAACATACAGTTTTTCTAAAAATAGTATTTGGAGCACGCAGAACTTTAATATCACTCATGTTTATACTGTACAACCAAAGTATCAACCATGCCTGCCCTACAAAACAAGTGGGCAGGTGAACCCCGCTTTCAGTAGTCAAACTGTCTCTACCAGCACTGTGGTATCCACAAGAGGCATATACATCTCAAATGGGAAATAAAGATGATCTAAGAAAGTATTTATGTTTCAGCATATGGACTTCCTTGTGGGAAGAACTTTCATTAGACCAGATTGTTCTCAGGTCAATTAATATAAATATATTATATTAATATAAATTTAGTAGATTTATATTGCTATAGATAGAATTATATTGATACTAATTGTACAACCATTTCACTATTCAGTATATCCCTAGTATTGTGGTCTGCTGTCCTAATTTAAGAAAGCATCTAGGGTGACCAACTTCAAACTCTCCTATAAGATCATATATTTCATTGTAAAAGTGCAAGAGTTTTACATTGGTTTTCCAACAGAGATAAGCTCAGTTCAGTCCCATACTATGTAAATTGCTCACAAATACTCACCTGAAGCTATGACTTGACAGGGGTGAGGAGATGGATAGAAGGAGGGTCACTAGGAAGAAAAAAACAGGGGTCTGTTCTTCGGTAATGAGGAGGAAATTTCAAGCAGGAGCAGTTGTCCACACTTCCATAAACAAGATTCTGCAAATGGCAACCTCAACTATGCAAGTAGACTTTGTGCTGTGGAGACAAATGACATCTGCACCATCTTCCATGTCCCCTACTCCTTTCTCAGAGTCTTGTCCAAAACCTGTCTTCCAGCAATTTGACCTCCAAAGTTTAAAAAAAGTTTATAGAGGGCAACTTGATTCTTTGCCCTGGATATGACAATCTTGAAGTGACCTGAGCTTGAAGTGGAACATGGAATGTCTGTGGCACATCTTGTTGCTCCACCTGAAACCTAAAACATATTTTCAGTTCTCTTAACCCACATGTAAAAGTGACCTTTAAAGGGATGAGGATCAGATAGAGTAGATGGTCTTACTTTTATATGCGAGAAAACCTGAACAAATACATGGACACAAAAGGAATTCCATGCAGGAACAATTTTAGAGTCTGCAATAGACTTATATTTTATGACTTCTGATTTTCATTAGTCATGTGCAACCTTTGTAGCTACAAGTAAAGATTCATAGGAAAAAAGATTTCTAAACAAAAAGATCATTTTTTCACAATCAGATGGGATAGACAGTTCAAAATTATGAAATATTTAATGCACATAATTTTTCTTTTTCTTCAATACTACAAAGGCATAAAGCTCAGCTTTTAAAAAAAAAGAGTCAATGCTCATTTCCAATTTGGTTGTGAACCAAATTAGTCTACTCAAATTTGACACAGAAGTAATTTTTTTAAGTTGTCAAATAAATACATTTTAATTAAAAAATTACATGTGGTTTTGATATTCTGTTGCAACAACTGAAGCCTCCATTAGTTTATATTTAATTTGCAATTTAAAGTCTAAAGATTAGCAGTACTCAAAAGAGAGTTACTGGTTTGGTAAAAGAAATCAGCTCATAAGCCTGCCTTAATCAAAACTCAAAATCTGGCAACAAAATGTGATTGTGAAGTGTTTGCTTTATATACTGCTGGGGAAAGGTTTGCAATGTTAATATTTCAAAATGAATAATTTTGTAGAGTTTCTCTATTATTAATAAGCTTGCCATTTTTAATTTAAAACATGAAGGAAACATTTGTGTTCCTAATAATAAGTAGATGGAAGATTGTAAGCACTTCAAGAAAATAAATTATATTATTTTTTAACATCATGTTCGCTGAAATCATGAATATTACAGTTAAGAATGACAATGCAGAACTTGCCACATTATATGGGAAAAACAAACTAAATGTTTCTCCTTTGACCATGAGATACCCTACTGTATTCACAGAGAACGTTTCAATTTTTAGTTTTATCTTGCTGCCTTATCTCTTTCCTTTTAGCAATTTTTTTGCCTGATAAGTCTTTACATGCCTTGGCAGGCAGTATTGTGACAATTTCTATGACCAGAAATTATTATTATTATTCCTCTGGCCAAAAGCTGCCTGCTTATCTACCCAGATTTTCAATGTGAACCCATCTCTGTGCTATTTCTGTGCCCACTACAACCCCACGGCTGGCAGAGTGTCACCCAGCATGGGGAAGGCAGAAGCACCAACTCTATTTCCAGATGCTTCCCTTGCTGCCACTCTGGCAGAAGGAGCGAGCAGGGCTTGTCTGCCAACCATGGCAAAACTCTACTCTTAGCTCAAGCATAATCTTGGCTATGCTGAAACCTGGGGCACGTTGCCCATCCTCTTCAACAGAGCTGGGGTTCTGGCACCACAGTGGTGATGGGGAAGGATAAAACAGTTTTATAAAGTGAGGAGGGTGCTGGGCAAAGCCATCAGAGATGCCACATGCACGTGGGTGAGGAGAGGCTCTGAATGAAGCCAGGTAGCAATAGATCCTAGGTCTTTGGTCTCGCTTGATGTGATATATAAAGATGGATGATATTCACAACATTACCGAAATTATTTATTGACCAGAGTAGGCAAAACAACACACTCACCATTCTATTTTTCTTTATTATCTTATGCAATTTATTCTTATGCCTAACCTGAGCCCTGTAACATTTCATCACTGTGCTCTTTGTCCCTCTTTACCCCAGCATCTCTTTTACTACATGTCACCCTCATTCATCATGTCATATTTAAAATTTAGATGGTAAGATCTCTTGGAACAAAGCTATATCTCACTGAAACTCCTGAACAGAGCCTCTGGCACATCCTTCTTTGCACACAAAATAATGAAATCAATACAAGTTTATTTCCATTGTTCTCTTCCTATAGCAAGAGATGACAGAATGAAGTTCCCCAGAACGTAATATTCTCAAGACGCTCTTTGATTTTTTTGTCTTTGGACCCTCTACATTATGCAGTATTTCCTTGTTTTTGAGATTGCAGATCTTTAAGAGGGTAGCTGAGAAAAACAATTTCAAGGATCTTTTCCCAAAAATGCACTTTCCATCCTCCATCATCACTTCAAAAACCATAATACATGCCATCATCAGCTTTTCCTTGGAGAGACACTGAGGAGCTGCTTGCCACCTGTCACCTAGCTAAAATCCCCTGTGAGTGACCTGCCTTAATATCAGCAGTCAACTGTTTGGTTTCTGTTCTTTTTAGGTTTAAAAACAAAAGTTTTAAAACACCAAATTCCTCACTCTGTCGATTCTTCTTCAGTTTGATGATGTTATGTGGATTCACCCTTACAAAGCGTATGGTTGAAAGGCTCATGAGAGTCATCTGGTCAACAGACCCGTCCAAAAGCAGAAGTATCTGTACCTACACCAAGTCTTGCCTAATCTCCAGTGACCATGGAGAACTAGACACTTCTTTTTTTCTATAGCAGTCTTTTACTTAAAGACTGAATACCAGGCTTGTTGGTTTAACAGTGCTAACTCAGCTCATGTCCTGATTATTTTGCTACCAAGCTTAATATTTCTAGGCATTTTGATGTCCTTTCCTTCATTTCTTTTAAAATGTAATTTGTTCTGCACCATTGCATCATATATACAGACTCCTTAGGGCAGATGTAGCAACCTGACTAGAACAGTTTGCGAACTGCAGGTTTATTTCTCAAACCCAGGATTATGTTTATTGCCAGTCACCTTATTGATCTAATCTTAACAGCATTTGCCAGTGGAGACCAGTTCCTGGACCTTCTGGAAGGCAAAGAGCTGCACTCTTTCCAAATTGTCTTCCTAAGGAAGCAGAGCTCTCAGCTCCTGGCCCCAACACTGCAGTGTGGCATCCAAAATCTACACCTCTTCTATATTGTAGGTGGTGTCTTCTGCCCAAGAAGACTTTTACTTATTCCTACAACTTCCCTGGGACTGTAAAAATAAAGAGAAAGAGAAATGTAAGCTTCAGAGGGGACTGACAATCTTGACATGCATAGTAATAACATTTTAAGACACATGAATTCACATACAGGTATTCTGCAATCCTCAAAAAATATCAGCACTTGAAAATAAATTCACAGAAAACTAGCAGCTTTTCATTGTTTCCATACCCTTAGATGACCACATTAGCATTAAAGGACAGGGGAAAGTCTGACACCTATCAGAGTGGAGAGTAAAGAATAGGAAAATTAAATGTTACGTAGTAGCACAAGTAAAGATGCTATAAACAGAAGGGATTTTGGTAAAGTTTCCTCTTATTCCTTCAATATAACCCCCTAAAATACTGCTGAATTTCAGGAATGGCAGAAGGTTTACAGATAAATTTGGTTTTGCAAGTTTCCACTTTTTCTTATAAATTCTTCTCCTACTTATTAGTATATTAACAAATAAAACTTTATTCTAATTCACAGTAATTTCAAAAGTAAACACGAACTAAAATAACACATTATTTAAAATAATAAAAAAAAATCTGTAAAAGTATTCTGGGAAATCTGTAGTATTCTACATCAATTATTGCTTAAAGTTGCTTATTGCATCTAAAACTTCAAAATGGAAAAAAAGAAGAAACTTTATTTTCAAAATCTCAGAATATAAATTTTGTACATTATATTTTTCTGTAAAGCTTAGACATGAGGCTGTGGCTTATCTTCCTTGTCTTATATATCCTCCTGTATGTTCCTTTGCCAGGTTTTTCAGGCAGAAGCAATAAACATCTTCTCTACCACAGTATCAACTACAACATTACCTTTTCAGGAGAGATCTTTAAAGTTCCGTTGCTTAAAATGCTTCAAATCTAAAATTTACACCAAGAAATTATTGGATAGATTGTGAAAGAAATTACAGAAGAAATTTTTCGGTTTTTTTCTCATAAAAACTTCAAGACTTTAATTATTTTTTCCACTATGAGTGGTATGATAAATCAAAAATTAGAAATTTCATTAATCCAAACAAAATAAAAAACAATCAATTTAGGCAAAATCCTTTAATACTTTACCCTAACTTAGACATTCTAGACTTTTTCCCTTTAATTTTAGACTTCAGACATGAAAAATGTTTTTTTTTTTAACTTTAAAATTCATAGCTTGTAGAGTATCAATATTTCAATTTCATAGCTTCTGATCATGCTAAATCATATCAACCATGCATACAAAAATATTAAAACTAGCATATTCTATGAAATTTCTGTTTCTCTACAAAAGTTTTCAAGATAAGAACAAAACAAAACTAAAACCCCAAACAAATTTATTTCATAGAACAATTTCTGACCCCCTATAGTAAAAAAAAGTTCCATAATTAAATTATTTGCCCTGAGAATGTAACAGATTAAATGAGAGGAGGGACAACAGAAGACAGTGAGAAAAGAAAAAGAAACCGGAATCTAGGATTGTTAGGAAAAGGTAGCACCTGACATGCTTTAATAAACTGTATTCTGCGCCGATTGTGTCAGGTTAGCACTAAAGACCAAAGGCCTTTTTCTGTACTTTCTGGGAACCTTTCCCATGTCATGCTGATGCATTTACATTTTACATAAAATAACATGACTACTAGACTAGATGGCTAATGGAATACAGGTTTAATAATGTGAAAGCTCACATCACTTAAGAGTATTAAATGAGGTACCATCACCTCCGCTCCCAAAAAGGGTGCCAGTGGTGCATCAGAGCCAAATACTTTTCAAATGAGTTGACTAGGAAACAACAGTGTCTCACACTAGGAGGATGAGAAGATTCCCAGAAAAGAGTCTGCCTCGCTCAGTCATATCCACCACATCTCAAAGAAGTGCTGCCAGAGAGTTACCTTGTGCAGAGGACTACACGGAAGCGGTGTAATATATCACTCACAGCTCCCGTGTCCTTATCCAAGACATTTGTAGCAGTTGCCAGTAGAATCGATAGACTGAAATTAATCATCTGCTGGCAGAACTCAGTAGGAGTCAGAGGAAACGTAAGAGAGCTGTACTTTTTGTGTGTCTCAAAATTGTCTCATAATCAAACTAATTTGAGAATTCTGTAATATTTTTCAGCTATGCCAAGCCTGAACCATCACTTTTGGAGGTTTACATAAGACAAGGTCCACCACAGGACATCCTAATTTCTTTTTTCCCCAAAGGTGTAGGTAAAGGAGGAGAATCTGTCCACTATCTATAACCTGTGCCCACTGTCCCTTGAGGGGAGACTCTCATAGTTCCCAGTAGAGCATGAGGGGTCTAGCAGAAAGATGAAAACCCAGGACTGGTTTCATCACAGTCTTCTTGTCTCATCTTCAAGAGTCAAGCTCTGCACCTAGTGACTCACTTTACCATCTGCTCAACAACATAGGAGTACTGTGAAGATAAATACATTATGAGTAGGAGGCACCAAGTTACTACAGTGATGAAGGCAATATAATATGTCAGCTACCAAAACGAAGGTGTAATTGTAGCTTATACTATGTTCTTTTGCAATAGTAGTAAAGAAAAGCCAGCACAGGCTTTAGTAGGTGGTAGCTGCCACCAGAAAAAAAAGAAAAAGCTATTTTCTAAAGAAGCTGAGAAGCTACAGAAGAGATATTGATTCTATTTAGTTGTAAGTTTGCTCATCTCAGAAGAAGAGACTCAAGTTTAATTTTCCACACCATCAACTGTTTATTTACGTTTACTGGAAGAGCATCAACAACATAAATATAGAATAATTCACTCCATCCAGAAAGTACCCAGAAGGTACTCAGTTGGGCTGGCCTGCACTTGACTTCAGGATCTTCTTGTGAAAAAGTTGAAATAAGAAACTGAATTCATGTCTTCTGTGTTCCATGACAACTGCATTTTTTTTTCCGGTTTCAGCAATTTTAAGTAACTTTTTCCCCACACAAAATATTTTTTAAAAACTAAATCTTTGTTGCATGCATCCTGATGGGCTTTTATTTCTTCTGTTGTGAAGAGGACAGCAAGTGTAGCTTTAAATCTGGGACACAGGTACCCCTTTATACCCTCATCAACTTTCTTCTACACACCACCACATCAGTTTTTTATTTTACTCCTTACTGAAAGTATCTTGGTTGCTAAGCTATCTTGGTGTGTTGAACATCACACTCTTCTCTTAATATTTGCTATTAGATTTTAATCCCATGGCTGTCCTCATACATAAAAAATATGAAAGAAAAAACCGTTAAATTCTGATGATGACTTCCAAAATGGACTGTTTGTGATCAAAAACTTACATCAATCCATGTCTCAATAATTTTATCTACAAAATCAATTACAGTGGCTGCCTCTATACCCACGGACTTCTCAATCATTATTTGAAAAAAGTCCTGGGTTCCTAAAATTAAGTGTGCTCTATAAATTAAAAATATTTTCTTTCTGTTTTATTTTAAATATTTCTTTCCTTATTTGTTTATTAACAATGACTGTGAGATTATTGTTGGAAATTAATCAACAATTTAAATGTGTATTTATTTTATTTCTTGTACACAGACATATTTAAAGGCTTGCCAAACAGTAATTGAACATTTGAATAATAATAAATTTTACTTTTTTACAATCTACAGACAAGTCACTGTAAAGAATGGCATGTAAACTCTGCTGCTTACCAAGGCTGAGCACTAACTGCCTAAAGAAATATCTTCAAGTCCAACTTCACCATGATCAAATGAATCATTCCAATGTCTCAACACTTAATGTGTCAGGCTGCCACCATGGGAACCCTACCTTGGCTCAGAGTAATTGAATTACAAAGTGATTTACTTTATGTCTTTTGCCTTTTTTTCTACCAACTGGTATCTGTACTGCTCTTACAAAAGAACAGTTCTAAAGGAGACAATTTACAAAGAATAATGACTTCTGGTAATTTTCACAAATATAAATGTGTATATTCTCCTCATGGGTTTAAGCTCCTAAATTATATTCCCTTCTTCAGGGTATTGACTAGTATAATGCTCCTTCTGTACTTGAAGCAACTCTATAATTTTCAGGAAGGATTAGGTAAAAAGTTAATTTCATCTATGAACAAAAAAGATGAAAAGAATCTTTTTTTCTCAACATCTGAAACACACGCTTTTATTTGAAAAACATATCAGTCAATGGTGTTGGAAAACACTCAGTCCCACTTTGCAAATCTATGACATAGCAGTGCAAAACCTGTCACTCCAATGCTTATTCATACTTCCAGGCACTCAGCAGGTGGTAAAGGCCTTAAGCATCTTAGTAAACAAAAAGAGTATTTGAATTGCCATTTCATGTCATCTTTTATCTGTCTATAGGCCTTGATAGGAGCAGTCATCTTCATGAGTACATCTACATGATTTCATATGTACCTGAAATATCCCTTCTACTCTATACATAGAGCTGGAGCAAAAAATACTCAAACAAAATACAAAATAAATAAATAAATAAATAAATAAATAAATAAAAATGTAACTGTGATATATCACATAAAAAGTGGTCTGAAAGACTGACAATCTGGAATAAGTTGCCCAGAGAAGCTGTGGATGCCCTAGCCCTGGGAGTGTTTGAGACCAGGTTGGATGGGAGCTTTGAGCAACCCAGTCTAGTGGAAGGTTCCCTGTCTATGGCAGGGGGGTTGGACTAGCCGGCCTTTAAGGTCCCTTCCAAACCCAAACCATTCCATGACACTGTGCTTCTAAGAAAATTATGTACACTTCAGCTAACAGCTGATCTTTCGTTGCTCACAAAGCTTAGCCTTTTTTCTTTCTCTTATAATCTGTATAAACATCAATCCTATATGCTAGGAAAAAATCCAAATAGACCAAGGACTGAATAGATTGAAACATGTCAGGAACTTGTGCATTGCAACACAAACACCTTTGAAAGAACAATTGTTAATGACACAATATGAGTAGCAGCAGGCCGATAGACAGGCAACAGCAGCCTGCCATGGTGTGCCGCGACAATTTTCTGGGAAGACATCAGCTCTCAGGCCAGATAAACACTTAGACGAGCAGTGAGGAGTGACTAGCTAACTAACCTGACATCTAGGTTTCCCTCCCCAGCACCATACTAGGCAAAACAGGACTTTGGCTACACTGTTCAAACACAGCAAATGAAAACAGTTCTAAAGTAGACGCCACACAGCAATTTTTCCACATATGTTTACATAGACTATTTTATTTCAGAATCTGGGGTATGCTATTGTGAATTAAATGAAAGAGCAGGTATAGAGGTGCTTATTTTTTGCTATCAATGGTTATCAGCTGTAAGGCTAACAGATCCACTGTTTCAATTAATTATTTAGATTTCCACCCTAGTGTATAACAGGATCTGAGGCAGACCAATGCAGTAAAACACTGAAAACTATTCCTGTAGAGACACAGAAATATGCAGAGATTCTTCATGAAAGTTCTGCACTTGTCTGTTCAACTATTACGTGTGCATTATACTAAAGATACATAGGTTTTGCAGGCACCAGGCTTTTTTCCTCAAAAGATGAAGTTCAACTCTAGATTTACCAAAACATTTAAGAAATGTTTCTCAAACTTCTGCAGTGAAAACAATTGAGAAACATGCTAAAAAACTGTCCAGTTGTGTTTTTGTGGATTTTAAATTAAACACATTTTCATTTTGCTACAGATTGCTAAAAATAGTTCAGTATAAGTCAGAAAACATTAAAAACCATTTTGAAAATTAAAGTAAACCTTGTGAATAAGCTGACTTATTAACTTTCATTTTTTTGTTGGTTTTAAAACTGCAAACATCATGTTGGGCATGAATCAAAATTTTTTATAAACTTTATAATTTAACTGAAGAATATGAAAATCAAATGTTTATAAAGATATACTTCAAATTAGTTCTTCTAGAATTTTAAAATGAAAGGTTGAGAGAGACTCATGATGCATTCTGATTCATATTACTGTGCATAAGGGAGTTACAGACTCACGTATAACCAAAGGATAGATAGTCATGCTGATATATAGCCTGTTTAATCATTTATTTGTGTCTCCAATGCTATCTTCCTAGCACTTTTCCTGGTTTCTTTCGTTAGGAAAAAAGCCTCTTCTCTGCCAACATCTAAGGTACATTCCATTCCACTTAGTTTAAAGAGTAACACTTAAGAGAGTGTATTTCTAGTGAGTCATTAGTTCTTGCATGTTTTTCGGTGAAAGAACTAATGGTCAAGGTTCATTAACTGCATGAAACATCCTTCGAAAGAAGACAGCTGGAGCTACAGTTATAACAATTGTGATGTGAAAATGATTAACACAGCGGCATCTTCTTTATGGATGTCATACATTCCATGCTCCTAATAATTACTCAGAATGGTTTTGGCTTTTACAGTTCAGACCAGCACATGGTTCACAAGAGCACAGCAAAATACAACAAAACATGACTAATTAATGGCACCATATTTCCCTATTTGATTGTGAAAAAGTACTTTACTATAATTTATAGTAAACTATAAAGCAGATATGTTATATTAAGGACTCAACAATCTACACATTACTCATAGTGAAAGGCTGAGCTACAGATTAATCCTTTGGATAGGGCCTAGAAAAGAGTAATAAAAGTTTTTTATCCATAAATTGAAATCATGCATTTCCTATTTTGTGCTGCAAATAGCATAAAAATATTCAGTAGTTTAAAGACTTAATATTTTATTGGTGCTACATCTCTGCCCATAAAACAGGACCTCTTATAAATACATGTCTGGGAAGATTTTTGGTTGTTGAAAGGAAAAAAATCATTAGCAGAAATGTTTAGATTTTTAAAAATATGCTTTATTAAATAATCTATAAACTTTGCTCCATGTCTCTTTATGTTTGTGGGTTTTTTATAATATTATGTATTAGGCATCACTGAGGTACGTGCAAATGCATTTCTGAATGTGTATACTAGCAGAGGGTTGCATTAAAATGGTGTTATGCATGATATCTCCTAAACTCGGATCATCAGTCAGGAGAGTATCTCTTACTGGAATATCAAGAACTCTCCGAATTTCCCAGTTTGGGTTTAATAATCCCATTTGACATCAGATCAGATATCTTTATGAAGACAGAGCTGCTTGTGGCCTGGATTTAAATGTCATCTGAAAAAACAGATACAGTTTGTATAGCAACTCTCTAATTTTATGTGTGCAAAATCCAAACCACTTCTCTTAGAATGGTTTTAAAAACAGTGTTTAAATCCCGTACCTATTTGAAATATCAGAATTCTAAGGGACATTGCTTAGCTATTTTTGACTGTATAATCTACCTTATGCTCACTAATTCATAAGTGGTATGTCAGAATATTAATCAATTTTATAATAGTCCTATGACTTGGGCTGCTGGTTGATGAGAAGCTCAGCATGACCCGGCAATGTGCGCCTGCAGCCCAAAAAGCCAAATGTGTCCTGGGCTGCACCAAAAGCAGCGTGGCCAGCAGGTCAAGGGAGGGGATTCTCCCCCTCTACTCCACTCTCATAAGACCTGGAGTACTGCATCCATCTCTGACATCCTCAGCACAAGAAGGACATAGATCTGTTTGAGCAAGTCCAGAGGAGGCCACAAAGATGATCAGAGGGCTGGAGCACCTCTCCTATGAGGACAGGATGAGGAGTTGGGGTTGTTCAGCCTGGAGTAGAGAAGGCTCTGGGGAGACCTTACAGCAGCCTCCCAGCACCTAAAGGGAGCTGACAAGAAATATGGAGAGGGACATTTGACAAGGACATGTAGTGATACAAAAAGGGGGAATGGCTGAAGTAGAGATATAAGGAAGAAATTCTTCACTATAAGGGCAGTGAGGCTCTGAAGCAGGTTGCCCAGAGAAGTTGTGGATGCCTTATTCCCTGGAAATGTTCAAAGCCAGGTTGGATGGGGCTTTGAGCAACTTGGTCCAGTGGTTGAAGATTCCTTTCAACCCAAACTGTTTCATGATTCTATGATTCTATGATACGATTCCATGTCAGTCAGAAGATTGCAAGTCTAAACCACTAAGTAGATTTTAAAAATTAACAGTAGCAAAGTGATCAGTGACTAAGAAAACGCTGCATTCATGTTTTATTGCCCAGCAGCTCTAGCTTTTACCTTATACTGCGTCATACAAAAGCCCAGAATTAATTAATCATATCACCTCATTGCATCAGCATACTAGTAACCGTGAAGTTAAGTATTTAACTTGTAAAGTTTTAGCTGTATACATTCTTAATATATCACAGTATGTATACATTAATGTTACTTATCTTCAATGCATCAATAATCAATAAAAACATCCATTTTTCTTACTTAAAAAATGTCATCCCACTTTCTTTCCATGAATTCATGATGTACTGTTAAACTTGGGGGGGTGAGATTGTTCTGGTACACAGCTTTTTACAAAGAGGTCTACATATTTTGCATTCATGGGTATAATAACATCCATCAATGAATTTTAAACAAAGATGGAAATCTTGAGTCTCAGTTGAATACTCACAAAATTTCCGAGCAAAAATTTTACAAGTAAAGGAAAAAAATCAATTGGCATTAGAGGCAAGGAATACCAGTGTACATTTGGAAGGAGAGAGCAATGAACCACAACATTTTAATCTCATATATTTTGACCACAAGGGACACACACTACCAAACCAAGGATCAGCCTCCAATGCTTACACATACATGAAACTGCATCACTACTGTGTTTTCCTTACAAAGAAAATATGGAAGAGTGGAAAAAAAAAGGGAGCAATCATAAACTAATATAACTTATAGTTTCAGATTTTATCTGAAACCAGAAATGCTCAGCTCATTTAATTTGCAGTAGAAAATCCAAGAACATTACTTTTCATTATATACATCTAATAATAGTGGATAAAAATACCTCTGCTAGTCTTATGGAAAGCAGTGCCTCTGAGATCATTGTTAATTTTGAAAGATTTGCAATATATTGGGTTATTTTGAGTGAAGAGTTCATGGCTGTGGGCAACTGCAACAAATGGCATTCAATTTATCATATCCAATATCATTCTATAATATACATAATACAATATTATTTATCTCAATACATATCATGTATCATTTACTTTAATAATAAATGCATATATAAGGCTTTTTAGAATGTTGTTTACATTTTAGCAAGCAAACTAAGAATAATCAGCTGCTGCCAGCCCTGTAACATCACCATGCCACTAAAACAGTGGCAAAAGGCACACACACAGGGGTGCACAAGCTAAAATAATCTGCTACAGATGCTCACAAACGAGCAGGATAAAACAAATGATTCTGCCTCATGTCTGAATTTCTTGGATGACCCATGGTATCTGAAGTCTCACACAACCACCAGTCAGCGCAAGTGAACCTGTTGATTACAAATCAGAATCAAAGCCTTAACATCCCCAAGTAATTCCGCACACTCTGCAGGAGGCCAAATTCAGAGAGAGCCTAACTTTTGGCCCATTGTGTGGTCCTGAAGTAAAGGCTGGTAGCAAAATTTACCGATGGTGTAATAACATTTCCCAAGTCTGATGCAAATGTCTGGTTTGTCACTTAAAAAGACTCTAAAACAATCAGCTTTACAAAATGAAATTACTGCATATAATGCTTCAGTGTCTAGATTAGCCATGACCTTTCTTCATCTGATGCCTTTCTAAATGTGATGGACATTGATCTGCAGCTCAGTATTGGAGGAAAGGCATTTAGGATTTGAAAATATAAATTAGGCTAATTCAGATGTGATACTCAAGGTGTGCAATTTAATTTTGATAATTCTGTCAAAACATTATTCAGTTGTAACTGTACCTTCCTAAATGTGGGATGATAATTTCTTTTACAGGAAATCACTCAGAAAGGTTTCTAAGGAAACAGGCAAGTACAGCAAACTAATACCAGGTTTTATATGACAGTGAATATCACACAAGGAGAGTTGGAAGAGAATTTTCAATGGAAAATGTTGTAAACACGAATAAAGATAAATCTAATTCTAAACACTGGCAATATTAGAGAATTCTCTGCTTCTGACTTAAGATATCCTCCTAGGTTATGCAAAAACAGGTATTCATCACATGATGGAAGGAACATGCACATGAACAGAAGCATCCGAGATGCAAATTATTTGGCAAAATTCAAATGCAACTAAAGGAAGGTAAGGAAAGGAAAATGCAGATTATTTTAATGGCAAACACTTTCAGAATGGGCAAACTGTGTGAAGTGAGAGGAATCTCACCACCACAATAATGGTAGGTGCTTTCAGGGTTTGACTACGGTCGGCTAAAGATATGGCCAAGGGAGACAGAAACTGCATGCAAGTAAACAAGACAGGAATCTTTTTTCACGTGCAAAGCATGTCCAGCCTGAATGCTGCTAAAAATCAGACTCCCAGGAGTATAAAGGGGAGAGGGCATGTCTGGATTTTTGATTTATCAAACTTCAGGAGTGCTTGAGTGATTCTAACCCATCACTGAATGTCTTTAACTAAATATTCCTCTACAGACATTGCTCCTTGCTTTCTTCTGCAGCAGAGCTAAACTGGTCTTTTAATGTACAAGGGACCAGAGAGAGGTGGATGGCTCCAGCAGTGCTGGGTAGTGACCAGGATTTAAGGTATCCTGCTGTGTAGGGTGCAGGTGCAAAATCTTAAAAAAATTAATAAACAGGCTAGATACATGAGGTTATTTTCCCTAGATGAAGGAAGGGAGAAGCAGCAAATGCAGTCATGCTTGCTGGGAACTGTGAGCAAAGCACGGGACTGTATGTGGCTCTACTCTGGCAGGTGCTAACTATGAATAATAAAGAGGCTCTGTGCTACAAACTGAGCATCTCCTACAAATTAATAAGAGAATATCTGATGTAAATGTTTGTAATTACGTGACTGTGAGCATTCCAGGCAGAATCAATATCTTCCATTAGATCATCTCATATTATTGGGAAAAGTCACTCTTCTGGGGGATGCAAACATTCCCTTAGGCATCTATGGTTACATCCAGATTAGGGGCCAGATGGAAGATCATGGGCTGTGAAAAGCAACTCGTTTTCCACCCACAGCCCCTGCTTTCTTCCAGTTGAAACCAATGGGGAGGAATGGGGAGGACCGTCATGGTATATACTGTAATTCCAAATAAAATAACCTTGGTGTAAGCTTTACCAATTTTAATAACTGGGAAGATCTCTGTGGCCCTATAGATATAACCCAGTTTATAAATATGTAGGTGTTACAGCATATCACATTATGTATTCTTCTAAACTTACATTTTTCCAAAGATATTTTGGAGTCTAGGTCCCTGTTGAGGGGATCTAGATAACTAAATAACAAGTTTTAACTTCTCTGTTTATCCAGGATACAGTCTTTGACTTTCTTTTCACAGATTGCCTCATGATTAATAAAAATATATAGGTTTTTATATTACTTTGGTCTTTCTTTTGCTGGGATACTGAGTAGCTAGCTGCATTTCAAGTGTCTGTAAGAGGACTCATTCTAACTTTTTATTTAATATTTGACTGGCTTATCTGGACAGTTTTCAACTACTATGATGCATCAAAATCACTCTTTATATCATTAATAATATCTTAACAGCACAAAAATCTTTAATTTACCATATTAGATAGCTCTTCTCTCATGGTAAATTATATATTTTATTTTATTTACCACTGCTTTATCATACAGTAAGCCACTGGAATGTAATATGTCATTTCCAGATTAAAAATGTGTGTCCTTTGGATTACTCTACTATAAAGAGATTATTGCAAAATATTGAAAAAAATATTTCATTCATAAACTATAATGCACCATGAATTTAAATGGAACAAAATAATAAGGTTGCTTTGAAAATATTCTCTTATTGATCACACAGACATTTTGTCAACCTTCCTTATCCAGTGGTGTGTTTGATAAGCAACTGATTTGGAAGTAAAATTATTTTACTTCCAAATTACAAAAATGTCAGATCTTCACTCAGCAGATCTTTATCCAGGAACCCCCTATGCAGGTAACAAACCCCTAAGTACTTTGTGCGCAGCTACCTGCAGCATGGTTAAATATGCCCTTAAAAACAGGCAGAACATGTACCCTTCAACTGAACTTTGCAGAGAATGAATCCTTTACTAATCTCTGCACCTTAAAAGAAGAAAAACGAACGCATTTTGCTGTCAGAGATGAAAACTTCTGGTGAGAAGGTGGCTTCTGTATTTTTTCTCCAGGAAAAAAAAACAACATATAGAAATAAAATAAAGAGCATGCATTTCCTTCTCTGAACTTGCCAACAGAGAATCCCTGTTTATCAACCCATCAGCAGAGGATGAGATTTTTTTTTGGATCTTGCTGAAGAAGCCATTTAATTACCTGTTTTCTTGTCAACAAATCAAGCTCTCAAGATCTATGTCTCAAGTTAAAGGCACATCCTTATTTAAAGACACTTTAATATATATTTATCCTTTTGAAAGTGAGATTTTTTTTTCCTCCCTTATACACACAGACATTTAATTAATATATAGGCACTGGGGATTTAACATCATATAGTCATAGGAGAGGAGAAATTAATGTAAATCATAAACAGAGTGCCATACACCCTCCTTAAAAAAAAAAAACCTTTAAGCAAAAACAATCAACAGTTTAACTAGCAAAGGCGGATGCTAAAGGGTCACCTATTTTCCCTCTTGCCATCATCTGTTGAATAATTGTGTAGATATAAGGAACAAGCCACTGAGCCAGATCCTGCTGTTCAAGAAATATGTTTCACAGCCAGGTAATTGCTTTCCTCACACTGTTGTCCTAAAAGGAGAGGAAAGACAGACAAAAACCTAACAGTAGTGCAATAGACTGCTTCAAGAGGATCCCATCAGAAAACACTTCAGGTAGCTTGTTTTATTGCAACTGTTTGTAACTACATATTTTCTGCAATAAAAAAGTAAATTTCACAATAAAATTCTAGCAGTGTTAGACCATAAGCAACACTGTAGATTATAATGTACCATAAACATCAATAATGCCACTTGGAAATGAAAGAATGCTAACAAAGATAATCAAATTATTGCATATACACACATCCGCACATTTGAGAAAAATATCTGCATACTATACACGTGTAGTTTATTTATATAATCTTCAGTCTTCACTTACATTATTTTTCTTTTCTTTTTTTTTTTTCTACATGTTACTCTACATCCTCAGACACAGAGGATTCCTGTACTGTTTTACTACAGGTCATTTTCATAAGACTCTCGCAAAACTTAGATGCTGATGTCAAAAACAAACAGGTAAGCACCCAAAAATGTTTCACTTCTTTGAAAGGTGTTCATAGAACAGGCGAAACTAAGGTCTTTTCCTCCACCATTCAGAAGTCCATTGTATCTCAACAGGCTGAGAGGCAGTATCACTTGCAAAAATGAGTTGCTACTGGTCATTGCAATCCGTAAAAACCTATTTATAAGAGAGCCACAAAGTTTCAAGGTGGACTTTGACAGAAAAAGGACCTCCATCAGACTCCTCTGTTAGTAAAGTCAGCTAGTTATGAATTTCACAGACTTATATCTTCAAAATGGTGAACAATTTATCTAAACCATTATTTTAACCTCTAATATTAAATATGAACATCAAATTTGCCTACGCATTTGATGTTCTTTAAAATTATTGGTCAAGTCCTGTACATGGTAAAATCAATTATTTAACCCTTATGAAAAAAATCAGAATTCATACTTTTTGGAAGGCTGTTTCTAAGTTATGAATTTATGTATGCAAGAACACGTCAAAAGAAGCAGTGCAGGCCTATTCTTGTGTCCTTGTTGAAAAAATCTGAGGTTGCCTTGCTACAGTATGGTCAAAGGCTGCTGTTTCTCTGTCCAGAACAGATGAACATTGACTTTATGTAGGTGTCATATTGTTACACTTCTGGTTTTTCTACAGTTTATGCAGAAAGCTATTGTCTTATGGATGGCTTTTCAGCAAAGGATGTGCTGTAATTTTTCCACAATACTACTTGCAGTTTTATCAAGTAAAAGCCTGATATTGCAGCAGGGTGCCCAAAATAGGGCCCTATGTCTACTCTACCTTCAGTGACACAAGCATGAGGGATTCAGTACAACATCCAGTCTTTCCATTGTATTTTTGGTCTGTGCAGGAAGGAAAAGAGCCAATTTCTTAAATGACAGTTACTTAGATTTGAAAAGGTAGTAAAGAATCTAGTAACATTTAGGTGCTGAAGATGTAAATTGAACAGCAAAGAGTAATGCAAGTATCACACTAAATCAGTAAGTCAGGAACTGGTCAGGGGCTTCACCATGCAGAGCATCTGTACATCTCCTTCACACATTATAAATTTTTCCCACTGTTGGGTATCTGTTGAAAAATTGCCCAAGTTCATATCTGCAGACTCAGATCTGCAGTGCATTGAAAGCACTAAAACAGTTACTTATTTGATTCTCAAGACATATTCTAACCAGTGGTCAAAGTTCTGGCTCTTTTTTCCAACTTTAGAGGAACTATATCAGTTTATATTAGAAAAGAAATTGGTCTATTAAAGAAAAAGACAAATAAACCAGAAAAATGAAAAAAAAAAATCTTTGCCTCTAATTTATACATGGCTAGACCACGTTAAACTAAAACTAATTTTTGTCTCTCACAGAATGAAATCCCTTTCTAATAATTTTGTTGCTACAATAAACCCTTGACAAATCAGAACTTACAGTGGAAGCTGTGACAGACCATTAACTACAGAGGATGCCAACCCTAAAATTGCAGGGAAACTGTCAGTGGGAATAGAACTTTCAAGGGACTTACTTTTGTAGTTACATAAGAACATTAAATAAAAGTAATATAATACAGGAAAACCTACTGCATTAATTTTGACAAGTTTTACTGCATCTGTTTTCCTTCAAAGCCTCTTTTCTCATTTTTTCATCAATATTCTTCTCAATGGGTAAAAACTCTTCAATCATAGTGAACTGGACCATTATACAAAAATGAACTCCAAGAAGCATGCTTAAACCTGAGGATTCAGAAAGCGTTCTGGTCAATCCCATATGTTTTCAAAAGCTAGCGCTGTCTTGCTGCTGAGACACACCTGATGGGACATTTATAACACCTGACTGGTGCTGGGAAGAACTCATTAGGGGTGAAAATGGAAGTCATCTCCAAAACTCCATCATCTTCTCTGAGGGGAAAGGGTAACTAGCAGTTTCTTACATCATTATACCATTGATGTGCAGTAAATGTTTTGCTGGCTACTGACTTCTTTATGGTAGAAACTGTATAACTTCTGCTGCTAAGGAGCTGTGACTTTTCAGTCTTTCTCTGGTTCAAAAACAATACTCCCCAGAGTGACTCGAGTTCATGTTTATGTTGTATTTTCTCTCTTATTTGTTTTTGTGCAGGCATAGACCTGAACTAAAATACAAGGCAGACATAATCACACACATGGACTGCATGAAGCAGAATGTGTGTTGCAAACTAAAGCAGAAAGCAAGTCATATAGAAACTAAGTTAAATTAGGAAAATTTATAACTTGGTCTCTTGTTAAATTTTATCTTGTCTGCTCCACATTTTTGCAGCTTGTGGGTGGAAGAAAAAAAAATGGATTGTGATTGAAAGCATACCTGAGTCATCACAGATCCCCAGAGGAAATGAGTTTACAGATAACAAAAGCTGTTGGGTCTGTTTGGTTAAGGAGGGTATCTGTAGGAGGCTGAACCCAGACACTAGGCAAAGATTTGGGTTCTAATCAAAACAGATGTGAGTCCCAAATTGTGAGGAGTGCTCTCAAATGAGTTCAGCCCAGCAAAAGCACAGTTATCATAGCCCTATTCACAGTCCTAACCCTGACAGCCAATTTTTTAATACAGGACTGCTTAACAGTTTCGAAACCTAAATGGGCTTTGAGCAATTTTGCTAATTTAAATAGTTTTTCCTTTTCTGTATTTAATTTTCTTTATGTCCTAATCAGTAACCAACTTTCTTCTATTTAAAAAGACTGGGAAAACTGTAGTTCAAAATGTGGTGCCACCAGCTTTAAATTACATGTATGTTATACGTTACTCATAAATACAATTGATGGAGATCAATCTCTGAAATTCTGTTATATTCATACTGTTGTCTCTCTACTTCTGTTTCAACAAGACAATCAGCCTCTTCACGAATTTCTGATGAAGCCGATTCAACTGATAATTTTCACACGTTGGGAAAAAACCCTAATTACTAACATCATGAACACTACTTTAGTGAGCACTTTCGGAGTTCAGTTTTTTAGGTATCAGGTTACATTTTAAAACCAGTTTAATTTTGTTCAAAATTTCCAGAAAAAATACCAAAAATTAATATTAGATATGTTGGTTGGTTGGTTGTTTCACGGTTTTTAATGAAAATCTGAAAAGTGCTTTATTTTTGGTTTGTATATTTGTCTTGCCAGCTCAGGATGTCTAATTGCCCTGACTCCCTTTCTGGTACTCAGTTTTGTAGTAACATAGTAAAAATTGCTGAATTTTTTATTGCTTTTCACCAGCACATTACCATCACCTCTCTTTGCCTTCATCAGTTATCTGCACTATCTGTAGTGACTGTACTGTCAACAAGAAATGATGTTTGAGGTTTTCTCTAGGAATATGCAGTGCAACTCAATATGGGTGAATTTATGGATTGAAGCATTTGGTTCTGATGTTCTGATGCACATTGTATTTATGTTCTGTGGGACAGGGATTTCAGAGAATGTCTAGCATGGCTGCACAGACTGAATGCCTATAAGCAGCTGAAGCACATCTTCCAGTTGAATTTCAACCCAAAGAAATCTGGTTCACATGCTCTGATGACACCTATAAGGTGAACCAAAACTCAAAAACAAGAGTGATCAAGAAATTAACGTCAAAAGAGTAATCTAGATCAGAACCAAAATACTAAAATATTTGTGAAAGCCAAGTCCCATGTAATTCTAGTAAACTGAAAAATAATAATAATAATAATAATTAAAAAAAAAAAAAAACAGTGTTCTTTTGAGAAGGATTAAACTAATTTATTTTCAGATGTCAACAACTGATGTCAGATGTCCGCATTTAAACCAAACACTTAGACTGTCTTTACAACCAATTTAAGAAACAAAGACCTACAGAAATATCCCATTTAATCATGTAGCACAAATCTGATAAATCCCATCTTTCTGTTCCTATTCACCTCAATGAACTTTTAAGTTTCAATTAAACATTAACATAAGATATGTTACATCTACAATGCCCGGAGAACCTCAGTGAGTTTTCTTATTTTCCATTTTAACAACTAAAAAAAAATATAGCTACTCACACTAATTTTTGCTCTCCAAATAAAATATGTTTCCTATTTTAAATCATTGTTAAGCTTAGAGGGAGCATGCATAGATTCATTTTCACTCTCACATTTAGACATATTCTAAAGTCTGATGAACATGAATGGTAAATTAAGATCACCTAACTTCTTGTCCAGTGAAAATACAAATTTGTTTCAGATATATCACAAATCTCCCCTCTCTAATCATAAGAGGCATTTGGTCAGGCCATTAAATCAGCTAGGTTTTACATCTATTGAAATCTTGAAAGATTCTTTAATGTTGCTTGCTGAAAAGGATGTTACTTACTTTCATAAAATGTTAACACCTAGAAATGTACTATAGTAAGTGAAAGAAGCGAAGTATTAAACAATTATATCTTCAGAATTAAGACAGTTAAATCATTTAACTTATTAAATTACTGTATGAATAACAAAAATAATCTTTATATAGATGAAAATAAAACAGTTATATGATTATAAATGTCAATAAATAAATAATTATGCAAAATCAATCAGTTCTGCCTTTCATAGAATTGTGTGGTTTAAACTGGATTCAAGTTACTATCTGACAGAACTCTATAGTAATTTATATAATGATTGGTTTTAACCACTCTCAACTCATCTCTCAGTAGAAAGGGTAGTCTAGGCTACAAGTTTCAAGCAACTCAGAAATCTGTGTTCAGAAAACTAATTCAAGAATGCCTAGTTAGGATTGCAAGAGATTTAAAACTTGGAGTTTTCTGGGAAAATTCTCTATTTGTCTCAAGCTGTGCTATTATATAAACTCAAAAAAGTTCCTATTTTCCTGAAAGCAATCATCCACTCAAGTACTCTAATCAACTTGTTTTGCTAGTTTAGTACATACAGGATTGCACAGATCTCAGTTGAAAATGGTCCTACTACCCCTTTACTACAAGACAGTCTTCTGGTGATAAGACTTACAGAGAAAACAGAGACTGTTTTCTAACCTCATGGAATTTTGAGGAGGTTGAACTTATGGCCATTATTTTCCAGTTCAGTGCCAAGTATTGTGGTACAGAATACGGTATAGCCGAAAATGGAAACACCATTAGATCAAAAGCAGAAGGAAATCAGAATCAAAACTGAAAAATGCAGACTTCAGAGTAAAGCATCTTTTGGCTTATTGTCATGCGGGTCCAGGAATTTTGCATTTCTGCTTGCACTGTAGTGTAGAACTAAGAGAGGGACTAAGAAATAATCATCTCTAGAAATCCTTACCTTGGTGATTAAGTCATAGGAGAAGATTACTTGAGGTGAAGTAATCCTCGAACCTCTGCTTCCTAAACAAAGAGCGGTCTCACTTCTGAAGAAAAGAGCTCATATGCCATAATGCTCAGTACATGACTTTTGGGTTCAGAATTCCATTTCTACAGACGTGGACACACCAAAGATAAAGAGTTTCAGTCACACCTCAGTCAAACTTTCCTCTTGTCTGACTTCAACACACCAGAATTCAGCACTGTGGCTGGTGCTAGCTCTCTTCACCAACGTGATTAACTTCACCCTTAGTTTCAGCTGTCTGATTTGCTATACCGACTTTGTAACTATTTTAAGGTTTCGGGATGAGAGCTGCTAGTTGCCTTTGCTTTCTGGGTCTTCACCAAGTAAACCTCTATCACTGTAGCTTATAATGCAGAATCTGACCCTTTGACCCTTTTCTTTCAACATAAAATGTGGAACAGGATGGATACATTCTTCAACTCAATAGTACATGGAGGAGTAAATCAGTGTGTACAGCCTCAGTAAGTGCAACTTCATTCCATGATGAGGGAAAACAAGTAATGGAGTAGATGGTACTTACACAGAGTAGAGGGCTTCAGCCTCCTTAAGTACTCTGATTAAAGTCATTCTTGAGCCAAATAGTGAGAAAATTATAATTATGTCATGAACACTCCCAGTAATACCAAAACTCTTGTTTACAGACGAGTTCAGAAACGTACAATACTGACTTACTCATGAGACACAGTTGGGTTTAAAAGAAGTTATAAATGTGATTTATAACTTTATAATAATTGCCAATTAATCTTCCTAAGCAACAACACTTCTCCATTTTTTAATTCTCTGCCGAAGTTTTTGTAACATGGACTACCTGTACAGAAGTAATGCATACATAATGATATGAGCTCTACTACTGACTGAACTAAAAAATGATTGTTCTTCTTTCTTTCTCTGCTTCATTTCTTTTGTTGGCTTGAACATCATTCATATACAGATTTAACAAATGTTTATGACATATGGTTTTAAATGTTAAATTACTTTGCCTAAATAACAAGATAAATGTAGCAAGTGGATTTTTTAAAGCTGACAAAACCAAATATTTTCCATGTTTCCATGAAGAAAAAAAACAATCAACTGAACAAATAAAATCACTGCAAGCATATTTTAATTAACTCAATAATTAGAATGGATTGAATTTGGGCTTTTTTTTTTCCTGTGTATGAGTGTTGGATCTTGATGGATTCCATATTACAGATTATGTTTACAAGAAGTTTCAGTGAAATGGAAAAAGTCAGAATACATAATCTTCTATTCAGGCATAATCTAGAGACAGAGAATGCCAAACAATGACTGAATTCATTTAAATATTGAATGAAGAAGTTCCCTTCAAAAAAAAAAAAATTTCTTTTTAGTTTCCCTTTTAGTTTCAGAAACCATTACAAAATGTTGAGTCCTTTAATAAAGATAATCATAATGCAGTAATTATATAAATCACACCTTGATTTAAGGAAATCTAACAACTCATAATTTGACAGTGGAATATACTTTTAAAGAATACAAATGGTTTAATATTTCTCTCCACTGTTCATTTAATTCAGTCTTCCCTCTGCATACAGATAACCCTTGCCATCTTGCCATTGCCCTCTCCCCCACTGCCTCATAGTGGGAAAGTTCCTTCCCATTTTCACTCGCAATAAGGTTGCTTATGACTGTAAATATCTCAGTCAGGTGTTATTCAGCTGAAAAAGATATCTTCATGGTATTTTTTCTGATGGCACATGGATACTCATCCATGCCGTTTTCATCTGTGACTAAATGCTTGCAACTTCAGCTGGGCACTGGAAGCAGCCTCGCTGGGAACATTTGGTGTCCTGACTCATGGGTGCTGGAATGAGCGAATAGGAAAAAGCTGATACATCCGGAAGAGCCTGAGGCTGAATTCTGAAATTCAATTTCCATTCTTTTGGACTACTAGAGAGCTAAATTGAGTGATACAAAAATCACTAAAGACTCAAAAAAAGACATCTAGGTTTTTTTTTTCCCCAGAGTAATCTAAGTAGTCAGGAGAATCTGTTAGCAAGAACATTCATAGAAAAGGACTGATAATGATCTTTAGACTATTTTTTTTTCCCCTATACAAACCATAGAAAAGACCAAGTTCAACCTACATTCTACTTCTGGATCTTTTTCATCAGTTTCTATGAGAGCAGAAATTTGTGCAAGCACCATAAAATTGATGGGTAAGTATAGAGTAGCTACAATGAGGCTAAAGTATTTTTAAATAAACCATGAAATTTTTTCTATTAGAACAAAATCACATTCTTAGAGAGTATTTCATATTGGTTGTTGAAGACAAGCTCAGCCTTTAAAAAATAGGCTTCTTAAGAATAAAATGGGGGGGGGGGGAACCACAAAGTTTCTCCACACTTACTACTTTGGAAATGTAGACTTATCAGCACATTGTAGCAGAGAAGTAAAGGCATTTTTAGGATTTTTAAGTATAAGTGATTTAGATGTTCATCTTCTGTCTCCTCTGTTCTGATGCTTACATGTCCCTGATAAAAACATGAGATGTGGATTTTTCTTCTTTTACAGCTTCCTCTAAATTTAGAGTCAAATTGTTCTTATTTTATCTTCAGCTTTATTCTCAAGTTTACTGCTTTTTCCTTAATTTTTAGCCTAGCATAACATCAGTGATATCAACTCTGTTAGACCTGAACTATACATATATATGTGTAGTTAGGATATATATATATATGTATATCTCCTATACAGGATAAGAGAATCCAACACCTTTGAACAGGAGTCACACCAGGTTTACCACTTTCTTCCAACTCTCAAGTTATGCTTTTGCCTCACCCAGTACAATTAGCCGAACATTTCCTAATTTGAGTTTAATTGAATCAGTCTTGATGAAAAGCTGCATGACCCTCTCCTTCTGCCCAGGTAAATATTTTGTAGCAAGGTTTTGGGAACAAAAAAAAAAATAAAATTGTTTGTTTCTGGGAATAAAAGACAAAGCTCAAAATGAAGCCAGAAGGATCTCATTTCAAATGGTCTTTCAGGTTTCAGCTCCTAGCTACAGATTTGTTCACATTTTTCACTAACCTACAAATTATCTGATTCACATCTTAAGTTTATTCCATCTCCTGATTGAAGGCAAGCAAAAATAAGAGCTTTTGAAGGTTTCACTTGGCCATTTTCCTGGGAAGCAGATTTGTAGCACTAGCTAACCCATTTTTCAACAGCATGAGTTCTCACTGCCCTGATTATTATATGCTCATTTGCACTAATTCAAAGTCAGTTCACAAAGATAACACAATCCAATTTAGTAACAATATCTATCCACCTATAAACTGAAACAAATTATTAGACATGGTTCAGCTGTGTGGAGAGTCATACTTGGAAGACTCTTTCTAAAAAAATGGTTTTAGTTATTTTAGAAAAATCTTTCTAAAATGAATGGCTAGGCTACAGTTGCCAAAAACTGGCATGTTGCATACTCTGGGAAAAAAAATGGTCTCTCTGTGGCCCTGCTTTGCTCACAAAGATAAAAGCCCTATTATTCCTATTCATTTCAAATGAGAAAAATCCGATTCTACATTAAATTCTATCTTTTTAATGTATTTCTATCTAAATGCGAAATTCATCCAATGAAGTACAAAAACAATATTCTAGAACAATGTAAGTAGCTGAAAAAGACACAAACTATTATATTCCCCTGACTGTACGACAAAAGCATACAGCAAACTTCAATATCTCAGCTTCACACAAGCAGCTTGATGTGATTCCTCTTACCTAGATTTAATGAGACAATGTCCAAAAAAGTCAGACAGATTCTTAGTCAACAGTCTGTGTTGCATTACATCCACAGCATCATAGACCCCTGCTAAGAAATAGTGATATTCTGCTAGCACAGGCACTCCAGCTAATCTCAGCTGCAACTGCCATAGACAGTAAGAAAAGTGATATTCTAAATGATACATGCTTATGCTATGTATAGCTTTCCTTTTTAAAGCCTACCCTCAGCCACAAAAGCTGCTCCCGTGCAATTGCCAGAGATTCAGCGTATTGTACTTCCTTTAACTAACTCCACCAAGCAGGCTGAAAGTTGAATGATGTGAAGTATTGTGACTGCCAAACTTTAAATTATCATTATGGCTTAAAAAACAGGCAATGCTATTTTAAGTGCAGTTACAATTGCACACCACCTGTGAGCAGCTACTTGGAACACCACATTGACAAAGCCTCACTGGCTTGTATGAACTAAATTTTCCCCCTCTAGCAATAACCTAAACTATTCAGATAGGAAACTTGTTTGTCCTTCACTGCTCTTTAAAGCTACATCTGTGCACCAGCTATTTTTTTAAGCATTTTTTCAGACATATTCTCAAGAATATAGAACAATTAGGGTCATATATACAGACAGATGTATAAACTGACAGCGCTCTCAGGTGGAAGTGACTATCACAATCTACACCATTTCGAGGGGCCATTTCCATGATCAGACTTCTCTGTCAGATTTATTTATTTCTACTAACAGAGCATCCCATTGCCACCATTAGCCTCTGTCTAGAGCAGTGAACATATTTGAAGCTGTAAATCAAGAAGATGCTGACAGACATGAGTATTTTACTGACATCTGATGGGCGGTTATGCTTTCGAAGTTCTAACTCACTGACGATTTAAATTCAGGATTCTGTCTCACAAAGACATATGCACTGTCTTGGTATGCCTTTCCAGGAAGTACTTGCTGTGCATAAAATTAAATACATATCACAGTTCTAGTAGAGCTCTTCAGTTGAACATTTATCAGATTGATATATTTTACTCTAGTACAGGTCTATCTCTTCTTATGCTTCCCTTGCATAACATGGTTTCCCCAAATTTCCTGAAAACAAGGAAAATCTTTCTCAGCAATGAAACCAGGCAATTTCCCTGACCAGCAGCAGCAGTGAGCATGGTGGTGGTGCTGGATTGACGGCTGGACTTCATG
Organism: Pseudopipra pipra; assembly: GCF_036250125.1. Lineage (NCBI taxonomy): Eukaryota > Metazoa > Chordata > Aves > Passeriformes > Pipridae > Pseudopipra > Pseudopipra pipra. The sequence goes on from NC_087550.1 coordinate 83,355,705, forward strand.
AGCTCTTTTCCAACCTTAATGATTCTATGAATCTGTGGTTCTAATACATCCAGTTGCCCACACACATATTTCCTAGACTGTCACAACATGTTTAAGTCTTTTTGAAAGCCATGATTAAACCCATAAAAAGGTTCTTTTTATAGATAAGAAGCTAAATTCCTTGACAAATCCCATGAGCTTATGTAGCATTCTTATGGTGATTCTGTGCCGTAACTGCACAGTTTCTGATATAGCTTCAAATATGTTTTGAAGCATACCTGAAATTTGCCTGAAACTGAATTATACATTCTGTCGTTCCTGTTGACTTTTCATACTTCAATCCTATATTATCTAGATTTAGAGACAGTTAAAGTAAGTACAGACTTTCTAGACTGTACTGATTCTTTTGGGGTTTTTTGACTGATATAGTGGGCTGGCAAGTCCTTTCTAGTCTGTTCCATTCCCAAAATATGTGCAATTTCTGTTCTCAGCACAAGACCAACCAAAGCTAAAGTCAGGAAATAACATCTCAGAAGTACAGTTGAATCCTCTAGCCTTAAATCTGCTCTATACAAGTCCACCTGTCCACCTATCAGCATTGCTGATAGCAAAGGCACCACAGGAGTTAAAAAATAGAGCAATATCATAGCAATTTCTGCCCTATTTCCCTGTTATGTTTAGCTAACAGTAGCTGACAGTCTGCTTTTGAGAAGACAGTAAACTGGTGATAAGGCAACTCAAGTTCAGATGCTTGTTTGCACTGAGAGGTCAGCTTAAGGGATTTTTAATATTATTGTTGACCAAGATATTAAACTGCCACTGTTACAAATTGTCAGTATTCAACTATTGGAACGTGCACTGTTAGATTTCAGAGTTAGTGAACAAGAAGCCATAAATATTCTTGCAACACAAGTTAATCATTTCACATGCTGTCTTCACAGACTTCAAATAGCAATATTTGTTTCTGGTTGGTTCAGATTCAAGTTTATCTTCAAGACCAGACTATAGAGTTCTCTTTATTTATTTAATTCTTACCAAAAAAATTTATTTGGAATGTAGCATTCTGAACAGTCTGCATTCTGCAATATTTTCTCAGAATCAGAAAAAAATCCCATGGCTAACGCTCTTTCTCTTCTGAACTCAAGAGCAGAGTTCCTGTTTCTGCTCAGAGCTAAGTGTATAAACAAAAGGTTAACATGCAAATTTTGAGATTTAAGCATATAATATTTAAATTTTTCTTCAGTTCTGATATCACTCAATTTTTCTATTCAAGCTTCTGTTTAAAATGTTTATTATTCTAGCTTCTGTTTAAAATGTGAAGTACATCCTTTGTGCTCTCTAGATCATTACAATACTCAATGCTGATGTTACTAATTATATCAATTATGAATTGTATGAATTGTATGAATTGTACAGTGTTGCTCTGAAAGTTTCATAATAGAAACTACTACTTTTCAGCTACTTTTATATTTATTGTGCTTCTTCCCTTTCTAAAAGTTCTATAACCCTATGGTGTTTAAAGTGTTTCCTCTATGTAGATAGAAATTCACCCAGTTTAGTGTGATAAAATTGATAAAATTACTATAGCTAGTACAAAACATATATCTGACTTTCAAATTGCATCTGGGAGATGTGAAGGCTTCCTTCAATTTCTTTCAGCCTGGCAGCAGATAAAGACTTCTTATATTTCTCCCAGATTATCTTCTTCCCTTTCCCTTCTCTCGATCCTCCTTCTCCATCACATCTGACTATGCCAAAGATGTACCCAGAAGTGCAATAGGAAAACCACTGGACTAAGAACATACCAAAGTGTCAACATGAACACAGACCTCTCCCTTGTTTCATTAACTGTTTCCTAAGCCCTGTAATACCACCCTTTTAAAGCAACACTATATGCCACAACACAGTTTATTTTTTTAACTCATTACTCCTTTCTTTCCTCTTCTAGACTGTCATCTCTTTACATTCCTTTTTCTTTTTCACCTAAAGTATGTAGCAACAGTGACTACTTTTCCAGTGGTCTCTACTGTAATTCCCCATTATGCCACAATTATACCTAATTAAGTCTTATGCTTTCCCCTACCATATGCTGAACATTCATTTGATGGGACAAAATATGGTGTGAATCTCAGTCGGAGACAGATGGTTATTCATGCAAAAGTCAAATAGTGTAAATGCTAAGCCCCAAAGACAGAGATTAAGTAGCACATTGGATCAATAGGATAGGAAAGGGACAAAAAAAGAGACAAATACTTTCCATCTAATATATATAAAAATAACACAGCAACTACCTGGAGAAATCTTATTTATAAACACCCCTTCTGTGAGGTTTAGAACTTGAAGTCTCTCATCACTTCAGTATAATACAGAAGAAATTCTTCTTTCTCTCAGAGAGCTCTGCACAGTTCTCAGCCTGATCTTCCTGATACCTACATTTGTGGTGTTAATCAGACATGTATCTTGTGTTTATCATTCCTTAGCAACCAGTGTACAAGAAAAGGAAGGAAATCTAATATGAATATGTTCATTGAAGATTCCCTAAAAAAGATTAACGTTTAGTAGTATCGATCACATTGAATTAAGGCTAACTCATGGCACTGCATTTTTCTTTCTGAAAGTGTCATATCCTGATGTTGTGCTCTTTAAAGGCAATTTGGAGATAATTCTCACAGCAGAAAGAAAGAGGCAAGTACTTATCCTCATTTTTTCTGAGGAACACAAGAAAATATAAAACTTTCTAAAGCAAAAACAACCAGGTAAATAAAAATAATGTAATTTTAGCAAATTTTCACAATCTTTAAATATTTTGGCTCACCTTCTGCTTTTGCAGGACATACCAATTTTTAATTTAGAGGGCTAGATAAACTGTTAGTCTCTACTCCTTTCTTGGTTTGGGTTTCAACTAGAGGAATCATTCCAAGAGGAATGATGATATGATCATGGAAAGAGACATATGGAGACTGAAAATAAAAAGATCAAGTCCAGGACTGAATAAAGCTAGAGTAAAACCATAAAGATATGGCTTTTTATTTTTAAGGATTACTTTTAAGGATAACCTTAAGGATACCTTAAGGAACTTCAAGATAACCTTATTACAGTTGCCTTGGTAAGAAAGGGTAGGTAAATGGAAGACCTTAGGTTCATTGTTATAGCTTTAACTTTTATTTGGCTTTTCACCATTCCCTTGTTACTTTCAACTTTTAACTGTCCCTCCTCTATGAATAACTGACTTGAGACAATGAGGAAAAGTGCTTGTTCTATCTTTTAGTTCCCCACACTTTTTTTGGGCAGCCCTGGATGAAAAGGAGGGGTAGGGAGAGAGAGGAAAGAGAGGGGGAAAAAAAGTACTCTTAATATATCTTTCAGTATCTCCATATGTTCACCTAATAATACTGACAATGTGGATAGAATGAGTAGTGTTGAACTGCTCTCAGAACTGTCAGAGAACAAGCATATGCACACAGGCAATTAGAGTAGTAGCTGGCACCCTGCACATCTGTATTCTACTTGATACTGCAATAATTTACTCCTTAAATCAAAGCCTAAAGAAATAGGTTTGCAATCAAACTAGGCAGCAAGGACTCATTGATAGTAACTAGTTGAAAATTTTCTAAAAAAACCAAATCCCTAGTACTAAAATACAGACTGCTGCTAAAGATAAGCTTGTTTTAAAGTATGAGTTAAAAGGAAATCACTGAATGGTAGAGAAGTACAATAAATATTATGCAGAACAGCATCATTTGGTAAGAATGGGAACCATGTACATCTTGAGCAGTTCCATTCAGTAGATTCCCAAATCCTTGATGTTGCATGGAAAAGTAATTTGAAGCTACATTCCTTGGCATGTAGGAAATGTAGTATTTTCACTCACAAAGTCTTGTTGCAAACAACAGTCCCACCTCCTTCAGACATCTAAACCTGCAGAATGTCTGTGGAAAGCATCCAAAGGCACAGCATTCAAGAGCCTCCACTGTGCAGAAAGCTCTGATGCAGAGACATCCTGCAGAGGCACTTCACTTCTCAAACATATTTTGAAGTACCATATAGCTTTTTTCCTAACACAAAATCAGGAGAAAAGGCAATGGGAGATTGGCAGCACATCTATAACATGATGGATTCATAGCCCTACTTGCCTTGGAGCAGAGAAACACCTGATCTGCAGTTATTGTGGCTAACTTGGTGTCAGAGTAACCAGAAAGAAATTCATCTTGTTTCATTTTAGCTACCTAGCCTAACCTCCCATCTTTTTTAGATACCTCCTTAGGATCCCTTCAGAGATTCCTTTGCCCTGTCACAAATGCTCATGTTAGAGGAAGATGAATGATTCTTTGGAAATGCTATTTTTCCCCCCTTTGATAAACAGAGTTTAACTAAGACTTTGAAGTCTAACTTTTAGACAATAAAGTTGGAAGTTATTAATCTTTCCCTAATTAATGAAGAGAGTGCAGAAACTCCAGAGGGTAATTCAACCCATCTATTTTAAATGCCTATTTAGAGAAGAGAGGAAACCATTTTCTTCCCATTAACTATGTAGGGAGCCAAGTTAACTTGCTTAACTGAATACTTAGCTTTTGGACAGTAAAAGTTGCTAAAATGAATTATATACCAAGCATTCTGCAGCCCATAAGGGGATTTCTTTCCATCCCTTCAAATCCTAGCAAAACCCCTCATAAAGCTTGTTTATTCAGACTTTACAGGGGAGTCATGATTTAGCTCTCTGACTGAGACAAATATAATTCAGGGACACCTAGAGATGCTTTTCTTCTTTTTTTTTCTTTTCATTGTTCTTCTTGTTCCTCTTCTTCTTCTTCTTTTTTTTTTTTTTTTTTTTGAGAGTAGGACAAACAACTCCAAGCTAAATATCACTTTTAACATACTAGGTTATCTTCAACTCCTCAATCAATACATAACTGGAATACAATTGCAAAGGTCAGCTTGGAAAAATCCCTCTTCATTAAAAATTTCAGTGTGTAAAAAAGGTAACTTGCAAATTTCTTATAGAAGGCCACTACTTCAATGCACTTTCATGTTAGCAAATCTAATTGTTTTATGAGTGATCAGAATCTTTTAGATTGAAGTGCTAAGTACTGAAGGAACAAATAATTTGCTTGCAAATTGTGTTCATAAGTGGAATTTAGAAGTCATTTAATTGACCACACTTTTATTCTTAGGTTTTACAGCACTCAGACATTTCAAAGGGACACTGTCCTATTGCTCTTTTGCATTAAGAAAACATAGGTCATTTTATGTCTTTACTAACTCAATAATGGGCAAAAGCACAAATTTGAGACACAAAACATCATTCATCTCCAGGTAAAACTCTTCACTATAATACAGAAAAATTAACCTGAGAAGGTGCTTTCTAACTTTTCCCATCAGCATGCAGCTGGTCTCTCAAAAATAAAGATGATGTTTCTCTCTAAGCAAACTATTGATCACGAACACACTTGATCCCCTAGATCCAAGAAATTCTGGGATCCCATACTTGATCCCTGAATTAACAAAACAGAAAACAGGCTTCCTGCACATAACATTTTTTATTGAGTAAAGGCATCCATCCAGTTTTTTTATTTAAAATTTCCTTTCAAGCTCCTTTACACAAACAGATATTACAGACAGAGAGCACCAAATTGTAGTCGGTCTAAACTTCCTGTAGTGGTCAGTCAAATTTCCAGTCTAGAATCATTGAAGACGTTCATAACATTGCTATTTTAATGTACCTTGAATTCTGACCTTAATGTCCTGAAGTGCCAGGAATTTTCTGTATATTAAAAGTTTAAAGATGCATGAAAACATATCATCTTCCGTCTAATAAACTAAAAAAACCCAAAACAAAAACCAACCAAACAAACCCAAAAGAAACCAATAACTAAAGCAAAACAAAACAAAACAAAAAACACATTAAAAAAGCATTTTTACAAAACAACCATACTTTAGTTCCCTTTTGGACACGGGGAGCTCATTAACTAATGCTGTTAAAGCTAATTTTGTTGACTTGGCAGAAAAAAAATCTTAGAAAAGTAGGTGTCATGTACAGAAAACAATTATACTGCACAAAAAGATAGTTAACCCTTTTTTCCAACACTCATTCAAAATGTCTACTTCAGCTTGTCCTTAACGCCAGCCACTAGGAAAACTGTGAGTCGCTACTACTTATTCTTAGTGATGATCTCAAGGAACTGCTTCAACTGCTAGTGACTGTCAGCACATGGGAACATCTTGAACAGGGAAACATCTTACAGCCAGGCCAGACAGAATGAAATATATCTGGTTTTAGGGTGGGAAACCACGAGGTATCATTTCAAGCCAATCAATTGCTTTCCTGAGGAATGATGCATAAAGCACTAAATATACATGCCCCACGGTATGGTCCCAAAGATCTCACTTGAAACACTATGGCCATGGAGTGTTACCTATAAGAGCAGTTAGTGCTGCACCTGTTTTAAAAGGCATCAGTATGGAAATTGTCCCCACTCTGTAGAGATGGTACATATGCTCTTTCAATCTTTGAATGGTGAGCTTCTGCAAGAGGAAAGTAGTTCACCACCATTCTTCTCATGGAGGTGACTATTAGAAGGAGAAAAAAACAGGCTTTGTGCGAGACTTCTTTTGACTGAAATATTACTAAAAGAATTTGGGCTCACTTTGTCTGTGAGAATCTTTTGAAAGACATTTGGGTAAGAGAGTTTTATTAATATGGCATAACTGGGTAGATGGTAAGTAGGTGTTTTTCTCATTACAGAAAGGAAGAAAACAATACAGAACTTGTTCATGAGAAGGAAAATTGTGTGATAAAGCTTTTGACCTTCAGTAAATCTTTGAAAAATTATGTGTAAGGAAGGGTTTTCCCAAACAGTTTCTATTGTCACTATTTTGCACAGTGAATGCAAGAACTTCTTTTAATATGCTGCTTAACCAGAATCAAATAAAATATTTTTTCTTTTAATACCTTTGCAGCTGCCCATCAATTGTCTTTTTCTAGCTAAACAGAAAGCAGAAATACTTTATCACAAAATCCCTCACCCTTGCATGTATGACTGATCACATTCAAACAGAATGCAAAATCAGACATAATGTCGACTTGAAGTGAGTTGCTTACAAGTACAAAATTCCTAGTACTAGGTCAGCTAAGCAGCTCAGGTTTATATTAAAGGGATCTGAAGACCAAACTCTGTATTTCTCTTCAACCTAGAGACCTCATCTCCTGCCAGACATCACGTTCTTTCTCATGTAAAGAGAGGTAAGCATTTCACCTGGCTGTGAATGTTAAGTCTAGTGCATCAGCAACATCTTCAGGTGAATCACTTGTATTGAAGACAATTATTTTCTTGTAGGCTGCCTTCACTACCTATTTGTGTTGTACATTAGAAAAAAAAACCAAACCCCTCTAACAAAATTCACTTTAATGATACTATGGAATACTTCATTCTTTATAATGGCATTAAGATGATCTTACAGAAGCATCCAGAATGATCAGTGACAAACATCAAAAAATATGAAAAAATATTCCATATTCAAAAAGGACTGCATTATCTCCTACCAAGTACATTAAACTGTCTTCAGTTCATTAAAAAGCATTTCTTCCTGTGTTAACTTTTTTCAGTTGATAGAAATTAGATCCTAATTTGTGTCCAACTCAGGATATGAGCGCTTAGCACCTCTGAAAGCCAGGTCATTCCTCTTAATTTCCTTTGGACACTGTTTCCTGACTCTATCCTTCTAAGTACTTCCTACTTGAATGCTTATGAGAGTAGAATACAGAAGGGATTCTATTTCCATTGCTGTAAAACGTCCCTAGAGGAACTGAAATGTAGCCTGTACCCACTGAGCATATTTTGATGTTTGTAATAAGCCCTGGTGTATGCTGGAAGACTCAAAAGAAGCTATTACTGAGGCAAAAGTTCCTCTGAGTCTCTTGCTGCATATATATAGCTTTGGTAAAGTTTCAAACCTTGTAACCTTTAATGGTTTAAAACATTCCCTGGAGAGCATATATTGATATAGGCATGGTCAGGTGGGAATGTCTTCAAACAGGCTAGCTGTTCCACTATTGCTCTGTCCAAAGCCCAAAATCATTAATAGGATAGATAGGAGAGTTTAAGCAGTTACTTCACACTTTTTGTAGCATAAAAGCACCTTTCTTTGCTCAGAGGATGAGGGGTTTTGTGCAGCAGCAGTTTTGTATGAGGCAAAAGAGATATCTGAGACATATGTGATCAAAATAATTCAACGGATGTGACTGGAGATTTTCTATTAAATACTTTTAGAATTATTACTAGTACTAATCATATTAAAAATAGTTCTCAGCAAAATCTAACTGGAAATTTCAAAATACAGATAAAAAACCAATTAATTTTGAAGACAAAGCAACTTATCACTACATATTTATCATCTAAGGCCCGTCAACTACCACTTGATGATGTTCCTACTGCTTCACGATGTTTAAGTGCCTTTGAATATCTTCAAGCTGTGGAAGGCACTGAACAATAACACCAATAAATTCCCTACATCTTAACTAAGTTCTCCAGCTACCAGGAAATTACACAAATAGTGGAGAAGGGCATCCCAAAGCCTTTGAGAGAGAGTTTTTTAAAAAAACCTAAACTGTTTTTTTCTCTGAAAGAAAAAGTACAGAAACCATGCATACTACGGTGGTTTTATAAAGCAGCACCTGAGAAAATGAGGCATGTGTGTGCATAGATGCTACAACGCATCCAAGCAGAAAGACCTGGAAAACAGCCTGCTTAGAAACTGTATGTCAGTAAAAATTTTCAGGATTCTCTTTTGTTCTAGATTTCTGATCAGAATGTAAATTGACCTTGCTATTTCCTTTCAAGCTGTGACCCTATTGCATGACCCAGCACACATAGCTCCATTTCTGCACCTTTTCTTTGAGAAAAACATGTTACTCTCCCTTCCAGGTAGTAGAGCTAAAAATAAAAATAAAATAAATAAATTATGCTTCAACCCAATCAAATCTTTGAACATGGAAGATTCTGGTTACTTTTGGGACTGCAACATGTAAGCTATCTGTGGATTTTCCAGTGCACCTGGCACAAAACACGGTCTTCAAGATGCATTAATAATGACAAGTACATCTGAATAGGGAAGTGGGGTGGCTAAATGAGAATATATGGAGTAACTAGGTAGAAAAAATATGACCAAGAGACACCATGAATTCCCCCCCCCCCCAAGAAATTAAAGGAGAAAATGAACATGATAAGTATATAGAAGAGAAAGCAATTATTTTTTACATCACTTTTTGTCTCAGCGAACCAAGGAGATACCAGCATTTCCAAGTTAAGACAAGGAGCTTTTGATGATTCAGATATTGTAAGAGGAATGGCTGGAACAAATCAATAAGTAAAAGATGAATGTATCTCAAGAATGAGATGCTGTTTATTCAAGGGTCCCAAAGCAATTTAAGATTAATGAAAAGAAATCCACAGTTATGCAGTTTCACATTGAAAACAGTTCGTATACTGAACCACGCAGGACAAGAGTCATCTTCCTGTAATTACTGAGAGAAACTGAGAAAAAATTCAGCTTCACACACCTATTAGTGCACTAATAATTGAGGAACCAATTAAAAACAAAAGTGTTAAATACGTGGATTAAAGTTAGAAGCCTTAATGCCTAGTACATCTCCTTAACCTATTAATATTCTTCTGTCATGTTAACTAATAGCAGATAAGAAAGAACTGGCTGATACAAGTTTTCTGGACTTAAAAAGAGCCTTTGAGAATGCTTCTCAAAAAAGGCTATTAAAGAAACTAAGTAATCACAGGATGAGAAGTAAAGCATTGTCATTGATTAGAAACCAGCTACAAAAATGAGAACACAGAAACAGAATACATTTATTAGTGGCCACTGCTCCATGTGGCTAAAGGTTAACAGCAGGGTACCCTCAGGTTCTCTACACAGGATGAGAGTGTTTAATCTACTTATTAATCATCTGGAAATTGGATTAACAATAAGATGGATATGTTTACAAGGGACACAACAAGTCTTAGATTGATCAAGGCCAAAGTGGGCCAAGGAGTTTTTGGGTTCCTTAAAAGAACTCAGTGAAAGGGGAAACAATGGCAGATGGAACACAGCACTGCCAAGCCTAATAGAAGCATAGGAGAAAGAACCATATGAAACACTTAATTTTGAATTAAAAACTCAGTATGACCACTGAAGGGTGGGAAAAACCTCTTGATATACACAGATAATCAAAATTTACCTCTGGGATGAGCCACAATCTAAAATAAAAACATTGTTGAGAAAGAACAAAAAAAGGGAAGAATACTGTTATAAAGGCTACAAAGGCTGAGAGTTATTTATTTAGGAGGGAAGCCTGGCACCCCCAAAGGAAGAGTTTAAAAAGATATAATGAATAAGTAAATGTAAATCGTGAATATAGTAAATTAAATAATTGCTTAACTCTTTTCATAAAACAAATGAGGAATTCAGCAAACTGAAAATTTAAACAAACAATTTTTTTATTATTATTTAAACCAAAGATACAGAACTTCATAACTGATGTTGCCAAGTCTAAAGGTAACATCGTTTTAATGAAGGACTTTGATTTTTCTGTGTATTTATACATAAAAGTTCTTCACAGTACTCTGTTCTGTACAGTAAGCCAGAATCAAACCAATACAAACAGTAAATGAAAAATCAAGCTAGTTTTGCTCTTCTGTTTTATGGGCACACAGCTTATTCTTATTGCAACTTCTACACATCATAAGCCACTCTTTTCAGTTGCAACTCTTCTGTCACGGTTACTCATATTTCATTTCCCCTTTCAGAAAACTGTTCTTCTTAGTACAGTATATTACTGCATCAAAGACCCACAGTCAAAAGTATCAGGAGAGGTTGGTTTGTAAAGAGCTTAAGGAGGGGGAAAGAGAAAAGGCAAAGTAGTAGTAAACAGTAAAGTGAAAAGTATAGCTACATCCTAAGAAGTATTTTAAATTGACATCTTTACCACTGGTGGGCACGAATTGGAACTGTATTTAGTACAACCCTGGTGGCATCAAACCAAAGTGTGCTGTGTAAAAACGTCCCTTAGTGTGTTAAAGTAAGAGTAACATGTGAAACTGTGCCTATGAGAAACTGCTAATAGGGAAAGCTTAATGCACAAGGACTTGATACATGCATGCTTTTTACCAATAATCATGGATAACGTCTACATTGTAATGGTCAGAGCTGTAGGAAACTCTTGTGTTACAGCAGATGTACAGACGTTTTCATTTCTATGGACAACACACAAAATCCTTCTCTACTGTGCAAGAAACTGCAGTTAAATGCCTTTATCAGTCAGTAACCACTAATACAGCCCAAAAACTCTATGTGCAAGGGGTATATAACAAACATATCTCTCAACTGGTATTTCAGTATATTCAAAATTATATTTTCCTGATTTTGATTCCTGCTTTGGCTATATCCCTTTAATATAATTCACATAAATGTAATCATATTCTTCCACCCTTCTCCATTTCAATCTAACAATTTGCCTTTAAACATCAGAAAAAGAAAATTCTACAGGAACTATACAAAGAAAAATTAGTAAGAACTATAGGAACAGAGATCCTAACTTAATTATTACAAAGAACCAAGAGAACTAATGCACAAAACATAGAAAGAACCATATTTTGATGAAAAATATGAGTGAGAGAAAAATTAGATTTTGAACACTGTTCTAAGCACCGTTGAAAATTAAATTTATCTCTAACAATTTATCTCTAACAATAAAATATCCCTTCGTGTACGAAATTATACTAATAGAAAAGAATATAGAAAAGTATTTTGTTGAGTTATAAGCATGATAAATTGACTACTGCCTAATATGAATTAAGAAGAAACTTTGCAAACTGACAAACAATTTTCTGGTCTGTCGTAGCATTCATTTTACCTCCCAATCTTATTCCCAGAGGTAGGACAAGACACTAAGTAGATCACTGAGCAGCATAATATGTCAGTTCCTATACCCTGCTTAGCAAAAACATACTCTCTTCAGTTTTGTGATTCTTCAGGATCAGCTCCTTCAGGCTTCAGGATAAAGGAACATGAGTATAATCTGAGATACATCCAATAGAAGCCTTATATGAATATATTGTCTATCTACTCTTACGATGATCTAAGTTAAACATCTGCAGTTTTGGCTATCTGCCATTCTGATTGTTTTTCCTGCTGGCAGGACAATGTCTCTGCTGCTTGGTCTCCCTTGCACTTCCCGGTCACCTCAGTAGCATCTGGTGGTGCAGAAAGTGCTGATCATCTGGCAGGTCTTCCACTTATGTTTTGATCAATCACACACACTGATACTATTTCAGCAAATTATTTCTTTAGCCATTTTTGCTAGGCCAATGTATCTCCTTTCTTGTCTCTTTTTATTCCTACTCAGGTTTAAAGTTGGGGAAAAGGTAAGAAAACTTCCTGGTGTACCAAAGGCTAAAAGCATTAAACCCCACAGATCTTCAGGAATATTGTTATGATTGGAATATAACCTCTAGAAGAACTGATTTTCTTCCTAGAATTGCAGTAAATTTACTTAAAAACAACTCACAACGTGACATGAATTCTCAGGGTTCAAAAACAATGACCACCTCTAAGTACTGGGAGTATTGCAATAAAAAATACCTAAATAATAGTAGTAGTTCCCCATAGTAACAGCAAATATTCTATCAGCATGTCAATATTCTTCCAGTGTCATATTTTGTAGAGAACTAAGCATCACTTTCTAATCACTCAAGGAAAAAAGCTTTACTCCGTGAAGAAAAATAATATCAATCCATACTGTAGAGACAGTTTTGTCCTCTATGCTGAAAAAATCAAATGAAGTCTGCACAGGTATATAGAAATTGAAATAATTAAAAAAGAAAATCAGTTGCTTATGCTTTCCTGCATATCTGTTTGACAGTTCAGTGACTATCTAAAATTTAGACTGAACTCTTTTTTTTCTTCTATCAGGAAACAAGAAAATAAGTTAGGAGATAGTGAGGCCAGTATTTTTTTAAGACAGATCAGACTTCTTTCACTGCTGCTGATTTCCCTCACACAAATTTTTCATTTTCATGATTCTTTAGATATTTTTGCACCATTCTGAAACCAAAAACTCCAGAGTTGCTATAAAGAGGCACTCACAGACAGTTCTGTTCAGCCTTATGTCCGTGTGTTGGGAAGGTGCTGTGAATTCCATGGTGAGGACAGAGGCAGCCCCGAGAGTCCAAAATGCACAAAGCTGCAGTGGTTCTGCTGCACTGAGGCTTGGCAGCTGCAGGGAAGGCATAGAGCAAAACTCTGCATCACCTCCATAGGCATGCCAGCAGAAGTTAAACAAAAATTTAAAAAAAAATTAATAAAGGATAATAGATTATCACTAATGCCATGATTCTATACACCAGGTGAAGTAAATCATTTCAGAGATTTGGCTCAGGGCCTTGAGCTTGCGCTGCAGTCCTGAAGAAATTGCTGAGATACTCTGGGAATTATCTCCAGTTTGAATTTCAGTCTTTTTAACTATACTTATGTGAATATTAACAAGGAGTGTGGCTCTGTAGACACAGTCTGTAAACTGAAACAGTGCTGAGAGCCTGGCATCCACATAATGTGTGTTTCAGCAGTTTTACTTCGGGCTAGCCCTAGGTCTTTAGGCTGCATGTCCCTTACTGCCTGCAACTCAATTTAGGAGCACTTCTGGGGCATTCGTTTACCTTTGCTTTCAGCAGAAAGCAACCCTGTTTGTGTGGTGAATCAAGATGCAGTAAGAGTGGCAGTGGGAGTGAGTGGAAGGTTTGTTTCAAAAGCACACCCCTGACCTGAACTGAAATGCTAATGGAGACACAGCCTGAGGGCAGCTGTCTGTACACAGCTCAAGCACTTGAGATTTGTGAGCTTCCCGACTGTGCACAGATTCTGCAAGAAATAAGTAGTTGCCTTTTAACTCTATTAAGACGTGAAGTGAAGAACAGAGTTTGAAGCAGGACCAGCCCTTTGAGCCACATAACAGGTGCACCTCATGGTGCACCTACATGTTATGGGCCCCTGCACTGCTGAATTACTGTAATATTTGAGTACCCCAATAGTGCCATTACTTGCAGGAGAAAAAAAAACCACTGAAGAATTTCAGGTCTTTTGCTTCTCTTTCAAACATATCATAAAATCATTTCAAACGTCATTCTATTTGTATATATTTTATCCTGTACCCAGGATCACAATTTTAGAGGAATCCCAAAACAAAAGCTTATTGATATTCACAGTTATCTTATTCCTCCCTATGAGCTACTGATCTTCCTTGTCAGTCATGATTTTGGTAAAAATAAAAGATTTAAATATTTCCTCCAGGCTGCAAAACATAATATCTCCCCCTCCTGCAGATCTAAACAGCTAAAAAAGGAGAAAAAGATCTCTTCCATCTGAAATATTGCCTCTCTTCAAATCAGGTCTATATAAAAACCTTACTGTTTTTTCAGCAATTAAAAATTACAAAGGAAACTACAGAAAAATATGTAAAAAATATATATTTTCTTTAAATATACATAATAATACAAACATAATATAAAAAAATAAATATTTGTGAAGTCACCGTAATTCATGCTTATATATTGCACCAGCTAACATCATTCTGTCTCTTAAAATATTTCAGAAAAAATATAAAAATCACATTATACAAGAGTAATATGAACCCGATCTCCCAGATAATTACAGCAATCAAAATATTCTAGCCTTAAAAAAACCCAAACATAAACAAAAAATAAACTTCATTGTGATGTGCAAATAAAGAAGCAGAAATAAAAATAATCTAAAATATTCTACTTAAGAAAATAGAACATTAAGGTAACTTCTTCCATTATCGGTTAATACTAGATAACAGAGACACATGGAGTTTTAGGTGGGTTTGTACCAAGCAGTGATCCAATTTTCAGTTTAAACTTACAAAGGGTTTCTACAAATGAGCTGCAAAGACCAGTGTAAGACAGGGTTAGTGTATATCCTGGCTATGACATCTTAGAAATTGATGCTTGTGTATTCTACTTTTTCTGTGGAGATTTTCTGAAGTATTGATGAAAGAAAGAAAACACCCTAAGTAACTTACACTTCTAGATCAGTCAGAAAAAAAAAAACAAATCAGTGACTGAAAAATTAAAGGACCATTTATTAAAAATTGTTACATTTTCCTGTACTTCCTAAACTATTTCTTAATTTTGCATAATCCATGACATTTCAGATTTCCAAAGGACTCTACTTCAGGACTGTCCTAGCCTCTCCAGGATGCTTGATCCAATTTCAATAATATCTTGTGCCACCTCCTCTAAGACATATACAGATATATAGATATATCTAGATAGATAGATAGATAGATAGATACACACATACATATGTGTGTATAATACCTGTAATTTTTATTTCAGATGAGTCATTGTTAAAATGACTGCCTTTTTTATAAGTGTTGTAATGTACCACAGAGCAAAACTTCCATTACCTTATCAATTCTTCAACTTATGCTAAAATTTAACTGTATTTATGCCAACATAAATACAGAGTGTCTTTACAGCAATCAAAGCAGCTTCTCTGGATTTAAACTAGCAATACTACTAATCAGCATCTCTCCTTTTAACCCTGTGGATGACGTACACTCTTGGCTGGAAAAGGCAAATTAATTTTCCTTTGTTCTCTTCAAGGTTTTCCCCTCCCTGGATAGCTGAACAAGTTAAGCTTATAATATTTTTCTACAGTACTGCCTGAAAAATCAAAAGAATAAGAGAATACAATCAAGACCTTGTACAAAAACAAAGAAAAGGGAAAAAAATCATTAATCTAACAACAATAACAAATTCATCATGTCAGCCAAAGACAAGGAAAACAGCTTTTAAAGCACTCTGCATATTGTTTTTTGTAGCAAGGTTTGTAAAACAAATTAGTCTGAGTCAAATCTGTCCCTCTGAATTCATACATTTGAGTTTTAAAGCAAATAATGTGTCTCCTTCTCTCAAAACAGTATTACATTTAAGTAAAGCCATTGATTTCAATGGAGTTAGTCCTGGTTTTTGTCACCGTAGATTACTGACTAAAGAAAATTGGTCCATATTTACAAATGAAAATAAAACAATCTTTTAAATTCACATCTATTATTACAGAGTACATTTACTTGAGTCATGTCCCAGGAATCAATCTCAGTACCCAGATTTTGAAAAACTAGTGCTATAGTAATGATTTCATTTCATTAATATAGTGAGGTTGCATAAAAATGTATATTTATAAGATTTAAATAGAGACAAAAGAAATCGTAATGCACTTCTAACTGAATTGGGATATAAAACAGCAAGCCTCATTTCCTGAACTCCTGTGCTATGCTATATCTTGTTAGCTAAACTCAGCTTATAATAGCAGTCATTTCCCCAACTATCAGAAAGCATAAATGAAAAAAATGTAAAAATAAAAAAATTAATTCTGTTTCTAAAATAATTCGGGTAATATGTCAAATGTATCTCGTTCAGAAACTCCTTCTTCTTCATAATAGTGGTCCAAGTTCTGTCAGGTTCTCTGCAGAAATATTACTTTAAGATTTTAACTCTACAGCAGAACAGGACTGGAAATGAACGTCTCACCTTTGAATGCACGAAGAATTTTAAAAGCCATCCCACGGGACCTTGGCTATGTTTTTGACTTGCTTCCTTTTTTTAAGTGCAGAGCCTCAAGCCAGTGGAATCTAATGCCCATATATCTCTCAGCCCTGGCACTGGTCCAGGGCAGAGCTTCTATGTTCCTGGCTGGCAGCATGTGCCAGGACATCCCCATGCACAGGATGCTGGGAGCTTCCCATACTTGTTCCCTTCTGCAAAAAAAAATTTCTTCTAATAAAAACTGCCCAGTCTCTCGTTAAAGTAACGTACTACAGCATTAACAGCTTGAACACAGAGTGAAAGGAAAAACATGAAAGGATGGGTTTATACCTTAAGAGGCATAAAATTTGAAATGTTCCAAAATAGATGCATTTGGGATATTTTGTCAAATAATAAAAAGGCCAGTAAATGAGACTCTGACAACATGGATCTTTTTGCACTGATTACACTATTTGCCTGACTTTAACATGGCTGGAATCAGTACAGACATATCCCACTGCAAAATCACCAGAAACTTGCTTAAGGAGTTTACAAATGATCTGTATTCTAAATAGATGTTACAGTATTATTTCTCTTCAAATCTTTTAGAGATTTTAATCTTTATCAAAGCGTGGATTTGGGATAATTTGTAGAAGTTTTTATTAAAATGATTACAACTGACATGTAATTTGATTTTTATCTTTTTTATAATATACACTGGAATTTATAGTTCTTTCATATTTTAAAAATAATTTACCTTTCATGTGAGATGTGCTATACCAGATTTCACCACAATGTGTTCTTTTTCTTTAAAAGTCAGTTGCAAGTCTTTCAATACAGAAGAAATTTTACTTCCAACTCTGAAGTTTTCATTACCCTGAAGCCCTTCTATCCAGAAATCCGATTTCAACAAATATATGTGAAGGCAATGTTAAGAGTATTCATGGGAAATTTTCATGTAATTTTTGTAGATATGTTTTTAAGTATATATACTTGTATTATTTATTCCAAATAAAAACAAATTGGATTTTTCATTTGCTATTTTTTGTTGTTCTTCTACAAGCTGGGTTTTACTTTAAGGAGCATCTATTTTTTTAATCTAATGTGCACATATACAAATACAAACATTTGTCTCAACAGATATCTTTTTAGTGCCTTTGAAAATATAACTTTAACAGTGATAAAGATACCTCTCTAAATAATGAAGTTATACTAGTAAAAAATTGTATTTTCTTGACTCATAAGCACAACAAATCAACTAATATGAGTTAAGAATATAATTTTCACACTAGAAAAAGAACTTCTGTCTGTACAGTTTCTCATGAAGAATGAGCATACATGAATAAATTTTTATATTTCTCATCTTACATTTAGTTGTCTATTGCTACACACAGAAATCTCTAAGATATGTAATTAACTTAATATAGATTTTGAACTATTTAAGAGTTGCTCGAGTTCTTCCTTTAAATCCAAGTATTTATCTAAATTAATACATCTCATACAAAATTAATTTTTCTGAGAATAACCTGTGAGTGTAACCCCTCAAATACAGAGAGCAAGCTAGCCAATATAGAGCAATGATCAGTAAATCATCAGTCAGCAAACTCTGGAAACTCTCTTATTCTCCTCAAAGAGTGAATAAAATGCGAAAAATATTTTTTCTAAATATCTTTTTCCCATCCCTTTAATAAAGAATGTCCTCTGGTTCTGGATTGCTAATATCTTTAATATGTAATAAAGATACTTCATTTTGATGTTTTACAGAGATTAAGTCTGTTGACAGGCCCAAGACACCATTTACATAAGTTTTCAGGCAAATTGAAGGCAACATCTCATCTAACATGCAGAGGATCAACAAGAATTAAAAATGCATTTAAAAAGCACTCTAGATATCATGCTTTCTCCATGGAAAATGTCTCCTAAATACTGCAATATATAGCACATTCTAAAATGCAAACATAATACAATCGTTTTCCTTTTAAAAATTTTAGAATGGATATATTTGAAAATATAATGGTTTAACTAATTAAATTACCTAAATTGTAACACAAAAAAAAAAAAAAATAAAAAAAAATGTCAATGTCATACCCCAAAAATTAAAATTTTTTGTAGTCGCTCATCTACCATTTCCCTTTAATTTAACTGGCGTAATTTAAAACATCCACAATGAGTTCCAAAATGCAGCAGAATTTCTAAAGACCTAGACCCAAACATGCTGTTGGTAACTTCAGATCATCTTCACTACTGATTTTAATCACAAAGTTTTCTTCTAAAGGTGAAACCTCTGAATGAACTCTCAAGAGCAACGTATATGAAAGGCGAGCATCCCTATCAGGTTCTCCAATACACTTCAAAGGACCAAAATACCCACATATAACTGCTGAAGTTTTTCACTTTGGCATATTATCACCATTCGTCCCAAAAATTTGGTTGCATTCAACCAGTGTTTCAAAGGGTCATACCAGGTTCTTCCATAACGATGTCATTTCAAACACAGGTTTCGACACGCCCATCAGTTGGATGAAAGAGATGAGATGATGGGTGGGAGAATATTAAGTGTTAATCTACTTCCCTTCAAAGCCACTTACCTCATGCCCTGTCCTTTTTGTCATAATGGACTGGGAGCCCATTAGGTACAGCTCTTCAATGTGCATGTTCTAAAGAAGCAATTTACATATTTCATATATCTACCCCGTTTGCAAACATGGTCAGACCACGAATCCAAAAATAAATTTGGTCTTTATTCTTTTAACATATCTTCAAATTAATTAAATCTCTCTACAGGCCAGAACATATCTCCAGTGCCTCACTACATTCGTATTCATCTAACTGATTGATGTTTAAAGTGAATCAAGCTCACACACATTCTCACTTAGAGATGTTTGCTATACAGTTCTGACAAGAGAAAAGTACAGTGAAAAGTACATAGAAAAGTAAAGTATAGTTATTGTAGTAAAGTGGCATAAATGTCTATGTGCTTCTTGAGGGAGTCTTAGGAATTCCCTCTGATTTGGACTAAGGGAAGAAAATGAAATGTATAGGAATTCTTACATATATAGACACCTCCAACACAAAGAAAAAGAAATCCATCCTCCTTCTACAGGTAGAAGGGAGAATAAGAGAAACAATCTCTAGTAGATCTACCTGCAACATTGTCTATTAAGAAGATGACCTACAATTGTTATTGTCTGGTTTCTTAACAGAAATAAAAACCAGAGGAGCCATATGTAGAAACTCTTGGTCTCCCCTCTCTTAAAAAAAAAAGTCATAAAAATACAGTTATGTCATACAAGACACTTTCCTATTCTCATCCCTAAGAAGTAGCTTGCATAGCTCACACAGTCTTCAGCAACAGAATAGTGAAAGAGCCTTGTGATTTCACTAGGCTGGTGTGGCACAGCACAAGTAGTGGGATTTTACAAACTTTCTCACAATTAAATTTTGCATATGAACATAATTTCCTCCAAACTTAATTTTTCTACCAAAACATTAATTTTTCTACCTCTTTTGAGGATTCATCTAATATGACTTTTGAGGTCAACAGTGGGTGGAGGTGTGTGTATTTGAGATAAAATGACAGTATGTCCTCTTTAGAGAAAATGGACAGAAAATAGGTACTTTTAGGGCATAATCCACCTGACCTATTTTAGATGTCCACTTTATTGTGAACTGACTCAGACTCTAAAATTGCTTATGTATCTCCACTGACTACAAAGAGAGTCTGAGCTTTAATATTTTGTGTGGATGTCCATAATGGATATCTACTTTTTTGTTGTTGTTTTTATCAGATGGATTATTTTATTTTTCTATCTTCTGGGGCATTATGACTGATACTTACCAAAAAGTAATATTTAAGAATTCAGCTTCTAAGTTACTTTCTCCCTTTTAGGCAATTCACAGATCTAAATACATTATGGATCTTAGTGCAAGACTGAAGTGATAAATTACTAAGTATAGACCAAATGATTTTTAGGCAGGATAAGTGATAGAACTATAATTTGCATTTTGATTACTTTTCCTAGAAGAACACGAAATGAAGTATGATTGTCACAGTCTCTGTAAGGTACATGTGAAGCATACTGCTTGATGTAAAGAGAATAAGTGAACCCAGTAAAATTGAGGTCAGAGCCATGACATCCATACCTATGTGACGTTAACACCATGAAACATTAAATGGTGGCTGCTGAACTGGGGTAGAATCCACTTCAACTACTCTGTGCCAGTCATCCACAGTCCTTTTTTTCCTAAATCAGGAATGACGTACCCATTGACATTATGGATGGGATAAGTATCTAGATGATCAACTAGATGTAAACTTTCAAAAAGTTAAGTGGGATTAAAACACTTGGAAAGAACACCCTGGGGAATTTTAGGAGTGAAGAGATCTGATCCTGATTCAGCAGAGCAGTTAAGCAATTGAATGACCACAAGCATGTGCACAGTTCTCCCTGAGTGCAGTACCATTCATCTGGCTCAAAACTGGAGACTGAAACATACTGCCGAATCAGGATTTTAGGTAAAAATACAAATCCATTAGCACACAGTCAGTGTAACTCCCTTTATTATATCAGTGCAGTATTACAAGAAGAGTTATACTAAATTCATCCATATATTTGTCTTAAATTAGTTTTGAAGAATAATTCAGCTTCTACTTTTTTAAAAAATCAGCTGACCAAATAAAATCAAAAAACATCAAATTGTGCAAACATCAATTTATACAGTCACATTAGTTTCACAGTATTTTAAAACAAAATTTTAAAAAGTATAAACATTTAAATATTATTTATGTTTACGTAATTTACATAATTTATAAATTTTAATTTATATATTTTATACTATTTAAATAATGTTTATTTCTTTAAACACTTAAGCTTGTTTAAATTCAGCATAGTAATCATTTTAAAGAGAGCTTTAAAATAAAGATTTAAATTTCAAAAGATTCTGAAAAGGCCTTAGTTCAGTAATTAATGGGTTTTTTCCTTTTTATACTAGATTATCAGTGCAGATCTTCAAGGTTTAATTTGTAAGAGTTTCTTCTGATTAGCTTAGGTATCACTCTTGCACATAGCAGAAATATGTGATTAAGATGTGACACTGAAATATCTAACTTTGTGGCAGATGCTGGTCTGTGTAACCTTTTGTAACAGAAGGGTTCTTTTATCATTCGAGCTTTCAGTTTCATATTTCTCATCTGCTCTTTTCTGCCAGCTTAGCTGAGAGTTTAAATCAAAACCTAATTAGACTACATATGCTGTTTAGGAAAAAGTTCTTGGAAAAGTAATGATTCATATAAGCTTTGATATTTCCAGATAACACCTAAAAAGAAATGTGATTTTAATTGTTTTAAATAACTTTCAATCATCCTCTTACTCAAATAAAAGTGGTTGAACACAGCTCTTTGATCAAAAAAAAATTCTTCAGTAACAGAAATACTAACTGTATATTCCTATCAGCTACACTATCTATGTTTAATGATGAAACCCTTTATTGATATGCATGTTTTTCAACTAAGTATTATAACTCAGCCATAATAACTATAATAACTATAAATAGCTATAACTCAATATCATATATATATCATATCATATACATACCAGTATCATAAACCTCAAATCATAAATTATCAAATTATATTTAATTTCTGAAAAACAAAAATCTATGTATATGTGTTAAGTACCTAGGATGTCAGCCAAAGTTTGCTTTTAACAATATTGATATAAAAAGAGTTGGTATTTTTTATTTTTCTCCTTTGATATTCTAGGAAGGAAACTGAATTATTTTAATGTTATTTTAATTATAATGCATTACCTGAATTATACATTTCAATATTTTAATTAGCACTAGGGAAGACCACATTTTAAACACTCACAACTTTCACTAGGTTAAAGAAACCTACATCAAAAAATGATGTCTAGTGTCATGTTCAAACATTAACAAATACATTTGCCAAGAAAGCCCTGGCCTCTGATACTTATCACAAAGATATAAGTTCTATCTCTAAAAAAAACCAAAAAAAATTAAAAACCTTTACATTTTTATGTCCTACTTAGTCATTTGACCCAGTTCTTAATCAGAAGTAGCCAGAATTTTCTTTTATTCCACAGAGCAATTGCCTGCTGCCTTAAGAATAAGAACTTGAGTATTTCCCCTGATAGAAGGCTGACAGGTCTTAATGAGGAACTCTGTCTTCCAGCATCAAGCCAATACGGTTTCTGTTAATTGTCTGAATACAGTACTGTGTCACACTGCATATAAAAATGATATTCTGGAAATCAAGAAATTATAGATATTGTCAAGAGCAATCCCTGCAAATATAATCACAAATTTATAATATGCAAAAGCAAAATTTCATAAATATTTTTTAAAAATCTAAATTAAATTTAGGACAGAAAAACAGAAATGTAGATCCAGACTTTCAGTTACTCCGTTACTTTAGTGATTCAATAAAGCTACAGCAATTTATTATGTCATCTAGTTGAATATGCAATGCATTCAAATATTTTTCTTATATTTACTGTCTAGCCACTACTGTTGTGTGACTATCTTAACAAGGAAACAATATAGAGAGACATCAGACTTTAAAGATAGTTTCCAAGAAATAAATTGAAGATGCATTTATATTGAGACAACACTGATATTCCTGAACAACACATAAAGTCTACCGACATTCTAATAATATAAAATGAATATGCATGTTCATTGATACTATCAAAAAAAGTGGGTTTCCTAATATTCTAATTGTGCAAAATTCTCAGCATTTTCTACAAAACTTTCAAAAAACTTCAATGTAATTCAATAACAAGTTTAATAGTAAGACCTTAATTACAGGACAGCACTCTTAAAAAAAAAAAGGAAAAACAGCAAGAAAAAAAAGACTGAGTATACTTATATATTAAAACCAAAGGTCACCACATAGAATAGCTAAATGTGAATTGATAAGTCAGTCAGCTTCTGCCTGCAAACTTCTGTAATACCAAGCAATTAATTTAAAGTATTCTTCAGAGACCAGGACACATGTAGTGGAACATGGAATATTTTGAAAGTAAAGTTCATTTTCTTCTGGTTTCAGATAAATGAATAAAGATAAAGTCTGAGGTTTAGACTCGTGCATCAAAGGCATTTTTGAGATGTACTGTTTGTTATCACCAATAGTACTTTCAGGAAAAGCATATCTTGCTGGACTGAGAAATCCCCCACAATTTTCACACTTTGCTATGAGAAATGACTGTGTCAAAGGTGGGGGATAGTGTTGAGGAGACATGGGGAAGGAGAAAGCAACAGCCAATTACAAGTTTTAGGTTGAGTGTTATTCAGTGTAAATTTTATTGATTTTTATCATCTAATATAATTGGTGAACTCGGTGAAAAGCTTTTTTTCTGTGAATGGGGCCACCCTCCCAGAATGCTAAAGATATCTTAAATAGAAATATACTATTTAACAAGCCTTTCATTGCATTAAGCCAAGGCTTACATACATGATTATTGAATAAAGGCAGTATTTTCAGTATTTTGTTTAAAAGAAAAGCAGCTTACCACATAAATCATGACATGAACCAATAGCATGTGTCTAAGCCACATAGCTAGATGTCAAGTCTGATTCTTAAGCTAAGAATTATCTAAATATCCAACACATTAAAATAATAATTTCCTGATTGAGTCTTATAAATGAATATATAAAACACCAGAAAGCCCAGCAAAACATCGCATTAGTCACAAAGTATCTGAGTTTCAAGTTTCACCTCTACACTCTTCGGAGTAGCCCACGCACAAGCACACCAACACACACGGCTATCAGACAGCTGGACGTGCCATCCGCTTCTCTCTCTCGGCCACCCGCACGGATCAAAAGGCTTCAGAGGGACCCAAAAGCACCAAGTCAGGGCGCGGGGCAGAGAGAGGCTTCTCCCCTCCTGGCCCCGGCTGTTTGGGCTGCCTTGCAGCACCTTGGACAGCGGTCTCCGGGCCCACCGCTCAGCGCAGTATAGCCCAGCCCAGCCCAGCCCAGCCCAGCCCAGCCCGGCCCGGCCCAGCCCGGCCCAGCCCGGCCCAGCCCCGCACCAGAGGACTCATCCCCTGCCCTCCGCACCTGCATTATTTGGGCACTAGCACTGCCCACCAGATTCCCTGGAAAAAGGGAAAACCCACTAAGTCGCACCCTTGGTTGGGGGTTTCTTCCTTTTCCCTGCTGGAATATCTTTCATTTTTAACACAGACTGGTCGGCCAAATTCTCAAAACATAGAGCAATATCGTCTGGCACTCAGAACTGGAGAGATGTAGGTCGTTGGCACTGTGTTTGTCTAGCTCATTTAAGTTTCACACAATCATCTTAATGTCAACAACTTTTTCCCCATCATTAGACAAATATTCCTTCTCATTGGGTGTCTGCAGGGGAAATCATTATACAGCATACACTTACTGTTCTGTTCATTTTCAACATCTTTTACACTTTCATATTCTGTAGAGCAACTGCGCACTTTGCAGTAAAGTTCAGCCAAACTAAACTGTGAAACAAAAAAATCACTTTAAGCAAGTAGATGTTGATCGTTTGGCAGCACAGAATAGTAGGTCAATTTCTACTTAAAGAGCTACTGAAATGGTAAAGATGTCCTTACAGCAGTAGACATCTATTTACATTTGACACCCTTTTTTACTTTTCCAATTCACTCTGGAAATAAAATGGATTTACATTATCAGTAACTGAGTACACAGTATATATACAATGAGTGTGTACACACACAGTTTGCAACCTAAAAACAGTGGAATCAAAACTACTGATGAATCTACCTTATTCTTGTCAGGTTTAACAAGAACAAATAAATATAGCAACTTTCCTACTTTATCCAATTAGATAATGTGCTATTTCAGCTCCTGGGGGGATTGTGGATTGATTTTTGTGGCAAAGACGTGAAAATTACACTAACGTATTGGTGAATGGGATTCTTTAGGCATGGACTGTTACCATGAAATGATTTGAGAAGGCCCTGCTGAAGTTACAAAGTGCAGAGGTACTCTAGGCCTCCTGTTCAGAGCAGTGATGCCTGTGCACTGTTGTGTTTAACTGCTAAAGCAGAATTTGGTTCAGGCTGGTTAGTGTAGAGCTACAGTAGTTGAGATAATCCAGTTCAGGGCAGAAACTATTCACCTCAATAAGTACTGAAACGGGGAAAGAAGAATGCCGGTAGCTATTTTAGGTGCTCAGGACAACACTTTTTTCTGCCCTGTCTTGAGAGATAGGCCAACTAATCTTGTGCAAAAGTAGAGACAAAGTAGGACCCTCTGCCTTCTAGCACAGGAAAAGAAAAACCTCTGGATCTCTTTGAGCCGTCACCAGTGGCACCCCAGAAAAGAGCTCTGTCTTATCAAAACGTTGTTACCATCACTTCCCAACCAAGGCTCATCGCGCTGCCCTTAAACAGACACCCTCGTCCTCCAGCCTTTCCCAGGTCCACAGATTTTGGCAGAGCGCCTGGAAGCACGGTCCCGCTCTCCGCTCCCGAGGCGGCCCCGGCGCCACGACGCTCCGCCGCCCTAGGGCACCGACGTCCCCGGGGCCAAGCGCCCGACGGAACCATCCGGAGCCTCCGGAGTGTGCCCCTGGCCGCCGGAGGGAGACGGAAAACCAGTTCTGGGGGGCACCGCGGCCACCCACAGCCCGGAGGGCCGGCGGCCAGGGCAGCACCGTCGGGCAGTCCGGCCTCGACCGCCGCTCCGAGCCCCGCTCATTGTCATGCAGCCCCTGTCGCTGCCTGCCGCCAAGCCGCATCCGAGCCCGCTGGAAGCCGGCAGCCGAGCCGGAGCCAATCGCATATTCATGAGGAGGGGGAAATCCAGCGCTACGCTCCCAGAGGACCGAGGATCACTTCTTTTTGCTTTTTCCCAAGCTTCCCCCTCTCTCTTCCTCCCTTTTAACAACGCGCTAACGGGGGCATCCCGGCCGATACACCCCACAGCTCCGCCTGCACCGTACGAACCGCGGCCGCCGGCGCCAGGGACAGAGACCGAAGCAGGCACAACAGGGACCACGGCAGCCACAACAAGCCGAGGGAGGCACGCCAGCCCGCCAGCCAGGGACAGGAAACACAGCAGGGGCTCCTACCTTACAATCCTCAGGACACGATTTCACCGAGTACTCATCCGACTGTAAATATTTCTGGAGCATAACCTCAAACTCTTCATATTTCTCCTGAGCGTGCTGGTCGTAGCGCTGGTAAGCCTGGACGCACTGGCTGCAGGAGCCTTCCCCCCTCAGCACCACATCCAGACTGCAGTTCAAAGTGTCCGGATTGGACAACCCGGCAAACAACTCCCAAAGTGTGTAGGAATTACAAAAGGAAAGGTAAAAATCCGTCAGGTCCCAGCCGGGTGCCGGGCTCTGCCCCGCGCCCGGCGGCGGCCCCGACCCCCTGCGCGGCCGGCACACCGCCTCCGCGTCCCCCACGCTGAAGCACTGCCCGGACGAGGACCTCGGGGGGGGACACGTCTCCAGGGGCCTGGTGGTGGAGTTCCCTAGGAAAGCAGCTTTGCCGTGCCGGGGCTCGGTGCCGTTGTTGCGGCTGCCGCGGCTGCCGCCACTGCTGCTGCCGGGGGAGGGCGGGAGGGAGGGCGAGGGGGGGGCGAGGAGCCGGGGCGCGGGGGGCGCCGGCTCCCCCATGCCCGCCAGCAGCTCCGGCTCCGCGGGCTCCGGCTTCTCGGGCGGCGGCTGCTCCTTCTCTCCGGTCCCCGTGAATTTGGCCTCGGCGCAGAACCACAAGTGATCAGAGAGCAGGACCGTGAAAAACAAGAGCGATGCCAGGGACAGTCGCCATTTCTGAGCCCTCTCTGAATCCGTGAAGGGTTTCTCGTTCTCCCGGGGTGCGAACCAGATTTTTAAGCCGTCATCATACTGCCGACTACACATCCAAGCACCCCTGGTCATATTTTGGGAACGCACAGCCCTGGCCGACTCCACCGTGAGGGCTCCTTTGCCAGTGTCACCACAATATGCATTGACTTAAAAGATTGGGGGGATTTTCTTGTCTGCCTTCCCTTCTCTCTCTCGCTCTTTCGCTCTCTCTCTCTTCCACTCTCCCCCCTCTCTCTTTCTCCCTCTTCTTTCTTTCTTCCTTCTTTTTCTTCCTCTGAGATAATGTTGGTTTTCGCCGGTGGCTCTACCTTGGTCTCACCACAAGAAGCAGCCCCAGTCCATCCAACGCGGAGTGCCGTGGAGAAGATAAGAGCAATAACGCAGAGAGAGGAGGAGGGAGAGGAGATGGTGGTGGTGGTAGTGGTGATAGTTGGTGGTGGCAGGGCTGCGCGACTGGTCCTTTGCCCCTCTCACCCAGGCATGGTCAGATCGCAGCTCCCCATCTCCCTCCTGAGAAAAGCCCACTGCCTCCGGACAACCGCATGCCGCGTCCCCCGCTGCCGACGGACGGCTCCGGGAGGGCTCCTCGCCTCTTCTTCCTCCCTGCCGCCGCCACTGCTCCTCTTCCTCAGCCCCGAGCCGCGGCACAGATGCCTGCACCGCTGTCTTAGTCTCCTCTTTCTTCTCTCCCCCCTCCGCTCTAACTGGAGAGACGCTGCTGCAAGGCTCCCGGAGCGCTGCTGAGGATGCTGAAGAGGAGGAGGAGGAAGAGGAAGAGGAGGAGGAGGCTGCCGGGGCCGCCGCCGCTGCTGCTGGTGACAATGGGCTGCGGCTGCCGCCGCTGCTGCCGCCGGGCGCGGTGTCCCCGGGCGCACGGGGCGGAACTGCCTGGCTGGGGGCCCCCGATGGGCACAGGCATCTTGGGCCCCTGGGCTAAGTTGCCGCCATCTTCGTCCTGGAGAAACACTTTTTTGGGGGGAGCTCTCCCTTTTGCGTCATCTCCTCCCGCGCCGAGATCTCTCTATCCTGGCGCATTGGCAGCAGCAGCCACTCTGTCTCCTCCTGCCTGAGGAGGAGGAGGAGGAGATGGGAGAGGCACTGGGGACCACATGGCCCCTCCAAAGGGCTTCATCGGTGCAACTCTTTCTACTCATCTCACCGAAGGGACTGCTCGGTACCACTCTCCACCCCTCTCTCCTTCCCATTGTGGCCATGGAACACCATGTCCATGCAGGATACTGTCTGGAGAGGTCTGTTGCCGTGTCTGTCCTTGTCATAGCAAATCACAAATATCATATGAAACTCCGGGCTCTGCATCCTGGCCGGTTATGGCCACACAGTAAAATGCCTGATCACAGCTGCCTGTCTTTCAGTCAGCAAGCTGGAAAGGAAAATGACCATAAACTCCAAGCTGTTCCCCCAGGAGAAGATTTGCAGAACCTTGGTCCAGCACTTGAGCTGGGTAAATACTACCAGTCTGTGTGTGTCCCAGTTTAGATGTCAGTGCCTAGAGAGAAGACAGAAAGGTCAGGCTTAGCTCTCCTGCTAGGGTGATGAATCGCTGATGATTTCCACTTGGACCCACAGCAGAGATCAACCACCTTCTCTCCTTTCTCTGTCCTGAGAAACTGTTAATGGCCCTTGAACAAGGTGTACAATGTATCCCAAAAGGTGACTTGTCATATTTTTTGGTTAAAAAAAGATTTTTTTTCTTAACAAACATGACCATGTATAAGCTGATATAGCTTGGTGATGGTTCTCAAACTCAACTTTGAAAGGTGCAGTGGAAAGAAATCTGAAACTAAACCATACCAGAGGAGAACAAAACCTGTACTGTTTCTGACTGCAGCTGTCGTTAACTGAGGGGTGAGCTTACGAAGGAATGTACCGAAATTTCTGTCACTTTGAGCAATAAATCAAGGCTAGATGTCTTTCAAAAGGAGACAGTATACCTCTAACAGTAGATGCAGACCCAAGGGAGGAATTGCAGAGAGAGATACTATGTCCTGTGTTATGCTGGGGTCAAAGTACATTATCATAATGGTCTCATCTGGCCTTAAAAGATCTTTGAGTCAAATACTACACTGAGCAGGAGTTATCTGTTGATTTTATTTTGATAGGCTATTTAAAGACACAGAAATAAGTGCTAATATTATAAGGGAAGGTCTACAGTACTCAAATCAGAATGCATGTTTGCAATTCTTAGTCACACCATCTGCTAATGGTACATTATTAATTTTGATCTTGAAGCTTTGATTGCAATGATTTGACACACTGGACCCTGTACTGAATCTGCCTTTTTGTAATGCTTTCTGTTCCAGGATGATACTGTGACCAAGCTCTTAAAAGGGAATCAGAACAACTTTACATCTCTAAAATGTAATGTCATTTATTTAGTTTCCTTTTGCTAGTTTGATTATGAATTTCGTGATAGAATAAAGGGACTGCAGCAGAAATACAGGACAAAAAAAAACCTAAACCAAACCATACACAACTGGGATAAGCAACAGGTTCCTGATATCAGGTTTGAGATTTTCAAAATGTGCTCTATTAAGATACGTGGCAGTGGCTGCGTAATTATTCTGTGTTTGACAGCCAAACTTGGGGTGAAGAAAATTGGCATTGGGGTCTGCACCTGGCAAACAGGGTTAATTTATGTACTTTTTTTTTTTTTTAATATTGTTTCCCTTTTGTCCTGTTGGGAACATGAGAGGATAATAGGTAATTTTACGATCCACAAAAAAATGAGAAAAGTTCTTTATCTCCATAGTGGAACTTCAAGAGTTGGAAATGGAAACATTCTGGCATTCAAATCTCATCCTAACTTAATACACAAATGAATTCCTAAGTCTGCGTTCCTCTGTTTACACTTGTCTAAGATCAAAGTACATATACTCAATATGCTAGGATTGTTTAGATACACTTGACTTCTCAAAAATAATCCATTTTTGTCTCAAGCCATATTTTCATACATTTCCCAGCTTTTGCCTGGAAAAACAGTGAGAGTTCTTTTTCAACACCTAGCAATAAACTGTAATAAGACATTCAGTATTTTTGAAATGTATGCATCCTTGCTTTTCCAGTGGCAGTTTTCTGTAACAAAGAATATGTCACACAGAACAGTTGTTTTGTCTGTTGCGTTTTCCCTAACGCCCCATTCCCTCTCCACCTAGCATGGTGAATAACTTGCAATGTTAGCTGCAGTAGCTGGTTCCTGATGGATATGAACAAATGCAGTTCAGTTCTCTGGTGCCCCTTAGTGTTAGGTCTTGGAGCTCAAGGGAAAAAATAAGGCTATAAAATAATGCATGAAAATCAAGAAGCTGCATGTAGTGGAGGAAAGAATCTGAAACTGCTTTCTTTTTACTTTT
Organism: Pseudopipra pipra; assembly: GCF_036250125.1. Taxonomy (NCBI): domain Eukaryota; kingdom Metazoa; phylum Chordata; class Aves; order Passeriformes; family Pipridae; genus Pseudopipra; species Pseudopipra pipra. The sequence goes on from NC_087550.1 coordinate 83,386,490, forward strand.
TTCTTTTTCTGTTTACTGTAGCTGCTTTCTCTCAAAGTTCCTTCAATATTTTTTATCATAAATCTGATGTAAATAACGGCCATTTATTTAAAATAGCTTAACGAATTATATGAATGTGAAGAAAAGGGAAAAACCTTCCTCAAAAATACCATTACAAAAGTATGTACCCGTATTCATCATTCTTCTTAAATAACTCTAGTGGTGCAAAATACTCGTTTCACTTTGAAATTTCACTTTTTACTGGGAATATTTATTACTCTTGTTCCAAAGCTTGGCAAGTGTGAGGAACTCATGGAAATCTGCCTCTCTAGCTGGTGGAGTCACCAGATGTTTCACAGACGGATCTCCTTAAAGTAATGTGGTTCAGTGTCAGCTCTGCTGTATTGTGCTTTAATCAATACAATCAGAGCTGATGTTCTATAATTGTTTGACTCATAATATGTAAGATAGATGATTTATCAAGCAGTGAGAACAAAGTCCAATAGAATGAGCATGCACAAACTCAAGATACTTGAAGCTATTGTTTCACCTGCATACCATGTGTTTTCTTTGTGAAAATACTTTAGCTTAAAAAGCAGAAATATTTGAAAAACATTTTAATGGTAATAAACTTGTCAGAATAGAAGGTTTTGCTGTTTCTGCCTAATATCACGCATACAGTAATTTTCTGCATTACTCTCTCACATTACTTTGATTGTTGATTACAAAACTGTAATATCTAAAGAACTGTATGTAGGTCTTTCAGATGATTGTAACTGGTTTGAGAGCCACATCTTGTCTTTGTAATGCGTATTCTTTATACAAGAAAAAACTTACCTTGTAATTGCTAAGCATAATTTCTTTTTGTAAAAAAACAAGGTATTTTTAAAAGAGTAGATTTCAGTTAAATTTTGGGTTGACTGGTTCTACTGATAGTAGCAATTGTTGCAACAATTATTAACAGAAATACTCAGTTAAACCCTTGCACTGGAGGTTCATCCAGCACTTTTAATACCAAGCTAGCATTATCAGGCCCTTTATTAGTTCCTCTTAATAATTCTTTAAAAGGTTAAACAATTTGTATTCTGTAGGAATATCTATACAGTCTTCATAGGCAAAAAGATATGTCAAGTATGTGGTTTAGCATCCTCACAGTTGTATATTTTTTGTTTTATTTTGATTTCTTACAACAAAGTTTGGGTATTATATTTCCCATTACTTGGGAGGGGAGTCAGAGCTTTAATTATCTGAATCCATTTGATAATATCCATGACGGTTCTAAGACACAAAGAAGTTAAGAGCACTGTAGAATTCATTTTATTTCTCATCACATTCCTAATGTTTTAGATTCCTATTCAGTATTTTTTGGAAAGCTGAATTACTGTGAGAAAGCTTCAGGCATCTGGGCCTGATTGCCCCAAAGCAATGGGAAATTTATGTTAATGTCATCAGGCACAGAAGCTCCTAATCCCTGTTCGAACTGCACTAATTCAGATTTTAAGATTCATGCAGGCTCTTTTTTCCTGCTTTCCACATTTCCTTCAATTTTGCCCCTTTGGCTTGATTTTTTTCATCCTTTCTTACCGAATTAGAGGATTAACTATCACCCAGTAAGTTATAAAAGTTTGTCAGACTGAATTTTAAAAGGTTGTGCACTACAGACTTCAAAGATACTGATGTTGTTAATTTGATTGAATTATCTTGCAGATGTTTGCTCAGTATCCTATGAGACTTCTTCCTAGAGAATGAGAACATATATTTGTTTGTTGACATTATCAGCCATGAAACAATGAATGGATAACATAGGGAGTCCAATAATTTCTCTCCAAAAATTGTAGGTATCTTTATCATGACATCTTTATAATGAGAGCTCAGTCATAATATTACATCCAGCTGGTATATTTGGGCATGAGCCGAAATGAACTGAGGCTATTCTTCATTAACTGAATCCATCAAACAAGTGAAATATAACTTTTGCACATGTCTGCAGCAGGAAAAAGATAATATAAATGTCTTGCACAAATTAGCCTATGTCTGTTAAAAGAAGGTCTGATCCATGGCATGCTGAGATCAGGGAAAAGATTGCAATGGGTTTTTAACCAGGCTTGTAGAAAGGAAATAGAAAGAAGAATAAAGATGCACCCCATATGGCGATGAGAGAAAATGGATTGAAAGCACCACCAAAAGGTAGATTACAGCTTTTGAAACTGTTTTTTCCTATTTTCCTTCTCTAACTTATTGTAAACACTTCCTGTTTTCTAATAAATGTTATAGCCTGATTATGTGGTTAAGTTTTTAAAGACATCAAAGACATCTTTTTAATCTTTTCTGCTTGGTTGTCTTATAGGTATCCTAGCCCTTCCTTGTGTCAAAATTCACCTCGTAGGAAAAAGAAAATACTTGATTTTTCTCAGAAATATTTTTTTATAATTTTTTTTTAAAATATGTGTGTACTATGTAAAAAGTCTTAGGTTTTGCTTGATCAATCAAATAGATTTTATTTGCTCTCTCTCAGCCTCACCAAAAGGGAAAAAAAAAAAAGTACTTTCAGAGATAACCTCACTCTTTCATTCATAGTCTGGTTTCCTGTTGAGGTATGTTACTGTAGAATGTTTTTTATCAGCTTGAACTACAATGCCTACATTAGGTAGGTTTTTTTGTGGTGCACTGATATGATCTTGCTATTCCAGAATTCACACTAACTTGTTTGTAGCCCTGTGTTTACCCATGTCTGTGGTGTGAAGAATGTGGAAAAAAAAGAACTAATTTAGAAATAATGCATGCTACCAAGTAAACCTCCCCGTTTTTCACCCCACATTTTATTCCACATTCCTGGGAAATATATCATCCTAGAAAACTCTTTTCAGACTGACCATATGAAAGTTTGATAATATCTTTGGTAATATGTTTTAAGTACTCATGGCTGCACAGTAAATTTTAAATGCATGACAGCGTCAGCATGCAAGAGACATGCACACATATGGGGGTTTATTCTTCTTCATCCTTTGACCAGAAAAAAACTCCCTACTACTGAAACATACATAATTATGGATAAATTTGATATAGAGCTTGACTATAGATTCAATAATTATCATTGTAACATACATATGTATATCTGAAAATAAACAGTTTTCAGTACTTTTCATGTCATCTAGCCTTAGCCATGTAGACTTAAGCATCCAGTCAAAGTTTATCCTTTCATCATCTTACTAATAAAAAATACAGCTACCTTCAGAGCACAGCTTATTCCATCCTTAAATAGGTTTCTAAGACAGGCACTCTTGGATGGCCAGTCACCTGTCATCTCTTTACACTGATTATGGAAGAAATCTCCCTGGTTAACTTTAAATTAATGCTTATCTAAGCTGGTTTTGCCTGAGATAGAGTTAATTTTCTTCAGAGTAGCTAGTACAGGGCTATGTTTTGGATTTGTGCTGGAAACAGTGGTGATAACACAGGGATGTTTTTGTTATTGCTGCACAGTGCTTGCACAACATCAAGGCCTCTCACCCCACTCCACCAGCAAGCAGTTTGAGGGTGCACAAGGAGCTGGGAGGGGACACAGCTGGGACAGCTGACCCCAGCTGATCAAATGGATATCCCAGACCACATGGTGTCATACTCAGCATATAAAGCTGTGGGAAGAAGAAGGAAGGGGGGAATGTTTAGAATAATAATGTTTGTCTTCCTAAGTTACCATTACACCTGATGGAGACCAGCTTTCCTGGGGATGGCTGAACACCTGCCTGCCGATGGGAAGTGGTGATTGAATTCCTTGTTTTGCTTTGCTTGCATGTGTGGCTTTTGCTTTCCCTATTAAACTGTCTTTATCTCAACCCATGATTTTTCTCACTTTTACCCTCCCAATTCTCTCTGCTATCTCACTAGAGGGGAGTGAGCAAGCAACTGCGTGGGGCTGTGTTGCTGGCTGGGGTTTACACATGATATTATTGCACCCAGCTTATAATATCTAAAAGATACACAATCATTTTAAGTTAATCAACCAGGTTTTTGGCCTTGTCTTTGTGTCCTACAAAAGAGTCTTCACAGGAAAAAAGCTGCAGATGAGTGTTGAAATACATATGTGAGACTTTTTTTATCTTTCCTTTCATACTATATTTTGTTGTTTACTAGTAAAGCAGACATGAATGCCATACATTGACAGTCGTTATTTTTTAAGCCCGGTCAGATCCTTTTCCATCAAATTGTAACATCCTTCCTTCTGCCAAATGGCTGCGATGCCATCTGCTAGCAAGGGAGAGAGAGGGTGGTTTTTTTCTCTCTGCCTTCCAGGGTTATTCCTGTGAAGAAGGCATGTGACTCAAGTTGTAGGATGACTCAAGCTCTTATGGTCTTTTTGGAGTCATCCCACAATCAATTTAATGTGTCTGACCTGAAGGCAAATGTCTCCTTTTGTCTGCAACATCACCAGCAATTTTATAAACTTTGGCTTCTGTTTCATATGCCTTGCAAGAGATTCAGAGAACTGAGTGCGGGCTGAAAACAAAGAGCTCCCGATATTTTCTTCTATTTCCACTTTTTAGATGGGTCATGATTCTGGCAAAGTATACATTCCTTCTTCCTCAGCGTCTTTGTTTATAAACAGGGGAGACTGGGAGAATTGGGTAATGCTTGCAAAGTGCTGTTTTAAATAGCAGAAATAATGAATTTTCCTCTTGATGGGCTACTATAGGTCAGCACAATGTGTTATTTCTTATCTCATTTAGCTCCTAAGGACTGAATATTTGTTATTGTTTCAAAGAGCTTGCTCTCCCTTTCTGAGTGACATACATATCTTTGTGTGTTACTACAAAAGGCATCCCATTCAGATCATTCTCAATCTTAGAGTAAATGAACAGTGTTTCTCTTCTAATTTTCCAGTAATATATATTACTCGATATTTGGTGATATGTTACATTTTCGTTACACTGAATTGCTGGAAAAGGGGACTTTATTTGCATGGGGTTTTTCTTGTCAGGGGAAGACAGAGTAAGGAAATTTAATTATACTGGGTACTTTAATCTCCTAATTTGTTTCACCAGGTCTTAGATTTAACTCTTACATTCTGTTGAAGTTCATTTTTCTTCACTTTCCTTTTATCTTGCTCTCTTTTTTTCCTTCTGGAGAGAGCCCTGATGGCTGGCTGTGTCTGTCTAACACTCACTTCTCCCATAGCGCCAAAGCAAATACTGCTTCCAGCCTGTTACCTTACACATTCTGAGCTTTGCAAGGGATAGGCAGACAGACTCTGCCTCTAAGTACCACCATTATAGCTATAATTTTCTTGAAACCACAAACAGGGCTGGTCCAGGGCCAGTGGAAGTGCACTGTATGTTTCTGGGGTGACTGCATGCTCTCCGAGTTCACAGATCATAATTTTATGACGTGTTGGCTAACTCTGCTGCATAAGGGCTCCATGAAACAGTAAGGGAAAACACCACAGAAGGGCAATGATCTTCAGCTCCTTTCTGGTATTCCTCTAAAAAATAGTTCAATTTCACTGTTATTAGGGGTTTTTTAACATTTCTTATAATTACTTATAGTAAGCAACTCTTGAAATCCTGAATTATAGATCCCTTTTAGTAAAAAAAAAATGCAAAAAGGTAGTGGGAATCACCACTATATGTTAGATACCTAAATAAACACTGAAAAAGAGGGAATTCAATAAAGTAAGATAGCTAATCTCTAAAGTCCTTCCTTTAGTCAGTGTAGACTGATAGGATGCTTTGAAAGGAATAATTTTAATTAGGCCCTTCTCTACATCATCCTGCAGGAGAACCTCTGTCTCTCCTCTCTGTTCACTGAGCCTCAGGAAGGAGGTGGTTTAGTTCGGCACCTAAAGTGAGGCTTAAGACTGCTCTGCAGAGTCTCTGATGTGCAGGGCACATAAATTAAAATCATGAGAAGGTGTAATAAGTGGTTGATAGACATAGGATCAGGAAGGGTGAGAGTGTTATGACAGTAAATACATAGTTAATGAATAACCAGTGGGGAGATCATAATTCATATCGACATTACTGAAACTTGGAGAAACCCTTTTGAAATGGAAAACCACTGTTTTTCTTTTTCCTTTTTTTTTTTTTTAATAAATATTTCTGGCTGCCTTATTTATTGGCTGCTCTAAAAGTCACCCTCCTTCTCAGTCTGAACTTTCTGCAGTGACTAGCTTGAATGAAAAGACAGATTTGGGTGTTCAAAACAGTGAAACTTGTGTTGCTCATAAAAGTTGTCAGAGCAGACCAAATTAAATGATGCTTTGACTTAAAGGTTTTAAATTTACCACTAGAGTGAATAAAATCCTCTCTTAGGGAATTTCAAAAGCAAAACCAGCATAGCTAAGTTAAGAAGTGGCATAAAGAATGGACAAGAAAAATGAAAAATTTATTTGCTTTATAGATAGAGTGATATGGAGAAAGAACTCTATGTCATATGGAGAAATTCCATCCAGAAATGTGGAGTTAGGACTTAAAAATTTCATCATTTTTTATAGCCTTCTGGCAGAAATTTGATTTCTTAATTGCAATTTATCTACCCCTTGGATGACGAAGATACAGATGAATAAATAACGGAATATTTTTAATATTAGGTATGTCAAAAAACTTCATAAGATATTAAAATTAACAGATGTTTAGACAGTATGTAGGTAACTGAAATGTTTATGATATGCTCCATAGGCATAAAGCCAGTCTATGTACTTTACATAACTTCATTTTAGAGGCTTTGTCATATTTCCTAGGCAACTTTTGCCATCCTGGGGTACTATAATAATATAACCATGTATACTGGTGATTCCTGGGGGAAACAGGAACTACTTTTTAGTAGCTAATTATATCCCAATGAAGACTCTTCTCCTACTTGCCAAAAAAAAAAAGAAAGGTTCTTTCAGGGTACTTCAGAGCATGGAAGCTTAGCTTTCCATTGCCAAAATTATTTTGGAGATGAAAATTAAAACTTTCAGTTTCAGCAGTGCATTTGGGAATGCTGCTCCTAATTTATTGTACAAAACTGTACAAGCCTGTGGGGGGTTTGCCCCATAAAAATCCAATCTCCAAGCTTCCTCCATCTCCCCACAATTTACCTCAACACCAAAGAGAAATTTTCAGGCAGGCACACCTCTGTATGGAGGAAAGGAAATATATACATTTATTCCTATACAAAATATATACTATACAAACTAAAGAGCAATTATATACACGATATTAACACACTTCTACCACCTCTTCAAGCCCCTCCCACAATCAGTTCAGGAGAAGCCCTCAGGCTGATAGGTAAGCAGTCTTTCTCTCATTGGGGTGTCAGGGAAAAGAGTTCCTTCTGACCACCCCTAAAACCAGTCCTTCCTCCTTGGTTGATGAAGATTTCCTCCCAGGGGTAAGACGCTATTTTGAGTTCTTACCCTGAACATGCCTGCTACTGGTTGGTTCTCTCACTTTTCTCCAGCTGCTGCAGCTTCAATTTTGGTAGCCACGTCCAAACCCAACGTATGGCACCTCCGAGCCTGATTGGCCCGTCTCCAATTTCGCCTGGAGTTTTTTCTTCTCCTGGCACCAAGCTTCTTTCAGCCCTTCCTCCGTGGGTCAGCTTAAAATACTAAGCCTTACATCCACCCCCTGCCTAGAGTGTGGGGGGAAAAAGGCCCCCTAGCTAGCTACAGGCATCTGGTCCAGTTATGAGCTGTCCTGAACTCTGCAGTCTGACTGCAGGGGGGGGAAAGAGCTTGGCCTCCTTGCAAGGGGCTTGCCTCTGTCCCTCTTACCTCAACAGTTGTGAATCTCTCTCTCACATATCTATTCTCGGGAAAAGATGACAAAGGTAATCTGCTCTTGACTGTTATCCAGTGTCACAATTTATGCCACCACACACCATGAATTAAAAAACATTTGAGCCATTAAGCTAGAAGCACAAATCTAAAGTGAATTTAGGAATTTCTTTTCCTTCTACACATGTAAACATTTGTCCTAGTTACAGGGGCTGGGACTGGTTTATCACTGTGTGGGTATAACCAAAACTGTGTATTCTATACCCTCTATGTCATTTCTGACGGAGTCTTAATAATGGACCATTTGCAGCAGCTGCCCAGGGCACACCTGACACCTCAGGCTACAAGCTGGGTCTTAAAGAACCCTGTGAGAAGTGTTTCTTTGTCTTCACACCAATGACTCATCTGTGATAACTCCCCTCCTTGGAGGCATTAGCACCTTCACACCCAGTCTGAGGGGTCATGTCTGCTAATGGGCCATACTGGACTGGCGTAATAGGCAGCTGCAACACCTAGACATCAAAGATTCCAAAAATATCCCATGATATCCCATAAACCACCCATTGTGAAACTCCCTACCCTGGGGGAGGTACTGGACATTCCCACCTGAACCTGACCATATATAATCTTAGGGTTTTGGAATTTCTGGGACCACTTGTCAGATCCAGAAGAGAACCAGAACTCCAACAGGACTGCCACTGCCACTCTCGACAAGACTGCGATCATCACTTCAACAGAACTGCGACCATCACCTGGACTAACAGGATTTCCTTTCCTTTAACTTTGTATCCAGGGGGCCAACGTGGTGCTCAGCACAGAGGTTGACAAACACTGTTCTGTTCTTGTCCCAGGGTGATGGGGTCATACATCTGTCTTTATGGGTTAAAGCCAGTTTTTCCTCTGTATCATTGTATTTATTGTAATCTTTTTTAGTAAATTGTAACTCTGACTTGTAATCTCTCTTGGGTTGGGTTCATTTCTCCCACCGGTTTACTTTTAAACTGGCACACCATTCCAGGCAACTTTCACAGCAGAGGATTTAGATTTGTCCATCTTCTGCTTTGAGGGTTTGATGAATGAGCTTCATCTTGACAAAATATTTCCATAGATGCTATGCAGATATTGCCCAAACATACTTAATTTTAGGCAGCAGGAAAAGCATGGGAATATAAAACAATCCTAGGATTGACAGGGGAACTCATCATCCTCAGGTTTTCGAATTTAGTAATTCTTCACTTCCTAAATTAATAAATGTTTGTGCCCCTAGGAGGGGCAGAAGCATTCTGTATGCAGGAAAAAGTGGTTCTGTCATTATTCTAATGTTACAACAAGCAAACTTACAGTACAATTTTAATACATAAACATAAAAAAATAAAGGAGAAATAAGGTTCTGTTGATATAAATGTGGCTGATCTATTACTAGGTTGTTTCTCTCACTCAGGCTATAGGAATTTTCTTTGTTCTCATTCTAAACATGAAGGAGTATTCAGAGTGGATAATAGACAGTCCAGGCCTTATTAATAATTCAAGCATTCATATTTTCAATTATGTTCTTAATTACACCACAAACTAAACAACATTAATTTTGAAAGGGCTCCATAATTCTTAGATGTATTTCTGTACAAATATCTCAGTGAGACATCTGCCCAGATAAATATTTCTCAAAGCTTTCCCTTAAATCTAAGACAGCAAGGTGGGCAGAGTATAAGCTTTGATATTAATTAAAGCTATCTGCATTAATTTACAAAAAACTAATTCCTCTGCCAGTATAAAGCTTGTATTTCTTGTTATACTTTACATTTCAATAAATAAGCTAATTGTATCCCTGCCTCTTTTTAACCTGTTGTTCTCCTAGAAAATATATGTATTTAGAAAGATTAGTCAGAAATAGAGTTGAAGTCTCTATCATATTACAACAACCTGCATCGCCATGAAATCTCTGTCATCATGCATCCATTTTAATTTTTTTCTGCAGATTTATATCCTCCAAGTATCAGATTCAAGGCTACTGATGGATATTTATCAGAAAGGTTTGTTGCTGAGGAACTGTAGTTTCAAACTTTCCCCAAGAGAGAAAGTTTCCTTGTGGAAAACATTTAACAAATATGCATGGAGGGCCCTCAATTTTCAAATATAGTAACATGTAATAAAAAGATTACATATGTTTTAAATGAAGATCTGAGAATACAATTAGTGCAGAAGAAGTGAATAGGTACTTTAAGTGGGAGAACTTATAGGGACATAAGATGAGATGGAAAATTAACTTCTGGGTTGTTTTTTTTAAAATTTCCTGAAAAATTTGGAACAAGATTTTGGTTTCTCTGTCGTACTTCCAAACATGTTTTTTAAAGCAATTTGTTTGTTTTATAGAAATAATACTTTGGGTTACAGTTCTAGTAACTAGCCTGATTAATTCACCTCACTGGACCCTACTGGCTTTCGTCCTTATTAGCACCCCATTTTTACTAGGTTTGCCAATATGCCACTGTACCTGAGTAAACATATAAGGCCAAAAAGCGCCAATTATTAATTAAACTGTTTTCTTTGAGCTCATGCATCCATTTAGCTAGTTTCCAGTGCAAACATTTACAGGAAATTAATGATGACATAGAAAATACAGAGAAATATTAGTTGGAAAGGCTTTCTAACCGAGAAAGGAAAGCCACATCCGGTGTCTTGTCTGACCAAACATGTTTGGACAGCATAAAATTTCTGAATAAGTTATCAAAAGTAGAAAGTATTGATTAAATAAATATTAACAAGGAACATTTCAGGAAGCCATGATCAGTTAAAAAATCTCAGACATGAAAAACAAATAGTAAATAGCTAAACAGTAATATTCATGAAGACCCAATTCCACATAAACATTTTGTCAGGGATTTTCTAGTTATTTTGTCTGTTTCCACTACTTCTGTATAAATTAATCTTTTTCCTCTCTGCTGATGCAAATACACATCTGATATAATTTTCCTCCCATACCTCCCTCCCCCCACCCCACATCTTTTCTCTTTCTAAAGACACTCTCTAAAAGCAATGCTCCTTGAATAACAGGGCACTTCCATTATGTGCTCATAAAGATAGTTTGCCAGACTTTTTGTGTGAGCAGAACCACTGAAATGCTCTGTAAGGATTCTGAGTAGAACACCTTGTAGTACTCTAATTTAAGGTTTATAAACTACTGAACAGTCCATACTAGTGAGGAGTAGTTGCAGTCACAGTGTTAACAGCTCCTTTCTTCACTTCTCTTATCCAAGAATCATTGTTAAGAGATTACCTGTTTTGGAAAACATATTTGAAATTATTCATGCACTCCACTTATTCCTTCCAAGAATACACTGGTCTTATTTCTATAACCATCTCTGCTTGGACTATGAGTACTAACTACACGATGTACATTTCCCTGACAATTCTGTGCTAAGATTATGAAAGCTTGTTTTCTACCCATCCTTGCTATTACAGTCATAGTCTCCCAAAGCAGAGTATCCTTTTCCAACTGCTAGTCAGCTGGCACAGGCCCTGTGATTTCACAAAATGTATTGCACAAGACTTACATGCTGTCCTTTGGCCTATACACAGCAAAAAAGTTTTGTCTACACGTACCACATGCCTAAGTCAACAGGATACAAGCAATACCTGTTGTTTGCAATACCTATTGCACACAATACTTGCTGTCTAGAACAGAGATTTGGCACTCTGGTGACAGTGCCTCACTAGTGGGATGATATGTGGGACAGCACATATTATTCTTTTTATGCCAAATAATGCTTACAAGCCATTATGACAGAAGCCATCATAGCTAGACAAGATCCTTCAATAACCCCATGTCTGTGATCTCTGTACTTAGACAACCTCTGCCAAGACATCTGCACATCACAGTAGACAGCAGCCTCTATTTTAAGAAAGGCTTTAGGACAAGTCTGAACTATGCATAACCTTTACTTTAAAAAAAATCAATATTTAGGAAGAGGAAAAAGCATGCAGGAAAACCATACAGATTTTGGAAAATCAATAAAATGTAATGTAAGGGGCAATGTATGGTGTCTTTCATATCAGTCAAGGCAAATGGTCTGGGCAAGGCACCAGCACTGTGATACACACCTGTTTGGAAGAAGTCACTGAGGATGTACCTTTACCACTCTTTCCAATGAGGTCAGGCCCTCTTTGCAGTGTAAGAATTCTCAGTGAGGGATAGAATCTTAAATCTCATGAAGGGATTTTCTTCCTTTCTTCCTCTGACCTTCAGTTGATGCCTTGAGCCACTCCACTCCCTGCCATGATCAGCTTCTTAAAGAGGAAGTGGTTTTACCCCATACTCGACACTAGTGCGGTCACACCTCAAATCCTGTGTTCAGTTTTGAGCACTTCATGACAAGAAAAACAATGAGGTGCGGGAGCATGTCAATAGAAACCTGAAAGGAGGTTGTATCAAGATCAGTGTTAGACTCTTCTTCCTTACAAGTAACAAGTGACAGGACAAGAGGAAATGGCCCCAAGTTACAACAGGGGAGGTTTAGGTTAGTTATTAGGAAACCTTTCTTCATGGAAAGGGTGATCAAACATGGGAACAGGCTGCTGAGGGAAGTGGTGGAGTCACCATCCCTGAAAGTTAAAGTTAAAATAACATGTAGGTGTGGCATCTGGGGACATGGTTTAGTGCTGAGTTAATGGTTGGACTCAATGATCTTGGAGGTCTTTTCCAACCTTAATGATTCTTAAGACAGTCTAGAGTGGCCAGTGGGTCATTTCATATGGGCTGCAGCTTTTACTGTGAATTGTTTTCTTGGAGCCATTTCTGGCCCTTCCAGCCCAGACTCTAGAGTAACCCTGTGGTTGTCCTAAGACCAAGAGACGGGGTAACACAACATGTTTGAGGGAAGAGGGTGGAGACAGAGAATAGGCTGTGATAGCAGCAATATTCTCCAGGTGGAGACAAATTCAGGAAAGACTTTTTTTCTAGGTACACTTCTTCTAGGAGCATGTGGAAGAAATGTACTGCTGTATAGCTGTGATGCACAGCATAATTTTGAAAGATGATGATGTCCTCAACCAGGTAGAGTGCTCGGTTGGGTTGTTTGCTGCATGTTTTACAGCATTGACTCAAATGAGTCCTGGTTATTCTTCTCACGTTTAGCTAACAGTTTTCTTGTTGTTTTTCTTTTGAAACTGTTAAGACTAGCACAAGACCATTTATTCTAGATGAAATTGCAGCACTAGCTTGTATCAGAGAATTATAATGTTCTCTATTTTTTTTTGCATATGCAGTATAACATGTTGATAATTTTTGACACAGATGCACACTGAGTTGTCTGCAGTGATAACCTGGTGCATTTCTCATCTTAATGCAGTTAAGTTTTCAGTCCTGTGAATTATTTGAGCGGTTTTTTTGCATCTAAGATGCAATGTTTGGAATTTGAGTTACATTAAATAGAAATTTAATATTGCTAATTAGAAAATAGATATTTTGTGCTGTGTTTGAGTAGATAATTGAGGTCATCAGTATTCTGTTTTTCTTGCATCCTGACTGCCCTGTTCAACTTTATCCCTTTTGGCAAACATAAGGAAATCTTGAAGACCAGCACCAAGAATGAAAGAAGATGTGATTACTACTGTAAAATGTGTGTTGGTAGAGATAAAGATGAGGATATTCTAACACTTGATATGGCTATGCTTCCACACAAAGAGAATTAATCACTTCACACAACTTAGAGCAGATGAACCAGTACATATGACCGCCTGGAATCTAAGACCAAAGACACAATAATTCAATAGTTGTTTTGTTTATTGACATCTCAGCAGGACACAGAAAACTGATGCTCAACTGTTTTCAATTAGTCTCCAGTCTGACTAGACTGGAGACTTTTCTTGCACCCATCATTCTGGGAGGAGAAAATTAGCTAACACTCAGAATGTTAGAAGTACCTCTATGAAGATATGTAAAATCCATATTAAATAACATGCATCTGACTCAGCTGAGTTTATTTTACAAAGCCTATTTAGTTTCATTTGAGTATCCACCACAAACATACAAAAAGACACATTCTTCCTTTGTATTTTTCTGAACCTACAGAGCAGTTCCTTCCCCTGTGAACTCTTAATTCCTGAGCACTACTTGAAGGCTGGGGTGGACACATAATTTACAAACCTGAAAGGAAAGATGAAAGGTCACTTTCATAAAGGGCTTTACCTCTGCACAATCTTAATAAAGGATGAGTTTCTAATCTTTCTATGGAATCAGTCCCCTGATTTTTTAATTTTTTTTAATTTTTTAAAAATATTTTCTTTCCTCATTTTTTAAGCTCTGCAAATATAGCTTTAGGATTTATAATGTATCTCTTTTTTTTAAATTGATTTTTTCCTAGTCATGCTCAACTGTATGACACAAAATGTTTAAGCGAGCCACCGAATTTCATAACCTTCCGTAACACAATTGCCCCAAACAGTCTAACTTCCTTGAATTTTATCTAACCAGTCAGCTGGATCAATTCGTCTTTTTTTCTGCACACGTAATTATTTTGAGAACGTACAGCATCTCAACTTGTCAAGTATTAGCTCTCATTTTGATTTCATTTAACTTCTGGAACTCCTCTAATAATACCTTCAAATATGTCTTCAATCATGTTCAAAAATTTTCTATTTTTGCTCTTTCTTTCACATAGGTGAAAAATCTCTACAATTTTTACAGATGAATGATTTTTTAGGGGGAAAACATAGTGAAGGAAACTAACTCTTCAGAATTATAACATTTGTGAGTGCTAAAATCCCAAGCAGAGAGCACTGCATTGGTTTTATGAAACAAATGGAAACACATTTGGAAAAAAAAAAAAGAAAGGAACAGACTAAGAAACTAGCAAAATGCTTTTCATAATAAATTAAGATTTTAGAAGCAGTTTGACAGAAAAAGATTTCTAACAATATATAGTATGACGGGGGGAAAATTAGTTCGAATCAGAATCATGTCATGTGAATGACATGACTATATTTGCTTTTGTTAGTTAAGTTTACTATTTGAGACATCTGTTCATGAATTTGATGGATGATGCACATTTGTTGAAAGGAACTAGATGATTGCCTAGCTATTGCTAAGAATCATGTTTGACATAATTCCTATTGAAATTTCTAAGGGTGTTTTAAAATTTTGAGTTGATACTTAACACACTTAAGTAAAATTATTCTCACAGAAGTTCATGTTTTGGAGTGGCAATTAAACATAGTAATTATTACAGAGAAAAACACACTTAAGCTCTTAATTCACTCTTGTATTCCATAAAAGGAGATATGCGCATATCTTTCTTTTTTTTTCCCCCAGTCATATACATAGAAATCAAAGCTAAAAAAATCGAGCTGGTATTTTAAATTATTAAAAAATCATTATGATTTCTGATTTTCTGTCAAGACAGACAGCTAAACGCTTTTTGCCTAGATGTGTAACATTTGAATTTGATCAGGCTGATTCCTGAGTTATGATTCATTCGATCAAATGCAGACCTTGCACATATTCATATCTGAGCTGGTCAACTTTGGGTCTATCCATAGTCACTGCAGAGAAATAGGCACTTTAATGGTAAAATGTCTTTTCCTGAAGTAGATATCTACACCTGTTTGGATGAATCACACTTTGACAGTGTTTGTTTCTCCCCATTGACAGTAAGTTAGTCTTCAGTGATGTGTATGGATGCAGATGTTCTACACTGACACTAAAAAAAATAAATGAAAGTGAATTTTATTCTGCTTAATGCTGTGGGTTAAATTGCATCACCAGTATAGCCTATTTTAGCCAATACTAGCAATAAAAGCAGAGCATACTTCTAGAAGATTTATTTCTGTAGTTTTTAATACAGAAGAATTTCAGGTAAAGTCCAAATAAATTTTAACTTAGGAATACATAACCTCACTCCTTAGAATCATTGTATTACAGAAGGACTGAGGTAAGACTATAGTGGTGTCAGCCACGATGAACCAAGAGAGGAGAATGCCAACTTTTAAGAACAAAACACCACCTGAAAATATGTGTTTTGTGGACACTGTGCTCTCTGTAGGGTGTGGGAATTTTTGTGTGTTTCTTTTGTCCTGTATGCAATTTTAAGGAAACTTGTGTCCAGAGATAGTAATAACAAAATAAGCCAGATCTTAACTCCACTGCAAAATAAAATGCTGTTTTTTAAATGATGTGCATTGCTTTATTAGTGCTTTTTTCCTACTAATATGAAACATTTTTGGATATGAAAATCTATATGAAAATCAATATGATCAATATGATCAATATGAATATCTTTACTAAAAGATATGAAAGGTAATACACTACAGAATTAAATTTGAAAATTAAATTATTTTGTGTGTTTTCATTTGTTTAAAATGGCCTTTACAAAACACAAATTCTTAGTTTCTACAAGTTTATTTTGTCAATATTAAAGATATCTGACTTTAAGTCATTCTGATTAACTGCACTAGATTTAACATAAAGATTTTAATATCTTAAAAATATCAAGATTATGGATAGCCTGACATATTTTTACCCTAATCTTGGGAGATGGTGAAGCAAAGATTTCTGCGAGCAAATTGATTACTCCTTCAAATCCCACACAAGTTGTCATGGTGAGTCAGACCAATTATTTTGTTTGGAGTAAAATTTCCAGAATGTCTCCATAAATTATGAGTCCTAGTTTAATTTTCTAATTTAATTTCAGAATTAGTATTTAAATAGGTATGGAACTTTTGTGCTATAAATAATAAAAATCCTGTCTTTAGGTGGTGCAACAATAACTACAGGTTTTCAGATCCAAGTCGGTTTTGCTTCTGCAGTTACCCGTCTCCAGTAAATTCCAGAAGATTTCTGGTACTGTCTCTTTAGACAGTATACATTATTCTGCTTAACATAAGTAGACACTAGGCATGCAAAAGAGAGGAAGAATAAGACAGGCTGACAGGATGTGACACATATAAAGTAAAATGATATTTAGTCAAAATATTGCATGGTGCTTTTTTTTCCCCTCAAAATTCAGCTGAAATTTTCAATCTTATTCTTAGTTAATCAACATCAAATAAAATGCCAGCAATATAATACATTTTTTTTAAGTATTGATAAGATGCAACCTTTAAAATTTCTTGAAAAAACCCCACAATATTTCTGTATCATATGTTAAAATCTAGTTTGTTTTAAGTGATCTTGTTCTATTGAAAGTTGATTTGAATTAAAATAATTAGAAGCATAAGATGATGTGAAAGAGGCAACAGTGCAGCCGCCTAACATTGAACGGTGTCTCTTGTAATAATCAGTCCTAAGTCTGGGATCTGAGTAATACAGATGGATTTCTTTTTTCTTCAATTATTTAACCATTCATAAAAATGGATTTACAGGCAAATTAAAGTTTGGAGACCTGAAAAGACTCATGCAAATACTTATCTTACTGATAGACCTTCACTTTTCATCTTAGAGTATAAATAAGCATGATGTGAAGCATCCGAAAGGCTGGAAGCCCACTTGTCACCTATGTACTATCCATCATTCAACCCAGGGGCAGGGAAATAATGACTGCATAATGAACAGTCATCAGTCTCCTTAGTATCAGTGTTTCTTTTTATGGGAAGGTACAGAACTTCCTCTGTCCTGTCTTCACATAACTGCTCAGGCTCTACTGACTGTATAATATGACCTTGCCTGTATTTCAGAGTGGCTAGTTTGAAAGCTGTTTTTGGGAAGTGCCTATACAATTGGAATTCATGCAAAAAAAACCCAAACCCAAACCCCAAGATGAGACAAGAGAAAAAGTTCAATTTCATATTCCAAAATTTAAAATATTCCCCTGGGAAATATGAATTCAGAAGGTATTTGCAATGATTCAACACTGACTCTCTGGTAAGGCAGTCGAACACTCATAGAAGAATACTCTTCAGTATAATGCTCCTCAGTATAAATTTTTTTTGAAAGGAACCAGTGGACTTGTTTTTGGGGTGATAGGTCACAGAGGGGATTTTCAAAGCCTTGTAAATGTCTGTGATATTATACCATATGTTGAACTGGTATTAGTGATTTCAAAAATCACATGGCTTCATTTGCACCTATGTGGAAAAGATTATTTTTAAGACATGTAATAGAAACACAGTGAAACAATAATAATACTAATCAAAAGAGTGTAATGAATAATTTCAATAAGAATTTAAGAATAATTGTTCTTTCTAATACTAGAATTTGTGAATTTGACTCAGTGAAAAGAGTTATTTCCTATCTCTAGTAAGAATTCGAAATGTGGTTTCAAACCCCAGGAGAAATAACTAATTTCCTGAATCCTGAAAGTCTTCTAAGCTTGACATTTTCAACAAGACACCTCTTCTCCGCAGGCTTGAGACTTCCATTTTAATCTCCACAAAGAAGGGCTCTCTTAATTCAAAAGTTACTAGCTGCTTGTCAGTAGTTGTGAGAAGCTTAATGCCCCCCTTAGAGGAAAGCTCATCTCTGATGGACACAGTCTTAGCCATTTTAGTCCTCCTTATTATCCAAGCAGCCTTTAAATAATGGCCTATAAGTACCTGCTAGGTTTTTGGTTTGTTTTTTTTTTTTCCAACAGCAGACCTCACACAAACTCTGACAATTCATTCTTCTCTTCGGAGCAGTTTGGCCACATTATTTCTTCAGCTTCAGCACAATGAAAACAACTTACATGAGCTGTCAGGGCTTGTCATTCGAATAACTCCTAAACACTTCACCACAGAAAGTAAAGCTCAGTGAATAATACTCTAACATCTGTTGCACATTGTCATGCATTCTGCGGTTGCCAACGAGCTAAATGGCAGCCCATTTTACAGCCAGATGTGTCAAGATTTCATCTGCTTCTTCACTGTAATTCTAGGAAATCTAAGGTCCTGCTTCACTTATGTTCTAAAAGACAAGGCTAAGAATCAAAAATTTTCTCTCCAGAGAAGATATAATGTGTGCTTTGCAAGTGCAAAGAGTTGATGTCCTGCTTTGCCTCTATTATCTAGTTGAAGATTCAGTTTTAGAATCATTTACTAACAATAAGTGAATGAAGAAAATGCCTCAAGATGTTCCTACTGTGATGGATTATAAAGCAGAGGGGGAGAAAAATCAGCCATCATATTTGGTCTGATGAAATCAGTTTCTTGGAAGGATTTCTACAGCTAATAAGATATGTGATTTTGAACACACCGTACTATCCCCTGCCAACACCAAACATTTCATGAATTGAAATGGGTTTTTTTAAGAATAAGATCATACCTGGCTTTGTTGTCTCAGCCTGATTCTTTATGCCTGAGTTTTGCCCATATTATCTTTTGCCAGGGGAGACTTTGTATGGTAATTTCAAAATAAACCAGATAGTCCTACTCTCTTAATGTGAAACATAAAGAAGAAAATATTCTATTCTATTCTATTCTATTCTATTCTATTCTATTCTATTCTATTCTATTCTATTCTATTCTAAATAGAGTAGATGTTTCTTTATAAAGGTTCTTTCAGCACTTGTTTGCCCCATCAGAAATAATGAGACAATTTCTGAGAGTCAGTCTAGCTGCAGTTCAAATACTTTAGTAGAGGTCATTAATAAAAATGTCCTGTAATACACATTCACAATACCAGAGAGTATAAAGAAATCTTCAGGTACCTAAGCTCAGGAGAGCTGCATAGTGGATTTTACAAATACCTAAATTAATAAGGACCTAATTTTCCTTGTCTAGCAATACATATTAAATGATATTGTTGGAGCCTTGTATATTTTTAAAGTAAACTTCCTTGGCGAGCTCATAACTCAAGACTTAGTGTCTTACGGTCACCCACTTTGGAAGTCTAGATTATTCACTACATTCCAAGGGAATGGAATCATTGGATTTTTGGTCGTTTGATCTTCATTTTCATTTTATATTTTCTTTATCTATAATTTTCTTTACATGGCAGAACCACACTGGTAAATTTTTTTTATATTAATATTTTAAAGAAAAACTGCCTTTAGACATACTATCTTATACTAGGATCCCATCAGATCTCCTAAGCTAGGTCAGGTCAGGATGGATTACTACTTGGAACAGACACTTCCTAGGACTATCCAGACCTCTTAGAAAATCAAAGTCTACAATACTAGAAGGCAATGTACTGCTAAATGTGTCATCTTTTATATACATTGAAAACTGATGACTTGACATTTGTAAAATCTTGTGACAGAAGATTTTTCATTGATATTTATCATTTATTCATCATTCATATTGATTTTTCATGCTTTACTTTTGGGTATTGCACTTAGAATCTTAACATTTTTAAAACTTGGGTTGCCAAAACACAGTATTTCCAGTTTTGGAAAACTAGGCCACCTTACTTGTCCGAAACTGTATTTGAAAAATGTGGAGACTCCCAAGATACCTGTTCTTTCTAAAACTTTTGCTTACTGTCTGTTGAAAACTTGTGATGTGTTGACCCTGGCTGGACCCAAGGTGCCCACCAGAGCTGCTCTATCACTTCCCTCCTCAACTGGACAGGGGAGAGAAAATACAACAAAAGGCTCATGGGTCCAGATGAGGACAAGTACCACACTAGGTACCATCACAGGCAAAACAGACTTGACTTGGGGAAAAACTAATTTAAATTATTACCCATCAAATCCAAGTAGGATACTGAAAAATAAAAACTAAATCTTAGAACACTTTTCCCCCATCCCTTCTATATACTGTTATGAAGGTTTATGTTTGTTTTGTGGGTTTATTTTTAAGGAAAGCAGTGCGCACTGTGTTGAAATATGGATTCAATGAGCAAACTAGTGCTCATTAAAGGAGAATGAGGCATAACAACAACCAACTTCTTTGAATCAAGTCCAAATAAGATCATTTATGTCAATAAATGTGAACCTATCTGCTGTAACTTAAAATCCAATTTGTGTAGCTACCCTCCCCCAGTACATCATAAGAATAAGTTATTGAAGAGTGACATTCACATAAGTCAGCTACCAGAGCTCTGAGCTGCCTAAGTTTGCTTGTTAGAGGCTCTAGAGGTTCCCTCTTCATCTAAAGTCGCACATTTTGATCCTTCTTAGTACAGCATTTGTAATTCCTAACCCCATGAATCCTCTCCTAGTTACATGAACCCATTCTTATGCAACACATTGCCAAGAAAAGAGTTTCAAACTTTACTCCTTGATATACCAGATTGGTATCTCAGTTACCACAGAATGCTCACACACTTCCTGTTGTGGATCACTGTATTTTTTAATTATTTATTTTTTAAAACAGCCTTTAAAAAAAAATAAAATATAAAATACCTTACTTCAGATTATTTTGGCTCCTGTCATTTGAGGATGCTATCGTGAATGAGTCACTCCTTAAGAACAGGCACAGAACTTACCTAACTGGAGTCTGATACAGAGCTACTCTACCCTAGGCAAGGGAGAAACTGAAGAGTATACTAGAATCTTTCCTCTTGGATTTTATGCAAGGCATAACCTACTGTCATCTTCTGACAATGCCAATGGATTCAATATTTCTAAGTGAGATCTGGTGAACTTCAATGGAGCTTTCAAATCAGTTGAGTGCAAAATAGTTCAGGGCTGCCAAGGATGCCATAGATGAAAGGATGCAAAGGTGTTCAAGCTGTCTCAGATACCATAAGAAGTATATGCTAGTGAAGTTAGTGCTTCATTTGGCTTTACATATGCATATATATGTGTGCGTGTGTATATATATATATATGTATACACACAGAAACATACGTATATATATATATATATATTATCGGCAGTGGTAACTAGACCATTCAGAGCACTGTGCCAATACAGTCCTAATGTTACCGGAAATCAAATTAGTACCATATGTCACAGACTCACAGAATGGTGAAAGTTGAGAGAGATATCTGATGATCATCTGATCCATTCTCCCTGCTCAGCCAGAGCCACCTAGAAACAGTTGCCCAGGACCATAACCAGACAGCTTTTGACTGTCTCCAAGGATGGAGTCAGACATATAATTGTGTTGCTTCCTAGCCAATCAGCTACCAGCCTCCACTTTTGCATATGCTTATTCAGTCCCAGAGGCAGATTCTTGCATTTGCTAGACTTCAGAAATGTCTTTTCTGCCTATTTATATTTCCTTCTAAGGTCTCTCCGAATAGAAGTTTTGTTTTCTACTATATCAACCACTCCCTTACAGTTTGATATCATTTGCAAATTTGCTAGGGTACCTTCTGTCCCGTTTTCCACACCATTAACAGAAATACTAAACAGTATTGGCTCCTACATTGTCCCTGAGAGATACCGCTTATAATCATCTCCCAGCTGGATTTCATACTCCTGATCACCTCCCTTTGAGTCCAGCTCTCCAGCCAGTTTTTCAGTTATTTATTCAGTTCATATTCACTACTTTTCTTACAAGGTATACTATCATAAATTACGTTGAAAGTGTTGCCAGTATCAAAAATTCACTACTCTCATCTGCTTAGTCATCTCATCATAGAAGGCTACTGGGTTGGTCAAGCATGATTCACCCTTTCATTAGTTTTTGCTGGTTGTTCCCAAATACCTTTTTCTTCTCTGGCCTGGAAACGGCTTTGTGTAGGATTTACTCCATAACCTGCAGGGCTGCAGTGTGCTGTATGTCCTTTTCAGAAATCAAGAAGCTCTCCCAGCTGGCATAGTCTTCCAAAGATGATAGAAAGCTGGCTATACCAGCATCCTGCCTGTTCCCATGGATTTTGTATATTCAAGCAGGTTAAGAGATCCCAAGCTTTATCTTTCTTTAATATAGTTTAGACTTTACTTTTTCTTCTTTTCTAAAATCTGTCTCTCAATCCATAAAGCCTATTTGCCACTGAAGCTTATGTAGCAGTGCCTTTTCCCCTTCAATCCTGGGGTTCTTTTATGATGAACAGAGGGATTTACAAGGGTGCTTCTTGTGCTATCCACTCCCCTGTTAGCACAGCCCATAATATCAGGTATTCTGGGACAAAGACAGAGAAGAAAGTAAACTGCTACGGGGGCTTCATATCCATACCTAAACATCCAACCCTATTCACAACAGCATGAATATTTGATATATTCATTCCTTACCACATTTTTATTTTACTTTTTAATTACTACTTATATTTGTGTACTTTTTTTCTCTTTTTTAGGCACACATAAATCATGGGCAGCTTCATAAGTGAAGGTGGGTCATGAGGACTGTGACGCAGTGGATCACTGTTTATTCTGTCTCTCAAAATGCCTAGAGCCACATAATTTGACTTCAACATTTGCTGTGCTCTGCAGTGAATATACTGTCATTAATCATCTTTTCTGCGCAATGTTAGTACCAATTACTCTGATGAAAAGAATACAAGAGAGTTATCTGAAACACCTGGATTAACTTTAACCTGTTTCTTGCTGAAGCAAATCTGCATGCCTTCTATATCATCCCAAAGAGTGGCTGTTTCAATGAATAGGGTAAGAGTAATAATTTCTTCAGGCAACACTCTATGAGCTTTACTGGAAGATTATGATTCTTTAGACTTCTATTTCAAGGAAAAAGAGATAAACACTATAAAGACTGTAGTAATAAAATATGTATGAAGCAAATATCTTGCTCGTGTAGTTTATTGTTTGTGGGTGAAACACATCAAGATTTGTTTTTCATAGAAATATAGAACGGTTTGGGTTTGAAGAGATATTAAAGATCATCTACTTCCAACTTCCCTGCCATAAACAGTGACACCTTCCACTAGATCAGGTTGCTCATAGCCACAGTCAGCCTAGCCTTGAACATCTCCAAGGATGGGGCATCCACAACTTTTCTGGACAACATATTCCAGTGCCTCACTACCCTCACAGTAAAGAATTTCTTCCTCATATCTGATCTAAACCTACCTTCTTTCAGTTTATAGCCATTCTCACTTGTCCTATATCTACATGCTCTTGTATGAAGTTCCTCTCCAGCCTCCATGAGGTATTGAAAGGCTGCTATCAGGTATTACCAGAACCTTCTCTTCTTCAGGTTGAAGACCCCCAACTCTCTCTGCCTGTCCTCATAGGAGAGGTGCTCCAGTCCTCTATATCTTTAAATGTAGATATTTTTCCAATTTGTGAGAATTTCTTTGGCTTGATTTTTTAAAAGTTTTTATTTTAAACCTCCAGGATATAGTCATTATTAATAAATAAATTGAAATATTTTTAGTGCTTAGCAGCCAAATGGTTCAGTTTAGCTATGATAGAATATATCTGTCAAGTGATATCTCTAAACACATGAAAGAAACTGCTAGGAAATGTATTTTAAAACTTAGAAAAGAGTAAAATGTTTATTTTCAGAGCATCTAGACCTTGCCCAAAGCATTGTTCATACAATATTTGGTCACAAAGGGATTTACTGGGATAAGTGCAATGAGCAATTGCTTTGTCTTGACCTCAGATTTAAAGAAAGTTTTGCATGCAGAAGGTGCCTTCATGGCCTTCTGTGGCTCATTTTCCTGTCCCCGGCAAGAAGATCTGAAACTTCCCTTGTCTGTTTAAGACTCTGTAAATCCTAGGTTAGACTTGGCTAGGAATTGTTGTGCTTTGCCATCTGTTAATCTCACACATAAACACACAAAAGGCAAAACAATTTATTTTATTTACTTGAAGAATTATCCACAGAGTTTTAGCTATCAAGAAGCTTAAAGCTGAACAAGTAAAAGTAGTTATTTCTAGAAAATTTTTTTCATTTACAGAAAATTTAAAAATTAATTACCCCAAATTTTACCTAAATATAAAGCAATTCCCATTGCAAACATACTGTAAATATTTTTTTGACTGTTACAGATAATTTATCATCTAATCTTAAGCAAAGATTCAAAATTTCCAATTGCAAATAATAAAAAAAGGTATTATTATGGATATTTTTCAGAAGCAGAACTTAAAATTGTCTTTTCAGAAGCTTCCATAACAGCAAAATTTCATCTAGCTCTAAAGTAAGAGAGTATATTTCCACTATTAAGCACATAAGTAATATGTTGGGAGGGAACATACTGCTGTTCCTCCAATAAGATATTGATTTAACATCAGTAATCTACAGGATCACCATCTCTAAATTAAACCTAAGAGAGTGAATAGTTTCTTACATCTCTTAAGGGGCTCCATGTCAATGACAGTAATGCTAGACATTTGTAAAGCACAAGATTTTGAAATACCTTACAGATGTTAATTATGCCTTACAATAACCCTTATATCTAGTAATAAGCTATGTAGCACATTCACTATTTAAAAGTCAACAACATTTACTTTTTTCAAGTACTCAGTGTTTCATAAAATAGTTTTTACTTTCTAGTCACATTGACATGATATATTGCATTCAGGTGATCATGATATAAAGTTAACTGTGCACCTAATAGTAGCTCTGTCTTTTAACCACAAATACAGTAGCCCTGGTAGTACCAGTTTTAATAGTACTTGAATTAAACCAGAAAGTTTAGCTGGGACCAGGTGCTTCTCCTGTCCCAACCCCTGCTCTGGCTCCATGCTGCCCAGAGTCCACAGCTGAGCATACCCAGACAGCTCAGAGGTTACTAATCTATCCGAGTCTACAATACAGTATCTTAAGAGAATCAAAAAGGGAAAACAGCTTAACAAACATGTCTGCAAACTGCAGCAATTTCGCAAGGAGTCAGTACTCGCTCCACTGTCCAGGCAGGACAGGCAGCTGCAAGGAATTGGATCATTGACAGCCATAGCTCCAATGCCACCACTTCCAGTCAGAAACCAAAGCACTGCTGAGTGTCTCAAAGATGAAAGACAGAAGATGCCAGCCAGCTTAAAATTACAGCAAACATTTGCCAATATTTTGTTTTGTCTATAAAAAGAAGTGCTGACTACTTTCACTGGATAGATTAATAAACTGTATTCCTAGAGAGATGATTGCTAGAGGGGATAAAAAGGTGTTTTGTGAAAAGCTTTTAAGCCCCCCAAATGATGCTTCCTTCAAAGAAATTAGTATTTTCTTTAATGTTTTTCTACTTTCACTCCTTTCTTCTAAAAAATAAGAGAAGAAAAACAAAATTAAGAAAATGTAGAGGAAAGGTAGAATGGAAAGAAAAGCATAGAATGGAAAACAGTATTTCACATGGATATGAAGAAACTTATGTCATTCATGGAAAATTGCTATATTTTGAAGGGTGATATATTTTGAAGGGTGATAAGTACTGCATCCAGCTCTGGGATCCCCAGTACAGGAAGGACATCAACTTGTTGGAGTGAGTCCAGAGGAGGGCCACCAAGACCCTATCAGAAGGATGGAGCACCTTTCCTCTGAGGAAAGGCTAAGAAAATTAGGATTGTTCATCCTGAAGAAGTCTTTGGGGTGACCTAAATTGTGGCCTTCCAGTACCTTCAGGGAGTCTACAAGAAAGTTGGAGAGAGACTATTTACAAGGGCATGTAGTGACAAGACAAGGGGAATGGCTTCAAATTGAAAGGGAGTAGGTTTAGATTAGATATTAGGGAAAAATTGTTTACTCTGAGGGTGGTGAGGCACTGGAACAGGTTGCCCAGAGAAGTTGTGGATGCCCCATCCCTGGAAGTGTTTAAATCTGGATTGGATAAGGCTCTGAGCTACCAAAACCAGTGAAAGATGTCCCAGTTCATGTCAGTGGAGTTGGAAATAGATGATCTTTATTGTCCCTTCTGACTCAGGCCATTCTATGAATCTCTGATTTTATAATAAACAGAAATTTTAAAATTAAAAAGTATAAGTCTGTGTAAAACTTCACGTTTTCTAGTTAACTCTATTTCTGATGTTCTAGTACACACAGATTTCTGGATCCCTTTCCCCACCCACAACGTGGGGGAGCCCAGTTCTAGCTCCATCTCCATCTGAAGAACCATTCCGACGTCTTGAGGGACAGGGAAAGGGGACTCCAGCGCAGGGGTTTTTCAGGCCCTGAGCCTGGAGGGGTGAGGTGCCCTCCCCTCCCCCCCCCACCCACCTGGCTCCATGGCAGGCACAGAGACAGCACACCGGGCGTGGAGAGGAGGCAAGAGAGGCTTTATTGTTGGGGGATGTCACATTTATAGGGTTAGGGAGAATCACAGGTTAACCAATTAGAAGTCTCAAGGGGCTTACAGGAACACCCAATCACAGGAAGGGGTTAACAAGGGGCCAATGGGACACCTCAGGACACCTTTCCAGGACATTCCTGCATGGGAGATAACAGTTGCTGTGGGGGGTGTTGGGAAGAAGAAACACGTGTTCGCAAAGGAACTACCAAAAAGCCATTTTAAGACATCTTTAAACAACAGTTTTCCCATATAATGCAGCTTTAGTGCCACAACAGATGAATCAAATTAGTGTTTTCCTAAGAAAAAAACTGTGGGGTGAGCTTCTCAACAAAGGAGACCAAATGCTGTTTTGCCAAAGAGACCACTGCCCATCATTGCAGTGCCTGCCTTTCACCTACCTCATTCAGTAATGACTGGCAGCACTAGAGCCAGAGCAGGATCCAGGACTTTTAATTTCCTAGTGTCTTTCTTGAATCACTGGACTATTCTCTTCTGCATGGTCTTTTTTTGATTGCAAAACAAAAAGCGAGGAATTTATTTCAAGATGAGCACCTATTTTTATGACCTTTTCCTGTGATTCCCCCTGAGGTGGAAAGCTCTGTATTTATGAACTGGACTGGGTTATAAAACTGAGTATTGCCAGTTTCCTCTCACATTAGCATTCATTTCATGATTATTTTTTTTTCCTGACTAGAAGAACTGCCTACACCCCTGCTCACCATGGTAACTGAAGAATCTAGCAGCAGACTCGGGGTAGCAAAAACATAAGAAAAAAAAACAACTCGAAAATATCTCCTGATACTAAAATTGGTTTTGTTTTCACAGCAACACACTATGCAACTGCAAGAGAAAGAGAGCTATCTACCTATATTTCAGATGGAATCACCCAGCATGGGAGGAGTATAAAAAAGTGTGTATGTTTGTATGTTACACTGGAGTATGTTAAGGGTAGGTGGCACTTATTTTCTAAGCATGTTTTGACTGCTGAGGGAGGATGAGATATTGACAATGATACGTTAGTGGATGTTTCTGTGGAAGAGAAGACATTCACATGTACTGGATAGAAATCACAGCAATTTTGTTTGAAAAGTTTTCCTTCTGTTCTCGAGTTGATGCAACACACTTAACGGTTGACAAATATTTATCAGCATGTCTAAACACAAGAAAAGAGCGAACCAAAGTCTTTCAACCACTGTCGGGATAAAAACAGGCATTGATGTGTTTGCGAACAGCATAGTCAAATGCTGTACAAAAAAATCAGCCTCAGATATTATGGTTACTTCACCCAACAAAAAATATGAGTTTATAGAAATAATTCCACACAGATTGCTAAAAAAGGCGTTTCAAAAATTACCTGGGCACAAATATTAAATTAGTAATATTAAAATAGTATTAAATTATGTTGTAACTTTTCTAAGCAGGAAAACACATAATTATAAAAGAGAAAGGAAAAACCATTATCATAATATCTCACCTTATTAAAGAGAAAGAAACCTATATCAAAACTAGTAAATAAAAAAGTCAATTAAATTTCTGTGGGAAAATGATTTGATTTATATGAATAAGTAATTAATTAATCTAATCACAGTAGACAAGCTTATTGGAAATTTTCTTCCATAAAACTGTTTAAAGAGTCTATTTTTCTTAATGAAAGGACAGTAGGTAAAGTAACTTTCCTTGTTTACAATCAGTTGCAAATGACTTGCAGTTGAATAAAAAAAGTAAAAAAAAAAGGAACTAATATCATTTTCCACTGCATATTAAATGCAAAGTATTCCATATTAAAAAAAAGATAGCTTTCAAGATAAACACTACTATGTGGAGGTCAAAGCTCACAAAATCCCGCTGTGCTTATTATACCTACTGGAATACCATGTTTGACTCCAAACACAGCCTTCATACGTACCTCATGAGGAAGGAAAGCGGTGGTTGCCCAGCTCTAGACCAGCACAGAAAAGTCACAGACAAGGGATGCAATTGAATCCAGGAGCTGAAATGCACACCTATGTCTACAGTGCAGGTGACAGTTGTTGTCAAAAACCTGACAGTTTTGGTTTTCTCCTGCCTAGAAATCGGAATAGGAGGATACAAGGCTTGACAAGCCACGTAGCAATGTGCATGTGTTCTGAAAAAACTGGGTGAATTTTTGGATGTTTTTCTCAACACTCAGGTCACGGCATTTCAATTTAATAAGTTAGCTTTTTGTTGCACTTTATTCTATAATTATCTGAGTTATTCTCTCTCAGTGAATGCAAGTTGCAGGAGAATGAACGACAGGATCGAGAAAATGCAGAAAGTGGATCTAGTGTTACAAGAAGTGTCAAAGTCAAACATGACTAAAATAGAGTAGTGGAAAAGTATGTATTGATAAGGGAAGATAACAATAAAAATGCTGAGGTAGTGTTGTAAGTTAATTATATGAAATATTGGTTAAAAAATGATTTTTTTAAAATTGAATACTTAGATTTAAAGCACTTGGGGAATGACTGACAAAGAATTTATCGTCAGGCAGTTTTAGAACAATGTTCTATACCTCCATGAAAATTGTGCTCTAATTAGAAGTCCTGAGAGACAAAGGTACTTCTAGTCCTCAGATGTAGGACCAGCTTAGAATATCAAGTTAAAAACATTAAACTAGTTAGAGTTTGTACTTAAAGCAATAGGAAATGCATGAAAATCAACTGAAAAAAGACATTATGAGTTTGCCAAGAGAAAAGGGGGAACTGGATAAAGGACTCATGAAAAAACTACAAGAATGCAGACAGACATGACAAAAGTTGAATGATAAAAGTTATTTTTTCAAATAACGGGGGAATAATATGTAAATGGACCCCTCTCTGCAATTATCTTCATCTTCTTGACATTAAATATAATCAGTGTGTAATACTAAAACTAAAGTAATCTTTTGCATCTGTGTTCAAGAAACAAGGATGTAGACTTGGGGGTTGAGTCAGCATCAATAATACTGAAATCTCTGAAATGTTTATACAATGTCCTTCCCTGATTTAGCAAGGGTTTGAACCAGATTATTTCCTCCTATGTATGTCTGACCTATTTTTTCCTTTTACGTAATATTTTCAGTTTCTTATGATAATTTAGTCACTGGAGAATGACTAATCTGGACATTTTCTCAAATTAGTTTTGTAAACACTAAACAAGCACTTCTCTAGTTTCCAAAGGTGCTGCTGAATAATGAGCTGACGTTACCAAAGTTTGAAACATGCATACTGGACGAGGAAGAATTGGACTTTTATGTTCTGATTTTCATTATTAGTTACCCAAGAAATGTAGTTCTTATATTCAATTAAACTTTATTTGTACCATGTCAAAAAGAAACAATTCAATTTTTTATAAAGAGACCCTTTTCAGCATTGTAGCAGTAAGTACTTTGGATAAACTCTCCAGTTTGACATTCTAAGATGAGTAATAAGAAATGGGAAAATTTTGCAGTTTTTATTTCCATTCATCTGGAGATACTTTAAATTGCTTTAAACTACTATTTTAATTCACCTTTGAATTTGACACTCAAAATGAGGCTGTGGAAAGTATACAGAAGTATACAGTAAAAGTACCAAAGGAGGAGAACTTTATTTGAGAAAATTTCATGAGAATTTGTCTCTAAAAAAAAGAAAAATATTTGCTGGAAATTTGCATTCATGTTAGCCCTCTTTCATTATGCAAAATGACATCTCCAAGTGCCTCAGGCAGGTATTTCTGATAGAAACCAAAGGAAGAAAAGATGATAAAGAAATTAATATCTAATAACATATTTTGGTAGAATATTAATAAGTGATCAGCAGTGTATTGAGCTGTAGAGAATACTCATCACAGTCACTCTGGCTTCTTATATTCTCTCCTGCAGAACTATCTAACCCAAGGCTAGATTGCTTTGAAATTTGAAAGCAGGTTTCTGAGCATTGGGCAGTGCATCTATTATCATCAACAGCTTCAGCATGTGAGTGTGCAGATATACTAAATTAAGCAAGGTGCTATCTGCAAGTTTTCTTATTTATAGGTACTCTTTTCCTTCAGGTTTTAAATTGTTTTTTTTTTAATGAATGATACAGAGGAAAACAGCTTTAGTACAAATGAACAAAGAGTGAGAGTCAATCCTTGCATGGCATGAATCAGAACAACTACACTGAGCAACCTAGTACCAGCTGAGAATCTACTCAAAACCATCAAAATTTTCATTCATAACAATGTAATATCCCAAAACCATCATTCCAAACCCAGTATCTAAACCTCTTAAATCCAAACTTTCGGTAATACTATTCCTTTTTTCATAGAGAAATCACATTTCATTAAGGCAGATTATTTCAGTGTAGTGCTTTTCTTACAGCAGTAAAGCAGAGTACCAATTCTAGTTTCAAAACCACCAACCAACTGATATTTTTATAAACAGAACATGAGTTTGCTCTAAATCTACGTGTAGAATTCCTCCATTTTAAGAGGAATGTTTCTATCATTTGGAAGACAAAAGACAAATGAATTGGAATGTTGATTGTTTTATTTTTACATTTTTTTAGGTTTTGTCAGAGGATTTTTTGGCCATACCCTGTACATATTATTCATATTCATAGCCATTGTCCATAAATTATGGTATTTTAAAAAGTGCCAATTTTTTTTTGAAGTTGTTTTGATTTCTTCTCATAGCCTGAATTTCTTAGCATTTAATGGTGGATTTGCAGAAGGTATTTTATTTAAGTGTGTAGTTGCTATTGCAAGAGATTTAATTTCAATTTTATTCCCACAGTTTCATCCTGTGCTATATGAAGTTGTTGTTTGCCAAGAAACCAAGGACATTAATAAACCTAGTTTAGCTGGAAAAGTCCAGCAATAGTATACAGCAGGTCTCTGACAGTATACCAGAAATGACAGAAAAGTGTACCCTCAGCAATCATCAGCCATTGCTGAGAATAGGATTTTGCCTGACCTTTGGAACTGTTCAACTGTTCAATAGTGGGTATTCTTTAAAAAGTTTTGCCTGGAGTTCTTCAAGAAGCTTTAGATGGTACTGACATATGGGCAGCATCTGATGATTACTTACAGAAAATTTGAAGGCTATTTTAGAAAATATGTTTATTAGAAAATATATTTGCTAGAAAATATGTTTGATACCTAAGAGATCTCAGAAAAAAAACAAAACAAAACAAAAGAAACTCAGTGGAAATATGAATTAAACAATAATTTCTCTATTGCTCTCTGAACATGACTAATTTCCAGTTTTATCTTTTCCTTTCACCTAATTGTTTTCTTATCATTCTGAAACTGGCAGTTCTAACAGAATTACTCACTTTGTTATCCTCCTATTAGTTATAATAAGCAAAGAGGAAGCGGAGCTCTGTACTGAGAGGAAAACACTAACAACTGAAATATTTGAAAATAATTTGGGAGCAAGGGGACCCTGAGTGATTGCTTATGCTGGATGAAATATGAAATTGGAGATCATTAGAATTACATCTATTGAAAGAGGGAACTTACAAGGTATGCTTAGAACCTCTCATGTCCCTGAGAGCATGGAGGTGTCTACCTGTTGTTGCCCAGCCTCCCCTAGTGCCTTCCTCTTCTCTGTCCATATTTGGTGACTCCATCTCAGCCCATCCCAGAGCCACCTTTCCCTGTCCCATCGATGCTGTAGGAGTGCTTTTCTCCAGCTCTATCCCTCCCTGGTCCCTGACTTGCTCACTGGACTTCACAGGCTGACCTTGGACTTGACTTATTTTTTCACCTTCTCTGTCCAAGGAACCTCTTATTACCCCAGCCCTGGACTTGTGTGGGGTAGCAAAGCAAATGCCATGCTGGGTCCTCCCTGACAATAACCAGAAAATACATGCTGAGGGACACCATGAGAGGGCAAGAAACTAGCGGTACAGCCAAGAAACTAGGATCTAGGCAAAAGATAAGAGAGAAAGGAGAAAGAAAGCAAGCGAGAAAGAAATCCACTTTCATTTTTATTTCCATAGTTTTGCTGTACCATTGCTGATACCAATTCAAGCTTGAATGGCTTCAGAGGCAATTCATCCAGAAGGACTCGTCTGTGGTTTGTATTGCTCTTTGTAGTGGAGAGTTGAATCAAATAATAAGCTAGAAATACTCCTTAAGTAAGATCACAGGCATATATACAACAAAGTAGGAACTAACCTAGTGGAAAAGGAGAAAAGTCTGCAGAAGCAGACTGAAATTTGGAGTTTCTGGACTAGTTTTTCTGACCAATAAAGAACCAAAGGAGATTGTGTGCTGAACAATATTTATACAATATTGCTTCAAAGCACACTAAAATCTGAGGAATCTGAGGAGAATGAGACATAACTCTGCCCCTTTACAAAGCAAAGATACATCACTGCAATATTTTGTTTAAAATAGTTCATAATTATTTTTTTTCCTGAACCAAAAACCCCTCATTACTTTTTCTCTCCAGACAAAGAGGCAAATGTTTTGCCAGACAATGTGAAATATGACCATGGACTGGACCAAGAGAAATTGGTTTTATTCTGTGAGATTGTGGTATCACAGATCATTCAACCTAGTCAAACACTTTGCATTTTTGTCATCCAGCCCATCACTTCCTCCAGCTCTTCTGGAGTAGAACTCACAGTTGTTGCAGTGTGAGTGGAGGCAGCCACATGGTTGGCATCATTTGGTCATCTGTGAAACAAAAGATTTGCTAATTTGTTCTCTTTAACTGAAGGAGATTTGTTATAGGATTTTCTCATTCTTTAATGGGCAGGACTGTATGCAGAGTCAGATCTTCAATGGGAGTCAGCTTCCATGTAGAAACTTTTGGGCAGCAAATATCACACTGAAAATAGTGGTTTTCCTCACCTGTGATCCAGGTGTTTAGATATGTCACTTACAATCTCCTTCAGAACTGCCAAACTAAACTAAATTAATCTACACCTCAGTTATTCCCTTTCTCCCTTTTGAAACTAAAGTTGAGGTTTTTTTAAATGTTTGAGGCTTTGTCAATAGTGATTGATTGTCTCTCTTAAAAAGACATAGTAAGTAAAAGAAATGATAAATACAAATTTTTTTTTGAGTTGTTTCTGACCCACCTGATGATACCACTGTTTAAAGCTCAAACTTGTCCAGCAGTGTTTCATAATTTCAGCAGAAATGTAGTGAAATAGGTACAGAATTTTAACAGTCTTAGGCAAAACTTTTAGTCTCATTTAAATCTCTGCATAACATATTAATGTCTGGGGCTTGTTTGGCTTTTTTTTTTAACTCATTTGCAAAT
Organism: Pseudopipra pipra; assembly: GCF_036250125.1. Taxonomy (NCBI): domain Eukaryota; kingdom Metazoa; phylum Chordata; class Aves; order Passeriformes; family Pipridae; genus Pseudopipra; species Pseudopipra pipra. Next base: position 83,420,453 of record NC_087550.1, read on the forward strand.
TATTTCATAGACATTTGCATTTTGAATGATGGAAGTGAAAAATTTGAATGCCTAAAATTTAAAAAGAATCAAAAAAAAAGTTTTTAGTAATGGTAACTGTGTTTTTAAACTTCAAAAAAGAGAATCAAAGGGAAAATCTTCCACTCTTATAGACACTTCTGTGATTCACCTTCCATGAAGACAGACATCTTCAGGGGATAATTAACTAACAAAAAGAAATGTCAGTATATATTGGGTGTTACAAGGAAAAGTGTTTTCTTTTCAGCTGAAAAACATGTCCAGAGTCAACAATATCAGTTCCTTGCCCAGAGTTTTGGGCTTTAAAACATATTGTTATGTCTTTGTGTTTTTCATTATTTAGAAAATCTACCTTTATATTTCCTTATATGCAGGTAGATATTCTTTCTATAAATAGCAAGAGATATTCATAGACATGATAATGGTGAATACACGCATACACCCACATAAACTCTCTACTGCTTTTTAAATTTTTCTGTATTTTACATATGATAAGATACAGAGCAGTTCAAGTACCACCATGAAGTTGTCACATATATAGCACAGCCTGAGATACCTTTTTTCTTTGTGCTTTGTTCATTCTCTCTGTAGGCCTTACATCTTCAGCAAGTGCCATATGGACAAAACAGTTTCTGGTAAAATTTTGGACAACAATTAAAATAAGCACAGCAGGAGATTCCAACTGTTGACCCCTAAAAGGTGGTTAATCAACAGCATATGGGTTTATTTATCCCAGCAAGCCCTTTTAATTAACAGTTCTGGAAAGTGTATTTTTTTATGAACACTTTGTTATAATAAATTGAGAAAATTCTAAATAGTGTAAATGAAGCTCCAGCTTGAAAGAAAATGACACTGTTTATAAGAAAAAAAATCTGTCAAGAAGCCAATCCATGAGAAACACTAATGCTAACCTCAAACAATGCTAGATTAACAATGTTTGTGCCTGGAATCAGATCTGAATTTATAAGAAAATCCCTAAAGTGCAGAAAGTTTGGGTTTAGTTTTTAAACTCATCTCTGAAAAAAACCCACACATTGTAAAGTTCATGTTTCAAGTAAAAAATGTCAGTAGGACAGGGATGAAGCCTAGTTTGAGCCCACCCTCCGAATATACCATGACATTTACTTCCAAGCTTGCAGTAGAAGATACTTGATGATAAGGTAGGTTGAAAGGAAGACAGGGTAAAAAAATAAACTCTGATGCCAAACTAAAGAAGACAAGCAAACACTAACAAGTGGGCACACAGCACAGAATAAGTAAACACAAGAAAATCAACAAACATTAGTAATACCTCTTTATTAATGCAATGCAAATTATTTAAGGTAAGCCTGAAGTAAACCAAAACCTTAAGGTATACCCAAAATATTTAAAAAGAAATGGTAAACGAGTTGTTGGTGTAAATTGAGACAACTGCTTAGAGAAAACTCATTTACATGTGTCTTGAAAACATAATCAGGTCCTTCATACTAAGAAATTGAGATGACAAACCAGAGAACCTTTTCTTTGTCTTCAGTCAACTGAAAAACAAAAACGTTTTTGATGGTATTGCATTAGCTTATAAAACCTCCTGGTAAACTTCCTGTAAATTATGTCCCAATGATGAATGCATTGGGAGCTATTAAAGCATTCAAATACCTCTAATTAGGAAGCCATGCAAAGTGAAATAGCTACTGAGCACCTTGTAGTATAATCACACTTCACCTCAGAGCAATGTATTTTACGCTTTGTTGAAAGCAACTGCTACTCCGGAAAGACTGTTTTCTATACACTTATTCATCAGCAGAATCTGATCTGTCCTAGGAGGCAGAAACATAGAAGTGTTTTACTTACAGCATACTTCACTAAATTACAAGCCTTTTTCCTCTTAGAAAACTATTTTCTCAATACTAATGGTGTTGGTGTCTCCTTAGTTGAGATGTCTGATGGCCTATAGTAAAATGGAAGATTACCTTACAGAAAAATGAAGATCTGAAGTATAGTGAACATCAGAGCAATTCCAGGACAATTATAGCTATAGCTACAACCTTCTAAAAATGTTTGCCAAAGATTCTTTTAGTCAGCTGAGATTCCACTAAGGTGTTACGTTTGTCTTCAAAACAAAACAGAAAATGTTTTTGCTTCGTCACTGGCTTCCTTTGCCACATTAGAAATAAGAGAAAACAACCAAAATTGGAAATCATTATCTACCCTGTATTATGTGCTAACAATGAATGAGAAAGCAACCAGAATACGAGGACTCCACTAGACAGAGTAAAGATTACATTCTCAGAAGAAATCTATGTAGGGAACTGTTGTCTCTTTCTCTGTGGAATACCATAAAAAAACAGCCTGGAGCAGCAATTTTTTAAACTGTTAACCCTTACAACTCCGTAAAACTGTCAGGAGCAGTAACCACACATCACAAAGCTTAGGGTAAATATTAAAAACAGGGACAGAGAGATATCCCGATAAGCAGATATCTGTACACATCACCATTCCATGTATTTGAAGTCAGTGGGAGACTTTCGGTAAAGACTTCTACATTAAGGAAGATTTTCGGGATTGGCCACTACTAAATAAAGATAATTACATAATTACATACTTTAATTACAAACTGTTGTGTTCTAAGATGGATGTTTGACTCCATGTGTCTCATTATTCTAATTTTGAAAAAAGACCATCATGCAATGCCCAAAAAGAATATGATTAAGTACTGAATATGCTTTACAACTCTGAGTAAATGTGGATGTCTTCAGCTATGCAGATAACACAACGAAAGTAGTCCTGAAACTATGTGAAGGAGGAAAAGAAAGAAAATAAAATTTAAGTGCTGTATAAATTACACCAGCTATCAACCTCCTGCACATTGAAGGCTATTTCTTGTAAAAAAGATAAAAAGTCACAGATTAGTCCAGCATGTTACTCTAAGTGAACCACTAATTTCATAAAACTGAAGACAGTATCCTACATAAAAACAGAGAAAAAGTGAAATCCTTTGTGACAATTAAGCTAAGTGATTCATGCAGAGCTGTTGATTTCATTTCCAAAAGAAGATCAATGATTAGGCAAATCTTCTGTCTTGGATTTTCTCTGTCATTGTTAGTGAAAGTTTTTATTTCTTAAAGATCTTTTACCCCACTAGAAGATATTTCTGGTTTTATTTTTTTTAAATGACCAATGAGTAATAAAAGCACACTTGTTAAGGTAGAACCTTGTTAAGGTTCTAAGTATGCTCCATTAGGTTTGTTATAAAGATGCCACCATTGTTGGCTTTTGGTTTATTTGTTTGTTTGTTTGTTTTTAATTAACCTATGCACACTAATCTAGTAGATTATACAAAGAGACTACTTGAAAAGCCACTTGAGGCAGCTTTGCATCAGAATGAACTACCTGTTTAGTACCTGCTTAGTCATGCTGTGAGGACTAGACTACAGTTTAATTTAAATCCCACATTTTCTTTTTGATAATTTCCAAAAAATGAAGGAATAGCTAAGAGCTACTTTAGGCCTGGGCACTTCTGAATTCTATAAAGTGGTTTTTGTTTATATGTGCACTGAGATTAACTCAGTTCTAGTACACCAAAAGAAAAACTCAGCTATGAGCTACTTTCAGTCCAGTCATCTCACAAATTTGCTCACAGGGCTAATAATGAAGATCTGGGAAACACAAACTAAGCATCTCAATCCTGCAAGCACAATATAGCACTAAAGGGTTAGATTCAATTTTCAACAGTGTCAAAGGAGCCTCAAAGAGTATGATCAAGGTATTACCAGTTAACTTTTGTGATGATGCAACAGAATCCATGTAATATAATGCTATATATTTTAGGAAGGTAATAATTTCTTTCTGACACAGTATTCCTATGGCTCTCTGGTTTTTAAATGTTTTTGAGAATAAGGGAGAGATAACATTTCTTTTAAAATTACGGAGTTTGGGAGTTAGCCGAGTGAAAATTAGTAAACTTCCACTGTAACTAATTGAAATTAGATATTGTTTTCATTAAACTCTAATCAACTTCACATTTTGTTTATTTCCAAGAGTAGATTTCAAGTGTTGCAGATGTGTTGGTTAGGTTTCAGGGAGCGAATATCAACTATCACACCTGGTTTGTTTGCTATTTCATGCGTTCTGGGCACTGAGCTGCACAACATCCTTTTCTTTTCTAGTGCTCAGGAGCGGGGGTTTGGCTGCTTTATAATTCATCTCACTTTCTAGTGGTTAAAAGTCAATCTATGGCTAAGTGCTCACGTAATTTGAATCAAAGTAGGCAAGCCTGCAGGATTGTTAGTACCTCTTGATTGCAATGAACATCTTTGTACTAACACAGTACATTGTACTTGTACTTGTGGTTCATTTCATTTATTTTCTACATCTTTATGTTTTCAGAATCTGACCAAACTGCATAATGTTTAACAATGAGCACCCTAATATTTTTAAGGAAGCATTGCAGTATACAAAAAAGAAAGAAGGTTTTTGTATTTCCAAAGATAAAATTATTTTTATTTGAAGAAATATTGAGCTTCCAAGTAAAAATTTCTCTTTCATTCCAATGTAGCAATGATGAATATCTATTGATATAGTGCTAGGAAGATTTCTCTTTTTTTCTATGTTTGAAAATGCATTGTCCTTTTCTGAAAAAATACTTGTGTCCCAGCAATGGAATGGAAACGTGGAATGGAAATAGTAGAAAGAAGGTAAAAGCAGTTCTAAAAACTGTTGAGTACTGAGAAGTGAGGTAAAGGAAAAGCAGATGAAAACCCTCAGCTGCCTGTATAAAAGAATGAAAATTTGTACAGAAAAAGAAAGAAACAAGCAGGCATGGATGGTTAAATAATTTCTGTCAGAAAAGACAAATTAATAATTATCTTTAATAATTTGAATTTTAATTAAACTAATTATTCTTAAGTCTGTTCAGGAATGTTGTATAAAATGCACATAATTGATTTATGTCACTTGAAGGTAATTGTTTTACCATATCTGATATTTTGATAGAGAAACTTGGGAGAAGTTGCAGTTCTTGGACGTGACTCCTGAAAAAACATGTGTAAGTGTACAGCCTTGATCTACTGAAGACTGATGTGGATATACTGAAATAGGAAAAAAGTCAACAGCTGATTAAGAATGTAGAATCATTATGCTTTTAATCATATTAAAACATAGTTGTTTCTTGCTAGTATGAACCATCCGTGACTTATAACATAGCTACCATAGTTAAAATTCTTCATAGCAAAACCAGAAAAATGTTTCACAACTCTGATTTCCTTGGTCAGCCATAAAGATATCACCATACCTCTTGGCAGAGCAAAGTATCTAATGCAGAATCATAAAAACCATTTCCTAAACTAATGGAGGACCATTCAAAACTAGTTTAATTATTTGCTTTGCTATTCATATTGGAAATTTTCTCAATAAACTTCTTCCAAACATGATTGAAAATTTGAAAATTCAGGTCTGAATCAGTTCCTTACCAATTCATAATCACTTTTTCCTTTATAGGTGTCATCCTTTAAGAAATGCTTTCTCCTCCTGCTGCTTGGTTCTTGGATTTAATCACAGACATTAATCTCTGTTTTGCTTGACCAAAGAAGATCTGTGAATCTAATGTATTTTAGATTCACAGAATATAGGCTCTCCTTTTCCTGGTTATCTGATTAGTATTTTCCAAGGCTATTTCAGATAGAATGTGGTGGGTTTTTTAGAGCTAGATGGCCAGAACTCCTCTGTTTTCACTTGAATATTAAAATGGCACTACTTTTTCATATTTTTAAAGAAGTATTGCAGCTGGTAAATCTTACGATTGCCTCTGATTTTCACAGCCATATTACACTGATGTTTGACTGTCTTTCATGGCTAAATAATACGCTTTGGTTTTCTTCCCCCTCTGTTATTTAGCCCAAATTCCTGCTTACAGCAGTAGTCATTAACATGATCATTAGCTGAGTGATATTGTGGTTAATAACAAGATTATTTCATCACATTGAGTCTTTTTAAGACTTTTATGTTATCCACATATTGACAATATATCCCACTTTTTGATGGAAAAAGAAATAGCAGAACACTCTTAGTGTCTGTGCTATGGTCAGAAATTAAAATATTAAACAGCATTTAACTCGTGAAAATTTTAAAGTAGTATAATAACATTCCTTTCAAACCAACGTTAATATTTTTACTAGCTTTTTTGTGCAGCCTACGTTTTTCAGACTATTACATTATCTTCTTTAGTTTAACAGCAACTTAAATGTCTTTTGTCTAGAAACTCACATACCTTATCAAAGGAAATATCACATAAGTACAGCAAGGTGGACTTGATGAATATGTATTATATACTTTTACCACTTTTCTGCTTACTCCCGTGTCTGATTACTTTTACTTTTTAAAGGAAAAACTTTTTTAGAACATTTAAATAATTGGAATAAGACTACTAGTGTTTGGTTTATGTGTTCTGTGACTTTTTAAGCATATCTACCATGTTTACTACTTTAATATAAAATAGTTATTAAAAATCTTTACTACTGGACCATCTGCTAAAAATGGCAATAAAGTGACAGTTTCTGTTGAGAAACACCCAGAATTATGAGGACTCTGAAGCACAACTCCTTTTTCTACCATGTGTTTTGGAGAAAAAATCGTGTAAAATTTTATTTTTTTATTAATAAAAAAATTTATTGTCTCAGAGGCTTTGACTAATCACTGCAGTTCTCTTTTAGCTGCAACATTTTCACAGAAGCTGCCAGTACCACAAGCATGCAGCAGCATCCTCACTGTGAGTGTCAGGATAGATCTTGTGTTGATCAAAGTAGAGAATGAAACTGCGGCCTGGTTGGAGTCTCATGAAGCCACAAAAACAACACACCACTATAACAGCAAGCAATGCACCAACTGGGACGTGTGAATATGATGTGTGGCAGGCAATAGGAGGCACAGTTATTAGCAAGTCATTAACTTACACTAAGACAATATCAAATAATTAAACAGTATGCTTGCTTTATATATGTAAACATATTTGTACTGTCTCTTCCTTTAAGCAGGAAGGAAGTCAGTGGACTGACCTAGCGCTGATTCCAGTAGGGATAGGCTCTACCATGTTACCAGCACTTTCAGAGTAGCTTGGATACATGCTGTCAGATTAATTCTCAGAGGTGTGCTCAAACTAGAATAAATGTTCCATAACAAAACAAAACACCAAAGTGTACAAATCTGTTTTGTATATTGCCTGTTATATAATAGCATATAAAGTTAACCAGTTGTTAACTTGGTACATAGTTAAGTATTTCGCCAAATATGGGCGTGTTAGCATAAACCAGGAAACTCTGTTGAGATGAACAAAATCATCATTATGGAGTTTGATAGCATGATCCAACATTTCATATACAAAATCATATTTCGTATGTAAACACAGTTTGTCCAAAACCAATATACATCATTTTACCTATTTGCAGGAATATCACACAATAAATGCAACCCAACATTGCTGGGACTGAAGCAATATTTTCAGTTAGTTTAATCTTTATTTTATGTTTAAACGTATTACTTAGGCTGAAATCCATCTGGGCTTATTAAAGCATAGTCCAAAGTCCAAAATATAGCTGGGAAGGCAAAAAATAAGTTATTGTTATTGACCAACACAATAACAATACAGCCAGCTGCAAGCTGTATGTAGTAGAAACTTCTCAACAATTAAAAATCACTGTGCATGCACAGATTCTCATCATCTATTTATAACTGCTTCCTTTTATTTATATTAAAGATAGAAAAAAAATGTAATCATGTCCAGAAACATTTTGTTTTAAATAACAAGAGCTAGTTTAATACGTAAAATTACAGGAATCCAAACAAGTGAATATATAAATTAGTTTTTAAAACAATATCCTACTTGTAAGAGGAAAATTGTCAGGGCCTTTTTCAAGTAAGTAATGACATTATAGGAAGGTAAATCCAGAAAGTGCTAAATGACATAAGGCAAAGTCAACTGTGCTAAGTTGTTTTTACAAATATCTGGTAAACAACACTATACGGGGGTTTGCTAGCAAGCTAACACAAACAAATCCTATGAGAGGACTTGGCAAGTGTGGAGGCTGCAAAAAGGATCTGTGGGTCAAGTCTAGGTGGGCAGGAAGAAATATGAATCACCCAGCAAGACAAAGATCAGATGCATGTCTTCTGAGAAAGTGAGCAGTACAGAAAAATCAGGTGAGATTTTTATTTGAACAGCTGACTTCATCAAATTGTTTCAGAACCTCCCCCTCATTAGTCAACGTATTCCAAAGTTCCATGCATGTTTAAGCTGTACATTGAGAAAAACTTTTATTTTTATTTTGTTCTCCTATACTTTCTACATTGAAAAATCCCCTTCAAGCAGAAATGCTTTGTATATAATAATGCTTCTGGTAACTCTCAGATTTCTTTCCCAAGCTGAATGGATGGAATTACTCCGACTGTCCCCATATAAATTCGTAACAAATATAGGTTCACAAAACAAAAGCTTCCTTTTTTGTCAGTAGGCTTTGTTGGAAATGCTTCAGTTAATCAAAAGAAACATTTAATAATTTTTAGTCATTCAATAGAGACTGCTTGTCCGTACTTATAGTTTCAACCAAATTTCATTGAAAATAGCCTGAGGAAAAAGTAATTATATTTTTAAACTGTAAAACCATTTTTTTTTTCAAAGCTGCTGCTAATTTTAAAAGTATTAATTTATATTTTGAAAGTGGGAAAGAGTATAAAGAATTCAAATTTTAAAAACTTTGTAAACTCATTCTCTTTTTCTGTGTTAATTTTCAAGTTGATTGAGTTTGGGTCCTGAAGAAATTCACTTCGAGTTATATTTTCAATTAAATTCTTAGCATACAACAGCAGCATTTAAATGTTGAGCTTCTGTCTCTGAAACACAAGGTTGTTTTTATAGGTTGAAATGGAAGGATTAGTACCACGATCAGCAATTTCACACGGCGATATAACTCCATACAGCTGTAATACTGCATCTTGTAGAGTGCACATATATTTGTGTGTTTATATGCATATATGTATACTTATATAATATCTCAATAAAGATTATACAAAACTGGAATTAATTGAAGCATCCTAGAGGTCCATTATATTAACTTCAGGCATATTAAAGCATCTTGAAATAGCACAGCAGTGACTGTCAGCTAGCCAGACTGCCTAATGTGGAGAATTTCCCTTGTTAGGTATCTTATTAAAGTTCTCAGCAGGGTTTCTAATTCGTCTCAACATCAAATGAATAGCACCGGTCTTTATTCAAGAAAGAGATAACTATAGTCTAACTAGATTATGCCAAATTCCAGGAATGTGCTTTCTCCATTGCCAAAGATTTTTTTTTTCTACTATGTGTATTTCCAAGGGGCCTATCACTATGGACCCTATTCATAGGAAATATTATCCTGGGTTGCTGCACTATCACACCAATGACATCAGCTTACTTTCACAAGGATATTTAATCTGAGAGAAGTTGTTTTTTGATTTTGGGGATTCTGTGCAATTTTTAGTTATTTGAAAGTAGCTGCTACAGGAAGTAAAACAGTGAAAGACTGTGGCAGCCTCCCCTGTTCTCCTGCTTTTTTTTGAAGATTCTCTTGAAGGAGGAGGAAATGCTGCTACTATATCAATATTAATGTAATGCTAGGCATCAGTTACCAACTTTTATTAAAAACTCTCTCAGCAAGAGAGAGAGTCTTTGCATAGCATGGAATCAGATAACACAGACAGGAAATAAATAGCTGATCTCCAAAGTAAATCTGCAAATACAGTTCCCTATGCCCTACATTCAACAAGGAAATCATCTCTTGATAGATACTGCAAACAAAATAGAGTTCAAGAGCTTCAATCATTAGAAAAAGTGAAACCTGTATTTAACTCCCTGCTCTACCAGATGGGGCTGATGAGAGAGCAAGTGACTGAGAATCAGAGCTGTATAAGGACAAAGTTGCCATGAAAACTGCTTTTCAAGACCTTGCTCTCAAAGGCCAAAGTTAGAGTAAGTGGGGAGGTGCCAGTCCAAAAGCAAATGCTACAGACAGTGTCTATATTTCTACTCACATTTGAGTTTTAAGCAGCTTATTAAAGGCTCCAAACAGATGCCTCTATATCTGATCAGGATCTGGAGACAGGAATACTGATGGTAGACAGCTACAAAGTGTTTTTGCAAAGAGCTAAGAAAGGCTTGTTTTCCTTTGCTGATGGTGACTGTTAACTCTTCATAACTCTTCATGCAAACCTTAATGCATGAACCATTCAGCACATTGATATGTGCTTTTCTACCAACCATTTGATTAATACAAAATAGTCCTGGGCACAGACATAATTTTTCTCCCTCCTATAAAGTTAGGATACCTTTTGGACTCTCTCTTCCTAGTGCCAGAAATCTTGCATTAAGTGATGTACCAAGGCCCAATTTCAGCCAGAAAGATGAAAAGATGCCTCACTGTACTGAGGTTGGCACTTGGCAGATACCTAGAGAGAGACATCAATTTAAAACTTGAAGAAAAAAGACTGAATTCTCTGTTTCTTTAGGATCTGCAAGTGCTCTAGCAATGAGTAAATAAAATATGTGCAAAAGGCACCACAAGCTTTAAAAACCGTAATAATCACAACCATGTTTTCTGGAAGGTCCAGTATAACCTGACTGCATAAGAAATTGAAGTGCTATGGAAAGTAACCTGCTGCTTAGCCTAGATCCTAGGAGCTGCAGGAGCTGCTTATTTAACTGTTCAGGACCTGTACAAGCAGACTTGAAGAATAACAACAGTCTCATCCAAATGGTCCAGTGACCAGTTTGCCAGTACCTTAAAACAAAGAAAAGATGGTGAAACCACCACAAAGAGATCTAGCAAACTGCCTCAGAAATGTTTACCATTTCTTCCTGAAAAACATTGCTTTCAGTCCTCACCATCATGTACTTCTCAGAAGTTACTTGCCTGTACTTCCCAGTGGACTACTCTAGAGTTTCTTGAACATCTTTGAAGGTATCATTTTATGATTTTTTCACCACGTACAAGATTATAGTCAATGCTGGAACATAAACACACACGAATGCACACACAGACATCAAGGGGGATCCATTCCTCATTTATAGTGAATAGTTTTCCTGATTAGTTAAAAATACATCTGATACAGAAACAAGTAAAGTTAATACTAAAATATTTTACATGTCTTGGATTCATTTGACATAGTTCAGGGCTGAATAGTGGTTTTCAAGAAGGTTAATTGCAAAATTAAATTTTAATAATTCACATCATGATAACAGTGGAGAAATTGTCCCTTCCAAAGGATTTGAAAAGATTACTGAAAGTTGGGGTCATGAAATAGTTGAAAAATACTGTAGAAATTTCCAGTTTACTCATATAAACTTTGCCATCTTGACTCAACTTCACACTCAATTTTGACTTTTAAATCAGCATGTAAATCATAGCATATAGTAACTGAACATTGGCAGTTCTTAGTAGAATAAATTAATTTCTTCAAAGTTAGTTAGCAGAGTTTATCTCTCATTGTTACCACACCGTAAAAATTTGTGTGGCCATCAATTTAATTTTTCTGGTGTTTTCACAAAGGACTGTTTCCGCAGGGTAATATAAACCAGAGAGGTCATTAGGAGCTTCAGACACCTCCTGAATGCTTTACTTGAAAGGATAGTGGGAGGGAGATTACTGAGGCAATAAATTTCTTTTAAGTTAAATTTCTTTCGTAACAGAACTGTTTAGGTTACAGTAAGAGGGAATCAGAGAATGGTTGCAAAGTTTTAGGAAGAAATATTTTCAAAGTAATAATGGGAACCAGTAGTACGTAGTGTCCCCACTCCCAAATCACCTGTTCTGTCCTGAACTTCTCATATAACCTACCCAGTGAAGAATTTGTCTGTTAGGATTTAACTTTCAAAAGTACTTTAAAAGTACATGTGATAAATGTTTACATAGTATTCCATGTTGGGCTTGATCTGATGCTCAGATCTTGAAAAATTTAAACTAGGCTTTCCCTGGTATAAATAAGTACATATCCCCACCTGCCATCCCCAGCCTTGGAGGTTCAGTTCGGTAGACAATAGACTGGAAAAAAAAACAAACTAGCTGAATGAAGAGATCTGGGCTGTGAGGGTGGGAAATATCAAAGTAATATCCTGTAAAATCATATAGAAAATTGTAGTATAGTGATGACACAAGAAGAAGGCTTTCAAGAAGATGGATCATAGTTTCAAAGAAGACAAGCATAAGCTATTACATCAGATCAGATAATCAAGCTCTCACTTGGCTTAGCATCTTGAAAAAGGAAGGTGGAAACGTACTGGAAGTAAAAACAACACATTTCAGAGAAAAAAATGTTCAAATTTAACACAATCAATCTTGGATTTAGTGAATTCACAGCAATTTTTTCTGTCTATATAGACAATTTGAAATTAAATAGAGAGAGATTTTTCACAATAAATTGGCCTCTGGACTTCTGCTCTTGATATGATTTATGGAAGGCATGTTGTAGTACTAGTCACAGACAGTAAGAAATCAGATTACTGAACTGATCTTGGAGACAAGTGATACTTAACAGTGATACTCATACCTGCACAACTGGGTGTCTTCTGGTTCGTTCAAAACCAAGTGTGAAAGTTATGCAAACAAGCATCAATTGTCCGTCGTTGTTTAAGAAAGGCAATATTGAATAGTCTCAGCACAAAGAGCTGTTTAGGTACAGTCTGTGCTACAGAGAGGACATTCAACATCTTCACTGTTTTTTTCTGCTCAATATTCCCTCAGCTGTGGATGGATGTTTTCAGACATCAAATAGTCAGAAGCAGCACTGCAAAATCAATGACACTGGTTCCATTATAGAGAGCAAGAAAAATCCTCATTGCACTTCTATAGAAGAATACTGACTATGCAGATGACTTTTGAATTTCTATATGTATTGTATGCATATTTGTTTCTCCTATATTGCTCCACTCTGAGAACCCAGATTTTGTTTTCTTTAAACCTGATTCTGCAAAAGCAAAACTCCCACTGCTGCCCATTTAAAAAATACAAAGAAAAGCTTTTGCATAAAGAGCACAGATACAATCTTTTTGTAAACCAAAGGTTATGCAGCACGACAGGAATATAACACTCATAAACAAAGTAAAGGTTACATATTTCTGTCAGGAGGCTGAGGTTTCTGGCATCTTGATTAGACAATAGGTGCGCTGCTCATTATCTGTTGCTAGAAGGAGGATGCTTCTTGTTCAGAACTCATAAGTTATGTCAATTTTGGTTAAATAAGAAACATAGAGTATACATGAGAGTGTATGCATAGAAGAGATAAAAGTATTATTTCCTTTTGGAGGAAAAGGGAGATGCATTCCCATAATTACACATAGCAATAATTGTTGGAAGGCATAAGGAAAAAATTATTAATAAATTCAACTATGCAACTTCTCAAAGTGTTATCATCTGTTGAGAAATTCAGAAAATTTCAAGTTTAGGAAAATAAACGTAATTTTTCTGAATCTGCAATTTCTGTCAATGCAGGCAGCATAGTGATGAATATTAACTTCTCTGACTGTCTTTAATGTATAACATAGACATGCCACTGCTAGGCTCATTGAAGGAGCTGGGCTGAGGGTGTGGGGGAAGGAGGGAAAAAGTAGACATGAGTGATTCTGGTGAGCATTTGCTGTTTGTACTCTAGCTGCAAAAAGTGAACATGTTTGCAAGAGGGAAGAAAATTCAGCACTACTGAAAACAAATGGCCTCACTTAAAGAAAACTGGAGGTGGTGAGGGAAGGGAATTTCTTTACTGAAAACAAATGCATTCTCACTGTAGAAAAAACCCCAACCTTCAACAACGAACAAACAAAATTAACCCAGTATCTCAAGGCTGTTTAATACCTATCTGTTTCTGGCTGATTGGAAAAGAAAGGACAGTAGGAAGGGTTACCTCGAATTTCTCCCAAATGAAGGATTGTGGGGGTGGACTAGAGGGGGCTGAAACTGTGTAACATCAGGAGACACATTTGTTCAGTCTTCACTGGCATTTCCATGCCGAAGAACTTGTTTCAGCAAAAAGGTTAAAAACTGTTCTGTGACTTGGGTTAAATTAATTTCTTTGGCATGAAAAGATAGTCTTTTACCTCTCTCTGCTTGACGTCCAAATCAGAGCACTTTTTTTTTCTGTTTGCTGTTTTAGTTTGCCAGCATTATTAGCTTTTCTCTTGCTTGCACAGAAATATTCCATCATTAAATCTGATTTATTTCCTGTTACACATTCATATCTTTGCCCCCCTCTAATCCTTGTCATCTTCTCCATGGTAAATGTTTAAATCTGGATTAAAATTTGTTTGGATCCTCCTCAGGTCTTGTTTAGTTCTGATTTTTGTCTACTGGAGAAAAAAAAAGTGTAATATAAGAAGCTAGAACTTTCCTAAGTTTCAACAGCTGTTGTTGGGTGAGTTATTTTTCTTGTTTGAGGTATTAGTTTTTAATTTCCCTTTACAGAAACTATATTCTGTTACCTGAAACGTAATTCAATTAACAATACATATTTTTAAATATTTTTCCCATCTGAGATCACTAGTTAAAACTATATCAAAACTAATCTAAGGACCAAAAATCTGCATCATTTTCTATGAATTGCACTTTTGCTGCAGTTATGCTCCATGACTATATAACATTTTGATGATGTTTAACTAACCAGTTTTTGAAGATCTCCAATAGTGGAGATTCTGCAGCAGTTCAATGTGCATATATATTGCAACAACATTTCTGGTTCTTTTTTTTCCTTATCTCCTCCTAATCTACAACAATTTCTTGCTGCAATTTAAGATTATTATTTCCTGTTCTATCTTGCACAGATAAGAAAATTAGATTTCCTTGCTAACAAGCTTTTATACTACTGAAAAGTGTCCCTTTTCTCTTATAAGCAGTGCAAATTCTCATAGTGGTGAGACTTACAAGATCTATGGGTTTTCCCCTTTGCAACTTGCATAGTGCTATTGACATATATTCTGTATATCATCATTAACCAAGACATGTTTATGAAAAACAACAAGATCTGATGAAATGCACAATGATAATGTAGACTTCATCTTTTAATAGTTAGTCACAGTTTTATTTTGTTTTGGATCTCTTTAACATACAGTTTTCTAATGTTTGCAAAGTTTTTTTCAAGTTTTTTTTTTTTGTTTTTCCTGTGGGTGACACCAGAGTTCTCACTGTCTACCATTGCCTCATGGAGGATAGTAATATGAGAGAGAAACCAAAACTGATTCACTGGTGATTTCTGTAGTGTGGCAACTGCCTCTAACTTTCCATTTAAGAACACCTAGACTAATTTAATGGTGCATTGTTTAAGGCATTTGTTCTTGCAGTCTATGTTTATTTTATCAACTTTCATACCATTTGCAAGTTTTATTTATTGCCAGCATTTTACTTGTATGGCTCTGTGCAGTCATCATGACAAAGAATTACTCTTGAGAGGTATTCAAAAGCTTTCCAACTTTTCTGAATATGACAGGCTAGGATGCTGGAAATGGTTGAAGTCATGGAATGAAAAACATCATGGGAATATGACTAAGAACTAGTCATCGCCACCTGGAAAGCTGTCATTAAAAAAATAAAAAATCTTGTTAGAAGTCAACAGAATTTTGAGTCTTGCAAAGTTGCTGTAAGGGAAGTTAATGAACAAGATTCAGGTTCTGGAAGTTTGCATCAGTGATCTTTCTTCGGGGCAAAATCTTTTCTTAAAGAAAGAGACCTTCCCAAGTCAAACTTGACATCTAAAACTGGTTGTCAGAATGAGGTCAAAGTGGGCTTCAAACTCCCTCTGCACTATTTTACTTTTCTTAAAGTGGTGCAGGCTATTGCAGGCATCTGTTATTTCAAATTATGCTGGGTAACAACATTCCTGATAACAAAGCAACTCTAATTAATGTGATATTATTCTCAAGTCACTATAAACTTTTCTTTAGGGCATAAAATAAAAATCATTAGTTGTTCTCCCAAGCTAGGTTCAAGGTTGGATGGACTTTGTGCTTTATTAGTGTCCAAAGGGGTCATGAAGATCTTCTCTAAAGTATTTAACCATAGAAACTGGTCATGTACACATCTTAGAACCATCCTAATATTTTCATTTTTTTCTATGTTGAATCATACTTTATTATTTTAATCCGTTTCATAATTTGATTATCTTTCAAGCAAATAATTTTAACTCTATTTCACTTTATTTTTTTCTGTTTCGTGTGCTGTTGTGTCAGTTCAACTCTTAAGGTTTCCTTTAGCCATAGTATTTTACTGTCTCTATTAACTATCATAATGCCATCTAGCTTACCAAAGTTCTCTGAAGTTGAAACATGTCTCTGGGAGGTCTTTCAGGATGGGGTCCTACTTAAGTTAACTATTAAAACATAAATGAGAATATTGAATGGCCTCTGACTCTACACAAGAACTAAAGCATTTTCTTCTTTAGTCTGCAATATTTACCCTCCTTTCTTCCTAATTCAGTCATAATTCTTTGGAAGAACATAATTAAACTAAAACTAGAAGCGTTAACTGCTTTGGATTTCAGTTATCATTTTTTCCTTTTATCTCCTTTCATTTCTAGCTGTCTTATTAGCATAATGGCTACATTGGCAGTCATTACAAGAATGAGATTATCCAGTGATGAATGCTTCCATTGCAAAGTATTTAAAATTGGAGGTAAGCTCATTAGGAACTCAATGGCTGTAATGGGAGTCAAGAATGCTCAGCACCAGTCACAAAACGCACAGGCTTTTGCAGAATCTGGCCCAGCTGTTTAATTCTCAGTTCCATTTAAATTCCAGATGCATTTGTTGCTCTTTCTTATAATTTACTTGATTTTTTTTTTTTTTTTACTTTTTCCAGAGAACCTTGTAGTTTACAATCTAAACCAGCAAAACTATGTCAGCTTGATAGGAGAAGGTACATCATGAACTGAGGTAACTGCATTCCCCCCTCTCTATAATATTAGGGTGCTTCATGATTTTTAAAATATTTACTTTCACAGGCTGTGCTCGGCACCTCAAGTAATCTTTCCCTGAAGATTCTTGAGTTGAGGTACATGGATCCTATAACTTCTTTGGCTTTACAGTAATTTCTGGCTGAAACCATAAAGTGCACATCAAGTTTAAATCATTTAATCTGTGTCGAGATATATATGTGTAAATACAGAGTTAAAACTAAATAAAGAAATTTTCTATCTCTAATTCTCTTGATTTATTTACCATGCCAATTGATTATTATTTTCTTGTTACAAAATAGCTATAATTCGGAGGTTTTCTTGCCTATGTTGGTATCATTGTATTATAAAGCAACTAAGAAAAGAGCCATGTATATGGTTATACTCAATTCCTAAGTGATATCACACTATGGGAAATAAAGCACCTCAGTGAATGATCCTCCTATTTTCACACTATTTCACATGATTGCACTGGAATTTGTAGAGTGACAGGAAAGATATATATACTGTCTAATGCAAGTAGGATTAAGTCAGCAGGAATCCCAAAACTGTTGATTGCCAGAGGGCAGTAGGGCATTTAAAGGAAGGATATTTAATAGATTCCTTTTATTTGTACATTTTATTCAAGCATATGCTACTTGCCACTGTTAGAGCAAAGATATTGGACTAGATGAACCCTTGACCTGATAAAATTTGGCCGTTTCTTTCTTTCAAAACTAATAATGTTAAAGTGAGAAAGTAGGTGTCATGAATACCACAAACACCAAATTTTACTGGAGGTGATATTATACAACAGTGGGAGTAGGGATGAGATGTGCTATCTGATCAAAAGTATTGCAAGAGGATTGGAAATGAGCATAAGATTTCACAAAAAAAAAAACCCAACTCAACCAACCAACAAACAAAAAACCTCTCAGATTTAGAAGACAGTTTCCACGGTGCGCTCTCTTTCCCCTGATACGAGAAATGGCTTATGAAGTATTATGTGGCAGCCCAAGAACTTAAGTCCTTCACATATTCACAAAGGAGAGCTGGTTTGAGCATTATGTTATTAGCATCCCTGAGATGTTCTGTTAATGCAGAAGGATAGTCTGGAGCTGAGGTTTCTGGATTCTCTCTTACCCTTTCCACCATTTTTCATGAGTTGCAATGGTTAGTGAAAAGAAACAACCCTTAAATGCTGGGATTGTTTCAACTGGTGATCTGCTTTTCACCCTCTTTATTAAGAAAGACATTTCTTGCTTTGAAATGTTTTATACACACGGTACATACCCTTCACTGACAAGTGTAACTAACAGAGACGGCAGTTTGCACAGTCACCTCTGGGTTCTGCTTTGGGAGCTTCTGGAGCTCCTGGGGACAAGGTCCAGGATTGTTATGGAATGCCTGGATTTCAAGTCTGAGAAACCTGAGGGTACCTGCTGCTGCCAGGTAAGAACTAAGAAAGCTCTGTCACCTTCTGAGAGTTCAGCCAGCTGTCCTTGACCTAAAGGTGCCTGAAGCCTTTGTTGAAGCTGTCATCCTGATTTCAGATGGTCAAGCACTGGTTTAGGTGGTGCTAGGGAGAGGCTTATAAAAGAGATATGTCTGAAGTGCAGCTCACAGATGCAATAGGGTACACAGAAGCTGGCACAGAAGAGTAGAGAGGGGGGCTCCTCATTTCAGTTAAGACCAGCACAAAAATTCTCAGTTTTGGTTATAATATGACACAGTGCATATATCAGTCAGGTGGTATCAGTCAGGCTGGGAGATGAAATGATTGAGAGCAGCTCTGCCAAGAAGGACTTGGGGTGCTGGCAGATGAAAGGTTGACATGAGCCTGCAATGTGTGCTTGCGGCCCAGAAAGCCAGTTGTGTCCCAGGCTGCATCAAAAGCAGCAGGGCCAGCAGGATGAGGGAGGAGATTCTGCCCCTCTACTCTGCTCTGGTGGGACTCTACCTGGAGTACTGCATCCAGCTCTGGGGTCCTCAGCACAGGAAAAACATGGACCTGTTGGAGTGGATCCAGAGGAGTGTCACAAAAAATGATCAGGGATGGAGCACAGTTCCTATGAAGAAAGGCTGAGAGAGTTGGGGGTTTTCAGCCCAGAGAAGAGAAGGCTCCAGGGAGACCTTACGGGAGCCTTCTAGTAGCAAAAAGGGGCTTACAAGAAAGATACTGACAAACTTTTTAGCAGGGCCTGTTGCAATAGGACAAAGAGTAATGGTTTCAAGATAAAAGAAGGTATATTTATATTAGATACAACAAAGAAATTTTTTACCACGAGGATGGTGAAACACAGGAACAGGTTGCCTGGAGAGGTGGCAGGTGTCCTACCCATGGAATTGTTCAAGGTCTGGACTGGGTTCTGAGTCCAGAGTGGGCTCTGAGTGAGCTGATCTAGTTGAAGATGTCCCTGCTCATTGCATGGAGCTTGGACTAGACAACCTTTAAAGTCCTTTGGAACACAAACTATTCTATGATTCGATTATACTTGGAAGAAATTAAGTGAAAGCAGCATTCCTTGCTGACGCAGACCTGATATTAAATGGAGAATTGCCAACTTAATAAAATGTCCACAAAGTAGGTTACCAAAAAAAAGAGAGATAGAGGCCTTTTTCATAGAAGTAGGGTAGAATAGCAGCATATTTAAATGGAGTCTTGGGCAAAATAACATGTGACTGTACTCTGAGTACAGGGATCAAACAGAAAAAATGAGTATAATTACAAAAATCAAACTGTGACTTTATCAGAACTAGAGGGGGGAAAAAAGGATAAACTGTCTGAAGTCAGTGTAGGAATAAAGTTTTACTTAAAAAAAATTGAAGACAGTTACACACATGTGTGCACCATCTGCTTTTTTTCTTGTTTCACATTTGATGAACAACTTCTATCCTCTCAGGCCTTTTGATGCTTATAAAGAATTGAGAGAAATAGCTGCTGAAAACATGATTGAAAATAAACCAGAATAAACCAAAATTGATTTAATTATAAAAATTTAATTAAAAAATAATTAAAAGATACAGATGAAACAAGCTTATTTGTGACTTATCAGGTAAGTCACAAAAACAAAAAACAGTAATGGATGGTCTTTATAAGTATGGTCTTTACCATCATATTTTTGGAAAAAATATATAGCAGTATGTGTTTGAAAATAGTAGGTTATAAAAAGGTTGAAAGCAATATTTAAGAGCAGCTTTCTTAGAGTATGTTTTGAATAAGAAGGCGTTAACTCACACTGTAGAAAACAACAATGGATAAAACTGATCACAAAGCAATAGTTTGTGACTTTAGGTGCGAAACAAGTGAGAGCAGTAGAACAATAAAAATGTTCAAATAAATGCAAATTTCAGCATAGAGAATTTCTAGAATAGACCCCAGGCAGGGAAAGAAAAAGCGTAGAAAAAGCTTTGGTTTTGACAAATGTCACTATTAAGTCAAAAGAACATACTGTTTCAATACAGAGAAAAGATGGGAAATTATATGCCATTACTGCTACAAAATCTTGAAACTAAGAAGGTTGGTATTTAACCTGTCTCTGTCTCTAAGACCCAATCTCACAGAAAATACATACCCATATAGAGATATAAAACAGAAAAACAAAAGATTGAAAGAAATAACACTTAGTAAGGGACACAAAGTTAGGAAAACTTTTATAAACAAGACAAACAAACAAGAAGAGCAAAGATTCTCCTACCAGACAGCAAGGAAACCAAAGATTACTCAAAAAAATTCAATGGCCACTTTGCTAAGTAAAAAAGAAATAATATAATTGAGTGTCATTATTATCTTATGGAAAGTAATTATTTTACATTGCTCCATGCAAGGTAAGACTAACCCGGACTGCTGTGTCCAGCTTTAGATACCACACCAAGAAAGATTTCAACAAATTGAAACAAGTTGAAAGAATAACAGAAATACAAGGTTTTGAAAACATAACCTGGAAAGAAACATTTAAAAGTGAATTGGATTTGCTTAGAGAAGAATGGAAGGAAATAACATACCATAACATATTCCACTCCTGCATTTCACATAACACCATGCACTCCTGTTTACGTGATTGTCTGTTCATGTGACAGTCCTTACTAAGACAAATATAGTCACTTTTGCTTTAAAAAATAAACAAAGAGAAAAAAAATTCCAGGTTGTGTTTTAGCTTTCAACGAGTTCTCAAAATTAACCACTATTCATGCAAGCTTCAAAATTCTGAAATGTAGAACAAGTTTAATTCAGTTTCAAATTATATTATAGAATACTGTATTACTGTAAGAAAAGGTGGATAATTAATGTATTTCAGTTATGTAACCTGTCTAATTTACAGCAAGAGAGATTTAGTTTAAAAAATTGTACCAAATACATATTTATAAGGATCGTAAGGGTGCACAGTCAGTGCAACTATGAAATCTGATCAATGATCATGTCTGTTAAAATATGTTAGGAATATTTAATATCATCATCGTAATTTAACCATAATTACTTTAACATAGTATGTGTTATCATAAAAATCAAAGGTTAACTAATAAATTAAAATAAATTCTGTACAGTAACAATTGTATGTAAAATTGCCATGACTTTTTTTAATTAAATCATTAATTTCATGAAGTAACTTGTAAAATGAAGACATGTATCTCACAAACCAGATGTTTCATTTTCAACTAGCGAAAAGATATTTTGCATTTAGAGGCACCTTAGCATTTAGGGTGAAAAACGAAGCTATGATTTGCCTTTCTGGAAATGATAATGCTTTGAAAAACTCTTTCTAAACTGCTCCTGAAAGCCACAGTCCAGGATCTCTACTTTCACCTTAGTGATACCTGATAAAGAGACTATATACTATTTGTCAGTCAGCTTTCTGTTCTCCTACATTCTTCATTCTTCTTTATTGTAACACATTATCTACAACATTATCGGTGAGCAAAATCTCTTGTTGCTGCTCTGTTCAGCCTATTCTTTTCTACAGCAGCAGTTTCCTTTGCACTCTTCCCAGAGCCTACTACATCTGATCATGCTGCTGAGAGTTTTGTTGATCAGCCTGTCCGAACTCTTCGTTCTTTAGGCAAGCTTGAAGAGTCCTTGCCATCCCTATACCTTCCAAAGAATGCTTTTATTTGTCCTAACCTGTGGGATTTTCTTTCATCAGCCTTTAATACGATGCAATATAAAATGGAAAAAATTTAAGAGATAGAGAGGAAGCTAACAAGTATAGTAATATAAACCCTTTGGAGGCAAAGCTAGAGGAATTCCAGAGACCAGCTTCCACCAGCTTCCCCTTCCAAACCATATACACTTACAAACAGCATCAATAAAATTTATTCTTCTGTTGAACCTAAAAGATTTATTGATAAAAAAGTAATTCTTGTTATACAGAAAAACAAATTTGTCAGCCATGCCACAGTGTTGTTGCAAGGCCAATGACTAAACTTGAAAGATGTGCCACTGCCACTTCACTTGAAGATGGAGGGGGGGGTTAGTTCAAACGTTGTAGGTGTTAACTTTTTTTACCCCTTAAACAAACTTAATACAGAAATGTTGGGATCAGAATGACAATACTTATTGAAAATATGCAAAACACAAGGCCTAATCACCTCTAAACCGTTTGGAACTTGGCATCTCCTTAAACATGAGCTCTGATAATCACCAGCAGTAGATTTACAAAATATTTAAAGACATTCTACTCTGTCCTACAAATTTGACTCTATTCTAGGTGTACCAGGGTCAACTGGATAATTTTTATAACAGTGTGTTCAGCCAAAACCAGCATAGTACCTCCAGCTCTGCTGGCCAGCTAGGCTCAGGAACCTTGCACCACAGCAGCGATGGATGGTGGCTCCTCGGGAAGCTGTCCAGAACACAGAGAAGACTGTTACAGCATTGAGAAATCCCAGAAATGTTACAGGAGGGTTTATTAAACCGAATTCATTTGTCTATAATATAAATGTCTACCCCTGACTGTTAATTCTGTAAGGAGCTGAGGAAGAAGAAGATATTTTTTTAACAGGAAACTTAATCATTCCATGTTTTTATCTCAGGGTAAGCTGAGTTGTAATTCTCCTTCTGAACTGTCTAAAAAGAGACATTAGCCTGTCTCATCTAGATCTAACTATCTATGATATGGAAGTTGAAAGCAATGCCAGATGAAGCCTACTCTACTTGTTTTGAGAAAACCTTACCAAGTTCAGACTTTAATCTTCTGTATTTGAAAGGACTTGTCACCAACTGTGAACTACTTTCTATTCTTTTTTCAGAACAAGGTTTAAAACTGTATACACCATTAGCAGCGGCAGAGTAATTTGCTTTATAATCTAGTCTTTCCAGACAGATGGAATTTTACATTAGTAAGACGGTGTGCTACCTCTTAAAAGAATGTTGCAAATATAGGTTAATTTTTACTATGATTCTTCTGGAGTAATTCAAAGATATACCACTGCCACAATTTTTTCTCATTTTTTTCTCTCTCCCTTATTTTTATCCTCAAAACCAATCTGTTAATTTCTGCATTTAACCAAATGAATTCATGTATTTCTTCTGAACAAAAGTAATTGTCGTAAGACGACTTTAATTTCAAAACTGATCTTAAAAAAATTAAAAAGCATAACTTATAACTTCAAAATTAGATCAGACACTTTATGCTAACTGAAATGCTTAAGCATGTTTCTCCCAATTTCCCTCCCCACAATAAAACATGGAGTTTGTTTTATCAAAGAATTTTGAAAAGTATGCTAGTTTGCTTTTCCCAAATACAGATGTCCCTTCCTGCTTTCCACCCCTGTATCACACACACAAAACCTCGCCCCATTAACAGACCTATTCTCATAGAGAGTGTCATAAGAGCAAACTGATTCCCCTTCTTCCACAGCCACTCTTTGGTTTGATTTTGTCTCCTAATTAATTCAGACTAAGGACTGTCACACCATACACTCCAGCCCAGAGATTTACTGGCAGCTAAACAGAGAATTGTTTATATCCTGCGCATGAAAACCAATAAATAAATAAGGAGACAAAGTAATAAACCTGATAGTCTTCACCCACTTAGCAATATCCAACTGTAAACTAAAGAGCAAATCAAAACAAGTTGACATCTGGTGGTTTGGATGCTGCAGAGTTTGCTGCCAGGCACAGGGGCTCCACAAAATTAAACTTTAAAAGTGCAGAATCTGTGGGTTAGTGTCTGTATTTTGTAATGTTTACAAGCACTTGCTTAGTGGTTCATCATTATGCATATAGAATTGGTAATATTATCTACCTCTATTTTATATTTTTTCCAGTAGAGATGCTTGAGTGTATACCTTCACACTGTTAGGTTAAAATGCCATGCTGTTTTTCATGGCAACTCACTAAAAACATTACCAGTGTAAAGTGAGTCAGATTTTGCTCAGTGTGTAGCACTGAGTGAAGAATGAGTGAAAAGCTAGATGAAGCTGCTAGACCTATGTTTAATGTACTGTAGACTATGTTTAATGGTGGAAAAGCAGTATAAAATTATTTCCCCCTACAGGAAAGTATAAAACTACCTCCCAAAACCTCATCTAATTTTTGATAGAGACAGTCTTACCCTTTCTTAAAAGAACTTATAAATTTTCTTTTTTGTGTCCTTGTTCTCTGTTTTTCTTCTGGTGGAAAAAAAATTTAATTATCCAACATGTTACAGTCTCTGTGGTGTTTCCAATAAGACACAAAAATCATATTTTTTTTTTCTACTAGAAAAGTTTGTTTTGGGGAAAGGAAAACTTGCAATTAAAGGCTGAAGAAGAAGATGTGTTTGCAATGTTTCCTGCAAGGAGGATTTAGCATGGAGCACTCATATGGCTGAGGACATGTTGGTGGTGCCATGCCACAGAGTAAAGCTATGGGTTAAAATCATCACAGTTGCAAATGTCATATGAAGCAATTAATCAAATTACCTGTAAATCTAACTTTTCTGTTACACCTAATTTAAATCAGCCTCCCAGTATTTCTTTTCACTTGTGTCATGTGCTATCTTTAATTTTTATCTTGAAACATCTATTTTTACTTTGACTGATGTTTTTCAATTCCCTCCTTCACTGAGGTTTCATTAGATAGCTTGCAGATTTGGTGCTTTTTTGTAAATGGGAGAGTTTTTTCACTGAGAAAGGAATGAACAACTGTGCATAATTATACTTAGATTTTTTATATATATATAACCAAAATATATACACAGCATATGCTGAACTTGAATAAAGATGGTAGAAAAGGCTTGGGGAAAAAAAAATCATTAATCTTAAGAAAGAAAAAGAAAAGCAAACAACCTAGTCCCTGGAAAGCACAGGAAAGTGTTTCTCTCTGATTACTCCTTCAAATTCCAGTCCAGCTCTCTCTTTGGTTGTAAACTTCGCCCTCCTTTTATTTTCATGGGTTTTTAACTGTCCATCTTCACCTTCAAAATTTTGATTGGGTCAAAAACTAAGAGAAAACTCTTTACTTGTCCTCTAGCCTTCTAAAAAAGACATACTGTAAATCACAATTCCACATACTTCTTTTCTGTGTTTTGTAAAATGACTGGTATTGCACATTTTTAATAAATGGACTTGTCACCGGGATTGCAGCAGCCTGTTTAAGCATTTGACTGGTGTCACAAATGTTAGTGGTCCACTTGCTTATTTTCATGACTTCCACCTGCTGCACTTTGAGTCCCACTGTTACCCTATTTAACTTGACATGTTTCTGTTTGTGCTGAGCAGGTTGGATGTTATTGCATCCATTTAGGAACAGATGTTACTTAGTACACCCTGCACTCCTCCATGCCATCTTTTTTCACAGCTCTCTGAGAAACAACCACAGGGAGTACACTCTCACTTCTGTGTCACCCTTCCCACAGCAACTCCTGGAAAGAAATAGAAGGAAAGATGAGCTTTTAATATTGTTATGAAACCATATGCACCCTGCTGCCACCATATCAGAGAGTGTGTTTTCTCCCAGAGTGTTTAATACACCTCTTTTGACACTACAGAAAATGAATTGTGAAGGATACTGTAGTTAGAAAAGTGTTGATTTTTGCCTGGGGAAAAGAAAATCAGAAAAGGTTATAAAATTCCCTGTTCAATATTAACTTAATCACAATACATATTTTAGCAACATAGAGTATGTGTTAGTTTTAACACACAGTTCCATGCCTATCTTTTTCTCTAGTCTACCCTGCAGCTCTTGCTGGCTGTGAAAGTTAAGATTTATAGTGATAATACTTGCAATCTGACAATGAATTTCAAAGCTAACAGCTTTGTGGTGTTTTTCCTATGTTCTTGCATATGTTTTTGCACTTGTAACACCATTAAAGTTTGATAGGAGAATTGTGCACATCATGAACATGAAAATGAGAATATAATTACCCCTCTGTTTTCAGATCACTAAAATCAATCTTCTTGTTTTATTATGAAGTATCAGGCTGCCTGCAGTTGAAACTATTTCCACATAAATGCTCAGAAAACCTAGTAAGTGTAATGACTACCTATGCTAGAAATCAGAATGTTTCTTCCTATGTCTAAAGCTTTAAAGCCATTTATTTTCTTCTCATAATACATTACCCCAAACCAAAATTCACAAAGTACCTAAATATGATCCTATTTATCTGAAGCTATTTCAAAGGAATGCAAAAATAGTACCAGGAAAATTGCTAAACAGCTTTAGACCACCTGCTAGACTGTCATGCTTTTTATAAGGGACAAGGTCTTTTCTTTAAATAACTTTTTAAATTATGCATATAACTGATAGGGAATTCTACCTTCAGGAAATAATGTGTGCTGGTAACAGACATATTTAACTTGGAAATATGACTGCATAACTTAGAATAAAGCCCATCTGAAAACATAACTCAGGAAGTTGGGACCTTGACTACAGCTGCCAAAACCTCACTGGTCAGGTGGTACTGGTGTCTGCTCAGAGAACAGGAATGCACGGATAAATGTCATGGGGATGCCTAGCCAAGAGCACTGCTAAATATGACACAGCTTGATCTGTCCTGCTCGAGTGTTTTAGGTACATGCAGGAAAAGAGTGAAAAAACAGATGAGCCATTAGCAGCTTTTATATCTCTGTACCTGGTTTGGGGGAGGAGAGTGGAAGGTGATGGTAGCACAGGTAACAAATTGTGACTGGTGATCGATATGGGGAAGATCACAGACATCAGCCTGGGGCTACATAAGCAGCAAAGCCTTCAGCAGCTTATGCTAACAATCTGTTTTTAAACAGCAATAAAGAGTGAAAACAGTTGCCACTCAGGGGTCGCTTGGGTGTCAGGTGCCTGGGTGTTAGGCACCTTGTATCACTCTGGGCTTGAAATGCAGCTACAAGCAGAGGCTGGGGCTGCTGGACAAGACTCGGCTGGTATGGATCCTCTCTCCTCAGGTTCATCAGGATGTCTGAGCTGAACCAAAGTCAAGCAGAAACCCAGGGCTTGTGTTGGCATGACTGCACAGTGTGCTTGTGTCAAGGAACAGACATCTTAGAACTGGGATCTCAGCACAGAAGTCATTATCTCATGTTCTGTGTAAATAAATCATATGTCATACTACTGAGTGGTACGCTTCTGTTCTTGTGGTTATGGCACCCTGATCTGCCTCAGGACAAGCATTGCGATAAATATTTATTTCGTTCTCAGGCAGCTGCTGTTTATCTTGGCTGTTGATTTCAAACTGTCTCGCAACAAATTTCCTGAAACCTAGGATTTCTCATGCACTGAATAATATTTATTTCTGTTGTATTTCAAAACAAAATCCATCATTAAAATCTCACTATTATGGCACAATTTTATTTCTAAATGAGATAAATATCTGATTCCTTCCCTTTCCACCTTCTTCAAAACCATCTGCAAATTCTTTACTTTTAGATAGGTGAAAGCACAGAGACAAATGTATAAAATGTTTCATTTCTTTCTCCACAAGTGTTCAACTTCAAAGAGAATTCTTAATCATCATTTGCTCTTCACGCAAAATATGGTTTCAGAGAAAATTTTGAACTTGAAAAATCTTTTTAAAGAAGCTGTTATAAATGTATTTCATAAATAGTAGATGTTCATATGGTCTCTGCAAACACATGAATTTTTTAAAAAATTTAAAATATCTCATGAAAGACACCTGCAAAAACATGATTAATCCAAGGATCTTCAGTACAAACACTCTGTAATGATAAGCTACTAGCTGTAAATAGCAATTGTATCTATAACCTTTTTGTCTGGATACTTTATCTGGATCAGTCTCCTGAATACATGCAACAACAACAACAAAAAAAGACAATTGATCAGGTTCTCATCTGGCCTTTCCAAGCATACATGTACTATCTTTAAATGACCTTTTTCAAATGAAGCAGTGAAAAATCTTGTCTATTAAATGAAGACTCATGATAAATAATTTATATTTAACCTATTGGTAATATCCTATTCAGAATTGTTTGAAACATTTCATTTTGATAACATTTATCATCAATGTCCCTCTTTTATAGTAAATTACTTTGCCAATGAAGATGTTTATGAACTAGTTTAAATATTTAGTCCCATTGGTCCAAATTTTTAATTCCATTTATCATCTGTTGGGGTTTTTTTTATTCCTGCTTTGATGGTCTTTTATTATCTTTTAAATATATGGATCTTTTAAGTATAAGAGAATTTTGAAGTAAAAGGGAAGTACGTTTAACTGTTTGTTCTACACTAAGCTTCCCAAAGATACATGACAGGTGTCAGTAATAACCCTTTGACAGGGTGAATGCCCTCATACTTCAGTTTGACTGACACTCTCAGGTCTGGTCTTCCCTTGCCTGTGGCCCCTGGAGCATGATATTTGGCAGATGGATCCTGCACACACCTGATACCCCAGCAGGACACTGAGTACCACCGTGGGTATGTTAGCTTGAATTCAGCTCCTCACTGAGATGACTGGCATGTGGCTGATATTGAAACTAAAGTGAGGCAGGCCGTACCATGTAGGTACAACCACATGATTTCTACAATGTTATAGCAAGACCTGTTGCAATAGGACAACTGGAAATGGTTTTAAACTGAGGGTCAACTTACACTAGATTTAAGGACAAAGTTTTTTACAATGAGAATGGTAAAACACTGGATCATGTTCCCCAGAGAGGTAGTTTCCATCCCGGAAAACATTCAAGGTCAGGTTGGACAGGGTTCTGAGCAACCTTATCAAAAGGAAGATGTTCCTGCTTATTGCCGAGGAGTTGGACTAGATGACCTTTGAAGTCCCTTTAAACACAAATTGTTCTATAACTGATGATTTCACTAGTCCTGCCTACCTCCCCACCATTGCCTCCAGCTCCTGTATCTCAGCTTTCCTGTCTATGCAGGGCAGCACTCCAGCTGTTTCCTGGCAATAACTCCTGGCATTTGGTATGAAATGGAAATCTCTCAAACTGTGTACTACCTGTGTGACTTAATATTGATTTTACCAGGAAGAACACTGTCAAAAAGTAGATTGATGATTGATACACTTAACTGCTGGAAAATCATTTAAAAATGCTTTCCAGCAAAGATCGTTTATGGAATTCACTTTTGGACTCAGGCCTGCAATTATTCTAAGGAGCAGCATACAGAGATGACAACAATTTTTGCTCTCTGCTGTAAACTTTAGAAGGTCATACCTGTTCATTAAGAAAATTTGTAAAAATTAAAAAATAATGATTAAAGAAAGGCTGCGTCATTTTGACTAAAATTTTGTCATTGACTTTTTGAACAAGATGATTTTTCTTTGATTTTTCTTTTTACTAAAATTTTACAATCTCTTCTATTATAAGCATGAACTTGTAATAGGGAAGTTTGGAAAGGAGGTATATAGCACTCTCTTTAAAATTCTGTTTAAAATTCAAAGTCTTTAATTATAGATTTTTAATTCATACTCTGTTTTGCAAACAATGCTGTAACTATAAAGGATTTTAAATACCAAATGAATTAATAATTCGTTTCTTTTTTCAGTATTTTAATAAATTCCCATTGTGAGTGAAAAGAAATTTATGATGTATATAAAATACATGGTGTTTTTATATAGTATACATGTTGCCACAAGCACATAAGGAGGTCTTTGTGTAATGCATGGCCACTGTGAATAATCATTGCATAAGTCGGAAGGGTGAATAATATCAGGTTTATTTCTTGTTTGTAACTAAAAAATAGAGTGAAAAGAGAGACCTGCAAGCAAATCTAGCTAGCTTAAAACTGACATTAAACATCTTTGCTTTTGTAATCACAAATCTAATAATAACTTGAACTTTTGGGGTTGAGGAGTGGGCTTCTGCAGTTGTTTTTTTTTTAATGAGCAAAATTGACCACCATAAAA
Organism: Pseudopipra pipra; assembly: GCF_036250125.1. Lineage (NCBI taxonomy): Eukaryota > Metazoa > Chordata > Aves > Passeriformes > Pipridae > Pseudopipra > Pseudopipra pipra. The sequence continues at coordinate 83,450,674 of NC_087550.1, forward strand.
ATACTGCCAGTACAATGCCACTGGTATTAGTAATGTTAACTTTCAACTTATATTATAAAACATGTGGGATTTAATTTATAAATATTAGTTCAGAAGAAAAAGAGATGCTTAAGTTCTCTGGGCCCTACGCCAGCGTTTCCCCCGCTGCATGCTGAATCATTCCAGAAAATTACACTGTTGTGAAGATAACCTGCAAGCTTGAACATTGCTTTGTATGGAACACCTGCTGACAGAACTGTGCCCTGAAGGCTGGGGTACCTCATTAGAATCATCACCAGAAATGTACATGTAGGAGTCTTCCTATAAGAGCAAATATTTAAAGACACAAAAGCATACAAAGCCAATTTGCAGACTACAGCTGAATAAATATTATGGAAAGGAAGAAGGAATAATAAAATATATTACACATACAAAATCTATATTAGAAGAACATTACTAAGGCAAAAAAGTCAGAAACAAAATAAGTTAGAAAATACCAGCATGACTACCACTGGTGCAATGTCACTAATTTATGCTTTTGCACATATTCCCTAGGATTAGAAATTATGACTTTTTAAATTACTTATTCCTGAAAAGGTAATTCTGAGTGAATAAAAATATTTATGCACTGATATAAAATTCAGATAAAGGTGTTAAAAGAAACAAGTGGAAAAAAGCAATTCTGAAACTAGTTTGTTTAAACTTTTCCTCACTGAAACATCTTGGAAACTAAATTCAAAAGAAACCATTCCCAGAGTAAGGGAATAGAAATTATATGCTGGAGCTTTTTATATCCCTCTTTGTACCTGATGCTCAAGATACACATCTGTAAGATAGAAGAAAAATTTACATTATGCAGTGAAAAGACAGAGTTTCATTCCAAAATTATTTATTGTTAAAGAGGACAAGGCCATTAGCTGGTAACTTTAGATGGATCTAATCTTCTAAAGATCTAATCTTGCCTAGTCTCCAAGAAAAGCAAGATGTCAGTAAGACATTTATAAAGACAAGTGGTCACATGGTGTCATGGTTTGAGACCCCTAAAAATCCAATTCCCTAGTCCAAGCCCCCCTCCCACATCTCACCCCAGTGTGAGATGGGTTTTCCAGACACAACACAAGACTCACTATGGGGGAAAGGGAATTATATTACAATCACTACACAAATAAATATTATAATACATTATATATACAATCTTAATTATCTCTCCTATGATAAATCAGTATTTACAATGGATCAGATCTCTTGTCCCTCCAATAAAAGTCCAGAATGGAAAAGGAAAGATCCATTCCACTCTTAGGGCAGCAGTGTCTCTCTTCTTCCATTCAGCAGCTGTAGCTGGACTGTTGTAGCTGGATATCTTTCCAATACACACAAGGGAGTTCTCCTCTCCTCCTCTCAGCCCTTCGGCTCCAGTTGAAGGTCTCTCTCTCTTTTGTGGACTGCGATAACCGGGACAAAGGTTCACCTCACCACGTCATATCATGAAGTGCAGGGGGTCTTCGTGACGGTCCCTTTCCTCAGGGGATTCAAGCTCCCTTGAGTCAGAATGTTAGGGCAGCTTTCAGTGGAAAGTCTTTGCCTCAACCATTCTATCAGAGCTCCTGTGCTCTGTCTCAAGCTGCCAACCTGGCAGCAGCAGTTAGGGGGAGCAAGGTCACCCCCTCCGCATTTCATCCAGCCATCCTGGTCCAGCTCCGGGACATCTTTGAGCTTTTCAGCTCCTCTCTCTGCTGCATGTTGCATTTTAGGACTTCCATCCAGTAGGAGTCCACCCCCTCCACTTAGGAGGGATCTCAAAAGGGTTTTGGGGGGGTTGGCTCAGTTCTTACCCCAAAACTCTCTTTGTAGAGCTTAGTCCTGCTCTGTAGCCAGTTCTCTTTCTCTCTCTTTGCAGGATATCTCTCTGCGTTGCTGCATGCCCTCGTTGCTGCTTCTCTCTTATCTCTTGGCTTTCAGCCATAGTCTCCGTTCACTGCTGTCTCTGCCGCCGCTTTTCTGTCTTCTGCTGCCCACTCACAGTGGAGAAAAACTCCCACCTTCTCAGTTACAGACCTCAGTCCAGTTTAACACTGTTTCCAAGTTTCTGTAACCAGCCAAGGGCTGGGGGGCTGTGGCCCCCAGCGGGGCTCCTGCCCCTTCTCCTCGTGGCTTCAGAACATGGCCACTTCTCTCCAACTACCACCACATCAACCTTCTTTTCCGGTCTGTTGTGATATGTTTAATTTTTCAGGGGCGCTGATTGGATCAACCCCAAGGGACACCACTCCCTCAGGGGTTACCATTTTTTTAACTCCAGGGGGAAAAAACACTTTTTTTCCCACCACACCTGGGTATGATCAGACACCCTTATTGAAGAGTCACAGTAAGACAATACAGGTTTATCCATGTATGCTAATGCAAAACAGTAGTCTAAAAGTCTAAAGAGATCAGGATTCCCCACTGTGGAGTCCTCAGTTTCAAACTTCAATGACAGGGCAAAGGGGAGGGATCTTGTTAACTGCAGTTGCAATAAATGTGAATTTTCTGTATCCAAATTAACTCAAGCACATTAGTCACCACTCAAGCACGCTGCATTGTAGTGCAGATTTTGTGCTTACTCTTTTCCAGTTGCCAGCTGGAGGGCTTCAGAGGCTAAAAAACCAGTTCATATTAGGCAGTCAAGGTAATTAACAAAGGAGGAGAGAAGTAGTATTTTCAGACAGTCCAACCAGCCTAACTTATTTCAGATTAAAAACTATGAACAACTGTGAGACATTTTCAATAAATAGTTTATCCGAAGGAATATATATATGTATATATATATATATAAATTTCCTTTAGACATTTATATATATATATATATATATATATATGTATATATACACACAAATGGCATGGATTATACAGTTTCAGTATTTAACCACAACCTAAAGTGCATTGAATCTTATAAGAATGGATGACCTTCTAAACTTTCATATACCAAGATTAATTTTAGCTAATCATGCAGAAAAATTGTCCAGACCTCTTTGCTTCCAAAACTGAACTTGTAGATTTTTCACGATGCATACTAATCATTACATTGCCTTTAACAGAGACACCTTGTGTCTCCTGTCATTCATCAATAGCTCACTTGTAATGCAAATTCCTAACTAACAATACCCCAGATTCTTCTGCTAGGTCTATTTATGACTTATTTGAACCACATGTTCTTTCTAAGAGAAAAGCTGCTGAATACTAACCTAAAACAGCTAACTAGTCAGTTTTTACAACATGCTAAGATTTTATTTCCAAGTCAACCATAGATTTATTGAAGGAAAGTCCTACAGGAAAAAAACACACACAGTATGATGATTCTTGAATTCTGAAAGCAGGACAGTATCTTGCAATCTGAACAGTAGCCTTGCTGTCTAAAAATGTGTTCCTTTACCAACTACATCCTAGCCCAGCCAGAGATACAAGAGATATGAATATATTTCTTTATAACAGATTGATATTGAATGGTATTGTATTACTTTCCTGTGTCTCTTCTTTTCTTGTCCTTTCCCACCTTTTGTTTTATCTATCAGCTGTGCTTGTACACTTAGATTGTGAGATCTTCAGAACAGAAGTGACTTCTATGAATGGTTGGTAGAACTCTTGTCCAACACAGAAAGATGTGGCTTTCAAATGTCACCATGTTGCAAAATGTAATTTGTTACTAACACACACCAAAAAAATGTTCTACTTTTCTGCTGCTGTGGCAGAAGGAAAACTTTCGTATTTATTTCAATACTCTTTAAGCTCATGGAAGATTAGATTGAAATTGGGTGATATGATGTGCATCTGAACTGTTTGGCATATTATTCTTTTATCCGAAGTACCTGTCACTTTTTCTGGATGCTGTGTGACTTACTAGCAGCTGTGGCCTGATTTGACCACACATGATAGATTTCTAAAACAGTATTTAAGTATTCATTACATTTCCTACTTAGTTACATGGTTAGCTAGTAGTAGTTCCTTTCCTATTATTTAATTTACGTTCCTCCAAGAGCTAATACTATTTGTTGTTCCATACTAAAAGTAGTTGGTCCAGAGTTTGGCAATTTGCACTTTCCAGTAGCTGCATACGACATGTCATTGTTGATTACAGGATATATTAAATTTTCTAGTTGTGAAAGCCTGCTTGTAAATATAGATATGCACATTTTCATGACAAATTTTAGCTTATGATTTTTACATGTACATTGTGACTGAAATGCTTCAACCTATGCAATCATCTTGTAATCTGCTGTACACAACACACTCAGCTCCTTAGCACAGATTAAAGGAACCTGTGCCTTTCCATGCACACTGCACTAACCTTCAGATTTAATGCTACCTGAGCAACTGTTCCATTGCCCTCACATGAAAGACGCCTGCTCACTCCATCACATGGAGATAAAAGGTCAAGTTACACAGATGTTAGGAAATATAATTTTATGTGCCTTGTGCTTAGAGAGAGATGTCAGCCTTCTGCCCTGTGCCAAGTACTTATCTCTGCCCTGTGGCAAAATTTCAGGATGTTCCCAGCATTTTCTGTCAGCCAGGTTTAGGGGTTGCCCTGCTCAGTAGTTGCATTTCTGATCTCCTCTTTTAATGTTTCTTCCTCCCATGCACCTAACTTTAGATTTTGGATGTCATTCTGGGAACAAGGTATTTCTGAGTCAAACATTGCTATGAAATAGGATGTTCTGTAGTTCTTATTGGATTAAACTCCTTGTTTTTGTCTGAAAATGTTGTTAACCCAAGTCTCTGCAAGCCTCTGTCAAGGCTCTAATCATCCTGGAAATATGTGTTGCTGGACACACCCTCTTTTCCAAAGCCTTTATCAACTAAATGTGTCAACTATTCTCTGAGACAGATTTAAATTTTATGAATGCCATTATAATTAATCCTGATTTCCAAGAAACGATGAATTTCTAGGCATTGTTTCTGTTTTATATATTTCTTCTCTTATTAACTGCTGAAACCATGCCAGAAGGAGGACATAAAGCAGATGAATATAGATGCAATTTTAGATTACACTATCTGATTTAGAGCATTCTAAAATACGGTATAATACTTTTAATACTACTGTTTTTATCAGCATTTCATTTCAATGTAACTGAAAACCAGTTCTGTTTAAAAACTGATAGGGTTTAGTCCAAGATCTACTTTTCTATGTGATTTTAAATTGTCAGATTTTTTTTCTTAGGAGACTATCTAAAAAGGTAAAACAGTAATTGCAATAGAAAAATAGTGATTTTACTGAAATATATCCTATTAAATAATTCATTTGCATTTGAAAACAGAACTACATTTAACAACAGAAATAATTTACAAGTGGTCATTGAGGCATTTAAAAATGCATAATGTAGTTTCCCAAATGATGCTGTAAGTATCAAAAGGAATGATCGGAAAGCATTCAGAAATTCTATTAACCATACTTTCAATAGCTGGAACATAAGTGTGTACTTGTAGCCTACATATCTTCAATGAAAAACTATGTGTTATCTTGTATTCAGGGCTGTTAGTTCAAGAACCAATTGAACTAAAGAAAATTACATTAAAATGAGTTAATGGTACTTAAACTCTTCTTGTTTCCCATTGCCTCTCAGTTCAATGGCTCCTATCTTATAAAATGTTTTCTGCATATCGCTTTAAAATGAGTGTAATATTAGAGGTGTCTAGGAAGCATTCATTTTCCTGGCTGAATTCTTTCTTCCTATCTATTTCAAAAATCTAACTTTTCATTCTTGGTCCAATATCATGTGAATTTATTTATCTGCTGATCCAAATTCAGCACTAGAGGAGCAGAGAAGATCAAAGGAATTTCTGAGAATTCTACATCTATAATAAATGTAATTTGGGAGTTTAATTCAAGCTAGCCAGTTTCTTGGACCTGGCACCTCACCACATGTGATTTCGATCTGCTGGAAGAAGTAATCTTCGCTTGGGACCATTATTTTCCCATTAGAGGCTAGACTGCATTTGGTGAGCACCTGAAGCAGAGTTTCTAATGTCATTATCCTTGAAAGGAGTCTCATTTGTATGTACCTAAACCTCTTTGTGAAACAAACCACTGTTAGGGGCAATCAAGGGATTTGTCTCAGTATTGCACTGCCACCAAAACCAAATTGCTAATGTAGGCAGAGCTTTAATACTTCGATTTTCCTTACTTTGACTTGGCATTTCTGCTATTCTTTCTTCTCCCTGGGTATGTTGGGTGCTGCCCTGTGATCCAGGCATTCTTCCTTTATCCATGCCCCTGAGGCAATGAATCTTTTATTGCTTTTTGCAAAATGAAAGAAGTTCAAAAAAAGGTCAACCCAGGACAGCCGGTGTTTAAAGAAATTTCAGTTAAGTGTGAAATATACCTTCTTAAGCAAAGGAAGGCGTTGAAGCCAGGCTTCCCACCTCCACAAACAAGTAAACTCATCCCACTCAAATATCATCTTCACTGGTAGCTTTTTTGAAACAAAGACATGCCCTAGCCCTCCTTGTTTTTCAGAGGAACTCTAGTGATAGGCTAAGGACCGCAGGGTAAGGTAAATCTCTCCATTCAATCCCAGATGGGTGCTGAAGACAACAGAGGAGAAAAATGCAAGTTGCCACCTCTGCAGTCCCCACCAGCCTGCTCTAGGCAGCTCTTTGCCCAGCGCTCTGGACAGGTGCACCCCAGTTAACAGTGCCTGCCCCTCTCCATGCACTGCAGGGTTAGCCACCTAACACATTGCCAAGCTGTTTTTTGTTAAAGACAAATAAATGTATCCAGGATTTTTAAGACATAAAACATCACAGTTTATAGCCAGAAGAGCTTACATTTTAAGAAAAACATATTTCATGAAGACAGGAAGCACTCAAAGTCTACAGGAGGTGAATGCTAGAAGTTTATTTAATATTATTGACTTCCTTATTTTTCAGGAGTGTAAAGATGGTAAATCACTAGAGTAACATAGCATCTCTGCAGGGCACACCAACTGATCAAAAAGACTGAATAAAAGCACAGTAAGGTTGGTTCAAGAAATATTTCAGACCTCACAGTCCTGCTAGGAAGTAATACTGGGAAGACAACCTCTGAAGTCTTCGCTCATTTTTTTCTCAGCTAAGAAAAACAAATGGAGATGAAAAGAATATTTTCTAGAGTGAAAATAAAAAAAAATTTTAAAAAAGTGAAAAAAAAAACAAAAAGAATAGCTGAAAAAATAGCATGCTTTAGTCCATTCAAAGTTGCAATTTCTAGGATGCAGTCTAATTCCCAGTACAGCAGTTATTTGAGTTTATAAATGCATTAGAGAGGCAGACAGGGCAATAAACAGTCAGTATATATTCTGTGGCAATATACAGAACTGAAATGAGTTAGTGTTGCCATACTTATGAGATAAAAAGACAAAAGAAAATTTGCACATGTATAGAGACAGATATTTGGAGACAGCAGAAACAACAGTGTTTGCTGTTATGTGGTTCTAGAATGCTGCCATACTTGTGTTTTAACAATAGTTGTCATAGATTAGCTTTAGTTGTCACCTTCTGCAAAAATCAAAGGAAAACTAGGTCAAGCTGTACTAACAAGCATGTAATTGCCATTGTTATCTATAGGATAAACCCACCTCCATTTGTGACTTAGCTTCATAAAAACTGCCCATTGGATCAGACCATTAGACTGTTTTACTCGGTATGCTGTCTCACTGTGGTTAGCACCAGATGATTCAGAAAGCACCAAAAAGTTCCAGCATTGACAAATACAGGATAAATTGCTTATAGGACACATTTCTTCATCCCTCCTGTGGCTTAATAACTGGTTTGTACTTTGGAGTGTAAGCTTTAAATATTAGGTATATTAGGTAGGATAAAAAATATTTTTGCAACTGTAGATTTGAAAGGAAATATCAATATTCTGAAATGTGAATTTGATTTGAAGCTGAGATGAAGCCCTGAATACTGTTTTAGTTGCAACTTTCAGTTTAGAAATTTTACAACCTGGACTATAATTGTTGTTAGTGTGCATTTCCAAAATAACTGTAATATTGTATGGAACATTTGAGAAATAATATTTCTTCATCTTTGTTTCTTAAATTCACAAACTGATTCCTGCAGCCTTGAAAGCACAACTTTTGAGTTACTACCAAGAAACACATTGGAGATCCAAGCTGGGTATGAATATTCTATAGCTAAATGGACTACCATGATAAGGGAGTAGATTGCCTTCTGTCTAAGAGCTATACCTTTGAGTCAGCACCAGTTTAATTTACAGACAAAAGGAAGTAGGTAGCATATTTAGAAAGGTTTGTAAACATAAGGAAAAAAAAAAGAAAGCTACACTTAACCTATTTAGTTATTCATCACTTTATGTCTTTTCTGCAGGAAATGCCAGCTGAAATACTCACATTCTTGTCTCATTATATCCTGGCTGTTTTTCAACGCTCTGCAATATCTGTCTTCCTCTTCAGCCCAGTGCTCCACCTCATAAATCTGATCCTACATTAAACTGAACTGGGAACGTTATGTGAACTGAAGAAAAAAAAAATTTTTATAAAAAAACTACCTAGGTTATTACTTTTCAGCTGGATCAACTTCGTAGAATGAAGTTTTTCTAAACATTGAAAACCTATAAACTATATTATAGTTTATAGTTCTTCTAAAATTTGCAAGTGGACATTATTCCAGACATTTACATGGGGTTAATAATCCTGCCAACTGTGGCTTTAGAGCAGATAATAATAAGGAATAATTTTGTTTTTAATCCTAGACCAATTTTTTAGGTTTATCAAAATAGAACATATACAGCTTAAGTACAGTTTAAGTACTTTATGCCCTAAATTTTGCCTTATGACAAGACTTCCAAATAAAATTAATTCACTTACATCAAACCATATAAATCCAGAGCAAGTTATAGTCTAAAATGAGTTTGTGAGATTGCTATTTGTGAGAAAAGTTTAAATTTTGTGAGGACTTAGTGTCTTCTTCTTGTGACACTGGCAAGGCACTTTGCTTCTCCAAACCTGTTTCCTTCTTGTCTTCAGCAAGAGTTATGATAAATATGGGCCTTACTAACCATCTAAAACTTGCTGCCAGCTCTGAGATCTCAGTATACCCATGATAACAGAAAAGGTTACAATCCAGCTAGAAAAACAGGTTAAAAGCACATCTCATCAAAGTATCAATCTGGCAAGTCAGCATCAACTTAACCTGGAAGCCATGGAGGTCTTTTGTCATGTATCCCCATGGCTGAGCATGACAGAGCTGTGGGGAGCAGGAGACCAGCCCTTCTTCAGCATTGATGAGACAGGGACTGATGGTCCTGGGCAGCTGACATGGAGTCCTGGGCTTTGGGCAGGGTGGGGTGAAACCCCAGAGAAGCTGGGCAGGGACAGATGGGTCCTTAGTGCCATCAAGACCCCACCAGGACATGCCAGAAGTGTGTTTAGAGCAAGTGCCAACACAGTAAATAACTTGTACTCTGTGTATCACCCAGAGATTATCTGCTTTCTCCCATAGCAAGAACAATTAACGTTAAAGCTGGTCAGAAAATTCGGAGAAAATATTTTTACTTTGGGATTTTTTATTTCCTCAGAATGCAAATTTTTGCTAAAATAGTCCAGTTGTGCTGAAATCCCATTGGAAATCTGCCACCAGAAAAGCTCTGGAACTTTTCTTGGTATCCTGCCAGCTCATCTCTGTGGTTCCTCAATAAAGCACCTGCTGGGTGCCATGACCCCTTGCTCCGGATCTTCCAGGAGCCACAAGATAGAAAGACAGGTAGATGTTCCTGGCACCAAAATCCCATACTATTTCCAAGCAAACATGAAAATTTCTGTATTTTGATCCAAGTCAGAGTGAGAACAGTTTTACAAACATCAAAATAAATCACAAAAGGGAAACTTTTTTTTCCTTTCAGCTCTACGTCAATGTATTCAACAAATTAAAGAATGAAGGATTTTGGCATCAAACCCTTTTTTTTTTCATCAAAGACTTGAAATGAAGTGTTCCAGTTTGGGGGTTACATTAGTATGCAATTCTGTGTTATTATTTGGACATTTATTTAAACAAATCTTACTTTTATTTATTGTTCACATGAAGAGCTATATAAGTTGTCAGACAGATGAGAAGCAATTGATCTAATCTCTCTGGATTAGTATAAATCATCTGAAGGGATGTCATGCAATAAATTTTATTGCTACAGCTGAAGAGGGTAGGGATTAATAAAATCCTGTCAAATGGAGAAGACACTGAATTATTGGGGAGGGGGACAAAAATGAGTAGGTCTAAATATACAATCTGAGTACATAGAGCATATATAGAGCAGAGCTCCTCAGTAGATCTTGAAGCCACTAAAAAATTCCAATAAATGTGAAACTCTAGGACAAGGAGTGGAATTCTTCTTATGATATCTGGAGATGAGGGAAAGCTGAGTGATAACCTTCATACTGCAGAGGATCAGAAGATTCAAAAAAATGAAAACACTGTCTAAGAGAATAAGATGCGAGGTCATGCACTTAAATACTGAGAATTTCTGCTCTGAAATGGGATTTATCAGTTAGAAGTGAGAAAATAGAATTGGATTCTGTGCTATTAGGTAATTGTGGGAAAACTATCATTCAACAGCATAGTATAATTATAAAAAAAAAAAAAGTCAAGAATGTATCAGTTGATAGGGTATTGTGAAGATGGAGAACTATTAATATCATCATAAAACGCTCATGTGGAAGGGTGAATAAAACCCGTATCACCTGTACTCAGAAAACATGAGATCATGCTAGAGCAAACACAGAGAAACCAGAGAAAAGGAACTTAGATATTACCATATGAAGTGCAAATAACATCTCCTTATAATAGTCTAAGTAAGTGTAGGACAATTCTGCTGTCTGTGAGTACAACAGGAGGTAATCACTGCAGCAAAAAAAGACCTGTTTGACTGAAAAATTATGATATAAAAAGTAAAGGAGCTTAACTTGGCCATGCACCCAGTGCATATTAAAACTACTGAAAGAAAAAGTTAGTAAATATCAATGGGAAGCAGAATAGCAAAAATAGCAATAGACTATGGGCTTTAGGGGGGCATTTTTCCAATTTTCAATCTTTTAATGTCAAGATTTTTTTTAATAAATTTAGAAAATGGATAGTACTTAACAGTTTCCTACAGTAGGAATTGGACTGGACACTAGAAAGTGACTTCCAGTTAAATTTAGGATGATATTCAATTACATTTAAAGTCAATATAGCTGATGGGCAAAGTTAGGATGGGTGGAAATAATCTTTACCAAAGCAAGAATGATATGGAACTCATAAATAACACCTAGCCTGCACTTAACTGAGATAAAGGGTATCAAAGTAGTCATTTTATCTTTTGCACAACAATTAGAAAGGATGATGTACAATTTTGTGGACACTGCACAAAACTTTTTTCTTTTTTCTTCATATTCATTTTGAGGTTGAAAGGTTTGACAGTTAGGATGTTGAAGGGAATATATGGACCACTTCTTGTTATGCCATAGAAGAAAAAAATTGCACTAGTATAATAAAGAGTATATTGTATTAGTGTAATAAAGGCTGTAGGGCAATAAAGACTAAGTCTGCTACAAATATCACTGTCAACCTCATCATTCTAAATCAGCATAATTCTCTCATAACAGAGGTAAAAAGAATGGAAAATAAGGGCCAAATAATTTTAATGATATCAAAGGCCTTAATTAACAATTTGCTTCATTAAGCACAGAATACATCTCAGCCTGACAGAAATTCAAATCTGATTAAAAACAGGCCAAGTGGTAATTTAGAAATGCTTGTCAAGGAAGAAATCAACTGAAAGTATAATTCTCAATCCTTTTATATGTATCAGTGGGGTACTAATACAATTGTGAAAAAGCCACTTGACTATGTTCAAGTTAAATGGATTCAAACTGGGTAGGTGTCATGGATGGAGTGACACACTTCACGTATAAGAGATAAGTAGAGAGAGAGAGACCACTTTCGAGTAGGTTTTTTAATTACTGGAGAAAAAATAGAACAGCAGAGCCTCAAAACCTGATATTCAGTGATGATACAATACAGAAAGTCTGTTGTAAGGTAACAAGACAAACACAGAAATTTTCAAACACTTGGGATAAGTGTGTGGTAGAGTTTCCTACAGTCATGGCCTATAGATCATCAGAAGTCAAAATTTGTCATCAGATAAGATATTTCAAACACAAACTTTTTGTGGAAGTCGCACAGATATTTTCCTACAGCTCTGGGCACATTACAGAAGTCATAGCAGAACAGTTTGGAAAAAAAAAAGGATTTAACTGTTTCATGGGAAGCCCTGGAACTATAAATAATTGTGTCACTGATGGAAAGTTTTTCTCAATCACATAACAAAGTAATAGGCCATCTTCTTTTGCATTCATGAAGTGATTCTTCTAGATTTCAACTCCCTCAAAGATATTGCTAGACTGACTAGCTCTCAACCTTTCTCTTCTAAGCAAATATTATGCTTATGATTTTCTTTGACAGCTACTCATAAGCATTCTTTGTAATTAGCAAAGATCTGGCAGAAACTCCACATTCCATAACAAATTCTTTCCTTAGTTATGTGGCCAATCCATTGATACCTAGTGCTTAAGTGCTTGTGTAACATTCACTGTCTCATCTCAGAGCAAGACAAATATAATCCCATCTGATTAATTAAAAGAGAGGCAAGTAGAACTTAACATTAACACACATAAAATATTTTAATATTCAGCACAATCTCATATTCTCCACATCTTTTTGATAATGTAATGTTAAAAAAAATCCTTAGTCCCCCACCTTATTCACAGAATATATACCTTCAGAAAAGAAAAGGTATCCCTCCTTCTCTTCTGTGAATGTCAACAGTATTTTAACAATGGATGCAGTAGAACAAATAGAAATAAAGAAACATAAGATAAAAACTGAAGTGTTATGGAAAAATTATAGCAAAATCTCTTTAATATTTTGCCAGTGGTGATGTTTTGGAGACAGGAGTAGAGAGGACATCATGCACTGTGTCAATGGACAGACACCTATTTTTCTAGCTTCTCTCTTCCTACTTGGTAGATCTGTGCCTGGACGCCATTTAAAAATTTTTGCAATAAAGTCCCAAGTAAAGAAAATAAATGTGAGAGAAGAGTTGAAAGGACAGATTTTATTTTTATGGATGGTTGAGAAAGAAACATTCTGAAAAATTAGGCACATATATTTTTTCCTAGAAGAAGCACCAAAGATAAATTTTATTATTACAGTCAAAAATCTGAAAACTTATCCCACAGCCATACATAAATTAAATTATTCTTACTATTAGGTAATACATAAAATTCACAGTAATTACATGGGAGACTAGGCTCTACCTACCAAAAGTCTTTATTTATTTCAGCATTTCCATCTTCCATCTAAAAGCAGTACCCACTGCTTGAATGTTTTTTGCCTTTGAATGACAATGGTGGTGGAAAGAGCCCCAGATGCTTCTCATGCCATCTTCAGGAGAATATTGCTTCAGTGAGCAGTCCCTCAGGAAAGAGGGACATTAGCAAAGTTACTGAAACCATTTATTGAGATGGTAATTATATTTTTAACTGATTGGAACACATAGGAATTGAGAAATTGTAGCCTCATACATTCCAGAACCGAAAGTACAAAGTATCACTTTTCAGCAGTTCTATACCCAAAAAGTTTTAATGCAAAGTATGTCAGAATTCATTTTTTCCACAGAAATCGTAAAACCCCCACATTCCCAGTAGAATTTCTTGTAACCCATTTTCCTACTTAATTTCTTCCAGTAGAGGCAAGAAACTACTCTCTTTTCTTTTGTGCTTTCCAAACAGGTTACCTGAATGAAAGCCATTGCATCAGGCATGCAGGCAGAGATAAGACACAGGGAGTATGACTTAATTAGACTCCATTTTTATTAACTTGCTTTATTTGGAAGCTGTCCACTAATAATTCTTACTGCATTGATCATTACTCCTTCCTTAATCGTTTGTACTTGTAGCTATCACCAGCTACAGATCAGGTCCCCAGGCTGTTCTGGACACGTTTTTCAGCCCTTTGCCTGAAATCTGAAGGGGTGAATACACTGTTTGCAGTATAGTCCAAACTATACAGTGGAAGTTCAAGTAGGACTATTCCTCAGTCTACTCTTTGATGAACTAAGCCTGTAGCAAGGCCCTGTTAAACTGTTAAACTGTAGCAGACTAGCCTTAGTTCCTGAACCATATAAGTGGTTTCTGGCAATGATAGAGGGAAGATCCCAGACACACTTCTCACTAACTGTGAGAGAAAAATTCCCTCCCAGTTAAAAAAGATCTTTAGCAATAAAACTGTCCTTTAGGGATCCTGGCCACACCCTTGAGGCCAGAGGGAAGTTTTGGACCAAGACTTACCCTTGGGAGGAGGACCAGGACAGGAGAGATGGAACTTTTCAGTCTGGAAAAGAGAAGTCTCATGTCTTCTCAAGACATGTAAATACCTGATGTGAGGGATAAAATGAAGAAGCCAGCCATTTCTCGGTATTGCCCACTGACAGGACAAGAGAAAACAAACACAAGAAATTACATCTGAACATAATAAATTTAATTTTTCCTTTGAAGATAGTCAAACACTGGAATAGTCTGTCCAGATAGGTTGTGGAGTCACCAGCCCTGAAGATATTCAGAACCTGGTTGGACAATCTCCAGGAGTGTTGGATCTATCTGATCCTGCTTGTAGTTGGCCTACAGGATCTCAAGAGGTCCCATACAATTTAAACATTTCTAAAAATATGTGAAAATATTACTAATTTCTCTTTGTGTTACAAATGGAACTGAGAAAACATTTGTAATGCACACAAATCATTCAATGAATTTATACGAGATTTGATCCAGCAGTGGTTTCAAATACAAACAGTAAAATAGTTTTAGAATCACAGAATCATTAAGGTTGGAAAAGACCTCCATGATCATTGAGTCCAACCTCTGACCAAACACTACTATGCCAACTAGTTCCAGGGGTGGTGACTCCACCACTTCCATGGACAGCCCACTCCAGCGCTTAACCACCCTTTCAGTGGAGAAATTCCTCCTGATTTCCAACTTGAACCTCCCCTGGCACAGCTCAAGCCCATTTCCTCTTGTCCTGTTGATAGTTGCCTGGGAGAAAAGGCCACACCCCATCTTGCTGCTGTCTCCTTTCAGGTAGTTGTAGAGAGAGATAAGGTCTCCCCTGAGCCTCATTTTTTTTCCAGGATACACCAGCCCAGATCCCTCAGCCACTTATATGACATACTCTCCAGACCCTTCTCCAGCTTTGTCACCTTCTTTACTTAAGAGGCCACCAAGAGGGAGAACTAATTAACCTGCTTTGTGCTACTAAAATGGCACAACTTCTCATTCTACTTCATATACAGATATCTTTCACTCTAATCAACAGAGTAGCTCTGATTATTATTTTTGTGACCACTTTTATTGTGCTTTAGGACCTCTGTCTAACAGATTTAGGTGTCTGTATGGTGTAAGCCAAGGATGGACTGACTTGTGAATCTGATCACAGATGGTGAAAGGAATGGCATTCCACTTTAGGTGGGCATTTACATACACAGAAAGTTAACATTCTTTTATAAATTATTGGCAGCACCGAATGCCAATGCTTCAAGTATCAAGCTAAATTATTCATGCTAGATGTAGGGCACATGAAAATCTAGCTTTAGTGTCTATTTATATAAAAAACAGTAGTGATCAATCTGACGTATGATTTCAAACAATTTCACTAAATCAGTGAAGCTTGAAAACTCATCATTTTAAATTAGCCTTCTTTCAGTTTAGTTGAAGTTGCATAGAATCAAATTTAAATAAGACAATTTTAATCAAAAATAAACCTTTCTATACATGTAATCTGCACTGTTCTAACTAATGCTGTTTTAATTAGCGTAAACTCATGTTCTGTACCTAAACCAGTAAATCACTCCAGAAGAAAATAAGCAAAGACCATGAATCCTTTTATATGTAAGGAAGAAGCAGCATGCCCAGTAGTATTTATTCGTGCAGTCATTTACATTGCTGAATTAGTTTCTTCATGCAAACCAGATGTTTTGGTAATGGCATACAAAGGTGGCATTTTGTTTCTTGCTGTCACAATGAATCAAAAGCTGAACAATAATAGACTTTGCTTTTTTCATAGAGTATTTGCCTTAGGTCAATTTTATTTGTGCAATAGGAGCTTTAGGTATAAGAACACATATACCTATACCTTCAAAAAAAGATCAAGGTGTGCAAACTAGCAGGGAAAACAGGGGCCCAAAGCCTTGTTTGATGCTGTAGATATAATGGACCAGTGAAGGATTCATCCATTCCATCTAGGTTAAGCTCTGTCTTTACCTGGGGCCCATTGCAAACACGACTTTATCCTTTGCTATGGCTGCACAGGCTTTGACCTCAGCATAGGAAGCTCTGGAGTATATGGTGCAGCAATGCCTAAGCTGGTTCCACTTTTGAGCTCAGAACGTAGACATGCTGATTTGTGCGAGATTGTTTGAGTTAAAGTCCTATTCTCAACATTCAGAACAAGCTTTATTGTTCCTTAATTTGGTCCAAAGTTTCTCTATACCCCAGCTGGCACATTTGAGCTTTTCAGCAGATTTTATTTAACTAAGAGTCTTATCATCCCATATAGATATACCCATAGCAGCCTCAGAGTGTGCATGCATAAAAGGGAAATAAAGTAGTGCATTATTACCACTGAAAACTTTCAGTAGTCAAATCAGTGTCTCCCTTGAAAGGTTCCCTTTTAAATAGCAAAATGTTTTGAAAGTTTTGCCTTGCTTTCTGTATCTCCATAGTGCACACTGCAGTGATGATCCGTTTTCTTCAACTAGCTGATAGAATTGATTGCAAATGAATCAAATTACTTGCTATTATTTAATTTAAAGGGGAAAGAAGTTACCCTTTGCTCACAAGTCTTGTGCTACTAGATATTTAAGAAAAGCAATAAACACTCTGATACCCACAATAAAATCTGGAGATTGGCAAACCTGTCTGTTTGGGAGTTTTCACATTTTTCAGCAGTGCTTAGGTAAAGACATGCCAGTTAAATATTACTGATCAATACAACTGTGTATAGTGTTAATGTGAGGTATCACAGTTTTAAAAAATGGCATAAGAATGCTTAACAAGGGTTGTGTGATAATGTCACCAGCTATGGGCCACAGTGAGATTATGAAAGCTGCAATGTTGTCATTTCTTGGCTTCTCTAATGTCAAAAAATGTAGGTGAAAAGCATATTTTCCTGTCTGTAGGAAGCAAGGCCTTTTCTTCCACATCAAGCCACAGTCTTTCCAATGGCAGCAATATGCATCTATGGATGAGAACTGTAATGACATGGGCCTCTTCTCTGAAAAAAAATTTTAAAAAAAAAGTAAAATGGAATGAGTCATATTTTTCTCTGTAAAGAAACAAAGGATGCATTTTCAGATCTTATGGACAACCTTTGTATTTGCCATAGCTGCCATTGGTTTGCTAAAGTCATTTAGAAAAATAAGTACAGATAACAGTTATATTAATAAAAGAGCTCTGTAATGTGATGATCAAGTTTAAACAGAATTTTCAAGGATGAATCAGACTTGAGAGCCAAATCTTGATAGTTTTTTAATTATTCTGCTATTGTGCTAGCATCATGCTCTTGGCATAATCATTGAACAAACTTGCATTGTGGTTTCTGTGTGAGTTATTGCTAAGGGCCAGTGATGGTCCGGCTTTTTCTTGCTACTAAAGAAACTGCCATGAAATTTCCGTCTGATGCCAAACACAGCAGAAGTTTACACACTGGTTTAAATGATAAGGGACTTGAGGCATTAAACATTGAGTCAATGATCCGACTGAATTGCCTCCTTCCTTTAGAGTTGTGGTGGGGGGAAACAGTTTTCCCCCTGCAGTTATAAAATGGTAAAACCCCACGGGGTGGTGACCCTTGAAGTTTTGAAGTTTTACCCAATGAGCGCTTCTGCAAAATATAAACATATCACACTCAGAACGGAAGAGAAGGTAGTTGTAGTTTGGTGGTAGAAGTGGTAACCATGTTCTGAGGTCACGAGGAAGGGGCTCAGAGCCCCTTGGGGCCTCTGGGGCCCTCCTAGCCCCCGGCTGGGGGGGGTTGCAGGGACTTGGAACAGCATAAGGCTGGGCTAAGTACCTGTGGCTGAAAGCTAAAGATGTTTTCTCCACCGTGAGTGAGCAGAGGCAGAGCAGCAGCAGTGTCCAGAGACTGTGGCTAAGAGCCAGCAGAAGATAAGCAGCAGAAACAGCATGCAGCTGAGCAAGGAAGACACAGAGTTGTCTGAGAGAGCCGAGAGAGAGAGAGCAGCAGAGAGAGAGGAAGTCGGGGTAAGAACTGAAATAAAAACCCCAAACTCCTTTTGTGACCTTTCCTAAGTGGAAAGGCTGGACTCCTACCAAATGGAAGTCCTAAAACTGCAGCAGCACTGAAGAGAGGAGCTAAAAAGCTCAGAGGAAGAATGCGGAGGGGGTGACCTTGGCCTCCCCCCACTGCTTGAGACAGAGCACAGAGCTCTGTAGGGAACTTGAATCCCCTGAAGATAAGGACCGTCATGAAGACCCCTGCGCTTTGTGATATGACGTGGTGATAGCGCCCTTTGTCCTGGGGAATGCAGCCCACGGAGGAAGACCCTCATTTGAAAACAAGTGGCTGAGGGGCTTGGATACCCCTCGTGTGTGCTGGCAGAGATCCAGCTGCTGCATGAGAAGAAGAGCGAAACAGATAAACCTGCTGCCCTAGAGACATTGCTGCTCTGAGAGTGAAAAGGATCTTTCCTTCTTCCCTCCTGGACTTTTATTTGGAGGGGAGAAGAGATCTGATCCCTCATAAATACTTATGTCATGGTAGAGATAATTAAGAATTTATATAATGTATTGTAGTATTTATTTGTACAGTCATTGTAATATATATTCCCTTTCCCCCATTTTGAGTCTCGTGTGGTTGTCTGGAAAACCCATCTCACATCGGGTTGAAATGTGAGAGGGGGCTTAGACTAGGGAATTGGATTTTGAGGCTCTCAAACCATGACACCAGTGTGCTGTCACATTAATCTGCTAGTTTTCTGTTGCTCTTAATTATTGTTCATCTCCAGTGGCAATGTAATATAACCCCGCTGAAAGGGATTTCAACTTTCTTTTTTTGTTTGTTTTTAATTTAATAAGACTTTTCAAATTACTTTTCTTGCTTCTTTGGGTACATATACCTGCAAAAGAAGACCTTTAATGTGGCAAGATGATGCCTAAAATCATTATTTCAAATATCGCTGGAATTTTAGTAATTGCCTTATGTCAGTGGGTGCATTGTGCTCACTCTCTCTGCTCACCTGAAGTCTTGTGATGCCTCTCTGCCCTATAAGTCTTAAATTGCAAGCCAATTTCGAAATGACAGACTGGTTACAACTACATAAAGACTTCAGAGCACAGTGTTATCAGCTGAAATTCAGATACAAGATGCAGCAGAGATCTGTCAAGTTTTTGACAAATCCAAATGGTTTCAATGGTTTGGAGCCATTTCTAGCAGCACACTAAACTGCCTTTTTCTCTTCATTGTCCGCACAAGAAGGCAACAGAGAGTAGGTGCAAGAACACTGCCTCCTTTCCCCTTCCAGCTGGATCCCCAAAGCAGGTGGCCCGTCACCTTAGTGACTGTGGGTTTCTGCCTCTGGAGCTCAGAGGGGACAAAAGTCCCTGTTCTGGTAGAGCTATATGTGCTCCTCAGTTTCAGTGTATAGTGAAACATCCTCAGATATGTATGGATCTAAGGGTAGTTTTTTTGAAGCTGGGATTTCCAGCTAGTTTCATGCTCCTGATCGTCTTCCAAATCTTTGTCTTCTTAGTCCTGCTGACTTCCATCCTCCACCTGCTACTGTCTGATGCAGCATTTCAAAGATGCAGTGTGGAAAACAGTTTAATGCACTAATTAGTTTGGCCATATTTAACTTTGAACTTACCTCTTTTGAAATCAAGTTGCAAGTACCATTATGGTGTAATTTGTCTGCAGAAACACAGCCACAGAGCTTAGACCAGGTTTAACCACCTAGTCACTCACCAGCTCCTGGATTCATGGAAAAAGCCAATATTAGCAACATTTTAGCTAACCAGCCACAGCAGAAAGGGGTTTGTGTACAATGCTTGCTAGTCCCAGCACTGAGCTGAGCTTAACACCTGGACTTAGAGGATCCCTGTCGAATTGATTCAGTGATGTTAAGTTCATTAACAATTATGAAAGGCATCGAATTAGATGATGAAATAATTAGATTTTCTTTCTATTCCCACTCCAGAGAATTGTGGTATTACTAAGAAAATCTAAACATTAGTCTGGAGCATTAAAACTCTCTTATATCTGGACAGAAAAAAAATATTTCTTTTATTAAATTGATAAGAGATACATTGCAAAGTTACAGTCTTCCAGCAGGTGATAAAAGCATCTGGTATAATGCCACCCACATTGTTCTTTTGCCCTGATGTTTGCTCTTAATAGGATTAGGGCAGAACAGTAGAAAGTGCATTTTCTTTCTGCATTATCTGCATTCTGCAACCTCCTGCTGTTCTGCAGTGTTCACTGCAGGAGCCTGGCAAAGCGAAGACGCAATGTTTAAGGTAATTTCTCAAGTAGGCACTTTACTTTCTCATCTGTAATTTAAAACCTAAGCAAGGCACAACTGCAGCCAGCAGATCCGCACTCTGCAGAAAATGTATAGTTAAAGAGCCTGCAATTATCTTACAAAAAAATTGTAAATTTTCATGCCATTTAAAGCAATTTAAAGGAAGCACCCTTAACAAAACATCAAAGAAAAAAACGCCAACAACCTCAGGCAAACAAAAAAACTACCACCAACAAAACACCCTATCTCTCAAATTACTCTAGACCTGGTCATCTTTGTGCTTGAGTTTCTGTTAGCTACCTCTTATCTCACTAGTAAAGAAAATATGTTATTTGGAATTTAGGTTTCCATGTCCCTTACTGATCTGAGCTGCTTATTCTGGAAACATCTTCTCTAAAAGCAAGAATTTTGAAAACGAGTGATTCAGTGCTGAGCAGGACTCAGTACCTCATTGCAGGTGTCATATATGGAAAGAAAATGTGGCAAGAGTAATTCATATCGTTGGGTACAATTTATATGTGTGTGTATATATATAGTTTTCATTCAAAGTTGGCTTAAGTGAGTCAGATAAGTAGAATTAAAGGATAAAATGAGGAGCATCTTTTTTACTACACTTTTAGCTAAATTGCAAAGTCACTATGTAAGATTTCTGGTTTTCATAGTTTGTTTGTTTTGCAAACTTGGGTTCAAAAGAGGCATAAAGTTAGACATGTAGCCATTTTGCCAGGTTTAAGAGGCAAAGGAAAGGGTGCATACTCAAATGTACTCAGCTGTTGCAGTTCTCAGAGGCAAAAGGATACAACCATGGGGAAAACAAACAAACAAACAAACAAACAAACAAAGAAAAAAAAAAAAAAAAGAAAAACTCCAGTGTCAATCTGAAAACATTTCTTCCAGATTTTTGTCATGAAAAGCAGTTTCTCTTCCCATAGAACTTGCAGGAAAGCCTGACTGCAACCTTGACGTTAGATGATAGATAAGAACCACTAACAATGTCGCTGCTACTGAAGTGGAAATGCACTTTAGCTATTAACACTACGAAGAAACCTTGATTTCTGAATGGTAGCTGCAGGTTACTTAGGTTGAGAGAGGAAAATAACCTGTGGCAAGGTGTCATAGAAAAAGGAGTCATCAGACCATTTTGTGAATCGGCATATGCTGGTAGAATCAGCTCTGAGTGTTACTTGTGCTCGGAATGTTACCTATGCTGTATGGCAGGTGGTGCTCACGAATCAGGAACACTCACTGCAAAGTACCTCAGCAGAACCGATTA
The DNA here is from genome assembly GCF_036250125.1 of Pseudopipra pipra. Taxonomy (NCBI): domain Eukaryota; kingdom Metazoa; phylum Chordata; class Aves; order Passeriformes; family Pipridae; genus Pseudopipra; species Pseudopipra pipra. Next base: position 83,472,528 of record NC_087550.1, read on the forward strand.
GAAGTAACAGCATCTGCATCAAGACAAAATGAGGTGCAAGACATCTGCTGTGTTTTGGTTTCACTTCTTTGAGAACGGGTTGCACTTTTTGACTTAATTTTAAGCCTTTAGGATCAGAGCTTCATTGGCTCCTGAGAAGAAACACACTAACTTACAGTACAGGTGTCTGCTGGGCTGTTGGTCTGATGAAGGCAGCTCTAGGGATTTGTCCCTTCAGCAAACTTTTTGGACTTCAATGTTGCTCTGATAAATGTTCATTGAAGATGAAAAGTGAATTGTAAAGGATGGTGTACAAAGCTGTGAGAACCGGGGTGGAGAGCTATATGTGCCAAAAAAACAGGAAAAACAGACCCAAAAAAACCCAAACCACAATTCCTCCAAGTACAGGGGGAAAAAAAATAAAATTAAAGACTCTTGAAATGCTACTAGTGAGCTGCTTATTGAATTGCTGGAGCTGCTGACTGTGTCTTTACTGTGATGTGCCTAAATGTTCTCTGTTCCCCTGAAATCTCTGCAAGTCTTTTCTTTAGTACTTTACAGTACTAAATCGTTCTGAGATCAAAGCTTCTAAATTTCATGCACCGGTTAAAGCAGTACCATACTTTACTTGTTTTCAGCCAAGGTTTTGTGGTGTGCGTGTGTGCATGCAGATGCTTTCTTCTTGCAGTCTAAGAACACTGCTACACTGCTAATGCAACTAATTCAAAATTCAGAAATATCAGAGTTCTGCTTTCCTATGCACTATTAATATACCCCCTTTTTTCCTTCCGTTCTTCATTTAAACACAGTTCCAGCTGATGCCCAAAGAAGATCTGCAGCTCTAAGGCGCTTTCCATCAAGAGTAACAGGCTAACCTAATCCAAATGAGAACCTGCCTGTTGCATCTCTAAATCTTCATGGTAAAATGTATGGTTTTATATTTTATATATAAAACACTGAACTCTATATAGAATTATTACCTGTGAGTCTGAATTTTCTTAAGGTGTTCAACACCAAAGTATTTCAGCATTTTACCAAGACAGATTATTTTACGGTATCTTCAGGAGTCTAGGAGTCATGTTCAGGGTAGAATGTTGAAGAGTATCAGTTGTGAGTATGACAGGGAATATCACCAAAATAGATTAATTCCTAAATTCATTTCTATAGGTGAAAAAGAAAGTTAGTAGAAATAACTAGAAATAACCGCAGTGTTTTTCCAATTACGGCCAGTATCACGGCCGATGTCAGAAGTTAAAAATTATGATATATATTAATAATACTTAAAGAAAGTGACTGAAATACATTTTGGGGAAGATTGGTACAATTTTTCTATAAGCTTTGTAGAACTTCTTATACCTCCAAGGTTTTTTCAAAACTCTACATATTCGATACATTCATGTATTATTTCCTATACATATACTATATGCTATTTACTATACACTAGAATGAGTGATCTCCAGATATACTGATCTATATGCAGTTTAACTTTCCAAATATCTTATTACTTCATTAATATCAGTGGGTTTTTTGCACATTTTCTTTTTAACTTAAGCAATGTTTCGTTTTTAGCTTTTTGAAAAAGACTCACATTAGAAAGAATAGAAAGGATACAAAAGGAGTCATCCAAAATACATTTATTCTTGAAATTCAAAAAAATCTCAATCTTTTGCATGCAGAATGATTAGTATAGCATTTCTTGAACTCTAATCTCCTGTGAAATCAAGAGCTAGCACAAGCCAAGCTAGAGGGGTTGCTAGTAGTTGATATCACTTTCCAGTGTTTTCTTCTGCAGTGGGATAACTGCTGAGGCAACCCCTGTATTAAGTATGTTAATTTCAGCTCTGTGCAATCACTTTGACCTGCAGGAGGTGAATCATTCAGCCATTTATCTGCTAATCAATTCTGACATCTTCCAAGAACAGGCATAATTAATCACACCTCCCTTGATTTTGTGTTTTCATAAACAACATTGTTCTGCTGTCAAGATGTCTTGGTTCGATATATTTGGGAGCATGCCACCTGTGATTCAAAACTGCTTTTTTTCATGACAGAGCATCATGTTGATAAAATAACTCTTTTATTCTAATTTAATTATCCTATAGCTTTGTTTAAGATGATACCTATTTTGGCTTCCATTGAAGAGTAATAAAATGTATTACTTCTGTGGAAAGAAAAAGCATCACAAATACTGACATTCATCTTTATGATCTAACACTGGACATAGTGTTTCATCACCCTGCTTTAACTTCCATTCATTATTCTGTGCTTAGTTTGGATAATGGAGTCTACTGTTACTGTGCTTCAATATTATACATCATTGCTCCAAGAATGTTGCTCTGCCTTGTCTTTTTGTTCTAATTTCTGACTTTTTCGAGAAAGCATTACCTGAGATCTTCCACGTATTTCCAGAGGCAAATATATTTCAGGTGGCTTTAGTGATTTTCCTATCCTCTTTTTCCATATTTGCTGTCACATCATATCACATTAGATATCCAGCTGTATTGTTTGAGGCTGCATGAGGAATACAGATTTCATCATTTCCTCTCAGCATGTTTCATTTCAATACTCCAAGGACTATCTGATCTTAGGTAAGTCCTCTCTTCCCATACACTATGTGGCAGCAAACCCTGAAGAGAAGTGAGGATGATGAGAGATGATCAAACTGCATCTCAAATGTCTACTATGTATCTCATGCAGCTAATGTTAAAGCAGGGTCTTACACATACTGCCAAAGCAAGCTTCAGACATATCTGGCAATGCATGTATCACTGCTTGTTTGCTGGTTTTTAACTCACAATTTTGGGGCAGAGCTTTCATAAAGACTGCACTTGGGTAAAGGAAGGTAGTTGTCCAAGCAATTATAGTTTGATCAGAATATTTTGTTTCTTCTGCAATTCTTGTTGGTTTTTGGCATGCTAGAAGTCAAATTCTCACTTCAGTTATTATTGGCAGTAATAAAGAAAAAACCACTACTATAGCTATTGCTTCCTAAATACGTACAGTTAATTGGAGCGATAATGAATACATTGATAGCTACAGACAGTTTTGCCTGTAAGATGTAGCTTTCTAGAATAAAGAAATGGACAACCCACTTGCCAGGCCCACACAGAGTTATCCTACCAGCTCAATTTTCCCTCAGATTCTGGAGAGACACTTTCAAAAGTTTGAGTAGCATGATGACAACAGCAATGAAATCCCCACTGAAACTCACAAAGTTTGCTTGAACAATGCAGAAGCCCCACAAATAGATGAAGGTTTTAATTTCCTGGAGAGGAACATTCAGAAGCAGTAAGGCCTCCATCTCTGGAAATATTGATAAAAAATTCTAGCCTGGGATTTCTCCATTTATGAATATTGGCATTCAAGATTATGTCTCCAAGAAACATTATTTCCTCTCAATGTGATTTACTCAAACTCAAATTTAATTTTCCCCCCCTCAGGTTAAATATCTGTCAGAGCACAGCAACACAGAAAATAAGAGTTTTCATCATGTCAATTCATTTTTTTTACTCTGTATATTAGAATTGGTCCTTTAGGTCTAGTAATGTATTTGAAAAGTAATGATTGGGTAAAGCAAAAAACATCAAGAAAGATGAAACTAAAATTGCGTAGAGCTGTGTATATTCTGTAATTAATTACCCCTATATAATAGTGACATAAACAACTTGTTCCTTGGAAATTTCCATCCATTCATATGATGACAATATTTCTCACTCACTGTGTCAAAAATTTTTCCAGAAAATATTGTGCAGAGCTAAAGACTAAAAAAGTGAGATTCCTTTGCAATTCTGCCACAAACTTCATGGAAAATCCTAAGAAGTATTTTTATTTTTCCCATTTCTCCCCCTGCAAAATATGAATACTGTTTTCATAGATGTTCAGCGTGGCTGAACATTTGTTTGCTCATATATGGGCAGTGCTTGTAATCATTGAATGGAAAGAACAGAGTAAAAGTTATAATTATGGCGAAATAGCAGGAAAATTGCTAACTGATGTGTGAAACCTGGTACTTAAAGGTCTTCTTCTAGGTAGAAAATTCATGCCTGAATTGACACATTCAAGTCAGAAACCTCATTTAATATATTGTCTCCTATTCTTTTTCAATCTTTTAGACTTCCATTTCATTTTATTTTTCATTCATTTTTCTTTTCTCTTCTTTTCTTTTTTCTTTTTTTTCTTTTCTTTTCTTTTCTTTTCTTTTCTTTTCTTTTCTTTTCTTTTCTTTTCTTTTCTTTTCTTTTCTTTTCTTTTCTTTTCTTTTCTTTTCTTTTCTTTTCTTTTCTTTTCTTTTCTTTTCTTTTCTTTTCTTTTCTCTTCTTTTCTCTTCTTTTCTCTTCTTTTCTCTTCTTTTCTCTTCTTTTCTCTTCTTTTCTCTTCTTTTCTCTTCTTTTCTCTTCTTTTCTCTTCTTTTCTTTTCTCTTCTTTTCTCTTCTTTTCTCTTCTTTTCTCTTCTTTTCTCTTCTTTTCTCTTCTTTTCTCTTCTTTTCTCTTCTTTTCTCTTCTTTTCTCTTCTTTTCTCTTCTTTTCTCTTCTTTTCTCTTCTTTTCTCTTCTTTTCTCTTCTTTTCTCTTCTTTTCTCTTCTTTTCTCTTCTTTTCTCTTCTTTTCTCTTCTTTTCTCTTCTTTTCTCTTCTTTTCTCTTCTTTTCTCTTCTTTTCTCTTCTTTTCTCTTCTTTTCTCTTCTTTTCTCTTCTTTTCTCTTCTTTTCTCTTCTTTTCTCTTCTTTTCTCTTCTTTTCTTTTCTTTTCTTTTCTTTTCTTTTCTTTTCTTTTCTTTTCTTTTCTTTTCTTTTCTTTTCTTTTCTTTTCTTTTCTTTTCTTTTCTTTTCTTTTCTTTTCTTTTCTTTTCTTTTCTTTTCTTTTCTTTTCTTTTCTTTTCTTTTCTTTTCTTTTCTTTTCTTTTCTTTTCTTTTCTTTTCTTTTCTTTTCTTTTCCTTTCCCTTTCCCTTTCCCTTTCCCTTTCCCTTTCCCTTTTCTTTCCTTTTCTTATTATTAATTAAGAGGCCTAAATTATGACCTCAAAACTCAGGCTAGACAGCTCCCTGATGTACAAAGGTACAGGTGGAAGGCAGATTCAGGCACCCAGGTGCACTGAGGTCATTACCCCCATCCTGATAGATGGAGTGCCTATATACAGTAAGTGGATAGAAGAAATTGGATAATAGCAAATCTGTTAACCACAGCAGCCTTCTGATCTCCTTCTGAGAGTTAGTTTAGCATGTAACATCCAGCTACAGCTCTGTAGCATCCAGGTCTGTGTTGCTTTTATGAACACAAATAAGTATTTTCTGTGGTTAAAATTTTGGTAACCTATTTACAGAAGCAGGTGTGCAATTTGTGCAATAGTACCCCAAATTTACATCAGAAGTACACAGACTGTGCATGCCTAATGAAAAACTGCAACAATAGTGTTGTATCTGACCAGACAGTTGATTTGTGTGCATAACTCTGTTGGTTGTGCTTTCAAACTAAGCATGCTAATGAAAGAATAGGCTATAAAATTATGTGCAAGCCATAAGTTACAATTTGACCAAAAAGAAAGTGTGCATGTAAGAATATAATTAAAAAGTCATTATTAAAAATAGGGTTGATAATTCTTGTGTTGGCATACATATATAAATTCCCTGCTTTAAAATGTGTAGGATGAGTAATCAGGCAGTATTTTTCTGGATGATTTTATGATTATAGATTGATATTACATCATTGATAACAAGGGTTGATGGTGTTTACCATTGGGATGAATATGAAAGTTTTTAAAAATTCTTACCATAGGTGGTTTGCTATACATATCTGCTATCCATCCCGATTTAAAAATTTGAACACTGTGAAAGTAACCAAAACACAAAAAGTATGTCTAACTATTTCATAAAAAGCTTGTCACTTCTTGAACATACAGTGATATGTTTAATGAAGAATAATGAAAGAATGGTAGATCAATTCTTGTCACTTATCTTGCAGTGATAGAATGATTCCCAGGGTATATACAATAGAATATCTACTCTAATCAAAATAAGCCATTAAATCTATCTCTCTGTTCCAAAGCAACAAAAATTACTAATTCTACATTATTCAAAACAGAGTTTTCTCTGAATTATTTTTTAAAAAATGTTCTTGGAAGAAAATTCCATGATTCCTACTAAGCAGTACCTTCTATTGCTCAGAAAACATTTGTTACTGTCTAGCTGGACATCTGCTAGTCTACACATAAATAATGCTATCTTTTTATGTTCAGTCACAACACACTTTTTTTGACAATTTTAACTCATTTTTGTACCTTATCCCTAGTGAATTTGGAGGACAGCTCATTTTCTTTCAACATCTAAAAGACTTCTACAAACTTTGTAGGACATTAGAATATGAGAGATTTTGCCTGTGATTCATTCATTTTCCCAATGAAGGTCTTGCTCCCACCTCCACAGTGCTCAGCAGTATACATCCTCTATCTAACTCCACCAGTTTCCAAGTATGCAGAATGCTAAGTCCTTGGCTCTTTATAGTGTTTTAGAGGTGCCATAGCTCTTCTGTGGCTTAAAGAGTATTTAAAACAACTACCCCTCTGCTTCACTGTGTCTCTGATCTTGCCATAGTTTTCTCATCTCAAGATTGAAAAGCTCCACTGCATATTTTTCCTCTGTGTTAAAAATCAGATTAATCCTATTTCTCCATACTGAGTTTTTAATTAGTCCACAGCCTTCTGCAATGAGGAGTCTAAAACCAGAGCAGTGAATTCAGCTAAGATCTGGTACAGAAGAGGAAAAAAAATATTGTTTCATGTGTCTTAAATGAAGTGGTGGTACATCCTAGGTCAAGCATGCATGACAGCTTGACTGTTTTTGACTGGCATTTAGTATGGGACCTACCAAACCCCTACTTCTGCTGAGCTTCAATCTGTTCTGTAGTTCTCTAAAGCACAAGGGTAGCATGATTAACTACAGCACAGAAGATAAACACCAAACCTATGAAATACAGGCTTTTAGTAAGAAGTCACATTCACGTCCAACAGCCACTTTTTCCATAATGCCCATTAGTAATGTGTTAAGTATAAAATGGAAAATATTTACACAGGATTATTCTTTTTTTCCCAAATCTCTGTAGTTTTTTTATTTTAACTTCTGAAAGCAACACCTCCAAGACTTTCTGCCCTCTGAAACACTGACCGCTGGCTCAAGTTAACATGTAAGCAAAATTTTGGATTGTCCTAAATCACTTTGAAGACCCAAAGGACTATCTTTGGAAGGTTAAATCCATGATCGCTTATACTTATACATGTATCACTTCCCATTTATCATCATGCAAATTCAGAGCTATGGACAGACCTTCCAAATTTCTTAATTTTGCTGAAGACCACTGCAAGGTTCAGTACTGATAAAAGTATCTAAATAGGAAAGAAAATTTAAAAAAATGTTGTGCTGATAGGCCCGCATCTGGTTTTTTTTACAAATGTTTTTATAATTTAAAGTTTAGAGAGACTTGTTTTTAAAACATACCTTAGCTTTTTTCACTTATATCAGTATTAAATTTCAGGTTTTGTATTTTTATAACAGGTTTTCAGTAATCCTGTTCAATAGACAAAAAAAAAGTTCAGAAGACAACATAAAGACCAAGAGTTATCTCACGATAAAGATAAAATTTACCTAGGAGTCAAATGAAATACTTCTGTGAACTAATGGGCAACCTATATGGTATAACAGACAGTGGTGACATAATAAATAAGTAAAAAAATGAAGGACACTTGAGAGAAAGGAGGTCAGAAATTAACAGAAAATAAGGAAAAGAAATGTGTACATATCTACTGAAAAATTGAGCATAACTATAGATTTGAAATGGTTGAATAACTTATCCTCTTTTTATTCATTAAAGCTATTTTTTGCTATTATTGAAAACTAAATTCCTAATGTTGACTTGTATAAAAATTTATAGATTTTCAGTTTAAAAAATTATTTTATTTATCAGAATCATTAAACAAAGAGGGAAATATATATTATATATACTGTATTGATTATGATCACTTTTTAAAAATTATTTAGCCTAAATATTGTAGTAAAAGATCCCTTATTAAACACACATGGGGAAAAAACGTGATCTTGTGTTTACTAGAAAAAATGTAAGTGACTTCTTGTCATACTGAATATACTGTATGATTTTATATGTATCATAATGATATGTATCATATATGTATCATATATGATTTTAATGTATCATAATTAATATGAGTTTTAGTCTTATAATAGGCCTATCATGGTTATTTATATCAAAATGTTGAGATTCTGCTCAGAGTTTTTTTGACCTGGCAATGAATTTTCGTGATGTTATAAACCATTATTTTGTCTTTTTTTTTTTTTTTTTGTAATAGAGTACAGTATGCCCAGGAATATTTAGTGAGATTTCATTTATGCACCTATCTCAGTGGCATTTCTATGGCTTGAGCAAGGTTGCCATGACAGTTTTGCAAATATTCCAAATTCTGATCTTCCTCTGATACTAGAAGAAACAAAGAAATGTAGACATTTTCCTTACATCTATACATGTGTACTGAAGTATAATCTATATTATCACCACTTGTTTCAGGGGTTATTCTTCATTCTTCCCTCTAAATAACAGCACAGGTCTCATTTAGTCTGTAATCCTGTCCAGTTTTCAGCATTTTTTCTGTGTGGTGTCTTTCTTCCAACAATGTCTTTAAAGGTGATCTGCCAAATTCATTGAAACATGGGTACATGAAGATAGATTGTAATTTGTGAAAGTATAAGAGGCAGGCAGATGGGGACAGTTACAAATTTAAGAGATTTGAACATCTGTGGCAAATTTGTAGTGTGTGATAGAGCTGACTTGTGCCAACACACAGACAAGAAAAACATTGGGAGAGTCTATCACATGACAGGAGATACAAAGAAAACACTTGCACAAATGCTAGAGAGATAGTGGTCAGGGAGGTGGCAGTTGTAATTTGCTGACCTGTTCTGAAGGGATCCTGATTTCTGTCCACATTTCTTCTTTCCCAGCGGGAGACAGGTGGAAACACATCTATTATCTCTGCCAGCTTCTGCTCCCTGGCCTTCTCAGTGAGCACTGCAAGGAGGATTCATTTATTTCTTCCCAGTACTGTCAACCCTTATGTCGATAAATTACCCTTATCTGCTCCTTATCTGTTACTGTTCCTGTCATCTCTTTTGCTGACCTTTTGTTCTCTATTTACTTGAAACATTCTTATAATTTATTTTAACCCCTGGTGCAACTTCCTGTCATTGTCTGCCTTTGCGTCCCTCTCTTGTATTTCACAGTGGCTTAACTTAATTTTGTAATACTGCTAGTCCTTTAGAGTTTTTGGTTTAGATTCTTTGAATGACCCTCTTCTGTTAAGGATTTATTGTAGTTCTTTCTGTACTGACCTTTCTGACTTTTTCATTTTCTTCTTTTTCAGAGGCAGGAGGAAAAAAAAAAGAAATTATTACCATACAGCTAACATTCTATTTACAGGTAGTAGTCAATTTGTGAAAGCATAACTTTTGTGTGAAACCCTTTCCTTTTCCTTTTCCTTTTCCTTTTCCTTTTCCTTTTCCTTTTCCTTTTCCTTTTCCTTTTCCTTTTCCTTTTCCTTTTCCTTTTCCTTTTCCTTTTCCTTTTCCTTTTCCTTTTCCTTTTCCTTTTCCTTTTCCTTTTCCTTTTCCTTTTCCTTTTTTCCTTTTTCCTTTTCCTTTTCCTTTTCCTTTTCCTTTTCCTTTTCCTTTTCCTTTTCCTTTTCCTTTTCCTTTTCCTTTTCCTTTTCCATTTCCTCTCCTCTCCACTCCTCTTCTCTCTTCTTCTTCTTTTTTCTTACAGCTTTTCTTCACTCCATCACTTCATCCCACTCAGGGGAGTTCATTGATTGATGAATCTGAAATTTGTTGGTGATCCTATATTTGTATATGATCCTTCCTAAGTTACAAACCATCAGTAGTGTCACACCACAAGATGAGACATTACCCAAAATTTGAGGGATGATCCTGAAGTTCATTTCTTCACTCCTTTTTTTCTTTCTCTGATTCATCACTATACCCTGTCCACTGATCACACTCTAAGGCAGTCCAATATTAACATTTTTTCTCCAAATGACTACACTCAAAATATCTTTGATCTTGAAAAATGGAAAATAAATTTATTTACTCATTTATTTATAATATTTATATTGTTACTTATAAATTTATTTATTTGATGCGACGTTTGAAGGGAGTTTTCCCCCTTATCTCTACTTTGCTGTCAGGACCAAACTTCCCAGATATAGGTGATTCTCACTTGTAAAATTCTGCAAATATTTTCACTCAGCACACTGTACATGAAGTTCAAATATTCAGCTATCACAGCACTGGTTTTCTTCAGCTGTTACTGGAACATAACACAAGTATTCACAGTACTCATTAAATAACAAGTTGCCTTAATATCTTTTAAAAAATTCTTGTGCTTATTGTCTATAAAATTGTGTATGAATATATATAATTAGTGTAATTATTTAGCCTTAGAGCTTCAGGTCTTTGACAACCCCTTGTTAATTTTACCTTAGTGTGTCTAAACAATGACTAGAGGTATTTTTTTCTTGAGACATATAGAAAATGTCAGCAAAAATACCAAACTGAACAACTCAGAGGTTTATCAGTAATGCCTTGTAGTAGTTACAGTATTGAGAGTCTTATGTTCTTGTTTTCTGCTGTTTCCTAGCTCTTGAAAATCTGTATTTTCTTCTTTGTACTCAAAGTGTATAACCATTTTCAATGGCAAATGGGCAGATCAGTTTCTTCAAAATAAAAAAATTTTTCTTTTTAGAAAGCATTTCAATAAGGTTTTTTTTTTTTCACAAAGCAGGTACATAAATATGTGGTATATAGACATGAATATGACACTAATGAAGACAACATATTGTGATGCCCAAGCTTCCAGGCAGCCAGAGACTCTGTAAAGGCCTGTTATTGGTCCTCGTGTAGGCCTGGACTACTAGTAGTAGCCCAGTATAATTCAGAGAAGCACCTAACACAAACTGAGCACATAACACGTAACACATAGCACATAACGCTCTGCACATAACACAAACTGAGCCGGGCATTTTACATTTTCTGTAACACAAACCGAAGCACCTTTTTCCATGTTGCCACAAAATGCCTGTAGACATTACTATGAAATATCTGAAACAGAGGAAAAACTACCCCCTGCTGCTTCTGTTCTTCAGAACACAACTTTCCTCTTAATTTTTTTTCCTCCAGAATCTGTCGAAAGCTTTAAAGCTATCCTGCCATTTTAACACTGTTTTTCACACTTCCTTGTTCAGAAGATTGCATACATATCCCAGGTCTGTAATTGCCCAAATTTGATGCTCTCTTCTGTTTCAAACTCTTTCTGATTTAGGTTTTTTGCACCTCTGCATTGTTTAGTGTTGCCAATTGCACATTTTTTGGATTTCATAATACATATTTTTGCATCTTGATTTTACTATGTTCTCAATGCATACGCTCAACCTTTTGGCTTCCTCCTATAATACATCATCACGTTCTTCCCCCATGTGATGATATTTGTCCTTTGCTCCTTCATGCCCATTGCACAGATTGCTATAAGGAACTGCACCTGCTGAATTCCCAAACGTTTTGAGCTTTTGTTCACTGACCAGATCCGTATTCTGACATTGCTTTGGAGTATGTAAATGCATCTAAAACGTGAAACCTCTCCTTCATATGCCCTACATTAAAACCTTAAAACTGGAGACATTATTTCAGCTATCAATCCCCAGTACGAATTCCTCAGATTCTACCTCTTTACCCCAAAGAGAAAGAGAAGATACAAAGACTCCCTGAAACAACATCTCAGCCTTGGCCATGCTGATCAACATAACTGGTCTACTCTGGCCTCCAGTCGGGAGGTCTGGAGGCACACTACCTGCAACGCTGCTGATGCCTTTGAGAAAGCACACAGGATCACTCTTGAGGAGAAAAGACAACGCAGAAAGAATCGTGCCTTGCAGAATATACACCTAAGGAGTCTTTCTGCTGTACCTTTTGCAACCGGACATGTCTGTCTCGTGTTGGCCCTTTTAGCCACCAACACGCTTGCAACAAATGTAGGTAGAGCCCTTCCCAAATCTTCGTTCACGAAGCCTAGCCATGATGATGATGATGATAATGATGACCTCTTTACCTGAATGTCATGCCCCCCACCCCCAACCACACCATCAAAAGCTGACAAGTTTTTGAGCATTGCTTCATAAGTCTTGCCAAAGCATGAGGCTAGGTTCTTCCCAGCATTTCTAAGCGTACTGAGACAGAGAGGCTCTACACAGAGCATAAAAAACAATTCCTATTAAAGAGTTTAAAATAAGTTTTCTGATGAGATTTCCTTTCTTTTGAAGTGATTTATTTTTCCTCTTTGTTGGGATCCAAAGCATATTTCTAATTTTAATTGTTAAAAATTGTTAAAAAGCCACTACCTGTTCCTCTCATGTTAAAATATAACAGTTTTTAGTTCTTTCCTTCTTCTTTATTTATCACACGCATTTTTGTTTCATTGCTAATAAGCATCCATCCTTTAATTTCTTCCCACTAACTTCAAATAAGATTTTGTATTTGTTCTGTCGTTTTAATCCCTAACTCTACCTTGTGAAAAGGCAAGCAGCAGAATCCATTTATTAACTATTGACTCTAGGCTGATATATGCAGAGTTCAGTTCTACTCAGCCACCATGAATCTCTAAACAGCAATTCAGCAAGCTGAAAATTTTCTTTATTACAGCTTTGTAATGGTGACCAGAAGTAGAAAAGAGAAACTTCCCAGACATTAAAGAAAAACCTGAGGGGAGTTCTAAACTATTGGGTGTACACTAACTTCCTTTCCAAACTATTGCATATGGAGACACTAATAGAAGAAAGTCCTTCATATCCTGAAGCAAATATTAATTTCTTGAAACAAGATTTGCAGCGGCATCCAATTATACTGCATTTCAGAGATCACTTGTCCTGTGTTCTGAAACCTGCAGGTTAGTCATACCAAAGGATGACATTTCATTTCATTGATATCAGAGTATATGTATTGGTTCTCTAATTAAACAGTCTAATTCCAATAAAAAGTTAAGTTGGTAAGTGTATATTGTCAAAGTTAGCTGTACAAATTGCCTCTGTAAAATCATGGAGAAATTAACAATTGCATACTACACTATCTTATGTCAGTGTTTTATAGAAAATTATCTGAAAATGTAATTAATTATAGTAAATGACCATATTTTGAGAGGGTCAGCTGAATAATAAAGAGAAAGTTGTGTTCACAGAACATTACTTATTTTCACTTATACCTTCTTTAAGTCTTGTAATGCGTTTTTAAAACTATTTTTCATTAAAGTTCTAGTTCTTTATATTTATTTTTATGATATGCATGTATTTTAAACTGTCCTTAGGACCACTTTTTCCTGTTAAATTTTCTCATTGCATTCAATGCCAGTTTTGTCTTTTGGATTTTAATACAATAATGCTACCAATTGTGCTGCAAAGAAAATGAAAGAACGTGATGGAACAAAGAAAGAACATTGGATTGCTTTGCTTAGAAGAATCACTAAATAGCCATTTTAGGCATAACTAATTTGGGAGAAATAAATAAAAGCACCGACTGATAATTCTAGGTACTCACATACAAGTTCTGAGCATCTATGTCTAGGAGAATATACTAGAAAGTTCAATATACCTGTCAAGGCAAGAGAAAATATCCTATGAAACCAGGAAGATAGACTTTTCTGTACATCTCCCAAGTATTTTCTTTTAGTTCAAATATGTTTTGCAAAACACTAATAAAAAATACAATTAATATTGCACAGTGTAAGTTTATTTACCCTAACCTCTTGCCAAGCTGGGACATCATCTTAAATCCATTGTGCCATATGGCCAGAGAAATAACCAGATCATTTACATGTTGGCAAAGTTGTCATAAACCATTGTTTCTGTGATCTGAAACACAACTGAAAAAGACTGAGAACTCATTGCTTTTTAAAAAGGCACCCAAGAAGAATGCTAACATATCCATCATGCTACAGTGTGATGAAGTCCTATACGTTAATGGAAGTCAATCTAATAAGAAGCAACAAATACACTTTTTCTCACTTGAACTTCTTACTGGGTACTTTAATTTGAAAACCAACTCTTCTACCAGCTCCTATCTTCCAGTTCCTTTATAAGGTCCCTTAATTCCCACCAGGAATTAAGAGTTGGCATTTATTTCCTCTGAAACCCATTGAACAGTGATGAAACATATATAAATGAAAAGAGACAACTATTCATTGCCTTGAAAACTGACTCCTGAATATGTGATGTCTTGAATAATTTCCTTAAATAGGGAATAAAGCACTAAACTGTACCAGTCTGTTGTTTTGTCAGGGGGAAAGCTAATATGAGTCAAGAAAACAGATAAATGTTACATTTTAGTCTCCAACTTCACATCTAAAAGGTCCTTCAGCCTTCCAAAAAAACATACTAAGGTTTGCCACCAGTACAGGTGCAGAGTTTCTCTTACCTTGCTAGTATGTGTTTTATGCAATCTAACCATAATGAGGATTTTTACTTAAAGGAAAATCACTATAATCTTTGAAAACAATTTTTGGTGTTCTTCAGGTATTCGATTTTAGAATTAGTAAGGCAAGGCAAAGGAAATAGCTCCTGTGATCATACCATTACAGTGAATGGTTAGAAAAATTGGACATCTCCTTTCGCACCAATTACTGTGTTAAAGAAATCATTGCTTCGTACAGTGTAGGGGTCGGTAAGGCACCAAAGAGAGGATAAACTATATAGACTGGAACAACCAATCTTTTCTGGAATGATGATCAGAACTGAACTGTGGGAGAAGAGACAGTGAATAGAACTATTAGGATAAAGATATAAAGTTCTTGCCTTTTTGCATCTGAAAATGGAGGCTTTAGAGTAGGTAGAGGTAACAGTAAAAATGGTAGGCATTGACAGGATGGTGGATGGTAAAGAAAAATAACAGTCAATAGTCTCAGTCAAATAGAGGATGCTCAACAAAAGCAGCTTTAACCAATTGACATGAAAAATCAAACTGACTTTTAAAAACCAGTCATTTACAACTGACCAGCATTCCCATTATGAGAAATCCTGGATTTGTTCATAAGTTCCCAGAAAAATCTGTTTGTTCCTCATATCTATGAGAGGGATAATTTCTTCATCTAGTATCAGCAAAAGCAATGGAAAAGATTGTCTTGTGTTCTTTAAAACGTAACAGTGATAAGGGTAAAAAATGATGCCTTCAGTTGAACAATACCCCCTACTATCAAAGCATGGAACAAATTTTTATGAAATCACATAAGGAAGGTAAATTTTTGTTATTAAAAATATTTATTATTCTTTATTCAAAACAGGCTTCACTGCACAAGTTTCTTAGGGACACTACTGGAGCACTAATGAGCTTCCAGATAGACCCCAATATTTCTGTGAAAGCGCTTTGAAGAGCTTTTGAACTCCAAGTTCATTTTGGTTTTTGCCATACAAACAAGCGCACCAGATCTTGTGAGTCTTCTGATACAAATAAAACCTTCATTGTAATGTAAACAATATTCTACATCTGTTTATTTAGCCCAAATGTCTTTTTTTTCTGTGCCCAGAATACTGAAAATCTTTTGTGTTATCACTGTCTTCTGCTCATAGCACATAGGATTGAAGGTACCTTCTGTACAGATCTCCCTAGAGTTAAAACAGATATCACATCAAGATTTCTGGGATAACTGTTTTGCACATGGAATGTGCACTTAAAGACAACAAAGCTAAAACAGTTTGCTAACTTTGATTCCTTTGCATAAAGAAATAGTACATATTTTTCAAATTAAAAAAAAACTGGGAAAACCAAATCTTTTCTTGTTTTCCAGAAATGAATCCTAAAACCAGCAAAGGAAAAAAAAATATACCAACAAGCAAGCTTTATTAAAAAAATCAGAAACACAGAAATGAGTGCCGTACTGACGGTAGGAAATATTTTTAAACAACTTCTGTGGGTACTGCTGTGTAACTTCTGTATGTTCTTGACTCCAGTGCAGGGTTGAGAATTTTTGTGAGGTTAAAAATTAGATTACCTCATTATGTTGTTAATGTTAGATATTAAACTGATATTAAATATTTCTAGCACATATTTACTTAATTGCTATAACTGCTTAATATTGCTATGCATCATTTTGATTTTGTAGCCATGGAATAATTAGAAATACTGATTATATGGATCCATATTGTGATAAAACTTTTTATGGGATTTGGTTGCATGTTTTTTTAAATATAGTATAAATCATAACTGTAAACCCCTATTTTGGATGCATGGAATGTCACAGAATATTCTTTATTAAAAATAAAGAGCTGCCTCTCAAGCAAATATGCACTTACAAATCAGGTTAAGGCAAGAAGTTTTGCAAAGAATTCAGTAGACACTTCATTTGTCTGATAAATTCCAGTAATACTGCACTAATAGCACTGGTCTTTTTAATTCATTTCACTGAGATTTCTGTATTTGCACAAAGTTCTTTCACTTAATGTATTCTTTTATATGTATATATACTTAATGTCACTATATTTCTTTTGACTGTGAAGAAAAACTTTCAGAAAAAAGGAGGTTTACTTTCTCAGTATGGAATATGGTATTTTAGGCAATATTGTTCCTATGTTTTTCCTTTATTTTTGCCTACTTTTACTCAATAACTGAATCTTTTCTTTCATCATGAATTTTCAAATGATAGTACATAAACTATGGAACAATTACATTGTATCTATTAGTATGCTGAGTTAATGATGATTATAAAGACTTTATGATAATTATACAACATAGAGCTAGGAGAGCTCTATTTTTTACAGAATGAGCCAACATTAGGGATCAACATTTGTTGCTCAGTATAAACATCTACACTCTAAAGCAAAAATGACAGTCTCTAAAATATTTCATTGTAGTCATAGAGAAATAGTAGTTTTTCTTTGGTCACATTCTTTGGTAACACAGGAAGACCATGAATCAGCTCAGGTAGCTGAGTTCTGTGTCTTAGTTTAGTATATCTACTTAAATCCAAATTAAACCCCAAACCCAAATCAGGAAATCAAAAAGGAATTATATCTGCTCCACCTCCAACTGAATATTTTCAAAAGAACAATATTGCAGTAAATATTACTCAAAGTATTTTTGTCATTTTAAAACGGTTTTGAGTGGATGTTTGAATACAACTTGCAACCATTTAAGAAACCTCCTTTTTATAAGGTGTATCTCTTACTCCGTATGTTTTGGTTCAGACCAGATCCACTCCGCTGAATTAAAAACTGCCTTCATGTACATCAGCTGCATATTGCTGTCAAGGTTTTGTCAAGCATGTTAGAAACAATATATATGCAGTATCACACACATGACAAGGCAGTGCTTCATCCAACAGTATCCAGTCTTATTACCATTTGTCATTGGTGAACACCTGCATGAGTGGCTTTGGGTTTTGGAGGAAGTTTGGAAAATGCCTGTGTGTTTGACAACTAGGCATGGCCAGTCACAGTAACAAGGTCCAGTGGGGCTCATAGAGGCTGGGATTGAAACTGTAGAAGAGGTAGTGGGAGGGTTATTTTTCCCCCTCTTTAAGGTCATTGCTGTATTTTATATGTATGTTTCAGATACTGCTACATGAGCTCCATTTTAATGGGACAATCACATCGCCATAGCAAGAGGCAGGCTGGCTCTCTTGCTTCTCATGGCTCCATCAAGTGGCCCACATGCTCCATTACAGACAAGTATATTTGCCCCTAAACTGGGACCTACCTTCTCTTCCAGACAAGTACATAAATTATCAATAATATTGAACAGAAAAATATTACCCTGTGGCACCGTTTGGATGTATTTAGAGTCAGACTTGACAAAAACGTTTTGTCTTTTTCTATATTCTAAAATAAGTAGCTTTTGCAGAGCAAATTAAAAGTCATGAAAGCATTTTTATTCCCATTAATACATTCTGAGTACAAAAGGAAATCTTACTCCTGGATAGCCCTTACATTTCTCTACTCATGGGTAGCTTTGGGGGGATATGATCAAACAATATTTTTAAAAATGAGAGTCATCATCTTCAGTATTATTTGTGCCTCATAACTTTTGATGGTAACAACACAGACATCTCTCTCACTTTACCTGTTGGCTCTAAGACAAGAACAGTGACTGAAAAGTGCCTGTTTCTCTGCACTGATTGTAAAGAAGACCTAAGGTCAATGAGCCAAAATATACATATCTATACTCTATACTTGTTACCATTATAGTTAGTTGGTTGTATTTCACATCTTCTATCAAAGGGCTTGGAAATATTCCAGGGACATGACAATAATTGTATATTCATAGCCTTGAAATTCAGAGAGCTATCTCTTTAAAAATTGCCCAGACTGAGATTTTGTTGAGGTATTAGATTCTTATCTTCTGCATCTCCTGCACTACACTAGGGAAAGTAAGTAAATTTACGTATGAAAGAAGGATCATCTTTAAACGTTCTCAATCCCTTTTTAAAACACTCTCTATGGAGCTAAATTTCATTTAGCTCCATAGAGATTTTTGAAGAGCAACTTGTGAGAAAATGCTATCAAAATTAAAACTGTACTTCAGCAATTTAATCTCCATATAACAATCAGGATTCTCTGTATGCTAGAAGAGCAAACAAGTGTGTTGGTCTAGGAACTGTGATCTTTGTCCAAATCATGTGTAACACTGGATCCTGTCCAGTCAAATGGGAAGTATTAGGCTTTCTGTATCTAAGAATTTATTAATGTCCTCAAATATGTATATCCAAAAACATCCAGATGAATTTCCAGTTGTCATCTGGGTGTTTAACCGTGAAAAAACCCCAATGTTTTGTTCTCTGGATTCTCACAGATAGGTCCCCCTTAGTTTTGGCCATCTGCATTTATACAGAGAGGATTAGGATTCCTACTGGAAACTGTTTCAAGGAAGGATAACAGAAATATGACGCATTAGTTTGACGGGGAAAAGGGCTGGAAATATGCCTTAAAACCACTCTAGAAGCCTAAACATGCAAATAGTCACAGGAATTTTTAAAAAGATCCAAGGTGTCTAAATTCTTAAGTCATAAGTGGTATAAGTGAGGCATATTTTATCATGTGAACTATGGAGACCTAAATCTACAAATTGAGAGTTTACTGTCATAGAGACACAATGATGTCATGGAGTCATAGAGATACATTTAGGGTGGCAGGGACATCTGGAGATCACCTGTCTGGTCCAATCCACTGTTCAGCTTAGATAAGGCTTCCCAAGGCCTTGTGAAGTTTTTAATATCCCCAAGGATGAAAAGTCCGTAGCCTCTCTTGACAACCTCTTTTAGTGTTTCACTATACCGTTGTGAAATTTTTTCCTAATATTCAAATATATTTTTTTTTTCCTAATATTTGAAATTTCCTGTATTACATCCTTGAGTATTCCCTTCTATTAAGTACCTGAAGGCAAGCAACATCTCTTCGCCCTCTCTTCCTAAGAAGAATAAGTGCATCTCTCTCAGTCTCTTCTTGTACATCACGTACATTCAAACATCGCGATCATCTCAGTGGTCCTCCACTGGGGAACCCAAAGCTGGACACAGCACTCCAGATGAGGCTAATGAGAGCCGAATGGAGGGGAACAATCACTTTCACCAATCTGCTACCTCCAGTCCTGCTCACAGGGCATATTATGCAGTCGGTTTTCTTTGGTGCAAGGGCACACTGTCTACTCATGTTCAGCTTGGTTTTCCACCATTACCCATGAAGGCTTTTCTACTAAACTGATTTCCGGACAGTCAGCTCCCAGACTGTATTCATGCATAGGCTTATGCCTCCCCAGGTGCAGGACTTTGCATTTGTCTTTTCTGAACCTCATGAATTCTGTCAGCTCATTTCCTCTTGAAATCTCATTTCACTGCTTGAAATCTCTCTGAATAGCAATGCTACACTGTGGTTTATTATCACTTTCTTACCTACACGTCCCCAAATTTGAGGGATAGACACTTGAAATGGATATATCTGACTCCATCATGATGACTCCAAGCACCAGAGCTGGAGTCTTGTGCTACTACTACTTGCACTACCAAAAGGCACAATAAAGCACCTCTGACAAATCAAAATTTAGAGTAAGGACACGACAGGAAACACACACACAGACACGGACACACATTTCACTTGAATAACTTCCTTCCAGAATTTAGGTTCAATAGCTGCATTGTGATTGAGGATGTGGGGGTCTCTTAAGGACAGTTCCAATAAAGTGGTAATAATCTTTCCAAAAAACCACACAGATGATGGTTTGTTTTTTGCCTAGCAGCCTAACACTTACAGTACTTGGAAAAGAAAAAAAATGCGAAACAACTTTGGAACTCTACCTCACCTGACAAGGGTCCAATCCCACATTTCTAAACTTCCAGGAGAGTCTAATAATCCTCAGACTGAAATCCAGAATGGGGAGAAAATATTCTTGACTTCTCATGGTAAAAGACCTACTGGATTGCTACAAATGATACAATCTCATAATACAGTAAAAAAGCAAGGTATGTAGAAGAAGGAGATAGATAAAGGAGTTTTTTAAAGCGATACCATGTCAGCTTGCGGTTTTACTTAGTGCTCTCTGAACAGAGAGTAAGCATGTATTTTACAGTAAACAGTCACTGGATAAAGGAGAACTTAATTTCAAAAGGAAATGGTAATTATGTTGACACTCAAAAACACTGCTCCTTAATAACATTTATACTGATATCAAGCATATTTAAATTTATGATCAGTATACACTATTTAAATTTATTTAAATTTATGATCAGTATACACTATTGGTAAATAAATTTAAGTGTTACTTTAGTATTCAACCCAAAGGTTGTTTAATGGTTCAGATTTGGTATATTTCACCTTCCAAAATAAGTGCTTTGAAATCTTGGGCCACTGTGAAACAGTGTGAATGATGTTCTACTGAATATCAGAGTCTGATCTCCATATATTTTAAAGATTTAAAATAAAAAAACTGAAGTTTAACTCTTATGGTTTTAGTTGATTGTGCTATATTGGTTTTTGGTATGATACTAAAGTTACAGAAGACATGAGTCTATTTCATGCACTTCTGTTATCCATTCTAATCTGAATTTGATAGTCCATTAAAAATAAAAATTGAAAAAAAGAATATGAAATTAAGCCACAATCTCTCAAACAATACAGATAATTTTTGGCACTTTTTCTGATACCTCTTATGATAAAGCCATACACTTTTTTCATTATCATTCCTTTTTCATCTCTTGGAAGATGAGCTCCCCAGTCAGTTTTTTCCTCAGCAAACAGAAATATCCCCTTTAAGGCCTTGTATACTTATTTCCCTTGAATCTGAGAGAAAAAAATAAAAAAATGTGGATAAAACTAAAAGGCTAGATTCCCCAAAATATTATAGTTTCTAAAACAGGTCGTAGTCTCAGATGTTTGTTCTCCCTGGTTTCAAGCATCTTTTACCCTCTGTTGCACAGTAGCAAATATCTGGCAGCAGGGTTTAAACTGTACAAAATCTACCTTTGAAGGTTTTGCAATTTGATATGAGAAAAATGTGAGCTGTATGGGGGATGTTACATTTCTTGACAGCAAATGCCAACTGACTTAATAGGATGGAGGCTCTGCCAGAGTTTCTATTTATCACAAGCCAAAAACTTCCCAGGAGTTTATTACAGCAAACTAGAACAGTTAAAAGGAACATAGTTTGTAGAATGTGTATGGTAATGTCAAATGTTAATAAAAAAAAAAAATTGTCACAGACACTAATGACAATTTCTTACTGATTTACGGCTTTCTGCTGCCTTTCTTGGCACAATAAGCACAGCTCCCTAATACCCACAGAGCAAGAGAGAGAGCTGAATATGGCAGTTTAAATCTATATGCATGTTGACCGCCTCATCAGCACGTGTTTTGACTAGCCAAACACCGTATATTCCCCTAAACAGGACATATAAAAGTTGTGCTGGGAAAATATCCAAAGATCCATGGTATTATAATATGTATTATGTTACATTCAAGTATTTAGAGGTTAAAATCTCCTGGGGCTTTTAGTTACATTCATGCATTTTTTCCACAGAGGAATTTTTTAAGTCTTCCTTAGAAGACTTAAAACATTGTAACACAAGTATTTTACATTAAATTTGGTGGATACATCAGCTTTATGTGTACATAAAGTAGAAGTACAAATCAAGTCACAGAAATGTCAAAGGTTTGGGTAATTCTCCTCTCAGATTTCATGTATAATTATAGCTGAGTAACTTGGTAATTAACTACTATACCTGCAAAAAATGAACTGCCTTTAACTTAAGATTTTCATATTTTTTTATAGCTATATAATATCAAGCATTTAATTAAATACCTTTCTCCAAATATAACCTTCTTCCATCAAATGACTATAAATACAGTGAGACTGATAACACTTGAACCACAGACAGTGGACCATCCTTTTACTCCTTGGGCTAACACACCAGAAAGATGATCCAAACCCAGAAAGATTGAGGTTGGGATTTCAGCTTTCTAGATTTTGAAAACAAGGAGGGGTTGTTCTTTTGCTTCCTTTGACCTCCACCCAGGTAACAGTCTAGTGTGGCCAACCTGCTGACAAGGGGGTAGCTCATCAGCACAGTATGTAGAGTTGCACTGTCAACTCCACCTTGGCCAGTTGGTTGCAAGTTTAAATCTGCTCTATGAGTTTTCCCACATCACATATCCACAGAGGATCCACACCTACTGGGTTGACAACTGAGTCACCCTTTAAAGAGGCTGATCAAAGAGTTCACTTTTTCTTTCAGACCCTGGATCAAAGGAGCAGAACTTTTCCTCGCAAAAACTAAGCACGTCCCAAAGCATGTTGTTCCTTCTCTGAAGGTAGGACCGGCTGCTGGTCACAGGGTGCTTTGGTAGCCCCTGACATGGTAAGCAATGAACCATATCCGGGGTCCTGTAAGGAGCTTGAAGGAGATCAGACCAGAAACAGGACTGATGGGAAGGCAGCAGTGTAAGTCCATAATCTGTTAGGGAGACAGAGTTGTATGAACCAATGGGTCCATCCCATCCAGGAGGCAAGACATCTATAGGATAGGACTGAGGTCCTTCTGGGTAGTAGGACCAGAGATGGGAATACCTACAGCATAGCTCAGGGAGGGAATTAAGGCTGAGCTGAAATGGGGCTCCCAAACCCATGGGGAGGAGGAAAGGGGTGGCCCCAAAGAAGACTGAGCAGGAACTGAAATACCCCTTAGTGCCCTCAGGACTCTGACAGCCTCATACCTGAATGCCTTGTGCAGTCCTATAAAAGAGAAGCCAACTATGTTGAGCTGCATGCAGAAGTCCAGCTTATTTGAATGCATGCTGGTTTAAGATTAAGTGCCGTTTGCTGGTTTAATTGACTGAGCCAGCATCAGTCTTTTTCGTCATACTGCTGCCAGCCAATTCTCCAGCTGCAAAGCTGTCTCTGAAAGAATGGTCCCAGCATGTATTGACAAGGGTCCCATTCTTTTCTGGACAAACAAGTCGCTTTCCTCTGCAAATGTGCAATTTTGTACAGTTATGCACTAAAATGAGACAGCTGGTTTGGAGCTCAGCAGAGGTGTTTGTTTGTAGTGATCACCTCTAAGGCAAGTGGGTATTCTGGATGTCCCTGAAAGATGAGAGCCAGAGAGCTAAGTGGTTTGCTGCCATTCTGTAGCTACGATAGGGAGGTACTACATCTAGGAGCCAGAGTTTGCCCTACCTCATATTCGCTCTTAAGTTGCCCTTCCTTTAACAGATCTAAAGTGAGAATTAGCACACATATGTGCATGGACAGAAGAAAAGGTCAAAAACAGGGTGTGCCAGTGAGACAGAAGGGGGCACAAACTGATAGCAAATGCTAACTGGTGCAGCTCTTCTAACTCATACTGCTGCAACCTCTTCTGTTTTTCACCAGTGGCTTGTGATCAGCCAAATTACAAACTGAGAAACCATTTACTTTCAAAATTGATTATCTTCTCATATTATGGATCATTAATTCACTTTTTTCTTTTTTAAAATGTTGTTCTCTTTCAATTTTTAAAAAAACCTTAAGAAATAGCCTGCAATGGTTTCCATACACTAAGACAATTAAGAACCACATGTATAGTTAACTAAAACACTTCACTGAACGGTAGAAGACCAAACTCCTTGACCCTTCTTACCAGATCATTAAACCTTCAGGGCATGCACTCTAAATACTGGCAATACATCCAGCTTTTCTCTTTCTGCCAGCCATCCTTTGGAGATAGAACCCATGAAAAAAGTGATCATATGCAAGGGAAGCTAGACGATGCAATCCTTTTGGCTTTCAGTAAAGTTTTTGATAGTGTCTCTCACAGTATCCTTCTGGGCAAAATATCCAGCACACAGATGGATAAACACGTCATGATGGGTGAGCAACTGGATCACGGGTTGGGTGCAAAGGTTTATTAAATAGAGTTACATCAGGTTAGTGGATGGGCATTAGTGGGGTTCTTCAGGGCTCCATCTTATGCCAGTGCTCTTTAACATCCTCATAAATGACTTGGATGCAGGACTCAAAGGGATACTAAGTTTGCCAATGACACTGAACTGGGAGCAGCCGTTAATTGCAGAGACACCCTGCAGAAAGACCTTGACAAATTGGAAGGCTGTGGAATCACCAATTCTATGAAGCTTAACAAAGATTAGTGATGGATTCTGCCCCTGGGACAGGGCTACCCTGGGTGTACATACAGACTTGGGAATGATACGATGCACAAAGGGACCTGGGAGTCCAGGTCAATGGCAAGTTGAATATGTCAGCCTTTAGGCATCAGTGTGATTCTTGGGGCTGTTCTGTGCAAGACCAGGAGTTGGATTTTGATGATCTTTTTTTAGGTATCTTCCAACTCAGGATATTCTATGATTCTGTGATTCTAATTGCAAGTGACTCCTCCCTGGTCTCCTTCCTCAATGCTCCTGCTTACAACAACGTGCACTCTGGGCCAGTTCAGAGGACTTCACTTAAATGCTCATCAAACATGTCAAGAAGTTTTTACTTTTCCAAATACCAGAAAGAAGGGATAGTTTGAAAAGTAAAATGATTTTTGAGGGAGAATACTGAAATAGTCACTTGTTCCCTGAGTCATGAAATACTGATAGGCTTCCTGGCTCCTAGACAGGAGCAAGATTCAGAGGAAGTAAAGCTCTGCAAAGAGTAGAAATGCATTGATTTTGGAGCAAAATCCAACTGAGAAAATACGCATGCCAGGAAAGTAGTTGCTGCCAGCTGTCCAGGAAACGACAACAGCATGAAAAAGCTTATTATAGGTAGAGATAAATAGGTAACAAAGTGAGAAGAGGAGAGACATGCTATTCTTATGAGGAGTTAAGTGAACTAATTGTTATATTCTTTACTGTCTGTCTTTTAAAGATGATTACAACAATACTACTATCATCTTTGGATGTAAGAATCTATTATTCTCTACAGTCAGATTTAGGCACTAAAGAGAGATGCTGAATGCAAACAAGGAGATAAAAAGAACTGATGAAGTACAAAGATAAAGATTGAATGACAACAAGACAGACGAAGGTTGTCAGCTTAATAAAGCAAACTAATTTCAACAATCTGAATCACTAGCTTGTTGACATTTCTGAGCACGTTTAAGCAGTTATCTAATAAAACAAAAATTTCATGTGAATGGGGTCATAGTGTAACAGTTAAGGAGTAATCACCAGCTTTGAGTATTATTGTTCATACTTTAGAAAGTCTTTGTAGCTTCAGAATATAATTGACAAAGCCATATATTATATTGTTATATGTTCAAAAGTGAAAGTAATCATCCTCCTGCTTTTGAATTAAACATATAATTAATTATTCAGGTACTCTTATGTTCTTTCAGATACTCTACAGTCCTTTAGGGAACATTTTCCCTAGAAAAAAAGATTTCCAAAAAAAGTCAATAGGTTAAAAAAATTTTATTATGGTATTTATATAAGTATCTCAGAGAATATACTTTTCTATAACCCTAGAGAATCTGACAATTTCTTATCAGATTCCTTGAAAAACACATAGCAAATAAGTCAATATCATCTACTTAACACAGACTAAGGTCTTAAAGAAGCAAATATTAACGAATAAACCAAATGAAAGCTCATTGTCCCAAAACTAATTATGTAGTCAGCTAATTAACATTGCTTAGCTAATTAATTAATATCGGAATATACCCATTTTCCCTCTCTTCTTTCATTCTATAGAAGCTTGTATGTGCGTTTCAATATACTGTTAATTACAAGTAATTTTTTCAAGTCTTTAATGAGGATACTTAACTTACCAGCATTACTAACCAGCACAAAACTAATTTTTAACAAGAAGACCTATGAATTTTAGAACAATTTCTTTTTGTATATTTTTCTGTGGATTAATTCAAAGAAGGGTTGGAGGGTCAGAATACATTTGAACCAGGCTCCAAATTAAATTTACAGAATACTGCCTGGCATGACCCAGCCTGGTACCACAGCTATTGATAGTAGTTCCCCACGTCAACTGCCCTTGAGGGTGAACAGAGTTGTTTTCACCACTGCTAAAAAAATGCAGGATTAAAGCAACCCACTCTGGATTGAACACATTTCAAGCTGGTTTTTTAGGTGTAATAGAGAAGAGCTTTCTATGCCTGTGTTATGGATCAACGTCTGAGGATGTAACACATTATTTGTTTTTTTCTGTAAGGTTTGCAGCCAGTTTGGGTGCTTTCTTACAAAAACAGTGTGCAGATCTTTATCTCACTCAGTTCTGGGGGATTTCATAGGTTCTAGTATATTACATACATCTATTTTTTTTCTTCCTTGTCATATTTACAGTAAAATATTTAATCTTAATGTTCCAGTTGGGACAGGGCTGAGTGAATAGACAATTGTAAAGGGAATCGTAAGAAGTAATTTCACTGAGAGTCAAGCTTGATTAATTTGAGCCTTTCTACTTATGTCCTACTCATCTACTTTTGTTCTTAACTAAACAAGTTTACTTCACGAGGGCCAAGTTTTTTGTAGTGCTGGGTGATAATGAATTTTCTCTCCTGCCTTCTCACTCAGAGCTTTCCTGGTCATGGTTTTTCCAAAAGGGCTCCTTAAGGTCAGCACACATGAGGATTTGGGTCTTCTGCATTTCAGTAGTGCAGCTGCTAGCACTCCTAGAGCACTACTAGAGCCATACTGGTAGTGGAAGATGACTCTTAGCTGGGCTCTATCTCTGGTGCTCTGCTCCACACTTTGCTAACCTGGATGACACATGCAATAATGAATTTCTCTTGCATCTGCCAACTGAATGTCCTGTTATTGGTTTTGTTTGTGGGGTTTTTTTCATTCAGAAGATGCAATTGATTCAATAACCAAACCCATTTCCTGACATCACCTACATAAGGAAGGTGATGAGCAGAGGATTTAGTGACACACTAGTTTTCTTCTCCATCCTCCACCAAACCCACATACAATGAGTGGACAATATATGCAACAACTCAAGCAATTTAGAAAGGATCAGCCACTGTCACTTGCTAAAAGACTGGCTTGATGTTTTTTAGTATTCACTGGGTTTTAGTGCCGTTCAAATGTTGCAGTGTACACTACACCCACATCTGCCTCATTCTGTAGGATTTGAGGTTTTCTGCCTTTTAACATGGAAGTCAGACTGGAAATAGTGCTGCTTCTGTAAACTTTTTGTTGGTAAGCTCCTCTTTAGCATCTGCAGTAGGCTTTACTTCACCTTATTTAACAGCATGAGCCTAAGAGACAAGTTATCAATTCTTCCAAGCAGTACAGTTCCCTTAATGCAACTTTCCCAGCCACTCCCAGAGGTAGAATCGATATCGCTGGATTGAAAAGAATGGTTTTGGTGATCACATAAGAAAAAAGTAATGCCTGTGGCTTTTGTGCACAGTGGAATCAGATGTACTGCAGAGAGACCTTACACTGGCTTCCCTTGACAACTTTGCCAATATCTTTCTAAGCATGTAACAAGCCCTATTCTGGCCCCAGAATCTTCAGAATGACTGAAGAACTATTCATGCATTGCATTTAATATGTGTTTCAATGTAATGTACATATAAATCTTGATGACAAGAGCTTCCAAGGCTTCTCTCCTTTTCCTCCAGGTGGGAGGTGGTTGTGTTGGCTCTAAAGTCCACAGACTCATAGTGACTGTTTTTCTGTGCTACTGTTGAGGGGAATAGCTTCAACTAAATGAGTAGCAAATACCCTCCATCTCTTCCCTTCTAGCCCAGCAGGATGTACAGCTATAGGATAGGAGGATTTCAAAGGCAACAAATGAGTAGCCTGCTGGATCAGTGTTAGGCTACAATAAAATAAGTGACAACTATAGGCTTTCCAGCACTGATGCCTTAAAAAGAAAGAACTGATTTCTGCTCTGTTATCAGCATATGATCTAAAGGATGAAGTCAAAGAGAAAAAGAGTCATAGCCCTGAAACTTTAAGTAGGCATTAAAGCTCTGACATCAAATCTCTGAATGGCATGAAGTGATCTTTCTCCACTGCCAAACTCTCTCCATTCTCTGTAAATATTCTCTGCAGATGCCCTGCACAGGACTCCAATTTGCCCTTCAGGATCTGTGATTCTGTAAATCACATAGTGTAAGCCACAGTACAGCAGCACCTACTAGTCTCTCTGGGCATAGTCTTTTTGTGCTTTATTCTCTACTGTCTCAATACATTCTCCAGATCAGGTGTGGCCCATGTAGCCCCTGAGCAATTTGTTTGTGCTTGTACTTTTTCCTTTACTAGAGAGCAGTGTATTGCCAAGGTTTTGGTAGCTGGGGGCCTATAGTAGTGTCTTGTCTGAGAAACTGCTGGAAGCTTCCCCCATGCCTGATGGAGCCAATGCCAGATGGCTCTAAGACGGACCCGTTGCTGGCTAAGGCTGAACACAACAGTGATGGTGGTAGCACCTCTGGAATAATGTATTTGAGAAGGGGAAACCCAGTAGCAACTGCAGCCAGAGAGAGGAGTGAGAATATGTGAAAGAAACAATTCCGCAGACACCAGGGTCAGTGAAGGAGGGGGAGGACACTCCATGTGCCAGAGCAGAGATTTCCCTGAAGTTTGTAGTGAAGACCATGGTGAGGCAGGCTGTCCCTCTGCAGCCTAGGGAACTCCACAGTGGAGCAGGGATCCAATCCATCTGTAGCCCATGGAAGGCCCCACACTGGAGCAGGTAGAAGCCCAAAGAATGCTGTGATGCCATGGGAAGGCCGCAGTGAAGGCGGTTCCTTGCAGGACCTGCGGACCCATGGAGAGAGGAGCCCATGCTGGAGCAGGTTTGCTGACAGGACTTGTGACCCCATGGGGGAGCCACCCTGGAGCAGCCTGTTCCTGAAGGACACACCCCGTGGTAGGGACCCATTCTTGAGCAGATCATGAAAAACTGCAGACCATGGGAAGGATTAATGTTCTCCTAAAGTTTGTGAGGACTGTCTCCCATGGGAAGGATCCCATGCTGTAGTAGGGGAAGAGTGTGAGACATCTTTCCCCTGAGAAGAAAGGAGCGGCAGAGACAACGTGTGGTGAACTGACCACAGCATCAATTCCCCATCCTCCTGCACTGTTAGGGGGTAGGAGGTAGAGAAAATTTGGAGCCCTGGAAGGAGGAAGGAGTGGAGTGAGGGTGTGATTAAGATTTCATTTTATTTCTCATTGATCTACTCTGATTTGATTGGTACTAAATTCTATTAATTTCCCTAAGTTGAGTCTATTTTGCCCATGACAGCAACTGGTGAGTAATCTCTCCCTGTCCTTATATCAATGGACAAGCTTTTCATTATATTTTCTTTCCACTGTCCAGCTGAGGACTTGAGTGATAAAGTGGCTTTGGTTAGCACCTGGTGCCCAGCCAGGGTCATCCCACCACAAATAGTTTCTGGGACTGGTAAAAGTAACAATTGCTTCTAGTTCTAATCTTACCCAAACAAATATAAAGGGGATTTTTTCACCTTTAATTTAGACACAGAAACTTCCAGTAGCACAATGGAAGCATGCTACTGATAGATTTACAGACTTACAGCTTGTGCACAATGCATTCTCTTTTCCTTAGCTAATAATAACAGCACAAAGTACCTATAATCTCTTTTGGCTTAAAAATCTAGAAATGCAAAAGGAAGATAACTGAAGAATAAAAAACTGATTGTCAGGACTACATGTTCCTCAGTGAAACTCATGTTTGTTTCCATAGGTAAGTGTTTGAGAGATCAAAAATATATTAAAAAAAGGCCCAAATTACCCATCAAAGTGTACATATATGTTTTCTCCACGAGGCAGAGCATAACTATATCAATATTTTTGATGGCACTTATGCTTTGCTGCTTTTAGCAAGAACAATATCTTATCTGTAGAACTAAGGAACATTCTCAGGCTCTATCTGTGCAGATGCTTTGCATGATATCTGGCTCTGTTGGGTTTCTTGGCCAGAGTTTGGTAATGGGGAGACTAAAGGAGTGGCTTCTGTGAGAAACTGCTAGAAACTTCCCCCATGTCTGGCAGAGCCGGTGTCAGCCAGCTACAGGATGGACCCACCGCTGGCCAAGACTAAGCCCATCAGGAATGATTGCAACACCTCTGTGATATCATATTTAAGAAGGAAAAAGAAGTTATTGGGCAGAGGAAAATTGCAGCCAAAGAAGAGTGGAATGAGAACATGTGAACAACAATGCAGACACCAAGGTCAGTGGGGAAGGAGAGGGAGGAGGTGCTTCAGGTGCCAGACCTGAGGTTTTCCCCTGCAGACAAGACTATGGTGAGATGGGCTGTCCCCCTACAGTCCATGGAGGACCATCGACTGTGCAGAGATCCACCTGCAGTCCATGGAGGCATCCACACCATAGCAGGTGGATGCCCCAAGGAGGCTGTAACCCTGTGGGAGGCCCATGCTGGAGCAGGGTCCTAGCAGGGACCTGCTGACTCATGGGGAGAAGAACCCATGCTGGAGCAGGTTTTCCTTGTAGGACTCGTGGACCTGAGGGGGACCAATGCTGGAACAGCTTGTGCCTGAAGGACTGCACTCTGTGGAAAACTGACTTGTGTTGCAGCAGTTTGTTGCCTGTGGTATAGACTCACATTGGAGAAGTTCATGTCTCCTGTGGGAGGGATCCCACACTGGTGTAGGGTAAGGACTCCTCTTCCTGAACAGTGGCAGAAACCATCTGTGATGAACTGACCACAACCCACATTCCCCATCTCCCTGCACTGCTGGGTGAGTAGGAAATAGAACTTGGGAAGAAGGGAGGGGGAGGGGAAGGTGTTTTTAAGATTTATTTTACTTTTCATTATCCTTCTCTGATTCTGTTAATAACAAATTTAATTATTATCCCAACTTCGAGTCTGTTTTGCCCATGATGGTAATTGGTAACTTATCTCTCATGGTCTTTATCTCAGCTCATGAACCCTATGTTATATTTTCTTTCCTCTTTCTGTCCATTTGCAGATGGCAGTAAGGGAGTGGCTTTGGTGTGTATGTGGCAGCCAGCCACGGTCAGTCTTCTACACTGGCATGTATTTATATTTATTTGTGGTTTTAAATCAAAGATTGACTATCTTAAAATCAGTAATGTTGACTGGAAGTGAGCTCTGGAATTTCTGCGATTTAGCTAAATTCCAATTTAGCATTTAAAGTAGAATTTTCATGAGCACACCAGGTCAGTTGTAATGACTAAGAATTTCCATCATAAATACCAAAAAAGAAGATTTATTAACCAACCAATCAGTGTTATACCAGTAAAATGCATTTGCTTTTATAAAAGGGAAATTTATTGGATAAAATTATAAGGTATTTTCTGGAATTTTCACCAGTTTATGATGTTGTCAAACTTCTAAAAAAATAAAAATATAACCAAACATTTTAAAAACTCATATTTTTTATCCACTTTGTTCTTAAGATTTATCAGTTGTCTTAAACAGCACATTCAATGTTTTATTCCAAGCATCATTTAATCCTCAAATACGTGTTTCCCTAAACAGACTAATTTAAAAAAAGGCTGCAGAAATCAGTGTTATAACTGAGAAAATAATCTCCTCAAATGCTAGATGACTTTTTCATAATGTCACATCATTGTGACAAACTTCCCCCAGTAAAATATGCTTTACAAAAGAGAAATCGGAAGAAGCTGGTTTTCTTTTGATAAAATGGAGCAGAAATTATGCAATTTACAAAAAAAAAGCTGATGCTTTGGTTTTCAGTCCAAGGTAACAACAGCAATATGAGAATATTCCCATCCAAAAGGTGAGAGAGGACTCTCCACTGATCAAGGAGTACATAGAATTTTATGGACCTGAAGCCAATGTTTTGTTAGATAAAAATATTTCTTTCTCCATTGCTCAGCCAGTATTCCTTACCTTGATTTGACTTCCCATAATTTAAATAGTATTTCATATCTTCAAAGCACTATACATGCATTAACTAATTTCACTTATTAAAATTTGACACTGCTGTCTAATGATAAATTCCCAAATGCAGTGGATTTGGAAACTTTCTGTTAAGCATGTTCTGATAATCCTCAACTATATAGTTGTAAACTGTCTTTTGATGTTAGATCTGTAACTTCTCCCTGGTTATATGCTTCAAATTTGTATAATGATTACAATGATTACTGAACTTCTAGTCCAGGAAAGGAGGTAGGATTTCCCTTTCCTTGGGAGAATTATGATAACCCAAGCAGGCATTGCTTCATATTAATGTCACAAAGTCTCCATGATAACTTGGTCACCAAGATGTACACACTGCCTGATAGACCAGTTTGGTACTGTATTTCTAGTATTGCATGATAAATTTATTGTTCTAACCTCAATGCACAAATATGGCATGCATTTACTCATTAGGTAAAGAAGTTGATGTCCTTAGAAGCAGCAACTAGCAATGCTCTACATGGAGCACAGGTTGGCTCCACATAACCTTTACATAACCTGAAGACAGGCTAAAGAGTTGGGATTGCTCAGCCTGGAGAACAGAAGGCTCCAGAGAGACATTATAGCAGCCTTCCAGTAACTAAAGGGGCTACAAGAGAGCTGGAGAGGGACTTTTTACAAGGGCACATAGACACAGGACAAGAAGAAATGGCTTTAAATTGAAAGAGGGTAGGTTTAGATTAGATATTAGGAAGAGGGTGGCGAGGCACTGGAACACGTTGCCCAGAGAAGTTGTGGATGCCCCATCCCTGGAAGTGTTAAAGGCCAGGTTGGATGGGGCTCTTAGCATGGATGATCTAGTGGAAGATGTCCCTGCCCACAGCAGGGGGCTTGGAACTAGATAGTCTTTAAGGCCCCTTCCAACCCAAACTGTTCTGTGATTTTATATCCTACATTTTTCCACTTTTCAGAGACAGATCTGAATGTGTCGGTTCGAGGGCAAAAAAAAATTGGTGAGTGACTGCAAGGAGAGTGTATTAGGACCCTGTGCCCTGAATGCCACAAGGCTGTGGGTCAATCTGGATGTGGCCTAAATGAATTCTGGAACACAAGATAGCTTCCAAGTATTGCAAAAAACGAAAATGATAACCTGTTTGCCAAAGGTGTTCAATGAAGAAAACAGGACATGGGTATTAATTCTTTTGATCTTTCCCAATTTTAAGAACACATCTAAGGCAAAACCATCTGTTGAAGATCTCCATGGGCAGAAAAAGGGTGCACAGCAATGACCACAGAGAAAGACTTGAAGAGTTCCAACAGAGCATTTCAAATCTTGGAATTTCCTGTTCTAAAAAGCATTAAGTGGCTCATTAGATTGAGGCAGCTTCGCCTTCTTTTCTACATACCAGGCTGCAAACTAAAAGGGTAAATCCCTCTTCTGAGCAGTAACACCCATTAAGCATTGATAATATGACCTGCACCTTAGAGAGTGACAGGCTAAGTAATCATTAGCAGTAAACAATAATGTGCATAATAACAATGAATCATCAGAAAGAAAACAGAGCACTATTTGGTTCTAAAGATGAATTAGGACAATTTGCTTTGTGCATTAGATGAATTTCCCTGCAGTACTTCAGACTGCCTGGTTTTCATACCTTCAGCTGCATCTGCTCCTCCTGAGAGTTGCTGTAGTCACTTTACTGAGTTTCTGTTTTATAAACAGAGAAGTCATCTCTCTTACCCTGCCCTTACCAGCTTGTCTCAGCATATGCTGCTAGCTTTCACAGTTGACAGACACTCTGACAACTGGCAGTCTGTCTGTCAAGAAGATCCTAAAAGACGAAAGCATTGAGTAGAAAGTTCAGTTCAGGATCATCTCCATGGCTTTAGGAGTATGTTTGCAACATAGATACTGTAGCAGAATGTTGACAAAAATCATATAACTTGCTTTTCTGTGAACATGAAATCTACTTTAAAGTGGTAATATTTACTTCTTGCAATGTTTAATCACCAGAAAGTTATATATTTTGAAAACCAATCTCTCTCTTCCTTTCTCTGGGCCAAGTACAGTCCTCAGAAAAGACAAGTAACTACCTCTCACTGTGCCATGAGGAGTGGGCGCTTTGCTTCAAGGTGACCCTCCTAGATTTACCTCTCTTTCTCCCGTCCCCATTTTGGACACTTTGCCAGGTTGCTGTCACCTTCTCCTTGCTTCTTCTCACCTTTCAGAACATTGTCTACTTTCCTTCTGCCTGGCTTATGTCAGGTGAGGAGCTGATCCAACGCCGTCACACCAGGCAACTGGCAGCAGGCCGAGCAATATTGTCCCTTTGCTGCTGGCAGCCGAGAGCGGGAGGAGAGGAGGCGGTGACCTGCCTTGCAGTGCTGACAGCAGGGGAGGGCTGCCAGTGGCAGGACTGGGATGGTGCCAGGAGCCTTGCTGGGACAGCGCTGGCTCTGCATTGCAAGACCTCTGCAGGAATGGGGCAACTTCACTGATATCCCTGACAAGCACTTACATTTTATTCTCTCAAGTGTAGTCCTTGATGGAGTTTAGGAGCCTACGAAGCAGCTTTGTGCTACTGTCACTGCTTCAATAAGCTCCAATAAGGCTTCATCCTGTTTCCTTCTCCCCAACTTTTAAAATGATGTTGGTACCTCCTGGGTAAATGGGCTTTTCTTTCTAATTAGCCAGAAGAAGGAGCAAATCTATAGTACCTGCTTGAACATGAACCAAACTGACGGATAGTAAAATACAAGTGCAGAATGTTATGCAAAATATTCATCGTAGAAAAATTAAGATTTAATTCAAAGAGGAGATGGGAATGCTACCAAATCCTGTCCATCATATGTGGTTTATTTAATTCAATCATTTCAGGCATGCAATAAATTTTGAGCACAATGAAACAGCTTTGTATACTATATACTACCTTCTTTCTGAGTAGAATACCTCTGCTTAAATAGATCATTTGTCTTTGATAGCCTTGAAGGACTTTTAATACACTCACCTTTTACGGCTGCAAATTGACAATGCTATGCAACTCATCCCAAGCTGTAGTGTAAGTATCTTCAGAGGACTCTCTTTTTTCCTCCTTTAGACTTTGTACAGTCAGATTTGGGGAATTTTTCAAAGTGGGTTTTCTATTCTTTCTTTCTCAGTGAGTTGATTCAGCAAGTCACACAGTTCACTTAACTGTTTCATATGATAAATCTGAAAGATAATTTAAATTGGCACAAACCCTCTATGACATGCCAATCAATTCTAAATGCCATCTGTCACAGTACACTCAAAGCGGAGGAGAGAAGAAAGCACCCACTGCTTCAGTTCCCCCACATTACCCGGCAGGTGCCTGACTGCCTGTCAGCAACCCCGTGTCTTCCTGCTTTCCGAAGCTTAATAGGACAACCACTTGTCCTGATTGCTCCTGGTAAAATCTACTGCAGATTTTCCAAAAATTACATCCAAAGCAAAGGTTACATTTTATCTT
The DNA here is from genome assembly GCF_036250125.1 of Pseudopipra pipra. Taxonomy (NCBI): domain Eukaryota; kingdom Metazoa; phylum Chordata; class Aves; order Passeriformes; family Pipridae; genus Pseudopipra; species Pseudopipra pipra. The sequence goes on from NC_087550.1 coordinate 83,508,382, forward strand.
CTCAAAGGAGGAGTCAGAGAAGCAAAAATCTCTTAGTTTTCCTCACAAAATTTAGAGGGTAATTCTCTTCTTATCCCTCCTTTCTTTACTATTGAGCACAGAAATATATCAGCCTTACAGTTTGTATGTACACAGCTCCTTTCAACTGAAGAGCATCTACATTTCTCACTTCTCTGGAAAAGTGAGGTCTGCCCCAGAGTATCATTTACCTTTTTACTTCTATGTTTCCACCCCACAGGTGCTCAAAAAAAATGGTTTGTGGTTTTCTCTCTACATATTTATTTTAGGTTTGCTTGGACAAGTAAGAAGGGTGACTTTTGGGGTGATTTTTTTTTTGTTGTTGTTGTTGTTTTGGGGTTTTTTTGGGGTTTTTTGGTTTTTTTTGTTTGGTTGGTTTTTTTATAGGGGAAAGTGGTGCACATTTATAACAGTAATGGTTTAAATACTGATATGATTTGCTTTACCTCCATTCCCTCATCTGTACAGGCGTTTGCTGTAACCTGGATGCTTGTGTTATCACCAGTACCAAACACACAAGAGCAGACTGGTTGGCAGAGATGGACCATGTGTCACTTCATTCCTCCCTGTCTGTAAACAACATTGTATTTAGTGGGCTACCCTACAGAATTTTTTCTTTTGTTTTTTCCCCATCTGCTGTTATCCACAGCCACAGTAATGTAAACAGTGCAGCTGGTTCTTCAATAAGAGGACCTTTTCTTAGATTTTCGAAATCCTTCCCCCAGCATGTCTCAGGTCTCTAAGAGGATCCTACCAGCAAGGCTATTTTCTGTTATTTCCTGCCTATTAGTTAAGAACAAACAACATAAGAAACTCTTTGCATTCTTATCCCCAGCTTTCCTCAGACAGCTGTCTTTATTTAGTCTTTCAAATGATCTATGAATTTATTGCTTTCATTCCCTCATGAAATTAGCAACTTCAAAATCCTGTCCATCTTCTCTGAAGATCTGATGAGTGCTAACAACAAAAGCAGCATCCAGGTTGCTGGGATTTTGGAAACAGCTGAGAGCACTCATATGGCCTTTCTTTGCCTGAGAGGGTTGCTTAGAGTGGGTGAATTGCTTGATATCTTTTTCCTTGTAGGACCTTTAACCTAGGTGTCGGAAGATTATGTCTTCTGCCTCTGAAAGCAGTACAGGAAATAAAACTGTCTTCCAAAAGCCTTATCTATTTACTAGAAAAAACCCAAATTATCACAACGGTATTGTCAGCTGAAGTGAGAGCTTCACTGTGCAAGGCAAGAGGAAGAACTAGCTCTTGTCCTAAACAGTTACACAAACAAATAAGACAGAGGAAAGGTTGAGGAAAAGATTATTAGATCCCTAAGAGTCTAACCATCCCTTCTTTTGAGCCTTTATGGATATTTCATGCCTGTTGTCAACCAGATACTGTTTTCAAATATAAATATAAAAGACAGTTATGCTGGAAATCAGGACAGCTACAGGTCATTAAACAACATATGTTGAGATTCACTGATGCCATGAAGCACCCACTTAGTGGATGATGTACAAGATACAAACTAAATTTATATTTGCTAAGCAGAATGTATGTTAAGAGTGGGCAGGTTGACAACAGCTTATTTTTGAATAATTGTTTTTCCCTAAAGAAATAATATCTACCTTCACTAGAGAAGCAAAATATACAAGCTTTTGAAAATTATTTGTAGAATTTAATTAGACAATCATAAACTTATTTGAAATATATTAAATTACATAGCTTTATTCAAAATCTTATAGGCATTATCCAACTTAATATTAAATTCTGTGGGTTTCAAAAAAATTTCTGCAGAACTTACACAGACTTATTGCTATCATCTCTTCTGGAGGATTGTTTAAGAAAAATGCCTAATGACTATAGAAGTAGTCAGGAGTATAGTTTGCAATTCCATGTGGAAATGAGTTTCATTATGGTTTGTACTCACTGCATATGCTAAATAAATTAATCTCAATTTCTTTTCTTCTCAGGATGAATCTCAGATGAAAAGATGGAATCCAAGTTGCTTGTTCTTACCCTTTTGATTTAATTTTCCTTATACAATCACAAAATTAAAACACATTATCTTGTGGAGTCTTCATATATTTGGATTGATTTTCTTTAACAGGGACTTTCTATTTCCAATGATAAAGTTTCCATTTCCACCCTCCCCATCCCATTTGGACCATTCTTCAGCAAAGTGCTTTCTGAGGGAAGAAGCACCTACAAACGATCTAGCAGGCCCCCTTCCCCCGAGTCAGCAAGTTCCTCCACAGCATTCATTCTTAGCAAGGAAAGTCCTGAAACAGTCAGTTATAAACATTTGACAAAGGGATTGTGATCTCTTTTTAGTATAGCCCTTCTTACAGAGATACTGTCTTTTCTTCAATTAATTATTTAAAATTAATTTTCTTCATGTTCTTTTATTACACTGTGACATCTTCTGACTTCTTCTGCAGTGTTCCTTTTTAATGTCTGAGAGGTCTAGAAAGGCTAACATCTATCAGCCACATATCAGGCTGACTGATGCCTTCCATGGTCTGCTATGAAGAGCCTGCTTCTCTGCTCCAGGCTGCACAGCAAGCTTCTCAACTCCAATCAACTCCAAAAGCTGCCTGTGCCTACCAGTGCTCAGAAACTCCACAAGCATGATGTAAAATATATTATCTGTAATCATGTAAATTTGTACAGTCAGAGAGTTGATTTTTATTTGCTTGGCAGGAGAATCCACAGGCTCGCAACACTCCAAAGCTTTTAAATCGCTAGGTACAACTGCTGTGACATTTCAATTCAGCTGTGTTCATCCCAAATGATAGAACGACCATCTCTGACCTTTCACATGCATGTATATGCATAAAGCTCGACGGTAAGTAAATGTTTGAAATCTCTCTGAGTACCAAAGGCAGCTGCTGCTTTGCATGTGTATGTGCAAAGATTTAGAAAATTTTCATTAATATTCTGCTAAAGTAAGCCTGTGAATTTTATTGTTAGCAGTAACATCAGCTTTAGAGAAATAATAGGTGAAAGACAATATGTGGCATGCATTCACATCAAATCCTGACAAAAAAGCAAAGCAGTATCTAGGAGTATGCTCCTCACAAAAGTTTATGCCTCTCACCACTGAGCAGAGCTGCCAGGCTGGTGTGGAGCTGTGTCACCTGTGACCCACTTCCCAGCTGTATTATGACAGCAAATGTCAGGCAGGGACCAGCATCTGTACTGTGCCACTCCATTACTGCTTTCTTCATTCAGCCATAAAGCCCAAAGTACATTCCCTAGAAGAAGAAAGTGATAGTTGTCAGAAAAAAAAATTATGAAAGGTATAAGGTCATATGGTATATGGAGAATGAACCGATTTATTGTGGTTCCTAAGTAATCTCTTGCAAACACAGATCCTCAGAGGTTCTGCCTGTTGATCAAAGCTTGTTCCTCTACCAAACGGCGGTGTGTAAATAATAACTCATTTCCTCTTTCTGACAGAAGGTTGAAGGGCACCTTCGAGAGCTGTATCTACTAATATACCTAAATTTTCTGCTCACAGTCCCTCATAGGATTTGATATAACAAAAAGTGACCAAAAATGCTGCCTTTCATGCTGCCCCCTATAACAAAAACATCCTTTTCTAAAATGTGAGGAATTGACTTCCTAAAGCAATGAAATAAATTACTTTAAAACTCTTCTATGAGAAGTGTCTTGTCCAAATCTCTTGCCAATATATTACACAGCTAAAATCTGCAGCCTCCTCTGTGTGTGTGAACAGAGATATGATCTTTGGATCATGAAGAGAAGGGCTAAAACAAACCCTGTTATGCCTCTTTAAAAGCCAATGAATTTCAATAAAGACTTTGTCAGCAAATCATTTTTGATTTATACCAGTGTTACTTGTCCTAGAACCCAGGCTTACACATTAGGTGCCATGAATGCCAAAGGGAATCCTAATTATTTGCTGTCTGAATCATCAGAGAATAAAGCAGAAAATGGTTTTCCTAGCCTGTGATATATTGTGATATAATTTTCAAAAAATCTTTCCTATTCTACAATGACAAAAATTCTAGATTTCAAGATGTTCCTACAGTATAAAGTAGACAAGAAAAAGTGTGACTCTGACCTCAAAACACCCAAAGGCCCAATACTTTCAAATAAAACAGACTTGGGACTGTTTATCTAACCCCTAAAGGTGATCCTCAACCATGAAACATTTGATCTGAATTCAATTTTTTTCTTGTGAAAAATAAAACATTCCAGCAAAAACATGTTTTGCATTTGAGGAATATTAATTTTCTGACATAAAAATTCTTTTGAAACTAAATTTCTGACAAGATCACTGAAACAGAGCTCTTCAGACCAAAATCAAAATAGAAACTGAATTACAGTTCACCAGAACTTTCAACCACAATAAAATTTGTGCAGTGTTTTGGTATTTTGGAAAATCAGAATATAACCATATAGGCAAAGGTTGTAATCTGTATTCCTATTCAACATGTGAAAAATGTACATTTTCATCTCATTACCATTAATAATTTAAGATTATTATCTCGATTTTAACTATTGTATTGAAAATGTGACAGCATTCAGCTGTTTGACTGCCAGAAGGAGATACAAAAGGACCTCAAAGATCTCACTTTAAAATATGAAGAGACCCTAGGTTGACACTTCATATTGCATTGCTGAGATGGCATCTCTCCCTTTCCATTTCTCCTTGCCAAGGTGTTTATTCATGGTAGTGGACTCCTAATGAAGGCGGAATCTCTTCAATAGTAAGATTTCAGAACAACTCCAAGGACGTGTAAAAGCTCTAGAGAGCAACAAAAATGTTGGAGTGGTAATTCAATGGGGATAACCAGGAGGATTTCAAATGTTTCCTGAAAAACTCTAAGCCCAGAGAGGAGCTACCCTTTTTGCTAAAGCAAAAGGCTAAAGGCAAAAAGATGGCTGGCTACCCTCCTTCAGCAATGAAACTCAGAAACTGCAGACACGTATGTAAGAGAAAAAAACATTGTGAGGGCATTAAGGCCATTTTGGAACCCAAAAAGAAGAGGAATTGAATCCACCTTCACAAATCTCAGAAACAATATGGTTAAGCACAAACTTAAATTTGTTGTTTTAACTCATCCATTTGCAGTGACTAAACTAATCAAACCATCTTGAACTGAATGTATAAGAAAACTATTAAATGTAGCATGATTAAGGCATTCATACTTGTTTTAGGTAGAATAACTGAATGCAGATGAAGGTGGGTTCAAATCAATTCCATTGAATTAATGGAATAAACAAAAAAGGGCTAGTGTCCTTCTGAAATACCATCCTCTACAGAACTAAAGACACAGCATCAAAAAAACAACAAAAACCCCACACACCAACAAAAAAACATAAAGCACAACTTGACCCTCCCAAGATAGAAATGAAAAATAAATTATTAAAATTAGCTTTAAGAGTGTATTGAAAGTGAAGAGAAAGTAACAAATGAAACAATGCAACTGTTGTTTTGAGCCAAATAAAATTATTTTATTACTATTACTGTGGGGATTTTGTTTGAAAAGTGTCTTACACTTAACACTAATTTTTGAAAAGGTGCATGCTTTTCCTACCTGTTAGACAATTTTTACCAGCATACTGGTTTTTGTGAATTCTGTCTACCCGCTGTGAGACTACTATATTCAGATTAGACCACTCTAGGCCATACTCTTTTTCTACCTGGACATGAGAGTAAAAGTTCCTTTTACTTGAAGTTGCATGAAAGATCAGCATTGTGTTCTGACAATTTGTTCCCACATTGGATAATTGAACTTCTATAAAAGTAACTAAGTTGTGGGAGTCAATAAAGCTAACATGGTCCAAATTGGAGGCAGGATCAGGAATCCCTCATTGGACATACAGGCTGATATTTTAAGAGTCTGGAGTCTACATATTCATAGGGGGGCCGAGCTATTACAAACATGGGGTTTTACAAGGATGAGGTAAGGGAAAAACCCAAGCTACACCTTTTGGATTTAGCACTTACAGCATGGGGAAAAACCACTTATCTTGGGATTACATTTTTGGGGATTTACATGGGGGAGAGATGTCCAATGTTTACAGAATGCACAGGATACAGAGCCATTGTGCTGTCTACTCTTTTATACGGTTCCAAATCATGGGTCACTTACGGCCACCACCTGAGACTCTAAGAACACTTCCATCAACGCTGTCTCCGTACAATCCTAAACATCCACTGGTCAGATTATGTGACTAATATGTCTGTTCTAGAACAAGCAGCAGTCACAAGTATTGAGGCCATGTTGCTGAGAACACAGCTGCGCTGGGCAGGGCACGTCTCAAGGATGAAGGACCACCGCCTCCCTAAGATCTTGCTTTAATGGTGAACTTGCCACTGGCTGCCACATGAGAGGAGCCCCAAAGAGAAGATACAAGGACTCCCTGAAACAACATCTCAGCCTTGGCCATATTGATCATCAGCACTGGTCTACTCTGGTCTCCAGTCGGGAGGTCTGGAGACACACTATTTATAACGCTGCTGCTTCTTTTGAGAAAGCACACAGGATCACTCTTGAGGAGAAAAGATAACACAGAAAGAATCGTGGCAGAATATTCCACCTAAGGAGTCTTTCTGCTGCACCTTTTGCAGCCAGACTTGTCTATCTCGTACTGGCCTTTTTAGCCACCAGCAAGCTTGCAACAAACGTGGGTAGAGCCCTTCCCAAATCTGCATTCGGGAAGCCTAGCCATGATGACACAGGACACACAGGGAGGGGGAAAACAACAATGGATTTTATGCAGAGGCTTGATAACATCACAGCACAGTGTCTCTGTAACTTGGCAGAACATTCCAAACAGGCAACATCCTGTCTGGTTCTCAAATGCAGGTTTTTTCCCCAGCTAAGGCTTTCTGCTGAGGCCCAGCAATTTCTTTTTCTGGTATCCAAAATTTGGATTGCTACACTAAGTAGCTAAAGAGGTTACTGGGACAGCAAGTCTGTCAGGAAAGTTTGTGGGAACTTGAAGGAGGGAAGCACTAGTAACTAGCACAGAGGTCAGTAGCTTGTCGTGGAAGAGCTGCTTAATTATATCTGTGAACACCCCTTTAAAATATGCCCCTAATATGCTATGCTATCAAGAATACAGGAACATAAACATTTCTATAAGGAATAAATAGATATAAGCCATATTTATTCCTCTGTAGCAGGTTTCACACCTTTAAATATTTCTCCATGAGAGTATATAAAAATTGCTGGTATAAAGGGATGGGAGTGAAATTTACAAGGCTGAGGCTACGTGATAAAACAGTATCATTATCATAAAGTTTATAATATTACAAAATTAGTATGTGTCTACTTTTTAATTTAGTATTTTTAAAGCATATGTTTATTTGCTTTATTACAGCTTATTAATTATTCTCACAATTAGGGAAAATTCTAATGATGATTAATAGCCACATAATACTAACCTAAGTTAGATGTTGAATTAATTTAATAATGTGTTCTTATTATTTTTACTGATAATTTACACAGATATAGATATTACTAATACTTAAACATTATATATTATAATATAATATACATTATAATGTAAGCAATTGTGTCATATATATCACATCTAGTTTTCAACTAAGAGAGACATTTCTTTTATCTTCAGTGTTCATCTGAAGGGCATGTTAATCTTGAAAGCAGTTTATTACATTAAGTTGACAAACAACTACTTTAAAGGAAATGACACAGGGTCAGACTTGTAAAAAACAATATATATGTGCTCCTCGTTCCTATTCTTCAAATTGTGTTGAAAATAATTATATTATTATTCTTGTAAATAAGATACTTACTAAGATAAGATAGTTCTTTAAATTATGTTAAACTGATATGGTTGATTAACTACCTCTGAAATGAAGGTAGTAAACCAGCATACACCTGTCTGATTTATACTAAAATTGACATTTTTACTTGTCTTGAATATTACTGACTAATATTGCATAAATATTAAGACATAGTACAAGGACAACAGCTCAGCCTCCTTTACTGTCATAATAGCTTAGAACCAGATCAGTCTTTCAAGCATCCTTGATAACTCATAAACAATTCTTCACAATTGTCATTGCACCCAGAGGTGAAAGATAAATCATTATTTCTGCCAGGACAGGAATGCTAGCAAGTTTTTTTTTAAATGATGTTATGAACATTCTTCACTTCATTGGGATGATTGAGGCATGGGCTGATTCAAAGTGAGTTCTTGTGTTGAATTTTACATGATGGATAGTTCCATGGCTGCTGTAGGACAATGCTGACAGAATATCAACTGCAGACATTTCAATATATGTATAGCACAGTTAAGTTCTGATCAATATATCTTGTTTATTTCTTGCCAAGAACATAGTTTTACTAGATATGATTAGTGTCTAATCTACCTCCCACACTATAGTATACATATAAGAAACTTTGGTAGCAAGCTGGGAAGAGACAAAAAAAATTAGACCGATGGCTGAGCACTAAATTAAAACTTTTGAGAATTTCAATATGAACCTGAAAGAAAAGTGTTGAATGCAAGCATGAACAAAATACCCTTGTGAAAACTATGTTTCTTTACACTGTTTCCTCATGTATTTGAATTAAAGTGCAGGCACTATGGGTCTGGATGCCTCAGGAAGAAATTCACCTTTTGATTAACTCGGGGAAGGCAATTTACACAGCCAGTTGATCCACTGACTGACATTGACATTCATCCAAAACAAAGGCCACTCCCCATCCCTCTTATCTTGAGATAAATTTGGTTTTCTTTAGAACAGCTAGAGCCATTCCCATATTTTTTTTTCAGTTCCATCTACGTCATGCCTTTTGACTTTTTGTAGTAGATTGATTCTGGTGGGACGCCAGTACCCACTAAAGCCACTCTCTCACTCCCTTCTGCAACCGAACAGAGGAGAGAAAATACGATGTGTGTTTCATGAGCTGAGATAAGGACCATGAGAGAGAAGTCACCAATTACCATCATGGGCAAAACAGACTCGAAGCTGGGATAATAATTAAATTTGTTATTAACAGAATCAGAGAAGGATAATGAAAAGTAAAATAAATCTTAAAAACACCTTCCCCTCACCCTCCCTTCCTTCCACGTTCTACCTCCTCCCACCCAGCAGTGCAGAGAGATGGGGAATGTGGGTTGTGGTCAGTTCATCACAAGTGGTTTCTGCCACTGCTCAGAGAAAGACCCCTCTACTCCAGTGTGGGGTCCCTCTTACAGGAGACATGAACTTCTCCAACACGAGTCCATACCATGGGCAACAAACTGCTGCAACACAGATCAGTTTTCCACAGAGTGCAGTCCTTCAGGCACAAGCTGTTCCAGCATAGGTCTCCCACAGGGCCACAAGTCCTACAAGGAAAACCTGCTCCAGCATGGGTTCTTCTCCCCATGAGTCAGCAGGTCCCTGCTAGGACCCTGCTCCAGCACAGGCCTCCCACGGGGTCACAGCCTCCTTTGGGCATCCACCTGCTATGGTGTGGATGCCTCCATGGACTGCAGGTGGATCTCTGCACCCCGATGGTCGTCCAGGGGGACAGCCCATCTCACCATGGGCTGCACCACGAGCTGCAGGGGAAAACCTCAGGTCTGGCACCTGAAGCACCTTCTCCCTCTCCTTCCCCACTGACCTTGGTGTCTGCATTGTTGTTCACATGTTCTCATTCCACTCTTCTCTAGCTGCAATTTTCCTCTGCCCAATAACTTCTTTTTCCTTCTTAAATATGATATCACAGAGGTGTTGCAATCATTCCTGATGGGCTTAGTCTTGGCCAGCAGTGGGTCCATCCTGTAGCTGGCTGACATTGGCTCCGCCAGACACGGGGGAAGCTTCTAGCAGCTACTTACAGAAGCCACCTCTGTAGCTCCCCTGCTATGGAAACCTGCCCACAGGAACCCTATACGCCTTTGTAAACTGTCCACAACCTTCCCAAGACAAATGAACAGCAGCATTGCTCTTTTCTCTGTGTGAATTACATGAATACACGATGCTATTCCAGTACTTAATCTTAAGGGTTTTGGCCAGAGTTCAGATGTATGCATGCACAAACATCCTTTCCTCAGGGATCAGATATGTAAGCATCTCTGGAACAGGAGAGAAGCCTGCAAGACATCTGTGTAATCACCATTATCATCACTCAAGTTTGCCCTCATTCTCCACTAACACCTGAATTTTAAAGGCTTCTCAGTTCAAGTCCATAGCTGAAATTCCTCTCAAAGTTGTGGTATTTCTGTGTCTGCAAAGCTACTTGCTACAGTTCACTTGTGTTCTGCCAGACTGCACCCAAACACTGTTTCAAACAGTGCTAAGCTTAACATTTTCAAAATCATCAGTCATTCAGGGGGTTTTTGTTGTGTTAGATTTTTTGTTTTTACAAGACAGGTCTTAACATAGGAGAAAATATTTTACCAGGAAATCCAATTGCATGTGGTCTGGAAATCCCAGATATGTCTCCTGGTCCTTACCTATTGTACAGGTTTAAATCCTCACCAGCAAAGGAAGCCTTCTTAAAATGCCAAACAGGTTCAGCTGAGATGAAAAGTTGGCTTCTTAAATCAACCCTACTAATGCTGATGTGGGAGTACTGAATCCCATGGGAGCAAGTGAAACCAATTCCACAAGATTTGTTGCTTATCACTTCCCAAATTGAGTTTAAGATTAAGGTTGGATTTAGTAATAGACAACTATATAGGGAATACCTGTCCCAAAACAATACTTTTCTATGTACCTTATTGCTGTAGCTATGGTCAGCAAAGGCATGCAAGTTGGAGTATTCTGATTAAAAAATAAAATATTCAGACTTCAGTAAGTTACTTTCCTTCAGTTTTAGAACTTTCCAGGATATTATTATTTAGAAATATGTTTAAATCAGTGGTCTCCAGAACAGGTTGTACTTTGCACTTATTACTGGAGTAGAAAGGACTGATAAGAATGGGCATTTGGGAATTTGGTATGGAATTTGGTGTACCCTTCCATTATTTTTTTTTCAAAATGAGGAGCAGCTGTTATTACATTTCTTATAAGATACATTTGTTATTCATGGTTACAGGACTAAAGATCAAAAAATGTGCTAAAACTTTTGGAGATCAGGCCCGCCCCCAGCATGTTTTTCTTGGGCTACAGTGCTATATCTTCACCCACTTGATATCTACTGTGGGGAATGCCCTTTTGAAAATGGGTATCTATTTTGAGAGAATAGCCATGGTTACAAATAAGGCCCTAAGTTTTGCATTCAGCACAGCAAAATCATCTTTCTTCAAGAGAAGAGATGTGCGGTGACCTTCCTCTTGCACACCACATAGTCCTGTGGTTCAAACACTTTAAAAACATGACAGTAGGTACTTCGAAAGGTGTCAAGCTAATGAGAGCCTGTAGCTCAAATTACTCACTTGCATATTGACATGCTGCAACTACACAAATTGTGCTAAAAAGGAGATTTCCTCTCCCTTTGTCTGTGTTTAAACAAAGGCTCAGCTTTATGAAATGGGGAAACCTACTGTGAAATTCTGAATCAGGGACATAGGCTTTTGTATAAGAAGTACTGAACCCTTTTACAGAAATCCTTGGGTCTTTACACAGTGAATAACAAGTGCCTTGGTCAGACACCTGAAAGTACTTCTCTTCCTCCCCATGCTTTGAAAGTCTACGCACCTCACCTTGACTTGGCATATTATTGCAAAGAGCCTTACGTTCAGTACATTGCCACATCAGTGTCAGAGGCCCAAAATATGTCTGCAGATTCTGGTACTGACTGTTTTCCCCTCAAAAGCCTACATGCTGAAGTTTCTCCGTCTGTCACATTACAATCTTCATTGCCCATCTGAAATCCTACAGTTTCTTTGACTCTCTACAGGCTATTTTTTCCCTCCTGCTTAATTCAATATCTCTAACATTTGTCTTATACGCCCTGCTTTTAATTTTGAGGCACTTGGTGCTAAGAGATAAGCCTGTGGCAGATGTAATTATCCAGCAGCATATTAGTCACTTGTTACTGCCACCTAACTGCCTTTGTCATACTAGTGTTTTGACTGGGAAGGGAGTGCTTGGAAAGCCTTTCACCTTCTTTACAATTATTTCTTCATAACAAATAACTTTGTGAAAGCTAGACACAAAAATCAAAAGATTAAACCTGAGACAGACTCATCAGTTCTGTAAATCAATAGATTTGACTTGCAGAACTTACTTCATGCTTTATCTCTATTGCTGGCATCACTATGTTGACTTTTTAAACTGAAAACAACAAATATATTCATCTAGTTTAACCTTAGGCTTTTATTATTCCCTTCAGGCCTGAACCATCATCCGAACCCATACATATCTTTTAGTCATGCATCCTGATAAAGCACAGAAAACTGGAGTATAACCAAAGAATAAGCTTTACTGTTTACTTTTTGTAATACTTACGAATCAGTTTTCCTAGTTTCAGTTTGTAGTCTTTGCAGCTCTTCAGCAGACCTTATCACATACTGTAGCTTCCATCCAGGGTAATGGAGTAGATTAGGACAGACAGGTACGCAAGCAGGTGAACCACCCTGGATTCTAAGGATGCTGGGCAACACCGCACAGAGCCTTCTAAATACCTCTGTGTAGACTCTAGTTCACAATAATCACTGAATCACTGGCTGGACCTAAAATTACTCTCACAGTGTCTTTCTTGCATCGAGCTTCTGATTTCACACTACTACTTCAGATACAGCACTGCATCTGTGTTGGCTCCATTTTCCTCACTCGGCACCAGAAAAGGAAAATTCTATTAGCAAGACTGCTGCAAAGCGTTTCTGTAGAATTTCCCTCAAATACCCATGACCTTATTCACCTTCCCTCTGCCCCAGACATGCTGGATTTGCACTGATTTTATGCAGCATCACTCTGGTGGCTCTGTGTCACTTTTCCCTGAACTCTCAGTAATGGGAATTAGTGTGGGGAAACCTGGGCCTGGTTTGCACGCAACAGTTCAGGAGCTTCTGAATGGCACATTTACTGACTCAGGATCCAAACTGTGCAAAGTGACTAGGTCTGGATACATACAGCCAGATTCATATGGCACTGCACTTGAGTTTAGAAGCCCAGCTCGCAGAAATTGGCTCTGTAGTGAGTTAGCTCACTGTGTTTGCAAGGATTAATGGAGTGATTAATCAGGAACTGGAGAAACAACCCACAGATAATGCACAGTTGATTATAGTTTCTTTTATCTGACTGTGCTCCTGGATTGAAATTTTATGTAATGCACAAACCAGGAGTGTTTCAGCTAAATTCCTTGTGGGTATTTGCAATCAAGATACCATAACACAGCTTGATACAAATGTTAACTTTTGCTCAAGGGAGTTTGGGAATGATGGGGTTATTGTAGGTCAGTATAAAATGAAAGGATGTCAGAGAGTAAGCCCAGTTTCACCCAAAGCTGACACTGACATTTTTTAAAAGCCGTTCAATGAAGAAAAATCTTGCTCTTTCGGGGATTGCAATTTGCAGAGGTTTGGACTTGCTTGGTTTTAAAAATGAGCCTCCAAGGTGGAAGAAGACAAAAATGGGAAAGAAGACTTTGCAATGGAAACACATTGTCTGAGGAAAAATGTTTCAGTTACGCAAAACCAGTGGCACATAAGGATGGAAATGGATTATAAAGAACCTGTGCTCCTAGGTGCCCTTGCAGCTCTTTATTATTTCATCCCCTGACATTATCTCAACCAAAGGTCCTATGAGTCCTACTTTTGCCATGTTTGAGCAGCACTGATAGCCAAAAGATTATTTTGAGAAATATCAAAATCTTAATTAGAAGTTTCCGTGAGAAGAAAAATTATTTTCCTAGATTAACTGCTGTTTTTATGTACTTGCAAAAAACTATACTGACTCCAAGAGGATGGCTCAGTTAAAGACCATGCTGTGCTAAACTAATATCAAGGGGAACAACCTTTAGGCATATTGTATTAATGTAGTAAATGAGGGCAAAAGACCTTTAGAGACTGAAAAATAACTTATAAAAATTCACAAAAGAACTCAGGTTCACAGCTGTGTCTTTGAGTGCTTAATCACTCTTGTAGGCATCTGAAATGCCATGGTAACTAATTTTATGGATAAACTTGCCCTAAATATCTGCTGCTAGCTTCACCCATAATCTACTATAGCCCAGAATCTGGTAGACATCTTGTTGATTCTAATTACTCATTAATCATACTGCCCCTCGTCTTACCTCTAGAATCCAGACTGAAAGATGCTGTCGAAATTCACCTACCCAAAGGAAACTATAAAATAGCTGTGCAGAGGATGCTGTGCAGGGGATGCTGATCACAACATCTCATACCTGATGTGGGAAACCTATGTTCATACTCATAAATAAAATACCCCTGACTATAGAAGTGAGTCTCTTAATCCCTGTTTTCCACATGTTGTCCCCATGACAGGAATTCATGGCCTTGTGGAGTTTCTCTCCCAGGGGCACAGGGGCAGAAAGAACGAAATCAGTCTGAAGTCGGTATACTTTGGATGTAAAGTGAAAACGGAGATATGCGACGAGTCCATCCTGAAAAACCACAAAAAGGTATCTTTTCTACTCATGATCTGTGCAATTTCCTTTGTAAGTCACCTCATCTTGTTGGTTATATACATCATGTATACACACACACTGGTTCAGGGATATTGCCATAGGAACATCTAGTCTCTAGTCCCAGTGATTTTGGGATTAGACCCAATTGAGTTTTGGGCAAGGTTGAGGCACAGCTTCATATGTACAGAAAAAACAATCTCAGGCTTCTAGTGGGCTCTGCAGTAGAAACTCTGGAAATTCTGCTCACCTCTGTCTAAGGTAGCAACTAAAAGAGGATTATCAGAATTACCAGTCTGCTTTTACCTACTCTAATTCCATTTACATCTTGTTCTAAAGTAGTTCCTGTTTATCTTCATATAAAAGTCTATGGGATTAAAAGACTGTGGGACTTATGGATGAAGACCACTCTGTAAGAGTTAGGTTATTTTAGTTATTTTTGGTAACACGTCTATGACTTGTCCATAAATGTCCTGCAATGTGTTAGTGCTGTAGTCTCATGGCAGAGAAATAGGAAGCTTTGAAAATAAAGAATAAATACTCAGTTTTCTAATCTCCAACCTTTTAACACACTTACAGTAGTCATTTTCTTGCCCATTCTACTCATGTTCTTATTAACTAAGCTGTAGTCCTTCTTGGAAGTAAATATTTTATTTTAATAGCACATACTACCACCTGCTGTAAGCAACTGAAATTGCCATTGCAATTTCAGAGCTTTTAAAACTGCATAAGGCAGCCAGCCTTAAATTTAAAATACAGCTAGATTGTTGGCATCTCTGATGCTAATTTAATTATCTATTCATCTAAATATTTTCTGACTAAAAGTTTCTTAATTATATATGATTTGTAATAGCTGGAGTTTGGCAGTCTCTAAGATGCATGGAAACAGTTCTGCTGTAGATATGAAATTGATAATTCATTATGTCAGTAGTAATTCTGAAGATTAACCATTTCCAAATATAGAAAATTTAGTTAAGAAATTAACAATTGCTCCAAGGTGAATGGAAGTTTTTTAATAAATCAAGCCACAAGGGATCGAAAATTCAGAATATAAATTATTAAAATATTTATTGTTTTACACAGTTGCCCATTTGACTCAAAGAAAAGCTAGGAAATGTTCAGAAAATCAAGATGTCTCTTTATGATTTGTTAGAATAAGAATATTTTAGGAGCAAAGGATATATTTTATATGGCTATTTTAGTGTGTACTTCCTTGTTTGTTTGTTTGTTTGTTTGTTTTCCAGGACATTTGTTTGCCTCCAATTAAGATGCTGTATTATGTGTAAACAACTCATTTGCCAAATCCTCAGCAGGTATAAATCCATGTAAGTACTATCAAGGCATTGGCTTAGGCTGTTTGTCACAATCTGGAAAAATGTTTTCTTATGTCTACTCGAGATTTTGGAGGAGGAAAAAAAGAGTTTGTCTAGGGAAGAAGAGAAAGAAGGTAGAAAGAGGTTTATGTTGTATCAATAAGTATGTATGTAGAAAGTACAAATACAGAAGGAGTTAATTAAGAAATGCCAAATGCATTGTCCTGCAGCAAATCCAGTTTTTGTTCTAAATTCCACAGGTTGTTTTTCATCAAAAAGCAATCCCAGTCATCCTGTCCCTGCTGCCAGTCATTCTAGCACATAGCTGTCTTGCAGCCTGCAGAATTTTCTCTCTTCTTAGTCCACACAGGGATCCCAGCTCCACATCAGCTGCAGGCTGCTGGCTGGTGATGCAGAGCAGAGTCAGGCCCATGCTCAGGTGAACTTGGCTGGACACTTGTGCCACACTGCTGTCTGGAGCTGAGGAACACTGTTTTGGTGTTTCCACAGCGTAGGACATTGTTGCCTGGGATGCAGCAGGAGACACCAGAACCATAAGGACAGCAGGAGGCAGTGACAGCTCCCTCTAGGTTCCCTCCTCCTCCTGCCCATGGCAGTAGCTGCTCTCCAAGAGTAAACCCAACAAGGAAAGCTCTCTCCAAACAGCTGGTATGTCTGGTGACATAACCACATCTGAAGACCGGTGGGAAAAGAGGAGTCTGCGCAGTGTAGATCCAGCTACTTTCTCCTGTGCTGCTGGGCCTGCAGCACATCTTTCACTGAGAGTGATGTAGGCCAGACATTGGGGAAATGGTTCTCCTGCTCCAAAAGTAGTGTGACACACACACAATGGAAATTTGGTTTTTATAGTAGTGCTAGAGCTGGGTACTTTCCTACCTAGGCAGCCCCACACTTCAGAACTGGGACACCAGTGTCCTCATCAGCCCATTCAGGTATCCACTGAGGTTTTACACTGGTTAGAGTGTAACAAAGACACAGCTAGCATCTAGCCAAAGTATGGAAAGGCTTTCCACCCGGTGCAACCTACTGCTCAGGCCATTGCGTGCTTTTTCTCTGCTTACCCATGCCAATGACAGGAACAATTTTAGTTATATAAGTGCTATTATTAATAACAATAGCAATGAAAGTAATTATTCCTTTTTCTCAGTATTTATTTTTGGGTTTATGATTACTAGTCTTGTCACTTTACCTTTTCTTTCCCTTACCAACTCCATCTGCTCCCATTGTTTTACCCCTTAACCCCACCAAAATTACTCCTTTTGCTCTTTTCTTCTTTTGTCCAGGTTGACATTTAAGGCAGTCCCTGGACAGTTTTTTATTGGTGATTTCAGGTGTCATTTTAGGCATAGCCTCCAAAACAGAATGTCTTCTCTTTTTTTTCCCCTAATATGACTGTTCTGTTTTTCTTCTTTTTTCCCCCACTGTATTTATAGACTTCAAATCTTTCAGTCATAACCATTATCTTGCTAGACTTGATTGATTTCCTCATGGTTTAGTAACTCTCAAAGCTCCCTTTTCCTAACTGTTACAATGTCAAAACATTTTGCCATATGTTCGTGCATCACTTTCAAAAGCTCCATTGCCTTCCCCCTTAGAGCAGAGCTTCCCAAGCATTTTTGTAAGAGTACTACCTCCAGTAGCAGCAGCAGTGCCAGCACATGTCATCCCTGGAAAGGCGTTGGAACACACCTCACTTGGGACTCGTCTATCTTGAACATTGCAGAAAACTGCACGTGCTGTCTGAAATCCACTGCAACAGGAAATGCAAGGGTCTCTCCTTCCATCTGGTGGGGAATGGGGAAAGGCAAGGCTATTTCAGTTTGCTTTACTTGCATACCCTTATTAGTCAGGATTCCTTCAGCATCACACTGTGAGCCACCCTTGAGTTAGAATTAATTTAACAAACTGGAGTAAGGAAAGATTCAAGAAAGACTATGAGAAAAGAGTCTGCTGTGGGCCTCCTAGTGATCTGTGCTCCTTGTTACCGTCTGAGGTTCTTCTGTCAATAAGACTTTTCTGCAAGAGTAGAAATTATGGCTGAAAATTCTAGGCTACCAAATTAAGCTGGGGAAACTTCTTTGTAGGATTAGATGTAATGAAGTTGCCTTTCCTAGCCATTAATTGTAGCAAGTCAACAAACTAACACAATTCCAGTTTGGAGGCAGAAACTGGAATACCTTATTGGATTCACAACTTCATATATAAAAGGGTTGGGGTTTACATATTTAACAGGGTGTTTACATATTCATCGGGGGGTTTACATATTCATTCTATTACAATTGGGGGTTTTCCACAGATGAGGCAAATAGGAAATACTAAATTACAAACTTTGGGTCTTAGCACTTACATCATAGGAAAAGCCCTACTTTATCTTGGGGGATTTAGAGGGAGATTAGGTATTCGATATACATATGCAAAGGGTCACAGAGTATACACAGGCAAGGGGGGAACACAGTGGGTTTTATGCAGAGGTCTGATGAGATTAGGATGTGGATTCTCTGGCTGGGCAGTACAAGTGAGAACATCATGTAACGAGTTTCTTTACATCCTGCTGAAGAAGGCAGGAAGAGTCCACAGAGATGAGGTCACTGAAAAGTGTTTTTCCCCAGCTTTCGTAGTTCATAGCTTTTTGCAGAGACTGCTCAAATCCCTCTCTGCAAATATTATATTTTTGAATCCTACAATTAATGACAATAATTCTTACCTCAGCTTTCTGATCTCCTTTTGGTACATTCTTTCCCTATTTCATTCATCTGTCTCCTCTCTATATGTTTGTTATGCTGGTTCCCCCTGCTGAGGGATTTGGACAGGCTGAATAGATTGTCTGAGACCAATGGCATGAAGTTCAACAAGACCAAGTGCTGGATTTTATGCTTTGGCCTCAACAACCCCATGCAGCGATACAGGCTGGGGACAGAGTGGCTGGAAAATTGCCCAATGGAAAAGGAGCCAGGGGTGCTGGTCAACAGATGGCTGAATATGAGTCAGCAGGTGGCCATATGTGCCCGGGTGGCCAAGAAGGCCAATGGCATCCTGGACTGTATCAGAAATAGTGTGGCCAGCAGGACCAGGAAAGTGATTCTTCCCCTGTACTCGGCACTGGTGTGGCCACACTTTGAGTACTGTGTCCTGTTCTGGGCCCCTCAATTCAGGAAGGTCATTGGAAGGGCAATGAGGCTGGAGAAGGGTCTGGCACATAAGTCCTATGTGGAGTGGCTGAGAGAGCTGGGACTGTTTAGCCTGGAGAAGTTAAGCAAATCTCACTTGTTTCTTCTGTAGTGATCACCTCTGTCTTACTCTGAAAAATCCCTTCCTCTCTGGAGAGATGCCATACCTCTTTACAGGCCCTTTCTTGTCATCTTCTTGTCACTTACTAACTAGGATGACATGTCTTGAAGCATAATTAGTGACATGTCTTGAAGCATAACTAGTGACATGTCTTGAAGCATTTTCCTTCTCTTTCTACTCTCTTTACAGGTGTCTTAAAATTTTTTAGGTGCATTTATGTAGGTACCTCATAAATTTATTATTTTAATATTTATGGGTACATGTGGTTGATAACACCTCAGTGGCAGTATATATTATTTTAAAGCAAGAACCCCTTCTTTCATTGTCAGACAATTACAAGACAAGACTAGCCAAGAGAATGTCTCTTAGTGACATTTTTTCCATCTAAATATTTTTATTTTACCTTTTATTTTGCTTTGGTTTAGTCGAAACAGACTGGAGAATAGATTGCATTTCAGTTTTATTGCTGCTGTCTCTGTTCTGCTGAACTCTGCAGGTTGTCTCCAAAAATACCGTCTGACAAGGAAATTGTTTCTACACTGTTTTATGCTTTCACCCACAGAATCTGTCAACCAAATCCACTCAAACTTGACTCTGCTCTAAACTAAACAAAATAGTTTGATCATAGGTAGCTTAAAACAGTACCGTTCAATCAAAGTCAAAGCTGTACCAGGTTGACTTTTGCCAGTTAATG
The DNA here is from genome assembly GCF_036250125.1 of Pseudopipra pipra. Taxonomy (NCBI): domain Eukaryota; kingdom Metazoa; phylum Chordata; class Aves; order Passeriformes; family Pipridae; genus Pseudopipra; species Pseudopipra pipra. The sequence goes on from NC_087550.1 coordinate 83,528,238, forward strand.
GCTTGGCTCAAAATGTCACTTGTGTATTAAAGATGCCTAGAATAATCTGTGCACATCAGACATGAAAACTAAATTTTAAATTTTAATCCAATCCTACAAAAGCTTAAGTACATGCCTTTTAAAAAATTATTTTAAAAATACGCTAATCAGTAAAACCACTGCCACACTTAAAATTAACCACATTCTTAAGCAGTTGACAGGATGAGAGCAACAAAAATGCTACAAACCAAAGCACTGAATTCCTTTGCCTCTTTTGATGGCCTTTGATCTTTCATCTTCTATGAAGATGACATATGAATGAAATTGTTTGCTCTTGATGCACTTACTGACACAGGGCTTTTTGCCTGTGTTGATTTGACTCAGCATAAAGAGTAAATGCATTTTCAGCAATGAAAGAGCAATATACCTTCAGGATTTTTAAAAAGTGGAAAACAGAAAAGGTCAATTATTACTGCAGATGTAATGCTTCTTCACTGATGATACCATCAGAATAAAAGTGATGCTCTTCTCAAGTGTCAGCACTTTGATACAAACAAATGTCCTTCTAATTTCAAATACATATTTATACAGATGTACAAAACCAAAAAGAGGATGATTACCTAGATATGTTTGTTTTACTTTTTGATTTTTCTTTTCTTAAAATGTGATTTCTATAAACACAGTCTTTTTTTTTTTTTTTTTGTATGACACTAAGGTAAATTTACTTTTTAATTCTTGATTTACATTTCAAACATTCTGCAACTCTTTCTACACATTAGTATCAGTCAGATGTGGCTTGTCTCTGATTATCTCTTGATAGCTCTGAGTATCTGTAATACTTCTCTTAGTATTTATACAGGCACAAGGAAACAAAATTATACAGAGGTGCATATAGAAAAAGGATTGCTTTTTCTATTTTGACTACTAAGGAGGCATGACACAGTAAGCAAGCATGTGAGTGTGCCTGAGAGATCGCTTACCTCCAGGGCTTAGACATAGGACCCTATGTTATCCAGAGGCATTCCCATCTAGTTAAAATCTACTGCTGGGACCTCTTCTGTAGGAGGACACCAGTTTTATATATGTGTGTGTATATACTTATATACAAAGCTAATATGTATATACAAAGGTATATGTGTATATATATGTACAGTGACAAATTAATCCATTAGCTTTGTGTTGGTTTAGGATGCAGAAGCTTTAAACTTGAATCTATTTGTGAAGTATTGTTTATGCATTCTGCATTAAGCTGTTATTGAGTGAAATGTATAACCAGCAGAGCTGGCAATGCAGTGCTCCTGCACAGCTTCCACAGGCAAGGTGAGGAATGCCCAGAGTACATCATGGCCTCAAGCCTGCTCACCTGGGTTTCCTCTGCTAAGCTGGCACGAGTGAGCCTGTAACCTCTCAACCACAGGATATTTAACACAGGTCACCCACCCCCTATCTGACAATATTTGTTATAACAACAACCAGTGTGGCTTTAAAGAAACGGTGAATTTCATTGCATGTCAGACTGAACCACAGCAGTAGGTTTGCTGTGAAGTGATAACTGAGTTGAGTCCTTTTGAAGATATGGATGGAATAGTTGTGGATGTAGAGTGAAGACATGCAAGATAAGAAAGGTTAAATTGCCAGTGGATGTAGGATTACTGAAACTGGGATTGTTAGTGGTTCAAGGATTTAGGAGGAAAAACGTCAAAGTAGAGAAGAAAAAATCCTGAAGGAAGAAGAGGGAGGTGGGAGTGAACAATGCATGAAGAGATGAAATCCAGGAAGCAGCAAGGGCCAACCTTTGTGACTTTACCTGACTCAGGATCTTCCTGATCTGACCTCATTGACTCCCACTTGGCTATCAAGGAGTCTCCGAGTGTTGCATGAGAAGAGGCAAAGACTGAACACAGTAACATTTATCCTAGCTCTTTATTATGTACCTAACTTCTGTATCTGCCAAGCAATGAATAATTGCTACATACTTTAAAGCTGTATATATTATGCTGTCAGTCTCTTTGCAAATAGCTAGAGGTGTCCAAAGTGTTACAAAACAGTTCCATCAGTTGGTTATATAAAACAGGTACTGACTCAGCCACGCTGAGTTTCTGTGGATACCACCGAAAATAAAACAGACCAAAAGAAATTGGTGGCATAGCTTGAATGGGGGGATAATTTTGGGGTATAATCTCTAAGAGGAAAGGTCTTAAATGATCTGCACTCTCCACTACGTGATCCAGCTTTTGAAATCTGTCTGATGAAGGGGAAGTTGTAATTGTAACTGCTCAGTAGTGGCAATTTGTGGCCAAGGAATGATCTGGAATGGAGAGCAAGAAGGCCCAACTGCAAGAAGGGGTTAACCTGTCTGAAAGCAGGAATGCCAGAGACAGATGGACTCCTTGCAAGGGAATAAAGGTTCCCTGGGGGATGAGATGAGGACAACCTCAGCATTGCCTTGTAGACCATCCTGGAATGACAGCATGCAGGGGTCCAAGCTCAGGGGCAACCTTTGGCCAGCAGAGCTGGGATGGGGGATGGATTCACAACTGGGCTGAGATGCCACATGCAACCACTATCAAAATTGGTGCTGATGCAAGAGTTTATAAGGAATCTGCTTATGAACCAACTTTGTAGACTCCATGTAGAACCACTTTTAGTGGTAGTACTCTGGCCGATGCATTATTCATTATTATTTTTCTTTTATATTTAAGCACACATGTGTGTTTAATTCAACTCTAGGCGTATCATAAAAATTCCCCAACACTGTGCACATCCCCTTTTCAGACTGGACCACTGTACCTTCAACAGTTCTTGATCCATCAGGAGCAATATGATAGTTGACAGATAAGCTATTGCCCCAAACTGAAACTGTGACCTGACATTTGGGAAACCTATAGATGTTTTCAACCAGAAGATGCGTGAACTCTCTCTCCTTTACTTGGGAACTTCACTGGAAATACAGTCTCCCTTGCATCAGCTCCAGACTACTCACTACATCCTGTGGGCTAATGGCTAGGGCATTTATCTGGATTGCTGTATCAGTTCCTATCATGATTTCTCCTTTTATATAAAGATTCTATGATGTCAAACAACTAAACAGCTTTGAGATCAGGGACTGAAAGTTCCCATGGCAAATACTTCATTCATTAATCCAGGCTACAAAGCCATTCTAAAATCTGGATCTTTACCAGGTCTTTTCAAAGACCAGTTTATGTTCACCTGAGTTTAGCAAGAATTCAAGCTCTGTGCTAATCTTGCCTGACATATCTGGAGGGGAAAAAAAAAAGAAGCAAATTTCCTTTGGTTAGTGAGATTTTTCTTTGCCCTTAACAGTGTTTCACACAGTTTATCAGGTTTCTAGAGGCCCCTTTTGGTATAATATTCCATTAGTCAGAGAACTTACCCAAGCAGTAAGATGTTTTGGGTGCAACAGAATACTACACTAGCATGGTCCTCCCATTCCTGGGGAACACTCAAATCACAGACTGTAAATCAAATAGGAATTATATATAGAAGGGTGAAAGCTCTATTAACTGTTCTCCCAAAGCATAGATGCATGCAGGATAATAAAAGTCATGGAGAAAGAGATGTAAAGAGCCAAAGGGAATCAGATTTCACTTCTATGGACTTCTTTGAGACAGATAAAAACAGGGTCTCTACCTCTGGTTTTCTGGGGCATATGTTGACCATTTTACAAGGACAAAGTCCAGGGAAGAGGACCCACTTTATCTTATAAAGTCTTCACAGAGCACTAAGTTCACAGCTGCAGTGAACAGGTTGGACACCCAAATCAGTGAACTGCATGATACCATGGAAGTGATGAAGGTTTTGGTCAAGTAATGGGAAACAGTTGGTACTGACTTCTCTCTGCAGATCTCCAGAGGCTGTTTAGCAAACTTAAGCAGTTCTGATTTGAAGCTAGATGCACATAATGTTGATGGGTCAACATTTAAGTTAGAAGGATATATTGGCAGAAATTATTTCTTCCTTGAGACCTCCTTGAACCTGCTTTTTTTTATCCAGTACTTTCATGGATATAACACAGCCAATCCAGCCTGTTATCCTTGTACACAGAAATTATTTCACACCATTTTCAGCACATACTGCTTAACGCTGGTGCGTGAACTTCTGGTTTTGCATTTAACTAACTTCCAAGTCATCCTTAAACATGTTAATTGAAACAGCCTGTCTCCCTCTTCCAACAACATTTAAAATCAGACCTAGCACAGGATTCTGCAGGGTGCAACCCCACCTACAAGGAGTAAGTAGAGGATAGAAGGGGGTGGGGAAAGGAGTAAATGTGTGCAGAGGAAGGTTAGGCTGACTAATCAATGCAAAGACTGGTTGGATACTGATGAGCCAAATTATCTATGCTGGCCACCTGCCTAACTATTTCCTGCCAGTATTCCATGGCTTGTGCTGATCTTTGGGGAACTGTTACTGTATGAATGCTGCTAAATGATTTTAATCTTTATTTTAATTCCTGTTAGCTTTTAATATAATTGTAAAAGATAATTTGTGATTTGTGTGTTGTCTGATTGCTAAAACCTTTGTAAGATAATAAGTGAATATTAAAATTGCCTCTGGGAATGCTGGAACTTAGCCAAAGGGCAGATAATTGTGGGTGAAGGTTTAACTGAACAGCAGCCAAGTCCTGCCACTACTCTGGCTGGACTGAACACTTTGGTTATGTTGACATAGCATTCTTCATATCCCCTCAGTCTGTCTAAGAGGCACCTCTGGTCTTTTTTCTTGGCCTCTGTTTTGACGTCACCTATAATGGCATGGCCAATCATGAACACTTTCAAGTCTTCTCAGGATCTCAAATTCCCACAGCAGAGTTCTGCCCATGCTCAGGGACCACAAAACCCAGCTACCTCCTCATGTTTCCTCTCTGCTCCTGAACATAATTCAGGACACAGCATGGATTTTCCATAGGCATAAGGCTGCATCTCTCTCAGATGCTCAACCCAGGCTCAATTCGTCACTCTGACTAGACAGATCCACAGCACTGGCCTGCCACTACCATGCTGTTGTCCATAATGCTGTTTGGTCTGAACCAAATAGTGTTTTCCAAAATACTTATGAAGCACCAACTAGAAAGGCCTGTCCAGGGCTACGGGTGCAGCTTTTGCATAACCAGACTGTTTTAAGAAATGAGAACTTTCAGTATATGAATGAGATACAGCTGGTGGCCAACAATACAGTTTAAAGGTCTGTAATTGGGAAATACTTTTTCTGTTTAGTGTAGGCAGCAAAATGCAAGAAATGGTCATACAGTCTGTGCCTAGTCATGGGAACTTCTCATTTCTGCTGACCAAGTAAAACTTCCAGCCTGTCTTCTGGGTGGGGGGGAAAATATCCATGCATAAGGCACAGTCATGTTTTAGGGGCAAGTTTGGTTAGCCTGGGGCAGTCTGCAGGTACCAATCCTGCAACCCTGTCACAAATTCTTGTTGTTTACCCCTCCTATCTGGTTCTGGGATCTCTAAAAATATTCCTCAGCATTGCTAAAGATGAAGGAATAAAAAGAGGTGAGGGGTGAGACGAGCCATCATAGTACCACATAAATATCTCTCTCTCTCTCTTCATAAATATCTATATTTCTGGAGCTCACTCACATGCTGGACAGACAGTCATGCAGCTGCGGAAGTCCAGAGGAGGGTCATGACTGAGCCACAGTTCATCCCTGGGCAGCAGCCAAAACGTGAGCTAAGGGTTCAGCACCCCGAAATAAATCAGACCAAATTGTTTAAATCAGACCAGAATTCATAAACAAAGACAACCCAGCACAAAGCACGTAGAGACAAATACCATGTAATTCTAAAAGCTTTTTACACTAAAAGATAATGCACTATGAGAGAAAATGTAAGCATGATTTTTGAAAAGGAGTAAATTGATCAGCCATGAAATGAATTGGCCACGCCTGCCAAAAATACAGGTCGGGAAAGCAGGTTATCCAAAACATAACCAGCAGAATATTTTTCCTGTCCCCTTACATATTAAGACTCAGGTCTCTTCTGAGTGGTAAAACATTCCTTTAAATCCTCCAGTTACTAAAGAAAGTTATTTCAGTCTTAAAAATCTAAATATTACCTGTACTACACCTCAGATGCCATTTACTGAACGTCTGCCAGGAATTTGTTGAAATATGTATACAGCAGTTGGGTGTGTTTATACAGCTCTTCAACAACCATAATAATTTAAACATATGAATATAAAAAAATTTATTCTAGAGTTACCACATAATTCAAAGCGGAAAAAAAAAAAGAGTAAAATTATGTTTTTCTTTTTTCTTTTATTTAATAACTTTGTTAATGTTGCTAAGGCATGTGATCTCACTGCTCTGCCTTGGTTCAGGCAGTCTAGTTGCAGCACCTGCTGTGTTTCAGTTACAGCTAGATGTAATCAACAAAACTGGCTATCCTGTTTATTTCTCTTTTATTCACATAACCATGTTCAGAAATCTGAACAATATGATAACTGTCATCTTCATATTTATTTTTGCCTTGAGTAATCCATTACTCCAATAGCAGTCAGAGATTTTAAGTAAAATAAAATAAATAAAAACAACCCCAAAATAAATTCAAGAGGTATGTAACTTTGTCTGATATAATCACATGTGAACATGTTTATAGGACAGACTGAAGCATAATGCACAGGCACACAAACTAGCTTTAAACTGGATGAATAAAGTCATTCCTCTTTGGCAGCACACAGGTCTGGTAGTAAAATCTATAATACACTAGTCAAAAGAGACCAAGTCTAGGGAGAAACTATGGGAGACCAGGGAGGAGAAAAGCAAACAAAAAACTCATCTGAGACTAGCTATGTTACACATCTATTGCTTTTACTTGAATACATGCATCTATGCACATAATTATGCACAGACACACACACATATCCACCTGCCTGTGACCAGACCGTTAGTTCATTAACTGCAGGTGTAAGATGAGGAGGTTGAAAACACGAATTTCAAAGAACACATTGTCTTTGGTTGCTGTTGTAGAAAAACCTGCTGAGGGATGGCAGGCTGTAGCATATTAGCTGCAGGAAGAAGCTTTCATGTGCAAGAATGTGGTGAAATCCTACCTCCTCCTTGTATATGCAGAGTAGGGTTTATGTTTGTAAAATTCACCATCTCAAGAAAGAAGCTGTTACTTTAGCACCCCTGGATCAATCAGATGAAAGTGGTTAAGTTACTGGAACCTGCTTTCACTTTCAAAATCGATACACCTATGTATCACCTCATATTGAAAACAAGCTCTTCTCTCAGATATGGCTAGTATTTAAACATTTACACACAACATTTAGAGAGCTCTTTCCACCAATAGGGATGTTCATGTTCATTATAATTCAATTTGGTTTATTTGGGTTTTTTGATTTGGTTGTTTTGGTGGTTTTTTTTTTTTGGGGGGGGGGATGCATTTTGAGTTGGGGGTCCTTTTGCTGATAGACTCATTAGTTAATTAGTGTTTTACAGTACAGGATTATGTAAATTCTATGATTTTCTTCCAGTTTAATGCGTAACTGTCAAAATCACGCCGATAAACAGAGCTAGCTATACTAATACCTCTTGTACTGCAAATGAAAAAAACCCCAAAACATTAAATTTGCAATTTATAATATGTCACCATTTGACACTTTGCCCATTCACAAGATCCCTGAAATCAGACTGGGAACTTCAGACCTGATTCACAGAACAATTGAGGCTGAAAGGCACCTCTCAAGATCATCTAGTCCAACTCTATCCACTTGAAGCATCAGCTAGAGCAGGTTGTTTAGGACTGTATCTGGTTGCGTTTTGAATGTCACCAAGGACGGAGACTCTGCAACTTCTCTGAGCAACCTGTTCCTGTGTTTCACCACCCTCACAGTAAGAAAGTATTTTTCTAGTTTTAAGCAAAAGTTCATGTTTCATTTTGTGCCCATTGCCTCTTGTTTTGTAACTCGGCTGCTGATGACAACTCTCTCAGCCTGGCATTTCAACCACTTTTCAGTCCACTTCCCTGTGCATTCATCTAGCTCATACTTCATCTGCTGTCTACGAGAATATTACAGGACAGTGTCAAAAGGCTTTGTAAACTCCAGAAAACCAGCATCTAGTGCTCTACGCTTGTCCACCAAGCTAGTCTTACACTATAACAAAACACATAATGCTAGACAAATTATAAAAATTTAAATCAGAACCACAAAGACTTCTACAAAAAACAAAACAACCTTCTACCTGAACCTATTTCCAAAAGCTAATTTGAACTTCATAAAAAGCAACACTACTATCATAGTTATATCATAGTAATATCATAGCTAACCTTTTCTAACTAGTTCTATATAGAACCAGACTATGTAAATTCATTCTACTTTGGGAAAGACTGATGATGACAGAGTGGAATACACAATCTCTCACACCATATTTTGTGTGTAACAATCCTTTTTTCCCTGGTATCTTATTTCTGGCAACTTCAGTCCTGAAAACCATATTTTACTTTATATACGATACATGACACAGGACGAAAATGAACTCTGGTTTCATGGCTTTACATAGTTCCTCTACCACAGCATTAACAGAGGAATGAATTTAAATATATTTTGTCACTAACCAAGACTAACTTGGCACTAACCTAGTGCCAAGTATACATGTTGAAACTTCCTTGTTATCTCAGTTTTCAAACACAATCACGTGCTCAGGCTTTCTGCATCCTTTATAAGAAAAGCAAAGAACATTAATGCTTGCAGTTTGAACTTAAATTATCCCTTATATGTTCTCTCAAAATAATCTTCCCCAAAATTAAGAAGAAAGAAAAGCTACATCTGTAAAAAGCATCCAAACATAATGCTAAATATATTTTTTCTAAAAGAAAACAATTTTGAGGTGGATACCTTTTAATTTCCTTACTTCCAGAAAGCAACATGGAGAAACATTTTAATTATACCTATAAACTCTACCTTCACTGCTAGGTTTGTATAATAAGTCAAATTTAGTGTTCTCTCATTCCTATCCCCTCACAGCAAACAGCAATACTGTAAAATTTTACAGGGCCATCTACTGTTTCGTGGTACAACAGCTGTTACCAGCTGGAGATGCTTTATACTTGCTTGAACTATCTTAAAAGGCATTTCCCGAGTCACCTTCGAATGAACATTTCTTAATCCTTTTTGTGACATTTTATAACGTCAATTCCCTCTTCTGAAAGAATTCAAACTGCAGTTATACATGGATTGGAAACATTAAATGACTGCGTGTTGTTTGGATTTTTTTAACAGAAAGACTGAATATTATAAAAACCCCAGTAGCAAACTACAGGGCTTTTTAAAATCTCTCACCAAATCATTAAACTGAGGTGCCATAAACAGAATAGTACACCTTATCTGTTATTTTGCTACAGCTGACAGGTTTTGACTGATTTCACCTGAATAAATGGACCTTCTTAATACAGACTCTTTCAAAACATACAGATGGACTCTTTCAGGAAAGACAAACTGGAAATTGAGCAACAGGGACCACACAGTTTTTAACTGTTTCACCAAACAGATGTACTATGGTAAAAAAATTATAAGCTTTCCACGATTTTTTAATTTGGTCCTGGAAAGAAGTTCACATCCGAACCAAATACCAGATGAATATCAGGGGGATAAAAAAAGGTAGTTCTGTGATGGATGGGTATTTCCATAACAGAAAGAAGCAAGGAAGCCGACTTTCCTTCCTTCATTCAATTCCTTATTGTGTTGAGGGATACAAGAGGGCTGCCCACAAGGGAAAGAGTGCTAGGGGAACAGCAAGACAGGCACAAGGCCTCACCAACAAATGGCACAGTCCCACCATACAAGCCCCAAGCAAGAAGATGAGAAAAGCAGGCCTGCTAACAGTAATCTGTGGTCAGTGTTTGTTACATTTTACCTATTTAGTATATTTCAAATAATAAGGGAGAAGACACCAACTATAAGAGATAACAATAAACTTCTTTCCAATTAGTCTTTCATGTAAGATTTCTCAATTCTTTTTACAGTAACTTTTGTATGAACACAACCACAAAAAGCATTGAAGAAACAGGTCAGCTAAAAACTGATCTGTGTGATCTCCCCAACAGCAATTCTGTTTGGTACCAGTATTGACATAACAAGAACTCAGCCCTCAACTCTTCTCCCCCAAAGTTAATGCATGAATTATCTAACAGCAAAATCAGAAACTAAGTTTTGTGCTTTTCAAAAGTATTATTGCTTACTAAAAATAAATACCAGACAGACTTTAAAAATAGATTTTATTTAGTAATTGAAAAAATATACATTGAACTGGATATTTGGAAATTAATCCTACATTACTAAAATAGCTTAAGAAGTATTATTTGAAAGATAAACTGATAGTTGATTGTAAAAGCCTAGCCCTGTTGCACTTCAGTTTAGCTTTAACTGTAATGAGCACAGGGGGTTATTAGTTTTTAAGTAACTGATTTGTATTTCATACATATATAGGTCATTATTAATTCATTAGCACCTCAGTCAAAAGTTTAGGTTCTACTTTAGAAAGGTTATTTACACAAAGAAACATGGGATCTACGCAATACCTAAAATCAAAGTGCTTCTGAGGCTGTGCAGTGCTCAATGCTAAAACCAATGTAAACAAATTAAAATAGTACAGATGAAGTTTATAAATTACCAAATTCTGTAGCATATGGAATACACACAAAACACATCCACAAAAACATGAATATGACTGCAAATTGATAAATAAACAATAAATAAATAGTAGAATCTCCATAAAACAGTAAATTATTGTCTCCATTTTGAAAAATGGAGGCAAGCATCATTAACAGCTAGCACAAACTAGCCAGTTTCAAACATATTTTATTTATTTAAAATATTAAATCTCTCCTCAGATCTGTTTGTGCATTAAAAGGCTTACACTATTTATCTTGTGGTGGTTTTTATTCCTCCAACATAGCTTAGTGTCCTCTTGCTTCCGCAACACTATAATTAAAAGCCTTCCTCTGATTTCAGCAATACAGTGTTATTCTTTAGCCAGACTCAGCTTTAAGCAGACATGAAAACACACAAAAAATTTAAGGTAACCTCATAAAATCCGAGTCCAATCATTCCAACAAGAATGCCTTTGTTCCGATCGTAAAAACTACTTTAAACTAAGTACTGATTTTCATTCTTTGCGACTCCTTCCTCCACTGACTCTTTTACCCACAGCTCAGTTACAATTTTAAATTTTTTCCCAAACGTTCTCCTGAGTGCTTTTATCTCTTTTACCCGGGAATGATCTTCTCCTATAACAACATGGGAGACACCTTCTACAAGGTGAGAGACTACTTTTCCACCATAAAAGCGGAGCTCCAAAGCTCTAATTGATAGTGCTATTGCAGGGATTTTGCTTTTAGGCTCATTAACAATGGCATAACAGTCCACATAAATAGTGTTTCCTCTGAATATACTGAGCTGACAACTGTTCCATGAATAACGTTCTTCTATCTCTGCAATTTTGTCCAAAGGCATTGCTTTATTGTCTTTCACTCTTGAGAACACTTCCTTGAGCTGTGCAACATCTGTGTTTGCTGTGTAGCTGTCTCCATAACAATCATACTCACGAGCAAAATGTTCTTTTGTGTCAGGAGACATGTGAATCATAAAGGCTGGTTGCCAAGGCACCAGCATTTTGGTTTGAAAACATTGAAGGAGCCACTCTGCCCTCACCACATCATATTTGTTGGAAGCAATGATGTTTTTCACTCTGACATTCTCAGCTCCTGCAATGACACAGTAAGTCTCCGGCCCTGGGTTCTGTACCACACTGCCACCACATTCAGCTATTCTGCTTTCCAGCTCAGACTTTGTGTATTTCCCCGTTCCCGTCATAACACAAAACTCAACATCTTCAAATACATTTGAAACCTTGTTTACACTAGAAAGATCAGGAGCTTTAAACTGGTCAGCTATTCCAATTACCTTCCTCACTTTTGAAACAGTTTTCCTTTTTTTCTCATGCGGTTCTTCATACTCATCTACATGAAGGTGCTTAGATGCCAGTTTCCCTTCTGCTTTGCTTCTGAGGTCTTCTAACATGTCTGAAGTCATGCACTCGTACCATTCTTTGTCCTCACGTATCCTCTCGATTCGGGGGAACCTCAAAGTACAGTCAGTTTTGTACATATCACTGTCAACGATCTCGGCTGCCTTGATCTGAACTATGACAGAGTTGCAAGGTTCAATGTACATTTCAGGTTTTTCCGTTCCACACAAAATGTTACAGGGAGGGTCCTTCCTATGGTAGGGCTTCCAGAATTTCGCCAGTTTCAAGCCTAGATCATACAACTCCTTCATAGTATAGCCAGAGCCAACACGACAAATTGAGTGGAAAATGGTTGGTTTTTCATTTGGAGGGGGTGTCTCTGCAATAGCGCACAGAAAATGAGACATCATCCCACCACGTGACCCCTTTCCCCAGTAACCACCAACAATTAAAAGGTCTAGTTCATCCATCAGTCCATTCACGTATTCTGGCTTGATTTTTAACCACCCTTCCCCACGTTTGTCAGGCTTGTAGGTGGACATGGGATCTTTCACCATAATCCCTTCCTCTCTGTTATCTATTGCTTCATTTAAAGCATCAATTACTTCTTTTCTTGTTCTGGCACTTTTCTTATGTACAATATGCATCCTGCCCTTTACCGGGGTAAACACACTACTTAAGATTTCATATCTTTTGCTTAGTACTTCGTGCCCCAACTTCTGATCGTTAACCATCAATACGTCGAACACACAGAAGCAGGTCTGCAGATCAGAGTCCTCCACCATTCTTTTTATGTCAAATTTGTTTCCTTTTTGCATAAAGGTTTGCGTTTCAGGATTGTAAGCCATCATTTCACCATCGAGAATGCAATTTTGTATATTGCTTTTAAATATATTATGAATAAATGGCGTTAATGAACCTTCAAGGGGTGAAGCACCAAACTGCTGAGTATAGTCAAACCCATTTCGGGAAAAATATTTATACACATCCCCATCTTTGTGCATCTGCATACGTTCACCATCCAGTTTAGTTTCTATGTAGAATATCTGGTTATTCATCTGTTTCTCAATTTGCTGGACATCTGCAATAGCAGCAAGCATTGGTTTAAAGGCAGAAAACAACATGATAGAAACATCACTAAGTGAGACAGACGGATCATGCAGCTGTCTGCAAACTTTTTCTAAATCAGTTGTGACGTTGTGTAATTCAGCAGCATCAGGATGAAAAATGGAAAATATAGTTTGTTGACTAACACCAAGCTTTAGATCCTTTATAATCATCCGGATGAGCCATTTTTGTTCCAGTGCTGTGCTCTGGGTAATTAACTGAAGAAGACTTTTCTTTAACTGACCCTTGTTTTTAGCAGCATTATTATTAGCTATCGCATCTAAGTGTTCATTGACTTGTTCTATTGTCAGTCTGCCTTGTTTTGGGCTCCTAGGTTTTAGCACAAAGTATGCGATCATTGCAAAATCTCCAGCATCTCCTCGTGAGCCTGTAGGTGTTCTGTAATTTAAAAGCTTTGCAGCATCTTTTCCATCTTTTGGTAAATGAAGCAGTTCGATATACAGCTTTGCAAGCATAGTTTCTTTAATTCCATATGCCATCCTTTCTCTTTCCAGCTGTGGAAGAATAAGTCGCATAGCTGGGTAAAAGGAATCTGTGACGTCTTTCTCTTTTTGGTGAAGTGCATCATGGAATTTCCTCCAGGAATCCAGAAAATCCTTAAAATACTTGGTTTTCTCCGGACGAGATTTACACTTCTGTATTCGCTCCAGAGTAGAACACAGATCTGCAAAAGGCACGTGAGACGCCACTGTTTTTTTAGGAGGCTGAGAAACAGGTGCGGAAGCCATCAGTCGGCTTTTCACTAAGAACAAAAAAAAAAGTATATATTTTTAGAGAAAATGACATCACATTTTTCTAAAAAAAGCCATCTCTAATTAGTATTTACATTTTTCCTTCTTTTTCTAACTAAGATTTAACCATTGTCTTTACTTAAAGGTTATCAGCTGGTACCACTGTCCTTAGTCAAGGGTCACACTCATCGGTGGGGCTGCGACACTGAAACACTGGCATCACCTAGACTGAGGACTGACTGTAAGCCAGGAGAAGGCAGCGTGCTCCCCTCCCGTTGCTGCCCAGGCAGGAGCTCTCACTGCTCGGAGACCCATTTCCTCCTCCAGCCCGCCCGAGAACGCAGCCTGCTCCCGACGCCGCCCGCCCTCGGGCCCTGTCGCCCGGCCGCTCCCCGCCGTCTGAGGGAGCGGTGTCCAACGGGGCCGGCCCCCTCCCGCGGAGAGGGACCACACACACACCCCCCACATCCCCCTGCCACGGCCAAGGGGAGGAGCGGACACTTTCCGGGCGGGCACCTCCTGCTCTGCACGACAGGAGACAGCCGGGGCGATGGAGGCGCAGCCACCCCGGGGGAGACTTACGTGGATCTAGGGACACCTGTAGTAAAGGGCTGACACCACTGCCCCACCCCGGAAGAGGAGGGGCGGCCCGGTGATGCCGCGGTCCGCGCTCCTCCCCCGGGCCGGGGCGGGGAAGCGCTGGCGGAGCCCCGGGTGCAGGAAGGCGAGGAGAGAAGGGAAAACGGCCGGGCGGTGACCTGGAAGCGGAACCGCGGCTGCGGTGACTTCCTGCCTCGGGAGGAAGGAGCCGTGGTTGAAGTTGCGCGTCGGGGTCTGCGCTGGCCCGAGGCACCGGCGGCGGCCGCCCGGGAGGATGCGGCGGGTGGGTTTCGCCGCCCCGGGGCCGGTCCCGCCCCGCGGGGAGGGCGCTGGGCAGAGGGAGGTGGCGGGCGGCCCCCGCCCCGAGAGGCCGCGGCCGGGCGGGCGGGAGCCGGGGCGGCGGGGGTAGCCGGCAGGTTTGGCTGTCAGTTTGGTGTTTGGGGTCTCTCCGTGGATAAATGCGGCTTTTCCCTGGGAGCGGCTGGCAGGCCGGTGCTGTCCCGGGGGTTGTGCGGCTCCTGTGCCGGCCTTTCGGGACGTACCTCCCGAGGAGCTGCTGCGTTGACAGCGCCGCAGAAGTTTCTACAGGTGCCTCCCTCCGAAGCCTCGGGAGATCTTTAGCTTCTTGGTAGCAAGGTCTTGCTCTAGTGTTTCGTTTGTCTCCACTGCCGTATGTAACAATTCCTGCAAATGGGGATGCTTGTAGAAGGTTGGGCTGCTGCTGATGATAACTTTAGTGTTCTTACTGTGCCAAGTGACTATTGGCAAGGCTGAACCAGGTGGTTGTCTTGGGTAAAAAGGAAAATTTTTTAACCTACTTGTCAAGTAACATGTTTTAGAAGCCTGTGCTCACTAGAAAGCTAAGGTTGTAATACAGCCAACCTTGGTTAGTTGTTGTTTTGGCGGTTTTTTACTCAATATCATCATTATTCAAGACATGCATATCAGGTTCATTAAGACTTGTTGGTTGTAAAAGGATGTGTAATAAGAGTTAAGAGGAAAACACTTTCAATTATGAACATGTGCAACCTGATGCAGAGTTGTGAAAATTCCCTCTTTGAAATAAGTAGGACAAGTGGCTTGTTGATTTTAAAAGCCAGAGCCCTTAAATGTGTGACACGTAATTATTCTTACTGTGCTTTTTCCTTTATTGGGAGTCACTGCTTTGCTATCATTTTTCTTTTCTCTCTTTTTTTTTTTTTTTTTTTTTTAATGAGTGTCTCTGTAGGATTTTAGAACTTTTTAGTATTTTTCCTGTCTTGTAGGTTTGTAGATTGTAGCTTGTAAGTTTTCTTTCAGATCAGTTCCTATCTGAAACTAATTTTTTAAAGTTGAGGACTTAGTATTCCTATTTACAGGAGTCTTCTGAATAAATGAGTAAATTTAAAGCTTGAGCAAATCTTATCAGTGTCTGGAGCAGGTAGAGTCCAGGAGAAGGAAGTGCAGTAGAAACCAACAGATGTCTTTTGGCATTTCTTAAAAACACAGAGAAATATCTGATTTTGTTTGTTTATTTTGAAATCCAAAAGACTGCAGCGAGTGCTAAGACTTAGCTCTTAAATGAGGAAGCAGCCATTAAACACCGGATTGTGCTTCTTAGCACTAACTTTAAGGCTGCTCATACACTAAAAGTTAGTTTTAAGGAGACAATGTAAATCTAGCATGACTTCATTTTTATGCACTATGTATATTATATACTGTGTACTGTGTGTATAGTCCAGGACATTTTGATGTGATTCTTGAATTTCATTGTAAAATGTTTTCAAGTTCATCAGGTGTTTCAAACAAGTGTTCAGCTTAATAGGTGGAGCATGAATATGAAATGCATAATTTCATCAGTAAAGCAGTTGTAGTTCTAGGGGGTTTGGATGCTAGCACTTCTTAATTTTCTTACAAGTAACTGAAGACAAACAGTAAATTATGTGTGTAATTCAAAAGCAATTTTACTCAATTCATAAATGGAATTGTCTTTCAGACAGAGATGAAGCCTGGGAAATCATCACATCTAAAGGTAAATGCTTTATAATGTGATTGGTGTATGAAAATGGCCCTTTTTTAATATTGAAAATACGGACCAAGACAAAACAACAGAATTTACGACAGATAAAAGAGTAATTTCAGCTGCCGTTCAGAATGAGTGAAAAATTGTTCACAAGTACTCTAAGTATGCACTTGAGTTTTTGTGATTCTTCAGTCAGTAATGGCATTAACCAATTAAGAATTACATTAGGGCAAAGCAGAATATTGTTAAAGTACCTTGATCATAAAGACCTTATTATTTTTCTCGGAATTTTTATTGTTGTGAGTGATTTGTGTTTGCAGTAGTTACCTAATTATGAGATTTGTAGCTTATCTGATAGAACATAAAGGTCTGCAATAGCTCCTGGACTGTGGATTCAGCAGTGGAGATGTATAGATACAGGTGTGTGTATGTATATCAACATATGTGTATATCCCTCTGACATAAAATTGAAACTCATCACTTGCAAATTTCCTTTCTGTTTTGAGGGGCAATACAGTTATGTGGCTGTGTAAACTGAACTGGTCTTTAAGCCAAAGGTACAGCAGCAGTCTGACTAAGTCTTACTTTCATTAGGTCAAGATTGAATTAGGCTGTATTGCTGTTCCTGTGTGTTAATGATTTCCACAATAGAACTTTGTATTTCAGTACTGTCTTCTGCTTGTCTTTGAAGTATACAAGCATCATCAAAGAAATTCTTGTAGGAAGCATCAAGATTCTCAAAGGCTAGCCTTTCTAATGCACATTATCAGAGGGACAGGAGGAAATGTGAAGCATGTGGATGGTAGAGGAAAGACCTCTAATCATATTTGTGAATGAGAAAACATTGTGAGAAGAACGCAGAGGAACTGAATTTATATAGTCTGGAGAAAATGAAGGTAGGTTTTGTATTTGGAGGTTAATAAACATTGAACCCAAAGTGAATAATTTAAGTAATAAGTGTCCCTTCTTTTTAAGTGTATTAGGAAATATTTTCCAGTAGTAAGAGTAGCTAAGAACAAGGACAGCATACGTAGGAATTAACATTAACATAAGAGTTACTTAGGAAAACATCTACCATATAGAACTGTATGGTTCTGCTGTCGCTGACTATATTTGTCACAGGCATTGACTTTTGTGACAAGTTTAAAAAAAATGCCCTTATGCTTCTTTACATAGTCTCTAAATTAGTTTAAATAATCAGCATTTATAAAATACTGTGAATGCTGTAAAATGGGATGTGACTCCTTGTTATAGGAAAACTTTTCTTGCAAAGTCATTTGCAAAATTACAACAATTACTTGAAATATGGTGCCACAGTACAATGTTCCTTCAAATTTTTTTTTTTAATTTTTTTTTAAATTTTTTTTTAGTGAACCAAGAATGAGTTCCAGGGAATTAATGTTTTGTCTAGGAGATTTGAAAAGGAAACCTGTAGACAAACCTTATTTCCCTGTCTGATACAAAACTTCCACTAGCCTGCCACTGGCCAACTAGCTGACTTCCCTTGGTTCCCATGTCTCCATCTGTAATACATGAGTGATGTTTCATGTTGTCTCTTTAGAGAGCTGTAGAGGCAATATAACTGAGATAACAGTAGAAGGCAATATAACTGAGATAATCCTGTTAAACAGCCATGAAAAAAAAATTACCTAGTCATACTTGCATAAGACAGAAATTGATTGAAAAGTTCTCTTTTAGAAGACATAAAGGTGTGCGTGCTTCTTGCCATAACTGGGACATCAGACAGTTATGGAGCAAGTCCATGAGCGGTTCTTGTAGTCCAGGAAGAGAAGCAGTCTTGTCTAGAAAGAGGGACAGTTTTGTCCAGGTGGTGGGTCTGCTCTGTTTCTTATTTTAACCTGATCAGACATCAAAGTCTAAGTGCGTTGTTCTCCCTTTCCTATCCCTCTCTCACACCTTTCCCTGACTATTCTGGCCCCCTATTAGCCAGAAAAATTAGAGATACAGGAGAATCGTCACACATGCTCTTTGTACCTCAACGCAGAGTTTTTGCATGATAAGATGTTACATTGTAACATGTTTGAAAGGTGTATAACTTCCCATCTAGCACAACAGAAGTGGGAAATGAAGACCAAGAAGAGAATTGTTTTGTGTCTGTGTGTTGTCTTGCAGTATATTGAACAGTCTCAAATCTCATACTCTTCAGTCTTAAATCTCATACACTTCAAAAAGTGCTGACCTTATTGCTCACTGAAAATTACTATATTAGCTTACCCTTTTTATTTCTGTCCTTCAAGTGGAAGTTTGGTTCTGTTTGTATCATCTTCTGCTGTTCAGCTCAAACAAGACAGTGTTTGGAAGGTCTGTTGCATTGGGGTCCATAGAAAGCATGGATTGTAGCTTTATTGAGAATAAGCTTGTACTGATTTGGTTTAGAGTCTCTTCTAGGCCTGCGTGCTTGTTTGAGAAACCATCTTTTATCTCTCCAGTGATCTTTCAATTGGTATTGGAAGGAAGTGGGGAAGAACCTAGAGAAACATCTTAGTTGTCTAGCTGACAAATCTTGCAGCAAGATGTGAAGTATGAGATATGGGCTGATTCCAGCCTGGAAATGAATGGAACTAGTGAAGTTTCTCATAACTGGGAAGAAAACTTTAATGGTAATGTAGTTATTCATTAGTGCAGAGTAGTCCACTTTATTTAAATATGTACTGAGCATGAAACATTTGTGGCTGTGTAGTTTGCCCTTCCTGTTAACTACTGTGTGTTGAGTTCTAGTTGTAGGATGCATTGGTTTTAGAACTCCAGTAGCAAAGTTTATATATATATATCTCAGAAATAATCACACAGCAGCAGTATCTCAATAGTATAGCATTTTGATAATATTAGCCTACTAAAATAAAAATAGAAGCAGTGCACAAATTAAACTAAAGTCAGCTGTATCAGTCTTCAAGTAACAATCCTTAGTGTATATGGGAATTTTGCAAAACTTCATCACTTTGAGATTTTTATTACTTCTTTATCTTTTATTAGTTTTAATGATGAGTCTCGTACTCTTGTGAATGTCTTGATAAGAAAGCATTTTTGGAGTCTCATTTGTAAGGAAGTCAACAAAATTTTGAATAGATAAGGAGAATGGTTTTACTCTCTCATTGTCAGTGCTCTTATAGTCTTGAAATGTAGTGCAGGAAACGTTTGTTAACTTCATTATGAAGTTTTCTTAGAAATTGAAGTAGCTACTTTATATGTCTCCTAATTGCTGTGAGTTCTTTACTAGAGAAATGGATCACAAGAATTAAATTTTCTTAACGACAATATTTGTGAATACTTGGATGTGGATGTTAAATATGAGCTTATAAGTAATACAGGAGAACAAAGCTGGGATAACTGCTCTTTTTAACTACTTTATATTTCACCAGTTTTATGTATTTAGAGTAGATACGGTATATAAAATCTTAATTTCACATTGTTTTTGGTTAATATGTGAATCTTTAGATGTAACAGATTATTTTTATTTCTGATTTATTTCTAATTGTTGCATAAAATAATTATACATGGCAGTTTTTCCTGGTCAGATTGGATGCTTAACATATCTGTGGAACACAAAAACTGTGGCTGCAGAGGTCACCAGTTATCACTAGATCCTACCAAGATGGCTGGTGCAGAATGCTTGGATGCATCTCTGCATGTCAAACGCCTTTGGATTTAATTCAGATTCTTCCTGCATTACATCATATCAGGAGGTTATAACTTTGTGTCTAAACTGTAATTATTACTGCTGTATGACTTAGTTTTGTTAAACAAGTGAGCTTGTGTTGTCATTCCAGGCAGTGTGGCAACTGAGTGGTGTACTGTAGTTCTCATGTAGGTTTGGCAGTTTTTGCCTGTTTCCATATTTCACTTGAACCTAGCAGTAAATACTGTAAGAGATTATATGTATGCTGGGAGATGTAACTGTCTCTTATAATTGGAAGGAAGGTTTAATCTATGGTCATTAACATCACTCTCCTCGTTTTATGCTGTCTGTGTGTTTTTGTCATGAGTCTGTTCTCATGTTTGGTCCTTTCAGCAGTTGTGCTTTTCATTGGTCAGAGAACAGTGTAGTTAGCTGACTGTTTTCAGTGGTCTTGTGTGATGATACAATCTTCATTCAGCTAAAGACTTAATATGGATTATTGATCTGATAGTGGAAAACTAGCATTATAAATCAGAAACAATCAAAATATAGCAAAAAAGGCTGTCACAAACTGGTGGTAACTGGTAACTACAGTGTGGTATCTTATTGTAGAGGAATCTCTCTTCTGACCGCTTCACGTGTTGCTCTGTAATCACGGTAGACCGAGATGCTGAAAGACAGCCACCAATAACAGAGCCAGGATGCATGGTGAGCCTCCACTGGCTGCAAAGTGGTGTGCACAGGCTTACTGACCGCTACTTAGCAACTTAAAAATAAAGGCTATTTTTGTTTGTGTTCTGGATTTTAGAATTACTTATATAAGAAGCTTTGACAAACTGGTGATGCCGTCTGTATGGTTGTTCTCTTGGGGAGTAGGGAAGACAGGGAAAGTGTAAGTTACTATGGTCTCAGTCAACCAATTTTCTAGTGCTGTTAATGGATTTTGCTGGGATTTTGAAGAGTTCTAAAGCCTTTCCTTATGGTTGCTTTTCTGCTTGTTTTTACAGAGTCAAATGGTTTCCAAAAAGGGAGTTTGCCACCAAATTTGATGTTAATGCTCCGATATGTTGACTTACTATTAATGTTCTGCAATTATGAATGCTTAAATCGCTTCATTTTTCTTTTCCCTATATTTATGTGCATACCTTTGGCTTTTTTTGCAGGATTTACTTGGAGTGAAAGATCACTGACTTCTACAATGGAAAAATCATGGATGCTTTGGACCTTTGTTAAAAGATGGCTACTAGCTTTGGCTTCCTGGTCTTGGAGTCTCTGCCGTATTTGTCTTTTACCCTTGATAGTGACTTTCCACTTGTACGGAGGCATTATACTACTTATATTAATATTTGTATCAATAGCGGGTATATTATATAAATTCCAGGATGTGCTGCTTTACTTTCCTGAACAGCCCTCTTCATCACGCCTTTATGTTCCCATGCCTACTGGTATACCACATGAAAATATCTTCATCAGAACCAAAGATGGAGTTCTTCTCAATCTTATCCTGCTGAGGTACACAGGGGACAATGCAGCTTATTCTCCAACCATCATTTACTTTCACGGCAATGCAGGCAACATCGGCCACAGGTTGCCAAATGCTTTGTTAATGCTGGTAAACCTGAAAGTAAACTTAATTCTGGTCGATTATAGAGGGTATGGAAAAAGTGAAGGAGAAGCAAGTGAAGAAGGCTTGTACTTAGATTCTGAGGCTGTGTTAGACTATGTGATGACTCGGTCCGATCTTGATAAAACAAAAATTTTTCTTTTTGGCCGTTCCTTGGGGGGAGCAGTAGCTATTCACTTAGCTTCTGAAAATTCCCATAGGATTTCTGCCATCGTGGTGGAGAACACCTTTCTCAGCATCCCTTATATGGCCAGCACTTTGTTCTCTTTCTTTCCAATGCGATATCTTCCCTTATGGTGCTACAAAAATAAATTTCTGTCCTACAGAAAAATCTCTCAGTGCAGAATGCCTTCTCTCTTCATCTCTGGGTTGTCTGACCAGTTAATTCCACCAGTTATGATGAAGCAACTTTATGAATTATCCCCAGCTCGGACTAAGAGATTGGCAATATTTCCCGATGGAACTCATAATGACACTTGGCAGTGCCAGGGTTATTTCACTGCACTTGAACAGTTCATCAAAGAAGTAATAAAGAGTCACTCTCCTGAAGAAATGGCGAAAACATCATCTAATGTAACAATAATATAATTGATATTCTTCTTTGGGGTAGGGTGGGGGGAATACCTGCACTGTACCTTGATTTGTGATAAGTGGTAAAAGAATGTCCATTTTTAAATGTATGTCATGTCTGTACTTGCCTAAAGAGTGAAATTAAACTTGGAAAGGTCTGATATTTTATTAAGGTGTTCCAGATAACTTTTACATTTGCAGCATTGTAAATGAACCATTTTATGTCTTTCTCATACTTTTTTAGTATCTCTGTCCATAAATTCCATTTCTTTGATATGTACAACAGATGCTATTAAAGGAACTTGCTACAAAAGTAGTGCAGAATGTATTAGTTTAGAACAACAGGAAGCTCTTCAGTATTCACTGCTGTATGTGTGAGCTTTTTGGACAGCCATGGTTAGCACAATGATTTGTTGCTTCTCTTAGAGTTTATTTACAGTGTGCCATGCATGAGATTAGTGTTTTATTCCTTGAAATTTTATATTATGCAAAGTGGGAAGTCTTTAATGTACTAAATAATATAAAATAACGTTAATGGTAGGGTATACATGCAGGTATACTATCCTGGGTTATTACTAGTATTTCAAACTGCAACTGAAAATGAAAAAAAAACATTTTCCCTGCTTTCATTTTACTATTTGTATTATAATAGTGCACAGAAAGTTGTATGTGCCTAAACATACTTCAGGATTTTACCCAGGTATTTTTGCCATAGAAAATAGAAGTAACCTTCAGAAAGACAGCAGTGCAATCTGAGCTCCCTTCTGCCTCAAGCTCTCCTCACTGATGTACATGCAAACTGTTACTAGTAGTCTGCTTGTGCATTTTGAGGTGATATTTCTCAAGGCAAAATGGGTGGTCATACAAGGTAAAAGTAAGTATCTGTGTTAGTTTTTTAGGCTGGTGTAGTTAAATGTATGTGCCCTTTATTTATACCTCCAAAAGAAACAAATTCAAATAATTATCAGTGATCACTTGATTAGAGATTAATGTATACAGTTGTTACAGTAAGGATAATAAAAACGAGCAGGTAGTCCTAGGCAGTGATATTATTGAGAGTAGGAAGGCTCTGCAGATACTGACTGGATCAATGGGCCAAAGCCAATGATATGAGGTTCAACAAGGCCAAGGGCTGAGTCCTGCACTTGCGTCACAACAAGCTGGGGGAAGAGTGGCTTGAGAGCTGCTCAGCAGAAAGGGACTTGGGGGTGCTGGTCAACATCCAGTTGGACGTAAGCCAGTAGTGTGACCAGGTGGCCAAGAAGGCCAATGGCATCATGGCCTGTACCAAAAATAATGTGGCCAGCAGGAGTAGGGCAGAGAATGTCTGTCTGTACTCGGCACTGGTGTGGCCACACCTGGGGTTCTGTGTGCAGTTTTGGACCCTTCATGACAAGAAAGACAGTGAGGTGTCCAGAGAAGGGCAGTGGAGCTGGGGAAGGGCCTAGAGGGTAAGTCCTATGAAGAGCAGCTGAGGGAGCTAGAGTTGTTTGGTCCAGAGAAAAGAAGGCTCAGGGGAGATCTTATCGCTTTCTACTACCTGAAAGGAGGTTTTAGCAAGGTGGGTTTCAATCTCTTCTGCCATGTCTCAAGTGGAATGACAAGAGGAAATGGCCTTAAGTTGTGTTGGGCAAGGTTCAGACTAGATATTAGAAAAAAAATTTTCACTGAAAGAGGTGCTAGGTATTGGACTAAGTTGCCCAGGGAGGTGATGGAGTCACTATCTCTGGAATTGTTCACGAACCATCTGGATGTGGCACTTGGGGATATGGTTTAGGAGTGATTATGGTGGTGTTAGGTTGATGATTGGACTAGGTAATTGTGAAGATCTCTTCCAACCTTAATTCTGCGATCAAAGACATATGCTGTTAGCTTAGTTCGTTTTGGAGTGTGGGAGCTGTTTATATCTCTTCTGCAGGTTTAATTTCTCATCCACTGCAGCTGATTTTGCCTCTTCCAAATATTTTTTGGGGGGAAGAACAAACTGGAAAATCTTCCACACAATGTGTATGATTGCCCTTCAGATTGAAATTTTTAAAGAAACTTTTATACCATGTTGTCCTGATTCAGAAAAGCATCTCAGCATACACCTAAAATCTGTTTCCTGAGGGACAGTGGTATTTTAAGCTTGTGCTTAAGTTCTTTGGTTGAATAAAACTGCTTTCCTGAACTGGTGCCTTAATGGTTATGCCTCCTAATGGAATTACAGTTCTTCTGTACACATGGATAATAGTTATCAGCAATTTGTAGATAGGATGATACATCTTTACTTAAATGTGATTTTTTTTTTTTTTAATTTTTAAATATATACGTACCAGAACTTGCTGCTTTCTCTGGTAAGTATATTTCGTGATCCTATTATTAAGGTTTTCTTAGAGTTGATTGAAAAAACTAAAGATCTTTTGGGATCTGTAGACCTAAAATCATACAGCATAGTTTTAAATCTGAGTGAAACCAAAACTATCTTTTCAGCCTTACAGTGGTGGTGTTTTTGGGGGGGTTTTTTTGTTTGTTTTTTTTTTGGTGGGGGGCAGACAGGCAGGGCATGTGGGGAAGGTATATTTGAGAAGTTTGGCTGTGGGGATGGGAGATGAGGCAGTGTTTGTACCAGCAGAAAGGAGTTAACAGACATAGCATTTCCTTTCCCTGATGTGAGCTGCTTGCATAGATTGTTTCATCTGCTTCACGTTACTTTAGAATAGAGGTGGAAGGAGAGAAGGAAAATTGGCAGTCAAATACTGCTTTTCTAAAAATCAGCTAATAAAACCAAAAGAATAGATTAATTGTTGGAGATAGAATTAAGAGAAAGTAGTTGTTTCAGTTGTCGTAACTTGCCATTAAATGCGACTGTGATTTTTTTCCTAAAATGTCAATTTCTTAACTAACATGGCTTTTAACGCATTTTCCCACCCATCAAAACAAAAATCTCAACCCAAAATACCCCTAGTATTATGTGGCACTTACGTACAAATGAAGTATTCTCATTTGGGCATACAGTTGCAAATCAGAGTCAAATGTGTGATGTTAGATTATGGCAATCCGAAACTGTTCAAAGTGGGCTCTGTCTAAATATTACTTTTGATTATCAAGCCATGTATTTTCACTATACTGTCTGCAGGACATAAATATTAAACTTTGTCTGCTTTTGCAAATACTGAGTATGAGAAGACACCATTGTCATATATGCCTCCTTTACACTTAATGTGGTTTCTTCCACCTTCCACATATGTTTTGCTTCTCCCTTAATGGGTTGGCCACATACACTTGTGAATGAATGTTATCATGCTATTTTTTGTTGCATTGGCTGTGAAATCCACTGAAAGAAAACAGGAAGGAAATGATGTTTTTATGCAAATATTCCACTGCTGTGCATACAGCCCTTTAAGGGAGGGAGGAGGGGGAAGGAACTTGTTCTGACAAGTCAAGACTTGTTTTTGTTTTATGGATTGTGTGATGGAAACCCACAGTTACCAGCTGCTAAAAGCTGAACTGTAAGCAACATAGTAATAATGACTTTAAATTGCCAAAATGTGTGCTATGATACTGATGCATTTATTTAATACCATTATATGTTCTCTCATAAAATTATCCATTTGTATATAGATATTTCTCAAGTATTTGTCCTGTACATATAAATTTCTAGTTTGGGAAAAAGTTATTTTCATAGGTTTGTATGAAAGCTTCTTGGTTTAAACATGCTCAATAAAGGAATTGTCTGCTTTATAAGAGGAAATTTAAGTTTAAAAAAAAAAAAAGGAAAAACAAAGTTGGAA
Organism: Pseudopipra pipra; assembly: GCF_036250125.1. Classification (NCBI taxonomy): domain Eukaryota; kingdom Metazoa; phylum Chordata; class Aves; order Passeriformes; family Pipridae; genus Pseudopipra; species Pseudopipra pipra. Next base: position 83,554,283 of record NC_087550.1, read on the forward strand.
GGGGGGCAGGAGTTGAACAGCTGTAGCAGTAGAGTCCTTGTAGGTAAGTGTAAGACCTTGTGTGCACATGCGTGTGTGGTTTTAATTAGTGGAAATACTTGAGGCTTCCTGCTAACCCAAGTTTATATTCCCAGTATTTGTTTCTAAACTGTGAAATGCAGAGAGATAAGCTGTGCTTTCTTCTGAAGACATATTAACTGGTTTAGCTGCCCTCATGTCCATTTCTCAGGTAAAATTAGAAATAGAGCACAAATGCATTTGGTAGGCTATGGACAATCTCTCAGCTGAAGGGCAGAAGGATTAACTATTTATACAAAATATGCATATCAGCATCTCTAAGCTAATCATTTGGGTCACGTTGGATGTTCACAGTGAAGAATGCAAGGCTGAATTGAAAGTCCAAGGTATGGTCTCTTCTGTTAGCAAAAAGATGCAGACGTACCTCCATTTGTATTTCATAATTCAGTTCTTGAAAAGTACATTTTTATTTTTGTTAATGACACGTCATTTTGCTGGAGGCACTTCTGCCAAATATAAAATCAGTGCCTCTTGCATGTAGTGGGATCAGCCTGATGAATCCCATTAGGTATAATTTGCAATGCCATCCTGCTTGTATAATTTAAAGTAGAACCCCGCAGAAGTGTAAATAGAGATAGCATATTGAAGTTCTAAATAACACTTGTGTTTTGAATTCAGAAACAGTCACTGGATATAAGATGCAAGCTTTTTATTTGAATTTTCTTTAATATATAGTTAAGGCAAAACTGTCTTATAAAGTATTCTTAAGTTTTGTAGACAAAGCGTAAATGTTACTGTATATGTGCTAATTGTGGCAAAGTTTTACATTCTCATTCTAGTCTGGTTTTTACGATAAAGTTAATTTTACAAAAAACACTTTTCTATTTTTATGTACTGACATATGCAATAAATTGATACATTAAAAGTGCTGTTAATGTCTTGTTCTAGTCTGTGGCCTTTCTTCAGTGTGTGTAAAGGGGTAGTTCTGTGTGCATGGTAACAAATCAACGCCAAGGTATTGTTTTCAGTTTCTAAAGCTGGAGCACATGGACTAGACATCTACATTATTAGTTGTGGCATTTGTGGAAAGCTATTATGGCAGGGAAAAAGTATTTTGTAAATATATGTTTCTAAGCTTTGTCATGTATCCTCACTTTCAGGAAGTGATAATAAGTAAAACTGGTATGCAGTAGCTCTCCACTGCTTTCTAACACAGTTTGCATTTCAAAATTTCTCTGTTTTCTAGGGGACTGAGAGATGGTATAAATATGATGTCCATTAGGAAGTATTTTTAAGTGTTCCTGACTAGTTTTACCACTTGATGCTGGCAAAATTTCAGATGTCAATTTTAAATCCTATAATGCCACTCTAGCAGGTTTATAGTTAATTCATGTAGCTGCAGTGGGATATTGAAGCAATTTCGACTTTCTTATAGAGAAATATATAACTAAGCTTGTAGCACCTCTGTTGCTGTTCTGCATAGTTTATATGAAATACCCAGAAAATAAGGATTCTTTTCTAAAGCTGCAAAATGTTTGTTCTCTCCTGGATTACTGCAAGGCTTATAGTTAATTTTTAACCCACTACCTAGAAAACAGGGATGTGGGGGGGGTGCGTAAGTGTGATAAATTTGGACACTCTGTTCAAGATACCTGTTAATTTTGAATGAAAAAACCAGATATTTCTGATTTTTATAAAGGAAGAAATGAAAGTGTAGGAGCAACTCAGATTGAAGTAGTCCATGTGAATATTACCCTTCTTGAATGAGAAGCAGATTGCTGTCATTGACATTGTGAACTATGTCACTAAAACTTACCTGCACGGTACTACTCTGGAGAACACAAGTCTTGCATTTGCTTTTTCTTGCTTGAAAATTGATAAGCAGCTGGACTACAAAGTGCAACATAAGCTGTGTCCTGGAATGTCTCATAATGTTATATTCATTTGCTTAATAGATAGGTAAGATTTTACCTTATCAGAAGGTAAAATACAATATTTGAAGTTTTCTCAGAATTTGCAAGTACGAGTTAAATCACAGTAAGCATTCATAAAGGCATATGAACATCTAAACTGAAATGAGAACAGCCCTGCTGAGAAGGACTTGAGGGTGTTCGTATATGAGAGGATGGACATGAACCAGCAGTATGCACTTGCAGCTCAGACAGCCAGTTGTATCCTGGGCTGCGTCAAAAGTAGCGGGACCAGCAGGTCGAGGGAGGTGATTCTGCCCCTCTGCTTTGCTCTTGTGAGACCCCACGTGGAATGCTGTGTCCAGCTCTTGGTTCCTCAGCACGGGAAGGACATCGAGCTGTCAAAGTGAGTTCGGAGGAGGGCCACCAAGTTGATTAGAAGGATGGAGCACCTCTCCGATGAGGAAATGATGAGAGAATTAGGTTTGTCCAGCCTTGAAAAGAGAAGGCTCTGGAGTGACCTAATTGTGGCCTTCCAGTACCTGAAGGGAGCCAACAAGAAAGATAGAGAGGGACTTATAAGAGCATCTAGTGATAGGACAAGGGGGAATGGCTTAAAATTGAAACAAAGTAGGTTTAGATTAGATCTTAGGATGAAGTTCTTTGCTGTGAGGGTGGTGAGGAACTGGAACAGATTAACCAGAGAAGTTGTTCCATTCCTGGAAGTGTTCAAGGCCAGGGTGGATGAAGCTCTGAACAACCTGATCTAGTGAGTGGTGGCCCTGCCCATGGCAAGGGGGTTGGAACCAGATGATCTTTAAAGGCCTTTCCAACTGGGCCATTCTATGATTCTATGAAATAAAACCTAAACCAAAGGCAGGGGCCTTGCTGTCTGTTAAAAAGATCATGTACAGGTAGATAAAGTTTTGAGAAAATACTGAACCACTGGCTAAACAAAAATTATTTTCTCCAAAGTTATTGAACATGCCTGAGCTTTAAATCTTTTGTTGGACCCTATTCAGGGTCTTCATTTTAGACTTTATACAGAGTTCTGTCTCTGTAAGTAGATAAGGAAGATACACTGATTATTTTCTGGAATTGTTTTGAAAACATTGATGTGATTAATTTGTTATGCTTCAGCTTGGACGAAGACAGAATAACTCTCGTAAGTCTTGGAAAAACAGCAATTTTTCTTTCTCTGAAAGCAATACAGCTAAAGAGCAGACTTGGTTTTATTGTGTTACAGAACATGGTTTCACTCCTAATTGGAGATACATATGTAATAATCTGAAGCAATGAGCTGAATAATGCAAAACTACAAGGTGGCTGTATGTTCACATACCAGGTTTAGAGAGCTGTTGCCTCTAGGAACTAAGCAACTAAGGAACAGATTTTGCTTCTTAAAGACAGAAAGAAAGGAAGTTCTACAGCTGGTTTGCATTACACTTAATGTCTGGTGTGGGCTAATTATGTACAAAAATTCAAAGGGAAAGGTCAGACAGAAAACCCTTTCCTTTCTGTCCTTTAGGACTCAGGAACAGCATAGCAATCAGATATAGCTATGAAGAAATAATGTTATAATTTGAAAATACTTGGATCCTTGTCCTGTTCCCTCTATTGAAGGTCTCCAGATTGTAGCAGCAGCAGCAGAGTGGCCACTCCCACATGAAAGGCCATGGGTCTGTGTTTATTTCGTTACCATACAAATGCATTTGTAGCCCATCTGTGCAAAATCGGTGAAGTTGCATAGTGTCAAAGAGGTGGAGAAATGCAGTACTCGGTGCTGCTGGATAGCAAAGCCAGTGAGACTGTAAGAGAAGTGAGCTACAGCTGTATGACAGAGCTTGTTTTTCCCTGAGCAGTAAGAAGGAATTGCTATAACATCACGGGGTTGGAGGGGTGGAAGGGAAGGAGGCTGTTATTAAGCTGCTGTAGTATATAAATCATGTGTTTTCTTTTTATATTTTATATGGTTTTAAAATTATTTTCTATGTCTTGTTGGCATTACTTATAGTAATTGCTTTTCCTTCCTGTGTCATTTCCTATTCTCTTTGAAAACACTGTAATAACCATGTGAAAAGTGACAATGACTGCAAGTCAGCTGTAGGTTTACTATGTGTAGTATGCATACCAGATTTGGACCCAAATTTTCTAGATGCCTAGAGAAATAAGATCTTGCAAGGAATAAATCGAGGCTGGCATATCTAAAATGTGCAGAGACAATTGTGTTGTCCTAGGCAATTTTGAAATTGTGAGGCAAAGACAAAAAAATACACTTTTTGCTTCAGAAAAATCTCAGAGCATTTTTTTTTCCCTTTTAACAAAGTAATTTATCAAATAAGGCTTTAATTGTTTGTATAAAACATACTTTACTTGCAAGGTATTCAACAGCTTCCTGGAAGTTAAAATAATAGGATGTAAGATACACAGCCACAGGAGTGGAGTATCCAAAAATAGAGTGCTTTTTGGATCCATATATGAGGAAGAACTTGCCTGGATTTACTACAGTGTAAATTGTAGTTGATGAAAGAATGAAAGCACTAATTAAGTGTCCTTGAAGGGAATGTGTACTGTTTCAGAGGGATATCTATGAATGTTCTTAATAGAGATCTCTGTAATAGCAGAAAACTGTAATACATGATTTATTCTGATCTCCCCCAAAACAGTCCTCCCATTTTGTCCATCTTCAGAAAGGACTTGAAACTAAATGTGCTTCAGATGGAACCCTTGCTTATTCTTTGCTCCTCTATCTGTTCTGCACTGTCTTGTGCAGAAGCACAAGAAGCTGTGCAGAACACAGCTGTTGTGGTCTTTTTATTGTAATTACTGCAGGGACTATTTTGTGGCTACTTCAGAAGTATATGAGGCTGGACCCTTCCCACTGGAGGTGTACTTTTAGTGTAGCCTTTGACATTTGCCTGGATCTCTGGGTTGCAGCATCTGCACAGCCTCCTTTTTAAAATAAGAACATTTGTTTTTAAGTAAACTTTCATGTTTCTTCAGTAAATTGGGTTTTTACTCAAGCCCTCATATTAATATCATCTGCTTCTCTTTTGTACATTAAACTTCATCATGGGATTTTCCTCCCTCACAACGAAGATGCTTTTGTGATTAAAGTACGTTGCTGGATTTCAGGAAATCAATAATTCAGTTTGTGGTTCAACCACAAATTTCCTGTGTGATTGGTTGCTATCTCTGCCTTGGTTCCCCACAGATGTAGTGCTGATCTTTTATAAATTTGCAGGTTACCAGGACCCATCTTGATCATTTCATTTAATACTCTGCATAACAGAATGAAAAAAAATAATTGCTTCCATAAAGTTAAAAGGTGTTCTTCTGCTGTAATATCTTGGAAAGTTTAACCAGCCTTAATTTCCCTGGGTTGTAGTGAAATATTCTCACCTGTTAGACTCTTCAGTGGCAATGTGTTGGGTTTTCTTTTTTATTTATTTATTATTTTGAGTTTTACCTAAAAGTTTGCTCTTTTTCTCAAAAGTAAAAGACTTGATTAAGTAGAACTCTTAGACTAGCCAAGACATTTCTTAATAGTTTTCCTTAGCTAAATTAATGAGGTCTCTTAGTCAGTCAGCCTAAGTGTTCAACATAGCTCATCCTTTCAGTTAAGGAGGCACTGTGGTTGGATTCACTATGTGTCCATGGATCATGTACTGTGCATCCAAAATAGGACCATATTTCCAGAATATTTTTATTGTAAGGGTTTATTCTTATTTGCTTGCAGAGATAGATGGGTTTCTCCAGTTTAATGCAGTGACATTTTCTTTTCTAGAAATAGTTTGGAAAATGCTGCTTTGAACTGGTCTTGAGGCAGGCCCTAAGGTTCTTCTGCATGCATGTGTCTTGAGTCAAAAACTGTTAATATGGTACAAACTTCTGCAAAAGGATTTTCAGGAAAGCTGGCCAGTAGAAGCAGGCTGCTAACCACAAACTGAATGCCCTTTCCATTATGAGTTCTTCAGGCCTCCTATATTCATTTGGGTTTTTGTTGTGAACCCTTTTCACTGTTCAGTGTTTTCAGCCTTAGCTATATGTAAATAGTTTTGTCAGTATAAAAGCATGATACCGCTTTTTTTTTTGCTTATTATTTTGCCCCAGAATATATTTCCAAATAGTACACCTCTGTTTCAATAAGAATATTCCACTGAGAGCTTGTGTTCAGCTGAAGTCAACACCCTCCCATGTCTCCTAATGGGAGGCTAATCTGAGCACTCCTTAGTCCTCTAAGTCATATCTTAGTTTAAAACACAGCAAAAATGGCACATACGGTAATCTTACTCACTTGGTTTAAGCAGGCTAAGGACTACTTTGCAGCTCTACCAACAAGAGGAATCAAAAGGAGAGTGTGTTATGACAAAACATAGTGACAAGCATTGAGCACTGATTCTTCTAGGCTCTGCAACTAGCATGAGGGTTTTGTTTGGTTTAGGGTTTGGTTTTTTGTTGTTTTTTTTTTTTTAAAGTCATTTTTGTGATTTACTTTAATGCAATTAGCATCTGCAACTAACTGAAGCTTCATTCAAGTATATTGAAACAGAAGTTGTTCAACTTAGTTTATTTCTAGGCAGTTCATGTTGTTTTTCATTATTGATCCCTTACTGCCATTATTTATTGTTCCACTATGATTTTGTCATCACAGAAGTTGTCAGAAGTTACGTTTTCTTTCAAATCACATAACTGCTTATGAATCTACAGAACAATACAAGGCTGCCAACAGAGTGATCCCTTTGATGCTGAACTACAATATCTACCGAATTTAACAATTTACCATATGTGGGCTATTGTGATTTTCCTCATCTCCCCTTTGAAATTCTCATTGATCAAAATGATAAGCAAGATGAAGCCAGATGTCTTACAGAAGTCCTCTGTGTCACCACAATTATTTTGTCAGCCCAAATAATGACCCCATTTAAAGAAGGTGTGGAGGCTGGGAACAGCCTATTTTCTCTAGAAGTGACTAGAGTGCTGCTATTTATGTATCTGTCTGTTATTTTCTGATATGTTAATGCCTGCAGAGACCTCACTGGCCGTTTGTTTCTCAGTATTCCTGAATAGCTAGTTATAACTTTCATCCTCTCAGTTTCATTTTCTAAAATAGCACATCTTTTCCAACTGTCATATTTCTTTTTTTTATTTTTGGAACAGTCAATACTAGGCTGGTAATGTTTTGATGTCTAGGGATGCTTCAAGGCATGTCTGCTTAGTTCTAATAAGTGCTTATTCTGTTAAAAAACAACTGTGTTAGTTCATCTTAAATTTCTTTCAAAATGCGGCCCATTTACACCTTAATTTAGCCTTGAAAATAGGCACAGAATGGTATGGTATTCTGCTTATTCCACCCTACACTGATTTCTTTATACTTTGTCGCAGTATGTAGATGGCTTCTAAGAGCACACTAAGATACATTGTATATTTTTTTCCTCTGCATTTAGGAACGGATTTACTCATCTGTGCAGGATAAGCGTGGTGGTATTTTGCTATAGGTGGCAAAATAAGGAAAAGAGTGCCCTGCATCACAGTGGAAGATGATAAAGCTTATAATCATCCTAAATTTCTCATAGCCTTAAGAAACAGAAACAGGAGAGGCTACAGAAGTTGTTTCTGTATTGTTGTTCCTTCTTCCTTCTCCTTCCCAACAGAATTAACTTGATCTGAACTACTCTGGTAGGTGTTGCTATCAGGATTCACTACAGAGTGTTTGGACTGATCTGTAGAAGTTCTCTCTTTTGCACAGATAAACTTTACTCACGTGGTAACAGGTTGACCTGTTGATTTTAGCCCTAATTGTGATGCTGTTTGATCTTTTTTTTCTGTCTTGGAACACTGGAACTTTTAACAAAGGGGTAAAAGTTGAATTTTGTGTGAGAAGAAAATACGTAAAACATATAAACATGTTTGGAATATTTAGGTACCCTTGCTACTGCAGAAAAGAAAGGGATTCCTAATGAAGGGTTTTAAGAGGAAAGGACTTGTAAAATCTTGAAACTATGAACTTAGACCAGACATTCAGGATTCATCTGAAAAATGTTAGCATGCATGTTTAAAGTTTTAGTCTGTGTTTCATTTTTAAATTTTCTAAATATCATTTTTTCTATACCTCTCTGCTCTTTCCCTCCATTCTTATTTCCCATCTCTTATTCTTTTCCTTCATCTCGTTTTCACCTCTTCTAGTTCCCCCCTGCCAAGTTTCCTCTCCCTGCTTCTCTCTGTCCCCTTTTGCATTAATCCAGGTCCTTGAATTCTGTAGAGAAACTGTATTTATTAGATAAATTTAATAAAATATCGTCCCTTTTCAAGTTAGTTAGATGAACTGAACTGCAGAATCTGCAGCTACATACAGTTGAGAGACCAGTAATTGATGACTCATACCTGGGAATATTTTTCACTATTGTGTTTTGGAAACCACAAAAAAATTTTTTTTAATAATTTTTCTCCTCTGTAGGCACATTGGCACTTTAGATATGAATATATATATGGTAATATATGTGATATAATGTATATACACTGTAGATCTTCATGTACACAGAGGCACATATCTGTAATACATGTATGCCTTTTAAGTAGCACTGGATGATATGTTGCCAGGAAACTTTATATAGTTTCTGTATTTCTAGATAAGGCTCTAAAATTACCAGTGGTACTGGCTGTGCCTAAATTTAAAGATTATGGGAAATGGTTATAGCAAGCTGCCACATAAATAAATAATTGAAAGTGAAAGGAGGAAGGTAGATTCATGAGAAAGCATTCCTTTCCAAAATGCAGCACAGAGAGATGAAAACAAATTGAAGACTGAATCTTAGATGTTCACTCTGTACATTAAGTTTAATGGTGCTATCGACAGCTTCATATGACAGGAAATGATCTGGGCGTTTTGTTCACTTATTCTGGATGCCCTTAGTTTCAGAGAGCAACTGGTAACATGGATTGCACCTCGGAAGGGGACAGCTGAACTCTCCCTCTGGCTTTAGTAAGGAAAAAGCAGCGATGAAATCCGTGGACTATGTGCACGTCATCCAACAGAAGGATACCGCCTCCTCTCCTTCTGCCCCCCCTGGTGCTGTTTCAGGCACCACAGGACTTTTTTCTGTCACATTCCTGTGGCTCGCAATGCTCCTGTCCTCTTGTCTTGCAGCAGTGTCTCTTTACCATGTTATCACCCTGAAAACAGAACTAGAAGCTCTGCGCAGTGAGCTAATCTACAGGCTCCAGGCAAGGTCTCCGCTAGACCAGCCACCCGTGTCCCCTGAGGAAAATAAAGCAGGTACCCCTGTTTCTTCCTTCCTGCAAGTGTCTGCAGCTGGCACCAGGCAGGTAAGCTGGAGGGGTGGTTTCTAGCTTGCAGGGGATGAATAAATGTGGGGCTGTTTCACTGACTGTTGCTTCTCCTTGTTAGGAGAACGGGCTTCCTGATAGCTTGCAAAAGGAAATCTGGAATGGAAGTAGAAACAGGGGCAGACGGTCTGTTGTCCACACAGAAGAAAAAGGTAAATAGCATCTGGTGGAATGGGTTGGGATGCCACAGTTGGATACTGTTTTGAGAAAAGCAGCAGTGTCTTCTCCTGTCAGTATCCATGCTCCCAGAGCCCATTCTGACTTTCAAAATTATTGCTGAATGAATGGATTTAACAATAGGCATATTCTTTTAATGGTTACCATATAGAATAACAGAATGTTTTGAGTTGGAACGGACCTTTAAAGGCCATCTAGTCCAACCCCTCTGCAATGATTTGGGACATACTGTTTAAGGTACTGGTATTCATGCCATCTGCATTTCAATTGTTCAGTTCTCTCTGATCAATAGTAGGGAGGGAAATCTATTATTCAAAATGCCAACTCACTTTTCTGGGAAACATGCTCATCCTAAAAGAGAGAAGTAATAAGAAATTTAGGGAAGTAGGAGCTTTCAAAGAGAAAGATTGGCTTGTACCTGACAAAAGAGACAGACTACAAGGAATTCAGAAGTTTAGCATTATTTCTACATTAAAACAACCTATTAATATAATTAGAAAAATGAATAAAAGAATGCCTATTCAGTAGGATTTTTTTTCTCTCGTGGCCTTTATAAAAGTTTCTGCAGAGAACACTGAAGACTGTGCTCCATAAAAGACCTCTGATGTGTATTATAATGTTGACATATTAATGGGATGTATTTGTTTCCTTTAGGGATAAAATGTCTACATTTCTTTATTTTTCCAAACACAATGATGCCTTATAGGATGAAATGCAGAATTTTATTGTAACAGTCTGCACACATACTCTAACTGCACTGAGTAACTAAAAATATTCCTGAGTTGCTAAAAAAATTCACTCCTATTATGTATACTTTTTTATTGTTTTAACTGATGAAAGCTAATATCTTAAGTTATTGAGAGATGATGTTGAAATGGAGTGATTTGTAGGCAAAGACTAAATGAAATTTGAGTTCTAGGGTATAATCACTCTACTTACTTCCAATATTCTCAAAAGAGAACATTCATTTAGGACATCACCTAAAACCCACACGTTTATATGGGATTTTTTCTACTTCATTAGTAATCTTTTGTTCAGGGGCTTGACTAAGACAGATTTCGCAAACTGGACTGAGGACATGATTGCTTAAATTGTATTTCTTGTAGCTTGCTTCCTTTCATGGGAACCACAGAGTTTCCCTGTTCTCCCCACCCTAGCAACTCCCAAATAAAAAAAAGTGATCTAAATTACAAGTATCATAAGAAACAAAGAGACATCTTTTTTAAAATGAATGTTACAGCATCAGTACTGTGCAAGTGATCCAGTTTCCTTCACAGTAGCTTTCACCTTTATTCTTATTGCTATTTGAGGGTGTAGGTGGGTGAAGAGGGTTTGGGGCTCCTTGACTGCGCTTCTAAGTAGACTTACGATTCTTCTCATCATGTAGCCACCTTTGATTATACCTATTTACCTTTATTCACATAAAATTATAATTAAGCTACTTATTTTTGTAAGCTTTTTTTTAAGATGGCTTTAAAATTGTTTAGAATGGATGACAGAAAGCACAGAATATGAACATCCATTTAAAAGGGAAAAACTACATAGTTTGATCTACTACAAAACTGTTTTCTAACATGAACCTTATATTTTTGTATATAAAAAAGAAAAAGTAAATTGCAAATCTTGCATTTATATCAAAGGTAATCTGTTAGGGTTACCTTTATGCCTGCTCTAATTACAACAAATTTAGCTTTGTCAGAGTTCAGTAAGATGTTAAATTTTCTCAGATCAGATTTCACTGATGACCATGAACCTATTAGTCAATGTTAAATTTTGCCTTAACAGAGTGAGTTAAATAAGAGAACATGGTGTTGTTCATGGTGCTGAATCCAGTCTATTGCTTGGTCATGTACACAGAACTACTGGCCCTGTATTTTAATCTTTTGACATCCATATCTGAGTACTGGAATCCCAGCAGCCTCGAAATTGTCCTGCAGATGTGCGGCGCTCATAAATTAAGGTGTTGAGTGAGATGCTTTTTCTTGTCCTGTTTCTGTTTGCTTCAACGAGGTCTCAAAGTAGAGTCTGATCCCATAATTAATTGTCGACCCATCATTTTACTTTTACAGAGAACAATTCCTTAGAAAGATAATATTTGAAAACATTACTGATATACAATTTCTTCTCTTGTGCTTAAACAGAGAGCAGAAGTAAAATACAGGACTATTATTTTGTTTATAAATAAAGTTGTGATTCAATTATGTTTTCTTTCTAGACTTTAATTAATAAATTCCAGGAATGGATACCCCACTATTTTTTTAGGCTCAGCACAGCCCTTCTTGAACCTATGGAATTACCATTTTAATTTTTTTCTACTTTTTGATGTTGTGTGCATAAAAGCGGTCATAAATTAGCATTTTCATTAAAACGACAACTGAATGAAAGTGGATCTAACCCAATCTTGTTCTTTCATGTTTTTATAGGGTAGGCATTTGTGTGTATTCATGCATGAAACCATTAGCCATCCGTAGTTACACATTTTGTGCCTTGAGAAAATTTCCAGCTCAAGTAAGTTAGAGAGAAGGGTTTCAAGCATCAATTCCAAATAAAGCTGCACAGTTAGCAGTCAGAACCAGAGTTCTTGATACAATGAGTAGGAGTTAATGGGTAATTTTGAAAGGTATATATTATTAATATGCAGGCAGATAGACCTTTTAACCAATTCTGGCAAATATCAGGACACATAAAAACAGATATAATTTTTCTTTTTTATTGTTTTTCTTTGTCAATTCTGCCCGTAGAGGAAAATCATTGCACAACAAAACCTCTCCTGAATTTTATACCCTATTCACAATTATTGATTGCCTTGCTTGTATGTTTCTCTCTAAGCTGCATGTGCACTTGAGTCCAGGAAAAAGATACAGGTTCCATTGCCTAAGCCACTTCAGCGTACGAACGTGAAGTTTCATTTACACACTCCCTCAGTGCCCCATTCTGGTCATTATCGTGAGATTCCAATTCCTGTGACCTAGGGAGGTGAGAATAAGGTCTCCTGTAAGCTCAAGTGCAGGTGATCAGATTGGAGCCCCCGTGGACTACATTTACTTTGGTGTATTGAGGTTGCCCATCTCAACAGTCTCATTGCGTAGATGCAAAGAGCTGAGAAGCAATTCTATGTAATTCCACAGAGCAGTGAGGCAGGTTAACCTGGCATGTGTCTTGGCTCTATTTTTTTTTTTTACTACCAATTCCCAGATTCTACTCCAATATCAGTTGTAACCATGGGAAATAACTATTGCCTTGCAAGCATGGTGTATAAGTTGTGAGAATTTTGCCGTTGTTCTTGATATAATTGCTGTACATTTGGTACATTTGTTGATTAGAAGTGTTTTGACTCTGTATGTTGTTGCTTTAGATATCTGTGACAGAGGGATAGCAAGAACTTATACAAGTAGTACTTGACTTTAGTGATCTTTGAAGTGAGGCGTAACCTTTCGTTACCAGCCTAAAAATATGCCACAGATAAAATTCCCTTACCAAATATTCACAATACTTCTTATTTTATTGTTTGAAGAGAGGAAATATAAAAGTTCTCTTAAAAAAAAAAAAGAAAGGCCTACTTCTTGAAAATATATGTTATTCTTATTTGTTTCTGCTGACAACAGTCTAATTCAAAAGGAAGTAGACCCTTCTATGCAAAAGGGTATAAAATTATTTGATGCAATGCCTGCAGTTTTACATGAAGAATTTCACTGAATGAATGACTGAATGAATCAGTGCTGTGTATAATGCAGAACACTGTGCAATCAAAAATACATAAAATAGACTCTTAATTTTTAAAAACAATATTCTGCTTTGCACTGTATAATAGAAGTCTACATAAAGTATTCTTAATTCCTAGTAAACTATTTCCTTGTTTTTCTAACTGTAACATGTTACTGGCAATTCTGTTAAAGTCAAAATAATGGTACCAATACTTCAAAGATATTTGTTAGATCTGAGTCCTACCTGCAACCACGATTCAGCCATTTTAATGCAGGGACTGATTGAATCCATGATTAATGCTATATAAAAACTTGCCAGTTAAAAGGCAACAAATTAACCAGTTTTCCTGGTTTCTACTGGGATAGAGTTCATGAATACCAGTGTATAAAAATGCATAAGCAAAAACCAAAAGAAGATCTCTTGTGATGAGAAATGAAGAATTGCAAATGGTTCAAGAACATGCTTATCACTTCTATGGTAAATTATCTAGTGTTTTGAGAAGTCTACAGAGAACAGATCTAGACCAAAGAAGGAACCTAAATAAGCAGGTCTGGGTTTTAGTGGTTTTTTTTTTCAAGGTCAGGGTTTTTCCTGGGTTTTATTTCAGCAAAAATTGAAACAGATGTCTCAGGCCTCAGATATCAAAACTTTAAATTTTATGCATGAGCTCTCAAATAGTAAACTTGAAATTTTGTTTGGATGGATCATAAAGTGAGATTGCAAAATATTAAAATGATTATGCAAGTTAAATAACAAGAAAAATTGCATGTAAGGACGAACTTGATTTTACCAATATAAGGTCTTAAATCATGCAGATATGCAGAAAGCTGTCCTGCTGCAAAAGCTAGTGCCTTTTTTTAAACTGTGGCTACATTGCTCAACCAGTAGAGAACACATCCTTTCATGTGCTGTCTGTGGTTTATAAAGGCATCTGGACCTACTAACTTTTTCAGAATTGGCTGTTCTGTTCATGGAATTAGACAGACTCTGAAATGTACTTCTGCCAACTGCAGCCTGCAGAGCAATTAAAATCAGGAAAAAAAAGAATGTTCATCGAAGCAAAGCTATTATACAAATTCACAAGAGGATGGGGCATGCTTTATAGTTCTAGGTACACTTTTATACAGTTATACCTCATGGTGACACTCAGTCTACATATTTTTACACACTTACAAGATGTATTTTACAAATCCTGTATTCTGCTTTCTTTATTAATTATTCAAAAACCCTTTAGACTATGAAGATTCTGCTCAGGTTTGATATACACAGGGCTGAACGACATTCAGATAGAGCTTTTGAGTTATTCTGCTCAGTACCGAATTTCAATTCAATATTCAATGTGTATTTGTAATACATATATTCTTCATATTGCACTTAAGGTGAGATTAGGGTCCTTGTTGGAATAGAATTGCTAGCATTTCTTAAAAACATTAATTTTTTACTGAAAATCCCTGTTAATTTACCCAGAAAATATTCTATCCATATTCTTTCCTTAATAGTAGTGTTGTTTTCTCTGAATTAGTTTTAATTAATTGCTTGATTTTAAGCATGTATGTAGTTCCACTGAGGTCAAAGTGAAGTACTTGTATATACTGGAAATAGTTATGTGTCAGTCTTGGCTTCTGAACATATTTTTTAAGCATGTTGTTGTTCAATATCTCAGGAACTTTTTTAGATATTATTTATCCTTTGTACCTTTAGGTAAAAAATGGCCACTGTCCTAGTTTCTGTTTCCTTATTGTCATGAATGACACTGTAGCATCCATTTTTCTTCATGAAAAACAAGCTTACTATATTCTGTGGAGCCTTATTCCTATCTGCATATATTAAAGAAAAAGAGACAGATTTTTTTTAGAGAATATCTCTAGATCTGATATCTGTAGAATAAAGCAGTTGGTATGTGTTTTAAAACGATGGAGATGATCTCAAACTGTACTGATCTTGCCCATTTTAATTACTGTGTAGTTCTCAGCCATGCTGACTACTATTTCAGTGCTGCAAACAGCTGAAATATAAATTCAGAGTTGCAAACTGTGAATTAGGATAGTTTCAAAAATGCCCATCAAGTTTGCTCAGCAGGCTTAACAAGAGTTGCTAAAGTAGCCAAACTTTTACTTCTTGTAGACAATACTCATTGGTATCCAGCTGGATAGCAGCTGGTTAGTGTGTATCATCACAAATCCTCTCTTGTTTAGATAGTGGAAAATCCAGTGGCCACACTAATGATTTATTTCAAAAGCAGGAATTAGAATTTGCATTTAGCTTGCTGAAATACTATGGAATGGGCAAATTTCATTCTCTAGGAAGTAATTTTGTTCCAAAGGAGAGTGTATTAATACTTTGCAAAGTGAATTGCCTGATGTGCTGTGTTGTGTGTGTGCAGAAAATCACATTTTGATTTTATTTGGAAGCTTCTTTTCTGGAAAATTCTTTTGCTCTCAAGTTCAATAGAAAAATGAACTTTTTCAATTTTGTGTTGGCTTGGTTTTTCTATTCCTTACCAGAAAGCAGGTAATTCAGATGCCTTCAAATTCTTGGTTTGCAAAACTGTAGATTTTAGCACATCATTGGTTTGTTCATAGAACTCAAGGACACATTTCAGTGTAGGAAACAGAAGCTTGGAGGATAGCATTCCTGTTAACATAAGTAGGGCTTACAGGTTGTGTGATCATTGGGACATTGAAGCATTCCCAGATGTGCCCTTGAATCTCTGTGTGCTGCCAGCTGGCACTGCTGAGTGCTGGTGAGCATCCAGCCCTCTTCTGCTGTTTTCAAGCAGGACCCCTTAAAAAGGAGATAGTTACACAGAGAGGCTGCTTTCTACCCAAATTCTCACTACCTGCTGTGCAGCAAGAAGTTTGTCCTACTGGACACTTAGTAGACACAGTAGACGCAGGATCCCACTTATCCATGACATTTCCCATTATAGCAAGTGTGGCCAAATCTGACCCAGAACCTTCTTATCTGAAAAGAGGTAAACAAAATGGAGATTCAGAAAACCATGGCAGAATTTTCTTCTCTCAACTCTTAGTAAATTCATTTGATCTCTTTCAAGCATAGTAAATGTTGCTACTCCATTTTCCAAACTTCAAAGTAGCACAAGAACCAGATGTTTTGATTAAAATTTGCTCTAAGCAACTCTAACTCTTTTTATCCTATTCCCTGACATTTATACTTAGCAGATTTTTTACAAGATCTTTGTTTCACTTTGTTTCACTGTATTTTAATTTTCTGCAGTACTTTTCTCTGAAACTCCTAGTTTCTCTACAGTTTTGAGCAACATATTTTGACAGATACTAAGCTATTTGTTAAGTGTGCCTTAATTTACTAAGAGTCATATCTCTGTCTTCCCTCTCAGTCTTAGTATAGGTTGATTGAGTGTAGATATCTGAAAATATAATGAAAGTACATATATATGGATTTTGAGAATTTATTGTGAAAGTACCACGTAACCAGTATATATGACTAATATTTTACAGCAACTATAACTGGAAAGTAATTTCGTTAAATAATACAGTAAACATCATTAGAAAAGCTGCTACTTGTCATAGCTGGCAGGGTTGGGACTTTTTTTTGAGCTTTTGATTAGAAAACTAACAAGACTAGTTGATCTGATGATTTTTAGCTCATTTGACTTACTGCTACATCTTTTAATTATATTAGGACTAGATATTAAAACAAGCAAGTGTAACTTGTGCTGCTGTCTGAGGCCTCCCACTTAGCTGCCCGATCCCTGAAAGTTACCTAGTATGTGTTGTGATAGGAATTCTGGTTTTACACACTTGAGTGAGATCTGTATTAAAACCAGTAGATTTTGTTTTAAAATAAGTGGTGAGACTGAGAGATTTTTTTCATGTAGTTTCATAAGCTTAAGCTATTCTATTACTGATATATGTTTCTTTGATTTCTAAATGCTTTCACTTTCCAGTGCTGCAGGCCTGCTTGCAACTGATCGCTGACAGCAAAAGTGATATCCAACAGAAAGGTAAGAGTATGTTCCATAATTTGTAGCTAACTATTCCTTGGATTAACTGTTTCAACAAATTTTGTCTAACTTCAAAGCAGTAACTGAGTTTTGCCAGTTTATTTAAAAATAATTTTAAAAATCCCACCACCACCGAACAAACAAATCAAAAAACAAACAACAAAGAGGTCCCTGCATCTGGTAGGTCTCTGCATCTGGATAGCTCTTGCAAATAGCCTCTTTTCAGTGGGGAGATCCAGCTAGTGAGACTGGAAGTCTTGACTAGAAATCAGCTTTGTTAATTTTTGGCAGGCGAAAATGAAGAGATAACTTTTCTTTTTGATTACCCAGAATTATTGTTTCTTTTAGATGATTCAAGCATTGTCCCTTGGCTTCTGAGCTTTAAACGGGGAACAGCTCTGGAAGAACAAGGAAATAAAATAGTGATCAAGGAAACAGGTTATTTTTTCATATATGGCCAGGTGAGAAAGCTCAATTCACTTCAGCATCTGACTTTTGCAAGGGTTTTTTAATGCCTCCATACAATAAGTTTGAAGTCTACCTCTTCTTTCTGCAGGTTTTATATACGGATACAACATTTGCTATGGGACACCTAATACAGAGGAAGAAGGCTCACGTGTTTGGTGATGATCTCAGCTTGGTGACATTGTTTCGTTGCATCCAAAATATGCCACAGTCTTATCCAAATAATTCTTGCTATACTGCTGGTAAATACCTACATTTTCCTTTTCTTTGTTTGCAAATAAGCTGTATCAAATAGAATCTGTAGTGTTGGGTGATTGAAGAACAGGGACTGCATTCATGGATCTGGTTAACTGCAAAATTACAGATTATTTTCAAAAAATACGGTTTTATATAAAGTATCAGTAATCAGAGGGTATGTATCTAACTTGGTGATCTGAACAGCTTCATTCTTTCCATGGACTCTGTAATGTGGCTGGATACTTTGATGCTTTCAGGTAGATGCCTGAAGCAGAAAAAAGGAGTACATACTGTCCTTATTAATGAACTCAGTTTCACTTAAGAGTTGAATTCCACATTTAGTTATCCCAATAAAATATTTAGGAGCTATGTTCTGCTTTAAAATGTCATATATAAATTTTAGCCATCTAATCTTTGCATACCTCACTGTAGGATTTCTACTCCTTATAATGGCTATTGCATTTTTAATCTTTGGTTAGATGAAAAATAGGTAATTCCTATAAGGTGCTCTTTATGACTTCACAAACTAGAAACATCACAAGAAAGACCAAATAAAATATTTAATGCAAGTCTAGCAGGCTCAAAGATCAATATACATGTATATTCCTGCAGTAGCATTTAAGGAATTAGTATCAAGGCCTATAAAACCTCATTTGTCAGCTCTTATCTGTCTTTCCACCTTAATGGTGGATTTGAGGGTCTCCAATTATTTTCCAGCAACATTTTTTTTTTCAATGCTTTATGAAAAAGTGGGTGACACTGAATTGACTGTTGGCAAGTAATGGCATTAAACAAATGGTATGCAGCACAAAGCTAATTTTTTCCAAATAAAAATAAATTCCAAATAAATAAATACTTTGTCCTGGCAATTGATGCTCTTCAAACATTTCCTTTAATTTTCTGCCCCATCACGTGTACATTCTGGCATCATAACCACTTTCAGTTTCATCTGTGCTCTTATTTTACCCTTGTATTACTTCTGCCCTTTCTTGACTAGGATCTCTACTCTATCCTGCCACTTCATGGTTCTTGCTTCCCAAATTCCTACTGTTCCTTTTTCACCTGGAAAAACAGTTCTCACTGCTATCTTTGTGCTGTTGAGCACGTCTTGCAGCAGATGTTAGATGTGTTCTCAGCTCAGTGGCTGCAGCTTGAAGGGGAGATGCTTTCAGTTATCATATCAGCTGATGTGCAGCTGGCAGTAAGCAGACTTTTGTGCTCTGCAGTTGCAATGGATCAGCTGATGTCTGGTAACTTCATTAGATTGGTAAAGCTCATGAAACCTCCTCCAGAAGTGTGGGAATGGAGTGGTCTAGGACCAGTAATACTCGGTGCTGACCTTGCCTGACACAACACCATAACATGAGGAATCTGAGTACACCACTGATATAAATTTCTGGAACGTTTGCTTAAATTAACTGTGCTGAGTGCAGAGTGGAAATTAAGTCCAGCTTCATAGAGGATGTTAAGTGTCAGCTTTGGATAGGCTGTAAACTCTTAGTTTGTGCTTAAAGGTAAAAAAACACTCATCACATATAACAAACCATGCTTACATTTGAGAGATAACACATAATGACTTTTTGAATACTATTTATGAAAATAACGTATTTGAAATATTAACTTAAAAATATTCCAAATCCTTTTCCAGGCATTGCAAAATTAGAAGAAGGAGATGAACTTCAACTTACAATACCACGGAGAAGGGCCAAAATATCCTTGGATGGAGATGGTACTTTTTTTGGTGCAGTAAGACTCCTCTGAAGCCCTTAATTTCTGTTATTATGCTTAATGGAAATTTATTCTTTTCCTATGCCTTTGTCATAAAAAATACTGAGTTGTAATAAAGCTGCCAATTCAGTCTCTCCCCAGCCAGCACCAACTTCTGAGAACTTTTCTTCACTTTTATAAGCAAACCCAAAACAGGAAACACACCAGACAAACTTGTGATATAACCACCATGTGATTACCAGAAAGCCAATTTATTTCATACAATGGACAACTCTAGATAACAACTGTAAAGCAGTGAGGTTTTTGCTTTGAAACAATGTATTGTCCATAAGAAAAAAAAAAGGATGGAGTTGACATAAATAACAGCATGACCAGGACCATAGACTATCAAATTATTATCCATAATTGAAAAGGAAAACTAAAATACATGTTAGATTTTCATTATTTCATCAATAAAATATTTGAAATATGAAGGATGGGAAAGAAACATCATACGGTAGATTCCTTATCACAAAATGGAGATGTTAGGTGGGTTCTGGGTTTTGTTTTTCTTTTTTTCTTTGACACAAAGATTTTGGGGAAAGAAAAAATCTAAATGTATGGGATAATGTAAACAAATATACAGAATAGTAGCCACTGTCTCGCTTCTTCCCTGTGAACAAGAGATTTACTAAAATCTATTAGTATTTACTAATTAGAATTAATTGTAGTGGAGAAAGGACATGTAAGATGCTTCAACAGCTCAATCTTTAAAGCATTGCTACTCATCAAGGAATATGTGTACAATTCTATGTAAACAAGGCAGGAACAGAAAGAAATGCAGTGAAATTAGACACATTACAGTAGGTGGAATTGGATTTCTGGCTTCATCATTTCTGCAGTCATATATAGATGTGTATATATACATTTTATATAGATGTATTTGTATATATATGAACATATGTACACACACGTATGTCTTGGACATTTGAACATAGATAAAAGATAAAATTTAAATAGATAGAAGATAAAATTTTATCTTCTTTTGAATAGTTCATCCAATGGAAATATTACTTCATACATATTTCTTGTATTTCTCTTGCACCTTGCTATGATCCCTTCTATGCAACTTAGTAAAAAATAAAGTCCAATAGACCTGGAACCAGCCATGCAGTTAAGAAAATACATTTGTATCCGAGAAATCTGGTCTCAATCCTAGGTTAACTATAGGCTTTTTCTGCAGTTTTGAATATATTGCTCAATGCTGTTTCACCAAAATAATCAGACCTGTAGAAAAACTGAACAAGACATCCTTTTTCCTTTTCTTTTGTCTCCTTTGTTCAATAGATAGGATTTATGTCTTTTTTTTACCCCAAATATTGCATGGTCAAGATAATACAGTGGTAATAGTGTGGTCAAGACTTCTAGTAGCTATTATAATACAAACATTGAGTACTTGTTCCACTGATCTTTAAAGAATATTAAAGTGCTGTTGGAATAGATAAAATAATAACACTTCCTCTGTACTGTACTTCACTTGAAAATTTTTTTAGGATTTGAGAATTGTGTTATGTAAGTTTATTTAGTAAAGAAAAGATGCTTTGTATATTGCAGTCTCTTTGTCTGTTTTTATAAATCATGATTTGATTGAGTTCTCAGGGTGATAGACAATAAATAAAAGAGTTTTGGAGCATGGTATTATAGAGCATGGTAAACTAATGCAACAGTTAATTCAACTTTCTGGGCTTCAGGAAGACACTCGTGTATTGCATATGTGTATTGGATTACTACACTGGGATTTTTATGAGGCTTAACTACAGTTTCAAAATGTCTGAACTCCTCCTTTTTCAAATTTATTTATTTATTTATGTGTTGTGGATCTGAAGCTTCTGCTTGTTATTGTTGTTGTCATTGTTACTATTATTATCAAATTTTGATGTGCTAAGTTTGCCAAAAAGGCATTTTAAGTCCTCTACAGAAACCCTCAGTTTACCCAAGGTTGTGTGACTCTGAATGTGGGTAGAACAACTATTAGCATGCAGCGAGTTGACTGTTATTACTGACATATATTAATGATGTCCAGAATCCATAATCAGAAGTTTGTTGATTTTAGCGTTGTCTGATTATAGAAAAAAACCCTCTTGTTAGTGTTGCTTTCACAGAGACTTGGTGGCTAAACTTGCAAATTTAAATTTCCGTGCATAAGCTTCCCCAGTGGTTTCAGTGGGCTTGTGTGTGCTAACCTTAACTTAATCCCTGGCCGTATTTCTTCCTTCTGCTGCTGACAAACATGCACACTGCAGAACTTTGGAAAGGTTTTGGGGTATCATTTGGCTTGGAGTAAAACTTTTCTAAGAAAGTATTTCAAAGGTGTTCCCTTCCTTAGCAGGATGAAACTGAACCTCGAGTTACTCCACAAAAAATGGGAACCGTGTTTTTGTGAACCAGGAGAACTGCCACATGTGTACAGAGAGTGCAAGCCAACAGACTGTTCACAAATTTCTACTGACATGTCTGCCAATTTTGTTGCTGTCAACAAAATTGTAGCTTTGAGCTGGCTTCATGAGAAGACTTCTCAAAATTAATCTGCTTCTGTACAAAGTTGAGTTTTAACAGATCAGCATTTTCTGATCAAAGCAGGAAGAAAAGATGAATATCTCATTCCTGATTGTTCTGCTAACAAACTGATGATACAGGAGGTAGCAAAGTGCATCCAGACCACCATCACACTTCTGTTTCCGTTGCTAGGAGTTAACAAAGTTTTCTGCATAGGGTAGATGTTATTTGAATAAGTGTGATGGGTAATAAGTAGTATCTAGGTGAGTCATATGATATTTTGCGTTCTTATCAAGGATATCTAGTATTTAAGACAGGTTTCTGCAAATACAACACACTGGGTGAATACTCTGGTTCTTCTTCATGTGGTCTTAAGCATAAGGGACTTTTTTTTTCCAGTACAGTTTTACAGAACGTGTGAGCTTGTATCATTCTTTCCTTTCTAATAATGGGCAGTTGGCAGATATATAGCTGCTTTGAATATAATGTATTTAATGTATTTTTTATCTTAAAAATTAAAATATCTCTGTTACATAATGTGCAGTCATACCTTGCCAACATACAGAGTATATTCATTACATAGCACTGCTGCATCTGACTGTTTCTCAGATTGCTCAGCATTTGCCACTGTAAGACTTTAACTTCAGTTGTCCCATAGTTTTGCCAATCTTATACCACTGGAGTTGATATTTTCTGTATCTCTGGCTTATGACTTAGATTGAATTGTCTTGCGTAACTTCAACCTTCAATGTTTTACTCTTCTAAAGATGAAGTTGTGAAAAAATACATTGTTTGGATTTTGTTTTAACAATTTGCCTACTTTTCCTTTGGAAAGGTCTAGAGAATCTATGCTTTGAAAGAAGAAATGTGTGTAATGTGGGTTTTGCTTTGTTTTAAACAGGGTTTTTTTTCTTTGTTTCTCTCTTTCTTCTGCACTCATACTTTGAAAGGTGTATGCTTTTGAAGAATATTTTATTCTTTTTCAAGTTAAGCATATTCTATCCCTGTAGAACTTTCAAAGGGGAGAGGAAAATGTTCCCAGAAGTTTTTTGTCTTGGCTGGTCATGGATTACCACTACCAGTAAGATCTAAGGTTGTTTTTCAAGGTCAGTCCAAGCAGCGTGAGAAGGAAGCTGATGAAAACAAAGGGAAGAGAAAAGCTAAGTGTCTGATGTAGAAAGGATCTCATGGAGTTTGCACATTACATAGAGCTTAAGGGGGATGGGGAAAACAAACCAGATTTTGAGCTAGACTGCAGAAACTGGAGAGATCCTAACTAGGATTTAATTACTTGTGAGGTGGGGAGAAATGTGACAGCATGAAAAAGACTGCCTAACCTCACCTAATCCCCAGGCTTGTCACAGCCAAAGACAGCAGCTTTGTGGAAAAGGGACAGGGGTTCCTGGGGGAAAGCAAGCTAAACAAATCCACAGTGAGCCCTGTCAGAGGCAAAGGCTAACAGCATGCTGCACTGTATCAGCAGGAGTGTCACCTGCTGATTAAGGGAAGAGGTTATTCCCCTTTTATTGGGGGTGGTTGGGATAAAGCACATCCCTGTCCTATGAGGAGAGGCTGAGGGAAATGGGTTTGTCCATCCTGGAGAAGAGGCTTGGGGGTCCTAATAAGAATCTTCTAATACCAGTTAGAAAGCTGTCAAGGAAACAGAAACATATCCTTTGAGAGGGTCACAGTGGTGTGAGAAGGCACAATGGGCACAAATCAAACTAGGAAATTTGTACTTGGCATAAGAAAAAAAACTTGTTACCATGGTGTCATGACCCATTTGAATCTTTCGAATTTACAGGTCTATCTACTCTGTAAATTAAACTTCATCTTATGAGCTCATTAGGAAAGAAAACAAACATGACAAACAGGGATTCAAATCACTTTGTACAGACTACTCTAACATGAATTCACTAATTAATCACTTAAGTCATGAGGTTTCTAACTCACAGGCTTTCTAATCCTAACTCACAACTCATAAGTTGTAACTCATGCACCTATGAGCAGAACAGTTACCTAGATGATGGGGAGAGTGCTCATCCTTCCTCCTCTGCCATAGAATAGGTGTCCCTATGAGGACAGTCAATCACTGCAGCATGTTATCCAGAGGGGCTGCGAAAAATTTGTTCGTACAGATTTCCGGCACTTTATTGGATCAATCCCTAAGCAGTGTAGTCTGAATTCAGTGTTGATCCAGCTTTGAGCAGAATGAAGTACAGACTTCCTAAATAATCCCTTTCCCTTGGCTGATTCTATGGTAACAAACCAGAAGATGTGCAGGGCAGAGAAAGGACTGGAAGAGGTGGGTCAGAAAGGGTCCTGCTGCAAAAGGAAGGGTGTTCATTTCCTGAGTGCAAATGAAACATGGGTTCCTCAGTGTGTGCCTCAATAGGATCAGCAAGCATTTATGTACTGCACAGGGCAGGTTCCAGTTAAGCACAGCAAGGTGCTAGTAGTCATCAGGTACTGCATGACCTCAAATCTAAGAGTGTAAATTGAATCAAACCATGTGGCCAAGTAATAATCTTGATTCACTCACTTGCAAGTTTCATTTGACTTTTTTTTTGCTGCTCCCCACCAATTCAGTCAGTGGATAGAAGATACTTCATCCTGTGGGAAATGGGATATTGATGTAAAATGTTTTAAACTGAAGCCCAGACTAAATTTCAGAAATACTGGAAGGAAGTAGTAAATGTAGTAGAACATGAAAGAAGAGAAATTACAATGTCCTGTTTAGACAGAATTGCATTCCCTTTCTGTCTGTGAGAGCTGTCTGAAAAGTCATGTTTATTTTTGCCAGAATGTTGATTTTTTTTTCTTTCTTTAAACCTGGAGTTGTTTCAGTTTTGACTTAAAACCATTTCTACCAAAACTTTGTTTGCAAATCTACAGATCCTATCTCTAATCCTGATGAATGTTAGTTATTCCAATGGCTGCAGGAAATCCTGTCTCACAAAGTGTGTGTGAGTTCTCCTTCCCGACTGAGCTCAGGGTACTTGTCTTCCAGAGCTTGTTAAGCTAGGGAAGAGTCTTGACGAGCTCCTTTGCATCTGAAAATTGCCACTTTCAGTTTTCCTGGCTTAGTAGCCAGCAGCACTTTTGGAAGTCTAAGCTGAGTTCCCCCGGACATCATTTTAAGTTTCGTAACAGTTTGTTCAGTCTGAAATATTTTAAACAGAACATGCTGGGCTATACAAACTGTGGTTTTGACAAAGCTCTGTTTTGTTTGAGAATTTCCAAACTGCCCTAGTCTTTATTATAGAGTTCCTTAAACCCGATTTTTCACAGGTGGTCACTCAGTGAATGTTCCTCATTCTCTGGCTGACTGACTGATGTCCTTTGTGGTCTCATCTGCAGAAGTGTTGAAACTCACAGCTGCAAATGAAATTAGCAGGAATGTGTTTTGAATATTTGAAGGGCTGTGTAATTCTGCTTAGAAATACTACAGCAACAAATATTCTGAAAAAGCCCTGGGGGAAATAAATTCTAATCTGGAGGCAAACATAATCGTGAGCAATCAGCCAAGAGACATGCTTTGGAAAAAAATGCAAGGAAAAGTTCTCAAATCATTGCTTGGGTGCTGGACATTGTATGTATTGAGTGTGATAGGGATCTTAATTGGAAGGGCTATGTGAGAGTATATAAAGTAGCTTTTGTTACAGGTAGTAGGACAGATTACAAAGACAATTTTGGCCATCTTCACTGTAAGCATTTAGCTTTGCATTGGAAGATTCAGTGGGGGTTGGAGACAGAGGACATCCAGGGGCCTGTTCCTATTTCCTATACTAAAAGGGAAGCTCCACTCCCCTCAAAGCTCATAGAAACTGCTCCATGTAGCTGTGCAAGGAGTATTAACAGTTCTACCTGTGCTTAGAAAGTGCTTGTTTTGACATTAGGGAACTAGAAAACAACCACTTTGTAGTTCCTGACACCACTGGAGAGCAAACCTAGCACTTTTAAAGCAGGAAGAATAAGGGGGAAACTTTTGTCAGATGATGGCAGATAAGCAGTATCTGGTGATAAACTGCTGTCTCAGGGTTTCTTACCTAGTTTTGTTTGTCCTCAGAATTGGAAGGTCACAAGAATGACAAAGATTGGAAAATCTCTACGAGTCTGTTTTGCAATAATAATTGTGTTGATTTTTTTTTTCCTTCAAAGAGTAGATTTGCCACCTGCCCCCAGCCCAAGAAGGGGACAGTAAGAGCAAAGCGAGTGGATGGGGTGAAGTGCACAGTGGATGTTGTGGCAGGCAGGAGAGGTAGCTGAGATGTAGCTGTGTGGGAGGGGTGTGTAAAGCTGAAGGAACAGCAAGAAGACCCATGCTGCTGTTGCTGTTGCCTGTCTCCATTGCTCCATGCAACCTTTCAGTCCTGTGCTAGTCTGGCATTTCATCACAACTGGTAATTCTTTTGAGAGGAAGTGATGGGTCATCCTTATGTCTATATTCAGTTATCAGTTGCAAATACCAGCCAAAATTACCAGTGCTCAAACTGGAAGATAATACTATTGAGCTGCTACACTGGAAGTGAGTCATGGCTGATGCAAACAAGCTGAGCAGGCTGATAAGAAATGAGGTTAAGTCTGACATTCTTTGTCTGTAAAATGATGATGGTACACTTTCCTACTTCTTAGACTGCCATGAACACATCTTCCACTATCAGTGGAAGCAATAAGCAGTGGAAACAGGAGAAGCACATAGTCTGCTACTTCTTCCATCACTTATTTCCTTTATTTCTTGTTCTATCAAGAATCCCTTTTTCTATCTTTCTTTGTCTTTGTACTCTCTCGTGTTCATCACTACTATACTAAGAACATGCAAAAAAAAAAAAGGTTGATTTTATTAACTCCATCATCAATTTTTTTATATAACCTCATGCAATCATCATCATCGTAATTATCATTATCATCCTTATCATCCTCATCACCGTTTTTAGGGAGCTGGAGTCTCGTACAGACTGTCAGTACCGCCGGTCTGTGCCCACCGGAGGGCAGCAGCGCACACACTGAACCGCATCACCCGTTGCTTTCCATCTCTGCAAAGAACAAGCTGCTAAAAAAAAGTCCTCTCCCCTTTAAACTGAATGTATCGCTTCGGACACTTCAAGTGGAAATGAGAAAAACGAAATGAGAAAAATAGAAAGGAAAAGAGAAAAAGAAAGAAAAAGTTTCTGGAGCACCAATGCCAATGAAGTAATCTTTTCTTCCTGATTCTGTAATTAATTATGAATTGACTCTATGATTAATTATGAATTAATTCTATGAATAATCATAGAATCATAGACTATCCTGAGTTGGAGGGGACCCAAGAGAATCATCAAAGTCCAACTTTGTAATAGCTTAATATCTTTCTTACATTGTGGTGCCCAAACTGCACACAATATTCAAGGTGAGGCCACACCAGTGCAGAGCAGAGCAGGACAATCCCCTCCTCGACCAGCTGGTGATGCTTTGCCTGATGCCCCCCAGGACATGGTTGGCCCTCCTGGCTGCCAGGGCACTGCTGACTCATATTCAACTTGCCATCGACCAGGACCCCGAGGTCCCCTTCTGCAACATTGCTCTCCAGCCTCTCATTCCCTAGTCTATACACACAACCAGGGTTGCCCCATCCCAGATGCAGAATCTGGCACTTGCTCATGTTAAACTTCATATAGTTTGTGATTTGCCACCCCTCTAATTAGCAGATAGCCAAAGCTGTCTCTAATGTATTCCATTTGCTTTTGAGGGAAAAAACCACCCAAACAACAACAACAAAGCAAACAAAAAAACCCCACCCCAAAACAGCCACAACAAAACTGCTTCCTTGAACTTCCTTTGGTTTGCCAAAGGAAAGAGAAATATTTCTGGTTTATTTCTCAGCATGCAGTATTTAGTTGAGAAGAAGAATTTGAAAGTGAGCACAGTGAACACAAACCTGAACAGAACTAGTAATTTTGAATAGCACAGAACTGGGTTTTACATCCTAGACTCAATGTCAGAAAAACTGTGGGGTTTAGCATTTGAAGAACTTTGGTCACTATTGTAGTATGGATCAGGCCCACCTTGTTATTAACTCTCATTTCTCTCTGTTTACATACCTGAGTCTACACACTTTCAACATATATGTAACTCACCCTGGTATGAGAAATTTTGATTTATAATTTATTCATCCGTATATTCCTAGCATGAATGGATTGTTCTGCAAACTGTGAGCAGCCAATTCCTCAGTCTGTAAGAACATCTGGGGTTGCCCCATCCCAGGTGCAGAATCCAGCAATTTCCCTTGTTGAACTTCATATGCTTGGTGATTGCCCAGTCCTGTAATTTGCCAAGGTGTCTCTGCAGGGCCTCCCTGCCTCTGAGGGAGTGAACACTCCTTTGAGTTTTGTGTCATCTGCAAACTTGTATGGTATCCTTTCCAGTCCTGCATCCAAGTCATTTATAAAGGTGTTGAAGAGCCAGGCAGAATGGCAACATTAGGCACCATTGTGGCTAAACACTGCCTTATTGTTCCATTTTCTTACCCTGCTGTTTATGAATGTTGGAGATCACACTGGCTTTCTTCAATCAGGACAAGATTCTTCTGATTTAATGAAGACATCTGCATCTGTGATGAGGATGCCTCCTTGTTTTGAGGTCTAGTACTATGGGGAGAAACAGGCATTTCTGTGTCAGTTTTACTCTTAATAATGCAAATGATTCATGGGTGAGGTGAATCATACTGAAAAAAATTTTTTTTCTCTCTGTGGCTATAAGACCCTCACATTAGCTCATCATACAATGTAGCTATCCAAATTTAGAATATGCAGATAATGGCATATAAAAACAAATGAAAGAGAATACTCTTTTATGGCATGATTTGTAACTTGGCATTAGGGGGATGAACAGATCTAGAGCAGCCTGGCCTAAAAGGACTTGAGGGTGCTGGTGGATTAGAAGCTGGATATAAGCTGGCAATGTGCACTCACAGCCCAGAAAACCAGTCATGTCCTGGGCTGCATCAAAAGCGGCATCACCAGCAGGTCCAGGGTGTGATTCTGCCCCTCTACTCTGCTCTGGTGAGACCCCACCTGGAGTACTGCATCCAGGTCTGGAGTCCCCAGCAGAGGAAGGACATTGACCTGCTGTAGCGAGTCCAGAGGAGGGCTTCCAAGATGATGAGAGGGATGGAGCACCTCTCCTACAGGGACAGGCTGTACCAGCTGCTGTTACCCAGGCTGTTTTGTAAATCATGTAAGCACTCTACTTGTACAGTAATTTACATATGAAAATTAATTTATTTGAGTCTCTCAATTATTTTTAAATGCTGGACCAGCTCCACAGGTGCAATAGCTTGTCTCTTTTTCTTTCTCCATTTTTGTTTTTATTTAATTTTATTAAATTTTTTTTCTCCTTCTGGACACAATCACAAAGCCCTGTCATGTCAGACGTGCATGAATAGTTATAGTATTGCTTTATCTTGACTTTCCAGACAGACAAGGACTTTTCTTCTGCTTACCAAGAAAGTTTAGGTTTCAAGTACAGCTTGCAGGTATCCTCAGCAGTGGCACTGGTGAGTTCTGCCTCTGTGCCTATCTACTTGCACCTGCTATAGAAGGAAGCACCTTCTCACTCAATCCTGTTACAAAATCCTTTCACCTGACAAATTAAGACTTCAGCTGCATTCCACTCAGCTGAGCTGTCATGCATTTATTCAACCCACAGACTTGGATCGAACTTCAGCTACTCACTCACCCTGCAACAAAAGCTTCCCTGGGGGCAGGCTCAGAGTAGTGCCTCTGCACAGGCAGTTAGGAGCCCTCTGGATGGGCTACCTGCTCCAATGCTTGGCAAACATTTCAGAGAAGAATTTTTCATAATATCTAATCTAAACCTCCCCTGGCACAACTTGAGACCATTTCCTCTCATCATATCGCTTGATACTTGGTGGAAGAAACCAACCCCCACCTTGCTACAGCCTCCTGTAATGTAGTTGTAGAGAGTGATAAGCTCTCCCCTGAGCCTCCCCTTCTCCAGGCTAATCAACCCCAGCTCCCCCAGCAGCTCCTCATAAGACTTGTACTCCAGTCCCCTCACCAGCTTTGTTGCCTATCTCTGGAGATGCTCCACCACCTCAATGTCTTTCTTGTAGTGAGAGGCCCAAAACTGAACACAGGATTCAGGGTGAGGCCTCATCAGTGCTGCAGAAAAAAACAGTTTCTCAGAGAAACCCCAAGGTTTCTCAAAGCACTCACATGGGGCTCTCTGGGACTCCCATGATCTCCCACAGCATGTATGTGTCACTGCCTTTCTATGCCTTTCTTGAGAAACACACACCAAGAATGCAATACAGAATATACCTTCCTCCAAATGTTAACTTCCTACTCTTCTGGCATTTTAGGCTATGCTTTTTTCCATTCCATATTAAAATCTAACTAAATATTTCACTTTTAACAGCTTCAATCCCAAGAGAATAAGAAGTGTATGGGTCCTAGAAATTAAAGGCACCTGCATTCTTCTACCGGTAATATTCATATCGGACCGTTTTTCTTAAACTTAAAAAATACAAACTCACCTTTCAGAACATATTGAAAATGTTGTCATAAAAACAGCTTTCATAAATGCTTTTGTATGCTGTATTCATTTGTTTGATCTGTTAATACAATGACTAACAGTATGGTTTTGTATCACTAACCAATTTCAATCTAGCTTGAATACAGAGCCATTAAAATTCTCTCTGTACAGACACTAAAGATAGACTGGAATCTTCAAAGGATGTTTCATCTCATCCTAGAATAGCAGTATAGGACAGCTGGACTGCCCTCACTGTGACTGTCTTTCACTATTGATCATAAAGAGAGTCTGGATGATGCAAATCTGTACTACTTGGTCCAGGATGACAGGTAAGGCTCTGCAAGTGCTCCTGGGCGTCCGGGCCTTGAAGACCTGGTGTAAATCAGAGCTCCGGGAAATAACACAAAACCCTCATTGTGTGATGACTTTTAGAAAGGTGGAGTGTGGATCAACTGTTCTCTGAAACAACAAATGTAAGGTAGTAGTCGCTAGAGGGAGCCTCTTAATCATCATATGTTACTTCAAACCACACTAACTTGGGCCTTCGGCTCTTAGATATTGAAGCACTTTAATACAGTCACGGAGTGTTACTGCCTCAGTGTAAAGTACTCAGTGTAAAGAAAACAAGAGTAAAAAGACAGGACTATGCAAGGCTTCTGCAAAATTCGACATTCATTCAGCATTCTGAACAAATACAAACTTTCTAAAGATTTCCCCACAGAGAATCAGCCAAGTCAGTTCAGTGGATGGGAACAGAATTAGTTTTGCCAAGACATTTTAAAGATGCCATCTTTAAGTGGTACTAGTGAGAAAGCATCCACCTTTCCCTCCTTCAAACACCAAAACGGGCACAACTTGTCACTTTAAGAGGAAAGTCCTTGGACCACCAGCACTACCCTCTCTTCTTTACCTTCATTGCACTAGAGGTGTGCCCAGGTGGTAATTCCCAGATTTCCAGCCCGACTTCAACAAGTGCTAGTTAGAACAGCAATCTGGTCCAGCTCTCTCTGTGTTGGAAGATGGCTGTCTACAAAATAACAGTGCAGTGTAACTGCAGACATGCTTTCAATTTTCTACTGTACTCTAAATTTAGTAAATAACATAGCAGTTATAGTTTGTGGTTCTCTGTTACAAGTTCTATAGAATTTGCAAGAAGTCCTGGAAAAAACACAACAAGAATATGGAAGCTGTGGGGATAGTCTCATTTGCAAGAGGGCCTCTCTCATTTAGCAGAGTCCTGATGGAATTGACTGCAGTCTGAACAGAAAAAAACATAAGCACCTCAGAAGGTGTTTCTTTTTAGAAAATATACAGCAGTATAGGGCACCAGAAAACAAGAAATCCTATAGACTTTAATGAATCCCTGAAGTGCTAGAGGCACAATGAGGGGAATGGGAATTAGAGAGGTACAGACTGGGATGCTGTAACACAGATGGGGACAAGAAAGCAAGCACTGAGAGAAGAAAAATTGGACATATCACTTCTTCTGTGTGTGTTGTCTGTAACCACTTCAGCATGCAAATGTTAGGGTGGGAGGGAGCAGGGAGGGGATCACCTATGGTGCTGTAATTTGCCTCAGAGGTGATCCACTAGCAAACCAACCTGAGCATTGCAACTGGTAATGAACCATCAACTCGTAATAACATCACCCTTCTCTTTTAAGATATGAAAACACAGAAAATTCTGTCAATAAAGCAAGATTGCTGTTTAGTTCTGCCTCATGCTGTCTCAAAACACTCAGTACAGCAGAACTCAAACAAGAAAAATCAAAACAGCAAGCATTAGCCAGCATGTAACCTGAATTTGTCCCTTTGAGTGACGACAAGAAAACAGGCAGCACTCAGAAGTGAAGCTGAATGACTCATTTTCTGGAAAAGCAAATTCAAGTCTCTTACTGGCATTTCCTCCCCACCCTAGAACTATTTCTTACTGCGTGTGCAGAGACAACCTTGTCACTGCTGCAAGCACTGAGGACTGCCATAAAGTGAAGAAATTAGCTCAATTTCTATTTCTACAGATAAAGAATTGCTGCTCCGTAAGTACAGCGATTTTCTCTGGTGGAAGTGAAGAAAATTTATTTATAATGCCTTTTATGGGAGTGTCTCAGACTTGAAGCAGATCATTCCCATCCCTTGAGAAACTGGTGGTTGGGCAGAAAGCATTTTAGCTGAATTTGTGGTGTTCCCCAGCCCGATCTTCCCACACTGTATGAATGTCAAAGCTGTGCAAACAGCAGTGGGACGTAGAGCTTCAGGGACTTCAGGATAAGCTAGAACATGCAGCTGCTTGCAAGTTCTGGTATAACACGCTTTTCCTGTAGTGAACTGTAGGACGTGCAACTACGGCAGATTTCAGGACTGTCTCCAGAAACAGTTACTAGACGCTGTGCCATAGCAGCAGTCCTTGTGCTGAAAAAATTTTGAATGGTTTTAAGTCGACTGAAAACAAGCTCATGCACCAGTCTATCAACTACCTGCTTTGAACATAACTTGACCAGGTACTGTATTCCTCCCTTACTATGTTGGAAAATGCACAGGAAAATTTTAATGGGTGTTTGGAAACTTTTTTTTCTTGCTCCTGCAGATAAAAATATCTCAAGGAAGTTTTTAAAATATCCTTTTCCCCTTTACAACAACATTATTCTCATAGAAACATACGTATAAAGTGAGAGCTGCAGACAATTTATCATGAGTCTGACTTTTATCTATCCCAAGTCTTCAAAATACGAATTTTTCAAAGAAAGTTTCACAGACTGAACAGTACTGAATTGAGTGGTATTAACTGTATGACTTTTCACTGAGTGTTGCCAAACTGATGCTGCAAATGGGTACTGTGTGTATCTGAGTACATCTAAAAATATGAATATTTTCTCTTATGCAAACTGGCTTGACTTAGGATTTCAGTATCTTGTAAGTATTTTGATGGAAAGGTAAATACTTATTTGAATTTTATTGCTTTGAATCAATACAGGAAACAATAATTAAATATGAAAGATATGCAAGCTAAACTCCCCCCTTCTCCTGCCCTTCCCCCTCCCCATTCTGAGATTATTAAAATGGATGAAGAAGGGCATAAAATCTAAATTATTTTGGGGGAGGGATTAATGATGGGAAAGGGAGAAAAAAGTTTTCCTTGAAGCCAAATTCAGTTCAGGTAAGAGAGAGGACTGTTTGCTTGCAGCACGGCTTCAGTGGCGCTTTGGCAAAAGTGGTTCCATAGAGGTCTCCAAAAATGCATCCTCTGAACTGTTTGTTGCTGCCCCAGCTGCCAGGGGCCAAGCAGGAAGCTGCACAGCTGTGTGTGCAGGGACCTGGGCTCCGTTTGAAAGCTGCTTTCACCGTCTGTCTTGCTCCCACCAGAGCTGCTAAAGTTTCTCTGCCTGGACTCCCACCACCTTTCACTAAGAAATAGCTTGACAGGGATAATACCAGCCAGTGCAGTAACTGTTTTTGGTATTACCTGCTGTTTTACAGACAGCTTCTAAGGAAGCTCAGCCTTGAGCTCCAGGCTGTGCTTTAAATCAATGTCTCTCTAGTGTGAAGTGCAAGCAATTAGTGACGACCAATTGCACAATTAAATCTGATGATTTCCAACTCCCTTTTTATTTCAACTGCTTTGGAGGCACATAGTATTTAAATGTAAAAGATGGCTGAGGTATTCTCCAGCACTTTTCCTATATCTGCCTAGGATGCAGCAAAGGCACAAACTCAAATGA
The DNA here is from genome assembly GCF_036250125.1 of Pseudopipra pipra. Taxonomy (NCBI): domain Eukaryota; kingdom Metazoa; phylum Chordata; class Aves; order Passeriformes; family Pipridae; genus Pseudopipra; species Pseudopipra pipra. The sequence continues at coordinate 83,588,640 of NC_087550.1, forward strand.
AGGAAACTGAGTGTCTGTACATAGCAATGCTGTATCAGCACTGGTAAGTAAGTGTTTGGATGCCGATTTTCTAAGCATAGAAGTTTAAATTTTCCCTTCAAAGCTTGTAGTGTTGATGGATAAAATATAAGGACTATAGATATTAACTAAGCTGCTTAATACCTCATTTCTGGAAAACAAAATATGAAACCAACATAATTTATAAAATTGAGATGCTTGGGATAGATCAGCTAGACATGGGATAAATTTGAAAGAAGTCTATTTTAAAGCTTCTGAACCAAGTGCACTTGGCCTTTATTTCAAAGCCTTTAAATAGTTTGTCTTGTCCTTGCACAGAAAGGAAAAGCCCCAGAGAAAACTGTGCATTCTTAGAGTAAAAAAACAAGATGACAAAAATAAGAAAATATTATTGGAAAAAGATGACTAGAATTTCTACAACTACAAATACCTCTTATAAACCTGAAAGCAAACTTGGCACATTATGTAAAGGAGCAGCAGGTTGCTACTTTCTCTATGATCACAGAAAAATAAATTACATTGACCGGATTTTAAAGAGCTCTTCTTTTCCTATCTGAACACTAAGTATTTTTCATACAGCTGAGTCATGTAAGAAAAGAGAATTATTTTGCTGTTTTAAGATAAACTTCTCTACACAAAAAGAAAAATTCCTCTAAGAAGTGAAGAAGTGATAGCAAGAAAAATAACATTAATGCCTTTACCCTTCTTCATTTAGGGTCTGATCTGAGGTGCACTGCAGTAAATAAAACAGAATGTTAGCAGGCTTTGGTAAAGTTTTTAATATATTTTTATTGCAGTGACTACTAGGAAGATGTAAATATGACAAGGTACTCTTGGTTTTGCAGGATCTGAACACTCCAAATGCAGAAATGATTTGGCAACTAGCATCTTACTGGTAAGAAAAAAATCATGAGTTATTGTTATATCATACTTAGATCTTAGTGAAGCTTAATAATGATATAGTACTCTGTTATAAAAGAGTAGCATTGTTTATCCATCAAGTACACTAAAAATGTGGGGTTTGTTTGTTTTTCTTGTTATTAATTTTTGCAAAACCCAAAGGTCCCAGTCTGGTCAAAAATGGTGTCAGAGGAAGTTGATCCCATTCTCAGTTTCCCAGACCAACTTCTAATAAACATCCCAAGCCACTGAAGCACAATCACTTGTATGTCACGTGCTACATGTAAATTCCCACGAGAGACTGCTCACAGGAAACTTGGAAACAATCAGAAAAGGAGATTTTAAAGTTATGGACCTGACATTTTCCTTTTCATTACATCTGTTTGGGTCAATGATAAACATGTAGCACACCCTCTGTGTCTGGACAGAGTGGTCTGATCTGCAGCCAAGCTTACACTGGAGGGTCTTTGGCCACGTGTGGGGGGCATGATGAATGGCCAGGTCATTGGCTTCTTTCCTTCTTCTGTGTTTCAGGTCACCCCTGGTTACACCCCTGATTTTTGGTCTGCTTCTGCAGCCACCAGTCACACAGCTTTCCATCATCACACGGCCAAACATTGTTCTATTGATGGCTGATGACCTTGGCATAGGGGATGTAGGTTGCTATGGGAATGATACTATCAGGTAAGGAAACTGAGTGTAAGGGTGAACAGAGCTGGTGTGATATTTAATGTAAATCTGAAATCTTCTGCCTAGAATTACCTCATAACCTAGAGTGCATTCCTGGGGCAGCTCTGCTGCGTTGAGCTGCTTTACTGTGGGAATATGCCAATTGTTCTTGTGTATCCCTTAATTGCCTGACATTGAGAAAGAGCTATACCCAAAGATAGAAATGTTGTCCCCTCTTTCAACATATTATTACCTCATTTTAACTTCATGTTGCCATTATGTTTCCCATTCTTACATCAAAGTACAGTTAAATCACTGCAATGAGCTATGTTACTAGGAAATAATTCTATTTTCAATCTCAAGGACATAGAATTTGCCTTCTTCTTCAAAATTGTGCCACAGTATTGCCTTCTGGCTTTCTACCAGCTTGTCACTTCTTTGAACAAAATCAAATTTGCTGTGATCACTTCCCTCACCCAGCAAATTTCTCAGAATCTTACTTTAATCAGCTTCAGTTGGCAAGTTTCAGATAGGCAGCTGGCAAATGTAGGTAGCTGATGGGGCTCTGCAATGCTGGGCCTCCAAACCATCATCCTCATGGCATGTATTTTCTTTTCAAGAGCAGTGGGGTACATTTGGGATGTACTAGTGGAGTAACTAAGTACCTGGAGTCTATTAGCAATTGTCTCTCCACAGTGCTGAGAATCCAGGAGTTCAAAGCAGCATTTTGGGAAGTGGTCCTTTCAGAAGCCATGTTTATCTAGCTGAGATGGCAGCTGTGCTAAATGATGGAACTGTACCAACTGCTCTTCCAAGTTACACTGCATGGTACCTCTGGTGAAAGGCTGTAGGCTGTACAGAATAAGAAACCTTGTTGCAGACATTGTTTCCTGGCAGTGTGTCTTTAAGGGAGGAATCCCTAACAGTACCAGAACAAAGCAACAAAACACCCAGGATCTTTTGAAACCCTACTGAGGATTTTGTCTACATGTGAACACCACTGAACTGCTAATTGCAAAAACAAAATTGTAAAACTGAAATCGAATCTAATTTAAAGCAGAAATAGGCATACCTTACATTGGAAAAGGAGATACTGTATTCTGAAATGTAAAATATTCTCTTGTCTGTAACTAGTGTGCTAGGCAAGCCTGGTTTTGCTTGTTACCAGTTGTCTACAAAATACCCTTCTCTCATCTACACTTAATTCATGTTGCCACAAGAGATTGCCACTACAGTGTGAAAACATGCAGGATTTCTTTCTATTTTTCTCCTTTTCCCTTCATTTAAAACATCAGGAGAAGCATTTTGTTTGCTTTCTTACCTGTACTGTAAGTCATGTAGCATCTTGTGTAGTCAAGCATTGTTACCCTGTGGCAACTAAACTACCATTACACTGTACGCTGATATGCTCCTCTTCAAAAAGCTGGTGTAGGAAATGCTGCTTTTTAAAAATCTGGTGCAGGAAATGCAGCTCTGCAGGGATGAAAGGTCTATGCATGTTTCATGCAAGTTACGGAGCTTCCTGAGGCAGAGAGAAAAAGTACGGGTCCAGCAGAGAGACAGCTCTCCTCATCCCCATGGGATTGATTATCTGTTAATTCAGTCTCAACCCTGGGTAAGAAAAATATAATTTAAAAATATTTTGGAGAATGAAAAGGCTCCAGGGAGACTTTATAGCAGCCATCCAGTACCTAAAGTGGGCCCATAAGAAGCCTTGAGAGGAACTTTTTACAAGGAAATGCAGTGATAGGACAAGAGGGAATGGCTTTAAATTGAAAGAGGGTAAATTTAGATTAGACATTAGAAAGAAATTTACTATGAGAGAGGTGAGGCACTGAAACATGTTGCCCAGAGAAGCTGTTGATCCCTGGAAGTGTTCAAGACCAGGTTGGATGGGCGTCTGAGCATCATGATCTAGTGGAAGGTGTCCCTGCCTGTGGCAGAAGGCTTGGAACTTGATTATTTTTAAGGTCCCTTCCAACTCAAACCATTCTATAGTTCTATGATTTCTGCAAGACTCTTCATAGGACATGGGAAACAAGAAGGAATGGTTGGCTTGAAATTAATCCAGATACTGATGTTAATGTAAAAAGAAAAAAGAACTATTTCCCCATCACTTGAGAAAGTTAAAATAAATTTTAAAAAATTATGTCCTGACCATCTTCAAATAGAAGAAACTTCCCAAAATAAAGATAAATATAAAATTCTTTATTCCCTTGAAAAACCCTCTGAATGATATCTGATGGTGCTGGTTGCATTTTTAGGACCCCGAACATTGATCGCCTGGCAAAGGAAGGAGTGAAGCTGACCCAACACATTGCTGCGGCTCCACTTTGCACCCCCAGCAGAGCAGCTTTCCTCACTGGCAGATATCCCCTCCGATCAGGTTTGCCTCGCAAAGCCAAGCAGCCTTTAAACATTGCTTTATTACTGTAGAGAACAATGTCATACAATGGGCACCAAAAAAAAAATGAGGGTGTGCAAATAGAAGGGGTGCCACAGACACATCATCCCTCACTGAGACCCACAAGACACCAGCCAGGCCTAGAACCTTGGAGGTGGCATCTATATTTATGGAGTACATCCAACTGATTGGGGGGAAAGCAGAGAAGAGAAAAAACAGCTCTGCAGAGCATGTTGGTCCCCCCAACTCACAATTTTGGTTGCCTTTTGGTGCTCTATCGTATAAATTGCAGCCAGAATGAAGTTAGAGCAAATCGTTACATTCAAAGAAGTCATTACACAAAACATGAATAACAACAATGACACATTTCTAAAGCACCAGTTATATTAATTTCTGCCATGGGTGTCTCCTCATCATATGTCAGAAACAGTTCAGCCCTGCAGGGAGCAGAGTAGATCTGTGCAGATGTGTATCCATTCCCTCCAGTCGAGGTGTAGAAAGAGTCATGTATGGGAAAGCTTCTTTACGAATCTGTCAGAATTAATCCATCCTATGAAATAACAGTTTGACAGCTATATTATTTTTCCCAGTTGTGTTTTTGAAGAAAAAATACTATCCTGTCAAACCGCATCCCTGAGATGAAGAGGTATGAAAAACAAACAGCTCTACATGTTTCTAACAGCATCTCTCAAATGCTTGTTCTATTGCAAATTATCTTCAGAGCCTTCATTCCTGAGGCATTTTGAAGCCAATATGTCATCCTACATTTATCACAACAGCTCCCACTGAGACTGGTAGCTTGAAAATGCATGTGGGCTTGTACAAACCCTCTCCCTCTATAAAAGGACCAGAGATGTTCAGCACTGCCAGAAGTGACTGAACTTCACACAACACTGTATGACGGGGTTATGCCAGTATAAAATGCTAAATAATGGGGTGTAAACCTGCAGGTGAAGAGAATACTGCAGTGCTAGGACACTACTCTGTGGGTCTCAGAAACGGGATACCAGCCATGACACTGTGCAGGGAAATCTTGAGTTCCCAGGTAGCCTTATGTGAGCTGGAGTTTGAGGCTAATAGAAGGCTTAAGTCTCCTTATGCTCTTCCCTGCCCTCACAGGCACACTAAGTAAGTGCATTACATACAGCCTGGATGCCACTCTAACATATAAAAGCTCCTATACAACTGTGTCATTCCTAATGAAAAGAAATGAAATGAAATTAAATAAGATGTCTCAGTATGATGTACAAAGAAGAACGGGTACCATAGAGAGGCTTAACTCTTGTTTAATTTTGTCCAGAGTCCTAGATTCATTTTCCCAAACAAACAGCATTAAGATGAACATTTAACACTGTGATTTCAATGAAATCAGGAAACAATAAAGTATGTTGGCTAAAAGTACTCTGCATCTTACACTTACTCAGATTGCTTTATTTTTAGGGATGGACGCTATAAACAATTACCGTGTCATTTTTTGGAATGCTGGCTCAGGAGGCCTTCCTCCAAATGAAACCACTTTTGCCAAAATACTGCAGAAGCAAGGCTACAGCACAGGACTGATAGGTATGGAGACACTCCTAAAAATGTTCTAGAATGTGTTTCACCTGCACATCTCACTCGAACCAGTTGTTTTAGTTAGTAACTGCTAATACTTCAGTTGGAATATTTTTATTTCCCAATTTAAGAATATTACGTAAGAAGAAATCCTGACCAGATAGTATCTTTCTTAAAAGAACAAGCATCTGATAAAGCAGAAAAACTTTACTGGTTGTCAAAATATATAATGAAAAATATGTTAATAATTCCTGAATATTATTATACCAGGTACAAGATGCTTATTTGATGCTATTTCATTTAAAAAAAGGTAAAAATATGAGTGCCATTTAAATATGCATGATGATGTTTTACCCAGTTTAGAGTAGATTCATGGCAAAAGGGAACAGCTGCTACTTAAACCAGTAGAGACAATTTATAGTATCACAGGATTTGGCCTTTTAAAACCAGAAACAAAGCAATTATGACACTAAGTTCACCACGATTTCAGTACAACCTGTAAAACATTGCCTTCTTCAGCATTGACATGAATTTTGTTCATGTATTATAGTTCTATCTTTTTAATAGTTGTAACCTTTAGTCATGATATAGTTTCAAATAATTATTTATCTTAGATATGTCACATAATTCCACAGGCTGATAAAGCACAAACATTCCTGAGCTGAATTTTCAGCTAATTGTCCCACTTCATCTGAGCATCTAAAATGTCAAAACCCAAAATCTACATCTGACACTTAAAGATATTGGCTGTACAAACCAACTGAATGTATTAATAAAAGTTCCTGTAAAAATAGATTTATATTCATTCAACAGAATAAATCTAAACCACACAGGACAAAACTAAAAGAAGCCTTCCATGCTATTTAAATTCTACATTACTAAAGCTCCATCTCCTGTTAGTTTTGCAGCAATATTATTTTAGTTGTTTTAATCAGCTCATAAAACAGCCCGTGCATGCTTCAGCTTGGTTTCAGCATGTAATCACTAAAAAAACAATCAGATTTCTCTCCACTCTCCCAAGGGAATTGCCCTGCAGGGAGACTCTGCTGCATACTTCCCATAAGCAAAATGAACTAGCATTTTCCCTGTGGGCATCTCAGCTAAAATCACACTATGGACACCAAAAGCATCACTTAGTTTAACTGGATTGACAGATCCTGATTAATTGCACCGTAGGGGATGGTGGGAAGCATCAGCTGTAAGTGACACACAAAAACCCACAAGAATTTTACATTCAAGTCATGAAGCAAAAAAATCTTAACATCTGTGCATGTCACCACAGCTGAATGAGCACTAAGTAGTCACACCTGAATGGTTTGTAATTGTTTCGCCCTGAGCACAACTAGTTTAATTGCAAATTAAATCCCATTAATAATCTGCAGCTTGAGGTGATAATGAGACTTTTTGTTGGGAAATGCTTTGAAGATATTTTGTAGTCAAAAAGCCAATGTTGCATAACGTATGCCCTCAGAGATTAATTTATCTTAATTATACACTTAGTTTATCTTCTGGAGATCTGAGTCTTTTCTAGCATGTCAGAAGTCTTTATCGACCTTGGCTGGAGATTTAGGTGTTGGAGTGCATTTGGATTTCAAGGATACTTTAGCTGCACCTGTATTCATGACCAATGCATCTATGTATTGATTACAAATCTGTTTCGTTCTATAGCTGGCTCTAAATATGTCAAGAAGTAAACTGAGTAGAGATTTTAGCTGAAAGGAATTCATCCACTTAGAATGGAACTTCCATTCCTTCTTTATATTTATATCTAAAGAGCAGCATTGTTTTTCCTTCTGAAGCAGTTTTTTTCTGCTCCTGTTGTGATGCACAGCAATTCTATTGAAACCTACTTAGAGTTGACTGCTAGTATATGTATTGGCAATATCCTAAACAAATGGTTTACTATAACATCCTCTTCTAAGTGCACAATTCCTGACTTCACAATACGAACTAGTTGCAAATTAGTCTTCAAATACAATTCTAAATGTTCATTTTGGTCTATAGATCTAGTACCCAACATCTGCATTACATCAGAGATCATAAAATGCACTTAAACTACATCTCTGTGATGAGGGGTAGATTTTGTTCATTTGATTCAGATATTCACAAACTTCAGTGTTTGAGCCAAATGAGCCTGCTGGCAATGTCCCCATATAAGTGCCTAACCAGTCTGTTTGAATAGGCTGGAGGGGAAGAAAAAGCATGGTTTTGATGTGCCATTCATCATAATAGTTTGTATGTTCATAATAAAGAAAAAATTGCATTGCAAAAGGTCAAGAGATGTTCCTTCTGATATACGAAGACTTCAACATTTAAAAGGAGGAGGCTTTAACTTTTTAAAATTTGACTAAATACAAATAGCAAAAATATTTATAAAACTAAGTCTTTTATTCTCATTCAGTATATGGAGATACAATGATCAGCAAAGTTACTTACACATGTAGAGTTTCATGAGAAATCCTGATCTCCTGAGCTCAAGTTTTTCAGGATCTGGTGGTTTATCTGGCAAAACAGACAGCTGAGCTGCCAGTTATTTGACTACTCTCCATAGCCTCCCTTATCGGTCTGGCACCAACAATGAGTGTTGCCACAGTCCTGACATCAAGCTCTTCAAAGCTTTTCAGAAACAAGTCTGCATAGCACCTTGAAGGTAAAGAGACAACAGAACAGTGTTATTTTGTCCTGTGCTTAAAAAAGGACAGCTTCCCCCTACTTTACCTGATAGGTCTCCAGAAAAGCCATATATTTTTGCTCAGTTCTGAATTTTTCTCGATTTCTAGTTCCCTTTATAATCCATTTTTTTTATATTTGATAAAAGCTTAAGGGCATGAATATGTGTGCAGAGCACCAATAACTGTTGGTAGAGGTTTGATTTCATCAAACCCATTATATCACTACATACTCAGTATATTTCTGTGTAGGATGAAGAAGTCATCACCAGCAGAATGAAACCAACCATTTTGGAGAAATATTTTGTATGAGGAAAAAATTTTTTTATATATTTTCTCTTTACGTTTTAAAAATCTACATTTTCAGGGAAGTGGCATCAAGGTGTTAACTGTGAATCCCGCAATGACCATTGCCATCACCCTTTAAATCATGGATTTGACTATTTTTACGGGATGCCTTTTACGCTAATAAGTGACTGCCAACCAACAGAAACACCGGAGATGGACAGAGCTTTTAGAAGGAAACTCTGGCTTTCTACTCAAATGATTGGCCTCATTGCACTCACTGCTGCCCTGGGAAGAATGACTGGCTTGATTCCAGTCCACTGGAAAACACTGACCTGCCTTGTTGGGTTTAGTCTCCTGTTCTTTGTATCCTGGTTCTCAAGTTATGGGTTTGTTCGCTACTGGAACTGCATTATGATGAGAAACCATGAAGTTACTGAGCAGCCAATGGTGACAGACAGAACTACATCCCTTATCTTGAGAGAGTCCATTTCATTTATTGAAAGGTAAAGTGGTTTTTCTTTGATCACAAATTTTCTTGAACATCTTGCAACTTTTAAACAGCACTTTGCCATGTGAGTGTTTTGTAATTTTTATAATATCATATAGGATTATAAGTATTATTAAGCTTATTAATTTTAAATAATATCAATATTTATGTGGTATCATTAAACCAAAAAATTAGCTGTTGTTTAAGGATGTCCCTTATTCCTTGCTTCACTAAAGCTGATAAAATGTCCAAATTTCCGTGTGTTGGACTGAATATTTCTGGACTATATTGGGGAAATATGTATATCTATCAATGAGACCAACATTGCAGCTTTAAGGAATAGCAGCTAATTCAGAAATGCATGTGTGGGCCAGAGAAGGAAAAGCAGAGCTGTGGTTTAGCCTTATCATACAGTCTGGTACGTGGGCAGCAGCTGGCAGGAGATGAACCTGCTGCCTTCACTTCAGTGGCATAGTTGTGGTTTGCAATAGCAGAAAGTGGAGCTTCAATCCAGAAGTTTTCTATCTATGATTCAGAGGAAAAAAGGGGGTCGTTTTATACAGGTCAAACATTATTTGATCAGACAAATCCTAATTACTGGGTTATAATATCTTACAAACTATGATGTCTCTGAAGAGATTGTTGAAATATCTGTACATAAATAATACAATTTTTCATTACACCTGACCTCTGTATGCATTGAGAACCTTCCTCCCTAATAACAAAATGTTGATTTCTGTTCCTTAGAAATAAGCACAAGCCATTCCTCCTCTTTCTTTCCTTTTTACATTCCCACACCCCTCTCCTCACCACAGAGAAGTTCCTTCAGAGGAGCAGACATGGTTTATATGGAGACAATGTAGAGGAGATGGACTGGATCGTGGGTAAGTCACCATAGCAAATAAAAATGTCTCCAACTATCTAATACCTAGGTCTAAATATGTAATAAAACACAATTGTTATGAAAAGGACAAGGAAGATAATTAAAAACAAGTAGGAAAACGTCCTAAGCTTTTTATGAACATCTGTTAATTTGTATGAGCACTGTTGGCTTATAGCACTGGCTTTTTACTTTCTCCGGTCTTGGACAAAATGAGTCTTTCTGGTCATTCTTTTTTTTTTTGGTCAAGTGTTTACCAGTTTTAACCATGTCCCCTTAGCTCCTGTCAAGAAGCCCTCCTGATCTTCTTATTAAATATTGAGAATTATTTCATTTTCTTTGATTTATAGAGATCGGGTAATTTCAGCCTCTTATGGTCATTTCTAAGTAGGTGATCAGAATGTGATAAAACTGATAAGCAAATTAATTCCAGATATAAACCAGCAGGCTCTTTATTTCTGACTGCTGCATTAAACAGCATAATAAATATTTTTCAGCCCCATTCATAAATCCAGAAGTGTTCATAAATTTTAATTGGTATGTCCCCCCAATCAGATTCATGTTATTCTTCAGCCTGTTTTTTTGGAGGGAGGAGTTATTTATCATTCGGTCATGATGGAGGAAAAGGACCCATATTGGCAAAAGGGATAAGAGTTAGGTACATATACAGAAATTGGTTTCAAACCTACCTGTCAAACACTTACACATCATGAATATAATCAAGAAATTAGAACATCAGAAACAGTTCAAGAATTACTTTTAAATGAAAAGGAAATTTATCATTAATGCATATTATATCCATCCAGTAATGTAATCCACATCCTAACTGCAGTCCAGACAACATAAAGTAAGGGTACATGACATTTTTTACACGTTTCTCATGATAGCCACCACTGATGCAGAATCTAATTTTTTGGGGCCTTGAATCACATTTTCTTTCCATATTTTTACAGTATATGGCACTTTTGCCCTCTACAATACAGCCTGTGACTGTGGTTGTTGCACTCTATTAAAATACAAATAATAAAGGGATTACAGCACATCACAAATTTTCTATGCTTTTAATAAGCAATAATATTAATATTAGTGAAATAATAACTAAAAATCTTAATCTTAAAAAAACTCTTCTTTTAAACAATGGGCAGCCCTACATGGATAAGAAATTACATTGATGAATGTTGACAAGTCAGAGGCTAAAATTTATGTAGTGTAAGCTATATGTTTTTCTTTTTAATACATAAGTATTCTTGTGTTTACAGGCCAGGTTCTAGATGCTATTGATAAGGAAGGTTTGAAAGATACTACACTAGTTTACTTTACCTCTGATCATGGTGGATGGCTGGAAAGACAAGAAGACAAAAGGCAGCTGGGTGGCTGGAATGGAATATACAAAGGTAAGAGCTATCAGGGACAGTGACAACCCAGCATCAACTAGTAAAGTATTTTGGACACCCCTATGGTGTAGATAAGACTGTATGCTTAAGGAGTGATGGTATTTTATCATTGAGAAGCAAATTTGTCTCATTTTAATTAGGCATTTAAAAATGAAGTAAATGCTAACGTAGGCAGATATTCTTTATAAGCATGAATTCTCAAACTGTAATTTCCTCATGAGGCAACTAACCACAAGTTAATTTTTATTAAGATTGTATAACTTCTCACTTAATACTACTTTCATCTTACATCTGAATCCTTGCTTTCACAACAACAGGTATGTTATAGGATTGTAGAAGAAAGATGAAGAAATCATTTTATGCCTGAAAATTTTATCCACACTGAGTGCTGATGGTGCAATGTGTTTCTAAAACAATAGAAGGTAGTAAAAAAAAAAAAATAAAAAAAGAAGGTCATTCAGGGGTGGGGCTGATCTAGTGAACATACTTTCATTGATGCTGAGGAGAAGGATCTTGGCAGTAAAAACAAAAGAGTAAAGAAGGCTCATGAAATTAACATTAGCTTATAGTACAGTAACATTTGTCTAAAATTTCTCTTTATTTAAAATGAAATTTATTTTAAATCCTTTTTTTCTTTTTAAATGAAAGGTGGAAAAGCTATGGGAGGCTGGGAAGGAGGAATTCGTGTTCCAGGGATATTTAGATGGCCAGGAGTGTTACCTCCAGGAACAGTTATTGATGAACCTACAAGCCTTATGGATATTTATCCTACAGTAATTCATCTGGCTGGAGGGGTAGTGCCTCAGGACAGGTACAAACACAAGTATCTTAATGACTCCTTCTTTCCCAAAATAATGGAAAGTAAAGTTTGGAAACACATTCTAAGAGTCTGATGTTTTCTTTTTCAGTCCTGCTCCTTTTCTAGGCACATCTATGTTAGCACAGCTTCATCATCTCTTCTCTACATTTGAAATTGAGCCTCTACCCAATATCTTCTACAAGCCTCTTTCTCATTCAAAGTTGCCAGTTCCAGCAAGAGGTTTGCAGAAGGAATGCAGTCCTGTATAGAGATCAGTCTGATGATCTCTTTTTTTTTCTGTTAGGATAATTGATGGCCGGGATCTGATGCCTCTACTGCGAGGAATGGTTGCACACTCAGAGCATGAGTTCCTGTTCCACTACTGTGGCATTCATTTACATGCTGTGAGGTGGCACCAGAAAGACAGTGAGTATACAGCCTCTCTCCAAAAAATTAGGTCTAGTCTACAGAAGGGCACACTGGCCTAACACATTTTTTTCTGGGATTGCAGCTTTCCATGTAATTCCAGGTGTAAGGTGTTAAAGAACTTACTAGCATTGCCTGTATTGTACAGGACAAAGAGGTTTTTTGTGGCTTCAAGGCACATGGTGTGCCAGGCAGGCTACTGGAGCTCAGAATAGGTCTCACCCACATCTCCAACTGAAAGCAACGCCTGAGGAGTCAGTACCCTCCTTGTCTCATAGAGAAGTCCTTGTCTCAGCCCGTTGTCTGTAGTCCTGCTACCTTAAAAGAGAAGCAAGCCATGGAATCCCAAAATCTTTTTTTCATGTTTTCGTAAAAAACAAAGTGACTGATAGCTCGTACTTGCTGAAAACTTTGGAGAAATTTCAAAATGTCAGAAATCATTTTACATTATTGGTTTAATTCTGTGACACCTAATTTTAAATGAAATTAAAATACTATATCAACTAATAAGTGTAGAGCTGAAGTGCAAACAGAAATGAACTCTAGAAAAATATTCACTCTTCCCTGTGATAACTGCCAGTACCACTGCAAGCCTTCTGTGATTCTTTCTTTCCTGCCAGGTGGAGCCATTTGGAAGGCTCACTATGTGACCCCTATCTTCAGTCCTCCTGGAGCTGGGGCTTGTTATGATAGAGGATTTTGCCCATGTTTTGGGGAAGGTGTGACCCACCATGACCCTCCATTGCTGTTTGATCTCTCACGAGACCCTTCTGAAGCCAAACCTCTCTCGGCTGACACTGAGCCCCTCTTTGGCACTGTCATAAGGACGATTGGAAGAGCCATCGAAGAGCATCGCAGGACACTGACTCCGGTCCCAGAGCAGCTCTCTGTGTACAACGTGGTGTGGAAGCCGTGGCTGCAGCCGTGCTGTGGGACATTCCCATTCTGCTGGTGTGATAAGGAAAGTGATAGTAAACTTGCTGACCTATAAAGGATAGAAACAGATACTTCCTCAGAAATGTATTTAGATTAAGAGTGTTTCCTTTGGAGGTGTTGATCAGTGGGTCATTTGTTTCTCTAAATGCAGCCTTTATATAAGAATTGTTCCAGTGAGTGGCACAGTATTTAGTAAAGGTGGCTATAGGCTGGACTCTCAGGGAGGGATTAAGACAGAATGCTCTGAAGACTATGTTTTAACTTGCATCTGCTGACAACTGAATGGATAGTTCAAATGCACTGAAGCAGGTCAAGATTAGATCTGTACAAGTAATGATATAACATGTTTTGATGATTACGAATGTACACTCAGAAGCTTTGTTTTGGGTTTTTTTTTTGTGCTGAATTTCTAAGTGATTTCTGGACTGAGGTCTTCCTTAATTTTGTTATCCTTACTGGTGATGCATAAGGTGCCCCTATAATAAATTTTTGCAGACTATTGCTTCCAAAATAATTAAAAAATAATTTTGCCCAGAAACATGACAAGCTGGGTAGCAGCTGTCTGCACTCTCTGAGAAGGATGGGACTCCTCTGATTGGAGTCAGCCTCTTTTGATGGAGAACACAAAAGGGAAAGGATTTTTCCAAAGCTCCCATCCCACCCAGCTCCCTAAGCAGCACTGGCAAGGGCATTTTGGCATTGATGGCCACAGAAGTGCCACACTGGTAATGAGTTATTTGGGCACATGACTGCACAGGTTACCCTGCTGCCCTTATCTCAGTCATAACTCATTGCTGCTGACAAGTAGCAGGTTCAGAAAAGACTCTTTGAAAGATGTCAAACTCTAACTATGAAAACAAACGATAATTTACTCTGGAAAAAAGAAATGCAAAATAAAGGCATTTCTTGCTTCACATGTGCTTCACTTGCTTCACAAGTCACATTTCCACTCCACCAAAGAGCTAGAGCTACTTAGGTCTATCTCCTCGCTCTTGCTCTTTCTTTTGCTGCAGTTCTTTTCGTCTTTGTGTTAAAAGAATTGTTCCTAATTAAATGGCCTTGCAGGTAATGCTTTTCATTGTAGGGCATAAAATTCATCTGTTCCCAGATGGTATATCTGAATATGTAGGCATCTAAGAACAGAATTTGCCCATTTGCTTTACTTCACGTGTTTTTAACTGTTCTTCTAAATACTGTGCTAGGACCTGTTTCTCTTCTTCATCTTCCTTGATAAATATTTGGTTTATTTTCATTTTCTCCTTCATTTCCTACAATTCAGCCATCAGGAAATCCACAGGTAAACAAAGCCCTACAGCTTAAAAGCAGAGTTTTATTTTATGCTGTGACTTCATGCACTTCACAGATAGTTATAATTCACCCAGATGCTCCATCAGTATTCGCCTCTTACCCTATCCTCTAGGAATGGATTATGAGATTTCATGGAATAAGTGAACATAAGTAACCAGTTTATAAATGGTTTCTTAATTGTAGCAATTATTAATGAGAAATAAATAAACTGTCTAATGACAGAAAGTCAACTCCGTTACTGGCTCACATGTTTGAGTTTTGGAAGTATCCCAGTCTTCTGCTGAGACTAGTAAAATCCTTTATAAATAGTGAGAAAAGAATAGCACTGTGCCTTTGCAGGGTGCATTCTTTCCTTGAGTCTTGAGTTCAGGAAATTTCTTCTGCCTCCTGAATTGTACCATTTTCACCTAGTTCTTTCCAAATCCTTCAAAACAAGAAAAAAAAAATCTTCCTCTTAGTATTTCTGAATCTTTCCTTGAATATCTGCTCCTTAATGCATTCAAGTATCTTCCTCTTCTCAGGAGTGCCCTTGTCCTAATTTCAACTGAAGGCTTCTTCCTTGCAGTCTCATTCTTTGCCCCACTTCATAGGCTTCTCTCAGCTTCAGTTACTTCTACCAGTTACTTCTTTGGGCAGAAATTCTTGCGGAAAATGTTGCAGTTACTACTCCTATATGCAGATAAACATTTAAGACCCCAATGTTCCCCTTAAGTTTCATGCACCGCACACATCAATGATGCTGTGAATACCATTGTAATTATCAGGGTCTGGTTAATAAACTCTGTTTTCTCCTCCTTGCCATGGTATTTTGTATTAATATTTATTTTGGCCTCCAAACAAGAATATGTCTACACCAAGAACCTCTATCCTGTTTTCTGCCTTTCTTTGAATAAAGCCCTTATTCTGTGGATTACAGCACAACACTTTTATACCCCCTTTTAAAATCACCATAAGCACACATAGCCAGTAAAAAAAGGAGTTCAGGGCCCCTATGGGACTGTAAAGACGCATGGCAAGCCAGTCTGTGCAACTACATCTGTATTAGTACTGGCACAGGAGAGAACTTAGAAACAGTGGAACTCTAATAACATACCAGGGAATTACCAGGCTGCTAGAACTGGCATGCACACACCAACATGACAGTACAATGACTGATTTTTGATTTCAAGGGGGCTGGTTGGCTCACCCTCTGCGTTAGCCACGGCTCTCCCACTCCCGTCCAGAGGGTGGTTTTCCACACAGCGTGATGTAGCCAACGGTCTCACTGCCTGGGATTTATGTACTTTCAGTTGCTGCTAAAGCTCTTCTATTTGCCTTGGCAGTTGGAGCAGCGTACTTCAAGCTTCTGCTTTAGAGCTCTTCCTTATTCAGCACTTGTTACCAGGAGAAGGCAGGGAAGCCCGCCCCTGCAGCAGGCGGGATGAAATGAGTGCCTTTGCCCAGATTTTAAAGGAGACCAACACCTGCCAATTACTCCGATATGACTATACGAGCTGTGTTTTTGATAACCCCTCCTTGGAAGCAAAGATCAGAAAGCCTGAGGTGAAGAGGGAAGTAAGAACAAAGCTCCTGTAGAGAGTAAGCATGGAGTAAGTAAAAGATTAGCTGGGTTTCTTTGGGTTTTTGGTCATTTGGGGTTTTGTTGTCGGTGTTGCACAAAACAAAAATCCCACTCCCCCAAAAAAACTCCTCGCCTTTGTTTTTCTTTCGGGGAGGACTTTTTCTTCCTTTATTTATACAAAGCTGACCCATCTTTTGGGCAGGGAGTGAACTTGCCATAGCTTGCCGCCAAGCACTTTTGCCTGGGACAGTGGGGCTTGAGGTGGGAGTGACTGCCTAGGCCAGCGCTTTCCCAGGCAGATTCCAGCCCATTTTCCATGAGGAGGTACTGGGAAGTTGCACAGGATCAGTGAACTCTGCCCCTCAGAGCTCCGCACTCCCTGGGGGGTGGTGTCCTGCCTCTGCTCTTGCTCTCTCCCCTGCCGAGCTGTCGCCCTCACTTGCCAGTGGAGCTGGTCCAGCAGGTCATAAACATCAAAAACAACGTGTGAGCAGGCTTAGAGTGTGTGATGAGGGAATCAGCAGTGTACGATAATTAACAAGCTCTGCTTTCCTTCCCCTTTTAGTGTTTTAAGCCAAACTCCAGTTTTTGGAGGCGCTTTTTTTTTCTCCTGTGAATTTACAGGGATGAATACAAAGCATGATTTGCCCCCCATTTGCTTGGCTATGTTCTTCACAATTCCTCTTGCAGCCGCGCCCATAGTTGCTGCACTTTTAATCTTATTTATCTGCCCTCTTTCTGTCTCTGATTTTCCAGCCATGTGTTTTGCTCTTGTCCTGGCTTTAAGGAAAGGTGGTTGTTTCTAGATGAGTAGTTTAAAGACAGAAGGCATAATTAGATCATTTAGACCAGGTAAATGCTAATCATAATGTGAAAATGCATGAGCTAATTTCCAACCTAGAGCAAGACCATCCATCCCCTTCTGCCTTTGCTCTGAAGGCAGGGTGCTGCTGTGCAGCAGCAAAGCCAGAACACAGTGGCCATAATAAAATAAAAAAATTGGGTTACTCACCATGCGAGTATTGCTTACTGACAATGCACAACACTAAGTGGTAATATAATGATGTAATCATGGTACCAGATAACAAGTATTGATATTATTCAAGTCAGTAAGAGCTACATCCCCCCACTAAGGGCTCTTGCAGCTGGCACCTTGAGAGTGCAGAATGGAAAGGGGAAAAAAGACAGACTACTGATCATCATCTGATTCTGGCATCTGTCTTTCTTGCAAGACCATCCCTTAAATTATGGTTGATGAACAGTGCCTTTTCTGGCTTACCAGCAGCAAGCTCTAAGCAAGTGACTGCACTCACATGAGCTAGGAGTTTTTGATATATTGTTTCATTCATTCCCTACTTGTTGTCTTTCCTCTCCTGAACATCTGTATACCTAGAAGCTATGGAAGAGAGAAAAGGTCAACAAGATGTAACAGTATGTGGCATATAGTATGTGGCATGTGCTTCCTCCAGAGCCATAATGCAAGCTGATATTAGCATTTTTAATTACATTTTAATATACTGTTTAATGAAGTGAAGCTGTTGAATAGCAAGTTTTTTATAGAAGGTGAAAAGCAAGTGTTTGTTTTTAGTCAACAGCTAAGCAGAAACAGACTTCAATATACCACCTGTAAATATTTATATATATATATTTAATAATTGTAATTAACTTTTGTTATATTTAAATAAGAGCTAAAAAGTTTGGGGTTTTGTTCTGGTTTTGCGTCAGGGCGCAAATAATTTCTTTCAGTATCTGAAGTTAGACGAAGAAAACAAGTAGGCAAATTATTTTGCTGTGTCCAATTACAGGCTTTTAGCACAATTGACAAGAGTTTATTCCAAATTTTTCTGTTGGAACTGGACCTCTCTTAACATTTTTAAGAATGAAAAATTCCTTTCAACTCTGGTGGATTCCCAGTGAGTGGTGGTAATGCCAGTCTTCTGGGGATAAGGGTGAAACATGGGATATGTCTGGCTTCGATAAATATTTTCGTCATGAGCAGAAATTTTTGAAGTGGAGGTATGTCTTGTTTTCTAGCAGTTTCAGGTTTGCAGTTTGCTTTCTGTAAAGCAAAGCTGAAAAAAACCCAGAGTCTGCACAAGGCAACTGGCTAAAAAAAGTTATATATCAGTATTTGGAGTTGTTACCAATCTATTTTGAGTTAGGTCCACCTACTTCAGCCACTTAATAAACCCAGCAAAAGCTTCTTTTGCTAAATCTCTTCAAATGACTATTGAGGCAGCTTCAGACTTTGTGGCATTCCTGGCAAGTGGAATGAATTGCATTGCAAGTTGATTAAGTCTTTATTAGTAGTTGGCAAATTTGGAGAAAGAAGTGGTAGAGCAGTCACATGTAGTATCAGCTGCCGAAGAGACTAAGTTTTGGATAAGGTTTACAGATAATCAACATTATTTAACTAGGGGCAATGTGTCCACACAAATTTGTTCTGGCCAGTTTCTGCTGTTTGTGCAGAAAACATCACATCACCTTATTTGCTCTTATTTTACAGATTTGCTCTTATTTTACAGGAACGTTTAGGCTGAATTATTAGAGTCCTATGACCTTTTATGTAGAGGTATTAGACTGAATAACTGATGCTGTGTACTTCTGGTTGTAAAAGAAATAATGATGTTTTTAGTTAATAATAATGACATTTGAGAACACTTCAGCTGAAATTCAGTAGTAACAGCAAAATGCCAGAGTGACTGTGGAACATAACCTGAATTTTCATAGAATTTGTGAAACTTGGAAACACTAACTGTTCTCAGCTCCTAGAAGTTTTTGATACATTTTGAAACCTATTCAACTGATTCAAGATGAAAATTCCTGAGCCAAATGAATGGCAGGGTTTCTTGTGCTATAGAAAGGCTGTGGCCTCAGTGACTAGAGTTATTTCAGTTGTTGAGATGGAAGAAGTGAAACTGGAAGTAAAATTCTGTTCCTCTGCTTCCCTCTGAAAGTGTGGCTGGCCAATAAAGTTTCCCGATACTCTCCAACATTTACAAATTATGCATATAAAAAGTAATTTTTTGTGTTTCAGGAGGTACCTCCTAATGTCATTGACTTCATGTTTGTTCTGGAACACATTTGGCTTCAGTGCAGCTGTGGACTCTAAACCCAATATACTTCTGTTTCTGGCTGATGATCTTGGCATTGGAGACATAGGTTGTTATGGGAACAATTCCATAAGGTAAAATATTTCGTACAATATATTTAACACTATAGAATACCTATCCTGGGGAATTAAGCCTAATTATTTGAAAAAAAAAAAAGAAAGAAATCTTCTTAATCTCTTAATTTAAGACTCTAGTAATTGTGTATCTAAGTACTTGTATATATGTGCATAGTATTGGGGCCTAAAAAAACAGTGTGCCGTGAAAGAAAAGTATAATATTTTCATTTTGTTTTTAAGTTTGTTCTGGGAATCCCTTTCCCCTTGACCTCAAAATGTGCTAACTCCTCAGCCACTTGTTTTTGTACTACAGTTACCGTTTTCTCTTCTTCTCATGCATGAATTTCTTCGTTCCTTTCCATGCATAGTTAAGCCTTATACTATTCACCCAGTGCCTTTCCAGAATCCCTCATACACTTGTTTGCTGCCTTCTCCAAAACACTACAAGCCAGACTCACAGACTCACATGGACTGACCCACATGAGTTATTACATGATTATATGCGTTAGAAGCTAGTGATTACGTTCCTTAAAAATTAAAGAGGCAAAGCAGGAGTGAACATACATCAGGGGCACATCTTATGAGCCTCATGTTGTATTCTCCAAGTGGAGCTCAGATGTTTTGTTGGCATGTTCTGAGTGCATCTCTCTCACATGGTGTTGGTGGGGTTATACAGAGATATGGGAATGTGCTTGTGGGACTCTGCTGTGCTTCTCTGCTAGGAGTGAGGTCTCTCACTCTTCATGGTGTTGTAGTTCACTCATCTGGAAGAGCTGAGCTCCCATACAAGTGTACCTGCATAAAGATATCAACCTATTATGATATAAATAGCATGATTTAAAAACATGAAACAGAAAGTCCTGGTTTAATGACCTCCAGACACCCTGGGAGATGCTCTGGCTCAATGAATTCTGAAACTTAGGGTCCAAATGCTCTGGCAAAAGTGATCTGTTGAAAGTACTGGAATAGAAGAATATCAGTCTTTCTTAGATAATCTATTTTAAAACTATTTTAGTTTTATCTTCAAACTAAACAGTTCCAACAATGCCTAAATGTCTTTGCAATGTTGCCAGGTGCATTCTAAGACTGTGTTTCAAGAACGGATTTGCCAGTGTCTACAACCCACTTCACCCACTGTATCAAGCTTGTTACTATACCAGTCTTGGAGTATTAAAGATTTTTTGGGGGCGAGGGGGGAGCTGTTTAAAAACTTCAGTTCTTGACAATTTATTTTGCTTCTCTTAAACTTGTAACTGTTTTTTAGGACCCCAAACATTGACCGCTTGGCAAGAGAAGGAGTGAAGCTTACTCAACACATTGCTGCAGCTTCGCTTTGCACTCCAAGCAGAGCAGCTTTCCTCACTGGCAGATACCCCATTAGATCAGGTTTGGCCCGTTTTGAATTACAAATTTCTTTGCCTGGTGCTGAGAAGCTACAATAGACAATAAGTACTGGAATAGGAGAACTGAGGCTATTTTCTCAACCTGAGACAGAAAATGCACTGCTAGATGCCCAAAGTTTCTTTCCAGCTGGCAGAGCTTTAACCTTACTTTATAGGACGTAGAAGATTTAAATAATGAAAATAAATAGGTATGGAAAAATCCAACAGCAGTAATACCTGTCACTTCCTTACTGCAACACAGCCTGGGGTGCAATCTGCCAGAATCCCTCTTGATGGTTATCGTTATAAGTAAGGGTTTAAAACGGGGTTCTCAAGAGAAATAGGCAAGTTCATTGCCATCATGTTGCACAAAGTCACAAAGCTCCAGTGAAAATGGAGATTGGATTCATTCCCCACCTTTCTAAGGTGCCTTATGGAGAACTTTATAGATATTCATCTTTCACTAGGTAGTATATAGGAAAATTAGATACCCACTTTTTAGAACTAAGTGCAAACTCAGTGTGTATGTTTGGTGAACTGTCTCCTACCTAACATGATACAGCATCCCTCTGAGTTAGGAAAATGCAACTGTTATCTCCCAGTTTAGATTGTTATTCACAGATACTCAGAAAGTCAGAAAATAAAATTTACTATATACAATCACCATTGATTTATTATCAATTTGATGTCAAAACTGGTGTCAAGCAATATTTGTGTTGCAATACAACTCCTGAGTACCTGAAGTACCTAAGGCACACTATTGATAACGGGATGTGACTGCCTACCAGACATGCTTTGCTTTATATCTCATGAGGAACTCTGCTGGTTTGAGGTTGAGCTCCTGATGCAAAGATTGGCAGGAGCAGTCCAGGCTCTGCCAGCAGGGATAAAAGGGCTCACAGGACTGACCACAGCAATTTCCATCAGGGATGGCATCCAGCAACAGGTACCGAGCGCTGCAGTGGAACGCTGGGTCAGGAGGGCTCCCTGCTAATGAGACAACATTTGCCAGGCTGCTTCAGCAACAAGGCTATACCACTGGACTGATAGGTAAGGGAAAATATTTTACCATGACCCTGAAGAATGAACTAGTTATATGAAGGGAATTTTGGGATTGTTTTAGCATGGAATGGTCTGTTAGTCACAGATACAAATCCTCTCCAAAAGGTTGAGTGGGTGAAAATCCCCATGTTTTGAAAGAAGACTAAACATACTGCAGTTTTAACATGATGGTAATGCCTGTACAAGCTACCCAAAACAGGAAGAATGAAAAACTGTCTCATGATTACAATGGTGAGCATTTATTTTACTTGTGAGAGTTTTATTAACATAGAGACTGCTCCAAACAAAATAATGTCTTTAAGTATTTTGTCTGCCTTTAGGAGGCAAGAGGCAGAGAAACAAAAGAGAAAGGGAGAGAAAGGAGCAAAGTTTGTACCACAGAGGAGATCACAAAGCACAAGCACCTCACAGATGAGGCTGTTGAGTCCCAGAGACATGATACGGTGGCTGTTTCCTCAGATGAAGCCAAAATGCAAAGGTGTCAGGGAAACACTGTCCCACAACACCTTCTTATCTGTGACTTTGATCAGACACAACAGTTTCAAGATTCGTTGTTCTTCTATCTCTAAAATCAACTGGCAAAATTTCTTTTCCCTTTCATTCACTTTTTTTGTGCCTGTGCACTTCACAGGCACTCCATGACGGATCCCTTCACATAAATGGGTAGATAGGGTAAGCACTATGTCCTTTAAAATCAGGTGATTTAGGGCCAGCTGTGCCAAATGCATCATCATTTCCAAGTGCTAGAAATAGATGTGGCAGCATTGAACCACAAGCTTTTTGGCTGTCTCTGTAATCAGTTGGCAATCACATAACTCGGCAAACCAAGGGTCTTCTGATTCAGCACACTTTCGAAGCAGACAACAGCTTCTTTTTATGTTTTGGGCGGGGATAGAGCAAGACATTGGTTTACAGCTTTTTCTCTTTTCGTATGGAGTACGGACATGCTCGAGAAATCCTCTTCGTGAGTCTGGTGATCAAAATGTTTGTCAACATTGCCCAAAAGTTTACTGGATCTTTCAGTTATATCTTCTGTATGTTAATCTATGAATTGAAAGTTTGGAAGGGAGCATAATAAAGCCATCACCAAGCTAGAGTACCTTAATTCTTTGGTCCTCACTGAAAGATAATGAAATCCTATCCTTATGTGACCTTTGTCACCTCAGTAGTTGAGAATCTCACAAATTTATCTGTTTATTGCCTGACCACTTGGGGATCACCCGTTACAGTATCATGTTCACCTGATCAGGCACTGGTTTCACTCAGCATCCTTGTGCATGAGGAGAATGCATGGACATCTTGTGGAAAAACTGAGTGACTCGCCTAATGGCCAAAGAGAGGCTGACACTGTTACCTTGAGTTCCTTTTGAGTTGTTCACCACAATGTTCTAATTTCTTTCATGCTTTAAAACCTTCAGGAAAGTGGCATCAAGGTGTAAACTGTGAATCCTTCAATGATCACTGTCACCATCCTCTCAATCATGGGTTTGACTACTTTTATGGAATGCCTTTAACACTTCGAAACAACTGTCAAAAAAATAAACCTCCAGACCTGGATGCAGCCCTTCAAGCTAAGCTTTGGCTTTACAGTCAGATAATTACCCTCGCTGTGCTCACTCTTACTGCTGGAAAACTGACTGGTTTGATTTCCATCTGCTGGAAGACAATTGCCTGTGTTACTTTGGTGGGCAGCCTTTTCTTCATTTCTTGGTATTCCAGTTATGGCTTTGTGCAGTATTGGAACTGTATCCTGATGAGGAACCACGATGTCACTGAGCAGCCAATGAGGTTAGAGAGGACTGCTTTCCTCATGCTGAAGGAGGCAATATCATTTATCAAAAGGTCTGTACTTTTCTGTATAGGAGCTGGGATGTGCTGGGCACTTTAGGAATAGAGTTTTTCTCACTAGTAACTATAACTGTATCATGAGAACTGCTTAATTCTACACTTCATTCTACAAGCCTCATTTGTGTTCTTTTTCATAAACCTTACAAAATACTGAGATAAAATGTGTCCGATGCATGAAATTATTACATGTTAAAATATCAAAACACCTGAAATCTATTTTTATGGATTGAAAAGGAAGCCAAGTAAGGTTGTTCAGTTTCTAGATTCAAGTTTTTCCTGCACAGCTTTCTATATTTCGTGCACCAAATGTCTTAAAGTACAGGGAAAGTAACTATTCTTTTCTTCTACTTTGCGAAAACAAACATAATGAAGATTGTAGGTGGCCATCTTAAAAAAGCCACACGAGTATTAAAGTAAACATGAGACTGTATCCAGTTGCATTTAATTAAAAAGTCAACAGAGTTAAGCATCTGATTATTTAAGCACTGTGCAAATTCTATGACTGGGTACACACTGGAAATTGAAAATGATCAGTCTGAAAAGGATCTTTCTTGCCCACATTTCATGCAAAAAGAGAACTCATCTGTGATCAGTGAGGATGTGCTAGATGTGAGTATAGTCTATACCCAGTGTCTGTGTCTGTGCATAGATATGAAATCTTTCAAAATATTCCAAACACACACAAAAAATATTTTTTTTTTGTTCTTAAGAAACAGGCAAGGACCATTCCTACTCTTTGTTTCCTTTTTACATGTTCACACCCCCCTCTTTACCACGGCAAAATTTCTTGGGAAGAGCCGTCATGGTTTATATGGAGACAATATAGAAGAAATGGACTGGATGGTGGGTAAGTATTCTTCATGAAGGATATGTTTCAGACACATACAGCTGTATATTTTAAAGCAGAAAAACTTATAAGGCCAAAATACTTACAGAAATGTAAGCTATCAAAATCTTCTTATGGGGCACTGTGAAAGATTATTATTGAAACATTTTAAGTGTGTCTTGTTCTTTCCAATTTGTTAATAGAAAGCTTGCTATCTGTCTTCTTAAATTTAAGGAAAAATTCTGGATTTGCTTGATGAAGAAGGTTTGAAAAATCATACATTCACATACTTTGCCTCTGATCACGGAGGACACTTGGAGGCTCAGAATGGGTCTGCCCAGCTAGGTGGCTGGAATGGTATTTATAAAGGTAGGAAAATCACTGTAACTTTGTATGAAGGTTAAAATTGGAAACAAGGAATTTGCTTGGATGAAGCTAGCAAAGCTGGAATGAGTTGCATTTTTAGCTTGAAATATAACCGAATAGAGTAAGGGCACATTGTGCTGCAACAATTTATTCCACCCAAAATCAGTGATTGACATAAAATCTAAATGGTCTTTCTGGTCTAAGAGGATCTCGCTCTTTACTTCTTGCTCAGCCCTTTCTTCTGTGAACTATGTGAAATACAAAGTATGTGAAGTCCAAAGAAAGCAAAGAGTTGAATCTGTTGGATAAGCAATGTATTCCTGCATCTCCTTCTGTGCACTCATATGAAACAAGCCAATGAAGAGGTTTGTGTTTGCCTCTGAGTTCCATGTGTTGATTCATTTTACTGCAGGCGGAAAAGGTATGGGAGGCTGGGAAGGAGGGATCCGTGTGCCAGGAATATTTAGGTGGCCAGGAGTACTACCTGCAGGCACAGTTATTGATGAACCTACAAGTCTTATGGATATTTATCCCACAGTAGTTCATCTGGCTGGAGGAATATTGCCGCACGACAGGTATGGAGGTGTTTACCCCTGGAGAGCTAATGACTAAAAATTGACTGTTTCTTATCATCCTTGGAGATCCCACAAATGCTCCTTTGCCTAAAGCCTAGCCTGAGATTTTAAACTAGTGAGTAAACTCACAGATATACACACATAGGCATGCATGTGGCCAGAGCAGTTGTTCCTTCCAAAGACCTGGTGCCAGTTTCAAACACAGGTTCAGCCTCATTCAGGAAAGATTTGGTGGCTGAGGTTGTTTTGGCACCAATTGACTTGATTTACAGACTTACAAGTACCTCCTAAGTTTGTTAAACCCATCTTGCTCAACAGATTTCTTTAAGTTCCCTTGAAAGTCACAAAATGTTAACAGTTATGAGATCACTATTGATTTAAGGAATAAATTACTTCTTTCTGCAAGACCAAGCTCTAAATATTGTTTATGTACTGCTAAATGAAATCAGTTGAGCTAGATATTACAAGAAATAAAATAAATAAACTGGAAAAAAAAGCTAAAAATCTAGGTATGTAAATATTGGTTTGGCAGTCTGCTGGCTGCTCTAAATCTATGACCAAATTATTCTGTATGCTCTCTCAAGCACTAGCGCAGCCAATGCAAAAGCAGTCCTAAGTATGCAGTTCACTGTCAGGTTTGCCCCTGCCTGACTGTGCTTCTCTCCATTACATTAGGGTGATTGATGGACAAAACTTGCTGCCTTTACTGCAAGGAAGAGCTCAAAAGTCAGATCATGAGTTTCTATTTCACTATTGTGGGTCCTACTTGCATGCAGTGCGGTGGCACCAAAAGGACAGTAAGTATAAATGTTTGTTCCATGGTAACCGCAAAACATGATTTTTTTCCTCTTGCTAATTGACAAGTTTCTTGTGTGACTGTTGTTTTTCAGTACTGAGATTCTTGAAATGGTTATGCATGACATATCACTGACTAGCTAGCCAGGGATATCTTAAAGCAATGAAGTTTTTGTAAGTAACAAAGGGAATGCCTATAAAGTGGGATGAGAATACAGGCACTGGAACTCCCACACTGGAAATTCAATGTGGTTTTTTTCATATTTATAGAGTTTTCCACCTTCAAAGTCAGTAGCTACACAGATAATCTGATTTGTGGTATTGAGGGTGCCAGGGTGTGTGACAAGAGGTCTCCTTAGGAAATAGCTCTATTCCTATTGCTTCAGGGAACTTTCCAGTTTTTTCTACGGTCTTGTATTTGTGCCATAAGATTTCTTTCCTGCCAGGTGGAGCTATCTGGAAGGCTCATTTTGTGACTCCAGTCTTTCATCCACCTGGAGCTGGAGCTTGTTATGGAAAAAAAAATTGCCCATGTTTTGGGGAAGGCGTGACCCACCATGACCCTCCATTGCTGTTTGATCTCTCACGAGACCCTTCTGAAGCCAAACCTCTCTCAGCTGACACTGAGCCCCTCTTTGACACTGTCATAAGGAAGATTGGAAGAGCCATCGAAGAGCATCGCAGGACACTGACTCCAGTCCCAGAGCAGCTCTCTGTGTACAACGTGGTGTGGAAGCCGTGGCTGCAGCCGTGCTGTGGGACATTCCCATTCTGCTGGTGTGATAAGGAAGGAGACAGCACACGAATTTTGTGAGGTGTGTGTTCTAGTGACATGTTCTGTGGCACTGAGTCCTCTGCTGACAAAGCTCTCAGATAATAATTGTGTTATTTCTTTCTCTGGGAAGCAAAGTGGATGAAAATAAAGAAAAAAAAAAGCAATGTCAATCAGAAGTTTTCCCTTTCATTCTTTGACACTGTGAAAGGTTTAAGGAAGTCCTGGTTTTGCAGTCTCGTATGTAAGAGAAAACTGTAGAGATACATGCCTAATCTCTGGCTAAAGATTATGCCTGCTCAAAGAAGACAGTTGGAGAATGCAGCAGAGAGCCTAGTGTACAGTGCTGAGCAGGCAGCAGTAAGAAATTCTAGGTTCACATAAAACTCTAGATGTTTGCAGTTGTGCCTCTGTAGTACACAAATCATGGTTGCACTCTATCCAAACATAGTAGTTTGAGTTGTTACTGCTTCCTGTACTGCTCTGCTGTCTCTGCAGAAATATTGTTGAGATGCTGAAAAACACTTGAGATGGAATGAATCTGATTTAGCAAGGGAGTGTCCTCAAGTTGTGAACTTGTGATCTGAAGCTTCAGCTGGGTAAAAATTACCTACATAACAGACATTGTGAAGTACAAAATGTTGACATGCAGTATACCTCTGCAACAGTTACAAAAAAGAGAGAAGCATTTTTCTCTTCAGAAAGAGGTTCTATTGCATACTAATTTGGCAAAAGCAATTTTATTGCATTTAAGATGCTAATAAAAATGTTTTGGATTAATAGTTTGCACTGTTTCAATGCGAGTCCTAGAAAAACAAGGTTCATCTGAGTACTGGAGAAAAAACATATTCAGTAGCAGTATACATATTTTTACCAACTATAACTTGTATAAAGAGATCATGCTAATACTAGTTAAAAAACCCACAAAATAAACCAAAACTAAAAAACCAAAAAACCTGCAGTGCTGTGACCCTAGCCTGAATTTCTAAGAAGACAACTTTGCACTGCATTTTGCAATGAAACTACACAGATTTTAGGGCTTTGAAATGTATTAATGGCTGTATTTTTGCACGAGTAGATGAAGTCAGAATTCATTATAAGCATCCTGCTAGAATTCTAGAGAAACTGGTGGTTGAATTTAGTAAATGGAAAAAGGTTATTGTAGTTGGTTTGCTGTTTTGCTTCCCCATCAAATATCCCTGCAAACAGTTTACTTGTTCAGCTAGTTTAGTTGGCTAACACTTTTCTTTTTATCTCTTAGTGATTTTTTTCCAAAGTGGGGCATAGAAATGGTTTCACAAAATTTTGTATGTCATTTCAATATTTATGTTTTTCACTACTCTAGGTTCACTTAGAAAACTTGTCAAAGGGAAAAGGGGCTAAATAAATGCCAGTGATTGCTTTTAGTACTCAGAGTGCAAAAAGCTGGAAAGAAAACATCAGTATAAAGCATACAGTGACTCAAGTTTTTGCTGGCAGAGAATTTGCTTGTGTGAACAGGGAGTAAACAGCAGCTTCCTGTGCTCAGGCACAGTGAAAAACTGGTTAGCTGAAGAGTAGGAAATACTGCAGGGCTCAAACTGCAGAGATAAAAGTCCTCTCCTTTCTGCTTCAGTGTTACTTCTTTACTTTTTTTTTTTTGTTGCTAGAAAAAGTCTTTGTCTACAATTTAGTTCTGTTTCAACAACAAGTAATCACAGCTGTTATCTCTGTACTGGGTCACTAACACAGCGGTGAGGAATAGAATGCAAGATGTTTGCTTCCAGATAGTTTTGTTAACAGGGAAAAATGAAAAGGTGTGGAATTTTGGGGGGAGAGGAGGAGTGGTGGGATATCAGTTTGCATTTTTAAGTCATGCCAGCACCAACATGGGCACATCTTCAGTAGTGAGCACATGCTGAGAACGACGTAAATGCCTAGAAAGACTGAAAAAAAAGTTTAGTCATAATTTGGACCAAAGCCAGGTGAAAATTAATGCTTATGTTATTGACAGTGTTCAAAGATCCACCTTTCCCAAAGCGTGATGTAATTTTTGATAAATATAATTTTTTCAAGAAAAATCTTTGCACCAGAAGCATCACAAGCTGTTAAGCAGTCATAGAAAATAAGTATTATAGTCAAATATATATGAGTAAAAGTAGCCCCATGTGACAACTTATACTACATTCAGTTATTTTTGTAAGTGCAAGGAGGTCAACAAATAAAAAATCTCCAGCCTGGGATATCCCTGCCACGGGCTTATATGAATCTGATAGTTTAAGCTGCTTCAACTTTCCACTTCACTGGCTCCTACTGACTTCTCTAGAACACAGTCTTAAATTCAGCAGTCACTGCATTCAAGTAACTTGGAGAGCAGAAATGCCAGCAAATAGAAGGAGCTCAACCATGTAGTTGCTAAAGACCTTTTGAACTGTAAAATGTATTACAACAGAGTTAGGATCTGAAAGAAGGGGGGTGGAGACTAGATGTTCAGTTTTGTGGTGTAGGGAAAGAAAACAAAATTTAGGTATGTCTACCTTTCTGGAAAATGCAACAAAAACAAAAAGACAACATGATAGAAGAAAAGGGGGAGGACAATCCTTTTATCCCATCTCAAAGGCTGAAAAGGCTGTGTGGGAGAACCAAAATCCTTTATAGCATCTCTTGCTATTATTCATAGCATCTCTTTTAAAGCACTGAAATAGAGCAGTGAGAGACTTTATACAAATATGCACAAAATAAACTGGATAGGAAATCTAGAAAAGGCAGTAGCCATGTTATGCCAGTATTTCAAGAATAAGGACTTTGTACTCCGCCTGGAATTCATGTCAAATCTGCACAGCAGTTCCAGTTTGCTGACTGTTGCTGGCAGGGATCCCAGGTGGTGTCCATGCTGGAGGCGGGGGGAAGGGAGAGCAAGAGGAAAAGGAGCAAGTCCCAGCCCACTTTTGCCCACTCACTTCTTACAGGATCAGGACTGCTCGGCACACCAAGGAGCAAGAGGGATTTCGGAACAAAAAGAGTAACTGAGACAAGGGTTTGTTTGTTTTCCACATGTAAAAAGGTGTTGGCCTTTTTTATTAGTCCTGATGATCATTTATTGTGCCTTACTGGCTTACAGAGGGAATTACTATCTCACACATTCTTGGATTTCTCTAAGAAATTTCTGATTTCTAGCAGCTGCTGTTAGTTTTATGAATCTGTTGCTTTTTCATTTAACAGCTAAGGAAAACTAGAGCCCAGTACCGGCTTCATCACATGTTAGCACTGTCAGTAAGAGCTCTATTTTCAGAAGGAATCAGAACCTAACAGAGAAATGTGAATACACATATTTAAATTGTGGGGGTTGTTTAATGTGTGGTACTTCTTCTACTCCTTCAGTAAGAGCAATGCTCCTAAAATGGCTTGCAGTAAATCAGATGGTGCCAAAGCCAATGGTATTAGATCAAAGTATCTTTTTAATACCACCAGTGCACCTCCCTGGTTCGAAGTTCACAGTTTTCCTGAGGGGCTGTACAAAGTCTCTGTCTAAATACTGACGCGCGTGCTGTGACCAGCTGGCTATGGTGCAAGAACCTGGGGTAGAATGTGTACAGCAGCAGAGCTATTGTAGCAGCTTTGAAACCTTATCAACTCCCTGGGAACTCGAGGGATTTCCTAAATGTTCAGATCTGTCTGGTTCTTTTGCTCCACCACAGCTCACAAGGAGTATGATGACCTCCACTGCTTGCTATAGACTGAGAACATTTTCATTGCAATAGTTTTAGCTCTTTAAATGCAATGCTGTCTAACTGCTGCTGGAAAGGCAGAGCTCTGCCACAATTGTTAAAGCATCTTAAAGATATCACCATTACAGATGATGACCAGAGCCATCGCTCGTTCTTTATTCTCACAGGTTAATGCCCTCATGCACTTGCCTGATCATCACCCCAGCTCTGTCCTGTAGGACCACAGTTCATCGGGGTTTCAGGGGAACTGCAGTCAGGCTGTGATAATGAAACACCACTACGCTGCCATCTCAAAAATATTTGAGATCCTAGTAATTAGTCCTTTGCTTTTCAAAGCACGATATTGGGCTTCAGGCATCTGCATCCGCAGTACAGTCTTGCTTCAAAGTCACTGCATTGGGTCAGAGAGGTCTTGCTGCTTCTCCATTAATCTCTGACTCAGCCATTGGGCAGGGAAGATGAACTGTCAATAGTGTCTTTCAAGATCTTGCCAACAGCAAAGGGAAACATCAACACTACAGAAAATTCTGTAACTAACAGCAATCAAGTTTGTTGGGTTTTTCTTGACCTTTTTTTCTGTTTGTTTCTGTGTTTGTTTGTTTTATTGTTGGGGGGGAGGGTTGTTGTTTGCTTGGGGCTTTTTCTTTTGGTGGGTTTGTGGTTTTCTTCATGGTTTTCTTTGGGGTTTTGGGGGGGGGGGGGTTGGGCTTTTGTATTTTTTGGTGGTGGTATTGGTTTTGGTTTTGGTTTTTTATTTCCCATATTGTCTCAGCCATAGCCAAACAAGCATCTAGATGTTACTTGGACAAATCATCAATGGACCCCAGGTTCTGACTCTTTTAATACCGTTTTCCTGGTCAAAATAACAATATCTGCAATTTTTTAATCTTATGTTTCATCCTTTGAAATGTACAGGGAGGATTATACTCTGGTCTGGCCAGTTTAGTATTCCTTAGACATTCAAGAACACTGTTATATACTAAAAGGGCAGAAAAAACATTCTCAGAAAATACTATATTTTCCTGCTGATTTTTGGAGGAAAAAAACCCCACAAGTCTTTCATTAGTCCAGATGAAACTTTTTAGTTCTCTGTGTTTAGAAGTGACTGTTTGTTTACAAATGGGTTTTGAGTTGTTATAGAAAGTAAATATTATAATTACTTTCAATTTGTTCCTTAATACAGCTGACGACACCTTTGTTCTTGTTCTGTTTTGAAATGGAAAGAAGGGTTGAAAAGCAGGGATTTTGCATGGATAGGATATTTCAGATTTTTCTATCCCTTTTCACAATGAGGGAATGAATAGCATATCTAATTTAGCACAATGTACGGCACGAAGGCGAGCATGTACCAGTCCTCAGTGGAGCCAGTTTACCATGTACTTCTGCATGACTGTTTGCACAATTTCAGTGCAATGTTTTCTGAAGATCCCTTAGGCCATTCACAAGGAAAAGGAGTGCATTTCCCAAGCATTCTTTTTCCAAAGAGAAAAAGAGTGTGCTCTCTCTTTCAGCAAGCACAGAAAATCGCTTCCACTCATAAAGTTTGCCTTGTGAGACAAAAATAAATATTTAGAAACTGAATGATTATTTCTAGATTTTTAAAGGTTGAGTTCATAGAGTTGGCAGGTAGAAAACCCAGCAAATTAAATTTATAAATGGCATTAAGCTTTGGAGTTCTTTAAGGAAATAAAGATATTTATGTTTACAGATAGTTTTTAGTAACATTCAGAAATAAACACCTCTTTAAATGTACTAGATGGCATCTAAACATGAAAACATTACAGTCCCTTCTCTAAGAATTACACTGCAAATATTAGTTTCCAGGATGGCTTTTATTTGATGTATTTTTTGTATTTTCTAATCTCACAGTAAAGGTTAGATTATTTTCCTTAAAGTTGATCTGAGGTTAAGTAGAAAGTGAGATACTAGTTTTACTTACCACTACCTCATTTGTAAAATGGTGAAAACCTTCCTTTCAGTGAACACCAACATTTCTGTGTGTGTATTGCATAATAGGCACCTTTGGCACTTTTTTAAAGCCATTAACATTTAGCCTTCTTTCCAAATTCCCACAAGTCCTCCTGGAGTTATCAGCAGTTGGAAACAGGCCAGATCTTGAGGAACTGCATGCCAGATCACTGGAACTGCTGGGCTCTGATTTTTTTTTGCTTTTTCACCAGAATTCATATGACCAATTATGGACCTGTTTCATACAAGGGAAAACTATGAAGTTTATCAGGGAAAACAATGGTGAGAAAAACATTCACTGAGAGTCTTTCTTGGTTTTAGGTGTTGTTCTTAAGAAAATGTAAACAAATCTCTACTTTCTCCCTGCCACTCCTGCCACAACTCATTGAGGATCTAAGAGTAGCTAATACAGGTTTGGATTTATTGGTATTTCAAGACCTTTTACCCTACTTTTATAAGACACAGAGGTTTAGGAGTATGTATAATATGTAGTATAGGACTTACTGTACTTACTAGTACTTACTACGCATTTAACACATTGTAGTATCTATTAATGAACTCAGAAGATATGTTCTAGCATGTGGGTATCTGTAAGCTTCTGACTGCAAACACCTTGAGCAACTAAAACATGTATGGAGATATTCTCAGGGATATATCTTAGGAAGATAATCAAGTTTAAGCTTGTTGCTGCACCTTGATTTTGCAGATGGTCCCATGGCTTAAGGAGCACTTTTCAAACACTGTATGTAGGAATGGGTGCAGTAGATGCAATAGTCAAGCCATTGCCATAATGACCGGCGTGACTTCACACCAATTACCTTCATGCTCCTGTCCCACTCATTCCAGGAGCCTTAACAGGACCATCCCACACCCCTGTGCAAGGAGTGCCTCAGGACACTTGCAAGTATCCAACCACTCAATCTACTGGGAACATCCGCTGAGATCAGTGTATATGTCGACAAAGAAATGCAGACACAAAATTTCTGTGCAAATAAATAACAATAATAAATAAATCAATAATATAAAAATCATAATAATTTAAAAAATTACTGATAATAGAAAGCTCAAGGACTTTTTTAAATATTCAGGAGCTCCATCTACTGGCAGTATTTGGTTGCTGTTTGACTATACTGAGTCCCCATAAAACTTTAAGAATAATAGTTTGAAGTCCATTGTAAAGCTTAAAGTTGTTTTTTGTAATGTTACCTCTTTACTTTTACTTTTAGGAGCTATTTAAACATTTGGCTAATTTTATGCTTGTTTCCAAGAACCTGTGTATCAAGTCCTTCAAAACCAAATTTCTTGTTGATACTGGCTGATGATCTTGGTATTGGAGATGTGGGTTGCTACGGTAATGATACAATAAGGTATGAAATAAATTATCCCTTTCTGGTGAAGTTAAGTAAAAAAAGCACTGATGACAGTATTAAAAAATTCAGTATTAACTGATTAGATACACTTCTTTTCAACCTACGTACAAAATAGTTGCTCTACAGTAATTTCTACTCTAGTCAAAATTATACAGGCATGCTTGAGAAACTTTCTTGGACTTAAAACTTTGCAATTATGCCTGTGCAGTGTACTTGTCAGGCATGTGTATAATGTACAAATTTCCACAACTCCACGGAGATGAAGAACTGAGATTAGAATTTAATATCAGTTAACAACTTTAGTAGGCATTTTAGGACAGCTTAGACTAGGCATTTTAGGCATTTAGACAGCTTAGACTATGTGATATATTTATCCCTAGTGCAGTTATCAATCTGTATGTAGATTGATTGAGAGAATGATTGTAGAGATATCCTGTCTTTGCTCTAGCCTGTTATAGTCTTGGATATTGTGTTTTCCTGTATCTATTAACTGACCTGAAACACCTTCTCTTCCCCTTTTTTTAGTTATTAATAAAAACATACATATCCAAGGAAAATTACTTTCTAAGGAGTCAAGGTGTCTCAAAAATATATACAACACAGAGCTTTTCTAGTTGAGTTGTAGGTAAACAGATTTTTGTAAATTTGATGGTGATGTTCTCCACAAAACTAAGAGGAGTGGGATACCATGAACTTCTGTGTAATATGTTTTTTATCAGAGATGGGATTTTTCTCTTTAGGACTCCTAACATTGATGGCTTGGCAAAGGAAGGAGTGAGACTTAATCAGCACATTGCTGCAGCTGCTGTCTGTACTCCAAGCAGAGCTGCTTTCCTGACTGGCAGATACCCCATCAGATCAGGTTGGGCCGCTCTCTAATGGTTTGATGTAGTTAGTCTAGTCAGTGTTGATATTAAAAATCCCCTTAAACAAACAATTTTAAAGACTAGTTAATATTGGGATTTGGAGTTTCAGTGAGATGGGAAAAAATAGAGATGAGTAATGATTGATTTCTATGGGAAAATGCCCACATAAAGCACATTTAATGTGGCTAAATGGATGAAAATCTAAACAGCACAAAGCACCTACAGACAGAAAAATGAAGAAGAAAATTATGCAAATGCTGCCTGTTTAGTGGTATTAAGATTATATTAAATGTAATATTTTTAATATCCTGGCAATTTTTTTTCACAGTGAAATGGGTCAGACTGTGGAATAGTTCTCAGTTACTATGTTTTAAAACCAATTTACTTCAGCCATGTAAATTTATGACAGAAAACTTCAGCCACCACATATGGCAGTAGTAATCAGTGCAGCACCTCTGATGTGATTCTGATTTGCTTAAGGAGAAATGTAATCATGAACTGTGCATTTCAGAAGTGCATCCCCCTGACTCTGCAAACCTTTTGTTCTATAAAAAACTTATTTTCTTTTTTTTTAACATCATATTTTGATAGAACTTTGATTGTAAGACGTTGCCTAATGTCCAAACATAGCCGTCTTCCTGCCACTTGTAGACACCCCAGCATAGCTGAGGCATCTGCATTGGAGTAGCATATAATGACATGGGACTTGGAAGAGACATAATTCTGGAAGCCGATCAGAATATCCCACGTCATACTAAGTGGCTTATAAAAAGGCACTAGGCTTAGACAACTGAGTCCCATTCATTAGAAAGCACATTCTGAGCAGACTGAAAATCTGAAATCTGGCTTGTTTTATTTTAAAGACTATTATTCCTCTGTAGGCATGGCCTCCAGCACTCAACAGCAGGTCCTCTTTTGGAACGGGTGTTCTGGGGGGCTTCCACCAAATGAAACTACTTTTGCCAGAATACTGCAGCAGCAAGGTTATTCTACAGCACTTGTAGGTATGAGACAGAGCAACTTGTCACCTTTTAATTGCTTATTATTCAAATTAGGCTGATTCTGTACATACATTTCTTTTTTGCAAAATGTTTAGGATCAGTTAAACTAGATTTTCTTGTATGCACAACTTTCAAAATCAGCAGGGTTTTTAGAATGCTATCCACAAGTCCCAATGTCAGTAAAGCATATCTGATAGATCCAAAATGAGAATATATGGAATATATAAATTCACACTGCAAATGGAATTAAATTCAAAGGAAAGAATCTTGTTTGCCCAGTCCAGATTGCTTTAGGATGAAACAACAGAGATTTTTACTGATCTATTAGAGCAGAAGAATATTGTCTGCTGGTTGGTACTGAGACACCAGTAGTCTTAATTGTATCGACTTCAGCACAGTAGTTTTAATTATATTGACTTCAGCAAGGTTTTTGACACTGTCTCTCACAACATCCTCATAGGCAAACTCAGCATGGACTGGATGAGTGGACAGTGAGATGGATTGAGAACTGGCTGAACAGTAGATCCTGGAGGGTTGTAATCAGTGTCACAGGGTGTAGTTAGAGGCCTGTCACTAGTGGTGCCCCCAAGGGTCAATACTGGGCCCAGTATTGTTTGACTTATTCATCAGTAATGAAGATAATTAGGGGACTGAAGCATTTGTCTTATGAGGAAAGGCTGAGGTAGCTGGGCCTGTTCAGCCTTGAGAAGAGACAACTGAGAGAGGACCCCATCAATATGTAGAAGTATCTGAAGGGACCGTGTAAAGAGGAAGGATCCAGGCTCTACTCAGTGGTGCCAAGCAGTAAGACAAGAGGCAATGGGCAGAAACAGGTGCACAGGAAGTTCCACTTGAAAATAAGAAGAACTTCTTTACTGTGAGGGTGACTGTGCACTGGAAGAGATTTCCCAGAGAGGCTGTGGACCTACCCTCACTGGAGATATTTAAGAACTGTCTGGACATAATCCTGCACAATGTGCAAGGACAACCCTCCTTGAGCAGGGAGGTCGGACCAGATGACCCACTGTGGTCCCTTTCAACCTTACCCATTCTGTGATACCTGGTGGCAAGATTTTCTGCTATTTAAGCATCCTGCTTATTATCACAATTAGGATGGTAAAAGTCCCTTTATTTCTGCAAAAGGAAACCCTTACAAAAAAAGCTCAAAGAATCCCATTTACTTCAGTGGGCCTTGGCTCAAAATACGTCTGAAAAAAGAAAATCCTGTTAACTCTTTGCTAATTTTGACTGAAGAGCGATTAAAGGCTGTGTGTTTCAAGCATCTCTCCTTTTTAAACTCCTTTTGATGTAGTCAAAGGTGTGTTGTGCTTAGTTGTAATTACTGTGCTTTTCACACCTCTGCTCAGCTCTGCACACTGAGGTGTCATTTAGTTCCTAAATTGAAGCAAGTCTCAGTGATGTACTGACTTCACACCCTGCTCACTGCAGTCTGATATAGCTTATACTGTAAACTACATTCATGTACACAAGTGCAGGACTGGTCAGCAGTTCTCAGAAGTTATTTGTCTAGGTAATAGCTCCTAAGCCCATGGTTATAGACTGTCTGTCCTTCAATGTCAGGATAATTACACTGCTCTGTAATATGACTTAATTAAGGTTCATTATCACTGTATTACATATTCTGATATATCCAATTGTACTGGATAATTGGAATGGCCTATTTCTGCTACTCATTTTAGGATGAGTATGGCCACACAGAGCCAATACATTCGTCTTCTTCCTGAAATTTGTTCCAAGATTATGAAGGTCAGATAGAAATTGTGTGTAAAATATTTCATATTTTTGCACTTAGCTGTTTCTTTTGACACAAGGATGTCTTCAGTTTCTCCCCACCATGTTACCTGTTAATGCATGGCTACTACATCATGTGAAAAATAAGAAGCACCAACTATTGCAACCTTATTTGTTCTTATTCAAGGACGTGTCTAAGCTGGGCCATTGCCCTACATGGAATTTAAACTGATAGGCGAGGAGAAGCAGCTGTTCTAGACAGATAAAGTGCCAATGCATTGTCGCTCCTTGAATCTATCCCCATTCCACATCAGCTCCTCCCTCAGCTGCACCTTAACTGAGGGTTACAGACAACCCCTTAGAAATAGAGGCAGGCACACCCAGGAGTCATGATGTTGGATTTAAGATCTTTGTTTTATATTTTCAGGGAAGTGGCATATGGGTGTGAACTGCAAAACCCGCCGTGATCACTGCCACCATCCTTTAAATCATGGCTTTGACTATTTTTATGGCATGCCTTTTACCCTTTTGAATGAGTGTCAAGGCACAGACGACCCTGAACTGGCCAAGTCTTTGCAAGATACGTATTGGCTCTACACACAGATGATCACCCTTGCAGTATTTACTCTTGTGATTGGAAAACTTGCCAATCTTTTCCCAGTAAAATGGAAAATAATCATCTGTCTGGCCATCTGTGGTCTCCTTTACTTCCTCTCCTGGTTCTCCAGCTATGGTTTCACCAAGTACTGGAACTGTATCCTGATGAGAAACCATGATATCACTGAACAACCTATGAACCTAAACAGAACTGCTTCTAACATGCTGAAAGAGGCAGTTACATTCATTAAAAGGTAATCAACAAAAATTGTATCACATTTTAAGGGGTTTTAACAATAATATCATTATTGTGTCATATAACACTAGGTTAGGTAGCTGGCATGCTGAACTCTCCGTCCTAATGCTGGCCAGTAATTTGTTAATTTCTGGTATTTTCCTATCTGTCAGCATCCAGTTGCTGTCTTCTGTCTTATACATCTGTCCTGGTTCTGGTCAGGAGAGGGTTAATTTTTGCAGCACCCAGGAGGGGGCTGTAAAAGGATACAGAGTTTATTCTATACCAGCTCACATCATTGCCAGGATGGGGAGACCGTGTCTCTCCCGGTCAAGTAAGCATGGCAGAGGGAGTGGTCGGGTAACTCCAGTTCTGAGCATTTTGAATGTGAATCACTCTTTTGTCTTTCTTCTACACTTTTGTTACTAATATTGTTGCTATTACTGTTCATTTTGTTATCTCATTGCTGTTTCTGGTAAACTGTTCTTATCTCAGCCTGTGACCTTAACCTCTTGTGCCTCCAATTCTCCTCTCCAGCCTGCTGCAGGGGGGAGAGAAAGGGGGAAAAGCAGGCAAGCAGCAGCGTGGTTTGGAGAGTCTGAGTGGGAGCACTAAACTGGAAAGCACCATTCCTGAATCATGACAACATCGCTGGTCAGTTCCTTGGGAAAGGGAAGATGATTATTCTGGTGTTTATGTTTTGTTCAGCTGATACAAAGGGGTCCTGGCCAAGGACTGTGCTTTCTGTCAGTAGGAACATAAAAATGGTCTTAGACTGGTAAATGGACTGTTATAGAAAGTGTCATATGAAGTTAATATTTTACAAG
This sequence comes from Pseudopipra pipra, assembly GCF_036250125.1. Lineage (NCBI taxonomy): Eukaryota > Metazoa > Chordata > Aves > Passeriformes > Pipridae > Pseudopipra > Pseudopipra pipra. The sequence continues at coordinate 83,628,051 of NC_087550.1, forward strand.
CAGAAGAGTGATAGTGAGTTCTGTTTAGTTTCGTGTTTGGGTTTTTTTTCTGACAAGTGTCCTTCATTTCTACCAGTAACCTCAATTGGAATTGAACAAACGACTAAGTCTTTAAATTATTCATGTGTTAAGTCTGGGAACATCCTTGAAAAAGACTATACTCTTTCTGTCAGGGTTTTGGGGTTGTGTGTTTGTTTTCTCAAGGGAATTGGTGATAAAATATATTCCTTCTGTAAAACTTTGAGTATAGGTAATCTTAGGTTCCTAGGATATCCTACCTGCCATGATGTTTAAGGGATCATGGTTTCACTGTGGGTACAGTGTCATATCTGCCTCTTCCATGAGGATGCTTCAAATGTTCAGTGACATACATCCATGTTAAAGTTTAGGCAAGCAAGTCCTATTCTCCTTGCCTCTGAGATTGTGTCAGTCTTTCGGCTACAGCTTTTCCTAGTTGCTTATTTAATGTTCTAGCATGTCTAATTTGGAACATGAAAAAGAAAGGGCTCATTACTGTTTTGATCTTGATACAGAACAAACATCTTTGAGAGTGTGTTAAACCCCTCTGTGTCCCAAAACCTCAAAAGCAAAAAGATGTCAAAATAAAAAAAAAATTGTTTAGATCACAATAATAATATTTATTGAGATAGTAAGTACAATACCACTGTTATATTTTGCTTTGAGTGACAGTTTGAAGAGAAATGACCCTTGTTTTCTTTTATTTCAGAAACAAGCATAGACCATTTCTTCTCTTCGTTTCCCTTTTACATGTTCACACCCCTCTCACTACCACAGAGAAGTTTCAAGGAAGAAGCAGGCATGGCCTATATGGAGATAACGTAGAGGAGATGGATTGGATGGTGGGTAAGTGTTGGTCTTGAAGAAAATTCTTCATTTATTTGAATGTGGAAAAGAAAGGAGTGATCACCAGACTCCCTTTTTGCACATGTAAAAATCATGCCTTGGATACACAGTTGGTTTCAAAGACTGCCATACCATAACCACACTTCTTTTTTTTCTTTCTAAAGTTGAAAGCTTAAACTTTCTTTGTAAGGATTTGTTCTTTATCTTTTTTAATTGACACACTCCTGTGCTGAAGTGTTAAATGCAGACATATAATCAAATATGTCCTTGATCATGCTGTTAATCAAAATTATGACATTTCTCCATCTCTGTCTGGTCTTAGAAGATGTAAGTGGTGCTGATGCTAAATATTACATTATGCTTTTTCCTCGTGCAGTTCACCTTTTGCTGCTGCTTCTATAGCTATGGAAGCTGTTCTTGGCAAATATATTTGATGCAGAAGGTGATGAGGACAACCAATCTATGATAAATCACATTCTGTATAAACATTTGATGTTATCAGTACAAAACCATTCCTTATTAAATTAGGTTTGAATTACAGTCCACAAGGTTTTTATCACTGCTATCAGGAGATGATTTTGGTTGATAGTATGTAGCCTGGTCTCAGAGTCCTTGTTCAGTTCCTGGTGAGACACGACAGTTTACTATGGCTACTAATCAAGGCAGCATATTATTTAAGCTTTTCAAGATGTTTGAGGCTACCTACTCAGCATATTCCTTGACTCAGAGAATTTACAGAATAAAGCTACTGAGTATTCTGAGTAGTTTGAATAAAAGGGTCAATCATTTAAATGATTTTCCAGTTGGTGGTAATTTTTATTTTCCTGGTTTTATAGACACTACAAACAAATTTTATAAACATTCATCTGCTTTTTGTTGGGATATTATTATTTCATAGAATTATAGAATATTCTGAGTTGGAAGGGACCCATCAGGATCACCAGCTTCAACTCCTGGCCCTGCATAGGACACCCCAAGAATCACATTGCGTACCTGAGAGCAAATTGTCCAAATAATTTTTGAACTCAGACAGGCTTGGTGCTGTGACCAGTCCCTTGGGGAGTTCCAGCGTCCAACCACCCTCTGGTTGAAAAACGTTTTCCTGATGTCTAACCTAAACCTCCCCTGACTCTGCTTCATGCCGTTTCCTTGAGTTCTGTCACTGGTCACAAGAATGAACAGATTGGTACTTGCCCCTCCACCTTCCCCTTGTAAGAAGGTTGAGACTGCAATGAGGTCTCCCCTCAGTCTCCTCTTCTCCAGGCTGAACAGACCAAGTGACCTCAGCTGCTCTTCACACGGCTTCATTATCTTCACTGCCCTTCTTTGGACACTCTCTAATAGTTTAATATCTTTCTTATAATGTGGTGCCCAAAACTGCACACAATACTCAAGGTGAGGCCGTCCCAGTGCAGAGCACAGCAGGACAATCCCCTCACTTGACCAGCTGGCAATGCTTTGCCCGATGGCCCCTCGGACATGGTTGGCCCTCCTGGCTGCCAGGGCACTGCTGACTCTCATTCACCTTGCGACTGACCAGGACCCCCAGCTCTCTTTCTGCAGCACTTTGCTCCAGCTTCTCATTCCCTAGTCTGTACACACAACCAGGGTTGCCCCATCCCAGGTGCAGAATCTGGCACTTTCCACTGTTAAACTTCATACTATTGGTGATTGCCCATCTCTCTTATTTATTGAGGTCTCTTTGCATTGAATGTGGTAGATAATAACAGAACTCATTCAGGTAAATGGAAAGACTCAGTCTTCACTGAATTTTGAGTCAAGACCTAGAAAATCTGAGTGCATCTCCTGATGTAATTATGATGCTATGCTTTGTTTATAGGAAGGCTTCTGAATGTTATTGACAAAGAAAGCTTGAAGAATACCACATTCATTTATTTTGCATCTGATCATGGAGGATCCTTAGAGGCTCACAGAGGAAATTCTCAGTTGGGTGGATGGAACGGGATCTATAAAGGTAAAATTTTGGTAGTGTGTACATGCATAAGACTTCCTCTTAAAAAGAAAATGATAGATTAAAATACATTCAGACAGATTAAATTTAATAAACTATATGCTGGTATTACAATCTTGGATTATAGATCTGAAATGAAGATCTATGGTAAATCTTGCATGTGCCCCCTCCAGACTGTTAAGCCTTGAAAAGCTACTGTGACAGCTTGCACAGATTGGCACTTACTGTATAATGAAGTCTGAAAACTGTACCCCTCACTTATTTCCCTATGGAAGAAGAGTTGTGTGCATCTTGACTTTGCTCAGCATGACAGTGCACACTGTCTAGTAGCAAGTTACTTGATGGGCCACACAAGCAATGTTTGATACAGCTGGGATCCATCTAGGAACAGTCCTAAATGCAAAATGAGCCTTTATTTCTTGATATGAAGTTTCCATACCAGTAACAGTTGCAAAAAGGCCAAGAGACACATTTGAATAGTTTAGAATCTAATCTAATGAATTTACTTCTACCAGCTGAACACAAGTATATTAGTAACAGGAGAGGCCAGAGAGGAAAGTAAATGTCATTAGAGATTTCAGTATGAGAGGACAGTGATGAAATCATGCCTGCTTAGAGAGAAGGCAAAAGAAGATACAATATCAGTTTAGATATCAATAACAGAAAAGCATTCCCATTTATGTCCACACATGGCAGAACAGGGGACATCCCATTGAAACTAACTAGCAAGATTAAAAAATACAGTTTAATTAATAAATATCTGTAAAACTCACTGCTGCTATTTGAAACAGCATATTGAAAACAAGAAGACAAATAAGCCACACATCCAAATAATGAGAAGAGCTTCTGCTGATTGACAAAGCATGAGATACCACTATTTTACATAGCACAAAGATTATTGCAGAAGCACTTGGACTTGCCCTGTTTGTTTTCCATCATGACACCTTGTCAGCCTTTAAAACCAAGCTCTGGGAACCTTGCCTCTCAGTTGTAACCATTAGCACACCTCCTTTGTAGCAAGATACAGTATTACTTAGCAAAGCCTGGGGCTAATGTAAGCTACCATTCAGCTGCTGATTTATTAGCTGAGCTAATCAGCTGCCTTCAAGCTTTGTTCGCCCATTTTCCTACAACACTTTCGAGCCACAGTTTGTCATTTCTGCCTTTGATAGGAGGAATAACAGAGAAAAGGTCGTATAGGTACCTGAGCTCAATCCTTTTCCAACTTTTGTTTTCTAACTGGATCCTTCACTTGGAGTTCTGACTTTGAACCACACTGTTTCATTAATATTCCCATCCTTGACATCTGTAACTTATATCTGTAATTAGTTAATGGTTCTCACTTTGAAATACTATTCAATGAATTTTTTGACTTGTAAGAGAGACTGGATGGAGAAAAGAATTTAGAAGACCAGAGGAATGCAAGAGAAACCAAGTTAAGAAAAACTCTTTGTATTACCTCAAGACAATTTCAACAGAAATGCAGGTGGAAAGTCTTTGTCACTGCAGCATATTCAGAGCACTCCCCTATTTAATGCATGGGTTCTACACTCTTCCATTTGGGACCACCTCAGAGCCTCCCTGGGACTGTATTCTCCTGCAGGGCAATCAAATATTATCCTAATTCCCCTCGCTGCCCTCCAGAACTGCAATTAATTTTGTAATGTTCCTGCTGTCTTTGATTGTGAGCTGACAATCAAGCTTGCCCTGTCTAATTTCCCTTCCTCAGGCACCAAGTGGGGCTGCAACCCCTATTCCATTGACAAGTCAGATTTTGCTCTTAATTATTTAATTAATTCATTTTATTAACTGATTTTTATTAACAGATTTTTTTCTTGGGCATGTTTTTAGGGAATGTGGAGAGCATTCTCAGATACTTAAATTGAAATGACCTTCAACTTAAGCTCTGGGTCAGAATGACTTCTCAGGCATCAGAGGGTAGAATTGTTCCTCTTCTGCCAAAAATGGTGCTTAGTAGTGGGTTATTATATGTGCCACCCAAGAAAGCAGTGTAAAATAAAGATGTTAATAAGACTTATTTTTGAAGAAGAGAATTTCTAATGTAGTCACCACTGTTCTAGAGGATTTAGTGTGTTCTCATTAAAGTTACGTGAAAATTCTAAAAATTTTAAAACCTTTTATTATACATGCACAATGAACATCTAGTATCTCTTATTCTTTTATCTTTTTGTTAAACTTTCCTCCTCTTCTTTAACAGGTGGAAAAGGAATGGGAGGATGGGAAGGAGGAATCCGTGTTCCAGGAATATTTAAGTGGTCGGGAGTGTTACCTGCAGGGACAGTTATTGATGAACCTACAAGCCTTATGGACATTTTTCCTACAGTAGTTCATTTAGCTGGAGGGGCAGTGCCTCAGGACAGGTACAGAGGTGGCTTCATGAACCATATTTGCTTCTCTTTCTTGATTTAGATAGAAACTGCCTAAGTCATGCATCCTGACAGCCACAGGTTAAATTCTGATAGTTCCTAAACCAGGCAATTCTCTAACTTACTTTCTGCATAGCCTTCCCTGTCTTGTCTGCTTGTATGGAAAAGGCAAAGGAAAAACCAGTGTCTTTTATCAAAGATCATTTAGCTATCTCAGTCCTCTAATCACCAAAAGGCAATTTGGTTGATTTGGGACACTAGGATGACTGTAAAAAAAAAAACCCAACAAAAAACCAAAACAAAACCCACAACCAAACCCACCCTTTTTAATTTTACTTTTTTAAAATCAAAAATCCACAGATTTTCACGAAGGTGGTTGGTCCTGTTAGAGTACTAGGACGGGAAGCCTAGGAAGCCTGGATATTCACAAGTAGGGAGGGTGGAGCATATGGCACATGACCGGCATTTTTCTGCCGGTACCAAAGTAGCAGCTTCCTCAATAGTAAACAGCTTCTAGCATCTATGTTAGCCTCCTCTAAAGAACACAAGAAAGCGTAGGTAGCTAAGTCATTTCAGGAAAAAGCAAAAAAAGTACTGGTGGTGTGTAAATTAACCAACTCTTAATCAATTCAGTAGGTGGCTTTCTTTTTTTTTCTACAAAGCCTGAAGCTCGCAGAGCTGTCAATTACTTCAGTGACTTCCATTTCAGGTAGCAAAATTAACCTGTGCTTATCACCTACTTCCAGGAAAATTACAGCAGTGGTGACTTATCTCTCCAGGCAGGACGTGTAAACTAGCTGTTTTTGCAAAAACTGCTAGTAAGTGCTAATTCCTGATCTCCACCCATCCACACAATTAAAAATCTCAGGGCTCATTAGCTAAAAAGTACCTTAGTTGAGAGATGACGCTTGAAATTCTAATGCTGCATACATAGAGTGAGTGGTGCTCGTGCTCCAGCTGCAGACTGAAATCCTTAAGCAGTCTGGTGACTCCGGTTCTCTCCCTCAGGGTAATCGATGGGCGCACTTTGCTGCCTCTGCTGCGTGGGACAATTCGACACTCCGGGCACGAGTTCATGTTTCACTACTGCGGTGTGTTTCTGCACGCAGTGCGGTGGCACCAGAAGGACAGTGAGTATCAACATCCCCCTCCAGCAAATCACAGACCATGTAATGATCTCTAGCTCCCAAGAGAGTGACATGTAAAAATATACATACATATATCTGGAGTAAGTTTATTGTCTCAAACTCTCAGTTCTTCTGCAAAGTGCAGAATGGCCTCTTTGTTAGCTGTTCTGCCTTGCCTGAGATGAAGGGGTTTGCTTCCTGGAAAGCATAGCTTCAAGAATCCCCATTTTGTTGCAGTGTTTGTATCACTTTTGATGCATAAGCATGCGGGATCAACTTTAGTGTAGGATTGAAGCAAAAGGAACTGTGCATTGAAGGTCTTTATCCTAAGCAGTATTTGGTTTCTTTTTATTAGTCCTATCTTATTTGTTTCATGTTTTTCAGCTGTGGCATTAGACAAGCTGACTGCAGCTGTAATGCTTTACTGAACTTTCAACAAGAACCCAACGCTGGAACTAGACGATCTTTAATGTCCCTCCCAACACAAACGTTTCTGTGGTTCTACGATTAGCTGAGCCAGGCCCATAACCTAGCGCTTTAGGCAATCAGTTTTGGTCAGGGGTTATCTCCCCGCCCGGCCCCGCGGGCTCCGGGGAGCAGCGGGAGGGGCCGGGCCGGGCCGGGGAGACAAAGCGCCGCCAGGGGGCAGCGCGGCCCCGCCGGCCGCCACAGCCGCGGCCTGCCGGGCGGCGGAGAGCGCTGTGGCGAGGAGGTTTTAAACAGCAAAACGAAACAAAATAAAATAAAACCTAACCTCCCGGCCCTTCAGCGCAGCCAGCTGCTTCGTGTTTCCTTTTCGCGTCTCGAGGTGCCCCGTATGAAAGGCCACCTACAGCCGTGGGAGAGCAGAGGGAGCGCCGGCAGCTCCCCAGTGCAGTGGCTTCGTTCCCAAAGCGCTGCAGCTGCTCATGACCTCCTGGAGCACGCACCCTGTGATGCTGGCCGGAGGTTTGAGCAGACGGGGGCATGGCCCGTGCCTGGCAGAAACCTCAGGGCTGCCGATTTGAACCTCCCTCCCCATGCACCCAGGACACAGCAGACCAGTGTGTTAAGAGACTATGAGAGCACAGCTCTTAGAGCTGCCAGTAGAGATGCGAGAGATCAGTTCACCTGACAGACTGGTGGCAAGTTGGCCCCACACCAAAACTACCAGTAGGTCCAGGCTTCATCACATCAGTCTCTTCTCCCAAGTAATGTTAGCAGACAAAGGGAAATGGCCTCAGGTTGCTCCAGGGGAGGTTTATACTGGATATTAAAAAAAAATTTCTTCATGAAAAGGTTTGTGAGGCATTGGAAGCAGGCCACCCAGGGAAGTGTTTTTGTCACCATCCCTGGAGGTATTTAAAAGACGTGTAGGTGTGGCACTTGTGGACATGCGTTAGTGTTGGACTTGGCAGTGCTGGACATGATCATCTTAAGGGTCTTTTCTAACCTAAACAATCCTATGATTCTACAGTCTAACCCCAAGCACAGTCACCTGTTCACATTACCTAGAGCAGAACTGCAGTCAGAAACTCAAATCTCCTATGTCTCTAAATCAGTCACCATTCTTAGAGATCTCTGTTTCCTTTTAACACACATTTTTTTTCTGGAAACAAAGTTTCTGGGCAGAGAAAGCTGTGTCTGACCGCCAGACTCCTGGAGAAAACTCCTGCTAGATGAGTCATGCCCTATTTCCCTACTGAAAAGCTAAATACATACTCCACTCAAGCTATGCATTTGAAGAGCTGCTTTTCAAGTTGAAGGACTGCTATTCTCCTCACCCAGCTTTCATCACTAGTTCTTCTAAGCTATATAAGTTCTACATAAGTAGTTACGCGTACTTATGCAGATGCATTTTGTGGCAGTTCATGTTCCTATGAAGCCACATGCACAGCTAGATTTCCTATGCATGCCTTTCTACAGTTTTTCCCATTGAACCTCAACTGCTTATGGCAAGGGTCCTGAAAACAATGCAATGTTCTGCATATGAAAGACTAGCTAATCAAATATGTGGCTCAGCTTTCAACTAAGGTATAAATTTTGATTCTTTGTTCCAACTGCCATTTCTTCTGACTGGGCTGACAGACTATTTAGAGAGTTTTAGCTCATCTGTAAGTAAATCACACTAATATTATGTATTTAGTGTCCATTTATGTCTGTTGGTCAGCCTAGATATGAAGCCATTGTATTTTGATGTCACTCAGGCAGGATCCATCCTTTAAGCCGTTCACTGAAGCCAGAAGAATCCTTTGTTTATAAGTAAAAGAGTCCTTTCCTTTACCCCAGCACAATAAGTCTTATTAGTGACAGTACATTTCTTTCTGCTCATTAAACTGATTGATTGTTACCAGATGGGGTTGAGAGATGTTTGTACTGAAGCTGCAGGTTTCCTTTCCCTTGGACATATTAAATTAACATGTTGCCCTAAAATTCACAAGCACCTTCTGATTCTATCAGAGCTACGTCAATAGAAAATTGCATACCCCATTTGCCTCTTGGAGATGAGTGCAACTCCCACTGCTTTTATCAGCATTGATTTCTACCACCTTTTTTTTTTCTTTTATCCTTCTGTAACCCAATTGTCTGCTCAGCTCTCCAACACAGGTTAATTACAATCGGCCTCTCTGTATCCTTCAAAGTGAACTAACAAGGACCTGGCTGTCTCTCACTCTGCATTTCCAGTAATTATTTGCAGCCATGAAAAGTGAATGTTAAAATTTAGCAGCATCAGACACTCTACACTCAGTACTCCAAATTTTCATACAGTGTATAAGGAATTCAGCCCAATTATTTATGGAAAAGAATGACTAGTTAGTTTTTTTCTGAACATTAATCACATAAATTCCTATGTAGAGCTAGATAAGCCTCTCTGTCTCGTATTTACCTAATAAATGGTTATTTTGCCAATATCTCAACAGCACTCCAACTAAGCCAGATACTCAGAAAAAATGCCTGTCCCAAAAAGTGCTTATTTAACTCCTTGTAGCAAGTATCTGTGCTACCTGACTGACAAACATAAGACCCAAATCCCATGCTCTGGGAACCCTGATATCCAAGAGGATGCTTGCAGATTTGTCACGAGACAAATGTTCTTTTAGTTACAAGACAGGGATAAGCTGAAGGATACGGAGCTCATCCAGCCAGCAGCAAAGCACACACTCAAACAGACCTAAGGAGTATCTGTCTGTCCTTAGTAAGCCGTCAGAAAGTGAGCCCAATCAACCTTCATCATCCTTTCTCTCACAAGTTCAGAAATGGAGATATCTAACATTTAGAAATGTTATGGAATTATTATGCCAAAACATTTCAGAACCATTGAGATGTCATCCCTCCACAGAAGCATAGCTTAAGCAGGATGTGGAAACCACAGGGGGAAAATAAATAGATACACAGCCAACTAGCCACTAGCTCTTTTAAGCTAAAATATTACCTGGCCCTTAATATCTGTTACTTGTTTCCCCTCACCTTTTCAGAAGTTTTAAAATTTTATTTATTAACAAAACGGTGTTCCAGTAGTAGTGACAAGACGGAGACCAAAGAATAAAGCTGCAGGCTTTAAAGAACACCTTTAGGAGAAGAAAGGAAGGAAATTTCAGCTAATTCCATTGAAGTAAAAAGAAAATTCCATGTAGGGACAATGCAGTTATCAGCTATTTGTGCTCACTGGATTAGAGAAGTGGCTCCAAGTGTTAAATGTCCCCTTTCTTCTTGTCTCCTTTTTTCAGACATAATACCTAATTGCTGTCTTCTTGCTGGGCACAGAATTGCCTCCAAATTCAGTGTACTGTATTCTAAATGTGGGGTGAGGAATAGGGGAAAAAGGAGGAGGAAGTAAAGTGTGCTGATGAGCTGCATTCAGATTTAGTCCTAGCCCTTTGCCATTTTTTCATTGCAAGTTACAGACCTGTGCTTGTCCTGTGGCCAGTACAAGAGCCTGATGATGTGCAAGCCCTAAAGCTGCAAACTACCTGCCTTCATCATGTTAACTTAAAAACTAGACTCCAGATTTTACTGTTTTCTTGGCCTGCAATTACCACCCTATTAAAAAGTGTGCTCGAACATGAGCATGGAAATAAACTGTGATGAATTTCTGCCCAGGTGTACTTCTTCACTCAGATATACAGAGGCAGCAGAAGAACCACCTACAAGTACTTGCAGCCAGAAATTGGGGACTGCATTCTCCATTTTCCCTCCCCAAGAGGCTTGTAGATTTTTAAAGGGACACAAGAAAGTGTCAGACTCCCTCTATTTAAAATATTAGGCTAACCATTCACATACTGTATAGGGCCCTGCATGTACCCAGAGCCAAGGTGTTCCCATAAGCCACAAAGAACATCTTAATCCTGACAGCTTCCACAAGACCCCTTCCCCATGTGTGACATAAGCTTGCCCTAGGAATGACATAGCAGATCACTTAAACGTGAACCAAACTTTCACGACACATCCCCCACCCCTCCCAATTCCTAATGCCATTAAGATGTTCAAATGTGCTTCTTCTGTGGCAGGTGGCACCGTGTGGAAAGCTCATTATGCTACTCCAGTATTCCAACCAGAAGCCTCTGGAGCCTGTTTCAGAAGAGGAATTTGCCCATGTTTTGGTGATGGTGTAACCCATCATGACCCTCCACTGCTGTTCAATCTCTCACAAGATCCGTCTGAGGCAAATCCTCTGTCAGCTGACACTGAGCCCTTGTTTGACACTGTGATGAGGAGAATAAGAAAAGCTGTGGAAGAGCATCGCAAGACGCTGACTCCAGTCCCACAACAGCTGTCCCCTTACAATAATATATGGAAGCCATGGCTGCAGCCATGCTGTGGGACATTCCCATTCTGTTGGTGTCATGAAGAAAATAACAAAGCAGATAGCATAGTTTAATACCAAAATCAAAGTTAGTTTCTCTAAAGAAGTTGACAGTTTTCACATTTACATGACATTTAATGTCATTCACAGAGAAATTAGAGATATGGGTTAAATTACACTGGAATAACTTAAAGAGATATTATTGGGTTTTTTTCTTCAACCTTTTTCCATACCCACAGAAATTTAGTAAACCTGTAGTTTAAAAATTAGGGGTCACCTGTATAATCTACCCCTCAAGTGCATAATTCTGGATTAAATACCCCCCAAAAAATTTATTTTCTTAGTGATTTTCAATTCAAGCAAATCATGACTGATAAGAAAGTAAACTTTTCACTGCAGATGTTTGTACAGGAAATACGCTTATTAAGACAACAGTACTCAGCCCAAAAGGGTATCCCTATTCAGGGCTTATCTTTTAATGAAAAAAAACCTGTTGCACAAAAATGAAATTATGATGACAATGAAATAAATAAATAAATAATGAAAACCCCCCACATTTTATTTGGAAACATGCCAAAATTTGTTTGCCTCTCCGAAATAAACACCTAATAATTTACAGCAATTTTTTGCCTCATCTGTACATTCATTTTTCTATCATGTAAGAATTCCCACGGAAAACCAAACTGACAAGTGTGTTATAAAAATTAGATAGCTGAAGTTAATATCTCAAGATCAGCAGCAAAGTACCTAGCTATGCTGAAATGTTAAACCACAATTCTTACCGAAATACATTTTCCATGTAGTTAAGTCATCTCACTTGCAAGAGCATTGAAAAGCATCACCCTTGAGAAGATAGGTCCCAGATTTCACAATCTGAGACCAATTTATAAGCTGCATGTCCCACTTGAGTGACAGTGACTCTGATTTCATATGAGGGCCATGCAAAATGTGCTTTGTTTTGTGAGAAAGCACTTTGTTTTCAGTAGGAGGTGTTAAAAAAAAAAAAAAATCACCTCACGCACTAATCACTTCTGTGTACAGGTCATCTTCTCCAAGCCAAGCAAGTGTCAGCACTCTGTACAGTCATTAGGGAAACGGAGGGGATTAAAATATGTAATCCTCTCTTGCTGCCCTCAGGTTAAATAAATTCATCTCTCAATATGTAATCCTAACCATGCTCTTGCCAGGTTTTGTGTCAAATCCTATTTTTAAATGGAGGTTTCTGTATTTTTGCCTTCAGAAAAAGTAGATTGCAGGCAAGAAACTCAGATTCAAACTTTAAGCCTTTCTGAAAACTGTATGTTCACTTGTACCACACAGCTAAAGGTCACCCAGATTTTAAAAGTAACAAAGGATGGTAAGAGCTGCAGAGCAGGTACTTCAGGTGACCTATTTCCTTAAAGCTAGCAGACTTGCAGAGCCACACCAGTGCAGCTCTATTCAGTACCAAGGTTGCCTGTGTGTCATTTTTTGCCTTTTAGAAACAACAAGAGATAGGAAGGCCTGCAGCAGGTCCCTCTCTCAGCTCTTGAGCTGCCACAGCAGATCCCAGCACTTTCGCCAGCCTCAGGAGAGAAGCAAATATATGCCTGGACTGTGCACCTTTTGCAGTGTTTTCAGAGAACCTCCTGACTTACACCTCCAATGTGACAGTGTGTTAAGTCACTGCTGTTTAGCTCTAAACATGGTTGTGTATGACCATGACATAACATCAAGTGCAAGTCTCCCAAAAGCTGACTGGGCATTTCTTCAGGTTATTTCCCATTTTGTCTTTCCTCCAAAAGGTCACCAAGAAATTATGTGGAAAACACTCCACATAAATCAAAGGGCACTTATGACAATGAACTGATTGGATGCATCAATGTTACACTTGACAGGGGTATCTAAAAATACTTTTGTTCTCACTGCTTGATAGCATTTAAATCCACATCAACATTGCTAAGAACTCGTCAGAAGATTTGACATTTTTCTGTGGCTGACTTGGACCAAAACCAGAGCAGCTGCATTTCACTGGATTTATGCAGGGAGAAAAGAGCATAAAAGACCATGCATTTTAAAGCCAGTTTGGCCAATTCAGAGATGGAGGACAAATCTTACTGCTCAGTGGGGAACAAAACCAAATGCTGTTCTCTAGAGTCAAGCCTATCAGTTTAGTAGCATCTACACTGTCAGTTAAACACAAGGATAAGCTTTTTCTCAGTTCACATCACTGCCTTCCCCACTCCATTAGGTTAGATATCAGGAAAAAGTTTTTCACCCAGAGGGTGGTTGAACACCAGAATAGGGTCCCCAGGGAAGTGGTCACAACAACAAGCCTGAGAGTTTAAAAACTGCTGGACAATGTTATCAAGCACATGGTGCGATTTCTGGGGAGTCCTGCATAGGGCCAGGAGTTGGACTTGATGATCCTGATGGGTCCCGTCCATCTCAGCATATTCTGTGATTCTATGATTCATACACAAGAACATGCCCAGTCCCACACTAGGTTATGATGAGAGCTTTTACCAGGGGATGGGAAGGTGTTCAAGCACTCACTCAGCTTGTAAGCATAGGTCGAAACTCTAGAAAGCCAGATTAGGAAGGCCAATACGTCAGCAACACCCTGAACTCCATTTCCAAGCACAGCGTGAAAAAAAATCACCCCATAAAAATGTAAACATTAAACATTTGTGTAACACCTCATTCTTCTGAAAGTTAAATTTGCTAAACTGCCATATAGAGTCAGATGCTAAGGAGTCACGTAGATATCCATGGTGCCTTCGTGACATCCAAACATAGATAATTTTATCTTGGCTGGCATCTGTGGAAAGCCAGAGGGGCTTTCAGACAGGAGGAGGAAGAATTAGGGCTGGCAGCATAGCATAACTGGCTTTTGTTAACTCACTGTTAAGAAACCTCAACCAGGCAAAGAGAAATGTGCTTTTCCCATACACAGAGGGAGAGGCAGACAGTGCACACAGAGGTGATCTGCAGGCGACAAGGAGAACAACGTAATGGAAAATTGGTGAACAGGATGCACATCACTTCAAAAAACATGAGGGACAGGAGAGAAGATTTTTTCAGTCCTAAGCTTCTTTTACTGTCTACATCTAAATGTATCTTAAAAGATAAAAATTTTGAGGAGTGGTAAGCAGAGAATTGAGGTTAATTATTTTACCCATTTCATGCAGATCCTAGCCAGGAGTGGTTGCAGATCTCTTTGTCTGTATATACTCTAACCAGATCACATAAGATCTGCACACGCTATTATTCTGATCTCCCGGCACATGTACATTCCCTGTTAAAGCAGGTGAACCCAACATCACCCAAGAGTTATGCTCAAGCACACTTTTGCATAAAATGCATTAATGTGTAAAAAAGCTGTTACAAAGACTGCTTGAATAACACTGGAAGGAAGAAACTCTTGAGTCAGTTCCCTAAGTTTGCTTGAAAAGTCATCTATAACGATCTTTTGCAAAATATATTAATATAAGAATAAAAGCTAAATTATATGCTTTCTCCCTTCTTTTCTCCCTTTGTAGAAAGGAGCAAGGACTACATAAAAATGGCCTGTTGGGAAAACCTGAGACAACTAACCAGTCTCCAAGCCAGTGATAACCACACCAGAATGTGCCTACACATGGTTCAATACACACACCATAGAGAGGGGAGTATTACTCTGTGACAAACTCAGTTTGTTTTACTGAAAGAGCTGTGGTTGTACTGTGTAAATGTTTGACATTCACGTTGTACAAAGCTGACTTCCACTTAAATTGTTTGATCATTATTAAATGACATTTGGAATTGTTGCATTAGACTGACTCAACAGAGTAATTGGCAAATCTCACAGGATTGAGACAATAAGCTTCTAAGAAACTTCACCATGTTTAAATATTAGATGCATTGCTTTGCTCCCTGCTGGGACTCAAGGGAATGCCAGCATATGGATCACAAGATCCCATCGTTTAAGGATGCAAAATAATTGTTTAACAAATAAACTCAGAAAAGCAATTTGAGCTCAAAGTTCATCCAGCTTGAAATTCTCAAGGACTCTCAGTATATTTGAGAAGCATTTACATAAAGGACCAAAAAGAAGGAGTAAATATAAAAAAACCTTTTGCTTTTTGACAGATTGTAGGTTAAAATACACACACGCAGTCATATATATACTATTGAACTCAATAAAATACTGAAGATTTTTTTAGAATGTTGTGATTGTAATGTTACATATAATCAACTACATTAAAAAAAATCAAATTTATTCAAAACCTAGCTTCTTTTTTGATTACCATACTACTGCATTATTAAGATTTTTTGAAAGTAAGAAAAAAACATTTTAAAAAAATCTCAACTCCCCATGTTGAAATAAAAGGGGTTATTACAGCATCCAAACAACCCTGACTTCTACTCTGCCATTTGTCTAAAAATTGTAAGTAAAAGGTTTGGAAACAGAAAGAATTTATGGAGGTTTAAAAATTAAAAAAAAAATAGTCTCTAAACAAAAGATAAAACATGTGCCCACCCATCACATGCAGTCAGTTCTGTTCCAAGTATTTAATACTATGAGAAGTCTTTGAATATCTTATTGCTCTAAAATAAAACAAAGTGTTTCATGTATTTATCATTGTTCAGAACACTGTACAGTGCCATAAAATGGAACAAACACTTTTCCAAGGCAGCTAACATCATGCCATCCTGAAAATCCTAAAATAATCACCAGTCAGAGGCTGGCTGTCTTGACATTTTTTTTTTTATCCATCCAGTTTGTTGAATTCGAAAGGGCTCTGACAACAGTCAAAGTAAAATTCAGGAAAAAAATCTTGTAACTATTTTTCCCTTTATTCATAGTATATAATTTCCAGTTTTCTAACAATTATTATTTATGATGTTTAAGTCAATATATATCACTGTACTTTTTTAACTACCTTTGATATAATTATGATATGATGTTATTACAAGTTGAAAGTTTATACCAGGATGCAAAGTAAAGCTTGAGTGTCATCCCTTTAACCATTAGCACCACAGAAATTGTTATTTATGAGGCAGCCAACTTAGGATGAACAGAATTTCAGGTGAGATATTTTGCAACCAATATACTGACGATGTGGACTACTTCAATGACCACTAACTGACATGTATTTTTGCAGGCTATTTAAGAATTTACTATTATGCATTTAATCTCATTTAAAAGGCTGATTTAAAAAAAAAGAAAATCAAACTACAGAAATAAAATCTCAATATCATGACAAGAAAATTGGTGGGGAATTGGAATGTGAGATGTGAATTAATGAGCTGTGACTTAAGAAAACAGGCCCATCTCATGTTATTTTCAAAGTCATAGGAATCAAAACAGTTTAGATTAGGAAAGCAACAGAATCACATCCATTAAGGAATAAGTAGGCATGCTGCAGACTTGCTGCTGTTGAACAACTATATGTTTACAGGAGCACACAAACATATATCTCCATCTGCTACTAATCCAGCCTCCTGTTCATGGACAGAAAAATCAAGGTGAAAAAAACCCAAAATTAAACAACTAAGCATTTTTTCGAATACCAGCTTCAGAAAAACAATTGTGAGTTGAATGAACTAGAGAGACAAAGAAAACTTCTTATTTACGAAGAATAACCCAGTTGGAAGAGTCCTCACAAGACACCAGGCATTAAGAAAAGTGATATTTCATGAATATCTCCTTTACTGTAGGCTACAAAAGTGTATTAGCCCACATGTCTAACCCACACTATCTCCTGTTTATACATGAAGAGCACCCAATAAAATTGTTGTATGGCAAATAAAATTACCCTCTAAATCAGGCTATGAATAACTCCAAGCACATGACAGAAGTAGTATCAGCATGTTTTGTTTTAAACACAAGCTGTCCTCTTTAAATACGGTCTGCCACACAGCAATAGCCTACACTTCTTAACTTTCTTCATCCTAAAAATACTTGGGGCTATACCACAGTTTAATGTGGAAAAATTCCAGGTAAAGCTTGGTAAGTCTTTTTTCCCCAAGTCGTGTTTCGACGTAGGAAACCTCAGCCCTGTGGTTCATGGCAGCATGCAGCCCATAACACGCCTCAGACCTGCCTGTGATCCCAGGATTTCAGAATGATGTCCATAAAAGCACAGAATGCTGCCTGAAGCATAGCACTTGCAAATTCTGGAGTCACATACAAGATTTTCCCTTCTCACACACTGGTGACAACAGTTGTGTGCTAGAAGCCACTACAACACTACATTATGTGTAATTAGTTCAACTTTTTTTTTATGCGAAGACAGGATGTAAAAACTTGGGCAGGACCTTTAATAGCTACACTTTTCCATGAAATACAATAAACAAAATACTGTTGTGCTAATTCAAGAGATCCTAAACATTATAATTATGTATGTCTGTAGAAATAATTATAAGTCCAACCTTTTAATTCTGCTCAGCAGGTAATGCTAAATGTCTCAAAAGCAATTAAATAAAATTAAAAAAAAAATTAAAGTAACTAGTCAGTCACAAATAATAATCCCTGGCACAGTGCAAACAACCTGTAACTCTGCATCATCTGATAAGTACATGACTTCATATGTCTTTTCCATTTCTTTTATTTCCATTACATTAATGTACATTCTTTGCAAAACATTGTATAAGCCACACAGTACCATTTTACATACACCGTTTGACGTGTCCAATCACAGCTCCTTTTACTACACTCATACACCTATATAAAAAACCTTTCTGTTACTGATTTCACATCAGTAATTTTTCTCTCATAATCTAATTAATGTGCCCGGTAAGATCTAGTTGTTACTGTAAAATGTACACCTCCCCAAAGCATGAGTTCACATTGATGACTAGTTTTATAGTCTTCAAAACCTGTTTGAATTATGTTAGCAACAATGCTTTTAAAACAAGAGAACTTTCTCAGAAGTGCACAAGGATCACAAAGAAACAGGGCTAATCAGCAGATCAAATGCCATGTGAGTAAGAGGACACTGCAGCTGCTGCCATCTCCACACAGCGCTGCACTGGGCCACAGCACCAAGAGGTAGAATGCACCTACCTGCGCTAATGTGTGAAGGTCACCTACCCAGAAACACGCAGGCTATCAAGGGTCCCCAGGTTAGTCAAAGGGAGATGATCCTTCCCCATTTCTCTGTTGACCCTAAAACATCTAACTTAACCTAGAAGCTTATACGCAGAAGACACACCAATGAGTTTCACTCTTTAAGAGTGCTTAGAATAAATGAGAACTAGATAAAAATCAGAAAAATCCTACAAAAGTAAAAGCAAGTCCACTATTGTGATTATTAGAAAGTAATTCTAAGATACTCAAAGATATGTTTTTCCTTCTTTTAAAGGACTTTTAATTTCTTTCATTAATTTCCCAATTTGTGCAAGTATTCTCTGCCCCACCCTCACATCCTTTTTGATGGAGGAAAAAGAAATAAAAATTTCTTCTTCCCTCCTATCCTGCTTTTTTTTCTCCACTAACACCTATGGTGATCCCTTTTATGCATAATGTAACAGCATTTTGAAACAGAATTCCCAAGTTATTTCATTATGTATATCTCTACCAAAATTGGTGACATATTAAGACCAAAATGTTTCAAGTTCTGCATCATCACTGCAGAATTTATATTCTAATATTGAGTGAGGTTACAGATAATTGTGTCAAACCTGTTATTACATTAGCATGACTGTCAAGATCCTTTCTTTCAAAGTTTTTTACTTTGAAAGAAAGTACTTTTTCTTGTTTGTTAAGGCAAACTCGCTGAGATAAGTCAAATTTAAATACCCAAATTCACAAAACAATCCCCCATAAGTATTCTTAATAAAATGGCGTCTCATCAGTAGATTTTTTCTGGAACAACCCTCACAGATTTATTGGTTCCCACACACAGCTATTGTTTAAAATATCTTCAAAGGGCCCGTTTACTAAAACAAGTGCCAATTGTGTTTTCAGTTGCAATGAAATTGCCTGTAATATGGGGCTATCATCCTGAGTGAGAAGGAAGCCTTTATCAGCTGAAGTATTGTAAACGAATTTATATAAAGCACCAGAAGGTTTACACCATACCATCCGTGTTTCTTCCTCTGACTACACAACTCAGAATATGCAAGTAAAGCTAACAATCTTTTAAAAAGCAACAGTATCCTATAGCAACAATATAAAAGGTTAACATACGTTACCAGTCTGTCTTAAGAGTTTTAAACCACTCTTCCTTACACTAGTTATAAAGCTGAGCATCTTCCTACAAACAGACAAACACAGAACATCCACTAGTGATCTCAGATGAAGTCTAAAGTTCCTCTAATCCTAATCATATTTAAATTAAAAAGTTTTGTTGCAGACTCCAATGAGGACAGGATTTCATCTCTTCACTGTTTTCCAATATTGAAGTCTACGTCATGGTTGCCCTTGAAAGCATTAATTTGGTTTCTGGAACAAGTTTTTTATTTAAATAGCTTTATAGTATCTTTTATAGGTACTTCGGGAATAATCTCAGTCTGGGAAATAAACTCAACTTCCAAAATAATCTCAATTTTCAGCATGTTTCCCACTCATGACTGTTTCTGCAGAATGCTATGGGGAGGAACAGGGAAGAGTGATAAATACATGAGAGATCATACTCAGAGCGTACCATTCATAATTCTTTAGAAGGCACTGTTGGAGAACAATGAAGATGAGACATAAGTAACAATAAAGATGAGGCACACTTAAAAGTTAAAAAAAAAAGAAAGAGTCTGTATCTGTTAATCTCCTCCAAGAATCTATGAGGATCCATAATAACCTCTGGCATCAGGTAAACTGTTAAGATAGCCAAGTATTCAAGAATTGCATTTATAGAAGAAACATATATCATGATGGCCTTTACAGTACACTCTATCTTAATGTAAAAATGCATCCAATTTCTTTTTGATATGTTCAAAAGCATCTTTCCCCATATAGTCCATGCGCCCTTCCTCCCATTTTCTCCGCTCATCTTCTGGAATTGGTTTTGCTGGTTTAAGGTGAATAGACAGCTCTGAAACAGAATCTGCAACCTCGTTCTGTGGGAAGAAGCAGAACAGTGGGAGAACAGTCATTTGGTTGTTCTCATTTCAGTGTTGTGATGTTAAGCCTATTTGTCAAACTTCTGCATTGTACAATCCCAGTTCAAACAATAAAACAAACTATTCAAACATCCATTCCTCCATTCCTGTTTTGATAATGTGAGATCATTTTCCCATGCTTTTACTACTTTCCATAGCATCTTTGAACATACCAAACACTTATTTTACTGATCTTTACTCAAACCTTGGTATACTCAGCAACAACACAATAAAAATTTTACAAATATGGCCTGTTTAGAGTAGAATAACTCCTACAATAAAGTGTAACCATTTATCTGTGCAAATCTTGTTTTCAGTAGGCTTTCATGTGAACATACATTTCTAGAATTTTTGGTCATTTGTTTTATCTGAACACCAGTGAGATCAGTATTATTTAGCAGATGTGAGACACATGGCTCACATAAATTAATTCAAAAGATTGACACTATTCTTTATGCCCATAGCTAGTTCATTTTGAATGAGAGTCCAAAACTTGACCTTGAACTGGAATTCACAATTATCATAGGTGCACAAATGCAAGACATTATTAGCAATAATTTCAACCACATAAAAGATAAATTGTGTCCATGCTTGACCAATGCCAGTAAAAAGGGAACATCCCAACAATTATAATCTGTAATAAAGGTGAAATATAACAAGGACTAATCAAGGCAGCCACTGAAAACCTGCTTTCAGTACTACTCGAAGAGGCTTAAAGGCAAACAACTCATCTCACGTTATAAACAAAATTGAAATCAATTAGAATGACCTTCTACTGAAGCCCTCACAAATTCAATACACAAGTGTTTCAGAACAGAACTTAATGGGCAGTAATCAGTGGCTTAAACTGCCTAAATGCCCTGGAATATCCATTATATCTGCCAGTTTCGGGCAGACGAGGCACAGGACTTGTGCAAGACAAGGTAAGGTATTTCAAACAGCCAACATGACACCATATGCTTAGGTACTGCATCCTTCCATATGCATCCCCACCTGCAACCAACATCACTCTAAACATGAGTATATATTCTGAAGAGCGTGCTTGCTCCCTATATATGCAAACATGCAGTATGCATTTGTATTTAATTTTTGAGTAGCAGTAATGCAGGAAGATTCCTTTCTTTGTCATTAGCAAGTCTTATCAACAGCTCTGGATGCAATTAACAAGAAGACTGGAATCATCATGTTTTTAGAAATGAAGAATTTTAGCCAGGACCCAAACACCTCTGGCTGCAGGGGAGCTACAGGTGTTTTTCTCAGTCTTAAAGTATTTCACCACAGTGCTTCACAATCACACAAAAGGCCTCATTAGGAAAATGGCTGTGTTGTGTACCTTACAAGGCCTTGACACCCTGTCAAGGCCATCAACACCAAGTCTGTTCGTATTCTCACACCACCCACATGTGCAAGTATCCATAAATGCAGTGCAAGATCACAAAGGAAAGCCTAGTCGGTTAGGCTACTGCAGATTCCCTTTCCACTTGCTTGGAAATATCACTTCAGCAGATTAAAAAAAAAAAAACAAAAAAAAAAACCCCAAAAAACCCCACAATCAAAGAAAACAGAACAAATGAACAAAAAACCCAAACAGTTTTGCTTGTATTAGTATTGGAGAACTAAAATTAACACCATGCATTGATTACTTGGGGGTTAGCACACAAAATACCCATTTAAAAACTCCAAGCTTTGAAAAGAACACTAGAAAGGGATCATAGCCCAGTATTGGAAGCAGCTAAGAAATTACATAGCTAAAAGATTAAAGAATTTATTTGCACATTGTATCATAATTAGTTGAGATTTCCCGAAAATTATGTTGGCAGCTAAGACATGCATGCAGTCACCAACAGATGTACAATGCACAAAGCTACATGTACCAGTTCTGAGGTTTCCTGAAATGCAGGATGGGACACAGGTTGTTCTGAAGGTCTGTCAGGCTCAGAGAGATGGACGCTAGAATCGCTTGGTTCAACTTCATATACAGGTTGCTAAAATACAGCCACTGAGGTTTTATTAGGAGAATATTTTTTCATTCATACAATACAACAGCTTTCAGTCTTGGGGTAGGGGAAAGTAGTGATGGGAGGAAAAGCAAGGAAGCACATTATGACCACCTAGCTTAAGCTATCAAAATGGCATTGAATCAAAATTCTTACTGTAATTAATCTAGGACAAATACCTCCATAGGGCAGTTCATCTCATCCTAAGATAGGTTGAAAGTGTCTGTCATTCTTCAGTGACTACAGATACAGCTTCGGAAGTGAGCTTACAGTAGACACCTACCATTCTTGAGGTCAAACCTCAACAAGAAAAATCTCATTTTAGGGTAACAGCTTCCTCTATGATGCATAAGCTTTTTATATGTATGAAATAAGAACAGAACAATGTATTCCAAAACAGAGGCAAAACAGATTGCCCAAAAAATACTGTCCCAAATATTTGCCTTTGACAAATACCGAAACATAAATGAGTAGGCAGACCCCATTCTGAAGTCTTTTCCCCAAAAACAATCCCACAAGACTACTGAAGCAAAGCAACAAAAAGTGGAATGATGGTATTCCTAAGTAAGAAGAGAATCAGGTTATTTCTTTCTAATTAATATGGTCTTCTGATAAACAATTCTAGTAATTGAAATAATAATAGACATTTAAATTTTAATGAAGTTTCTTTACGTGAACATTATAATTTTTTTACCCCAAACAAACACCTTGATAATGTGTTCCTATTTGGTTTGAGCTTTCCCAATGGAGTCAGATGCATGAGGCACACAAGAAAATACATTCTTTGCAAATAAATTATTTTAAATTTATAGAGCTGGAAGGCTCACAATTTTCCTTAAGCCCCTGGAAAGGGAAAGGGAGACTACAGTTTTACTTTATGGAGTGACTATAGTCTAAAGAGATGAAGCACTGAACATATTAAAAGTTGTCTTCATCTTACTAGAGAGCAGTCCACAAGTTACAATAGCAGATGACATTAGAACACTAATTTTATTTTCTCCCAATTGTACCTTGCATAGCACGGTTTATCAGACAAGGTGTAATGACTTATACCTGCAGAAGCATTCTGTTATTATGTCCAACTTAATTCCTGCATACAATAAGGGGACCCGGTGCAACAATACACAAATACAAGAAAAGTGACAAAAGACAGGAAGACTGAAATGTTCATTAGTGGATTCTTTCAAGACTCTCCTTGTTGCCCAATTCACAGAAATTTTGGGAACAGTTTTCTGGATCAACACTTGAGGGGAAAAAAAATTTCTACAAAGGAATGATAGAAAGGATTCTAGTTTTAAATATATTAATTCACAGGACTATTAATATTCAAAATATTACTTTGGTAACAGATTTTTTTATATTACATTTTATTAAGTACCTAACAACTTTGAATAAGTAACCTCTTCCTAAAATACAATGCAAACTCTTTAAACCTCCAGACACCTCAAGCATGCATGACTTAAGATTAAAAGAAATAAATACCCTTTAGACTATTTTTGATGCCAGCAAGAACATTCAAGAGCTACAGCTAAATTGAAGATAAAATCTCCCAGATCAGAAGCATAATGAAAGAATCTCCTTTTAGTATATAATTTTACTTTGTTAGTGCAAATAGTAATATACAACATACTTACGGCTTCAAAAGTGAGTTCCTCAGGTGAACACACTGTGGGATTTATTTCATTTGCCTGCTCTGGAAGCTCAGGCATTTGCTGTGAATTGGCCACACAAGGACTGACTTTCTTCAGTGTAATTTCAACTCCATTGAAAGTGTGCTAACAAAAACAAGAACATCTCACCACTAAAATACAATTTTTTCAGAAAAGTAATATCTTATTTACAACAGCTGCACTTCCTTAGAGGGATTTCAGCATGAAAGGAATAAGTTAATGCAAAAAAAAGTGGGCAGTCCTAGATTCAGAGCACGTTGCAGTTTAGATTTTTGCACTCATGAGCATGCTAGCATAATCAGGAGGTAATCTAACAGGTATTTCCACCTTCATGTTACCATATTTAAAGTATTTCTTTAATGCACAATGTCTTAAAAATAAAGCATGTTAAAGTATAAGATCAAAAAATACCCATTCCTTGCTCTGCCTTCCAATTTGTCATGATGTTAACAAACCAAATTATTCCCTGATGGTAATTGTTCAACTGATCCTATGGGACTATGCAATTAGTGCAAGGATGGTAATAATTTAACATTACAAAAAATTAAAAAATATTTGCATATGCATAAATGTGATCTAATTTGTCATGTCTGGATACAAAATTAAAAATTGTACTTCTATACATTACTTTATGCTGCTGGTCCCAAAGAAATCATCTATTTATCAACAGATTTTTTTATCCTATTCATGAAAAGCATAGATTTCTGCATTTCCTCCAAAGAAGAAAAAAAGCATAGAGATCAGTAAATGTTTCGTGACATACGAGTACTGTGTATAACATCCTAAGTGTAATTAACTCTGCTTTTGCAATCCTGATTTATTTGTTATGACTATCATGAAACAACTTATAATGCAGTTCTGAAAAGGTGAAATTTTATTATAATTCAAGGATTAGTTTGATGGTCTATATCAACTTAGCTTCAAGAAAAACAAAAGTCTGTTTGTTTCAGAGCCAGACTATCACCTTCCTCAGCTAATTTGTCTTTAATTTGCAGAATCTATGCACATACATTGCCAAAAAAATGGTTTATAAATTAAGAAGAGGGCTGCGGTAAATCTTTAGGAGGGGTTTTTAGTACTATTGGCTTTCCAAACTAGTACTTTGGATGCTTCTACAAGTAATCAGTGCTACTACCAATCAACAGACCACCTGTATTGGGATTACACGGCAAGGTTTTGGTACCAGGGTGTGGGGGGAAGTGGCAGGTCCACGAAGCCCCCGGGACCCCTGAAACTTGAGGAGCTTGAAATACTGCAGGGTGTGAGGCCATTCCCATGAAGAACAGTGAGGCTAATTAAACATTCCCATGGACACAGCCTTGAGTTTTAGGGAGTTATCTAGAAAAGGATAACAGTACAAGGACGAGGTTGTCGATTGTGTGCAGGTGTTAAATTCCTAGGTGTTTTTGTGAAAATATATTTACATTATGACTGTAGGAAAGTAGGGGCCAGCGAGCTCCATAAAACCTGCCTACTGCTCTGAAGCGGGAGACACCTCTTGTCTCATCACTCTGTTTGTGTGTGTGTGTGTGTCTTCTTTTCTTCACAGACCAAGACCTACTGACAGATACCCTACAACAGCGGGGGGCTACAGGAGTAGCTTCTGTGAGAAGCTGCTAGAAGCTTCCCCCATGTCCAATGGAGCCAATGCTCGCTGGCTCCAAGATGGACCTGCCGCTGGCCAAGGCCAAGCCCATTAGTGACGGTGATAGCACCTCTGGGATAACATATTTAAGAAGGAGGAAAAGTTGCTGTGTAACTGGACAACTGCAGGTGGAGGAGTGAAAATATGTGAGAGCAGCAACCCTGCAGACACCAGGGTCAGTGCAGAAGGAGGTGGAGGAGGTGCTCCAGGTGCCTGAGCAGAGACATCCCTGCAGACCATGGAGCAGACCATGGTGAGGCAGCTGCCCCCCTGCAGCTTGTGGAGGACCCTATACTGGAGCCAGTGGATGCCTGAAGGAGGTTGCAACCTCATGGGAAGCCCACACTGAAGCAGATTCCTGGCAGGACCTGTGGAGCCATGGAGAGAGGAGCCTGCACTCAGGTTTGTTCGCAGGATTTGTGACTCCATGGAGGACTCATGCTGGAGCAGTCTGTTCCTGAAGGACTGCACCCCATGGAAGGAAAGCCCATGCTGGAGTACTTAATGAAAAACTGCAGCCCGTGGGAAGGACTCATGTTGGAAAAATCCATGGAGGACTGTCTTCTGTGGGAGGGATCCCACACTGGAGCAGGGGAAGAGTGTGAGGAGTCCTCCCACCGAGGAGGAAGGAGCAGCAGAAACAACACATCATAAACTGACCACAGCCCCCATTCCCCATCCCCATGTGCTACTGAGGGGAGGAGGTAGAGAAAATAGGAAGTTAAGTTGAGTCCAGAAAGAACGGAGGGATGGGGGAAAGTTGTTCTAAGTTTTGGGTTTATTTCTCATTACGCTACTCTGATTTGACTGGTAATAAATTTGATTCATTTCCCCAAGTTGAGCCTGTTTCACCTGTGATAGTACCTGGTGAGTGATCTCTCCCAGGTACTGGTCCAGTTATCTGGACCCATGAGCCTTTCGCTATATTTTCTCTCCCTGTCCAGCTGAGGAGGGGAGCGATAAGAGTGGCTTTGGTGCAGCCGGGGTTAGCCCACCACATCATGTAATTTCTTCCTCTAAAAACACAAAATTTTCAGAATTTTTGTTTTTGATTTCGACATATTCCAACTAACTCCTTATCAGTTACCTTGCATTCCTCGGATTCTGATTCTTCCATCTTTTGAAGTTTTTCTAACAAAGGCAGTATACTGGCACTGTATATATTCCACCAAAGGGCAAGAAATGACAGTTGATGAAAAGATCCAGAGGTTGTGTCATCCTGCATAACTCTCTTTGTCTGAAGGTTGTATTTGTAGTTCCAGGGCTTTGTCGCTCCCAAGAAGTGAACAACTTTGGCATCTCTACCAAAACTGTAGAGATCAAACATACATTAAATATTTTTTTAGCATATATAAACTCCTAAAGAAACACACTTACTCTCACAGGTGAGATAATTGGACATTTTGCAGCAATAACACATTCAAGATGAGTATATATATTTTTTTTCTATCTTATTAGTTTAAGTCATCTCATTTAAAATACAAAATGTTGCATTGCCATTTGCTTCCAGCTGCTCATTCTAGTAGAAAAGCTCATGAAGGAAACTGACAGGCTCATGCAGTACCATTTCCAGTCCTCCTGCATGCTGTGTTCACAAACAAATACCACTTCAAATATTAAATCAACATAATTGGTTATTACTGATTTCATATTAAAAATTACTACTAATTATATTGACGTAATTTCACCTCCCAGTAAGAGTGTATTGTGCAACTGGAACAGAAATTCATAACACCTTAAATCCAACTTTCTTTTTACCTGAAAATTTTTCAACTGCATTGTCTGAAGTCATATAATTAGTAGCACAAATTTTGTTTCACAGAAGAACCTAAGAAATGGTTCAAAAAATTTAAACAACAACTCCAACTGTTTCTCATAGAAATTACTCAAAATGAAAGGAACAAGTTTAAAAGTAGAGCTGTCAGAACTCAATGCCAAAGTAATTACATCTTTTCAAACATGAAAGAAGCTTCTCTGAAAGAACATGAGACAGTGTAGAGAACTCTGGGACTCTCCCTGTGTCCAGATGCAAGACATTCATATTGCATTTAAGCTTCTATTGCATGGCTTTTACGTAAGATCATTTGTTACTACTGTAATTTCTCATCAACAGAATATGCCACTATTACTCTCTCTTACAGAAGGATGTTTGTTAACAAATTACAGAGGTTTACAGTCAGTCAGAAGTGTTACTACTTACTGATTGAAAGCAGGAACATAGGTGTATACAGCACTGCTGCTTAAGTTATAGAGGAAAGGTAAGTGTTTGCCAATATCTGCTGTTGCCCAGTTGCTGAAGAAGCTATTCAACAATCCTTGATCACCTCCTAAAGAATACATAAAACAGTATTACCAGAATTATGTATTATGTGTACACTCAAATTTATATCAAAATTTCACATCCAAGCATGGGAATGAGACTGGTGTGTTCGTGGGACAGCAACTTGGGCTTGAAAATATGGCCATGTGAGCAGGTACAAGTGAATAATACCTGATTCACTCCGATGCAAGTTCAGTGCAAATGAAGTTCTATTGTAATATATGAAGAAAGGAGTAGGGTTTGGTCTCCCTCAGAGCAGAAGACTGAAGATCAGCTGTATTTCTCTCTCCTAAGCCAGACAGCAAAATTAAAACTTACTGAGCAAGATTCAGATCCAACGTCCCTTCATTGCCCTTTTCTGGGAAGCACAGTCCACATTAAATCCACAGGTCTTAAATACAGCATAAGAGGCAAAGTTCTGCACCTTTAATTCTTTGTGGGGCAGAATTACATAAAGCGCAGAGAACTTCTGCTTTCATCTTTTCTGCCTGATAGCATGGAAACTATGACTTGCACTTCATTCCTTATGCCTTGCCCCTTACCATCAAAGCTGCCATGTTCAGCAGCAAACTGGAGCAGTAGGTTGTAAGTTTTCAAAGAGGGACGGAACACAAATACTCCACTATTAAAGCAGTCAGGCCAGCCAGAATCAGGAGCTGCTGAAAACTCTTCTCGATCAAACAATTCATCAACATTGCAAAGCACCTTAGAGAGAGCAGGAAAAGAAAGAAAATCTTAGGAGAAATGTTTATCTAAAACATGAATTGCTAAATTAGTACCCATGCAGTAAATTGCTAGTTTGGTCTAGTATATGGCTTGCAGGGCATAAAAGTATTGGCAATGTAAATTGTGCTAGGGGTCAGAACCCCTATTTTTAATATAATAAGGCAATATTGATTGTGGTTCTCCAAGATTTCTCTGATAAAAGCGCGGAGCCTGTGTTATTATTTCACGAACCTTGGATACCATCTAGAAGGTCCTTTTAAATATTATAACATACTCTGAAAATACACAGTTTCCTTCTTTCTTAGCTCACCTTTCATAGTACATTATTCTCAGTAACTGCAACAGACCTGAATGAAAACTGTGAATCTAAATAATTTGGGCTAGCAACAGACTGACTAAAGGGGTAGTAGAAAAACCGTATCTTGCTACCAGTTTTCTAATGTAAGTTAAGTGCTTTGTTTTCTAAGCTTCACACAGAAGTGAGAAAATCAATCAGTTTAAGGCCCAGATGACATTTAAAGTTGATGGAAAGATAGCTGTGCAGTCACTGAAAGTCAAGACCCCACCTATAACAGTGAAAACCGGAAGAAAATTTTTTTAGGAGAAAGATTACTTAATTGAATTTAAAACAAAGACAAAAATTTGCCTTCCTCCTTTAACTTTAATGTAAATCAGGAAATCATAAGCCTCTCTCCTGAAGAAGAATAACTTAATTTGGTTTCTGATTCAAATACTATTCTACTAAATTAAAATGTATCCCAGACTTTCAAAGTAAGCTGTGAAAGT
The DNA here is from genome assembly GCF_036250125.1 of Pseudopipra pipra. Classification (NCBI taxonomy): domain Eukaryota; kingdom Metazoa; phylum Chordata; class Aves; order Passeriformes; family Pipridae; genus Pseudopipra; species Pseudopipra pipra. The sequence continues at coordinate 83,657,391 of NC_087550.1, forward strand.
GCAAGGGAAGGCTGACATGATTGTCTGTGTCAAAATTATGGCCATTTTTTATCTCTATACTTCTAAAAGCTTTTAAAAAAAAAAGAATTAATGTTCCTGGAAATTTTTTTTTTCATTTTAAAACCAGCCTGCCTTCCTGACCAGAATAATTAGAAACAAAAGTATATGAGAGAGATCTATTTTAAACATCTATCAGAAGCCTCTGTGCACAGAGGCAAGAGATCTCTGAGGCAAGAGATCACATCAGTTTGTGATCTCTTTTGATGACAATCCTGAGGCTACTTTCCCTAAGAATTAATTTATTTTTATGCAGCCAGCAAAACTGTGAGCAGCAAATCTGGTCATTTCACAGGCCGACAGGCTGCCTGACAAGGAATTATCCCACACTGAGGAGACAGACCCAAATGTTTCCACAGCTCCCACTCTACTCACCAAAGTGTCTGCATCCATGAACACACATTTGCTGAATTGAGTAAGAGTCCAACAGTGAAGCTTAGTAAAGGTTACACCCAGTTCTGGCCTCTGCATTAGAGCCAAATGGACTGAGTCAGCACTGTCAAGGACATCCACCTGGATTACTTCATCAAATACACTGCGGAGGACTGACCTACCAGAGTGAGTAGTGGAGAGAAAGAAGGGCACTTAGACCTAAGTTCATCAGAGTTCACTTCAGGCATGAAAACAGTGACACACAACACCATGTTAATTATGCCAATAACCAAGGCTAGATTGATTGGTTAGAATAAGACGTCAGAAGTGCAAAGTCCTTGCAAATAGTCTGCTGAAGTGACATCTATCAGTCAGACCACAAACCATTCATCGCCTCTTCCACTATGGGGGCCAGCACATCTCAAAAGCAACAGCTGCTGTATGAAGGAGAAAACAATCCTTATTTAAGTCATTTGATCTCCTGTATAAACACAAACAGAAATTAAAGCAGCTTTCATCCTGCACAATTGATTCTAAAGAACAGCATCATACTTTGTTCTCTCTACATTGAACAGGATAAGACATGCACTGCCAGCACAGTCATTTGCACCTATTATGCCCAAGTAAACACAGCTTCAAAACTACACATTTTCAAACAGACAATATATACTTGCTCATTACTACAAATCATCTCAAATGAGACTTTTAGGAAGACACTTTTTTTCTATGCATGTCTTTCATGGGAATTTTATAGGTAACCCTGAAGTAGGCAATTTTCCAACAAGAAAAAAAGTCTTTTAAACACAGGTTATTCATTTGCATTACACTATTAACTGCAAAGCCCTGGATATCACACAAACACAGAAAGATAAAAGCCTGTGCTGTTTGAAATCTAGATTTCAGGGACATTAGCTTTTGCCGGCCTGATCTTCAAAGGACAGGAGTCAACCAAGAAAGATCTAAGAGTGGGTACAGATTTTTAGAAGGATAGTTCAGGGATGTACTTCTTAAAAAATTGCTATCTTTGATTAAAAATATATATTATAAAGGTTTTTCTTCCCACCGAATGGGGATGAAAAAAACCCTGGGGATTTAGTATTGACCCATGTCAAATGGATACAGTATTCCCTCAGGAAGGTGACAGTGTTCTGACATAACAAAATCCATACATTAAAAAGTCTGTAAAAACAGATTTTTGTGCATCCAGTCACAGAAAAATGTGAAAACATGTTCCTTAAGCCAGATGCATTGCAAATATATTCACATGTCATACAGAAAGGCACACTGCCTAAGCCATAACAGAACTAAGAGCTTAAGTAGCTATGGCACAGCATGTTCCTTTTAACAAATGACACAGTCCGCCAAATAACAGGGCTTGAGTTCGACAGACCTAATCAGATTGGTGTAAATACAATTCTGTAGTGCTGTAGAAACAACCCAAATTGGAAAGTGATTTTGAAAAAAAGAAGCAAGAAGAAATTAATTTCTCATCATGATAGCTGTGCACCAATATTTTAAGATTACTCATCTGAAGCCTAGCCCCTTAGGTTTTTAGAGAGTTCTGATGTTACAGGTGGTTATATATCGTGCTCTTTCTAAAAGAGAAACACTTAGGGGGAAAAAAAACCCAACAAACAACAGCGTGCCTTTATTTCAGCTCAAAAGCATGACACTTAGTTCCAAAATTTTCAGCCTAAGTTCTCAATTATGGGCTTAAGACAATTTCTAGCCACAAGCTCTACTCTGGTAAGTGAATTCTTATTATGCTTGAAATCTTATCATGGATGTTATTTGGGACTCCCGTCAGAAATCACTAGCCAACAGGGAAGCCTACTAAAATCTTTGATGCTGTTGTTTGTTCTTCCATATTATCAAATCTCCAAAAATACATGAATACTTACCTCATCCCACTGGAAATCTCTGGTGTAATTAGAACTGTCAATTTTCTAGATGTCTTATGGTTCCTCAATGACTGTCCGAGAACCAGAGCGCCTTGACAGTACACATCATCGGTAGCAAGGGTCACAAAGGCTTGATCTGTTACTGCAAGGAAACATTCAGAAGGTTCACTTTACAGCTCTAACATAAGCTCTTTTGGCAGATTCCCTCCTCCTCTAGCTAAACAACAGGCTGTGGCTTTATAACAACCTGCAGTTTCTGTGATAAACACTTTTCTCTTCCAAACTCCCCCCAGAAGACACAATCGAATAGAAAATCCAGTGAACGTGACTGCACTATGTATGTTTCTCAATTGTGTTATTTTTGATTACCTGATTTACATAATGACAGGCATGAAGTTTTTTGGACTAGCCTTAAACAAATAATTCTCTAAGTCTTACTGTCTAAACATAATGTCAACCAAGAAAAGCCAAAATTGTAAATCTTTAGGTTTGAGATTTATCTAACATAAAGGAAAATGTTCCTATTTATACAGTGCCAAAAGCTAAGGAAAAGAACAAGATGTTGAGTACTAGCCAGAAATATTCTTCTTTCCATAACATCACTAACAGACATTATTCTTTGCTCTGTCCTCTTTGTACTGGAGTAACTGGTGCTGGCTGAGCAAGTGCAGAGAAATTGCTACCAAGATCGGTACACCTCCCAGAAGCTGAGGATCCTTACCTCAAGTAACACCAAGAAAATTAGGAGTGTTCCCCATTGTCAAGAAACACATGGGAAAAAAGTCACAATTAAAAAAAAGAAGGAAAGATACACTTCTGCACAACAGGAGACATAATGTATTTTGTAGAGATACCAGGCCTGTGGCAGTATCATTAGGGGCTGCTTCTTCAGCTCTGCCCTCTGACAGAACCACCACTATCAGAGTTCTCCTGGAATGAGCCAGAACCAATGGCTCAGCAAGGTGAACAGCCTTCTTGGAGCAGAAGGATGACCTCAGCATTCTAGGCTGCAAAATTAACCAGAATAAGACAAGCAGGTCACACAGATGAGGGGAATTCCACTGAGCTCTACAGAGTTTCATAAACACTTGCACTGAAATACTTGTTTAAAACCATTGTCATCCTAAGGCACAAGCAATTACGTTAAATAAATCAAAACAACTAAACAATAGCAACATAAAACCCCTGTCATACAGTTTCCAGAGTCTGTGAGAGACACCAGGAAAGAATCTCAGAGAACTAGTTGCAGAGAACCCAAAAAATGACCTCATGGCTGCCTCAGCCAGAGGCTGCCAAAATTAATGAGCTCAAACCTCGAGCCTAACATCAAGGTATGCAATAAAGTATGGTTGGTGCTTGTGAATATTAAGCTCTCAGATACTAAGTATTTTCATTTTTCATGTCCTCCAAATCTAGAGCAAAGCACAGACTCACTGGTGTGCTGTCTTTGCTCCCCCCTTTTTGCCCCCACCTCTCACTCATCTCCAGCCAGACCTGAATTCAAATCAAGCATTATATACATTATGTTTGCTGACATTGCAACACATCTCTGCACCTTAGAAGAATCCTTGTAGGATCAAACTTGGCCCAAAAGCCTGAATCACCCACCCAAATTTAAAATAGTTTGCAGAACTCACAGCTAAGTAATGACAATTTCCAGAAGAAGCAAATGAAAAAATGAGCTTTCAAAACTCCTGTTATTGTAACAGCTCAAACAAGTTATGGGTGTTCCAGAAAACAATGAATAAGAAGATACTTTAAAAGGACAGTTGTGCAAGTAAACTGCTCCTACTGCAATCTTCCAAAAGGTTAAAGGAATAAATATAAGCATCCATAAAAATCAATATAAACCAAAAAGACACTGAAGGCTACTTAAACAATAAAATTACTCTGAAAAGACAAAAAGTCAACAAAGCCCTTTTGTTGGGCAACAAGCATCTTCAGCCAAAGAAAGGTAATAAAACAACTACTGAGAGGAATGTGGGAGGTAGGTTAATACAAAAAGCAAGCTGTGAAATGAGTGGGAGTTTAAATCTTAAAATACAGTTTTAAATAACAACCACGAAGCTGAACACAATCTTTGCATTGCTTTTGCAAATACTTTTAGCTACAGAAACTGAATCTCTACTTAAGTAATACATATAAAACCACACAAGCTAATCATCAAATAGTTCATCAAGCTGGTATGGCAAATTACCACATCCTAGACATGCTTTCATGCCCTGTACCTCCGGAGCAAAAGCTGTGGTCATAACCACAAGGAAGTAAACTGCCAAACAAATACTGCTTCTAAGGAAGTCTTTCTGATACCTCACAAAGAAACCAAGTGTCTGTTTTGAGAATCAGATGTGAGATACATGTTATGGCCTTCTTAATACAGTGAATGATTAATTAAACAGATAATCAAACTATTGACTGAAACAATTCTACATTAAAATATTTCTGGTGCAAAGAGAGAAGCATGTTCTAGCTATTTTAAAATCCTGCAGGGGCATCACTAATCCATTAAGGAACCATAGGGGGGTTGAAATCAAAATATTTTATCATTACTTCTTCTTTCATCTAATCCTTGCTTTCAAGGAAAAGGGGTCACTTGACTTGCCTTATTTATAAATTTCCTTGGAATATTGTCCTCTTAAGTAAACATTTTATTTTTATTACCGAAAACTAAGGATCAGGTTTTCATATAAACTTATGAAAGTAAACTGTCCCCATTTAACTGAAATCGGGACAATGCTGCATTAATTCTAATGTACACAGAGTTTCACTTGCTGACTTTAAGCTGCAAAAGAAGATTTGATCTTTTAAGTTTGAAATCCAAAGGTGTAAGTATTTAGAATTCATTGCCACTGGTTTTTTTTTAAATTGTCAAGAACACCATTATGCATAACTTCCAATGCTTTGTGCTGAATGACAGTAGGGTTTTTTATGGACAACGCCTAGTGTGAAGAATATTAAGTTTTCAAGCAAATTGTTTTCAAGTTGTGGATCCTTATTGCTAATACCACTGTCAGAGAATTATGAGAAAAGTAAGTGTATGATTAGAATCCTATTAAAACCCTATCATATGAATTTATAAATCTGCTCATTTCTCTTATATGGATTGCTACACAGCATATGATGATGCAAATTAAGAAATCATTATCATCAGTAGTGGCTTCTCAGTTTTATTACCTAACAATAGTTTCTTAGAACGAAACAAGGATTTTCAAGAAAGTAACTTGGTGAGTTATTTTAGAACCTGCTCTGAAGCTACAGATAGCCACACAGAAAAGAAAGCAAAAGTATATGAATCACTACAGTCAGGGTGATCTTATGTGGAACTTGTTACATCTTTTTTAGCCAAGATTGCCAACTTCTTATGCTACCTACTCATGGCAGTAGTACTTCAGACACTGCCAAAGGCAAAATTCTTAAACCGGCATGAAAACCAACTCCAGGGCATCTAAAAGCCTTACTTCGAATATGGACAGAGCAAGCAGACAAGGTGATGCTCACTTTGATGTTCAAAGGAAATTAACAAACACCAGGTACCCATTTTGAAAATCAGGACTGTCTGATAATAACAACCACTGAGTGACCCAGATGCACCTGCCAGCTTCAAGACAAGTTTAAATATGGTAAGAAGGTTTTTTCCATAATCCACGAGACAGAACTTTTAGAATGTATTTTCATATTTCTTCTGATAGACAGAGAAAGGATAAATGTGCTTTAACTGTTGCTCCTAGAGGAACAACTCAAATTTACCAAGCTGCCCAGTCCAAAATTGTAACAGGAGACCAGACACTCCTATGTTATGATTTTTCTACAAGCATATTCTAAATAACACATTGTCATCTCATGCATAAAAATAAGAGCAGATAAGTCAATAGCCAAACGCCTCCAACAGGCTAGTTAGGTGTGTGCTGCCATTCGTACTAACCAACATTGTACAATTGCTTTCCTAAATCCCTCCCCAATACCATCTGTTGCTCTTTTGTCACCTCCCCCCTACTACTTCAGAGACAACCTGCAGGACGAGCAGGCTACAGTCTGGACCTGTGCCCACTGAGCCCAAAGCACCTTTCTGAAATCCCAAGCGACAATGACATAACACAGCCCCAGCTCACAGCACGTTCCCTAACAACGATTTTGTTACTCCCCTCCCACACATGAATCCTCCCCCAGCAGCATGTCTCATTGAAAATGTGTTAGACTACCACAAAGACAAAGCAAGCAACAGGCCTTGTCACCTCTCTGACCTAGCACAACCACGTCTTGGAACAGAAAGCTCTGCTCCAGCTGACACCCACAACGTTACAAGCAGTCGAGAAGTATTTCATTACAAGTAGGTAAATGAATAACGCTATCAGACAATAACTTGTGTCAGACCCCCATCAGAAATTATTATGCAAGTTTCCAGCAAAAAGGTAACTCTTGCCCTAGTAAAAAATTTACAGCTTCCTCAAGTTGGGTCCAGTAGTAGAAACATTTACATTAGTAATGAAGATAAACAGGCAACACTTTACACAGACCTTTTCATAACAATATAAATTGATATTCAATGGAATGCAATACTTCTCTTGGCTTAATGAAGTTCTGCCTGATCCAAAAGAAGATCTGCTCTTATCTTTTATTAAAACAATACCGAATTTTAGTAGACAGGATTATGACTGTTGTGTTGGAAGAGGACTTGATTCCAATTCTTTGTAGCTTTTACTATGTATTTTTCAGTTAAGAAGTTACATTCTGCTTCAAGAGCCTGCAATTTTGTTATTCAAAATAGTAAACGACCCTCATAAAAACTGAAATGCAACATTATAATATGTAAATAGGCATAAGGCATAGCACCCAAAACTAGTTACAAAACAGTTACATTCCAGTTTGAAAAAAGTTAGTAATAATTGCTTAAGCAATCCAGAGACAGAACAGAGCAATTGATATATATCAAGTTAGATGTTTCCAGTCTTTCCACACCTTCCTTTAAACAAAAATAAACCCCAAAACAACAAACCAAACAAACCCACAATTCTCTAATCCTTTAATTTGCAGACTCCCTTTTTGCATCTTCCCAGTGGTGCTGAGGTGCCACATACAGGAATTCAACCTTGGGATCCATCAGGCTGAATACCTGACATCCTTCAAATTGTTAAGTAAACCCAGCTTTGGGGGAGCTGCTGCTCAACCTTTCCCTTGGTTTTCAGAGCACGTTCAAGAAACAAAACGGCACCTTTACCCACCACATCTGGTTATCCCTAAATTCAGTACCTCATGGCTTTAAGGATAATCGAATAAGACCAATACCGCTGTTTTGTAAGAAGGGGCATGAGAAAGGTTTCTCTGAATCTGCCTTAGACTGAGAGAGCCAACCCCAGGCTGTCACCCTGCGGATCCACCAGGAAAGCGCACACAGACCCGAGCAGGCCAACCTGTACGTACAAGCAGAACACGTAAAGGAGCTCAACTATTTCACTCCAGCACCCAGACAGTTAAAATCCCAATCTGAAGCTGCTAATTACAGCACAGGATGATAAGCACTGCTGATAAGGAAACCGCTAAAACCCTCGCCCGCATCGGGGTGTGAGAAGGACGAAAGCCCCGGGGGGCACCAGCCTGCGCTGCCGAGCGGCCCCTCCCGCCCGAGAGGCTGCTGAGCGCAAGGGGGGCTGCGGAACGCCGGTCCCCGGCCGGGGGTACTCACCGGGCATCCTGGCAGGCCCCGAGCCGGGCACCCACCTCCGCCACCGCCTCACCTGCTGGCGGCGGGCCCGCTAAATCGCCAAATGGGATTAGCCTCTTTCCTGCTGAAGACAGCGGCAGGTGAATTACATTCGCAAGGACTCCTGCGCAGCGGCGGAAAAACGGCATTAGCGGCAGAGACCGTCGGGGGGGCGGTGTTGGCACGACCCACCCCGCCCGCGTTCCCGGCGCTGGCTGTACTGCAGGACAGGCATCCTCCTTTGCCCGCTCCTCTTCCTGCCGTGCGCCCCCGCGCCGCCCCGCTCCCGAGCAGGGCACAGTCCGGAGCTGGGACCCCGCACCCCCTACACGTCCCCGCACCTGCCCGCGGCGCCCCCGCGCCCGCCGGCGGCGACGGCACCTCCAGTGGGAGCGGCGCTCCCGCTCCCGCTCCATTGGCGGCCCGCGGCAGCGCCCACCCCGCGCCTGGGGGAGGCCCTCCCCTCCCCTCCCCTTCCTCCTCTGCCAGCACGGCCCGGCACGGCCCCGGCGCGCTGCTTTGAGCGGCCCCGGTTTCAGGCGCTGCAGCAGAGCCTCCCCAGCCACGCATATGGCTGTGGAAAAACGGAGAGGAAGGAAGACAGGCTGTGGGAGACTCTGCCGTGCAGCCCTTGGAGGGAAAAAAGAAAGCCTGTGGTGGTGAAAATGGCAGAGTGTGGAACGAGGTCTTAGAGTACGATGACTCCAGCGTGACATGCTGTCACCCAGATACATGGGGTTTACTGTAATTTAAGGGAGTCTACCCCTAACTCTCTGGGGCCATTGTACCCCCTTGCGGATACACACAGTGTGATAATTTGTCACCCAGATAAGTAGATGTTTTCAGGGAGCTTGTGCTATTCAGAGAGCTATAAATATTTTAAGAAAAGCATAAATAAATGCACAGTTATTCACAGAGCGTGTTTTTGCCACTGACTTAGAAGTCATGTAACCATGACATGTAATTCAGCCACACAATTTCTCTGCAAGGTAATTTTAGGCTGGCATGGTTCAGCTGAGGTATTTTTGCATCACCATGTGCTGTGAACATCAGTAACTACTTAGCAAAGGTCAAGAACTTCAGATAGTGTGCAACTGAAGAAAATACCTAATGGTACCACTCCACTATTTAAAAAACTTTATTTCCAACAATTTGCAAGAGATCACTGTTGCTGCTCCAAGCTGCAGCATTTGTTCTTTCACACACTGGGAGAATCCCAAAGGTCCACTAGAGAAGAGGGTATTATTGCTCTAGTAGTGGTGAGGTGTTTAACAAAGGAAGAACATAAACACATAGGAAATCAAGCTTTACTTAGCCCACAGAAACAAAATTCTTGGGGATCTATGTTCACCATCAGCTTATATAGACAAGTCAACCAAACAACATGCTTATCAGTAGCAAGATTGCTGTTGTAGATAATTTCACTGGCAGATCTATTTCATTTTGGGGACTTTATGACCAATAAAAACTTTTTCTTGGTAATTAAAGTGATGTCTACATTTAGATGATTTTCTGTTTGACTTGTGTGACACCAACTTTTTATGCAGGATAGAATAGATTTTAAATATCCAAGCCAGTAATACAAGCTCGAGTTCTGATGTTCCAGCAGCCAGCTTCTATTCCTTCCTTCCTTCCCTTCCAGATTTAAATACATCGGATCTTCCCTACATAATCCCTCAATTACTTCAAAAAATAAAAGTAGAAATAATTATCACAATAATTATAAAAACATTATTATCATCATCATCATGGTTAAAAAGGTAATTAATTAACACTGAAAAGTGTGCCTGCACACTGGTATATTGGCCGCATGCTGATATAGTTAGACCAAAGAGCTTCAGAGGGTTAAACACTTGGGTAAGCAGGGTTTATCCATTCAGATTCATGGGTTTTGTTCAAATTATCTGTAATAAATTGTCTTTTGGGCTAACATTAACATGAGTAATAAATTATTTTGAAAACACTGTGGGCAATTTTAAATGAAGTGTCAGAGTATGTCAAAAGCAAAAATGTTAACAGTGCACATAGATCCTTCTCTAAACAGGTACTGGGAAAAAAACAGATGGTTAAGCTGGTTTGGTTGGTTTTTTCCCTGTAATTTGTCGTTAGTTTGAAGCATGTCTTTCTCTGCCCTAGTGGGACACAGTTGAACTTGTGTATAGAAGGTACCAGTCCTCATATGTCCCGGAAACTAGCAAACAAAATAAACAAAACTTAGATCATCTTAGATAAAACACAGTATGTGTTTATTGAAAATTTTCAGGAGAAAGAAACAAAATATATATATTTTCCTGGTTAAACAAACAACTGAAGTGGTAATAGCAAAAGACTTAACATTTCATTAATCAAAACTTTATGTCTACCTGAAAAAATATACATCAATCTGTTCTAACTATTAACTTGGAAAATTAGTATATTAAAAGAAAACTATATTAAAAATATTTTCTCATTCATAAGTTGAAAGTGATAGCCACAAAGGTGTTCATTTTTTTGCAGGTTGTCAAGATATTTCCATATTTAAACTGATGTACATTATAATTTCTTACTTTCAGGATCAGAATAGAGAGTGTGACAATCTAAGAAACTGATATATATCCATTTTAAAAATAATTTAGATAAATAGTATTCTACTTTAAGAAAAAAGTACTTTTCCAGTTTATGTCTTCCTCTCAACAATTTAATAAATACAAAGTCATGTTTACCTTCATCTAAATGGAATTTTGGTAGCAAAACCATGCTTTGCATACAAAATTAAGATAACAACACAGTGATTGCCTTATGCTTTAAAAAGTTAGCTAAAATGGAAGTATTGTCAGTAAACTAATAGTTTTGTCATCTTTCATCTGTATTTCACTTATTTGCTGGTATTTTGATTCAGTTAGCTAAATGAAGTCAGAGAGACTGGAAAAGTGTTAGTTTTTGTGATAGATTTATCTACAGAAGGACGTTTGTGAGACCGTCAAGGTTGATTAGGAATGAGGCAAGAAGATGAAACAGTTTTGCTAGAAAAACTGTCAACCACACCTCCACGTATGTATAAAGTTTAAAAGGTATGACTTAGATTTTAGAGAATGAAGTGTCACAAACCCATTCTCAATGAATCAGAAAGCTTTGTACCCCTTGTCCCTTTTCAGAAGTTATGAATAATATGTTGTTTTTAAAAAAAACAGCTTTCAGATTAGTGCATTCAAAGGTTCCTAGAGCAAGGCCTAAGTTTTCAAAAAGAGAAACTAAATTAATGTGAAATTCTAGTTCCTGAGAAGACCTAAACGTCATTTCAGTAATTAAGTAATTAAATAAATAAATACCGAAATAAAATCAGCATGTGTTTCTCTTATTTTTATTTTTTTAAAGTGGTTTGTCAATATACATATTCTTCTCAATTTATTATAAAATTAAGAATGAATTTTCTACCTATACTTCCTTTCACTTTGATAAAATTCAGACATAAATACAAAGTAAAGGCAGTAAAATTTTTAATCCTTTAGACAACTATAAGTTTTCCTTAAATATTATAAATATTACAGAAATATACTGAAAAAACCCAACATGCATGAATGAAAATGGCAAACTCCTTTATCCTATTCTATCAGAGGGATTGGTTTTTGGGTAATTTTGAACAGAGAAAAAGAAATTTGTTCGATGACTCAAATGCTGACAAACCCCAAACTTTCCATTTTTAGCTTATAATGTACTTGATTTCTTTATTGTTTAAAATAATTTCTGAGTCAAAATCCACATCCAACATTTATAAATGCACATCAGATAGTGCAATACAATCCCTGGATGTTTTAAGCATATCTTTGATGACATGAAGCTCAAGGCACAAAAGTGACATCAAGTTAGAGAGAGCAGTCTCGACAAAACATTCATTAGAAGAAGATATTTTTTTTTTTGTCAGAACAGCACAGTAGAATGTCACCAACCAAAGGAGCCTGTGATCAGAGGGCAACTCTTCCTTCAGTGGTTTACACTGCAGCCCCACCTGAAAAATTAAGATTGAACATTCAGTATTTCCACTGTGGATGCTCTTTGCCAGCTTTTCAGAGTATTTTTTGCTTGAGACAACAGGTAGAACCTTGTATCCCCAGAGACACATGGACAGCCTTCCCCATTTGTCTCACTCCCCATTTCTAGAGGGCTGTGGGATCACTGACCTGATGCTTTAGTCACATTCTGGCCATACAAATGGAGGGAAAATGAGTGACTTTAGGGACCCTGAGGGCACAAACAGCCTTCACAGCCCTGACCAGCCTCTTCCAGGGCGTCCAGGGCTATATTACAGCTGGATTTCCCCTATGTAACCCTGCCCAAGCCTTCCCACAGTGCCTAAGCAGCAACAGCTGCCCTGGAGCCTGCCATGGTACTCCTAGACTTCCTGAAGTGCCAGGGGATTACACAGATCTCTTAGAAATGCCTGTGAAGCTTCTCCTGCATTCCACTTATTCTTAGTTATTAGTTTCATTAGAGAACATATAATGTGAATTAGAGGTTTAAATTGCCCTCTATGACAGCAAAGGGCCAGGCCCAGGCTGTTCCCACAGAACCACGAGCCAAGGGCAGCCAGCGCATGGCCCAGGCTGTTGCCTCCCTGGTGGTGGGTGTGCACAGAGCGGTGGTGATGGCAACTGGGCCAGCCATCATCAGGTGAAGATAAGGCAACTAGTCAGGCCACAGGCCAAGCCAGGACACCCAGCCAGCCACCTGGACTCAAGGCTGGGACAGGTGTGTGGGGATGTGGTACAGCCTGGGGCAGGAATCCTACCCAGGCCAGAGCTAAAATGCGGGTCCTGGCCAGAGGGTACATGGGGTACCCCTGGTGAGGCTGATCTGAGGCAACCAGGCTGTTTTCCACATGCAGAGCCACAACAGTCAGGCACTTCTGTGGTGGCATTGACCTCACACCCTGTAATTTCCTTCACAAACTGATGTATATCCATCTTCTGGGCATGTTATGGCTTCCCATGCTTGTCCCTGATGAAGAATATTAATTACCAGTGTCTCTTAGAGACCAGTGAGGCTCATTAGGACAAAATTTTTAAATGCCTTTATTCCTGCCCTGTTTCTGCCCCCACTCAAATTATTTATCAAATTCCCATCTACTTTAGAACTAAATCAGTGGGAAACTGATTTGGTCTTACCACGTGGTTTGAAACAAAGTCTCTTATTCTTGTAAGCAGAGTAGGCTGCTATCGATCCAACAACCAATATTACAAAGGCAGAAATTACAGGCGATGTAACTCCAGCTATTAATCCTGAATCTGTGGAAAAAGAAAGGTTTGGCTTTTATTTCAGAGGCATTGAAATAGTTCGACTTAAGCATATTGTGTACTAAAGTATGCTTTTACCAAACTGTGAGAACTGTTTGGTGAAACAATAGAATTAAGCAGATGAATAGAAATTATGTTACATTACAGCTGGTGTGAAAATGTTGTCTTAAAGCCTAATTTAGTATATATGCTACTTTTATAAGGCTAACATTGTTTTTCTATATCACGATGATCAGAAATAAATTGTAGAATAAATGATTTACTCTATACCTGTGTTTCCTCCATGATTGAAATGATGCTCCTCTTCTCCTGGAATAGAGGGTGAAGTTTCATCAAAGAAATGTTTGTCAACTTGTTTTGAGAACTCAGCCTTTTGCTCAGCAAAGTATAATTTTGTGTAAGAGGGCAAAAGGTGCAGCTTGACAGGACCACAAGAGAGGAGCTCCCCTTCTAGTCCTCACTGACAGCTGTGCTGACTGGAGGAGTAACTTCATCCTCCTGACACTTCATTTTTGGAGAAGAATATTATCATCTAATAGAAGTGCCATACCTAGCAGTGTGCATCAAACTGATTTCACAGGGAGTGGGCGGCCAGTATGCTCTGGCTATTCTGTGCTGCCAGACAATCAGATGACTTATCTGTAATTTCAGTCAAGATCTGGTGCATCTGCTTTCAGTTCTGGGCAGAAACCCCTTGCTTTGGGACTGTCCTAGCTGAATTCAAAGGGATAAATCCAGCAGGGTTCTGACATGTGCCAGAATGCTACAAAATGTTTAGGAATATGTTTCAAGTTTTAGCTTCAGGCTCATAACCATGTTTTTTGGTGAAGAATAGCTAATCTAAATAAAAATGTCCCTCAGAGACAAAGAGATTACCACTAAAGCAAAACCAAACAGCTCTGATTTACAAGTGTTAGGAAGAAGGTGCAAGGGGAATTGGGAAATGCTACCTGTTATGACCGGTGGTAAAGGCTTCCCATCAAGGAGATCTGAGTCATCAAAACCTCCTGCAAGATGAAGATTAAGATTCTGGTTGCAAAATTATCCAATCAATGTAACCCATTCAGTTCCCTTGTCCACTCCTTTTTTAATGTTCTAGGGAAGCATGAGAGACCTCTGAAATCCCAGCTTCTACATAGTAGATGGGTCCTGTGTCTTGCACTGAGTGGTCACCTACCCAAATTCACCTGAAAGCTGAAGCACTAACACTGTTGGTGTCTACCAGTTCTCCACCTGTGGGATATGTGGACTTGGGCTCTCAGTAGCACAGATCCTTATATAATATTGACATCTCGAATTCCAGTGGTTCCTGAAGCAGAAAGTCAATGGGTCCTTTCTAGGAAAGACTCCAGAAGGACATGTCCATGGCTCACCACTACAGTCATACTAGACGTAAATACAGGATACATGGTGGTAGCCAGGATAGATGTGCCAATCTCATTTTATTTAAGTGAGTGTCTGGGATCGCACTCCAAACAATACAGGTTTACATCCCTCTCCTCAGTCCCACTAGCTGTATGCCCCAGAGCCATCTCAGATGCACATCTCAGTACAGATTTGAACACAGACTTATCCATGTCCTGTGGCTAGATGTCAAATTTGAACCATCTCATAGTGCGGTGTATACACGCCCAAAACAAAAATGTAAACAAAGTATTAGTCTCATGCCACTTAGGAGACAGTATCTCACATTTCGGGCAGACAGAAAATCTTTATGGTACCAACACTAAAGCTCAGAAAATCTTTACAATGATTGGAACAGTGATTAAAAAGGGAGATGATGGGAAAGGATGATAAAAGCTATTAATAAAGAAATAAGAGAGTAAAGTCTTAAAAATATCTGCTGTGAACAGTTCATAGGGCTAGATTTTCTTAGGAAAAAATATTCTTACCAGAATTACTGTAACTTCCTGGTCGTGGTGGAAGAGGTGGGTATAAAGGTTTTCTTGAGATGTCACCTATTGATAATTAATATTGTTAGATGGTTGAATGGGCAAAACTGGGAGCTTTAAACAAAAAGTATGATAATTTGAGATTTTCTACCTATTTCTAATTTGTCCTCCAGCGAATTAAGAAAAGGACTTTGTCACTATTTAAAACTACTTAAGCAATATATTAACAAATAGCTAGCTACTAAAACTGATTTGGGAGTGAACGGGGAATGTTTTCTAAATTAAAACATGAGAAGAATTCATGAAAATGTTGAAGGAAAATATTTAATGTATTTCTGGCAAGTGCTAATACTGTTTAATGCTGACAGGGAGATACAATGTGTTACTTGGGTGTCAGTGGTTCAATTCTGCAGAGCTGACAGAGAAACTGGTGTTCCAGGCTGGGCCAGAGGCAACAGGTCATGTCTGTGCCATCAGCAGGTATTAATAAAATCTGCAGATTAGTTTCATCTAACAGATGCTGAATTTATCTAATACATTATGAAATTTCTGCTCTTGAACTGTGCAAAATGAACTCAGACTTCAGCTTCATATTTTTTTTTAGGACTTTGTGCTAGCATTTGCCAAAGTATTGGAAAGAGATGCATTGGCTAGAGCAGGAGATCTGACTCATAGCAGTTTCCAAACTGCACATACAGTGCTGGAGTAGCAAGAGCTCACTCAGGTCAAAACCTGTCAAATTTAATGTGCAGGGCTGTTGCTCTGCATATGTAGAGTATGTCCCCTCTTACAATTCTTTCTTTAACCAGTTCAGTCACATATTTAACTGTTCTCATAGCCAGACAGAGAATTTAGCTCTGAATAAATCAAAATTAGGTCACAGAAATAAATAGAACTTTCTCTCCCCCTCCTTAAATCTTTCTTTCACCTTCCAAACATGCCAGATGCCCTTTCACCATGTTTTCTCTTGCCTAGCTGCTAAATAGTATGCTTCTGTTTCTATGTAGCATTTAGGTTTGGATTCAGCAAATTATTTAGACCTGTGCTAAACATCTTGTGAGTATAGCCTACAGCCAATGGATTTTAGGTAGAGTCTTAAAACTTTGCTGAATCAGACTTCGTCCAATGAATTATATTCAATGGAAGAAGGGACTTGCTCTGTTTCAGCTCTCTGTGTAATGAACTAAGACTCACTATGGCACAAAAGCAGAAAACTACCAATCCCATTTTTCATTTCTGTTGTGTTCCTGCACTTATTCAGCCTTCTCTAAGGATAAGAAGACATATTCTATGTCATAGATAATGAAAAGTAATGTGTTCAGAAATACTGATAATGAGATACATATCCCTAACCTCATTATACCATGTATGAATGTCAATTAAGAACCTGAGCTGTAAATGGAACAAAGAAATAAAAACCAAGGGAAACATCATTTGCCATCCTCAGAGTGAAAACATTGGGTTTATTGAAGATACTTAAGCTATTAATTGATAATTCACTCAATATACTGAACCCATCCTCTCATAACAGTACTCATTAATAACTTGCAGGAATTGAACAATTAGTATGGGCAGGAATAAATGAAAATATACACATGGGAATTATTAATGAAATTAGATTAATCTTTGGAATGTGTGGACTAATAAACCACAGGCATGAAGTGCCACTGGGGAACCTGGAAATGGGAAAACACAATATAAAGGGTGTCATTCTCTAAGACTGAAACACTACTAAACCAGACCACTGAGGCAAGTTCTGTGCGATGGGCTGAGAAGTAATTTTTCTTTTGTGTGACTGTGATTCAAGTGGAACCTTAGGCTTTGATTCAATACTACTTGCATGTTGGATAATCTGAGTGTACAAGAACCTATCTAGAGTACTTCATATCCTTGGTATATCTCTAAACACACTAAACAAGTGGTGTAAAAATTCCTAAAGTCAAGAATTTATATGCTTCTGTGCTGTACTGTGAATACTTCCTAGGTCAGGTCTGGGTGTTACAGAAATACCTGGCAGTTAACAGCATGTTACAACAGTTGGACTTCTTCAAGCTTAAGCTGTATCAGCAGTGCTCATCTCTGAAACATTCCTTCCTGAATTTCTAATTTGCCATCACTAGAGTTACAAGAAGCTCAAACCTCTCCATCCACTGTTACCTCTGATTCCTAATCAGAGGCAGATTCATTTTTCGTAGCTGAAGAAACTACAGCCATCACCTGTTGTCTTCAAACTTCTGTCAGAGGACACCTTCCTGAACCATCACAACTGAATGGGCCAAGCTCCCTACCCCCAGCCATTCCTGGGGTAGTCTATCATGGTAATGTAAGCCACAGCTGACTTCAGTTCATGCAGGTAGGCCAGTCTGGAAGCTCTTAGGTAGCTGGCAACCAGATGCTTTCCCCACTCTGCATGATGGCCTCAGGCAGAAGGGCTGCAGGTACAGGAGTTGGAATGACTCTCATTACCATAGCTCCTCCTGCAGTATTGCAATCTCTTTTCACAAATTAGGCAGAGTTGAGAAAAAGACTAAAAAAAATGCCAACATTATATTTAAGGAAAGAAGAGAGTACTCACCCCCACCAAGAGCATCTCCTAAATGTAGATCATTGTCTAAAAATGAATAGGAGGAAGATGCAGAAAAGTGAGTTAGACACAACTCTTGTGGGAAGTGAAATGTTAGTTTTAATAGAACATGTACAACTGAATGTTTGACAAGCACCTTTTTCAGGTTAGTCCCACAACCTTACCTAAGCTATTACACTTTTCTTTAAAACTCTTATAGAATTTAGTAGTTTCCTGCACACTAATTGACAAATGATACAGTATTTTCTACTCAAAATACGAAGGGTTTTTTTCTGCTGTAAATGATGTCAAAATAAATCTTATAGTTGAATCAAGATCAATACCTCTAATATATCTGCAAGCACATAAATAAAACTTGCTATGTTAACATAATAAACCTATTTTTTAAATATGTTGTGCTGTATCTATTTTTTAAATATGCTAAATTGTCAACACTTGTCTCTGTGGTTAAAACTGGTATATGTATGTTTGGCTTAAGTATAATTTATTGAACTGCAAAAACTGAATACCCATTTCAAGAACAAATACTAGGAAGCAATAAACCTACTCGGAGAGAGAGATTGAATCAACTAGTCTATGTGAGGGTCACGGTGACATAAAAATTTTGCTTCAGGCAATCCAATGCACCTGTCTGAGGTTGGGTGATAGCCTCGTTTTCCTTTGCCTGAGCTAGAAAGGTTTTATAATAGACTTAAATGTCTGCATGTGCATGTTACACAGAAAATCAACAGGCTACCATTGCCACAGCACTGTACACGTGTCTTGCTGTACCTGGGATGGAATTTTCCATCCAATAAACAACTTGTCTATGAGCTGCAGATGCAAAAAGAGGAACTCTGTTTCCAGCATACGGATGTGGATATGAGTGTGTGGGTGATGTTTTAAGGTGTATATGGAATGATGGCGAGTTCTGAGAGAAATACATTAGATGGATGCCATAACTCCAAGAATCCCTTTCTTTACACTTATAAATGTGGAGTGCTACAATAAATCAGAAGAAATGGGACAGCAAAACCTACCTAAATTTTGACACCAGTGCTTATTACCACAGACAATTCGATAGACTCTCAATTAAATAAATATCTTTTTCATTATAATTGT
The DNA here is from genome assembly GCF_036250125.1 of Pseudopipra pipra. Classification (NCBI taxonomy): domain Eukaryota; kingdom Metazoa; phylum Chordata; class Aves; order Passeriformes; family Pipridae; genus Pseudopipra; species Pseudopipra pipra. Next base: position 83,676,266 of record NC_087550.1, read on the forward strand.
GTTAGAATTCCCAAATCACCACACAGAAATCTGCCTTCTCGTGTTCTTTATATCCAGCAGGAGTGAGAAGCTGCTTTTGCACAATATCTAGTTATCTAGTCTCATTTGTGTGGCAACTCAATGCTTTGGTGTCACCAGGAAATCTGGCAGGAAAGTTATAAAATTCATTCTACATAATTTGGTTCGTTCTTGTCAGGTGTTGATCCTCCCTGTGTCTGGCCAGAAGAGAGTTGCATTTCAAAAATACCTTTACCTGTCAAATGGTAACACTGCGAGAAGGAATAAATTGAAAACTCGATTCAATTTATTATTGATATGAAGAATTCATGTAAAATTTAGGGTTCTGTTCTGGAGGGTTCATGCAGGGATTTGTTGCATAAATGCTAAGGGTGATATGAATGAAATGCAAATGGAAATGCACATGTCTGTAGGGACCATAAAAATCAGCAAAGTGTTAAAAGAAGAGACAATAAAGGTCACTATTCCCTCCATAAAACTGAGGAATATGTTGTTTCTGTCAAAACCAGCTCGCCTATGTTCCGATAAGATGACAGCACAGATGACTTGTCAGCAGAGGAAAAGCAGAAAGAATTTCTACACCAAAGGTTGCAGCATATCACTACTTTTTCTGATCATCCATCCAGAAAATAAGTCTTGGACATAGTCCGTGTATTCCAAACAAGCAAAACCAGATAGTGGGCAGCAACCTGGCATAGGCTTCAGAGACAATGAAGTAAGAAATATTATGAGGCAAAAGAACTTCTCCATAATGCCTGATTTCTCCTAAAGGATATAAAAGATCTGTACATAAACAAGCTTGTCATTCCTGATCACGAAGAACCATAGAGACAGGATAAGAGCTCAATAGCTAGCATACCTTGTCCCATATTGCACATGATGCTCACCAGACCACCTAAGCACATACACCTCGGTGCTCATGAGCACATGGGTTTGAGGATATGGCTTAATTAAATCAAATGCAGGATGAATGTGAGTGGGTAAAATCAAGTTATTTTGAGATTTTGTAAATAAACGTTACCTTCTGTTAAATTTTGTGATGAATTTTGTTGCACTAGGAAGGTACCTACCGGAGAGCTTCAGCTCAGGCAGAGATGTGTGGGATGCCCAGAGGACATGGCCCGTGTAGTAATTGGCCTCAACTGACCAAAAATCTCAGCCAGCCTCACCTCTCAATGGTATTGACTGAACGAGACATAGAGGTAACCCTGACATTAAGATGAAGCATTAGGCAGATGCTGAAACATACTATTGTTTCATCTTTCTGCACTTTCCAAATCCAATAGTTGATTTTTAACACTGTGGGCTTGGGATTTTTAAAACTCTCTGCAATCCTCTTCAGTGCTGAAAGAGATTCCGAATGGTCTGTAAAATGTGGAGTTCTTGATTCTCAAGAATTAGTGCAGTGGATTCGAATCATTTGGCAGTCATATCTCGAACAGATTTCTGAGTCCCTAAAAATCAAATTCATTTCACCTGACTGAGGCAGCTTCAGTGCAGATATTGGAATCCCTAAGCTACCTTTAAACGTGACCAAGGACAGAGTATTTTAGGCACAATTCAAGTAACTTACTTGAAATGTTTACATTAGGATGAGATCAAATCCACAATTAGTGCAATATTTTAAAATAGACAGACACTTCTAATCTAGGCCAAACACAGATTTTCTTGGTCAAATGAAGTGGGAAGGAAGAATGCAACCACTAAAGGATCCAGTAGCTACTACATTCACAAAATGCTGCCCCTGTTTGTTCAAAGAGCAAGCCCTTTGTTGTGTGGAAAATGTAACTGCTTTCGTGTATCGCAAGTCTTACTGCCCTGTTTATCCAGAAAAAGACCTAAAGTTGTTGTGTGGGCTAATGTTATCCAGCATTTTCCAATTCAAATATTTTGTTTGATAGACAGGAATTTATTTCAGTGTTGTTTAGGTGAAAAAGCTCTATGTTATTATAACTTGTTCCATAAAAAATATGTTTTTTTCAGCATTAACATTGGAATTTATTGTTTGGCATTCTCAGGACTACAGCTAAAACCTTTCAGTTCTCTCCACCGTCTAGAGCCCTTTTTCTTTTATGACACAGGTTTTGTAGCAACTAGTACTAGATAATATGAAGTAAATACATGGTGAGAAGAAAGAACACCTAATTTCCTTCTGATTCTTTTCCGAGTCTGTTATCAAGCATCATGAATAATTATGCAAAAAGAAAAAAGAATGGGAAAAAAGTAGAAGATCAGTTATCCATTTTTAGCAACAGTTACCCATTGTTATACTCCTCAGGGAGTTCAGTACAGTCTGGAAAAGCATGAAGAATATTTTCAGGAAATAAAATATCACTGGCCAGTTAGGCTGTAAAGCCTTATTGTAAGTGGTAAAGACTTGTAAATGGTAACTGTCAAAAACCCACTTACTTTACATAAAGAAGACAGCTATAATTTAAATAATCTCAGCTAAAGTACAGTAGCAAAAATTATCAAGAATCTCATGAGACAGTTTCTTACATATAGAAAATCAGCTTTATAACCTATTATTACTCACTCAGCACAGGCCTTGTGGGTCTTCTGATCACTGTAGGCTTCCTTGTAATTATGTCATCTGGTGGACACAACGACACGCCAATAAACAATAAGCTTCAACTTAACAAAAGCAGATATCTGCAAATCTAGACAGCTGTTTATCACAGCAGAGGCTAAAAATGAAGAGATGTGTTTTCAAAGCCATTTTTTGTTTGTTTGTTTTAAAGAAGTCTTTCATTTTATGACAGAAACATTGAAATCTAGCATTTTCCAGTTCTGTATCCCTTTAACTTAAGTGGTAGCCACTTCATATTCCATTCCTCAAGGAAAAAGACTTAAGATTTATTATGGGTGTAAATGCCATAGTAAAATAAGGATGTGAGATTTACATACCTGGGTGATCAAGGGCATCAGCTAAATCAAAATCGCCTTGACCTATAAGGAATGTGACAAAAAAAAAGGACACTAAGTCAGTGGACAGGTTTCCATGACCTCCAGACCTGAGGGCTCTGTACAGAGCCAGAACACCAGTAAGAGGCAAAAAATCTCCCCATCCAAACTGGAGCAGGCACAGAACAAGCTGTCAGCTGTCATCCCTGTGCTGTGCAGTCCTGAATGACTGTGAGAGATGGGCTCATTTAATTCAAAGAAGCTGTTTGTTTGGGTAGTGCAAGGAGAAGCTGCTCTCTCATGTTATCTATATTCATCTGCTGTGCAAACATGCCTTTGAAGAACACAGGTTGCCTGTTATAGGGCACAGGACTATTGCCAGGAGACAGCTGAAAATAGCATTCAGTGTGGTACTTGCAAACCAAAATCATTAGGTGAGAATTTTTAATATCTTCATTATTATTTTACTAGCGCAGCTTCAGCGAGCAGCTTTACTGGCAAACCTGTGATCACTTGTAACACAAATCAACTTTCTTTTTTTAATTCTTCCTGTAACATGGGCCAGAAGCAAAAGATATTAAGATGTGTTTACTTAATTTAGTTTCCCTGTATGTTAAAAAGTCTGAGAAGTGAGAAAAAAAAATCCTTCCTGTTCTGTGTTAGGTGACCATAATGTCTTTAAATGTCACAGCAGGGCAATTAGCACGCTGACTTTTGAAATTAGCAGGTAAATAAAACTGGGAAATGTTTAAAATATATAAACTGAAGCAGACAACTTTGAACAGAACACACACAGTTATTCATGTGAGTTTTACTTTCAACTCTACAATCTGCCACTTTCCTTTTAATACACAGCATTCGTGAAACACCTCTTTGCAGAATATGTATCCATTAGTTTTCATCCAGGCTGAAACTGCATCATCCTTGTGTTTGCATTCCAAATACAAGATCAGCTGGCACAAACTGACAAAAAGTCTTGATGTGTCATGACTTCCCTAAACAGAAAAGTATTACTGTGCTCTATCAAGTAAGCCTCAAGATGCTCTTGTTCTGCATCTGTTTATTTTCCCATCTAAAAAGCTTAATACCAAACTCTTCATTGAAGTGTTTTTCTTGATAAGTCTTGAACACTTCACAGCAAGAAAGGCATTGTTGTTCAAGTGGGGAAACTGAGCAACAGAGAGAGGCTGTCAGAGGTTCTTCAGCACAACTGTGCTCTGGCTTCAGCTCAGCTCCCTGATCTTGACAGGTGCTGCACATCTTCATGGCATTCTTTTCATTAATCACTGTTCCTGAATAATAGCTCTTACTGTATCAAAGAGCTCCCGGAAAGATTAATTATCAGTGGTGAAACACTGTGTGATCCTGAAATAAGAGTCAGCACAGGAGCATAAAGTAGAAATGTTTTGATTCCCGTGAGGATTTTAATGTGAATCTGTGAACTAAATTATAGCTGGGGTCTGACAGAGGAGATAAAGCAAGGTTGGAACGCAAAGTAGCAAATGGCTTCTAAAGCAAATCTGTCCCTACAAAATATTATGAGGAACCCATGTTTGGTAAGGAAAAATAGGTAACAGCATAAGGCTTTCCCACTAATATTATTAGAGTAGCATTTTATCTCTTATAATTTGATCTGTTCTCAGTGTGTCACCTTATCCTGCCACCTCTTCTTCTGGTGCCCTGGCCACTAACCTTGCCGAGTCCAGTAACCATTGGATGGGGTCTTTAGGTGGATAATATTAATGGAATTTATAGAATGATTTGGGTTGGAAAGCACCTTAAAGACCATCTAGTGTCAACTCTCCCTGCCATGGGCAGGGACAACTCCCATCAGACCACGTTGCTCAGGGACCCATCCAGCCTTCCAGGGATGGGGCATCACAGCTTCTGCGGGCAACATGTTCTGGTGCATCATGACCCCTACAGTAAAAAAAAAAAAAAAGTGTTCCTAACATCTAATTCAAACCTACTCTCTTTCAGTTTAAAGCCACTACTACAGCTATATTCTAAGACACTGACAGGTTGGTTTTTTTAAGTATGAACCCACTAAATATATAAATACATAAAATAGATAAGTTGCTTCATCAGAATATATTCCCTGCCAGAGCCCTGAGTGCACCACCAGCTTTTACTGGCCCTGAGTCCCTGTTCATGGGCTGTCACACCATGCTGCTCCCCAACCATGGAACCATTTGATCTTGATGCAGGCCACTACCAGCAGGCTGACATCCCGGCATTGCCTTTACTTATATGGTCAAATTATATGTTTATGAAGCATTTCTTCAGTGTCAGGAGTATAAGCAACTTAAATTTGACTGTCCTTTGATTTTGTCCTCTGGTTAAATCCTCACTTGATTGACATCCTGAGTGCTGGAGGAGGCTGTCTGACCTGAGCCCCACTGCCACAGGATGCTGTTGTCAGGGCTAAAACCATTTCATGTTGGACTGAGCCATCAGAAATAATTTTGTAACCATAATCAGAACATGAGTCATCAGAAATAATTTTGTAACACTGAATAGCTGTTGGCAAAACCAGCTTCGTTACAGGTCCTGACATGCAGGAACTAATAATATGGAAAGCAACTACTGAGGTCCTAATGTTGTAAAGAGAATGTGACAAAATCATCTCATGAAGGAAGACTGGAAAACTTCAGGTACCATATTTCTTTGAAGTTAGAAAAAAAATAAAAATAGGAGGTGGAATCTAATAAGAATTCAAGTAAGATGATGCAGATGTTTTCAATTGCTTGAGAACTAAAGCAAAACAACAGACTGAAACAGTTACTAACATCTGCCCTTCTCCTGGACAACAACATTTCCCTCTCCTATTGTATGTCTGTTTTGTCATAAAAAACCTGGGAAAAGGCAAAAGGAGTTGTTTTGAGACTGCAAGGGAGAAATAGAAGAAAGCTACATCAATTTTAAGAAGAGAAATTTTTCAGATTGATATTTTAAAAATTATTTCTGACAGTAAATCTAGCAATAAAAAGAAACAGACACCAACACAGAATGACTGCTTGGGAGGAAGACAGGAATCCACATTGAAATCTCTTTAGCTGTGTAAATATAAACCTTGACAGATGGGCAGTTTGTATGTGGACATCTGTGCAGCATTACAAGTGATATAGCAATAAACCAAAAGATTGCTTAGACTTCCATCCCACCTTCCTCTGATAATAGGATCAAATGACCACAAGGACTAGGACTTTCTGGAGCAGAATTTTAAATGCTCATTACTACTTCTGAGACTGTACCTAGACATTTTAAGAATCTAATTTTGGAGGATAACAGATGGTTAAATAGCTGAACAGCCCAGACTTCATTCACAAAAGGGTGTGTCTAAAAACAAAACCACATTAGAGAGTCAGAATATTTAGCTCAATAAGAACTGCAGTCACTTCAGAGAACTTTGAAGATAAATGACAAGGAAAATAAATTACTGAAGCTTCTCCACAGAATAAACAGACTGAAAGAAATTCATTTTCCACATATAAAAATGACCCCTTTTTTTTGGATCAGCTTCCATAACATAAACAGCTAGAAATATACTCACGAAAATGAGAATGAAAGACATTTTAGTGGGGTGAAAACAGCTTTGTGCCTTTGGGGGTTTTATTTGATTGGGGCTTTTGTATATGCCTCTTGCTGTTTGTTTTGTTGGTTGAAAAAAGTTATGAGACCTGAATAGTTGTGAAGATATTTAGCTATGCAGGTGGTAACAGAGTTATTTCTGTTATTACTACTTTGGGCTAGTATGCTATTTCTTGGCATAACTTCTAACCTTGCTTCTGGGAGTATCCATGTTTTGACAAAGAAATAAAATTACTGTAATACTGGTTTTTATTGGGTGGTCCTCAATGATTCATAACAAGAGAATTTGAAAAAATGCTTATAAGCATTGCCTAACACCGCAAAACAGTCCTTATCTGCAAATGAGAAAATGCAAAGGTAAGAAGGTAAGCCTTCCAGATGGATATATGGATTGTATTGAGAAAGGACCTATTTTAATTATGTTTATGCTAGCTGCTCAAACACAATGAACTATAATAACAGCAGGACTTTTCCTAGCACTGACAATTTTATTTGGGATGTAATTCCCTCATTCCCACCCAAGACCTGTAGCTGTGCCAGTAAAAAAATGAAGTGTAGACCCAGCCTAACCTTTGTAATATCATACGTGGAAGGCTGGTGATATGGAGACTGTTACGGTTGCTGTTTGCCACAGAGATACTAAGACAGTTTTAAGTAATTTCCCTTGAATATAAGACCCATCTTGCTGAAGCACCGTGGAGCTGAGGTAATCTTACCCTGCCAAGGCAGTCGGTCCCCTGCAAAGCCCTCAGGCACATGTGCATTTAATGTTCGCAAGCTCTGGCCCATATTAGTTTTCTGAAAATGTCACACAAATATCCAGTAGCTAAAATGCAGACAGGAGTGTCTTTTGTCTGTGATTTAATTTGTTACCTAAATGTTAGATGGATCCATCACCCTTTAACTATGTAGCTGTTTGATCGCAAGGGTCTGAGGTCCCACAGCTTTTAAGGAGTATTTACGAGGAACAAGGCTGGATTCTGCAGGTGAGTGTTACCAGTCCATCATTATAACTGTGGTCAGAAGTTTTCTGACAGAAAGCTACCATGACATCACTCTGCAATTTCTGATTTCCCTAAGTAGGCTCAGTCCTGCACTGAATCCATACAAGCAGAGCTTGTGGCCCTTAAAATGATGCATATTTAAATAAGACAGGATGAATATTGCTAAGTGAGAATCCGGTTATGCGACAAATGAAATTAACTTCTCAGGCTTTTAATATGCACAGGGTAGTATTAAAAATGAAGCTAAGATCCATGAGAAAATGTATTTTTATGTGTTTATACATACATCTCAAATGCATAGATGCACATGTGTGTTAGATAAATAATTTTGTTATTAATATTATTAAATTATTATGATTAAATTAATTGGTTTTGAGTTCATTACTAGCAGTCATATGATTGGTATGGTATTACCTGTGTTACAAATAAATTAGAAGCAACTAACTTCAAATTGTGAGCTAGATAGAAAGGGGAAAAAAGCTTATTTTACAGTATTTTAAGACATGAACAAGTATGATTTCTTCAGTGTAATTAAATAAGAATTGTTTTGTGAATACAATGAGCTTAAAACATTATGAAGCTGGCAGAGACTGGGGAAGAAGTGAATGACTCAAAAAATGAGAACAAAAATTTTCTAAAAGGGAACAATATGTTACCAAAATCACTCATGAGACCCATTTTATGTACTTTTTAGCTGAAATAGTAAGTTATTCTTTGCACAGACCATTTCTGATTATAATAAAATCATGAGACCTATTTCCTCTGTAATGAGAAAATGGGATGGATTTTCCCATGCATATGATTCAGAACACACCCTTTTATTGATCCAACTTTATTCAGGAAGCAATTATGTTTGTTTAAAGGAAATTACTCATTTAAGAAAAGTTTTGGGAGAACATTAAAGTTTACACCCCAGAGTGGACACTGTGGACAAAATCTCAATTAGCAGGAACTATTTCTTTCATGTAATACCCTCATGATCCATATTTCCTGATGAGGTTACTGTAGCTTGTTTTTCCTTCATGACCCTTTAGTTTCATAAACAATGATTGCCATTACAACTCCTCGATGCTGGGGTGGAAAATGAGTATGCTTTAAAATCTATAATTAAGACCTAAGATCCAGTATATAGACCACAACATGTGGCCTGATTATTGGCTTCATGTTTTTAGCTAGGCCACTTCTGGTTGTAGTTTGAATTCAAGGGAAATTAAAAGGACTGTCTCACTTATTCAAACAAGAACACATTTAAATAATTACTAGCAACTTAGATGGGCTAATAAAGCAAGAGTGGCAGTATTGCTTTAGCTCTGTGCAGCATGGTCTCATCAAACATGAAAGAAAATCTTCTAGTTCTATGATATTCGCTTTGCTCTGGACATACCAAGTACACTGGTAAAATACATGCAAAATACCTCTAGATCTTCAGCAGGGGTAGCACAGATCTCAATAGTGCTATCCTGTAACTTAACATCAAGTTGAATTTGTTTCAGGAATTCTGTGCCCCCTGAAGTCACAGTAGCCCATCAGCATAAATATCTATATTACTTCCAAAGGGGTTAGTAATATTGCCAAATCGAAGTGGATGACCAGGGTGTTTTATACAGATTCTTTGCTTGTGTGTTTACGGTGCGAGACAGTAATAAAGCAAGTCCTGCCTCTTCTCTCTTTCATGCCATTAAGAACATGTTTTCCAGAAAAGAATGATGCTGGAAAGATTTGCTGGACATAAGCAAGCAGGTCTGTTCAGCAACAAAGTCTCTACAGAGTAAATGAGAAATACAATTAGGCTTCCTTCTCCGGGCTGAAGAAGCCTCTGTACGTGCCACCACAGTGCACAGAGAAGCCTCTCAGAATAACCCTGGACAGAGGGTGATGGAGCATCAGTTTGTATCTGAATTTCAGAAGCAAGAGACTTGGAAGAGGATCTGACAGCTCAGTCTTCCACAGAGAACTGAAATGAAGAGCCTTGTCATGGTCATGCAAAATGTTGTGAATATCTCGGTTGGATTTATGAACAAAGAGCCAGTTTCTTTATTTTACCATCGCACTCAGGAAACAAAATGGTCTGTAAGACATTTGTGAATAGAAATATCTGGCTCACATCTCAACTTCTGCTCCTTGCAGATGGTAGTCTGCAAGATGGAGCTGCAGTTTTGATGCAATATAGATTGTGATCCTGGGGGCTTTGTTGCTGTTAACTCAGGACTGTTCCTGATGTGGAGTGTATGCTCCTGGTTCCTTCACAACTGGTGTTGTAAGACCTGGGATGTAAGGAAGGAGACCTGGGATGTAAGGAAGGACTTTGCTTTAATTTTTCTGCTAATCTTAGTGCCTACTCTGGCCTTTGTTTTCATTTAATATGGAGCACTGCTGCCCTTTAAAAATATATTGCTGTGATTTTACTTCCTACATAAATTCCTCAGGAATTAAAAATCTATTGATGACAGACAAAGCTTATTCAATGGAAGTGAAACTGTTATATTTTCATATTTTCATCCAAGCCCGTTCTGTCATCTGAGACGGTGTTTGCCTTCATGAGATACTGTGCTACAGATCAGATTTTAGACAGTATTTTCCCATAACATTCATAGACGTCAGCCTGTGGAAATGAAGGAAGCCTAATCAAGACAATCTGAACCTCCCTTCTCTTAAGGGCCTATTTTTATTGATTTCTAATCTTGAAAGAATTCTGACATTTGTTTTTTTAATTACCATCATGGGACGGAAAGGGATTGACAATTGCTGATGCAAATGAGTTAAAACACATACTGAAAACAGGCAGGTTGGGCACTGCTGCCAGGCTTGCAATGTGGCAGCAGTGTTTGAAAAGTGAATCTGAGAAGCTGAGTAACTACCCCATTTTTTTTCTCTTCTCAAGCTCTGATGTTGCAACAACTCTGCCATTAGTGTTTCAGTTACTGTTTCAACCAGTTCAAGTATGTCAATTTATCTCGCTGCAATCACAACCTTGAATGATAGCACTGACATGCCTACAGAGAATGGCCGTTCTGGTATTGGGAAATAGTTTTGGAGGTCAGCAGGAGAGAATTTGTTGTCTGATACTTCCCTGCCCTCGCTCCCACGAGTGCTTCAGCATGTGCACAGGGACCTCACACAGAACGACAGTGAGGACTGGAGCGAGATGGAGCAGTAAGAAAATCAGGACTGTGTTTTTCATCTCTTCTATTCTGCTTCTTAACTCAAGTGAAAACTACATTATTCATAGAACTAAGTCACATAGTGTCTCAAATCCAAAGAGGTCTGTAATTTTCTCCCCATAAAGTGCCCAGCTAATTAATCAAGAATACAATTAATTTTGAGTCAAAAACTTAGTAAGCCTTAGCTGAACAGCGGTACGTGGCTCCCTGGCTAGCAATAAATGCTGTTCCCTTTACCTGTGTAGCATTCCATACCTGATGGAGCAAACTTAAGGCATCTCAGACATCAATCTTTTCACCATCCTTGTTACTAAGTAAACACGTGATCTATCAGCTGACCTTAAAGACCATGGATATATAGATTATATCTATATTGGGAACCTGAGGAGCATTCTGGACAGTCAGGTCTGAGTGAGAGTCTCACCTGCTTTCCAGGTCCATAAAGGAGAGAGCCCTCAGGTTGCACTGCTTCCCCACTGCAGGTGTGCACACAGGTTTATGGTCCAAATAAGACCCACACTATGTTTCCAACAAGTGCATGATCTCAGTTACTGGGGGGCTAGGAACCTAACTTAGTTGTGTCTCAGCACAGCCTAAGTGGGCAATGTAGACACAGCCCAAGCTGGATTACCACACGTCAGCCCAGCCTCAGTAACTGACGTGGGATGGACTCCAGTGGAAGGTTTCATTTGGATTGGGGTAAAAGCCATTCAGACAATTAGTTGCTGCAGCTCAACTTACGTGGGAGCCTTCACGCAACCTACCTAGGCTTGGAAATTACAAAAGCCAAAGTAGCTTAAAATGGAAGACTGCACTGAGCATGTAAGTTTCTGAACTGTATCAGGTCTCACTTTCCTTGCACAATATGGTCCTTCTTTATGCCATTCTTCTGTTGAGATGTGTCCATCAAGGCAATCTAGCCAACCAACTGAAGATAGCCAGACATAAAGGAAGTGCTAAATGAGAAGAAGAATAACGTCATCTGGTCTGACTGTGGTGGCCCAGTAGTTTCTAGAAGTTATCACAGATTGTTACAGCTTAGAAAAGAATTAAGCTGCAATATAAAAAGGTGAATAATGCCACAGACATTTCTATCATGAGGACTTAAACCAGCTTTTTACCAGCATGGCCAAGCCTTTCTCATATCATGTCTTGATTGGGTTGAGAAGTGGGTTGAGAACCACTTGAGAAGTGGTTCCTGTATATGTCCCCTGAAACATAGTGAATACTTCGATGATGAAATTCAGTGTCTGTTGCTATAGATTAAAACAACTAATTTTGTTCATCAAAGTGGATTAAATAGTTTCCAGAGTCATAAGACTGTGCCCAAAGCTCACAGCAACTTTCAGCAATGACTTCTCCCCCAAAGCAGGGCCTGAACAGGCTCTAAATTAAGACATGCATAAATCAAGAATGATTAGGCTGACTACCTTTATAATTAAAATGGTAGAGTATATGGAAATTGGCTTGCTCATGCTCAGATTGTTTGAACAGAAATACTCAACATAAGACAGTCCTCCAGAACAAGAAAATCTGCATGCCAGAGATGAGAGACTGCATGAATCACCACTGCTCACAACACGCTACATGCAGGCCAGCACAGTCCTACTGCTCTGCTCTTTCTATGCAATGTTACTTGCTGAAAACCTCTAAATAATTTCTCATTTGTTAAAATCAAAATATTGCACTAAGTTAAGGCAAAGTGTTTTCCCTGCTCATCACTGCAAGGTCTCCTAGGGACTCCATTTCAATCAGGGGTGGTGGGAGGATCATCATCATCAGCAGCAGCTATTTTGGAACTAGTGATCAATGATAGATTTCTTCCTGCAGCCAAACACTGCACTACAAGTTTCTGAAGTAATGCTAATACACAAAAAAGAAAAGGTTACAAGTACACCATATGGCAAGTGCACACAAGGATGATCCTATTTGGTTTGACATCAAGAAAAGTTTAACAGAATGTTTTGCTAAAAGACCTTGTGTTTGAATATAGTTAAATGACTAAGTATGAAAGGGTTACATTTTCCTGACTGCTATTTGTTCATCAAAAATATGTACATAAAACGTATTCAATTCTTACCTAATCCTGCATAAAAAAATGTATGCTTGTGTGCTGAATGCATAGACTAAGGTTAATCAATCAATTATTTATAATTATTTAACCATATGCACCAATACAAAAGCATGAGAATCTTTAAACTGAATAAGAATTTGTTTTTACAAAAAAACTAATATGTTTCAAGATATGAATAATCAAGAAGAGCTTTAAAACATGAAGTCAGTATTCTACTAAGGATCTCTTTGGAAACTCTTAAGTTCCTCTGGAAGCTCTAATTTTACTGCTTCCATTTAAAAAGTTTATACTCAAGTCTGAGCTTGTGAATAATTTTATGGGAGCAACTTAATAGAGAAAATAAGATATTATAAAAAAGAAACTCCAACTAGCATGGCTATTATGAGCAATCATCCAAGAGATATGTATCTCTTTAGAAACTGCAGAAGTACTTATGTAAACACTCTTGAATGCTTCTCATGAATTGGTAGCAACAAACAAACAAACAAACAAAAGGCAGCAAGCATTTCCAAATAAACAAACATAGTTGTTTTAGGGGTTGGAGTTTAAGGTTTTGATTTTTTTTCATTTTTAATGATCATGCTCTAGAAATAAGCCAAGGCAAAGGTCACTTACCTCTTACATGGACTAGAAGGAAGCCAAAGCACAAAAGAAAAATACTTCTGAATTTCTCCATGCTCTTCTATGCAGTGCCTTGATTGTACCGCTTGTTTTTTTCCAAGTGATGATGTTGCAATGGCAGTGCTAAGGTTTGAGGGACACACTTAGAATCAGCGTCTCTGCCCAAAGACGTCTCTCAGCATCACATCCAAGCAATGCAGAACAGAGAGAAGTCCCTGAAAACCTGTCTGCGTACAAGACAAGTAACAAAAGCAAACAACCCTGCTAGGGCCAAGCTGTGAGCAGCACCTGAGGTGCGAACTGTGCTCCAAGAAATCTATTTATTACCCAGGCAGGAAGCATGGAGAGCGGGGGAAGCAATGGCAGCACCCAATGAGGAGGGAGCCAGAATGCTCTGAGTCCACCTCCTCCCCGCAAGGGAAAACCAACCTGTTTGACATCCTTGCCTTCAAAGCAGGGTGTGGTGCTGTGAGAGCTCAAGCAGCTTGTAAGAGGAGACCATCTTTCTCTGAAGTGCGCTTGAAAGAATCACTCAGACATACTCTGTCCTCAAAGCACCACTTCCCTGCTCGGTTCTTGGCTGAGCAACAACTACTGATAAAGGCAATACTGCCAGCGCCTTAACCCCTAACTCAGGCTGCCATGTTAGGGAATTAGAGGCCAAGAATCTGCTTTGCAGAGACTTGGGAATTGGCTAAAGAGGGACGACAAAAAAATTTATAAACTTAAATTTTATAAACTTAAATTTTATGAACTAATTTTATAAACGTGAAATGTGATGTTAGACTACACGACTGAAGCATACTCAGCTCCCCAGTGGATTCTTATCTTCACAAGATAAAATAAACATTGCTCATCATGATTTTTTTCATTGACCTAGTTTTGTATTTAATTATACATGTCCACACATGGACAGAGATGTCAGACAGCACCAAGGATGATGATACAAAGCTTTGGAAAATGAACAAAATTCATGCATCTATCTGTACATGGACATACTTTAAAATCACTGATGTGATTAAATCCAGTTCTGTTACAGCCTCTCTCTGGCAAATGCATACGCCAACGCTTCTGTCCTTTGAACTGGATTGCAGCCATCACACTGGTGTTCGGCGCCAGCAAGGAGACTGGTGTGCATCCTCTCTTGGGCTGGAGGGTAAGCTGCAGGGGGTTTTGTCAGTGCTGTTTTGTCTAGGGCAGCAAATAGCTCAGGACTCTACTCCATGAATGGCCAACCTGAACGCCTGTGGTGGTGCTGGGTGATTCAGTTTAATGTGGGGCACAGGCTGCCCCCACCTGCATTTCTGTTAACTAGAACATACAACTGAATTCATGCTTTTATGCTAACTACAAAAAACAGATGCAACAACGTAAGTTGGACTGATAGAACCTGATGATACTGAATCTTCAAGAAGCTTGATGTTAGAGTAGGTCAACTCCTCCCACCCAAATCTGAACCAGCAGAATGTTTTATAAAAGTCTGGCTTATTGTATCACATGGCTTAACTATTTTTAAGCTACTAATAGAAGCTTTAAGGTTCAATTTGTGTATCATCATTGTCCATGTCAGGGCCAATTGCTCCATCTCCAAAGAGTTAAGGACATTTAGGTTGAAGAGGTGACTTTGTCAGCCAGTTAAAACAAGAACTATACCATGAAATGAGCAATCCTGTAAATCCAGTTTATTTTTTTTCAAGAATATCAAAAGCAGGCCTGCGTGTGGTAATCTTCATATCAGTGTTGAATTTGCCAGAAAGGAACAGGAAAGTTAGCAAGGCTATGTACTGGTCCCAGGCAAGTCCAAGCACCTCATGTTCAGTAGCTTTATTTCAAAGCAGTTGCTCTTCTAAGTGAAGTCTTCCCAAAATGTATTCTCTCACCTGAGAGTAATACAAATTTATTGTGATATTGAACATTCTCAGATGAAGTTTGAAGATGATGTACATCTTCTCTAATTCTTCTGAAGCCAGCTACTGCTCTGTATAGTTAAATAAAACAATACAAAGGCAGCACTGGAAGGAGTGGACCTAGCATAGGAGTCAGGATGTCTTGAATATTTATTTCACTTCTGTTCTTGGAGGCATTGCAGGAACGCATTAATCTTGGTTCTGTCAAAAACATGCAACTGCTCGCCCAAGATAGCAAATAAAAAACCATTATATATTAAAAAGAAATATATAGCCTTACACCAGACCATATATTGGTTTTAATACTTTGAGATATCATTGACCCATTGCTTTCAATTTAAAGGGAAAAAAAGAGTTCTGACTATTATTCACCTGAGAAGGTAGATGAACTTTTTTTTAAATTTGTTCTTTCAAGAAAAACCCCAATATTTTAGAAATGGTAAATGGGGTAGAAAAGGAGACAGCGTGTTTGTCTATTCTTTATGCCACTTACTTTTTGCCCGTCAGGCCTCTCTTAGATGACAGAAGCTAAAAAGGAAAAAGAGGACAGCCACAACTCATCACATTGGCAGCTCCATCCTTCCTGTGGGCAGAGGTTAGACATTGCTCTCTTTGGCATGGGTAACCTGCTGTATGCGTCTATAGGAGATGAAAGAACTGAATTATACAGTACAACTACTTGGGAAAGCCACTAATATCCTACACTACTCATCTTTTGTCATAAAACCAGAAGTATTTTAATTAAAATATTGAAGCATCCAGTAATATTAGGCATTAATTTAAATGCAAGCCAAACACACAAGTGAATTAGTGATACAATTTCTTGTCAACAGATTACAATTACTATGCACTAGTTGAAACTTTAATGTTTTTTCCACAAGCAGATGGAGGACATGTATTTTATTCTGTGGTTCGTAAAGTACTCCAAGTGCAGAGATTTGAAAAAAATGTATTTTTGCTCCATTCAAGTCCTTTTTCTATTCCTAATAATCACTTCCTTTCAAACAGGTCTTTTACGTTTGTGTAACAGAAAAGAGCAAAAAGAAAATAATATTTTCAGTTTGTAAAAAGGTTAAGGTTTGTCTCATCATCTTGTCAAGTGAAAAACACACATAGAACAGTATGGCTTAGATGGTGGCCTAATTAGTGCAAAAAAAGGCACAGAAATGTGGCACTGAGAGCGTAATTCAGCCCAAGGTACACTGAAACCAGAGTGCACTAAAATGTTTTTCTTAGCATTCAAAATTTGGCACTCACGTTGAAATGAGATGAAATAAGAGCTACAGTAAAAAGCTGCCAAATTTCATGCTTAAGAATTGCCTGCTTTCATTTCCACAGCCCGATGAATTTGTCTGGATAAGTATTTGAAATGGGCATCGCACTTGAAAGCCATCAAAATATTTTTAAAGCAGTCTTTTCCACTGAGAGCATGAACTAAACTGCCACCACATCTACCCTGTAGAAGCTAAAGTGGTGTATTATTCTACAAAAAGATCCTGCTTTGATTATTCTTCCTCCTATTACTGATGGTAACTCCTTGTCCTCAAAGGAGGCAGGCTGAAGAAAAAACAGAACTGAAGAAGGTGTGCCACAAGGATAGGATAGAGCTCTTTTTTGCCATCCATTTTAACTCAGTTTAATAGTAAAGGTACCTCACCAGGGTGAACCTGCAGTTTGGGCCTAGAAATGACGGTATTTTTTCATTCCACTGTACATTCCACTATATCTGACTGATACTTATACAGAAACTAGAACGTTAATTCCCAAATTTGGATCGGAAAGTCATCGCAGGTCATAAGGCCATGATGGGCAGCAGCTGATCTGTGGAAGATGACCATAAAACTACTTAATTAGGGTGATGAATAATTTTTAACTGATAACGTTTACTGTGCCAAGGAATGGGACAAATAATGAATTAGGATATTTAGCTATGTAATGTAATGGCAGCTGAACAAGGAAGAAACAAATCAAAGACTCTATGGGTAGTGAGGCAAATAGCAACATAGCAATTAATATCCCAATAGCTGCAAGTGAACTGCTACATTTTATCCACAGATAAGTAACAGAAATCCATAAATTGGCAGCCTCTCACAACAAGAGAAAAGCCTATAATTTAAAGCTTTCTCTTTAAACTTTTCTTCCTAGGTGGCAGCAGCGAGTCTTTCTTCCTTCTTCCACAACTCCAGCCTGCGAATCTGTAAGGGGGCAAACCTAGACATGAGAGATGCTGAAATCAGCATTACAACAGCCTTTCCCTGCAAACACTGTCTTTAGGTTTGCCTGCTTTGTGGAGTATAGTTGTCCCCAAAATTCATGCAGTAACCTATGCTTATTTAGACTGAAAACTAGAATTAGTAAATTTGTTAGTATTTAGGCACTTGGCAACCCCTGCATTGTTATCTCATTCAGTTATGGTCCTCTCACCTCAGGTGAGACAACACATGACCCTGCAAAAGTGTCTGCTTCTAAAGGATGTGATAATATCTGGATGAGGAACACTCAACAGTGTTTAGTTTGCCCATACTAAACCTTCTATTGCTGTCCATATTTTCAGTAGAGACTGTGTTATCAAATCTTCTTCAAAAGCCATGCCTGTTCTTCACAGAGATGTCTTCTCTGCACTTCGTACTGGTAAGCACCCTGTGAAAGCAACTTCACTGCTATTGGACAACTTTCTTCTAAAATGATTAAAATATCTGTAAGAAATAAATCTGAACAGCTGATGGAGCAGGAAGACAAACTATTTGAAGGTTCCTTGTCTAGTTGAGCACCAAAAGTTTTGTATTTTTAGAACTACTAAGGAGAAAAACACATAAACCTTTTTTTTTAAATTTATTTTTAGAAAAATCACAATGTTGATAGGAGATTTTAATAAGTAATTTTTAAGTTTGCAAAAGCTGAAAAAGGATTCAAAAATCTGGTTAGCTAAAAGCTATTTTGAGCTTCCTCTGCCATTCTATTTCTAACAAACTCTGACTTATTTCTGTTTTCTCCACACTTGGCATTGATATGAGATACCTATTTATTCATTCAGGTGAGCAGGATGTTTCTTTGTATTTACATAAAGCATATGTTTATATAATAACCACTTTTGCACTCTCAAACACACTTAAAGGTTTTAGCACTTTTGTACCAAAAGCAGAGGTGGGGCAAGAGGCTTACAAATTAATTCCATAACAAAATACTAAAATCTGTGTAAAGCTTTGTTGCAAGCTAAGAAACATGTACAAGAAATTCTTAAATGAATTATCCTTGGCATACATTCATATTTGAATGTACAGATATATTTACAGGTTTAATATCCAAATTCAGTAATGACTTCTAAGATGTTCCATGAAATGTCATCTTCCTGTAGAACTTTGTCAGGTGGCTAAAATACATTAGTAAGACACATATTGTAAAACTGCATGAAAATTTAAAAGAATTAGAATGAAAGCCAACAAAACTGGTCAGACTATTCCTTCCAGACGGAACTAGTTATTATTCCAGATTTAGTCCTTTAGTTGTTATGAGTTGCAGTTTTCCATGTTTCCACAGATCCTTGAAACCTTCCTTTCACTTTCAAGAGCCACAGCACAGTTCTCAAGTGCTTTCAAATAAGGATGCAGTCATAGGTTGTCATCCCAAGGGCAATCCTTCACAAGTCCAAAAGCACTTCTCACACGTATGCTATTTATACTGTTCAGTGGATGCCTGTGGAGTGGGGTTGGGTTGTTCTGGTCAGTCTTGCTATTTTGTACTTTTGACCTGTAGTACTGTTTCTGTCCCTTCCATGTGTATGATACACCTTCTGAATTCAACATTATTTTATGTTAAGCTTTTGGTTATGGAAGTCTAAAGATGTTAATCCCCATTCCCCAGTGCTTCAGCCACAACTGTTTAGACAATGCCAAATATCAACCTTGCTGGATATACAAAATCCAGCTATGGTTCTGATGTGCAAATAAGGCTTTTCCACAACTGACCAGCTCAGTACTCGCAAAGCAGGAAGAGCCAGAAAGGATGAAGGGTCTGTATGCACTAAGTTTGGGTTTTCTCAATCTGTACCAGACAGATGCAATGAAAAAAAATGCAAAAACAAAACTGAATTTTTGTCTCTTGAATGCTCAAGAACAAGTATCTCTTCCCTGGTGGCTGACCCAGGCAGCTACATAGATTGGGTCAGCAGCACCCACACCCAGATCCATCATTCATACACAGTGAGCCACTTGCTTTCCGGTGCCCACAATACACACCAGGCTGGTTGGTTGGCACACTCACTGCACACAGGGTATTAAAAAAAAATGCTTGTACTGCCTGAAAGCAATGACATAACAAAACCTTAACTGCTTATTGTTTTTGGAGAGGTAAGGAAAAGTTAAACATACCGAATGCATTTGAGACACACCCAGCTGTCAGAGGAGCAAAGGCAAGAATGTAAAGGTACAACATACTTCTACACTCCTGTCATTAAGGCCATGTATTGGTGTGCAACAATGCTTCACAGGGCTAACCATACAGAAGTACTCAGGTCTAAGTCACACTCTCAGAGATGTTTCAAACAAACAGTTTTCTAATGCAACTTCAGACCCTGTTGTTTACGTTATGCTTTGTGTCCTTTTTTTTTTTTTCAGGCAGAAGGCAGGCTCTCTATCCAGTTTCAAGATCTGTTCTTCATCACGTTTTCTTTAATTTAGTTCTCCAGAAGTGTGCGCTGAACTAAGAAGTGAAAAACAATTCAAGATTAGTACACTAAGTTCACGGACATTATAAGTTATTTAATAGTTCATGCAGACAACAAAGTTTCAGTAGGCATTTGGCACTGTGTGATAAATTCAGGTAAGCAGAGCTTGATTCTGTGAAGCCAAAACACTGCACATCAAGGTATATTACATGCCAGATTTCTCACTCAAATAACCACATCCTACTACATCAGGGAATCTATCTACACTTGCAGATTCAGGCTTGCAGTTTTTGCGGATGCCAACATGAAATGGAGTACAGACTGTGTAAATAATGGAAAAGTAGGTTACTGAAACAAGGTGTCTAGGTTAACTATATTTTCAGGAAGTCAAAGATAAGCCTACATAAAATTTTAAAAACATAAATCTATTCTGCTGTGCCATCTGACCTGTCTTCATAAAAGACCTCTTTTAAACTAGAAGCTGTGTAGGTACACCAGCACTCTATTAGCAGAAGCAGAGCTCACATCTGCTGACTCCCAGAATTCAGATCAGGAGCAGCACCATTCTGATCATGGATGCCCAGTTTCTTGGCTCAAAACATGATCATGCTTGTCTGCAAAATATAGTAGAGGTATAAAATATGGGATGTAATGTGACATCAATATGTAGGCAGGAATAATCATATATGATAACATCCTGAGTTTGACTTTACTGGTTAAAATAAAATATGCATCATCTGACACATTTCACATTTGAGTTCTGATGAATCTTGGACAAAATTTTAGGATATTCCAACTACAACTCAGATTTTTAACTGCCTTTGGTATAGGTCTTTGAATGATTCTACTTGCTTCACTAATGCATCACTGAATTGAGGATACCTGCCTATCTCCAGTCCTGACAGCCAGTCACAACAAAATGATGTGCCCTTGAGAGTTTTATACATTTAAAAGCTTAAAGGAAAAGTGTTTATAAAGATGACCATAAGCCAGATGAAAGTTTTTAGCAAACAGATGAAATACCTGAGAAAAAAAAGATATAACTGTTGGGGTTTTTTTAATTACATAAAACCCAGAAAAAATTCTGTAGATTTTAAACTCACAGAAGAATATACTGAAAATATATACTGCTTTGTATTTTAATATTCAGTATTTCAAAAACACTCAGTAAACTTCAGCACGAGGTTATACTACTTCTTCCTTTGTTGACCAGTCACAAGGGCTAGAAGACCAAGTTTTCACCTATACCATTTCCTCCAGAACTATCTATGGCTTTCCCAGAGTTAAACATCTGTTCTATCAGCCAAGTACCCTAGACCACCGTAAGTGAAGGGTGAGGTTGTAAAAGTTTTTGTTGCTTTAAAAGAGACCTTTCACAGGTGTCACCCTTGTAGAAAGATCAATTACGTGATGGTTCTTTCATACGAGAATCATTCCCTGTTCACAACAGAAAATGCTTTAGTTACAACAAAGTGAGTTTAGTCCTCCTTGCCTCCAGTGTAGTTACATCTCTATTCTGATGCCTCAGAGCTTTTTGGATTTTTTTTAACTTTTGTAGATTTTAGAAGTAGTTGTGTAGTAAATGCAGATTTTAATGTAGCTGTATTATACCCCTTACCCTGCAGCATAATAGTTAACACATACCCAACCCTTTTACCCCATTTCATATCAATCCCTCTAAATTCTGTTAGCGTGTTTAGTCTTCTTTTCAAGGTAGAACTGTAGAAAAACACTTCTGTTTAAGAACACAGCACCCCTAAGCCTGGACTAGGAGGTATCACACAGACACATTAACCTTCAAGCCCAGAACTCTGGAGGAGCTCCAAGGACTATCTATGTGTGCTGTGAAGAAGATGAAGATGAGGAAGAAGGGGTCCCAAAGATCCCAAACTCAATTCCTAAAGGGGCATGTCGGGGGGCAGAATGGGGCAGAACCAGGGATGGATAGACCTGGGACTGGATGGACCTTATTATAAAATCATAGAACCACTGTTTGGGTGTGCACATGTGCTATGTATTCCCCTGGCCTGAGGCTAATTAAAGGACCAACTCCTTTTATCTTATCTTATACACTAAATTGGCCTGGAGCCTTTTTCTCCACGGTCTCTTTAGGCAACAATTCAAACATAATTATTTTTAATATACATTCTTGCAGAGTTCTGTATCAGTTTGTAATCAGAAAAGGTTTCAGATCCAATCAGAAACAACACAGACTAATAAACTGCTAATTGCAGTTATGTATTACACTAGAGGAGCAGGCTTGTGTTTTCATAATTGTCTTTAATAATACTTCTGCAGAGAAAATTCAGTTCTTTACTTTCTCTAAGCTCCTGTATTTCAATGACTTCTCAAGGCAATCAACCAATCTCTTCAAATAAAAAACCAGAAAAGAGTGGCCACATTTTCACAATGCAATTCTTGAGTTAGTTCCAAGTTTGTTGTCATGGTAAAATCATAGAATCACAGAATCATTTATTTTGGAAAACACCGCTAAGATCATCGAGTTTAACCATTAACCCTGCACTCCCAAGTCCACCACGGAACCATGTCCCCAAGTGCCACATCTACACATCTTTTAAATACCTCCAGGGATGGCAACTCCTCTACTTCCCTGAGCAGTCTGTTCCAATACTTGACAACCCTTTTTGTGAAGAATTTTTCCCAAATATCCTATCTAAACCTCCCCTGGCACAACTTGAGGCCATTTCCTCTTGTCCTATCACTTGTTACCTGGGAGAAGAGGTCTCCATACAACCTCCTTTCAGGTAGCTGTAGAAAGCAATAAGGTGCCCCCTGAACCTCCTTTTCTCCAGGCTTTTCTCCCAGCTCCTCTCTTAGTCGATTCTTCTAAGAGGCTCCAGACCCTTCACCAGCTCTGCTGCCTTTCTCTGGACACACACCAGCACCTCAATGTCTTTCTTGTAAGTGAGATGCCCAAAACTGAGCACAGGACTCAAGGTGTGGCATCATCAGTGCTGAGCACAGAGGGACAATCACTTCCCTAGTCCTGCTGGCCACACTATTTCTGATACAAGCCAGGATGCCATTGGCCTTCTTGGCCATCAGGACACACTGCTGGATCATATTCTGCCAAAATTGATAGTTATAAGTATTTTTTTTTAAACAAAACAGTGCAAATAATTTTCTCCACTATGTTAGATGTCAATAAAGTGCATTTAATAGGATCCCCATCAAAAAATTGATTTTCCAGCTAGATTCTTGTCTTACCAGGTGGCTCAGATTGTGCTCCCCTATGGCTATCCATATTCACATTCTCTTCATCTGCTGGGAAACAAAGAGATGTTTAGCGTTCAAATTCTCTTATATTCAAAGTTATTGATTAATAGAGATAATTTGACATAAGAAACAGCATTGAAGAAAATGGGCTACCTGCTGGTAGTTGAGTTGTCCTTGTTTTGCCTGCATGTTCACTTTAACATGCATGGTAGAGATGTTACTCAGTTTCCAAATTTCCCAAATTACAAAACAGCAGTGCCTGGCAGGATGACTGCACTACCCCACATCAAACAGTCAGAAAGACTGAAAGAGACAAAACCAAAGCTTCTGCCCCTCTATCACCCACAGGATTCCCAAAGTTCTCTGATCTAAGTTACATCTTATTTAGATGGAAATAAAGCAGATAGCAAGACAAAGGCAAAATTTACAAAATCAGAAATGACAAGATATTTTTTCAGCATGAAAATAGTCTCAAATCCCCAATCAATTTTCCTTAAAAAGTATTTTCTTGCAGTCTCTCCTGCTTACGTTTTTAACAAGAAGTGCTTTTATTTTAGGAATGTAAAGCCTTAAGTTCTTCTATTTCTGAAAGTCTAATTTTTAGGCAAGGCATTCTTCAGTCACCCTGTCTTAGATGATTAGTAAGAAAGGTTACTCCCTGTGACCATAAATTCACTGGGCTATTAAAACTACCTTATGCATAGGATCAGTTTCTAGTCCCCATATAAATACAAAAACACATCTCTTTAGACAGTAGAAAATAAAATTAATTTAGAATTCTTACCGCTTTGTTTGAAACAGAGTTTCTTCTTCTGGTAAGCAATGAAACTAGATACTGCTCCAATTACAGTAGCAGCCACAGCACTTACAATTCCAGCTATTGCTCCCTGAGAAGCTGAAAAAAACAGAGGTTTGTATACATTTTTCAGAATTGAAAGTCATGTCAAAATTGTATTGTTTCAAAGTAAACCCTATGAACACTTCCAAAAATCATTAAACTGAAATTACATGAAACTGTAATCATCAACTCTTTCTGTCTTTATGCATAATGAGAAGTGATTTGTCTCATTTTATAACCATTGATTTCTTAGCAATGCCTGTTGTTAAGGAACTTAAGCACTCCTGTTCTAATTTCCACTAATTAAAAACGCTACCTTTTCATGGCAATATCTACTTTCCATGTGTGTGGTCACTGCACCAGCATCTCTGAGACCTTAACAATTATGATTTATTTGCAACATAGAGATTTTAAAGGATTATGAAAGCAGAGCTTGAAAGTAAGAATTCCACATTCCACAAAAATTTTTAAGTTGTAACCCACTCCCAGTAGTCAACATTCTAGCAGAAGATAAGCAACACAGAAAACTCCAGAAAACAAACTTCATATATCCAGATGCCATCATACACACAAATTCATGCATTTACCCTCATCTTCTTGGCCATTATTTGGAGTTTGGCCCCTTCGTTCTGTAAAAACAAACAGAAAGGTTACATTTTACATGTCTAAAGAACAGTCATATCATAATTGACAACCCTTTTGCCAATTAATTACCCAAAATTACAAACCATCTATTATATCCATACTCTGGCATTCAAACTTTCTGCTTTCAAAGTACTGGTCATGGTGGTGTCAACTACAGCCTTGAGTAGTCAGCACTTCTACAAAATGAGCACAGAGCACTTGTAAAATCTGGTTTAACCAACTTGTGCACCACCACAGAACACTCAGTGGAGAGGAACAGTGTATAACTTCAGAGTAACACTCAGCTGTATTTCCACGGAAACAACTATCTTTTCCTAAAATCCCAGCCTCGTTTACTAAATACTTCTGCAGTTCTCTTTGCAAGCAAGACAGATGTTCTATAAATACTAACTATATTTGTCACAACGCAACTTGTACCATTGCAGCAGGAACCCGCGCAGATCAAAACACCCCACAAGTCTCCACAGATATTTCTTGCCCCTGCCAATTTTCAAGATACTGCCCCAAACATAGCTTGAAAGGTAAAAGCTACCCAAAAAAAGTGGCATAGGTAATCTCTGTCTAGGATAACTCTCTGAAGAAGTCAGTAACCACTGGCACACCTCAAAACCCATCAAGATACTTCAGCTAACTCCGATCTGGACAAGTTTTACCTCTTAATTATTTGGGGTGGGTTTTTTTGGTAGAGATGGAACACATTACTTTTGAATTCAAAGATATGCTCTTAAGTTTCAGATACCAGAACTAAAGGTGTTACAAATTAATGCATGTTAACCAGCTTGGGAGCAAGATTTTATTGAAAACTCAGGTAACCACAGAAACAATATGAAGCACGACCTACTGTCTTACCATTGCTGCCACTCCCATCACCTCCTCCTTTTGGTGAATTGCCATCAAGTAGATCTGTATCATCAAATGTGCCTATAAAAAATGTAAATAGCATTACCTTACTTGTTTTAAGTTCAGTGAAAAGACACCTCAAGGCACATAATGACATGGAAATCTTCTCAAGATCGTTCAGTTGAATTTGTCGTGGTTTTAGGCTTAGCATCATAGTCACAATATGCTCACATTTTAAAAGCCCTCAAAATGTCAAGTCCCTTCAGCTGAGCACTACACAGTTTGACAGCAGTACTCCTGCCTCCAGACTTTCTGAACAACTGCGAGAAGAGCAGAGTAGCACAAATCAGGCTAAGAAAGCAAGAAGCCCTATAAGCTACTTAATTGGAATAACCCAAGTCTCCCTATGCTGTGAAAGCAAAGAAAGGATGTGGATAGGAAAGGATCGTTTCTTTTCAAGGCTGCAACTGTGAATGAATCTTCAGAGTTGGGTTTCTTAGTCACAAACAGTCCAAATGTAATTCCCTTCTCTGATTTATTACAGGACATTGGTCTAGTCCCTCTCCATTTCCACTGAACCCTACCTTTCGGAGCATTCCCTTCCCCCTCATGGGACCTTCTCCTCCTTCCCTCTGCTGCCAAATGAATCCTTAGTTTATGCAAAGCAAATACGTTTCAAGTAGCAAAATTAAAAGTATTGTATCAGAGGATGTTTTAGTTGGGTGGCAAAAGCACTGTACTGAGGCATGCAAGACCCAAATTCAAGTATCTGCTGCAAATCAGAAAGAACAAGAACCAGGGCTTGCATTCCAGTTAAGGACTCTTTACCACAATGTTCATGGATAATGGCATTTTCACAACTGCATCGATCTAAATCTGTTTTGTTCTGGGTTAGGCAAAGACCTCTAAAGCACAACAGGCAGGGAAGGACACGTATTTAAGCCTATCTTTCAAATACAAATAATTATATTACTTAAAAAAAAACAAACAAAAAAACCCCCCCAAAACAACTCTTTAACTTGGAGTTTTATCTTTAATTTAGATCCTTTAAGAATAAAGATGATAGGCAGTTCCTATTTACCTTCTGGCATGACTAGAAGGGATTCAGTTTGTAAAGACGAAAGAACTCAATCCAATACCTGGGTGCTCCACCACAGGCAGCCAAGCACAGCATTGCCCCAAGCACACACACACTCTGTCCCATCCTGCCTCCTCCCTACACCATCCTGCTTTTAAGTGAAAGTGCCTCAACAGCTTTGTTATGGAATTTCAAGACTGCTGCAAAGTTTATTTGCAAGACAACTTTTCCTCAATCCTCAGTGTTTATCCAGTGCAACATCTGACATAGAGAGCAGCCAATTAACATAGATCAATTAGTAGAAGTGTAACTGAGACAGTAAAACCTGATTTAGGAGTTTGTGCTAGAAGCCTTACCAGTGTCTTTAGGTTGATCTCGCTTGGGGTTATCTACATGCAGAGGAGAGATTTAATGAAAAAAAAAGAAAAAAAGGTTAAGATATAAAAACTGGACTACAATACAGTAATGTTGAAAGGAACTGGGGGAGACTAACAAATACTCTTCCACTGTTCAGAAATTCCTGTTAGGTCAGTCTTACCAGTGTCTCTAGGTTTAGCAGGAGGATTTGGCTTGGGACCATCTGTAAACAAGTAAAGAGTTAGAATAAGTTACTCGTGTGAAGAGACCAAAAGCAGAGCATGCAATGACCTTGAAAGACTATTTGACCTAAAAAAATGGTATCAAAACTTCCCCATGTCACTTTTCCTTTCACTAACTAATGCTGTATTTGTTTGGTTATTTTAGCTAAACACTGTATTTTAATGCAACTAACAGTGTTTCTGCTATATTAACCTGTATGTCAGATCCTTGCTGTAACAAACATATACAGAAGAACTCAAGTGTTAAGCAGCATTTTAATTTGCACATTGTATTTCAAAGGCTGAAATTCTTTACATTTTTCTATCAGGTACAGATTACTAGGCTGTTTTCTCTTTTAAAATTACTGGGTTTTAACCAGTAATAAAAGTTGGTACCTCACTTAAAAAGAATAGAATAAAAAATATGGCCCCCACAATGACATTTCATTTAGCTTGCAACAAAATTGGAGAATAAGAGATCTTAGTAATTTTTTCTGTATTTGGTCACAGTCTTCACATCGGAAAGAGTATTTTCCCTCAAATTATTTCTAAGATATTGATGTTTACTTGTGCTACTAAAATTACTTCTATAAAGGAAGAGATTACTTCAGATTTAAAAACTACTTCCATAAGTAATAGTTTATGGAATTAGTGCCATCTAGTGAAGATACAATAATGAAACATGTAGGACTTGGCTAAGAAATTATTGAAATTCATACAGCTTTTATGATCTAGAACCTTTAAAATGAAAGTAAATAAACATAACTAGACTGCAATTATTTTATCTGCAGTCTGCTACCTTAATCAACTCAGTACCTTTTATTACATTTACGTCATAAAGCATGGATAGACATTGCACAAATACCTTTGAGCAGTATCCAGGAAAACATGATACTTACCAGGATGAAGAGCATCATCCAAGTTAAAATCATCTACAAAGAAAGAGGGGAAGTTTCAAGTGTAATGCAAAAACTGAACTAGTTTTAGACTATTTTTACACAAAATGCACCTCACAATGTTTTCACCAAGAATGTAACAGCATGCTCATTCAACAACAGCCCACAGAGGAGCCCCACAGTTACCAGGCACTATCTGCCAAACGACATGGTGCTTTTGGTGATCATGATACCTGTCAAGAGCCAGCTCAAGGTGAGCAAGCTCCAAACATGCAGATTGAAAGTCAACAAAAGGGACTTTCACAGAGTCTTTAAGTTTGTGAAATCACAAAGTACATTTGTGAAAGCACTACCAGGAGACTCCAAAATTAAGAAATCCTTTTGCTTTTAGGGAACTGTTTTCTTTTATAGAAATATCACAACCCTGTATGCCACTATGTTGAAAAGTTCATGCCTCTCAAATTATTATGTACACTACACCTGACTTTACAATAAAAGACATTACAAGCCAATTATATCCCACCGAAGTCCTGTGGTGGTGTCTTCTGAGATGGAAGAGGCTTCTTTGTCGTCTTTATCTCTCCTGTCAGAGAAGGTTAGAGAAAAAAAAGTTAAAACTATTTAATACACTGTTCAGAAGCTACACGAAAGACAAATATATGTCTATACAATGAAAAGCACAAGATCAAATCTATACAGCAAGACAATTTCCCCTTAAAAGAAATCCTTAATTGTTCCAAAGACAAATTTGAGTTCTGTGTGGTCAACATGTTGACATACCCATAGCTGAATTGTTCCACTGAGGTTTAAACCAAACATACGCAGGGAAGGTTTCATGCTTGGCCATGTAGTGATACTTGGCAACAAACAATTCAGAAAAGCATCCACTATTTTCCCGCCTACCTCCCAAAATTTGTGAGTGCAATAATTACCAAGTGCATCTTCTAAGCTGAAGTCATCAGAATTGCCTGTAGAAGATAAAAGAAACAGTAAGGACACTACTTTTTCTTATTCACACCCAACACTTATTAAAGTCATAAACATATTTCTGATCTATCTTATGTTTTCTGCTCCCTGATTCAGAATAGAATATTTTCAGTCAGGGTTGAAGACATTCTTCGCTATTTCTCCACATCATTATCCACAGATCTCTTCAGAAAAAAAGGAACAGCTCTAAAAATTTGCTCTATAGAAAGGACCCAGAGGGCCATAAGAGTCAATATAATGAACTTAATCCTTTATTCTTGCTATTGCATGCTTTCTTAGCGCCATCCACAGCATATTCTTTCCACTGAACCACAAAATGAGCAGAGGGACAGCTCCAATGCACAAGAATTTGCGAGATTCAAGTGTGAAGAAGAGCCTTGGAGCACAAAGGCCATTATGGAAGTCATGTGATCAAGTATTGCTTTTAAAATCTTGGCATTAAAAATTAATTTTAATGGGTTTATCAGACTTATCTTTCCCCCTAACAAGATTAGCAGTATGAAGGTGGTTAAGATATTAGCATATATGATCTTGAGCAGTCTCTTTAACTTCCTAAAACACAGCTAAATGCAGCTGGTGCCACTATAGGCTCTCTACTCAAGGTGGATTAAATTCTATTTTCAGTCTTTAGGACAAAAACACCCACTCTTGCTATATTAAGTCAATTGGTAGAGCTACTGCTGCTTATTCAGCCAATTGCAAACACACTAAATATATACATGATAAAAACTGGTTCACAGCATAAATACAGTAGTGTGATCTCAGCAGCAGAGGCTTGTAAAATAATGGACAGCTAAAACAACTCTTGGGGTATTTCTGATTGTTCATTATCCCTATTTTCACTGAAACATGGAATAAGAAAATGGCATGGAAGTAGATACTGGCTATTCAAGGAAAAGACATACAAATACACTGCTTCAGCCCAATAGAAGCTGGAAGACTTTTTCTACCTACTCACTATCAAGCCAGACAGAGCAAAAGTTATTTCCAAACAGAACTACCTGAATTCAGAAGATAACTGCACAAAGCATTGGTGTGTCTGGCTTTTCCCCTAAGAATGAGGCTACCAAAGAGGCATCAGAACTGGCTACTGCAAAGTCTGAAGAGAGGAATAAAAAACAAACATTGAAATCAAACCACAAGCAGAATGTCCCTTTCACTTGCGTGACAGACCAAGTTAAGACAAGGACAAGTCATGACTTTAATATCAGGAATGATGGATGCTCCTATACTTGGTGACATCTTTCCTCTTAAATGAGGTCAAAATTGAAATATCTTTTACTTCTCAGATAACTGCACTAATAATGCAGTTTTTTTTCCCCTGAGAAGAAAAGAGACTAAGATACTTTTTTTTTTTTTTTTTTTAATAGGGAAGCTAGGAATGACAACCAGAATGGAACAAAAAAAAAGTGTTAATCTGGCCAACTGAACTGCTACAGCAGAAACTGAAATTTGAAGTCTAAGCAGTGATTCCCATAATGTAACATTTGAACCAAGAATCACCTTGCTCACAGCCAAGTAGGGTTGCTTATCTGAAGTCAATATCATCTTGCAATACAATCTCAAAAACCTCTGTAAAATTAGAAGATGCTAAGACCCCAATGTCAGTTACTTCTGAAGTTACCCCCTTGGCTACACTACACCAAGAAACCTCCATATTCACAGCCAAAAAGAGGTCAGAATACTCAAATTTAAACAGGTATTTGCATAGTTGTTCCTCAACTCTGAACTCTAGTTTATTTGTTTTCTCGAGTACATGTATCTCTCAGGCTACAGTCCTCCTGGGAAGAAAGCCTAAGACAGGACCTGATCAGGTATTTCATAGTCTGACTCTAAGAAGGCAGGCAGAGGGATCTGTTGAAGATGCATACTCCTCAAAACACTCTACCAGTGTAGCAACCGGAGGATGGACCATCACAAACTATTAACACTATCTGTCTCAAAGTTAAAGCTATATCAACTAAGAGAATGAACATTACACTGGTGGGTATATTTCAAGAGCCCTGTTTCTTTTTAGGAGGAGTGACAGATGGAAAAACAAGCACATACACTCAACATTATGCTTTGGCGCAGCTGAAATTTGAGGGTATTTGAAGAATTTCCCATTGCCATCATGAAACATAGTCCAGGAACTCAGAATAGTTCCAGCTGCAGTGCTTTCCCTTAAGAGGAGGAAACCATTGTAAAAAGGGGTGCTTTCAGTGACATTGCTATTTTAAGGGATTGTTTTCACATAAGATCTTCATGAAGAAATAATTTAGGATGTGACTGCTGACTGCCAATCTCACAGAAGACTTGCTGCTTTGACAGAGGAGTAAACAAATTTGAGAGTTAATAAAAGAAAAAGATCATGCTTTATTGACTGGAGAGATTCAATATTCTGCAACCACACTTCTGCTTTCTGAGCATGCAGCAAGATGACAGAGTCCTCACATACATTACTTTTTTGAGATAAAGTAGCAGAAAATGTCAAATACTAGCTTATGAAACTGGTTACAATAATCTGCACTCTAAGGTGCTGGCAGCCTGCTTTCCCAGCAAAGAAAGGTGTTTCTCCACTGTTAATGGCAAACCTTCCTTTGTCTTTAAAGCAGCTGCTTTTACAACTGTACTTGCTCAGCTTTTGGTATGGGTGGGTCCAACTAAACTAGAAGTTCAGTGACTTAGCCTGAAAGGAGAAAAGCTCAGTACTAGGGATTCAGCTGGTTCCAGGAAAGAAATAATCAGAAAACAGGAGATAAAGCCACAGAACCAGACTAAAGGTATTATCAGGATCCAAGAAGAAAAAAAATCAGCAAGAATACACTGCACTCCCTACAGGTCTAAGGAGCATCCAGAGCAACTAAGCTTATAAGCATTTTCTTAGTCTAAGTAAAGATATTTACAAATAAAGCAGATACTATATTGCATATAAAGCATGATACAGCAGGTATTTCTAGCTCCTAGGGGCACGAGCATATTCAAGAACATTTCAGAAGTGTCTACATTATTTTCCTTTCTGTAGCTCAAATACCAGGATCTCAAGAGACGGATCTTTAGAAGGCTGTCCCTAGTAACCAGCATAGTCTGTGTTAGCTGTGGGAAAAACAGTAGGTAAAACAAAAGAGCAAACATAGATTTTTGAATAGTTGAAGAGCTAGAGGGTATTCAGGAGATCCAAGTAACTACGCAAATAGCAGTGCTTTGCAAAGACCTATCACCGCTCTCAGATACTTACTGCTACAGTATTAGTCATATTTACATTCCACTGCAGAAGCTGACAGGAGCTTTGGAAACTTCCTCCCTTAGTCACGTGTATGGCGACACACCAAGAAAGGAGACTTGTGATGAATCACCACAAACGTTAACTTTCTGACTTGAGCAACAGACTGCTTGAATTTTGTTTTCCTAAAAATGCAGTGTTCTCCTTCTTCCTTCCCTCCCTCTCTCCCCCGCACCTTGTGCACAACAGAGTGCCACAGAGCCTGCAAGCTGCAATTGGTCTTCCAGTTGTCGGCCTATGGACCAGGTGACAATGGTCACCTTGTCTTCATCCCACAGCTCGACATTACCTGCTACTCCATCAGGGACTGACTAACTTACAATCAAGAAATATCTCCAGCTGGAAGGGACCCATAAGATCATCATATCCAACTCCCTGCTCCTCACAGGACTAATTAAAAATAAACCATATGAATAAGAACCTCATTCAGACACTCCTTAGACTCTGTCAGGCTTGGTGCCATGACCACTTCCTTCCTGCCTTTTGCAGTGCCCAATCATCCTCTCAGAGAAGAACCCGCTCTTAAGGTCCAATCTGAACTTTCCCTGATGCAGCTTCATTCCATTTCCTTGCATCCTGCTGGTGGTAACCAGAGAAAGTAGATCAGAACCTCTGCCTCTACTGCCCACTTGAACAAGCTGTAGACTGCTATGTGGCCACCCCTCAGCTTTCCCTTCTCCAAGATGAACAAACCAAGTGACCTCAGCCATTCCTAGTAAATCTTGCCCTTGAGGCCTGTCACCATCTTGGGCACCTCCTCTAGACATATCCCAATAGTTTGGTCTTTTTATTGCACTGAGGCTCCTAAAACTCTACACAAGGACTTGAGCTGAGGTCGCACCAGCGCAGAATAGAGTGGGACAATCACGTCCCCCAGCCAGTCAGCACTGCTGTTCTTGATGCACCTCAGGGCACAACTCGCCCTTCTGGCTGCCAGGCTGTCAGACTGTTGACTCATGTTCAACTTGCCATCAACTCAGACCTCTTTCAGCAGGTTGCTTTCCAGCCTCTTGTCTCCAGTTTTTACACAGAACCAGGATTATCCCAACCCAGGTGCAGAATCTGGCACTTGCTCTTGTTAAATCTCATACAGTTTGTGACTGCCCAACTGGTGTCTGTCCTGCTCCCTAGCCACTTATTTTCATGAAATATGTAAAAATCTTGAGCTCAAAGAGGCCCCTCTTCCCTGTAGAGTTTGCACAAGGTTTGGCAGCAGTCTTGCAGGACAAGGATACTGGTAGCCACAAAGGCATAAACTCGGGAAACCAGGTGAAAAGCAGCTTTTCCAACTTCCAGCAGGAAAACTGGGTAACTGGATTTTATACTCTCATGTCTTGTGCTCCTTCTTCTTGGGGACTGAAAACACAAGGAGTAGAAATATTCAACACATAATCGTAACAGAAGCTACAGAAAATAGAGAAAGGCCAACACATTGGAACTTGTTCAAAAAGCACTTTAAATATGAGAACATAGACATCCCATCCCTTACAATTTTTTTTAAACTTAACAGCACTTGATTTCAATCCAGGTTTTGCCCCACCAGCATTAGTTATCTACTAATAAAGGACTTCCACTGTTCAGCTCACATTTTGACAATTATTTTCCAGTATGTCCTAAGGCAAAACCAAGAGAAGCAATTTAATTACAAAAAACCTGGGAGAAAGGTGACTTGGCTCTCCATATCTTACTCTAAGAACTGTATTTCTAATGTTTTAAATGGAGAACCTGAAACATGAAAACTACTTGCAGCTAGGTAGCTAACAGAGGAATGTACTTAAAACTATACTCTTTCTTCTCAGCCAGTGCAGAGGTTTGCAGGTGCAGACAGGACGTTTACTCCCACTGCCAAGCAGCAGTTTATCCCTGCCCAGAGTCTCATCTCACACTGTTGATTTCAAATCCTGCCCCTCCTACAACTACCGACCTATCAGTGCTGCTTTTCAAGTTTGCTTTCTCTGCAGAGCAAGAGAAAACAAAAAACTTTGCATAAAATTTTGTTTAGCAGAATGAAGCCCCTTCCTGCTTAAAACAAATATGCCCCAAACACCAATAACAACTGTAAATCAGCCAAAAAAGCAAAGACAAATTTTTTTTTACATCTGGAGAGTGTCTGCTTTCTGCATATCTGGAGCATTTACCAAAGTAACTGATGGGAATAAAGTCAGCTAAATCTCCACTGGAATGAATAAAAAATTTATTTCCTCTTCAAAGACATGTATAAGACTACCCTAAAAACGATCATATTTTGTTTTTGTACAATGATAGAAAAGTTTCTTCCCTGAAAAGTTACTTTATTTGCACCTATCTTGAAAACACAGTACACAAAAAGTTAGACAATTATGTGGCCTAATCTTTTTGTGATCTAGCTGCTAAAAAGAGAGTTTAGACTTATTAGTGATTTATTTTAATTTGAATTACTAACTATTCCTTCTGTTCAAAAATGGCAACTTAATATTTTTAAAAGCCTACAAGGCTACATTTTGACTCAAACTATTTACTTTAGCTGTAGTCATGGGAGGGTTTTTTAACAAAACATAGTAAAACAAGCCATCTACCAGAGATGAAAACAACCATATTCTGAAGCAATTTGGGGAATTTTGCTTGCTTAAAATTTTCCCATGCACTGGGCAACTTTTGTTGCCCCTTTGAGAAAGTAGGAAAATATAATAAGGCTCTTAGAGCTCTTATTAACGAGAAGCAGAGTTTTCCGGGGGAGGATTTGACATAGGAGTAAGAGGACAGAATGAATAGCTCTGAATCAGCAGAAAGCATACAGAAGAACTGAGTCAGTTGCAAAGCTAGAGAATTAACACGATGGCGACAGTCCTGCCAAATGCAGAGCTGCTTATACAGAAATGAGAAGGGGTGAAAGAGAACTATACAAAAGTAAGAACTCCTGTGACTCCCTTCAATCAAGTAGTGAGGATAAAAGCAAATATTTGGCATCTTAATCACAACCCACCCAGTGATGAGTTGTCTTCTGCAGTCTGATTCTTTTCTTACAGTCTGTAATTCTTCACATTCGTAATGCATGTGACCACTCCCCCTCCAATCTACAGCTGGGATGCTGGGTGATAACCCTCAGTGGCAAAACAGCACCAAACAGAAGAGCCACAGGTCCCAGATCTTCTCCTTAAGCTTAAAAGCGCTTCCAAGGCACTGTCACTAACAGCAGCTTGGGAAGAGCTGAAGCATATTCTACACTCTGGGGAAAGCTGTTTTGTTGCAGAGAGTACCGCCCCCGCACATCCAAAATAAGCAAAACCCAGCTGACCACAGACCTGGGCAACCTTCAGTGGCTGACCCTGCTGGAGCAGGGAGTGAGACTGAAAGGTCTCCAGAGGCCTCCTCCAGCCTCAGCACCCTGAGGTTCTATGACATGGGCCCATTCTAGTCACTGGACTAAACTCCTTGTGCTACAAAAGTCACAGAATTACAAATAAAATAAGTCACTCTGCCCATCTGCAATTTTTTATACATATGAGAACTGAAACACATTCCTCTGTCTCCCAAAGCTTGTAAGCAGAAATCTATGCTACACTAATAAAGGCTGTTAGAAGAACATTTGGGTGACAGAAGTGTGGTACTTTCATCAAGAAATTACAAGATTAAGTTTTGGGAGCACTGAAATAGGAAGAAGAAAGAGAGGAAAGGGGTTTTGCAAAATTCAGTAAAGGTGCTGAATCCCAATGACAACACATAAAAAGCTATTGGACATATTTATTTGATTTTTGCACATTATTTCTTACCTGTAATTTCAGGAGGGCCTGACCCAATTCAAGACTGTGTCATATACTATGCTTATCGCTATTTCACCTACGTACTTGGCCTTACCAAGCAGAAACACATTACTAAAATTAGTGAGCATTTTAATGAAGCATTTTCTAGATAGCAAATATTTAGTTTTCTTTTTTGTCAATTCAGGGTCTATGGCAAAATGCAACTGGCAGACAGAAGCATCATCTTGTCTGTATCCATGTGTAGCATACCCTTGAAAAAGATCACAGGTGTTTGGTTAAACATTGCCTCACCTTAAGTTATTTAAAGCCTGCATGTTTGGTCCTTGCACTTGCATGCTGAAATTTTCACCCTTCTAGGTAACTGGTCTTGAGTTCCTGGCATCCTTTCTCATAGCAGCCCTAAACTACACTGATGCACTGTATGCATTAAGCATGAAGTTACTTGATGTCAGCAAGGCCAGCCTTGGGGCCACTACTGCCACTGCCTTCTCTTGCATCAACAGAGCACCTGCAGAAGCCAGCCCTGTCCTTTGGCCCCTGGAGCAGGCAAGGATTCCCCCTGTCCCTCTTCCCAGGTCTCAACATAATCACTATCCCCCTAGGGAGGCTAACAGTGGTCCAACACACCCCTGATTTCCACCACTGCCTCTTGAGAAACCTGTGCCAGGATTGGATAAGGAGCTCTGAAGCAGTCAGGAAAACTTGTTCTCAAATCTCACCAAGATCAAGCAGGCACTGTGTACCTACTTTGCATTCAGCCTTTTGAAATTCTGTCCTAGCATAAGAAATGTCAGTATCTCATTTTTATAAACCTAAGAAACCAAAAGTCTTTAAGTACACGTTGCTCACAGTCTACAGCTTCAAAGTTTAAGCTGCTTGAGAGACAGGATTTTAAGCTTTCAGAAAGCTAACAAGCTTTCTGACAGCTACTACTCACATAGCCTAAATTTTCATAACCAGGTGCATTCTTACCACATAACATTTACTTGTTATGTAAGTTCTCTTCCTTAACTATTACATCAATCAGTCTTTGTAGTATTGAAGTACATTAACTTTGTTAATGTATATTTCACATTATACACTGCAATGCAGCATGGTAGTGGAATTTTACTGAAGACTTTGGTACTGTTCATGCTTATGTAAAAGAAAGCAAAGGACAACTCAGCCCTGTAAATAATAATTTTATACCTTGGAAGCTTAAGAGTTCTCCACGAAGGATAAAATATATGCCTGATAACAGCATCCTAGCCCCTCTAACACCTCTCTGAAATCCTCCCATCATTTGCTGGCATCATAGATAAGTAACTAAAGTGAGTCTGACTTCAAGAATGTCTGGATCAGTTGAAAATCAGCAAGAAATATAGGTGCTTTGCAAAGTATTACTATAATTAGTATTCAGTACTGTGGATGTCAGTGACTAGTCAAATTTTCTTATACTTGAACATTTAAAACCTACAAGAATCCTGTGTAAAACCACATTGGGGTGCCCCAATTTGGCTAGGATACCTCGTGTGCATAAGTAAGTATTTACCCTTGTAATTCTCTATTTTGCACCCTAGCCTCTCTCTTCAGTAGGCAAGGGCCTATTGCAAATTTTTGATAACATTCTCCAGAGGTCAAAGTCAGTACTCTCAGCACCTCTCCTTCTTCCAGTGCCAAAGAGTCTAGTTACTTCTCCAGGATTTCTACACTTACATCTAGAAATACCTTCAGTAGTTCCTGACAGGAACCCTTCTGCAGTTGACTGACATCCATGAAGCCTTTTGCTCTGAAGTGTGTACTTCAAAACAGCAGCCACATCACAAGCAGTCAAAACTAGTCAGCGCACAGCAACATACACACACTGATGGCACTAAGATGGGCACCAGTGGAGATGACAGGGCAGGAAAGGGGCATGCATTCAAGGTCCTTCAAACACTTAGGTGTTCTGGCCTTAATGAACAGATTTGTGAACTTAGTTAAGCCTCACTGGGATAACAACCCAAATTGCAGCCAGCACCAAAAATTAACAGTCCTATACACTGGAAAGACCATAACAGTGTTTAATCAAAGGATTAATTTCCAATTTAGGAAAACTGTTTCATTCAAGCAGGTTGCAAACTCTTCTCTATTGTGCAATTTAATAAAATCATAGGTTCTCCTGAAAGTAACTACAACTGATATCAAACAACTTAATGCTATTTTATCAGCAGAAGTTTATCCAGACAGCTTCTACTCAGATAACAACAGCTTCTCCTCCTTGCACTGAAGAGCTCTATATGCATTTCTACAGCTCAGTACCCTGCCAGCCTTTTGCAGAGAAAGACAGAAGTGTTTTCAGGGAAATTGTGTGATGTCTTTAGCCACAACTTCAAGAGCTGTCTGCTTTTTCTGCTTATCCCGATTCAATAAAACACTTTACAGAGCAATAAAGGATGTAAGATTGAAAGCTTTCCTCCTCAACAAATGGTCAGGAAACAACAGTATTTTCCTTTGTCTGCATCCTTATTTGCTCACACTACATCTCTGGTAGACTCTTAAGATTTTGAGGCAGGGAGGGATGGAAGAAAGAACATTCCCGGGGGGCTCAGAGGAAAAGGGAAGTGCAGCAGCAAGGCTCAGGGGCTGAAAGGTTAGGGGGGTCTGCACTAGATGAAAGATGATAAAATTTTAGCACAAGGAAGGAGGAAGTACCAAGAAACCAAAATCTGTGATCTGGCAGGCACTGGGTAAAAATATGCATTGGCTCCAAAACTTCAATTGTTTTACTGGTAAATAATCCTCACTGTGATTAACAAAAAAAAAAAAAGTTAAATTCTAATTTATGTTGAACAAGTACATAGAACTTGGATTTGCATTTGTAAATTCCTTCTTTAAAATAAAATTTATTTGAAATATACACTTGCAATGCACACAGAAGCAGATCAATATTTTTACAGCAGTGCACCGACATGAGGACTCCTAGTAAGCAGGGCTGTTTTATGTCTGCTGGTACTTGTAAGCGGACATTTAACTTCTCAGCTTGTTTCTTCCACCTTCCTCACCAGAAGCCTTACCGATTCAATATAATTTGTATACTAATAGTAAAATCCAAACAAATTCTGTAATCTAGCCAAAAACATTACCTGAACAGTAAAATTGACTTTGCTTTTCTGGATTTTTTTCATTATGGTTTGTTCAACTATGGCTAAAAAGATTTTTCAGGCTTTTCAATCTGTGTACTTGAAAAGAGCTACTACATCTTTTGCAAAAAGTAAGAAGACGACGACTTTGGGTCTTGTTTGTGGTTTCCTGTGGGGAAGGCAGGGAGTAGAGGAAACCAGACTCAGTAAAGTGTTTGCAATGATTCAAACCATATTTTAATCTGTTGCTTTAAGACTAAACCATTTCTCGTACTAGTCAGCTCATTTTATAACAAAACCTATTGTTCTACTCAAAATAAGCATTGACATGTTTCAGTAGCAACAGTGACACTTCCTACAGGTATTTACTATTAAGGTACTAACTGAGACAGCTGCATTATGTGACAATCTAGTGAGCCAGGATTTCACAGTTTGTGCTCCATCACACCACAACAGCACTGGTTTGGAAATGGGCAGAACAGCTTCAGCCACAGGACGTGTGATGTGACAGCAGCTTCTGCTCTGGGCAATGTGGAACACTGCAGCAGACGGCTCACCTTTTCTACTTCTAATACCCTTTCTATTGTGTGTGCAAAATTACTACCAAAAAAATATTTCTGAAAGACATCCATGCACCCAGGTCAATGTGATTAGTTTCAGTTGCTGAAACCAGATAGACAAAATAAATAGATTAGTTAGTATTCCACTAAGTGGCAGCCACAGAGAGATGGCAAGCCAGAAATGTGGCATAGGTTTTGTCAGATTTGCTTCTCATTTAAAAGGTGGTTGCAAGTTTTTTTTAACTTCCCATCCTACATTACTTAAAGAAAATGGCAAATCCTCCCTTTTGTACCAAGGCTATATTCTAAGCAATTTCAATGTGTTCATGTGCTCAGCAAAACATCTGGAATGCATTCACACTGAAACCGTAAGCATTTCTGGTTCATCTTGTGAAAGTACTTCTGTTATATTTAGATAAAATCTTCAACAAGAATTCTTCATGTCCACTCTAAGAAATAATTTCATCATCTCCACTTGAATTCTGTATCACCTTCTAAATGCCAGACTCCAGTCTGCACTAGAAATTTACTCATTTATTAGAAATTTACCCATTTCATGGAGGACCACAGGAAAGCAATACAAATGGATGGAAAACCTGTCTGCAGGACAGGTAAGAACTGCAAGCTGAAGGGAGCTGTGCCTGGGTATAGGACTGGCACTGGAGCCAGTGACAATAATGCATTGACAACACCCAAGGGAAAGCAGCAACAGGCAGGGAAGAGAAAGAAGGAGAGAGAGATCAAGTGTAGATGCAGAGGATTTGTCAGCTCAGTACAGCCACGAGCTTCAGAATGGCAGCTCTTGCTTAAAGTTTTTGGGAAAAAAAAATCCACATCTCTGGTAAGAATGCCCAGAAAAGAGCTGACCTTTACAGAAAGTCAAAACAGCATAAAGGAAAGCTGGAAGTTCTTGAGAATGGGGGAAGAAAATGATATTGTAAATTGGATTGAAAACTTGCTGGCTAAGACAAGCAGT
The DNA here is from genome assembly GCF_036250125.1 of Pseudopipra pipra. Classification (NCBI taxonomy): domain Eukaryota; kingdom Metazoa; phylum Chordata; class Aves; order Passeriformes; family Pipridae; genus Pseudopipra; species Pseudopipra pipra. Next base: position 83,716,947 of record NC_087550.1, read on the forward strand.
AACTGCTCTGATTTGAAGAAGTGATGTCTCTATAACCATTTGCAACAACTAGAGAGGAAGAGAGCAGGGTATAGAGGGTGAAGTAACCACTGAATTTGGGATCCAGTCACAAGATTGCATCCAGGATGTACTGAGAAACACAGAGGCAGGCAGGCAGACATTTCCGGCATGAAAGAGGGAAAATACAGACAGGTATGGATAGCTGCAGGTGAGGGAAGAATCAGTAGACTGAAATATAAAGATATAAAATATAGAAAAAGATAGCCTTCTCTAAAAGCTTTCCACATAGGCTACCCCAAACCCTTCCCCCAAAGCTTATCCTGAAACTTCTTGTTTCTAAATTTAACAAGGACTTGTGTGACTCCAGAGCTCTCTGTTTTGTCCAACAATAGCATCAGCTCTAATAAACATTGGATACTACCCGACACATTTGCCTCACTTATTTTTAATTCACCGCATCTCGCTACTACTCCGACTACTATCACCACTACTCCTTCCCTCTTCACATAGGTTCAATATTTTCCTCCAAATCACAGGGAACAAACAAGTGGTGGTAAAATGTTAAGTCTAAACACTCTAACTCCACTTTTTCCAGAAAAGTGGAGAGTGCAGAGAAAAGCAGTATTTTTGTGGCAGTTATAAAAACAGTAATACTACCAATATTGCAAGGTATACCAGACTTCCAGGATTGGCTTTCCCAGAAATATCAGTTTAACAATTTTTCACTTTATATTTTCCACAGAATATTGGACTTCTTCACAAACAGAAAATATACAAGCAACATTTTTCTGCGGTTAAGCAAAAAAGCATACAAAGACAGTTTTATATTTAAAATCAGATTTTAACCAATTAGATTGATAGGGGTTTAATCAAAAAGAACTTCTATTTCACAGAAAGATTAACTTTTATCTGAGTGATAACATTTACCTGATGAAAGAAAGACTGCTGTCCTAAAAACAGTGTTTGATTTTACTTTATTAAAACTCTTTGGGTCAAAGTGAAATGAGCTTTATGGTTACTTTAAACACATCCAGAATGTACATACATCAAGAAATGTATTTTTCACACTTCCTGTGAAAATCTTTGAAGCAAGAAGAGATCCAATGGGAGTTTTAGAGAACACAAGCTATGGGAAAAGTAGAGCAAATTAACATCTGCAGTTAACTAACAGTTGCTTCGGTCAAGGGAGCTTCCTTTTGTAAGTACTGTTAAAGATGACATTTCTTATATGTTTATAGTATGTGGATGCTTCACAAGTGACTGATATCTGCATAAAGTAAGCCAAATGCATTTGTTATGCAGCTAATGATATTGTGTGATCAGACCTAACCTAAAACGTAGATGTTTTCTTGCAAAGCTATTTTTTTTCCCAGAACATGTTTGAATGACTCCTGCATTTGACATATTCACTATGTATTTTTAAAGGAACCGTTCTATATTTAGAAAAACTGTTCAATATTTAGAAGAACTACTATAAACAGGCCTTACTCCATAAAGAATAAGTTCTTGGACTGTCAAAGGAATTTGTCCTATGACTTTTTGGAATCCTTTGTAGAAAATCTTCTGGATCCTATTTTTCTGAGCTTCACAGTCACATCAAATGCAGAGACTAAACCAGCTGAAAAGGAAATTTGTGATGAGTATCACAACATTTATTTTTATTTTATACAGGTGAGAAATGTACCTGTTGCAGCAGGCAACAAATTTCCTGCATCAAGCAGGGACATCTTTCCCAGACAAGAATTTGCAAGCATATAGAGAAACAAAATTAATTTTTTTTTAATGAAAAAGCAAACTAAAACTAGTTTGTATGTACCAAGCAATCTTCCAAACACTACCTTTTGCAGTATTGATCTCAAGTCTGCAGAAAAGGTGTTTCAGTGCTGTGGCTGGCACTATGTGCCTTTGCAAGGCAGCACAGGGACCTTCTGCAGCACCAATAAAATACAAACAGAAAGACCAAGGGCAAGACACACAAGCTGGAACACTGTTTTCCTGTGTTGGGAATAACCTGCAGGGTCTAGGTAGCAGAGGCTGATAACATGGTGGATCCCTTGTTGACCAAGGAATGACGACCTAGGTCCAATTGGGGGGAGCATGTCATAGGATTAACAGCAAGGCCAGGGATAACATCAAAATTCCCTCAGTACAGCAAATCTTGGGGAAAAATGCCTGAAAAGAATAGGAATTCTGTATGCCCCTATGACAGATGCTGGGACTTATGGATGCTCCTAAATGGAAAAAGAGAAGGTATGATCAAGCTGAATGGAAGGCCCTTCAGAGATGCTGCATTGCTGGCTGAGGAGTTGTGAGCATAGGACAGAGTTAGAGCTCAGTTCAACCACTGCCTTCTCCTGCCACAGTCTCTGGACTGTACATTGTTCAGACAATCCACCTGAATTCACTGCACTAGCAGCAGGTGCAGATAACCACATTTATTGGGCTGAGTAAGGCAGCCAGGCAGCACTTGGCCCCATCTCCATTGTGTCCTAATGGATATGGGTGCTCAGTGCACCTTATTGCCCTTGTGTAGCAGTGATAAATGCAGACAAACACAGAGGAAGTGGGGAAGACAGATGCCTACCTCTAATGGGAAGCAGCCTCAGTTTGAATAGACAAGATTGGAAGCCCCTACCTGTTGCCACTGCCCCTACTGCCCTGCCCTTCTTGACTACTGCAGATGGACAGATGAGGCAGGAAGGCATTAGGCTTTTGGAATAGGCAGTGTGCTTTGTACCGGAAGGAACCAGCTACAGGACTCTTACTGACCCCAGCAATGCTGCAGGCACTCAAACCCACATGCTCTTCCTCTAGCAATGTGAATAATTTGCTGAAAGAGGTACCGAACTGATTAAGGGGACGCTGGTGAGATTTAACAAGTAATTAGCATCTGATTCCCCAGAAAAACAAGAGGAGAGAGATTCGAAACACATTTACCTTACAACAGCCTTGTTCAGCCTGTCCAGAAGCGTACCTGCAGTTAACAGGAGATGTCAGAGCTTTGAATGATGCAGTTGCTGCATTAACAGCTGGAATTCCAGGTGTGCTACAGCTCTTGAATGAGCCAGAAGCCAAAAAATATAGCTGGTATGTTACAACTGGTGTTGTAAATACATTCTTTTTAATCCTTCTCGCTGAAGAAGCAAGACCCCAATTGCTTTCACCTGGAATGGTGTACAATATGTCTGGAACTGGTTGTTTCAAAGGGTGGAAACATAGCCCTACCATCTGCCATGGTGTCGCCCACAAAATTTTAAGGCAATGTCTCTAGGGAATTTTTCCATTGTATTGATGACATTGATTAAAGGAAAAGCTCTCAAAAACAGTACTAAGTAACGGGCACCATATTTTCCCAACTTGAACTGATTAGTCTGAAGCCAGCAAATCAACAACATGAAGAAGGCTGAACTTCTCTGGCTATAAAATGCCCCAGCACATGACAAGTTACATGCTGAAGAGGCTGCCATGAGTTTGCAGAAGTAATGGCCTTTGGAGTCCCCTAGAACATGCTCAGGAACACCACTGGCTCTGAGAATACATATGCACAGACCCCTAAGTGATCACTAATGCAGTGAAGAAATTACTCAGATTGGAATCACGATCATCATCATCAGCGAGGAAAACTACTGTCTGTGTCAGAAGAACGGAAAACTTCTACAACCTGAGACTGTTTTGCTCATAACATTCTCTCAAAACACTTTTACTGGATTCCAAAGAGTCGGTTCCTGTGCTGGAACATGAAAAAGTAGTTTAGCTAGAAGAAAGAGGAATGCCCCTGGCAAGATGACCTTAACCAATGACTCCTATTATTATTGCATTTTACCAACACAGCTGTCACCTGATGAAAGGTGATACCAATGAGACGTTCAAGACAGCAAAAGTTAAAGCAGAGTCCTTTCTCAAGCGCAGGCAAACCCATCACATGCACCAGAGTAACATCAGGAAAATACTGAAATTGGTCTTGGCTGCATTGCAGTAGGTTGAGTCACACTAAACTCTTGCCAAGTTAAATCACTTTAACTGTGGAGAGCTTAAGGATTGTTGCAGTGACATCATTTTGATGTAGCAGTGCAGTGGCCATTTTATGTAAATAACACCACATTAAAAAAAAAAAAAAGGCCTCAAGCTTTTCAAATTAGAGAAAATAGAAACATGGAGAAACATGTGCTGCACTTTTAATGTTCATACTGCCATGTATCCAGTCTAGTACTCCTACTGAAATTGTTCAACTAAAAGTTTTGTGGCAGTTTGTTAGTTTGTTTTTGTTTTTTTTGAATCAGATTTAAAAGGCAAACAACTCCAGAGCCCAAAAAGCAGAGCTCACTCTCCAGGAGTCCCTGCAGCACCTCCCTGCCCTAGCTGAAAGCTCCATCTAGATTACAGACAGGATCATGTCACCATCTTTCATCCAACTGGTCATTTCTCTCAACAATGACTTGCCTCAACAAGAAGTCAGGAGCACAAGTGTTTCTTTTCCTTTCCTTTTCCTTTCCCCATTCCCTTTTCCCTTCCCTTTCCTCAGAGCCTTCTAATTACAGTCACCTTACAAAGAAGGGATCTCCACCTGCAATTCACCCTAGGCTACTGATCTTACAACATAGATACCTCAGCTTCCAGCATGTACTTTGCTCACATATGGGGTGCTCACTACCATAACTGTTCCTCTGACAACTGCATTTCTAATCAACAAGCTCTACTCAATTCTTGCAACAGATACTTAAACCATATATCCCCCTGTCCAAACTCTATATCCTCAGTAAAACACCTTTTCATGCCTTGATCTTTCTGCAGCAGATAAGAGAGATTTTTCAGCCTTGTGTTTGCATGCAGCAGTTTTTTGCTGGTCATCATATGCAGAATAACACAGAATCATTTAGGTTGGTTTAGACGTCTGAGAGCATTGAGTCCATGTATGGAGTATCATGTATGGATTTTTTTGTTTAATTCTTTCGCTGTAGTCTTCATATACATTGTACAGAAGTCATGCTGCCTAATACTTTTCTTTTGTTGTATTTTGAAAACCAGGATTACTGGTCAAATTAGATGCTGGGCTAAGCTAGTGGTTTTGCAGGTATAAGATCACTGAACCAGTCTCACTCCTCACAGTCAGCCACAGCAGGAAGCCTCCTGCCCTCTCCTCCTCTGTCCCCACCTCATTTCCACTCTCCCATGCTTGGCCCTGCCACTCCCTTCTGCTGGCATCAACACCCATCAAACACTCCAAAGAGCAAACTCAATGCACCAGATTAGTCATCTGCATTAGTCATCTGCTGACTTATCAAACTGAACCATCTCAGTGCAAGCCTAAGATGAGCACTAGACCAAACACAGGAGGAAGCAGAAAGATCCCACTCCTTAGCAGGGGCAAGCTGTCAGACTATCCATAGAAACTCGTGTATAAAAACTCATATTTGACCTTCCTCTGGATACAGCCTCAATGGTATCTGAATTCCAGCTTTGCCAGACTTGCAGAGTTCGTATTTGGCAAATGAGACAACACTTTACCAGTTTTGAGGTTAAAACCGTGAGCTCTTCCTCTAAGCAAGCTCAAATAACGAAGTTCACCCTTCCTTAACAATACATTCAAATCCTCACGATATGTTGAATATTGATTTAACACGAACAGCTTTCACATGCCTAAAATGGATGATCCGTAAGAAGTTATCAGTCTGGAGTAGATTCATCTAACTGAATCATGAAAGCAGGCAGTCACAGTGAAACCAGTCATCTCCACAGTCACACAACTGCTGAACTGCTTATAAAGACAGATCCTTAACTTTTTACAGCAGTTCTGCACATTCAGACTACAGCCAGCCTACTGACAGCGAAATTAAGTTTTTCAAAAGTATGTCATTGAGGTTCTGTCTTTATTGTCATTTAAGACTGCACCACCACAGATCTGAAATTCCCCTGGAGGGCCCCACCCTCCTTAAGCTGACATTCCCAGCAATTCTCAAATTCTTACCTATTTTTAAGGAAAAGAGTCCAAACTAATTATAACCGATCTACTCAGTTTATATTATTGGCATTAACGAGTACCCATATAAATTAATGACCTTTGTAAAAGCAATCTGTTTAAAATATAGTACCTTTTTTCACAGAATTCAAACCAAAACTCCTAAAGGCAGTTTTTGCGCACCTTTCCTCTAGTGAAGCAGAAACCAGACAGTCTCTTTTCATCTCCACACTTCTTGACAAAAAGTTTAGAATGACTATTTCTGAGTGACCCCAAATATTTCCACATGTTAAGAGCATCACAGCAAAGATTTTGCTGTCTATGACTGTGAGGACTGCTTGCAGATGCAGAGGAGAGAGTTTTCCACACAAGTAGTAAGACGATAAATGTTAGCACTCTGAATGATCTGTTAGTTTTAAAGGTGGTTACAGCCAAATTGTACTATTATTGCAAGAGCTCAGCTTTGCTAACCTAGGATTCAAGACCACAATAGCGCCACAGCAGAACTGAATTCAAAGCAGGCTTGATGCCAGACTGCTTATCTGGCATCTCTATGCATTATCTACAGCTTCCAGGCAAAGTCAGGAACAAGTATTTTTCTTTCTCCTTTAAACTGAAGAAATTTGACGTATTGCTTTTACAAAACACTGGAAAGAAAATACCTAGGCATAACATCAAGTATGATTATTAACATAGTAAAAGAAGAAAGAAATGTCTTAGAAAAAAATTATATAAATGGGAAATGACAGTTTGCACTGCATATTCCAGTTTAGCAGTTTTCCTTATGAAAAAAACTTGGTATTAGGGACTTCGCTACTTTTCTCCTCCCCCTCCCTCAGCCCAATGTTTCCTTTTACCAAACACCAGCGCGCTATTACATACACGCTTTTTTGATCAGCGTTCAAGAAAATCGTCCCTGACGCACTGAAGCAACGAGAAGCTTAGCAAAAAATACAGCAGTGTGTTTTACCCTGCGGTTTTGCCATACTAATTTTTTTAAAGGGTATCGTGTGACGGCAGATTTTCTGGTGAGTAACTCTCCGATGCCCTAGGACCGCCGTAACTCCGCTTTCTTTCCTAAAATGGAAGCCGCGCTCCAGGCGAGCTTCCCGCAGCTCTGAAACCCCCTCCCACCCTCCTTCGAGGACCCCCCTGCACCCAAGGGCCCTACTGGGGTAAGTACCACGTGTTCACCGAAGATAAAACACCAGGCAGGGTTCCCAGTGCGGAGGGCGGGCAGAAAGTTCAGGCATACTTTTCCAGTTAGTTAAATGGAGAAAAAAAAAAAAAAAGGCTGCAGGAATAGAGCGCCGCTTCCCTGCCCCGGACAGACAGGGGCAGCCGGGGACCTGCCCGGCTCTCTCCCGTCCCTTCTCGTCCTGGGACCGCTCCGATCCCCACCCAGCCCCGACTCCATGCGGAGCCGCAGCGCTCGGCCCCGGCCCGGGGACGGAGGGCAGGGGAGCGTTCACTCCCTCTCTCCCCAGTCCATCCACGGCAGGATCGCTCCCCGCCGGGCCCTGCTCACCTCTGACGGGGACCAGCACGCCGAGGAGCACGGGGAAGAGAAGGAGCCTCCAGCGCCGCATGGCTGCCCGCCCCGCAAACACACACAGACTCTGCCGCGCCCTGACAGCCGCTCCCGGCTCCCGCCGCAGCTGCTCCCGCCGGGCCCGCGAGCGGCACCGCCCCGGGGCTGCGGCACCGCCCGGAACACGCCCCGGGCCCGCCGCGCTGTCGGGCCGGGCGCGGCTGCCCCGCGGGAACCTCGCCCAGCTGCGGCCGTGGGAGAGCCCCATTCGCCGCCGGGCTGAGCCCGGGAGCTGGGTTTCCCGTGTGTGCCGGGCCGAGCCCTCCCGGAACCGGCGGGATGGAGAAGCTGCTTCGGGGTGCTGCTCAGCCCTGACCGCTGCCGTGCAGCCTGCCTGCGAACCAAAGGAGGCTCCGAAAGGGGGCTACAGTCCTAAACTTTGGCCACAGATTTTAATAGCAGAGATGCACGCTTAGGCACCGCTGCTCTGTGTTCACCCAGGCACTCTCTTTCATTGTGTTTCCTCGGGAAAAATCACCGAACATTAAAGGCACTGTGATAAACTGAGAAAATAATTCGAGCTGATTAAGAGGAAACAGTGTAAGCTCAATATGACCTGGAGAGAAAAGAAAAACAAGTCGTAAAACTTAATTGGGCCCCTATAAAGAGATAAAACAAGTTACCTCCCTTTTACCTTGTGTAGGATTTATAGTGAGACAATTTTGTTTAGTTAGATAGATAATAGGACCTTTCTTGAAATTTATAACTTTGTATAGATAGCAAGCAAACATCTGCTGAATGTCTGATTTGACAATATATTATGGATGCTTATAGATAACATTCTTGTTAAGAAAGCATCTGTTGAATATCTGACTTAACAATGTGTAATGTTTATGCTTAGGTATAATGAATATGCATGAAGTAGCGGGAATAAATGTAGAACAACTGTACTTTTTGGGTGTGACAGGCGTTGGGAGTTGTTGGACCCCTTCCCTGATCACCCAGCGCTGAATTTGCTTTTATCATATAATAAAATTCTGATTGGAAATTGCCCGATTGGGTTTCTATTTCTCACAGGCACCGGGGCACTTAATAATCCTGCTTATGGCAGGCTTGCTTTTTCTCTAGTCAGAGTAAAATAGCTTTGAGTTTTGTATTTACAAGCAATGCTGCCCTGACCCATGGCTGATAGGTGCAAATGTAAACCTGTGTGCGCTACAGCACTGTGGGAAGACGAACATTAAAGATCCTGATTTCCTATAAATCCCTTTCCAGTGGCCATTTTGTGCCATGTATTGAATGCCTTGCGTTGAGGTCCAGTCTGTGCCCAAGTGTGGTAGTAGCAGCTTGGTGCGCTGCTGCTGCAGGTCGTGGTCAGAACTGTATTGACACTTGTGCTGAGCTCTGCTTGGGGGCAGGTATGACAAGTACACAACTCCCAAATCCTGGTTTTTCGCTTGCCAAACGTGCTGGTTATTGACTGGATAATAAGAAGTTCAGTGACACACAGCATGTGATTCAGAAGGTGACTGGTGCTGTGCAACTGACTCAGATTCAGTGGTCATAGACCTTCCTCACAGAGATCTATAGCTGTTCTTTAGCATTTGTTGAACCTTCCCAGCTGGAAAAGTGGAATGTCATAGAGTTAGCAAATCACTGTCACCAGTTCATAAATTGATGGTATTTTTTTTTTTTTGACAGTGATTAGTCAAGTCATTTTTAGATTTACCCTAAGGTAGTAAAGGGTTTAACTGCAGTAATAGACACACTTAAAATTATGCTGTGTTTTAAATTAAGGATAAGCTTTTCCGTTAAAATATCTGAGTTTTGCATGAGTAGTATTGAAGTCAACATTACATGGTTAATAGCTTCCTTTTTTCCCAGACTCCAAGCCTAGGAGAATTGAATATTGGGCACGTGAATATTGAATATGTGCACATGCATTGTGTAATCCAGCAGCATGGATCCTGCCATTACATTTATGTACACATACACAGGAAATTATTAACGTTGCTCAAAGGATGTCCTTTAAGAGAATGTTTGTTTATAGCTGTTGTTAAGCATCACCTGAGAAGTTGGTTTCTTGCCAAAAAGAACAAGAATTGGTACTCCTCCGAGTACAGCACACTTCTCTAATCACATCATACGAAATCATTACCCCCACCCAAGAATTGCAGAACTAACAGAGAAAACTCTTATCTCACTGACATTACCATGTCAGATCAGGGCCCTGTAGCTTCCTGTTGCCAAAATTAGTCTTCACCAAAGCTGCCATCTTCAGATGAGGTAAAATAAACCTCCTGTTAGAACAGATGTGAGATAACTGTGCTTTGTACTAGAGCTTTTATTTTCCACTTGGTTCGATCCTTGAGGCAGGGGTACAGTTAGCTGGCCATGGCAACTCTAAGGCTAATAAATTGTCCAGATTTATAAATATCTGTTTGTTTTGGGTTTTTTTCAATCTTACTAATCTTTTGATCTGAAGATCTCACTGGCATTTTCTGAAAATGAGGTTCCTTATTTGTGATTACCATCTCTTCTATGGGTGGACTTTGATCAGAAAAAAAATCCAGGCTTTATTGTTTCACATGTAAGGCCAACTCACCTGTAAAAATCAAAATAATTTAGTAATAAGGCTGTTTATCTGATTGTATGAATGATACTCATAATCTGAGAACCACTTCTTCCAGTAGCACCTATCTTTGGCTTGCCCAGACTGCAATGGTTGTCCTAGCAGGTCTTTCACTCTGTCTCTGTCCTGCCCATAGCCTCTACCAGGAAGCCTCTGCAGATAGCTTGGGCATTTGCCTGATCTGAAGATACCTTGAAAGTAGAAAAGGTTACCTTAAGACTCATTTTTAAAGAACAGGAACTTTAAAAGATGTGCATGGTCTGTGGTTTGGCCTGAAGAAAAAATGTGACATACAGCATCACAGTGAAGGCTGGAAGTTGTAAACCCAGGTCAAACTATTCAAACTTGAACAAACTCATTGATGTGCACAGCTGAAGAGCTGTCTGTTAGCTACAAAGGGAAATGTTCCTTCTTCTCAGTTTCATCCAATTCCTCTTCTGAAATAAGGTCCTTGCAGCTCTTTTCCTGCCTCAGCAAAACTTTTTTCCCATTTTACCTATGAGTTTCCAACCTTACCAGAAACATCATAGCTTTCCAGATATTCAAAGAAGCAAAGGAAAGACAAATAGATTTTTATTTACTAAAAGCCAGGTCTTCATGGAGCAGTTAAAACATTACCAACCTTACCCTCTAGGACGCTTTTTGGAATTAGAAGGCCACAGCCACTGCCAGTGGATGGTGAAGCAGATGGGCAAAGACAGCACTAGGGGAAAAAAAAAAGAAAGGAGATGGGTAGTATTGGCAAGCTATTCTTTGGTGTACACACATTCTGTTATTGTTACAAAATTGATATGAGTACAATAACCCTTTTTTACTTTTGGCAATACTCTGCAATGACTGTATGTCAGGTGCAATGTTTGTTTGGCTAAGAACATGCTCACATCTAAGGAGTGTATTTGAGTGTGTTGAGGATGTGGTTTCATCAAAACAGCATGTTTTGGAAGAGTATTTGCCGTAAGTGTATCCTATGGTTTTTACTCAATCAGAAATCCAACTGAAGGGCAGGGTTTCAGCACTGGTTTCTATCATGGCATTTACTGAAGCATGGACTCTCATCTTTATGTTTCTTTTTGCTGTGAGGATATAAAGGTTTATGTTTGTCTGTATTTTTAAATAAAAGTCAAACATGTGACAACTTATTTTCTCCCAATGTTTTCATCTTGAGCTGTGAGAAGTGGCTAGTTCCTCTGGCAAAGTGTCCCATAAATAAGTTTAAACTTTTAGCAACAATCTGAAGTTTTAGGGCCACAAACAAACTGGTGTGGTATAGTCAGTCAATACAATCACTTTTTTTTTTTTTAAGGATTGAATATGAAGAATATGTTAAAAACATAATTAACACCATTTGATCTTTGGTCAAAAATTATAATACTACATTAGAGTTGTTTGATTTTCGTTTCATTATGGTTTTGGTTGGGGTTTTTTTTGGTTTTTGGTTTTTTTGGGGGGTTTTGGTTTTTTTTTAAGAAGCAACAGTAGTATTCCCAGTTCTAAGGGTATATTGAGAATAAGCCAGAGTCCAGAGAGGCTCCAGAATCTCTGCTGGCTCCCCTGTTGTTTGCTATTTTCTGATGCTCTCTGCTTTGCAGGGCAGAAAAGACATGAAGACACTGCAGCCCAAGGGTTTCTTCCCAAGGAAACAAACTAGATTCTTCTACAACCAGCCTGCTTGATAACAATGATTGTTTCAGAAAGGAGTTTTTTCAGGAGATCCTGAACAACTTTTGCAAAAGCCAATTCCCTAGTCCTTACCACCCTCAGCTTTTCCTGAGGTAAATGTCCTCTCTGTTGGTACCACTTGTTCCCTCCAGTAGCAGCAATTATTGCAGTATACCTACACCACTTACAGCACTGGCTTGGGTAGTACAGCACCAAAGTCTATGGCAACTGACAGCCTATCTCCTTTAAAGCTCATCCCATTTCTACTACTGTAGAGATTTCTCCTACTATAATTATCAGCTGAGTATTGTTTCCTTTTCAGGTTCTCCCCACATAGCTTTGTACTTTGTTTTGTTGATTTTTATCTCTTGGTAACTATCCAAATACCTTTCTACATCCAAAGTCTCTCACTTTTTTTTTTTTTTTTCCATAGCAGTTCATAAAAAGAAATACAATTTTATAGATAATTTTTCTGCATACTGGTCTACATTTGATGAGACATTAGGTGAAAAATTGTTTATAAAGTACCTGTATTTTAAATGACATGGGTGCCATCCAAACTTAGTTCCATAATAGAAAATGCAGCTTATTGATTAATGAAATAACTTTTATCTCTTATAAGATTTTTTTTTAGCATTATTGGATTTTATTAGAAACAGAGGAATATTTTATTTCTTGCATGACCCTTTTCAAACAAATAAAGCCTGCAGCAACAACCCTTAACATTTTTATTTTCTTTAATTCCTGTTTTATTAGACTATAGTATCTTCAGTGAATTCAGTTGAGTTTTTTTGCTGTCTAGAGAGCCATTTGTAACAGTTTTTCTTCATAACATTATGAGCTAGAAATATCTAGTCTAGTATAAATGGTGAAAGCAGTCTGGTTGTAGCAGTATATGGTATAGACATCCACACAGGCTTATTAATTAGAGTGAAAAGCACTTTTTTTTTTTAAGATAAAGCCTTGTAAGGTATGCTATGGTGTAAACTTTTCCAAGAAAAGTAGAATAGGTCTTCTGCAGATAGAAGCTCTTGATTCCTCTAGTAATATTTCAATTTTATGCTAAGTGTGTAAACTTATCTTTGTCATTTAACTGCTGAGATTCAGGTTTACTACATACCTTTTGAAACCTGTTTCTCATAGCTCTATATTTCACCATGAAACTTTGTTTTTAATATTTTTAGTCACTTTTATTTTAATGTAAATATTTGACTTAATGAAAAGAAAATCTAGAATGCCTTTCCTCTGTTTTTGGCAAAGTGACCTTTTTAGTTATGAAATGTTTGTTCCTTTCGAAAAACCTGTGATGTCCAATTTCTTGTCTGTCTTTTTCATCTAAGAACAAAATAATTTTAAGATGATAACTTAATGGTAGTTTTGTATGTTATTTTCCCTGATGTGAAATTTTGTTTGACTGCTATTCAGAGAGAAAAGAAAGAGAAAACTGACTGAAGCAGTTCTGAAACAGGTAAGTTCCACATTCTGTTTTTACCGTTCGATTGAGCTGCATCCTTCCCAGTCTAAATGAATGTGATTTTGGCATTCCTGACAAATTTTAGAGGTGTTTTATTCTATAGAGCAGGAACATGTGAGTATAAGTTTTAGTTGTTCAGGTACTGTTGTCATTTGTCATATTATCTAAACATATGCTATTCAATGATTTTGTTCTTGTATTTTCTCCTCAAAGTAAAAATAGCTCACTTTCATGAAGTGTTATATTCACAAGAAGTAAAACAAAGTTGGAATGTCTTCATATTCAGCAACAGTGTGATATTTGTGGTACTCCCAGTACTGACATTCTCTAGACAGTAAAAAAAGGCCAAAGGTTCTTCTATTCTTGCAAAGCTTCCTTTTAAGCTGAAGTCTGCATGTATCATTGTTTCCTAAACAATCAAGTTTCCTAAAACATCTTTCCTGTAAGGATGGAAGGAAGCAATCATATGTGTCACTTTATATGTTCCCCTTCTTTTCCTTGCCTCAGGAATGTAGCACTGTGTGACTACGGCTTGCTAGGGCTTGCTTTCCTGCATGCCCTCTGACCTATTCAGGTGAAGCCTCCTGCAGTGTGGACCAAAAGGCCACCTGCACCAGGGACCTGCACCAGCAACCTGGACCAGTTGCTTTTAAGGGGCTGTTACCGAACTACATGAACTCTAAGATGACCAGGATTTAGGAATTTCAGTGGTCATCCAAAGAGACGACCCCAGGTTATGTGCTGTGCTGATGGCTCAGGTTAGAAACAACTGATTTCAGAACAAGGAAGAAAGCTAAGGCTTAATGAAAGCTAATTATTCTTCTATGGTTTATTGTCTTCTGTATTTCCACCTCTGTTATGTAGCATGGGTTAGGTGACTGCTCAGTTTTGTAAATACCATGAGGGCGTAGCAGGATTCTTGAAAGAGGCCAGCAGCTCTGACAAACACAGCAAGAATTTAGCAGTCAGTTGTGAAGGCATTTTGTTCATAATGATTTTTGTATATGCACGCAAGATGCATCACATCAGGGTAAAATCTTTGAAGCTCCACTGATAAAACAAAAACATCTCTGTATTTCTGGCTTAGTTCTCCATATAAGAATCCTTCATTAAGATGCTGTGGCAAATGCTGTTGGCAACTTCAGCCATCTACAGCCTAAGACAGGCATAAACTATTTTAGTCGTGTGTTGCAGCTGCTCCAGTATGTTATGAAGTGTACTGTTGTTGTCCTTGGCATTAAAGGGCCCAACAGGAAAGATGAGGAGGAACTCTTTATCAGGGATTGTAAATGAGAGGAGAAGGGGCAGTCTAGAGGAATCTGATCTAGTAGAAAGTGTCCCTGCCCCTGGTAAGGGGTTGGAACTGGACAATCCTTAAGACTCTTTCCAACCTAAACCATTCTATGATTAAAGCTTTTAAATTTATGCTTCAAGCCCAAGTGTAATTTGAAAGATGTGGCCTCTGTCTTTGCATAGCCTGGCTGTGGACTGAGTGACTGAAGGATGCTCAAGTGACTAAGTCATGCATGTGTGTGGAAAGATGCTCAGTTTGATGCCGGTGTACTAAGACAGGTAGACACTTGTCTGCTCTAGAAAAGACATAGCTATATAAATAAGTGCAAAATCATGGCACTGAAAAACTTGCAATGCTTTAAATATGAGAATACCCAGAATCAACCTCCTTCCACACACAGGAGAACCAAACACATTGCTAGTCATGCATGATCTGAGGAACAAATTAATCCAAATAGTCAAATGCCCTCCTGATGGGTGGATGCTTGAAAAGGTGGGTAGGAAACCATTATTCTTATTTCCCTTTGAAAAACTTTAAAATTCTTCTTTAAAGAATAATTTTCAGGACTGGATTTCCTGCTTTAGGATCTCTCCTGTTGTTTATCTCGTCATCTGTTTAGGAGCAGATGACAGTCTGTGTCTTTGTGCTCAATGATGCCAATTAGCCAGCTCACGAGGTTTCCTCCTCTGCCCATAGAGCTTTTTTTGGATCTTGACTCAGAAATGGCTGTCCTTCTGCATTTTGTTGGTGAAAAAAAGCTGATTCCCTGAGTTTGGTTCCCAAAAGATGACTGTTAGTATCCTTTACCTTGCAGCCATCTGTACGGCAGTGATGGAAAGAAGGGTATACTGATAGGGAAGCCTAGATATTTGTTTGGGTGGAAAGGCAGAAACTTGAGGAGTTGTTGATGTTGTGGTCCAGCTGAGAAGAAATCAAAAGCAGTTTAAATTATTCCATGTTTCAATTGGCAGTGAGTGATAGTGTATTTCACAAATAAATCAGTTGATTCATCTTTGAAATTTCTTTTTTTTTTTTTTTTTAAAAATTAGTGATTTAAAGTCAGTTGAAGGTCAGGAATAACACTGTAGGTTGGTTTTTTTCCATACTACAGAGAGAAATAGTGTTTTCCTCCAATTCTTTATTAATTATTTACTTCCTTTCCACTTTTACATTTCTGCTTTTGCAGGAATAAAAAAGCATCTATAACAGAAAGGCACTTAGTAAGCCTAATTCAAGTTATCTTTTATTATTTCCTTAAAATAAATCTTATGAATAAAAATTTACATATTTACATGTGGGTTTTTTGTTAATGCTGGGATCTGGGGAGGCAGATCCATCCTGAGCAAGAACATTGACAACTGTATTTTTCTAATATTTTTCTCTTATTATCTAAAGAAAATTACAATGTTCTTGATTGTCTAATTTTTTTACTGCATTGCAAAATTAAGGAAAAAAAAGGAAGATAAATACAAGGCAAAATGGTATGTATGTGAAATACAAACCACACAGCTGGAACACCCCCTTTTCCTGTCTGGGGAGTTTAGGAAACAATAGTTAAGTCAAACAATACAGCATTTTCCATTTGAACACATAAAATTTTGAGCATAACTGTTCCTGCCTTGGGAACACTAGCTGTGACTAACTTCTCCATAGAATTTAAGAAATGTGGAAAGCAAGTGTCACTTGAGAAAAATAGCTCATGCATTTGACATTCCCACATCCATTTTTCTGACTCATTTATTTTTACACTGCTGTTTTCCTAAGTTCCCAGAGTGCTATCAGAAAGCTTGAACAAATGACAGCAAATCCTCCTACCTTTTTTTTTTTTTTGCTGGGGGAGTAGAGTGAGGAATTGCAGTGGGGTCTCACTGGTCCTAATGGAGTCAGATTTTCACATGTGGGGCTTGTTATTGCCATTTTTGAAAATCTCAGAGTTATTACTCTTGGCCATTCTTATCATTGCTTCACCTTCTTTTCCCATATACTATTCCATTTTGTTGCCTTGTCTCCTACTTCTGCATCTGGGTAATTGGGAAAGTCATTTAAGCTTGCCCTTGCTGTCTGCTGAGAGCACTAGACATGAGGCAGCAAAAGAATTCACCATGGCCTTAGTTTTAAGCACCCCCAGCTACATCTGGTACCGTGGAGTCAGAGGGGAGACCACATTGAAATTAAGACTTACTGGAGAGTGTTCCGCTGCAGCCTCATGTAAAATCTGAAGCTTTATGCTTGCCAAGATTTAAAAGAAGGTAAAATTACATAGTGATATCAGATGTGGAGGGGGGACCAAAAGCACAAATGTGTATTAATGAGGTCTTTCATTGCTACTATGTTGCATCTCATTTATTGTGCAAAACCAGGTCAAACTCTAAGGACTAGGATGGTTTGTTATGCCTCAGTCTGCACTCTGTTGAGTGCAGTGACAGACTTCAGTACTTTAAAAACAGCTAAGAAAGTAGAATGTATCAGTTGATCATATCAAGTATCTCAGAAGTGGATCTGTCCAGAGCATTTCTACCATAATTATATATTTTACTATAGATGGTCCCAGTTCTGATTGACATCTGCTGATATATATGTCAGTAAGGATCTTTTTAA
Source organism: Pseudopipra pipra (assembly GCF_036250125.1). Lineage (NCBI taxonomy): Eukaryota > Metazoa > Chordata > Aves > Passeriformes > Pipridae > Pseudopipra > Pseudopipra pipra. Next base: position 83,734,091 of record NC_087550.1, read on the forward strand.
AGGTACAAAATACTATAGAAGTCTGTTATTACTTTCTTCTTGATCTTTGGTAAGAGCTAATGGTATGTATACATCTATGCTTTGTGTGACAAATACACATTTGCCACTTCAGTCCTGTAGTGGGTTGACCCTGGCCGGATGCCAGGTACCCACTAAAGCCACTCTCTCACTCTCCCCTCTACAACTGGACAGAGGAGACAGAAAAAAAACCAGCTAAGGATTCATAAGTAGAGATAACAGCTGGGAGAGGTCACTTACTGATTACCTTCATGGGCAAAACAGACTCAAAGTGGGCATAGTACTTAAATTTATTACTAACAGGATAAGAGCCAAAGAGTGAGAAGTAAAATAATCTTAAAAACACCTTCTCCCCACCCATCCTTTCTTCCATGTTCTCCCTCCTCCACCACAGCGGTGCAGGGGACGGGGAATGGGGGTTGTGGTCAGTTGTTGTTTCTGCTGCTGCTCAGGGAGAGGAGTCCTTTCCCTGCTCCCTTGGGGTCCCTCCCATGGGAGACAGTCCTTGATGGACCTCTCCGGTGTAAGTCCATCCCTTGGGCAACAGTTCTTCCCAAACTGCTGTGCCGTGGGTCACTCCTCCATGGGGTGCAGTCCTTCAAGGATGAGCTGTACCAATGTGGGTCCCCCACAGGGGCCACAAGTCCTACCCGGGAAAAACCTGCTCCAGCGTGGGCTTCCCCCTCCATGGGCTGCATGTCCCTGGCAGGACCCCGCTCCATCTTGGGCCTCCCACGGGATCGCATCCTCCTTCATGCGTCCACCTGCTCCACCATGGGCTCCTCCATGGGCTGCAAGTGGGTCTCTGCACCCCGATGGTCCTCCATGGTCTACAGGGGCACAGCTGCTCCACCATGGTCTGCACCATGGGCTGCAGGGGCCTCAGCTCCAGCACCTGGAGCACCTCCTGCCCCTCCTTCTGCACTGACCTTGGTGTCTACTTTGTTGTTCACATGTTCTCACTCCACTCTTCCCTGGCTGGAATTTCTTCTACGCAACAATCTTCTATTCTTAAATATGTTATCACACAGGCATTCTTATTACTCCTGATTGGCTTGGTCTTGGTCAGCGGCAGGAAGTCTGTCCTGGAGCTGGCTGGCCTTGACTCCATGGGACACGGTAAGCTTCTAGCAGCTTCTAACAGAAGCCACCCCTGTAGCCCCACCCCTGCTACCAAAACCCAGCCACAGAAACCCGCTACAAGTCCCTTCCCTATAGAGGCACCCTGCTAGCATGGGTTCCTATGGGACAGTGCCATGTAATGGGACACTGGGGATAACTGTGGCCTATGGTTTAGATGAACATTACAGAAAGGTAGAGAAAGGTGCACTTAGCCTCTCTCTGTGAATATTCTGTGAGGCAGTGTGATTACGGGGAATGAGCTGTCCTTTTATAATTAAAGTAGCCAAGTCCTGCAGACATCCACTGCCTTTATATTAGAGTATAGAATGTACAAAATTATTTATGGTTCGTGTAAAGCTTCAAAAGAGGACTTTCCATATTTTGAGCAAAGATAGTGATTGTTTAGTGATGAAAATAGGGAGCTTAGGAACTGAGATTTCTGTTTTTATTCCTGCTCTGTGATCTTGAAGTACAGCAAGCAGGAGCACATAGCACACTGACTCTCAGCTATGTTACATTCTGGTGCTGAGGGGATTTGGCATCACAAAACTGACACCACCAGAAAAAACCAGATGTTTTCAACATGTTGTTTCTCTGATATAGCAACAAAAACAACCCAATGATTTCCAGAGGCTTTGTACAATAGTCTCCTCCACGCTCTGCCAGCCACTCTCTACAATAGCTTCCTAGCCCACTCTCTTTTCTGAAGACAGCATCGAGACAAGGCAGATAGAAGAATCTCTTTGTTGCTGTCTTATGCACAGCTGGAAATGTCTTGAAACACTTCCAGATTCACAGTATTTTTCTCTGCTGCATTAGCTCTACTCACCGGCCTTAGTGCTCACATCTTAAAGCTGGCTAATGAGAAGGAAAATCAAGCTTTGCTTCTCTATTTGGCCTATGGTAATGAATTTCCCGCCTCAGAAGAAATGCTGGGCAGGAGAGGATGCATGAGGAGGGTGAAACCATGGACAAACATGCATCTGACCTGTCAAGTTCTGTTCTCGCTCAGTGCTTTTGCAGTGGACTTGTTAAATTCAACACAATGGGATTTAAGGAAAACATCAGCTCAGCACACCAGTTTTGGCAACAGCTGAATGTCAAGTTTATGCCATTCTTGCACATGCCTCTTTGCCTTTATTTACAAATAATAATTTATATAACTTTTAAATTTTGTTTATACAACTCTTGAAGTTTCTGTGAGTTTCCAGGTATGTTTAATTATCAGTGTAATTCACAGTATACCACAAATTGTCTTATCCCCTGCTATCAGCATTTATTCAGTGATGCATTTGTATAATGATATAAAGGATTTTACAAGTCTAAAAGCTGAGATTGATACACGCAACTAATTTGATACATATATAAAATCTAATACTGCTTATATTTACTTAAGTTAAATTTACATCATTTATGTTTACATCCTTTTTCAAGTGTTCTAGTTGATAATACGGGAAGGTGAAAATCAACACTTGATCCCTTGATCAAATTCTCAGGCATCTGGCTTACAGACCTTCATTAATTCAACAGCATTAATTTTGTGTGGAGCTATTTTAGAGCTCAGAAACATGAATGAAAGAATGGAAGAAAATAATAAACTATACATCCTCAAAGTATCTTCCTTCAGAAGGTGAAGTAGAACTTTCTTTTTTGCACTGAGAGGTGGATGCATTTTTATGTAGCTATGTTCGCTTTACTGATGGTGAATTTAAACCTGTTTTCAAGAAAAAAGAATCATTTGTTTATATTGCCATCCTCAAACATGATTTGGGGAATGTCTCAGAAATGCCTGCTCTTGCTGGAAAAGTCAAAAGGAGTAGCAGTGGACTGAAATCTGATTCCCTCCAAACTGTGTAGGAGAGGTTGGCATTCCTTTTCCACAGAAAGCTGCTTTTTGCTATCAAAAAACCCACCATAACTTATTTCCCAACACTAATCACTGTATTGGTGATCCAACAAGCAAACAGTGATGCTAGATTTACTTACTTTTTCTGTTAAATACAACTACCTAGGCTGTGTGTTAGAAACCAAGCAACCAAAGGTCTGCTCAGTTATTTCCATTTCTTTGCAAATACTGAGAAAAGAGGAACAGTTCTTATTAAAGGATTTCCTGCTTGAGATTTTTACTTTATTTCAGCTGTAGCAATATGTGGCACAGGAAAACAGTCTCTTGCGTAGGGCACATGCACTCTGCCAGAGAAAACTTACACACAAATTGAAACTTTATACAAAGCACATTCTCCACCCTCAGATAAAGGAAACTGTCAGCAATGTGCACAGAACAAAGATGCCTATGACTCATGAAACAGATTAATGGGGTTTTACTAGCATGCCTAGTTTGAGTTGAATATAAAGGATAAAAGATGTCTCAGACCATCCCTGGTGAATTAAGCAAATGCTGGATTCAGCTGTGGTTATGCTTGCTGTTCATATTTGGAATCTGATTTCTGTTGGAATTTGTCATATCTGTTGTTTTTCTTCATAAAATCTTTTTCAGTGTAGCCAGTAATTGTGGGTAAAAAGAAGGCATGCACACATACAAAAGCTGTGGGTTGTATTTTAATAGGGATCCCTACTGCTTATCATTGCTGGTTTATGTAATTGTCTGGAAAAGGTCAGCATAGTTTGTGCTGTGAGCAACTGAAGCTGAAAATTTTTGTGCTTTTTTTTTTTCTGCACTGAACTTGCAATCTTTTGACTAAACCAAGTATGAAAAAGGAACTGTAGGGAAAAAATGACTCAATTCCAGCCTCAGGCTATTGCACATTTCTTCTTAATTTGTTGTGAATCTTTCTAACAAAGCTAGTCCCAAATAACAGTTAGTTACAAAATGTTTGGTTTAAAGACCAAACATTTTCAGATCTTTAGCTCTAAGGCAAGTCCCCTAGTGTTTGGCTCGATTTTTTCTGTCTCTCTCTTATAAATTCTGTGCTAGAATTCTGTAATTTTGACTTTGCTTTCTTTAGTACATACTCTAACAGTTATCTTTGGTGTGATTTTTTAATGTTGATTATACTTCTCTAATATTTCCATAGGCCTAATGTAGAATTTAATATATTTTCTTTGCTTTTAATATTATGCAGTTGTACAAAGCAGCTGACTGGTTGCTTAAATACATCTCAGATGAGGATAGGGCTGAGGGAGGGCTCCTGTTTTTGACTGAGTGGTGAAGTTGGCCTCTGCTGTCAAGAGGAAGATCAGGAAGAAAAATTCAATGCCAGCTTTTATTTGAATTAAAGAGCACACTGGAAGAATGCTCTGAAAGAGATATGGGCATGGCACTTGGTCCTTGAGGGATTAGGGAAGGAAGCCAGCTCTCGTGTTGGATTGAGAAGGAATGCTGACATCTCACCTGTAAAGCCAAGGCAAGCTTTTCTTTTTCTTTAGAAATGGGGAACCAAAAGAGATCACCAGCAGTTGCTATGTTATGGAGTTGTAATCTGAGGAAAGAGTGCAATGGCAACAGGACTGAAACAGAAAGTCCAGGGAAGGCACTGGCAGAGGGGGCCACCCTCAAGTTTCTTCAGCATTTTTTCCCCTAATGTGATAGATGGGGTGCAAGGGATTTTCTTTCAGTGTTTCTGGAAAAAGAAATTCTCAAGTTCAAATTATAAGACTTAAGTAACAATACATGTTGTTACTCTTGCTGTCTGTCTTTAGGAAAGCAGGGAGATAGGTATGCAATCTGCGTATCTGATAGCTGAATTGTCATGAAAATATGTACTTCTTGATAAGTAATGGGAGCAAATCCTTAAAACTACTTTACTTGTAGAAGTTTCTTCTCGAACAGATGAAAAAATTCCATCAACAGTCTCACAAGCTGCATTTCTTCCAGGGGAGCCTGGGAGTGATTCCTGCCCCTTGGCTTCAGATGTACCACTTTGCACCATCCCAGTACTGATTCAGGTGAAGACCCAGATAAACATCTCTCCTGGTGAGTTAAGCATGGGAGATAGTTGCAGGATTTTTCAGGAGATGCCATAATCAGGGTGACTGGGAGTCAAAACATGCTATGGTCCTGCTGTGGAGTATATCTGTCCTTTGAGGTAAATATAGTCACAGATGTTCAAAAATTGAAGGCATGTTTATTATGTAAGGAGTTCATCTACCCAAGTAAAAAAAAAAATAGTATCTAGGAGACTTGCTTTGTAATTGCAGAGGCAGCCATAAGGAGAGTCTTTTGACACACCTGATGTTGCTTTCAGAAAATATCGAAAGAAGCATGTGAGTAATCAGCTGTAATCAAAGCAAGTTTTACTTCTGAAAGCAATACTCTATCAGTGAAGGGAAATGCACGCCTGATTTATTCAGAGCAGCAGAAGCTGCAAGAAACTGCCCCATCAGAATTAAACTAGAAGACTTTGTTTAAGTAGGATCTATGTATTTGTTTGGCTTTTATTTTCTCTTTTTAGCCTTGTTTTGCCTGAAATTGGATACAATAAAACAGATTAATTATTTATATTTGAGTTGTTTCATAATGAGTATGGCTTCCTGGGAACAGGACACCTGTGTGTACATTAGTTTCATCTAGAGAATAACAAACCTATAAATAGGGACAGCAATCATACTTTCTCTTTACCTCCGCTGAGACTTATCTTAACATTATCAGGCATTTGCCTGTATGAGGCTACAGTGGTGCAAAGGGTAGATAAAGTTCTGTAACACCTGCTGCACTTGTGAAGAGGATTATCCTTCAGCAGATATTAGTCAGGACCACTGTAGATAACAGATTTGTAGAGATACTCACCTGACATAGGTGAGACTTCTCCTAGCAAAGCCAGAACATGCAGAAAAACACAGAAAGCTAATATTTCACTGCTGGTAGGAGAGTGCAGTCTAGAGTTTGCCCTAGCAGGACACTTTTCTTGGGAAAGTGAGAAAAAAAGATGGCCTTTGACCAAGTGTGCAGTTATAGAAAGAAGATTAGCTCCTGTAGCCCTTCTGTGCCAGGGACAGACATGCAGTGAAATGCAAAGGAGTCCTGCAGGGTAGATAGCAAGTGCTGTTGGTGATGTCTTCCTGTTGCCTCCTGAGCTCATCTGATTGTTCTGAATAAGTCTGTGTCCTAGAGGAAAAGCCAGAAGGAAATGCAGAATTTATTTCTCTGTGTATGAGGGAACAAGGCTGAAATCTGCATAAGAAATAGGGAGGATCTGAAATTAGTCATGACACAAAAAGGCTTTTGTGTGATATAACCATCTCATCTGTGATTGCTAAGACAGCACTTCAGCTGTCCTAAAACTTCCTTCTGGCGACCAAATGCTGACTTTTGTGAAAAGATCAAATGCTAAATAACAAAAATCAACATATCAGAAAGACTACCTTCTGGAAGTGAGTGAGAGTATGGCAAAACAAAATAGAAAAGGGTAGTCTTGTCTGAGTCAAACTAGAAGTAATGTAAGGGTGTGAGTGGTTAGTGTTAGTCATCGGTATTTTCTGCACTCCTGCTACACACCCTGGCAGATCCCGGCTGCCTGCTTAGGCCAGATGCAGCTGCACGGGGTAGTATACAGCCCTCAGCTGCATCTGTGGAAGGGCCTGAACTTTCTGGCTGAACAAAGATTGAACTTTCTTTCCTTCCTGCAGAGAGCTTCACTCAGCAATAGAGCAGCTTTGGAGTATATGTTCTCCCAACAGTGTGGAGGACCTAACTTGGCACAGGATTTCTGCGTGCTCTGGAATTGGTAGAAGACTTCAGAGCAAAACCTCATAACCTCAGTGACTATTCTCTGAGTCCTAGCTGGTACTGTTTAAATGTCTGCTGAATGGCACCACAGCAAGCACTACATTTTATCTTAATATCCCCTTGGAAGGAGATTTGCTCCATTATGAAACTATGAGACTTTAAATTTGTATCAGTTGAGTCTTTCAGAGCCTTTTGACTAGCAGAAACCTGGAGTACTACACTGTTTGACGGGATTCTGACTTATCAGCAGTGAGAAAAGCTGCTAATCTTTTCATGGGTTATGATTTATTTATTCATAGAGGCTAAAAAAGACCAGATAACTGAAATTCACGGACCATCCATTTAAGACTGCACACTCAGCAAAGTCCAAATAAATAAGCCTAGCTCAGAAAGTCTTCCCAAGGTACAGGTACTATTTCTATCTCTGCTGCAGTATTTATGTATGGCAAAGCTCTGGCTCCTACAGTACCTATGGTTTGTAAAGCATCTGGACTATTTGAATCTCTAGCCCTGCTGCAATAGACCATCTCTGAAGAGAACTGAAGACCAGCACAGCTTCAGTCCAGAAGCTTTCTATTTTCATTGTTCCCAGACATCATCTGGATAACAAAATGAATTTATCTCCACCTGATAGCATGGACAAATCATATGTGGATTTGAGTTTTGTTGTTTGGTTGGTTGTGGTTTTTGGTTGTTTTTTTGGGGGGAGCAGTTGTTGGGGTTTTTTTATTTGTTTGGTTTGTTTTTTTGGGTTTTTTTGTTTGTTTGGTTGGTTGGTTGGGTTTTTTTGTTTGGTTGTTTGGTTTTTGGTTTGGTTTTTTTGTTGTTTTTTTTTTTTTTAATCTTAGATAATGAGTTTAGAAGAAAATATAAAACTTCTGTGTCCAGGTGTGGACATGCAACCAAAGGAAGGGGAACTGTTGCCCAGTGGACTCTTGATTATATGATACAGCCTTTCTTCTCTCAAACTGGAGTTAAGCTAATTTTGTGTGTCTGGGAGGAGCATGCAGCACATTGAGCAGAATACAAAAATGCTGCTCTTAGATAATAGGTATTAAGTAAGATATTAAGTAAACCTAGGTTCCTGGTAGTATTTGCAAGCCAAAACCTTGATGCTTGAGGCAGGGTTAGGCAATAGCAACCCCTTTCCACAGCAGTTGAACTGATCAGATCCTTTCAGCTCCTGGAATATCATAATATCTAAAACTAATTGCTGTGCCTCCAGCTCTTTCATGCATGCATAGCTTTCTGGTGGGTTGATATTGTTGAGACTAGCGAAACACAATACTAAAAATATATTTTAAAGCTACAATTTCAGGGGTTTAGCAGATTTTCAATACTAACAGCACTGAGTCCAAACTTTTCTAGTTCCATTTTCAATATAATAATTTGTAAATGGGATTCAAGGAAATGGAGACCTAAACATGGGTTTATTTAAATCTCTGGCCTTATTTAGTCCTAACCTCTGAAATCCTAAAATATTTGTCTTTTACAGTTGTACAAATCAGGGCAAATCTAAGTCAAACATCCTGGGACCTGTTGCTCTTTTTACCTCATGTCAATGTAATTAAGGAAAAAGCTAAGAGAATAGTTACACCAAATTATAAAAAAGTTGTGCCAAATAAGTATGCCCATCTACCTCTCATTAGCATGCTGTGACTCACACAGATGTCTGGAGATCATCCCATTTCCTTCCTGCCCTGAGAAAGAGGATTTACATTTAGACTGTAGCCACCTTCTTTTAGACTTAATTTTGATTTTCTTGCAGAAAATTCATTCTAGAAAAAGTAACATAAATGTCAGTTGCTAACTAGTTAAGGAAGAAAGCAGAGTAAAAAAAGTATAATTATTTTCTTACCTTTTATCTTTTTCTATATGTTGCTTCTGTGATGCTTCCAAAATCATTGAGGAGTAGTAAGATATATATCTGCTGTTCCTCATTGTCTGTGTCATCACCACCTGGATGTAGGGTACTGAGGCAGCTGGTGGAAGTGCTCACCAAGACACTTTCCATCATTTACCAGCAGTCCTGACTCACCAGGGGGGTCCCAGTTGACTGGACCTTAGCAAATGTGATGCCCATCTACAAGAAGGGTAAGAAGGAAGATCCAGGGAACTACGGGCCTGTCAACCTGACCTTGGTGTGGAGGAAGTTCATGGAGCAGATCACTTCAAGTGCCATGAGAGGCACATGAAGGACAACTGGGGAGCAGGCCCAGCAAGCACAGGTTTAGGAAAGACAGGTCCTTGACCAACCTGATCTCCTTCTATGGCAGGGTGACCTGCTTAGTGGATGAGGGAGCGGCTATGGATGTTTTCTGCCTGGACTGTAATAAAGCCATTTCGTAAAGCATTCTCCTGGAGAAACTGGCTGCTCATATCTTGGATGGGTGCACTGACTCTGGGTAAAAAATTGACTGGATGTCCAGGCCCAGAGAGTGGTGGTGAATGGAGTTACATCCAGTTGGCAGCCAGTCACTAGTGGTTTTCCCCAGGTCTCCATATTGAGGTCAGTCCTGTTTAATATCTCTATCAATGATCTGGACAAGGTGATTGAGTGCACCCTCAGTCACTTTGGAGATGGCACCAAGCTGGGTGGGAGTGTTGATCTATTGGAGGGCAGGAAGGCTCTGCAGAGGGAACTGGACAGGCTGGATAGATGTGTCTAGGCCAACGCTGTGATGTTCAACAAGGCAAAGTAATGGGTCCTCTCCTTGAGTCACAACAATCCCATGCAGTGCTACAGGCTGGGAAGAGTGGCTGGAAAGCAGCCTGGTGGAAAAGGACCTGGGTATCTTTGTTGATAGCCAGCTGGATATGAGCTAGCAGTGTGCCCAGGTGAACAAGAAGGGCAATGGCATCTTGACTTTTATCAGCAATCACAGTATGTTCCCAGGACACCAGAAAAAGCATTCCATAAATATTTACTACAAATGCATTGTTAACACTTGATTAATATGATAGAACAAGAGACAAATGTTGTTGTTCTGTTTAATGTTGTGGTCCTTGTTTATTTATGCTGCTTTGTTTTCCGAAGGAAAAGGGACACACAAAAAGCATTTAAGCAGTTTAGAGCAACAAAGTTATCCTTGCAGCTAGAATAATTGTTCTGTTTTTCAGTAAAATTATAACATGTGAACACTCCTGCTAGATGAGTGGCAAATTAGGAAGATCATAGAATCATAGAATCGACCAGGTTGGAAAAGACCTCCGAGATCATCAAGTCCAACCCTTGATCCAACACCGCTGTGGTTACTAGACCATGGCACTAAGTGCCACATCCAGTCTCATCTTAAAAACCTCCAGGGACACTGAACCACCACCTCCCTGGCCAGCACATTCCAGTGTCTGATTATTCTCTCTGTAAAACATTTCTTCCTAATATCCAACCTAAACTTCCCCTGGCACAGCTTAAGATCATGCCCTCTTGTCCTACTGCTGGTTGCCTGGGAGCAGAGACCAACCCCCACCTGGCTACAACCTCCTTTCAGGGAGTTGTAGAGAGTGATGAGGTCTTCCCTGAGCCTCCTCTTCTCCAGGCTAAATGACCCCAGCTCCCTCAGCCTCTCCTCACTTGTGCTCAAGTCCCTTTACCAGCCTTGTTGCTCTTCTCTGGACCTGCTCCAGCACCTCAATGTCCTTCATGAACTGAGGGCCCCAGAACTGGACACAGTACTCCAGGTGTGGCCTCACCAGCGCTGAGTACAGGGGAAGAATCACTTCCCTGGACCTGCTGGCCACACTGTTCCTGATACAGGCCAGGATGCCATTGGCCTTCTTGGCCACCCAGGCACACTGCTGGCTCATGTTCAGCTTCCTGTCAATCCAGACTCCCAGGTCCCTTTCTGCCTGGCTGCTCTCCACCATTCACTACCACTCTCTGAGCCCGGCCCTCCAGCCAGTTCTTAACCCAGGAGAGAGTGCCCCTGTCCAAGCCGTGGGCTGCCAGCTTTTTCAGGAGTGTGCTGTGGGAGACAGTGTCAAAGGCTTTGCTGAAATCCAGATAGACCACATCCACAGCCTTCCCCTCATCCACCAGGTGGGTCACCGGATCATAAAATGAGATCACGTTGGTCAGACAGGACCTGCCCTTCCTAAATCCATGCTGGCTGGATCTGATCCTGTAGATGTTGTGTGATCGCATTTAGGATGATCTGCTCTATAACCTTGCCAGGCACTGAGGTCAGGCTGATGGGCCTGTAGTTTCCCAGGTCCTCCTTGCAGCCCTTTTTGTGGATCGGTGTGACATTTGCCAACTTCCAATCATCTGGAACCTCTCCAGTGAGCCAGGACTGTTGGTAAATGATGGAGAGCGGCTTGGCGAGCTCTTCTGCCAGCTCCCTCATCACCCTAGGATGCCTTTGTGTAAAACTTTCCATGTAGATGCATTGAATATGTCAAGTAAAACAACCTACCCTTTGATGGATGATGATTTTCAAAGACATCGCTGCATTCACATTGCTGGATTTCTTTTGGAAGAGCCAGATCAGTTAATGCTGTTCCAGATGCTAAACATGAAAAGTTTATTGGAAGGCTCATAGAAGTAGCATTTCCAGCTACAGACTTGCTACTGAGGTACCGGCTAAGTGGGTTTTGTTTACTTTCAATGTTGAAGCACTGCAATGCACAGCGTAATACATGAGGAAAATGTTAGTCTTGATGTCTCAGATACACATTCATTTGCAAACACTCAGCCCATAAATTAAGGACTGTTTCCTTTAGCCACAGACATATGGGGTTTTTATGGCCAACTTCAATAAGCATTTAAGTTTACATAGCAAGGAAATCATAATTATTAATGTAAGTAGCTTTATGAAACAGTTTGAGTAGCTTTTCAGATAAAGAGGACTGCTAGTGAAAATGCTGACAGGTGCTGACATTTGGTCTCAGACTGTGACCTTTCCTTCTGTGTGTTATTTAGTGGAATGTGAGAATTTGAAATAATGTCCTTGGTTTTGAATGGGAGAAGGGGTAAAATACATTCATTAAAGATGAATTTTGCAAGTGCAAAATGTTCTGCACAGCTACGTGGCTACTGCTCCCCAACTCCCTGCAAGCGATTCATTCCTGAGGCTTGTGGTTCTGGCAGAGCAATAATTCATTAGTGTGCCCTTAGCACTCAGCTGTTTTATGAATAGGAAGCACCTACCTACTGGACAAGTTTTATAATAGCCCAGGATTTCCATAAAAAGAGGGCGATAACTTCAATTAATGTATTATATTATCTAAAAATATTGTGTTGGCACTTGGCTTTTGGTGTGGATTCTGAACTCCAAGTTTTTGGTAATTGGACCTATTGTTTTCTCTCCTGCAGGATTTCTTTGCTGAGCAGTCAGTATATTGAACATATTGTAACAGCTTTTAATGAAAGAAAACTGGTTTTTTAATTGTGTATGAATAAGATTTCTACTGTCCTCCATAAGTATATTATAATCTCATGTGTGCTTCATAAAGGTATTTGCATTCAAAACAATTCTCCATGCTTTTATCTTAAAAAAAACCCACAACAAAACAAAAACAAAAAAACAAACCCCAAAAATCTGAGTCTTCCTGGTAAAATACATGAAATTTGACAATTAAAAGGCAAGTGGGCTACTGTCCTTAGTCCTGTAGTGCTCAGAGCAGAAAGAAAATGCTGCAAAGCGTTGCCCTAAAACTAGAGGTACACGTTAGACCATGTTTACATTTTCGATAGAGCTCTGAAACCAGTGGTTTCAACAACTTAATAGACACCATGAAAGACATATTTTAAAAATGGCAAGGTATGATTGCTTACCTTAAATGCAGTTGTACTCTATGATTTCTCTTTCCCATAGGGTACGAAGTGCTATTGATTCAACTGATCTCTTACTGTGTTTCAGGCTCACAATGCTCAGACTCTATAGGTGATGTACTCAAGACACGTGGACACGTGGCTGCTTGGGGAAGTGGTGAGTGAAAGTGTATGCCAGTGTCTTAAGAGCCTTCTGAAATACCGTGACTGTCACAGATCCACAGTCAGGCATGATCACTGTGGAAGTGGGATGTGGTGGGCTGCATATGAAGGCTTATTTCTCAGATCTCACTCTCTGCTTGGTGGAAATATGGCATATCAGAGCTGCATAAAGAACTGCTTTGGAGAGAAGTGTGAGACTGGCACCTTCATACTTTTCACCTTTGTCACTGGCTTAACACAATGAAATGTCATCTTCATATTGGCTTACATTATCATTCTGACACATCTATTCAAAAGAAATTCCAGTTGTGCTTTTTATCATAACCAAGTCATTATTCATACAGACTAGATAAGAGCAAGACCATCTGTTTGTGTATTTGTATGTGAGGGTGAGGGGGGGGGGGTGTGCACTTATACTCGGGCGGAACATCTGGGAAATGATCAGCACACAGCAACAGAAAACAACATGTCTCCTTACTTTTGGTAAGATGAACCCCTTTATGATTTTAATGAAATGTCTGACATTGCAAACACAGAATCACAGAATCATTGTCCTTGGTAGGCATCTCTTGAAATCATCTAGTCCAACCCCCCACTGAAGCAAGACTAGCCACAGCAGGCTGCTCAGGACAAGCCTCATACTGATCTTCAAATAAGTATTAGATTACCAAAAAAAAACTATGGTAGTGGCTTAGAATCATGTATTTTGTCTTACCAGATTCTGTAGTTAGCATTCATGGTTCCTGTTTTCAACTGTTTCTCTGAAACCATAACAAGGAAGAATTGTAATTCAGACAGAAACCTGGAGGTCCTCTCTTAATCATGATTCCAAGAGCTGAAATTTAGAACAAAAAAAATACACAGAGATTTTTGAATTATGCAAACAGCATATCACATCTGTTCTAGACTCCCCACAAAGTTGCATGGAGTAGAACCAACAGCCAGCCCTTGAGCAGAGTAGCTGTCATGAATTAACTACCTGCACTGGGAAGATAATGTACCTTGTGACCAAGAATTTCCTCAAGCTTTGCTCAGCTCAGGGATGAAAACCAGCAACTGTTTTAGGAAGAAGCCATCATGACTTTTTAAGGAGTGGGCCACTCAACTTTTGCTTCAGAAACAGTAGAGGAGGGAGAAATGTTGATGAATTACTTTGGAATCTTAAAATGTTGATAAGCATTCTTTGCTTCCCTCTTCTGGAAGCTTCAAATTCTTTCTTATACCATCTGCATTTCCATCACATAACTTTCAGTGATTCATCCCCATCTCCTGTTTGTCACAGCTGTCATTTTTACCCCCCTTGTTTAAATGTACCACACCCTGAAGCTGCTTAGGTTTTTTTAAGAATAACATCTGTTATGCAAGGTAAAACATACACAGGTATTCTTCCCAATAATGCCAAGGCACTGGAAGGATTAAAAAAAAAAAGGTTTATTTCAGATGCAAGGACCATTTCTTGATGATGTAGGCACACTGGGCCTCCAGGGAAAAAAGGTGAGCTCCTGCCCTTTCAGGGCCTCTTTATCCTCTCCGTTTCTCCCTCGCCTTCCCAAGGCCTCTGTGCATGTCTCTTAGGGCTATCACTCTCCTCTCACATATCAGAGAGCAAGGCTGAGAACTCTTGCTATGCAGGGAGGGGGGAGAAAGCATTGAAACTGCCTTTGAGAAACAGTTACCATTTAAGCAGAAAGCCTTCCTAGTGAAAATCGAGTTCCTTGCTTTCCATCACAAATTCTTCTGAATTTGTACCTATCCCTACAGTTATCACTCATAGAAGTAGTCCATAAAGATCCTTGAGACAGAAGACTTTTTTCTACTCATGTGAGTAATGTCACCAGCATGATGCATCTAGGATTTACAAAGGATCCAAAGGGGTTAATTTCTTAGAATTAAATAAACATGTAGAGCCTGAAGATTCATTGGTTGATTGGGTGGTTTTTTTTCAAAGATCCTCTGCTGGGATTGGTTTTTTTTCAAAGATCCTCTGCTGGGATTGGTTTTGACTGCAGGAGTCAGTAGGGATATTTCATTTGGAGGTTTGCTCCTCTGACTTTTCTACAAGCACACTATATCATTTCTGAGGAGGCTGACATGGTTTTAAAAATTCCCATGGGCACTATGAATTCCTTCAATTCACATTGTATTGCCAAATGTCTATAGGCATCAGTCAAGGCTCCTAGAAGGTCCTATTCAAGAAGATGGTATTGACTTTGAAAATGGCTTTTTATGTGATATTCAAGTAAAGCTGATTTGACTTTACAAGATGACCTAGAGGAGGTTTTTCACCAAAAATGAGTTTACTTCTGGTAGGTTATTTCCTAGTCCTATTTATTTGCAGATACAGGTCATGTTACCTTGGGCTTTGTTTAGAGGAATGTTATCTTCTTCTAGAAGCTTCCTCTCTTACAACCTAATTTTCTGTGTATTTTCTTCTGACTTCAGTTTTTTCGAACAGAACCCCTGCAGATTCACACTGCTGTAACGCATAACTTCACAGTACTGACAAGAGAGAGGTATGAGTGGGAGATCTGCAAATATTATTATTTTCTCTGTAGCTCTGTTTCAGGACTACTACACCACCGAGTGTTCTCTTTGCACTGCTGCTTGCAGCCCTCCCACCCATATCTGTACTGTAGAACTACATAACCTCAAGAGGCTTCTAGGTTGACTAAAAGTGCAAGGGGCAGAGGTGCATAGTCCAGATGAAAATGAGACTAATGGCCACCAAGCATTTCATGGTGATCAGGATTGCTGAGATTAATTTGGATTTGGTTTTGGAGTGTTTGGTTTCGTGTTATAAATATTTGTTGAACTGTTTGCATTCTTTTTTCTTTCTTAAAAATAATCATATTAAAACAATCGGTAAAATCTGAACTTAACAGGTAAAAGTTAATTAGCTACTAGAAAGTGGATATTGACCAAAAGACACAGCTGTGTCAGAGTTGAAGGAGGAGAGGGAAATCAGAAATTATAATCAATAAACACTCACCCCCCCCCCCTTTTAATTTTAATAGACAAATTTTACAATAAAAGTGTGGAATTAAAAGACAACCTCCCAGTGTTTCTGAAGGTGCCAAGATGCTTGAATCACAAGAGCAGGTGTCCTGGTTTTGGCTGTGATAAAATTAATTTTCTTCCTAGTAGCTGTTACAGTGCTGTGTTTTGGATTTTTATGTTTTAGGCATTGCTCAGTAGTGCTTACCCTAAGTCAAGGACTTTTCAGTCTCCCCCACTCTGCCAGTGTGCAGGTGCAGAAGAAGCAAGGAGGGAGCATGGCCAGGACAGCTGACCCAAACTGGCCAAAGGAATTTTCCATACTATATAATGTCAGCATATAAAATGGGGCAGTTGGCCAAGAGGGGCTGATCACTGCTTGGGGATGGGCTGGGCATCCATCAGTGGATGCTGAACAACTATATGATGCATCACTTGTCTTTCTTGTGTTTTATTACACCCTCTCTCTCCCTCTTTCTCTCTCCATTTCATTACTACTACTATAATGATGATTATTATTTAAACTGTTCTTATCTAAACTTACAGGTTTCAGCCTTTTCCGATTCTCTTCCCCATCCCACCAGGGTGGGGAGACTGAGCAAGTGGCTGTGTGGTACTTTGTTAGTGACTAGGGTTAAACCATGACAGCAGGGAAGTAGAAAAAATAGACTGGACTTCCTGGCTTTAAGGCAGAAAGCACACCCATGTGCTGACTGATACCTTCACTCGGATCCGTTTCCGTTATTTATTGCCAGGAAGCTGAAGTGTGTGACCTAATTCCTGGAGTGGGCTCTTCACTTTTCCTTTTAAGGACAACTAGTCCAATAGATATAAATCTCGAGGAAGGTTCTTGAAGCTTCACAGAAAGGAGAAAGGAAGCTAAGCAAAGTTCCTCTACTTCATCTCCCTGTTTTTGGGCACCTCCCATCACATCTCCTCTGTCCAGTGCTCCTGCCCGGCTTCTCTATTCAATACCACTTGAGTCTTCCAAAGTTTCATCTTGTTTCCATCTCACTGGAAGAAACAATCAAATTGGAAGAAGGAGCCTGAGAGAAAGATTAGTGAGCTGCTTGTGTCCTTTTCTCTCATCAGATACCTTGCTGTTGGATGTAGTGGGTGAAAGTGATTGACCCTGTCTTTTACAAACCTAAAAACTGTGACAGGTCTTGGTTATAAACCAGAAAAATACATGCTGCAAATTACAGCTGTTCAGGAGCTGACCCACCAGTAATTCAGGTCTCTGCTGTAGCAATGGGAGGAGAGTTGGCTATGGCACAATACCCTGTCCCAAGCAAAGTCACCCTCACATGAGAGTGACCAGCATACAAGCCAGTCACTGATCTCCCTGTTAAGTGAAGACAAGACTGCTGGGTCTCTGGTGCAGAAGGAAGGGGCCTCTGGTCATACTATAGAGGCTGGTATTTGTGGAGCCATGTGATGTGGCTGAGCTAGAGGTGAAGATGCAGATGGTGACTTCTGACATAGTGGCAGGACGTGGCAAGTCAATGACATGGGTGTGGCTTCAGTCTCCTCTCTGGTGCACCTTTTTCAGAGAGTGGGCAGTGGAGAGGCAGACTAGGAGACTAAATCTCTTCCTTCCTCTCCCACATCTCCTCAAGGGAGATCTTGAAGGGCCCCTACATTTGCAGTCATGCTATGTACTTTCATGGCTGCCTCTGAACTCTAACTTGAAGAGATCACTATTATTGCTCTAATTGAATATATATTGATCATAATTGCCGTAATTGAATATATGTTAATAAAAGGTGATGCCAAAAGCATTATAGAAATTAATTTTATGAGCTGTGGCTACTGTGGTATGTAAAATGTGCATGTGACCTGTTCAGTGACCCCGGAGCATGCTGAGGTTATCAGGAAGATACAGCTGGCAAGGTTAGATTTCTAACCAGGAAACACTCTTAATAATGTTGAGATAACAGAGACATTCTACTGGGAAAAAAAAAGCAACCAGCCATTGTAGAAAGTCACCTAACTTGACCATGTACAGACCAGTTTGTAACAACTTGAACCGGCAGAGTCTGAGTATTTAAGACTGTTGAAAACCACTAGTTGTGCACACACTCTTTCTTCAGCACTGGGTATGCAGAAATGTTCACTTCTGACCTTGTATTACTATGCACCTAAGTGTTAGAACATCACTGGGGGGAAACAAAGAACCTCTGGTTATATCCTTCCTGAGGCTCTGTTGTACTTTAGCTACAATTGCCTGTCTTATGTATACAATGAAAAACACCTCCATTTACAGCTAGGTAATTTTTCTTTGTGCTAAAGAGGTAAATGGAACTCAAAATTAGATGATGATTTCATTGTCTTTGCATTTGTCATCACTGGTGATTGTAGGGCCTACACAATAAGTACTGATGGCTCGTATGATGCATTGAAAAATAATCATGATTCATTTGCTTTTCTCTTACAGAAAGTTATTTCACTCAACAGCCATGAGGGGAAGGTCAGGGGAAGGGAATAGCTATTAACAAATCCCTTTAGTAGCCTGTTAGGTAAGACTTTGGAAGAGTGATGGAGGGAGGAAACAAGTTAGAATTTTGTACAGCAAAATCTTGTTATGAGAGAACTCCAGGACAAGATAATTTGTTCTTTGTTTCATAAATACAAAAATTAGGGCTTTCCTAGCATACATCACAAAGCCAGTGCTTAATGCAGTCTCATCTCAGATGCAGAGAAGAACCTGTAATAAGGGACTAGCTACCAAGCTAGCTGAGATGTCATGTTAACACTAATCCTAACTCCTTGGAGAACAAGTAAAGAGCAAAAGGACACACAGTAAGAGTGCTGTGTAATCAGTGTAATGGATGCATATTCCCAAGGAAAGCATTGTTGGAATTTTTTTATAAGAGTTTTTTTTTTTTAATACTATCCAGCTGTAGCAGAGATGTAGCAAGACTAAGCTTAAGAGAGGTGCCTCTGTTGGCTGGGGAGACAAAAGATCTGCTTTACTAAGATTGGTTATGGATGGGCTCAACTTACAAATATACAAATTCTTCTGTATTCAGCCTTTGAATTTGGCGTTATCATTTAACTTGCTTATAAGCAAAACTTGGTTCCAGGTAGCAGTTGGTATTCAACAGCTTCACAGGTTTTTTGATAACTAGACTGTAAGGAAATAACAGAAGCAACTGGTCTCATTAATAACAATAAAGAGTGATTAAAAGATCTCTTTGGAGAACTGCAGTTATAAGAAATAGATCTATGAAGAAATGAAGAACAGCAAATGTCTTTTTCTGATAGCATTTCCCTTTCTCCTTTTTCCCCATCCCAGTTTTTCAAGCAGCAGAACTATTAGTTTCCTGTTATGTTGTTGCATTTTGTTTTCATTAATTCCTCGCTCATCTTTTTCTGAATCATGCCAAAATTTAACCCAGTGTGAAATTTTGTGATGAAGTTGCAAAGTAGAAACTTAGCAGAGGAAGCTGACATTAGCATGCAAAAGAGCATATACAGTCCTGTTCATCTTTTCAGGGACATTTTTGAGTGGTAGTTGCTCTGATCCAGCTTCATGCATTGGAGATTAAATACCACACCCCCCCCAAACCAAACAAAACTAATCAACCAACCAACCAAAAAAAAAAAAAAAAACCACCAAAAAAACCCCAAGACAAACCCCAAAACTAAAAACAGCAGAAAAACTACTTCCTCTGTAATTCAGCCTCTGCTTTCCAAACCGTAACTGGCTTAATGCAAAAGACTCACAGTTCTTCTAAAATTAGCTATTCCAGACTTACAAACCCCACCTACTTCTAACTGGAGTAATGGTGAATTTTAAAAAATGGTTCTAGTTAGAGCAGAAAGAAGAAAATATATCTAGGCCAACGCAAACAAAATAACTTAATACTCTTAAATGTCATAGCAGCATTGTTTTCTTTCTCCCTTCCTTCTTTGTTAGGAATACACTATGATACTTCCCCCCTGGCCTTACAGTTTATATTCCATATGTAAAATACTACTATTTTTCAGAGTATGGCATTGGGCTACTAATAAGTTGCAAGACTGACAGTTTTTTTAATAATGCTTTGAAATAAAATTTCCAGAAATACAACTCTGTCAACTCTCCAAATTTCCTGTATCCTCACCCTGTTGTTCTTACTTTGCAGCTACTGATATCTCAAGACGCTGTTTTACATGGAGAAACTGAGGCACAGAAAATCTGCAGATGTTTGATGAAATCAGAGACAGATCCAGGAACTGAAGTAGAAGAGCAGTCCCGGCCTTTGAGCATATGCCCGGAAAGGAAATGACTGTGGGCCAAAGGAAAAAGAAAGGAAACATGCTTTCCACCATAAATGAAGCATTTGTTATATGCTGGAAACCTGAGAAGAAAAGAACACTGATTATTGATCCCTTCTCTAACTTTTCATATGATGCAGTTTTAAGAAGACCAAAGGAAGCTGAACCAACATTTATAACCTGCATTGCAAAACTCTCATCAGTATGCAGGAGGCTATCCTTTCATAGTAACACTCTCATTGCTTTCTTTTGAAGTTTGGTGGGTTTTTTACTTCATATGAAATGATTAAAGTTCCTTGTCTTCAGAAAAGAGAGCATTCCTCCTGCAGATGCAGTGTGCAGGCTTCTGCATCACTCTAGCTCTGTTTCTTCACCTTATCCAGCAAAAATTTAAATAAGCTTTAGCAAAACAGTTTGAGAGAACCTCACAGGAGCATATCTCACTGGCCACGATGCACTCCTGGGGTATAAGTGCCTTGGGGAGAACATTTGAACTTGAGCTCTCTGTAGATCAAGTGACTCCATGAAGAAAGGGTATTACCTTATACTCACACTTCTTCGAAAGGCAACTGAAGCCTTTCTAGCTAGAAATAAAAAATCTGCAAATTCTACATAGAGTTAGGAACTTGCCTGCATTTCCCTGTAGGCAAAGCTTATTTTATATTTGTACTTTAAACATTGGCATCTGTGGCACCTCAAAGTGACTTATTCTCTCTGAAGCTCATTGGAACTCATTGGGAGAGCTGCACGGGCAGCACTGAGCATTATGCTAAGTTCTCTGCATTAATATTTCTCACCCTACATTTCAATAGAGCCATTTTTAAGAGTATCTAATCAGGATACTCCTTTGCATACCATTGGTCAGCAAAAGAAATACAAGAAATGGTGTGGTTTGTGTGCTTTTAGTACTGCAGCCCTTGTCACTGAAAACAAGATGAAGGCAGTGCAGGATCTCTAATATCACAAATAACAGGACAGAGCTATATAGAACCGATGTCTCCTGTTGTAGTGCCACTCGCAGTTGTGGTTCTTCTTCTCCTTTGTAAAATATAATTTCCATTGGTACTTGATACAAGACAGAAAAGGGACCCTAAGTTACTCACTGTGGGAAAGCACATTATAAGGGCTGGGAACTGGCTGAGTAAGTTTTCAGTGTGTTCTATGGAATTTCCTTCAGAAGTATTCAAAGTCTTCATAAACTTATGTTAATACTGACAGAGCTGCACAAGACAGTGCACAGCTTCTTCAGTGCAAAGCTGTGAGCATCTTTCTAACAGGGGAAAATGCATATTTTTGGACTTACAGGATAAACACAGCTGAGAAGTTAGTTTTAATCAGGCTAATTTTTCTAGTTTAAGAAGACCCCAGGTTTTGCTTTGTCATGGCTGTGTGAACAGAGGTTTTTAGTAATGTTAATCAAATTGTTAATGGTAATATTGCAAGGTTACAAAATTACTGTCTCGAAAGTAAAGATATATTGGGGATGCAGATTCTTGCAGCTGTTAAATGCTGTCTTGGACCATTTATGAATGTGCAGTGTGATGTAAGTCTTCAAAAGATTGGTTTTTTTCCCCACTGGTCCTGGTATGTGACTCGGTGTCTGGGGGGAAGGGGTTATTTCCCAAGCAGGTATTTTCTTCTTTGTCATGGTGCTGTTCCATGGGAGGCCTCTTGCCTTGTTCACTAGTAACTATCCCAGCCCAGGTCATATGACATACTTGTTCTCCATGATTCCTTCTGTGTTCCATGCCCCAGGTGCTTCAGGAGACTGAATGAATTCACCATCACATTGTTCTCGTGTGAGAGGGAGGTGGTGTCCTTCCCATCTGACCAAGAAGCAACTGACATGTAGAAGAACTCAGGGAAAATCTTCCCACTATTTTGGATAGTCCAGCCTGAATCCTCTGCAGCCTGATTTTTTGAGAGCATCTAACATTAGCTGTTTGTTTTCGGCTGCAATTTGCAAGATGCAGGGTGTTAATATTCACTTACAAATTTTGATGATAAAATAATTACAGGCATACACAATTCCAGATTCCATGGAAATAGTTTTTTTAAAAAAGCACTGTAACAGTGCACTGATACTTCAGTGACTCAGTTGGCTCCAATATAGCATAAAACAGGTATTATATGAAGAAAAAATTGCACCCTTTCTACCACATATTTATAGATATTTGTTCTTAGGCTAGCACAGATAGAATGAATCTCCAAACTAACAATCAGGCTGCGATCATGAAACTCCCTGACTCATATGTGTCATGCTGTCTCAGGCTCTATCACTCTGATGATAGCTGTTTATCTTAGATCACAGCTCTCCTAGACACAGTTTAAATTATTTGCCTCTCAAAAGACAGCAGCAGGTTTTCTGCAAGTGATAAAAAGGAAAAATATGCTGATCAAGTGCAGTACACAAGCTGAAACATCCATTATTTAAGCATATTTCAATTCTTTAAACATATCACTCCACAAGTCTTTACTTTCAGCTGCTTGATCTTGAGAGCCTGTTTATTGATTCAAACAGGTGAGGGCAAACCTTTATATCTGGGATGGATTATAGAATTACAGTACTGTTTCTGTGGGATTTTTTTTCCATTTCCTTGACTTTAAAAGGGCCTTGCTTCTGTAACTATGCGTACCTTTAACCCTATTGTCTTTTGTTGTCTTCCTTTCCCATTTTGACAAAAGCCTTTGATGATTCCTAGTGGTTCCCAGTGTCAGGACCTGCAAGTGGAAAAGTGTTTAGAAGATACTTAGCAATTCTTTGAGGAATTAGAAAGACTTGTCCGTGTTAGATGCAAACAACTATGAAAAATCCATCCCAGAATAGCCCATGATAGCTTACAGTCCTCTGGGCAATGTGGATTTCTGGTCCGAGGGCCACGAGTGAGGCACCTTGCCATCATGAACCCAGTCTTAGACACATGGGTCAGTTTTCTGGACTGCCAGAGAGCCTGCCCTGGCCTCAAGACAGCTTTCTTTTTTTTTTTTCTGGTTTTGGTAAAACTGTGTTGATGGTGCCCTCAAAAAGATCTATCTTTCTTACACCTTTCACCCCTTTCATAATGGGATTGTCCTAACACCTTTATTTTCAGGATGATGGCAAATACTTGTTACTGATACAAATTGTCATTTCTGTCAAGAATGGTGTAGCCAGCAGGACAAATGAGGTGATCACCTCCCTATACTTGGCATTGGTGAGGCTGTAGCTCAAGTACTGCATTCAGTTTTGGACCCCTCACTTTAAAAAAAGGCATTGAGGTGCTGGACTGTGTCCAGTCAGTGAAGGGCAACAAGGCTCATTAAAGGATCAGAGAACACTTCTTATGAAGAATGGCTGGGTTTGTTGAGTCTTGAGAAGGCTCAGGAGGGACCTCATTGCACACTAAAACTACCTGAAAGGAGGTTGTAGCCACGTGGCAACTGGTCTCTTCTACCGTGCCTGCAGTGAGAGGACCAGAGGAAATGGCCTTAACTCAGACACTGCAAATTCAGATTAGATATTAGAAATTTTTTTTCCCTGTTAGAGTGGTCAAGCATTGGAATAGGTTGCCCAGAGAGGTGGCAGAGTCACCATCCCTGGAGGTGTTTAAGAGGTGTCTGGATCTGGCGCTGGGTGATGAGGTTTAGTGGTTACAGTGATAGTGCTGGGTTGATGGCTGGACTTGATGATCTTAAAAGGTCTCTTCCAACCTCGATGATTCTATGATTCTACGTTGTTTCTTTCAGTTCTGTTGTGTTTCTTTTTAGTTCATAGCATGCCATTGTTGAAAGTTATTTGGAAATTAGGATTTGTTTAGATTTTTCCTAGAAATGGCAGGCTCTGTTTCCTTCCCTTTCTTCTCCATTGCTATGTCCTATATTGAATAAAAGATAGAGCAGCCACTGCACATAATAACTCAGTTTTGTTTTTACAGAATGTGCTAATGAAAACAAACCTAGAAATGTTACATCCTGCATCTGGCTATATACCTTTAATCATGAGTGAGCTGCATTTTATAAGCTATGAAGGGATTTTGTAGAATACACTTTTCTGAGCAAGAGTTTTGGGGGCAATAGGGTTTTGAGTGTGCTGTGCTAGCACCTCACCCCTGCAACTCACCTGTCCCCCAACAGCCAGTGTGCTCAGGGTATGTCCTTGGGCCCCAGGAGGATGCATTTGCAGTCCCACACATAGTCCTCTAGATTATGCTCAAAATTCAGGCTGAACAGAAAAATAACGTATCCTCTTTTAATTCTTTAGGCTGGAAGTATGCTAGTCTGGCATGTCACTTCCAAGCTAGGCATTCAGAGGATGAGAGAAAACTGAAGAAGAGTGGATTTATAGAAATCGAGCACCCTCACCACTGAGGGAAAAAATCCTCCTGGGGGCTGGTGGAGTGTCAGAAACAAGAAATCAAGCATCCCTCTCTGTTAACATTATCTTTCCAAAGAAGAGAAGACACATAATAGTGGCAGGAAACTGCTGTTAGTGAGTTGCTTTCCTTCCAGCTTGTGAGATTGCTGCAACAAAAACATAGCTCAGCAATACATGTTGTGGTTATGCCAGCGGCAAGGCACTATTCGGAAGGGATCAGCTGTAAATAAACAAAGATCAGAAAGAGAAAGGAGTGATGGGGGGGTCATGTGATGATGACCTTAGAAGCAGAACTTTCCAACCCCATTTGGTTTCCAAGGGACTGCGAATACTATTTTTTTACCCCTTGTCTTTATCTCTTATCGCTGCTGAAGAAGGAAATTGTATTTTCATCCTCATTTTACAATGAGTTTGGAGTAATTGGTTACCAAAATGCATAAAGTTGAGGTGGAGGAAGATTATTGCAGTGGTTTTAGTTGTATCCTTACAGAGTGCCATCTAGGGAAACTCAGTAAAACCTCATCAAAGGTTGAAAGCTTTGTCTCTCCTTAAAAATCAAACCAGAAAATGCTTCACATATACGACGATGCTCCAGGACCTTGCTACAGCTACTGAGAACACTGCTTGGAGTACGTAGGGTGGCTGTAAAACTATAGGAAAAGAAATTGGCAAGGGATTATGACAGGATACAGACGAACTAGGTTTAAAAAATCAACAATCCTTTGTCCAGCTTGTGAGAAAAATTATGAGTTTTAAAATCCTGACTTGTAAACGTGGTGATTAAATCAATTAAGACAATTGTTCTTCTTTCTTTGATTCTCTGAGAGGACAAAAAAGGAAATCTTTAACTTTTGCAAACATATAAGAAGGTCAGCAACCGTATTTACCTATATTTTTGTTTTATTTTAATGGCCTGTTTTGATCTCCTGTTCTAACTTAATGTATTTTTAATCAATGTATATTTGGAATAATGTAATCAAATTCATAATTACACTTCTGCCTAACATTTCCTTTACTTAAAATTGCTTGAGTCAGCCTAGAGAAGTCTGTTTTTTCTCCTATCTTTCTGGAAATTGTGATAGGCAAGCAAATAAATTCTAAAGGTCTCAAGGCAGCTAATTATGCTGAGATACGTTGATGACGCTTGAATTTCTACTATTATTTAATTTCCTAAAATAAACTTGCTAAAGAAAATTTCCTTTATTTCCTTTCTTTCAGAAAGGCTCCTAAAATTCTTGCAAGAAACACTCAGAAGGGCCTGTGCATTTAGGACCAGCTCTTCAGTCTTCAGGCATGAAGCCATATGCAGACAAGCTTCCCTTCTATAGGAAGCAGCATTTGTTCCTTACACCATCCCTATCTTCTCTATCTTATCTGTTCCTTTCTCATCTCTTTATTTGGCCTAACATGGTCAAAAAACTGTATCTTACACATGCTTGTCTTAAAAGGCATTCCATAAAAGGTCTATATGATCTAATAGCCTTGCTGTATCCCCTCTAGCATATACGTTTTTCTAAATTCTTTGGATTAGGAACAGTCTTCAAACCCTATACAGCTCTTAATCTAGTCACAGTTCAGTCTATGGCTTGGCTCCTAGGTGCTGTTAAAGAAACATATCTAGAAAATTTCATTCTGCTTATGTCTCTGATATCATCGTTGCATCAGTTCTTTTCCTGGGAAGAGGCTGTAATAGGCTGGTGCTATGTTAAATCAGCCAATGATAGAAGTTGTTCTCATTTTTCCTTGAGCTGCACAGTGTTTTTTCTTTACAATATTGATTTAACAGTTTGCAAATATTTGATATTTACAAATACCAGTGGAAATAAAAACTGAGTTGGCAAATATATCGATGTCATTCTGTCATTTGGTCATCCCTCTCTTGAATTCTTAGCACCCCTTTTACAAGCAATCTCAACTCACATAATTTTAACAAGAGGATAACAGTAAGTTCCTTATTTTTGTAAGTATGATTAATAAAAGGGGAGATGAAAATCAATTATAATTATGGCTAACAGTAAAAAAAAAAAAATCTAGAGCTGTGATACCTGGGAGTAAATTAATTGGTAGAAATTGGATAAATTGTTAATAAGTATGTAGCCTGTTCCTGCTCTAACATTTTTCACATTACTGAACTGGAAAACTCTAAGAGTTAATGGTGTCATTGGGTGAAATTCCTCCCACTTTCACCCCCTTTTAAGTCAGTGTCAATATCCATAGATTTTTATAGGTCTCAGACAGTGGCAAGTAGCACATACTTCAGTTTTGTGCATACCTAAGTACATATAATACTTAAGTAAATACACATATTACTGAAGCCCAGAAATTGTAAAGGATTTTACTTTTATTACAAACTGAATAACAGTGGTTGAAGTTATGCTGTGATTCCTTTTCCCTCAGTATCCAACCCTCTAATCAAGCTCTCCTTCCTCCATTTCCTGCTTTTAGGAGAGAGAGGTGTTGTTATTTGGCAAGTGGCTTTGTCTGTTCTACTCCACGCTAAAAATGACAAATGTGAAAGAATTGTAAAATAGCCAAAAATTGCAATGATAACACAGCCATTTCCTACCTTTTTAAAAAACCAAATATGAATAAATTGTCCTTAATAGCATATGATTATCTTTTACAGTATCTACATTATAAGAAGAATAAAAACATAAAAAGCTTTAGAAAGGTTACAGTGAGCTTTGTAGTGCTTTTCATTTTGTTGTTCAAACTGTATTACACTGTATGGAACAGAATTAATATCTATTGAAAATATAAAATAAATTAGGGAAGCTTAATTCTCCATACTGGATACAGCGGAAAAAATTATTTAATTTTGTTGTTAATATTCTTTAATTTTTACCTGCCCAACAAGCTTTTTGCTTTGTGTTTTGCCTTGGAAGCATTCAAGCTTTGACAGGCCTGTGTACAATTGCAGGACAATTCTTAGTCACCTGCACTAAGTTGCAGTAAATCAGTGTTTTAAACTGAATAATCTCTCATGGAAGAATACTGCATGTTCATAAACCCTCATCTCCTTGAAGTATTCTACGTTAAAATGCCAAGATGGGAAACTATTAGCCAAACACCTCTCTGTCTGCCAGCAGCTGCTTTGAGGGGAAATCAAGTGATTCGAAGAACCTGAACTAGGGCAAATCCCATCCTGAGTGAGGTACTGGTACACATGCAACCCTGTCCCTTTCTAATTAGCTCCAGCAGTCACTGTGTCCATGATTCAATTAGCACTTTGTAATTGTAATTTCATTCTAAC
The DNA here is from genome assembly GCF_036250125.1 of Pseudopipra pipra. Lineage (NCBI taxonomy): Eukaryota > Metazoa > Chordata > Aves > Passeriformes > Pipridae > Pseudopipra > Pseudopipra pipra. The sequence continues at coordinate 83,761,716 of NC_087550.1, forward strand.
CCTATTTTTGAACTTATATAATGCCTCAAGCCAGCTTAACTTCTTTTCCTCCTGTCAGAAGGGAGTTACTAGCAGGGAGCTGGAATGGCCCTGCCAGAACTCCCCTGGCAGACACTGTGCCTGCTCTGTGAAAATGTACATTTCACCCTTCAGCTAGATCTAATTTAGAAATCTTTGAGCTCATAATGATTTCCTATAGTTTGGCCTAATTGAATCTAAGTGCTTTTGCATTAGAACTGGAATGCCCAGCTGGGCTGAAGCTGAAAACCTGTGACCCTGAAACACGGTCCTAGAAACACAAACTGTCCTCCATGTGGGCAGTTGCCGTCTACTGCTGCAAAGCCACAGCCATTCTCTGTTTCAACCCAGTGCACAGATTGCAAAAGAGTTTGGTTAAGACAAAAGTCTTCTGCAGAACTGAAATACCACCACCACCTGCAGCAGCTGCTCTGTGCAGTGAAGCTGCTGCAGCCAGAAGGACTCTCCTCTCCAAGAAGTGGGGCACTGCTGCAGGAGCTTCTCTGCCCCAAAGTGTCCTCCTGCGAGGGAAAGGGGCTCTGTTGCTGCTAGGGAATGTGCCACCCAGGTAAGGGCTGGACTCTGAGGCTCTCCTCTCTGTGACTTGGGATGCTGTGTATGACTGACCAGCAGGTCAAAAGTTCTACCTCCAGCAGGTGCTGGGAGCAGGGAGCAGACTCAGATAAAGCTGCCTTTTCTTTAAATCTATTAAATCCACCAGAGAAATCTCATCAGTGTCCTTATGAAATTCTGTCCTTGCAGGCTTCTATAGTAGAAGACCATATACCAAGCAGGACTGATCCATTCTCAGTGTTTATTCCTTCCCCCCCCCATTCTATTGTTCTCTTTAATGTTTGGGGAGCAATGAGAAGTATTTACACCATGTCTCTTCAGAAACCTCTTCTAAGAACACCATACAACTATTGCACAGTGCAGCTTCTCTTATTGGTCTACTAATAATCATAAAATATTAAAAAGTAACTATCAAGCATGACTATGGAATATGAACCCGTGATTGTATCTCCAAGCTAAGAATGATTCAAATGATGTTATGTGTAATATCTAATAATCACCTAGCTACTAAAATTATATCCCTACAAAACTAGGCAGACTTTTTTCTTTTGTTTAAGACTAAATCTAATTAAGAGCACTCCTGGTGTGTCCAGGAGGTTGGAAGAGCTTCGTCATGCATTCATGCATCCAAACTAAATCAGACTGTTAGGCTCTAATATTTACATTTCACAGTTTCTAGCTTAGTAAATTATACTCCCAAAGTAAATATCATTGCAGTGTAGCAAATTATTTACAAAATATGAGCTAAGGAAAGTAATTCCATTCTATTTCCACTAAGGTGAAAATCACAATCATCTTACTGGACTTAATCCTATGCTCCATTAGCAGGAAAATTTTCCATTGAAGTCAGCACAGATATTGCTTTCATAGGAAAATACTGTACTCTGTAGAAACACCTCATCTTGCTATCAGTAAAGTCAGTAGGAGACATACTTCTGAAGGTAACAGCAATAAAATGAGATCTTCAGTGGTGTTTCCTAACGTGCTACATTGGCAAGAAAAGAACATTCATTTTCAGCAATCATGGAGGTTAGTCTCAACGAACTGATTTGCTTCTGGCAAAGAAATAGATGAGTATTGCCCTGAAATTTAAGAAATTTCAAAGTAACCTACACTGCAGCATGGAAAGAATGTTAGACCTTATGCATTTTAATAATCCTTACAAGGACAAATCACTTGATTCATTCAATAACTTCAATGTTCCAGTTAATGTCAATATGCATGTAATATAGCACCTTAAATTGCTGATTTTGAATTTTATTTTTATTTTTAAGGAAAATCCCTTTGTCTCTCTCAGAAATTCCCCAGAAAGTAATGAAACCTTTTGTTCTAAATGAAAGATGTTTTGTTTGACTGGGCAGCGGTATTCTTTTCAACTTTTAATTTGGTAGGAAGCAGGAGAATCTTCAATTTTATCCAAATTGATTTATTTTTGACTGTGATTTGTTTGCATTTTCCTACTTTGAACTCTTTCATACATGCTCATGACGACCTTCTGAGATATATTATAAGTCTGATTTGGCAGTTAGAGACAGCAAACAGTTCCAAAACCCCCTCTTCAGTCCTCCTGGGATAGTATGTAGGACTGTCTTCCCCCTGCTTTCACATACAAGCCCCTTTGGGCTCTCCCTAGAGATGTTCACAGTGTGCAATTAAAGAGGGGTGGTGTAGAGATCTTGCCAATTTTTCTGCATATTTCAAACTAACTATATTGTCTCTGGACTTTAGCCATGGAAATAATTTAGCTTCTCAGAGCAGACAATTTTTGTCTTTGGCATAGTTGATATTCCCTAAATAAAAAAAAGATCAGCCTACAAGCTATTGACTTAGAAAAAAGAAATTATTTAACAGAAGCCCATTGCAGAAATGTTACTATTAATCAGTTTAATCACAAAATTCTTCTGATTCTAAGTTTATGCAAAAAATATTCATCTGAGCAGATATACAATACCAAACATCCATCTTTTCCAAAAATAACTGGCAGAACAATCTACCAGTTGTTCATAGTTTGTTGCAGATATTCTCAAATGCTTATAAGTTTTATTACAAGACTTTTATAGATTTTTTAGTTTTTAAAATATTAAAGATTTCATAGACGCCATCAATACAAAAGAAATATTCACAATTTATCCTTCAGTTTGCAGTGTTACTTGTTTGTAAAGGTTAAACCTTCATAAATTTTGAATTCCTGATAATTCACAAGCTGAATACCAAGATTTAAATTGTAGTGATAACAGTCACTTTCAGGATTCTGCATAGTTTCCACACAGTTTTATTTTTTCCATGATTGCTTACTGCAAGTACCACTTTCCTTCCCGACCCCACAGTAGGGCACTTGGGCAACAAGCACACTTGGCTGGATGTCGAGGTCACATATGGGCTGTTCACATTAAACATACTTCAGGAATGTTTCAAGGCATTACTTAGACTGTTAATTTTTTTAAATGTTTCAAGTCATGTTTTTAGACTGATCAGATGCCCAAAGAATTTGTAGGCATGGTTCAGGGATCTGGTCCAAATACACCGGGTGCAAGTAACCACCCTGCTGTCAGTGTCTGCAAGCTCAATAGGTACAGGTGTTCAGTGCCAGTTGGCCCCTGCCAGAGAATATTCTTGCATATTTAACTTCCTAGTATAGATGAACCTTTAGGGGCAGCAGTACAGCTAAACTAACTTTCAAGTCAATCAGCAGTGGATGAACAATTTATGCAAAGATGAAAGAATGAATCTAATCTTTACAACTCAGTTGACTTGACACATATTAATTTCCTCTTTCGTAAGTAATGCTTAGAGCATTTATTGATTGTAGATCCTTGGCAGAACAAAAGCAGGTAAAAAGATAAGTGCATCTTAAACATCTTTTTGTTCAGATCCATGAGAAGCTGTACCTTTGCATTGCTGCTGATTCCCATGTTTTGGTCCTATCACAGAATCACAGCATATGCCAAGTTGGAAGGGACCCATAAGGATCATTGAGTCCAATTCCTGGCCCTGCACAGGACCATCCCCAAGAGTCCACTGTGTGCCTGAGAGAATTGTCCAAATGCTTCTTGAACTCTGTCAGGCTTGGTGCTGTGACCACTTCCCTGGGGAACCTGTTCCAGTGCCCAACCACCCTCTGGGTGAAGAACCTTTTTCTAATATTCAACCCAAACCTCCTCTGACACAACTTCAGGCCATTCCCTTGGGTCCTGTCCCTGGTCACCACAGAGAAGAGATCAGTGCCTGCCCCTCCTCTTCCCCTCACAAAGAAGTTGTAACTGCAGTGAGGTCTCCCCTCAGTCTCCTCCAGGCTGAACAGACCAAGTGACCTCAGCCACTCCTCATACAGCTTCCCCTTAAGGCCCTTCACCATCTTTGTTGCCCACCTTTGGACACTCTCTAATAGCTTAGTATCTTATAATGTGGCGCCCAAAACTGCACACAATATTCAACATGAGGCCCCATCACTGCAGAGCGGAGTGGGACAATCCCCTCCCTCAACTGGCTGGTGATGCTCTGCCTGATGCCCCCTTGGACACGGTTGGCCCTCCTGGCTGCCAGAGCACTGGTGATTCATATTCAACTTGCCATCGATCAGTAACCCCAGGTCCCTTTCTGTGGCACTGCTTTCTAGCATCTTATTGCCCAGTCTGTATGTACATCCAGGGTTGCTCCATCCCAGGTGCAGAATCCAGCACTTCCCCTTGTTGAACTTCATATGGTTGGTGATTGCCCAATCCTCTAATTTGTCAAGGTCTCTATGCAGGACCTCCCTGCCTTCAAGGGAGTCAACAGCTCCTCCCAATTTTGTGTCCTTGTTGTCTTTCTATTGCAGCACAAACCCAAAAGACACTGCTATCACATAACTGATGCACAGACCAGGCAGTGACACAGTACAGGAGAGAAAAACAAACACTAACGGAAGGAGGTGTTGGGGCAGGGAATAGGTGGGGAGCAGGAAAATGCATGAAAAGCAAGGTGTGAAATATAGTGTAGATCAGCTAAATTCAAGTATGAGCTATGACAGGAATCACATGAAAGCAGTTCTGCATTATCTGCCACTTCTAAAGTGTGCCCCATGAAACTTCAGCCGGAGCACTGAATCAGCATCTTACTGCAGTCAACCACACTGTCCTTCCCACAAAAACTTCTCTCCACCTTCCACGTGAGGGGAAGATAAGAGCTCCGCTGGGTCTTGGGGAACTTGTGGGCCAGGGCAGAAGGATCAGTCTGACCACGATCCCTCATGAACCACTCTGTTGCTTACAGCAGGGGTCATGGGGTTAGGAGTTGGAACAACTGAGAAGTAAATCTCAGCAAATTTTACTCACTATCCTCCTCTCCAGACTTCTCACAGCTTTTTCTCTCCCAAGCAGAGATTGCTTTATCCCATGGCTTCTCAGTAATACCCAATTGGAAGTCAGCCACCTGAAATGGTTGTGCTGTTGTTCCAAGTGCATATGGCAGTCTAGTGTAGGCATCAGGAGCATGGTTCATCAGACCAAGGGTGGACATAAACATCTGAACTAGCTGTCTAGATTCCATTTATCATTTACTGAAACAGATACTTCTACAAAGTGACTCATGACCTTGAATATTGTGTGCAGTTTTGGGCACTGCAATATAAGAAAGGTATTAAGCCATTAGAGAGAGTCCAAAGGTGGGCAACAAAGATGGAAGGCCTTGAGGGGAAGCCACCTGAGGAGTGGCTGAGGGCATCTGTTCAGCCTGGAGGAGACTGAGGGGAGACCTCATTGCAGTTACAACTTCTGTGTGAGGGGAAGAGGAGGGGCAGGCACTGATCTCTTCTCTGTGGTGACCAGGGACAGGACCCAAGGGAATGGCCTGAAGTTGTGTCAGAGGAGGTTTGGGTTGAATATTAGAAAAAGGTTCTTCACCCAGAGGGTGGTTGGGCACTGGAACAGGTTCCCCAGGGAAGTGGTCACAGCACCAAGCCTGACAGAGTTCAAGAAGCATTTGAACAATTCTCTCAGGCACACAGTGGACTCTTGGGGATGGTCCTGTACAGGGCTAAGAGCTGGACTCAATGATCCTTATGGTTCCCTTCCAACTTGGCATATGCTGTGATTCTGTGATCTCATGCTAAAGTTGCTTTCTTAAATGAATGGTATGCCAGAAAGGGCCTGTTTCCCCCCATTAATTCTAAAGGGAGTTCAGATGTGCTTCAGACATGATCACAATACTGCAGACACATAAAGTTAATGAGGTGAAGCTCAGTCATTGTTGCCCTGTATAATGAATTGAATAATCCAGAAATAAGAATATCATATTCCAAGATGTGTTGTAGCTGAATTAACGCAATCAAAGTTTTACTTAAAAAAGCATTGCATTTCCGACAACATGTTTCAGTTTTCATTTAATCTAGAAAACACTGTAGAATTAAATATTATTTGTAGTATTGCTCTTGAGTGTCCACTTGACAAATCAGGATGTACCACAACCAGAACATGAGATGTTACATAGATTTTATGTGCAGGATTCCTTGAAATTTGTCTATTGCTAGATGTAGGTGTCAGCTTACTCATTTCTAGGAATTGGCTCCTTGTCAAGAAGAAAGCTTGTAGTCCCTGTAGCCTTTTGCTTTCTCACAGCTTTTTGGGAGCAGCCGGTCTTAGCTTCAGCCTGAGGGAAGAAGCAATCACAAGCAGTGGTGTTCTGGGAGTCTCACACCCTCGTGTTTTTTCTTCACCACGTTAAAAGTGTAAGCATGGCCATATGTGTCATTTCTGAGTTTCCCAGAACAGTACAAATTTACAGAGATACATAAGAAAGGCCTTCAGGCCTGTTAGTATGTGTACTTATCCACACGTACAAAGCCACAAGATTTAACAGAGATGTAAGAAACACCCTTCCTGGATCACCTCAGTGGTCCCTCCAACCAGTATTCTGACTCCAGCAGTGGCAGCAGGATATATTCTTTAGGGGAAGTATGTGAGTGTCACATGAAAGGGGGGTTTCCTCAAACCGTTTGTGTTAGTTTGGTCTGTCAACACCTCAAGAAAACCAAGACCCTTCTGCCCGACTAGTCTGACAGCATCCCATCGTGGGGACTCCACTGATAAGTCTGCTATATTGGAAGGCAGTTGGGCTAACTTGTTTAGGGACACACGCAGACGATGTATCAGAGCTGAATCCTTTATTACAATTTAGAAAGAGGGACCCCCTCCTGGGTCTCCCCACTTTTATCAAGTATGACTGCTGGTACCCTTGAAGGACATATGCTAAGCAGTGTCTGGAGTAACACACTTTATTAATAAACGCACTGATAATAGAAAATTGTAACAGGTTAAGGTTCGAAGATTGCAGTTGATAGTAATTGACTGCAAAACCGAATTTAAAGCAATGTACAGACAAGCTCTAATCACCAAGGAAAGCTAGCTTGAGATAATAATTCAGAACACACAGAGTAAGGTTCTTAACCCAATAGGCTTCCCCATGGAGAAGACAGGTTCAACTTGTTAACTGATCCCAAAAGTTGTGATGGAGTCTTCCCTAACTTCTCCCCTAACTTTTTGCTATTTCTTTACATTTTGGTTGGAGCTTTAGTGATTCTAGTCATACACAGTTTTGTTACTGATGGGTATAAAAATTCTCTTGCTTTGCTCTGAAATCACAGAATCACGGAATATTTCCACATTCCAGCCAGGAAGTAACAATTGCATTTAACATTATAATATCTGTACTGCTATAACTTTTGTTAGAATTTGAATAAAACTTCGCAGTTTTCTCTGATTTTAGCCCAGTCATCTTCCCACAGCAAGCCTACAATTTTCCACAGTCCATTCCCTCTCACACATCTGCAAAATCAAGTAATTTAATTCATAAGTTGAAATTTGCAATAGTGTGACCTCCTTACCTTTTCTAGCAAACCATGCAGGGATTTTATTAGAGTACTTCTTTTCTTGCTAAATTGAGGCAGTTTACCATGGCTTATAATACAATATTTGCAAAACATTAATACAATAATAACACTACTATATAAGCCCTGGCATACTGATATGGTACTTAAAACACCAGAAGTGTCTAGATATATTTCCCATTACCTGACCTCCAGTCATTCATTACAACCTTGAAACAGAGCATCTGACTCAGCTGCTCTCTCTCTACACCAGGAGAAGCTGCCTGTCTGCTGATGGCTTTTTTTCTCTATTTCTTTAGACACCTGTCAGCACCCACAGCCCTATTTCTAGCATAGCATCCTTTGGCCTATATTTAGACTTTGAAGAGTAAGATGTTCTTAGTCTGCCAGGTATCGGGAAGGCATATTCCACAACAAACAGCATCCTCATTGCATTTTCAAGGATTCATGTTGCTTTGCTTTTCCTGCTGACCCTGTTACATCTTCCATTTGATTTAACTCTCTGTGTTGAAACAAAATAACACCTTGTCAGTAATGGGATTATGATATTAAAAATGTTACACACCATTGTCTTGTTTTTTATAGGTTGCAAGTTTAATGGTGTTCTACATCATGCCCCTCAGGTCTTGGATACTAAAGGATTTTGGTTACTGTGAGGATCTCAGCTCTCACTGCAAAAAGGGGGAATTTCTACCCCTCATCGCAAAGAAAAGCTTGAAAACATTATTTCAGCAAAAATAAAAAATTTAAAATCTAGAATCAAAGTACCATAAAAGGCAGAGTTTATTTATCATTATACATGACTTCGGCAAGTGTGGAGGGAAGGGACATTCATTCATTATTTCTGAATGTTTGCAGGGGCAATACTGATGGTGGAGATTTCATCTTTGGGAATGCTTTGCCACCAATGTCTTTACAGCAGTAACAATATAATTCTCTCCTCAGTTTGTGTGAATATGAGTAGCCCTCTGGTCTCATTTATTCTCTCTGCAGATCTGGACCTTGATCTTGCAAGCTATTTATTTTGTACCCATAAAAAGGTGCTGCAGTGAAATGCAGTAGTGGTACGCACAGGTAGGAAGCCCTGACTGTGCAAGATAATAGATCTTGCAGCTAAGCAAACTGAGTGCAAAAATTGGGAGACATTCAGTTTATCTATATTAAATTTGCCTTTATAGAAATCACAGTATGTTCAAATCCTGCACTGCTAAAAAAGAAGATAACGTCATACAAAATTCCTGTTCACTAAGTGTCCTTTACTCCAAATGTCAAAGGATGCACCTCTTCTCACACTCCCTGTTCAGGCGACACACAAACACCAGCATGGAAATAGAGGGATTTTAATGCAAAATCTGAAAGGTAGCTTCCTTTCGGTTCCATTAGGTGGAGCTCTCAGACAAGAAGAAATGAATGAATAAAACAACGCAGCAGGCACCCTCAGGAATTATTAGTACTGTACTATGCTGGTATTTTTCCTTGCCGAGAGCTCTCTCTTCTTGATAGAATTCATTTGTATCCAAATAGAAATGTTATTACATGCTTTCAAAACTGCTATTACTCAGCAACCTGCCTCTACAACTAGGTTTTCATTAGCTTAACACACTACCTAGATCAAGCTGCAAACTTTGGAGATAGCTGAATGCTGCATCACTGGTCTCAACATAAATAACCAGACTGACGGAGAAATAGTAACGGAACAGAGTAGCAGAGCAGATAAAGAATTTAAGAGCAATACATAAAAATCAGAAAATTCCAGCAAGAGCTTGACCACTAATGATAAAAGTCCACTGATATTAATGGTACAGGATTCAGCTGAAAAACTGGCCATGCAGACACAAAGGTATAAATCAAATGGAAATGGCAAAATGTTTGCAATCTGATTTTCTGCCACTTTGCCATTCTAGTTTCTACTCTTGTTTTCATCTCATAGTTAACATATACATTCTTACAATGTTTTGGTGTAGCCCTCCCAATTCCTAGACAAGGGAAGGGACAAAGATAACCCTGTGTAAAGTACAGTATGAGCAAAGGACAAAATGCTGGGTACATATTTTCAAGGCTATTGACTCATACCAATTGTTTGTTATGTGCAATAACTTAGAAATGTCAATGTGTTTGCCAAATAAATTCTGTGTTTGGCAAAATGGGAAAAAGGAAAACAATGTTATATAGACTATTATCAGAATTAACAGAAATTAGCAGAGGTTGTCCAGAGATATATGGAAGGAAGGAGTCTGAACTGTTTCCTGTTAGACTCTACACCTTAGTCAAGAGAAATTATTTACTTAATTTAATCAATTCAATTGTGATTAAATCTTGCTAGTTTTATCTTTTATAAAGGCAAACAGGACACTTCTGTAATTGACCATTTCAGTAAAGCTTAGCCCGTCTCCTAAATTTATCCTTGATATAAAAATATGATCATTTAATGACCACTGAGGTGCAATGCTGGAAGGTGGTTTGTATTTAGTGTTTGAATATCATGTCTAGTTCCAGATTATTTTGCAACAAAACCTTTTGCGAACATTTGAACAGTCTGAAAGTCTGTTCCACATTCAAACTTTTTAAAACCTGTACTTTCTTGTATCAAAGTAAACACCATTTAGCACATTGCACTAAAATAAGTAATACTCAGTGCCTGTGAGACATGAGAACTAGCAACTTTGTTTCTGTGCTGAAATCAGTTGGCCTTATTATTTGGCAGGCTTTCATTTTACACACTACTCTAGATTTGCTTCACCAATGTAAAAAGAAGTCTTCTCCTACTAGTACAGACTGCTGCAATGTAAGAAAGTTGTCTTTCCCCAACACCGAAGCTTCATCCCTCACTTCCAGATTCTGCTCTCCACAGTTCCTCAGAGGAATGTTTTGTGACCAGGAATATCTTTTTAGCTTTTAATTTTTCCCATAAGCACCTGCCATTGACATTAGAAAGGTGTCATAGGTCAGATCTGACCTTTCCTTCTTGACACTGACACCATAGAGCGGGATTGTTCTGGTCTCACTGGACAAAGAGCACTGGGTACAGTGGTGGCAGCTGCAACCTGTATCAGATGCAGAAGGCATAAAAAGGCAAAGCATCAGGAGCACATCTTATTTTTCACTTTCCTTCATCTGCCTTTCAGGATGCCCTTAATGACTACAGCACAGGAGGCAGTTTTCAAGCTCTCCCCTGTGAATCTGCTCCTCTTTCTGATGATAACACAAATCTGTGGTTTGATATGCTCTATCCTCAGTCATTTAAGGCTGCGCATAGCCTCTACTCTACTCATCCTGAGACCCTTAACTCTAGTAGAGGGAGTTCTTATTATTATCCCTATTTTATGTCTTCAGGCTATGTGACTTCTTTAGCGTTATCCACTGAGCCAAGGGCAGAGTAGGAAACTGAACCCAATTCTGATGCATTCCAGCTCTGCCCATTGAACTATACTTGAAGGTAAGGTGACATTACACAAAGAGATGAGCGTAGGTCTGATTTAAACTTCAAGAGAGGGAATGTAGGTTATGGCAGTCCTACCCCGTTTCCCTAGATACCACAGAGAAGCAAGCAGGAGAAGGGTCAAGACAGTGGAGAGCTGAAGCACTTGGTACCCCACAGTGAGCCTCTGACAAAGTCCTATAGGCAGAGAACACAGCTGGTAAGATTCACGTGGCTAGGCATGACAGAATCAACATGACCATTTTCCCAGTGTAAAGCAAAAAGCTCTTTCCATATAAGAAATTTTTCCATCAAGAGCTTGTTTTAGGAGATAAGTGTTTTTCTGTGGAAATTTTTCCAGCAGCAAATTCTCAACTATCTGCTATAAGTCCCCTTAATTCTCCAGCTTTCCAGTGTCCATGTCCTTGAATGGGCAAAGAAGTTCTCTTATTCATGATTTCCCTAAAGTACAGCGTAGTTAAAATACAGAAAGGCAATCTTAACTACGGAGATTTCCACATAGTTAAATTAAAAGTGTCAAGCTATTGTGACTAGATTTGTCAAAATCTCAATGATAAGCTCTGCTGTGCAGCAAACTGTGCTTCTTCCATGAAATGCTGGTGAGGAACGGCAGGATGCTACTTCTTAGGAAGCTGAAGGCATGCAAACCTTCTGGATGTGTCTCCTCAGCTTGCATCTGACCCACACACCCAGAGCTGTGCCACCCTTTTGAAAGGGAGAGCCTGAGCAGACAGTCAGTGCACATGCTCTGGGCTCAGAAGGAAAACACTGTGATCTTGATGAAAAAAATAGCATTCACACAGCCAAAATCCTGATCTGTTACTGATAGTGCTGCACCACTCTCTTTCTTTTCTTCACCTGATATTCGGGCATGGTGCCTTGAAGAGAACATAAATTCACTTCTCTTGACTTCTTTGTCTATTATATTCACTGGAAAAGTGCTCAGTGCTGGTACTGTGTCTCCCAATATGGTTTCTTTTTGAATATCTGTTTCAGAAAACACACCCCTGCTGCAGCACAGTGCAGCCTATAGCAATGAAGAGGAATAATAACAAAATCCTTAAAGACAGATCAGGCATTCTGGCTGCTCTGCTTGGTTCAAACTTGAATCTGAAAGGCTTCTATAGACCATCAAAAAATATTTTCCCCCAGTCTCACAACAGGTTATTGAATATTAGACATTTCTGCTAGTAATTATATGGGAATAAATTCAATTAGCTGAATTCGTTATACTTCTTAAAACCAAACTTTTATTTGGTCTGAATAAATTTAGTCTCCTATTTAGTAACAGTCTCTTCCTAAGTTTCATTAAGATCTCATCCTGCCAATGGCTGTGCATCTGCTAGTAAACAAAGGTGCTTTATGAGATGCCGTGATAAACAAAGCTTCCCAGTCGAGTTACATGTTTCACTCAGGACTGATCTGTTCAAAACCTGGTAATCCTGCACATTTGTTTAAACGAGTGGTTCTGTCATGACCAGCCCTGACCTACTTTCCCCAATGCCTTATTTGTTGCACACACATTTCAGTTTTCCTCTGACTATCATCCAAACACAGACTGCCTTTTGCTACCTCTTAGTAAAATGCTCAAAACACTGGGGGTCCTGATGAAGGGACACCAACACCACTTTGCTACACAGAAAGTACAATGTATTGTACCCATTCAAACCAGAGGTATTAACCTGTTCCTCAAGCAAGCTTGGGATCCATTTCTCTTAGCTGGCCAGTTTGACGTTTTATGTCAGGGAAACAGAGGAGCAAGTCAAATATAAAAAAATTTTACAACTCCTGCAAAAAGAAGTAATCTATAGAAGAAAGATGCAATTAAAGGGTAATAGCATTTACCCATGACCATGTCTAACCTCTCTTTACTATTGGTAAGAGATAGATGGAAGATTAAACTAGTTCACTCCCTCCACAATACATTGTTCTTCATCTTTTAAATGGACACACAATAGAGCCTTCTGTAAGACATATCAATCTCTTTCACATTGCACATGAGCTATCATTTTTTTCAGGACATCTTTCTGCTCTTTAAATGACAGCTTGATTGTTGGAGACAACCTCCATCACAGCAAAACTGTTTATCTAGTGGTTGAGTGAGTGGAGCTATTAGTCCTAAGTCCAGTTGTGTGGTCACTAGCTAGAGAAAATCATTTCAAGTTGAATGGATTCTGTTTAGATGTCCAGTATCCAAATCTTTAACTCAAAGAGGGCTCTCTAAAGGTTCATGCAAGAACAGAAAGCTTCTCCCCCAGTTCTTCCACTGAACTCTTCAGTATGATATTGGGCAATTCCTAGATGTTTTCTAAATAGTTCACCTTGAGTTTAGTTTTCAGTAGAGATTTTTCATTGCGAATGCATAGTACAAAACAGACAGTTTGTATTTCAATGCAAATAAAAAAAACATAACCCAAGGTATTGGTAGAGTGCTTGTGTAGGAGTGTGTAGGATGAGTTAAGTGGAAGGGAAAGGGAAAGGGAAAGGGAAAGGGAAAGGGAAAGGGAAAGGGAAAAGGAAAGGGAAAGGGAAAGGGAAAGGGAAAGGGAAAGGGAAAGGGAAAGGGAAAGGGAAAGGGAAAGGGAAAGGGAAAGGGAAAGGGAAAGGGAAAGGGAAAGGGAAAGGGAAAGGGAAAGGGAAAGGGAAAGGGAGGCCAAATTAATTAATCTACTTCTCTCTCCCTGCACTAAATGAAAAAAAGACTGGTAAGCATATTTGAAAAGAGTCAAGCAGAAAAATATTTATTTACAAACTTCTCCACCATTGTACCAGGTAGAAAGGAGAAGACATTAAAATTTCATCAGATTTCTCTTCTGAAATCTGATGGAAACAGAGGGCAGCCATATTAGCTACCCCTTAGGATGGACATGTGCCCAACATAAGCTCTCTTTCACCCTCTGATCCAAAAGACATGTATCAAAAAACATTCATGGACAATTAGGTCAGAGATACCTCCTTTGCTCCTCCTTTTCCTTAACTTGCTTGCTGAGTTTATTCCAGGTTTTCAAATTCCTGTTGATAAAATTGAAGAACAAAAGTGCAGCTAGGGCTTGTGCAAGTGACAATTTTCAGAGTACCTTCATTCTCTAAGCAGCTTGACTTTTCTCGTCAGGGAAGCATATCTGTCAAATCACATGTTCCTCTCCCTAAGATCCAATAACAGGGCACTGATATCTGAAAAAGGATGATATGTGGGAACACGCAGTATTTAGCAAAGTTACAATAATACAACAATGCAATCCACTTTCTACTACTCCTGGACAGAAGAATTAAGTAAATCACCCGACCTTGGATAGTGAAGCAGTACCACAGTCAGGAGCAGAACTGAGCTTTCCCAAGTCTCAACCCCACTGTGCAACCACAGGGCCACATAACTTGCTCTCACAGTTTCTTAGAAACTCTGAGCCACTCTGGCAGACAATGACATCATGAATAAATCCAGCTGGCATCAACCACAGCCTTAGCTAAGTACAGGATGAACTTCAGCCTGGGGAATACAGCAAACATGGTCCCTATGGCCAGGCCATGTCAGTTCCTGCACCATCACACAAACCATACTCCCTCTTTTTCTGGGATGAGGTGTCAGGTTTGGATCAGGAGCAGCACAAGGACAGCCCCAGCAGTAAGTGTATGAGGGCATAGCACAAACACCATCCCAAATGTAATTATTTGTGCCATAAGCCAGATGCCCTGAAAGAGGGGCGGGGGGCCTCTAAGTAAACCCAAAGGCAAACAGAACTGTCCATCCTCTACTGTTATCTCCTCTGAAAAGCTAGGAGCGCTTGTGTCAGCAGCTTCGAGAGCGTCTGGAAAAGTAGAGCTACCTGATTTTCTGTCCCAATTTGAGGCTTTGATTTGATAAAGATCCATTCTTACAGCCTTGAGTCATTTTAGTTGCTTTTTCTTGCCTTTCTTTTCCCAAATAGTCTAACCTGGAAAGTGGAACTCCAGTACCCCAGGAGGGTATTACTGACGTGATGCAGCCTGACAATATGTAACTCCTGTCTCCTTCTTGCATTTCTACTCTCGAGTATTCTATAAAGAACATCTTTTTTTTCAAAGCTGCATTGTTCCAAGGACTCAGTTAATCTGTTCTTTGCTGTGGCCAATAAGTGCTTTTTTTTATCCCCATAAATGACCACTATTTGGTACCTCTCCTCACTGTGAATTTCTCCAAACTGTAAGGTCTTACACCCCCTTATGTAAAGCTACATCTTCTGAATGATGCATATAGATTATGAACTCCTATGATTTTTCTTATGGCTTTGATTCATCCAAATAGATGACCAAAGGGAAGTCCATTAATTAACATTACTGATAACTCAGATCTTCTTTTCTGGCTCCCTCTTTGGGAGGGTTATTTGTTCTGTTTGTTTGATTGCTCTTCATGCTGCGTGTTCATGTCTACCCAGGCTTTTATGTTGTGTCCATCATCATGAAATGTGAGATGACTGATAACTCTCTTCTAGTTCACAGAACAGATACTGTCTGAGCAATAGCAGATTTTGGCCTAAAAAGCAGTACTTGAGGCCTGACATGTAATCTGTGGATTTGTCCAATCTAATTACTGCCACTTGCATCAGTGTTTTTATGATATAGACACACATCCGCTCAGAAAAATCACTAAAGCTACAGAGGCAGCTGCCAGGCAATCGTTCCATCACTTCTGACTTGGAAATGATTTGAAAGATGCTATAGAGGTGGAAGGCTCTGAAAAACATCATCGGTCCCTTAAACAACATATTTTCCTTTGAGTCTGCTCACAGTCAAGTACTCTTTTATTAGATTAGACTCAGTTTTTCACTAATTTAATTGTCCTTTCTTGTAATCAGGTAAAATTCTGGTTTTGTTGGAGTCAGTAATAAAACTTCTACAGCAAAAACTACTGAATATATCCATTTTTAAGATAATAGACTGAGAGTTGGGCTAAATTAATATGCATTGAGAACTGTGCAGCAATGCCAGACAAACTGCCATACCCAAGCTCATTTGTTGACAATTACCATTAGTGTTTCTAACATGTGTGGCTCTCTTCAGTGCAGACACATTCCAGGAACAGTTGGCCATGAGCATTCACTGGGCATCTTAGACATGTTACTGGCACTCAGTCTCTATGGAATTGTTCTGAAAGTCTCAAAATCATTCCAATAAACCAGAAAGTATCTCCTTATATTTTTTTGTATTTAAAATTCCCATGAAGTCATTGAAAACTGGGCATGCAATGAAAGATCATATTTAGAAATGATCAGTCTGTGTTTGACCATCTGCACCAGAATCACCTCAAGCTAACACCAGTGTAAATTACAAGCCTTTCACTGACACCCCTAAAATTATATGCAAAAGCAACTGCCCTATAAAAAAAGAAAGGGATTAGGCTGATTGGATGTTTCCATTGGTAAAGAAATTCAAAAATGTTATTTATTTCAATCTGAACTCATCAGTCTTCTTCCTGATCTGCCCTTGTCTTCACTGAAAGAGGGAAACACATTGGTTTTGCATTGCTGCTGAACTCGGGTTTACAGTGAGAGAGGATTACGTTACGACTTCTCCAAGCAGCAATGTCTGTCGGCACAAGCTTTATTCACCACCACAGACCACTGGTGGTTCCCTTCTCAAACATGGCAGCCCTCACCCAGGGATCCAATGGCTTCAGATCCTATCCCAGACCAGGGATGTACTATGAGGATTTGTGCCCATTAGTGGAATCCAGGGTGACATAGACTGTCCAAGCCTAGGAATATAAAATTGACCTTGTCTTTCCAATAGGTTCTAGCAGGTCTGACTAAACACCCTGGCAAGAGGACTGGAGGTCCGACAGGCAGTGAGGATAACTTCATAGTGGCTAAGGTTGCCTGTGAACATAACAAGAAATAGCCCAGTCTCCTTGTGCCATCTACGTCGCATAAGCATCCAGTACATTAGCATGGGATTTAATTTGGGCATTTAAAGCTGCCTGCATAAGCTTGTGACTGTGGGTCTTTTCACTGTGGGTCTTTTGTGCATGTTCTTTCTTGCTAATATGTATTTGCTGCAGCACATTTTCAAAGGGAATCGAGAAAGAGAAAACTAAAAGCTACATATATTAGTATTCCTGTTTAATTTAATATCAGATTACAAGGTGGAAATTAAAATGATTTTTCTGTCACTGTTATCTCTCTTCACTTGGCAAAGATCGATTTCCTTCTTCCCCACTGCTTGCTAATAAGACATCTGAAAACTAAGATGGTTTTTATGTTTACTTCCTTGTTTAAATCAGCTTTCTCAACTAAGGACAGTTTTGGCAATATATTTGCTGTTTAACTTGTGATTTCTGTGTTGGCTCAGGCTCCACCAGTGACAGAACATCAAACACAGAGAAGCTATATATTTTTAATTATGCAGGGATGCCCTCGTGCATAAGTACATGCAAATTAAACAAACAGAATTCAAAACCGATTCAGAACAGATTGTGCATGTTACACAATCAATTGCATTTTGGGCTCAGAAAAGATGGTGCACTATTTTGCTTCTCATGCTGACAAGTATGGAGATTATCAGCCATCACTTGGTACAGCATCATGCCATTGCTACTGCTGTGTCTAGTACTGCCAGGTTTGGTACCACTTTATCGAGAGCTGACAAGCCACACACGAATGCTCGAGTGTGAAATCAGCTGAACAATTGGTCTACACGGAATAACACTTTTCTACAAAGGAAATACTAATGTCCAGCAAGAGGATTCGAAAAAATATGTCTCAAAGAATCTGACATAAGCACCCAGCCATCTGCCTCCAAAATCTAGCACTCTTTTGAAATGAGAAGGATAAAATAATGAGAAAAGTTGCTGTTTGGAGTCCAAGCTGCATTTTATGAATTTGGTACTTGCACTCCGGTGGCATCACAGCTCCAAACAAGATGTAGTTATTTCAAAAGACAAAAAATGTTCAGTGAAAGTCCTGCAGGGCAAGGTGGTCACACGAAAATGAAAAGGAAGGAAATGCGGCCATCTGCATACTGCAGATGAGGAACTAAAATATTAGAGACAGAGGCAGCACAGTGGGTATCCCTAAAGACCTGACCATTCCTCCTGCACAAAAAACCTGAGCTTTTTTGGAAAGTTGAGTAATGTGTCCTGCAATACATTCTCTTGGGATATTACCTCACACCCTTTAGACATTTCACTGTATCAGAAGTCTCCTTATTTAAGAGTCTAATATTTCTCTTTCATATTTTCTTCCCATTCCATCTTAAATATCCATGCTCAGCATTAATAAGAACTTTTCATCTAGAGTGTTAAAGCCTGGAATACCTATATAGCAGTATCTTACCTTCTTCCTCTCAAATTTGATTATCCTTCATTTATCCACTTTTTATATATTGAAGTTTTAATCTTTCCGTCTCCCTGTCAATAAAGTTGCTCTTGTCCTTCTCTGTGGATGATGTCTCAAGGTTTCTTTCAGCCCTATCTTACATGGTTCCGTGATTTTCTTCAGTGTTTCTGTATTATTGTTATGGTTGCACCCAGAACTGAAATCCAGTGAGCACCTTCTGTGAAGACCTGGCTCTGCCCCCACTAGAAATCCAGTGTGATAACTCCTTGCATTGCACCAGAAGCAGCTGATGCCGTATGAGCAGTCTGTGTATCACTGAGGGTGCTCTTGCCGGCCACCTGCTTGGGTCACCTAAGGGAAGGTGGTGCATCTCTGGTTGCCTCCCAGCGCAGGGGTGGACTTGGGGCACCTGGTTCCTTGCCAGGAAGCCTGGACTCGGCCAACTGTGCTGGGCCGGCAGGCAGGTGTCTGGACACACTTCAAGCGCTGAGTGCCAAGGTTGGCGTGCACGGGATGTGTGGCTGTACGGGCACTTCTGGCACTACAGAACTCTGAGGTGAGTTGAAAGCTGCACCGGAGCTGCTGCTGGGGTCGAGGATGCCAGGCGATGGTCTTTGATCCGATTTCCATCTTCCTGTCCTCGCTCTATTTGTCCTGAGGTGCCTTTGGTGCATATACCAAAGACCACAGAGCCACGGGGGAAAACCTGGCAGGTTGTGACCCATGTCTACCTGCCTGGAAAAAAAAAAAAAGTCCTTTAATTTAATCGGAGGTGGGGAAGGGTGACCTTTCCGCTTAGAAGACGGCGATAAGCTGTCCTCCCCGCCGCCAGCCCCCGCCCCCGGTCGGTCTCCGCTGGGCAATGAGGATGCTGAACATGCCAACTGCTGGCGGAGGGGGTGGACGGGGAAAGGAAACCTGTTCCCTCGCACCCCTCCGCAGTTACAACCACAGCACGCACCGGGGGACGGGGCTCACCCACGGCGCGGCGGCGGGAGGCGGGGGGACCGCAGGAGGCGGTGGCGGAGGAGGAGGAGGGGGCGAGCGGCGGGAGGGGAGGGAACACCTCGGCTGGGCGGAACACGCCGGCCGGCGCGGTCCCAGTCTGCCGCGGCCGGGCTGCCCGCGCTGCCGGCGGCTCCCCATCGCCCCGCACGCTCCCCTCGGGGCCGGGGGCGGCGGCGCCCGCCGCATCCCGCCCGCAACTTTCCCTCCCCCGTGGATGGCTTTCGTTGGAGACCCGCAAGGCAACCGGGCGCTTGACACCTGTCCCCCATGGGCCGCCCCCGCGCTTAAGTTTGCCGGCGCCCGGCCCCCCTCCGCCGCCGCCGCAGGGCGGGCTTGAAGCCGCGGCGGGGCCGCGGTGCCCATGGCCGGGCGCCCCGCCGCGCCGACCTGTCCGTGCGCACCGCCCCGTCCCGCCCGCCGGGGACCCGCCGCGCCCGCCCGAGCGCCGCAGCGGGGGCGCTGAGGGAGGCAGCCCCCGTCTCTCCGCCACCGGATCGGCGCCAGCCGCCGTTGCCCGCCGGGTCGCTGGCGGCGGCGGCGGCGGGGGCGGCGGCGGGGCCGCGGGATCCGTCCGCGCTCGCTGCCCCCGTGCAGTTCCCGAGTCGTCTGTCCTCGGCGGCGGTCCGCGGGTGACATGCAGTCCCTCATCTCTCCGGTGACCAAGGCTATCCTGGTGGCTTTGTTCATCTTCGCCATCCTGCTGATCCTCTACGTGATTCTGTGGTACATCTGCCGCGATGTGGATTGCGACCATGGGATCTGAGCGGCGCCGCGGGGACAGGGTTTAGGAGCCGGGATTCACCCCCCGGGGCCGGGAGCGGCAGCGAGAGCCCCGCCGGGCGGCAGCCGCCGCCACTGCGGCCGAGCAGGGGAAGGGAAGGAAAGAAAAGAGGAAAAAAGAAGAAAAAAAAAAGAAAGCGAGAGAAGAATCTAGCCGAAAGAGCCTGGAGGACAACTGCGATCAAGAAACCAACCTGAGCTTGACCTTCAGAGACCAGGGTGACCCGGTAAGTCTCTGCTCTCCGCGGCGCGGGGATGCGCGGGTGCGGCGGGGCTGCCTCCCTCCCTCCCAGTCCGCTCACTCTCCCCTCACACACAAAACACACACACCTTCCTCTCACACGCACGCACATGGATGTGGCACAGGCGCCCCACGGCACGCGCACACACTCCAGTGGATGTGCGTGCCTGAGTGCCTGCTGCACGCAGGGATGCCTGTCCCCTGGGGACATGCAGGACCCGTCCTGCTGGCCGGGATAAATTGTGCCTGCCCCCATCTCCGTGTCTCCCCGCTTTAATTTTCGAGAGGTGACAACGCGCAAAAGGCAGCGCGCCCGCGGGAGCGGCGGGGGCCGGGTGCGGGTGCCTGAGGGCGGCGGGCGGCCGCCGCGCTGCCTTTGCGGCCCCACATTGGTATGCAGGCGGTGACTGCGCCGCCAGGCAGACCGAAAAGGTGAGCTCAGGGAATGGGGAAAAGCCAACGCTTCATCAGTCCGGGGGCAAATCGGGAAGTTACGGAAAATGAAGGGAAAGATGACAGGTATCTGGCCAGTGCCAGCAGGCAGACTTCGAGGAGGGGATGTGAAGCGGGATAAGTTTCTCCTTGAGCAGGGGCAGGTTGGTGGAAGGAAGTGGGGAGATGACAAAAAATGTGCGTGGGAACTTCTGGATAGTAGCAGACCTTGTCTGGTCTCACTGACACTGCATTTCCTACGTGCTACTCTCCCTTAAAAGGGTTAACGCTCAGGGGTTTACCACATGCCCAAGCTCGGCAATGTCAGAAAATGTTGATAAAAAAGTACACAGTTGATGAACACGTACGTGCCGAGCATGTTGGGACACAAGAGGGGATGTATCCTGCCCACCCGTTTTCCCACTTGAGAGAATTTGTTGTTGGCTTTTTTATTCTTATTGTTTGGTTGTACTGAATACCCTGTGCTGAAGCAGAGAGACACATTTAAACACATTGTGTTTAAAGTGGAAAAGACCTACTCAAAGAAAAACGGTCCGAAACACTTGGGCTGTAACTGTTTTTGTCCTTGACACACAAGCTGTCGGGAACAGGAGCAAACTCTCACTGCATGTGTTATCCCTGGCGGGACGTATTTGGATGCTGCAGGGTGTGGGTGCATGTACACAGTGGGCAATAAGAGAAAAATCTAATTCGGGTTTAAAGGGGGAGAACGGGGACCTACCCAAGTGTAAAGTGTAATTGTGTGGTTTAGGATAATTTGGCATTGAGTATTGGTGATCGAAAGCTCACCTTTGCAACAGGAGGTCTGTATGTGGGAGGAAACTGTTTGGAAGTCGATTCTCTTGCCATTTTGCTTTGTGCTTCTGTTCAGATTGTGTTTTCAAGAGCTTTTGACCTGACTAGTTGATCAAACATGACATTACTGTTAACACACGCTACTAATGTGATTATAACAGCAGTGACATCAATGTTTCCTTGCCCTGCAACTACAGTAGCAATGCATTTGTTTACTTCCCCAGTGCACACTCTGAAATGTCTGTTACTCAACAGCTCTGAACAGCAAAGGAAGAGGGAGGAGGAGGGAGAAACTCTTACAGGCGTTTAAAAATGACCATAGCTCTCTCTTATGCGTTTAATTATGTAGAAATAAAATAATCTCCAAGTCTTTTTCTTTATCTTTTTTATTCATGGTTTCACCAGTAAGTACAGTTGTTTTTACCTAAGTGGCGAAAACCTCTTCACACGTTGACATGTCAGGTTGTGTCACATGTTCCCTTCCGAATTAACAGTGGTGCACACCTTCTGCCCCTCTCCCAGCTGGCAGGAGCTAGCGGTTATAGAGGCTTTGCCACTTAGTGTTAATTATTTCACAGTAAAGCAGTGTTTCAAACTGTTATTTATAGAACTGGATGGAATGTGGCAAATTAATGTGGTTTTCATAAAACTTTAAATATCAAGAGATATGTGTATGGGTGGTTGAAATACCTGAGGTGTTGACATGACCAAACGTATTTTATACTACCCACTATAACTGGTTTTAATCAGCTTAACAATTGCAGAAACCATGAAATAGTCCATTCGGTTATTGTCTGACTATTAGTGTTTCCAGCTGGCTCATTATTATTTTAAGCATATTGTTTCTAAGAGACAAGATGTAGAATTATTTTTTTAATAACAGTTTTTATTCTAAATAAGGTAAATATATATGTGTTTATATATAAATATATATATAAGTATTTTTAAAAACACAAATGGGTATTTGCCAGCCTAACACAACGTAAAAATAAGAGGAGCAATGATGAGCAGTATTGAATTTCATTTGTAGTTGAAGTCCCAGATGTGTTGGCTTTGGATCAATACTATATATGTTCATTATTGTGTATTAACAAATGCAAAACCCTTAACATCTGAAACCCACCTTTTCCTATTATTGCGACAGTTGATAGAATGAAATCCTAGCCTTGCTGAGCTCTGTGTGGAATTTTGCAGTTGGTTTCAACAGAGTCACAAACATACTGGCAGATTAATATGTGAATTTGAAACAGCATGATGTTACTAAAGTTGAGAGAGCTATTAAAACAGTAAAAACGATGAAATCAGTTACAGTGGAGTACCTACATGCCTTATTTTTGTACTTATTGACTTGTTTGCTCAGAAGTTTGGTGACAATTTTATTTTGATTTGGTGTTATTAGGTGCTCCTGCCCCAAATCAACAATTTTCACGAGTTTGCTCTCTCTTAATGTATGGTAGTGTTTCAAAGGTGATATCTGAAATATCAACTGCAACTGAGGTGCAGAGTATAATAGCATCAGTAGATATAGATCAGCTGTAAGTATTTTTTGCTGTAAGACAGTTTGTAACACCAGGAGTAGTGCCTTTGTTCAAGGCACTTGTTATCGTGTTCCTACTTGAGCCAAGAGAAATCTTTGCCATATTGCAAAAATTAGTAATGTCGTGGTCTGAAAGTATGTTTTTAGTCCAAAAGAGTTTAATAGGCTGTTCAAGAATTGTGTAAAAGGATATTGCAAAGCTTTGCCTTTTTATTGTGAAAAACTCTGTGAAGAAGTTACCAGTGCTTCATCAACAGAAGTGTAATGAATTTTATGGATTAATTCCTACTGCAAGGCAACATACTATATAGCATGATCCCAGAAACCCTGTCACATCAGACTTAAACGTGCAGTATGCTTCTGGATAAGTAATTCTTTACTCAATCCCTATTCAGGCAAATTCTCTGAAGATTTATTAAACATTTTCTGTAAGTGGCATGTAAGAGTAACTGGGCAATGAACATCACAGGTTTGCTTATTTTTTAGTTTCTTCCTCATAAAATAGATTAATAAGAATCAGTGTCTTCATGGTATGCCCTTTGTGCATCTTATACCGTTTCCCTAAAACAGGCTTAAAATGAGCACTGAAGATCATTCCAGCATAGGAGGGTCTCCACAGAGATGAAAGGTTAGCCGAGGTCCAAGGATGGCCAGTGCTGCATCCTCAAGATGTCCTTGTGTCATACGAGTGCTCAGCTGTACTTTTTCCCATCCAGGTGAGTGTAAAGTAGGGTAACCTTCAAGCTGCTGTCAGGCAGGACACGTGGATCTGCCCTATGCAGCACCAGCCCCATTTGGGGGAGGGCTCGGTCTAAGAGCAGTTTTCTACTGTCTGCTCTACGCAAGGTGATGGTATCATAGTTGTTCCTTGTGGCCTTAAAATCTATGAGCCTTAGATTATTGGTTATGTGACAAGCGCTTGGCATGATTTGTGTGTTTATAAACAGCTCGAAGGTGGGATTGTTGGGATTAATTGTACAATTTATACCATGATTCTATCACTAGAAACTGGCAGGGCCCTTTAAATGACAAATTTTGGGGCAATGTTAGGGAATACAGTGTCACCGTAACGAGTGTATTAAACCTGCAGTGTGAGCAGGCTATATCTTTGCTTCTTGGTGATGGTGTATGTGAGTTATAAAGAACATGCATATTTGCCCTTCATGTAAAAATCAGGCACTGCGCACACATCAGGTATGGATGTGCCGTTAAATGCTCGCCTGGCTGCTCCCTCCCTGCTGCAGGGCACCGCATCGGGGCTGCAATTGGGCATTCAAACATAGGGGGAAGTTCCACTGCCGTTTCTCAACAGATAACTTTTTCCCCAGTTTTTCTTTGATGCATGAGTGTTTTCTCCTTTTCCTCCTAAGCATTAATCCTCTGAACTGTGACTTAGTGCGTAACGCGGTTTGTAGACAAAGTGCACGGATTGATTTTCCTGAAGCAGGCTGACAAAATGATGAGTGTATTGGAAAGCAGCACACAATTGCTTATTTGTCATTCTACATTAAACTAAGTTTTCTGATCAAATATCCTAATATCCTTTAAAATAGACTTTTTTATTTTATGTGTTGCTTTTAAATGCTAATATTAATTACTAATATGGTTCATGTAGTTGCACAGCAGCATCTGCTCTTGTTAGAGGCATTCTGATAGGTTCTAAAATTTTACCCACGTGAGAAAATTTGAGCTTCAGCTTGGAGGAGCTCATAACACTGTCTGCTGTTGAGAATTATATCCTTATTTTGAATGTTTTGATGTACTACTTTGGAATACTAAAGATTTTTACTGGCATTTTCACAGGTCATTTAATCATACATAAAGGATACCAATAAGGTGACATTCAGAGTTACAGTTTAGAACATAGTTTGAATGTGGATTATGGTGAAGAAAAAAATGTGGAAAAAATTGTGACTGATTAAGAAAGAAAAAGGAATGGAAAAAAAAGAAGGAGTAATATTATATCAGGACAGATGAAGAGAGATTCCAGAGTGTTCAAATTTTAAAAGAGTGCAGCTAATGCAAAGGAAAATGAGACTCTCGCAACACAAGAATTGCCACTTTCCTTTACAGAAAATGTATATACATATTAATATACATATATGTTCACATAGGTGTGTGTGTGTGTGTATGTACACATATTTGTACAATGTATGTGATCAAATTAGAAATTGGCAACTCTAGAACATGCTGAGAATTTTTACATGTTTTTTATTGATTTTATTTCTTTATCCTTGAAACCTGACTCTATTGATGTCCAAAATGCATTTACTTGAAAACAGATAGTGTTGCAGATGCTTTTCCCGAGGACTTGATGATCAAACACAAGTGATATTATATATTGAAATTCTAAACAAACAGGTTTTATAGAGAAAATGTTAGTGCTCTGTTCACTTCGAAAAGAAAATGAGTTTAGGTTTTGTGGGCTGGAAGAAATATGTTAATAACAAATAGATTTTATGTCTTATTTTTTCCATTGATCTCAAAGAGACAAAGCCCCTACTTGTTAGGGAAAAATCCTATTACGTAATTAACCTATTATGACCAAGAAATGTATGTGAGAAAAAAGAATGTCAGAGAGAAGATAGCAGAACTGTAGTATTTTGGCTAAAACCAGTAATAGCCAACACCTTCTTACAAAAGTACAAATCTTTGATGTAATACATCCTCTGTACTTACGTCTTTAAGTACAAAGGAGGAAAGAACCCCTGTGAAGTTATGGGTGTTAAAACTTATGCACAGTGAAACCTGCTGCATGGTTATGATGCTTTTTGGGTATTATGGTGTCTTATATAAAACCTGTGTAAAAAAATGTTTGGGTTTGCATGAAATACAGGAATGTATTTCAAGGGCTGTATTTCCCCAAGGGCTGGGGAAAAAAAAAGCCTTTTGTATGAATAATCTCTTTCATATTTATTGCATATTGGAGTAAACCTGAACACATAAAGAAAAATTTATTTGCTATTTTGCTCTACCATTTCAGTGGTGAGTTGCATATGCTGTGAACCCTATTAAATGAATAACCAACAAACTCACTGTGATACCTACCACAAAAATTAAACAAGGTCTTCATTCAGTTGTGCTCGTCATGGAAACTATGTGTGACATAGTTAGCTGACTTGCAGGGCATGTTTCTTATACACTTTTACAATTAGTGCATTTCTGAGCATGCTGTCATCACCATCCTTGTGAGATATGTATATGAGATTAGCTCAGTTGGTTAGAGCATGGTGGTTATAACGCCAAGGTTGTAGGTTTCATCCCCATATGGGCCATTCTCTTAAAGACATGATCCTTTTGAGTCCCTTCCAACTCAGAATATCCTGTGATTCTTTGTGATATAAATGGGCTTAAAATAAGTTTGTGATTAGTCTCTAATGACTTGTTTTTATTTTCTACTGCAATACCATTCTGACATGCTTAATAGGGATGATAACTAAGTGGGAATTTAATGAAGTCTTGATATTGGACACTGAGCACACAGAGAGACACTCATCAGTATGTGTTTCTTGTGACAGATACAGCATGATTGAACTTGGCTGCAGTGGCCATGAAAAGGTGGAGTTCAAGATCCTTAGGTCAGCAAGGAGAGTGCATAGCAAGCTCACTACCCTGCACTTCAGTAGAGCAGACCTGTGACTTCTTCAGGATCTGCTTGGTAAAGTACCATGGGATAAAGCCCTAGAGGGAAGAACAGCCCAGGAAAACTGGATGATATTCAAGGATTGCCTCCTCCAAGACCAAGAGCGATGCATCTCAACAAAGAGGAAGTCAGGCAAAAATGCCAGGAGGCCTGAATTGAACAAGGAGCTCCTGGACAAACTCAAACACAAAAAGAAAGCCTAGAAAGGGTGGAAGCAGGGACAGGTAGCTTGAGAGAAATTCACTGAAAAAGCTTCTATAGATATCTGGGTGATAAAAGGAAGACTAAAGAAAATGTGACTCCTCTCCAGAAGGTGGTTTCCCAGGACATGGAGAAGGCTGAGGAACTAAATAACTTTTTTTTTTTGGGTACACAGGCAGGCAGTGTGTGCACGTCCTTGTTTCCACCCTCTCTAGGCTTCCTTTTTGTGTTTGAGTTTGTCCAGAAGCTCTTTCCACTGGACAGAGCAAGTTGCTTAAAGCTCCATCTAGCTTGACCTTGAAGACTTCAAGGAATAGGGCATCCACAAATCTGCAACCAGTTCCAGTCTTTCGCCACCCTCACAGTAAAGAATTTCTTCCTAAGATTTAATCTAAACCTTTCTAAATTTAAATCTCTTTCAATTTAAAGCCATTCCCCCTTGTCCTGTCACTACATGCTCTTGTAAAATGTCCCTCTCCAGCTCTCTTGTAGCCCCCTTTAGGTCCTGGAAAACTGCTATAAGCTCTCCCTGGAGACTTCTCTGCTCCAGGCTGAGCAACCCCATCTTTCTCAGTCTGTAATAGGTGAGGTAGTATGTTCCCCTGGTCATTCCTGTGTGCCTTCTCTGGACTCTCTCCAGCAGGTCCATGTCTTCCATATGCTGAGGCTTGCTGAAAGCTGGAGCTGAGTAGTCTCCATCTTTGGATCTTTTCAAGACCCCTTGAGCAACATGGTCTGACCTGAAAGCTGGCCCTGCTTTGACCAGTAGAGAGGACTACAGAGCTTCTGATGTCCCTTCCAACTTGAACTGCCCTAGGATTGTATGATCCTATCAACCATGTATTCTTGAGAGTCTTTTACTGGAATGAGTACTGGCTGGCTTGTTGTTAACACACTCTTTCCTTAATGTGTGCTAGCTAGGTAAACCAAAAGGATGGAGACACAGAACTGGACTGTTCTGAGTAGCTCATGCTTACATTTTACATCTGCAGTTCCTACACAATACCTCTGGATATGGCGTGGTCTGAAGCTGAAGTGGTACGTGCCGGCGCATCACTACAGCAGAATGACCACTGTGCTTATACACGGAGAACGAAACCTTCACAGGAAATAGTAACTTGAAGATAGAAGACAAAAATCGCAATGTATTTTTAGCCTTTTAATTCTTACACCTCTGTGGGGACTCCAGCACGTTTCTAGGAACTGGAAATTAATTCAGTTTCATTGCTCTGACTATAATATAACCATGCTGGGCATACTCTTGTGTAGTGTAATTTTTTTCCATAATCTTGTCCAATTTTTATCTTACTTTGTGTTTGTCTTCAGCTGTACAAACCCTGTTACATTAAGTGTAATGTCCACATGGGTAGTTGGTACAGTAGGATTTTCAGGTATTGCCTGGCTTAAATTTGAACTGCTTTGAAGAGAAAAACAATCTCATGGGAATGGCACACTTCAGCATCAAACCTGTCATCTCATGCCTAGGCTACTCACAGTTTATATACAGGTGGAGAACAGAATACTAACTGGAGGAAAAGGCCCTTAATGCAAAAGGCCATTGTACCTTTTCTTCTCAGGTAGAAAAATCCTTCTCCTCAGCACTTGGAAGTGTGCTGCAACACCTGCCTGCCATTCTGGATGCTGGGCAGATGCTGGGGAGAGCAGGGAAGTTTCACAAGGTGATAATGGACATCCTTTATTCTGACATTTCATTGTACACCTAAGTGTAATCCAAATTTATGAGATTAGGTTATCAAGAGTGATTATTTTCAGTGCAAATCTGAAATAAATGAGAGTTGCAGTGCATCTGCTGTCAGGGGTTTAAACACTGATTATCTCATGTTTGTACTGCTCACTGCCACCCCTCACCTTATTAAACTGTTAGAAAGCCGCATTTCTATACCTCAGTTGTTTTTTTTTACTTGGAGATGTATCAAATCACGATGAAAACATTTTGAGCCTAGAAAAAAACCTGTTACATATTTGAATGCATAAACTGCTATTTTTGAGATTTCTGAAGTGACATTAATTTTTTGTCTCATGTGGACTTACAAGCCTGGAGAGATTTTAAATTAAAGGTAGAAGAGATGAGAAAACTTGCTTTTTACGTGAGTTCATGAAAGCTCTCTTAGTTCTAAAACTAAATTATGTATGAAGCAGCAAGGTCCTGTACTGTCTGTTACATTCACATGACGATTCCCTTTTTAAAATTTTACAGAGTATTCAGGTGAATTAACTGGAAATAGATCGTATATGTAATGTATTTATTCTAGAACTTCTATGAACCTGCCTTTAGGAAATAAAAGTTTGACTGTTCCTGTCCCAGGAACAAGACACTGACACCAAATTCATTTAACTTGAGTCTAGATGTGGGAGGTGCTGTGAATTCCAAAGATAAATATGTGACAGTATTATGGAATAGTATTACTTTTATTATCAGCTAAGGATTTCTTCTCTTACTTATGGCCTCAGAAAAAAGATCAGCTAGAAGGAAGGTAGAGCACAACAGAGGAGGCTGGGACAGGCTTGGAAGACTCTGCAGACGCTATTGTGAGTCATACTCTTTTAATCACGTAGGCAAAAATCCTATGGGCATGTGGGATGATACATAAAGAAAGGCAGAATTTTGCTTGCTGTGGAGGAGCTGTTCATTTGTCACAAACATTCAGCTGACTTCAGTGGAGCTGTGCCAATTTCTGTTAGCAAAGGTTTTGGTTCTGAGGATACATATACGCCTTAATAAATTGTTGGAGTCCTTCTTCAGGCTGCAGACAGTAGCAGCTCAGTGATGTAGCTGGGATGACATCCAGCCACCTTTGGCACTCGGCAACCCATGTAGCCAAGTACCCTTTTCTGAGCTGATTTGGCAATGATTGATATAATACACAGAATTTAAAAGTAATAATGTTTATTAATAACACGTAATGTGTGTTCTGTATAAAATGTTGTTAAATTAGAAGGCAGATTGTTACCTCATGAAATTTAAATGTTCATGTTATATGGTGGAAAAATATAGCTATGTAATGAGTGCCTTCAGTTCAGCAGATTTTGTGAAAGTGAAAGAATTAGCATGTATGTACCAAGAAGGAATCATTCCTGGATAAGCTTGTGAATATGCTGCTGCTATTTTATGAGTGTCAGCTAGGCAAACTAGACTTGTTATACACACTTTGGTTCTCTAGATGATTAGAGAAATCAAATGATTCTTATGACAACTGTAAAAATAACTGAAAGCCTTGTGAGATACAGCAAGGAGAAGGCTCGCTGAAAGGCAGCATCCTGGGTGGGGTGTACTGGTGGTAGCTGTGCAGGGGGTGCAGGACACCTTGCTAATGCTGAAAGAAGAGATTACTATATGGTATAGCATGGATGGATGAATGGATGCATGGATGGATGAATGGATGTATGGATGAATGGATGAATGGATGTATGGATGAATGTCAGGCAAGTCCTCTGTGGACTGGCAAACCCCAGGTGCATTTCTCACATGGAGAGACTCTTTGAAGACAGAGAAGCATCTACCCCAACAGAGGGTATCCGGTGTCTGGTGAGGAGAGGAAGTGTAGAGCTAGACTGTGACTTCAGGTCATGCTGTATTGTGGCAGTTGCCCTTTGATGCAGGCTTGAAAACAAGATCAGGTACACAATATGACATTTACAGTGATGTGCCTTAACAAACAACCTGCTGTTGTGAGCCAGTGTGGACGTATAGCAATATGTTTAATGAATATTTTATTAAATAGCACTTTAATCTGCGTAGTAAAATGCATTTCTTAATTTGCCATTTTTAAGATAGCTGTTGGTTGAATTAAGCCTGTGAATAACCTGTCTTTTACACTCCTATGGTGCCTGCACTGGTACTGTAACTTCATTTCTTTTTGACCTACAGTTATATGATTAGGGCAGTTGCTTTAACTGTGAAATCCATTTATTTTTCTCACACTGTTTCAGCTAGTAGTTAGTTTCAGAACTCTCACGTTGTAAGTGTGTAGATGTTGCTCTTGTAATTGGCTGGATGGTGTCTACTGCTTGATTTCAGTTCTGACACAGTCTCTTCATGCTTCTTTATCCTAACATGCAGCCCTATAGCCACCTACCAGCTTTATCCTCCTCCCACTAGAGCTGTTCTGCTGGAAACCTGTGCTGGATTTCCCTTTCCACATGTAGGCAGCAAATTTTCTGCCCTGATAGGGGACAGACTGAAAAATGCAAAATTATCATCACCTTTGAGCATCACAAGATAGGAGAATAAGCACTTTCAAGGCAGAAAGTGACTGCATTTTCCTTTCCCTCGCTGTAATAGTAGCAGATGGCACTTGTGGCCTAGAATAATTTGTCCTTTGAATAATGGTCCTTGCTGAGGAAAGCTTGATTTTGTTTTTTATCATGTGTAAAAAGTTGGGGTTTTTTTTAAATTTAAACATATAAGTAAATCTTATTATTTGCCTACATTTTGCTTGTTTCTTTTTTACCAATTATAACTATTCTGGTTTTTAAAACATTCTGTGCAATATCTATTACGTTAAGGTTTGCACCAATAGGATTTGTTGTCATGAGTGTAAAGACATGTTAAGCATATGCACATATGTACACACATTTATTACCAATGATTCTTGACTTGAAAGTGGTCATTTCATTTGTCCATTATCACTGAGCAAACCTTGATTTCCTTGTTTTGCTTAGATTTAGGTCAGAGTTTATTACGTGGGCTGGGTCAGTGCCCCAGAAATGAAGGGTGAGACCACTTGGTTTGCAAAAGCAACTCCTGGAGTTTCTGACAGTGTGAAGTTTCTATGGCTTTTCCTTACATTTATGCCAACAGGAATGAGAATGGAAATAAACTCCATCACAAATTAAAGGCACTTCTGAATTACTGTTCTGGATGGACTTCGGTCAAAACGGCGGCCCATCCATGCCTGTCTCTTTTCCTACTCAGCACCTTTGGATAGAGCATTCACTCTTTGAAGAGAATCTTCACCTTTGATGTGTGACAGCAGAATGCCCTTCTTTTGGTGCTGAAGTACCGTGGGAACTCTGTGGTGTTATAACTGACAACACTGAGATTTGGAAAGTCACTTGATTTTCATCTGACCTGGACACACTCAGCTCTTAGTTTTTCTGAATGGTGATATGTGTATCTATCTATCTATCTATCTATCTATCTATCTATCTATCTATCTATCTATCTATCTATCTATCTATCTATCTATGTCTATCTCTCTCTCTCTCTACCTATCTATCTATCTTTATATAAATGTTACAATTTAATATAAAATGCGAATGATAAGATCCTTATTTATAGTTTTGTATTAAAAATCAATCTAAATATATATCTATACAGAAACTCATATCAGGAAGTTAGGAATAATTAAGGACAGGAGAAAGGAAGAGTTAATTTTAGATTGCTAATTAGGCACATCACTAAAATACTATATTGTTTTATTACTTAGTTAAGAACAAGATGAATAAGTAAAAGTAAAGAATAAACAATATTTCTTCCATTAAGAAAGGTGCTGTTCTCTGTCTCAGAGAGTTAACCAAAGCATAAAAATACTTCTATAAACATCTCACAAAAAAAGCTAGCAATCTGTTGGGTTAGCACTATTGCAAGGTTTTTCTATTTATATTTGAGGGTGGTTTGTGCCTTTTTACACTGAGCAAGACCTACTGGAAAAGGCCTAGTCAACTGTAGAGAAAATTATTGATTTTCCCATAAGTTTAAGTGCACTGGTGTGGAAAAGACGGTCTTACATTTCTAAAATATTTTTCAAATGTTAACGGCAGTCAACTTTGACCAACCTGCATTTGTGTTTGCTCAGGACCCAGCACCCTGGAGGCAGAAAACTCTAGCACTAGCAATAATGCAATATCACTGTAAAAATAGAACAAAACCCGTAATAACAGAAATAATATCCAGCCTCTATACTGTAAATATAAAAACTATGTACACCATGATGTCCAAACACTTTACAGAAGAGATGTGTGTTAGCCCCTCTTGCTTTAGAGGAAAGGCAGCCAAAGCCAGGGAGGCTGGGGGCACTTCCTTGAATCCACTACTTGGACCATGGAAGAACCAGGCTTATAAACTGATGCCATATATTCCAGTCCAGTGAGCTACACTTGAAACTGCTCTGGAATAAGATAATGATGTTGGTGATTACTGTGTTTTGATCTGAGAATGTAGTGGTAATGGGCTACATATCACTACACTATCATTTTATGTAATTTTGCAAACATTTATAAATAATTCAAACTTCAGGTTGGATGTGACACATCAAAGTTTAACTTGTCACATCCCCTTGTCTTTTTGCATCAAAGGAACATTAGAGACAGTGGTGACATGTTATAGCCATTAAATAAAATGAGTGATTTTGAAGTAAATGGCATTTGAGTACCAGACTTTGGCTTATAATGGTAAAATAAGAGCTTTGCTAATAAATCTGGTTAGAGCACTGCCATCCTGAGGAGTATTTTGACACTGGAAACCTTTGTCATTTTAAAGAAAGACTAAAGTCTGTTTTTGGCAAGATGAAAAAAGCTTGTTGTGTAGAGAGGCCAGGGTTCTTCGCTGTGACCATTCCTCTTAAATCATGTGTTATTATTTTTAATTACATATTATCTATGTCAACTTATGTAGAAGTGGGAACTGCTGCTTTGAATGAAAGGAAACAGCATCCCAGATTCCAACTGAAAAACCAAAGCAAACCCAAACTTCAGATTTGATTATATTACAATGTAAAACTAGAACTGTTTGAAGATATCTTTGACCTTAAAGCTCTTTTCTTAAATATGGGAACAACAGATGGTGTTGCTGAATGTTTAAAGTTGCATGAATGAACACATTTAGAAATGGATGTGGTGCAGACAAAGTCTAGAAACACTTGGGAGGGATGCAAAAGGTAGAACTGCCCAATAAATTAAGAAAGCACCCAACATAAACAATGTCTGGCCATGGTACATTGACTAAAACCAACAGTTTCTTGTTAGTGACACAGGAAAGGAAACAAAACTCATTCTGTGTAAGGACGCTTGAACTAATGTAGGCCATTTTAAACTTGGAGAGATGTGTTATAGGCAGAAATACCAACTTACCTGGAGTGCATGTGAAGGAGGTAATGCAAATGAAACCATCATGGAGAATCCCATTAGTGGGTGAAAATGCAGTATGTCCTGTGACTGGAGATTTGGAAGGTAATGGGGTTACAATCAATTGATTATAAGACTCGCTAGGAGAGAAATGCTGTTTTCAATGAAAACAAAAGAGATGTTCTGTTTAAACTGTCTGGATATTATTAATACAACATGGTTTGTTTTTTTAGGCATTGTAATAATTTTTTGCAGCAAAGACATGTATATTAAAGATCTGCAGGGATCATTAGTTTAATCTATTGAAATGTACAGTGCTCCACTGCCCTCTTTTGCCATGTACCTGGAAGAGCAGCAACTACAGTAACAGGTGCCATCACAGCAATGGGCACCTTTTCTTCTGAGGCATGCACCTTTTGAGGTGGCTCAAAGACCAGGGACAGCACACAAGTGACCCTTTGGGAATCTCCTCTTCATGTTCCAAGAGGAAAAATATTTCAAATATGATCTCTTCTTTTATGTGCCTAAGGACCAAATATTGATTCTTCAGTCCTGCAGATTTTTCACTGAAGTCTTACATGATAGTTTGAAGTTGAACCCAAGCAGATTCGTTCAGAATGTATTGCTACACAAAACATCTAACAGAGATCCTG
Organism: Pseudopipra pipra; assembly: GCF_036250125.1. Taxonomy (NCBI): domain Eukaryota; kingdom Metazoa; phylum Chordata; class Aves; order Passeriformes; family Pipridae; genus Pseudopipra; species Pseudopipra pipra. The sequence goes on from NC_087550.1 coordinate 83,796,315, forward strand.
AAGAAATGGAATTAAAAATTGCATCAGGATTTGCCCTCCACATTTACTGTTCTAGGAACCAATTCAGTGTAGCTAATACTGCCTCTGTAAGATATTTTGCAAAGGAGAAAAGCTTATCAGGAAAAAACCCATGTTTAGGACATTCCATACTAGCCCTTCAAAATCTTCCTGTCAGTTAACAGGGCTCACTTGAATAATTATGTTTATAGTTGTCTTTCTGTTTTTTACAGTTGGCAGTACCCTCTAGCAGCTTGAAAATTATTTTGGTTTTCCTACCATTTTGACACTGAAATTTATGTGGAAAAAGAATAGCCTTGGGCTTATGTTAGTGTCTTACTGTCTTGCCAAGATACTTTTTTTTTTTTGCTTTTGCACAAGCAGCACTGACAGTGAAAACACAGATCTTAGAACAGTTTTTATCTGTTAGGGTTTCTGCAAAGTTTATAAGGAATAAGAATACATCATGAACAAATTAATCCATCCTAAAGCAATGTTACCTACTGGGTAAACTTGCATGTCTGCATTTTTACATCAAACACTTTCATTTTTGTAGTTATGGGGAAATGAGCCTCTTACGCATTCATTGTTTGTACAGAAATAAAAATGGAAACATACAGAAGCATATGCCATAGAAAATGTTTATGCTTGTATGTTGCATGTGTTCTCTTACACCATTATTAGACTGTCAATTACAAGATCGAGGTTTATAACATCTAACCAAGGTTCACTTTTAATGTGAAGAGGTAATAATCTGAGTATGTTTACCTTTTATGTCTGTTCTTGTCAATGACAACTCATTTGTTGCTGTTGAAAATAACCACTGAAATATTTTCAATTGGTATTTCCACAAGCTAGCTAATAACAGACATTGAGAAGTTGATACAGTAGGGTACCCATTGCTATATTAAAGTTTAGGAGCAGGGCAGTTGCAGGTAAAAAATGGAAAAGACTCTTGGGGAGGCAAAAAAACATTGCACAGCTTGAGAGACCTGTTTCAAGGAGGCAACAAAGCCAGAGAGATTCAGAGTGGACCATAGGAGCATGCAGAAGTCGTAGGATAAGGAAATGGATACTACTCAGCCCTCTTCTCGCCCTGATCAGATCTACATTTAGTCCCAGTGAATTTTTAGATTATATGGATGTATCAGCATACCTACCTTCCTCCAGCAGACTCTAAGGAGACTGACGAAGGAGCTCTGGCTGCAGCCCAGCGGAATCTGTGGCATTGAACGTGAACAGGCAGTGGTTGTAACACAACTGCCTGACAGATCTGTGAAAGTTACCTTGCACTTGGCAGCGTTATGATACCAAATGTGTTGAGGTAACAAACATCACAGAATTCAAAGCAAATAATCTACGATATGCTTTCCCTGTCCTTGCCTTGCCTTGCCTTCCATTCCCTTGGCTTGGCTCGGCTTGGCTCAGCTTGGCTTGGCTTCCCTTCCCATTTCCTTTCCTTCCCTTTCTTTCCCTAGCTCTGTTTATCTACATGGTAGCTCCTAACTGATGCAGTCTTTCTCGAGGTCTGTGAAATGCCTGAGTTCAGTTGCAAATGTTCCTGCTTTTCTTGTTTATTTTAGATAAAACCCTTCTTTCAAGCCAAGAAAGATAAATTGCACTTTCAGGGCACTCAGAATTCTGTTTCCTGCTGCCAATTAATATATTTTTTAAGCCTTAATTTTATTTTATTTGCTGAAGATAAAATGTGTGAAGAACTGGAGCACCATGACACAGCAACAGCACTGAAAACCTATTATAACAGGACTTAACTACCAACTCCTGTGATTAGCGGAAAGCATCTACATTAGTGATTTGGTTTGGATCAAGAGAATGCATGTAAATAGAGACTTTCCCAGACTTTGGTTCATATCACACACGAGATACCTGAGCAAGCATGAAAGGGCTACTCTCTGGGCAGCACAAGGTGAAGTCTGGAGGCTCTCCTGATGTGCTCCAGCTGTCATTTAGTAGTGATACTGGTCACACACAGCTGCCAGAAGAATGTGGCTTTTTTTTTGGAAGTTACAGAATTTTGCAGAAGCTTCAACTGTAAGTGCTTCAACCTCCAACTATCTCTGAGCTGACTCCAAAATGTTGCATAGGATTGAATCCACAAAAGTGATTTTTCACGTGTTTTGTAGGATTTTCAGCTGTATGAAGCAGTCATTGATAGGGTCCAGAAACTGCACCTGTAAACTCTGTCTTGTTATGACATTTGGGCAGCTTGTGTACCAGCAACTGAAGCTCTCCATTGTAGGTATTTTATATGTGATGACTCTTCTTTATCTAGCAACATTCTATACTTGATAATATTTTTAGCTCTAAAAGTGTATAGCAATAGCTGTAAAATCTAATTTAATTAAGGTTAGTATCAAGAAAATACTAAACTGTTCAAATTTTGTGTTCTTACAGTTTGGGAATTTGTGTCATTTTAAATGTAGGTAATTCTACACTTTTGTTCTTTATGAGGCCGTAGCTATAATCTATAAAGCAGTTATATACTTGCCCCTCTGGGTTGCTGTTATTCCACCAAGTGATTATTTTTATATTACAAATGCACAGTATTTTGTGGGTGCAGCTGTGAAAAGATGAATTTCAAAGGAAACTGATGCCAAAAAATGTCAGAATACTTTAGGCATTCTAGTATATTGGACAGTAAAAGGACAGCAATAAACACCAAATTATTGAGAATTCAAATTTACAGGGTCTGTTAAAAAGAATAAAGAAGTGAGAAAATAATGTACCAACAGAACTACATAACAATTGTATCAAGTATTAAAAAATTATGTAAGAAAGACCTGCACATAATCTTTAGCTCCAAATACTTTGTATGTCAGAATAATGGTCTGATCCTCTACAATGAATTCATAACCAGCTGGCAAACAGCTGAAGACAAAAATCTGTATAGCTAACTAAAGAGACAATACATCTGTAAGTAGACAATAAATGTGTAGGTGAGAAAGGATGCAATTCTTTAAAATATTGAAGCAAGAAATCCCACCATTGCCATTCAGTTGCGTGTTTAGCCATGGTTAATTACTGATACAAATGGTAGAAAAGGACATCTTTGAATATCTGAAGTATGAGCAAATGAAGACTAGCACACATGAATTTATAAAGATAAAATCATATTGGATAATCTACATTTTTCTGAGGAAAAAAAAAGAATTACTAGAGATTATATTTCATAATATGTGTAATAAAACATTTGATATTGTGTCTCAAAAAGCACTATGTTGAAAAAGAGAAGATTGGTTTCAGTACAGTAGACACTTGTACTTAAATTGACAAACACCTTACTGGAGGACTGTGTGAAAGGTGGCAGGTGTTAGGAGTTAGACAAAAACATTTGCAAAAATTACAAGGCATAGTTTATTTCACTCCTCATGAATGGTCTGCTTTGACTATGGATTCCTTTGGTCAGAAGCTTCCTTGCTCTTGTATTTTCCTGATCCATAGTTGACTTCCCTTGGGTACGGGGTGGTAATAATAACTGATTAAAAAATTGAGGATGTGTTTTGGAAATTTCACTTTCCCCATTTGCAAGACAAATTTTGATACACGGGGTTTAGTTTAGATTCATCTTCAATAATATTCAGGGGACTCTTGCACTGGATCTATTATGCTTGATTCATAAAGGATGATTTTTAGAATGGCAACTATTCCTGAGATCTGTTTTGAGTGGCAACAGGAGAGGTCTCCATTCATCATCTAATTTAATTACTTTGGATCACCATCTAGAAAGGTCTGTCTTTCTCCATCAGCTAAACAACATTAATTAAAAATATTTTTTTGTTACTCTCCCTTTTCCCTAGAGGAACACCAATGAATGCCAAATTTCCTTCTGAGATCCATAAAGGTTTCATTGACTTTAGTGAGATCTTAATATCTACCCTTTGATGAGGGAATTTGGTCCTAAGATGTGTCCAATTACAGAAGTATCCAAAGAAAGATAACTGAGAGTTACCAGTGAACTGCAGTGATTTTTTTCACCCAATCACTACTTTATTATTTCTGAAGCCCAGAGGTTTTGCTGAATGTGTGATATTCATTAGAAAGCAACATGCTAATCAGAGTACTCCTGTTTTATGTTAGGTTTTCCTTTTTTATTACAGTGCCAACTGACATTTTATTTGACATTTCAGAAGCTGGATAGAAATTTTTCCCTTTCAGTCTTTTGTCATGCTGAATGCATTTGAGTGCTCCATGGTTTCCATCAAAAAAGTGAGGGAGCATGTTGCTGCCCCTGTGATGGGGGAGACATTCTATCTCTGTGAAAAATCTGGTTCCATCTTTTCCATTTTCTTAGGATTGTCTTCAAGTTTTTGAAAATTGTGATAATCCAAATGTAGCTTCAGAGCAGTGTGAGAAACCTCAGTGTGTATGGATACCATCGAAGATCTAGTAAAAGAAAGAAACACAAACAAAAATGAGACAGCAATATAAAAATATAATTAAAATGGCTTGAATGACCCCTCTGTGTTGGTAAAAACACAGGGATAATATAAAAGCAAAATTGCTGTAAGTACTAAGTGATGACAACTGTCATGTTTGTTTTTTATTAGATTTGTTCTTAAAATCCTCAGCTTTGACTTTCTAATTACATCTGATTCCACTAGCCTCCCCAAACTTTTAGGAAAAGCGTGTATCTAATGATCAAGATTGTAGAAAGAAGTAGCATTTTACCATCCTGAAAGGTTCACAGACTAGGTAACGTACTTAAAAACAAATTCCTAAAATGATAATTTTACAGGATGTTTTTTTCCTTTCTTTTTTTTTCCCTTTTTTAAGTCTAAACATACTATTTTGAACCATACATCTGCTAAAATGCACTAAAAGAAGTTTGTTTTGCCCAAGCTTGACATTCCGATGATGGTTTGGGATGGACTCTCCTACCTAGCTGGGGCTGATGTGGGGAAGCAGGAGCTGGGGAGAGCCTCCAGAGGGAGATGCTGCCCAGCGAACTTGCCGCCTGGGTGTAGGAAGGTGCCCACTCGATGGCTCAGCGCTGGGCTTCACCCGGCTCCAGGGCTTGGGTGCACGCCAGGAGCTGCTTTAACTCACATCCCTGAGCGCTTGGCTCTGGCAAGCCTGGTTTACCAGTGTAGGTCATTGGAGAATTTTATCCCCATGCTTGTGCTCTCACTACTGCGAGTGCTGTTTGCAAGGAAGTTGACAATTTAATGAGGTACTCGGCATTAAAAAGATGTCTGTGCTATATCCAAGTGCTTATGTTTATGAAAACCCATATTTAGTTGGCACTTCTTTGAAGTAGCTGAGTGTCTGGGTGTAAGGGCAATGCCATGGCTTCCTACAGGAAGGGCTCCCCTGCAGCACCTGAGCAGAACAAGAGCAGGAGATGCCCCAGCACTGGTGGTGGCCCACTGAGGAGCACCTTATACTTTTGGGGATTGCGTGGTTTGGAACTTTTGAAATAAGTCATGTATATGTTACTCTTCAGCACTTGCTCAGGCACAGGCCATGTGCTGAAGTTTGTCTTGAAATCAGGAATATCACTGTACTACTCAGCAGTTTGGCAACGCACTGAAAATCTGACCATTGGCAATCAGCTTTTCAGTCTGGGCATGTCCCCACTCCCTACATGGGCTCAGATAAGCTCATTATGTGATAGAAACTGACATTTGCTCCTGAAGAGAGTGGCCTTTATTTGGGAAAGTTATCAGATATTAGAATGATTCATCTGCTACTTGAGTCTAGCTGTGCAGCTTTCCTTCAAGTCAAATTAAACAGTTGCTGTTGGCATAAAAAACAGGGAAGGCAGGCAGAGTAAGAGAAAGGACACCTTATAATTAAAATCAGGCTTGATCTTATACCATACTTCATTATACAACTGAAGAAAATGGCTGGTTTTACTTCCAAATATTTAGACACTCTAAGCAATATTCAGCCATAGCAATGCAGCTTAAGACTAAGCAAGAGCTAGTATTGCAGTAGGAAGATTAACTAAGTAGTTTTAAATGTTCTTAAATGGCAACATAATCTTTAAAAAAAATTCAGTATGGGCCTCAAAAAAATCGACATCAGCATAGTCATGAAGTGGCAGCTGACCTGCAAGTGTGTTGTTGCCTAGCAATACTTAACCATCAGGAAAATTGGGAAAGTGGGCTAGAATGATTTACACCGGGGAAAAGATAAATGCTAATTTTCTTCAAAAGATTCAGGTTTCTGTGGTTATTAGGAAGAATAACCACCTCCCCACCACTTCTTCATTTTTTTTAACAAGTGAAAAGCACCTCTCTTATGAAGACGGGCTGAGAGTGTTGAGGTTATTCAGCCTGGAGAAGAGAAGACTCTGGGGAGACCTTATAGCACCTTCCAATACCTAAAGGGGCTACAAGAGGGGTGGGGAGGTACTTTCTACAATGGAATGTAGTGATAGTACAAGGAGAAATGGTTTTAAACTGCAAGAGGGTAGGTTTAGATTACATATTGGGAAGAAATTCTTCCCTATAAGGGTAGTGAGGCACTGGAACAGGTTGTCCAGAGAAATTGTGGGTGCCCCATCCCTGAAAGTGTCCAAGGCCAGATTGGATGGGGCCCTGAGCAACCTGATCTAGTGGAAGGTATCCCTGCCCATGGCAGGGGGATTGGAACTAGACTGTCTTTAAGACTTGTCCAACTCAAACTATTCTAAGATTTTGTGATTCTATGATTTCGAAAGAGGTCATCAGTTCAAAAAAAAAGTCTGTGAGAATGTAAGTTCATTTGCTTCTAGAACAGTAATTTCACAAATAGTTGATAAAACCAGTTTTGGAGGGAAAAAAATAACAAATAACGCAAAAGGAATGTTATTTTAAAGCTTCTGTGAACATCTTCATAGCCACTTAGATTTCTGTATCAGTTGCCAGAATCCTGACCCTGCCGCAGAGTCCCTGCAGGTGGGATGCTGGACCTGCTTGGAGTCCAGTTGTGGCCAGAGGCTCTGCCAGCCCAACTGAGCTCACTGCAGGACCCAGACTTGAATTAACTAGCAGTGTGGGTCGAGACAGATGAGGCGCGAAAAGAAAAGAAAGAAAAGAAACAAAACATTTTGAATTATAAAACTTGGTGGCAAAGCTGGAGAGTTCGATAAAGATAAGTTTACTTTTCCCTTGTCATGTTATGATGTACAATCCACTTTTCATGCTTTCAGAGCAGCAGATAAGGAAGGGGAAAGCATTTTGCTTTCCCCGGTTGCCTATTTCAGACAGATCTCTTACTTTGTGTGAGGAGTTAAGTGAAAGCTTTGTCTGTCAGACTTTCTGATTATATTGTTGGAGACAGAGGATGCAGTGATGCCTTCTAGTGTACTGTATGGCTGACAGGACATCTTTGCACTGTATGTGATAGAGGTGCTGTTCTCTCTCTTGTTTTACTATAAATTTTTCCTATGTCTTACAAATCACAAGAAAGGTAGCTATGGTTTCATCTCCTCCTCTTCCCTTAAAACACTGGTAGACAGGCAATAAATTGCACTTCAAGAGTGTAGGAGCTATAGGTGTGTGAAGCCTCTTTGTGTAAAACACAGAGTTTCCCTGTGTACACCCTCCCACCAAGATCTGCACAAAGCCTAAACTGAGACTGAGCTCTCACTTCCTATTAATTCGTCATATTAATTCTGTATGGAATTAATGTTGCACTCTAACTGAGTTTGTAGCACTCCAGAAATGCATTCACCCAACTGAGAGGTGCAGCATGTTTGCTACGTGTGACGCATGAGCTGCTTGATGCAAAGATCTTTAGAACTGAAGCATTGTATAGGTTAGAGTCGGTGGTGTATTCAGAACTGTAATATGTATATTTTCTGATGGATTTCCATGAAAAGTAGTAGCTGCCCATAGAAAATAAACACAAAGGCTTTTTATTTGCTGGCTATTTTAGTACATGGTCAAAGAGTGAAAAGTATTTCATACTACTATTGCTTAAACTGCAACTCTGACATTTCTATACCAGATAACAAATTATTTTCTAGGCACATTTCTGAGTTTATTTAAACTGAGAGGTAGCTGTTATCTTTCTGTAATATCAGAATGCTTTTTCACAAAACAGTTACTCCTCTCCTTTAAATGACATTAAGTACATGAGAGCAGGATGCAGAGGGTCAAATACAGACCCCTTTGTGCAATAACTAACTCCCAAGTCATAAATCGTCTCTTTATATAAGTATCCAGAAAGTTTTCAGCACATTTTTGTCTTGACCTTTTAACATGGGCAATAGTACTTCTGCTTGCTAGGCAAGTCATTTTTGCTCATCTCTTGAGAGGTTAAAATGAAATAGCAGTGATTTTTTTACCACTGCTTCAGAGGACTGCAGAAAGAAAATATATTTAATCAAATGCATAGCTTCAGGGAATTACCAACTGCTATTATGAAAATAACAGAAAATATTTCAGAATCCCCCACCATTACAAATGGGGCTGCTTGCCAGTGTACCACTTTAATGATAATTTCAAGAGGAGACAAAGCCTGACAACACGCATCTTCACAAGGAAATCAGAGCTGCAATCCAGAGAGAACAATTTCAGGCAGGAAGCAGTAGGAGAGTTTCACAGTTCCTTTCAAATAAGAAGCATAAGCAACATAGAGATGTGGAAAATAAATTAAAATGCACCATTAAAACGTCTCGGCTAAGTGAAGTAGTGAAGAAAATCCCCCACAAAATGTACCTAAAACTTGCTGTGCATGTGTGTCTTCCCACTGTCATCACTGCAGTTTCCTGTAACTATGACAATACAAACCAGAACCAGACACCATTAATGATTTAGTAACACTTGAGTGAACTATGCATGTTTTATAAATATTTTCCTTTTGTCTTTATTAATACAGATTTTGCTAAGCTGCCAAATTACTGATTTCAGTAGGGAGCACAGGCTTCTATTTGACCCCCAAGTAACAGAAAATGCTTTATATATAAGTAAAAACTTTATTTATAAGTAATAATAAAACATTTTAATCCAAAGTTCATACAAAGTCTAGTCATATTCCCATCTTCATACAGACTTTGCTTTTGCAGGGTACTGTGCAAGCCTCACTTTTTCGGATGAACTGTGCAAAACTGCATCAGTGTGTCTACCTAAAAAATGCTCCCTGAAGAACCATGAAGAATCTGCTCGTGTTTGCAAGGACAACCGTTAGCTTGCACACATCATCTGTGCCCTCAGTGCCTGATTCATGGCAAAAACCTGCTTCCTTCTGCTCTCAGCTTGAAGTTTGGGCAGGCTTGTTGAAGCTGCAGAAGGAGGCATCTGGCTCTGGGGGTCTGCATCGCAGTGTCCCTTTGTGAAGACATCAGCCATCACGCATGATCGTTTGCTACTTGTCTTTCTTCAGCCTGGGAAAGGCTCCGACAGAGCAAGACATGCCCTTGAACTGAAGTGAGAAGATGGACAACAAAGTGCAATGTTCCTGAGTTTGCCAAAAACATTTTACGTACCAAACAGCACAGCCTTTGTCGGCTAAAAGACCTTTTGTAGAGAGGAACTGTGGAACAGGAAATTTAGGCTCACTTCACTGTGCGTGTCGGGCTGCGGCCAAAACCAGAGTAGCTGTGCTAACATGTGAAAAGTCATCTGATGAAGGGGTGCTGCCAAAGAGGCACAACTCGGAGGAGGAATAGCCTTAATACATTCTTTTTCTTGGTTTTGGTTCCAGAAGGTGTCTCTGTCTCATGACTGTAATAATACTCAGTCGTCATGCTATAATGAAGGGCTTTTCATGTAATCAGCTGTAGAACTGATTACTTTGGGCTATACCCTGATCATGCTGAGCTTCCTGGCAAAATTTCTACTGACATCAGTAAGAGAAGGATTGAACCTTTCCTCGGCAGTTTACTGCTATTGTTTGACAATACCACACTTTTCAGACACTTTGCAGTGGAGATTAAATATTTAGACACAGTTCTTGAAATATAAAAATGGCACTGTAGAGATAACACACTTATTCTCAGAAGTCTGAGTTTTTTCTGGTCATTATTGCTTCCAAGGAGTACAACACTAAAGCAAGGCATGAACAGTTATGAAAAAGATTTTATCCAAGAGGCTGAAAATGATAGACTCTGAAAGTGTGAAAAACAGGAAGGAAGATGAAAGATTTTGTATTGCAGATGATATAGCAACATTCTCTTGCTTTTTCTTACCATAAAAAATAACCAACTAAGCAATCCAACCCACTAAAACTTCAAAAGATAATGCACCTACAGATTTATTAATTATTTTTAAAAAATGTACTTTATCATTTTTAGCCAAATTTTGCCCTTAACTCTGATGGGGTCAGGATGCCAAGGAAATTAGTAGAATCTGAAAAAGGATTGGCTATTTATAGGGATAGCCAGAACATTCATGATGTGAGCTTTATAAGCTATTGTTTGTAAAGGTTAAGAGCTTGTTTTTCAAAGTATTGAATGTATGTAATTCATTTTGACTTAAGTGGGAGTTCAGGGCATGCAGCAGTGTTAGAGAAGAGACCTTAATTTCCTGTCACAAGGGCCAAGTGTCTCTATATTTGGATATTCTTGCTTTTCATAATTTGCACTGCAGTATCAATTAAGGGGTACCATTATAGGCAGTGATCCCATTGTACTAGAAATAACAGTTGCTCGTTACTCCAGAGACCTTCCACTCTAAAGCCAAGGCAATTATCGGAGACAGTTTATTGAAAAGTGAAGAGCAAAATCCCTGCAGTGCCTGTCTTTTGGCACCCAGGTGCCTGGATGTGGAGGCTGCTCTGTTGAAATCCTCTGCTTGACCAACACACAGGCAGGACACTTGAAGTAGAGGCAGAGGTGCCCAAGAGTTGCACAAGGAGACACTGCAATATTCCCTCCAGGGACTGTGTAGGTCAGGGCTGGGGAACCCAGCCTGCTCAAGGCAGGGACAGGACGAACACTGGGCTGTGGAACCATGGCTCTCTCTGTTGGGTAGGAGAGAGATCATCACAAAGCATTATTTTCCCCTACTTCCAGCAAAGCTTTTGATGTAGTTCCCTGTCAGAAGGAGAAGAGCAGGATATTCTGTGCTGCAGCTTGAGTTTTCAATGAACTGGGCATTTGTGAGTGTGTTCAGAAGAGCTGGCCACCTCCTTATGCACGTGACACATCTACTGTGAGGGTGTCACAGAAGACATCCTGCCTGAGCACCCAGTTTCCAGATGTGAAGAATCAGATGAAGGGGCTACAGATACAGGTCAAGGAGTGTAGGAGCACTTGTCTACCTTCCAGTGTAAGCAGTTGCACCTGTGCTGTGTTGTGCCATAAGACTTGTATGTTTCCATAATGTCTTTACCACATTTCTTAAGGATTGTGCTTCATAAATACTTTCAGGCTGCTGGGACAGGCAGGAGCTCTGCCTCAAGAAGGGTGTGCCTTGATCTGAACTAACTGATTCATGCAGGTGCACCACCCACTACCTGCACTCCCACATGCATCAATTGTGTGGTCAGAAAAAGATATAAAATTTGGTTTTGTGCATAGCAGTTTAGCTGGCCAGTCTCTTCTGTGAGCTGATGCACTGAGCCATTTTTCAAGAGGCATGACAGTCTGAAGCTGTCTTAAGATCCAGGGCTACGCTGTGTCCAATCCTAGCTCTCCTCTGACATGCATACCTCTCGTTGTCCATCATTTTATCTGCATACTTCCCTCGCTTGGATTTTATGAGGATTCAATTTTGCACATTAGTCCAGAGATGTGCAGGTTTCTAGATAACTAGGCATTATAAAAAAAAAAAAAAAAAAAAAAAATCCAAATACAGTAATAAAGCTCCTTTGTCATCACACTAATGTCAAGGAAAAAAAAGAAAGGAAAGAAAGAAGGAAGAAGCAGACAGACTGCCTGGTCAGGATATTGTCAAAGAGAAATAGTGCTGGAAGATGTCAAAACATAGCTAGTAAAACAACAGTGGTTAGCAAATAATTTTTTTTCAAAATGCAAACATTTCGACGGTGCTTAAAATCTCCCCTGCAACATCCTTGTTCAACATCAAAATATTCTGGTTTATAAATTGAAAGTGTTTAATTTTCCTATTCCTTTCATATTGACTTTATATACCTATTGGAATACCGAATTAAATATTACAATATGTTCCCACCAAATGCTGCAGATACTGATATATGTAGGACAGTGTTTTGACAGTATCTATATTAAATACCTAAGAATTATAATTTTTCATAATTCTTCTCTGAGAGGAATTTGAATCTTTTTATTCTGATTCAGCATGAAAACAAATGCTGAAATATTGGTGTTTCCCCAAGCGTGGAAATTCTAACCAGCTGTAATTATAATTATCCTAAATACTTTTGTTTCTGAAGCCAAATAGAGCAATGGCAGCTGGAATATGCAAGCCTACATATAGTCTATTGAAATTCACAGCTTATGCTTTTCATTTGGGCAATTTTCCTTAATTTTTATTTTCTTCTTGTGTATGCAACTTATGCAAGAAACATATATTCTAAAGTAGCTTTCAGTGATTTAAATCTTTTGCTCCATTGTTTCTAACATCAGACATTTCAGCACTGGGACCTTAGCAAAGCATAAAATGTCTCTGACTTTATATTACAACATTTGTTTGACCTGTTCCCTTCTTGGTTAGGTTATGAGCTTAGAGAAAAATAGACTATTTTTATCCAAAGAAAAATATGTATGGAAAGCTTAAGATTTTTTCAGTAAACCATTCAAATATGAGCTCAAGTATTTTTTTGTACACAAGACTTCTTTTCTTAAGTGTTGCTGCTTTTCTTATGACTGTGTCTAGAGATATTCTCTAGGTGAGACCTGAGAGGATTTAAGGGGAAGAATACACCATCTGGAACATTTTTTTCAGTTTATACATTTACAATATGATTTAGCCCTACCCATCATCTCCACAGCTTGGCTTGGGCTGCACAATTTGACTGGTGTTTTTCTAGCTGTTATCTTATGGGATTTATGGTTCTGCAGGCCAAATCCACCTTCCAGTTACACCCCTGCAACCCCAGCAACAATTAATGACGTTGTATGAGGGTAGTTGAAGATATCATTTGCAGTTATGTGGAATCATGTGATGACTTTATTTCCCTTTTTTATTTTTTACCTAAGGCCACTTTCTGGAGCAAAATCACATCTTAATTACAAGGGCATTGTGGTCAGTAAACAAATCTGAGACTGAAAGGCAGTGTTGCAGAGACTAGCGATAAAGCAGAACAGTGCCAGCTTGGATGACAGCTCCTCTACAGCATTTACATTTCAGTTATCACTGCTTTTTTTCACTCTTGGGAAACCTGCCCCAAAAGCAGACTGGCCACTCTGAGTGCTGAAAAAGCCCCTAACGATTTAGAAGATGAAGGATGGGCTCCCGGTTTGCTCAAAGAGACTGCCCGAGAGAAACAAGGCCTTTTTGTTAGGATCACTGGAGAGAAACATTTTGTGTTGAAAGGTGATTCCAGCTACTGTTTTGTTTTCTGTTTGTCATCTGTTGTTACAGATCTGAAAGGGTGCTGGGTATTTCAAGCCAGCGCTCCCTCCCCAGCCCCCCTTCTACAATATTCTTGAATATTCTACCCAGCTCTGCACTCTCATTTTGCAGTTCGGTGTCATGTCCAAGGAAAATCAAAGCTTACTGAGATGTTTTCCATGGACTCACTGGGATTTGATTCTTGCCCTTCATGCCTTACCAGAGAAAATTTGCAGGCTAAGCAATTTATGTCATTCTTATAAAGATATTAACAGCTGCAAATTGGCTTTTGACAGGTTCGCAGCCTGGCCATAGAATCATAGAATCATAGAATGGCTTGGGTAGGAAAGGATTTAAAAAATTATCTACTTCCAACCTCCCTGCCATGAGCAGGGAACTTTCCACTGGACCAGGTTTCTCAAAGATCCATCCAGCCTGGGCTTGAACATTTCCAGGGATCAGGGTTAGGTCTAGGACTTTCATGGAAATAGTTCGCTTTACAGACCATGAGACCATGCAGCCCCTTTCGCCTTCCTTGAGCCAGACTGTATCCAGCACTGGGTTTTTGTTACTCTATGACACAGAAAATGGCAACTGAAGTTGAAACTTTTATTTTACACCTTTAACTTCTCATGTCGCTTGATTTTACTCTTAAAGGAAAGTGATTTATGATACTGGCTGTGTCCTCCTTGCTCTGCTAGGAGAAAAAAAGATGCCTGACAGGGGTATCCATCTTCATTGCTGATATTTTGATTGGAATTGGTGGTGCTAAAGATGCAGGAGTTGGTGACTGTGCCTTTCGAAATATTAGAAGGTGAAGAAATATGCTTGAGGAACTGGCAGATTTTCAGAGGGAAAAAAAAATCTGAAAAAAAAAAAGGTCTGTTAGGAAACCAGTGTTTGTGTGCTGACTCTACTAATTAGTCCATAGGGGGTTTGTCATGTAATTGTCAGTGATTTTAATAGATATATTAATTTCTAGATACACATTAGGGCTTATTTCTTAGCTTGAATATTTTCAATTAGTTTATTCCATAGGCACATAAAGGGACATTGACATATAGGTAAAGCCTAAAATTTTGCAAATCCACTAAGTATCACAAAATTACTACGAAAGGATTTCTTCTGCTTCCAAGACTGCTGGAGCTGGCTGGCAATTCGGAGTGCTTGGCATTCTGATAGTGACCCTCTTCCCTTCCAAGCCAGCTCCTCAGAAGAGTGATAGCATGGAGACATGGGAGCCTGGGTTTGGGTTACTCTGTAGAGACATCAGAGGCAGCAGCCTCATGCCTGAAGTGCAGGTACAAGGCAGCGAAGAAAGATAAACAGAAGCTTTGCAGACAGTGGACTGAAGCAAGAAAACAATATAATAAATAAATGACTAGGTAGACAAGGTAACAGTTCTTTTCTCATTTCCAAACTCTGCCTAGGAGGGCTGGTAAATAAAACCAGTCAATCTGTGGAGTGATTCCTAGACAAGAAAATGAGTTAATGTGCAGCAGAGCGTGGAGCTGATGGAAGGAATCTGTGTGCACCATCGCTACTTGCTTGCTCGTTTTACCCTGAAACAAGTATTTCCTATCATCATTAATGATTCTATCTGAGTTGCTGGACAGGGATGATTAAATCACTCCACACCTCAGATATATGTGGTTTTTAGTCCCTAATAATCTGTGTTAGTTTTTTATTGGTGGCTATAAGTTGCCAAGAAATGTATCTTCCAGCAGTGAAACCTGTTCTCCTCTCTCTTGTAAATGTGGAATAAATCTGAAGTCAGTAGTGTGCCACTGATGTGTAGCAAGCATAATTGAAGGTAATATGATTTCTGTTTGCAGGCACAATGCTAATACTGAAAGAAGAGCGAAGTTCCCCTTTGTGAAAGAGGCCTGAATGCACCAAAAAATTACATCCTAAGCACTCAAAATCATGTACTTCTTGTGCCTCTCTAAAAGGGTGAATGAATTTCATTCAGAGGACGCAAACCAACCACATAAAATCATATCCAGTTGATTGCCTTTTCTACTAGAATCACTGTAGTTTGTATAAATGGAAACTGGTTGGTCTGGGAGCAAGAAAACCCAAAGCCAAAGTATATATACTGAGTAGGACCATCATCTAGTGCAATGATCAGAAAAATGGCTTGAAGTTATTAAGGGAAAATCACTGAAGCTGTCAGCCTAGTGCACAGCAAAAACCCCCAAAGATAATAGATTGCAATAGATTGGTCTGTGTAGGCAAGAAAATAACAGGGAACACATCTGATTCTTGGTATATGAAAATTTTTTTTCTGTGAAAAAATCTGAAGCATCTGTACACTCAACAGGTGTGTTTATTTTCACATATGATATAGTTGGCAGCTTGTGTATCAATGTGTGTATCAAGTGTTTGCTTTTAGAAAATTATATTGTTTTTTTTATCTTTATAGAAAACCCATTGCAATACATATTATGAGCATAGACAATGACACAGCAAAAACAAGAGAGAAGTAATCAGCATGGTTCCCTCCCTCCCCCCCCTCCCCCGCAGCAGGAATAAATCATTATAACTGTAAATCAAACAAGTTATTACAGGGCTCAAACAGTCCTGAAAATTTCAAGTAGGAGAAGCAGATAATGAAAGAGGAAAAGTTGAGACCAAGCCTTATATTTAAAATGTTTCAAGAACTCATTGCAAATAGCTTTATTTTTTTTTTTGTTCTCTTCCTCTCTCCCTTCCTGTCTCAAGTGGCAAACAAATATAATTGGAAAAAGAAAGTACAGCAAAAGTATTCCTTACGCATCGTCCTTAACAGCATAGTGGCCTAATTCGTGAAGGGGTGATGCGGTCCCAGAGTATGGCTGGATGATGGCACAGATGGAGAGCTGTTGTGTGTGCTGATGAGAGGGCAGATGCTGTCAAAAACCTTTTGCAGCATTCGTTAAGATCCTGGCTCATCTCCATTGGTGGTACCGATCTCATTACTCTCAGCACGTGAAGAGATTTCACCCTCTAAAGTAAGTCAGCGCTGGATGGTTGTAATGAGCTGCACCAGTGCTGGAGACTGCCAGGAGAGCCTGGGAGCAGACTTTTTGGAAAATATCTAGTGCAGTTGTCATCTGTATTTTCATATGACCTTGCAGTTCACAACAGGGTAGAGAGCAGCATCGTATGACTAGCCAGTTCCGTGCAGGCCTTAACAAGAACATCCCTTGTCGGTGGTTCACTTATTACTCATACTTTAGTCTCTGCTTAGTTTACACTTATACCAACACCTCTTTCCGTGTATTAGTCTCAGTTACATTAAGAGACACGCCACAGTACACTGTGAACAGGAGGTGTCTAAGTAAAAGTTAACAGATTGTGTTGTATTGTTAACTCCTTCCGAAGAGACTTAAAAGACCTTTTTCAATAAACAGGAAAAGAGTAAGACAAAAAAGCAGTATGTAATAGAAGTGGTTTAAAAATAGACTGGGAATTTTGCTTTCCTGCCTCATACAGAAATAAAGGGCTGTGCAATGAAATCAGAAGGTGGTAAATTATAAAATGTTAAAATATTTTTTAACACAATGTATATAATCATATAAAGGAAATGCAGCACAAATAGAAGAAACAATAAAATTAAAAAATAATCTGGAGTATCCTCTACATATCAAATATATATAAAGAGACAATTAATGGCAACAAGACAAAAATGAACAAAATCTTTGGAATTCTAAAGTAACAATCATTACTAAAAGTAGCAGTATAATAGGTGAAGATGAGAAGGAAAGTAGAAACTACCATATAGGAGGCTGTCTGCTGAGATTTTAAACTGCCCTCTGAGATATCTGATCCTGATCTCTGTAACAGATATATACAAATCTGTGCTGATTTTCTGTCTCATCCAATGTGGCTGTTCAGTGCCTGATCCTGTCCCTGAACCTACAGATCATGCATTCATTCATTCATATGCATTCTGGAAGCTGAGTACAATTTTCTTTCACAACATAATGATTTAAACTAACCTTTTGATTAGCAGCAGGAAAAATTAATAATTAA
Organism: Pseudopipra pipra; assembly: GCF_036250125.1. NCBI lineage: Eukaryota > Metazoa > Chordata > Aves > Passeriformes > Pipridae > Pseudopipra > Pseudopipra pipra. The sequence continues at coordinate 83,813,753 of NC_087550.1, forward strand.
ATACAGACAAAATTAAACCTGAGGGTAAAAAAAAAAAAAGGCCATTTCTTTGGGCCTGAATACAAGCAAATTTGTGCACTTTTCTATAAACAAACTGTGTTTTGATGAAGCGGGCAAGTACTCTGACTTCATACTTTCCCTATTTAATCAACAACAGCAAGAGTGATACAATCAGATTCTTGATTGCTTTTAATGACATATTGTAAACAGTTGGTTGCAAGACAATGCAAAACCAGGCCATAATTGATATCGTGACAAACAAAAAGACAAGGGAAGCCAGATGCAAAATGTAGTTATTATCTTCACTTTTCCTTGAAAAAAGTAATACTTAAACACAGTGAATTGTCTCTTAATATTAAGAAGCAAAACCCCAATAAAAGGCAAGCTGGCCAGAAGCGAGATGGGTGCAAGACCGAACATGCAAATTGCAGGAAACCCCCTTGTTTTGCAATAAGGAACCCAGCCAGTGAAACTGTGAGCATAAAGCCACTCACCCTGTATATAATGTATGGGTTTGGGTGCTTGCTCTTCTTTAATCTGCAGCAGTAGTAAAGGTCTTGGATTTACACTTCTGATAGATAAAAACCTATTCTGTTTGCTAAGGCTTGCAATTTGAACATATGATTACCAGGAGAATTTGCTCACCATCTCTAAATTTTTATGTAACAAATGCATGTTATAGCCAACATAACTCTTTTATTCAAAGTAGTAATGATGCTGTAATGAGATTTATATACAAAAAGATCCCCACTCTTTTGAGGAATGAAGTAACAGTGTAAACCAATGCCTTTGTTCAGGAAATGCCATTCCTCTTCCACCTGATTAATAAAATTTCAAAATGTTATTTTACTGTCTGTACATATGCATTTACAATGCATACGTATATTCTTTTTTTTTTCATTATGCAAAGTTGTCTAAAGGCACTTTGGTAATCTAGACCTTAGATAAATCTGCTTTGAAGTGAAGTCAGGGGGTAGGAAAACATGTTCTAGCCAGGATTATAGAATAAAATGTTCTGTAATGCTAAAGCAGCTTATCCTAAACTTATCAATTAACAGTCAGAATGACAGGTCGAGTGGGTGATGGTCTTTTTGCAAGTTTCTGGAAAACAAATAGCCTAGCTATAAGAAGTAGCTTTAAAGATTGCGACTCATCACTTGAATTGTTGGTTGGTTTGGATTAAGGCCTTTTACTTGATGAAAAATACTTGTTATAAAATCATTTTAAAAGCTTCTTATGCATGTGAAATACCTATGTCATTTTATAATGTTATGCTGGTACTTAAACACATGCTCTTACATACATACACAAAAAAACCCCACCCAACCAAATCCAGAACCTAAAAATTTAACATATATACAAGCAGTGATAGCTGAGTCCTTTACGTTAGGCTTATCATCATTAAATACTGAATGCAAATGGCTGATATTACTGAAACAGCAGCAGCACATTAGAAAGCAATATGAAACCAAGACTAATCCAGAATCTGAAATGCACCATTTCTAACCACTGCACCTCATGGGAATCTGAATTTCAACTATCAGGCTTGAGAAATCTCAGCTCTCTCTCAGGGCAGCGAGAGGAGTGAGAAATATCCACTTTGTTACATATTTGAGAATCTCTAGTGAGAGACTTTTAAAAATGTCCAATGTTTCATTCTGTACTGTCTCAGCAGATTGGGATGTGATGATGATGTTGAATTAAACTGCTGTTTTAATAGACTTGGAAATTAAACTATCATAAGTAATGGATTATGTATCATCAAAATAGTTTATGACCTCTGAAAAATATGAAGACTAATATCGTATGTAAAATTGGAATCAGACATAGAATTATAGAATATTTCAAGTTGGAGGGGGCCCAAAAGGATCGAGTCCAACTCTCTGTTCCTTGCAGGACTGCCTGAAAATAAACCACGTGACCAAGAGCATTGTCCAGACACTCCTTGAACTCTGGAAGGCTTGGTGCAATGACCACTTCCCTGGGGAGCCTGTTCCAGTGACCAAACAAAACTGACAGTGTTTTCTTAGCAACTGCCAGGATGAGCCCTTGGCTTTCTCCAGCCTTTAAATTATTTTATCAGCAGAATGAATTTTCTCTGATAATTTCTTAGGCATACATTCTAGGGCATCAAACTACAATTATGGAACATTTTGTGCTTCCTCAGAGACAAATGTTAGAGGAGAAAGCGTAAGGTGTGAGCCCTGCTGAATCTTCTCTGCAGTTTTTCTTAAGGCAATTCGGCACTGATCACACTATAATTTGATTTTATACTGACGAAAATGAGATGAAGAATGAAAAATAAAGCTCAGTGTTTACACTGATCACCGCAAGGGCACGGAATGAGAAAGGGCTTTGCAGATGTCTGGTCTTATGTCATCTATGTCATATGTGAATTTGTCCTCAAGAACAGCAGGACCTCCTTATTATTTCGTTTAACTTTTCCCTTTAAATTTAAAATGCTGATTCTGTTAATTTCCTGGCCATGTGAGTTTTTTACACTGTTGCTTTGTGCTTAGTAAATTAATATAATGCTATAGAATATCCAGAGTCCAAACTAGTACTCCACAAGCTCAACATAAACAAGTTATATAATGCTGCAATCATTCATTTATTATAGTAAGTGGAAATTTCAAGGTGTACGTAATCTTTTTGGACAACTGACAGGCAGGTGTGATCAAGAGAAGAAGGAATCCAGTAATTGCAGGCAGATAGAGAGACAGGTTTGTCTGGGTGATTAGAAAGTGAGATGGAATTGGGAAAAATGGGAGAGAGTGTTGGCTGTCCCAGGACAAGAAAAAGTAGCAGTGCAGAGACTGCTAAGGGGGTTAGAGAAGAAGCTGCAGCGGTAATAAGTGTCTAGGGAGATTAAGGAGAGAGGACTCGTTGACAAAGAGTAGTACAAAGCATCTGTGCCAGAGGGAAGGATAAAAAAAGTGTAGAGTGGGCTTAAAGAACTGCCAGACCCTTTCTGATTCTCAGTAATTCCCCAGTATATTTGATATAGAAGGGAAAAAGATAACATCAGGCTTCAGACACCTCTCAGCTCAGGTCACTGTAGCATCCTTCCTGTTCGTAGTCCACACCCCTGCACACCCCATAAGCACACTTCCACCTGGGGTTAGGGTGGCCCCAGCCCTGTCACAGGATGGATGGTTTCACTTGACAAGGCTTTTCAGCTGCACTTGGTTTCAAACATCCTCACCCTACGGACCAAAAAAATTGCCCATCTTCATCCTTCCCACTGTGTGACATCATCTGGGTTAGCAGTGAGCTGGACCATTTTTTAGCAAAGTTAAACCAAAGTGAATCCACCTCTAGCCTTTCTCACAATTCATATCTTGTGTCATCTGCATGTCGTCTTCCTTTGCTCAGCATTTGCATCATGTTTCGGCCTGATCCTCCCTCCAACTTGTTCTGTGCATCTCTTAAACCATCGTTGCATTTTCTCTCTCATATGCCACAGTCTAGATAGACAGGCAGCTGGAAACGCCCCAGCCAGTCTTTAACAACAACAACAAAAATAAGAGATGCTCTTCCCATGCTGAAGTTGCAGAGCTACGGGCAGAACCTGCCCCCAAGGAGCCCAGGAAATCTATGCAGTCAAGTGCAAAAGACAATATGTATTAGCTCCCATCTAAGAAGTCAATTGTTGAAACAGGAATACATGAAGAAAAGTATCTTCATGCTGGTGTGAGGCACACACAGACAACCGGGGCACAAAGCCAGGTCCCTTTAGGCTGTACGAAAAGCTGAAAACAGGTAAGAACTGCCCTCTTCAGGCAGCTGCAGGTGCCTCCTCTGCCTCTCTAAAACATTAGCCACAGCCCCAACCTCACATGCATTTCTGTGAGGCATAGCTCTTGCCACTTTGGCCATTTCTGTCCAACTCTGAAGATCTTGACATTCAAACTCCATCTCCCAGCTTCCCTGACCCAGTCACCCGTCTGTCATCAGTGTGAGAACACCCTGCTTATGGTGTGTAGTCACCTGTGTATCTGTCATAAGTGGGACTCAGCATGGCTGACATGCTCAAAACCAAGGCTCCCATGTCGTCACACAATTCAGTCACACCGCTTGCTGAAGCTGACTTTCCCCAGCTGCACCAGCAGTGAGTTTAATTTGCAGGGAAGTGCCTGCAGACAGCACAAATGAGACCAGTGAACGCTGCTACTGAACCTTTAATACTAATAGTAATGGTGTTGTCATAGTCCCACTTGGTTAAGCGTACAGGCAGGATTACATGTACCTGAAAGCTTGTTTGCTCCATTCTCCTCACAAACCTTGCCTTGCATAATATTATTGTACGCAGTACTCAAGTATTCTTGCCAGCAGCTGCAACAAAAATACAGGTGCAGATCAACCCATGGTGCCCAGTTTTTGAGGGGCGATTCTGCTTTTTTAATTCCTTCATATCAGAATGATGCTAAACCATGTCTCTGATGAAAGGTGTGTTTATCTAAGGAAGAGATCAAAGGCATGGAGGACCAGGGTGTCATGGAAGACTCTTGCTTTGGACCATAATAATCTTCCTGGCTGTTTGCTGAACATTAACAAAATAGTCTTAGCTATAGGTGGAGCAGTGTTGCACAGGGAATGCCCCAGGTGCTTGCAGACATCCCTATACAAACACTGAAATAACCAGGTAGCAGTTATTGACACTAGATATATTTTAACACAAATGAACTGTCAACAAATCCATTTCTATAGTGGGCATAATTAATCTTTTTTCAATAGCATTATTTTATTGGTGTTGGAATATTGCTGGTACACCTTGCTTATTTAAATCCGTTTGAAATTCCTCTGCTCATCTCCTGCCTTGACTAACAGAAATAACACAGTGCCATTATGGTGCAGTAGCTTTTCCCTTATCCCATCTGAGACATTAATGAATATGTTAGCCAGGGTTGGATGTGGAATGGAAGCTTGACACCCTGCTCTTATTTTGCTCTGATTTCTCAATGGAAATCAATCACTTTGTTTTTGCTCTTGTTTTACTGTGGGGTTTTGTTTCTGCTCAATATGCTGATTCTTATCTCCTGAGTTCTTATCATCACTTCTGTGCAGGATCTTGTCAAAGGGCTTTTGAAACTTCATGTATGTTAATCAATCAGTTTATCTACTTACAGACATTTTCCAATAAATCCAGGAATTATCTAAGAACTAATATCCACTGCTGAAATGCTAGTTATATTTAGAATTTCCATATGACTTGTTCTTTTGGCCAAGTTAAGTTACTGAGTACAGTCTGAAGGCCATTAATACCTGTAGATTTGGTATTTTTAAGTGGTTTATGGCAGAAGTTGTTTTTAACAAAAACTTGTGTATTTTTGTTAGCAGCTCACCTGCTTTACACTTACGTTCCTGTAGAAGTTTTGTGTGTAAACATGTTTGATGATTTATTAAAAATTATTTTTATTTTTGTTATTGCTTTTTTTTCTGCATACCTTCATCTGACTCTGGCCTCTGAGTCTTGACTAAACTGCAGAGGGGATACTCAGAACTTATCTGATATGGAGAAGGCATATCAGGGGAGGAGAATGCAAATTCAGACCCAACTACTCATTCTCCAGGCTTTCCAGACCAGATACATCCTGAAAGTGTGACATGCACTGAAAACTTAGATGCACCAATACAATAGTTGCTGCAGAGATGGTCGATTTAAATAAAACTCAGCAGGAGTAATAAGCACACTATGCTTCTTGCATAATAGCTGAGAGGTTTGAGCATTTGGTGTAAGAGGGGAAGTGTCCCTATTCTCAGACTATATTTGCATTTATTAGTCCATATTTCATTCTGCTCTTCTCTAGTCTAAAAAGCATGGGCTCTTCAGGGAATATGGATTGGAACAGTGTCGCCTCATTCCTATGAACTTAAATGCTAGGCTAAAAACCCTTAGACTTCTTTGCTTTACTGTGTTCCTGGGCTTTACATCCTTATGACTACAGCCTCACCGTCAAGGGTCAGTTTTTCACAGTGAGACCACTTTCTTGAAAAGTGAGAGATCTGAAAAAGACTGAGAGGGATCAAAAGTCATCCATCTTCCTAGGCAAATGCTGCAGTGCTAGTTGTTACACAGAAGGTCAGTCTTACACTGTCTGCTATCTATCTTCCCCAGTGTTATTTAAGAAAAATAAATGTGTCCCATCAAATGATTGCCCACAGCAGAGGACCCTGCTCTCAGTCCCTGGGACTTTCTACTGCGTAGCTCGCAGAGACCTCTCCCACTGGCAAAATTTCTTTCCTCTTCCAAGTAAGTGACCCTCCCCAAGCTACTACAAAGACTGCCCAAGAGCTTACTGCTCCATATAGTCCTGCTATGCTCAAATGCCCAATATAAGCAAAACAATGCCTAGTTTGAGGGTATCTAAAATTACTCTTCTTTTGCATAAAGGTAGGGGGGAAAAAGCATATGCAATCTGTCAAAATTGTCTGCAGGTGCTCAAAACCCTACATGAGTTCCAGATGCAATCCCAAATGACTGTTTCCCAGCACTGCCTATTACTGTGAGCAACTCCCTACTGAACCTGAAAGCTCCTCAGGCATTTAACTATATTCACCCACACATGCTAAGGAGATCCTGTTCTGGGAAGATAGGTACTTATCTCTTGCCTCAAGTCCCAATACAATCCAGCTTAGGAAGACAGGCATTTAAATCCCTTTTAGAAGCCTGAAAAATTAGCAGCAGTCAGAATTATGTCTGGCTTCTTCCGGCATGGGCCATCAGCTTTGACATACATATAGAGAGTGTGTCTTGAGCTAAGCACAGGAGTGCAGGTGTACATTTTACCATTTGAGAGGGATTGATGTGTCACCATCGACATCTTATGAGACTGCCCCAACTATTACGCCATGCTTGGGCAAAAAGCATCAACCTCTCCTACTGGACTTGAACCACTGTGTGGTGGATACGAGGAGTTGTTGGCTCCAGTTCTCATCTCAAGAGGAGGAAAACCAGGGGGAGCAAACTCACATACCTGGAAAAGATGTGTCATACAGGAGAAAAGAAAAACAAGGCATAACCTCATAACCCTCCACCCCGTGCCAGAGAGTGCCTGAACTGCTAGAATAACCTTGGGTTTGCTTTTGTCTTCTCTGATGTGGGCCCATGCCTCATGTGTTCCTGGCTGCACAGGCCCTCAGCTGCAACACCTACCTTCCCTACTAGCTGATGGTTGTTGAGTATGCCATTCTGCTGGGAAGTTTGATCTCAGGGTTTAATTAGAGTCTAGAAACATCTTCCACTTCCTTTCTTATGGGTTTTTGCATCTTTATGCAAAATGTGGATGGAAGCACTGTGATCTCATTAATGTCAGTCCTGCAGGAGGGACAGAGAGACTGGAGCATGTGTCGATGGAGCATTAGGAGTGTTTCTGATGAGCTTCCAAGAGGATATCACTGCACTAGCTGCAGGCTGGCTTTGTCCACTGGCACTGTGAGTTCACTTGCAATTAATGGAAAGGAGGAGGCACTCTAGGTGCCTCCAAGATCTGCAGGTCTTCAGAAGTGCCTCTCTTTCCGTCCTGTGCCAATAAGCAAAGCTGAGGAATTAGATTGCTCCTTTTGTCCCTTCTAGGGCTAAGACACCTAAAATTTCATTGAGGTAATAACATCTCAGTGAGGTATCTAAAGTAGATGGATGAGATTCCAGCTTGAATACTTGAGGCTTTGCAGTGAATGATTGCAAGAAGAAAACCCAAAGCGTCAATAAGAAGATGCAGACTATTGAAAACCAAGGAAAAGGAAGTATCGACTAAAATTAGGGTATTATAGTACAATATTAGGGTATTATAAGACAATATTTGAAAAGAATCAAAGACTTACAGCCTTTTGTTAATATTTTCATTTCTCCTCTATGCCCCATAAGGCTTTAGAAAAAATAATTTAATATTATGTAAACAAATTTTCCTCATCCTTTCTGTGAAGCCGTACTCATGAACCACAAAGGGTTGAAAATAATTGTAACACCCTGAGAAAAAGTAGTGGGACCAATAAGACTAGAATGTCAACCCATCGGTTTTCCCCCACTTAGCCTAATTCTTTGGATAGCGTTGTCTGATAAAAGACAGAGGAGTATTTATTGCAGTAGCTTGAATACCCATCAATTGATTCTATTATACTAGAAAACCTGAGAAAGCATGGTACATTTATATCTAGATTGTGTAAATACACTGTAGGCAAGTTTCACAGTTTAATGTTGAAAGAGCTTTCATTAATGCTGTAGTCCTGAGAAAAGTATGTAAAGCAACTTAAAAGAGGCAAGATTTGATTTTTACTGAGATAAGTTGAAAGAATAATTCACGTTTACTAAATGTCAGTGTTTATTCTTTCATGTCTTTTTATGTGTTGCTCTTTTTACTGCTCCATGCATGGTTGCAAAAAATATATATTAAGAATGAATCCCTCACTGATGTGACTTCATGATGTTTATTATTTATGTTTGCATAATTTCATGTGTTAATAAAAAAAATAATCACCAAAGATACATAAAATTAAATGCTTGGTTTTGTCCTGGAGCAACTACACACTATGCTTTTACTTTATGTGTAGTTCTGACAGAAGACAGAAAATCTTTTCTAGAAAGCATGGAGTGATTTTTTTTTAAAGGGCAAGAGGAGATTACATTTCAAATGCACTTCCAGAACCTTGTATGGCTTCCCATCATTCTCAAAGACAAAAAGTTACGTAAAGATTTGAAGCTGAATATAAAGGTCAATGTCTCCTATTGTGAAATGAATTTATTTTTTTTTTCTGGTTGGTTTTGGTTTGGTTTTGTATCAATATTGAGACTCATCTGCATTTATGAAAACCTGCCAGCTCTTGAATGAAAACCACGACGTTAGGACTAGGAGCTGTATTTCCTGTAGCCGAAACCAGCCAACTACCAGAAGAACTGGTAGGTAGGATGCGCTCTTCTGTCCCGAGTACTCGGCGTTTTAAAAATGAGGCTGAGGACTGAAAACTGGTAACACCAAGTTATATCATTCGATACAACAGTTATCGCTGTAAAGAATGCATTCGTGAGGCTGGTATAAAATTCAGGCTTCTGGTGTAGGAAAGCTCTGTATATTGAGCTGTATTTAGTGAAATTGGTACCTGCAACTGAGACCACGAGAGCTTGAGGTCACAGGGGCCGTGCCCAGCCGCAGCGATGCCCGTGGGAGTCAGCAGCAGCCCCTCCTCTGTGCCAGAGAAGGGAAATGGTGGGACAACCCGATAAGCGCTTTCAGCCACGGGATGCTGAGGCAGCGCCGTGTGCCTCGACCCGCCTGGGCACTGCCTGCTTGTAGCTGCCACAGACCTGGCAGCGAGTCATTGCGCCCCTGCCCCGCCGGCCTCACCGGACGGGCTGTCACACCGCCCCTGCCTCCCCGTCAAGTCGCACACGCCGCCCCTCGCCCCGTCCCCAGCTCCCCTGGCGTCCCGGCGGAGGCCGAGCCGCCGCCCCGTCGTTGCCGCCGCCGAGGCCGGTCCGCCCGCCGCCGCCCCTTCCCTTCCCCCGCCACCGCACATGCCCAGAAGGGCGGGAGCCGCGGCGAGCCCGGGCGCTGCTGTGACAGCGGCGGCGCTTTCCCTTCCGTGGGTGGGTGGGGGCCGCGCCGCCCCCCGGCCCGGCGGGGACACCGCGCTGGCCGCCCGCTGCTCGAGTGCCTTCCTCGCCGCGCCCCGAGCCCGCCGCCGCCGCGGGGCGGGAGGCGGCCATGTCGCTATTGTCTGCGCTGGTGCCCTTGCTCCGGGTGTACTGCATCGGCCTCCGCGTCATCCTGCACCAGCTGCGCCGCCGCTTTCACTCGCGCTGCCGCCCGGTCTCAGGTGAGCACCGCAGCCGGCGCCGCGGGGCGGGGTGGCTCTGGGCCGGGGGTGGCGGGCCCCGCCGCGGAGAGGGGAAAGTTTGCCGAGCCTCCCGCCGCGGGCAGCACCGGGGCGAGGCTGTGCGGCCCGGCCGAGGGCAGCCGTACAGGACAGGACAGGGTAGGGTAGGACAGGACAGGGCAGGGCAGGGCAGCCGCGACCTTGTCCGCAGCGCGGGGCGGCCGGGCCGCGCCGCATCCGCCGCAGCGGGCCAGGGGCTAACGCGCCGCGGCGGCCCCAGCACGGGCGCCGCCGGGCTCCTCCCCCGCTCCCCTCCGCCGGCCGAGCAGGACCCGCCGGGCCGCCCCAGGGCAGCGGCCCGGGGGGCTGCGGCTGGTGGGGCGCCCTCCCCGCCCCCGCCGCGCCCCGCCTTCGCTGCCGACGGCGGGCCCCGGCCCCACCGCCCCGTCCGGCCCCCGGGCCGCGGCCGCCCCGGACGCGGGGCGGGGCGGGGGCCGGGCGCCTGGCTGCACGCCGGCCTGACTGCGGCCTCGGGAGGCGGCGCGGGGGCTCTGCGCCCGAGGGTCCCCGCTTCTCCTCTTCCTCTCTTTGGCTTTCTGACGGTGTCGCCTCAGACCTCGACTCAGAGCCGCGCGGGCGCTCCCTCCCTCCCTCTGCCCAGGTAGGTGCTCGGAAGGCAGGTAGCGGAGGGCAGCTCCTGCCGCCGCCCACTGTGCCCCCGCCCCGCCGGGCGGCTGGGACCGCCGGCCCCGGCTTCCCGTCCCGGCCGCTCCAGGAGGGGAATGAACCCGCGCTCCAAGAGCTTTGATGCCGGCTGTCACTCGCTGACAGCCTTTAAGCTGACAAGAGAGTGACACTCGTAATTTTTAGTAAAGGACTCCAGGTTAGTAGTTTGTTTGAGAAGTAAGGTTTTTGCACTTTTCTGATTTGGATCAACAGCATGTTTAATGCTGACTAGAGCAAACTTTTGAGTTTGCTAGAAAAAACAGCAGTCTCAATTTCCTTCTTCCTCTCATTACTCTTGCAGACTTTAAAATGCTTCTGAGTTTATAAACTTAGAGCAAACTACAAGTCCGGATGGATGCATAGGTTATCATCAGAGGCAACCGTACAACTGCATGCAAGTCTTTGCCTTTAACTTCCTCTGCTTAGCAGCCAGTAAGCCTTTGTGGCCCTGTCGATAGTTTTAACCAGAGGAACAGTAAAAAAAGTAGTATTGAAAGGGCCTAGTGTTTTAGTGAGGAGTTGAGGCAGATGAGGAAATTGGTATAGAGAGTATCTGAATTACTGGGGAGGAGATAGCACACCACAAAGTAAGAGTATATTTGTCCGTTTCATCACATGTGGCATCCTTGGGTAGCGTTTTGTCTTCTTTTTGTTCATTCTTGATTCTTCTGCTGGGATTCCCTTTCTCATTCTCAGAAGACAGCAATAAACCCCCCAAACAAACGAGAGGACCCTGGTGACAGAAAAGACAGATGTGTGTACAGTTTGAAGTCATCTGAGCATTTTTCTAGTGTTAGTGTTTCTTGGCAGAGCAAAGCTGGGTATTGTGCCTAGGGTGTGTAACACTTTCCAAATCTTTTTTTGAACCACAGAGAAACGGCATGACGAAAATGTGACCCGAGTGTTTTGTTGCAGTCTGCTCTTAGCTACTATTAAAAAAAAGTGTTGAATTTGGAAATGCCGGAGGAAGACAGTGAAGATCCAACCTGGGAAACGTCATTTACCTGAGTAGGACCAGGGAAGATTTGACAGATGTGAAAAGCTTTCTTTGAGCCCTAACTCCGGGTGTCTTTTTCCAAGGACAAGTGGTTTCCTCCTCAGCTAGTTGTTCGCACGCAGTTCCCTCTTGGCAGTTACCTGCTGCCTTGCTCCAACTTGATGTGTCCAGCCATTGCTTAAAAAAGTGAATCAGCTTGTCAACTGGAACCTTTTTACCCAAATTAACCTTGTTTCTGTAATAACTTCAAAGTAGCGGTGGCAGTGCAACAAAAAGGAGAAGTATTGTTAGAACAAGCTTGGATCAGTAAACTACAGTTGCTGTAAGAAAACGCCAAGTAACTTTGTCAGACTGTACTCTAGAAAGGTGTGTATGTTTAACATTTTCTATATATTTTCTACATCTATTCTTACAAGAACAGGCATTTTATTGTCAGGGTGCCTTACTGGGGTAGAGCCTGGAGCGGCAAAGCAGGGCTGGGAAGGGCAGGATGGGGCAGCAGAGCCAACCATGCCTCTGATCCTGGCTCCCTTGGCCACAGTTTCCGCACTGGAGTTCTCACTCTTTGTACAGCAGTGGTGCAGCTCTCCTGGAGAAGGTTTAAAACAGATGGATGCCTGGTGGCTACCATCCTTGAGCTCTGTGGGTGAGTGAAGGGATCTGGTGTCAGTGCAGCCCTTCTGCCTCTGAATTTTCCAAGAAAAGCTTGCTTTCTTACCTTTGCCGAGAAGAAGTGCTCTTGGATTTTAATTCAAGTAAACAAAATTAGTTTCATTTTTCTTTTATTTTTTCTTGACCCTAACTTAAGAGTTGTATGCTCTTGGCACATGTGCTTTCACATGGCTTTTAAAAGTGACCATCTGTTCTGTCATATCTTACAGCAGTTTATCTGATTTTTATAGATAGGATTCAAGACAGCTTTTTGGAGAGAGAGGACATTTTAAACTCTGAAATCTAGATTCAGTGCAAAAACTTGGTAATTGTTGTTAGTTGCAAACCAAAAAGACAGTAACATTCACTATTCAGTTGACCTGAAATTCTGATCATGAAGGTCAGGGAAAGGAATACAGAGCTGGGATGATAATCGGGGTGCAGTCAGCGATTGTTTTCGCTAACTAAAGTCAGTGTGCAGGAAAGTGCAGAAATGAAGGGCAACTTAGGTTAAACTTACTTTAAAACATTTTTGCAAGTAGTAAGTGCATAAATGGTATAACTGCCGATATGTAGTGTAAACTCTGTTAGTGTTCAATGGTTTAAATGATTAATAGTTTCATTAGAAATTACTGCTTTGCCTTCTTTTACAGTGCTTAATCTTAATTAATTGGAGGGGAAAAAAAAGCCCTGCATGACTAAAGTTCTTGATATAAACAGCTTTTTAAAAACACAAATCTAATCATTGGATTAATAAAAGATAAATTAATATTAATTGTGGCACCAGGATATTAATAGTGGAAATGTGATCACTGAAAGTCATGCTACTGATAACAAAAATCATTCATGTAATAAAAATATTCCCTTTTCATATTTTAAAAGCTTCTCAAGGAGTTTATTTGGCATCTTTCTCCTGCATTCTCTCTTCTACTGTACATAATTCATTGAAATTTGTTAGGGAAAGCCTATATGCTAAATGTTTTATAGTAGTTTTGAAGTCTTTTTAGTTAAATTTTGTACCTGCGAAGTGTAGAAACCTGACTCTGAAGAAGGTAGTAATACGGATGAAGTTCAGAAGACCTTAAAGGTGACTCCTGTTCTTCATAAAAGTGATTGAAATTTCAGATGTGTTTTTTATTTGCCCCAGTTCCTAGTTATTCAGTGTCATTTGAACCAGTTTCTTTACAGTTAATCGTGAAATATTGATTTGGGAACATGCATCTTTTAATTTTGATTCATATATCAAAGGCTTTTACTTTATATGTGTAAACCACAATGAGAGGTCAAGCACTTCCTGATCAAAGCTGTGTGAGTTCAAGGTTGTAAATCCTCCAGAGGTGAGTAGAGAAGTGACCAGGTAGGACAGATTAATGGCAAGCAAAAATAAAGTTGCATCTACCAACTTAAACCCTGTCCCCCATGCACGCACTTGAGAGAGTTATTAAGCTAGTTTCAGAAGTGAAGAAACTATATGTTGTTTCTGTTCTGACTGAGGCAAGGGTTGTGGACAGCCATACCTGTAGTGTAGGTAGACAAGGTGCCATCCCTGTGCATGCACAAGGGGGCAGACCTAAAGGTTGCAGGGTGGCTGCACACCCCACGTTTCCTCACATCCCCGTGCTTGGTTTCACAATGCAAGTGACTCTCATATGGGTTTTGAACCAATTTTCTTCATGGAGGGAGAAATGAGAGGGGTCTGAGAAGTGTGAGGAGGCAGCACAGTCTGCCCCAGGGACAACAGGGATGAGGTGCTAGGGCTAGGAAATCTGGACTCTTACCCCTTTTCCTCCTGTGGCAGATGAATGTGCTGCAAAGCCAACAGAGGATCCTCTCTGCAGGCTCTTAGAAACCTCAGCCCCAGTACTGGCTGGTGGTGTTAGCCAGCTGCATGGAGGAAGTGAGGAAAACAGCAGCTTCTCCGAAGGTGTGCTCTGTTTCATGTGGGTGGGAATCAAGGGAGAAAGGAAGAGGCAGGTTTGTAGCCTGGAGGCTTCTGCGTGCACAAGGTTTTTCAGCAAACCATAGTGGGACTATATTGTTTTACCATGGAAAAGTTCAGCAAGCTAAAAGAGAGCATTTCCATCAGCTGTCTTTGTAACAAGCTGAGGCACTTCCCAAAGGCAACAAGATGCTTCATTCCCGGTGGATTTCATTCAACCAGGTACTGGTGTCTTCAGCTTGCCTCAGAGTTGAAGCTGCTGCTGTTCTTGCCAAGACTAGGCTGGGAACACTTTCACTGAAAAAGGAAAGGTTTACCTCTTCTTTTAGAAAGATGAGAGGTGTGGTGTTTTTGGTTTGTGTTCATAATGCCAGTTTTACTGTGTAACACTCTAGGAGAGGCAGGGATGATTAGCAGTTTATATTTGAGCTATTATGACAGCTGAAGTGTGGTTTACAGCATTATAATAAAGGCTGTGTTATGCTGGCATATCCTTATCTGTGGCAGTGCTCCTCTGTGCCACTGTCACCAAGTGCCAGATACATCTTAAAACAATTGCAAAGCTGTAACATACATAAGAATAAAGGGGAGGGTGAGTCTGTAACACTCCCATACTCTAAAATAACTTCTACTTTATCAGTCTGTGATGAACTTTTTATGATCCAAGGTGTGTCATACTAAGTTTAGATATTAAAGACACATCAACTTTTTTATTACGGTGCCTTCCTCCTTGCTTTCAGGAATTGCCAGATAACTGCAGAGGAAACTGTAAGGTTTAGTGAAATGCCATGAGCCTCTATGTTTCCTTGAGACACCCTGTCATGGGTTGAAATAGAGGCATCTAAAAGCAATAACAATATATATTGATATGTCTTGTCAATGCACAGTCTGATGCTGTGGCAGGGTTACATCATTACACATTGCACCACTTTGTCTTTCAAAATCATCACTTTTTGTGGGATTGCATACCTTGGTGCTGTTGATATGTCTTTGGAATTAGGCAGCATTACCACGTTGAATCAGTAGTTTGTCCTGGCAACTTAAAGGCACTGAATGAATCACAGTAGAAGGCACGCTAGTAGGCAGAACATTGCCCCTCCCTCAAAATGTCTACACCCAGAAGTAAATCTTCAGAACAAATCCAATAAAATGCTTGCCCTGTATCTCTCATTCTGCTTCTAAACCAACAGCTTTGTTTAGATAAATATGTTTAGTCTTGGTTAACCTGTCTTTGGTTTTTCATTCAAGACATTCAGAAAATGTTTCTAAATACTAGCTGTAGTTCAGAGAGAAAAGTATCTTTTCTAGAGAATGTTCATCAACAGAGAAGCTTGCACAAATACATTTATTTTTATTTATATTCCCTTGCAGCAACATGAAAAAGTCAGATTGTTTCTTCCTGCCCCAACCAGCCAGTCTTACCAGCTGAGGATTTCTGGGCTTGGGTGCAAGTACGGCTCCTGAGGAGCAGAGAAGGAACAATGCCATTGCTTTCAGGCCAGTGCTCCTGATGTTCCTCTCCTGTTCTCTTCCTGTGGATTTTTGTGGAGGAGGTTGTATCCATGTTTAACTGATAGCTTCCTTCTCCTTCCCAGTCCTGGCCAAGGCCCTGGCAAAGATCTTGTTGCTGTCACGGTGGTGTGGAAGAAATAGAGAAGCGTCAGGGTACAGTCATGCTGTGCTGTGACTTGGCTTTTTGATGTAGTGAAACCAGCTGCAGCTGCTGGCCCTGTGCACAGAGACACTGTAGGCCTCATGTACTTGCACATGACTGTTTGCACAAGAAGTATTTTCCTGTGCAGATATTGAGGTACAGATTGCCAAGTCTTGCCCTATCGCTACACTCATCTCTAGAGTGTCACCCCCTCCTGACTTCTCTAGCCTTTTGAAGAAAATACAGTAAAATTATTTTCCAGCTGATGTGGATAAAAACATTTATTAGTGCTTCCCTCTCTGCTTTTCCTGTAATTATAATGCTGTTATTCCAGGGACAGGAAAAGTGTCAGGTATATATTGTTGATCTGCATGTAGGTTCAAGCTCCTTTTCTTTTTATTTCAGTCAGAAAACAATTTTACATTTCAGAGAAGCAGATTAATGTTATAATTTGCATCACAGATTTTATTTTTTTTAAGCAAAAGCTGGAACAAGCAAAACTTCTTTCAAAATAAACAAGAAAACTTTTGCTCCTTCAGTATCAAGTTTCAATTGAACTAAATGTTAACAGCAGAGTTCAGTAATTTTTAGACAAGAGGATGTTGGTCTAACCCTAACTAAAGAGGCAGGAAAATGCTATAGCAGATGACCAGTTTGTGTGACAGTAATGTATCAACTCTGTGGTGGTGGTTACACTTTCTCTACCCAGAATTATGTAATTCCAGAAACAAGATTTATGCAGATCTTCTAGCTCAGTTTCACAGAATGTGATATATTAAAACCCTTTTTAATTTTTGACATTCTGTTGGGCTTCTTGTAGGTCACACTTCCTGCAAATCTCATCTTGAAATTTGCAAATGTAATTTGTAAGGTAGGTTTCTTGATACATTCACAGAAACGCTGATTTCACATAGTTGAGTGTGGTCAAACTTGTGCTTTCTCATTGTATCTTTATCTTGCTGCCTTTATCAGGTACTCATTAATGAGTGAAGGATCAAAAGGTGGGACGGTGGCCAAGAAGCAATGGAGAATAAAAGTTTAGAAGGTTCCCCATCAGACCTAAAGTTAGTGGCTCACCCAAGAGCAAAGAGTAAAGTGTGGAAGTACTTTGGGTTTGATACCAATGCAGAAGGATGCATATTACAGTGGAAGAAGATCTACTGCCGTATTTGCATGGCACAAATTGCCTATTCAGGAAACACGTCCAACCTTTCCTACCACCTTGAGAAAAATCACCCTGATGAATTCTGTGAATTTGTGAAAAGTAACACTGAGCAAATGAGGGAAGCCTTTGCCACAGCATTTTCAAAGATCAAGCCAGAGTCGTCGCAGCAGGTTGTTCAAGATAGCCTCATCATGAAGACCTACCAGAACTACGAAAACAAAAAACATCAGGAACTGACATCTGCAGTCATCAGCTTAATTTGCGAGGGCATGTATCCGGCCTCCATTGTTGATGAACCCACCTTCAAGGCCCTCTTGAGAACAGCAGACCCCAGGTATGAACTTCCGAGCCGGAAGTACTTCTGTACAAAAGCTATTCCCGAAAAGTACAGTGCTATTAGAGAAATTGTGCTGAAAGAACTCACGGAGGTTCTGTGGTGTGGCATATCCACAGACATGTGGAGGAGCGAAAACCAGAACAGGTCGTACGTAACGGTTGCGGTTCACTTTCTCAGCAGCAGTGCTGCCAACTGCCTGGCTGTGAACTCGCGGTGTTTAAAAACCTTTGAAGTGCCAGAGGATAACACTGCAGAGACTATTACACGAGTCCTTTACGAAACGTTCATTGAGTGGGGGATCAATACAAAAGTCTTTGGTGCTACAACAGATTACAGTAAAGACATTGTGAAAGCTTGCTCTCTCCTAGATATTCCCGTACAGATGCCTTGTTTGGGGCACACTTTTAACACAGGGATACAACAAGCTTTTCAGCTCCCCAAACTTTGCAGCCTTCTTGCCAGGTGCCGAAAACTGGTGGAGTATTTTCAGCAGTCCACGGTCGCAATGTACATGCTGAGCGAGAAGCAGAAGCAGCAGAATATTCTCCACTGCATGCTGGTAAGCGACCGTGTTTCCTGGTGGGGAAGCACTCTCGCTATGCTGCAGCGCCTCAAGGAGCAGCAGTTTGTCATTGCGGCTGTTCTCGTGGAGGACAGCAACAACCACCACCTCATGCTGGAATCCAGTGAGTGGAATACAATCGAAGGGCTGGTGGAGCTGCTGCAGCCTTTTAAGCAGGTTGCGGAGATGATGTCTGCTTCAAAGTACCCCACAATAAGTATGGTGAAGCCACTTCTCCACATGCTTCTGAATACTACCCTGAACATCAAAGAGAATGATTTGAAAGAAATCAGCATGGCAAAGGAGGTGATTGCTAAAGAGTTGTCAACCACCTACCAGCACACACCTGAGATAGACATGTTTCTCAATGTTGCAACTTTCTTGGATCCCCGCTACAAAAAACTGCCTTTTCTTTCAGCCTTTGAGAGGCAGCAGGTGGAAAACAGAGTGGTGGAAGAAGCAAAAAGCCTGCTGGAGAAAGTAAAAGAAAATAGCTTTAGGACTGAAGAGAAATTCTTCACTGTTACAGAAGAACCTCCTATGAAAAAAATCATCATCTCTTCCACTCCTCCTCCTACTAGTGTCATCAACAACATGCTTGCAGAGATCTTCTGCCAGACAGGAGGCGTTGAAGACCAGGAGGAGTGGCATGCTCAAATCGTTGAGGAGTTGAGCAACTTCAAGTCACAAAAGGTCCTCGGTTTGAATGAAGACCCACTGAAGTGGTGGTCTGACAGACTAGCACTGTTTCCAGTTTTACCAAAGGTTCTTCAAAAATACTGGTGTATTCTTGCCACAAGGGTCTTCCCTGAACGCCTTTTTGGTTCTTCTGCTAATGTTGTGAGTGCAAAGAGAAACCGGTTAGCCCCGGCTCATGTGGATGAGCAGATCTTTTTGTACGAAAACAGTCGGAATGGGTCCGAGGCAGAACCAGAGGATGAAGATGAAGGAGAGTGGGGTTTGGAACAGGAACAGATTTTTAATTTAAATGACTCAGTAAACATAAACAACAATTTCTTTAATATTCGAGACAGTGGGTTTGTTTAACAGGACTGCAGCGGTACATTTAATAACAAAGAAAAAAGTATTTGTCTTAAGTTACCAAAAATACTTCTGTTTTATGCTATGATGCTGTAAATATTGAACAGTTGTAACAAACTTGATTTAGCTTCCATTGTCTGTGTTTTTCCTGCTGTCTTAAAACATGAATGACTTGTGATTAAACAGCACTGAAATGAGTGAGGAAATAAATTCTGCAAAGACCATGATTTCTGACTATGGCCCAGATTTCAGAAAGCACTTACCCATGTGCTTCCTTTCCACTTGCTTCAGTGGGAGACAAACACATGCTTATTTGCTTTCTATCATAAAAATATTTTCCTGAATTAGGTCCCTGAGCAAGGGAGTTTTTAAGATTTATGCCTCCATTTGTAAATCCTGTGTAACTCAGGATGCTAGCTTTAAAAGTTTGGATTTTAAACATTTTTAAAATCTATAAATCTGAGCAGTGAATATTTTTAGAGTATATTGATGCTATGGAATGAAAAAAGATCTTGAGCCTGATTTTTCACTACCTCATGTCTTAGGCCTGGTCTATGCTACAAAAGTTCAGCTGGTATAATTCTGTTGATTAGGGGTCTGATCTATTATTATTTTAACTGATACTGTGCTGGCATAGGCTGTAGTGTAGATGCATTTATACTGGGATAATTTATTTTCCTTTCCAGTGTGGTGTAAATGTTATAAACACTTCTAAACTGGTATTGATATGTCCATATTAGTTCAGTTTTACCATTTAACAACAGCAGCTAAATGGCAAAACTGTGGGGTTTTTTGTTTGTTTTGTTTTGTGTCTAAGCAAGCCCTGATTGTAGTCTCTTTTGCTTTTATAAAGTGGTAACGAAGTGTGGGGTCGAGGCAGCTTTGTGTTACTTGAGCCTCCTGCAGATGCTGTGGCTGATCCACGTGGTGCGAAGCAGGCAAGGATCAGGCAACAGAGGGAGGGAAGAAGGGAAGGAGAGGCCAGGGAGACATCTACAGACCATGGGTCTAACAGTTTGTCTATGTTACAAAATCGTTAACCTCTTAATTTAATGGGAACTTTGCCCAGGGTAGCTAGAAAATTTTGTTGGCAAGAAAAGCAAAATAAAAAGCTTTAATATTATGTAAATATATTTAAAAGAAGGGGACCCCTCTGTTTCCTCACATGTATTTAGTGAGTCCTTAAAATAGTTTCTTACTCTGTTAGCACTTAAAAACTTTTTTTCTCTTATCTCTTTTTGATTCAGTTTGTAGAGTGGACTTTAGTCCCATCCAGTCTGATGTTTGAGTGCTGTTTCTGATTAGCTGTGTATTGTAATTGCTCCCTTTGTGTCTCTAAGCATCAGTGTTTTAAGACCTTTTGGGAACTTGGCAAACAAGAAAAAAGAAAAGAAACTAACCTGAAACCCCACATCTCTTATGAAATACTGCAGGTCATAAACAAAATTAGATTTTATGCTAGATACAGAGTAGTCTTTTTTTCTCTGAGGTGCAGTGGAGGACTCCTGGCGTTTTCCACTTACAGTCAAGGTTTGCTTGGGGTTTTATTTCTGTTACTGGTGTCTCACCTTTCCTCACCTCAGTCTACAACTATGTTGAGCACAATCTTTCTGGAGAGAGGTCTGTTGAAGACTGACTGTTACTGTTCTGGAGGAAGAAAGTCAAATATTTTTTAATCATGGTGGCAATCCATGGACGTTTGGTTGTAAAAAGGGCACAGGCAGCAGGAACGTACAAAAATGAGAATAGCAATGGAATTGAATATATTGCCAAACTATTTATGTTTAGGTTTAATAGTTCTTGGAAGCTTGAGGCCTCTGTGTTCTTTTTACGTGCTGGGAATGGGCAGGTGGGTGGGGAGGAAGAGCAGAGGTTAGAGTGAAGGAACAGTGAAGTAAGTCATAGCAAACTACACAGCATGTTTAAGCCCGGGAAAAGCGCATTTAGCGGGTAGTGTGGCTGAAAACTGATTTGCACTTGTACAAAGTACCCGCACTGTGCATCCTGTTGAATATTGCTACTCTCCATGTCCACTGAAGAAAGAGGTGTATGTGATTGCCCAAGGTGCAAAATGCAGGCTTGGCTTAAACTCCCACAGGTATGTAGGCCTATCTGTGAGGGCAGCAAAATCAAATTACAGAAGGGAGCGAGATACCTGCACCCTAGCAGCCTGCCAGGAAGACCTCTTGGTTTTTATGTCCGTTGAGAACCAGCTGCTCTTGCTTGCTCCACCTCCACTGCTACCACCACCGCTAGCCCTCAAGTTGCTGCGCAAATGCTAGTGCGAGGTGTGTGGATCCTTCCTTACGTGAGCATAATGCAAAGCCATGCCCTCACAGCCAAGGCAGAGCGCAGAACCACTCCCCTGGTCTGCACTTGGCCTACCCCTCTTGGCAGCATTGTTTCCATCTTCGTCCTCCTAGGGCTAAACGTATACGGTGACGCTTACGAGCAGTTGTACTGAGATCAGTGCAATGCACTACTCTCTTCCTTCCAGCTTCTTTTTATTTTTTGGTATCCAAAATAAAATTGTAGTCAGTTCAATTGATGTGTCTCAGCATTCTTTTAAAAAAAGGAGAAGAAAAAGAAAAAAAAAAAAGAGCAAAACCATTGTTAGTCCTACCCATTGTCTGTGAGATTTTTATTTAATGTTCTAAGCCTGGAATATTGTTAAATAAATGAGAAAAATAAGTTAGTTACTAGATTATTTGTCTGATGTGTGTTCATATCTGCAGCACTTTATGACTTTGAACTCTACTGCTACAGGGGAAAGTTATATTCTAAGGATTTGAAGCTATGCATTTATTTTCTTTTTGATCTTGTAAGTTATTTTTTAAAAACGCTGTACAAATCTTTTGGATTAAAAAAAAATGAGGATGAAAAATGTTGGAAGTTTAGATGGTTTCTCTCGCTTAAATATGTGTGGTGTTTTTCATTTATCAACATAATTTTCTGTTGTTTATTTGGGTGGAGAACCAAAATTGAAATATTGCTACGACTTGAGTTAAACCCTGGTGTTACTGCCAAGGGTGGGCCCAGAACACATTTCCAAACTATGCTATTAAGTCAGCTTTATGTTTGTGTTTCTTGACATCTACTTTAAATCCACAGCCTAATGTTTCCTTTTTGGTACAGCAGAGACATCTTTTTGGAGGGGCAATAGAGGAACAAACTTCAGCTTTTGAGTGCTTTCATGCTGCAAAAGTGAATTTTTGAACGGGCTCTCAAAGTACGTACTTTACGTCAAAAGAAGATGAATTGCCTTTTGTCACCAACTAAGTATTGCGAATTCAGGATTAAAATTCATTGGGCCTAAGTGAGGTTTCTTGGGGTAGCAGCATAAGTAAAGGGAGTTTTGTCTGTCTGGCCAGTCTTTGCACACATTTCACCTCTCTCTGCCATCAAGGACTATGGGAAGAAAAAAAGAAAAGCCTGAATCAAACAAGTTGAAAAGGTGAATTTTTCCAGCAAACTGTGTCTGAGATGCTTTGGTTTAAATGAAGGCAATAAAGTTCTGCATTATTTATGGAAAGGGTGTATTATTTTAAGTTTCTATTGCAGCAGTGTATTAGATAATTTTGAAGGTTTTTCTTTAATCGATGTCCTGATGTCCAGTTAGCTTTACAGGAGCATTTTTCACACAGGCAGGAATATTAAAAGCAAAAGAAGCACAAATTGGTTATTTGTAATATTTTATAGGCCTTCTGAAAACTTAAAAATGACATGCAGTTCTTGATTTTGTCATTTTTGTGTGACAGTTTAAAAAAAAAGGGCTGCCTGGGGACATCTTTTCTGAAAGAAGGGAAGTGTATGGGTACAAGCACAGAAGTAGTGTGTTTTACATATTCCGTGACAACTGGGTAAAGGAAACTTTGTGCTGGAAAAATTGCATTTTAGTCTTTGCACACCGTTCTCCTTTCAGTGGTCTCCATTTCCGAGTGTTCTTCTCAGAGGATGATGTCTTTCTGAAGGTCTGGTGATCCCAGTTCTGGTGGTGCAGTGCTATCTAGTCTAGGCTGTCTTTTTGACTCTGCTGAGAGGAGTCTCCTAGTCACAAAAGTTTTGTGGCTTTTTTTTTCTTTTTTTCTAGGACAAGACTATGGTCTGTCTTATTGTATCTTCTCCAAATTAATATTCTGCTAAATTCAAGACATTTTTTATTTTTAGTGAATGCAGGGAAATTACCGAAATTGGTTTTGGTTTTTTAGTAATATTATTTGGTGCACTAGAGAGAACTTAAAGATACAACATAATTTTATATCTGCCTGAAAAGCACACCAGTGAAGCATGTCTAATGACTTGATACTGTTTAAACTAGAATTTCAAAACATTCTTGCAGTTGCTGTTTATAGTGCTGTCATTTTACATACAAAAACATTTCCTTTAAATTGAATGATAAAAATCAATTAAATAGATTTTTACTGCTTTTGCAGTCATTTTCAGTGCCCTTGCAGTTGGGTTAAAATGTCATAAGAGAATTAACTTTAGTATTAAAAAAACCTGGAAAAATCAAAAATAAACTACTGTCTTTGGCTTACCTTGTGTTTTAAAAACTAGTAATAAAATTTGATTTATATCTTTTTAAAAATTCAGAGGCTGTTGGAGCAACTATTTCCAAATGACAGTCCCTTAGAACTCTGAAATGTTAAAATATTAAGATTTTTGAGCATTTATATTGACATTTTCACACTGAGTGGTTTTATAGATTTCCCTTGCTGCCAAAAGAAAAGGTTAGTGTTCACAGAAGTGGTACTGACATTCGCAGTGCTTTGAAATGCTGATCAGATGTATGATTTTTTCAGAGATGTTGAGAAGACTATTACCTGCTGCACACTGTGCCGGTTTCCTTGCATCACACTTATTTCCAGTAACTTGAGTTTTCCAAATCCTCTGTCCTGTCTCCTCTCCCTGGCCCTGTGTGGGCAGAGTGCTGGGTGGGAACAGCAGGGAGGAGAAGCCCAGCTCCCCAGTGTTTCTTCTCTTACGGAGAGACTGTTCTTTGAGAGCGGATAAACTCAGTTTAAAATTAGTTTTAAACTAGGTTCTTATTCCAGTCCACTGGGGCTACAGCACCTGTGCCATGGTGTGAAAAGGCAGAGCCAGTGATTCCTCTCTCCACAGTGATGTACACTTGGACACACTGCTCAGTTGGACTAAAATTGCCTATAAGGGGGAAAATGCTGGGACATTGAGCTCAGCACAGCGAGGAAACTATCCTCAGAGTCAAAACCATAATGACCAATAGCATAGAATAAGCAGTAGTAGAATAAGGTTATTTTTAAAAAGGCGATTTCTTTCATTACATACAATTTTATGTCTATTCATTGTCCCCAAATACTTGCAGCTAGGAATGAGAAATTTGTCTTTTATTTCTCCAATGGATACTGCCTTGCTTTTAAATTTGAGACATCTTATGTCTCAGTTTATCACTGTCTTTATGGACACTGCTATTGAAAGGGTTTCATTCTCCCTTTTTTTCTTTTTGCTTTTTTTGTGTGCTTTTTTTTTCATGAGTCATCAGTGAGGTTTACAGTGATAGGAATTTGCAATCATAACAAGGAAGACGTCAAGTCACCATCAGGAATCTCATGCCAGAAACATCCCATCCCATGTCATAAGTGCTGTTCTCCAAGGGAAACCTTCATCTTTTCAAACATAACCTTGTGATGTGTGTGTGAATCTTCATCTTCTCAAACATGGCTTTCTGATGTGTGTGTGAGAGAGAAAAATAAAGTGGTTTTGCAAACAATGCATAGTTCTGGTTTATGTAGTGCGGTTTGCTGAGAGTTTGTGCTCTGGGATGCACTCAGTGGTTTGACACCAAATTGTAGTTTCTTGAGCACACAGCAGAACTTATATGAACAGATGGAATTTAACAACAGTTTTATTGATGGGAACAGATAAGAAGTGGGTCCATCTAGGGAAAATACTGAAATTTTACCAGGACCCTCCAATTCCTGTCTGAAATGCTGATAGCACTTAAAAATACTAAATTACTAACCTTCCTGTAATCTGACATTTTAGAACTCTGTAAAACACCTTTTGGTGTTTCCATGCTGCTGTCAATGAGCTCTGTTATCTTCAAAACCCTGCACTCCCAAATGGCCGGTGAGGAGTTTACAGCAACAAAATGTTGGAGAAGAAGGGAGATGCAGCTGTTACTGTGACCTGTCCTCTAGCATGTGTGAGCCTGGGTTTAGGGGGCTTTTTTTGAATGATACTTTGACACATTCACCTACCATAGATAAACATGCACATGCAATTGCCACTGATCATAAATCTGGTAGGTTCCAAGGGAACGAGTGCTATGGTGAGAAAGCCAGTCTTATGGATGAGTGCAGCCTGCCATATGCAGCATGTATCTCTTCTAGTCTCTAATTCTAAGCCCCACTTTATTTCCTGGGCAGGGAGTACGTACATTGGTGCTGGTCTTTGCTGTGTTATTTCTGTGTGGCTGTTGGATTCAAAGTGTAAGAAAGAACAGGAGAATGTGACCTGTGTGCTTTGAAGCCATGGTGAAAGTAGGCAGAAGTATACTTGTGCTGTACGTGATTTGCTGAGTGGTTTGCATGAGCAGTGGGTTGAGGATGATCTGAAGTTTACCCCGTGGTGGTGTGAATACAGGACTGGCATTGCTGCTAAGAGATTTCTGCATGCCTGGTCAGAGAAATTAAGTGAGAAAAGCACACCTTGTGCATTGGTGTCTCTGAAACTATGATGCAATGCCCAGGTGAACTTAAAGCACTCCCGTGAACTAGTTCTGCTGTAGTCTTTCAAGCAGATTAACCACCTTGTTCATGCCCTGCCCATGCCACCCCACCTCCCCTTCATCAGTGTTCACAAAGATTTCACAATTCTTTTTGGAGATATAAATTCAGAGATAATATATGACAGTATTTGTCAGTTGTTAAGACCATGGCATATGCTTTTTGTGCCTTTTTTGGCAATGCATATTAGAGCTGATGGAAGATAAAATTCTTCTTTTACCCGGAGACAGCTCTTCCTGCAGCGAGGCGATCAGCTCAGTCTGCAGAGTTGGTCTCTTGGCTGCACTTCTGCTCTTTCTCTAGGCTGTTTAGGAAAGTTGCTGTGCTCTGCAGAGAGAAAAACAGATTCCTCCAGAGTGTTTTCCCTGTGTTTTTGTGTTGCTGGGGCTGCTTTCTGGTCTGCACATGCCTGAAGGAAGGGGATGGGCCAGGGCTTTTCCCCTGATGTTACTACTTCCCTGGGCTGGTTGGCCGCCCTGAGAAGAAGATTGCGCAGAAGGTGACACTGCCGAGTGATAAGTTTGCAAACACTTAGACTACAAAATTATTCATTCATTTTATATTTATTTTTAGGCTAAGATTAAAACGATACAAATCATGGCCTAAAAAGGAGCCTGCAGACTCTCTGCACTAACTCCTTAGGTTAGCTGTCCAAATATATATTTAGGGACTTAATCTCTAAAAGCGATCCATTTTGCGTGGATCTGCCTTCAGAACCACTAGAAGTGCTGGCATCCCAAGTGTGTCTCTTTAAATATCTTTAAATAGTGGTATTTTGAGGTGGGCTGCGTATGTGATGCTTTTTTAAATGCAAACCACAACTTTTTGGTTTCCATATATCCATTTTGTCTTCTGTTATGCTTCAAAGGTTAGTATCCGTAGAATCATTCTGTCTAAAATGAGTTATTTTAAGACTTGACCTCCCAAATATAGATGGGCTTCAAAAGTAAGAGGAGCATTTCCCCCCACAACTCATAAGCTGAAAGTCTAAATTATTCTGTTGTTGAAGGAGGCAATTGCAACTGCATTCTACCAAAATATGGGTGAATGTGAAGTGTAAATAAAAACATTTTTAGGTGAAATTCTGAGTAAAAGGCTTAAATGTAAACATCTCATTTTCTGCCATTATCTGCATTGTAGCAAGATGGAAATGGACTCGTGGTATTCCAGTGAGTGTACAGGTGAAGGAAAAACCTTCTTTTATTTAGTCATTATTCTGCTTGTGAGGATGTTTCAGTTTAGATGATTTAGTCGCAACAAGCATAAAATCAACAGTTTCAGCAGATGTGAATGAGCATTTCTATTGCTTGGTCCTTCCTTCTTTGATAAACAGGAACTTGTTCTCCCTTGTTAATGTAGAACAAAGGAAAGAAGGCAAGGGGGTGTCGAGTATTATAGGTGGAAGGTTGGGTGTTTGCTTTGTGCTCATACAGCTGAAGCATTGATGAATTTCAGAGCCAGATGATGGATTGTGTTTGTGCAAGTAGGGCGTTTAGATCTAAAGATGGGTAGATGATATCTTTGCAAAGGATACGTGGTGTTTGCTTTCAAGTTCAGCACTATGCCAGTAAGTGTGATACTTAACCCCGAGCATTAGCTGGTTGTGCAAATAGGAGCTTCTGCAGTCACTCAGTGTCATGTGGTTTTGGGGCTGTTTGGAGTAAGATCTGCTTGTTTAGGTCATAGAGCAAACTCTGTTAGCATTAACATTTCGTGCTAATGATGAGGTGCTGCAACTCAAGAAAATGAGCTAGAAAATGTAATTGTTCCTTTACATCATAAAAAGAGTTGTTTAACCAAATTCCACTCAGCCACACTTCAGCTGAAGGTGCTGGAGGTTGTAGAAACTTGGCTAAGGAATATAAGAGCTTTACTGACAGGGCAGTTGGATGGATGAGGGTCTTGAGTCACGCAGGACCTGGTGCGGACTCCACTATGAGGCTGCCTGTGTGGGACAAGTTGCACAACCTGAAGTCTTGTTTGGTTTATATGTGAGTGCTGAAGCAGCCTTGTAATGTTTTGCAAGGCCAGAAGGCAGGAGGAAGAATCCATGGACCCCATGATGTTATTTTTAGAGATGTTTTTGTAGTACATAAGTAAGATGTCAGTTTGCTTAGACCATGCAGATACTGCCCCACCACAAATGCTTTACTTGGGGCTTCTTCATGCAGTGCTGGAGTAGTGTTGAAGTTCCGTGTGCCCCGACGTGTAGTTCTTGATTCAGTTCAGTCATGTTAAAGCTTTTAATGCATTGAACAAATGCATTCTTCAGAAATATTTTGATAACAGTGTCACTAAGATTATGTACCTTGCCTTACAGACAGGGCAAGGTTCAAGATTTGCGCAGTTATGGAGTAAAAATGTACCCATGCAGTCCCCTCTTGGTGTTTTCAGAAACTGTTGCTTGCCAGTTTTAAGCTTCCCCTCCTTAAGTTTCTAAATTACAGATGTCATTACAGACAGAGTGATTTTGGTTTGTGGCTTTACCATATTGTATCAATTACTGCATTAAAGCTGCAATGTGGTAGAATATAGCAAGGTTCAAGTGGGCATATTGACAGTGAGGAAAAAAATGTTTGACAGCTACAGTTCCTAAAGCAAATAACCATAAAAAGCAGTGAAGTTTTGCTTCATATCAGGATTGCTTTTAAGAAAAAAGAAAGTGAAATAGTTTTGTAATAAAATGATGACGTTTATTTTCACTGTATTTGTGCTCTGCTAGGAGGCGCTTGATACTTCACAGAAAATTCATTGGGCAAGAAAACTACACCCCCCATCCTATCCAAAACAGTGTCTCAGTTGTGTAAAGCTGAGTAAGAGTGCTTGGCTCTGATACACTTCTGCTTTTTGTAGTGTGCCTGTTTTCTGCCAGAGTATGCTTTCTGGGACATGGTCATTTTGCCATCTGAGGGAGTGCCTAACCATGATTGCTAACATTGCTCAATATTTTAAATTAGCCTGCAGAGGAAAAAAAAAAAGGAAAGTTGGACCTAAAAAAATGCACTGCACTTGTTTCTGAAGGAGGATCTTGAGGGGACAGTTAAAACATTTTATTTTCCTTGTTGGCACACTAGTAATATGGTTCATGTAACTAAACACCCTTTCGACTCTATGAGGAAATAGTCACCTCGATAAGCTCTGCACTGAGTTACCCTCTGTGACATGAGCTTCACCGGAATGAGAAAACGAGGTCACACCAAAGGAAAGCAAAGCTTGGTCACCTCCTGACTTTGCGTCTTACACTGGGTTTTTCATATGTACAAACCAGGAACTGAAGTTAATGAGCCTTATGAGTGTTCAATGAGTTTGAGATTAAGTTTTTAACCTGCTACACTGCAGATGAGGGGGCACCTCCAGCTGCCCGAGTGTGGTGTGCTGCAGCAGGAGGGGGTGATGCTCTGTGTTAGACATTTGTACCAAAATAGCTGATATTAGGGCCCATAGGCTGTGTTCTTTACAAAGCCAACCCAGAAGTTATTCTCTGTTCTAGAAAGGTTATTTTTAAAACAGAAACAGGTAGTTCTGTGTAACAGTATTTTACAAACATGTCAACCTGTCCCGGCTGAGGAAATTACAGATGAGTTGGCATCAGACCTCATTCTTTAAAAAAAGTTCAGTGGTACCATTGCAAATGGCTTATAAAAGCTGCAACAGTCTACCTATTACGCAGAATGAAAGGACTTAGCAAACAAAGCATTACTGGCACTACATTTTCTGCAAACCAGGACTGACACAGTGAAGAGATGACCTTGTAATTTTTTTACTGAATGTGTCCCAGTGAACAGAGTGTCTACAGAGCAGTAAGTGCCTGGTGTTCTGGCAGTTAGATATAACCTCTATTACTGGAAATGGAGCATTTGTGCTATGAAATGCTTCTTACAGCTGATATACAAGGACTTCTTGGACATATTTTTCCAAAATAACATCTTGTTAATGAATAAAGTCATCCAATTGAATACAGATATCATCTAATATGCCTACTGGAGTGCTTTCATGCTAATTAATACTACCATCTATATGCCAGTCTTACTTGTGCATTCCTAACTGGAGTTGCTGCATTGCATGGTGTATGATTTTAACATTAAATAGTCTGCTGAAAATTAGTAGGAAAAAGGTCAAGAAATGTTCTCTCGATGATGCTGTACTTCCTAATTATATGATACAGATATTTAAAGAGCAACTAATTTGAGTCAGAAGCAAGTTTTGAGAGCTGCAGATGCTGCCATTAGTAGTGCCTAGTAGGCACTAGCAGAGTTCTTTGCACTTGGTTGTAGACATGTCTTCTTCCTGTTGTTTCTCATGGGTTCTTTTTTGCAGTCAGTCTGTTAAAGTCATTATGTGTAATCATCCAGCATTCCAAGGAGGAGAGAGATATTTGAAGGTACAAGGAAGAGGGTGTAAAACAATAAAATAGGTGGGCAACATTGAGGCCTGGATTTCGGCGTGAGTATGGCCCTGTTAGGGTTATTTTACAGTGGCACTAATGTAATGACCTTTTTTGGGATTTTTGCTGTTAAGCATATCTTCTATCCATCTCTTTCATCTCCATTTTTAGAGTGATTTAATTTTTTTTCTCAGTGCTTACCCATTATTGCTATTCATATTCTAGTGAGACACAAGTGAGAGCTGCCACTCTTGGCTGTAAAGGACAAAGTCATCTTTACACATGCAGTCTGACAGCCGGCATGAGGGCTGTGGTGACAGGGACTAAGGCTGGGAGCCACCATGGTGGCTCAGTGGGCAGCGTGTGGCTGGTGTGGCTGTTCTGCTAGCAGCCTCTCTGCAGGCATGATCTGTTCCTTGCAAGTGCATCGGGGTCTGTGTCAAAATGGCTTTGCAGCATGCTCCTCTGGCTTGGCCGGTCCCGGTTTAGAGGGTGAGATACTGAGACCTCTTCTTCCTGCCCAGTCCCTGATGTGCGCAATAGCAGAAGAGCTGGGTAAACAGAGGGCTGGCAAAGTGCCCGTGCTCCCTGGAGAAATGCCACTGCTGTCACAGGAGTGTAGGTGGTATGATCCTGGTGAGTTTTTCTAGATGTCCCTCTTTGTATTGACAGCACTCCCATCTGCCTCGGGTTCAACTGCAACTACTGTTTTTTAGCTTGACCACTTGTCTTCCCTGGGGTAAACCTGCCTGGGGCTGGCTGTGCTGGTGTACTGCCATGCTGGGCAAAGCACTCCCCTGCAAAGGTACCACATAGATTAGCAGGGCAGCACTCACTGGACAGTTTATTCAGTAAAAGAATGTTTTCTGTTTCCCCAGGCAAAACAGGGGATCCTGGTAACTGCATCTGGAGCAGTGTGTGCTTTTGCTGGTATAGCAGAGCTGGTCACATACTGCATGAGAATACAGACGTGGTGGCTAGATGTCCTAGTGCACCTTGGGAGGGAGGTAGTACTATGGCCAAAATGAAGGTGGTGTAACCCTCAGCACTGATGGATTTTCTGTATGGAAAGTTGCAAAGCTTCAAATGCAATAACAAAAGAAACGCTGATGTAAGGGCTGCAGTAGCTGCTGGTGCAGCTTACAGAGTTGGGAGGGGCTCGCTTTTCTTTCTCTGCAAGAAGCTGTGCACCTTTTACCTTCTGCATCACCGAGATTTTTTTCTGAGAGAGGTCCTAACTGGTGGCAAAGCCCCACTGGAGGACTGAGTGAGAGTGGGCTGGCGATTTACACCATGTGTTACGGGGTGTTGATGGAGATGTAAGGCTGGAATCCCTCAAATCACCTAAAAGTCAGTGCACAGTATAAGGCATGTGTTTGAAATTCTTGTATATTCATGGAGAAAGCCCTAGAGAGAGAAATATTAGAAAGAGAAGAGAGCTGCCAAACAAGCCAGTGCAAGCTCTTGGGCTTTTATTCCTCAAGCTCTTTTCTTCCTCCCCCTGATATATTTAAATTGCTAAATTCCTTTATGGTTTTCAAAAAGAAATCTTCATTCAAATGATTTAAATTATTTACTGTCCAGAAGAAATTAAACATAAGTGTAACTTTTTGCTGTTTTAACATGAGGTGTAATAAAAGTGCTTTGTATAGTCAATGGCTGTCTGTGGACTTAGAATCATAGATTTGTTTAGATTGGAAAGGACCTCTAAGATCATCAAGTCCAACCATTAACCCACCACCACCATGTTCACCCCTAAACCATGTTCCCAAGTGCCACATCCACATGTTTTTTGAACACTTCCAGTTATGGTGATTCCACCACTTTTCTGGGCATCCTATTCCAATGCCTGACCACCATTTCAGTGAAGAAATTGTTCCTAGTATCTAATCTAGACCTCCCCTGGCACAACATGAGGCCATTTCCTCTGGTCCTGTCACTGGTTCCCTGGCTAGGCAAGGTCCATCCTTTGAGAGGTGGCTCCAGGTATATCAGCTTTCCTAGAAGTTAATTATCAGCTTGGCATGATGAAAACAAGACTATAAGGTCTATTATAATAAACAAAGTTTTGGGGGTTTTTTTGTTGTTTTTTTTTTTTTTTCCTCAAAGAAGAGAAGGGAGTCGTGCCTTGAAAGAATATTTCACATCAAATTGGCTGTTGCAGAGCCATGATATTTGAGCTAAATCATCTGGTCAGGTGGAACAAAAAGCAGGTGTAAAGCCTGCTAGCACTGATGCCTGAAAAGTTCTGATAGTTCTGGCTGATGTCCTGAGAAGGACTGACAAGGTGCACTACGATTTATCAGCCCATTTGAATACCTGGTAGAAGAGTGAAGTTGTAATGTGGCTGTGCAGAAGGGCAGTGTAGTCCCTGCAGCTGTCACCTCCCTTTTTAGAAGCAGGATGTTTGGAAGGTGTTGGTCAACAAAGATGCATGTTTCTCTATGAATGGAGCTAATCTCCATTATAATTTTGGCAAGCTATTAATAGAAGATAATTAAATGTAGGAATGAAAATAGGATGTTTGTGTCATACTCCTGGAGCATTATCAATAGTGGGACTTTTTTCGTGAGTAGTTGTGCATTTCTTCAGGGGAGTGTGTGATGCTCTCTAATTGAAATATTAATAGCAGCTAATGACACTGTGGAATGATGGCCTCTTAAATGGAGACATACTATAAGAGCTTTTAATTTGTGTGGTAACTGCATATTAAAAATCTTTGACAATTCTGATGAAGAGCAATTATAGAGCATGAACAGTAGCTGCTCTTTTAAGTTAACCAATTTCCTGAGTCTCATGAATCTGCATTAGATTAATGGCCTATAAAATTTCATTCAAAAATAAGTTTTTACCTGAAGAATAAAAACAGCTAATTTAAAAAAAATAATCTTTCAAAACAATTAGCTGTCTCTATTGCAAAGCAGTTACTTTCCTGTGAAAACTTTGGTGCAAATTTTATGAAGAACAAGAAAGATGAAAATTGAAAGAAAATCTGTGAGTCTGAGATCACTTCAGCATGTGCTAAGAAAGAGGAGCTTGAAAAGAAATCAGTCTTTTCCTAAGAAAGAACTGTCGTGAGAGAATTAGGAAATTATATATAGTAGAGTCAAGACCTTTCTGTAGTCACACATTCATACTCCATTTGAAACCCCTGACCTGCTCCTGTTATCCAAGAAGAGAAAAATGAACAAAATTCCATATTTGGAAAACAAATGTTGTATCTGTCTTGAAGACAAAACATGTACATGCCCTTTGTACTTTCTCATTCCAAGTTAGAACTAATTTTTAAGTAATTCTGTGTACAAAATCCAGCTCTGTCCAGAGGCTCAGGGGGTTTCAGTGCAGCTCCTATCTTTAAAAAATTATAAACTAAAAAGCCCACGGAGTTATATTCCATCACGAATTTTTGCTACTGGAGGCTGGTTGGTGGCCCTGGGAGGTGGCATGTGGCAGTGGAGGGTTAAGCAGCCCAGAGCCCTGTGCAGCTGGGGTATGAAGCTCAGACACCACCCCGCACAGGGCAGCACCTTCTAGGGCTGTGCAGCCCTGTGTGTGTCTGCCTTGTTGACATGCTGTTCCATGGAGCCACTCCCTTGGGGCCACTGCTTCGGGTCATATACTCAGAGGTAGATGGGCACCTATATGAGTGATAATCTCTGGACAGCTTTTGCAACTGTCCAGACTCTTCACCAGGCTCAGGCAAACTGAAGAAATAAATGTGCTAACCAGAGCCTGCTTTGAATGATGTGGAAGTAGGGCAGAGAGGGAGAGGAAGGGATGTTGAGACTGTGTCAGGGGAGGTTTAGGTTGGATATTAGAAAGAATTTCTTTACAGAGAGGGTAATCAGTCATTGGAATGGGCTGCCCAGGGAAGTGGTGGATTCTCCATCCCTGGAGGTTTTTAAGACAAGACTGGATGTGGCACTCAGTGCCATGGCCTAGCAACTGCAGTGGTAGTGGATCAAGGGTTGGACTTGATATCTTGGAGGTCCCTTCCAACCCAGCTGATTCTATGATTTTATGATTCTATTTTGCATGTTTTTATTAAGCCAGTAGTATCTGAGGTTAATCTCACATTAATGTGGATGCTGTAATGACTTCTGATCATTAGTCGCTTCAAAAAATTTTAATAACATGGAAATGTCCTTTTTAACATTTTGTATTTTAATTAATTGCAGGTATCTCAGGGAAACTTTTAGTACTGATTGGTTTATGTGCTATGTTTCCTGTTAACTAGATTTTTCCCAATAATCTCTAATCACCTTGTACCTCTCTTCCTGATTCTAATTACCAAAGCTTTGTATATGATAACAAGCACTTCAGTTCACAAGTGATTGCACAGTTTTCTGAAGTGAACTACTCCAGAAACTTTCAATTACCTTTTAAGTTTCGTATACCAACTCATGGTTTCTGCTTACTTATTTACACCTGATGGAAATACTGTCACCCTGAAGCCACAGGAAGTAAAGGGGACTGTTTGAGTGGCAGCAGAGCATTTTGTTGACTGGAAGAGGCAGATCTGAATGTGACCTTCAGCTGAATGCTCTTGAGCTTGATTGCGATATGGAAATTACATTCTCTGTCTTTGTGAAGAGAGAAGATGCAGTTTAAACTACTCTTAATGATCTTACCAACATTTTTTCTTCACTCTCCCACTCCCACTCCTGGAATCTAATATAGTAAAAGAATATTTGAAGAATTGACTTTCCCAGTATATTCATTGCCCATCTCTATCTCTCTCTCTGCACTATGAACAAGATGGAATGATTAATTCAATCTTTTAATAGCACGTGGCCAGAATAAGAGGTGTTGGAATTCACAAGCAGTAAAAGTAGAAGCTCCAAAGATGATATTGAGGATTGTGATACAATATATCCTGTACTGTCTAGGAATATGATGATACTGTCAATACTGTCTTGAAAATCAAAAATAAAATATTTGGTCTTTTGAAAAGTATAATCATAGTGCAAATTATAAATTGTTTTCTGTTGTCTTTTTAATTCCTCTGGTGAGATGCTAAGTAGCAGGTAGCAGTATTTTGTTTTTGGTTTGGATTTCCAGTTTGATCATAAGTACATCAGTCTTTCCAATTTGACAAGTTTGATCTCTTTGAAGCGAAGAGATCACTCTTTGCTTCAGTTTCTGTGTATGAAAGTTCTCATAAATCGTGGAATCATCAAATCATTTAGGTTGGAAAATTCCAACAGTTAACCCTGTTGTGGTTTAGGAATGGTACTCCCCAGTTTAGTGCTCCCACAGAGACTCTCCAAACCATGCTAGCTCACTTGCTCCCCTCCCTCCCCTCTCTCCTGTGGTGGGATGGAGAGAATTGGAGGCACAAAAGGTAAAGATCATGGGTTGGTATAAGACCAATTTACTGGAAATAGCAATGACATAAGAAAATTAATAGTAACAGCAATACTAATGACAGAGGGTACAAGAAAAGAAATGTTATTGCTCACTGCGGAAACCCCCACTATAGACAATACCCAACATCTGCCTCCAGCTCGAAGTGGGGCCACCCTGGTACTCCGTCTGCCATGCTTACTTGACAAGAAGGAAACCCTTCTTGTCAGAAGATATTCCCTTCTTCTGCCCCAGCGATGATGTTAGGTGGTATAGGATAACCTCCATATCCTAGCCATACCCCCTCCTGGCTACTGCAAAAATTAACCCTGTCCTGGCTGGAACCAGGACACCACCACCAAACTATGTCTCTAAGTGCCACATCACATCTTTTAAAAAGCTCCAGGGATGGTGATTCAACCACTTCCCGGGGTGGCCTGTTCCAATGCATGATAACCCTTTCAGAGAGGGTATTTTTCCTAGTATCCAATCTAAACCTCCTCTGGCACAACTTAAGGCCATTTTCTTTCATCCTGTCACTTGTGACCTGTGAAAAAAGACCGACCACCACCTTGCTGTGACTTCCTTTCAGGTAGTTGTAGAGAATGATAAGGTCTCCCCTGAGCCTCCGTTTCACCAGGCTAAGCAACCCCAGCTCCCTCAGCCACTCCTCATGAGATCTGTGCTTCAGACCCTTCACCACCTTCATTGTCCTTCTCTGGACACTCTTCAGTACCTCAGTGTCTTTCATATGGTGAAGGGCCCAGGACTGAACACAGGACTTGAGGTGTAGCCTCACCAGTACTGAGTACAGGGGGACAATCACTGCCCTGGTCCTGCTGGCCACACTATTCCTGATACAGGCCAGGATGCCATTGGCCTTCTTGGCCACCTGGCTCATGTTCAGCCGCTGTTGACCAGCACCCCCAGATCCTTCTCCACTGGACAACTTTCCAACCACTCTTCCCGCACTCTGTAGCATTGCATGGGGTTGTCGTGACCCAAGTGTAGAACCTGGCACTTTGCCTTGTTGAAACTCATACCACTGGTCTTGGTCCATCAATCCAACCTGTCCAGATCCCTCTGTAGAGCTTTTCTTCCCTACAGCAGATCAACACTCCCACTCAACTTGATGTCATCTGCAAACTGACTGAGGGTGCACTCAATCCCCTTGTCCAAATTGTCAATAAAGATATTAAACAGGCCCTGATATTGAGCCTTGGGGAACACTACTTGTTACCAGTCACCAGCTGGATATAACTCCGTTAACTACCACTCTCCAGGCATGGCCATCCAGCCAGGATTTTACATAGTAAACAGTATGCCTGTCCAAGCCATGAGCAGCCAGTTTCTCCAGAATTCTGAGTATGAGCATTTTCTGAGCTTTGGGTGCAATAAATATTCTCCTGACTTGAAGGTTTATGACAGAACCTTTCTTCCATGCAAGGTGTAGGGACTTGCCTGCTCAGGTTGATTTCTACATTATTTGGGATTGAATCAAGAGTAGTAGCAGCCAGTGGTTTTTTTCTTTTCTTTTTTTTTTTTTTTTCATGAGCTCTCTTTGTTAGGAAAGAACCACCATTTACAGTCTTCTGAAATGAGTTTTTTGCACTGCAGTCAGTTATGACATTTACTTAGCCCTTAATGGAGTAACAGAGACATCA
Source organism: Pseudopipra pipra (assembly GCF_036250125.1). Lineage (NCBI taxonomy): Eukaryota > Metazoa > Chordata > Aves > Passeriformes > Pipridae > Pseudopipra > Pseudopipra pipra. The sequence goes on from NC_087550.1 coordinate 83,850,799, forward strand.
CTCTTTGCTGATTCATATTTTCTTCAGCATTTCAAACTGACTGCCATCACCCTGTTTTCTTGGTCAAAACTATAATACAAATGCTAATTTTTCATAGTCAGACATTAAACTTTAAAACCTTTGGAATTCTGTGCCACATTTTGTGCAGATAACTGTCAAGATTTTTTGAGATAGCTGGGATGTGGTCTTTCCAAGGGAAGACCTTTTCTGAAATTACTCACATTTTGTTTTGTATTTATGGCATCTTACAAAATGATCACTGGATTTCTGAACCTGATATGGAGAAATTTTACATTTACTGTGGACTTTAGTGGGAGGTAAAAGTGCCTTTAAATGGCAAATGTTTGTTGAAATTGAAACTTTCTGCTCTCAGATAGGGAGTTACACTGGGAAGGCTTCTGTGTGCTCAGTGTATGACCGAGAGCAAGGACTTGAAATGGTTTCTTACATCCTGAGGGATGTAAAGCATTCTCAGATGAAGCCATATCTCTTTGTTAGCTGTATGTGAAATCTTGGAGCCTGGACAATTTTTGGTTGCTGGTAGAGAGTGAAAAAAACTTCTAATGTCTCTCACTTCTGCAGGATGGGAAAATGAATTCTGCAGGTACTAGACTATGCAGAGCTATTTTCATTACCCCTATTTAAATCTCCTGGGATAAGCTCCTCTTTTTCATCTCTTATTTCACAACAGGAAAAAAATATAATTACATGATGACATGACTTGAAGAGCATTGGGAAGTTTTACATAAAATGACATTGCCCAAGGTATTGCACAGTTACATTTACCCAGAGGGAGGGAGTATGGGAGTAAGTATCAGTAAATCAGTTCAAAAGATAACCAGATGCTTTTTCTTGATTTAAAGATACACCTGTATATAACTTCCCTATCTTTACTGTGACTGGAGTGAAAGAGAAGAAAGTCAAAGAGTAAGATTTAATAGGTAAATATATAAAAGGAATGAAAGATAAGCAGGGCAGAGAATACATGGCAAATGGAAATATGTCCTTCTTTATTCTTGTGATAGTATTTTCCCATGTAAGAAATTATATGGGTAAATGGATCCTTTAAATACATGCATATGTAGGGATGATTACTTTCTTCTTGAAGCTAGTATTCAGTTTCTTCTCCTTATATTTTTAACAAGTCCAGTAATCTTTCATATGCAGGCTGTGTCTGTCCAGTATGCTGTAAGGAATTAGTGGGATCTCTTCAAATTATTGCAACAACCATTCTGCCCTTATTTCACAAAATCCTGTGTTAGATGTTTGTGAAGTGCCTTTTATGAGCGAAGCTGGGACTGCTCACATATTGATAGCCATGGCTGAGCTGAATTAGTGCTGTGCCTTGCCAGCGCATGGTGGTGTCTCCTATGCCTCTTCTGTCCAGCTTCATGGCAGCAAATCCCTCCCTTCCAAGTGAAGGCAATATTTCATGACCTCATCCGAGTCCCTCGTTGGAGTGTGCCCCCAAGACAAAATGATTGCACAGCAAAATATGCCATATGTGGGGTAATAGCAGTGGGTAGTCTGGTGCCAGATATTCTTGCACAAGTTTGTCAATATGTAGTATCAGCCTTTATCTGATATATCCTTGTTCTTTGTTTCTCCAGCAAAAAAAACCCAACTGACTTAAGCCAGGAATAGCAAGGATATATAAGACGAGGTCTACTGTGTAATGGCAGAAGTTGCTTAATGACTTGCAGAACCTTAATTTCACTAATATAATTTTTACTTGAAGATCTAAGGCAACTTTTCAAATTCTTGATTCTTTCTCTCCCTTCCATCCCGCTCCCAGGGATTGTGTACTCTCCTATTCCTACACATTCAGCTGAGAACTTTACTCGCAGGGCAGATTATGAGCAAACCTGGAGTCCTGATGAATTTTTAGCAGATTTTCATACTGCACTCTGATATTTTCCAACTGACTGATTTGTATAATGGTATGTTCAATCTATCTATTTGGCAATCATAAAAAATTAGATTCAAATCTCCTATCTTTAGATAAATTTTGGCTAAAGGAACAAAGTACTCAAAAATGGCAAACATGGCCAGAAGTAAGATTTAGGGCTCGGGAACTGCACCCTCCCATCTGCTTTTGCTTTCTTTTACCTTAGGGCAGCTCCATATTTGTTGGGATCAAATTTCCTAATATCTCTCTGTCAAAATCAGCCTGAACTTGTATTGTAAAAAGCTGAGATATATGCTTCATCAAACCATTTTTCAATGCAGCCTTGTTCCCCATTGTCTGAAAGAAGGCCATTCAGAAATGGCAAGGAAAGTTCCCAAATTAACCATTCTCTTTAGTTTCCTCCATTCTCAGCCTCTTCTTTCTTGGAGGGTGGGAAGGCACAACATTCGGCATTTTTTTCAATGACCCTGATGCGGAAGGTCTGCATAGGGTTTATTGGAGGAAGAGGTTCTTCACAGTCAGAGCAAAGACAGCATAAATCTGATAGGAAAATTACCATGTATATTGTTTTTGAAAACTGTAATTATCTTTTTCTCCATGCAGCCCTTCTGCCAAGTCTAGCAGCATTATGAAGTCCAAGATCAACATATTTGACAAATAAAGGAAAAGCACTCAGGCTTCAGTCAAAAGATGTGTGAAAATGCGGCTTCCCTTGGCTCTTGTAACCAGGCAGGACTTCTTCACTTGCAAACACTCCAGTCATATGCTCTGAAAAACAGGGCTCTGAAATACATGTGCATGTGCAGAGGAAGTATTTTTTGATGACTTTGACAAGTCTTACCTTTCTAGCATCTATGGATTCAGAGCCTTGACTGACCCCACAAAACCACGGTTGATTTGGATGTGTAAGAGGCCAAGGTGCCTCTGCTGGTGTCCTCACTAGTCCTTTTTTTTGCCTTGTGGACAATACCACCATGCAGAGATTTATGATTGAAGTGCATTAAATTGCTTAGAGCTGTTTTGGAGGTGGGGGGGAAGGTGAAGAGAGGGGAAAGGGGATTGAAGCACTTGAAAATTACCTCATCTTAAACAAAAACCTTTTTCCTGGGTCTTTGAAAGTCTAACATTTCCTTCTGCTTCCTCTTCCACACCCTACCTTCCTCACACTTCTCCCTTTATCTGCATTTATCCTGTCTTTCCAAGAATAACTAGGAGAAATGAAGATAGATGTGTCATGCAAATGAAATTTTTAGAGCAGCTTTCCACTCCCCTTCCCATTGTTGATCCAAACCCTCTTTTCCAAGACCTCTCTTAACAGGTCTTGGATTTTTGACTGTCAAAAATTGTTTCTCTCTAAAGATGCCTTATTTTGCGCATTGTTATTTTTCTTTAGTAAAAAGTATTTATTTAAGTACTGTAATGCTGGCAACATAACTTTCATCTTACTACTGTGCCAGTTTATCTTGCATCTTTTCTAATATTTGAGGGCTTTTTTACTATAGTTAGGTCTTGCTGAGGATACTGGTTGGAGTCTAATAGTGCCTGTTGCTATCTGATACCTCTCAAGGCTCTCCAGTGTGTTCATGAGGTGAAAAATGAAAGGAAAATGAGCCATTCTGCTTATTAATCCTTTGTAGTGTGACTCTTTCATGTATTAAATGAGATATCTAGGGACAAGTCCTGGAATTGTTTTTGGAAACTTGTCTCTCAGGCTTCTGTGAAGGGCTTGTCATCTTGCCTGTAAATGTTATCACTTTATCCTTATAAGCAAGCTGGCATGCTTGTCAAAAAGATAAACAAATGTTATAAAATTAGAGCAGGCTTAAATTTGGGTGGGTTTCTTTTTTTGTTTGTTTTGGGGTTTTTTTTAAAGTTGTTTTCATTGGCAATTAAAAAAAATCATTAGTCTGTCTCAGCAGATGTTTGCTGCTAACTCTGAGGTAATATCACTTGCTCCTGTGTTGACAATGTCAGGAAGGGATGAGGATACACATTAGCTCCTTAGCTGGCTCAGCACGCTGCTTCTCTAGCCGCCAACTCCCCCGCTTTTATATCATTTGCTGCCGTGCTACACTTCGGCTATTTGTCCAGGCTTGCTGGATATGTGGTGCCTTGGCTTGAGTTACAGTGCTGGTTGGGTCCCCAGCTGTTCAGGCAGCCCAGACAAATTGCTGGCACTGTGTGGGAGCTCTGCTGTATTGTGGATATGCCCACTTCATGGGGCACGGGCTGTGTGTGTGTGTCCCCCTGTCGGACATCCCAACCTGAAATACAGGCAATGGAACTTCTGTGAGTTTCCAGCATTGGTAAGTGTGAGGTATTTGTTGTCTCATTGGCATGCAGCATTTCAGGATCTCTGTGTGTCTTATGCATTGGTTAAACAACAAACTTGGTCTTATTGGATGTCAGGGGTTTTGCTGTGGTTTTGTGAGCATTTGTTACCAGTTGTATTCCCTGTCGGTTTCTCTGTGGGAGCCTTATTAAATTAGGTCTTCCCCTGGCTGCTGAAATTCTTACAGCCATCTGGCTGCTGCTGTTTTATTTATAGTACCTTGAGATACTATGAATTTGTAGGGCAAGGGACACATTTCCATGGTTTGGTTTCTCCTGCTGTTCTGGTTCTTCAACACCTTTCTCTTCCCATGAGTAACTCCAGGCAGCCTCTCTCCGGTACTTCCATTTCCTCATAATTCCTGACAAAACCTAGGAGGCTTGACACCTATCTGATGCAAAACTCCAGTTGTGCTTGGAAACAGGTGCTCTCCCTGGGCAAATAAGTCAACCCTTGCACAATGCATCCATCGATTCGAGGTACGTTGGACCTGCTGGCCATGTGCCTGTGGATCTGCATGTGAGCATCATCAGTGGAAGGTCTGATGGTCTCAACTGCTGAAACCAGCAGGATACCTTTTCACAGGACTAGTCAGGCTGGTTGCCACCTACTTGGTTACCAGCCTTAAAGGCCTTCAATCTTGATTGCATATTGATGCTCTTTAGAAAAGTGATTGGAAGCAGCAAAGGCAGAAATGATTTTGGTATTCAAATTTGGGAAGACCATTTGCATTTGAAAGATCATCTGCACAAGCTTAGGACAGGCTTAAGGCAAGCACAGTTTGTCTGGTTTATTTGTCAGGACTTGAACACCTGAAATTTTCTGCTGTTAGGATAGTCCTGGAATGACTTTTTGAGTCTGGCCCCTGTTTACTTGGTTTATAACAAACCAGAACTTTATGGAGATTTTACTGTAAGGCACAAACAAAAGGCTATTGCTGAAAGCTGCATGGGTTCCCCAGCACTTTACTAGCTGCCTCTCAGAGTCGCAAATGAATTATTTTTCTACATCTGCTTAGAAGGGATCTTAATGGCTATAATCTCAGTATTGCCACCGTGTAAATCGGGGAAAAAGAGTCGGAATATTTTGCAATAGGAAAAACTACTCAATAATTCCATGGTAGACTGAACTATATGAATTCTTTATCCGACTAGAAAAACTTGATTGTGCCTTATCCTGTGTCCACATGAAGACTACCAATTACAGTTTACTCTCTTTTTCTTACTCAGTGTTGCTGAGTGCTCCAAATTTGGCTCTTGTTATTCAGTCATCAAACTAAATATTCATTGTGGGTTCTCTTCTTTTTTTCTTTCTTTTTTTTTTTTCCATCTGTGGTTCTGCCCGTTACCTTCAGGCCTAATATTTGCATGTAAATTATTCAGTTATAGGAAGAATGAAAAAAATAACTGTTAGGATTTGTCTGCAGGGATCTCTCCAGCACAAATGCCACTGAAGTTCCTGCACTGAGTGGCCAGTTCAGGAGGTGCAGGTGGGTTCCAGCATGGCACATCACAGATGGACACTCTGATCAGCTTTTTGGATGCCTTCAACCATGCTTGATTCTTGCCTGATAAGGGCTGGAGACTGATTAAGACAATCCAAATTTTGCCCTTGGCCTTCGATGTGTTAAAAAGAGGATTAATGAGGAGATTAATATAAAGATATTATATTTTAATGTCCACATGACTCATAATGTGCCACAATGCAGATTCTGGATTAGTAGGGTAGGAGATGGAACTTTGTAAAAATTTGATGCAATTTGCTTTTCATAAACTTTTAGTACTTTTTCTTCTTTTTTTTTCTTGACCTCAAACACACTGTGATGTAAAGATTACAGAATACTAAAGCAAATAACTCTTAAAGGGAACTCTTCTTCTGAAGTTTGCATTGTCTGTGTTCACATAGTGCATTTCTGCAAAAAAAGAGAAAGTTTAATGCCTCAGTTTTGATTTGGCTACTTCCATGACCCCCATCCCTACCCCAGAGTTGAGATTTTGCTGGCAGGAACTGGTCATTGAGTTGGAATTGGTCATTGATATGGGTCTGCATGCTTTCTTATTTCTCTGTGGTCTTGGTAGTTGCAGAGACATCCTGACAGCCCTCTTTTAGAGTCTCTTGAAAATTAATATTTTTAAAAATTATAGAATTGCCTTACATTCTTTGTAGTATTCAATTTGTGTGAGGATGTCTCTGTACATAGAAGTTATTTCAGATTAAGAAATATGTTTGAAAGGACAATAATTCTTTTAAAATAGCTTCACATCTGGACAGAATAAATCTGCCTTTATTTTTCTGTTTTAGGTCAATCCACTTGCAAAGTAAACAGGCTTATTTTGTCCAAATACATTGGAATTCAGGCAGAACCTGCAGCCTGGGAGAAGCTTCTCTTGGAGGTTGATGTGATAAAGCAGCACGTAAGGACTGCAGGCTTTGAACATAAAGGAAAATTAACAGCTAGAGCTTGGTCAGGGGATTTCATTAACACAGGGCTGTAAGGTTCTCATGTTCCACAGTGAGATCACTGGCATTCTGCCTCTGTACTTGAGATCAGTATCTACCTCCATACCAGGAGCAAAAGCAGAGAACCAGCTCCGGTGATTTAAATGAGGTGCAAGAAGCGCCAGAGGGAACCTCCCCAGGCATTGCAAAGCTGGTGGGTCTCCACTGCCTCCTGCCTGAGGGGCTCCAGCCTCCAACTGCACTGGGCTCAACCTCTAGCACAAAATAAACCAGTATCTGCTTAAAAACCAGTCTGAGCCCAGGTCTGCTTTGAGTTTCATATTGGGTTTCGTCATGGAAGAGGTGTTTTCACACCTGAAAGGTGGATGTTCTGCAAACTCCACATGACACTGGAGTTCTAGTGGGACCAGGCACTAATAAACTGCCTTTCACTAGAGTTGCCACTATCTCACATGCACAGCCCTGGATTTGATCTTTACCACTTTTATTGATGTAAATATTATCTGTGTTTCATTTTCATGGAGATTCATTTTACATTAAGCTATCTGACTTGATGGTAACTGTACACATTTTAAAAATTAATAAAACCTAGGAATTAATTGAGGAATTTTTTTGGTTTTCCCCCACCCCCAAGATGTTTGCATTTCCCATTTTGACTGAAGTGAGTGGATAGACTGAGATGTGCCATGCAGTGTTGTGTCTGTTCAAAACCATGCTATTTGGGAGCTCTATCCTGTACCCATTGTAAATAAAACAGAAAATGTCTATTTATCTGTGTGTCTGCAGCTCTTATTACTCCCTTCCTGGGTACTTTCTTGGGTTCTTGAAGCTAGCTGCTACAAGCAGGCCTGTTTTAAACAGAATGTGTCTCTGCAGCTGAGTGAGTCTGTCCATCTGTCATGCTCTTCATTGCAGGCTGGTAGTGTAGCTGATTTAAGTGGCCATTAGGACCAAAAAATTCTCGTTTTCTTTGCAGGCCTCATGGACAGGGTAGGACTGGGCATTTTCTTTCATTGTCCTCTGCTAAGCACCACTTCATCACAGTGATATCCTTTATCTGACTTCTGACTTCTCATTTTCCTTCATGTCATTGCCCCTTCCCCAGTCCTGACTTGTCTTTCTCCTTTTGTTCCATTGATTTTTTTCTAAGTGAATAATTTTGCATTAAAATGTTACTTCTTATTCAATAGGTAGATATAGTGGTGCACTAATGGAAATGAGTGACAGCCCCTGTGTGCAACCGTATGACATCCAAATGTCAGGTCAGCAATATGGTGAGAAGACAGGAAGCAAGGGGAGGCATGGGCAGGCAGAAGAGGAGGAGAAGGTACTCAGGCCCAAAAGAATGCATTTTCTCTTGAGGAGATTTCTTTTGGACCTGTGGGCATTTTATTTAGAGTTTGTGATTAGAAATATTTTTGGTGGATATTGCAGGGCTGCTTATGACTAAACTGAAACCCCTTAGGAAAGCTCTTGGCGAAATTTTGTTTAGCTTGAGTGGCATATGTCAGGACAATCTATGTGCATGGATATCACTGTAACTGGAGTTAACTTTCAAATACTTGCAAACAATTCCCACTCTGCGTGGATGGAAAGAATCACACAGTTACCTGAAGAGAATGGAAATTCATGTTGAATTGTTATGTAAAGAACTATGTTTCAGAAAAGGTGAAACCTGGGTCTTTTTTGAAGTTGCTGTGAAGAAAACAGCTTGTACCAGTGCTAGGCCTGCGTTTCATAACCATGTAAATATGAGTTTGTGTTGTACAACAAAGTGATCCCCTAAAAACCTAGAAATCAAAATAGAAAGTCCTTTGATAGATGAGAGTTGGCATCTTTTGAACATTTGTTATCTATAGCATTGCCTACAGACAATGCACCAGAGCAAAATGAAATATTCACTGCCATTTTCCCTGTGCAAATACACAGCTTCTACTCAAAAGCAAACAGAAATTCACCTTGGTCACCTGAGGACCACGTGATGCTTCACGGGAAGCATTTGCCACCTCATAAAAAAAATTGTAGTTGATATTTGACATAAATAATGCCTTCCCCAAGCAGTTACATTATCCTGCCTTTGCTCTCCTTTGGCTGCAGGACTCCTTCCATGGTAGAGGGATGTGCTGGGCAACCTGCACTCGGCATGAGAGCTTGTACTTGGGATGGCAGCCACCCTGCTGGGAGACCATTCCAGCCACTCTTTGGCTCATTTGGCAAGTCTAAGGGCTGCCTGGGGATGCAGGAGACACAGGCTGTGCCTAAGCTATCCCTATAGCAGAGAGGTTGGGAGTATACCCTGCCTGCTGGGTGGTCTGTTGCCCTGGGTTAAGGAGCACTTGTTGGGGTTGAGGCAATGTGGGGCTGACAGTGGGTATCGAGGATGCTGACTTCTGTGGCAGAGGCTGGTGGGGGTGGGAAAAGCAGATGGAGGTTTTCTTGCAAAAAAATTGCCTAATCCTTTCTTTGGGGCTCAGGACCCAGTGATTTCCAGGAGAGAGAGTGCTCAGCTATGCAGGGAAATTAGGTCAGCTGCCTCCTGCCCTTTAGATGCGTCACCTTTGACTGAGCTGTTTTCTGTTTCCTTCATGTTACTGGCAGAGGCCAGTCTTCTGTCATTGAAGAAGTTTTCAGGATATATGCTGCTGATTGAATTTTTTTCCCTGTACACATAGAGTAAACTGTCCTTGAGCTGACTTGTAACTGCTGTCACCTTGCTCTTTAACGAAGTTATGATGGAAATTTTAAAGCACAGATGACTGCAGGATGACAAAATGCATTCAAATAGAAATGAGAAAATTTCTGAAGTGGGTGTTTGCCTTTTGTGTTGTCAACCTCAGTCTTTCATGAACTGTTAATACTGGAAAATTTTAGTGCAGTAAATAATGGCAGATACTCCATAGTTTTTATTTCTATGCAGTTTGCTTCTGAGATTGTTTACTGGACTGGCTTGAGTGGTCTGTTCAATATATGCTCTTTAAAATACATCTTCTTAATTGTGTTACTATTGCAAACTAAACTTGCATTGTTTCTTTTTTCCTCATATAGTTTTCCCTACACAAAATGGAAAGGTTGCTATAGTGACTGGAGGAACTGAAGGAATTGGTTACCAAACTGTGAAGCATTTGGCAAGACTTGGCATGCATGTGATAATAGGTAAAGTCATTATTTTCTTAATAAACTTTTTGTTTCAGAAAGTGTTTATTTTTTTTTCTTTTAAGGAGTATTCTCTTTCCAGCATAAGTAAAGATATGTCAGGGGAAGGCAGGAGAGTGTTTTGCTAGCATTTAGCACAAGTAAAATTGATTTATGTTTTGCTTTGCAAGATCTTAGAAAAAAAGTGAATGGGATTTTTTTTCTGCAGAACTTGGAAGAATTGTACTACCTTATATAAGAAGTAAATAATAAAAAAACCTTAAAAATATGGATATCACACAAGTATTTTATTTTCTTGTTACTGAGGATGAATTATGCTTCAGCGTTAGGGTACATTTTGTTAAGAGGAGAACTAATGAAAGCCTTGAAGGAATACTACAGTGTTTAATGGGGGATGATCTGTGTTATAAGGGCAGAGTTATAAGGGCCCTAATAACTTCATCTATGTAAAAATTGCATGTTTACTTCTCAGTTTGTCACTGTAGGTGTCCTTTGTAGGCAAGGCAAGGAAATAAATACCTTAAGAGGTTCAGTCATGTCAGTCTAAGATAGAGTGGACAACTCACCTTCTGGAGGTGCCTATGTTAGACTGAGACATCTGAAATTAGGATACGTGAATTTCTATAGGAACTCAAAAAATGTCCTGTGTGCACAATATCTTCTTTCTACTGCAGACAGTATTAGTGAGACATTTTTCCTATTTTTCAAAGCTTTCTTTACTACATATACATATTTATGCACTAATATATCTACTAAATCAGTATGTAACATGAGTACTTACATGTTTAAAACACTACATTTTGTTCACTTTATCTTTTAGCTAGATTTTTACCTAAACCACTGTAACTTTCACATCGTAAAGTCACTGAAGATTGCTATTTCATTATACACTAGCAAGCTGGTGATACCATTTTGTTCAGCTTTTATACAGAATGTGCTCTCTCTAAGGTTTTGTATACACATCTTTAAGAAAAAAACAACCCCCACCAAACAATGAATGAGAGCATAGTAGCCATGTACTTTTATTCTAGTGCAGTCAGTAACACTAATGGAGTTGTCCTGGAATTGTACTAGTGTAATGCAGAATACCACTTACTCATACATGTTTTAATAGATGTGTCAAAACCAAGAATCTGCAAAATGCAAGTAGATACTGCTGTATGTAGCTAGATGCTTGATGTTGCTAATGTAGCTAGATGTAGCTTATGATGTCGGCATTAATATTTCAGTAAAATTGCTTTTCATGTTTAAGGTGGACTGCAAAAAATGTTCTCAGTGGGAAAACAAAAAGGCTAATTTCCTTCTCTTTGTGTAGGGTCACAGAAGCATAGAACATTGCTTCTTTTTAAGATTTATTTTATATCCTTTAAGGTTTAGGATATTCTGTGTAACAAAATTCAGTGTGAGAGTTTTGGGAATGGGAGTGTGATGTTTAGGTACAGAATCTCTAAATAAGCTGAAATTTTTCAACTCACAATCACTCCCTCATAGATCTCATTCACTCACGCTTACTCCCATACTCTCACAAGCATCAAGATGTGGTGTGAGCTCATGTGGTCTGATGAGCATCACCTGAGTATGGGAAAATGTATGGCAGCTACTAAGTCCTTATCCTGTCTCTTTGGTTCAGATGGTCAGATGTGCCCAGAGAGATTGTGAAGTCTGTCCCTGGAGATATTAAAAACTTATCTGAATGCGACCCTGTGCAACTTGTTCTAGGTGAAACTGCTTTAGGAGGGAGATTGGACAGAGCTCTCTTCCAAACACAACCATTCTGTGATTCTGCGATCTTTTATATTGTTCACCAGTACGTTTTTCTTTGTCTGAAATATATAGGCTATGTCTATAGCCTATTTTTTGTGTGGGCTAACAGGAAAAATAATGGTATGGATGATATGCTGCAACCTGGATGTTATCCTCCTGGTGGCAGAGTGCATGGCCATCTACATCAAGACTGGCAAGTCTTCTGTGCTGTGGCATTGACATAAACAACACAGGAACAGTGTTCTCTAAGCATGTCCTTTATTTTTCATCAAAGGGCATTCTTTTAACACTTTGCTTTGCTCTTTCTTCTGGTACTTAAAAACACATACACTTCCATTCACTCTTCAGTTGTATCAACCTTACTATTTGCATTACGAATTAATTATAGGAAGCATTTAATGAGTAAGATTTCCAACTGATTCTTTTCTTCCAGGCAAACTCTGACCTAAACACTGAGCCCTGTGAGTCACAGCTATCTTCTTTGCCTGTGAAATTCTCAGAGCAAAGCAACCCAGTCAGTAGAATGGATAGTCCCGGGATTTTTTCCAGCTGCAAGATCAAAACAGTTTCAAAAGCACATTAAATGCAATGACCTTCCATCCTTGTTCCTAACTGTTGGGCCCAAGTGTTCAGAGTATGCTTACAACACCTGCTGGCACATTGGCATGCTTTAGCACATTCAGCTTCAGGCCATGCAAGGCTCAAATAAGACAGCAAGTATGCTCAAGCTTTCTCCTCTAGAAATGTTTTCACCCTATGTTTGTATAGAGACATGAACTTATGTTAGAAATGTGAATGTTAGGTGAATTTGGGCTTTCGGGGAAGACTCACATGTAGCTTACAGTCAATCTTGCTCATTCACTGAATGCTTCTTTCCCATTACAGGAACTTTAGCAATAAAAATGATACCCCTGCAGCAGGCAAATGAGTCAAACCTGAATGTCTGATGTGAAAAAATGATTCACCCTTTGTGATGGATGTGATTTTGACTCAGTTTGACATTTTAGAGGAGTAAATATTTGAAGCAACCTCCTTTTAAATCCAATCTACCAATGGAATGAGGAAAACAAATAAGTAGAAAGCATGTTACTTTATGGAACATGAATAGGCACTGTATGAAAAGGCAGTGTGTTAACTCAGAGCCTTTTCAGCAAGCAGTTGCATACTGCTTTTACACCTTATTCCTTTCCTGTTCCAGTGCTGGTGCACAAGACTCCTTTCTCCCACCAATGGGTTCCCTCTGTGGGTGCTGCTCACCCTGCCCTCAGCCTCCCTCTGGGAAAGAGGCTGAGCTGAATGCTGAAATGTTGAAAGTAATTTTCTGCACATTTTTTTGATAAATTTCATTGAGATTTTTTGACAGGCTGCAATATGATTACTCACAGTCAGCCTGGCTTTTACTTCAGGAAAATCTCATGGCAGACAGCGAACCCCTAGTAGGGAAAGCTGATGCCAGTGGTGAGTCTTCAGAGTCGAGCCACACAGGGAGCTTCTGCTCCCTCCTATGCAATTTACTACTTGATAGGTTGCAATTTCATTTTCAGAGAGAGAAGGTAAATGCCACACCATTTTTGGTGCCTGTTGAGTGGTGACTGATATTGAAGGTGTTGTTTTGTGTGCACTTACAAATAAATATGCTCTTAACAATAAGGACATTGGAAATCAAGATATCCCAGACATTTCTATGACCTCCCCCACCCTCATTATTAAAACCCAGTAGGTTCAGCTGTGGTTCACAGTGTCTGCCACAGTTTTGTGAGTCTGTATTTAGACTGATTAAACTCTTCCTATTCCTTCCATCCTTTATCACAGGTTATTAATTTTATGAGGATTCTGTGAGTGCATGTTAAAATCGACTCAAAAAAGAGAGCTTCAGTTTGATTTTTCTTTTTTTTCTTTCCCCTCAGTACAGTAATAAAAGAAGGCTGTAAAATATGAGAATATTTAATATAGAAGCTTTGATGATCCTTCGTGATAATGGTAGAGGAAAATCAAAAGATGTGCAGCTTGACAATGTTACACATATGCTGCTTGGTATAAAACACCAGGTTCAGGACAGTGTAATCAACATTTAGTGTCCAAGTATATCACTGTCGCAGTTTTCTAAGACAGGCTTACACTTTGAAGGAAGCAATCTCATTATATTTATGTATATGTATATGTATTCTGGTGACTTATTTGAGCCCTACAATTATGGCATAAATAAATGTAGGTCCATCACCAGACTCAGCACTTCTATGCGATGTTTGTAAGACCTGCAGGAGGCCCAGCAAGAGATAGTTCTGCCACCTCTTTCATTCACATTAGTTTCCAATTTTCAAGCTGTATTCTCTGCATTATAAATCAGACAATTCTTATATTGTATAATACTACAAAGTGACTTTACAGGGATAATTAAATCCTATCAAGATGGTGCAGTTGTTCATTTTCAAAGACAGTTTGATTTAATTTCAATTACTGAAAATTTCTATGGGTTACTTTAATAGTCTTTCCTTACTATACATAGATCTATGAGATGCTTGAGTTATCATTTTTTCTAGAACAGTATTTATCTTCCTAATTTTAGCCAGGTTTTGTTAGGCCTGGATGAGTTCTAGAGTTAGTCAGGAAGTATCAAAATGTTACCAGCATATTAAAAGTGGGTGATGATTTCTTTTTTCTGGTATGAGCGCTAAGAAAATGTATGCAGATTGCTTTATAATTGTCATTCAGTTCAGGTTTTAGCATATCAGTACACTGTAATCAGGGTTATGAAAAACTGTACTTACAATACTGTCTGTTATTTATGCACTATACAAGTGCACACAGCCACACACAGTCTTTCAAATACATAAGAATTTTGTCAAACACTTTAGTTCCTAATTTCTCTTTGAAGACCATCATGTCCTTGCTTTAAAAAGAATTTTTCCTTTAAATAACTGGCAGTGGTTTAAAGCTGATTATTTATGAACTAATTCATTGCAGCATTCCTTGAGACATTTGAAACTATTATTAAAATAGTGACAAACATCTGAAAAGACAGAGCATAAGAAATCTCTTTTGGGAAGTAATCTGAAGTAGAACTCAATCAACTGTAGAGGTGTATTATATACTAAAATACTTTGATTTACTGAGCTCAACCATCAGGAAAATGAGAGAGATTTGGCTTGATATGGTTTGTTTGGATTTCTAGAAACCTTAAAGCAAAATTCTCAAGGCTTTTCAGGATACTACACAGCCCAAAAGATAAGTACAAATGCCATTACATTCATACAATAACTTTGCATGTAAGACAGAACACAGACATAAATGTTTATTTTCTTGGTAGAGAGGGTGTTATCTTTGGAGTTCAGCAGAGATATGTGTTAGAACCCATGCTTTTAACACGTAATTTTAGAGGAGGAGCAAATAGTGAAGTGACAAGTACTTCAAACTGTATTAAATTATTCAGGGTAATAAAGACCAGGGATGTATGAGGAATTACAGAAAGACCATAAGAAGCTGAGTGTTAAAAGGCCTGTGCAGTTCAGTGTAGATCAATGTGGAGTGATGGACGTGGGGAAAAAAAATTCAGAAAAAGAAATGATGGATTCCGTATTGACCATCATCACTTTGGACATAGATCCTGGGGTCACAATAGATCGTTCTGTGAAACTCGGTGCTCAATAGCTTGTAAAAACCAAAATAAGTATTAGAAATTGTTATATAATGAACAAACAAAACAGACAACATGAGTTAATTCAACTGTATGAATCCTTTGTGGGCGAGGACCTTAAATACTATGTTGGGTTCTGTTCTGCCTATTTCATAGAATCATAGAATCAATCGGGTTGGAAAGGACCTTAGAGATCATCAAGTTCAACCCTTGATCCAACACTGCCGTGGTTACCAAACCATGGCACTAAGTGCCACATCCAGTCTCAGCTTAAAAACCTCCAGGGACGGTGAATCCACACCTCCCTGGGCAGACCATTCCAATGTCTGATTAGTCTCTCAGTAAATTTTTTTTTCCTAATATCCAATCTAAACCTCCCCTGACAGAGCTTAATACCATGCCCTCTCATCCTGCTTCTGGTTGCCTGGGAGAAGAGACCAATGCCCACCTGGCTACAACCTCCTTTCAGGGAGCTGTAGAGAGTGATGAGGTCTCCCCTGAGCCTTCTCCAGGCTGAACAGCCCCAGCTCCCTCAGCCTCTCCTCACAGGACTTGTGCTCCAGTCCCTTCACCAGCCTTGTTGCTCTTCTCTGAACCTGCTCCAGCACCTCAATATCCTTCCTGAACTGAGGGGCCCAGAACTGGACACAGTACTCCAGGTGTGGCCTCACCAGTGCTGAGTACAGGGGAAGAATCATTTCCCTGGACCTGTTGGCCACACTGTTCCTGATCCAGGCCAGGATGCCATTGGCCTTCTTGACCACCTGAGCACACTCCTGGCTCATGTTCAGCTTCCTGTCAATCCAAACTCCCAGGTCCCTTTCTGCCTGGCTGCTCTCCAGCCACTCTGTCCCCAGCCTGTAGCGCTGCAGGGGGTTGTTGTGGCGAAAGGGCAGGACCCAGCATTTGGCCTTGTTGAACTTCATCCTGTTGGAAGCAGCCCATCTCTCCAGCTTGTCCAGGTCCCTCTGAAGAGCCCTCCTGCCTTCCAGCAGATCAACACTCCTCACCAATTTGGTGTCATCTGCAAATTTGTTGATGGTGGACTCAATCCCCTCATCCAGATCATCAATAAACATATTAAACAGAACTAGGCCCAACACTGATCCCTGGGGGACACCACTAGTGACCGGCCACCAACTGGATGCAGCCCCGTTCACCACCACTCTCTGGGCCCGGCCCTCCAGCCAGTTCTTAATCCAGCAGAGAGTGCCCCTGTCCAAGCTGTGGGCTGCCAGCTTTTTCAGGAATATGCTCTGGGAGACGGTGTCAACGGCTTTGCTGAAGTCTAGATAGACCACATCCACAGCCTTCCCCTCATCCACCAGGGGGGTCACCTGATCATAAACGGAGATCAGGTTGGTCAGACAGGATCTGACCTTCCTAAATCCATGCTGGCTGGGTCTGATCCCTTGTCCATCCTGTAGGTGTTGTGTGATTGCACTTAGGATGATCTGCTGCATAACCTTGCCAGGCACTGAAGTCAGGCTGACGGGCCTGTGGTTTCCCAGGTCCTCCTTCTGGCCCTTTTTGTGGATGGGTGTGACATTTGCCAACTTCCAATCATCTGGGACCTCCCCAGTGAGCCAGGACTGTTGGTAGATGATGGAGAGCGGCTTGGCAAGCTCTTCTGCCAGCTCCCTCATCACCCTTGGATGGATCCCATCTGGTCCCATAGACTTGTGAGGATCCAAGTGGCTCAGCAGGTTTCCACCTGGATTACAGGGAGACTATTCGGCTTCCAAAGTGGGTAGTATAAAAATTTAAAGGGTTTAGAGGAAAACAAACTTATCAGAGGCATAGAAAGGCATCCTTATGAGGAGCAACCAAATGGGCTTGAAGTCTTCAATCTCTTCACTGTCGCGGAAGAAGCATGTAAAATGAGCAGCTAAAAAGATAGAGTGCTTATGAATAGTATGGATATTATTAAAAACTCAGTATAAATACAGTACTATCCATCAGAAAAGAAGTTAAAACAGTCTAAAACAAGCCACTGTGATTAAAACCAAAATCCTTCAGAAGCATAAAAATATTTCTGGACTAGTATCTGCTGCATAGGACCTTAAATCATCCTGGAAATAGGAGAAGTGTAAGGTGGGCAAATATGAGTGTTGGGCAGTTTTGGGAAGGACATTGTGCATAGTCCAGTGAGTATGTTTTTTATATTGAAAAAAAAAGTCAGGCACTTAAAAAAATGAAGAGTTAAATATGTATTGATGAATTTTGGAAGAGTTTGTGGATTTTTTCTAGACATTTGCTTAATTTATTCACTAAGCATTTATTAAATGCTTTGAAGTATTCAACAACTGTGTGAATGAATTTAATCTTGGCTTTGAAAAACTTTTGGTAAGGTTTGTGCCAAAAGATTTTCAAGTGCCTGGCTTGTCTTGAGATAAGAGAAAGATCTCTTGTAGATTAGTAATGGAGTAGGAGACAGAAAACAATATTGAGGAGTTATTTGTCAGCTTTAGACTGGAGCAAAGATACTCCTGGCCCCATAGACATATGTTCAGCAAATTTATAAAAGATAGATACAGAATGCAGGGTGAACAGTGAAATGATGCATTTTGTGTAAATGTGTTTAGGATAGTCAAATGAATTTGACTATTGATAATTAAGAGATTTGAGCTTCTGACATACAAGGAGATGCTGAGAGAGCTGTATTTTTACTCTGAAGAGGAGAGAAGGCTCAGGGGGACATTTTCCGTGTGCATAAATACTTAAAAGGGAAAAAAAACCACTTGTTTTTTCCTTTCTTTTTTCATTTTTTATGTTGAGGGTGGTCGAACACTGACACAGGCTGCTTAAAGAGGTTGTGGAGTCTCCATCCCTGGAAATACTCAAGACCTGACTGGACATGGTGCTGAGCCACCAGTTGTAGCAGGGGTAGGACTGGATGATGTCCAGAGATGCCTTATGAAATCTTAACAACTGTGAAGAATGGGGAATAATCTCCCAATACTGAATTACCAGGTTATGAAGGGATGGATAAATACAGAGTGTTAGTAAATGCAAATACTGCATATGAAGAAAAACAGCCACACCTATGTATTTATAAGAATAGGGTCTAAATTAACTACAACACCCAAAAAGTTAAATAAATATTGTGATTTACTGTTGAAAGCTCTCTGCATAACATCATCGACATTTAATGACAGTCATAAAGGCAAATAAAATTGTATTGCTTAGCAGGAAAGAAGATGAAAATAGAACAGGAAGCGTCCCTCTTCTTCTGTGGAAACCATTGGTTCATCCTGTTGTGCATACTCAAAAGAAGTCTGGTTGAACTGGAAAAAAAACCTAAAGAGTGATGGTGAGGAGTATGTGATAGCTTTGTACAAGGTGGGGCACAGAACAAAAGTTCTTCTGCTTCCCAACAGATAACTGAGGTGTAATATCATACAATGATGAATAGTATAGAAAATAAATGAGAAGTGGTCATTCCTTGTCTTATTGTGCACAAAGTAGAGAACATCCAACAAAATAAAAAAAACCCAACAACAAACAAACTACTGAAGTACAACCTTTTGAATGTAATTAAGTGTGTCATGAAATAACAGAGCCTGTTGTCCCAGAACCCTTTGGCAGCCAAACACTTGAATGAATTGAAAGTGCAATTTGGTTCATTGAGAGACTATGTGTAATCTTTGAGTCAGGAAATCTCTGAAACTTCTTGCTTCTGGGAGGATGCATTGGAAAATACCACTCCTAGACTTAATGCTCTCACTTATACCTCTTCCTTAAGCACCTGCTATAGATTATTGTTGGAAACAGGGCACTTGTTTAGATGTACTTTTGGTTTGATAAACAGAGTCACTCTTAATGTCTTGTTGGAATGGGTGGGTTGCAGAAACCTAGGGCAAGAATGAGGACTTCTTTTCTTGTTGCAAACCGACATTCTCTCCCTTGCTCAGTTTTACTTCTTTTCTTAAAGGAACACTTACAACAATATTTTCATCTTCCATATCAAAAAGGCATGTATTTAATTGTGACTGCTGTATGATGAACTGGATGACAAAAGATGTATGGTATCTAGACATAAGGAAGCTTTGTATCATTTTCTTAATTCTTTTTTAATACCTGGTCACATCCTTATACCTAGCTTTATTGAAATTCATGCCTTAAACATTTTACAGGTGAGACACAAGGTCTGCATTCCTTTTTATTGGAGATGTTATAAATTCCTTTTAAAACCTGCTCATATTGTAATGAGTTCAAATTTCTCATCCTCAGAGGTTTTTTGGGGGCAGTCATTCCTCTCTCTTAGGCATGTGCTATTTGTTGTGCACACTCATAAAATTGTAATCGTCCTAACACCAGCTGATAGGATTTTGTTTTTCTCTTGAGGCATTGGGTGCCCTCACAAGCCCTGTGTTTGGGCTCACGCTCCAGTGAAATCAGCTCCCCTTCGATCATGAGGATTATGCTACTCTGAGGCACCTTAATTCAAATTTTCATTTGGAAACCTTTTTATATTCTGTGGCACAAAGACACGTAACCATCACCCATTGCAACTCCTTAATCAGACAGTATACACTTATACGGAAGTTATTACTGTACCACCAAGCTTTTCCTGGTAATGCACATGTACATTAGAGTTTATGGGCACTACTTCTAAATTTTGTTTACTTCAGTCAGCAGTGGGGAGGGCCATGGGCCATGCTGCAAACCCTGTTTGCTTTGTTTCAGGGATTAACTGATACATAATTATGGCTACATAAGTCAGAGGATGGGTGTTTATCTCCGGTTCCCCAGGCACTGGTGAATGAGGGGATCGCACTTGCCAGCAGCTGAAGTGTGTGGAAGAGCTGGGAGGCTCACCCCTGCCTCCCCTCCCCGGGTTCACTGCAGTGGGTTTAGCAGGCTGAGGGGTGCCTTGGTGCACAGGGCAGCTCTCAGGCTTCAAGGGGGAGTGGTCGGGTCTTTCTCTGGACCACTGCATGCTGGTTGGTTTGCATCTTCTAGTTGTTCATCTCAAAACGTTTTTATTTGTCTTTGGTTTGTACTATCTTGCTGAAAGTCAGGAAATTTTTCCCCTGACAGCTTAGGTAAGTGAGGGCTTTTTAAATTTGTGGGTTTATTCTCTCCAGGCAACTGTAAGCTTTACAGGCTGTATCGTTGATCATAGACCATTTTAAATTTCTTTATAATGCCTTGCAGTACATTCCCTTGAAAATCAATATTTCAAATTCCTAGTTTTGCAAAACACCAATTGGAAAGAATCTTGCTTTTTTTAATCAGGATCAATTTTGTACATAAATTCAGGGTGTGAGTAGCAATTACTCTTTTGGAGAAATATTCACATTCAAAAAAATTAAAAATATTATATAAAGAATACATATAGATGTATCAGAACCCCTTAACTAGCTATAATGTGTTTTTAGCTCATGCTGGTATTTTTATGGGCTGTGCTTTTTCCAGCCTTATTCAGACTTAGCAATCTCTGTGATAATTCTGTTGAAATCCCTGAAATAACTTTCAGAGTTAGGATCTACTTAAGTGATTAAGATGACAGAGGCTGACATTTAGGATAAGATCCAGAGCCTATTGCTGCTGATCAGAATTTTTCTATGTACTTCGCTGGTGGCTTTATATCAATGTGGTGACTTGTGGTGTTTGTGTAAGTGAATGTTGAAGAGTAAATTTTTTTGAATTTAAAAATTTAAAAGCTGTATTTAAATATATTTACCTTTTTTTCCCAAGCACAAGTTTCAGTATTTTACTGAGAATTAGAATTTTGTAAGTCACTGAAATAACATCTGATTTTATACAGATGCATCCATTTAAAATAAATTTATGTTTATGTTATTAGTTTTATTTTCAGAATTGCTTGTAGTCAGCATTGTTATTGAATCAGCCTCACCTAAATTTTTCATTATTCTGTAGGGGCTAAGGGCAAGAAAAACATCAGATAGGGCTCTGAACAGCTTGCATAAACAGTTCTTGAGACAACTATATCTATTTTGAGCTCCCAACAGACACTTTAAATCAGCATGAAAAGAAAGATTTTTACAATTTTGGGTACTTTGATGATCTAGCCTCCCAAAACAATGAATGCCTTTTTCTCAAAGCTTTTGTTAAGATTCCCTCACTACATAAAAAAAAAGATCTGTCTTCCCTTTCTTACCCTTTCCTACAAACCACTTGAATTCAGAGTAGGCAGATCTTATGCTACAGATGCTTTACTGCTTAAAATGGATAAATTCTGGTATGTGGACCGTATGAAAATTATGGTGACTCATTGAAAAAAGTTCAGACAGAGGATTATTTTATATATCACAAAGTTTTTTAAAGAATCACTACAAATATTCTACTGAGGATCTAGTCTAGCTGACAGTGAGAATTTGATCCTTATATAGTAAACCATCCTCCTCCTTTGTTTAGGGTGCTGTACACCTGTTCAGTGCACTTGAAGGTGGCGCTCTTTAGTGACCCAACTCCATCTCGAAGACGCAAATTAGTTTTGACTTTTCCCAACCTGAAACTGTTTGTTTTAGCTTGGTGACTTTTTCTTTTTAAATTTGGAATAATTAATATAGCACTTAAAAGGAGGTTGATCTTTTTCACGCCTACCACTCACTTTGCATAGAGGATCCCAGAAGGACATGCTAGAAGGGAAACAGTGTGACAGTGCAATGTTCCTTTCCTCTCCCACCCATCTGCAGCAAGGGAGTGCTGCTTTCCTTAACCTAACTCAGAAGCAGTTTTATGGTATCTTTCTGATATATGTGTCTTTGAACTTTTTGTAAGGATTTTGGTCATTTTTACAGTGTCTTTATTTGTTCTTACAGTATTTTATTTGAAAGAAGGATTTCAAAGGCTCCATTAAAGTGGCGGTTTTCACTGAGGCTATTTCAATTTTGTCATACTCCAGCCTTCAGTATCTGGTTTTCAAACTCTCTGTTGTATCAGGCTGGAAACAGACATCTGAAGTGACTGTTTAGCAAAATAATTTTTTCCCCAGTGGTCTAGGGTGAAAAATATGCAAATATGAATAAAATGAGCTCATTTGGAAGACGCTGAGCTTTAATGAATAACCATTTATATAACAGCAAAATAAAGCAAATTAAAATTTGTTGTGAACACAAGCTCTTTTAAAAGAACAAATTAAGTGAACACACTGAGAGTTAAATCAAGACACTGGAGGCTTTAATAAGCTTGATCTCTGCTTGAGGGGTGCCAAATGAAAGAGGAATCAAATAAAACCTTCACAGAATTGGTACAAAAGTATTTTTATCTCTGGTATGGCTCTATCCATCATAATAAAACACTGAAATCCTACTGTAGTACCCTTCTTGAGGTGGAACAGTGAGGAAAATTGATCTATTGCCCATAAAGCCTGTGCACAGATTTCTCCAGAAATGGCAGTTTCACTGGAGGGTTTGTCTGTTGATGCTGCATCTATATCTGGAAATTAACATCAAACTGATTTTTTTTCTTTTGTACAAGGCTGGATGGTTTTAAAGGTAAAAAATCAGCAAGAAGAAAATACTGCAAGTATCTGTTTTGGGTTTTTTTTTTCTTTCTTTCTTTCTTGGTCAGTCTGAATAATATAACCTCATAGTTAATGGAACTTATAGAGAACAGTTGTAAACTGTATGACTCTAGATTTTATGTGAGAATTATTTTCTCTCCAGTATCTGGAATGCTAAATGTATTTATTTTGCCTAGATTTATGTAAATGCTGGGTTTTCCTGTATATCATGAAAAAAGAGATGTGTTTGAAATCCTTGTTTTTTACTGCAGAAGCACAGCTAAAACTCCATCCTCAAAAGGGTCCATTAGCTCCTCAAAGTGGTTGGGAGTTCCCTAAAATCTCCATTCAGTGCTCTGAGCCTTCAGCTAGTGCAGGCGATGGATGCATGCTCTGTCTCAAAGGGCTTACTCCCACTTTTTTAACACATTCATGTGAGATGACATGAATCAGTTTAATAGCACTGTAAAGTATTTTCTAACATCTTAGAGTAAATACAAGCATGTACATGCTAATGTGAACAAGAGGTTGAACCCGATGACCTCCTGAGGGCCCTTTCAATTTCATCTTATTCTGTGACACTGTGACAGAGAGGACGGGACACTTGAAGCTTTTGTAGAATCTGAATGGGATACAATTCACTTGGCTCAGAGACTTACATCTCAAATCTGCTGATCCAGCCAGCAGAGGGTCCTATTTTATATGAATAAATGAGATAAACAGGCAGAATTCGTATGAACAGCAATGCATTTGTATAGCCCTCTTCGAAAACCTCTGCTGCCTGACAGTTACGAAGCACACCTTTTCACCTAAAACTTCATGCTGGTTTTACCCTGTGGTTAGCACTTCACAGTGGCGTGCTTATATTCACACTTTTAAGTTGATTGCATTGCTAATTTTCTATTTTCTGTATTTTCACAGCTGGAAACAGTGAAAGTGAGGGCCAAAAAGCGGTGAGGAAAATAAAAGAAGAAACTTTGACTGGAAAAGGTACCATACTATATCCTTTTCTTTAAGGAGCTCTTTATTCCTCTCTTTTTGCTATCTCCTTTTAAATGAGGTCTCCATGTGTACTGTTAAACTTTTTTTATTTGGGGCACTGGAACAGGTTGCCCAGAGAAGTTGTGGATGCCCCATCCCTGGAAGTGTTCAGTGCCAGGCTGGGTGCAGCTCTGGCCAACCTGATGTAGTGGCAGGTGTCCCTGCCCACGACAGCAGATGGTTTTTAAGGTCCCTTTGTACCCAGCCAATTCTGTGATTCTATGAATCTCATTCCTAAAGTACATCTGACTTAGGGGTAAAATCAATAGGATATTCTTTAAAAAGCGTTTTCAGCTTTGTTTGACTTCTTTACTGTTTGTCATTGCAAAAGGGCTGCCTGCAAGTTACAGTCTGCCTCCGCGTGTACATGGGCAAAATGATTTCATAGCTGAGCAAAATTCTGAGTGCTAGTAATATTTGCTAAGGGGAGAATGACAGCAGGTAAGAGTGTGTATGCTCCTTTCATTGTTGGTTTTGCCTCCCATCAGGTGTATATAATCCCACTAAAAAGTGGGGTTTTAGGAGGTAATAGGTTTGTAAAGAACAAGGCTGCTCGACTGGGTTATCTGACACATGTTGAGAGCTTATAATCCTTCAGAGTAAAAACATTTTCTTAAAAATAAATGGACCTTTCATATCAAGCCAAAATGCCTACGCTTTTGTGGTTCTTCCGTTGTTTTCTTTATCTGATGAGCTATCATGTTTGTGGAGGCATAAGGAGAGCATAGGTTGGTAACTATGAGAAAAAGCATGTTGCACACTATCTGCTGTGCGATTATAATTTGCAATTTACGGTGGAGGTTAGTGCATCTCATATTTTTGTCTCATGGTTTCTCTGGGTGTAGTTCCCCGTACTGTATGATGATTCACTCCTGACACTTTGATGTATCATTTCTTGGCAAAATAATAGGGCAGTGTTGCTAGTCCACCCTATTTAGGATCTCCATGGCTTCTTCTGAGATCTGATTTTATTTTTGTGTCTCTAATAATTACTGTTATGATGATCAAAAAACATGTTAATTATTGTGTTAAAAATCCCTTTCATTAAGATTTATCTTTTGGCTTAAATAAGTGTGCATCCATCATAGCCCCAGGATGCATGTATGCTAGTTAAAGGCATCATAAATTAAGGCATAGTTAGAAGGATCATGAAAGGAAAAAGGTAATTATTACATCATTAAAATCTTTTACTGGAAGTTTCTGTACAGAGACCAAAAGCAGTTGAAATTAATTACATCACGTGACTTGCATAAAGCCGAATAAACCAGAGTCTATCTTATTTTCTCACATCCGTGTGATCACAGGCTTTTCTAGCGCCCTAACCTTTCTTGATTTTTCTGACTAAAGTCAGCTATAGCCCTATAAACTGTTAAGTTACAGATGGCAGTCTGAGGAAGCTGAAAGCGTATCTGAAGTCAACTGAAGTTCCTCATTGTAATTATTATCACTGATGCTTTAGTAATCTCAGGTCCCGGTAGATTTGGCTTAAAAAATCCCTGGAAGAGCACTGTCTTTTCAGAATTTGTCGCTGATTGTATATTTACAAGTGCAATATACTGTACAAAAGACTTGTGCGAGACTGAGTGCCACTCCTCTTTTACTGTTTATCAATGAATTTGCACTTTACTTAGTAATAGGAAGTGTGTGCAGATACCGTGACCAAGACTGGGCAGTGCAAACAAATCACCTTTTCAAAAACTACAGTTCAAGATCTGAGCAAGAGACCTTGTCCTCTCCTTGTTACCTTACTGAGCCATACACAGCACAAACATCCACAGAGACAGCTCTGGGAAAATGCCATGCTTATTGAATGCAAGTAATTATAGTGTTTTTAAGCCACTATCATCCTTCTATGTCTTAGCCCACTGTCTGTCTGGGGCTCTGTCTGATATCTACGGGTAAGTAGTTTTACTTAACATAATCTACACTTACTTCAGGGACAAGTGAGATTCAAAGCATGTGCATAAGTAATTCCTATGAAGCAACGTATGAGCAATAATTTGCTGACAGTTTCAGAGAAGGATAAAGGACAGTAATAAAAAGGCCATGCATACTGGTGTTTTTTTTTTTTTTTTTTGTAGAAGCATGGCAAGACCTGAGAAAAGGACTAACAAAGTTTCTGAATACAGGCAGGCAGGAAGTCTGGTTTCCCATGCTGGAGGCATTGAAATCAGAGCCAGTGCCAAAATATGGTAGCTTACTGGAGAGGAAAGCAGTTGAGGCCATTCACCTACAAGGCAGTGATGCTAAAGGACACAGAAAATCTAAGCAATATGTCATATCACCTCTTCCTACCACCCATCCTCTCCCATGGTGCTACACCAGAAACCTCCTTGGTTCCTCTCCCTGCCAATTCCAGACTGTTTAGGTGTTCTCCTTGATTTTGGGTCTCTGTGCCAGGTAATCTATTGCTAAGCATAAAGAGTGAGGAAGTACACAGGCCATCGAGTGGAGGTGAATAAGCTACAGGTCCCTGGGGCATAATAGACCCAGTTTGCTTGACCATCAGATTCTCCTCCATGATAAAGAAATCAAAGCCCTCGGATATCCAGAACAGACCAGAAGCAGTACTGCATTGTCATTAAAATTCTCACATGGGCACTATTTCCAAAAGACCAAGGGCAACAGCTTACTACACTGTGAATCATAAAGCTGGAAGAAGCCAGGATGAGGTTGGCATTTATCTTGCTTCCATTTGTTAAATTGGGAACTTGTGTTGTTAATACTAGCAATTATATGGCTGGGAAAATCGTTGATGGCTAAGGATTGCCACAGAGATATTCTAATTGGGTAAGTCTCTGTAATTTGCACATAGGGTGTGTCTTTGTTAGTGTGTTCGTTAGTCAGATCAGGAGAGTGCTTTTCTGGCAACCCTCAGCTGTTGCCCGCTTGCTGAGCACAGGTTCACATCAGGAAGGGCACTGCAGGTCCTGACCTGGATTCCCTTTGGACAGAACTAGCCTGGGAGGTGAGCTGCAGCAGTAACAGAGCATTGGTGCGTGGGGGCAAACAGAGCTCAGCTGAACTAAGCATTCCATCAACCTGTAGCAGTACCTTTGTCAGGTCCTGAGCACAAAATAAGCTCTTGAGATGGGCTTCTGTTGATCCAAACCGCTTATAAATGTAGCCATAACCACAGTTACCTGTCGTGAACAAACTCCATTGAGTTGCAGAAATGGGAGGTTTGTGGGACAAACTCAACTCTCGATACTAGAAAAGAATCTTTCCATTTACATAATAGAGCATATCTCCTGACTCAGTTAGCCTCATTTTATGTCTCTGCAAATGAAAGCTGGTTGTAGCCTGATGATTACAAACATACAAATGTTGGAAACTAATATATAAACATGAATGAGAGCTTCATTCATTCCAGCATAGGTTTATGAATGCCAATGGAATCAGCAATTAGAAAAACTTTATGCATAAATATCACTTAGCACAGTACCAATGGAAGGCTCTCACAACTGCAGTGTAGGAGCTTGCAACTAGACTCAAAGGAGAAAAAAATTAAGTTAGTGAGAAAAGAGGGTGTAAAAGTCATATTAAGCGTAGACCTCTTCAAAAGGAGAAGCTTGAGTTTAATCTCACCCAACATTTTTGTGGCAATTCAAATAAAACCACAATTATAAAACTACGGACTAAATCTATGGCATTCATGAGACTTCCATTTGAAGTCAGGTGAGAAAGGAAGAAGACTTTCTCCCTCAGAGTCAGAGGAATGCAGAGGTTAGCATGGTGGCAACCAAATTGTGTCATTTACAGTCTGACCCACATCAAGACAGCATGGGCCAAGCAGTGGGATGAATTGTCTTAAAAGCAATTCGCATGCATTTAACAAGCCTGGCTTTTTCGCAGAGCTTTCTCTTGGATATTTGTGCTACATGTGGCTCAGCCAGGGAATAAGGAGATGACAAGGTCTCTTGCTCCCTTTTGTAGTATAATCTGCTAATAAGCAAGGAGATTCTCCTTGGTTTTAGAAATCTGAGATCGAAGAATTTACCTGACAGAAGAAGGACTAATCTAGCCACTATGTACCAAGTGTAATTACAGAACAGCTGATAGGTGGTTTCTCCACTAATGCTTGCTGTATGTCGGGCACCAGTTTTAACAGAACAATCTGCCTTTTTCCACTCTGTACCTAGCTTTCCCTGCAGGCTACAGGAAGTCAGCTGCTGAAAGTTTCCAAATTCCCAAACTTTTAGATTTGTTGGTGGTATTCCCAGCACATGAGCCAGGCTGTGTATGTCAGTTCAGCAAAGACTGATGCTTTGTTAATATGTGCAAAAGTGTCACCCAGGACTTCTTCTTTGACATGGCATGTCAAAGACATCATTATAGAAATGGTCATCCAACGAGTCAAAAATAGTATAAAATATTTGTAGCTGAGACATATCGTCTATAAGTGTGCATAAGCGCGCCTGGGTTTATGCTTGCTTGTGTCAGATTTGCTTTTCATGGTGTAGTTTTGAGTTGTAAAAGTCTAACATCCTGGGATTGTGGCTAGACATAATGTGGCTACTTTGTCCTTTCTACCACAGCCTGCTATTGGAATATCCTTTGTCTACCACAGCTGATGCTGAAAGACCAGTAGGATTGGTTTAAAGAGTTTCCTAGCAATAACAGCAGAGTTTCCATCTACATGGTTTCCTTTTTTATGCTGGTGCATTATCTCCAGTGCTTAGCTGTGGCAGGTCAAGGACTGTCCTCAGAAAGAGTACAGCTGAATGCCAGGCTCATGAAGACATCCTGAAAGACAGGGTGGTGATATGAATGAGGAGTAAAGAAGCCTCAATCTGACAGTATGCCACTTTGCAGGATCCAGTGTGGAACTGCAGAGTTTTTCTGCTTTGTCACTTGATGACAGGTGTAAGAGCCTTGCCTAAACATTAAGATTTTCTTCCTTCTCTTGCAAAGCCACATCTTTTTTTTTTCCTTTCCTTGCAAAGCCTCATCTAAGGTTATATCAAGTATATTCAAGCCATATGAAAATATTACTTAATAAACTTAATCTCAGTTTGTGACTGGATTCTCCACATGCACAAGGAGTAGAAGACCCTTCGCTAGAGTCCAAGAAAGTAATGCAGGGGCTGATACAAATTCTCTTGCTCATAGCACTTATGTCCCATATCCAGTAAAGCTAGTGACTTTTTGCTCCATATTAAGCAGGGAAGATCTTAATCTGCAGAAAGGTATCTCCAGAGCCCTCTGATAAAATAATTTAGGTGAAAAGTTTCTGAATCACTTGTTCTGCTTTTCTGTTTGTTTTACATAATATTTTGAGGCAAAACCATGATTAAATTCATTGTCTCCTTGCTTATGTTTTTTTTTTTGTTCTCTTTTTGACTTGCAGTACAACACAATCCAAAATTTTCCCCCACAGTTCTTACACATGTATAAAACAACAGAGAACCCTCTATTTTTCTGGGTTTCTTAAAACACCTTAGAAATTGAATTGTCATGTTAGCAGTGTGGCAAATCAGAAGTTAAGAGGAATACGAATGTGGTTCACACAGCTGACGATGAGTTGCAGATCTGGATAGTGAGGTGGAGATAAAGTCTTTCAAATATAAAATATATTCATAATGCAGGCACAAGCTCTGCCTGCTGGTTTCCTGAATTCCCATTTCCATTGGAAATGTGAAATACATTTCATTAACAGGCTCTGCCACCAGGAATCATGATTTTCTCATATTTAAATTATCTCTAATTGAAACTTAGAGACTAAGGAGTGCACAGGTGTAGCTGCAGGCAGAATAACAAAGTCCCGTCAGATGTCTTGAAATGATTTTCTGACTGTAAATCACCAAAGCCTTGTGTGACTAATGGGACTGAAGCTCCGAGGTTAGGATTTTGCTGATTGTGCTGCCCTACTGAAGGCAATTTGGAGAAAGGGAGTTTCGAAATGAAATTGCTTCTTCAGGGCTGAAAAAAGCTTCCATTTCACTCCTTTACAGGATTTTGATCCTCTTGTATGTACCTGTAGAGCCATGATGTCGAGCTGTGACTGAAAAAAAGAGCTCCTGGGTTTGATATCTCCCTTAATAGGCCATTATTTTTTCCGTCTCAAGCAGTATTTGCAGGCAGGTTGTGTGAGCTATTTCCAGGTCTTGTCTGTTCTCAAGAAAATTGCCAGCAAATACTGAAAGACAAAGCCAAGAAATAAGCAATTTTTTTTCTCTCTGGAATGCTTTAGTATTTCTCTTCCAAGACCTACTTTATATAGTCCTGGCTTCTGTGAGTTACACGTAGGGTTTTAGAAGTTAATTTGCTTATAACAAGTAGAATATTTTCTATGGAAATGCCAGTGGCTTCTGCGCTGGGGATCCAGCTGCCAGGAGCATGGAGAACTTGTGGCCTGAAGTAAACATGGGAAAAACAGAGCCTATATTTGAAGCTCTTATGGGCTGTGTGAGCAACCTTCCAGGTGTGAGCTGCACGTGAAACAACAGACACTGGTCAGCCAGAGTGTTCAGGCTGTGCTGGTCTTTCCTTGTCAGCTCCATCCGTGCAGCAGTACGGCAAGGCTCCAGAGGGAGCAGAGCCAGAGAGGAGTCTGTGCCTCTGAAGGACCAACGCCAATGTGTTCATGCTTAATTTGTATTTCAAGGGCTATTTTTCAATGGCAAAGAATTAAAGCTCTGAATAGATGTCCCAGTTCTAAAATGAGTTATAAGCCAGGTTCTTCCCAGCAGTGCCCAGTGACAGGACCAGAGGCAATGGGCACAACCTGAAATGCAAGAAATGCCATTTAAAAATAGGAAAACTCTTTCTCTTTTTTAGCATATGGACTTTTGGATATTGGCACAGGTTGCCCAGAGGGTTTGTAGATTCTCCATTCTGGGAGATATATGAAAGCCATCTGGACACAGCGCTGGACAATCACCTCCAGGTGGCTTGGTATGAGCAGAAATGGGGACTGGGCAGTCTCCAGACCTGCCTTCCATCCTCATCCACCATGCAACTCTGTGAGTCTAGGGAATTTTGCCAGCCAAATCCTCATGAAACCGTGTCGGCTTCGTGTCCAGTCCTGACTACAAGTGCTGTAAAATACACAAATTCCCGGACTTCAGGGTTTTCAAGAAATTGTATCAGGGTTCATACAGTGCCGATATTAGACCTTTAGGTAAGAATATATAGTGGTAAGAATAGCAATAATTTGACGGTAATGCAGTCTTAGGAAGCAAGTATTTAAAAAGAACTTTGTAGCAGTGTTAAAAAACCCATTTGTGCAAGTAAAAAATCCTTTCTGTGGAAACAGAAGGAAGGAATGTAGGTACACTGATGCTGGGAGTAAAAATCTGTGTGGAAAGGCCAGGGAATATTGCCTATGACTCTGAAGCAGCTTCCCTTCTTGTTTTTCCTTTTGTGGGTTTATTGGTTTTTTTGGGGGGTTGTTTATTTTTTTCTTCCCTTTTTACAGGCATAAACTAATATATTTTATTTTCAAACTTAAATTTTAAAATTTAAGTTTCAAATGAAATATGTTCAAGATTACACGATGCTTGACATCTCTGCCACATTTTCACCATCTGAATGGAAATTAGCATGCTCGTGTGCACTTCAAAACCCTTCTCAGCCTATTTAAAGACTTGCAGGAAATGTGTAATACTAGCATTTTTAATAGTCTTTTCTGGTACTTGGTGCTAGAAAATCTTGCTTGTAAGAAGAAAAAGAAATATTCCTAAGGAGACTAATAGACTCTTCAATTACAAAAAATATCTAACATGAGAACCATTATTTGCCTAATAGTCATGTCTGAATTTGGATTTCTCTTCTTATATTGAGGCACTGTTTCTGGACAAGCTGATGTGAACTGTTACCAGCACCTAATCAATTTCCCCAAGACAATGGTCAGCGATGTTTTATTCCTTACTTAGTCTTAACATTATGTCGGCCGCTGACTCCTCTTACCAAGATTACTGTTGACTTCAGGCTGCTTGGCAGGAGTAGCTCTTCACAACTGATGTGACTTGAGGAGACAAAATAAATCAAATCATCTTTCCAACATTTACTTTGACCTAGTTGAAAAATAATCCTTGCCAGTGTTTTACCTCCCAAGCATGAAAAATATGTGGGCCTGCAGTGAGAGAGAGATCTCCGTGGCTCTGGGCAAGATTTGCTGTTGTTCTGTGTTTCCTCCCATTTTAGTCCAATCTCACTTATGCTCACACACTTGTGCTTTTTTAAAAAATAATTTACAGCAACTAAACTTCCTGGAACATGGATCTTATTTAAATGATACAGTGTCTGTACTTGTTTCTCTTTAGAAATCTGATCTTATGTCAGAGGGAAAAAAGTAGATATGTATGTATTGGAGGGGAGAAAAGGAAAAATAATATAGGGAGAAAAGCAGTTTCTCCTTTTCAAAACTTTGTCATGATAGTTAGGGGCTTCTGAACTGGAGGTTTGTGAAAAGTTCATTTCCCTGAATTGAAATAAACCTAAAATATTGCAGGCTTTCTCTTAGCTTATACTTTATACTTGGAAGTTAGTCCATGAAAAAATCCCATTGCCCTAATTGGAACAATTTTTGGTGAAGACAGAATTTTTCCAAGAGATATGTCTGTTTTAATGGGAGTGTTTATTGGAAAAAGAGAGAAACATTTTTACACTCAGATCTGCAAAATCAAACAGAGGAAGTGTAGAATCCCTGTAGAAGGGATTAACTCAAAAAGTGTTAGTTTGCGTTCAGGCCAATCCAGATCAAAGGCTTTTTATCCAAACTTGTTCTTTATTTCTTATGTCCCAGACTACTGTACCATCAAAGACAATCTTTGTTTTAGAATCTAGACCTTAAAATCTTCTTGAATTAATAAGCTGCTGCTTATCAATGCTTTATTGTTGATTTGCAAATGCACACTAAGTGATTTGGAGTTCTTTCTAAGAAGAGAATTTTGCAAAGGTTTTGTTTAAAACAAGATTTTGTTTAAAAATTGCCACAAAATGAAAGTGTCCCATGGAAAACACTTCTTTCGTGTGAGTCTAAGCCTACTTTCCATTAATCTGTTTGGTTTGGGTTTTTTTTTGCTTTGAGATGACAGAAAATTAATTGTTCTGTCTCAAGCTAAGTGAAGTCTTCAAATGGGATTTTCTTCAAGACTTGGTTTCTGAAAATAGAAGGCAAAGCACATCTCCAGTGCCACAAAGACCTTATTCTTTGAAATCCTTGGCTATAGATAATAGAGGGAGATGACAAAAAATATGCTTATTTGGTTGATATACTGAGATATTCTCCTGAGAATCTTAGTCAGGTTCTTTCTCCAGTTAAGATGACCTCAGTTGGCTGGCTGAAGACTGCTATCTTAGAAGATATATGAAACTATTTTTTAGTCTGGAATCATAATTCTGTAGTTACCTTGACAACTACCAGTGATATCTTACTACATTGTGTTTGCCTCTCCTGATGCCCTTTCAGCCAGTCCTACAGACAGAACAGACAGAATATAGGTTTGTTTGGTTGGTTTTTTTGTTTGGTTGTTTATTTTTTTGTTTTAATTCGCTTGAATCATACATCTAGAAAAATGCTTGTCAGAAAGGTAGCCTCCTGAAGAGTAGTCCAGAAGTACCGTTCTTAGGCTGTGTGAAAATCCAGCACATATATCCCTAGTCTCTTGAATGTAATTTTACCTTCTTTTCTGAAGAAACTATTGTGAAATAAAGCCATACTTTTGTGCTTCCAAAGTGTTTGCATGGGGGTCATTTTTCAGAAGCTGGATACAAAAAAACTAATCCTTTATTTCAGCTAGAAAAGTCTTACCCACCAGCCTCAAGTTTAGGGATTTGTACAGCAGCAGAATGAGGACAGAACATGGGGTTTAATTAATTGCCTTCAGCCTACAGTAAGAAGCACGTGCTCTGGGGAGTTTAGGTCCACTGCAGCATGGTGATTCGTGGGGAACAGTTGTGTAAGGAGTGGGTGGGGGCTGAAAGGAACCAGCAGTTGTGGGTCCCTGCCTGCTGTCTGCCTCTGCAATCTCATGTGGGATGGACCTCGGCGGTGCTTGCCTGCTGCCTGGCTTCCTGGACCCTTTACACAAGCTGCCATTGCAGCCACCTAGAGAGATCTTTTAAAACACACCATCTTCTGTAGTCACAGAGGATAAAAATTAGTGCTGTTTTTTCCTTCAGTTTCTTTTTAGCACCAGGTGAGATTATTTGTCAATGATAATTTAAGGAGAATTCAGTCTCAGAAGGATGGTAAAAATTTATGTTACCAGCACTAGATTAATCTTTGACTTGAAAAATAGATTTTTTTATTGAACTTTTTTATTTTTAAGTAATATGACAATTTCTGGGGGTTTTTTTTGATGGTTAATTTGAGATTTTGCAGATTAATTTCAGATAATTTTTTTAATATAGTTTATTCTTTGAGTTAAATAAAAATCAGCATTCTACTGCAATGGATGGTATAAAAAGGAATATGTACAAATGTGTTCAAAGAGCAGCTGAATCAGACAGGCAAAATGACAGACAATGGGTGAAAAAAGGAAAACAGAGGAAAGAATCATGGGAGAAAAAAAATCCACATTTCACATTCCATTTTCTTTTTGAATGGTCGTATTTTTTAATTTAGTTTTAAATTTAATCCCAAATAGAGAGTTAAAACACTAACATGCACGTTAATAAGCTCAACAAAGTGGAGAAACACTAAAGAGTTAAAGACAGACTAAGGAGAAAACCAATGCAAGGAGTAGAAAAGGAAGAAGAAGCATATGAAGGCAGAGAAAAAGAAGAACCTGGAAAGAGGTTACAGCCACAAAAGCTTGAAGAAACGTAAGATTATATCCAGAAAATATTATGTGCAGGGGCTGACTGGTTATTTAGCATATATGCTAAGCAGACTTTTGAGTCCATGAGGACAGAACTGGAATCACTCCATAGTTCAGGATTTCATTGTTGGGAGTTGCATTTATTGCAGTAACATGTTAGAGAAACTCTCGTAGAGTCACGTCCTGGTTAACAGTGACACAGCTTTCACAGCCATGCCTGCTTACAAGGCATGAGCTAGCCCAGCAGAGTGTACACGAGGCTTTTTTAATCCACCAGGTGAGGGGGTATGGGCTTTATTCTAGCCCTCTGCTTACATATTTCCCCCTAACTTTCCATGGAGGAAAATTGTGTATTTTCCTTTCCATTCTGTGTACTTAACTTTCTTCATCTTCTCTGAAGATCTTCCAAAGTGTTCAGCATTCCTGGCAGCAGTGTATTTCCATTTCTGTTCTCTCTCCCTTTTTTTCCCTTCCTCTTTTCCTCACTCTTTCTCTCCTTTCCTTACTCTGTCTTCCTTTCCATCCCTGTCTCTCTTTTTTTTTTGTTGTTATTTTTTTAAAGAAGGGAAAATAGAGCTTTGTAACACATATCGTGCTGTTTCATATTATGTTTAAGATCATATAAGTGTACTTACAGGAGTTGCATTCTCTGGTTTGCATACTGAAGCCAGCAGTATCAGTGGGAACAAACTGTAGTTTTACTGTGCCTTTTCATGTTCAATTTTAAAAACAATCCCAGGTTAATGGTGCTTGTATAGTCCGAGAAACTGGACATTTTGTAAAGGAACGGTGTGATTTGCTATTCTGCACATTCATCCATATGCTAAGTTTTATTTAGTCTCTCTTTAGTTGGCTTCTGAGATGGAGACATTAACCTACTGCCCAACCAGGAAAAACAAGATCCTTCATTGATTTTATATAGGATTGGAAGAGTACACATGGATGATCTGGATGGCATGATATCTTTTCTCTGATAACAATTCTGTTAAATTGGTTTCAAAGCTGTCAAATTGAAAAACACAAAGTAAGACTGACATGTTATGGCCAGTGGGTGTTTTTGTCCTAGGAAGAGGTATCATGCTAGCCTTGGGAAAAGCCTGAAACATAACTTCCATTATTATTCAACTGAAAACCAGAAAAAGAGTGACTGAATCATTAAGCTAATTTTCTCTGAAGGGGATGAAATAACTCTTGATGGGTTTTCTCTCTCCCTGTGTTCCCCTTCCTGCTCTTCATGTCAGTGTTTCCCCGGCATCACCACGCCCCCTTAATCTTCTCTCCAGCCTTACCCCAAACCTTTCTTCCCAGGTCCTATATGTGTTTCTGAATATTTCTGGCTTCCTTTTTTATATCTCAGAACTGCAAATTCTGAGTTTGACTGTCAGGCAAGGCAGGAGTTTGTATGATTACGTTCAATAAACATGAATCACAAAGCTACTTGATTGTTGCATCTAGATGTTTCTAACGCTTTTTGGGGGAGTATTGTAACCTTCTAAATAATTGGGTTTGGGGCTGTAATTCTCTCTCCTCTTGAAAACAACGGTAAACTTACAATTGATTTGAATGCAGTCAGGGATTATACCTCCTAATTTCAAACATTTCTGTTTCTTTAAGTGTACTGCCTTAATTAGAGACTTGCCTCACATTTATCAGGGAAGTGACAATTCCAGCAATTCACCTCTACAATTACTCTGAGGTAGCCCAGGAAGGCCAGAATTTGATCCTAGTTGGCTATGAATTTGTCTGGGGAGTTCTCAAGTCTCATGGCTCTTCAAGTCTGAATCACAGTAGGTGTGCAAGCAGGTGCTGTTCCCATCCATGTACGTACTTACTGCTAAAAACCCCACAAATTGAATTTCTCTGTTTCTTCAGTCACTAAGAACACTGATACACATTTTGAAATACATACCTTATAATAATTTTGTTTCCAATGAATTTACAGCTAACTGCAAGGATTTTTTTGAAGGTTTCTGTACCCTAATGTAACCTGTATAGGACTGAATAGTGGTGTGATTTCTGTATGTGCTAGAGTTCATATATGCTAATCAGTCTGACTGTTTAGAAAACACTGTGTAGCACTGGACTAATGTGCAGGGAGAGTAGCCTGTAAAGGGTGGCAATTAGCTGGTTTCGGTGACCTTTTGTCTACACAAGCAGCTGGAATCTTGTGCATTCCCGACAGCCTGCAGTTCCAGTGCAATGAGGCTGAACCAGGCTTTTCTGTTTTACGGATGAAATCAAGCCAAAAATAGTCTCTATAAGTGCTGTTATCTTTTATGCATGGTAGTTACAGACAAAAAATCAAAGATCTTAGTTGCTTTTTACTATATCCCTTCCTCCCCCCCCTCCCCCCATCCCAACCCCCCCCCCCCCCCCCCGTTTGCAGGCATTTTGCAGTCCTTCCTCTAATGAGCTTCTTATTTTGAAGAGGTCACAGTCATCCAGGCCGTGTTTTAGTTTTCTCTGCTCGGAGCAGCTTATCTGCAGTCGTTCCTGTTAAGTGTTGCCTAATTGCATACTTTTGCTTGGTCTTTCAGGAAATTCCTAATGATCCTCCCAAGCCTTGGTTAAGCTAAATATTTCTGGGTTGTCAGCAACTTTCACCACCTGTCTATTCAGCCTGCTTTACAGAAAATTTGTGACACCTGGCACCTACCACTTGTTTGGGTACCAAGCAAATGAACTACTGCGTTTGTTTGGAGAGTGCTCAGAACTGGCAGCAGGCAGAGACAATGATTGCTGCTAGTGAACGGGGCCATTAGTCAGCCCTTAGACTCAGGTGCATAGAAAAGGATTCTCCTTGGGGCCCAAACAAACCTGACACTGAAAATCCGGGCTGGGTTTTTTGTTTGTTGTTTGTTTTTCTGTGATGTGTGTGCAGAACAGTAAAAGCTCAAATAAAACAAACAAGCAAGATCTGGAAATAGCCAGTGCCTGTGCCAGAAATAAACCCCATCATATAGTAACAGTTGAACTAAACTTTGTGGAATGGAAGGATGAAATTTGCAGGTTGCAAAAGCAGGGTGCTGAAGGCACCAAGAACGTAGCACACTAGGATGCAAGCTGCTGCTGTGTAGCATATTTGGAAAGAGGGTATTTTATTCAGGAGTTCTTCTGTATATACCTACCTCAGTGTGTGGGTGTCAAGTCTTCTGAGAAGATGGAAGAGCAAGTGGTTAGACAGAGTGATGGGAATGGTGTGTTGACTGATCAGAAACCTTATCTGGAAAGTGAAGCTAATTTTAGGTGAACGCAGTAAGGAAACATGTAGGAAAAAGATGGACAAATTTGGACAGGCTTTTTTTCCTTTTTGCTGGAGTAAGAGAAGGAGTCAGAGAAACATGAGTTTCCAGCAAGAACATCTGAAAGGCTTTGTAAAGGTTTTGTGAATACTGTGACGTGTGTCTTTAACCCAGATATATTGAACTGAAAGGGACGCAGATACTACTGTGAAGATAGAAGACTAGATAAATGTAAGATTTTTAAGTTGCTTTTTCATGGAATATACGTTTTTTATCTCACAAAAGAGAGTTCCAAGAAACAGATCCAAGCCCGGAGGCGCAGTAATGGTAGAAGAGCTAGCAATAGCAGAAGGATTACTTGGAAGCCAACTGCAGCTGGAGAGTTGCTGGTTATATTGGACACATTAACTGTATGAACATGGATCCATTACCTTTTTTAGTACAATAAATAAACAGCAGTTGGTATTGAATCTCCATATTCAGTTTTAAGAGTGATATAAATTGTTGACTAAATGATCACATCAGTGTCCTGGCTCATTTTGTGAAAGCCTCAGAAAGCAGAGAAATTTAGAGGAGATACAGGAACAGTTTCTAAAGATGACCAAAGGTTAGAGTTTTTAATTGCAGTCAACATAGCCTCTGAATTCATGAATATGCTTTGTGCTTTGGACTTTTTTTTTTAGTGTACTATTTGTCATTACAGTGAAGATCTAAAAGCTTCATTTCACTAAGTGAACATAGGGAGAACTATAAATCAAGATGTATTTTGGCTAGAAATTAATATTTGCTTATGTAAGCCAAAAGTAAAGACTCATAAAATGAGTAATATTTTGTTTCTTCTGTAGCATGTCAATAACAGCTTCTCTTTGGAAATTTTAGCCTTTCCAAATTCAATTTCAGCACTTATGTGTTTACTTACCTGTTTAAATTAAGAATTGGCAGGAATCTAAGAAAAAAATTACTTGTTTCTGAGCTGATATGATCTTAATTGAGAATGCCTGGCTCTCACACTGTCATTGATCACTTATTTTTGTGAATTACATCAAGGCACACATAAGGAATATGAGTACTCCCCCATGGCAATATCCAGCAGAAGACGCTGAGAGAGCCCAGGTGTTTTAATATGTTGGTTTGAAAAAGCTCCAGAAATAGTATGTGGTTTTGGAATCCTTGGAGAAGGCATAGGACAGCTTTCCAAACACCTGGACTCCTTGATCCACCTGTAGGATAAGCTCTCCTGCCTAAGATGTTGCAACATATTAATCATCTTTGCCATGCTTGAACAATACCCACTTCTTCATGGTGTTGCTCCAGAACAAAGGTGCAAGGTTTCTACGCAGATCCTGCAGAAATATTGCCCCAGAAAACATGTTCTTCCCTGCCTTGTTTCCTTCAGATCTGCAGAAAGACTTTGAAGGTCAGGGGTCTGGAGGAAATGGGAAATAAGAGACCTTAATATGCTTTAAATCTTCTATGTCTTTATGTATGCTCCCTCCAGTGACACAGACAGAAGGAAAAATATGAATGCTTACCTAAGTAACTGCATTTTAACTTAAATGCAGTTTCTGAGTAGAGCCTTTCAGATGGTGCAGCTGTAATAGATCAGACAAGCTGTGAGATGTTAAAATATATAATGACAGAAGTGGGCATTTAGCTACGTTTTTGCTTCCTTCCCACTCATCAATACCTAATGAGTAGGGATAAATTGTGACAGGGTATTGAGCAGTGTAGAGACAAGTGCAGAAGAGACCAATGGGTACATCTTTGTAGGAGGAATCATAGAATCATAGAATCAGCTGGGTTGGAAGGGACCTCCAAGATCATTAAGTCCAACCCCTGATCCACTACTGCTGTGGTTACTAGACCATGGCACTAAGTGCCACATCCAATCTCATCTTAAAAACCTCCAGGGACAGAGAATCCACCACTTCCCTGGGCAGCCCATTCCAATGTCTGATTACCCTCTCTGTAAAGTATTTCTTCCTAATATCTAACCTAAACCTCCCCTGGCAGAGCTTAAGACCATGCCCTCTTTCTTACTGATAGTTGCCTGGGAGAAGAGACCAACCCCCACCTGGCTACAACCTCCTACAACTACCTCTACTCAGGTAGTTGAAGAAAATGGGCACCAGCAAAGCATGGGAAAAAAAATGCTGTTGTGTTAATTTCATAATAAATGCATGACTTGAGCTGCTTCTGTCAATGTTAATGTACACTATAAGCAAATTAATAAACTAGTAGATGTTAAGGTTATTTAAGCAAAAAAAAAAGTAACATCATGCAATGTACTGAAAAAGTTAAATCTAATGAGTTGTAAGATAAGGTGGTCAGCAGACTTTCCACAAATATTTAT
The DNA here is from genome assembly GCF_036250125.1 of Pseudopipra pipra. Taxonomy (NCBI): domain Eukaryota; kingdom Metazoa; phylum Chordata; class Aves; order Passeriformes; family Pipridae; genus Pseudopipra; species Pseudopipra pipra. The sequence continues at coordinate 83,890,930 of NC_087550.1, forward strand.
GGGAAGAGAAAAAAGAGCCCCAAGACTATATCTGATGCAACTTAGGAAGAATATATCATGTGCATTATGAAGTGGTTATTTGTTACCACTATTAAAAACTTTGCCTGCTGTTGCCAGGCATAACTTCAGCTTTTTGAAGTGCCTAACTGACATCTTTGAATCATGTTCTTTCATCTCCAAGATCAAAGAATTTTGGACCTATTAAGGAATATTTAGACTGTAATAGACTCAGTTAAGGTGCCTGTTTTATCGTACCTGTCCATGGCATGACTTTGGGTGATATATCCACATGGCTTTTTCAGACTGAGAAATATAATCTGTCCCAATTGTTTTTTAAGAGCTGTGTATAAACTAATTGACCCAGGAGGTGCTTCTGACTGGTTACATCTGCGCCCCATACCAGGGTAAGACAGAGGCACACATCAATGCTAACTATCGGCTTTGTTTTTTGCAAGGAGGAAACCCAGAAACTCTTGAAGGCTAGGGTCTACTCAGTTCTGGATGACTAGGGTACTCTACAACATGCTCCCACTAAATTACATGAATTGGAAGGGGTCATCAAGGCAAACCCTTAGGAACATGGAGTTTTTTTTAAATGCTCCACAGAAAACAGGGTATGATAAAATATGATTAATGTGTGTTGTATGAAATATTATTGAAATACTTGATTTTCTGATCAAGGTGATATGGGGGGAAAATCATGTTTCAGCATTATAAGAATTGGAGATTTCAAGAGCTAGCAAGGTGGTTTTAGAGGGAGATATATATTCTAGAGGTTTGTACGAGGCATCTCATCCACCCTTCTGCATCAAAACCTCAGTCTTATGTGGTGTGAAGATCTCATCTGGTATGAACAAGATCTTCCAGATACAGTTTTTAGGTATTTTCATTCCAAAGATATCAGGATACTGGTAGCACGTATCTATTCCCCAGACTCTACCCCATTCACATAGTGACAAATCCTTTTGCAAGGAAGGAACTCAAGCATACTTCATACAATTTTTATTCCATGAAAGAAGTGAAGCCTTTTGGTACTCAGCATGATATTCCCCTTTATGAGAAACAGTCCTTTGGCATAGCTAATGCTGGGCACGCTGTGGTCAGTCTGTCTAACCTCATCTATGCTATTGCTGAAACTCAGTGACTGAGAAAGCCTTTGTGGACTGTGTTGAGTAACTTGTGGTCTTCTCCCTTGCTGAAATGTCTCTGAGGCATAGTTTGGACAGTTAACATCTCTAAACCACTGCTGCCTGGGAGCTGATGGGAAGTGATGTGGGAAGCAGCAGTAACCAGTGGGCTGGACGAGCCCTCCTCCTGCTCAGTTTCTGCAAAAAACACCATGCAGAAGCAGCTCTGCTGTGTCGCTGGGACTTGTGTACATTTGCTGCAGCTGACTGTAGGATGAGACTGGTTCTGGACAACTGGATGGCAGGCCATGAAGAAATAAGGAAACCAACAATTGGTACTCCTGATGAGGATGAGTTTGGGAGCTTGAACTCAGGCCCTTTTGATCCTGCACTGTGTTCCCTGGCACTGCAAGACTCACCTAGCCAGCCTCAATCATTGGAGAACTGGTTGGGTCCTTCAAGCTTTTCACTCAAATTCCTTCACTAGTTATTACTAGTGAAGACTAGCACATCTAAAAGGCAATTTTCTCCACCACAGACAGCTGTTATAAGGAGGGCAGCATAAATGGCTAGCTGGAGCTAGGCAGCTAACTGTAGCTGACTGAGATCAGCTCCCTTCTTTCTGGTCCTTTGGTTCCATGCATAATTCATTCCTTTACAGGGAAGACAAGTGTTTTTTGGAATTAGTGAAAGAACAGTATACATATCCGGGAGGATATATATACTGAAGTATTTCGACCTGCTGCAAAACAATTTGTGTCTCTTTGTAGTAAAAGAAAATTGATATATATTTTTTTCCATATGAGATAAGGGAGACAGTAATTTAACAAATAATATACCTACCACTTCTAGACAAACCCAAAAGATATGTATATTATGGTAGCTGGCCTCAGTCCAGCAAAGCCATTAGCCATGGGTAACTCTTAACAAAAAGAAATCTGCTTAGCTCCCCCTCCTTATGCTTTTTAAGGCATTGATCCTGTGTGCTGATCCATTTGGCCCATTGGGCTGGAATATTTGAGGACCCACAAGGGAAAGGCCACATCTGGTTCAAGGTTATGTTTACCAGTCCCCTCCCTGCCCTCACCCAAAATCAACCAAACAGACTTTTTCCCACCCCCAAACCCAAAGAGTTTCCCTTTTCTGCAGTTTCTGTGTGTTACATGCCAGCCCTCATCCAATCCTTTATCCTCCAACCTGGGTGACATTTGTACAGACTCAATATGTGTCAGACAGGATTTGAACCCAGCCTTAACACAGCCAGAGTGCAAGCATTATTGATCACAGGCACAGAAGGGCAGTCTTAACCTTCATAATGTCAAGAGTTTTTTCTTTCTCTAGTTTCTGTTTTACTTCAGGAAGGGGTGGGGAAAAACTTGATCACTGAATAAAACGATATAGGGCATGAAATAATTTGTGCTACTTATGGAGTAAATGATTTAGGTAAGGATCCATCAGAATTTTTCTATAGCCTAGCCAGTTATAAATCTTTGTAACAGGAATACATCATTGGGTTCAGGGATTTTTTTTCCTGAATGTACTGGAATTACACAGTGCATTTTTATATACTTCTCTGTTTTTCTGGTGAACACTTGTATGTCTACATGGGACTTCTGCATTGAGCCAATGAAGCAACTTTTCTCGGTCATGTTTTTTGGTATAAATGTACCAGGATACATGATCTGTGAGTTAAGACCTACTTTGAAGCTCTAGAATTTTATGTTTGATGGTTTTGTCTCAAGGCCAAGCATGAACAACTGATACTTTTCCCCACTTCAGTTCCTCTGCCTGTGTCTTGTTGTTTAAGCTACACGCACAGTAAAATCTTTGGGTACCCAAACTGCCTTCTAGCTGTGGCAAATAGTTGCTATTCATCAATGAACCTATGTAAGATTTCGAAAAAGTGCTTATAGGTAAACTGGGAAGAGGAAAGGCAAAAAATTCAGGAGTTACTTTTGTGGTTGATCTGTTCATCTACCTGTTATCTGTAAATATGCCTAGTCATACCTTATGTATGCTTGCATGTTTGCTTCGTGCAGTGGGATTTTCCTTACTGCATCAGGAAGAAACTCTGACTTTTGTTGTGATGGCCATGGCTCCAGCATCCAAGCCACATACAGAAGCACACTTCTAGTACGTGTGCTCAGTATCAACATCTGTATATGTTAGGTACAGCTGTCAGTTCTGTAACTTCCAAAAATGTAGTTTCCAGGCTAGCACAATACTGTAAGTTGTCTGATGCCAAGAGCAAAGACCAAGTCTTCATGCCTGAAATGTTAAGCTTTTATTGTTCTGCAGAGATTTGCACGGTGCTGTGTGTGTCTGCACTTTCTGGCAAGATGCCTATGAGCAGCATCAGTGTAATGCAGATGTGCCTTACTTTTCTCACTCCCTATATCATGCAGATGCTCCAAGCTCATAGCAGTGTCATCTGCCCTTTCTGTGAGCAGAGGACCTTTTGGAGATGTGTTCCTTCCTATATAAAGGTCACAGGCTGCCACCACCATGAATGCTGCCTTCATCTATGAATAGTTCAGCTGAAGCCATCTTTAAGCCAGATAGAAAAATAAATTGCTCACAGTGGAAAGAGCTCTTCCACATGATCCAGATTGCCTTAGTGTAGTCCCTCAGGACTATTTGAGCAGTGAGAGATACTCTTCACTGTGAATAGGAGTGACAAAATCTGGCCCAGAGTTAGTTCCCCAAAAATGTAAATATAGAAACTGCCACAGAAATATGTGCAGGGGCACAGAAATCTTTTTTTTCCACCCATGAACTTTGCTATCAAGGTCTCTCTCTCAGAATTACTGCAGCAGTGCAAAGCTTCACTAGCATTGCGGGTTTGACGAGAGGAAACATCGCTAATCCAGCTCAGAGAAACAGGCAATTTGCCTCTATAAAATTACACTTAGTAAAGCTTTCGGGAGTTCATGTAGGCATATCTGAATCATACATGTCTCAAATGCCCTGAGTCATGAGAGGAAGAGGGGGCCATATGAGGATGAGAAGCTCTCCAGACACAGAGAGAGTAACCTTTGGTAAAGTGTGCAAGCCATAGACAGGGAAGCTGTCTGCAATTTGTGCAGTAATCTGGAAGTACTGACTGCCAGTTTTATCGTATTTCATAGAGATTTGCAAAACACTGAAACCCGAAATACACGTCTGCATTACTACACAGATGCCATACCCCGAGTCCCTGGTGTGGTAGGAGGATCCAGGCTTTTGTGCAAAGGGCATTTCCTTGGCAGGCTGGTTTCATCTTCCCTAGCTCTGCTGATTCTCAGGCAAGCCACTTCCCTGCTTGCCCTGCTCTCCATGCCCAGTAAAAACTGTTAGGCAGACAGGAGAAATCAGGCTGAGGTTTCTTGTGTGTGGAGAATTAGATACCCTTGGCATAATGCTTGAGACCACTGAGTCAGCCCTAACCAGGAGCTCTCACCCCCACGGCATGAATTAGCCATGGTAATTTTCACAAGTGGAGCAGTAAGTAACAAAACTTGTGGTCAGATATGGGCATATGATTCTGCTTTTAGAAATATTAATGTATTTCTCTAAGAGTTTCATTGTGTTACACTGATTTGCCAGGATTCATTTGACCTTTCATTTGCACGTTGTGTGCATGCAGTGTGCAGAGGCTCTGTCTTCTGCGACAAAATTTCTTTCCTCAGGAATACCTCTAGTGTTGGGAGAGAGAGGGGATTTTTTTGTGGTTGTTAATCACACATAGCTCTTCAGTTTTTTCCCCCACCTTTTTTCTTTCTTTCTCTTTTTCTGTTTTTCCCAATGCCAGTTACAGATCCCAGATGTCAAATAGCAGCAGCAGCTGGCTGCATGACAGATCCCTCAGGCTGCAGCTGGGTGAACACTCCTGGATTTATTCTAGCTGTGTCATATAGATGGTATGCAGATTATTTCTCTGAGCTGTCATGCTTTTCAAATGCCTCTAGCTTCTTTTTTTTTCCTTCTCCTATTCTGGTGATACACAGAGCCTGGAAATTCAGCCTTGGAGAAATCTCGCATGTATTGTGTACAAGGTCTGTGGATCAAAAGGGTGGCCTATGTGTGCATTACTCCTTTTACATAACTAAATGATTCAATTAATAAATAATACTCAATATTTCCAATACAATGTTAGATTAGGGTTGACTCTGTCCTTCAATACTCTGGATCAATGGCAGTAGCACTCTTCTATGAAGACGAAACAAGAAACATTAATTCAGGAAGTCTGATCTCTCTCTTTAAAATTATGTACTCGGTGTCCAAATTGCTTGAATGTTACTTTTCTCTTCATAAAGTCAATGTGAGTAGATTGATTGAATGTGAATGACAGAACAGAGCTTCAGAATTCAACAGAAGAGACAAGCAGAAATAAATTTTCAGTAGAAGCATGCATGCACAATATATTGTGTGTTATCTACAAAGAAGAGTTGCCTCACTGGATGTATTTTAGGAGCACTTGTGCTGGTGAATTTTCTTTAGTAGTTGTGCTGTACAATACATTTAACTAAATCCTTTTCTTAATGTGTTGTAACACTGTCTAAATTACCACTAATATTAATGGAATCATAACAAAGGTATGGTTTTGCTTTGAACTACACTGTATGTTTTGTAAAGTAGTATAATTTGAAAGTAAAGTATAATTTAGGTATTTTGATTAAACTTTAGTGGCCTTACTCTGAATCAATAATACCTAGAGAACTGAATGATTTCATCTCAGATTATTGGGGCATATGCTTAAAGCTTCAAGGTAATATTTCACAATATCATTTTCTAATAATTTACCTCTTCAGTACTGTCAAGGATACTAACCAACTCAAACCAGTTTGTTCCAGAAACAGAAGTCTTCATTGACTTAACCCTCATTTTTTCCCTTTTGGGCAAAATCAAGAAAATAACTTTCACCAAGTGAGGCAAATACACTTTCTCTAAATGATCTAATCACTTCTGTGCTCTACTTTATCTCACTTTTGTTTTCTTGAAATATTACCTGCAGCTAAAATGGAGGTGGTTGTTGTAGATAGTCCGCTTCCCATTTCACCTTTAAGAAATTATTGATTTTGCTTATAGACACAGTGCAGAACCCAGTTCAGAGCTCTAGGAAACTGCAGAAATGCCATGCAAAAGTAACTATAAGCTGGAAGAATTTGCAGCACCAATAAACACAATTCTACTATCATTTATTTTAAATCTAAAGCCAATGTATGTGTTTCTTTTTTATAGTCATTGAATTATGTCTTGTGCATTATTTTTGTCAGGCTGTCATATAGCCTACACTTGTGGCTTCCCCTAGCTACTTCTGTGTAACTCTAGTTCATCTTGCTGCTTTTTAGTCCTGACTTTCAGCTTTCTAGGGACCCCTCATCTTTTCAATTCTCTGAAGGACACTGAAGTTACTAATGTTTTCCTCCCTAGTGCAAAGATACTTTTATTCTCCCTCCCTAAAGGAAATGCTATGTATTGATCAATGTTGATGCTTCTTCTTTATGAAACTATGCGTAGTAGACCTGTCATGGTATTCCCTAAAAGGAAATTAGTCTGACTGCATTCTTGATTTTTTCCTTGCTTGTCCAGAATAGAATCCTTCTGTTTTTCTCTTGTATCCCCAGAAGCTCTTCTTCCCCAGTTACAATTCTGAAACAAACCCTTGATGCAATTGTTCATCTCCTTTAATCTCATTTTTTGTTGTTGTCAGTGAAGTTCCTGCTGGTCCTTTGTTGTGCTTCCAGTTGGCCAGATTGCTCATTCTCAGTCGCACATGACCAACTGACCTGATAGAATGGCAAAATGTCTTGACTGCTCTGGAACAGACTATTGTAAACCTGCAGAAATATTGTCTGCTAAATGTTTTTCCACATTCTGTTTCGTGTCTTTCAGCAGGAGGCTTTTTTGCAAATGCTCTTTCAAATTACCTTTTTTTTTTCTATCTTATTCTTTTGATTTTTATGTCAATTTGTTCTGATTTGGTTATATTCAGGAGGTACAAAAAAAAAATCTGTAAAAAAATTTACAGCTATTCAGCACTTTATGATACCTAAGGGCGTCAGAAATATTCTGCTTTGAAATAGGATAATACGGGAAACTTTTCTTTTTTCTTTTTTCTTTTTTTTTTTTTTTTTTTTTTGTGTTTTTTTTGGTTTGGTTTGTTTTTTTTTTTTTTTTATTTTTTTTTCACCTGCTTAATCAGGTGAAATACGTAATCAATCATTATGTATCCAAGTCTTATGTTTTATCTTGCTTTAAGCTTATCTAAATTGCTGACCATCACCATCATAATTTTTTCCCCAAGTTACCGATTATATTGGCCTCTTCTTTAAGATTTGTGATGTAAATTCTTCTAATAATTCCCTTCAATGATCTGTTCTTCCGTCTGCCTGCTTGATCTCCCCATCCTATAACCCCTGGTTTCTTACATCACAGTATGTTAGGTAGCCTTAGTCTAAGTCAATATGCACAACTTCCCCTGTGACTTCAACAGTCTTGATCATTATCCTTCCTTTTTTCATTTTGTTTCTCTAAAACTTCCCACTGAAGTAAATGTACTTTTAATCATTGACTTCAGCACAAAGTATATCAAGCTCCACCTGCGTCACTGCAGGACTGTGTTATGTGTGATACTGAAATAGTTTGAGTTTTGCTTTGTAAAGACTTCTGATCAAGCAGGCTACTTCTCTCCTGAGCTTACTCATGGATACTCAGTAAAAGGAGGGTAGATCACCTGATGTCAGTGAAAATTCATAAAAGAATGAAAATTTATAATGTAGAGCTTTTGAGTAAGGGCTTTTGTTTGGTTTGGGTTTTTTCCACCATAAAGCATCATTGTAGCACCATGAAATGTTAGTGGGAGCTTGAATTTTATGTTATGAAAAAATTCCAGTATTCCAGAGATGCAGGATTTGAGTTTCAGATATCATACAGTAACTGTACCATATTGAAATAATTCTTCTGAAAGAACCCACTAACAGATAGACATGTGGAGGAGATTCCACCCTGTGAATTTCTAAGACAGCTACCTAAGATGTCTATCCCAGCTTTCATGTTTTTATGGGAGGAAAGATGATATTTTGCATTAAATATCTGGAAACAGATGAGTTCTTCTGGCCTCTGAACCTGCATTTCTTTAATGGTCTTAATATTGTACAAAATTATAAAGGAAATTACATAGAATTCCCTGTCCAAAGAAGACATGTAAGTTAAGATAGGAAAAAAAGTTAGCCAAGAAGAAACATGTCAATAAGAGATGGCATTGAGTTTATCAGCGTACACTTCTGTCAGTGAGGAAAAAGCTGCTTTTCTGTTCAAATCTTTTTGAAGGTGGAGGCCTAAAGGAAAACATATATCAAGTAAAAACATGGTTCTTCTTGTTAAGTGATAACAACTGTGTTTAAAAACACTGTATTAAAATGTTAAAATTGGAAGGTACTGTGGTGCCATGGTGTGACGTGTCTCTATTTCAGTAAAATAGGTGGAATAGACAACACATAGCATCTCTGCAGCTTGTTGCAGAATTCAACCTGTGTGTATGCAAAGTTCTTTTTTCATGGCCTATGGGTGTACTACTATATGTAATAGATCATGATGAAATACTGCTCTAATCACAAAACCGCAAGTATCAACAGCTCATGAGAGTATCTCTTGACTGATAGGGGGAAAAGAAAATAAGGTATTAAAATATTTCTGTTTATGACAGAACCAGACACTCATGTGGCATATACCACATTATTTATTCAATATATATTTTGATTGCCTGGTGGGGTTCGAGACTCCTGCGAGTGATAGTACCTGGGCAGCAACTGACTGCTCCATCATAATTCTCCATTAGTATAAAGCCACAAAGCAAGGAAAACCTTGGAGTTAATTTGAATAAAAGGCAGAGAAGGGCATGTGCTGTGAGCTGCATTCCGTGACAGTCTTAATGTGGTAGAAAAATGCTAATTTAATCTGTTCAGTAATGTTGGTGAGCTTTCTAATGTCATTCAGTACCACTTATATTAGCATTTTATCCATTTGAATTCTCTTCATACGTAACTATTTATTTTCAGGTTTTTTGGTCAGAGAAGTGGCACAACCAGAGAGGGAATATGAATAACTTCAAGGTGTAGTGTGCACAGTAAATGATGAAATCAGATAGTCAGTTTTAAAAGTATGATAAACAGGAAAACCTCTAGGCAAACTGGATTTTCTATTTGAAATTATGAATTGATTCTGCATGATGTCACAGTGTTGTATAGTAATTGTTTTCCTTTTCCTATATTTTCCTTTTAAATTTTGTAGTAAATGATTGATCTAGTTACCAATTCTGTATTTAGTCATTTCAGTAGAGATCAAAATCCCTTGGAATATGAAGCACTCCTTACCATGTATTTTGTAATTAGCTGTAAAAATTTACATAATGAATTAAGTAGTTCATTTATGAATGTGATGTGTTTCTGTGTATATGAACCACAGACCCACGGCCAGTGCCTATGATAAGAGATTCTAAGCTAATCTATTGGTGTTCTGGAGCTTTTGAACCTTCCAGTTAGCTCTAGTCAGTCATCTGGACAATTTACCATGTTTAAGGGTTTGCTAAGTGCTACAAATTAAAACTGTAGCCTTTTTTACAGTTCTGTTACATGCACTACTCATAACTACTGTGGCAAAATACAAGGGAAACCAGACCAACTGTGTCTTCTCAAAGATGTATTGCAAAATACTCTGACTACATTCATACCCAAGTATGGTATAATCTAAAGAGGTTTCTTGGTTTGGAACTGTTGCCTCCAAATCTGTGTGCCTGGGTACATTTTTTAAAAAATGTTTATAGTGTTAAGTGGCATTCACCACTCACGGCCCATAGCATGGCAATCGTTGTCTCATAGACAAATGAGAGTCATCACAGTTTTTCCTACAACTAACAAGTCAGTGGAAAAAGCTTGTAAAATCTGAGATAGCACAGTCCAAGGATGACACGATTGTTGACCATCTTACAGTGACAATTTCTCCAAGTTGGGAGAAAATAAATGAAGAGGAGGGTTTTCATTATAGGAAATGATGGTGGTAGTTTCCACTGACTAACAATATTACTCTAAATCTTCCTTTAGAGCCCCTATTTGTTTATATCTTAGGAACGTCTGAAGTACTTGGGGATTTTCTAGAAGGGGAAGTGAAAGAAGCTGTCCTGTCATCTGAAAAGCCCAGCTGAATGTGAAGTCACTATATCTGTGACTCTTGCTGTCCTGCAAAGGGTCATGTACCAAATGAGGAATCACCAGATAATCAAGACAACTCTGCTAGGTAGCAAAGTAGGACTACTGGTAATGAGCAGAGGAGTAAAATTACACAGTAATCTCATTTTGTAGTGGATTTGCTTCTCCAAACACTGAGATGTCCTGAAACTGAGGTGGTGCCCTACCCTGCCTGAATAGCACAACCAAGGCTTTATTTTTCTCATTTAGAAGATGGGTGTTCTTCATTAAGGCATGTTTGCTCATCTTAATAAGCTGTGTGAATCTATTAAGTAGGGAGGCTTGACTTGAATTGATTTGCTTTGTTTAAACATGCTCTAGCTTTTGCTCATGTATATAGCTCATAAAAAAGAAACCTGTTTGAGTTTAGCCTAGTATCCCATGGTGATTACTTAGATGTGCTGTCATAGCCAAGAGCTTAGAGTCTAGGATTTTGTTGGCAATGTGCAGCTGCAGTAATTACAATGATATAGAAAACTGAACCACAATTTGAAAACCAAAAGGACTACTGCAACTCTTACAGTTCAGAAATTGCTGAGTAATGTCCATTCAATATATGTAGGCAAAATTCATGATGCTTTATTTTTTTAAGTAATTAATGGGGATCAAATCTGTTTCAGAAGCCACTCTCTAGTTTAAGCATGCAGGTAAGTTTATTTGGCTGTTTTGTTTAACCAACCACTTAACAGTCAAGTAGAAGTTTTAGTGAAATTAATTTTAGCTAGTTAATACTTACAAAAGTCTTTGAAGATTTTTATTGCCATATATTTGTTGAGGAATAGGGGTTTGTCTCATAAGCAACTTCTTTTGTGAAAAGTATTTCAACAAGTTTTTGGACCTGTCAGGAATACTTTTTTCTTAATCAGAGCCTACGAAGGCTGATTTATGACTTGGATGTTCAATAGCTCCTGCCAGGGTGAAACGCTGAATCCTTCTGTACGCTGTGTGCCATGAATTCTGATCCTCCACATTGACTAAAGCTGTCACACATAATAATAACAAAAACCAATGTGAATTTGGAACGCACAACTGCAGCCTTGATACAGTTAGTGAGGATCAGAAACAGTTTTTGAGATGACTTTGACTGGAATACAGAGAGTTGTATTCAGCACCTTCTCTGAGGCTGAATTCAGATTTCTTATTGATATTTCTTTCAATGGAAAAGCAGTTAATCTGATTAATTAAAATATCTTTAGTTGAATTATTTGCCTAATATTTGAATAGTTCTTCTTATTCCTCTGGTGAAAATTAGAGTTTGAAAATCCCAGACTTTCAGTAGAAAAGCTGCCTCTGAGTGCACCAAAGTCGATTCCATTTCTGCAATTCATACCTCTTTCCTACTATAAATGTTTGTTTAATACTTGGTTTGGACAATGTTGACTTTGAGAGAATGATAGCAGTGCAGGAGAAATATATATAATTTGAAATCTGGATCCTTTGATTGGGAGGATTGATTCACATTGATTGTAATGCATGAACGAAAGAAAATTGATGTGCTGTGGGGAAGTGATCTGTAGTCCTAGGAAAGCAGCAGCTCAATAGCAAAATGAAGTCTGAAATTTCAACTTTTCTGGAAAAAACATAGTTTATATGACTGGTATGCTTCTCCTCAGCACACAACTGTATGTCTGATGTAATCGAAGAATCAAGAAAAATTACATTGCTGAATAATTTCTGGTAATTAGCTTAAACAGAGACAGATTTATGGAGGTGCATGCTATTTTGAGCAACCAGTAATTGTGTAAGCTACACCTCGCAGACAAACTTTGTCTTCTGTTTAACAGCAGGTTTGCCATCCTGTCTAACCAGGTTGTTTGGTCATGTTGAAGAGCTGATTTTCTGCTTTTGAGAGAATGGTTGAAAGCTGTATATATGATTTCTGTGTATTTGAGCAATCAGTTAGTTTGAGTGCTTGGCTGCTTTCCCAGCTCCTGGTTGCTTTTACTTCTTAATTTTGCAACGAACAAGCAAATAAATGCTCTAATTGTATATACAGAGAACTGTTCTGATTGTCATGTTTTGAGTTCTTAACAACAGCTTAAAGTATTACAGCTGTATTCTATCACCATATTGTGGCAAGTCTTGTGAATTAATTTCAGGAATGAGTATGAGGAAAATGCCACTGAAACCCTGCAGTACCGCTCTGACATATTTTTCATAGCTATTTCCATGTATTTTTCATCTAATGAGCATTGGTTTTCCTAGAAGATGTGTTTCTCGTCCTGTTTCATCACAGCACAGTGTTTCCAAAAAGCGTTGGTTTGAATTGCACTACAGCCTCCATCAGTCTTCAGCAGTTTGGGTGTCTTAGGGGCAAAGGAGACTGTCGACATGTTTGGTACCTGCTGACACAAGGAGCAAAGGGTTCTTTGCAGAAGAAGCGGGGTGCTTACCCGATGCAGTCTCTGGTGATCCAATGGGCACCATGGGATGCACAGTGCGGGGCAGAGCAGTGGGTGCACGAGCCCAAGTGTGCACCGGATATCTTTGGTACAGGCACAGAAGCCACCTCAGGGACAAAACATTCAGTAAGCAGTATCTGTAACCTCAGGAGGCCAGGTGTGGAAGGAGGTATCATCCAGGCATTCCAAACTGAAATTTGCTGCAGTTTTCTGACACACCTGCACATAGCAGCTAATGCTGCTTTGTTTGCCATTTGAATCCCTGTAACCTCCTCCCCTTTTCACTTGCTTCATATCGTCTTTGTGCCTGAGCCCATGCTGAGGTCCATTGCTTGGAAAATCTCAATTAAAATCTGGCCAACTGCTCCTCAGCTGCATGAACAGTGTCGATGCAAAGTTCTGGCTACAAAATGGTCTCTGCTGATGTTTCATCGGAAATGGTTGCCTTCTGGGGGGAGATGGAGGTAGCCCCAGTTGGCAGAGTTACAGTTTAGCCTGGAAAAGAAAGAATAAAATCTCACCTTCCAAATTACATACCTGTTAAATTGCTTAGTTTGAAGTAGAATAACTTCACTGTTAACCTTGATGAATTGAGATAACTCATAGGCTGCACAAAAGTAAGTAGCAAGTCAAGAATTTGCCTTAACTCTTTTTTATGTGCTCCTGTTAATTTTATGCATCCATCCCTTTTTTCCTAGGAAAAAAACCCCCAACAAACCAAGCCTAAACCAAATATTGATCAGAATAATATGACCCTAAGATTAAGGAAATTGAGAATGCATACTTTGTCCAGTGCTGTGCGAAATCAAAAGAATGAGCAGCACATTAAACTCCTTAACTGGTATATACACACCTTTTTAATGATAATCCAAAAATCAGACTTGATGCAACAAAATTTATATGTGTGTACATACACGTATATATACACGTACATAAGGTAGTGGAAAATCTAGGGAAAGTGTAAGGGTGGATCAAGGAAATGACTGAACAACTGGAGAAAGTGCCTTAAAGGGAAACCTAGGTGTTATCCAAGTATTTGCCAAGTGTATTTGCTTATGCACAGCTCTACATCAAATTCCAGACCAGAGCCAGCTTGCATCCTGCCAGTTTGCACCTCAGGCAAAAAATCTGTGTTCAGTTTCTGTCTGACCATGTAGCTTTTTCTTGGAATAGCACAACCCATTGTCATAAATTTTAAGAGGAAAAAATGCAAAAGGTACTAAAACTAAAGGGCTACTAGCAGCAGTGGGAAAAATAAAAGGCACAACAAAAGCAATTAAGAATATGTTAGGGAGAGCTGAAAACCAACTAGTTGTAATAGTACATTTTGGATGGTTATAGTGAGATTGTATAATGTGTGGTCTCCTGTGAAGACTGGAATTAGATTTGAAAACTTTGGACAGGGAGGGTATTTTTGGACATCTGTCCCTCAGTTAAAGGCAGATAAGGTCAAATGAGAATTCAGATTTAATAACAAGGGTGATAAAACATAAAATAAATAAAATAAAAATTTCCAAAAGAGATGGATTTTTCATTTTGTCTAGACTTGGATCAAAATAGCCTTCCTTTCTGAAATAGGGGTTTCTAGTCCTGAAATATAAATTAATGAGCTCACTGAGTCTCTGAAAAAACTGTTATGATGTGAGTAAGATAATAGTTACGTGGGTCAATGTGTTCTTAGCAAAAGAACAAAAGCTGGGATAGATAAGCAGGTAAACCAGTTTCATTTTTCAGCATCGTAGTAGAAGTAGAGTGACAGGAACAAAGAATGCAGTCTCTCATGGATGATTGTTATACCTGGACACAGCAAACAGGAACATTACAAAACGTGTCTAGCTACTACTCTTCAAGATACCTCTGACAATTTTAACTCTGGGTAACTCATTTACTTTCTTAGTACTGATATTCTGTATAACTGCTAGAAATTATGATCCAAGAAAGTAGAAATAGAAACATTTTTGTTTTCTTGTCATAATTGTTTATTCTAATAATAGAATTATGATATAAATATGATATAGTCATTTTTCTGATGCAGTCCAGAGCTTCCTTTGAAAGAGCCCACTATCATCTTCTGACCATGAGGAAACTGAAGTGCCCTCCAAGTTCAATGTGTAGGGGTAGGGATATGGACTTCTCTTTGGAGAACAAAGTGGGGATTTTTTTCCAGAATTCCTTGTAATTTTTCTTATCTTGTCCATATCTGTTCATTCTATCCAGAAAATGTCTGTTCATTTCTCTAGGAATAGAGTTATGCCAACACTGCATTTACTGGGAAAGTACTCCAAATGAATTGAGTGAGGAACAACACTCAAATGCTAATACTTCACTGACTTTCTACCCATTCATAATCCAATTACATCATACTTTTATACATCTGGAGGAGGACCAAAAGTATTTTTTGTTGTTTTTATCATTAAACGTCTGATGATAAACATGTCAAGTACTATATCAGGCCATTGTGTACAGGACTTGCAGTTACTGTATAATTAATTTTAAAGCAACTCATGGTCACCAAAGCATTTTTGAGAAAAAAAGTTCGTCAACACTTTTCTGTCTAATTTATCTCCTTCCAACTAAAATTCAAGTCAAAGTGACTCTTGCTGTTGTATTACTCACTTTACTATAGATTATCATATGTTGTGAAAACTGTCTTCGTTTTTGTTTGCATACTTGACATGTTTTTTCTGGTTTTTTCCATTTGGTGAGATTAGCATCCTTCACCCCAAAGCACTGTCCTTTTTTCTGCTCTCCCATTTTGCTTTCTATATACCCCCAAAGATATAGCAAAGAAGGGGTAGTTTGTTGAAAAGTTGCTGTGATATTTGGTGCTCGCTTTTTCTATATGCTTTGCATGGGTATAAAGAGAATTATTTAAATGTGAACTATTCTGAGTCTGTCATAAGTTTATTTTTCCATGGATTGGTGTGATGAAACTTAAATGAATTTTAATGGCAGACTTTCCAGCATAGCTTAGTTGAACGTCTTGATATTAAATTTTAATCATCTCAAATGAAGCTCTGTGTGGTGCACTGAAATTCAGCAAAAGTATGCTGTGCTAATAAGCTGCAAACTACTAAAACGGAAGTGATTTTCTGTCTGTCTCACATCAAAAGGCTTCCCAGAGCCATAACACAAAATAAGATTTTAGCTATAAACTCAAAGCTCATCTGTTAAAAATAACAGAGGAAAAGGAGGACATCTGTGGATGAAATAAAGGTGACAAAGAGAAGCCTCTCTATAGCAGTTTAAGCTTTCATATACCTGTGGAAAAGATAAATGATCCTAACATGTATTTGGTGGTATATACCCAAAGAAAATTAGGAAATATGTAAGTTAAACATTAAATTCCATCTGAAATACAGAGTACTGTTCTGCTCTTCAAATTCAGTAAAATGAACTCAAACTGAAATGGAGGTGGCTTTCTGAGATAAGCAGAGAGTCTGCTTTAACAAAAAAAACTGAGTGAACTTGGCTGGCTTGAAAATAATTAATTGAGAGAGAGAATACTCTTGCTGATTGTGGACTCGTCATTCAGAAAAATAATAAAAACAAGTAAATTTGCAGCAAAAGATAATTTACAAAACAAATGAGGTATAAACTATCTACGAATAGGTTTAGGTTAGAAGTTAGTTTCCCACCAGCTGGAGAAATGAAATTATAGCTTAGGTTTCCCACAACTCTGGAGAAAAGCTGTGTGTCAAGTAGAAGCTGATGAGTTTATGAAGGGATATGACATGGGGCATGTGCCCCGATTTGAGAAGATCTGCTCACTCTGTGGTTCCTAACTTTAACTTTACAAATAGGTTGTTTGTATATAACATTATACAATAAAATAAAATTCAGAGTCTTCCAGCTCTTTTGCTCTCTCTTCCACAAACCAAAACAAAACCATAAGAATTAGATAATATCTTGTATTGTTTATTATTGCAGTGATTTCTATAGCTCAAACAAGATTGGGGCTCCCATGCGTAAATAGAAGGTGATTAAAGAACTTGCAATAAACAATTTATCACTAATTAAAGTAAGTCAACTGTTAAATTAATTTAGAAAATTTCCATTGTATTTTCACTCTTAAGACTTCTTATTACTTATTTTTCACAGATCAATTTTTGCATTTCAATAGTGAAAGAACTAATTACGAATGTATATAATTATTTTCCTGTATTTTACCTTCTTGACAATTTTGCTTACAAAGGTGTTTGAAACCTCAGGTTCAAGCAGCTTTCAAACACTCACTGAATACTTTCCCTATCTAATGCTGCATTTTAACGGATCGAGGATAGAAACTGCTGGAATAAATGTGATAAGTGGCCAGGAAATAGTGTGTAGGTTAGAGACATGTCTTTTGCATGGTCTGATGATTTTTTAACGCTTTTTCAAAATTCATAACAGTTTTCCCACTGTATTTTTTGAGGTAGATTGGGTAATGTGATATAAACACTGAATTAGTAATTTTTCAGTTCCATGCTTTATTGTGAATCTGATAGTCTTACCATTTGTTATCATCGGTGACAAGTATTCATATCTGTTGGGCTGTCCCTGTGCACATTGGTATGCTATCCACATTGCCCTGCAGAAACGCAGAGCCTGTGAACAGATAACGGAAAGCCATAGCATTTGCCACACCAATGTGTCATTATTTGACTACTTTGATGTCCTTGCATATGATAGCTCATCCTTTGGCTTCAAAGGGATCCCACTAAACTGTAACTGCAGCAAGGGCCTACAGGAATCTTGCTATTTGTAGAAAACAATCACACCTTTTCCTATGGCACTTCTAATCTTGTGATGTCTAAAGTATATAAGCCATATTGCATGGTAATCTATGATGACTCTCCTGAATACTTGGGTCAGGGGTTTTTGTGACTATTCTAGAACCATGTCTTAGAAGGTTCTGCAGACTATGCTTTTCTTTCTGAGTATTTGAAAGGAGAGAGATCTGCTAAAATGTGAAAGTGATAAGTTTAGACAATATTAGAGCTTTTCCTGCTGTTTCTAGAAGTAGAGTGATACTGAGAAAAATATATATTTAAAACCTTTTTATTCTTGATTTGCATCCTAAGGAAATTGGAATGATGTATTATCTTTTAAGGTTCCACTAAACCAGACATTTGACCTGCATTTGATTTTGGAGCTATGTTGGTAGCACTTTGTATTAAGACACTGGATTGCCATTGCAGATTAAAGTTTCTGTCTTCCATTTTGCTTGTGCTTTTGCAGAGCTATTTACCTTTCACCATTTTTTTACCCAAGGTGTGTTACAGAATTAACAATACTTGTATTTCTTGTATCTCTAAACTTTGTTGGCTTCCAGGTTTAATTGTTATTATTACGTGGCTTTGTCACAAGCTAACCACAGTATAACAGGTGTATTCAGACAACCTCTGAGAGAGCATGGCTATGTTCTTTAAATTGGATAAGTACCAGCTGTAAGCTTCTCTCTTGTGCCAGTCATCGGTTTTGTGATTTCCCCAGTAATAACTTGCTCTTATTTTCCCTCTTGTAATTAAAATAAAATCTTAAAGTTTAAAGTGACATATTAGATGTTTCTGCCAGGAATTAATGCACAACCTGCATTCTTCTCAAGGTGTGTATTTCCATCCACTAGAAGGATTGCTCCCACTGTTTTTTAAGTACCAGATGCATCCTCTTCCCTGTCCTTTCATTGAAAAGCTCCAGAAAACAGAATTCAGTGGGAAGGAAGCATGGATGTGTAATTTATGGCCTCCCTTACCATAAGCAAAACCAGATTTTAAAGAGGGACTTAAAGAATACAAGAATGCAACTGCAGTAGAAGGATTAGAGTGGTGATAGAGAGAAGGAAAGATGTTGCCCTGGATTCTGCTTCAGGTTAAGCTGTCCTGCCAGGTACTATGCAAAATGCACCATGACCCTACTCCCAGGAAAAAAAGGAGCAGCATAAACTGTCCCTTTCCTAACAGTGGATTGACGTCAGCCCAAAAAACATAGTAGCCAGGAGACCAAGGGCAAAGAGGGATAAGAAACTGCTGTTATTGTGGGCAAACTCTCCCTGTTAATCTAGAGGAGTGTAGACGGAATCCCTACTCTGAGCATTGAGTAAAAATTACTTTTATTCAACTTTGTGCGTGAAGCATAGTCTGTAACTTTTCAAATGTCATCAGTGGTCACTCATATACCTTGATTGCACACTCTTTGCCTTTTAATGGTTGCTGATCACTCCAACTGAGGTAAAAAAGCTATCAACTGGATATTGTAGCCATCGTTGCCAGTGCTAAAATAGGTGTCAGCATTAGTAATTACGGAAAAAGAAATAATTTTTTGAAAATGTGTTCTGATGTACTAGTTGCATATGCAGGTTTTTTGAGACAGTTTTGAAAACAGTCCTACATTAAAGTAGTATAAAATCATAGCTGTGAGTCACAACTTAAGCAGAGACAGTGTAACTTCTGCTTATGTTAATAAAATATATCTTAAAAGAACAGTGATCAAAAACACGTTGATTAGAGCTAAAGAATGTAATAATTTGGAACAATGCAAGTTAAGCATCTTAAAGGGTTTGTTTTCTGTTAGTAATTTAGATCTCCTTAAAAGTGCTGCCAGGCTGTAGCAAGTCCTTTATTCCACAAAAATACCCAAATTATGTGGAAAGTGAGTATTGCCCTCCAGTAAAATTAAATTCCGCATTTCCCAAATGTCTTAAACTGATCTCTGTTCTCTCTGCCTTCCTTTCTTTTTCAGTGACTTAGCTGAGGCAACAGCAAAGATGTGTCTTCAGAGAAAAAGAATGCAGTTGTTTCCAAAATAGGGACCGGAAATATTCATGATTGATTTACCTTTCTTTGTCATGACATGCAGAACAGTGTATTAGAGAATGAGTGTTACAGAGCCTGAAGTCTTTCTGCTTCACCTAATTCTCTTTGGAAAGGTAACCTTAAAACAGAAATGAAGGCTGAGAACTGTCGGCTGTCATCCACACAGACTGTTTGGATGTGTGTTATAGATAACTGTGCCTATCAACAAGGAGCAAATTACAGCATTCTCACTGTGAAGTCCAGAAACTTCAAAGATATGTTATTAGACAGATACTGAAGCATTTGGGTAGACACAGACGATATGTGATGTCAGGTGGATCTCTGCTTAGGAGATACCAGTAAATTTGCAGTTTATACATCTAAATATTTATCCAAGGAGACATAGAAAAAACGAAAGAAATTCTCCAGTGGTGTCATGAGCAACTCCCCACCCCCTTGGTTATCATGCAAAATAACCACTGTTGTCCCCCTTTCTCATCAGAGGACAGGAAGATGCAACTGTGGCCACACAGGCATCCCACATCTCAAGATAGCTACCCCCGTGAAGAAGTAGCATCATCCTTGTTTCTTGCTAGCTTCCCTCATCTAGAAGTTCATCAAGCTGTGCCATAGCCCATTGAGAAATTATAGGTTTGACTCAGGAATGAGTAAGTGTGGGGTCAGGCCCTGTGTCACACAGCAGGTCAGGAAGATGGACTATGCTGGTGCTGATCTAAGCAACACTCAGTATGGGTTCTTGCCTGGAGCCAGGTGCTCCAAATGTGGGCATACTGCAGCCATTCATGCATTTTCTGTCCACCTCACTGTCTGCAGGTGGTGTCCTTTGGGGCTTTTTAGGACGATTTGGGGATAATTTCTGCTAAAATATAATCATCCTGTTTTAATTCAGGCCAATACCTTTATCATTTTCAGGCTTGCTGGAGAGGGAATGATGCCTCCCTACTCTTACATCCAGTAGCAACTTATGCTGCTGCTCTGTGCCTGCAACCTGTCAAAAGCTGCTGCCAGCAGCTGGGAACAGAATATATTTCTCAGGAAAGCTAAATTGATGATTTGCTGTAACCAGAAATCTCCCAAAAGAAGATTTCTTCTGGAGAGCATGGAGTTTGGGAGGAGAGGATAAGGGAGCATGTGGGAAGTGAAGCGAGTGTGTATGAAGAATGACTGGATGGGGATTAGTTCCTCCTTTGATGATTTTGGAGGCTGAGCACAGGAAAATACTTAGTTTTCTGTATCCATTAAAGCTGTCAGGACGAGCAAAATGCAGAAGCGGAGTATAGAGTGAAGGGGTCCCTTGAGAGAGTGTTTTTGAGAGGCTCATATTTGGATTCAGAAAAGTCTTTCTAATCCAAACAGTCGTTGGTATATTAAAGCTGTTTCAGAGCCCAAGTGGCATCTGGACATTAGCCTCTTCGCATCCACTAGCTACCACCACCGTTGCAGTGCAGATGGTAGTATGTCTGCCTTGGGGTATAACTTATAATAGGGAGTGAAGGTCTGCAGTTGCCAGAAATTGAATTACCAACAGCCAAGGGTCTGAAAAAGTGGAAAAATTAAATAGAGATAAATCACAGAGCACTGATGGCCGCCATCCAAGTAGTCTGAAAGAACCAAACAAAGCAGCCAAGCTGCTAAACCCAAATATATAATTTACCATTAGATTAGCACTTTACCTACCTATTAGAAATGTGTTGTTCCAGAGCTTTATACGCAGCTAACCAAATTTACTTTGGCCCCCCAAAATAATAGTTGATGAGATCTGTCGCTCCTATGACGTTACTGGAGGAAGCACATGGGACACCAGGGCTAGGTGGTTGCTCCAAGTCTCACAGCAGCCCCACCACCCCCTTTCCCCCAGGCAGAGCTGACATGTTTTCCCAGGTGGGGACCATCTTATCTGCGCTGCCCTTTCCTGGATGAGAGGAGGAGGGTAGGAAGGAGACCCACTACCCTACCTAGCACCAGGGAAGGTTGTACAGTGCATACCATGGCATTGGAGGTCAAATGTAGCCTTTTATAGATGTAGAGCTGAGCCATAAAATAAGATTATGGAGGCACTATGGTGGGTAAGAATCTGCTAAAAACAGGCAATGTGGGTTTTATATGTTGTGACTTGCAACACCAAAATTTTGCATCACAGATTTTTGATCTTGCAGCACTGCTAATCTGGAGCTCTGCAGCAATTCAAAGTGTATTCAAATGGTACCAGTCAGATCCAGACCAGCTGTTAAAGGTTGTCTGCTAGAATTGCATGCTCGAATGCCTACAATTTATTATCCAATTTCTTTTGCAATATACGTGTGTGGGGTTTTCTTCCCCCAAAATGTTAGTTTTGCATTAAGCAGAAATCAAAAACCTTCATGTTCTCATATCCAGTATCCTGCTAGTTGCAGATCTTTACTCGCCTTCTTTGTAGTGTCAGGATCATAGTTATCAATGTATTAGAAATAGTTTATGGTGAGGAGGCTTTCTAGCTTCTTCATTAACCAAATGCCAATAATACATCAGAAAGTGTAGGAAGAATAATTTCATACATTATTAATTCCATGCAGTGGATGCAAAATTTAAAAGAGGTTTGTCTTTCTGTGTTTATTTTTCTTAGGTTAGAGAATGGGAAAAAAATCAAGTTTAACTTTATTTAGGTTATACTTAGGCATAAGCAGACTAATGAGAATCCGTTTTCTCCCTTTCTTCTCTTAAAGGCTTGTCCCTGAAGGGTGTTCAGCAAAGGAAAAAACAGTGCTGTGACTATTGCCTTTTAAAAGACAGACCATTCTATCTGATGCTGGTCTGCTTCCCATTAACTAGAAAGTAGGTCTACACAGAAATAGATTCATACACACTTGTTATGCATTTAACAATGCTATACATCTCTTTTCACCACTTCAGCAAGCTTGCCTGCCATCACTGTAGTATGACTGACACATGGCTTCGTACCTTGTGTCCCTTCTGCAAGTGAGAAATTCAGACCTGAAGAAGTATCTCACCAACACTTTTTTAAAATTAGTTTAACTAATGGAAGCATCTCCAGAAAGTCCACAAACTGAATGGGAATGCAAAGAGTTACCTGTATAGGTAGTCCTTTCTCTGAGGCTGGTGTAAAGAGCAAAAGGATACAAAATACAAGTTGGATTTTTGAATAGGAGAAAGACTTAAGTATCCACTTTTTCTTCTTGGTACATTCCCCATGATGTACATTTAGAAAAAAATATTTTGTTTTCATTTTATTGGAAGAAAAAGGAAGTTATGCAGTTAAAAGTATCTGTTTCTTTCCTAAATAGTTCCCAAATTAGTATATTTTTCCAGTTGGACATAGCCTTCCCAGGGTTATTTTTTCTATCAAAAGGAAGAATTTTCTTCACAAAATGTCTAATGAAAATGCTTAACACCATGAGCCAATACTCAACAAGACATGGAATGCATATTCCTAAGGGCAAGAATTATTCAGATGTCCGAAAGTCAGTTTGCCTTCAAGAAGAATGAAAATACCAGAAGCACTGAATGGAGGAGAATAACCCTGTGGGTCCTTTCTCAGTGACTCTGGCTGACATTGCCTGAAATTCCAGGTCAGCATTAGCAGGGGAGTGCTATGAAAGATAATTTCTTTAAAGCCCCACCACTGAATAGGGACACACCATTAGAGTGATCATGTTAAAAGTTCTGGAGGACCAGCAAGGGAGGTGAGATGAGAATAGCAAAGTAACAAAACAGGATAGGGTGAGGGGAGACATCTAAAGTTTCAATCCATCTCAAAGAAAAAAAGCCAAAGCCTTTTTTATATGAATACATCCCTAAAAATAATAAGAAATACCTATTTGTATAGAAGTAAAAAGAGAAAGGAGGAGGGATCCAATGTACAGGGCAGCCTGTGAAGCAGCAATCAAGAGACTGGTTCTATTCTTAGCATTTTATTCTTCTGCACTTCTTTTTCGTGTCACTTTGCTTGCCTGTAAGATCTCTGCAGCAGATTAGTAGCTGTGAGAGCTGTGTGATTTATAGAGCAGCAGCAAGGCTGCCAGTTCTCAGCTGAGATGCACAGCTATACTGTCATTATTGTAAAAGTTGTAATGTCTTACAGTTTGCTTAAGCTCAGTCTGAGTTACGTGCATGTACATACATAGTTTCACCAAAATCAACCACTACAATTATCTTTACATTCTTTGACTCTTGGGATGTGTTTGTCGATTAGAATGAGCAACCATATCTCAATTTTTCTGCTGAGAAGTCACTGTTATTTCAGAGGCATTCACAATAAGAGAAAAATTTAAACACTCACTGCAAGACTTCTTATCTTTTTCCATCATGAATTTTCTTTGTGTTACAGCTATCTATAAGCCTTTGGCAAGATTCTCCTGAAAGTTCTCACTCTCCTTTTTTTTTTCCAAATCTTGAGTATGCCAGATAACACTGAGTCATCTGCACACATACCCAGTTCTCTGATTTTTTCTCTCCTTCTCTGTTCATTATTAGTTGAAATGGAATGCTGGGATTCAAGTCACCTAATTTTTGAGGTTCATAATGCAGAGGTTTAAATCTGAGTCAGTGTCCCCAAGCTCCTTTTGCAGTCTGTGGAGAGGAATAAACAGTTGTAAGACATGATTCATCTCATCTTAAACTAGATTTGTGAAACAGGTCAGATGAATCATATCTTAGAAGCCCTCTACAGACCTAAGCTTGCTTAAGCATGAAAGAGAAACAGCCTAGTGTCAGATCTGAAGAAAAGGAAAAAGTAACCCTGTGTATCCCGATTCTTGGAGGAGTGGCAAAGGATGACAGCATTGCTACCAAAGGTTATTCATATTCCCTTAACATAACCCAGATAACATTCCAGGTATAGTTTGGCATGAACCAGGATAAGCAGTTGCACCAACAGACCTTGACAGAATGTGGATGGAATGAAGAGGGGCAGGGATGTGAGGGGAGAGCAGCCATGCCACCAGGTCAGAAACCAGGTTAACTGTGACTGACCTGGTCCTAAAGCTGCACCATTGGAGAAAGGGGTAGCCCTGGCCTCTTAATGGCTCCTCCACCCCTGCTGCCTGTTCCCTCTGCCTCCCCTCCACCAGCTCTGCTGCCTCGGCTGCCACAGGGGAGGAGTGACTTGATTATCCACGTGAAGAGTATCTCCAAAAAAAAAGGGGGAAAAAGTGGACTGAAGCTAGATCTGAGAGCTCCTCAACTTTGCCTCATAGGCACTAGGACTGACATGAGAGGAAAAAGCAGAAAATTTCTTGGGAAAAGGAAGATAGTCTTTGTCGAAATATGTGTTATGGGTAGTTCTCATGTCTAGAGCAAAAGATGATGTATTCTGGATGACTCAAAGTTATTTGTGCCTGGAGCTTGGAAATATTATTCCCTTCTTTGTTTTATTTTTTTTTTGACTCTGCTTTGTAGTACTTCAAGGACAAAAACCTTGCAGAGACACTATCAGCCTCCCTGTGTTACCTCAGAGGGTGTGGAGCAAAATATTTGCTGAGGTGTTTTTGTGGTAATACCAAATCTACTTCTTCACACTGGAGGTTTTTATTTTGGTGGTTTTGAAATGGTAAGCAGTTACTCTCAGAAAATACATGTTCTTTTCAGGAAATGTAGCCAATGGGAGAGTTGTTTTGCCATCACATAATGATACTCTGGTGTTAAAGTCTAGCCAGGAATCAAAAGTTGATATAATGTATGAAATACCTAGACAGCGCACTATCAAATGGTCTAACTAGAAGTGATTTTTTTTTTCAGATCTCTGAATATATATTTGATATTGGTTTATGGAAAGAAGTTCCTGCTTGGCCGACTAGGGCATTGGTTGCATTCTGAGTTTTGCCTGAAACATTTGATACTTAAATCTATTATCAACAGGTAAAATCTACAGGATTGAAGGTTACAAGTCAGTTCACATCTCTTGACAATTACATGCATGACAGGAGCCAGACCTGCACAAACAATGACCAAGTGGCCCAGGTCAGTTCTAGGACACTGTGGGAACTGGAGTATCATCACTGCTGAGCTATTTCAGTCCAAAAGCAGGCTAATTGAATTTGGAGGTTCATTACTGTAGCAACTAAAACAAAAAGTCTATTCTACAGACATTATGGCTCTATGAAGGCCTGTAATTAAGGTAGCCCTGTTTTAGCAAACCCCTCACTTTCTGAACAGCTTCTTTTTCACTGAAGCTTATGTTGATTCTCTCTCCAAAGTGAACATATTGGGAATGTGAGGGCTTATATCACATTAAAAGTTGAATAAATTAGGGAGGCTGAGGTAAGCAAGATTTTGGGGTGTACAGATATGAACAAAGTGGCTAATTTGAAACTGAATTGAGTTTGGTAGGATTTGGGTAGCTTAGAGAAAATGTTTTGAATAAATAAATTTAATTTGCATGTGAACAGTAAGGTGTTCATATAGAAAGGAAATTCTGCAAGTCAAGACAGAAACAGCTTAAGATGAGTGCTGGTGCTTGTTTTTGTGAGGGTACTTGCCTAATAAAATATTCTGAAGGAGAAGGCTGCCAGCAAAAGGTCTCTAGCCCTTTTTTTGCCATCAGTCTTTCATATGCATGCATGTGTCTTTGATCATCAAATTGTACAAGTAATTTGATATCTTAACTTTGAAGCTATGCAACCCAGGATGCATTGGGAATGTGCAGATCCAGAGCTGAGAAACTGGAAACAAATGACAGCTCTGTATACTTTGCAGAACTATACCAGTATAAATCAGTTGAGGACTCAGCATAATTTCTAGGAAGATTCATGGTCCTAGCTTGCTCTGAAATACGTTTTTATTTTGTCATCTTGTATAAGCCTTGCTGACTTCATTAATAGCTTGACTCTGTATTACATCCAAAAAGCTCTTTATTTGAGTTTCATTCCTGACAAAGTGTCAGCAGAGGACACTGTTATGTGTGTGTCACATATGTGGTATATATTTTGAGGTTTTAAATGAGGTACAAGTCACAGTGTAGAGTTAAGCCACTCTAAGGAGTAAATGTCACCCGAGAAGAAAAAGAAACATATTTTCAGTTCACAAAATATAGTGATGAAATTTAATATAATAATCTGTTCACGCAGAAGCAAGAGGAAAATACATCTAAAAGTATATAGAATCATAGAATAGTTTGGGTTGGAAGGGACCCTTAAGGATTATCTAGTCCAATCTCCCTGCAATGAGGTGAATAATAGTAATGTCCATAAATGAAGAATTCTTCTTAAGCTCACTGTGAACTCTTCTGTACCTGTGAGGCAGAGAGATTTTTGCCTGGCCTATTCTTTTGGTTTTGGTCCCTCTGGAGGGAAGAAAACATGCTTAGCTGTAAACATGATGAAGGCTGCCTTCCTCAAATCTCAAAAAGAGACACAAGAAACATTTTCACTGCAATGCTTTTTTTTTTTCCCCCAAATGTCAGGCTCAGAGTGAAATTGATGTGGCAATGGCATTTTCCCACCATTTCTTCACAGGGGCTCTAAATAGTCCTCTGAAGAGACAAAATCATATTTCCTTTCAACCTATGTGAAGGCACACCGATAGATACTAGAAATAGTGACAGAAGGAATTCCCAAAACACTTCTCCAGTGGGGTGAAAACAAAGTCTTCCCATAGCGACATGGGAGGATATTAAAGGATTTTGTCTCTCTCAAAGAGAGAGAGTCAGAAACCTGGGTGACGAGTGGCTTAACTCATGAGGAGGAGGAGAGAGATAGCATCAAATTTCCAGCAAGCATATGAGGAAATTTTATATGTATCTATTATTGTATTTGCATTCTGAAAAAATAAAGCCTCCCCAGTGGATAATCTGGAGGAAATTTTACCCAGGGGAAGCTAAGATAACCTTATTCACCCTGAGAGCTGGCTATGGATTCCACTGCTCTTGTCCTGCTGCCACCACCTCTTAGGATTACTCTTCTGACAAGCTGATGACAGCTTATTTCTTTTCAAGCCCTGTCCCTGCTGAACTGAAAATGTCTTCTGGCATGTTTGGAAAAGACATACAGACATACAAGCATGCTATGTCTGTATGAATTGTGCTAAAATGGCAGCATATTTAAATAACATCACACCTGGTGTTGCAATTTGCAGTCACATTTGGGCATTTATGTTGCTTTAGATGGACTACCTTGATTTTGTACTGCTGTTAAGTCCCAGTGCTCTGGCAAGAAGCTCTGTGAAGTCGTTCAGGGATCTCTCCAATGATGAGCTGATATTTTGGCATTAATGGGAGCTGCCGATAGTGGTGGAACTGGAATGCTGTTCTTTCCCTTAAATTTTGCCCATTTTGATTAAGCAGTTCACAAGAGCTGCTGGAGTATTTGTTGAATATAACAAGTTAAAGGATCACTGCCACACACTTCTCTTGTGGAAGCTGAAAGTAGCTAAGCCAGACCGTTCAGTTTTGAAAGCAAATTTATTTTTTCATTTTAATCTTCCACCTGTGAGAAAGAAAGAATCTCTCAGAAAACTGAAGACTTTTTTTCCTCTGTTTCTCTTAGTAAAATAGGGTAAAGCTATATGGTTACGAAATGGCATCACAAATTGCCTTTTTTTTTTTTTTTGGCGCTCTTTGAGTAGACAATGTTCAAACCTTCATGAGGAAGCAAAAAGTATGAATTTCTAATATTTGCCCAGGGTGATTTCTCTTCATGTTGTAAACACTGATGCAGAGCTCTTGTTCCCCTGAATGGGCTGGAGGATGACACACAGAGGCTGTTTACAAAGGCTGACATTAAGCACAGGACCTTCATCTCTTTATACTGCCTTTAAAGTTAGTGGCACCAGAATGGATGACTCAGAGAAGGAGCAGCTTGCCTGCTGAAAGGCTGCAGACAAACTAGGCTACCTTAAGTTGTGAGAGTATCTTTTAATATAAAAAAATACCCAAATGGTATATCTTTAAATGTGCTCACTATTTTGATCTGCATTCACACACTTTGCCAGATGGATGTCTTCCATTGGTCTTCTTCAATGGCATATCACAGGCATTAGCTTGAACAGTAAACCTGTGCTAGAGTTAGCCATGCTTTATTGTTTCTGTTAATAGTCTCTGAAAGATCAGTGGTCTGAAAAAGGCCCACAATATTATTTAGGCTAATAAAGGACAGAGAATAATACTGGGGAGAAATTATGAAATGCTCTATGTTATCACCCACGGTCACATACTTATAACAATTTGAAGGATTAGGAGCCAAAGTTATGCAAATTGTAATCATAACCACAACTAGAATTAAGGGTCAGCTAGTGTCATAAGTAGATTGCACATTCCAGGATTTTCTGTATGTTAATCAATTTAATAGTTAATTCCTTTGAATCTTGGCTGCTAATGAAGAATGGGTGAGATTGTAAAGTGCTTGTGGTGTAGAAGCCACAGAGGTCATCGAGTGCATAAAGGCAGGAGTCCAGCATAAATAGAAGACACTGTGCTCGCTGCATTTGTGATGACCATCTCTCATTGTGCTCAATGTGCAGTTGGTTGGTACAAGGATTTTGTTTGGTTTTGTTTACCTAGAAGCTCTTTTAAAGTAAGAATTTTATAATCCTGAATAGCGTGCAGTGTTCTGTCACCATGCACATCTGAGCAGAACCTGCATCACAGACCTTGTGTGAGTCCCAGACAATGTAGGAAAATTCTGTTAATGGAAGTTCTGTTTTGTAGACAGAGACTTGTGTGCTTCTGCACATACCCAGATGACAGAATGATAAACAACAGGTTTGTGTTAGCAGCCTAGAACTGCTTTTGCATTTTCTATTCACAGCATTGTCACAGAGTAGCCACAGTTTTGACTTCATCTGCCCAGAAGTTCATTCCCCTCCCTTGGCAGCCCTGTTTTGATTGAGGACAAGTTTTGTTTTGGCTGGAAGATATGTAAGCAGATGAGCAGACCTTGCTGAGAAAGATGAGTTGATTCTGGGACACCTTATGCTTGGGAGAAAGCACTACAGGAAAAGGGAGATACCCTTTTCCTGCTAGACTGAACCAGCTAAAGCCACTGTTAAGTAGTGCCAGCAAGGACAGTGCAGTAACAAAAGGGAGGAGGCTCCAGTCAGTACTACTTTATGTCTTCTCTTCCTCTCAGTTCATGCTCCTTTTTTCCTGAGGTTTGCTCTACTTCATCTTCACATAGCTCTGCAGTGCGGCATCTGCCAGATGGTGGGTATCTGACTCATTGAGAGCCCTTTCTGATAAACATCTCTGTTACACTATCCTGGTGCTCAGAAGCATTCTCAGTTCTTTATGACCAGGACAACATTTCTCCTCACTGCTATGCAGGTGCCAAAGTATAATTCTGTGAGGCAGAACAGCAAATGAAAGGCCAATTCCTCAGTACCCACTGTGGAGTTTTTGAGCATGAATACATGACTACTGAGCACCATTTTTTATTATCTTGTCCATGAACCAGTGCTGTCCCTTGCTGGAGAAGCAACTGTTCCTGCTGGTGCCTTCAGACACTGGACAGATGAGTGGCAAGCAGAAATAGGCAAAGCTATCCTTTCTGTTGTCTCTTTCCACCATGAACAAGTTCTCATCTCCCTGCATCGCTGGGCAGGCTTGCGGCTTTCCCTAGAATGGATCCCCTTCTTGTGTTTTTAACACAAAGGCAGTGGAAGCATGATGGAAAACTGCTTTGGCATAAGTATTAAAAGCAAGTTGACTTTGACTTATGATTTCTGCTGAAGCAGAGCTCTAGCTGTCCGTAAGAATTCCAACACGATGAGTTAGAGTTGAATGCATAAAAAGTCTACTTGGTAGGTGGCCTTATCTTAATGTGATCTAAATCATGCCTAAGTGCTGTAGTCTTTGTGGAAGCCAAAACATTGCATTTTCCTGTGTTCAGATGATCAGTGAATATCTTAGAAGTTGCAGTCCCTGATCATTAACTGCAATATCTGTCCATTATTTTTGCTTCTTAATTTTCCTTCTGTAGTAGACTGAAATTCCCATTTCATGCTTTTTATGCCCTGTGATACAGACACAAGAAATGTGCAGCCAGAGTCAACTGTGCTGGCACAGAAAGCAGAGGAGAACTCTGGATGCTAAAAAGAAAGCAGGCAGACAGAAATGGAGAATTTGACCCCAAGGGGAAGCTCAGGGGAGTGCGAGCACTCAGGGGCTGTGTCGGGCTCTCCTAACACTGGGCCTTCTCCTGTCTTTTGTGGGGCTCATGGTGTCAGAAAGCTCTCGAAGAGCTAACAGATGCCACTGCTTCAGATCCTCTCATTTTAGTTACCATGACCAAGCAAGTGGAGGGTGTTCAGTGCAGAAACAAGCACTGCAGAGTACAGGCGCTCAGTGGTGTCACATGCGGTCAGCCAGCGTGGCTTTGTGGGATTTGTATGGAACTCTTGAGTTGCAGCCACAAAAGCATTTTGCTGACTTCTCTGTCGCTGAAAAGGTGCTGAACCACTCAACTACATGTTATACCCATGATATATATATCTATTCATATGTGGTTAATGGCATAAGTAACTCTAGCTGTCTTTTGGAAATTGTGGTCCTTCTGTATTTCATTAGTTAATAACTTTTTGATAACTGAGTCATTAGATTACAATAAAAGAATAGAAAAATATTTTTAAGAGTGAGAATTTTAGCCAGTGTCTGGCAATTATGGAGGTACTCACTTTCATTGGAAAGATTATTTAGATAAGAACACGGAACACTTCCAGTAGAAGAAAGAAATATGGCCATGTCTGTCACTATACAAGTAGCTGAAAGCAAGTAGTATAGGAGGAGAGATAAAATGGATAGAGTTAGAAATTTGAGTATTTCAGTAGCATTAGCTGCAGATATTCTGTATGTAGCTTATTTTGTATGTAGCTTCTACTCCTCATTTTTGTGCTAAATAACATGCAGAAAATGAAGGGAACAACTTAGCTTTAAAAACTTATTATATTATTAAACTCTAAAGCAGAATGACCACTACTGTGGTAAAAGATAAGAATTTTGAAGTTGTTCAGTTTTCCTGCTGTTATTGCACATCTTCTTTTTGCTCATAGCTATCCTATATGGAAAACCTTTTGCTATTATTGTTTCCATAAAGTAATTCAAATCATATTGCTAGTTCATGATCAGGTTTGGTCATTTGCTCACATTATGAAACATTGGTCTTTGTTAATTAAGGCATCTAAAAATTTGGTATGCTTAGTATATTTGTGCATGCTTTAAACTTTTCTGGAAACTTTTCATTGTCCTTAGCTTCTCACTTTGTAATTCTTCAGTATATTGATTAAAAACAAACAAACAAACAAACAAATATTTGCACTGTGGACAAAGAAGAACCTTATTTTCCATTGAAAGCCCTGCCTCTGAGTCAGCACACAGTTTGGAGACACATTTTGGCACTCTTTCTCTGGTGGATCAACGCCTCAGTCGCTGCAGTGCTCGCACCAGTAAATCCGCCTCCCTGGCAGAGAGCCTCCATGCATGAATGAACACCAACAAGGAGTCTGGCCATTAGTGTTTCTGCCCTGTGAGCAAAAAGAAAAGTTTGGGGGTTGACTTGCTTGTTTGTTTTCCTTTCCAAAGCATGTTCTGATCTTTTGATGGCAAGTGCTTTACAAATAGTGAATATGATGGCACACTTCCCATATAAGCAAATAAATAAGTTTAGTAATGATAGCCTTGGCCTAGTATGCCATTAGTCTGGGCATTGTACAGTCATAATGAAGGAGAGCATTTGCTCTGCAAAACTGCAAAATTAAGGGAGGCAAGATCAGACAGCTTAGCAAAAAGTTAATTCCCAGGAAGAATGGGACTGCACTGGTCAGACTGAAAAGCACTCACCTTGGCACACAGGTTATCTAACCACCACTGTTGTTGGCAAAGCAGAAAAGGACAATTTCAAGGTCAGGTAAGGGGAGGGATTAAAGTTTAGCTTAGTGAATGTTCCCAGAGGCCTGTTTTTCTTGCATATATAGTGGCATTTGTAAAATCCAGGGGAGTCAATAATGTTGTCAGAGTCCATATAGGTGATGAAGAAGTGTTTGAACCCTGCACCATGACACAAAATGCTGCAGCTAATGAAAGTCTAATGCCTCCTGTACCAAAATGAATATTTTTGTATTAAAAGTGACTCCTCCATTGGCAGTGTGAATGGCTGTCTCATAAGAAGCTGATCATGCTTTTCCTAATCTCTTTCCTTGATGAGCTGCCTTGAGAAGTAAAGCAT
Organism: Pseudopipra pipra; assembly: GCF_036250125.1. Taxonomy (NCBI): domain Eukaryota; kingdom Metazoa; phylum Chordata; class Aves; order Passeriformes; family Pipridae; genus Pseudopipra; species Pseudopipra pipra. The sequence continues at coordinate 83,923,625 of NC_087550.1, forward strand.
AAAGCTTCACCTAGGTCTTCACTCCCCTCATTGTTGCACTAGTTACTAACAAGTAGAACCCAGTTTTGTGTATCTGAGCAATTACAGTGGTTTTATACAGCTGCCAGGTCACAAAAGGAATAGCCTGAGCAACTGTCTTCTTTTACAGGAATTGATAACTTTTGCGTTTCCTTACCGTCTCCAGGTGCAGGGTATCAGTGAAATTAAACAAAATTGCAGCCCTCCTAAAGGTCTGCAGAGAGCTCAATAAATTGTCCATTTCTATTCATGGATCAGTGTTGTTGGAATGGTATGACTTCAGAGCCACTTTGAAAAACTGTATTTACACTATCTCATAACTGGAATCTAAGTGTTGTTGGTTGGTTGGTTTTTAATGGACAAGGCCACTGAGAAATTTATATACATTCACTAAGACAGTTTCAGAAGACTAATACTGTCTAGGTTCAAAATATATAACGTTAGGGAACTGAAGGAACTGTTCTGTAAAGGAATTAAATAACAGTTGTGATTGTCTTTTTTCATTTATCTTGCTGTTGTGCCTGCAGGCCTTCCTAATTTCTTATTGTACTGACATGCTATAAAGAGGAATTATAGCTCAGAGCCTTGGTAGGGACAGGATGAAACAGTTTGGGCAACATCCCTGAACCAGGGAAAAGAGCAAGAGAAAAAGTCTCTTACTGGAGCCTATTTACCCAACAGTTTGATCTTCCTATCAGAAAGGCATTCTTTAACATTTTTGAAGAACTATATATCTTTAATTTCCTCTTCTTTTAAAGGCTGATTCTTTCATAAGAAGAGGTGGGGGAAACCATGTTGTAGGAAGGGCCTGGAGCACAGGGCAGCAGCCTGGGGGCAGGAGAAGGGAGGGCAGAGGGGAGCAGGGAAAACACAGAGAAGCTCTGGAACCCCAGTCCTTTGATGTGGTGGCCAAAACCATCCTGGAGACTGGGCATCTGTACAGAGGTTTCCACAGCTTGGGAAATCTGGGAGTTTGTTGAAATCAAACAGGACAGTAAGAGCTCACCCTGCAAGGACACAGTGAGCAAGGGTATTATGCTTTGTACAAGCCTTTGCCTTTCTCTCTGCTGGACTTAGTCACTGCAGATCACTTAGTACTGTCTGACTTTCTCAAGTTTTGGTCTTCCTTAGAAAATTCACTTTCTGGAAGAGGTTCAAGCAAGTCCACCTCAGAGTCCTAATGTACTGGGTCCCGCCAGGGTGGAGCTGACAACAAGTAGCTGACTTGGGTTCCCACAGAGACATGTAGCAAACCATTGGAGAGATGAAGGTCTGCGCTAGAGGCTCACATTTTCTTGCTTCAAACACAGTTAGCTGAAACAAACCAAAAGCCAGTCATGCATTATGTACTTTCTTAACGGTTAAAATAGTTGAACAAGGTCATAATTTTCTTCCTTTTTCCCCTTTGCAGAGTTTCTAAAGAATTTGGATTGTTTGTGTGGGGATAGCTGCTGCTGTTGGGGGGGGGGGGGGGGGGGTGTGCTGCTTGTTTTCACTTCAAAACCCTGTAAGTGGTTTTGAATGGTTATGTAAGGCAAGGCAACTGCTGAGGCAGTGCTGTGATAGTCAGGGGTTGAAAGCTGCCCAACTGCAACAGGAGGACAATTTTCAGACCTGATGGGTTTAAAGTTACTGGGGAATTTAAGTAATCTTTTTTTATTTTATTTAATTAATTTTATAGCCTTCTAGGGAAGGTCAATGATTGACAAACACTTTGGACAAAAGGATGCTTGTTAGAGACATGTTTTCTTGGAAATAAAAACATATTGGTATCAAATATATTTTGAGACACTGACACCCTGCCTCTTGAGCAAGATCGTTGGTGTAGTCAGATTGCCAGCACCCTGCCCCTTGACCAACACCAGCAGCGTAAGCAGGGTGCTGCCCACGGTATCCATGTGAGGTATGTTTCTCTTAAATCACGCTGCCATTGCTTAAATAACATTTGCGTGACTGGCTGTTGCTCCCAGGTGACCCAGACACCAACTGTCCCTGGATGCTCACAGGAGCAATACTTATAATCCTTGTGTTTGCTATCAGTGATCAGTTGATTCACCATATGGGCACCCTGTTGCTCATCTTTCCTACGAGCCTAATAAACTTTTGTTTTTAAACTATTCCTAACATATATACTCAGAAGATTATCTGTGAAAAAACAAAGGGCAGCATATTGGTATCATAAACACAAGGAAACACTGTGGTGTCTGACATGCCTTCTCTCCCTATTTAATTTCCAGCTGCCATGTCGTGATCATCTCAGTGCTGCAGAGGTATAGCCCCTCTCCCTAAATGGTAGCAGTAGAAAAAACTGTAGGACTGGGACATATTTGCTCCATTTGACACCCTCTTCACCTCCTGGATGCAAAATTCCCCATATTTGCTCTGTGAAGAATCAACAACTTAAAGACAGAAATGAGTGGAGAATGGAGAAAGAAGAAATCTTCTGAGACCAGCTTCATCTATGATTTTGAAAAGCCTGGTTTATTTTTAAAACCTTTACTATACTGGTGACATTATCACAGGAGTCCTTGTTGATGTCTATAAGTGTGTTTTTATATCATTGTAACTGACTTAACTCTGTTTTTGTTCATCTCCTCTTCTCTCCCAGTGGAGTTTTTATACTGTGATTTGGCTTCCATGAAGTCTATACGGCAATTTGTGCAGCGGTTTAGAGCAAAGAATTGTCCACTCCATGTCCTGGTGAATAATGGTGAGTTCTGGGTTTTTTTATATTCACATATCTGCAGGGGAAGATGTCACAAATGGAGCTCTCATCTATCACTTCACATTTCAGATATCTGAAACATGCAGCAGGTTACAATAGGATTGCAGTAGCAGGGATGTCTTCTTAGGAGTTAAATTGCGTTTTTTGCAGAGAGAGTCAAATGAGCAGACTGAACACTTCAGTGTCACAGCTGCTCATGATGTTATTGCAAGTCTGGTTCCTTTGCTGTGCTTTTTTAGCTCTCTAGCACTAAAAATCATGCAACTACACAAGAATCCAAGAATCTGGAATAAAAGTGAAAAAGGAAAGGGAAGCTGTACTTTATGCCAATTGGAGGACTGGGTAAAAACCAACCATATCAAGTTCAACAAGGAAAAGTGTCCGATTCTGCACCTGGGATGGGGCAACCCTGGATGTACGTACAGACTGGGGAATGAGATGCTGGAAAGCAGTGCTTTGGAAAGGGATCTGGGGATTCTGGTCAATGGCAAGTTGAATGTGAGTCAGCAGTGCCCTGGCAGCCAGGAGGGCCAACCATGTCCTGGGGGTCATCAGGCAAAGCATCGCCAGCTGGTCGAGAGAGGGGATTGTCCCGCTCTGCTCTGCACTGAGGCGGCCTCACCTTGAATATTGTGTGCAGTTTTGGACACCACAATGTAAGAAAGATATTAAGCTATTGGGGAGTGTCCAAAGGAGGGCAACAAAGATGGTGAAGGACCTTGGGGGGAAGCCATATGAGGAGCGGCTGAGGGCACTTGGTCTGTTCAGCCTGGAGGAGACAGAGAGGAGACCTCACTGCAGTCTGTAACTTCCTTGTGAGGGGAAGAAGAGCTGCAGGCACTGATCTTTATGGTGACCAGTGACAGGACCTGAGGGAATGGCCTGAAGTTGTGTCAGAGGAGGTTTACGTTGGATATTAGAAAGAGATTCTTCACCCAGAGGGTGGTTGGGTTCTGGAACAGGATCCTCAAGGAAGTGGTCACAGCACCAAGCCTGACAGAGTTGAAGAAGCATTTGGACAATGCTCTTAGGCATGCGGTGTGATTCTTGGGGATGTTCCTGTGCAGGGCCAGGAGTTGGGCTCAATTATCCTTGTGGGTCCCTTCCAACTTGGCATATTCTGTGATTCTTTCACCTTTATTTACTTTCTCTCTCCTTATATTTTTTCTGTATGAACACTTGTTTACTGTGGCTGTCTGATGAGCTGGGTTGGGGTTTTAATGCATCGGAAATATAACCTATTAAATTATTCAGCAGTCTCAGAGAAGTCACTGCATAGATCAAAGTGCTACTGGAAAGTTGTCCATAAAGCTGTATCCTCAGTGGTCAGAGCACAAATTAAAAGGACAATATTTATCTTGCATTCATGCAATTATCAAATGAATCTCATTACTCTTAGGGATTTTAACTTTTATTACTCACATACTTGCCATCTGATTTTGTTTTATAGCCCAAATATTTTTGGAAACCAGCCCATACAATAGTTTTCCTCCAGAAACCATGCATGCTCTGCATGCACTTTCCTAAAGGGGAATTTTCACCTGTCTATTTGACTAGGGGAAAAACCCGCCAGCAAAAATTTAGGCTTCTTTTAGAATTTTTTTGCTGTTACATGCTGCTGTTCTTGTTTTCCCAATCATTTGCATATATTTTATTAAGACATCTCAGAGAACAAACATGCTGTAAATGAATGGGTTTGTTACATTCGTTGGTGCCTTAAAGAACTCTTAGTAACACAAGTAAATATTGCAATAAAAATTCAAGTGTTTTTTATTTGCTGATTGATATGAAACATTCATGAAATGTTCAACTAAGTGTTCATTTTTATTTGATTAGTCAAAAAAGCCTACTATTATTATTTTAATTGTGCAGTAATTAGAGGTAGTGGACATTTAGGCCTGGTTACAAAACCTTTCCAGATTTACGTGACTAATTTTACTATTTGAAAAAACAGCATTTTGTGGAAAAATGGGTTTTGAGATCTATGTTCCCATCAGGCATCCCCTGCCCTCCACTAGTTTTCAGCATGAGCAAAGCCAGAACTGTCAACAGGGGCTTGGAAGTCATTTGGGGGAGAAATGATGAGACTGAAGCAACTGGGAAGCCCTCTAGAAGAAAGGCTTTTGCTCTGTCCTAGCTGCTGCTGAAGTGGGATGGAAGCAAATTGCAGTTAAATATGTCTTCTTATTCAAGAAACAAAGTTATATGAAAATAGGTCTCCTAATGGGCCTAATGTGCTATGAGACCAAAGAGTGTAAGCCCAAAGCTTCTTTTAAGAAAGAAGTTTGAGACTAAAGTTTGCCTGATTCAGTCTGTGTTTTCATGACTTCCAAGAAGGGCATTTGATTTCACTTACTCTTGATTACCAAATACAGTTGGCAAGAGAAATCTGTTTGAGAAAATCCTCTTAGAAGCTACAATGAAATGAATGGTCCAAATCTGCTGTTTGCTGAATCTTTAATAGAATCACGGAAGCAAGCACGCCTAAAGCTGCTGTAAAGAATCCCATATAATTAGGTTAGTCTCCAACCATTACCTGGCAAGTCACCAGCCCACTTCTGAAAGGTCTTTCCTGCATCTTTTCTTTTTTTTTAATGGTCCTTTTTATTTGCTTTTGTAATTAATCTGTAGCATTTAATTTTGTTACTAGTTTCATAATGAAAACCTGAATGTTTTCTTGGTACAAAAGAGGAAAATAAACATACCTAATGGAGGAGAAATGGCCTGATGCAAAACCCACCAGTGTTAAGCACAACCAAGACAAATGCTGACATTGGGGCTATCTGGTTGGGTTTTCCTTTTCCCTTTCCCTTCCTCTTTCCTTTTTTTTTTTTTTTTGGGTCATTTTTTCTACTGTAACGCAATGCACTAAGGAGGATGATTCAGTCCATCGTGGACAGCAGAGCTGGAAGCACTACTCACTCAAAACCTCACCACTGCAATATTGAAATGTGTCATGAGAATGAGTCGTTGGGTATGTTGTCAGTGAAAGTGTACGTGGTCAGAAAACTGTGTTATCTGGGGAAGTCATTTTGCATGACTGTCAGATGTCTTTCAAGACATCTCATAATGCCGTGGTTGATTTTCTTATGTTTCAGTGTATGCATTTAGAATAGTAGGTTTCTTAGTGTCACCTTGTACTTTTTTATTTATTACTGATCTCAAAACTCTAGCATTCTTGATATGAAGAGTTTTTTTTAATTTTAGCATATGGGGAAGAGCTTGTGGGCCAGACAGCTACACAATGCATTTGTAGGCAGCCATATGCCTTTAAGAATCTGACCTAAAATCTGTTGGGGTAATGCAGAGTCTCCATTATGTTTTGAAAATCAGACTTTGTGTGAATCTCACTACTTCTGAATCAGACTATCGTCAAACTAATAAAAATTTTCCTCTCTGTCTTCATGAAACAAAGCATTTTACTATTAAGGACTGTACCCTTTTGTTATATTTAGTGTAAAAAAGCTAAGAACTGTTACATTGCGTTTTTTTTCACAATATATTAGAATAATTTAATTCCTTTACATCTAAATCTTTTATATTGATCAGTATAATGATGTTAATATGTTAGTGATCATTCCTCATATTATCTCCATGAATACATATCCTGTATGTATGTGAAGGTGTATGATATTTGTTATGGGCTTGTGTGAACCTGTCAAAAAGCCAAACATTTGAAGATGAATTATGAAAGTCCCTACATTTTACAGTAATGCAAACTATGACATTAACATTGAAATATTATTAAAGACAAGTGATTTGGCGTGAATTATTGTACTATGTAAATAATCAATGTCTGACATAAGATTGTTATGAAACTCAGCAGTTTTCCTTTTTTTTAAGGAATGTGTCTCCATTACTTGCTCTCCATCCCTTGTTGAACTCAAGGATATAGTTGGAAATTAAATTAATACTAAAATTCTGAGTTTCAGAGTATTCTCCCAGAACTAAACACTCAAGTCCCACAAAAATTTCAAGAAGATTTAGGTATTCTACTTAATGGAAATTAGTGCACTAGCGTCACCTCCTCTTTTTGTTAGAGCTTATTTTAGCATATACATTTAACTTTGTAATTTCTAATTTAAAAGGAAAAATTTGGTTGAATGCACACATTATTTCAGATGACAAATAAGGGCCTGTTTTTCCATTGCTATGCTTTCTGCATCAGTAATGTGCATGCTCAGCTCTTGGTTTTTAAAATAAACAAAACACATTAAAAATGCAGATAGAGTATTACATAAACTTATTGTTTTTTTAATATAATGTGCTAGCACTAAAAAGAGAAAAATACTATGACACAGAAAACAAATCCATTTTCTGTAGAAAACAAGAAGTAAGCTAAATGCTTGAATTGGATGCAACACAAGCAGTTCAGAAAGCTTAATCTGACAGAAGGTCAGAAGAATATGTCTTCTAGTCCACTAATTAGCAATTGGGTGCTAATTTTTAGTTCTGTTTTTGAAAAGAACTGTGTCTTTTTACAGCTGAAAAGCATTCAGCAAATTACAGCATGTACCCTAGTGTAATTATTTAATACATTCATAAAAATGACATTGCTGTTAAAATGCATTAGAAAGTCTGCTCTCCTCTTGTGGTTGCAAAAGGGACAGATAGTAAAACAGTTTGTAAAATTCCATGAGCCATAATTACTGTTCATGCCAGAGAGGTTTTTTCCTAACTTGAAGCCAGTCATTTTCTCTGTGTGCTAGAAATGTTTCTTAGCACCTTATAGTTTATGTTTTTGCTTATACACTGTTTGCAATACTTAATTATCTTAAGACCAATAGAGCTAACACCAAAATCACTACATATTTAGTGATACCAGAATACCTATGGATACCAAACATGCACTGTCTAAACTCATTAGCAATGAAATATCAACTTAAAGATTTCAGGCTATTATTAGCCTATTGCAGACAGATTACAGTTAAAATATTTTATGTTTAAGCCTATCTAAGCCAATTTAAAATCAGTATTTCTGAACTGCTGGCTATTTTAGACAATTATATTTTGTACTTTGTGGATCATCTGAGAAATTATCAGTCTTTTGATAGAATCAATAAGTTTCTATAATCTTCCCTCTTTAGTTCTTAGGGCACAATAAAAGCTGTTTCAATAACTAAGTATGTGAAATATATATATATTTTTTGTATTACCTGCACACAGTTCAGCCATGTGCAGGTCAGCCATAATCCTTTGCTGGGAGCCCTCTGAGTAGTCCCATGATGCTGTCATGGTTGATCATATATTAAACTATTCTTGTGTTTGAGTATTTGCAGGATCAGATCTTCAGAAGAAGTGTGAGATTTGAGGGCTAGGAATAAGGGCATATATCAGACGCAAACAATTTTATAGAGACTTACCTACTCACAGGTCTTATTGATGAGATGGATTTAATAATAGTTAAATTGCTTGAAATTATCCCAGTGGGATATATGAAAAGGTCCTGTCCCACTGGATTAGGTAAGGGTCAGCTCCCTTCTCTGTAGCAGCTGTAGCCTGCACTGACTGTTACGATGAAGATGAGAGAAACCTCAGAGATGTGGAAATTCACTGGGGAAGGCCTTGAGGGAAAGTTAGTGAGGAGGGTTGCAGCTGACTCTATTGAAACTTGGATTTCATCAAAATTAATGCTTCTCCTCCAGCCACACAGGAAGGCTGTGGTGAACTCAGGATATGGTATCTCATTAATCTTCTTCCAGTGTCTTACTTACAACATCATGTTTCATCTTTATTCTTCCTCAGAGACAAATTAAAGTAACACTTAAGCAAAGCTGTGATGGAAAAGGTATAGAGGGACATGGAGAAAGAGAGGATGAGCAGAAGAGCAACTGGCCCTTTACCTGTATGTAATGGATGATAAGTACTAGACATCATGGGAGAGCTGGGCCTTTGGGGGACAGTTCAAGCTGGAAAAGGTAATTTGAGCTGGTGAAAAGATTGACTTAAAATGGATCTTCCATGGATGATGGGAAAAACTAGAAGATTCATAAGGACACTAAGATGCAGCATTAACATGTTCTAAAACGAGAAGAAACTCAGAGTGATATTTTTTAAGAAGTTTAGTCTATGACGTGTCATTTTCTCAGGTTTTTCAGAAGAGGTCATCTTTATAAGAGAGATGGGGATGCTGGCTGATCACACTCTGCTCTTCACAGGTATTAGGTGCCTTGGGTACTGCAAGTAACTTGCTGGGCACATGTGTCAGAGCATCATGATACTGCTGACAGTATCTGGCTTGTTTAGATCAACTGAGGGTTGTGCAATGCCGGCATTTACCCAGTGCCTGGACTTTTAGCAGCAGTCATCAGCCAGAGATTTTACTGTATTTGAATAACATTGTTATCTGCCAGAATGATATGTGTCCTTGTAGTGGGTTAACCCTGGCTGGATACCAGGTACCCACTGAGCCACTCTCTCACTCTCCCTCTGCAACTGGACAGAGGAGAGAAAAAAAAAGCTAGAGGATTCATGAGGTAAGAGCTGGGAGAGGTCAGTTACTGATTACCTTCATGGGCAAAACAGACTTGAAGTAGGGATATTACTTAAATTTATTACTAACAGGATAAGAGCCAAAGAGTGAGAAGTAAAATAATCTTAAAAACACCTTCTCCCCACCCATCCTTTCTTCCATGTTCTCCCTCCTCCACCACAGCGGTGCAGGGGACGGGGAATGGGGGTTGTGGTCAGTTGTTGTTTCTGCCGCTGCTCAGGGAGAGGAGTCCTTTCCTTGCTCCCGTGGGGTCCCTCCCATGGGAGACAGTCCTTGATGGACCTCTCCGGTGTAAGTCCATCCCTTGGGCAACAGTTCTTCCCAAACTGCTGTGCCGTGGGTCACTCCTCCATGGGGTGCAGTCCTTCACGAATGTGTACCAATGTGGGTCCCCCCCAGGGGCCACAAGTCCTGCCTGGGAAAAACCTGCTCCGGCGTGGGCCTCCCTCTCCACAGGCTGCAGGTCTCCGGCAGGACCCTGCTCCATCTTGGGCTTCCCACGGGATCGCATCCTCCTTCATGCGTCCACCTGCTCCAGCATGGGCTCCTCCATGGGCTGCAAGTGGGTCTCTGCACCCCGATGGTCCTCCATGGGCTGCAGGGGCACAGCTGCTCCACCATGGTCTGCACCACGGGCTGCAGGGCCTCAGCTCTGGAGTCTGGAGCACCTCCTGCCCCTCCTTCTGCACTGACCTTGGTGTCTGCATTGTTGTTCACATGTTCTCACTCTGCTCTTCCCTGGCTGGAATTCTTTCTGTGCAATGGCTTCTGTTCTTAAATATGTTATCATGGAGGTGTTACTATCACTCTTGATTGGCTCAGCCTTGGCCAGCGGCAGGAAGTCCATCCTGGAGCCGGCTGGCTTTGGCTGCACTGGACAGGGGAAGCTTCTAGCAGCTTCTAACAGAAGCCACCCCTGTAGCCCCCCTCATTACCAAAACCCAGCCACAGAAACCCACTACAATCCTATATAAAGATATCAGATTTCTTATAAAAGGTTTATTGTTTATTAGAAGAACTAATAAGTTAGAAGAGCAACTTTAGACTACTTCTGGCTTGCAAACAGTAAGGATTTCATTCATGAAAATCCTGAATTTTGTTTGAAACTGTCTTTCTCTTTCTGAATATTTCCAAAGCTTTTTCTATGTCTGTGATATCAAACACTTTTTGAAAAGGGAAATATCTCAGGCTCCACAAGCTGCAGGTTCTTGACCCATTTGCTTTTATGTCCTGAATGCGAATGTTTTATCAGTGGAAGACAGATACAAAATTCAGCTATTGATGGATTAGGAAACCCAACTGGTTCTACTTAAGTGTGTGGAACACTTGCCATTGGCTTTTCTGAAAGGCAGAAGTGAGCCATGTTTTTTTTTACCTAATCCTTTCATAACTTTTAAGTAAAAATGTTTTTATACAAATTGCAAACCAAAATATTTTACTTCTAAGAGAACATCCTATTAAATTAGAAAGCTGTGACTGACTGTCTTATTTTAGGATTGTGAATGGGATAACTCATCATTGTACCAGCTTAAATAACCAAATAGTTGCTGAGCATATTTTTAGGAAACAAAGGGTTGGGGTTTTTTTAACTAGACCCAATTATGAATGCTCTGATATATTTTAGTGTAAAATCAAACCTCTGTTATGGATTGTATTTTCTTTTTTTAACTGACACATTTTCCAAGAAACTAGCCTGAGCCTTCTGTGTTCACCATGTAGCAGCATGACATTGATTCAGAAAGTGGATCTGTTCTTAAGGAGGTATTACAGCCTGTTCAGTGATGTTCTGAACCTACCAAGATCTGGTTGTTGTTCTCACAGTCCTTGAATATGGATTGTCTCCTTTTTTTCTCTTTCTTTTCTTTAATCTGCTGAGAAACCAAGAGCTTGCCTTTGCTGGAAAGATGCATTGCTTTATCTTTTTTGACACAGTTAATACAGTCCACTTCTTCCTTGTGGGCATTATAGGTGGGTCTGGGAGCACTAGCAGTAGATATTACTTAATTTTCAGTTCCTCATTACTTAGCCAAACTTTTAATGTTTGGGCTAAGAGCTTCCATGCCAAATATTTGCCTGAGGCTGATTTATTTCTCTTTGTAATGCCAGATAAAACAGTTTACATGTTTCTGGCAATGATAAGACAAAATCTTAGGATTTTGTTAATGTCAAAAATGACAGCAATTTCATTCATAAAGGCTCTGGTGTTATCACAGTTTGAAAATGAATGCAGGCAAGATGCTGCCTTTTTGTCAGTGGTGGCTGCACCTTTGCCACCCATGGAATATTCCTATGATAGGTCAAGTCAGAAGCCTGTTAAGCACTGCAGTTTGTAAACCACCTTTTGTGCTTTACTTGCTGAAGATATTCCTATACCAGGCATGTCCCAAATCGAGACTGAGCAGTTCTTTCTGCTGGAATCACAACCCTGAGTCATGGTGGGAGGTACTGTGTGCAGGCAAATGCACCAGCACTGGGACTGGGCACCGATGTCCCAACTGCTCCTTGTGGCTGCCTCTGAGCTGGGGTGGAGATGGGCACTGCATCTCACTTCAGGCTCCTCCAGTCTCTCCACAGTCCAGACTCGTTGCTTCAGTCCTCCATGATCCCTATGAAAAGTTTCTGTCCTATGAAAAGTAGACTGTGCAGAGTTGATTGGAGGGATGGTGAACAGGACTCTTAGTTGGGAACCATTAGGATGGCGGAAACCTTGATTGCAAAACATTTGAGTTTGCTGATTGAAAGTCTTTTAAACAGAATTAAACTATGAATGTAGCATATATTATTAAATATCAGAAAATTAATAAGAAAGTAAGTATCGGAGCAGAGCTGGGATGGGTAGTGAGGATGAAGAGAGGCATTAGGTGTGTCTGAACTGTAGGAGATGTCTCAATCAGAGTTTGGAAATGCTTAGACACCACATAATGCTCAAGAATTGAGTCCTTATTTTGCGGGCTGGATTCTCTGTTGGGCACTGATTGAACATTCTTTTGCAGTGAGGCAGTTCTTGACTGATCTCTTACTTGCAAGTTTACTGATGTTTAACAGAGATGAGAATTACCCCTCCTGGTGGGGATGTGATTGGAACTTTCCTTCTGTTTGGTCACCGACTTCCACATATCTTGTAGAAAGAAATTTGTAACTTAGTCACAACTGGTTGAAACTGAAGGGGGGATGGAGAAGCTGGTAGGAACCTCAGAGCCAGGGATGATGGTTCCATAAGGAAACCAGCCTCAGAAGTGAGAGGAGAGTGAGCCAGGCATTTGACAGGCAGATGCCTGCAGGGTGCAGAGTGATCTTGTGATTGAGACACAAAGGTGCTAGAGTGGCTGAGTAAGAAACTTAGAGACAAGGAACTTACTGTTTGCAGGGAAGCAGAGAGGCAGATGAAGCTGATATGTGTATCTGGGGCTGAACCTCTCCCCTCCTTCCCAAACACATGCAGTTCCTTGATAAGATCAGCATCAGATCACCGGATTGTGGGGGTGAGGGAGGAGGGGAGCACAGCCCAGAGCTTTGGCTGGGAAGCTGAACACTGTCCTTGGTTGGTCAGGGCTTTCATCTTCCCGGCACAGGGAGTTGTGGAAGCTGTCAGGAAACCACTGTGCAGAAAAGGCAATGGGTAGTATAGAGCCTCTTGCAAAGGAGCAGAAGGTGAGAGCTAGTGGGAGGGAACTTGTTCTGTGCTGGAGCAGAGGCTCAGTCAGATTCCTGTGGAGGAGATGTCTTGGGATGAGACAGGAAAGACTGAATGCTCTGGAAACTGAAATCATCTCCTCTGCAGACCCAATCTCGGTCCCTTCTCTTTATCAAACCTGTTTTCACAGTGCCTAATACCCTCAAGGAAAGGTCCATGCACAGGACATTGTCCCGGCACTGATGCCAGGCAGGCTGACAGCAGGTGTCTTTGCACCTCCTCAAGGGTCAAGTGCATTGGTGTGAAATATGTGTGTCATCTACATGTCATTGTTATGCCCTGGGGTAAAAATTCTTGCTTTGCTTCACTTTTTTCCCATTTTGCTTTAGAAAATTGCATATATACTTATAAAGAGCTCAAAAGATATTAGGAAGAGCAAGAGTCTGAGCTCTCTCTGAGGAGACAAGAAGTAGGACCATACCACTGGAGAGCTGTACCAAGCTTCATCTGTATTTTTGTGGTTTTCTTCTAAACTGTTGGGATTTTTACCTTTTCAGCTTTTATATACTGTTAATCTGGCTTTGTGTTTGGTGCTGTCTAGACTTGGAACACTTTTATGGGATACCAATAGGCATATGACATACCTTTAGCACTGGACTATGAGTTAGGGATGTGGCTTAGCAAGGAGTGTGTCGCAGCAGTGCTCTAAATTAACTGCTCTGCAGCCCAGATGAGGTGTACCTGTAAAAAACAATCATGTGGGTACAGTTGTGTCTCCAGAAAACAATTCTGGGGGCAATTCTTCCAACAAGGCATTGCCCCTTCTCGTTGCTCACTAGCCAGGAGAGACCCACAAGGCAGGGGTATTCTAGGATCGCATAGCCCAGATGAATAAGGGGGAACAAGCAATCTGGGATAGGCAGCCCAGCCAGGAAACTTGCAGGGTTCATCTGTTCAGGAGAGAAGTGGGCTATACTATTTTATATGTAGGTACACCCATAGCTGTTTTGGTGTATGGGTGTGAAGAATAGAGTGGTTTTGACGTTCAGTTAAGTGAGGTGGGTTGCCTTGTGTGACTGCACTCATGGGATGGAAAATGCTGCTAAATGCATTGGCTAAACCAATACAAAGCCTGTATAGAGGAAAGGCTTTGTGCTTTTACTGGAAGTACTGTTTCAGTTAATTTTTGCCCTGGGGAATATTTTTGATACAGGATGTATCTCTTCCCTGTAAATAGGAAAAATTGGGTGAATGGGATTATTTACGTTCACCTCCTGCTGTGAAGGTGTTATGTGGCTGACCATTTGCATTATCTGCCCAGCCTTTGGGTGTCTGGGGATAAAAGGACTTGTGTGAACGGGATCTGCCCTCACATCCTCTTCTGTGAGCCTGGCTGGGAAGGAAGACATTTTGTTCTGCATGTGAAAAAGAGATTCTAAATCTTTCTTTTGTAGTGAGTTTGAGAGAACTGTCTTTAAAAACCTCCAAGTAGCTCACTGTAAATATGTTCAGATGAGTGAAATATTTGTATTTTTACAGCTCTTAAAACATATTTTGTAATGGAGATGAAGGATGTCTTTGCAGTGGGAGGTACAGGAGTTACAGCAATGTTTGTCATCGACTGCAGTATGAGCAGGCATAGTAAAAATTCTCCTGTATAATTCAACAAAAATGTGGTATGCCTGGCCTGTAATATTTACAACTATCATAAACTTTTTGGTGCGCTATCAGATCCATTTTGCTCTTAAAATCACACAAGGCTTGATTAATTGATGGATCAGAAACCAAGAGTTTCATTAGAAACTTTAATAGAAAATAGCTATAAATGCCTGTTTACAAAGACAGTTCCCTTGAGGTATATTCATTCTTTGAGTGAAAAATACAACTTTTGCCTAGTCATAGAAGCAAAAAACGATAGAATTTTTTTTATTCATTAAAGCTAATTAAAAATATGTATAATTTGACCATATACAATAAATGCAGAACTGCAGCACATTGGAGTGTATTATTATATCTATAAGAAGAGCAGCTGTTCAGCATAGTTATGCAGAAAAATATTTTCCTTATTCTATTTTATTTCTACTCCTGCAAAAGCATACATCCATGTGTCATTTAGGCAGTTTTCTGTGCACATGCTGTCAGTCTTTTGCTGGAATATTTCAGTAACAGCTAATCAATTACAAAGTAAAAGTTCATGTTCATCTTACTTATTAATTCATTTTCTAATGCCATGCCATCTTCTGGAGACAATCCAGCTAAATCAGGGGGAAAAAAGTATAAAATGCTTGTATCAGAAGTGAGGTGTTTGACATAATGGTTTGTGTGCTGCCACTTCAAATTTCACATGCACTCCAAAAAAATGGTGAGGCTGACTATTGATAATTAAAATCAGAAAGATACTGAGTTGTATGGATTCCATACTAGAAGAATTGTTCTTAGTTTGCAATGAAGAGATAAGGGGTTTGCTAATGTTTCAGATAGTACTGGATTAATTCAAAGAATTAAAAATAGAAGCAGTTTTCATTCTTTGAGTTACCATTTGGGGCCCTTAAGTAAAGCTGATGATGTTTCTGGACAAGAGAAAATCAATAGCATGCCAATTTTAGTATCTACTGAATGTTAGGTAGTTAATAATTTAAAAAAGAGAGCTTGCTGCTACACTTCCAAGGTTTTCCCTTTTGTCAGGGAAGCATCCAGGTTCAGTTGCCTGTTGGGTATTCCTTTGTATGCTCACTTTCAGTGAATTAAAATGGCTTCTCCTCAAATAAGAGAAACTGCCCTCAGACTGCAGGGCAAGATTTTTTTGACAGCCTTACTATGAACCACCTCAAAGATGAGAGCCTTTAAAAAAAGGAAAAAAAAGTCTTTCAAAGGTGTTCAGGCTTGTTGTTATTTGACCAGCTATTGAAGACAAAAAGGGAATTGTAGTAGCATCAAATGCAAGCAGAGGTGATTATGACTGCTCAAACACTTGACCACAATTTCTTCTCAGAGGGCACTTCTGAAGAAGGAGCAAAATAATTTTGGGAAGTGTGTATCTTAACAGTTGTGCATTGCATGAGTGAAAATTTTTTCTGTCTCCTGACCTGAGCTCAGGTCTGTTTTTTCTTCCAGGATGCGCAGCGCAGATGGTGGAGACTAATTGGGGTGGAGGGCAAAGCCTCCATGTGTTCTTGAAATCCTGTGCCTCTCTGGAGGTCAGGGGGGCAGTTGCTGTGGCACAGGCATCCTCGGGGCTAATGTGAGCAATGACAGCCTCCCCGTGTTTGCCTGCTGGTTGTGATGCAAAGCTGAATGGCTGTAGCAGCTGTCTAACACACTTCTCTCAGGACAAATTCCTCCATCCCTCTGTCTGACTCAGCCAACAGAAATGTGTCTGTGCATGGAGGGGTCCTACAGTGAGCCCTGCAGCAGCCCCGGCAGATGCAGAAGCAGCATTTGGGGTTCAGTGCAGCCTTGTTGTGCCAAGGCTGTTTTATGTTGGCTGCCTTTTCTTGGACTTGTATTTTACCAGTGTTGCTGCAAACAGACCTCTGGCAAACTGTTTCCTTCTGCCTTTTCCAAATGTCAGAGCTTTGGAGGGCAGGATGGGCCTCAGATATATGCAGATCTTTTCCTTGTATCAGCCCTGGTGCTCTGAGATGCAGCAATATTCCCATCTGCCCTCCAACAGCTCATGCTGAGTTCTGTCTTTGTTAAAACTTGTACTGTAGCAAGCCGAGACTTGGTCTGGGAGCTTGAGGTTTGTTGCCGTTCCCACCTTTTCCTTCTTCCCAGAAAACAAGAAAAAGTCACAACTGGGCTTGTCTCACGTTTGCATCTGTCCATAACCTTCACACCAGATTTCAGTCCCAGCCATGGTTCCAAGTGTGATTATATGCAGTTTAGAAAAGAAATAGAACTCTGTTTTCAACTCTATGAGAATTTGCCCCATCCATCAGACTAAGTGCTGCTGAAGAAGGAGAATACAGTGTGACACCTCACCAGATGCCCTCTAGTTTGTGTCTTCCCATAGTTGAAGTTGAGATTTGACACGCAGAGAAACCACATCTGCTGGTTGGGTTTTTCTGTCATTCGGAGGGTTCTGGGAAAGTGGCTGTATTGACAGAGGGAGATGCTAATCAGAGCTTTTGTAGAGCCTTATCATGTAATTTGCATTGTGTTTCTTTTGTTGTACCATCAGTCAGCATCGTTTATGTACAGTCTTAAGTTGCTGTGTTACACCCAAACCTTTTGATTTCTCAACCAGAAGATCTTCTCAAGTTTCTTCCCCTCATGCTCCTTCTCCAGTTTCTCCATTAAGCAGTAGGAAGCTATGGGTGAATTGCTATGGGTGTTTGCCATACTAAAAAGATCCCGAAAATATCTCCCCTTTTGTCCAAGCAGCAGCAACAAAGCAGGACTGTTGGGTGGCAGGACCCCCAAAGGAGTGGTGTAGAGGCTTAGCATGTACAATTTAAAATGCTCATTTAAAGTGCCATCACCAGGCTGACATCAAGAAATGGGATGATAAAGGCTACATAATGGGCAGGTGAAGTAGCGCAAGGATTAAGCTGACGCTCTCTTATGTCTGTGAGCAGAGATGGCCTTTCTGCTGTATCATATTCATGTATTTTAGAGAGAAGACAAGCATCCTACAACACTATTTTCCAGGAACCATGTCCATCTGCCTTTAAATTACGAAGGTCATGTCCACTTGTACAGTAATTAAATTTTAATAAAATAAGAAGAATTTATAGTATTCAAATCTATGCTATAATTGAGCAGGATAGTTATCCCCCACACAGCCTCAGTACATGATATAATTTATGCACGAGCTCAGAATTTTCTGCAAGATGCTGAAATCAACATTGCACATTAGGGATGTGGATACTTACTTATTTTAGACACTGTGTTTGAAAATTGTGGTTTGTAGATATTTATGCAAAAATATTGCCAAAATAAGCATTGAAAACCTAATTTCAATATGCAGCTGCTTGTAAGCACAGTAATTAAGATATATTGGGTAACTTTACTACATCTTTTCTTACCCACACCAGTGAGATAGAAGTTACAGATTTCAGATGCAGACTCACCAGATCTTTAAACTCCAGCCAGGACTCAGGAGAAAGGTGTCTGGGAGAGCAGGTCTGCTGCTTCTCCTGGTCTTGTCTCCACTGCTCCGAGCTCTTTGGTGGGAGGGAATGTTCTTGGGATCACCAAATTCTCCCTCTTGCAGATGGATTAATTATTTTTGTGGATCTGCAATATTGCATTCTGGCATGACAGCAGTGGGTTAATTTAGCTTTTAATGTCTTCAAAACACTTTTCACAAATGAACTCATTTACCCTCAGTCCTGCAGGGAGGGAGGGAGAAAGTCAATCTAGATATTACTAGGATAAAGGAACTGAAATGGGGGTTTTGACATTTTTCTTGTCAGAAATCATTCGGTGCCTACACTTCACATACCATCACCAGTCACTCATTGCTCTAAAGGCTGTGTTTACACTCTGCAGCAGGAGATCGTGCTCCATCTAGCTTGCTGCTCCTCTGAAATAAATCAACAAGTTTTACCTCTACTTTTTCCTCCAGCTGGGGTGATGCTGGTCCCTGAAAGGAAGACGGAGGACGGGTTTGAGGAGCACTTCGGCTTGAACTACTTGGGACACTTCTTGTTGACTAACCTCCTGTTGGATATGCTGAAGCAATCAGGAACGCACAGTCACAATGCTAGGATCATCACTGTCTCATCAGCCACCCATTATGTAGGCGAATTGCACCTAAACGACTTACAAAGCAGGTACCGATTCCTTTTTGGTATTCAGTGATCTGTAGTAAGCCTGTGCAGATCAAACTCCGAGGGAGTTATTACTGAGTACTGAATGTGGTAGGGTTTTGTTGCCTTTTTTTTTTTCTTTTTAAATGAATGGTGATTCTCAAGCAGTTGCTCAGTTGCTTAATATCTTTCAGGCTTGAACAAAGCTTGCAGCCTTGAGTCAAAGATACAAATAATTTATAAGCTTCTGAACTTAGGTTTTTATTCTGGTCTTTGAAAGCCTCACTTTCTGATTGCTATGCTGCGGTGATGGTAGTGGTGCAGCGCCTGGACTCATCACTGCTTATCAGAGAGGCTCTCAATAACTGGGATGTTTTAAAATGGCTTGGGTGAATGCTAATAGACATCGTACTCAAGTGGATGCATACACAGGGGCCCTGCTCCTGCCCTCAGATGAGCTCAGGCAGATGCCCGTGGCTGCTAGCTGCCTGCCTGCTGAGCGTGGGGATGCTGACTTGGCTCTGGGGGGGCAGTTAGCCCTTCCTGCCCAGCTGCCTCACAGCTGCGCCGGCCCATGCTGCCTGCTGCTCCTTTCTCCCTGGCAGCTCTGCCCACTGGCCTGCAGCTCCTACCACACTGTCCTCTTTTCCCTCAGCCTCTAGCCTCCGCCTTGTCCTGCAATGCTCCTGACATGCCAGTTCCTGCCCTTGGCTTCCCTCACAGCTCTGCTCTAGCTTCCCCCATCTGCCTCTCAGCCCCAGGCTGTGTCATCCTGCCCATCCCTGTCCCTGTCTCCACCCTTGTGGTCCTTGCACCCTCACACATCAGCCTGGTAATTCACTGCCAATGCTGGAGCCCCAGCTCCTGTCTGTGTGTCCTGTCTGTGCTTCCCAGAGAGCTTACTGAGATCTGAGCTGTGACCACCTGGGGTTTTTAATCCATTAAGATGGGTTAAAATGCATGGACAAATTCTGCGTGACTGCTTTCATTTAGAAAATCTGTGGATGGATGTCTATGGGATATTTCTAACATTAGGAAGACATCAAATGATGTGGTAAATGTCTCTGGTATCATACAGGAACTGTGTAGAGTGGTTTAGTTAAGGGAGGAATGGCAGGGTAACTGAGATAAACTTGAAAATTTCCCCATGCAGTCATGCGTGGCAATTATGTGCTTACTAACAGGTACAAACAGAGTCTGTCTTCTCATGGGCTCCAGAGAGCTTCTGCCTGCACAGAGGCAGTCTGAGGTCTACATTAATTCCATGGAGAAATTTTGTCTCCATCCTTTGACAGGGACCTCAGCACGTGTTCACAGGTACCTGGCCCAAGGTTTCGTTTTGGAACAAAGACTGAAATTAGAGGGCTGGGCTGTTTCTACTGCAGACAGTTTACATATGAATGCTGCATTAGGCATGTCAAACTTCTGATTACATGTTATGGCATCAGTTTTATTACAAGCCCTTGTTTAAACTCTGTGGGGTAGTCGCAGTTTAATCTCTTGCTTGTAAAACAACCAGAGGAAATTACCCTTACTCTTCAGTTGATGTGTGTATTCATTGTTTCTGATGGGCATGTGCTGAATGGCACCATGCAAGGTGGCTAAGGGGAATGCTATTAATATGTCTTTGGGCTAAAGTGAGGAATGCAGAATTAATTGCAACTGTTCTGTGTCTCTAGATAACAGTAGTTTCCTTGATTATAGCACGGTCTTGTACTGTGCCTCTTTAAATTAGGATCATCCCTACTTTTGATTCATCATTATTAGCCCATGTTTTAAAGGAACCAGAAATGATTCAGTTAGGAAAGTTATGGTTAAGCAAGGACATGACCTGTCTGACATAAAAAATAATAACACACCAGTCATATTTACCTGCAGCATTTGTGCCCTTTACATTTCTACACTATTGATGTAAGAAGGGCCACAAAGGACGACAGACTCTGACTGATTTTGCCTGCTCGTTCCCACATGGATGTTCTGAATCACTCAGGGGCACCAGCAGTGCCTGCTTTCCAAGCACACAGGCACACAAGTGGGACCCAGAGCAGGGTGTGAATTCAGCTCCAAACCTTTTCTTGGTTCAGGTGGAAGAAGATGCTCCTGGCTATTTTTTTTTTTTTTGGCCTAACTGACAATAATCCCCCACTCAGATGAATCGTTTGTTATTGCCATAAATAGTGCTGCAAAAAACAGTGAGATCACTTGTGTGTTTGAGTGTGTGCCTACAGCATGAGCGGGTGGTTTAACAGCCCTAGAGGACTGTTGCAGGATATCATACACAGAAATTGCCTACACCACGGGCCCTCGGAGATACCTTGTGATTCAGAGCAGTGTTTAAGAGCTTTAATGGATGAGGTAAAGACACCCATGGTAAACACTGTGATGATAGAACAGTGTTCCACTGGTGCTGCAGATCTCCGGTGACACCATCTATCATTTTTGATGCTTGTGTGAATGGGAAATAATTCTAAAAATTATCTACTCCTTTTTTCCTTATTTTGAGTTGCACTAGTTAGCCATAATTCATTTTATGACTTGGGTGTATGTTCCCAGATTGGCTGGTAGTCCTAACCTTGCAGGAAGGCAGCAAAACAATCTGGAGTCATTATTGGAGAAAGGGGGACTGTATTCTCTGCTGGCAGCATACTGAATTGTTTACCATACTCTTGTCCATTATTCCTAGATGTTGGTTGGGCTAGTGTCCTGACTAGAGGTGAATGGCAGTAGCAGAGCAGGGATTCATCCATCAAATGTGGCAGAGAAGGAAAGGCAGAAGACTGTCTTGACTTAAAGGAGACAGTAAACTGAGGTTCAGTTCTCTGCTTTACCACAGGCTTTTCTACGGAATCCTTCTGCCACTCAGGAGACTGGATTAGCAGTCACAGCTGTGTCCTTTTCTCCTTGTAACTTGTCCTTGGTGCTGAGTGACCTGATCTGAAACCAGAAGTCACCACTATCAGTGACCACAGGGCAACAGCATAACAAATAATTGTTGGAAGGCCTGTCCCATGAACATTGTTAAATGCAGCTTATGTTACTGTCTTCCGTGTTTCCTTTTAGGTTTGTTTCTGCCATCTTACCAATCTGATTTTCCCCATGTTACTCTTGTCAGCTCCTTTTTGGTGAGATGGTTAATCTAATTTTGTCTTTATATTCTATGCATTTTACATTATTTTTTTTTCCTTTTTTATCTCTTCCCTTATGCCTGCCTGCTTCTTCACCTGTGTCTTTTGAGCTTTTTATCTCAATTGCCTTTTCCCTCCCTATCTAAATTCTTTCTTTTTTGTTGGACAGTGTCTTATTTCTGCCCACCAATTAATTTCCTTCCCTCCATTTATCTTCCTCTTATCTTCTTCCCCTGGCCCCACTCCTTTTTCTTCCCTATGAATGTTATTTCTCCCCCTTCCTGCCCACCCTCTTCACACACACCAGTGGAAGAGACACAGCATAGGTACATCAAGGCAGGATAGAGCTTGTTCCAAACTGGCAGGGCACAGCTTGTTTCACGTGTGTTATTGAAAATGCAAACACACAGGAGCACTGACTGTTCTCCCAGTTCTTTTGCTGAAGGATATATATGAAGAACATCAAACACCTTTGTGGTCTTTTAGATCCAGACCATTTTCAACAGCAATCACATGAGTCGACAAGGGGGATCCCTAAGGCAAATCATTCTCCTTCATCCCTGCTTTAAATATGACTATTTTCAGGGAGGTGAAAGTTTAACAGAAACACCATCTATCTGCAAGCATTTCAACAGTGGTGATTTCAGCAATTGCATGCAAAGCAGTATACACCATGTGCTCCAGCAGCACAGCTGGCATGTCGTTTTTTCCTCTTCTGCCTGCCTTAAAGAATACTTTCTAAAGTGAGAGGAGAAAAGAACATGATCATGAGAGAATTTGGCTGTCTGGTTTTAGCAAAAGCTTGAAGAATAATGTACCATCTACCTAGGTAGAGATAGGCTTGAGCAGTGCACTGGAGTTCATGGTGCTCTTTCAAGGGTGGGATGAAGGACACTCCTTCGGGTACTCTACCAACCAAAGTAAGAAGGTATTTTAGGAAAATAAAGAAAAAAAACTGTATTGCCTTTCCCAGACTGTGGATCACACTTAAATAGGCACCCTTTCCCAGGAGTTAGCATCTTTGTGTGTTCTGTCTAGCTTTTTCTCCATGACTAACTATTCCTTTTATCATCCTCTCTTTTTGCATACCAAATGGGCCCTGTAATGTTGTGAATCACAGATATATGAACTCTCCCATCACAGTAACACAGCTCCTTTTCTGGTGCACATCTTCTATATATTTAAGAAGAGTTAGTCACACTTTTCTTCTCTCTTTTCTCTGCTTTCCAACTGCAGAAAGAGCTGATGTTTTTTGAAACTCTCCAAGCTGAATATATTATATATAATTTCTATACTTTTTCCCTGTTGCCCTAGTGCATGAATCATGTCAGAGACAATAGAGGTTAAATGAAAAGAATTGCAAAATTCCCAGCTGCCACATGAGTAAAATAGGGTAAACAGCTCTACCCAGCACCTGGGAGGATTCAGAAGAGACCAGACAGGTCCAGTTAGTCTTCTCTGTTAAGCAGTTCATAAGGAACTGTAACAGGAAGTGTTATGTACTGGTGGGAAAATCTGTCAAGTAAAGTGGCTGGAGACCTCCTGTTCTTGGATAAGCCATGTCCTTCATCTCTTCTTCTGTGTGTGTGATGTTTTTTGGTAAAAAAAGTTGTATTAAATTTGGGCAGAAAGTTGAGGATTTTTTTCCATCAGCATTACTGAAATTTTTGAAAATATTTTCCACGAACAGCAACTAAAAGCTAAAATGTTGTATTACTTTTGGAAAATATAAATCCATTTTTCAAACCAAAACATTTGATTTCAGTGATTAGAAAATATTTTGGTTTTAATTTATTTGTAATTATCCCTGTGATTACATTGGCATTCGGATTTTGAAGTATGACATAAAACTGAAACTCCAAACCTTTAATTTCTAACCCATCCTATTGAAGTATCTCCATCAGTTTCAAACTACTTTTCCTTTTTATTTAAGCTGTACGTTTGTTTAAAGCAGATTTTTTTTCCTCTAAGAATGGTTTCATGAGTCAACATTTTTTCCAAGGAAAAGCTTTTATTTTTTGAATTCCCGGTTTGTTCCTCCAGTGCCTTCTCACAATTGATCTGTCACTTAAAGTTTCTTTATTCTCTTTAACTGAAAGAGCTGGAAGTGTAATATCTTCAATTGAAGTGAAAACAAACATGAAGGTGATATAGCATAGTAGCAGCATAGTACTGTTGGGTCTTTTTTTCCAAATTTTTTATATAATAAAGGAAAATTTGTAAAAGGAAGTAGAAGGGATTTTAATTATTACCCCTTTTCTGTAAATCCATTTTAGTCAGTACAGAAGACTTTTCACAATTACGTGTAAAAGCTGTGTCACTGGACTGTGGTTAAATAAAATGCTGTGAAAATGCAGAAATTTTAATCATAAAAGATTCTTCTAGATCATAAGATAGATATGTATTATTATACGTTTTATTTTACTTGAGGAATATATGGTTTTGTTTGAGTTCTATTGTTTAAACAGCTTCCCCACAATGACTTTTATTGCATATTCTGGTTCTATTTGCAAGATAAATCATGTTCTGTTGACAGGACCAAATACCAACTGCAGCACAGTGCTGTATTCAGTTAAGTATGTCCTTCCTGCAGCAGGTTATCAAGTTTCCCTGTCTATGTTAGATGATAAGTATTCAAATGCTTACTGCACACACAAAAGGGTATTTCAGTCCTTCTTTGCCAAATACTTTCTGTATAAATGCAAAAGGATTTGCTGCTTTGCAAAATCATCCCTTGTGTTTGCAGCAATTAGCATTAATTGCAAAAATTGACTTGCTGGCCTGGAAAATGACTGTGCTGGGGAAGGCACAGATCTCAAATTCTGTAAATTAATTTAAAAAAATAAATGGGCTACTGTATCAGCAAACCAATTCATCAATCCAAAAGACAGTTTTTAGCTCATATGCATCAAGTATTTTATCTATGTGATCCCTATCAATTTCTGCAACCAATAACGGGTACAAAGGTAATGCCAGACTTCTATGTATTCAAGGTCATTAAATGTAGCTGCTTTGTTGTCACAATGTTAAATTCCTTCTTGTCTAAAAGGAATTAATGATCTTAACAATAGATTATTAGTAATGGTTAACGATTTAATAGGACACGGCGTTTCTGAAATAGTTCAAAATTGGAACATGCTGGTAAGTATGTGAGATAGGGGTGTTCCTGCTGCCCAGCCTCTCTGCACCATGGGTTGGGTGGGAGAAGCCAGGTCTCTGTGGCAGTCATGACAGTGAGTCTTGTAAATGTGCTGTTTTCTAGCACCAGTTCTACGGTAATTTGAAAGTTAATGTATTGCATTTGTGTGATAGAGAAGGCAAAAGGGACTGGGAGTGGAGAGAGCTTGTCACCCTTGAGAAGGAAAGTTAGTTTAACATCTTCCTGTCAGCAAAAAGACTCATTAAGGCTGAGTGAACCTTAAAAGCTTTGAACTTCAGGTCCTGGTTGATTATTCAAATAGTTTAAGCATTCTTCTCAATTGCCTTAATACTACCATCATCACAGTATCTCCTCCTTCGGGCTGCCTAGCATAGCTGGGGAAGGCTGGCACATGCCTGTAAAGCCCTGGAATAATGTGCTAAGAGAAACAGTCAAAATTACCAGCTTACTTTATACAAAACCCCTCCAGGTTCAGCCCTGCTTTTGCCTCTGGTTTTTCATAGCCACACATCCCATGTCCTGCCACATGTATTAAAGATTATGAGGTGTTATGTAGGGAGGCAAAGGCAGATTTCTGCCTCTGTGATTTGGTAACTCTTAACCTTTTATCTACTCCCTGTCCTAATCCTCTTCATTCAACAAAGGAGAACTTCATCTGTTCAACAGCAGACCAAGCAGTTAAAACTTAAACCTGTACATGAAAATTGGTCTTTTGATTAAATTCTCTATTAAAAATATGTTGTGAAAACTGTACTTTCTAAATAAAATTAATCACTGTAAATATAAAATATTTTAGCCCCCAGGAGTTTTAACACTGCCAGAATGTCTTATATGGTTGTAGCTTTGTTGCTCCATTTCTTCTGTTCTCATCGTATATTGGGTGCTGAAGTAGCCCTGCATTTCTTGCCATGGAAGGTGGAGGAGGGCTGTACACAGCACTGTCTCAGCCTCCCAAGAGTGACAGACTAAGGAGCACTGTCGCTCACAGTAGCTTTAAGAGAAGCTCAAGAGCTTTTAACAGTGATATTAAAGGAGTGGTGGGCATGTTTAGTATCTGAATTGCCAGCATCAATCAATCAATCAATCAATCAGTTTGATTGCTCGGCAATTTCTTTTAGTTCTTTTTTTCAGTTGGGCTGGAGCAAGGCAGCTCTGTGACTGTGTGTTAGTTTTTCAGTGTTTGGACATGAAACTTCTCGTCATTTCCTAGAAAGCCAAACCTGCCTAATTTCACTTGCTTCTGGTGTGTTTGCAAGTGCAAGAGATCTCATGCGGTCTGGTCCTAGGCCATGCCGTGCTCCTTCTTATGAAATGCTTGGGTTTCCAGTACAGAAGCCTGTTTATAGTGTTCCAGACTGACACAGTGTTGAGAAATTTATAAAGCAAAAACCAAAACTCAGCTCTAAGTCCAAACAGTACAGAAAGCAATTGCTGACACTGTGCTTTATGGTACTTAGAAATAGCCAGTCTGCAATACTGGCTGTGGACCACTTTGTATGTTCCTCCTTTCTTGTAGGTTTTTTTGTTTTGCTGAAGTTGGCTTGTTTATGTTCCTTAAGTAAGACACCCCTGCTTCAGAGGCCCTTTTCATATTTACATCCCATGTGGTTTCTGACAGTGGACGAGTGCTGCTGTTGATGTACGCAAACAAAAGCCTTTCTTGCTATGTCTGGACCGAATAATTTCATGGATGCAAAAACTTCCACATTTTAATTTTTCATGTACCTGTTGGCATTTCAGCTGTATTTCTTCTTTAACCTAGGAAGGTCTTCCACCTAAGAGGAAGAATTCTTGTGATGGTTTTTAACAAATAGCTGTCTTTCTTGGTGAGTTTGTTCCTTGTCTTAACACATGCTCTAGGAGTCAGTCACTTTTATCACTCAGTTTGAAGCTGTGATATTCATATTCTCACTGCATAAGAAAAATTTTAAAAAGCAGAAGTTGCTAAATTGTTTGAACGAACAGAAACTGATTTTCAAAATTATGTTGTGCCTGACTTTATAATATTTTGCTGTTTCTGTAGACAGAGATTAATGGGATAGGGTTTTCTGCACAGTAGTTACAGGCATCTCAAAGGAAAAATGATTTTGCAGTATGTGTGTACATTCAAGCCACATGTGTGGTAAGACAGACCAGTCCTTCAGTGTGGGGAATATTTGCACTTGCAGAACACATTCAGCACCTCTTTAAATCCAAGGCAGTGGGTTCAGCCCGCCACAAAATGAAACCTTAAATTATCTTCATATATACACTAACATAGTCTACTGTAAATCTGCTAACCACATTTTGTGCACTCCACTAGATTTGAAATGGCAGCACTTTTTTATACATATTCAGACTCTACAGTTCCTTTTGAGTCCCAGAATGAAAATCTCAGAATGTGCAGCTGGTCTGCAAAAGTCTACACCAGTTTTAAGATGGTTTTTAAAAATATTTTTGATTATTCAAGTTATTACTGGGCCATTTTTTGGTCCTATATGCCTTCTGGTGGAAGAGAAGAAACCATAAGAAACCTCATTGCTTCTTTCAACTTAGAAGCTCTATTGCAGGAGACTTAGGAAGCTTTCCACAAATGGGTGGAGAGAACCTCCTCCCATTTATAATCCAAGAGATAATCTTACAAGATGTGTAACAATCTTCAATAACCTGCGATCCAGATTATCCAAGAGATAATATGAAAAGATATATGGCCATGATGTTTCCCCATCACTCAAAAGGGTCATGAGAACCCAGAATGTAGGTCTTGTAGGTCTTTTTCTTAGTTCCAGCAAGGCAAAATCTTGCTTCCTTTTATATATTTACTCATTCATTTCTTTAATGGAGATTTTTAATTAAATGAAGGGATCCTATTATGCTCAAATGCCACTTCAACTCTTAGCAAGTACTTAATACTGCATCACATGCCCTGACTATAGAAAAGAGGCAATTTATATCATTCTAAATAAAGAAATATATTTCCCAGGAGAATGAAATTACAGTAATTACAACTGGAATTTACTGTTGATATTTAAAATAATCCCAAACAGTTGAAACCAACTGTACACAAACAGAAAAATTTGACTTTTTTTAAAGATACTGATTCTCATGAGACTTTGAGATGTCCAGCCTTTGAGTCCATGTTTGATACATTTGGGAACTGTGCTGAGCACACAGCAACTGAGCTGCACATGGCAAAACTCAGTAGATCAGAAGGGCGCTTGGCATCTCATCTCCTGTCATGAGAAGTAGGGATCAGCCAAATGAAAATTGAGGCACTGATTCTGTCTTGATGACAATAACGCCCAAGATGACAAGCCCCTGCTTATTTTGCCTTTCATAAATGATTTTATAATAAAGACATTCCAGGTTCCTTTACTAAATGTAGTCCTCCAGAGACAATAAATTAATTTTTGTTCCCTCTGCATTTCCCACAGACTGTAACAAGGGGCTAGTCACTAAATGCTTTGTATTTATACAGTGAAGTGCTGGAAGTTGGGAAACATGACTTTAAAAAAGAAACCAAAACACAATCCAGCTTCCAATTTGTGGCTTCTATTGAATTATGGGTTAAGCACAAGGCAGGATTCACTTATTTGCAGAGATATCAGTTACTGAGACTATCACCAACATTTTGCCTGTTAGAGAAAGAGAGCATCTCCTAGCACTGAGTTTCTACCCTTATAGTCTAATTTTAAGAAGAAAAATGTTATTTTACTACAGTAAGATAAAGACGCTAGAGAAAGCCCGGATTTGGCCAGAGCTGCGTGTGAGCAGCATGTGGAACTGAGGAGCTCAGTGCAGGAAGAGAGATTTGGCCTCTGAGATGAGGTCAGTCTTTGTCCATAGTTCAGAATGATAGGGTGAGGTGGGTTGCTCTGAAAGTGTCACTGTCCTATGGGTGCTTAAGTAATGTCCATGTCACAAATTAGGACATAAATTATTTACTTTTTAGTTTGTGTAGAACTACCAATTTCATGTATTGGTCTTGTAGCCTTCCTTTTGAACAAGTTCATCACAGGGTCATGAGAGCTCTTTAGGAGTCCCTGATGCAACGTTCCTCATTTCTCATTTCTCCATCTCAGTCTTTTCTCATTCTCTGTGTATCATTTTTTATCCCAATTGATGAGATTCAGAAAATGTGTTCACAGAGTAAATATATGTAGTACTGTCAGGAAGCCTGCTTTAATCTAATAAGCAATGTTTAGGACTCAGGCTTTGGTTTATCATAGGAAAAGAGAAAGAAACTGCATCTTGTGCTGCATTCCCCAGAGAAAGAAAATTTAAGACTGTGAAAGCTTCATGAGAGTTTAATAATAGACTTTTATAGTCTTGACTAAGCAATGATGATGATGTATTCCAAGATTAATACATAAATCATTAGGAAGCTTTAGTTGTTTTAATACAGCAAGCCTGTGTTTTGCCTAATTCTCTGATTCATTCTAAGACCTATATTGAAATTTTGTGTGGCTGTCCTTTCATTAAAAAACCCAGCATGTTAACCACGTTTTGCATCACT
The DNA here is from genome assembly GCF_036250125.1 of Pseudopipra pipra. NCBI lineage: Eukaryota > Metazoa > Chordata > Aves > Passeriformes > Pipridae > Pseudopipra > Pseudopipra pipra. The sequence goes on from NC_087550.1 coordinate 83,953,031, forward strand.
TGTCTTTTAATGGAGCACATAGCAGCTGAGTCGTTCTGCAGTTTGATCTTGGTGCACTCTGCCCTCTACTTAACACCCTGGAAATTGGGAAGCATGGTGATGGGTGAAAGACATGTGCAAGACACGTGTGGTGTGAAAGAGGTCAACATCAGGAAACCTTCACTGCTAGCACCGGCTGTCAGTGTGTCAGGCTGACCTGTGTGTCAGTCAGGATAGTCACAGGTCCTCCAAACCTCTTGCTGAAGCAAGATGTGGTGGGGAAGGGAAAGGGTGCTGTCAGTTGGTCCTTATCCGCTTCCTCCACATGCTAAAGGAGCTGTAAATGAGAGTGAAAAAGCTGAGAGCAACAAGAAAGCCCATGCACAGGAGGTGTGAAGGAAGTGGTCTGTGCTGAGCAGCAGTTTTGTTTCCGCTGTTACTCAGTGGGTACCCTGAACTTACTTAATGCTCTTTACTAAACGTGAGATCACTGGACGTAAGTGGGACACCACTACAGAACACAGACCAACTAAAGCCAGCCAGAAAAGAAACAAGAAGAAGACTGATTGCCAAGGGACGTGCTAAACATGGATCCAGTTTTCAAACTGGGATAGCAGCTGAGCTCATATTTAAACACCTAATTAGCTACTGCAGGCTTCAGTTTGAAATTTGGTTTCTCATTATTTTTTACAAATATATTGTATAGGGAGACTGCTGCTGGAGACAGCACCATGGAGATAAGTGGCAAAATCAGCTTCTGGTGGAAAAGAAGAAAAAAAGAAAAAAAATCAAAATAAAAAAAATCAACAAACCACAAGGCATTCACTCCAGAATTAAATATTAAATATTAAAATTGTTCTGGCAAAAATATGAAACAAACTCTTTCTCTTCTCCTCCCTAATTTTTGTAATGACAATTCAAACATGTAGGCTATGTTGCAAAAAAATCTTAAGCCAAAAGTAAGAATTCCTGCTAAAAATTAATTTGACACAAAATGTAGAACCTGACTTATCCTGATCCTTTATTCATCAGTATAGAATCAATAAAACATTATTTACAAAGGAAGGAGAAGGTCATGTATATAACTGCCCTTTTGGCCAGATTACAAAGCAGATAAATAAACTCTATCTGCCTTACCTCCTCCTATAGTTTTTGTTTAGTGAGTTGGGCATTGCCCTGTTTTATCAGCAGTGACTCAACAAAATACTATGAAGGGGAAATCCCCCAGGGGACACTGTTTTCCATGGTAGGAAGAGTGGTCCACAGAGAACCCCACTCCAATGAGTGGGTGAGCATGAACTTTTCAAAGCTCCTGATGCCAGACGTGCCTTGCTTTCCCACTGAACTTCTTCCTACAAAGTCCTTGCTACACTTTTCCTAGCTGCTGACAGGTTTGCCATATCACAGCACGTGCTGTTTGGCGTCACTCAAACATTTATTAGGATGAATCCCTGGGCATTGAACCCCAGTACTTCCGGGTCTAGCCAACTGGCCAGCATCCTATATGGATACCACTGGGAGCTGGGAGCTACCAGTCTTTTGCCTGGCTGATCACTTACTTAGGAGGCAGAGTTTCTCTGCTTGAGAGCCTGCCTGCCTTACTGTGAAGCATCAATACCCTGTGTCCTCAAGGGTCCAAGAGTCACAGGCACCTCATCTGTGCCAGCACAGTTTTCTGGTAAGCGGTGTTCTGCTTTGGGATGGTTTGCCTCTTGCATGCACTTTCATTTCAGAAAGATTTTAGAGCCTTCGGAAAATGTGGAAATGCATGTCAGTGTTTTTTACTATGCAATTATACTTTCATTTATTGTGGAAAAGGTACATACAGAGCATGAAGTGCCAAGAGAGGCTAGATTAAGACGCATAGGCTTTAAAGTCAGATAATTCCATTTACAGTTTTAAACTGAAAGAAGGTAGACTCAGACTGGACAAAAGAAAAAAAATTTTTATTATAAGGATGATTAGGCAAAGGAACAGGTTGTCCAAAGAAAGTGTAGATGCCCCATCCCTGGAAATGTTTAAAGCCAGGCTGAATGGGATTTTGAGCAACCTTGTCAAGTGGAAAGACATCTCTGCTTATGAGAGGGAAGTGGGACTAGGTGGTCTTTAAAGGTCTGTTCCAACCCAAACCTTTCTGTGATTCTACATGTATGTGCATGGGAGATGCAATCATGGTATAGGTGCAGAAGCCTAAGTGCGCCTGTTTTACTGATACATAAAGTTAAGACGTAATGAAGTCAAGTAACCAATGTTGATTTTTTTTTCAACATGGCATTTAAACAACATGATTCTAATAAAATGGGGTCTCACAAACAAAACAGTTGTTCAACAAAAATCCTTGTCAGTTCTGTGTCACGTTATTCCTCTGTCTTATGTACTCCATTGATGTTAGGTTCCTGGAAAGCAAAAAGCACACACAAAGAAAATGAGAAGAGAGCAGGTAATCATTGCAGGGGGTCTGCCAAAAGGGTCTGCTCTGTGTATCCAATTTTATATCCTTAAATCTATAGCATGTTATTGAAGTCTGATTCTCTGCTGCCTTGCAAATCATTTGCATCTCTGCACTGTGATATAAAAGGCTTCCTCATTGATTGGGTAGCTTTTTATATCTTCTCAGCACTCGTGTTTCTCTGACATAGATATCTATGCAAATACAAGGCTTTTGAGGATCCAGCCCTTGTATTTCGTGCTTCATTGCCACAAGGTAAGTCAAAACAACACTCACACAAAATGTGGGAATGGGAAATCGTGGGGAGAGTCTACCATCCTCTTGCCTGGCATCTGAAGGTTACTGAAGGCCAGACTAGACCCAGGCAGAACTAGTTAGAGTAGTCCCCAGCCATGCTTACCTGCGATCCTCTTGCCAGACAAGATCACTCGAATTCAACTCAGGAAGCTTGTGCTGTGCCCCAGGTTGCATTCAGTGGGGGATGGTGGCACTGATGGAGGAGTGCCAGGGTTAGCTGCCAACTGGCTGCCCCAGGCAGCTTGGGATGAGTGCTTCTTCCCAGGGGTGGCATGAGCTCTGCCCCACATGACTGTGCACAAGAGAAGCCTGTAGCGGCTGAGGATCTGGTCCTACAAGTTAAAAGGGTTGAAATATGCATGAAGCATAAGGTGACATTTTGAGTGTCTCAGATCAGAGCACAGACGTTACTGAATTTAAAATGTAACTGCAATTTCCTGACTAATGCCAACTCGCTTTTGTATTCATGCAGTGATTGTTCTTTATTCTTAAAATAGCCCATTTTGCCCGAAGGTGCAGGTGATATCTTTATGATAGTGGAGCTACATTATCCGGCATGTTACAGCTGAAACCATTGGTTGGTGCAAGGGCCACCTATAATCAGCTGCCCTTTTTGTTTTCAATTTATATAACTCTTTTGTAGACCGTTTGTTCGAGATTTGCTTCAGCAAGAATAGAACAGGGGAAAAAAAAAAGAAGAAAAAAAAGAAAAGAGATGCACCGGACATTCAGCATTGTTGTCTTTTCCTTCCTGTAGCTGAGCTGTATGATTTACTGTTGTGTCTCCGAGTTTCTGAATACTTTCAAATAACATGGGCAGTTAAATTGCTTCAGTAGCCTTATACCTCTGCAGAGAGTTTGCCTGTTTCTTAACATCCTGTGCTTTCTGTGCTGAAGTGTACAGCATATTATAAATAAGATATTCAATAAGAATGAGATAACAAAAAGAACTCATATATTTGCTGTTCATTCAAAATAAAAGAACTTGCATGTAGTAGCAGCCACAGAAAACTATGAGCAGGCTTTCCAGCAGAGTAGGAGCATCCCGGGTCCAGGCATTTGCTGCACCAACGGTGAAAGTGTAGAGGATAGAGCTATAGCTGTGGCCACCACAGAGGCAGGACAACATCTGGGGGAAAGAGAGAATTGGGAAGAAGGGTTCTGCTCTTGGTCTGTGTCCCTCTATCACTCTTCACCAGCAGGTTAGAGTCCTGCTGCCCCACAGGTCCCAACCCCTGACTCCACATGGGCAGCGGCAGCATGCAACATCACTTCCCCAGGCTGTGGCAGAGGCAAAGTGGATGGGGACCAAAGCAGTTTTACTATCCCCAGGAACCTGTTGCTTTAGGCCCCAGCCTGCTTTGCCTATGAGCTGTTTGTAATGCCACCACTTACCTTTGGTTCTGCTAAGCACAAATAAGGTTAGATGAGAGGCTGTAGCGATTACAGGAGTGAATTGTCATGGCATAGGAATTTGTGGAAGTGATGCTGAAGCCCCAGTCTGGAGGAGCATTTTAAGTGACATACCTGCTAATTTGCCTGAAACTAGCCTGCTTATTAGAAAAGAAAGAAATGTACTACTGCCCACATGCAATGAAACCCAACTAATCAGCAGTTCCTAGAAAGCTTGACTTTGAAGAAAGGCACATTTGACATCCAGATGAGTGAGGTGCACAGGAGTCTCAACAGGTTTTGCTGTAACTCCCAGAATTTGTGTTCCTTTGTAATACCTCTTTGGAATAGACCCAGCCAGCCATCTATGCTTTAAAGTCTGTATAGGGCATAATGTGGTTATACTTGCAACCACTCTCCTTGCCCATATTTTTATCCATATCTTTAACTGTGCACACACTGATGCATCACTGGGGCAGGTGCAATGAGTTCCTTACTCATCTCTACCATGCCCAACACAAGAACCTTCAACTAGTAGATACTGATGCAATACAAATAATAATAATAATCAGGAGTGGTATGATCAGACATGGATTTATTAGGTGGGAACATGGTATGTATGTTTGGGAAGAGGGGAGTGAAAGAGAGAAGTTTGAGGGTCTCAAGGCAATGATAGCTTGGAGATTAATGCCTCAGCATTTCTAGTTTAAATAGTTTGACATAGAGATTCCGACAAGTATTGTGTAATTTTATTTTAATAAATCTCCCTGACATAAATAAGGCTTGGTGTCTGACAGAATAATCACCAGAACTTGAGCAAACAACACGCTTGCCAGTGATAATCTGTTTCTTCTGATGATTCAATGTATAGCTGTTTGCTGGATATTGCAAAATGAAGTACATTTGATGTTTGTGCAATTTTATTTCCCTTCTGGTTATTTTTATGTGCATCTTCCTTTTTCTCTCCTGTGTGCAGATGTTCGTATTCACCCCATGGAGCCTATGCCCAAAGCAAACTTGCCCTTGTGTTATTTACCTATCGACTACAGCATCTTCTGACTGCAAATGGAAGCCATGTGACTGCTAATGTAGTAGACCCTGGAGTAGTGAATACTGAGCTCTACAAGCATGTTTTTTGGGTTGTGAAAGTGGTCAAATGGATGACAGCCTGGCTGTGTTTCAAGGTATGCAGTTTTTTAAATAATTTTGTTGCCGTGCCCCTGCATTGTGAAAACTTCAGTCAGCAAGGAACTGAAGGTGTTTCAGAGTTTGTAATAATGTGTGGTATTTATTGCATTTCTCTGTGTTGATGAGACGTACAAAATTGATAAAGACAGGCTTTCCCCCAAACAAACATTTACTTTAAATAGAGCTGTCACAGCAGGGGAAGGGAGTGCTTTTCACTGCCTGTGCCCATGCACTGGTTATCTCTGCCCTGATCCGTCCACGTGCCTCTGAGCTGTGCATGGGGGCAGAACATCATCCTAACATTGAGCCAGAATATGCAAAGCGTTCCTCAGAAATGTCTTGTACATTCTCTTAATGAGAAGCAGACATGATCTGGCATGGTCTACATGTACGTAACATGTTCCAGAGAGGAGGGCAAAGGGAAGAAGGAAGTTGTACAAAAATGGTGGTGGGAGATGGCAGTGCTCCAGGATGTGCAGGTCCAGACAGTTGTGCTCTGGAAGGTGGGACAATTTTTAATTAACTTTTCCATCCTAACACATATTTGTAATGGTACTTGATTTTTTATTATCCATTCCTGGTCTGCATTAGGAAACTTAAATCTGCTTGATAAAACTGATCCAGAAGTGGGGTAGACCCCGTTATGGGTAACATTTTAAAGGGATTTTAGTAGATCAATCTGAAATCAGTTTAGCTGTGTAGGTACAATCTCCTGATGTGGACAAGCCTTACAAGGGCTTGTGCTGAGAAAATGTACTGCTTATAGCTCTTTCAGAAAGTAGTTTTGGATTAGGTAAATGGAACTTGATTTCATTAGAGAAAATTGAATGTCCTAATTAAAATGAACTATTTTAGATCAAGGGCTATATCTCAAAAAGCAAATTAATTTTAAACTTTGATATGGAAATATCACTAGCTTTCATTTTAGAAATGAAACTGGAGGTTGGAAGAGTAGTTGTAAAATAAGATGTAAACAAATAAACACATATTTTAAAAAAATAGTATCTTCTGAGTGCACCTTGAATATTGCAATAAAATTGTAATAAGAATGCTCATAATGTAATGCATTCTTAAAGAAGCAGAGTACAGCTTTGCCAAACTATATACATTAAACTTATTTTGCCTCTTGTGAATGCCATTTAAAATAACAGTTTCAGGTGGTGGCATTTTTTCACAGGATTTACTTCACCTTGCTGACATAACAGTTTCATGTAGAAGTTTAGGTTGTGCTCAGCAGTTCCTCTGAGGTGACAAAATTCTGACAAAATTCCCATGCCTGAGAGTGAGTTTTGAGTCTCTTGTTTGCAGCACTCAATCCCACCCAGTTTTATTGGTGTGCCAAGGGAGACATTTTTGTATTATATTGACAATGATTAGACACTGAAATTTATGTGTTCACTGATGTCACTGAACACATAAAATTACATTGGATTTATCACAAGAGGGAATCTCATACTTACAGCCCTAATAGTAGTGCCACTGATAGTTCCTGATCACTTCCTATTCTTTGGATGAGATACTGCTCTAAAGAAATTCTGCCTTGCAACAGGCAATGGAGAAACATACTGATCTTCATGGAAGTGTGATGTCTGTACCACTTGAAAATCAAATGTATCAATTTCTTTTTGAGTCAGAATAGCTTCAGGTTTGGATATCTGAATGCTTCAGTTATCAGATTTTCACATTTTTGTATAACACTTGATATGTTTTTCCTATAAGCCAAAGGAGAGGGAAACTCTTGCTTTCACTCTTCCCATACTCCCTTAGGCTTCTGATTTACAGCTCCAGCTCCTACTCTTTGCTTATTGCTTATTGCTTAGGATATGCCTATGTATTCAGAAGTGCTTCATCCCAGAGGTGTGCCCTGTTTGGCTCTGAAAGAACTGCGTCGTCACAAGATGTTTAGCTCCACAGCAAGCCCATGTTGAAAGTCTACCTGGCAATTTTAATAGTGCTTTACTGAGGGCCGTAGCATCCAGCATTCAAGCCTATGAGAGTCTTGTGTTGGTCTTGTGCACTAGGGTAAATTTCTCCTGAGAAAAGTACAAGAAAATTCAGTTGTCTGGTAACGTTAGCTGATAGTTGCTAGTATGGATTTCTTCTCCCCTGGAATTTTGTTCCCAAGTGCGTTTTTATGAATCTTTCTTCTAAGACTATGTCAGTAACGCAGTGAAAATGAGCTGATGGCTCTCTGGTCATATTGACTTTAACTATTATCACCCTGAGGTATTTCAGAGTGGTTTCTGAACATGTGCAGGAAATTGCTTCACCCACTGCAACCTGGCACTCGTGAGAGCCAGCACACCCCAGAGAGCTCCAGTGAGGAAATGCATCACATCACATTCTCTCAGGAGAAAGTCAACATGTTGTTTGATTTAATTCCAAAGTATTGAGGCAGAGCTTCCACTACCTTTGAATGCATTTCCGCCCGCACTGGTACCAGTTACATTCAAGTCAAATACCTCCTAGGGATTGCAGCCTGGCCCCCACTCTCGCTGGGCTGCTCATATTTGAGGCAGCTCAGTGTGGCAGACAAGGCTGACAGCTCAACATCCACTTCAAAGCTGCTTCAAGATATTTAGGTACTTAAACAAATAAACCTGGAGTCTAGTAAAGAGGCCATGATACATAACCGCCTCAAAGTTATAACAGCTTGAGTTTCTCGAAACTGCGAAACATTGTCTTCTAGTCTCCAAACACAGCTCAGAAAAATTTTCCGCCAAATGAGTTTCATGTTTTTTCCCTCAAAAAGCTGGAGCGAGAGGCACTCCTGAAGAAGTAAGATAGGCCAAACTAAAGGATCTGGTGATACTCATAAAATTTGTGAAATTAGTTCTTGCTCTTTGGAAGCAATGGTTTCATTCTTTCTCGTCTTGATTCTTTCTCAGGAAAGTTATTGTCTGCTGCGGTACCTGTTCTTTAAATTTACACTTTGCGAATGTTTTCTCTAAATTTTTCCTAAATGTGGATTTCACCTGTCACACACAAGGGAGAAATTATGTTTATTCCTCAAAAAAATAAATTTATTTCTATCCCTATGACTTCTCAGTAAATAAAGGCTGATGAGCTGACCTCTGCAGAGTGCAGTGAAGTATGTTATCCCTTTTAGCGCCCATATCCCTTAGTAATTTTTATCATAAATTGATCTTTTTTAAGAGATAAAGTCCAAACTAGTAAACAATAACTAAATCATGAGATGATAATAGCCTAAAAAGACATTCATCGATCATCAAATTACAATTTAGCTAACTGTGCACCACACCAGATTTAGTGTTGGATTTTGTGCAAGCTGGAAGCCAGGAAGTACCATTTCCCTCTCAAGTATTTCAGCATCTGCTGCAGATACTGAATATTCATTCCTAAGCCAGATGGTCTCTGCCTGTGATACAATTAAAATGCCTTAGAACAAAACAAAAAAAGTTGACTCTCATTAATGTCAATGGCAGGGACTGTTCTGCTTCGTATGACTTCATTATGGCATCAGAGTAGAGACATTTTCCACACAGCGGTGTTATAAACTTCCAAAAACCTTGTTTATGATAAGCTTGGTGAACATGTCATTATCAGATTTGGAGTATTTGGTCCTTTCAGCCGCCTCAGATTGGTATTTAGGAAGGCATTGTGTAAGGAAGGCTGCACATCAGATCTTGTCTCAGCTGTCATTTCCAAAGACATAGTGCCACATAAGTGATTATTGACTGACAAACTGAAAATGAATAGGATTAGTGACCCTGCCAGCCTGTAAAAATGAAGGGAAAAGCTTCAGGAACACAGGATAGATAGACATCAGCCAATATAAACTAGTACATTTTCTTCACCTTGTCAAAATAGGCTTAACTTTAGTGTAATTTTCCTGTAACATTAAAAAAAAAAAATGCTTCCAGTCTGTAAGTGCAGCTAGAAAAAAAGATCTAAAGGGCCTGGATTCATCATTCATGCCAGAGGACATAGTCATGCAGGTCTTATTGCAGCATTTCTTATTCAAACTGTCCCTTTGGCATTGTGAATGTAGTAAATTTATTTCGTCCTCTCCTCGAGATGTCAGAAGATAAACACATCACAACACAATAGCGCCAGCTGTAGAGAATAAGAATAATTAAATCCCACAGCTGAAAGCAGCAATTCATCAGCATCATCATCATCTGTCCATGGGAATGTGTGGTCCTCACATAAATCTAGCCTGGGCCTTTCTCACAAAATGAAAACTCCTTGCAGAAACATATAATTTGCAGTTAATTTTTTCAAAAGCTTTTTCTGGTCAAAAACATAGAGAAGAAAACAGTCTACTTTATTCCAGTAACTCTGGTCTTTAAGAAGGTCCCAGTTTTGCATACATTGGTACAGGGATCTAAGCTTCAAATCCATAGGTGTCTTTTTTCCAAGAAATATTTTATTATTTGTACAGCCATAGAATGATTCCAGGAGGAAAGATGGAGGGACCTGCCTGAGAAGGCTAGTGAATAATCAACCATTAAGCTCACAAATCCTGGTGAACTGGTTTTTTTTCTTGCATGTGAATCCCTGGACTTTCTTAGGCACCCAGGTCCTACCTGTTATGAGGTATGTGGATGGAGCTTGGCTGCTTTATTTATTCTAAATAGAGTGGCTTCTGAGCATAGAGCCTTTTGTGTCTGTTCTAGTTAGGATCAGACTCCTCTGAGGTAGGCTGACCCTCTGTGCCTACCTCAATAGCATTGGATCCTGGTCTCCGCTGAATCTGTGGTTCCCCTGCATCCTGAGATATCACTGTTTTTGTGCATGTTTTCTCAGGCCTAAGTAGTTAAAATATTTGTTTTAAGAGACATGTTGGAAGTTGTTGGAGAATGTTTTGATGGCAGGAAAACGAAGGCTTTGTGTTGCGTGCCTCAGTGTGTGGCTTGCAAAGGGGTACAGATGCTGTATAGGGCAGCACAAAATTGGTGGGATTATGGTGGAGTGCAGCAGAGGTAGTTAAGGCTGTTGAAGTTCTTGTTTATAACTCTTATTCAGAGCAGCTGGTGGCGTGATCTATCCCCAAACCACACCCAGATTTCCTCTTGGAGGGTGCTAGTTGGAACAGGCCAAAACACAGTCATGTAGTAAGCAAAAAATGAAGCAGTGTGTACAGTCAAAGATCTATCGCGTGTCCTGTCCCACAGTTTTAGTTGTTTGATTAAAAGAAGAGAAGCATTCCTTCTTTTTTTTTTCCTTCTGACAGTGTGAAATGGGAAGATTGTCTTTCATCTTTCAAAATTGTTCACAGAATAGGAAAACTGCCTCCACTGCTAATGTTGCCTGCAGTGGTGACCCTTTTTAGCTAGAAAATGGTCTAAAGAAGCACAAGTTAAAGCTACACAATGCACTATGTGACAAGCCATGCTTGCTCTGGGTGAAATTGTTTTGATCTGGTAAGGGAGTGAAATGTTGGAAGCATACTGAAAACAGGTGTGTTTGTACTGTGTAACAAAGGATTTATCTCTAACATCTATGTGGTAGAGGATTGCTGATTTAACCTGAAAGCTCAGGCAGATTATTTAATTTTATATGAAAGTATTTAAATTTGTATTCAAAAGAGTGAAAAAATAGTCTCTCCATTGCTGGAGAGAGTAAGTAAACAGTTAAGAAATTGTGAAAATATATGAGCCTAGCCAGTGTTAGCACATCAGCACCTATCATCCTGTAATCTGTAACTGTTTTCATATTCAGAACCCACAGTTAGTTAGGAAAGACATTTTCCATCAATCAATCAATTTAGTCCTTGCTAACATTTCTTGGCAGTACTTTCTTACATATTTGGTTAATATCTTTGTGTGGTAATCTATTCCTAGTCAGACTTGTTGAAAATGGAGGAAACACAAAAGAAGAGGATAATTTGCTGTGAATCAAACACATGCCAAGGCCTCTGTACTGATTCCTCTTGGTTTAAAAGAAGCTGAAAGATTGGGGAATTAGAGAATCTTGAAATTTCAACTAGACCATTAGCATAATCTTTTAAATTAGAATCATAGAATCATAGAATCATAGAATCATAGAATCGATTGGGTTGGAAAAGACCTCCGAGATCATCGAGTCCAACCCTTGGTCCAAATCCAGTCCATTTACTAGATCACGGCACTCAGTGCCACATCCAATCTGCGTTTAAAAATCTCCAGGGATGGTGAATCCACCACCTCTCTGGGCAGCCCATTCCAATGCCTGATCACTCTCTCTGTAAAGAATTTTCTCCTGATATCCAACTTAAATTTCCCCTGGCGGAGCTTAAGCCCGTGCCCCCTTGTCCTATTGCTGAGTGCCTGAGAGAAGAGACCAACCCCCACCTGGCTAGAACTTCCCTTCAGGTAGTTATAGACGGTGATGAGGTCACCTCTGAGCCTCCTCTTCTCCAGGCTAAACAACCCCAGCTCCCTCAGCCTCTCCCCATAGGACTTATGCTCCAGTCCCTTCACCAGCCTTGTCGCTCTTCTCTGGACCCGCTCCAGCACCTCAATATCCTTTCTGAACTGAGGGGCCCAGAACTGAACACAATACTCAAGGTGTGGCCTCACCAACGCAGAGTACAGGGGAAGGATCACTTCCCTGCTCCTGCTGGCCACGCTATTTTTGATACAGGACAAGATCCCATTGGCCTTCTTGGCCACCTGGGCACACTGTTGGCTCATGTTGAGCTTCCTGTCAATTAGTACCCCCAGGTCCCTTTCTGCCTGGCTGCTCTTCAGCCACTCTTTGCCCAGCCTGTAGCACTGCATGGGGTTGTTGTGGCCAAAGTGCAGGACCCGGCACTTGGCTTTATTGAACTTCATCCCATTGGAATCAGCCCATCTCTCAAGTCTATCCAGATCCCTCTGCAGAGCCCTCCTGCCTTCCAGCAGGTCGACACTCCCTCCCAATTTAGTGTCATCAGCAAATTTGCTGATGATACACTCAATCCCCTCATCTAAATCATCAATAAAGATGTTAGAGGTTATAACATCACACTACTGTAATTGTCCCTCATGCATCAGGAAAATTCTGCCTCCATCACCATGTGCTTAAACTTCCATTTTATTTTGGTCAGGTAATACAACACTGTTGGAAACTTGAACCCACTGACAGCAGAATACAGGGCAGCCTTTCTCATCAGCCTATCTGTCAGAGAAAGAACAAAGAGAGAGGAAACAACCCCAGCCCCAGTAAAATGACCCATTCAGCAAGAGTAGGAACAGGAGTTGCAGGCAGTTTCTGTCTTCCACATGAAAGTGTTGTAAAATCAAGTTAAGGAAAAAGACCACTGGCCTCCCTTGGAAAATCCTACAACTGAGCTTATGGGTGAGCAGCAGTTTGGAATTAAATCACTAAAATAAGGAGATGCAGAGGAGGAGGTTGTGGGAGTGCATATTCAGGCAGATAGATAGATTCACATATACGTATATACATACATTTATACATGGACAGTTTGCCACCAGGTATGGTGTGCTTTATAGATACATTGCTATTTTTCCAGGAATGACCTACCTAAATTCCTCATTGTTTTGCTACTTGTGAGTAATGTGTCCATAACAAAACAATGCTGATAAAATTTATATTGCAGAGTCCCATCACCTGATGATCTTACTCACTATAGAAAATAAATAGTTTTAGGAGGTTTTGGAGATCTACAGGCTTTCCTTTTCCCCTCTCTGAATGTGACACTCTTTAACTTACAGTGGTCAAAAGAGACTGAAAAACCTTTCAATGTGAAGTAAAGAAATTCTTAGGTGAATAATGTAGACACAATTTTAGTGGTTATCTTGAGCTTTCAAAGATTGACAGAAAATGTCAAGCTCTACTAAGAAGCTGAAAACATTCCCTTTTCTAGTGGTCTAAGGTATCCGTGCCTGGAAGTCAGCTCCGACAGGTCTCCTAGCTCATAAATATCTGCAGTGTAAATGCCTGCATCAGAGCTGTCCGTCCAGTGATCTTCTCATGGTCACTGGTAGTGCTGGACCTGTCTTATCCTAAGATAAATACCTACAGTTGACCAGGTGCATTCAGTCTTTCAAGTGCCAGTTTATCCCTGTGAAAAACAAAGGGGTCCTCTAGTGACAAGCTCAGCTGTAGATGTCTGTGCTGTGTAAAGGTTAAAGTTAGTTAAGATGAATCCCCTCCCAAGGTACAGGACATTAAATTTGTGTTATTTTAAAAAAATGAACTGAAGGTAGTAGAATTTGAGATGTGCATGGGATAGAATAGGAACTATTCTAAAGGTATGTTCTAATATCTGGGGCACAAGCTGCTTTTGCAAATGGCAGCTCTAAGGTATTTGGAATATCAGACCATTTCCTGTGTAAGTGGGAAATGTGCTCGTGGGCAGCTACAGGTGAGGAAATCACAGTTACTTATGAAATGTGTTTCTCGTATGTGTTTACAGTTCACGATGTGCCTCCACAGTTTATCACATAGATATCGCCGTGCATTTACGTGGGTAGTTGTGTGTATTTCCCATATGTGTTTATCATAACATAATGTATGTAACAAGAGAGAAACACAGAAAGCAAGCACCACCCACTGTTTGAGGGAAAACTCAAAAGAGTTTTTAATGTAACAGGATCATCCACCACCCAATTTGTGAGTTATGAAAAGTTTCCATTCAGAAGTCACTTGAGTAACTCTGGCTTTAGCAATGACTGTAATGATTATGATTGCAAGCCACAAACTGTTGTGTTTCATTTTAGAAAGAGTACTGAGATACTGGAAGATGTAGTTCACATGGTTCTTTTTGTTCTCATTGTGTTCTCAGCGAAATACTTGGGATTTGGTGGATTTTAACAAGTAAAATAGCTCCCTTTTTTCCTAGAAGAAACTTGATCCTAGATGTGGCCCAAACACAAGACATTAATACAATCTGTCCAGAGTTAGTGGTTTGTATACATTATTACATACCTAAACATTCACTTTAAATTGTGTTTGTGAGTCTCTTCAGGGCAAATGAGTACATCTGCCTATTGCCATCTCAGTGCTGGAGAAAGGGAAGGAACCACAGGGGTTACGTTACCACAGACAAGGCACTCAGGGAAATACAGAACATATGCAGAAGAGGATTTGGATGAAACCTGAGCCATGCACAATAAAACAAGAATGAACTTGGACAGCTTATCAGAGATAGGATTTATAGTGGTATTTACTTGGCCCCATCATGCTGACCTACTTTTCTGTCACTGGAATAGGAAGGAGGTGCTGCTGCAGGCCTCGGTCAGAAAAAGTGAGTTGCTCCCAATGTTTATTAATCGCTCATCAAAGTCTTGGAGCCAGCCACCATTAACTTACAAGTTTAACTTACTGTCTTATCAATATTTTATCCAATTTAGTGTATCTGTTACTTTTTGAATGAATAGGAGGCTGCCAGAGTTGGTGCCCTGTGCTTGGCAGCCCCGTGTTCCCAGGGCTTTGCTGTGAGGTACGGTGCAATGGCTCCCCAGGCATGTCACATCCCTGCAGCTGGCAGCAGTTTGCTGAGGCTGACTGTGTCTCAGGAAGAGGGGTATTGATTTACTTATTCAGTATTTTTGCCTGACAAGCTTGAGATACAAAATTCAGTCTTCCACAGCCTGCCACTTGTCATATACGATCCTTGGATGATTAAAAATGTGGAAAGAGAAAAGCTGTCCCATTGTTTTTGGAGCTCTGTGTGTTGAAATAAATTTATAGATTATGAGTATATTTTAATAGGTGCCTCCCACCTGGAATGCTGCATCCAGCTCTGGATTCCCCAGCAGAGGAAGGACATCAGTCTGTTGGAGGTGGTCCAGAGGAGGCCCACCAAGATGATGGAGCACCTCTTCTATAAGAAAAGAGAACTGGGATTGTTCAGCCTAGAAAAGAGGAGACTTTGAGGTGACCTGATTGCAGCCTTCCAGTACATAAAGGGAGCCTACAAGAAAGATAGGACTTATTTTTACAAGAGTATGTAGTGACAGGACAAGGGGGAATGGCTTCAAACTGAAAGAGTATAGGTTTAGACCAGATATAAAGAAGAAATTCTTTATTGTGAGGTTGGTAAGACACTGGAACAGGTTGCCCAGAGAATTTGTGGATGCCTTATCCCTGGAAGTGTTCAAGGCCAGGCTGGATGGGGTTCTGAGCAACCTGGTCCAATGGAAGGTGTCCCTGCCCATGGAGAGGGGTTAGAACTAGAGGTCCCTTAAGGTCCCTTCCAAACCAAACCATTCTGTGATTCTAAAAGTGATGTAGGAAAGACACTATGGGGAAGCATACTTGTTTTTTCTGTCAGGGCTGTACATTGTCTAGTTACAAAGGCTATTTTTATGATTGTCCAAGCTGTGAATGTATCTTGGTCATTCCTCAGAGAGGAGTTCAATTATCATAACTTTCATGCCTCATGACCAGTAATGACAACTTAGGTCACCATTTTCCTTTGCATGTAAAATGATTACTTCCGTCATCATGAAGTTTATGGTACTTCATCAGTGGCTTTGTGCAGGAATAGTTGATCAGAACCTGCTAAACAAGTAGATAAGACCTGCACATAAAAGCATTCAGGTCTGAATCTTACTGTATATTCTTGCAGGATTATCTGATTTAACTTCATATCCTCTATGTGGAATACTGTCCTTTTGTAAAGCATGTAAAATGTGTCTGATGTAGCTTCTTAGAGGTTCTCCTTCATCTGGGGCGGGCCTTTTATTTTTCTTGCTTGGTTTAGGTTTGTGGCACATGTGTCCTGTTTTATATGCCTGTTATCTGGGGAAGTGGATTAAGGCTGGCACAGATACATTGAACCCTAATCGCTTTAGAGGGCCTGAAAATCTCCAGAGGTAGTAAGTACTTCAGATGTTTATAATACTAGGTTCAGCTGATGCTTGAAATCCATTCAAGAAGATCTGGAAGACAGGAAGAAGGGCATTTTACATAGTAATTTTTTTCTAAGTATATTTGCCCTGTTAATATTATTTTATATACACTTTGTGCTCAGGTTTTTTTTATTGGTGTGATGGGGTTTTTTTTCCTCTCATATTGAGGCAAGCCTCAAGCACTGTTTTCACTGCAAAATATATCCATCATGCAATATCTTGGCTGTACAACTTCAACCTACTTGTTATAGCCCTAGGTCAAAAGCAGATTGCTTGTGTCATCTATTTCCAGCTGTTTGGAAAAGTGATAAAATATAAAATGTGTTTGTACTCAGGTACCTGGATTTGTCATCTCCAGGTCGCTACGTAATGGTTTACTCAGAGGAGCCAAGGAGACTATAAAGTACCTCCGGTGCTCAGAAGCTACACTTGTACATGTGATGGACGATCTGTCCCATGCTCTCCTGGTTGGAATGAAAGAATTTACAGCACTAGAGCCATTAGGCTTTGTAGGTGTGGGCGGGTACCATCCTGCTCAAGGATGGTACCAGCGCTGTCACTGTTACCATAAAGGCAACACCCATTTTTGCGTGTTGATTTCAGTTTGCCTCTGTAGAAGCTCTGGGTAACTTTTTTTCTTCTCTTTATTGTCAGTTTATATCATGATATCTAGCAGTAGCCTTTAATCAAAATAAACAGGGGTGAGGTTGCTTTTAAGGAAACAATTTAGTCAAGACAAGAATGAATTGAAGCAAACTGACTGGAAATGTGTTTACTTTGAGGAACTGAGAAAGAAATAAAAAGAAAGAAGTAAGAAACTTGTTTCTAATCAGTGAAATCAGACTCTGGAAAAGGCTTCTACAGAGTGGTAGCTATAAGAAAACTGTTGTTTTTATGATTGAGTTTAAATAAGTTTATGGAGAAGAGGATCAGCTGATAAGTTATCTGCAAAATTAGATCAGAGATGTCCCAAGATGTCCCTGCAGTCCCCTTTTCCTTCTGAATTCTTATTATTCTTAGAATCCTTTTTATTTTACCTCAGGTTTATCTGTTTTGCTCCCATGCTGGAAAGAAAAAAGAAGTCCAGTATAAGGGTCGAGTAGTGAAGACTTGCCAAGAAACATGCATTTTGATTTTGAACTTGTTGAATACCTGGCAAATCCTTCTTTAGGAAAACCATTGGTGAAGATGTACTGTTTCTTGCACTTGCCTCCATGCTTGCCTTTTTAGACAGTAGTTCTTCCAGTTGTTACTGATGAGCTGTGTTGAACTGTCCAACAGTCCAGTCCAGGCTCTTGGCTACAGGAGAAAAGGGAAAATGGATGCTATGGGTCAGACTGCAGAGGCTTCAAGGAAAATGAGATCTTTTATTGTCCTGGTCAAGAAATCTGTCCATGCTGTTAAAAAATAAAATAGCCAAGATAAACTGAAAATGAAGCTGTAGAGATAGACAATACAGCATTCTGGTTAGTCTGCAGTCTGGGTTACAGCAGTGTTCTTCACAAAGTTGGTGAGTGCTCAAAAGACCCCTTTCAGCAGAGAGGCCGAACCAGCCACGGGCAATAGTGTGACCCTTGTACGAGAGACCACGCCTTCCCTGTGTTTCCACTAGCAGCTCAAGGCCATCGTCTTGGGGTCTTCCTGACTGTCTGGTTTGCATATAAAGTACCTTCAAGGTGACTATATTGAGGAGGCTTGTAGTCCTGCTGGGAGCTGGTTGAGTAACTGACTCCAACTCAGTGTCCAAAGTAGACTCGTAGGGGTTAGCAGAGCAAAGATTTCTATTCCTATAATGTCCAGAGCCAAGAGTTTGGTTCAGGACTTTGTCTAGAGAAAGAAAAGTTATTCTTAGTTTCTTTTTGAGATATCAGGTCTCTTCCCCTGAATTGGTATTTTCACTGCCGCTTGCCATATTTTTCTTAATTCGAGAATTTATATGGCATGTTTTAAAATTAAAAAAAAAAATAAAATATTTTATACTTGGGATGAGTTGTTTGTTTTTGTTTGCTTGTTTTGCTTTGCTTTGTTTTGTTTTTGTGGACTTTTTTATTTAAACCATGATGTGGTATTTTAGAGAGGTCGAAACTAGGTTCTTAATCTTTCTTGTGTGGGTCTTTCAAATGAGAGCAATAAACCTCCTGCAAACTACTAATCATGGATCTACTATGATAGCTAAGAGGTGTCAGTGCTCTAAATGACTGAGTAAAAGCTTTGCTCTCTAATATAAATAACTGTCTCGATTTCAAAATAAATCCTTTGGATTATACAGAAAATTTGAACTGTCAAGAAATAAATGGTGTGGCAAACTGAAACATAGGTCTCTTTAGATGCCCTCAATTTAGCTGTATTTCAGTAATCTCTCATTCACCTTTCACTGCTGTCAGCAGCTTGTAGAGTTTCTTTTATATTTATGATGGAAATAGCTAAGAATCATGTCACTGAGATGCATGTGTTTTGCCACTTCAAGGAATTAGTAAATAGTGCATAGTTTCTCTGGTAAACACCACATTGCTGGATCATTTGTACCACCAGATATTTCTTCATGTGAACATCTTTCTTGCATAAAAAATTCCTTATTTTCATATGTGGTAGGTGGAAGATATTTTTTTAAGTAAGTGTATATAACTTCATTTCATTTTTTTTCTATGTTTTCACTGTCAACTTGTATTTCTGTAAAACTTTTGTTGAAAGCAGATATTTATTAACAGAATTTTGCCAGTACTATTGCAGTTACACAGTGTCTTTATCATAGAAAAATATCTAAAATCCTGGAGCCTGGAGTACTTTTCATGTTTTGGAGTTACTTTGCTTAAATCTGTTTTGAATAGATAATTTTCATGTTAAAATATTACTTACTTTCAAGTATAGAACTTTTTAATAGACAAAATTATATTGATAAAAAACATAATTTCCTTTTTAATCATATACTAAACAAAAATGTAACCTACTGTATATTTGCAAGTTAAACAGATATTATTAAGTTTTTCAATAACAGTCTTTCACTCTTAACCTTAGTCACTTGCAATACCTAAGAATTTTTAGGAAAGATAGATAAATAGCCCTAACAAAATGAAAAGCACTGAATATTTTGGAAGACTGCAAGATCCTTTTTATTTGATCTTTTGTTTGTTATTGTCACTGTAAATTATTGATAAGAACACCTGCAATTGTCCTTCAGTTAATATACTTTTGAACTGAAAGAAAAGGCAGAGCTACACAGCAGCTGGTGATTGGTCAGCTAACCTCCGATGCAAGCCTTTATAACACTGCTTCAGTGGGACTTCTTAATGATGAAGTACTTAGGGATGGCTTTTCTGACAATCCGTGGAATGTGATAGATGATAGTAACCTTTTCTCTAAATTAGACCGCAAAATCAGGAGCCAGCAGGGCTGTACTCTCAGAGCTTTGGAATAGCAGATCCTTTCCTGCTCATCACCCCATAAATATATTTCTAATATTTATTTTTAAATTATGGGAATATATTCTGGGTTATATTCTTATCTCCATTTCATTGAGCCTACTTCACCCTCTATAGTTTGGAAATATTTGTACTTATTTATAGTAGCAGCAGTTAGCACCAGTCAGAATACTGTCTAGATTTTTTTTTCCCTTTCAACATAAAAGTAAGCTTTACGACTTTGAGCAGCTCTCTACTACATGCAAATGAGATGTATGCTGAGAAAATCTTCAATCTTATTTTATAATTTCTCATACTTGCCCAAATAAAAGGATAAAAACTCTGAGTGAGGTTTTTTGAAATGACTTTATGTTTTCAGAGGAGTTAAAGAGCATACTTGGCTCAGGTATCTAGTTTTGCTTAGAGAAACATTTTGTGTAAGAACGTGTACCTCAGTGCTATTTTCTCTTCTGATTTCTTTTTGTGGTTTTGTTTTTTGTTTGGGGTTTTTTTTATGCTGTGGTCATCTGCAACTATTTGTAAATTCTTCATAATATTAATTTAGACTAAGAGAAGAATCTCCTTTCAAGAACCAAACCGCTTTTTCTCATTTTATTATGTCAGTAATTAAAAAATATTGCTGTTTTCTTCTGCAAACTGTAGCAAGACACCCAAATCTGTTTCTAGTCACAGCTGGGCATTTTTTCTTCTAGAAATCTGCCCCTCCTATCAGATGCTACTGGTAACTGTTGGCAGATGTTTGAGTAGCTGTGCTCTGATGGCAAGCATGTTGTTGTTTCCATTTGTTTTCTACCCAAGGACCAGATGTTTGTTCTGACTAAGCAGAACTGTTTGCAGTTAAAACCTAAAGTAAATCAGCATCATTTCAATATGTAAACCAGCCATGTCTCAAGCCACATGTGAATCAAAAAGAAAAATGTGAGAGCCAGAGGTAATCATCTTCTTCACTGCCCTGTGCATCTTGGGTATTTGTTTATGCAAGTGAAGAATGAGTGGGTTATTCTTTCCCCTGTGTTAACAGGGGAGGATTCAGATTTTTACCTTGGACTATTTCATGCTTTCACTTGCTCTACACAGAGTAGCGATAAAAACAAGGCAAAGGGCTATATTTAGAGAACTAGGCCAACGGGAATTCATTGGTTCCCTGTAGGAGCCAGGGATATATTTGTCTTCCTGGGAGACTTTAGTGAGTACTGAGGCACACCACCTCCAGCTCTGGCCACCTCATGTACTTCCAATTACTCTGAGACATAAACCATTGCATGCAGAAAAAAAACTGGGAAGACTTAAAAAATCTGAAGTCCAGCAGAGTTATACTGGACCCTTGAGAGGTGAGGTCCTGATCATTTTGTGACAGACAATGTCTTATGCAAGAAAGAGCTACCACAGCTACAGCACTCTGGTAATAGTCATGCCACTTCTGGTAGTTGGGCTTATCCATCAGAAACCTAGCTTTTGCATTTCATTCTAGTGTCATCAATATATTCACTCTAACCTTTAATATATTCACAGCATAACAGGCAGGAAAAATTACACTGGGACTAAGGAACAAAGGCAAATATTGCTGAAGAAATTTTAAATAATGTGCAGATCTCTAGTGGGCATTGATTCATGTGCCTCACAGTGTCAATAATTGTTTGTGAATTGCAGCCATTTTTTTCCCCCGAACAGAGCATTACTCCTGAAATACAGTCATTACCTATTGATTAGCTCTATAGTCATTTTCATGCGTCAGTAGTGACAGTAAAAAAATGAGTAACACTTATTTTAAACTAATGTGTAAGATCTGTACATTGTTCATGAATAACTGAAAGGAGTCTTTAAAATGTATTTTTTATTGCAGAGATCACAGTGACATTTAAGTCACTGTTAAGTCTCAGGATGAATGGGAAAAGTCTAAAGGGCTCTTTTGGGCTTTTAAGGGTTTTTTTTGATTGTGGAGTTGCAAATGTTCTGCTGTCTCAGGACAGGACTACAATAAGAAGGGCATATTTGTCATTGTTTAGTGCTAATGTAATTTCCTATTTTTCCTACTGTATGACTTTCCATTTAATCCCAATTGTTGGTAATGTGCAACTTCTTGATCAAATGATGAGACCTGAGATTCAGCAAGGAGAAAATAATTAAAACTATTTGTTTCACAGACTGTCAGCAGCTATTAAGGAAGTTAAGTGGGTTTTTTTCCAGCCATGTACAGATTTTGCAAAGTTTGCAAACAGTCGGAATCCTCTTTTATTGCACAGAGATTTAAAAGTAAAGATCAGTTATATTTTGGACGCTAAGGAGTTTATCTAATCAATAAAAAACCAAACATTTAGATTATTTTTATATAAAAAGTGCACTGCTTGGAAACTCTTGCTTTTTGACTGTGGCTCCCTTATAGAGCTCAGGAACTAAAAATGAGCCACAATGGCTCAGCAGATGTTTGCAGAGCAAACTGGGCTTTGCAGCTTGTCCCTCCAGCCACAGAAGTGGCTCATGGCCTGGCAAGGGCCACACAGAAGTAGGGAATGTGGCTGCTGCTGGTGGTCTTTGTGTCCTCAGACTAGTCCTGCTCACAGTCCTTCCCTGTGGCCCTGCATGTCCAGCAGTGTAGCTATCACACTACCCTTTCGACGCTGCTTGCAATTTTGCTGCAAAGAAGAGCCTTGTTTTCTGCCTTACCCTAAGGGCTTGGCACTGCTTGTGGCCCCACCATTTCTCCTGTCTTCTCAGATTTGGCAGTGTCAATGTACTGACGAGGTTTCACCTAATGTTTCCCTCTCCTTTCTCTACTATTGAAAGGCTTGAGCTCTCTCCTTTATTTGCACCACAGATGGTAAATGCCATCTCCCTCAACAGCTCAGGCTTTGAAGGCTCCTCTCTACCCCTTTTTGGTTTCTTAAGGGGCTCAGGACATGGATGGGTGATCGAAGGAGGGTGAGTGTTGGTGCTGCACTGGAAACCCTTCTACCCAGAGCCCCTTCCTCCTCTACATGGCATTTGGGATGCAAAAAGGGATCCGAGCCAGTGGGGCAAGTGGGACACTGATGTAGCAGCCACACTCTGCTGTGAGGTTGCAGTGAGGGCCTGGCAAGAGGCATTTAGGAATTCAGGAGGAAAAGGGAATGAAAAAGCACTGGGACTATCTGTAAGATTGTAGTGGGGCAGAATGAAAAGGCAGGCAGAGAAATGGATGAAAGTTTTCTCTGCAGACGTGCTTTGTATACCAGCTAGAGAAACAGAACCCTAATCTTGATTGGAACAATTCAATTCCACTGTGAAGTACATGTTAAATAACAATAGGCAGCTGCAGAGCTGTGCAGACTTGCAGGTGAAGAGCAGAATTTTAAGAAAGCTGCTGAGCAGGCAGGAAAGGCAGAGGGGAGGGCAGGGACGGGTGGTCTGCACTAGTGTTCGAGCCTCTGCTCAGACTTCAGACAGTGCCTTTACAAGTTAAAAGCAGTTATTTAAACCATAGCACACTTCTGCATTAATTCAACTTCAATTAATTTTTCTTGGGAAGCAGAAGTTTAGTCATCTGGAGCATTACTGCTTGCAGTGTATCACCTTGAGCGAGTGAGGGAGAAGGGCTCATTGATTGAACTCTTGAGGACAGAGGACATGCGTAGAAAAATGACATTACAGAAGATATTATTCAATATTATCTCTCTAAACAAAGTGAATTATTTTGGCACCAGATGAATCGGTAACATGTATTTATCAAACCATAAAGCCTCACAGTATTTACTTTCCATTCTAAACAACTGCTCTAATGTTTATGTCAAAAAGCCATATGAATTCCAGTGCAACAGGAAGTCTTCTGGGGACCTTAATGAAAAGAAAAGGTTAATTCTCACTGTTTTATTTTGGCTACTGATAGCTCTGCAAGTGCAAGTCTCTGCACCATGGCTACCTAAATCCTTAATTGGTCCAGTATCAAAACCGCAATCAAAAGCTCTCTGCAGACACAGGAGCTACTTGAGAATGAAATAAAAGGAGTATGAAGATTTTCAGGAAGACTTTTGGGATTTTTAACATTCTTGCCCCCCAACTTTTTTTTTTTTTTTTTTTTGCTTTAATAGCATATTAGGGAAAGATTTTGGATGTGAAAGGGATTAAATGTTTTTCTCCTTTCCAGCTTTTCACTGTCTTTCAGGTAATGAGATTTGACCGTTTACTATGGATCTCATTTTTAGAACTTGAACCTATTCTTCCTTCAACAAAAAGCCAGGACAGTCAGTTCAGTCATTTCCACAGGAATGGGGTATGCCATATCACCTATACAGCAATGTAACACTTCTGCTGTGTCTTCTGTCATCCAGAAAGGAAACAGGAACATGGCACATCTGTCACCAAATCCAGTCTTGGCCTTTGGAATGGATACACAATTTTTTTTCACTCTAACTGCAACCTTAATGAAGGTTTGAAAAAAAAACCCTTAGAAATAAGCCTGGATCTAAATTTCACAGCTTCAGTGGATAGTAAATCTGGGTCTTTCTGCTTGCTGGTAGTTAACAATTTTCGGTACATCCTACTTTCATGCTTTCCCTTATCTGTTCCACTGGCAAGAACTGACAGCTCATCCTCCTTGTTTTTGTCTCATCCTCCTGGCAAATTATTAATGCTATCACTTCTCCCCAGGTTAACACCCCTCTCAGCACAAAGAGTACCAGCCTACCCTTCTTTCAGACCATTTAGCTGATTAAATGTGATGAGCTTAAACTCTTGAGTAATTCTTTTCAAGATGGAAGTTTTTTGCTTCTGTTTCAGACCTTGGGAAACATTTGTGTGACTGAGGATCTGTGTGTTTGCTCTGTCTGTAATGAGCTCTTCAGGAAAAGATGTGATGCCTCAGATCTTGTCTGACATAGTTTTAGAGACATGATTAATCTCGTTGAAACAATGGCACTATTTGCCTGTCTAAAGTTATACATGTTCTCTGGGTCTCTTCTGAATTTAAGCCATTGATAGATTCCTTTGCAAATAGTACAGAGCCCCAAGGCTGATTGATTTAAGCAAAGGGATTTAAGTTAGAGAGATTAAATTCATTTTCAGTCTACATGACAAAAAAAATTGATTTGAATAATCAGATTCAGTCCTCCTTTGCATTTGCATTTTTAGTTATTTTGTTAAAAACAAGTTGATTTTGGTGGGTTAGTAAGCATTCAGATATGTTAATTTGCAACTGAATATAGCGTTTGCCTTTAAATTTAGTACTGCTCTTGGGTAACTGAAAGGATAAGCTACATAGACAGCTCCATAATCATATGGTTTCAGAATCTATCTGTTATTTCATGAATTTAGCATTCTGATAGCATTGTGATAGAAAATGGGAAACAGTAGTTTTGTTTACAGGATGACTAATTTTTTTCTTTGCTTTTTTTTTACAAGCTGCTTCCAGATGAAATAGAGATTAATTCAAATGAAGAGAACAGTCATTTTTAAAGGTTTTAATACTTAAACAGAAATATCCCAAATTTACTGGGCAAAACCAAGGGTGTATGAACTGTGATAACTGACCTGAACCAATTAATTCTCTTTACTGTATCTGTCAGAAAAATAGGATTAGAAAATCTGAACTACTCTCACCTAATTTTATTCTTTTGCTAAAATAACTATAGAAAGTTAGTCTAGTCTTTTTGTTTTCCATCTTTGCAGTATGTTACTAGGGACAGATCTAGATTAACACCCCTGTTTTTATCTTTTTTGTTTATAATTCAAAGGTTATAATTTCAAGATTAAATAATGAAATAGCCAGCAACTGGAATTATGAGAAACATAAATTTCCAGAATAAGATTCCTTCCCTCCCCACCACTTTCATCTGTCTTCCAATTTGGGTTTTCTACTCTCAGTTTTGGGAATATTGTGAAACTATAATTTAAACACAATAACTGCATAAAAAAACAGAAACTCAGAGCAGTGCTAAACTCATGGACAGTGCTAAATGGTTGTCCTGGTTTGGGCTGAGATAGAGTTAAATTTCTTCTTAGGAACTGGTAAGTTTTGGATTCAGTATTAGAATAACGTTGATAGCACACTGATGTTTTAGCTGTCACTGAGTCATGTTTATGCTAAGCCAAGGATTTTTCAGTTTCCCATGCTCTGCCAGGAGGTGCACAAGAAGCTGTGAGGGAGCGTGGCCAGGACAGCTGACTCAAACTGGCCCAAGGGATATTCCATGCTCAATACATAAACTGGGAGGAGTTGGCCAGGAGACACTGATTGCTGCTTGAGGACTCACTGGGCCTCAGTGAGTGGATTGAGCAATTGTATTGTGCATCACTTGTCTTTCTTGGTTCTCTTTCTCTCTCCTTTTCATTACAGTTTATTAGTATTATATTTTACTTTATTTCTATTATTCAACTGTCCTTATTTCACCCATGGGTTTTATCTTTTTCTGATTCTCATCCCCATCCCAAAAGGGGATGGGAGGGGAGCAAGTGGCTGCCTGGTACTTGACTGACAGCTGGGATTGAACCACAACAATAGTATTTGGTGATCTGCTTGAAACTTATTCCTTCCAGCCAACTTGGTGTCTTCAGAAATGTCATATTTCAGTCCTTCAGAAAGGCTCAGAGTCAGCAAAAGGGAAAAGGAAGCATAGAATCATAGATTCTTAGAATATGCTGAGTTGGAAGGGACCCATCAGAATCATTGAGTCCAACTCCTGGCCCTACACAGGACACCCCAAGAATGTGCCCCATGTGCCTGAAAGTGTTGTCCAAATACTTGAACTCAGACAGGCTTGCTGCTGTGACCACTTCCCCGGGAAGCCTGTTCCAGTGCTCAACCATCCTCTGTGTGAAAAACCTTTTCTTGATATCTAACCTAAACCCCTGCTGACACAGCTTCACGTCATTCCCTTGGGTCCTGTCACTGATCACCAGGGAGAAGAGATAGATACCTGCCCCTCTGCTTCCCCTCACAAGGAAGTTGTAGACTGCAATGAAGTCTCCTCTAAGTCTCTTCTTTCCCAGGCTGAACAAACCAAGTGGCCTCAGCTGCTCCTCATAAGGCTTCCCCTTCAGACCCTTCACCATCCTCCTGGCCCTCCTTTGGATGCTCTGCAATAGCTTAATGTCTTTTTTATAAAGGCTGAGACTCAGGCGA
This sequence comes from Pseudopipra pipra, assembly GCF_036250125.1. Lineage (NCBI taxonomy): Eukaryota > Metazoa > Chordata > Aves > Passeriformes > Pipridae > Pseudopipra > Pseudopipra pipra. The sequence continues at coordinate 83,979,653 of NC_087550.1, forward strand.
GCATAAGCACTGCAAGGTGAAGTTTCTTTTTCCATGCAGGAGCTTTGTGTGGAGCAGACCCACCAGCAGGACATGTTGTAGCCCAGCTAGCATGCCACTTCAATGTAGACCCAAGAAATTTGGGAGAAAGTATTTTTGCTTTCATCTCTCCCATCTTCCCAAGCGTATTTTCATCTTGCATGCTATTAATGCAGAGATGTAGCACCCGGTACTAATTTTGAGTTAGTTTGTGTACTTCACTATTTCTGGTCTTCACTGTTGTTACTGCAGGCATATGGCCTGCCTGAGTCATGGGGGAGAAGTGTCCTCCACTGACCTTACCTGGTGATCCAGGGAGGGATTTGCACCTTCTCACCTGAGCCATCTGGTTCCAGCAAGTGCCGCCAGCGGGGAGGTGAGAAAGCGAGGCTAGCAGCCAGCCTCTTCCAGCCCCACCACCTGCCTGAGCCCACAGATGGAAATAGCCCTGCTGCTGTTTGGGGTGCAAAATGGGGGTTGAAGCAATTTAAAACAGAAAGGCTCTGAAATAGCTGCCGGCCTCTGTAATTTTGGGTTATTTCATTTTGTCTCTGTTCTGTACAGTCTTTATGGTTTTTGATCTCATCATAGTTCATAAAGGCTTTCTATATTGTGGTTTTCTTTTAAATATTTGGGAGGTCCATGCCCATCCTGAGTGCTTATAATAATTAAAAAAAAATAACAGTCTTTATAAGAAAGTTGTGAAGTTGGAGATATGTCAGTTTCTGTTTTCTGTTTTCTAAGAAGGGAAAACAAGATACATGACTTGTCAAATATTAAATGGTAAGTAAAAAAGTAAAGATGATGGTAGGGGGCTACAAGTTAGAACTTGCATATATCTTATGCCTGAAGTCTTGTGTTTTCACCAAAAGCCAGCAAAGACGTTTTATTTACTATGAGCAGGCAGGTAATAAATTGTTCAGAGGTATATGCACTCAGGAGCATCCTCTTCAGCACCTAGAGCCTTGCTGTGTCTCCTACTCTCTAGGACTGGCAAAAATGCCACTTCAAACAAAAACACTTCTGTGTGCTTTTCTGTGTTGTTTTGATTTTGGCATCCTGGCCTGTATCAGGAACAGTGTGGCCAACAGGTCCAAGGAAGTGATTCTTCCCCTCAGCACTGGTGAGGCCACACCTCGAGTACTGTGTCCAGTTCTGGGCCCCTCAGTTCAGGAAGGATATTGAGGTCCTGGAGCAGGTCCAGAGGAGAGCAACAAGGCTAGTGAAGGGACTGGAGCACAAGTCCTATGAGGAGAGGCTGAGGGAGCTGGTGTTGTTCAGCCTGGAGAGCAGGAGGCTCAGGGGAGACCTCATCACTCTCTACAACTTCCTGAAAGGAGATTGTAGCCAGGTGGGGGTTGGTCTCTTCTCCCAGGCAACTATCAGCAAGACAAGAGGGCATGGCCTTCAGCTGTGCCAGGGGAGGTTTAGGTTAGATATTAGAAAGAATTTCTTTACAGAGAGGGTAATCAGACATTGGAATGGGCTGCCCAGGGAAGTGGTGGATTCTCCGTCCGTGGAGGCTTTTAAGATGAGACTGGATGTGGCACTTAGTGCCATGGTCTAGCAACCGCAGCAGTAGTGGATCAAGGGTTGGACTTGATGATCTCAGGGGTCCCTTCCAACCCAGCTGATTCTATGATTCTATGATTGCCAAAATCTATCTTCATTTGAAAGAATTCAGGAAACTAAAGATGACCCAGGTACTGTTGTAATATAATGCATAGAAAATTAAAGCTCTAAAGCTTTCATGTTTGTTTGTTGTTTTAAGTTCTCTTTAATTTTCATCCATTCACATTTCAATTCATATTTAAATTTTCCTTTCAAGTGAAAAATTGTGCATAAATTATTAAATGATGCAGATGTTCCAGCCACTACCTATCAAAGAGTTTGCCTCTCTAAGAGCTTTGTTGGAGGGAGGAGTCGTCTTATGCTCTTATTCGTTTTTCTCAGATAGAAATAGTTCAAAACTCAGTAGAATTAAAGCCTTGTGTTCCCTAAAGCGTGGTTCCTTAGCATATATGTAACATGAATACTAAGCTGTAATTCAGTATTCTTACTTAATAATGGATCAGTCTACATCTTGGAATGATGAAGATTATATTCAATTGCTAGCATGATACTGTAATTATAGCCGTAGAGCTGGTAGTAAACAAACGCAGAAAAGGAGTTACAGCCTAGAGCATGACACTTCAGGATTAGGATTTAGAAGGTTCATACTTTCCTCATGTCTTCTCCTGACCTGTACCTTTGCTTCAGTAAATCTCTTGCCTGTCTGTGAATAGAAGTGTTGCAGAAAATCCCACATTATGTGAAGGTACCCGGGACAATTCTCAGTGATTTAACTGAGGCATCCTCAGCAATAGGAAGCTTCAGTTTTCCAGAGAGCTGATTAACCAGAGTGTCATGCTCCCAGAAGAGGCTTCAGTATTTTGTGAAGTAGGTGTACTCTCTTAGCTCTCATCACCTGCTATTGCCTGCTTTGTTTCCTAGAGACTGGATGTTCCAGCAAATGAGTGTCTCTGGTTGGATGTTTATGCAATGTCTGGGGCAACAGGCTCCTGTCTGTCAAATTTTGCATACTGTTACTGAGCTGAGTGAGGTAACAAGTGTAATGTAATTTCAGTGGCTGCAGCAGTATCTCAGTTCTGACTCTCAAGACATCGCTGTCTGCTGCAAAGCAAGCTTTGGGATCAACCTTCAGGCAAAGTAATCTTCCTCAATGCACTTGACAAAATGAATAAAGGACTCAGTTTTGATTAATGACTTTGACCTGAAGTTTCAAGTCGCTACTCAAATTCAGTCATGTGAAGTTGTGTTCTTGTTTCCATTTGAAAATTGCTTAAAAGTGAACATCATTCTTTTGGTTCTCTATTTCAACATCTTAGAAAATGCAAAGTATGGATCCAAAACACTCCTGCTCACATCACTGAGGTTATATTGCACTTCTAAGTGAGAGAGATTCAGTTTGAAATTAAGACATGCAAATTTAATTTTGTAATAACTGCAAGTGACTTCACTGTTGGAGCTGCTCTTTGAAGTCAGTGGAGTTTTCTTCACTGTGGCCCAGAAAGCTGGCCAGCCAACAGGGGCTTCATTCAGTTGCTTGAGAACACAGGTGTCTCATGTTATTTCAAGTGATCCATAATGTCCTGTTGTTGATGCCCCCAGTCAGCAGCCACTTGCTCACTTCCCCACCAGCAGGATTGGAGAGAAAATCGGAGGGGTAAAAGCTAGAAAACTCGTGGGTTGAGATAGACAGTTAATAGGGAAAGCAAAATCTGTGCACACAAGCAAAGCAAAACAAGGAATTCATTCAGTGCTTCCCACAGGCAGGCAAGTGTTCAGCCATCTACAGGAGAGCAGGGCCCCATCACACATAACGGTGACTTGGGAAGACAAACGCCATCACTCCAAACATCTTCCCCTTCCCTATTCTTCCACCTACTTTATATACTGAGCATGATGTTGTATAGTATGGAATATCCCTTTGGTCAGTTGGGATCACCTGTCATGGCTGTGTCTCCTCCCAGCTTCCCATGCACCTTCAGCCTCCTTACCAGAGTGTACAGAAAGCAGAAAAGGCCTTGGCTCTGTGTTAGCACTGCTCAGCAATAACAAAAACATCTCTGTATTATCAATCCTGTGTTCTGCACAAATCCAAAACACAGCCCCATACTAGCCACTGTGAAGAAAATTAACTCTACCCCAGACAAAACCAGCACACCTGCTTAGCCTGAAGTAGCTGCTTTAGAAGAGGAGGATTCAGAGCCATGGCTGCTGCCTTCCTCAGGATCTGAAAGAAGAGCCATCCCAGTACTTCAGAGTAGAGCTACTTGGCCATTTTTCATGAAAACAGGTTTTTCTACCTTGTCTACAGGCATCCCAGCCACCTGTCTGGGGGATGATTTGAAGACAAGATGGGGCTTCCCATTCTCTCTGTGTACCTGTAGTTTTTTGAAATGTCTTTCCAGAAAATTTGCTTTCAGAAGGAAAGGGAGATTCAGGTTTTGATACTCTTTGTGTCTGTTTGCCAGCTGTCTCTGCTTCTGTTCTTTTCAGTATCTTGTGCTCAGGGAAACCTTCTCTTTTTATCAGAATAGTCATGAATTATTTGTATTATAAAGACTCATTTCCTTCCAAATTTTGGTATTTTTTTAGTGTGAAAGTTGCTTTTGCATTCTTAATTTATCGAAGTTTCATCTTTTATTATATACTCATATCTTTGATTCAGAAGTTATTTCTCTGTAGCCACAACGTTGTCAGGAAAAAGGCTTCACATTTTAACTGAGTCATTTCTGTTTGTAGCTGGTATTCTTTTAACAACAAAATCTAAAGAATTTTGTTATGGAGTGAATTTATTAAAGAATTCTCGTTGCTGTGAACTGGGAATTGAAGAGAAATTAATTTGACAATGCTGACTGGGTATCTAGGGAGAACTGTATATTCACTAAAATATCTCTATCTCTTTCTAGTCTATTATCAAGGCAGAAATTGGGTAGAAAGAGAATAATAGCGAGCTACATGTGAAAGAATAGGAGGAGAGAGAAAGAACACAGACAGAAACCAGGGCATTTGAGTGAAGGCAGAGACTGTTGAAAAGCTGTGCTGCCACACCTCTCTGGCAGGTTTGGCTTCCTAGGGACCTGACAGTTGGCTCTTGCCATTGGTCACACTAGGACATCCAGTCACTTGCTACAGCCTTATTGATCAAAGGCGGCTGAACACACCTGTGCACCTGCGTCATGATTCCTTTTTAGCCTTTGTTTCCATACTCAGTGTTTCAATGGATTATTTTTTGTCTGGAATTCTCAAAGCAGCAGTCACATTAGAAGGTCTAGACAGTGCACAAGTTACAGAACACACACTGAGCACACATGGCCCCTGTCTTCACCAGGAGGCTGTGACAGCAGCTGTTGTTATTTCAACTTGGGGTCTTACACCAGAAAGTGGGTTTTGAAATGATTTTGTAGGTCACAGATCATAGTAATCAGTGCACCCTTGAAACAGTTAATTTGTTTCTCTCAAGCTTGTTTGCTTGAATATTCATGACAACACAATCCCAGCTACTCTGTTTCTGAAAGTTTTCAAACTATTCCATATTTCATGTTTGCCTTTGTTCTTGAGAGTCAAGCAGTGTATTGAGGGTGACTGGGTGTCACCCTCCACTAGCTACCACCAAGTAGATGAAAGACTTTGCTGTACCAAATAACAGTAGTTTCATGTTCTCTTTGTTGTTGTTCATCCCTGCTCAGTATATGCATAGTACTGTTCAGGGATCCCAGATGATTGTTGTCTTTCCTGAAGGAAGAGAGAAAAGGAAGAAAACTGCAAACATACAGAATTTTTTAGTCCAAAGGCAAGTTAATAAAACACCAGCATTTTTAAAATATTACCAGAATTATTAACGTTAAGAAAAGTGAAGGAACACAGCCAAAAGTGCTGAGTACCAAAGCCCAGAAGATGGCCTGTTCAGTGTGTTCTGCATCTTCCTAGCTGGAACCTGGGAAAACATGTGGCTAGCCAGAGACATGTTATCTGGCCAGGAAGGGCCTGATGGAAGCTTAGTCATTTAAAAAAGCGAGGCCACAGAGCAAACACCATAAATCTCTGTATCAAAACCCCCCAACATCTCCAAGCTCATTTAACTCATCAGCTTAGGAGTAGATTTTCTGTATGAACTGAAAAGTGGGTGACCTAATGCATGGTACATAAAGTAGGACCAGTGTTATAGAACCAGTGTTGATGAGGGTTCCTTCAGCAGTCTACCTAATGCTGCTGATGAGGGGTATTCCATCAATACTGCAGCACAAATTATATGGATAAAGGTGTTTTAACATGTTTTTCCTCAGCCTTAAGTGATCTGTCAGAATACCAGACAGTCCTGACTGCACATCTCTCTGTTTGGCCCCTTGTTCATGTCCCTCAAAACTCAACTGTGATGTCAGTCACTGAGTTTGCCAGCTGCTTCCTGCTCCCTGTCCTCTTTGCCCAACCTTCTCTCCTAAAATCTCTCAAGATGGCATCATCCTGAAGTCATGAAATGCAAATCAAGTACAACTGTCTGATTGAGTGGAGTGAGGGAAAGCTATTCCAAAGTGATCAATCCCCTGATACCATTGCTTGTATCACTGCTTTTTTTTCCAGTCATGTGGCCAACTCTGTCAACCAGTACAAATTGAAATATATGCATGCTGTCCATTCAAACTATTTGTCACTATGTTTAGGACACTTAACAAGGTTCTCACTGTTTGTCGGTAGTTACTGAAAGTGGTGCTGAGAAAATGAATGGATTACGGAAAAGGAAGTAGAGAAGCTCATTAATTTTTTTCTACTGTTCAGCTTTCTGTGGTTTCTGATGAACCATGCTGGCTACCCAGTACTCTGAGCTATGAATTCAGGTGAAGGTGGAAGTGGATGAGTGCGTGGATTATCAAGGAAAGTACCACAAAGCCATCATGTATAACTGATCCAGACGCATGTTTTCCAAAGAGTTAAGCTGTTGCTCCTGTTTTAGTCAAATGGAAAGGATGTGACATTTCATGGCAACATTGCTGTAGGGACTGACTGTTGTCAGCTAACACATTTTGCAAGCATTAGTGCCTAGTATTGACAAGATTATATGTCACTTAAAATTGCATTAATCAAAATGCATTAACTAACAAGACCTAAAAAAGCAAAGCTAAAATACAAGACCTCTTAGCATTTGTCCCAGTTTTCACGGAACAGAATATTCCATTTCATACTGAGGAAAATTATTTTTTGTCAGTGACTTATAATTGATGAATATTAAAAAAAAAGAAGTATCAGAGCTTCTGTAAAAAGAAGAAAGCTTTTTCTTTGGGAATAGATAGTGCCAAAATAATGTTATTTTGTGTAAATAGACTTCATTTTGCTTAAATAAGCTGTCACATGCTATCCTTTCTCTCCTTCTTCCACAGCCTACACATGTAATGAGCAAAGCAAAGATGTGTAATTTCAATCAGACCTTTATTTACTGTTGAAGGCAAACATATAGTTAATTGCAAAAAAAAAGTAAAAGATGTGACCAATACTGCAACAAGCAAAAGGAATTACAGATTCGGAATTTCATTAGGAAGAAGTTAAGCAGAAATCCATTTTACTTGGATATGACAAAGGTGTTAATTATAGTTCCTTGGATACTAATAATATAATAATTTTTAAACAAAAATCCACTTTAAAATAAGTTCAGCACCAATAAGTTGGAAGCTGAAGAGTAAAGAAGCATTGTGCAATTTATAGGAATCCCTTTTCTTTTAGGACAAGTCCAGTCAATTAATGGAAAAGATGCTACTGATCTTATATGTATGTATATTATTCTGTTACTCTTTGTTGTTGTTTTTTTTTTATTCTGGAAATGTGTAGACATCATCCCTTATGATTTGAATTATACTTATTATTACTGCCTGTCTACCTGCGACTTTTGGTATAATACTTCAGGGTCCCAAAGATGAGAACACATTCCTGTTTGTATAGAGCATCATGACAAAAATCCTGGGGTTTTGTAGATCAAGATATATGTCCATTGGCTGGTGATTTCTCTGGCCCTTTATCAGGTGCTCTTCTTCCTAGAAGGCCATTGGCATCAAAGAATGAGTCAGATATGTTGCTCTGAGCACAGTCTCCTGCTTGTGGTTATTTTCTTTTCCACGGGCTTTATGGTTCCTCCTCATCTTTTGATGGGCTATCATGTGGTAAAAGAAGAGCTGTGGGACCCCCAGGAAAGTTGGCAACCAGCAGTGAGGCTGCTTCTGCTGGAACAATTTGTCCTGCTCCTTGTCCACATACTCATTAATAGCTCCAGTGGTTGCAACCTGCTGCCAGCTTCTGTCTTCCCAAGAGGTCCTCGGGCACTGGTACACAGACAGGACATCTGCATGTGTCTGTGTGTCTTTGTTTATTGCAGTTGATCTGTGGGTGTGTAGTAGACCCAACACTTTCCCAGAAAGAGTCTGACTGTGTGTGGGCAAGTGGATGTACAGTAATTTCATAGTAGGTATGGACAAGATCCAGAGGTGGATCCCCAACACCTTTACTTCCAGCCTCTCAAAACAAGTAGGTCAACCACCCAGCTGGAAGACCAGGGCACTCCTTGTTCTGGGTTTCCTTTTTACTTTCATTAAAACAGAAAACATACCAAAACAATGAAGAGATTCTTAAGTAAGGGAACATTAAAACTTTCAACATTAATTAGGCACTCAGAAGATTAATCATACATATGCAACTCACTCCCTGTTGCAGTGGAAAAATTGTTTTCCTTAACATATTTCCATAACATTTAGAATCCTAGAATCATAGAATAGCTTGGGTTGGAAAAGACTTTAAAGACAGTCTAGTTTCATCGATATTGACATTTATGCTTGTTTATGCTGAAGAGCTGTTGAACTCAGGAACATAACGTCTGGTGAACCATCACATGAAGCAGTGGTTTATCTGCGTCACTAATTTTTTTTAAACAGAGCCCAGCAATATGTAAAAAACGTTTTGGTTTCTCTCTGTCTTCCAGAATAAGTTTTATAGAATATGAATGCTCTTATTCATCTTTGTTCTGCTACATCACAATATTAAGATATTTTATATTGCATCATATTTGATCATTATAGTGTGAGCACCCTGGACTCTATCCTGATCCTGCAAAGAATTGTGCATGCCCATACCTTTATGTTATTTACATAATATACTGGATGTGAACAGCACTATTTTTCTTAGGAAAAAGAAGAGTGAAGTAGTAGTAGAGTAGTAAACTAAAGTAAATAAGCACTTTGTGTTTCTAGACAGAATCTCATAGTACAGTCACCTTCTTAAAAAATGTAAACATTACAAAAAGCTTCCAGTTGGTTAGATTTATTTTTTTATAAGGCACTGAGTAACCTATTCACTACTTTCTCATTCGTCAAGTGAGTTCTTCAGGAAAAGACATCCTGTCAGGTGCTCCAGACAAAGCTATGAGCAGCGTCAATACTGTTAATGCCTCAAATAATGACTGAAAGGGTTGCAAAATGATACATTGTTATCTGGCAGGCATTGATCATAATTACATCACTTGATAAAGGCAAAGTATGTCAAATGTTGTGTTTTAAATATGCCCTTCAATTAGAATAAAAAATGTAATGGAAATAAGTTCAATAGTAGCTGTGTGATCTTTCTGAATGCAAAATGTAAATGTTTTGCATATCCTCAGGATGAAAGGAGTTATCACTCAAAGCTATTCACTTATTAATTTTCATTTAATAGTCATGCTATATCAGACATTGTAGATCGTTCATCATTTTGCTTGATGACACTGCAGAACCCTGATAACTATGCTCTGTGTAAAATTTAATTCCCTGGCTTACCTGCTTGCTTGGATTGAACTGCAGAATCTTAATTTGCTGTCATGGTTTCCATGATCCTTTGCTCATGTCATATGTTGTTACAATGAACGCGTTGCACATACAGCATAGCCTTCATCTTCTTACAGCAGAGCACAGACCCTTTCATCCTTGCAAAGTGAATAATTAAACTAGGATTTTAATGTTTGTGCTTGCTTTTGGGTTTATTAGCTCTAACTGTGAAAACTTAGTCAATTATTTTGTATGCTCCATCTGACTAGCCCTTGAAAAAATGGACTAGAGTTTTCTGCATATCTGTTCTGTGGCTTGAAGCTATCTCAAAATAGCACTGTTGTAGAAATGGATTCTACTTTGCCAGTTGAATAGGTGGGTTTTTTATCATTACAAGCTTCAGATTTGCGTAAGGACTACAAGTGAGATGCAAAATTACGGAGGACGTTTGTTGATAAGGTCCTATGGTGTAACATAATTCTTCTGTTGTACCTGCCTCACTTGAATTTGTTTTTTTTGTTTCTGCAGACTCCAGAGGAAGGAGCCTCTACAACCATCTATGCAGCAGTATCGCCTGAGATGGAAGGAGCTGGTGGCTGCTACCTTTACAATGAGGAAAGGACAAAATCGGCTGACATAGCATATGACGAGGAGCTGCAGAGAAGGCTCTGGACAGAAAGCTGCAAGATGGTTGGGATTTCTGATGAAACCAGCAGACTTCACTAGAAGAAGCCACTTTCAGCTGGGTAAATGAAATGCATTGAAAAGCATCTTAGGTGAATCCTTGAAGCATCAGTCATCATCCTGGAAATCACTGTTCAGTCCCAAAGGCAAACGTGAACAGCTCTGTTCTTCACTTGAACCCCAAGTCTGCTAGGGTGTGGGGGGAGTATTCCCAAAGAAAGATGTAGTGGTTGGTTTTAAATCTAACCATCAGTTTTGTAAATCATGATGTTTCAGTCCGTGATTAAAATACAGTCTTTAACCTTGTGCGGAGTTGAGTTTTCCTTTTTCTGTTCTACAAAAATAACACTTTCTCTGGTGAACGTGTTGCATTTGGGACATTTTGTACATATAAGCTACTCTTTTAAATCAGTTTTAAAAGTTGAAGCTTGATTTCCTTAAGCTTCATTAATCTTTAAGACACTTTATAATGAATGTCAGCTTGTTCTAATGCAGAAATTTGGCATTCATGATCATGATGTTGTTTCTATCATAAGGTTAGTTTTATATGTCAGCTTTTATCCAGAGGTATTAACTGAAGGTCAGAACCAAAAAAATGTAAATAAATAAGGTCTTCTTCAGATAGGATATTGAATTTCCTTGTTTGCAGTTCAAGTTCATCTCTCCTTTAAAGATGAGGAAGGGATCAAACATAATAATGGCAACACTGGCTTTGGCAGAGGACTCAGTTGGCCTATTGGCTTATTAGTGGGCTAAGATTACTTCTCCCCTTTTCTCTTGAACCCATGTAAACTTGCATCCTCAACTTCTTTCATTTTCTTTGACAATGATATTCACTCATGTACTCTTGCATGAAGAATCACCTCCTTTTGTTGATTTTGAACCTAGTTCATATGAGTTTCAAAACTAGAGTTCATGGTTTTGAAGAGACAGCAATTAATGCCAGCCCATTTTTTTCCTATTTTGCTAAGAGTTTTGGAAATGTACAATGTGTCCTTCCTAAACTGTGTCTTTGCCATGTTAAAGAGTAGCCCCTGTCTATTCATCCAACTTACACAGTAGCTAGAGGGTATTTTCCCTTTTGTTCTGTATTTCTTTTCTAAAATTTCCTAACAGCTATTTTATTTTTAAGTTTATTTGACTGTCTCTGAGTGTGGATCTGATATTTTTTTGTGAAGCTATTTCTGGTAAACCCTAAGATTTCTCCCCTCAGTGGGATAGTGGTCAGTTAAGATCCTATCAGTTTTGAAAACACTTCAGTGTCTACAGTTCAGGGACCTCTACTTATGTCTACCAAAGTGAATCTTTAAGAATGATGTTCACGTTCGTGGAATAAAAAAACAAAACAGATATGGGGCAATATAAAGATAGCCTGAATTTATACAAGCTCAAATATCTAGAGTAAAAAAACTGGATTGAAGATAGAAACATTTTAATAGAAATGGTGGTAAACCATGAGAAACTTACCCTGAAAGTTTCAGTCAAGATTATAAATCTCACAAAAACATCTAGAAGTCTCCATGGAGACCTGGCAGCAACCTCGTGGTACTTATAGGGGGCCTACAGGAAAGATGGAGAGGGACTTGGGGAGTGTAGTGATAGAATGAGTGGTAATGGTTCTAAACTGAAAGAGAGAAGATTTAGATTAGACATTAGGAAGAAATACTTCACTGTGAGGGTGCTGAAGCACTGGAACATGTTGCCCAGAGAAATTGTGGATGTCCCATCCCTGGAAGTGTTCAAGACTGGATGGTGCTTTGAGCAACCTTGTCTATTGGAAGCTGTCTCGGCCCACGGGAGGGGAGTTAGAAACAAATGGTCTTTAAGGTTCATTCTGACCCAAACCATTCTGTGATAGTCTGATCTCTCCTCAGTGAAAGAGTCTTTTGAAGCAGGAAAATTGCCCTGTGTCTAGGGAGCCTGAACTCTTACTGTTAGTGGAGTGAGCTGTACTCTACTCCCATCTTGTTGATTTTAGGTGTCATCTGAAAAAGCAGCATAATCGTATAAATGTCCTTGCATTTCCTTTTTTAAGAAATACACAGCAAAATAGAGTAATAGGTGGATGTAAAGATTGTATTCACTTTGAGGCACTGGAAATCACTGCATGGGAGAACCAAATGCAAACACAGTGTTGTGCTCTCATTTGCAGCAGGCTAGAAACAATATGAATGTGTTTCTATGCACTGAACCCTGGGTTAATATCCCTTTTGGGCTTTTTAGCTTGAACTTGGTGCTTTGCTCCAAGTGACCTTACCTCCAGCCTTTGGTTCAGAAGATCACATCTAACTGAAAGTAAGCATACCAATACATCCAGAGACTAGCAAGGAGATGCACAGGGGAAAAAAAATAAAAAATAATATGAACGAAGCAAAGCATCAGGGAACGAAAGTGGTAAACAAATTCCCCTCAGCATTAAGCCATGCATGATCTATTCCTAGCTTCTCAGAGTTAGTATATACAAGGCTTAGCACCAGGAAATTTATCACTCAGTCACTATAGCACTTTCTTTTTATGACTGGTTGACTTTTTTTTGGTAAGTGAATGTAGCGCTTGTGAAATGCGCCAGACTGACACTCTGGGAACTAAATTCCTCTGTTTATTCACGGATCATGCACAGGATGCAGTAAGCCTGCTAGACAGCCAACATTTTGATGTTGCCATAGCATTCCCACAGAACATCATTGCTGCTAGAAGTGTGTTCAGGATTATTCAAACTAGATGGGACCAACTTACCACCAGTTTTAACTCTCCTGAAGCTCCACAATATTTGCACAGGCAGTTTCAAGTGGCATAGGGATTGGTAAAAGAGCAAACAGTAAAGAGAGCTAGTCACACTTTTAGTGTAATCTGAACCACTTTTTTAACAGTCTCAGACCAACGAAATCTGTTTTAAACAACATGGAGAACATGGTTTGTGAGAACCAAGAACACAGATTGTGCCTGTGTGAGGGAAAAAAAATAAGTGTCTTAAAACCAGGGATTTCTAGAGCAGTGCAATTCCATGGAGATACAGTTGAGCTAGTTGCAAAAGAGTTATCTCAGGAACTAAAAATGGAAAACTGTGTCAGCTTTGCCATGTCACATAAGCACATGAGCTTGTCTGGAGCAAAACCCAGAAGGGTTCTAAAGTGCTGTGTGTCACTGGGGACACTCACTTGTGATACTGCTGCAAAAATCCAAAATAATTCTTAGCATATCTATTGAGGAAAAAAATAGCATGTAAAAAACCATGTAAAAACATTTAAAAAGATGACAATGATTTTACTTCTGCACAGAGAAATGGCTAGAGCTGATTTAATTTTCACATTTCAAGGTCATGGAATTTCTGGAGATCTGAGAAATACTGTGTTTCACTTCACTGAATACATGGCTGAGAGATGGCTTATGCCTTTGCTGTAGCTGCACACATGTAGGAAAAATACCTGGGAGCTTTTTAACCTTGCAAAGAAAGGCAAAACAAGCTCTAGTAATCATAAATTGAAGGTAGACAAATTAACCTTCCAACATGAAAACATGTTCCCTCTCTGTGAGGGTAATTTCCTTTCAGAATATGTAGATTTGATACCTGAAGATAATGAAAAGATGCCTCTGAAATGATACCTGGCAAGGAGGCCAGGTAGGCTCTTAAGCAAAGTAGGTCAATCACGGTGAAGTCCACAATGACAGCACTTATTTTGATAAGTATGAGAGTGACCCATTCCTCACAGTTTCCAAAATGGATATTTCCCTGCCAGTTTCTTGGAAAAAAATGATAACTTCCTCAGTAATTAACTAGTTTATTTATGAACTGTGGGGAAAATAGCTGTATACTGAAAGAGTAAGTGCTTTAATCTGTTTGTGAATACTTGTTATTCACACATAATGCAGTAGCTACATTCTTGCTTCCATTTCAAAACTGATTTAGAGCCCTAAATGTGGAACCACTAGACACACTTCTGCTGTGTTATTTTATAAATTTTTAAACTTCATAGTTTACTTTTTGCACAACTATCAATTACTTTAGTATACAGAATTGATATAGCATAGAAACAAAGGACTTTGTTATTTAATATCAGACTTGCTACTGCCTCTTCCAAATGCACAGTAGTTTTAGCCCTAAATATAACAATACATAGCAGATATTGAAATGCTCATCCTAAATAAATTTTCTACATGCAAGCTTTGGCTCTTGTACAATTCCAGTGCTAGACTGACTTTGCTCATTCTATGACATGGTTTTTGCTCCAGCTGCCTCCATGGAAAGACAAAATTGTATTCCAGTGAAGTTAACATGAAATCTGTCACAGATAAGATAAAACTCTCATGATTTTAAGAGTATGAAGGCTGAGGATGTTGACTAACCTGCAATAACTGAAGAACTCAGTGCAAAATGTGTATTGTACAACATCAGGCCAGGCAAGATGGGTGAGCTGCAAAGAATTTCTTGAAGGTAATTTTCTTCCTTTTTAAAACAAATCCATTGTGTTTTGGCATTCCACTGTGGTAATACTGAAGGAAGGAAACAGACCAGTGGCCAAGAGAGCTGTTTTCAAATACATGTAGCTATTGGCTTCCATACTGTACGGATCAACCCTTGTTGGCTTCTCTCCCTTTGGAAAAGGACCTTAGCCAATAATCCCTTTCACACAGGCAGAATGTAACAGTAACCATCATTTATTTAAACAAACACTGTCTAGAGTGAAACCAACCACCTTAAAGTGGAAGACTTCCTAACCTCAGAAAAGAAAGAAAAGGGCCAAAAACCAGGCTGTGGCACTTTCTGAGTGATATTTAACCTGGTCACGCCTTCACAGGCAGAATACAAGACACATTAAGATGGTAAGCAGGCTTATGTCCTTTCCAGAGAATACAGATCAACAAACATGACCTTCCCCTCTATCTTAGCATTGCCTGAACTCTCAAAATGAGCTCAAGTAATATCACTGTTTGCAAGCAGATCCATTTAAACGATCATTTTTCTTCCCTTTTCTGAAAGTAGAAACAGAATTTATTTCAGCTTGCTGACATTTATGGAATCCATTATTTAGTCCATATTGATCTGCATATATTCAAGATGTCTGATGTATCTCAGGCTTTTTTAAAAATACTGAAGGAAAAAACCAAATTCCTTTTTAAGAAATTAAGGATAAGTAAGGGCCAAATTCTACATTCTTTTTCTCAGGGAAAACTTCCATTGAAGACAATGTTGGTTCTTACAAGAAAAGTAAGACCATGCTCAAGAAAGTTAGCGTGAAATATTTTCACAGAACTTTTCCCTTAACTACATTTTACAGCTCTGCTGAAGTTAATGAGACATCCCAGAATCACTGTACAAAGACACATAACTTAATAGCAGAAGAAGCTATAAAAACCTTGTATCATTTAAATTTGATAATGCCTCAGAACATTATCTCTGGAGTGAAAGTGCCTTCATGCTTCTACTGATATATTAAAGCCCTCTCTTTGTCTCAAAGAAATTAATCTAAAGAAATGTGCACCTAAAAATTCCACTGATGTGGTGTATTGAGAAAAGAGAGTAGCATTCATCTCACTTAAAATAAATAATCTAAAAACAGGCTAGCTAGTCTAAGCCTGTGCTCAGTGAGTGTAATACCTCTATGGGACAATTACTCTGACCTATTTGAGTGTGAAATGAGACATGAACAAGACAAAGATCAGCTAACCTTGATTTGAATGGGATCATCTCCTAGATAGCTATCAGCCCTTGTTTAAAATTTTCCAGTGAAACAGAGCACCTTAGATGTGTTCTTTCTAGCCACAAATTGCTCTCAGTTTAAAAAACACAAGCTTTGTTTCCCTTTTGAATTGGAGTAGCTTTTCAGCTCCCGCTATTTGATCCAGTTATACCTTCATCTGCTGGGTTGAAGAACCTGTGTTTTTATCCTGGTGGAGATGGGCAGGCAGGGGAGAAGTCATCTCTTGGCATATTTTTGAGAAACTAGCTTGATCAGGCTCTTTGAATCTTTCATTAGAAGTCATGTTTTACATCTTGCAACCATTTTCTTATCTCTCTGTGAATCTCATCTGATTTTTCAACTTCCCTCTTGCTTTTGAGATTGTAACAGCTCATTTTGACATACACAGGTAATATAGCCTCACTAGTCAGCTTATTTTTAGTGTTCCTATGCCCCAAGGCCATATGGGTCTTCTTCCCTGAAGCATCATAGAGGAACTCAGATTTGGAGACTCTATAAACCTTTTTTCAGACACACAAAGTTTTATCCCGTATATACAGCCGACTTGATTTGTTTCAAGATGTATGATCTAACAGAACTCTTAATGCTTCTTTTATTGTGATTTATTTCCACCATTAAAGCCCTAAATCTGCACTAGAGAGTGCTTGAGAAAATTTTTGGAGCTGTTGAGTCAGAAGATGCAACAGGGACAGAGAGTCAGAGCACTGACATCATGAAAACATGCCGTAGTTTAGCAGCATAGATAAAATAGTACACAGTGACTTGCCTTATCTGGAACATAATAAATTTCACCAAATCAGTAATTTCCTTTGTTTTATAAATTATTTCTATTATTTATCACTCTGACAGAATCTCCCAGAAGATGTTTGTTTCTCATCCCAGCTAGGACTAGCAGGATAAATGCATAGTGCTCTACACTTCTGAGGTGAAGAGCTCCTCCAGCAATTACAGTTCAGCACAGTGCTGGAGCTTCAGCAGCTTGGCTACTAACCTTGGCTCTAACAGTGATTTAGAAAAGCAGATTTGGCTCTCAGAGATTTTTTTTTCATCTAATACTAATTCTTTATTTTTAACCTCCCCTTTCCTCTCGTATGTGACTTCTCTATATAACCCTGTGTGCAGGTGGGAGACTTCTCCCAAAGCTGATGGAAACAAGTTTTGTTTCACACAGTCACTTGGCACAGTAGTTGTGATCCCAGTATTGTAACTCCCTCTGGCTCTGGTGGGTCTTATTTCTGGACACTGATTTCAAGCTGAAAATTCACAGCTTCTCTGTTTATTAGTAGGAGAATCATTACCATCTGCTTTATGGAACTCTAAGCCACATTTCATACCACATTTACTTGATATAAAATTGCTGCTGCTGCATTTATCACCCGTCTCCTTGTAGAGCAGAAAGCATTTTATCACCAGCTCATTCTCCAGGAAATACTGAAAAGTACAGCTCTCATCCTGCATCTTAACAAAAACCCAACATGCAGGTATTTCCTGCATAACGCAGGTTCTGAATTATTTCTGTTGAAAAACCGAAACTGTCTAATCCAAAGGTTTAATTCAGATAACATTGAAAAAACAATGGTAATATTAATATTAAAAACTTAAAATACTGAATCTTTCAAATTATACACAAATTGGAAGTGAGCTGAATCAATATGACTGTGTTTGTCATATTATTTCATTTAAATATTGCAACATTTTGCAGTGAAGTTGTTTCTTCAAACAAGCTCAGAGAAGAGGACTTTAGTGAAAGACATGTCTTTTATTCTGCTCTGAAAATTAAATTCTATGTCTTTAGCAATTGTACTTTGAAGAGATTTTTTTTTAACCTCTATGACTTGATAAATTGAACTGTAGGAGAGGATTCATTAAACAAACATTTTCCTTCCACATCACACTGGGGCCCATGAAGATCTCTGAAAGGAGGATAAAATACTTATGCCTGATTTTTTATCTCCTCTTCCCTCGACTTGTTTCATCTATGAAGGTTGCATAAAAACAGGAGAGGGAAATTAGCAGCAATATGGTCCCATTTGAAAAGGGCAAAAATGAAAAAGCAGTTATCCAAACCTTAATCAGACTAAGTACTTCATATACCTGATATGTTCATCAGGATTTTTTAGATTGGATATTAGAAAAAATTTCCTCATAGAAAAGGTTGTCAAGCATTGGAACAGGCTGCCCTGGCAAAGTGGTTGTTTGTGGCTATCCCTGGGTTTATATAAAAGACTTGTAGATGTGGTACTTAGGGACATAGTTTAGTGGTGGACTTGACAGTGTAAGGTTTGTGGTTGGACTTGATGAACTTAGAGGTCTTATCCAACCTAAATAATTCCAGGATTCCAGGATTCCATATCTCAGTTTTGAATATGTTCTTGAAGATTTGCTCTTAAGGTCATGGAACTTGGGAGATTTGGTCCCATCTGTTAGGGCGTATGACTTACCTTATCTTAAAACAGAAGACTCTTAGCTTCTGTACTTTTTCAACCTTTGTATCACTGTAGCTGGGAAAACAAAGTGGCTGCTGTTTTCAGTACAGCTGAAAAGGTCAAATTCTGGGTGTTGCTCTTTTTTACAGTGTCAACCTCTTAATTAATTGACAAATTCATGAGGAATCTTTTTTTTTTTTTTCCAAAGGCTTTCAGGTCTAGAGGGAGCACAGAGTTATCTGAGCAACAACCCTCAAACTTGGATATCTTCAAAGTAGTTTTCTGAATGTTTTGATCCTGCAGATATTTTTCTATCCTGCATTCTTCTAAAGCCAATGAAAAGGTCTGGAGAATAGGTTAGACTGAATTTGCAATCTTTTCCTACCCCTTATTCTCCTGAGAGCAGATGTTTTTGGGACACTGTAGTTAGTCTAGCCATCATGTCCATTCAGCAAAGCACATTAGCATGTGCTTGAGCATATTCTAATAAGAAAATTTCTTTCAAGCATATGCTCAAATTTCAGCATGTTCTTTACTGACATGGGGCTACAGTGTGTTGTGCTACAGATGCAGGACAGGTCACAATAAGGGTTTGAAACCACACCCAATAAGTATAACACACAGTACAAGTTGGAGGTCTAATATTTGCCTATAATAAAGACTAAGCCAAATGATCTTCATATTTGAAAGTTTGTCATAAACATCAACACTAAATCAAAATGAGTTTAAACTTTAAGCCTTTTAGTTCAATTGATTTCAATCAGAAAATCACTGTCTGCATGAGAAAAATAATACAGACAAAATCCTCAGAGAAAAATAATACAGACGTTAACATACGTTTTTAAAATTGAAAACCAAAATTAACCCTGTATTGCTGAACAAATAAGTATATACCTTAAGTTCAAACCATATATCAAAACACACTAAGGACAAGAGGCATAGAGTTTTGAGAGAAGACATGGGAAAGTGATCCCATTGTCAGAGTACTATAAAAACAATAACTGTTATTTGCAAGTACTTGCTTATGTACAGTGCTACAAACAACTCAAAGCCCTGCATTTCTTTGCAGGAACATAAACTGGAGTGGTAACCATATGTCAGTGTAAAATTGTTTATTTCATGAATGGAAAATAGAGAAATTCAGAACCACTTGGATTTCATATGTTCAAAAGCAGTTGATTGGCTGAATAGAGATGAACCCTTGTACTTCCTGCTATTTTTCTTGTGTCATCTTTCATTTTTAATAAGTCTTTTGTTAGTCAGATGTGATAAAAAGCTTTAGATCAACCCTCTTGAGGTAAAATACAAAACTGGGGAAAACTAAGAAAGATTAATTTGTTTAGTTTCTCTAAACATTGCCAAGAGCCTCCAGCTGGCAGGATAGAAAAAATGTCTCTCCCCATTGCAAATTGCCAATTCTAAAATGGCACAGAAGCAGCTTTCCACCCTGACTACCTGCAGCTGGCTTGCCTTCCACCTCCCCTCTGCCAGGGGAAATAGTAGCTGCCTCTTGCCATCTCTTCCATCTACCTTCTCTAAAATGCATACCAAGCTATGAAACACAGTTAAAATTACTTGTGTATTTGAGATGAGCTTGTACTATAGCTGTTGGGCTCACAGACAGGAGTGTGGTGAAGTACGTATCATTCTCCAGACCAGCTGGTATGGCTGTGGGGAGAAACAAGTAGACTTGCAGCTTGTAAAACCTTCAATGGGTCTAAACAAATACAAGTACTGATCTTGAGACTAATTGTTCTCAATTTAACTTAATTATGTTAATCAATTAGGTAGATCAAGAGAAAGCTTGACTGACCCAAGCTATGGGCCTGAATATATTTTCTTGGCAGAAGGAAATGAGCTTTCCATCCCGGGGAATGGAGATAGTTGTGCAGAGGAAACCAAGGAGTGGTATATGTTTTCATGGGATTTAGGTGACCTGAATGTTGCTCAAGATGAAGCAAAAATTAAGGAATGCTGCTCCACAGGTGTTAAAAAAATTGATGAGGCTGACGGGTAATGTAGTGCATGAGTTCTCTTAGTAACAATGGAAGTAAGCACAAGCTTAAAATAAACATGGTCTGCGATGATACTCCAGACAGGGAGAGGCAGCAGGGCTGGCACCTCCCTGCTGCAGGTGAGTGCATGTTCAGGAGGCTGCAGAGGTTTGGGCTTACTGCTTTGTTCTTCTGTATTTTTGTTATACTGCAACCTGGCAGAGCTTCAGTGCTGGCTGTGAAAGGGGAGACTGCCTGCCCAGAGCAGCTAATCCTTCACTGCTTGTGCTGTGCTCCTGGAAAGAGGGAGATTAATCAGAATAGGGAGGGGAACTCACTCCCCTAGCACCGAAGAGGCAGTGAGCTTGGTATTTTATTAACAAATAAATCCCAGTGCCTGTTGTGGGGGTCCAAACCTTACAGAAGAATCTTAGAAGAGCTCAGAGTACAGAATATAGTTCAGACTGTTCAGAAGATTCAAGCGTGGATCTGCCTAATTCCTGGGCAGGAGAGTTCATATAGGAGCAAAGCATCAACTGTCAAAAGGAGAAGGTCCTTGTCATGCACATTAGCAGATTTCTGTGTGCCCGAGGAAATCCCAGGTGAGACAGGGAGGCTTCTGATGAGCTTAGGAGGCTCCTAAGGTTAGGCAAGTCCTGAGCAGGAGTATTTTTGGTGGGACGTTTAGATATTATGGTGTTCACTCCTATCTTATTTTAGAGGTTTTGGTTGGTTGATTGGTTGGTTGGTTTGTTTTCACTGGAGCACAGTGCTGGAGCAGCCAGATCTGAGACATTTTGCTTGCCAATGGGAAGGCAGTGCAGGGCAGTGGCTGGTAGAGGGCTGAAGGGTACCTGCCTGCTTTGGGCATCCAAAATCCTCCTCACTGAGAACATGAAAAGGAACAACAGGAGACACCAGGAGCAATCAAACCTGACAGAAACATCACTGGCAAAAGCATGAAATTGGTACAAAAGCCAAACTGTTGCAATGGGTGGCCATTGCACTCTTTTCTGTGCTTCTTTTCCTTCCCTCTTTCTTCCAGCAGAACATAGGTAGTTACTAACAGGATCTGTGTTAGGTAAGACCCAGATGTTAGGTGTCTAAACACATCCTAAATGCAATGGGTACAGGAGTCTCTCTTTAAAACAGCTCAGTGCCTGTTTCTCTCTAGAGAAACTGTAGCTCTCATCTGTAAACACCATGGGAAAAAGGACTTTTTAAGCTGGAAGACAGTGGTTTTGGCACAAAGAGCAAAAATTCAGTGATAAATAAATTAGGCTGAAGAGCAATAGGCACTTTCTTACTATCTGGGTTTTTGTCCCAGGAATAGTTTTA
Organism: Pseudopipra pipra; assembly: GCF_036250125.1. Taxonomy (NCBI): domain Eukaryota; kingdom Metazoa; phylum Chordata; class Aves; order Passeriformes; family Pipridae; genus Pseudopipra; species Pseudopipra pipra. Next base: position 84,001,156 of record NC_087550.1, read on the forward strand.
ACAGGATTTGGGGGATTAAAGAAATGGAAGTATTTTTAAAACCGGAGTCCCATTAGAGTGGAACTGGATAAATACAAAGCAATGGACCTAAGCTTGATGACATGAGTAGCTTCTTGCAAACCTGAATTCCTTGACACATTTAACATCCCACTTTCTAGAGAGTGGAGTTTGCACTGTGGTGAATGCTGGTTACTTATGAAAACTATTGAAGGATTTTTAGGAAAGACAGCCCTGAGCAAACTTGCCACTAGCAAAGATTTCTTACATGGACTAGAATTGCAACAGGAAGAAGAAATTAATCAAGGTACCTATAATAGGAGTAATAAAGTGTAATTCAGGAAACAATCAAGACACCATAGCTTTAAACCACCAGAGACGCTTGTGCTGTCACTCAGTATCCAAGTATAATGAGGGAAGAGAGGAATCCCCTATTGTTGCTTTGGAGATCCCTCTCTTTCCAAGGAAACTTAGTCTCTAGCATGTTAAAAGGCTAGTCTCGACCAGACTGTCTAGTCTTTCTCTGTCTGTAATGACCCTCCTCGTACCTGTACACAGCCCATAAAGTTAAGTTTTAAGCGTATGGATTAGCCTTTCTTGCAGAGTCCCAAGCAGCAGAGACAGATGTTTTTAGTAAAAACAAACAAACAAACAAACAAAAAGGGTGGGGAATGGCAAGGGAGTAGCATCTGATAAGAAGAATTGAGTTTAGCAGCTCTTGAAGTCCTCTCCTGGTTTTGAGTGCTTTAAATCTGTGTCCACACAACACAGGTTTTGATATATTTGTCCTCATCACAGGTGATTCTTTTGGGACTAGAAGGTCCCCAGAAACCTAATGTTGTGCAGGTCTGGTGCTTCGCTCTTCCAAGAACTGGGGAAACCTCCCATGGTTAAACTCCTTCAGCTTTCCTACTGACTTCAGTCACACAGTTATGAGGATTTTTTTTTTTTGATAATTTTATATGAAAATGCCTCTTCCCCTCTCACACTTCCTGAGTAGATTATTTTCTTGGTATTATGTTCTCAGAAATGACTGATGAGGTGCAGATAGTGCTGAGCACATTGTGCTGCCAGCAGTGACTCCAGGAAGCTCAGGCTGTCAGAGCGCTCTTGGTGTCCCCGCTCTCCTTCAGCAAGTTTGTGTGCAAGGATGCAGGTAGCAAGTGATGAGCTGCTTTTTGTCAGCACAGGTCATATGAGTTCAGATGAGATTATAATTTTTTGGATATATCCTTTGCCTTTTTAGCTATGAGTGGACGTAGAACAAGGGAACATGTCTGTAGGCATAAAGGGTAGAGACTAGCAGCTAAAAAATGGACTAACACATGGGAGTTTAGGTCATTCTTAACACTGAGCAAAATAGATGGCATTTGGGACAGAGAAAAATAGAGCAACTTTTTTTACATAAAAGCTTCACTTTTGTATCTGAATTTTATGTGAATGCAGGAAGACCAGGAGATGCTTTTACTGCATCCAAGCTACTTTTCCAAAGCGGGAAGTGTAGCAGAGTTCAGAGACTCAGCTCACCTATGGTGTCCCAGTATTGCTACAGGGCCAGAGATGTGGCTCTGAAGCAGAAAAGCTTCAAAGAAACAAAGTATTATGTTCAGACATGAGGTGTTCAAACCAATCCAAGTTTGAGAGGGGCTTTGCTGTTTGTGCAGGCACAGTCTTAAAAGGGATGGAGGAACTGTCAGACAAAAAAACTGGGAAAATCCAGAAGATACAAATGAAAAAGAGTAGAATGAAGGGATTAAACTTAAAAAAATCTGTATGAGAAGAAATATTAATCCCCCTTACCCAGCTTGCATCTAAATTCTAAGGTCCTAGTGAAACCAGCCTCTGAACTTCAATAACTCCATTAATCACCATAGAGTCAGTGGAGAGTGAGAGGAGTCTTTGCAGTTTCACAGAGATCTTTTCTGCTTGTGTTAATTAGGTAACCGGAGCTCACCAAGGGTAAATTGCAATAGGAAAGTGGGGCAAAGGCAGATCAGAAAACAAAAGCAGAAAATAAGTAAGCTGGCTAAGGAGACAGGACAGCAATTTCTAACAGAGGGTAAGATAAGGAAATATGAACGATGCAAGCTGTAAAGGAGAAAGGAAATCATCAGGGCTAAGACTGATTGTGGAGAAGGCAGTTGCAGAAGAAAACAGAATATAATCCCAGCTAAGCAGTCTGAAGAAAGTGAAGTAAACAAGCGGAAACCTTCTGTTTGTCTTGAAAGGCTACTTCAGACATTGCTACCTGGAGAACTACACCTTTTGCTTATCTATTTCATTGCAAAAGAGTGAGAGGTTTTAATTATTCCTGTTTGTTTTGGAAGTAAATTCCTCACATGTTCTGTTTGCCTGATGCATTTTTAAATTACTCTCCTGATCTTAGCATAAACTCTGAAAGAGGGAACTGAAGCAAACTTATTCTCGCTCTGAGACTGAAGAAAAAGTGAAGCTTCAGTGATTAATGGACATTTAACTAAAACTGGTGAAACAAACTACAGAAGGGTCAGTTGGGTCATTTTTCAAATTTCAGCTTTAGTTCAAAATGGTGATTCTGAGATCCTCTTCTCCAATTTGCTGCCACATTACTCCACTGAAATGGTTTAAAATTTCCTCAGCTACCTTTAATTCTGTCTTTTCCCACACTCTGATCTCGAGCAAGCTGAAGTGCTCAGTGTTTTCTTCTCATTTGGTCTAAGTTGAAACCCCCGAACCCGGGAATGGAGCTTTCCTCCAAGTAGTTAAATAGGGACTCTGCTGTCTGCAACTTCCATAATCAGAGGAGAGAAGCGGTGCACAATTCACTTTTAAGAGCACCTATTTCTTTGTCACACACTGAAGGCTTCTGAGGCCCAGATCAGACATCCAGCTTTTAGGCTGCATGAATCTCACTCTAGATGTTCCTGTGAGGAGACAGGCATACCATCTCAGAGCAGAACTAATGTATCTCGCCAGGGCCAAGAAGTATGTGGCTTTCTGAGAGGTACCAGGCTGCCCAGAGAGACTTGGAGATACTTTAGCCTGGGCTGGCAAACTCGAACAACCTTATCTTGAGCCAAAGTTCACTCTGCTTTGAGCAGAGAGTTGGATCAGGTGGCCTGCAGAGATCCCTTTCATTTGGAAGTGCTCATTGAAATTATGAAGTCCACATCTCTGCAGAGTACCCTTATGGCAAACTTTGTACTTTTTTGAAGGAAAAGGAGGGGAGAGGAGAGGAGGGAAGATAAGCAGCTTGCATCTGAAGACACAGAACTGACATCAAACTTCTGTGGGTCAGGAGAAGCGTGGCTTGGGGTCCAGACATTCAAGAAGAGAAATCTTAGATTCTAGCTTGCCACAACTCTTTTTGTACTCTGTCTTCAATTGGTCATTAAGTCAGGAGCAAGAAGGGAAAAAGCTTGCTAAAATGAGTCAAAATGTAGCCCACAGTTCTTAAAATTTATATTAATAATACAACAGATCTGTCCTGCCTAATCTGTAGTCTAGGTGAGATACTAGTGTCCAGTATTTAAGGACTCCAGCATTATAAAGAAAAGATTAGCCTTGAACTTCATTGACCACGTAAAAGAAATCTAGCAGTGTGCCTTTTTCATTCTTTTGAAGTGAAGGGTAACAGCGTTTAACCTTCATGACTGTCCTCTGAGCTGTGTATCTGGAATAGAGACATCTCAATTCAGAGCTGAATAAGATACCTCGAATGTAAGGCTCAAAGTTTCATTTTTAGACAGCTCCTGACTCAAACTCCTGTACTTTTTAGTTCCCTTTGTAAGGTAGCAAATCTTGACCATGACAGAGACTTACTTGGAGTCCTGGATTCAACTCTAGAGGACTAAGGGCCTCAAAATTGACCGTGAGGCACCAGGGTCTTTGATCAGATCTGGGCCTGGTAGTCTGACTGCACATTTTCCATTCAAAACCAGAGATCTGCTTCAGAGATTTTTGTTAATCATTTTCTCTTGGAAGGTGCTTCAGTGTTAATTGTACCAGTCCTGCCCCTTTTTTCCATATGTGATCTTTCTATACTCTTGCAATGTAATCTATAGCTTGTGTGTGTCTGACCATAAGCAAGTTCACATTTGAATCTTATGCTGCAGAATAAAAAAACTGTAAGAAAAAGGAAAATAAATTAATAAAATAGAGCCTTATAATTTTTTTTGAGCAGAATCAGATCCCTCTTCTGCAACAGAGGCAAAATCCAATTTCTTCAGAAAGAATCTCTGATGATTAAAAGGTTGTTGGCAATAGAGCCACAGAGGCTAATAATGAATTCTCTGTTGCACTTTTCACCATTCTCTCAGACAATTGGCTAACATCATGTAAAGACTGTAACATCCTAGATGGGGAAGCAAGGCAAGAAAAGATTTAAGGCTAGGGTCAGACCTGTCTTATCAATTTATGACAATAAGTCCTGTCATGGAAGTGGATGAAAGTGGATGAAGCTATACCAGTGCATAATCTGTTACTGTGATACTATTTTCTGGTTTATGGTATGTAGAAGACAGGAAATATACAAACCAAATGACACAAAAAATGTAACGGTTCTTTAATAATAAATGTCTATTATTACCTCACAGGGGCTTTTTGATATCTGCAGGCTTATCCTTTTTTTTTCTTTCTCAAAGCCATGAAAAGTGTTTGTATATGTAAATGACATAAAAATACGCAATTATCTTCCCTATAGACATACCAATTTTGGAGGAAGATACCTATGACAGGTTCCAGGCTATGTGTTAACCATCCTCTGCCTGAAAGACCATGTTTCTTTCTTCCCCTACGGCAGCTTTGATGCTCAAAAAAGGCTTTTTTGTTCTATTACAGCCATGTGTGCCAGTAAGACATTCTACTCTGAAGCTCTTTAAAAAGGTGTATTGCTATATTACTTCTCCATGATGAACTCATAGCACAGACATAAGGGATGAGACTGGATAAAATATGTGTCCACAATGAGAGTATTCTGGCGTAGCAACAATAGGTTTATGAAAGAACTGAGGTGCCTTAAAGGTCCAATCTCACAAGAGCAGCAATCTTCAGCCTTTGAGAAACAGTGGTCTATTCAAGGTTTTCTTTTCTAAACCTGTTTCGCTCTCTATGCATGTTCTGAAACACGTTGGGTTTGCCTTAGAATAAAATGCACAGAGAGCACAGGAGGTTCTTTCTCTGCTGGAAGAAAGGCTGAACACCTACGTCTGTGTGGATGCCAAACAAGGACAGTTGTGTCTGTATTCCAGTCATGTTTCCTTATTGTTTGTGGTGTCCTGCCCATCACCAGAGCATGGGAAACTGCTTAGGGGGATGTAATTCTGTTTAAAAGTCTGTCACTATGAATTACTGAGGGGAAAAGCCAACTCACAGGGTAGCATAGCAGTACTTTGGTGCCAAAAAAATCCTAGACCTTTGCAGTGTCGGAAAATAATTTGCAGTGAATACCCAAGTTCCCCTGTATAATTTTCTTGAAGCTATAAACATGCTAATTTCTTCTATATAGAAAAACACACACTGCATGTTAAAGGCACATTTGGAAAAAGAAGACGGCACTTCCAATATCTACTACCACCAAATTTTAGTTCTTAGACCCTGCTCTTAAACAACTGGCTTGAATTTGACTTTACCTATTCCACGTAAAGTTTCCTGCAGTGATACCGTAGCTGTACTTGCAGTTTGTTTGCCTCAACCTTTTTGCATCATTGTTCAAAAATTGCATAATACCTTTTCTGCAAAAAACTGGATGGTTGTAATATAAAAGCAGATGAGCCTGGGGTGTTTTGGGATACTGTAGGTCACATTTAAAATAACTTGCATGCAAAATTATTCAGCAAAAAGTAGTAGCCTGCAGTGAGTCAGTGGTTTAGATACTCTCCAGTGCAGTTAAGCAACCTAGAGGAATTTGTTACTGGTCTTTTTAGAATTGTCATTTATCCCCCAAATGAGACCATTCCTCCTTCTATTTTCAAAAGTTTTATTCGGGAAGGTTGTTCTTATGGGAAAGATTAGCAGAAAGCCAGTGCATCAATCAAATTTCGTTCTAATACTCAGAGGAAGGCAGGAGAGGGGTAGAAGTAAGGATATACCTTATGCTGTTCTCTTCAGAGGAACAGATTACAGAAGCCTTAGAAGGGGAATAAGACCCAAACAACAACCTCCCTCTTTTGTTAACTGAATAATGATTAGAACTAAAAGTCAATTCAAGCCAGTAGAGAGACTGTCCCGAAAATACCAGTGGTGACAGTCTATTCAGACAGACAGACTTGGCTAAGAACCACAAATTTTCATGGCCATTAGATTCCCTAAAACTTTTGAACAATAATCTGCAAATTCATTAAAGAGAATTTTTTTTTTTGGATAAGGTTAGTAATATTGCCAGAACCACCACCCATTTTCAAGTGTCACAATATCACTTAAAACTAGAATCTTCCATTTCAAGTAAACTGGTGCAACATCATGCGAGTGAAATTTTAGAAACAGACAGGATGGACAATAATTTAATTCTTGTTTTTAAGTGTATATTTTTAATTTGAAGGAAGTTCTTTGTCTCCACATAATGTAAGTGACTGCTCACTCTTAATATTGAAGAGAACCTAAATTGGATTGATGCTAAATGATTAGATTTGCCAGTGAAAGAGTTGCCCTTGAATTGCCCACTGGGAGTCTGTCAAAAGACTCATGTTTTGCCCTTATTATGTCCTTTCTGTTCAATCTGAAAAAAACCCACCTTATTTTACTGTCAAATTTACAAATTAAGCAACTTTGCCCCAGTGAATGTGGTGCCTGGCTGAATAGGGCTCTGATTAGCTGGCTGTGTCAGGGCTTACCATTACAGCACAAAGTAAAGAAGATTTTTTAAGAAATCTGCTTCTTACACTATTTGAAGGAGGAGGGAAGTCTTCCTAAAAATTGTAAGCCCTCTGGCTTAACATTTGCTGTACCTGAAATGATCTGGGAATGTTCTGCTCTTCAGGTGTTTACAGCAATCACTTGACTCCTTAACTATGACTTTTCTATGTAATTTCAGTTTTCCATTTTAGTTGGTCTACTGATTTTATGTAAAGCAGCAACTTCACAGTTTTCAGTGAAAACAATACTATTCACGACAGCTAAGCATCTTTTGCAGCTCTTTGACAGGCCCTTCCAATAGTGTTTTACGTTTTAACATGTTTTGACCAACATCCAAAATGCTTTTGCAGAGCTGGTTAAAGTTAAGAAGCATTATGAATTACTTTAGAAGAATGTTGCTTGAAACTGGAAAACATTAGACACAAGAAAGGCTGAAAGAGAGAATTATTTTGATTTGTGTCTTGAAAAATAATTTCAGGGCTCTGCAAGCAGGAAATATGCAGCATCTCAGAAATAGGCTGCAGCAGTTGGAGGAAAGCATAACATTGCAGTCTAATTATAAAGGTATGAAAGTCTAATTATAACAGTCTTATTTTCTGCTTGTACCGGTTTCTCCATTTGTTGCCATCAAAATCACAAAATAAATCAATTTAGCATCATTCAAGAGAATAAGCTGGAGAATGAAATAAATTTCTCCTATAACTTATAGAGATGTTGCTACAGTATCTCATGTGATTCAGAAGCCTCTGGCTTACTACTGAGAGACTACAGTGTTCTGGGTGGATGTAGAAAGCCCACTGACTTCTAGTATCTACTCTCTGGGACAAGAATGTGTTTCTGCTCTATGTTGCATGATGCAGCCAGGAAAGGAACGTGCCTCTGCCTGGGTGTGCAAGGCAGGACATCCCTTGTGGACCTGCCGCTGGACATCTCACTTGGGATTGGTGTAGTGCTCTGGAAAAAGTGGGAAGGGCATGGCACAGCGGCTGCTTTCTGATGGGGAAGGCATCACTATGATACCGCGTCACACTCCCCGTGAACCAAGAAAGCAAGCTGAAATGTCTAACAGGCACAGCAGGGGGAATGCAGGCAGCAAAGGGAGTGATGGAAACTGAAGGTAACAGAATATTTTATTTCTGCAGCTTTGTCCAGTCTCTTAAGGCTTTGCACACACATGGTTGCCCAAAAGTATAAAAAAGAAGCTGCCTCGGTGCTCTGGGAAACCCTCTACTTCACGGGTGTGGGAAGCTGGAGAACAGTGAGTCCTGGTCAAATGCTATCATTTCTAGACTCCTAAGTGAGAGGTTATTGTCCTTCTCCAGCCTTTCACAGAGTCAGCTGGATGTAAACCTGCACCCTTTCTTCTCTCATGACCCCTCTCCCAAACCCCCAGTATTCAAAGAGACTAATGAGCACGAGAGGTCACAAACACACAGCTTCTCAAAGATGCCCACCTCAGATTGGCAGGGAAGAACCAATGTCCAGGAGAGAGGCCTGTCCCTTCCCTCTGTCCCCTGCGAGCAGTTACAAATCCCCTTCTTCAGACCCTGTTGGAAGCTATTACTTTATCATAGGCAGGCAAGAGCTTCAAGGCCTCCTTCTTGACCCAGCACAAGTGGCGTTTGTTGCTTATTTCCATGCTAGGCACAGAAAGGCTAAAACACCTTTTCTATTTGCATCATCATTAGTCTGATATTCAGTTGCCTGTACAAACCCAGGCTGCCTGTGCAATCCCAGGCTGCCTTTTCAATCCTCCCTTAGTTGCCTGTTCAACCAGCTGCCTGTTCTCTGTTTTGCAGTTATGAAGCAGCCTGGTAATTCTGGAATTTTTACAGGGCTAAATATGTCCACTGAGACAGACTCTTAAACTGCAGTCATTTTACATTTAATCATCATGTTTAAATATATTTAAGCCACCCATGTGCACAGATTTTTCATTACATTTTCAATGGGCCAATAACCACTCTGAGTCTGTGCCCTACTTGAGCATATTTTGCCAACTTAAAGTGCCAACTGGCACTATTTGGTCATTTTCAAATTCAAAAACAGATGTCTGCTCTTGTAGGCAACATGTCCAGGAAGGTCAGGAAGGTTTTTTGGGTTTTGTTGCCTTTTTTTTTTTTGCTTTGTTTTGGTTTTCCCCCAAGGGGTTGTGTGCATAACGATCCTATTTCACTGATACAGGAGTATTTTTCTGAAATGAAGTTCAGCTTCCTGGCTCTCATGAACTCTCTTTCATAAGAGAGCAAAGGGATTCCTCATTAAAGACATAAGCCTGTGTAGCTATAGAAGAAAGACTTCAGTTTGCGTTTTCATTTGGTCTGCCAGCAGGAATATTTTTGTTCACCTTTCCAATTACCAAATAAGATTGTATGAGTGCTCTGTGTGTGACTTGACCATCATTGTATTATTTAATTGGCATTTGATTGGTAGTCTTAGCACATATTTATTCCTTCTGTCTGAGAGAACCTTTAACAATTGTTCCAAGAGATCCTTTTGTCTAAAGCACCTTGGCAATCTGAGCTCATCATCTCCAGCTTGTTGCCTCACTGCGCTGGCAACATCAGGTGGCTCTGGGCTCTTGGGGAGCATGAGGAATATGAGAACCTTCCCCACAACAGTGGGAAGGGGACCATCATGGGAGAAGTCACATGTCTGCTAGTGCAGACTTCTTCCAGCCAAACAGCATGGCGGGAATGAGGCTTCCTTGTCCTGTGAGACCAGCTCCTGGATGTAGTCCTTTTCCCACCCACTCCTCTTCCTCCTCCCAATCCACTTTTGCTTCTTTTCCATTGGATTTTCATTGCCACTCTTTCATGGTTTCTCCCCACTTACTGTGAGTCCTTTGCCCACAAACAAGTCTGACAGAGGTGGTATCTACACACAGCTTTAGTTGAACCATAACTAAGATTCTATATTATGTATACTTAATACAACATACACACAGATGTATGTTTATTTGTCATATCACCTTGCAAAATAAAGTGCAGGGACCTTTTTTTTGCAGCCATTATTCTTCCATTTTTTTTATCCCTCTCCCATCATATGCAAATATGAATTATAAACTCTTTGGAACAAAAAATGCTCCATTTTATTTGCTGCTGGCAACAGTAATCTTCTGAATGAGAAATGAGTAATTGATAATTACCTTTTTTATTTAACAGTGATCAATGAAGGTTTTTTATTTTTATTGTTTTTCAGAATGCAAACAGTCTGGTAAAAAAACTCCACCTTTACTTCCTGTAATGTCTCTGGAGTCTTCCTTCAGGATTAATTTCAATTTGTAGGAACCTCTAATAGAGAGCGTTTTTCTTTACCACTTCAAGGTAAAACATTATTGTCATAAAAGGATCACTCCTCTACAATTAGAAAAATACATTTTAAAGAAAAAACATATATTTTTAAAAACCCTGTTGTTAGTGGAATTGAAGATAAGTTAATAATCTTGTATTCTCTGTCATTCCTGCCTTGTTCTAAGAACTTCATCTCCCTCTAGATTAAAAACAAGACAAGACTTAGACATGAGATAATTTACCACATCATTTATTTACACATTTTAACGAAGGAAAGATCACAGAAGCATAACTGAGCTGAAGTTTGTTGTCAGTTGGGTTGCGAAATATACATAAATTCCAGGAACAACTTAGTACTGACACTATTTTAATTTTAAATGGAAATTGTGCAGCTAACAAGTCATGTCCTGTGTTCTCACTGCTGTTGATCTGTAAGGCAAGAACCCAGAGGGTATAATGGGAGAGCTCACAAAAAGTACTTCTCAGAAATCCGAAATAGTGATTCTCCTGCTTTAGTTTGAACTGCACTGCTGCACTAGTGCTAAAAAAAAAAAAAGAAGAAGAAAAAAAAGAAAGCCACTTCAACACGCTTTTGATATTTAATTTTCTTATTTTGCAATCAAATAGCACAGACCATTACCTTGATTCATATCAAATCATCACCAATTCATTGGAAGTATCATCAATGTCATGATATAACCCTTGGTGGCAACCAAGCACATGCAACTCCTCAGTCACACACACACATGCAGGGTGGGATGGGAAGGCAAACTGGAGAAAAAGGTAAACCCCATGGGTTAAAATAAGAACAGTTTAATAGTTGAGGTAAAATAAAAATGTTAATACTACCTGTTGACTGATGCCCATCCAATCCCTGAGCAGTGATTGGCAGCTCCCAGACAACTCCCACCAGTTTGTATATTGAGCATGACATTCTGTGATGTAGAATATCCCTTTGGCCAGTTCAGGTCAGCTGCCCTGGCCATGTTTCTTCCCAGTTTTTTGTGTACCTTCTTACTGGCAGAGCATGGGAGATTGAAAAGCCCTTGACTTGCAGTAAACACCAATTCAAAACAGCCCAAACATCAGCATGTTATCAACATCATTCTCATACTAAATAAAAACCACAGCACTGTACCAATTACTCGGGAGAAAATTAACTCTATCCCAGCCAAAATCAGGACAATCACTGAAGTACTCGATTATGCTCTTGACAGCAACAAAACCAGTCTGAAGTCACACTGACTCTGAGCTGCCCTTGTAATGTCTATTCATAAGGATTTTGCCTTTTTTTTAAATGTCTAGAGATATTTATTCTACAAAAACCGAACAGAGAGAAAGATGCAGGAGAAAGGTATTGATGAGCAGACAACAGATGAGATCTTGGAAATGTTTTGCACAGTCCACCCATGGAGTAATAGAATAGAAAATGCAGATATCCTGCCACCTGTTTCAAACATTGCTTCTGTTATACAATAAAAAGTAAAAAAAAAAGTCAGTAAAATAGGTAAAAAAATCTGTTGGAGGGTTTGAAGTAGAGAGTGAGAGTCTAAATTGCTAGGTGGGAGCCAAAACTTCCTTGTGTTATTGGAGGAGTCTTAGGTCCTTCCTCATAGGATGAAGAAGCCCAGAAGAGCACACAGCCTTCTGATATGGCTGATGTCCTGGAAGGAGGTCTGGAAACCAGTCAGGATGGGGTGGGAACTGCTCCAAGACATTTTGTAAGACCTCTGTTACAACAGAGTTGGGACATGAGTCATCTTCTTTGCATCAAAAGGCATACCTGTATCTGCAGATGAGATGCAGACCCAGTACAGGGATTTGTTTTGTGAACACTTACGGGACCGATTCTTCCAAGCCTGTGGGGTGGAGGAATGCCTCCTTGGTGTATAACAACTAATCTTAGGCATGAACATGGTGTTGACCTGCCCAGTCCCATCAAAACTGGGGCATTTTTGAACATGTAACAAGGCATAATTCTGAAACACTCAAGGTGCCTCCAGGGTTACCTGGTGTTTTCCAAGATCAGAAGTTTGGATGACACTGTGCATCTGGTCTCCACGTTCCTGTGTTTAGGGGGGTCTTGAAGAGCAAGCCAAGAGTACACATGCCCTTGTATACCTGGGCAATGAAAAACCTACAAATAAGCAGCATCTGAGAAAGCTTCAGAGAGTTTATAACTGGGTGGTTTGGTGTCTCTACTCTCCTGTGTATAGCATTAAAATACCTGTGTGTACTGAGGGCCATTTTTTTAAGTCCCTGGTGTAAAGTATCTCTCTTTAGGCTTTTGTCCTGTTCTTTTGATTCCCCCAGGGACCTTTTTCTGTGACAAGTTACTACTCATGGTGAGATAAGATATAAATGAAACTTTAGTATTATTCTAGACTTACAAATCAAATGACAGGTAATTCGATTTATTCTGTTTCCCCTACAAGGAGGCAAGGATTAATTAACCTTCTTGTGCATTTCCTTAGTTAGAATTTCTATTTTCTTGTTACCAACTAGATAAAAATTTGAGCATCTTGTAGTTATTCACATTGGAAAGGAAGATATGAAGATAAGAAAAATGTGCTATGGTTCAGTTATTTAAGTCAACTTATATGAAATCAACAGATATATTCTTTCATTTCTGCAGTGGCAAGGTTCAAGTTTAAAAAGGGCAAATGTAGGTCTTCCATGATATTTGTGATTTATCATGTCATATTTCCCCTGAAGTTATCTTTTTGAATCTTCACAGTCTTGCCAATAAATCCTTTCCATGACCTGGATTTACTTTCCCACATTCATCATCTTCATTTCATGCCATTATTTCTTTGTTAAACCTCCTGAAAATTCTCATCATTCCCTTGTCCCATTTATCATATCAATATTAGGTGTCCAAATCAAAAGGGGTCTGAAACCTTTGTTATTTATCATATCGAAGAATTTTCTAAAACTGAGGTCATAGTACTCAAAATTACGTCTTGAGAAATGTGTCACATGGTTTTTCTTCCACGTTGGTCCCTTTGCATGGCAGAAAACTCTGCAAAATAACTTCATTGTCTATATGCAAATTTCCTCTCAAAACTTATCTCAGTTGCAATGACAAAAGTCTGACAGACAGCTGACGTGTTGTAACTACTGCTTTTCATCACCTACAAGACTGCATCTTATCACATAATCATAAAACGTCTTGGCTTGGAAGGGACATTAAAGATTACCTAGTTCCAACCCCCCTGTCATGAACAGGGACACCTTTCACTAGCCCAGGTTACTCAAAGCCTCATCCAGCCCGGCCTTGAACACTTCCAGGGACATGGCATCCATAGCTCCTCTGGGCAACATATTCCTGTGCCTCACCACTCTCATGGTAAAGAATTTCTTCCTAACATGTCATCTAAACCTACCGATGGATATTCTGAGATCTCCCCAAAGCCTCCTCTTATTCAGCCTGAACAATACCAGTGCTCTTAGTCATCATACGAGAGGCGTTCCAACACCTTCATGTCTTCATATGAGAGATGTTCCAGCCCTCTGATCATTTTCATGGCCCTCCTCTGGACTCAATTCAACATCCTTCTTGTGTTGGGGGCCCTAGAACTGAATGCAGTACTCCAGGTGGAGTATCATGAGAGCAGAGTAGAGGAGGAGAATCACCTCCCTTGACCCACTGGCCACACTGCTTTTGATGCAGCCCAGGACACGGTTTTCTGGGCTGCAAGTGCACATTGCTAGGTCATGTTGAGCTTCTTATCAACAAACACCCCCAAGTCCTTCTCCTCAGACCTGCTCTCAATCCATTTTCTGCCTAGACTGTATTTGTGCTTATGTGTTTGGTACTGTTAGTGATTATGGGACAGATGCTCTCTATTTACACATAAAATTCACAGTAGAGCTCTGGTTTCTAGGTCAGTGCCTAGTATCTTATCCCCATAGAAATATCTGACTTCTAAGCAAACTGCAACAAGATAATAAAAATGCATGGAGCCCTTAAAACAGGTACATTGTTTCTTATAAAAGTGTATGTGAAGTGATGTACCCATGATCCCCTTTTATGAATATCTGATAAGCTGATTGCCAAGGTGCCTAGAAGTCCTCTGTTCAAGTAGGTGACATTAAACCCTCTGTCAAGGCTTTGTTCCCTCTCTAAAATGCTAAGATGCTGGTATTAATAAATCTAGCATCCTCATCTGAAAGATGTTATATGCTACTAAAACATGCATATTCTAATATCTTCATTATTGCAGTTACTGTAGTTTCCTTTTGGTCTTATTTATTCTGCTCTGTCGGTTAGCATCGCACATTTCATTAGTGGACTACTGCTTGACAAAATTGTCCCTTATCGGTGCTGCAAGCAGACCATAATTTATCCAGAAGGAAAAGCTGCAATTCTATGGATACAGATGTAGGTAATACATAGTTTTTAAGGAGTTTAGTAGGTTATTAAGATGTGACAGTTTTAAAGGCTGAGAAGTGAGTTTAGCAGATGGAAGTACAGCCTGAAAGCACAGCTATAGCCAGGGGCCTCCGTAAGGGTAGCTATCACAAATATACAGGGATATGAAAAGTAGCTACCATTAGTGGTCAGAAAGGAGGCTAAAGAATCAATTAGTATTTATTATTTCAGTTATTGTAAGCACAATATCAGATGATTCAGGACAAATCTAATGAACCAGAGAAAACATGTTCATCTGCTTTTCCATAGAAATAAAAAAAATTAGGTAAAGAAATAATAGCAGTGGGAGCTGATGAGCAAAATGACCCCACAATTTGGAGTTAGTGTTCTGAGCAGAAGCAGAAATTCCTTCATAGCAGTTGTGTGTTCCTGTGCATCTTAAGTTCCCAAACCTTCAGCTGTCACTCTCCTCAGCCTTCTCTAAGGCTGGCCCTGAGATGTCTTCCGGCTCTGACCTCGCAACAGCTCTTATCAGGCAGCTCTCCTTGAGCTGCCAGCAAAACCTCTACCATTTCAGTAATTTGTCAGAAAATTCTTTGTTACCTTTTTGCTTTAGTTCAGCTATTCTAAAGAGACAACAAATGTGGGTGACATACCCCTGGGCAAAGAGGACACTCAGTCCCTGGACACGTGCCCTGTGCTTCACTGCTTTTACAGGTGCCCTCTCCTGCCTCCTCCCAAGCCCTGACCACACCACAGCCTGCTGTCAAACTTGCTTTGAGTAAGAAGGAGTCACAGCAGCTTTGGCCAGTCTATCAGTACCTGCAATCAGTGTTGAGGCAGAGGTTTAATTGCAGATGAGCAATACACTTCTTTAGTTGTCTCTACAAACACTTCTGATAGATTTGGCAATTAGAGCTGGGTGATAAAGCTTTGATGACAAGCAAAGGGAATGCTAACTTGTTCAAGCTTTTGATGGGAACATATGTTTGCAATTAAGGAAGGATTCCATAGGGCAGGATGAACTTCTGGTAACTGACAAATGATTAGGATACTTACTTGAGGTAAGAAAACCGGTGGGTCCAACGTGTTGGTGGCACCATATGTAGGGTAGCAGTATCAGTCTCTGCCCAAGACTCCCATCACTTGTAGGAGTAATTTGTTGGTGATTTCTCTCAATTTCTTTCTAATGTATGAACTGGTTTCTAGAGCTCTATCTTGCTGTGTCAGTTTGCCAAAGTTTTTTATACTGTTAAAAGTTATTTTGTGTTTGACCTCTCCTAAATTCTCAGAAGCAACTGTTTTAAGTGTCTCTTTTAAGTTTCCACCTCTCTAACACATGGTGCAGAGTAGCTTTAATTTCAGCAGTTTGGAAATGTTATATTTTGCATATTCAATGCTATGCCCCATAATCTCCATCAAACCAAGTGGCAGAGAGTCATGTGGAATAGCTAGCTCCTAAGGAGCTTCTTCCCCACTGGAGGGCCAGCCACTGCATCTAAATTTAAACATGGTACTGCAATTTTTCACAGCAAAGGGAAAGGAAACAATAATAGACAAAGGCGGCTAGGAAATACTGTCTGTCATTAAATATGCAAAGTATCCAACTCCAAAATCAGCATCACTTTACCATGAACATTGAACAGAAATTAATGAATTACATGCCCATGACCCCTTACCGATTTTACCCGGGACTTTGAAGTGTAGTGTATGTGCAAAATTGATTGTGCTGAGTTTAATCACCACCAAAGGGAAGCAGAGCACAACAGGTAGCACAGCGACAGCCTCAAGAAGCGTGCAGCTGCCTTTTTCTGCACTGTAGTATCAGTAGGTGTGTTTGAAAGGTGGTGCCTTATTTCCAAGATGTCCACCACTGGTAGACCCAGAACAGATGATTTTACTGAAAACAAAAATTGGAGTTAATTCTGCAAACTCTAGAAAACATTTTAAGAGGTTATAAATGGATTGATGCTACTAGATGTCCAAGTCTTTAATTTAAAATCATCACTTCATCACATACTCCTTTTGCCTGTTGAACAAGTCACAGACTAACACAGTCCTACTTTACAACTGTATTTTACTTCACAGAATAAGCTGAGTTGGAAGGGACCCACAAAGATCATAAAGTCCAATGCTTAGCCCTGCACAAGACCATCTCCAAGAGTCACACAGCTTCTAGCCTGAGAGTATTGGCCCAGTATCTGTGTTTTCATAGTCCTGCTCTATCAGAGCTCTTTGATGTGTAATGCCACATTGAAGTATGTATTCCATAGCTATGCCTTGAGCTATTGTATCTAGTAGGCTTTCGGTGGCTTTTCAAAAACATTAAGCATATATAAGGTTTAAGAAGATTCACAGGCCAGAAAGCCAGTATGCACATTCCATCCCCTACTAGGCTCAGCATGAGAACATGAAACAACTTCAAAGCTTCCAAACATAAAACTCAACAGGCTCAAGAAAGCTTTTGCCTGAAACCAAACTTGTGATTAAGCACTTTTACTGAATCTTCTGATGTAGGGCAACATCCACAAGAGAGTAAAAACATCACAATAACCTCGATGATATTTCTCAGGAATTTGTTTTGTTTTGATTTTTTTCCCTCTGACTTTGTTTACATTAGTGCTTCTTTGCACTTGAAAGCTAAATGACATTCAAACAAATTCTGAATTCAAAGCAGTTATTGCTTCTGAATTATACTATAGGTGGATGCTGTAGTTCCAGAATGACTGAATTGCTCCTGCTCAGTTGGAAGCTGGACCAAGCCCAGATTAAAGCACTCTGGAAGATATTAATATTTTTATGAAAGGCACAGATCCCATTTCTTGCATAGAGATGGGCTTGAATGTGTACTGTCAGGGAAAGGGAAGTTGTATTCTCTTTTGTTACAGAAACCAACAGCTTTTTCTTTCTCTTTAAGCTGAGCTATGGAAAATCAATGAGTGGGAGAAAATTCTTTCCCACTGTTTAGGTCCCTGACTGAGTTCCCTTATCAGTCACAGTCACACAACTAATGAGGTGAGGAAGACACCTTTGCATTCTCCAGAGGCACCTTCGGTCTGTGTCATTTAGTGTTCCTCCACTGCACAGAGCTCAATCACCTCCAGAGGGTGATCTGGCCTATTGCACCAGTGATTTCCCCAGACACTTTGTAGGCAATACTGATTGCATCCATATACCCAACATTTGTCCTTCCCTGGTCTGAGACAGAGGGGAAAATGCAACGCAAGACAAGTGTGTGTGTTTGTGTGGAAGGGTGTTGGTTTTGCTTGTTTCTTTTCTCATTTGGTTGTGGAGTTTTTCTTGAACAGCCCCTGGGTGTCCCATCATTTCCCCAGAGATGACACTGAACTGAACTGCTGTGACATAGGCATATCAGGTGCTGTGGTCCTTCCTCCAAGAACTGCTAGTAGTCAATCCTTTATGGTCAAAAATATATGCCCTCAAATGTGTTGGGTGTGGAAGAACAGCCTGTGTCCAGCTTTAACCACTCAGTAAGGATCTCCAATTTGTTTGCTTGGTTTTCTTCTGGGACTTTCAAATGCTATGTGAAGGTAAAACCCCGTGTTCATGGTGGAATGGCTTCTCTTGATCTGAACAGTTTCTAGCATAAAAAGGAAAGTATTAATTGAATTAAGATTTTCTACCATTTGGCAATCTTGGAAGGATTATATGACTTTTGAGACTCACAAAGGAGCACAGATGTGTAAGCTCTACAAAGCTGGTATGGAGCTTGATGGGATCCTACTGAAGTTACTGCAATATACATTCAGAAATTATCTGTCAAAAATCAAGAAATACAAGAAAGATTAGATTTAATCCATCACATTTCTGTCAAAAATATAATTTCTTGGTATTTTCCTAATTTCTTCTGTTATGACAGGTGATACTTGATCAAAATAGATATTTTGTGATTTTCAAGTTTCAGGTGTCATAACTACATCTTATAATAAATTGCAGATATACAAAATGGGAAAAAATCAGAAAACACTGTAGACAGGAGGGAACAGGGGTTTGGATGGAAGCAACAAAAATTGGTTTTGAATTATTTAATTCTTCAGGTATTTTTGTGCTTTCTGATTCTGTAGTGGGTATTTGTTTGGTTTGGGGTTTTTTTGTAGTTTTGGATTTTTGTTGTTTGGTTTTTTTTCCCCCCACAATAAAAGCCAAAAATCTTGAAGATGCAAAGTCCAGCAAAAACAGTGTTTGCAAATTTGTAGGTATGAAAATAATCTGTAGTTAAGAGGAACACGTTTGTAACTGGTGGTTGAACATTTCCACGTACGTTTCTGTGCTTTCCTCAAACTATTTCCACTGAGTTATCAAGATCATCACAGTGTTATTGATCTCTAAAATAAAAAAAAAAAAACAAACTAATAAAAAACCAACCAACACTTATGTCACTTTTCCATTTTCTTTCCTTTTGTTTGTTTCTGTTCCTATCACATTTCTCATCTACCATTCTGTATTCTTCTGATGCTGCTGAGTTTAAACACTGAAGAACCCAACACTCTTGACAGGACATTTTCTCACAGAAAACCAAGTGTTTATAAAAGGAAGTGGTCTGTCAAAACAAATGTACTTGTAGAATAGTGTTGGTTGTGATGTGGTTTGAGTAGAGCAGAGGTACAAGTTCAATGGGCAGGCTTGCTTTCTCAACAGTTGGCATTTTGGAGAGACTAAGATTTTCCCATGACACTGGGGAAGCCTTGCCTACAGGTCACAGACAATTGGCTACAGCTGGAGCTCACAAGCTTTCCAAATCTTCCTTCTGCTGAGGGCCATTAAACTTTAATTTTTCTTTCTAAATTAGGAATTTTTTTTTTTCAGATCTCTTTTTTCTGAAGTAAGAGTTCAACACTTAAATCACCTCCATTTCAGACATTGCAATCTCCTTTTCCTTCACCATTCATATCTGTACATTCCTATGGTAGAACTGATACCCAAATCACTGATCAAGCTGGAAGAAAAAGGGTTGAGGGAATACTGATTGCTGCTATGATTTTGCATTATTAGAAACTATACATTAAGACAATACCTCTTAGATGCTTGTATAAAGAAGCATAAGGAAAAAAAATAGAACTTTATTCTAATGTCCCTGAAAACTATGAATTTAATTTACAATTTTATTACTAAGATTTTAAAAAATCTATTGGGTGTTTAATTTAGAATTTAGAAGGGAATCAGTTATCTTGAATAGAAAAATCTACTCCTGCACTACCATGCACTGGAGCAAGGTTAAACAAATAAACAAAGCGGTGAGAAAATTTCAGACAATCTCTTTTGGGTTTTTTCTTTCTTCTTTTTGATAAGGTAATACTAAATCACACTTTTTTTCTTTTATCTTTATTCCAAGACATCACTCCTGGAAATATCTGTTCATTACTTTTTGTCTGAATACAATGATCCTGTTCCATTTTTTTCTCTCCCCAAATGTCTCCTGAACAAATTGCAACTTCCAGAGTAATGAAATAAATGGGTAAGTAATATCCAAAATAAGGGATGTATCAAATTATAACTTGATTACTTTAGTGAATATTTTTTGTATTAATAAATAATGTGTTGTTGCTGATTCTAGTTCCAGAATCTGTGCTGCTATGTCTTAAAAAGGAATAAAATTTTCTTTTTCCAGACTGTTTTAGAAAAAAACCCCAAGTGTTATTTAGCCACCAGAGCCCTAAGTAATATTGTTATGATTAGGAAGAAAACATTGGCTCTATATGCATTTTTTTCATAATTGTCTGCTCTGCAAAACAAAACTACCGAGTGCACCCTCTGATTTCAAGTGTCTGCAGAAAGCTGGGCTGCACACTGCTCTCCCATTGGGGCAGACCTTCCACATCTTTTACACTTACAGAATATATGAGTTGGAAGAGACCAACAAAAATCACTGAATCTAGCTCCTGGCCCTGCATAGATCAGTCCTATGTTGCTGAGAGTGTTGTCCAAACTCTTCTTGAACTCTGGCAGGCCAAGTGACCACTTCCCTGTGAACCTGTTCCAGTGCCCAATCACTTGCTCCATGAAAAACCTTTTCTTAATATCCAACCTAAACCCCTAATATCCAAGCTAAACCTACCCTGCTTCTGTAGAAATATACCTACCTGCCCTAGACACAGCTAAGCCACCACACTGGTACAAGCCATCTGCAGTTTGGAGAGCACCACGCAGATCCCTCCAGTGCCTGCAAGTCCATTTCCAATCCCTTCTAACCTTCTGGGACTTTCCTTGCTTCACAAATAAAAGCATTTTGCAGAACTGTGTGATTAGGGGGGACAGACAGCTGCATAGGTTGTATCTGGACTCTGACCCAGTCAGGGCAAAGCATTCACTCCAATCCCTTCCTGCAGTCAAACAGAACCTGTTGATGTCAAAAGCAGAGACGACCTGCTGCGTTGCTCTCTCCTCCATGGGCAGAGTCAGGGAGAGAAGTGCCATTAGCCAGGAAAAAATAAAAGCTGCCCACAGAAACAACCAAGCGTCAGGTTCACTCAGAATCATCTGATAACCCCATGGAACAGGTGATCAATATTCATCAGCATCACAGTTCTCCTGCTAGTGATAGTTAATGGGTTGATAATGCCATCCTCCTTGTAGCCAAATCCCATCAGGGACCAGACAGCTGGAGCTAAAGAAGAAAACTTATCAGATCTGGCAGGAGACAGTTTAGGAGGCTAAAATTAACCTTGAACCATTCACGGAAAGAACTAATTGTTTGTGACTGCTAGATTCCTGCCAGTGGCAAAGGTTTATTGCTGCAAAGATCTTAACCTGATACTAGTTTTTCTGCAGTACAAAAAAAAAAAAAAAAAAAAAAGGAAAGAAAAGGAAGCAGGGAAAAAAATTATATATACCAGGGTCCTTTTTAACCCTCTCCCACAATGAAACAAATTAGCATACATATACTGAAAATTAAAACTAAAGCTTTAAGTCTTTGTGCTATAATGATTTATTTCAAGATTCAACATACTGAGAATTCATGAGCTTAATAGAGCCTTCATCATGAAAAGCCCAAGTCTGCTGAATTACTCTTACCTTATTAAAACCTTCAATTATATAATTTCCTCCCCTTTCCCTGCCAGCAGTACACAAGTACACATATTGGTTTTGGCTGTAGAGCCATTAGCTGGAACTCATTAAAAAGGAAACAAATAAACAAATAGAGTAACCAAAGGTGGTGACAGACTTTACTTCAGGATCTGAGGTTGTGCAAGAGAGGGAAGATGTAACACTTGGCAATATGCTTAAGATACAGATCTCTTGAATTTTAGCCATAGTGATGTTCAGCAAATGTGCTGCATAGCAGAACTACAGGGCAAACTCCAGAACAAGAACGTGAATCTGGAAATGTGTCTGTGCAGTCTCTGCAGAGAGAACTCAGAGCTAAAGAATAGGTTTGCTTCAGAGAAGGAGAAAAATAACTCAGGGAAGCACAAGACAAGTTGGCAAGTGAGAAGACAGCATATTTAGCGCAGCAAAGAAATAGGAATGGACAGCCAAGGAGTCCTTAGTAGCTGGTGTAGAGAAAACAAGAACATGAACCAGGAAAAGGCCCTTATTAGGAAAAATAAAAAAATTCTACAACAGGAGCTGATGTAAATAAAACAAGACCTGAGAATCAGATTTGGAACCAGGAGAATATTGAAAATATCAGGGTGGACTCTACCAAGTGTTCTTGACATCAGGACAAGAACTTACACTGGAGTGGGTGAAGACTGCCTACACTAGGGTAGAGTGTTCAAAGAAGTGAAAATTTAAGTTATCTCCCTGGAATTCATCCATCTCAAGAGAGGAATTTGAATGCATCGCAATAAAAATTAAAAAAACAAACCACAGGGTTTGGTTATGATAAGAAAGATTTGACTTTCTGTCACAGATATGCAATCAGGTAAAAGCAGTTTCTCTTGAAGGATTGACACCAGGCAGGTATCTGGGTTACTGGAGTGCGACATGGATGACTTAAAAATGAGAAATGGAAGAGTGGAGAAGTGAAGTGACACTTCTGAATCGCCATGGTGTTAAAACCTAGCTGAAGAGGGCTCAGGTGTATGAGGATTCAGAAGATTATATGTTGGAGTGTATGTAGGAAAGGATGTTTAAAAAAATTGTCCTGAGAAAATTTGATTAAACAATTATTAACCCTGAGGGTTAAGTGTATGTATGGATCAAGGTCTCTATAATATGACTGTAGAGATGCCTAAATACTGAAAGTTTTTCCCTCAATGATTTTAATTCCTAGACAGTTATCACCTGAGATTGAGAACTGTGAGAATTGCCAAAAGGCAAGCTGAATTACACAGCTGAAAGATATTCACACAAGACAATAAGTTCTACATCCATAAGAAGCAAGGAAGATGAAGGAAATTAGCATTATTTTTTTCAACCTACCAGACTGGATAAGAATATTTAAAGAAAACAAGTAAACTCTTAAATGTCTTTCCGGGTCTTTTCTAGGGAGTATGCATGATACCTGATTTCTTTGATGTTTCCCCCAGATCTTCGTTAGCTGTAAAAAGAATAAATTCATGACAAACTTACTTAGCAATACAACTTTCAATGTTAAGCTAAGCCATGTTGCAAGAGAGGTGTTATCTCCCTACGAGAAGCAGCTTGGGCAGACATGCAAAAAGCCAATTTGAAAACAAGCACTTAAGTCTGTATTTGAATGGCCAAGGCTGTGTAAGGCGTGTCGAGATCTATTTCTTCTGCATCTCTCGCATGGAAAGCACACAAACAATAAGCAGAAGAGCAAAATTTCAGGATTCTAGTTCTTGAGATAAGTATGTATTTGAGTTTGTTTCTCTGCCAGCACAAACATCGGAACTGAAAGGAACTTGACTGCAATGATTTATGTCCCACTCAGCACCAGCAAGATTACCTGGCAAAGAAAGCTAACCATGAATTTATTTTTTTTTGCACACATCCAAGAACCAAGCATTTTAGCCCCTTCCACCATTGTTATTACTGCTTTCCACTATAAGCCACAGCACAAGAGGTGCTAAAAGGTGTTGCAGTAATAACAATAATTCTCTGCCCAGAAAGAAGTATCGCTATCATTAAGATTATATAATGATGGTAGTAGATAAGTAATAATCAAGGAAACTTAAATAATGATATTATGGAAACACTTTGAACTAGCTCTTTAACCCTAGAGTGCAAAACAAAGAGATAACAGAAGTAAGATGTGGAAGTAGTTTACGTATAGGTAAATCAGAAGAGGAGATAGTATAAATATCACCCTCCATTCAAGATATGGGTGTGAAACATTTCATTTATGGATACTATGAAATCGAGCTTTTTAATAAAACAGAGACCAAGCCATACAGAAATGCTTTCTTCAGTATTGGCAAGTGAATGAGATGCAGAGAATTAAAAATGTCCAATATGTCGTAGACAAATATTGAGAAGGCAGACAGAAAAAACAGCAGGAGGGTATGGACATGAGTCAGACTTTGATGAAGAACATAAATAGACACAAAAGTAAATTGAAAGCCCCCTACTAACCCTCCAATCTAACAGAAACGTTATTTTCATCTGAAGAAGTGACCACTTGATTCATCAAATAACCACTCCTCCCTAAAAACACATCACACAATAAAACCAAAGCTGACCAGAAATATTTTTGTCTAAAATTTTCTAAACAAAATTACTTCAAATTCATATGATTCTGCTGAATAAGAGTCCATTAATCATTTTGAAATGTTATGAGGAAAAAATTAAAACCAGCATGACAAAGTCCAGTTTGAATAAAGCCAACTAAACACACACAAACACCCCCACCCTATACCAAAAAGTGGCATATTAAAGGATTGAATCTATTCTAGTGCTGTCCATGCAAGCAACTCTCCTTTGGTTATAGTTTCCATGACAAAGAACTCATAGTAAACCAAAGAAATCAACTTTTCATGACTTTCTGTAAAGAGCAATATATTTAGATAGCAGACACTTGGATTTAAAAAAACCTGATTCTTCTAACAGTTAGCCCTGCTTCTTTCTTTGTGGCAGTTTAAAGAATTCCTCCCATGTTAAGAATATTTTATACTTACAGCTATGGCTATGACCATGATTGACTTTTGGTTGGTACTCAAATAAAAAGAGCTTTTAACTTTTTTTCCCAAGTGGACTTCAAATAATTTTGTCAATAGAGTTATCAAATCAAAACATTATGGATAAGAAAAATATTTATTTAAGAACACTTTTAAAAAATAAAGAACTAGTTTTACTATAGGTCCATGATTGAACACTCTGATTATTGGACTATATTAAATTCTGTGTTAAAGCTTTCTCATTCTCTTCCTCTGAAGCTTTAAAATTTCTCAATAAACATTTAATAGGAAAGGAAGTATGAACTGAAAGGCAAACTTTCACTTCTCATGCAAGCCTTCTAACATTTTAGAAGACTTTTGGTTCCTTCTTTAGCCAATAAATAGTTATTATTTATTCCTCTATTTTTCTTCCAAGTTTATCAAAATAGCATTGAAAATTTTTTTGGAGATACTTTCTGAAAAAGTGTCACTTTGGTTTCTTTCAAAGTTTCTGATATATCACTTTATTTGTTCAAAATTCTTCAGAAAATCTGACTAGAATTTTAAAATAACTTTGAATCAGCCTTAACAGTAGTTTTATGGCAAATTTTAAAATCACACAGTTCTGCTTGTGACAACTCACTTTTGTTAGTTATGTTATTTTCCATACTGCATCCAAAAATATCACAGTTGTTACTGAAGGGGAACAGAACAAAAATAACCCTGACAAGTTCATTTTGAAGTGCTCCTCCCACAAGTCAATATACTTAAATAGTCAAAACAGACAATTTAGCTAAATAACACTGTCAGGAAAAAGTTCTGCAAAACCAGTGAGAACTGATGGGTTTTGAAGTATGTATTGCATTGTACACGGAAATAACTTTCATACATTTACTGTCTGCTGATTTGCCTATACCTGTGCTAAATGTCAGAATCAATAGCAAAAAGCTTAAAATATTCAGAGGACAAAGTTCTAAGAACAGGTTGCCTTCATGTTCTTTATCATTCATTATTCAAGTGGCTGCTTGTAATATTTAACCTCAGCCAAGTCACTACAGAAACTCATTAGTGCTCATTATCTTATGACCTCTAAACTGCCAGGCAGGGCAAGTGGCAGGGGCTGTGTACCAAGGAGGATGGGTTAACTGACAGAGGCAGCAAAAAAGATGAAGAATCTTTTTATCACTTAGAGAAAATTTCTCCTTTTATACTACCAACAACCTAACAGTTGCCTGTAGGTCTTTTGCTACTAGAATCATCTAAGGCTCCTTACAGGAAACAAATACTTACAAAATTTGGGAATTTCCCCTGTTTTTAGAATCTCAAGCTGAAGAAAAGTAGGGTCTAGATGCTTCTATTGACACCACAGAACTCAGGGATGTTCATTTTGTGGTAGTAGTTCACATGTCAACTCCAGTTCCTCCTAAGGTGTAGAATACAAAGAGAAAGCAGTACAGCAATACCTGAACAGAATACTTTAGTCGCATATGTTTTCCTGTTCCTTCACTCCAATTTCTCCTGTGAGTGAATATAAAGTTGCCGAGCATTATTGGCAGTTCAGACCTACACCGCACCAGCCAACCACTTTGCAAGATTCTGATCACTCAACAACCTTTTGCTTTTTCTGCCCCAAGCTCCCCCAGCCTTTTGAGTAAGCACAGACTGGCAGCTGATAGCTAGGCTCAGTGCAGGGCTCACCACAGCCACCATGTGCCACTTGGCTCCTGCCCTTCAGCCTCTAGTTGCAGTTTGTCACTTGAACTTGCAAATATTTTATGATAATAATGTGTAAATGTTTGACTGATCACTCCTTAATGATAACACTGGAAACATTCTGTAACTCATTTGGAGCTTCTTTTGTCTTAGCACTTTGAGGCTTCACCTTCATACAAAGAAGGCCACCCTCCACAGAGGATTTCACACCTAGTCTGACATCCACTAGCTGTTTACACAGCTGCCTGGTATACTGCATAGAGCTCATTTTGTTCTGGCAAATAAAACGATTTTAGAATGTAGAAAGATACTTATATGCTTAAACACATACATACATATAAGTGGGCTTGTACACATGCACATTGGATATAAAAAATGGAACGAGGACTATGAATACAAGTAGGAGGGAGTGACATTAAAATATAAAACTAAAAAATAAAGACATTACAATTTTACAGTACTTTGATTTAAAATCACATCTGCCTCTTTATTTTTTTTTTTTGATCACTTAGGATAACTTATAAAAGTGTTCATCATGCTGAAAACATTAACATTCTTCAGTACAGAGTCCTTGTTACCTCTTAGAGTAGTCTCATTCATGTTGGTTTGAAATCTTTCTAAGATATTTGGAATCCCACAACAACATACTGTAGAATTATCAGTCTTTCTTTGAAATTTGTACCCTGATAACAGCAAGGGAACATAATAATGAGAAAAATTCTATTGTGCTGGGAACCCTAGCAACAGCATCCCACTCTCAAAAAGGTTAATCCCCCATTTCATTACATCCTGATTGTCCCCACTGAAACTGTCCATGTGTAGCCTTCTGCAAATTCCTAAAGACATAATGTGTCTGGTTTCAGAGATGGAGAATGCTTCCTTAACTCAAATGACAAAAAATGAAATTAAAATTTGAGTAAAAGTCAAAAGCATTCTGCAGGGAAATCCCCCTTATTTTTTATGTGTGAAAAGGATTTAACTAGAACAATGGACCAAGCAATACAGCATTGTAGACAGCTGGGATTAAAGAAAGGTTTGAAGCTGTTCACATGAAATGATCTAAGGAAAAACTAGGGAATAGTGGATTTTAATGATATATTAAAGAAGTAGATAAGCTCTGAGACAGATACCTTATTGTAGAACTTTTATAATATGTCTTCATTTTCTCTGCTCTATATCATATCACCAATAAAAAAGTGGGTTATTTTTAAATTGTTCATAAGCTGCAGAGTATCAGGAAAACATGCCTTGTGTTGCATGTTACTCAAACATGAAATATGAGTTTTCTTTGCAATTTTGCTTTAGTGCTAAGCACTTATAGAAAATGTTTTGAATCCTGAGAGCCAGGTTCACAGCTGCAAAATGGCTGCAAAAAACTGGGTGGATCTTCACTGAATAGGGATGGAAACAACATAGATCTTTCTGCTTGATATTTTTGTAGCTAGAAAGCATACTTAGCTCCCCATTTTAGGCAACTAAGCCACTCTCCTTTCTTAGCTACATAGAGTAGTTGTATGGAAATTCAGGCCCTCCAAGTACAATGGCTAAGGGAAGGTTTTGAGGAAGCCTGTTTTTCTGACTGTCTCTAGAGGGAAACCTATCCTAACACTGTTTGTGGTATGATGTGTAAGTTATTGGTATTGTATACTTCATTAAATCAGTGCAGATTTTTGTGATTATGCATGCAAAGTTGCAAGGACTGTATCTAAGGGGTACGCTTTCATATTGTTGATATTGCATACTATCAAGACTACAGAGAAATTCATGAGAGGAGAAAGTGGCCCAACATCCACTTTCCTAGGGTGTGAACTGCAAACCCTCGTCCTCAGAGTCCTGCTCTGCTGCTGCTCCAAATGGGAGTTTTACCAATGAAGCCTGGCAACCTATGCTTTTTCTGTCCTTAGTCAGTTCGCTGTTGAATGATAAAACAGGCAGCTCAAAGAAGTCACCCTGCCAACCGCAGGCATACACATACCTTTCCTTGCTGCAGTGGAAAGCAGAGGATTTTTTCCATGGGTTCTGCCTGCACAATCAGTAAACAACAGGCTCTGGCAGTTGCTCTCCCTGTGCTGTGTTGGATGGCCCTGGAGACAAGCAGAGGAAAAGCAAAGAATGCCAGGGTAGGCTGCAGGTTCTTACCTGCGCTAGTTTACTCCCTTGAGTTTCACAACAATTTCAGCAACACTAATACAGAAAGCTACACGAACTTCTCCCAAAGGTATGTTTTCATTGGCCTTCTGGCTTTACAAATCTTAAATGGCCCTCATTAAATGATCTACAGACAACAAGTGTATATACAAGTTGCTACTTAGATGTCCAAAGAAACTGTGTGTCAGCATTTATATGAAGGTTCAGATTCTTTCTTGTAGAGCATGGAGAAAAAGAGCCTGATCTGTAGACCGTGATCATAATGGAGCTGAGTTTTTTGTCACTGTTTGTGCAAACAGTATTCTTTGAATACTGAGAGAATTAGAGCTGATCTTTCTTTCAAATAAATCTGTCATCTTAAGAAAAATAAAGTGCTGTGAAAATTGCAGTGCTGTAGTGGTTTGAATCTTGTTTTCCCCCAGAGGCTAAGAAAAGTGGTAGACCCCAAGGGGTGGAAACCCCTAGAAGTTTTGAAGTTCTATCCAATGGGCACTCCTGCAAAAATGTAAACATATCACCAGAACGGAAGAGAAGAGTTGTAGTTTTGGTTGTTGTAGGAGTGGTGGCCATGTTGTAGGGCCACAAGGAAGGGGCTCTAAGCCCCTTGGGCCCTCTGGGCCCTCCCAGCCCCTGGCTGGGGGCCGCGGGGACCTGGAACAGCATAAAGCTGGGCTAGGTGCCTGTAGTTATGTCGGGAGATGTTTTTCTCCATGAGCACAGAACAGCAGCCGGGACTGACCAGAAAAACGGTGGCAGAGAGCCAGAGATAAGGACCTGAACTGGAGGAGCAGCAGAAAACAACATGCAGCACCGGAGAGAAGACTCCTGGAAAGGGAGGAGAAAGAGAGCCAGCAGCTGAGAGACAGAGTTTGGGGTAAGACTGTACCAGCCCCTCAAACTCCTTTGAGACCTCTGAGAAAGGAGGAGTAGATGGACTCCTATTTTAGGGGAGCCTTGGAGTACAGCAGTACCGGAGAGAGAGGAGCTAAAAAGCTTAAAAGACGTCCTGGAGCTGGACCGGGACGGCCAGATGGAATGCGGGGGGAGTTGACCTTGGCTCCCCCCCTCGCACTGCTGCCACGGTGGCAGCCTGAGAGACAGGGCACAGAGGCCCTGCAAGCAAGGAGCTGAGTCTCCTGGGATACCAGACCGTCACGAAGACCCTCCTGTGTCTTCATGATATGACGTGGTGATACGACCTTGTCTGGGGTTACGAAGCCCACGGAAGACCCCTCGGTTGAGGCCATGGGGCCAAGAGAGAGAATTGGATATCTCCCTCGTTGGGTGCTGGCAGAAACCCAGCAATCAGCTGCTGCATGTGGAGAAGACAGACAGGACCTGCTGCCTTAGAAGATGCTGCTGCTTAAGGACTGGAAGGGATCTGTCCTTCTTTCCCTCCTGGACTTTTATTTGGAGGGGAGAGGAGACCTGATCCATTGTAAATACTATATGTCATGGTAGAGATAGTTTGTGATCGTGTGTATAATGTGATGTTATATATTCCCCCACTTTAAGTCTGGTGTGTTTTGTCTGGAAAAACCCATCTCACATTAGGTTGAGATGTGGGAGGGGGAATGGAGCTAGGGAATTGGATTTTTGGGACTATCTCAAACCATGACAGAAACCATGATAGAAAAATTTCCATCATTCTCTAGAAATCAAAGTATGTTTTAAAATTTAGATGGGAGGCATGCCACAATTAGAGACATTGCTGTTAGTTCCGAAGGGAGCCGACAAGAAACAAAACAAATTTGAAAGATACCTCCGTTAGAACATTTCTTGTAATGAGAATTGGGGAAAAAAAATGTCTCCCTAGCTGCAGAAGGAAAAACGAACACATTTTGTTTTTCATTTAACAATGAAGTATCTGTGTTTTTCTTTCAGGTGTCCAAAGCCAAGTTCTCTCTCAGAAACATCTAAGAAGCATCGTGTATACTGCCTGCCTCTAGACCCCTGCTAGCCAAGACTCAGGTCAGTGAAACAAATTTTTGTTTGTGTCACTGATGTACTGTGGTGAGCCTGGGAAGCACAAAGTCTTTGACATGATTTGTTATGTTGCAGACTAACATTAACACAAACATGACACACAGTGAAGGCATCTAGCCTTTAGCATGTAGTCCAAATTAACACATGGACTTCCCATTAATTCTACTGGATGTATCTAGAGGTATGTACCAGCTCTGGAGATGCCTACCATGTCCACTGATAACAGAAGAAGCCTGATTGGCTCTTCTGGAAGAGATGGCCAACTTTTTGAGCAACATAGGCTGGTGGAAATTAAAATGGCCCTAGGACAACTGACATGGAAGCATGAAGTCAGTGAACTGAGTTGTGAATAGAAAGACAGAAGCTCACAAATTTTGGTGTGTTGCTCGTGTCTAACCAATAAGCTACCATTCAATTTCTTTTTACAAGACATGGCTCTTTTTGCATAGGAGAAAGAAATATGCACTCATTTGCATGAATAACTTTTCTTCAACTGTAAAATGATACATGGAGTTAAGGTGGATGTGGATCTGTACAAGTGTTATGTCAATCACTCCCTGGTGATTTGGAAGGCAGGACAAATCCACACATCAGCATGTAATAAGTGACTCTAGACGTGGTATGCTCATGATACTGGAAGTTTCTAGCGTCTGTTTCTACCACTGAACCAAGGGGAGTTATACTTCCATCTTCCTCCATCTCCTGAAAGAAACTTCAAGATAATGAGAGGAAGTATCAACAAAAAGACCTGCTTGTAGTCATTTATCTTTGGTGTTAGACCATTTCTGAAGACAGCACCCGAGCCCTAGTTCTGGTCTTTTGTCTCAGCATCTTCCTCGTGCCTATCAGGTCTGTTTTTCCATCAGGTACCACATGTTTCAACAGTTACTGGAGGCCTAGAAGACCAGTTTGATATTTTGGTGGCTGCGAAGTTTGAGGTACCCTTTCTCCAAAGCTCAGCTGTTCTGTTTCGATATAGAACTGTGAGAAATGTAATCAAGTGAAATATAGCACATTTTACATTATTAGTATGTCTTGCCCTAAAACATGCCTTTACAGAAAAGTTGTCCTTAGTAGCCAAATTTATATCAGCAGTGGAATTTAATGGGTGCCAGACACACACCCTTAGAATGAAATGTGCAATGAGCATGTGGGTTTCCTGTGCCACTAATGGCTGCTTCAGTATACATGAATTAAAAGCCTTTAAGTGAGCTCTATAAAATGAAATTATTCTCAATGTAACAAGCTAAAGCAGTGTCTGTTCTGTATGTAGAAATTCTCAGAAATAATTACTTAAAGGACTGGAGAGTTAATTGGGTTCTCTGGACCTTTGATATTGGATTTCACAACAGGCTCAATTGTAAGCACATTCCTGTTCTACTTTGTTTCAAGACTTTGGAAACATCGAGTCCAACATCTTGAAAGTGTCTTCTCAGATTCTCTATGCCCCTGGATTTTCCATCATTTTCCTAGATACAACTCCCAACACCTTGATTATCTATATACCTCAGATGAGATGTCTTTCAGTTATATAGAACTGATGTCTGTGTTGTGTCTACCCACAGTTTCAGCCTCCCAGGCAGAACAGCTATGACAGGGCATCAACTATGACAGGTTTTTACTCTATACTGTGAAAGAAACTACTACAGTTAAACTTCTTGTGTTGTAGAGATCCCTGAGTTAGTTTGATACAGACTGCATAAATATTTAGTTTGGGATCCTGAGGGGTCCTGTAGTCCATCTTTAGCCTCTTGTTATCTTGGCTTCACTATTGTCGAGACCCAAACTGGGAAGCTCAAGAGTCTCTGTGAGGTGCAATCTGTCTTTGAAGTTCTGGAACATGCACAACCTTAAAAATAAAAGGGTCGCCTGTGCCTCTTTATAGAGGAGTCTCAGTTTCCAGCTGCTGCAGTTGTGACCTATGTGACAAATGGAATGGAAGAGAGAGCGTGAAATATAATTTGTTACTTGACAAACATACATAACACCATACAGTGAACAGGAAAGCCATGTCTAGGTAAACAGCAAGCAACATAGGAGCTTAACCAGTCAATACAAGTGAAGGTGATCAAACACTGTAAACCTATTTTCACTCTACACTGCAATCTGACTTTATACTTGGTTTGAATGCTTTAACATGTGAAAGGGAACCAGCAGCTGAAAACCTAAAGAAATCTGCATATGACTCAGGTATTGATTTAGATAACTGTACCGGGTCTGGCTGTGGTGGAGTTCACTTTCTTCTTGGCAGCCTACATAGTAGTGTTGTGCATTTGGGACCAAACAGTGTTGATAACACAGGGATGTTTTAGCTGTTTCTGTTAAGCGCTTGCTCATTGTCAAGGCTTTCTCTGTTTCTCACTGTCCTTCCAGTGAGCAGTCTGGGGTTTGGCAAGAATCTGGGATGGGGCATGGCCAGGACACTTGACCAAAGGACATCCCATACTGTATGGGATATGTAAAAACTGGCTAAAACTAAGTAAAAACTGGGGAGGGAAACTAGATTTTCCAAGGTAGCTGCTGCTCAGAGACTGGCTGGGCATTGGTCTGTTATTGGGAGGCAGCAAGTGATGGTTTTTACACCACTTGTTTGTGTTTTTTCCAGTTTTCTTTACTTCAATTGTCCTTATCTCAAGCCTCGAGGGTTTTTTGCTTTTGCTTTTCTAATTGTGTCCCCAGTCCCTCTAGGGGAGAGTGAGTGAGTTGCTGGTCAGTGCTTAGTTGTTGGCCAGGCTTAACATCAACCCCTTACAATCTGTCAGTTTCTTTTTTTAGAGAAGTATAACATAAGAGACAACAGCCTAACTATAAATCCATTCTTTTCACATGGTTGTTGTGGAATCATGTCACCTTAATTGCTAAGTCTAAATGTCAAATATATTTTAAAATATATTTTAAAAGCGTTTTCAATCTTCTCCTAAACCAAAATGGTAGAACTGTATAACTGTAGTGGTAACAAATATTACCTTATATTAAAAAGGGCATTTTATGAGAGGATAAAGTATGTGAAGCCCATGTGTATGCATAAAATTTATTCACTGTTTCAGTTTATATTCCATATAGTATATTACCAAAATAATGAACCCCATGCACTCAATTTAACACCTTTGACACCTTCTACTTCCTTGGCATTTTCAAATTGGAAATCTTTTTATAGAGAGCCCTTCCCTTAAATTGCACAAAGTTGACAATCCCATGTCAATGAAACCAAGACTTTTTGCCAAAGGCAGGGAGCAACAGCAGCAGCAAACTCTATTTCAGAGTACATTTCTTCCCATTATTTCAGAGATGGGCAAGATTATCAAGGGAGTGAAAAATAACCTTCAAATATATGAACTTGTGTTCAAAATTCCTTCTGTTTTTAGATTTCCCTCTCTTAACTTCGGCTTCTCTTCCCACAGTTTTCACAATAAAAAAGGGCAAACCTCAGAATAATCTGCTAAGTACTTACGTATTTGTAGATTCATTCACTTCTAAGTGAGGACTCCTCACAGCATGAAAGTCTAAAAATACGATTTCAACAGAATTATACAACCTGAAGAAAATTCACAGAACTAAAAAAAATCAATCTTAATTGAAGATTCTTATTAAATTTTTGAATTAGTTGATCTGAAATATAATGAAAATTTTGTGCATATTTTTATTTTATCCAAACAGTTGGGCATCCCTAATTTATACAGCTAGAATGAAGCTCATGGGGAAAGGACAGCTGGGATGATAACTTTGCTTCATTCATAATGCAGTTTTTTTCTCCTCCCGACTTGTGAAACATCTGAGTGGTTTTATGTTCTCCTCCCTTTCTCAAAAAGTACCAATGAAAATATCTTCCACCTGATTGAACACATAGTTAATTTTAAATTAAACATCTGTGTCCAGGCACAATGAGCATATATCTCTGTTGCGTATCAAATGACTTGCAACTGGAATTACCAACATTTGGGTTTTTGACCTCCAAACAGTTAACATTTGTCTTAAGCGAGTAGTATGAGACTGATACTGTTAGTGATAATGCATAAAGGTTTGGCAGTTTGAGTTCAGTTCTCAGTGTGCAAGGATGGCAATGCTGGTGGCTGTGTAAAGGAGCTGAGAACCTTTTGGAAGTTACAGCAGAGAGAACTTGGGAAGTACAGAGTAGTTGTGTGCTTTACTTTCACACTGGATAAAAAGCATTTGGGGAGGCAAGAGTCGTTACTTTCCTGGATGAGTAATCGCAGACAAACTTTCAAAAAACAAGAGTTAAAAATATATTTGGTAAGGCAGGACAGGACTTTAAATATGGATCCATTCCATGGTGATAAAACATCAATAAAACATTATGTCGCTTAGGCACACAACAGGGACAGAAATCTTGAGCTCAGAGGGAAGTAACCCCCTGAAATGTTTCAGTTCCCTTGCTGCAAGGAAGAAATAAGCATCTTTAAAGGTCTCACCATCTGAGTAGAAGCTCTAAGTAAGTAAGCCCAGTTATCCTTCTGAAGGCCTCCTGTCACCTCCTCACATGCAGGTAAGAAAGGATTGGAAGAGACTGGAAAAATGCTAGGAGAAAGCTAGACACTTGAGATGGACAGGCTGGATCCTAGCCCATTTTTCCTTCCTCCTAGCCTGCTGTATTTATTCCTGCAATATTTTCTGTAAATTGCTCAAGAAGTCAGTGGATCAAGTATCTCATCTACATTTCTTCTTGCCATGTGTGACTTATGTTTACCTTTAATTCACCTATCTGTAGCATAAAGTAATTTCACAGTGACTGGCCACTAAGCAGTACTTAATTCAGCCATGCAAATTACAAAGACAATGAATCACTGTTTATGTAAACCAGAAAATAAAGCTCTGTGCTAAGAATAATTCAATCTGTCTATAAAAAGGATTGTCCACAAATAGCTTCTGTCCTCTAAAATTCTTCACGTTGGTTGGAGTTTTCCAAGGACTGGTTCTTTCCTTTCATCTTTTGAAAGCTGAATTATGAGAGAAAGGACAAAAGTGCTAACAGTAGAGCAATTAATAAAAAAACCTTGTTATGTCTCCCCTCACCTCTTCATTGCATATATTCTCTTTTTCAAACAGTTCTCCAAAACAATGTATTTCTCGAAAAGGAATTATAGGAAGATTCTTAGGCATTTGGTTCCTCTCTGACCCCATTCCTATGTTTTCAAAGTCTAACCTTAGGGTTAATTTAAATAAATTTTGAGTGCAGTTAAGCACTTGAAATCAAGTAGTGCATTCTTCTGTGAAAGAGCGAGTGGCATGTCTCAGGGCCGCTACACATGTGGGAATCCCTTTAACACCTCTGTGGTTCTTCATTCTACTCACTCCAGTATTAGGCAGCCCAGAACTGAACCCATCTTTTCAGATGTGTCTCTCCAGTGATGATCAGACAGGAAGGATCATCTCCCTCAACCTGTTGCCAACACTCTTCATAATGTAGGCCAGAAAACTGCTGGCCTTGTTTGCCCTGCACCGGTTGACTTGTTTTCCACCAGAATCCTCAGGGCCTTTTCTGCAAAGCTTCTTTCCAGCTGGTAGGTCCCCAGCCTGTGCTGGTACATGAGGTTATTTCTCTCCACTTGAAGGGTTTTGCTGTTCCTTTTGTTGAACATCATGAGATGCTGGTTGACCCATTTCTCCCTCCTCTCAAGGTTACAATCAGCTTGAACCTAGGTCTATAATTTGCTTTTCAGGTAATGTATACTGAAGCCAGTTCATGAACTCAGATTAAAACCCCAACCCATATTCATTACGAGGACGAAAATGTAATTTTTGTTTGAATTACAGCTGCTCTTTTAGAGAAGTATTCAAATGCAATTGCCATTTTCCAGTGATAAGTGGAAACAAACAAAACTCTTCATCCCTTTGACATCTGTATGAAAACTCCTGTTTCATTTTTTGCTAAGAATTCATCTGTCTTTGACTTACAGTTAGCAGAATTTCATCTTTTGTACTGAAAACCTTTCTATTCTCAGGCCTAATTTTCCCATGTGGAAACTCTAGTGTATGGCCAATTGTATTTTTCTTTAAGTCTTCGAAAAAATTTGGTGAGTTTCCTGTAGCTATCAAGACGAGATGCATCTCCTCTTTCACTGTATCATTCTCTCATATCTCTGAGTTGTCTTTACATTCTCCCTAGCTGTTGAAAGTAGAACACAGTATCATGTCCTGGTAGTAGTTACAGTGGTACTAAAATTCAGTAGTAATAGAGGTAGAGCTTATTTGCCTAACTGTAGGTGTCTAGTGAAAATTTACATGGTATTTTGCCTAACTTCCATTTCCCACCCCAAACAGCTATTCTCTGGTAGGTCCTTTGTCATATATTTGCAACATGATCTTGTGTTGGGTATGAACAGTTTGTCATACAGCCCTAGACACCTGTTCAGGTAGCTGAGTTCTACTGACAGCATCCCTACACACAGTTCATCAGCTAATGCATACATTCACTTTATCATTTTAATGTCTTGATTGTAACATTGCATGAGAAATTATGTACATCTAAATATTTATCTCTGGGGTTTTTTCAGAGAGATTTCTTCCTAGGCTAGCAGCTGTTATTCTACTTGTCCTACCGTCTTATTCTTTTTCTTGGCTTTGGCTGCACACTTCAGTTGGTGCTGAAATTTCCACTTTACTGAGCAAATTATAATATCCCCAAGCAATGCTCTGATTATGGTTCCAATTTTCTCAGTCTTTGAATATCAGAAGGGTTTATAATAATATAAGAAAATTGTTTTAAAGTTGTATTCCAAAGGCTAGAAGGACCTCATTTTTTAAAATGTCCCTTTAAAGTGATGTATTCCTTATGATTATAGGTAGAGACATACCAATCAGCCTTCTAATGAAAGACACACTTCTTTTATATCATTCAGTCTCCCAAAATATTTAGTGCAGTATAACATTTCAGATGCCTTACAGAAATCTAAATATGCCAGCATCTTGTGTAATCTCAGTCTGCTTCATTTTCTTTTCTGCAGTTGAAAGAATTATAGGGCTCTCTGTTTATTGAACGTTTTGTCCTTTGTCTTTGATTTGGTATGTACTTAAAGAAAGGTACATCAGTGTTAAGACTGTCAGACTGATGTAGTCATACAGATGCAAGAGATTTATTTAAATGAAAGGAAAAGTGGATTTTATTCTTGCTGATGCTAATGGGCCAGTACATCTTCATGAATCATAAAAGGACAAAGTGCCCTCGTCTATAAAAACATTTAGCTAAAGTCTCAAAGGATGGCACCCTGAGGGTACCTTAAGGACAAGGAGAAAATAGCAATTGAAGAAGAGCAGCAGAATGGAATTCAAGCTGCACTGTCCCACTGTTTATTGCCCCAGGGTAGGAACTTGAAAAAGATTCTGAAATAATATGAACCTCTTGAAAACATATCTGTGTTTGAGATCAATACCAAAGACTCCTGCTAGGAGGAGGCAGTGGAGAATTATCTCTTTCTGCTTAGTGGGGCTGACTTTTGGCTTTTGTGGGCTCAGCAGAAGGTGCAGAATACTTCTGAGCTGAGGAAATATCTGTCCATCTGTCCCTTGTATGCTCTTTGCATTTTGGTGGGAACATGTCAGGGAAGGGAAGTTGGGAATATTGTCAAGTGGGACTTTGTGCTCCACTCATGGGAGATGACTCATTACTGTTTGATTCACCCATCTCCCCAGTATTTCTGTTCTACCAAAAGTCAAATGTTAAACTCTTAAATTCATTTTAGTATTGTTGCATCATCACCGATACTCCTCAAAGGCATCATTTCCTTGTTCATGAAATTCATGAACTGTAAGAAAAACCAAAACCAACCAAACAACCCCCCCCAAAACCCCCACAACAAAAACAACACACCAAAAAAAACCCCTCAAAACCAAACTCCAAAACCAATACAAGCAGAAACTATGTGTTCTATGCATAATATTTACCATAGGCCTAATTTTCAAAAGTGTTGTCATGTTTGGTTATCTTTGCGTAACTAAAAAATGCCTCTAGATGCCCCAGAACAAGTACTTTAAACTGAAGAGAAACAGAAATATTTCCATTAGAGCTATAAGCACATTTATGTGGCAATTAATTCTATTTTAGGTTTTATAGTTAAAATTTGATAAAATGTGAAGGTAACTTCACATACAAATATATGCTCATTTTTTACACATATCCATTCAAATGAATCTATTTCTATATACTTAGGATGGAACATTTTACTCCATTTTTGCCATTTATTTAACTTGTATAGTAATGAAACAATAGTGCTATTTTACCTTACTATCTGGGTACCAATATCTGTTGGGAGTGGGAACAAGATCCAGATAAGTTAAGTTACGGTACTGTGGAATGTGGGAACCATGAAGATAGTTGCACAACCCCTCCAACAGCATCCAGTTGTTCTTTCACTGTTAACATTGTGGCAGTTTTTCTAGCCAGTTTGTTACTTTAAAAATGTTTCCAGAATATCTTTTTCAGCTACATAGGTATTTTTTTTAGCCCTGCTATACAATCAACATGCATGAGTAACTGTCTAAGAATGCTTACAGGACATTTAATGAGCAGGAGATACTTACATATTATACAGGTAATAATAGGAAATCCCCTGTGGCTTTGTACCTAATTTAGTCATCTTTAAAGTTCAGTATATTTACTGTAGAGGACTGGTACGGTCAAAAGATTCTCAGCACAGAAATAAAATCCAGCACCTCATCTGTCTAAAGTTAAATTCCCCAAGTTTCAGAAAGGTATAAGTCTTCTGCTGGATGAGGGAATTATAGTCATTGTGCCCTGAACATGCTGAAGATGATTTTTCTGTGTGAATGGAGAATAATGAAGAGGTTGGGTTTAATATTTGGTATTGAAAACAGAACCTACTTTCTCAGCACACTGAGAAAAAAAATTGCCTCAAAACTTAAGAAGCAAGAATTAGCATAGAAAAAAGTCTGAAAAGACCTCCTTGCTGTATCCTTCAAATCGTACCAGATCTGAACTGGCACATCCAGCTGCCAGCTATTAGCACTACATACCATGTTTAATCCCTTACTCTTTTATCTCTTATCCTTACATTCCACTTATTTCACCCTTATAGAGATGAGAAACATCTACCTGAAACAACAAATTGAAAATAAAAATTCTTTAGGATTAGCTAGAATATTTTGCCTACTCATTTTCTTCCAGATCATGTTGGAATTAATTCTTTTCTAGGAGAAAATGAGAGCTAAAATGTTGTTCTAACCTTTTGATTAAAATGTGAAATATCATGCAAAAATTTGTACTGAATTAAGAAAGGTGCTGTAACATTACGTAATACCACAACAACTGAGGCAATGCTGTAAAGCACAGTCTGAACTGTATTATTCCTTGCATTTCAGAAGGTCTTGTCTTATTTTTCTTTTAATTTTTGCAACACTAAGCCCAGATACTTTGGACTGAACCTTTCCCTTGATGCTCTGGGGCAGCACAATAGCTTCCATTGCTATTTTAGCTTGCAGGCAGTTTTCACGTCTGGTAATACACCATATTTTGTTTGACAGAATGAAGAGGAGACAAAATTCCTTTGTAAAACTAAGAAATTGAAAAAATTTAGTTTGTAGTACCTATTTCACCAATTTCTAAAAATATCAGCTAAGTACTTATGCACATTCTTAAGGACTACTGGTGTTACTGGTACTTCTGAGAAACTTAATTGCAAGTACTCGCCTAATTCTCTGTTAGGTAAAACCTCCTGTACCATCAGTAGTAGCAAGAGGTGAAAAGGGATCAGGTGAGGCAATAATAATGCAGCTGCTCACAATCTAAAGCACAAACTGCAGAATCATCTGTGGCATGGAGGGGTGAAGAATAGTCATGCAGTATTTTCTGTATTTAAAGCCAGACTGCATCACTGAAAGCAGATATCTCTGTAGAGTTTTGTTGCCTTGATTTATATGAGAGAAAAGAAACATTTATGACCGAGAATCACAAAATGGAAGTCCAAGAAAAAGCAAAGCTGATCTTCATTAAGGACCAACATAGGGCTTAGTTTCTGAATGTAGTTTAGCTAAGTTTCAGTTCATCACACCAAAAAAAACCCAA
Organism: Pseudopipra pipra; assembly: GCF_036250125.1. NCBI lineage: Eukaryota > Metazoa > Chordata > Aves > Passeriformes > Pipridae > Pseudopipra > Pseudopipra pipra. Next base: position 84,041,557 of record NC_087550.1, read on the forward strand.
ATGAGAAGCATAAACTTCAAAAAAGTCAGCCAAAGCAGAAACTTACCAGAAAACCAGCTCTGACATATGATGCCTCCATTTCCAAAAACAACTAGAAAGTTATCCTGTATAAATTAACTCTCTCACAGATGTCTCTGTGATATAGAACTGCTATCATGATGCTTAAAATAATTCTTTTTTCAAGCTCCTGGCTTCTGGATCCAAGCCTCCTTTCACATGCCCTGGTCCTGAGGCTGGCCTCTAAACAAATTCTGGCCAAAATTCAGAGCATCTTAATAACTGGTTTGAATGATACCAATGCAGAGGGCAGGACTGCTTTACATAACTTTACAGCTACAGTGTAGATAACATTCTTGTAAATTAGTTAAGTTCTATGTACCATGAGACCCAAATGGCTTATCCACCCCTCACTAGTTGATATATTGTATGGACCTGGTGTTTTCCCTGAACATTTAGATTTTGTAGTCATCATCCTAGACTACAGACATATATATTACAAAAGCTGCTCCAGTGGGCACAAGCTGGTGTTCCCCTCCTTGTGACTGGTCCCTGTGCAGCATCATCAGGACTGCACTATCCTGGTTATTCATCTCCAGCTGCTGGGCTTCCTAATGTTGCATCAGTTTTGGCAGGAGATGCTGAAGTCTCCTGGCAAAATACTGTGCACGCTCTCCCTGATTCTAGAAAGGCTGCCCCAAGATGAGCCATGATGCTGTCTGCAGCAGAGAGTCAAGGATGTTCGTTACTTACACAGGGGAAACAATAAGGAATGAGGTTGTTAATTCTCCTTTAAACAGCTGAACAGCATTCCTTATAAAGCATATATAGTCCTGTTTTCTATGATGACAGAAAGAGCAAAGCAGAGCACAGACAGGGAACACTAAAAGTCACCCTACAGCCAGTTTTTCATTATGCAATATTGCAGAGCTTGTTCTGTAAGGGTGACTGAGCAATCTTCTAGATGAAAGTCAGCTGTGAAGAATAAAATGCCAGCACGATTTTCTGATGGTTGGTTTTCAGCGCTTTCTCTGTTTTGTTTCTGCCCTTATAAATATTTTACAGTTAATTGGTTTTTTATTACTGGGCTTATTGTTAGAGGTCAACATGAGGCCAGAGAGACAGGGAAGAAGTTAACTGTTGTCCTGCTACTGGGCTTGGTTGTGGGTTTCTTAGCCAAGGATTTTCTTGCATTGATTTAACTGATGTGATAAGACACACCTGTCGAACCTTTGAAAGGTGACTGGTAAATTTATGTACTGCCCTGAAAAGGCAGCAATTTAAACTGTTGAGGACTGAAAAACAAAATTCTTTCAAGGTTTTCAACTGTACATGCAAAAAAACCTGTGGTACTCATTTGAATTACTTTGAAAATAAATATACGTAATATGAAAACTATGATTTAATCATAGCATGGCTGATTTCTAGGCACTGCACAGATTTGCTTATCTCTGAACGTCTGTTTTTCTCTTTCCAGGATGTACCTCTGTATAATGAAGGTTGTCTGACTTCTTTTACCTTGGTCTGTACTATATTATCCTGCCTGAATGCACTGAGAACCAGATGTGCAAACTCTCGTGATAAACAGTAGTATCAGAGACAAGATCCCAGAACAAGTACCTTACAAAGAGTTGCTATAACTATGGCTGAAACCAAATGGATTCTTCTTACCTGGAATTATGAAGATTGGGATGGATAAGTGACTTTTTCTAGGGTTGAGATTAGGACGGAGAAGGACAAGACCAGGGCAGGTTCTGGATATGATCCTATGGGCATGATCCTCTGAACTGCTTAAAATTATCACTGGGGTGTAGGGAGTACATACAACTGGGTGCCTGCTCATATTAAATTTTCTTCAACCAGATGTTTGGCAGGTAATGTTCTGGGAAAGGCCAAGTCTAGATGTTTGGACTCAAAAATACTTTGGATTTGCCTTCCTCATAATATCAGCAATAGAGTTCTGTTTCTAGTTCAGTATCCCTGCATTTGTTAGAACAGTCAGTGGACAAGTGCTTACCAGCTTTTAGGGAAGCTGTGATCCAGTGACCCCTTCCCAACACTGTGGAACCATGTGGTCCTTCCCTGGCCCCCCTCGCCCCTTATGCATCCAGATGTTCCATGGTCATAAGCACAGTTCTCCCTGCAAAGGTTTCAGGAGCAGAATGTGGCTCTTCCCATCTGCCAGCATGAGGGAACAAGGGAGGGATCTGTTCTGAGATTTTCAGAGACTATGGTTTACTCGTTGTTTTGGTTCTCTTGTGGTTGTTGGTTTCAGTTTTGTTTTGTTTTGTTTTTTCAAGAGGCCAGATTATAAAAGTTTTTGAAAAGTCGACTCAGGTAAAAGATTAGATTTTAAAGAATCACCTTTTGAAGACATTTTTCTTTTTTTGTTTGTACTAAAATAACACTATTGTTAAACATATGCTGGCTGTAAAGAATGGAGCAGTGCAGGCAGCTTGTTTCCCTTTGTTAATATCTGCTTGGCATTAGATGTAATTCATGTCTTCCCTGGGCCAGGAGAGTGAAAGTTGGTGTGCTGACTGCAGTGCACTCGGACCTGTCTAGAAATGCCTGCCTGGAAGCTGACAGGACGTGGTGCTTTCTTGGAGGCAATGCTGACAGTCAACAGCTGGACAGTAATTTCTTAATAACTGCCAACCAAAGGGGACAGAGCACGTGCAAACACTGTGACTGGAGTTTCAAACCAAGGACAGAGGTCCCTGGATGCTTTACTAGGAAGGGGATGGCTGATGTAGGGACTGAATGAATACTGGGGGTGGTGACACAGAGAAGTGAGGAACGCTGACAGCATGGACGTGTGTGTATATTTTGTCTGAAAGGACTCTTAAACACAAATATCTTATTTTTAAAGGTTATTGCAGACTTGACTAGTATCCTGTTTGCACAAGACATTAGGCTGTACCAAAGCTGCTGGAAGAGCTGCTGTGAGATGTAAAGGAACCCAGAGTGGGAACGTTGTTTAGGAGAGGAGTCAGGGTGGAGAAACTGAAATTAGTGAGAAATTGAAACATTTGGGTTTCACTTCTCAAAATGACATGTTGCTTATCAGCTCACAAACAATTGTAAAAGTTACAAGGAGTTTCTGGAAGCTTTTTTTACATTCTAGAGTGGAATAAATTTTAAATAATTTTTGAAACAACTCCATCCCATCCATCATCACTGAAAGTTTTGCTCTGCATAGATACCTTGGATGATCATCTTTCACTTTTTGAAAGAGTGGCTCATAATAATGGCCTTTAGGAGAGTTACAGACTAGAAAAGATACAATCTGTTACTCACTGTGGCCCAGTTCCATTATTGTGCCATGTTAGATCCAAACAGTGAGTTGTCAGAAGGGTAAGAATCAATTTTAAGCAGTAAAATACATCAAACTGTGTAGTCTGCTAAATTGTTCTGAAACACATGAATGCTTTTTTTTTTTTTTTTTTAAACAGATGTCAAGTGCACAGCAAGCAAGATAAATCTTCCCATTTTCTGTGTGTTTTGATGACCATGTCTGGAAGACTAACATCTGCTATTACATTTTTGTACTTGCATGATATTTTGCAGCCAGGTCATAGGAATATTTTTGAATAGAAAATCATAGTACAAAATAATAGATAAAAATGAAGTACACATTAAAACATTTTTTTCTTATTTTATTTTTTTAAGTGAAATGAGGAAAGAAATATTATGTTTATATTAAAAACTTCTTTATCTACTCCTAACAGCAGGTATGTACCCCTCTATGAGCTTCATGTAGCTTTTATTTTTTCTAGTTGAGAAAATCTTTACTAAGCAGGATCATTTAGGAGTTTAGCTGGAAGAAAATGGTCATGAAAAGGCAGTAAAAACAAATATGAAGATGGATGTTTGGTGAGTAAAACTACTAAAGACACAGGAAGGAAAAAACTCACACAAAGTCATAGGTGTTCTCTTCCATTTGAGACTGCATCCAGCTCTGACTGCAGTGGTGTGTGGCTGTACACACAGCTGGAGGGATTACATCTCCACCTTACTAAGCCTGTTAGACATCAAATCAAAGTTAGTTTCTAGGCTCCATCTACAGTCAATGGAGAAACATAGTTACATCTGGAGGGCAGGTTCCCCTGCTTTCTTTGGACATGTATTTTGCAGACTTCAAGGTGACTTGGCACAGAACTAAGTGAATTGTCTGAAAACTTGAGCACATTAACAATAAAGGTTGAAGAATGGAAATGGCCATCTCTGCTTACACTTCTTCATTCATCACTTAACTATTATCTATATTTATTGAATAGAAAAAAAGATACTTCTCTATTTTTATGCATCTTTGGAGGTGTCTTCTATCTTTTTTACAAAAAGAGACCTTTGGCCAGTTTCAGCAATGTGTGATTTTTATATAGGAAATATTTCTTCTTGTACATTGATTCTAAGGTTTAATAAAAACTCATATATAGCTTTTGAATTATTTCATTTAAAGTCATTAAGTTCCTCCTCATCCACAACTTCAGGAGATCTGTCATTGGAGAGTTTGTTATTATCAATTGCCATTAACATGGGACAGCCTGCATCCTTTATGGTGCTATCTTCTCCACTGCACGAGCCATCATATGGAAAACACACCAGGCTTCTGTGAGATATATTCATCCTAACCCTCTGCAGATTTAGCAAGTCTGGTTCAGTTTCTTTCTTAAGCTTTTCTTGGCTGTGACCTCATCTTATTGAATGATAAGGATTTGTTCTCTTTTTCTTTTTTTCTTTTTGTGTAATCATTTTTTTTAAAAAGAACACTGCTGAAATCATTATTTTCTCTTGTTAAGGACTATGTTGTAGAAGGAGATCTTCAAGGAGATCTGAGTGCTATATTCATACAATAGACAAGAACAAGTTGTTCTAGTGACAAATACAAAAGATGAATGTTGGGATAACCTTTGTGATAAAGACTGTGAGAATTTTAATAAGAACTAAAAAAAGAGAGGGGTCAGACAAAAGGCAATGAGATAAATTTTCCCATGTCAAAACATGCAAAATTGATTCTCCTTTGGAGATCTAAATTAATATGGATATTGCAAATGTGGTAGCCAACTGCAAAAAGAGGGAGGGAGAAAGGTTGTTTCTGCCCTCTAAAATGAATCCTGTCAAAGTCAAGGTGCAAAAAGCTGTAAGTAGCTCCTGAGTCAGTATTCACTGCTCCTAACTCCAAATGCTGAGCTCTGCAGTAGACGCTCATAAACACTAACAGAAAATGGAGCTTATTAATAGTTACAGACACTCTCAAAATCAGAGTTGTAATAGTTACAGTGCTCCAGATTTTGTCTCTGGTAAATATCAGAGAACTACTACACTTGCAACATAGTTCTCTTAGTAATAAATGCTGAACAAAAGTTAATAAGCAATTGTGAAACAGAGCTTTGCTTTCACAGGGTGTATGATTAATGCTCTGTTGCATTGTCCCACCACAGCCACTGTGTTTCATGTAAAAATGTCATGCTACAGTGGTATTAAAAATATACAGATTTAAGCCACTCTGTTTTGTTCCATACTTTGTCCTTTAATTAAATAAATAACAAACCCCCTCCATTAATAGGCAGAAGGACTGTCATATTTCTTTACTTGGCTTTGAAAAAGTAGTTTTTCTTGACACTGTGAACACCAGATCCCACTTTCCTTGTTGGTGCCAAATCTTGTAACAGAGCAAAGGCAGGATTTGAGCTCATACATCAAGAGCACTACAGTTCCTTGCTAAGATCCTCAAACTGTGACGTATCTAAGAAAGCAGTAATTGCTTTTTTTCTCCCATTTAAGTTTTCGTTTTACCTGGAAGAAGATATAAATGCTGAAAGATGAAGTTCTTCAAATAGGGTAGCGAGCAAAGACAGAATGTTTTTAGAAATGCCACATAAGCTAGGAATAACTATCTCAGGAATAATTTGGGGATCACAGTGAAATTCTTACAGAAAATTCATTGTACTAATAAATAAAAACAGAATATTAAGTGATACAGTACCAGACAAAAAAATTCACAGAAGCTTTTGGGAAAGTGGAAATCACATGATATCTCAAGTGCCTGTGTGAAAACAGGCGTGTAGTTGAAAGGAGCTTGAATTTTACCCAAGACTACCAGCTGCCATGCTCAGCTTTCACACTACTATGCAAGCATGTTCTAAATGTGCAACAAAAAGAGTGTTGAACTCAACAGCTGCCCTACACATCCAGACAAGGCAGGCTTGCTCTTCTTCTCTTCCACATGCATCTCCATAGGTTTGTCCTGCCCTGGAGTCAGGACCAAAACCTGTTGGGGGAAACATGAAGTGTGGCCACAATAGTCCTCAAACCCAAACCTAACCAGTCTCCTCAGTCCTCTGGCATGAGCTGGGAACCTCGCTGCTTTAATAACTGAGCACATTATTTTTTGGGAAGGTGACTGGTGTCAGTCCCATTTACAAAGTAGCTTTTTTAGGGGCACATGGAGATGTAACATGACACAGACGATCCGCATGTGAGGTTATAAAAATAGTAAGCCTACAACAGAAATGTATAGTGGCATCAACTGATAAATAGATAATATATTAATTTCCTCTCCCTCAAAGCTACAAGGAGTGCTTTGGATGCTTTTCTCCATTACTGAAAAATTTCCCATACTCTTCCCTTGCATTTCTAAGGCGAAAAATTTTTCTGTCCCCAGAGTGGCCCTCTACACGCAGGCAGTTCAATGAATAGTGATATCCTCTGCCTGGCTGATGCACAGCACAGCACTGCAGGCAGAGTTCAAATTGTGTATTTACCGAGGACTCCCATAGTGGTGCAGTTTTCTAATAAGTTAGGTATGCATACTCTTTACTTATGTGGATTCCTCCAGGTGCCTTTGCCTACTCTCTGTCTTTTTGACACTGGAGAAAAGGCTAGTAAAGGCTGTTTTGAATCAGGTCCTCAGGTCCTATGTTTCGTTCTCCCCTGAATCCCCAGCCCCCTATTTCCACAGATGCCCTGGCATAGCTCTGCCTTGTCCATGTCCCAGGTCGAGTAGGATGCCTTCACTCAGGACCAGCTCTAGCACAGGGCCAGTGTATCCTTTCAAGCTGGAGTCCTTCAGCCTGGTGACTGCAGCAGTGAGCCTGTCTGATGGGGCTGCTCCATGGCTCCTCTTGTTGCACCAACACTGCTGCTGGTGGACTAGGGATGTGAAACCTCACTGGTGAACAGGTCTGCATGCATGTGTGTTTCAGATGTCACTGAGATGACCTGCAGAAGGTCCCCACTAAGAGGTGACATGAGTGCAGTTCAGGGGGCTGTCCAGAGAACCACGCAACAGTGAGAGGTGACAAGGGCCAGGGGAAGAGCTTCTTGATTCAGACCTGCTGCTGAGGCACGTCCAGAAAATAAGGTCCCAAAGGCGAAGAGGCTGCCATGCTGTCAGATGTCCTGGGTGTCACAGCTTCAGCTCTTCTCACTCAGAAGTGGCCACTTGCAAATGGCTATTAGTTTTCTGCCCATGGGCTTTTAGAAGACTTAACTTGTGTGTATGCAGACAGAGGCTGCATGCAAATATATATGCACTAAAATTCCAAATTCCATTTCTACCATCACTTACACAGGAATAGTTTTAGCTTTCTAAAAATGTGATTCATTTAGATTGCCTATCTGCTTTTAATGTTATTGTTTTCAGTATAAATCTTTGGTAAGGTCACCAAGTGCCCTAGTTTCATGAGTGTCCCCTTTTCATAATGTCAGTCATAGAGAAAGTAAAGTGCTCTACTTTTTAAAACTATTGAAAAGTCTTCTGCTGCCTTGGGTGGATAATTATTAAGCCTTTGTGAAAGAGAAGAAGAGGATTGTCACAGGAAAGAGAGACATTTTAAGGTGATAGCAAAGTAAAACAGTAATTTTGGTTTCCTGTTGAATGTACATCAAATGCTCCCTGATCATTTACTGTTGTTTTCCTGCCATACCACGTTGCTCATATGCATGCATATTTAAACCAAAATTCAGATTTTAACGAACAATAATTTTGTTCACTCTCAAGAAACGTAGTTACAGCTGTCAAGAAAACAATCAGATTTTATTCCACTCAAGTTTTTCCCTACTGCTATGGTAGAAACTGAAACCAGAACACTGATCAAGTGCATCTTTTGATTTGCAATGAAAGTACTTTGCTCTTTTTTTTTTTCAAATTAATAGTTAATTTATATCACACTTACAGGCTGAGTCAAACTCTAGCTTGTTCTTCCCCGGCTTCATCTAAAAGGTGAGTGAATCTGAAGTAAAGAGTGAATGGTGCCAAGTGCTTGATGGTGTTAGCCTCATTTTCCATATCTAGTTCTGTGCTTGACTGTTGAAAGTCCCACCTCCAGGTGTGGGCTTTCATTACCTTCTCACCCACAGTCGAATTCATGAAAATTAAAACTAAAGGCATGTCAAGAGAGAAAAAAAGAGTTAAGAATATAAAAAGCTGGAAAAAGCTATCTTTTTTTGGAAACAGCAGCAAACTCTACTTTGTCATGGCTAGAGTTATAACCCTTTTTAGATGACTTCCATGCTTCTGTTTAGATGTCTTCATCAGAGCTATGAAGCAAAGCACCTGAGCTGATCAAACAGGGTAACATCTGGCATTTAAAAAATTCAACTATCTTTGAAATGATACACAATAGCAAACCTCTTTCTTCTCTTTGTCTTTTTCTTTGTATTTGTTTAACCCCTTCCCTGCCAGTCAAGGATAATAATTATTAGTTTTGTGGATTCCTCACTGAATCCCTCAAGTCAGCTCTTTTAAATTTAAATTGGTGTGCTTTCAATGTCTCCACTTATATCAAGGTAATAAAGCAAAATTCAGTTCCCTTCTACCTAACCCATACTTTTATATCACTCTTGATCAAGCCAAAGCCCAACAGCAAAAGCAAAATGGACCAAAATCTACCATTTCTTTATTTATTTTTCAAAGAACACATCAATGATGATGTGGTCTCTTAAAATGCATAATAAACTATAATGACATGCTTAAATGAAACTACATGGCTCCAGTATGTTTCATTTGTACACCTTATTTCTTAATTTCAGCTCTCAATTGGTCCTGAAGGTCTGTGCTTCAGAATTTTGAATGCTTTCTAAAGGGAATTTCATTAGATCCTCACTATGCAAAACAGCTACTTGTGCATGTCCAGGAGTCCTGCAAGCAGAATGTAAGCTCTATCAATGTGTTTACTCAGATGAAAAAGAAAAAAAAAAAAAAACAAACCAAAAAACAGATTGCCCCATAGCTCCTGTCCTGAAAGGGAAGCTGCCAGTGCTCACTGGCTGTTGCAAGCTGCCAGTGCTCTCTGCACAGGCTTCTTCATTGAAACCTTTTGCCCTCCTAAAGTGAGTGAGGAAACTGAATCTAAGAGATAAAAAGCCCACAATAACTGCACACAATTTAGTTCCCAAATGGAGCCTAAGATGATTAAAATAATAAGCATCACACTGTGCTCAACAACACTTAAACTAGTACAGCTAAGGTATAGAACATTAAACATGTCTCCAATGCAAAACATCTAAATTTAAAACCACAACAGCAAGTCTGGGAAAGCATTGCGGTGTGGGTTAGACTGCTGTCAGTCTAAATGTGCTAGTCAAGATGGGGAAGGCTTACTGACACGGCCAAAGCCTGCACAAAAATATAGTCCATGCTTTCCTCCAAAGAAAATCATATGATGGAAAGGTAGATCCCCTCATTCAAAAACTGCCAGCGATCTCCATCTTCAACCAAGTCCTAAATCTTGAGGTTTTCATGATGCCACTCATTAGATCCTTGCCTGAATACCAACATGGCCACAGCCTCTGTCTCCTCTAAGGCAGCAGCTGTCCTCTGGGCCAGAAGGCTGGGGCTACTGGGACAGTCTCACAACACCATGTGAGCAGGTAGCAGTTTTCAGAAGGTACACCAAGTATTGGGAAGTATTAAGAAAGGAGAAGAAGCAAAACAGCAGCAGTAGTATGGCACAGTATAACTCTATAGGGTGTTTGCATCTTGAACGCTTAATAGAGATCTTGGGTCTCTGTCTAACAAAGTAAAAGTAGGAAAGATCCAGTGAAGGCATTGACAAGTGGCAAAGGAGGGAAATGGTGTTACATGAAGAATGACTAAATAGAGTGAGAGTTTACCAGGTGGGAAATGGACAGAAGCACAGCACAGGTAATATGCTGGCTTGTTACGGTCTGCTTAAATATTGCAGAAAGAATTTTTAGATTCAAATATTCCCTTGAGCAAAATTAAAACTCATACAAGTTATCTGTTGATACCAAAACTGTTTTTATTAATTGCTAAGAGATGCAAAGAGAAAGAGGAAAAAATAAGAAAAGGTTGGAAAATGCTAAGATTACTTTTAGAAGCGAAGAAAAGATACCACCAAAAACTACCTTTGTATCCGAGCTGGTCTGTAGGGTGGGGGGGAGAGAGAGAAGCAGTTTTTTGCCTTTTTTTTTCTCCGGTCTCTGCCACCTTCGATATGATGTTATCTCTTTAGCTGCAGGGGGTCTTAGTTCTCTGGAATGCAGCCAGGATGTGGCTTCCGGGCTCACGCTCCGTGAGCCCCCTTACACCGGGTGGCCCCAGGCCGTGCGGAGGTCTAGGTCTGCACCTCTCAGCCCCCAGAAACATGGTCAGGGTGGAAAAACTCACGCAAGTGGCACGGTGGGTCTCGGTCCACTTCAAGACGGCAGAGGTCCAGTCTCGGGCAGGCAGCTTATGGCAGCAGAAGAAAAGGTGAGGGCGAGGCAGAGAAGAGATTTTTAGCTGCTATAGCCAACTCTCTTTCTCACTCCTCTTTCCCTGCTCTTCCCAAATTTCTGTTCATCTTTTATAGTATTTAAAGGAGGTTATGTGTGGTTTCTTGGCACGTAGCCCTATTCAGATGTTTGCAGAGATATGATAACCATGAACAATACCAGGATCTTTTGGAAGGAAAACTCCAGTGGGAAAATCCTGGTGAGAACTTCTCATGGAAAACTGACACAGAATTTTTGGTAGGAAGTTTTTGACAGGCAGAAACAATGGTGAAACATAATTTTTGGTATTTGTATGTTATCTGTCTGTTACATGGCTGACATGAATGTCAACAGGAAATGGGTTTTCCCTGTCTCTTTCAGCGCAAGAAACAAGGGGAATCCAGTGAAACTAACAAGTAGCGGATTTAAAACGAAAAAAGGAGACTGTTGTTCACATGTTGCATGTGTAAACAATGAATCTTTCAACTGAATATGGTGGAGCTAAAGGTTTGCATGAAGTCAACCGGACAAATCAAGGGGATAAAAACTGCACTAGTGACTCCCAAAGGCAAAGACTACTTCCCTGCCCTGGAGGTCTCTGAGCCACAAGTTTCAGAAGACTACAAAGCATTCTGAGGAAGTATTTCTGAGTATATAATTATCGTTAAGTAATTATTATTGATAATTTTTTCATATTGCTAATGTTACCAGCCCTCCTGGGTACTGCTGGAGAACACAGGGTTGGTTAGAATTTTCTTGGCCTAGTGTTGAATATATTAGAAATGGAACTGGAAAAATGTAAAAGGGAAACTCATAGTTTAAAATACAGGGAATATGCATTAGGAGATTCTTTTGTTGTTGTTGTTTAAATTATAGCCCACTGTAGCTGTTTCTGAAACCGATATTTCATGGTTTCAATCATCTTGGGGGCAACAAAAATATACAACTCTTTTGCAGTCAGTAAGTGCTGTACATAATTTTCCCTAGATAACTGGTTCTCTGGGACATCCACTATTGCCTTTGACAATTCAATGGTCTCTTTGGGAACAGAAACGATTTCTGACATATTAAGCTTTGTCTGATAAAAGGGCTCCCATAGTTTTCTATCATATGTCAATTTTGACTTCTCTGGCAAACTGAGAATATGTTGTTTAACAGCAAAATCGTCCATCATATATGGAATGCACTGTGATACATACCAAGAAATACTTGTTCTGTAAAGTCACCATGCATAATACTATGTCATCAGATGACTTTGGTCTCCCTGTTTACAGAAAAATAATATGTGTCGTGAAAAATGCAAATGTGCCCACTGTCATCAGGTTATCACTGTGTTATAATGACAATAGGCTTTGCAGCCCACACCTCAGTCCTGTAATGACAAGCAAACTCCAACTATCTCCTGTTTGTCATTTCGAGAATAATGGCATACATTTTAAATGTCTGAGTGTTACTTGAACTGAAGCAGAAATCTCTTTTCTGTATCAGAATGTATTCCTCTGATTTATGGCATTGATTCAGGCCTCTGAGCCTTTCAAAACACCTGAATATACTTTAAGTTGCACTTCAAACTATGTAGCTACATTGCCTGTGGCTGCATAAGTTTTGGATTGATTTTTATAAATTTTCTTGCTTTCTATAATAAGAATGGGCAGGTTAATGGCATCTGAAACGGTTCAAGTTACTGTATATCCAAACTGAAATAATCTATACCTGGCCACAACATGATCTTTATACAATCAGTAACTTTTACGACAGCAACTGTCCATTGAATCTGAAAGAAAGAAGTAGAGTATAGTTGTCTGTAATTAGCATTGAGCAGTACATTAAATAGAATGGGATGCTTTTTCTGGTTACTATTGTTCCACTCTTATTCAGGAACGTTTGAGTCTCCATTTTGATGTGAAAACATTGTTGGAAAAGGAGTAATAAAACAAAAGCAAAACATCCAGCTGTCCCATTTGTTTTTATTTGCTTTGTGTCACTGAGGAGTCATACACACCAAACACTGTGCCCTTGATATGATGTGAATTGGTTTTCTTCCATTTAAGAAAACTGAAATCTAATGTAGAAAAGGGAACTAAACCAATTACATCTACTGATGAACTTTTTAGGTTTGTTTTCCTTGGAAAAATTATGCCCATTTCTACAGAAGGCAATAAATATGCAGGAAGCAACAGATACTCTGAAAGTGAATGGTTTTTTTTAGAGACTAGTTCTGTGTCTTCATTGGTGTTTTTTTTTTTTTAATACTCTTATAAGCAAGACTTTCTGGAGAAGAAGTAATAGCTAAATAATTTGTGCCCAGGTTAAAGAAAACACTAATCTGAAAAAATAAATAGAACTTACAGTTTCTCTTTGAGTTGCAAAGTGTATTTTTCTTTTACTGATCATACTTTAGAAAGACACATTTTAATTGGCTGTAGTAGACTAATTTCTGAAGATGTGAGAGATTCAGTACTTTTTATTTTAATCATTAACTGTACTGATATCAGAAACCAAGTAGAGAAGAAGAGGAAGGGATATTATGATATTACTTTTAGAGTAATTTTTCAGATTAGAGGCATTTGAGGAAAAAGCTGCTGACTTCTGCAAACATTGTAAGCAGTTTCAAAAAAAATAATTTTTCACTCTGTAAAAATATTCTTGAGAACAACTATCTAGGACAAAGATTTCCTGAACTTCTGCTGAAGCATAAACAAAATAGCCATCTTCAAAAATTAAATCAACTTTTGCTTCGGTGAATTGGAATTCATTGTTAATCGGAATGGGATCTGGACTGCAACCATAACCTTCATGAATCAAATAGCATCCTTCTTGAAGAAAGGGATGTTTGTGTCATGGTTTGAGAGCCCCAGTGGTTGAGATGTGGGAGGGGGGTTGGACTAGGGAATTGGATTTTTGGGGCTCTCCAACCATGACAGTTTGACATACTCAGTGATTTTTCTGACATGTACCTATTTGTCTGTTTTTATTTGTCTTGCTATTGATATCTGTTCCCATTCTTCTTGCTCATGATTCTTTGGTAGATGGTGTGGTCTGTAGTTGACATCTGCTAGCAAATTATAATGTCTATGTTTTAATGAAGAACAACACTTAGGGTAAGAGGTGAACAGAGCCACAGGGGAGAAGAAGAGTGTGTGGAAAGCAGACTGGTTGGTATGACCGTGCAACTGTCACAAATAAATAAAGGCACCCTGGAGCAGACAAGTAACCCTTTGGAGCTCAGATGAGTGGAATTGGGCTGGCTGGGGACCTGGGCAGTGAGGGAACAATGAATGACATTCATCAAGTCATTAATCACGAGACAGCAGAGACAGAAAGTGTTTGGGTACTCTATATGATCCACCATCTTCTATTACTAAGAAAGGAATAAGGGTGTTCCATGGTCTTGTTCAACTGTCCTTTAAACATGAGGGTTTCCCCATGGCACACTTCTGAAAAGTTGAGGTGTCTGCCCTGGCTTCCACTGTAGCTGTTACTTCTTCAAACAGAATCCTTGGATGTGTCTCCCTTCTGCAATAGAATCACAACATTCATGCTGCAGTGGTGGTCAGCAGAAGATTTGCACACCAAGACCATGCCTTAAAACCCTGGATGGAAGCACTGTTTGGGCTCTGAGTGCAAAAGTCTTAAAATTCATGAGGGAGCCTCAGAGAGAAGGAACAGCTCTTTTAGGGCTACATATACACCAGATATATTCTAAAGCTCACTAAAACCCCACAAAATGTTTGCATTTTGTGAGGAAAAGTCTGTTTCTGGCTTGAAATTTGGCTGGAAGAAACTGCCCTTTTCACAGTATATGTTGCTCTCAGGACATGCTGCATCAATGTGATTTACCATGGCTTCAGATGGATTGCAAAGTCACAGCAGCAGCTCTCCTAAGAAAGAAGGTCTTGGGTCAAAGGTGAATGATCCTGTAAGAGATGCCCAAGATTTCAATATCCTGTGAGAAATGTCTAACTTGAATTTTAACTGTAATATTGGATTATATTGAGGCAAATTCTACTGGGTAAACTTTGGATTAAAACATGTTGGACAACATAACTCTTTACAGACTTCATTATTTAAAGAAAATGACACTAAATTTAACAGAGAGATATGAAAAAATAAATATTAAACTAAATTCCCACTTACAGTTAAGTAGAGAGAAAAAGAAGTCTTTCAGGTGTACGATCTCTATCTGTGAATATGCATATGTGTATATACACATATATATGTGTGTGTGTGTGTGTGTGTATGCATGAAACAATCTATTTGTAGTTTTTTTCAAGCAGCAAACTTAATCTAAATGCAATGTCATAGTATCAGCTAAGGAAAATTTACAACAGCTTTTGCTTTACCTGGAAGTTGAAAGATGCCTGATGAACCTTTTTGGCCTGTGATGGGATGAAGTATCAGCAGCTCTGTGTGCTGCCGGTTTCCTTTCATGGCTGAAAGTGATTCTGGTTCCTATTAAGCAAGTTCTGTGCAGAAATTATGGCAGAGATGGGATTTTTGTTTATCATTGCACGGCCACCTGAAGACAGAGGGCTGAACTCTTCTGCTGTAAAGGAGCTCACCCTCTTCATCTGGCCCTCTCAGTGGTAAAAAACTCCTGGATTACTGAGGAATTCTGCAGGTGTGCAATACTTGAAGTTTGTTTTACCATTGGAATTCTTCCCTGTGAGGGTGGTAAGGCCCTGGCACAGGGTGTTCAGAGAAGCTGTGGCTGCCCCATCCCTGGAAGTGTTCAAAGCCAGGTTGGATGGAGCTCTTAGCAGTCTGATCTAGAGGAAGATGCCCCTCTCCATGGCAGAGGGGTGGAACGAGATGGTCTTTAAGGTCTCTTTCAAACTAAACCATTCTGTAGTTCTGTGGTTCCATAATTGCATGGAGTTTTGGGGGATCATTTGAGTTACAACCTACTGCATTGAGACTTTCCAGACATGCAATTTGATTTGGTTTGAAGTATGTAGAGTGAGCATATACCTGTCTCAATTTTGACATAGCAGAATGCTTTCTGCCTACTTTCATGATGATATCCAGTATGTACCCAGCTATCAAACATTTATCTACTTGCACAGTGGATTCTGCACAAAACTCTAAACGCTTCTTATCTATCCATCTACCTGTTTATCATATTCCTAAAGCCTTTGTCATTCCCATGAACTATGGTTTTCAACACTAGGACTGAAGAACAAGAGACATGAAAGCAAATTTGTGGTCTGTTTTCCTTCACCAAATTAGACATATGAATAGAGCAGCTGTGAATTTTTAACAAAAGCAGGTTTTCATAAAAAGAACATTACCACTTCAAAGTAATATTTTAAATTATGTCTTATTTTTGAAAATCTAAAAATTACTTTTTTCTAATTTTGTAAAATCACTTAAAATTCTATTAATTTATTTTTATTTTACTACATGATTTCATTGTGTCATGGAAGTACTAAGAAGCATCACTGTGTATAAAGTGGTACAAATAAATAATGAGGGGCTGCAGTGTGACTAGAAACTGCTTTGACTTAAGAAGAAAAAAACAAATAATCAAAGATTTATTAAGTAGCTGCTACCTGTATTTTAAAATCGTATTCCAATGTCACTCACTGTTGTAATTATGATTACTTTGACATTCTTTAGCCCCGAATCTCTGTATTTTGGAATGAAAATAACTTCCCAAACAATGCTTGCAAATATCATTCCTACAGGAGTTTTTGAAGTGTCTGTTATTTGGTTTCAGATTTGAAAAAAAAAAAATCCAGAAAAATAGAAATTGTAAGGGTCTATCATTACTGTGTTGAGAATGTTCCTTAAAATACCTCTACAACCTCTATGTAAATGGAAATGGCACTGTTGGCATCAAAGCTGCTTCTTTATCTCAGAGTAGTGTAGTGAAAGAGAGACCAATAAGCCTTGAAAGAGTCTTGCAATTGTTTGTAACAAATGCTGGAAGTGTGAGGGGAATGGAAGTTGTTCTGCTTTGTGCCTTAATAGAAAAGTCCTCTTTATCCATAACCTTTTCTGTACAGTTAGTAATTAACTGTTTATTATGCTGAGAACAAATTTCTTCTTTCTGACTTCTAACCAGTCTAATTAAACCCAGTCAATTAATGTAAAGACTTCGTATGAAAGAGACACTTCATACCTGATCAAACAATTATTTTGGAAGGTGCTGATCCTCTTATAACTATTCAGGATATGTTTCGGTTGACTGGAGATGTGTCAATGGCACAGCATATTAACAATATAATGGAGATGAATGGCTATGAAGTTTAAAATTATATTTCTGCTCTGCTGCTTCAATAAAAACTATGCAAAAACTGTCTTGCAGTGATAACACGAAATATTTGTAAAGTTAGCATGCAATTGTCATTGTTTCCAATGGAGCTGTTAAGTTTTTAATGAAAAAAAATCTTTGGACATTTCAGAGTACATCAGTAACATTTCAATATATGTTTCACTGTATACACTATATCACTCATGATTGTACAACTGCAGCTTTTATGACTTGCTCATTTTCCTGCAAAGATAAAAACTAATATATCCTTTTGTTTTTTGCATGTGCCTATGGACAGATTTAACTAGATTGTTCATTGTTATATTTCCTATGCATCAAGATTGGTGTGCTGTCAGGAGAGAGGACTACTTGAGCAGTGAAAAGATTCTCTATGTCAGTAAGGCTGTCAGAGTTGGGACCCCAGGACCTCTACAGCAAGATGTAAGTGGGCAAGAATTAACTGAGTTTTGTCTGGGGCTTGAATTGGTGAGGTAACATAATGGATGGTCTGACTGAAATGGAAAGACTTAACATCTGGTCAAATTAGATGAAAATATAATTTTCCAAAGAGGATGACACAGATCAAAGTCTGTGTATGGGAGAGGATTACCACTCCTTTCAGAGCATCGGTACAAGCAACAAGGGTTGTTGCGAGCCTGACCCTCCATACAGCACAAGGGTTTCTCAGGGCATCTCCTCAGATGCACACTATCCAGAAAGGGAGGAAAATGGGAGAAAAAAGGTAGGATCTGCATTTTCAGAGAAAAGTGACCGATGAACAACTAATCTGAAATCATGGCTAGGCTTCACAAACGAAGATTTGGGATTTGGGTAATCTGAAATACCTATTTGATATATGCAGCAGGGTGTCATGTTTTATAGCTCCCAGCTTCCCAACATGAAAGGTCTGTGCCAGCTGCATATGTCCTGCCTTTGGATAAGATTCTGGCAGCTAAGGTATTGCCATACTCTTTTGTGTTTTGGTTTTTTTTTTCAAGCTAATGAGAAAACTCTCACGAGCAAAGAGAATGATACATAGATTAAGACACTTTGTGTATCTTTGATAGGGCAAAACAACTGAATGCTCAAGCATATTATAAACAAGCAAACTAACAACCTAAAAGAGGATGTTATCTTTATACTTCAGGCATTAATCAAATACCAGTCCAAGGAATTAGGAAAATACTTGCCCCGTGAGCAAATAAAATATCTGTTCTATGGACTTTAATTATTAGACTGTCATATAAAATATCTGTTACTAGTCACTGTCAGACCTGATGGTATTAGATAGAAAGGCCATGGGGTTAGATCCTGAATGGTTACACCAGATTTCATACTTTCTGATAAAAGAAAACCAGCTGCATTTAACAACTGCATTTGATGAAACAATATGGAAAAAAAAAAATCCCTTGACTTTATTTCAACAAATGTTTGGTGAGTTTTATTCAGTAAAGTAACAGCAGGGAGCAAAGTTATGAGGATTTATTTTTTTAGGCTGTCTGATCCCAATGTCTGCCCATATCGAGGGCAACACAACTCCCAACCAAAAACACCTTGTCAGTTTTGCATGTTTGTTATTTCCAGGTTCTGAATCCAGGCTAAAATAATCCTTTGTAATGCGGGAAAGGATCAGAATAAGCATTGCTTAGAGAGGGCAAAAGAAATATACGAAAGCTAAGCACTTACCAAAAGTTAAGATGGCAAATCTGTGTTTTGTTTGAAGCAGCCCCAACTCCTGCTGAAAGCGAGGAAAGGGTGAGCTTGGAAGAGCATGAAAGAGCAGGCTGTAACCTGCGTTCTTGAAAACACAGAAACCACACTGGTCAGTACCTTAAGATACTTCTTACATGAGAGCTCCAGATTTGCGTCTGTCCCATCCCACTGCCCTGGTTTCACATGCGTGCTGTGACTCAGAGACCACTTGCTACTTTGTCATTAGACCTGTGCCTCTGTAGAAGTTTCTGATCTGCACATGAAAAATCTTAAACTTTCCTAACTTTTTTTTTTGACAGAGTCAGAGGAAGACAACATGAGATTTGTAAGTAAAATCAGAAAAATTCATATAATCGTAGAATCGTGAAGGTTGGAAAAGACCTCTAAGATCATTGCTTTGAACTGCTAACCCAGCACCACTGTGTTCACAACTAAACCATGTCCCCAGGTGCCGCATCCACAGGTTCTTTGTATGCTTCCAAGGACAGTGACTTCACCACTTCCGTGGGCAACTTATTCCAATGCCTGACCAACCTTTCAGTAAAGAATTTTTTCCTAATATCCAATTTAAATCTCCCCTGGCATAACTTGAGACTGTTTCCTCTCATCCTGTCATGTACTACCTGGGAGAAGAGACCTCACCCCACCTTGTTATAACTTCTTTCAGGTAGCTGTAGAGAGTTATAAGCCTGAAACTTCTTTTCTCCAGGCTAAACGGCTCCAGCTCCCTCAGCCACTCCTCATGAGACTTTAGCTTTCTATTCTATTCTTCAAAAAACTGTTAGTTTTGATAGAATTCGTAGAATATTTTGATAGAATTTATTCTGACAGAATAAAAGATCTGTTAGAAAATTCCATATTTGAATGGACAGTTATGCCACAAATCATTAAAATTTAAGCAGATCAAGTAGATGAAATCCTGTTGAAGATTCATGCTGAAACAATTCACAGGTGGGAGGCTCAGGGGAGACCTCATCACTCTCTTCAACTACCTGAAGGGAGGTTGTAGCCAGGTGGGCATTGGTCTCTTCTCCCAGGCAACCAGCAGTAGGACAAGAGGGCATGGTCTTAAGCTCTGCCAGGGGAGGTTTAGGTTGGATATTAGGACGAAATTTTTTACAGAGAGAGTAATCAGCCATTGGAATGGGCTGCCCAGGGAGGTGGTGGATTCACCGTCCCTGGAGGTTTTTAAGATGAGACTGGATGTGGCACTTAGTGCCATGGTCTAGTAACCACGGCAGTGTTGGATCAAGGGTTGGACTTGATGATCTTGGAGGTCTTTTCCAACCCGGTTGATTCTATGATTCTCTGAATAGCTTGTAGCATTCTTTACAGATCAAAAGTTGCTGGAAAAGAATTAGGACCTAACCTTGGGTTCATACAAGTAAATGGTCAGTTTCTGCTCATTTTAATAGTAAATGTTCCCAAAGAAACATCTTCAAAAGCATTCTGCTTTCACATTGCCCCAGTTCATTCTACTTACAATCCAATACCAACTGATAGTTCCCATAAAGGTTATGATATGAAACAAGAAATGAAAAATAAGATATTGAATTATAATGAGCAGTCTTGCAGTCTTATCTTCATGAGCTACAACCCATCTGGGTTTCTACACTTTAAGATTGGAATGAACCTTCTTTGTAGAATAAGTACCTTCACTCTCTCTGAGAGGCGGAACGTGAATAAATATGTGAATAAATAGTGTTATACTTATTTAAATAATTTGTAGTGTTATTCCCATCGTTCAAGTTCTCGAGTGTCTTATTTTATCATTTTATCATAATCTTCTCTGCCTCTTGTATTGTGCTTTCCATTAGCTGTGGATGAGATTCAATCCTCTGTTGGAGCTGTAGCTTGCTGGTTTTCATCATTAGCAGATTACACTTTGCAGGACTTGTAGGTGTTCACTGCTGGAAGTTATTCACTGGTGACACCTTCACTTAGGTTTCTAAAACTTCAGAATATGAACTAGTCACTGCAGTCTCTATCTAGAAGGCTCATCATCTCCCTCTTATAGAGATATCTGTAGCAGTGGGGAGGAGTTTGCATCTAGAGCTGTTACTCCTCCCCACTGACTAGGGCAAGTAAAGACAGTTCTTTTGATCTGACTTTTGTATCTGCATTTCTGATGGTCACAGACAAGTGAGATTAACCTTGCCCCAAAAATTTATGGAAGAGATTCCCAAACTGAAGACTTACTTGGGATATTGACTATTTGGTTTGATATATGCTGTTTGACTCTATTGATCACGTGGCATATTTATGTTCATAGCTAAGTACACCTTATAGACTTGGATTTCCAGTATGAGTAGCCTTAATGAGAATATGATAATAATTTTCTTCCATATTTTGCTATTTATTTTCAATTTGCTTTCTTTTTTGGCCAACATTTCTACCATCCTAGGTTTGGGAATATTCATACACAAGAAATGTAAGAAGAGTGAGAATGCCAAGGCTAATTCACTTGAAAATTAAAGCAGACTTTTCTGGATCGCTCATAAAATATTATTTTCCCATTTCTAGTCACACTTCCTCTTAGATAATATTGCCTAGAGACAGTTGAGTGAATAGACATTACGTAGAACCAGCTGCCTAAGGTACTTCTAGTAGTGCAGATTCTATTCAAAGTCCACTACTTATGTCATAAGGCTAAAGTAGAAACCAAGAATGTGTCCTAGAAGACATCCTCTGCAAAATGAAACTAGGGGAAAATAATTAGAAAGTGAAGCTTCTTATGAGCTCAATTAAAAGGCTACTTCAATTTCGCAAACATCATCTCCCTGGCCAGCACAGCTGAAGAAGAGAAACAGCTTCCTCCAGAGGGAAATTCAGAGCATGGAAATCTAGATTCTCACTCAGCAGAGGTTCCTCAGACTAAAAGACAGCCAGTAATTTTTAGTAACAAAAATCATGTAGTATGACCGTCCTCATGAGAAAAAAAATGTTTTGGCACTGGTTTCTGCAGTCCCTACTAGGAGTAGGACTTACTCCAAACAGTAAGGTCACAAGAGTATGCAGTGTCACAGTGGTCTAAAGTTGTAGAGTTGAATACTAACATTCATGTCCCTTATCACTCTTAATCACTTCTCATTTCCAACTCTGATGAGTAATGCAGTGCACATTTCCAACTCTGTGTTTCTGCTGGAGCTTTCCAGTCTCCAGCAGATCAGCTAAAATTGTTTGGATTCTGGCATTTATAAAACTAATTGGAGGGAGATATTTGCATGCTTTAATAATGTTGTTTCAAGCTTTGATTTTGGAACATTAGAGTGCTGATGCAGATAATATGTTTTATACCTGTTTGTCGTGAGAGAAAAATAACACTAACAACTTAATCTTCAAATGTGCTAAAAATCTAGTAGACATTTTCATCTGTTTATATAATAATATATTTATAGATGACAACATTTTTTTCCATGAGATAATTACAGCAACATTTATGGGTCCCTTCTGGCAGGCTTCTTAGCCTCCTTTATTAAAGGAATGATTGCTTTCAAAGATCATGATTTCTCATTTGCTGAAGGGTTGCTACATGAAGATTTTACTATGGGGAGATTAGGAAACAGTTGTTTTGCAGGGTAAGCCAAGGGAAAGGACATGATGCATCTTCACATCTGCATGCCTGATTGAACATTATAAATCCTGTTTCTTCTCTTACTTGTGATCTGAAAATTTTTGTGGGCTCAGTCCAGGCATGAAAACAATTTTTTTTTTGTTCTAATAACTCAATCCCTACTAAATTGGTTGCTTATAAGTAATCTGTAAAGAGAGCAAAATGGTGGTGTTGACAAGTGCATATGATCCTGGCAGAAACAGATTACATAACCCAACCATTACTCCAGGTAAAAAAAAAATTAGATGCAGATCACTTATTTTTATTGACAATTTTAAAACAAACTGTGAGCTTATGTAAGATGGAGGAATAAGTAAGCATGTCATAATGCAGTATCTTTCAACCTTCTCAAACCAATTCAATCAATACTGCAGACTATTAGAATGAAATAAATCATTGGTGTAAAAGCAGTGCATTAAAATTCATTGTGCATGGGAATTTCAACTTATGAAGGAACAAAACAGCTTTATGATATATGCTTCTGTGAGTAAATTTCCCTGAGATATAGTACACCATTAACAGGCATTTCTCAAGGGCAGGTTCTAAAATCTTGAACTTGACTAAAATAATACATTTGAAAATGTGCACTGAACTTGGAGAAGAAAGGATGCAAAATGTGTACTCTAGTTAAAATTCAACATTCGTTACTTATTGCCACAACATCCTCGGGTTTTACTGTCACTTTTCAGACAAATCCAGGCAGACATTTCCCTGCCCAAAGCACTTATAGAAAGCCAATGGCCATGATTCTGCCACTGATAACACGCAGGAGGAAAGTTGTCCCTAAATGGAGTGTCCTTGAAGACAAAGGGTAGTTTGAGGATGAATCAATCAGTTCAGGAGCTGTCATTTCAAGTGCTGTAAGTCTTAGACCTTAGCTTTGCTCCTGCTTTGCTCCTGCTGATCTCTTACAGTTACCTTCAAAGGCTGCAGGATGAACCTAAAGTCATACAGAGTACAGATAAAGGAATAGAGGTGAGCTGTAGATAAAACACAAAGAGGAAGGATTCAGCACACACTGTAAGCTCTCACCAGAGCCAGCCATAATAAAGCATTATTAGTAAGAAAGCAAAAAGCAAAGAATTATGGCCTAGAGATGGTCTGAGAAGGGAATTTTGTTCTCATGGGAAATCTACTTCAAACTGTGTTTCCTTTCTAAATTAAAGCAAAACTTGGAATTCTAGATTTTTCATGGATCCACAGGAAATTCCGTAGGTCTCAGTTCAGAAAACTGAGATTTTCCTGTCTCAATAAAATACAAATCATTGTATAGAACACAAAACTATATGTAAATGCCTTTTAATGTACATTAATGTGCATTAATAACATCTAAATAAAATTAAGTTTTATTTATGCAATTCTTATTTTCAGTTTTATCAAGGAAGCATTGTGAAAGAGGATATTGATCATGACAGATTTGTGTTTCGATGAACAGTAGTTTCCTTTCATCAGTAGAGTTACAGTAGTCCTAGGTCCTGTATCAGTCACTAGGGATCTTCTGAGTGCCTAAGGAAAAAAAAGTATGACATTTTCAACTCCTTTGCCAGTTCCATATTTGAGCATATTGGAATCAGCCTAGCCTGGACACCTGTGGGACAGTGCAGTGGGCTACCGCCTGTGAACCCAAGAGAAACTGGGATCTGCCGCAATCCTTTATGTGGTATGCGGTTTTGAAAAATCCTTTCTTAGCAACTGTGATAATGCAACCAAAAGTGATCCAGCAAAACAGCTAAATGTTGATATATTTTTAACTCCGCTGTTACTACTGTATGTCTTCAATGGTAGTTCTGTGCTTACCCTGCAGTCCGTGCTCACTACTCCCTACAGATGAGACACTGATACTGGTACAGACAGAATTAAAGCTCAAGAGCACTTCTAACTTCCTCAATGTATTGTAGAAGGAGTTTGAGGAGATCAGCTACATTAGCTTTTGTGCATAATGTTGACTGACTGCACCTGCATTAGTGTTTCCATTCAGGCTGGAATTGAGGTTTGGAAGTCAATCTTATAACTTCCCTGCCTATTGTACCTTGGCTCTTGTCCAGAAACTATGTTCGGTACTTGGGCTCTGATTCTCAGGATAAACTAAAACAAAAGAGGATCCTAAATCACAGTTCAGTGGGTATTCAGACACCATGACCAAACTAGAGTTAATCCAAAGAGAAGACCTCTTGAACTGCATATATTTTAGATGTCAGGTCTTCAGCTGCAACTAATGCTCCAGATATTGGTTCCTATTATGCCACACTACTTTCTGCTGGATGCAAGGCTCTCCTAGCAAATCTAACCTGGAAGGAAGTAAGACCTACTCACAGCTCTGTCACAAGGTTTGTGATGGAAATATGCACCAAATAATTTGTTTAATTGTTAAGATCCAATTAACGAGAGATGCCTCTGCCTGAATTAAAGTGGAAATGAGACCATGTGCTGAAGTCAATAGTATGGTTTTTATTTAAAAATGAATGTGAGGTAGAGAAGTAGAAAGAAATAGAAAAGAGAGCAGAGAGAGAGAGAAAGATCAAGCAGAAGATAGTCACCCCCCTACATCCAGCAGTGTCCCATTGCTCCTTCTTCACCCTGGGCTTCTCAGTAGTGGGGGTCTCAAGGTATTTCAAAACTTTTCACTATTTATACATCTCATCAAGCAAAGAAATTAATGCTCATTGGCTACACAGTTCTCTTATTTTATTGGTTAAATGATTCCCTCAATTCTAGTGCTAATTAGTCTGCATGTTGAGTCTTTCTCTTATTTTGAGTTGGTGGGTTTCTTGAGTCTGTGGGCCATGAGTTGGTGGTCGCAAATCTCCCTCTGCTGGAATTAACTTTTACCCAGTTGGAGCTGAGGTGGCTTTCCTTGTGGCCAATAAATTCTGCATTCTTTGTATCCATTATCAATGACACATTCTTCTCCCCAAATTTTGTTAATTTTCCCCTAGATCTGAGATAACACCCAGACAATAGTACCACCTTTATCTTGTCTCAGTTTCCCTCTATGGTGCCTTATCTTACAGTCCAAGTTCCAGGTATCCACGAAGGTATATTCGAAGGGTGGTTGTTTGTGGTCAGAGGTGCCATCTGTCCCATAACTCAGGGTGATCTTTTTTTGACCAGTGATATGGGTATGAGCAGTTGTTTGTTTACACCATTTTCCACAGTGGAAATTTTCATCTGGATGTGTTAACAAGGATGTGCTAACCAGATTGCACCTCCACCAGGCCTGAAGTCAGAGCCATCCGGTCACTCCATTCTGTACTTATCTCATGGCAAAGTTCTTCTACAGCCTTAACAGTGCTTAATACAGGCAACTGTTCTCTTTAAATCCTTACAGTAATAAAAATTGCTATGCCAGTTTCCTAACAAAATGATTCTCCTCAGCAGTGTTTCCTGTGTATTAACTCTAAAACCAGGACACTAGGGAAACAAGGCACAAGAACAGACTCCATGATAACAATGTGGCTCTTTGGAATGACAATTACAAATTTATTATGAGAAATTTATAAAAGTATTGCATCATTTCTTTTTTCTTAATATCTGGCACTTTTCCCTATTGGGTAAGTTTTTCCAAATGGCACTTTTTTTTGGTGCTAAAATTAGGTATTAAGTTAATGTCTTTGGTATTGACTCTTTATCCTAATTTTAAGATTTATGCCATTTCCTGGTACCAATAGAGTGTTCAACACATGCCTGGGAGGTTCAGTAATAGGTAAGTGTTTGCCAAATCTCAAGTCTATATATTTTTTTTTTTGGAAGAAATCTGAGAAAAAACATTTCTCTTTCCACGTTTTTTTAAGGTTTATATTAAACATATATGGAAATAACTTCTAGATATTTGTGTTTAAAAGTACAATCATAAGCAAAACTAAATCTTGGACATGATATGTTCTCTCTTTCTAAATTTTACCTTGTTCTTTTTAATTGATATGCCTTATTCTGGCTAATGTGCTTATCATCTCATGCATACTCTGTAAATTTAAAACAGACTTTATTATACCTATTTAACAGTTATCTTGCACTGTTTTTAAGGATTCCCTTTGTAATCCTATTTGTTGTCTAAGAACTTGAAGAGGTGCTGGTGCATGAACTGGAAAAACACGGCACAGCTGATGAAATCTGAATGAGTTTGAGGATAGAGATAATAAAATCCCTTTTTATTTGTGCACACGGAAAGGACGATATAGAAATTGGTAGCACCTTGAAGGTGGAAAGCCACCATCTCATTTAACAGGGCCCAATTTTACGGCAGAAATGTAATTCCATTGCTGCAATTGTGGAAGCAAATGTGTCCTTGATAATGATTCCGGTGTAATTACCAAGATATATCATCCCAGATAATTTTATCTTTACAGCCTTGAAATTACAAGGCACAGCCATAGAGATTTGAGATGAGGTTCCTGAGATGCTCACCTAGAATCACTGCATTTAAGGTAGGGATGGAAGCACTCACAGAAGACGATATGCAAGCAGATATCTGCAAAAGATAGGTGAATTGCTCTCAAGAAATACTTATGGGTGATCAAATAGCTTATATGTGTGTGTGTAGGCTGCAGAAACCAGCAGCTAGTGAGGTGAATCCTGTCTCTAAAACCATGATCCTAACCGGTATTGTTGCCCAAGTAATCTCACTTGCGTGAGAGGAGGCTGTCGAATTGACTGCTTAATTTTTGACCTTAACTCTCACTTAGGGAAGAATGTTTTGTAGGCCTTTCTTTTATTTAAAGGAAAGAGTTTTTGGGGGTATTTTTTGTTTCTTATTATTGTTATTTTTTAAAGGGCGTTTTGTCAATTTGTGGTTATAAGTTTCATAGTAACTCAAAACCTTCAATTTGAAATGAATCACTACTGGGCTTTTAAAAAACTGTGTGTTGCATGAAGAAGCTCCAGAATAGACAAAACACACTGTTTACACTAAATGATTTTTGGTCTGGTTCTAAGACAGGTGGGTATCCTGACAGAAACCAGCTTTACCAGGTCATCTAGTATAGGTATGAAATGAGAAACTAAGGAAGCAGATACTCCTCTCTTCCAACAATGAGGTATTTGGGTTGAAAGAAAAGCAGTCCTTTTCTGGGAGCAATGGAACTTGTTAACAAATTGCTTCATCAGACAAAGCAATTTGGCTATAGGTGGGACAAAGGGCAAACCTCAGCATAAGAGGATCAGAAAGACAAGTGATCAACCCCCAAAGAACACTTTATTTACGAGTAAGAAGAGACCAATTCAATTTACTGATGATAGCAATAATGATTATTAATATTATTTTGCCTTTTCCCTATTTACATTACTCATTTTGTATTAAAGGCTCTCTCTCCACTGTCCACTATTGTGTCTCCCAGAACAAGCAACATCCAAAGCAGCCCAGCCTAAGGACAGACACGCAGAAAGGAGTATTGCTAAGCCACCAGTGTATCTGAGAAGTGTGGGTGTAGGACTTTGGAGGAAGTCCAAGACAAACACAGCCTTGCCAAAAGGCTTTGTGAGCACATCAAGCCACAGTTAGTTTTGGTGTGTGCATCATCTGTAGGGAGCTTAAAGACTCTATAGAGCTTAAAAGACCCATAGGGCTACAAGGAGAATTTATTCAGCTTTGTGATGGCCAGGTTTCAACAACACACAAAGAAGTGTGGGTGCACAAAAGACAGAAGACACACTTGACAAATATCACCTTGCATAATGACTACCTTTATGTTTTCACATGAATAGGAAGGAATGAAAATACATAGAATGGAATAAAATATATATTGATAGTGGATGGTTCACTTTAACAGAGACCTGCATAGAGTTATCAAAAATAAACATTTTTAATGACAAATCATACTCTGAAGAACAAATATTGCTCCAGGAAAAGGCTGTAACCTCATGCAAGAGTTTTTTACTTTGTCAGTGCTCTGTACTTGTCTCTGTGGAGAATGAAGGCACCAGAGGAATGAGGGCTGTGGTGGAATCCTTTGCTGCTGCAGAAGAATAGCTCGCAGCCACCCTTTCAGTTTCAGACTGAAAAGTGCACAGTAAAGCAAGAGAGGAAGAAGCAGTAAACAAAGAAACAAACCCCTAACAACTTTTTCTCTTCCAGACAACCCCCTGCTATGTACTTTCTCAAAACATTGCTTTATTTAGTTCTGTACTGCTCATGCAAAAGCCCCATTTCTTCATCGGGTCAATACCAAACTGCTTTGTGCTTGGCAAGGCAAGCCATTTATTAATTAGAGCTGCCCTCCAGTCTGTCACTCCTGTTCCAGTACACTTTGTTTGTGCCATTCTCCAGCTGGTGTAGCCATGACGTCACTTACTTTCAAAGATGATTTTAAAATGAGAGGGGAAAATGTGAAAAACAACTGAGTTAATCATGTTTTAAGCAAACTTCTGAAGCATTGCCTAGTGTTACTTCTGCAAGAAAGGGACAGTTTGTACCTGTCTCCTGAGAGGGTTTTTTCTATTTAAAAGTTGCAATCACTCTTAAATTTCATTGTTAGAAATGTTGTAATCCATTAATTTACGAAACAGCATTACTAACAATACTGTGCTTCACATATGGCTTTAATCTGCTGATCTGAAAACACTTTGCAAGAGAAGTCTGCATCATTACCTTCATTTACGCATTTCTATTTCCCCTTGATCACTTCTTTTTCATAATGTTTTTTAGAGGCTGTGCCGATAGCAGTGGCAGTGTTGTACAATTCTCTGCCTCAGTGATTCCTTCAACCCTTGTATTTGGTCACTTAGGGGAAGCAACTTAGTGCCTACAGCATACTGCACAGCCCCATCTGCCCTTGCTGGTGGGGAATCAGACGTGTGAGGTCAACCTGTGGCACCATCAGCTTTCAGCAGAACTGCTCTGTGCAGTCTGTTTTCTGAGGAGTTTTCTTTTCCCTATCTCCTAAGCTATTGATAGCATCTTATGACTGCAATCTGTCATTTTTATGTGGTTGTTATATCTCACTGAAGCCTCATATTACCAGATGTCTGATCCAGTCTGTAATACATGTGGAAGGAGCATCTTCAAGACATCCCAAAAGTGAGATCACAACGAGAAGGCTAATGGTCATTGATGGGCCTCTACTGCATTTTTTAACTAAAAGGAAGCTAAAAGGATAAATTTTTGATCTTTATCCATTTCTGCTGTTGTCACTATCTATATGGTGCTCTCCAGTAGAAGACGACCTTAATGACATGAAAGATGTTAAGGAGAGTAGAGGCCTTTCCCTGTGTTCCTGTCAACTTTTACCAAACCCCACATTCTTGGACCTACAATAGAAAAAAAGAGGTCAGCACTTGTCCCATGTATAGAGACATAGATCTTCCAATTAAATTAGCCTTCATCTTTCATGTCTTTCTTCTTGGACAGGAGTGTGTGTATGTGTTCACAGGGAATGTTGATTTAGGGTTACTACATAGAAGTACAGACCTAAAATATCAGGGAGTTTTATTAAAGGTACAGTTGTCTGATATTTGGACCCACATTTCACCTCCCAGAACAGAGCTGGAGGATGTTTGCAACATGGGCCAGGCCCATGTGCCAGCCAGCAGGAATGACAGTAGAGGTGCTCATAGTAAGAAGGTCCGTCAAAAGAGGACCTGAACGAAATCCTTCCCAAATCCTTACAATTATTCAGCAAATCAATAGACAAACTGTATTGGGTTTGTGTGGCCAGGTTTTGGTAACTGGAGGGGCTATAGGGGTGGCTTCTGTGAGATGCTGCTAGAAGCTTCCTCTGTATCCAATAGAGCTAGTGCCAGCTGGCTCCAGGACAGACCCAGCGCTGGCCAGGGCAGAGCCAATCAGGAATGTTAGTAATGACTCTGTGATAACATATTGAAGAATGAAAAAAAGTTATTGTGCAGATGCAATTGCTGCCAGAGAAGACACGAGTGAGAATATGTGAGAGGAACATCTCAGCAGAAACCAAGGTCAGTGGAGAAGGAGGTGCTCCACGTGCTGGAGCCGAGATTCCCCTGCAGCCCGTGATGAAGACTGTGGTAAGGCAGCTGTTCCCCTTCAGCTAATGAAGGCTAATGGGGATGCAGAGATCCATCTGCAGCCCATGGAGGAGACCCACACTGGAGCAGGGCAAGGACTCCTCTACCTGAGCAGTGGCAGGAGAAACATGTGATGAACTGGCTGTAACTCCCATTCCCCATTTCCCTGCACCACTGGTAGGGAAGAGGTAGAGCCCAAGAAGGAGATATAGCTGGAGGGAAGGTGTTTTTAAGATTTATTTTACTTCTCATTATCCTGCTCTGATTTTGTTAGTAATAAATTCAATTAATATCTCTAAGATGAGTCTGTTTTACCCGTGATGGTATTTGGTGACTGGTCTCTCCCTGTCCTTATCTCAATCCATGAATCCTTTGTTATATTTTCCCTCCCCTGTCCAGCCAAGGAGGGGAGGAGGGTAGAGCAGCTTTGGTGGGTGTCTGGCATCCAGCCAGGCTCTACCCACTTACACCGTCCAAGCTGATATAGAAGTTTCCAGATGACGTCCATAGTAGTGCATTAAATGCATGACACTGGAAACAACTGGAAAAGGGTGGCCTGTGTCTATATTACTGAGCTCTCTTTGCTCTCTAAATGACTGTGGAAACATTCTATTGCCTACTGGATATACTCCCTGGCCTACAGTGACTCCCCAACCACATCTGGAGATTGTCTGAGAGAATGATTTTCAAGTTTAGATGTCTGGAAATATCCCCTGGCACTATTTAATCTACTAGTCCATGAAAGCATGGACTAGTATATCCTCCCTGTTGCACTGGATTTTTATCTGCTTACTGTATTGCATAATAATTAACAGCATTTGGGTGAAAACCTTATTTCTCTGAGGAGGAACACTCCCACCTCTGTGCAGGAACTGGCATTACTCTGAACTTGCAAAATTACTCTTTTCTAAAAAGTAACCTATATGAGATTAAAGTCATAGCACCCAGTCAGCAGACTATGTACCATTAGATTCAAAGGAGATGAAGTGAAAAGAGAAACTAAGTGAAAATTTAAGGTGATCAGTTCTCACAGCTAGAGCCTAGCTGTGTATAGCTCCAATCTCATTCTTGTAAATGTTTCTGGAAACAGAGAGGGGATGACAAAGATCAGGCCAAGGAGTGTCCTTCTATTACATCAACATTTTGAGAGACTAATGGGAGCTTGCAATGGCAGGGAGCAGCTCTATTCTTACTCAGCGCTCTGGTGAAGATGATCACTGCACCAAATAAATGGGGTACTTATTTATTTTTTTTTTGTTTACAAAATAAGCTGGGTCCAGAATCATTTGCAAGGATTTACATCCCAGGGAACAGCACATGGGAGGAGAATATGACATTATTCTTTAAGAAATGAAGAGGAAAGAAAATAACCATCTTTTCCCAATGTACTTCCCAAAGAAGGAATTTTTCAGTAGAGGTAACATTCCTCTCTGGACACTTACAAGCCTACACTGTGTCAGGTGCAGGTATTTTTTGAGGGAGCAAAACAGAAGCTATGCTTAAAAATACTAAGAGTGCTTTCCCTTTAATTTTGCTGAACAAAGATGCAATTTCAGAGAGCTGTGCCATAAGTTTGTACAGTGTAAAATCAGATATGAGAGGTCATTCCCTGGCACTAACAGCTCTGGGCACACTTGCTCAATGACCTCTGTTTTCCTGATGGGTAAATTCATTACGTGATTGTTTCTGCTTGAAATTAAGAGAGTCCTACCATTCTCCACATGAAGAGATCAAACAGTCCCATGTGACTTGCAAATTAGTCCTCTAAATGAAGGTCCCTATAGAAATAATTAGGTTGCTTAGTGTGAGATATTAACACTACCCATTTTCAGTACAAATGTCTGGAAAGTTCTCTTCTTCTATTCCTCTTTTTTAAACTGAGCTTTCATTAATCTTAATGCCACAAAGTATTTCTGACAGTGCAGACTTATCAAAACAGCTTAATGGAGAAGCAGAAGGCACATTTTCAGTATCAACTATAAATATTAAAAATGTAGCGTTTTGAATGTTGCATATTATTTGTGAATCTCACATATGCCTAAAGACCACACCTATCCTGAGTTTTTGTGTTCAGGTGTCTGTGTAGGTGCCATCCCCAGCCTGGCACTACCAGCAGGTCCAGGCCCTCTGCCTTGGTGAGCCCAGGAGCAGCCTGTGCTGTACTAAGGCTGATCCTGCCTGGCCCATTGCAGAAACACCCTGCATTAGCAGGGGAAAATTCAAAGGAACCAGTGGGGCATTGCTCTAGCTTGGCCCTCTGAAAGGGAGAAAGAAACAGACCAAGGGATGAGGTCAATGGGAAACACAAAGATCAAGCAGAAGGGACAGCCCAAGGCAGAGGCAGCCTGAAATCTGGTTACATAAAATTTAATTATATGGATAAAAAACAACAAAACATTAACATTAAATT
This sequence comes from Pseudopipra pipra, assembly GCF_036250125.1. Lineage (NCBI taxonomy): Eukaryota > Metazoa > Chordata > Aves > Passeriformes > Pipridae > Pseudopipra > Pseudopipra pipra. The sequence continues at coordinate 84,074,242 of NC_087550.1, forward strand.
ATAACCACTGCTGTTGTTACCTCTTTTTAAGGTTGTTTGCTTCTTTGTTTATCTGGTTCCCATTCTGTGAGTTGAATTAGTAGCATGAAGCAACATCTTATGTGAGAGCTGTGTTTTGCACTACATATACACACTACTGGTCTCAGCTGTAAAGAACTTGACCCGCGTGAGCAACCATTCCTTAATTTCATGGGTTACATTTTGGTGAAGAAATTTTACTTAAACATTAGTTGAGTGATAGTAAAATAATAATTGTTTCATTTGACCAGATTGTTCCCTTCCAAAAGAGTGGGAGAAATGGAAAACTCATAGACCCATATGAATTCCAGAATGCCTCAAAAGGCAGCGGCACTCTCTGCAGCCTCACTCATCTCTGGCTACCTGATACGATCACTACCACACTTTTTCCTTCCTTTTATTCCTCTAAAACAGACTTTAAAAAAGTGAAAACAGAAACAGAAAGGGAGAAGTAGGCCAAATAGATAAACAAGACTTACTCCTATTGTAACCTGAAGTATGAGTTATTGGGAGAAAACTCAAACAATCACTCTGCTGTTAGAATAATGAAGCAGAATCTGTTCAGATCAAAGTTCTCATAAACTCATTGAAACCTTTGTAATTATGACAACAAACAAAACTGAACTTCTGTTTCAGTTAATGTAAATGGTTTAGTCACTGTTCCCTTACACTTGCACAAAATCCAATGCATTCACATTTCTTCTATTTTCTGAATGACAGGTATAGCACTCACTCTTGCAGTACCTATTTTGGTCTAAATGGCATAATCCAGTACATTTTCTAAAAAAAGAAATCCAGTGAAGACTAACACTCCTAATGATATAATGCAAATCAATATATTTTCCTATTTAATAACTGCATTATAGGGAATCACATTTTTTTCTCTGTTCTTGTAACCTATAATTATCTTCTGATTTTGCCTTTCAGACCTTGAAATGCCTAATAGTAACTGAATATTTAGCCACTTGATGTTCATTTACTTGCAGGAGTGCACATGCTTGTGTAGATCTGAAGATGAAACGTGTGAGAGAATGTTGAATTTCCTGCATACAAAAAAAATCTAGTATTAAACAGACAGAGAGCACAAACTCTAGACCTTTACAATAATAACTGTCACAGAAGTAGTACAAATACTCTATTGACAGTAAATAGGACCGAGGTAACATTTTGATATTTATGAAAATCAGTCAGTGTTGAAACCTGTTAAGCAACATAAAAGCATTATAAATGACTTTCCACCTATTCTTTTGTATGCAGTATGGAAATGGAAGTGTCTGCTTGTATGGAAATGGAAGTGTCTGCTTAGAGAATAAGTGCAGACATTAATTCATTACCGAGTACAGCAGATTTCCACTTATAATTATGTAGGTCAACAGAGTAGGCCTTTCTTCGGAAATGGAAAATAAGAACAATCTTTTCCCACACTGAAGAAAAGTTTGTACAAACTCCAAAGCCCTAACTTGTCTCTAAGCTGACAAGGCATCTGGACCCTGTGAACATCCCAGTTGCTGCCCTATTGCCAACATATGACTGCCTGCAGGACCACCAGCAGAGCCAAACAGCAGCGCTGGGGGAGGGACCACATGTGGGGTGACAGACCTTCTGACAGAGAATCAGCTGTGGCTGGGCTTTGTCCTAGGAGTGCTGCTGGCACTTCTGCCAGAAAGATGATTAGGCAGGGGAAAGTATGCTGTTACTATGGGTCCAGGATGAGATTTTTACATGCACACAAAGTGCTGAAGCTGCTGGCAGCCAAAGTGGCTTTCGAAAAAAGGCACAAAGCCCTAATGTTGCGCTGAACCTTAATGGAGTGCTGCACACAACTGAGCCAAACTGACACACTACCAGGCAGAAATCTCTATGTTTATACACACACATCTGAGTAAGATTTTCAGCTGCATCTTACTCACTCTAAACCGTCTCAAACTTGTGAAGTGTCCGAGGGGAATCAGTGCGCTATCATGCAATGGACCTTTTTTCTACTGAGCTGTTTTAACCCAAAGAACTGCAACAATCTGTTCTTAAATAATCTATATCTTGTGCAGGCAGGACCTGACATTCAAATTAAGGAAAAGTCAGCACTTGGTACCATTGAGTGTCCCTGTTAGGGTGTTGCTCCACAATTTGCTGTTCTGACCCAGGCAAGGGGCTGCACGGAGGGCAAGCAGTGTATGTGTGGATCATAGGTGTCACTGAGAGCTCCTGCACTGAGGCTGCAGAGACAACTTTAATCTAAACATCTTCCACTTTATGCATATTCCCTTGTCCTGCTTTGCTGTACTTTGGACACTACTTTCTTCAGTCAAATACAGCTGTGACACAGCTGTATTTAAGAGTATTGAAGGACATTGAGGCCAACACACCCACTCAGGAAATGCAGAAGGATGAAAAGCTTTGTCTTGTGCCCAAGCAGCTGCACTGAGTGACAAGAACGTGGTATTCTGTTCACAGGCTGTGCAAGGGACTGGACTAATTTTTAAATAGGAGGATTGCTTTTGTACAGCTGTCCCTGAGAAATTATTTCTTTCTCCCCACAGTGGACATGAGTATGTTGGTTTAGGTGCCTCTAATAGGAAAAAGCACCTTGACTAAACCAGAGATACAATGGAAAATGGAGAGGAATGTCATCAGTCCCGGGTAACTCCCAAAACAAATTGTTAATATGTAAATACTTCAGTACATTCATGGTTAAAAGGACTCTCTCCCTGCCCCAATCTAATTGCTGCTTATCTTCCAAGCTTGATGCTGAGTCTATCTTGAAGCCTTCACTAGGATACTAAGCACTCGGAGCTCGAGTGGGCTGCGTGCTGTGCTGAGCAGCATTTAGAGGAAGTGCTTGCTCGGTAAAGGGAGTGTGTGCACACAGAGCAGTCATGGCTCTGCCTGGCGAAAGGCCAGCAAGAGGCTAAGTGCAGCACCATGCTCCTATGGCTGGACTGAAGGTGCCTTGGGTTTCATCAGCTCAGAGCACTGTCCAGGGAAAGTTGTTTCAGTCATCCGTGTAGATAACTACTGGTGAATTTTGCTAGCCCTGAACAGAGAGCAGCACTGTAACTGTGCCCATGTGTGTGCTCTGCACATGGCAGGAGGGTGTCTCCTGGAGGTCCCCTACAGCCTGTTCCTTTTTTCCCGTGGTTTTGGTACTATCCTAAAGTATGCACTAATCTTTACTTCACTGTCATCTCAGACTGTTGATTTCTTAGCTCAGCAGCAGTTGTTCTGTGTTGGTCCTTCACAACATCTGAGGGTGCACGAGTGGCTTGAAATTCTATTTCAGCCTTTGAACCACCATAACCACCCAATCAGTTTGGTGCAAAGGGACTCTTACATTAATGACAAGTGGGTCCTTCTGTGTTGCAGAACTGACCTGACTGAGGAAGACAAGATATACAGAAATTACTTTCTCTCCTTTTTGCACTGGAATATTCTCCACTTCTGTAGATAATTTATTCTTCAAGGTGTTAGGAAGAATAAGCTTGTCATGTTGTCTTATAACAATAAGAAAAGCTGCAGGAGCAGCAAAAGCAGTAGATCTAAACAGTGTTTTGGCTAGCCAAGACATAGCCATAATGATGAATGCTGAGAAGGCAGTTTTCCTCAGATGTGTACATCTTATCTCCTGTCTCCCAGGCAACTTCCTAACATCTTTTGAAATTACTAAAGAGGAATTAATGTATTACAATACTGTGGCAAGTCTTATCAAGCCAGTACAATGCCACATCATTGTCTATTTTAAGACATATACAATAAACCAAATCCAGTAACTAAATACTGATAGCTATAAGTATTCATTCCTATAACACCATGTAAATAAAGCAGCATTGTTCTGACATTTCATATGAACATTAAGTTGAATCAGTACATTGAACTCCTACACAAGCCATTTATGTAATTCTATTATACAGAGTATGAAATTCCTTGGAATTAGTTTTCTCAATGTTCCTTATGCTTTAGAAAATACATATATAATAAACCAAGAAACTTTCATTTCTCAGTACCAAAATTCTGTTTTTTTATTTTGTAGCATTCAAAATAAACAATATTTTAAAACCTATAATCAGTAGCATTGAAAATACAGAATTCTTTATTCTCTGTCTGGAAGTACTTGAAAAAATAAATAAATAAATAAATACATGTAGTAAGTTTTGATACAGTTGCTCATGGATATCATAAGACATTACAGCTGAGTTGGGATGCAGACTGTCAGCTCCCATGGCATAACTTGACAAAATAGAGTGCACTTTTCAAACATCATTAAAGAGTGAAAATGATCTTATTGCTTTCTTACAGTTGAGATAGAGATAGTCAGAGAACAGGACATTATCATTTTTGAGTCAGGAAAATATTTCATTAACCTATACTTCTACACATCTTATAAATAAAAACCATTCTGTATCTACATAGAAACATATAAAAATATTAGAGCAAAGTATGATTAAAAAATCAGCAGTTCCACAAAGGCAAGAAGAAGTCCATCTCTGTTTTGAGAAATCTTACTGTTTGCAAATAATAAACTGCAGAAAAAACCCCAAGTATTAAAAAATAACAAAAGTAATATGCCTTTTAAAAGAACAGTAGTCTTGCTCACTAAGCAGTCAGAAAGCAGAAAATCCCAGTTTTAAGATCGATGTTTTCTGTGTACATGAAAATAACTTTGCTTGGCATCAGAGATAAACTCAGTATGAAGAGAAAAAGTATCCAATCCTTTTTACATCCTATTCCAGACGGCTGAAACAAGAATATATCTCTCTTCTGCAATGCCTTTATCACATTTACGGTCCCTACTTTGCGGTGAATGGGGAATACTTCTGGATCAATAGCTTCTTCTAATTTTATTAAAACGTGCATATTAAAAAGAAGTCACAAACAGGATTTGTTGAAACATAATTTAATAATTTTTATATTTCTGAATAAGCACCCTAATATTTATTTTAAATAACAGGTCATGCACTTGGGTCCCAACAACCCCATGCAGTGCTAAAAGCTGGAGGAAGAATGGCTGGAAAGCTGGCAAGAGGAAAAGGACCTGGGAGTGATGGTTAACAGCCATCTGAACCTGAACAGTGTGTCCAGTTGGCCAAGAAGGCCAATGACATCCTGGCTTGTATCAAAAATAGCGTGGCCAGAAGGACCAGGGCAGTGATTGTCCCTCTGTACTTGGCACTGGTGAGGCCACACCTTGAATCCTGTGTTCAGTTTAGGGCCCCTCAATACAAGAAAGACAATGATGTGCTGGAACGTGTCCAGAAAAAAAGGGCAAGGAAGCTGGTGAAGGGTCTGGAGCACAGGTCTTATGAGAGGCTGAGGGAGCTGGGGTTGTTCAACCTGAAGTAAAGAAGACTCATGGAAAACCTTATCAGTCTCTACAACTACCTGAAAGGAGGTTGTAGTGAGGTGGATGGTGGCCTCTTCTCCCAGGCCACAAGAGGACTAGAGGAAATAGCCTCAAGTTGAACCAGGAGAGGTTCAGTTTGGATACTAGGAAGAATCTTTTCACTGAAAGGGTGGTTAGGCATTGGAATGGACTGCCCAGGGTGGGGATGGAGTCACCATCCCTGGAAATGTTCAGGAAATGACTGGATATTGTGCTTAATGCTATGGTTTAGTTGGCATGGTGGTATTTGGTCAAAGCTGGACACAATCATCTTGGTGGTCTTTTCCAATTCTAATCATTTTATGGTTCTATGTCCAGAATGTGATTAAATTCCCACTGCTAACCACCACAATGTTCTTTATCAGTAACTGCTTTTGTTGTGCCCAGCCTAAGCTTGTGAAACCTGGGCTCCACTGCCATTGCTGCTAGAAGTGCTCACATGCCTCCTGCCAGGTACCAGAAATAATTATACAGATGCTTGTAGTTCCTAATAGTTCCTACCAAAACCAATATGACAAACACACTACTTCTAAGGACCTAAAGGAAAACACAGACAGTAGTAATAACCAGAGTGAATTTTATACAAATACTTAATATCAAATCAAATCAGTTTCTTTATACGACAAGGTAGCAGAAAGAAGATGCAATACATGCCATATCTTGGCTTATGTAAGACTTTTGACACTATACTGCATAGAGGTCCAATAACCAAGCTAAGGAATATTTAGTTGGAAAAAATTTTTTCTAAAGTCTTGGGAAAATTCTACTTGGTAATTCATTATCAGTGGTTTAGATACAACCTGAAAAGGATTTAGTAATGTTCTATGGGGATAAGTCCTAAGGGAGTGGTACTATCAGATATGATTTTCAGTGATCCAGATGATCAAATAGAAAATGTTCTGATTACATTTGGAGACACCCATAAGCTGAGAGTACCTGTAGAAACAGGAGAAGAGTTCAATGGGATCCTGATACACAGGGAAATGATATAAATAAAAAAGAAAAGGTGCTGTTTAATAAGGGTAAATCCCAGGCCATGAATTTGGATAAGAATAATTAACTGCACAAATATAGGGAAGGGAACAAAAGGCTAAGCTAGAGCTCTGTAGGAGTATATTTAGAATTGTTGTGAATCATAGCTTCAAGGATTGTGTAAATGCAAAGCCCATATGATTAATCACCCACAATGATTAATAAACTAACTAGACATTTCAAGTAATCCTACTGCTTTCAGCATTGACCTCTGCTGAAGAGCAGCAACACAGAGTGTTAAGCAATAAAATCCAAGGAAGACAGGAGGTACTTGGACAGCTTTCAGGGATAAAAAGTTCTCGGAAGAGCAGTGAGAATGATGAAAGGTCTGAAAAACAGGTGAAAAGGAAAGTTTGTGAGAGATGGAGTTTTATTGCTTGTTGCATTATTATTTAAGGATGACAATTAAGGCTTCAAGTTTCAAACTTTGAATGTTAAATCCTCTCGCAGGAAAATGAAACTATTCATATGCCCCTCGAAGTTCTGTCGTGGCAATTAGTGGCTTTTCTCACTTCCCAGAAACATTGCAAGTACCAGTGAAGCATCTTACAATGTGACCAAGTAGCCTATCCCAGGGTTTTTTTTGCAATTCTCAACTAATTCCTTTCTTCATCTTCTGCAAAAAAAAAAATAAAAACAACCAAAAAAACCCCAGCAACATTCTTTTGCTTCACTTTCTATCTTCAGAATCTTTACTTATTTCACATCTTCAAGCCTTTCACAACTACCAAAACACCTATAAGTCTTTTATGTGCCATTTGACCCAGGACTTTGTGTCTCTGGATCTTAAAAATTATGAAAGACACTGATAATGTTGCCAGCAGTGATGGTTCCTGGCTTCTGACCCAGCACTCATTGATCAGGGTGTTCATTGCTCAAAGTGATTGTTTCAAGCTCTACCTGAGCTCAAGCACTTTGCCTGGACTGCATTCATTTCACACAGCAGCCAATGCTGCTTGAAGGAAACATGAGATGCAGAGAACAATTAAAAACTTCAGCTTCAGCTCTTTCTTCATTCTAGTTGCTTTGATTTTTTCAACTCTATTCAATGCCCTGTGAAACCCTGAGACATGTGAGATAACTTGTGTAATTTGCAGAACATATGTAGCATAAATCCCACTTGCCTGGTGGGAAAGAAAGGGGATACATCCTCATCCTTTGCTTGCCAAGACACAGTTTCTAGCTAAATATGTACCTCAGAAGAGCATGTCATAGCAGGGGTGGTTTCTATGGCATGGACACACACCTGGGAAGCATCATATTCATTTCCTAGCATACAGAAAAGGCATTAGTAAACAGTGCAGTTTTCAGTGCCTAGTGTTACACAAACTACATCTGTTCTGGTGCCTTGATCTGACGTGAGGCATTAATGGCCCAGATTTTCTTCCTCAAGATAAGAAAGGTGTGGGCTGAGAAGGGATGAGGCTAGCTCGATCTTGTCCTGTCATAGCCTTGGCATGTAGCCAGTGCTTGCACCTGGGTTCAGGGGCTGGGAGTGCTCCCAGCATCCACAGTATAGACACAACCACTGAGACCCTAGTTTATTTGGAAATAAATCATTAGCTTGACAAGCAAATCTGTTTATGTAAATGTGACTCTGGGGATCCAAAGTTCAGACACCACTGAAATGCATGAAATTGCCATTCAGCTGCAATATGCTATGGAATAAAGTCTTAAGTGCCTCAACAGCTAAATGCCAATGAATACCATCTTTTACTCCTAACCTTCAATTTCTTGGTATGGATAAGAACTTATATAACAGGGCAGGGAAGGGGAAGAGAGAACAAAGGGTAGGAAGTTCCCCACTGACAGTCACAGTGTGATACTTTCCTGGTTGTTTCCTAGCAGAAAAAGCATGGCTTGTATCATTCATGTAACGACTATCTCTTCCCCAGATGAGTGTTAAACACCTGTGTCCTCTGATACTTTGCTCCTATGCTACGTCTAATTGCCCAATAATGGTAAAATAATTATGGCCCCTTCCATGGCTTCTTTGACATTGCTTCAGCTATCCACCTCTTTCTTCCAGTGCTGTTTTACCATTGTGATTCTTAAAAGACCCAGCTTCCTCATTTCAAACACTTATCAGCATAATAATTATTCAGCTATAACTAGGAAGTGACATCAAATCCTGTCACCAATGACTAGCCACCGTGTCCTAACTTGTGTTTTCCCATGACAATAGTCTTTCTAGTGCTTGGCTTTCCATGGTCTCCAGAGTGGTTCAAGCTGCTTTCAAAACTCTTGAGTTTTCCCATTTCCTGGTAATTTCTTGGCCCAGGGATTTAAAGAAACTCATCTGACACAAGTTTGCATTCTGTTTTTGCCATTTGCGGCATATTCTACACTGTGAAAAAAGTGGAATAGATCCAGCACTTGGCATCTAATAAGCATCTTTATTCCAACTAACAATTAATTAGGATTAAGGGATCTTGGAAATAGATCTTATAGCAGAAGAAAATAATTACCAACTATTAATCATGTATTATGATTATGTATTATTCTTTCAGATACTTAAAAACTAATTGAATGCATTTTCCAGATGATCTGAGGAGACTTGTGAAACATTTAAATTGCCTTATAACCCAGGATCAATTGAGAAATGTCCAAGTTTCTCACAGGCAAACTAATGCTTTAGTGCAACACTTCTGTTGGTCTACTCATGGTATTATTTAAAACAGAACCTTTACCTCACAGCACCCAAAATTACGGTTTACTGCTTCATAGCAAGGCAAGCAAGGTCTATCAGCAGGACACCTTTGTAGATTGTAGCACTATCTCCCGTGTCAGTGAACAGGAAGGAGTACCACTGTGGGATGCCATTGCTGGGGTAGGATGTCCTGCATCCAGTATCATCTGAGATGCTTGTCAGTGGAGGGTGTTGTCAGGTGGGGTTGCAGACCTTTCGGTTTCTACTTGATGCCTCACAGATACATACCTGATCCTGTCATGTGGTGAAAAAAGATGTATCAGAAGAGCACTCCTTCCCCATCATATACCTTGAGAGGAATTCTTCTGCACACTGGCCATTTATGTCTTTCAAGTGATCTAGATAGGCAGTTCCCTGTTGTTTCACTTCAAAAGCTCAATCATTGTGTTTCTTGGAAATCAGTGTCAAAGCTGGGTCTCTCTGCCTCGGCCTTCAGGTCTAGGAGCATAATGTATTTCAAAATTCAATGTAATAAACCTAAGCATTAACAGTTTATAACTCATAATAACCCATTCTAAATCTGAAGGCTAATTAAACTAAACACAAAAAACTTGCCTGCAACTAGAACTGGTTGTACGTGTTTTGAATAAAAAAATTGCAAAAGATATTTTGCATATCCAGAGAACTTAACACCCACAAAATATTTAATAATAAATAAAATAAATCTTGATTTTTGAGTACTAGAACTCACACATCAGAATAAAAAGAAAGCAAATAATAATGATTCAAAGCTTATTTTAACTCCAAAAAGAGACTTATTGAATATCAAATCCGAAATACCAGAAAATGAATGAAAATTCTTCTGAGTATAATGTTTTTATTTTGTAGGTTGTAGATATCAGAAGCATATAGGGTAGTAACATTCATGATTCTTTAGGTACAATGTGTTGTTCTCAGAACATCGATTCAACATGTTTTTATTTTCTATTTTTCATTATGTATAAGACACATAAATACTGTAAAACACTCTTTGTCCTCCCCCCAAAACAAATGTTTAGTATGTACGGATTTATTTTACTAGCCTCTTAGACTGCTGACTCACTTATAAATGAAGATTAGCACTCTAAGAGAATGACCATATGTTTCAGCCTTTTCTTCTCCATAATGGAATTGCAATAAAGTGATTTTAACAATGGAATTTTAACAGCCAAGTGATTTTAACTTCTGTGAAAAAAAAAAAATTGTCTTGAGCCCTAGGCTATTCTAGGAGAAAATAAGTCAGAATTGAGCGATTTTATTTATGTTCATACTATTGTTAGAAATAAGCATACTTCAGCCAAGGTCCAATTAACAGGATACCATGATAGATAAATACTGAATGGGACCATCATGAACACACAGATGAAAACAAGTCTGACCTTGTGGCAATTTCCATGCAGAAACATTACAAGGACATGGGGCACCATTCAGCAATACTGTTTGTTACATTATTTGACACTGTTGACACTCTTCTTTAAAGAGACACAGATGCTTGTGCTTAAGAAATGTTTGTAACACTTTGCCAAGGTCTTCCCAAATGAAAACTCTACCTTCTTTGTTCAGCTTTCTGTGAGACAGACTGCAAAATGAGAGCTTTTATCTAAAATTCAGTTCCTTTACAATTTTAATAATTTTCTCCACTCTGCAAAAGTGAGCTGCAATGCTGCTAGTAACACCCTACTGACTGCTGTATCAGACTTTTGTATATATGGTGCGTTAGTTATGTTAGGTCTGGGAATTCAGGTCTTAGATGGACGTTTACTGGGAATGACTCACACAGACCAGTCATGAAAAGGGAGAGGGAGACAGCCAAAGGTTGTTGGCTTTGACATCAGTTGGCTGATGCTGATCCTCCTGTGATCCTGCTAACAGTGCCAAATTGAGGACGGTGGAGAGGCAGAGACAAATAAACAGAATATCAAACAAAAAATATTCATTTTCATTGTAAGAGCTAAATTACTAGCAATAATATAATTTCTGCAACTTCTCAGGACTAAAATTTGCCATGTGCATAGAATTGTTTTCCAGCTAGTTTGAGTATCAACCATATTTTCCAAAAAATTGATACTGGATAAGTGTGATCATAAGTGAAAATGAAGACATCAAAAGAGTGCCTCTTGGATGGGTGCTTTCTAGGGTGAGCTGGCAAGGAAAGAGAATTTTTTTTCACATAATACTTCAAATTTTTAGAACTGTTAGCCTGTGGGGAAAGGAGACCAATTTCCAGTGAACTCTGCCTGACACCACTGTGTGTAAGATACAGGTAATAGTTTCCCTAGATTTGTACTGCTTGTTGTCTCACTGAATGCACACATATCCAAGTACCCTTCTGGTAAGGCTTGGACTGAATAGTTTTGCCGTGAGGTGTTCAGACAGAAATGGTTAGTGGGCTAACTAGGGCTAGTCCTAGTGAACAGGCAGATTATATCCACATTACTGAAACACTATAACATCAGGCATGTTTAGGGTTGGTTCATCAAAGAAATTTAAATGTCAGGGTATCCCTTCATTTGGTGATGTGATTTCCCAGCCGCAGGGAAAGCTGACTATTTTTAGGGAAGGCTGAACTACCACAAAAACATTTTGCCTAATCTCTGATAATGAATCAGACTGAATAGTTTACAAACACTACTCTTCTTTTCCCAAAAAGTTATTATATATCTTTTTTCAAGTCTGCATAAAGTTATTTTTTCCTTAATATCACAGTACCACCTAGGCATTTGAATTATCTCTTAATTTACTTTGCTGGGTAAAATTGAAATAACCTGGGACAATTACTTGTTCCCTCAGGAACTGTTAGTGAATCACCTTTGTATGTACTTCCTTTCCCTTTGGAAACAAAACCTTTTAATTTTTGTAGAAAGGCATATGAGAGAATCATATGTTAGGGGCAAGGAGCATTTGGGAAGACCGATACATTGACTGATTTTCTTCACAGCATTAGATTTGTTAATAAAAATGTTAAATTGAGCATGCAAAGAGTGTCATCCTCCTTCTTAGGTGGACTCGGTTAGATTCTCATTGGAGAGGCTGCAGTGGTTCAGCACTACACAGATTTTAGTTAAAAATTTGGGTGAAAAAGGTATTCTGTGTTATTTAATTATGTACTTGTCCAGATGTTAGGTTTAAAATAATAGGAATAGGTTTAAAACAATAAATTGCCATTGCATTGGAATGTTTCTCTGTCTGAACAATGTAACTGCAGATTAGATTTCACAGACATATATGGCATTTCTGTTTGCTGGCTTTGTATTAGATTTGGCAAGAACTACTGCTCTGAAAAAAATTCTCCAGGCAAAATTGTGATTAAAAGATGTAAAAGATCTATATCTGAGAAGAATGATGATAGGAGTGCCAATGAGAGCTGTAGTGGCTCAGTGGAGCCATCCTGTGTAAGCATATTTAAATTATACATATATGGCTATACATAAATTTAATCTGATTTTTTTTTCCTTGTAGGTACAGCATTCAAAATAAAACTAACAAAGCCAGGCCAGGTATGTTTTTAATATATTTCTGGAAATAAATGTAGATGGAAAATCAAAACAAACTCATAGATTTATGTGATGATTCCACCAAATGACATTTTTTTATACAAGAAAGCTTTTAAATTGAGCACTCAGAAAAAGCTGTGATTCTGAGACATGTTTAGAGACATGAGGCAGAGCTGGTATAGAAAGATGGGCTAGAGCAAGAGTGGAGAGAGCCACTGTTCTGGCTGCAAGAAGCCTACAAATCCTTCAACAGGCCACCTTCCCTCCACTTGCAGGGAAGTCCTTTTGAGGTAACCATGCTACTATCAGGGCAAATGGAGAATTATTCATTTGAAGAGAATACCAGTAGCTGAATCCACACAAACCGTATTTGCAATACTCAACATAAGTACACCTTGAGTGTTGGAAGAAGTATTTGTGTAGGAAAAAACGCTAGGCTCTAAGGAGGAGGAATGTGGGGGAATGGGCTTAAATCGTCTGGTGGAGAAACAAGGGGTTTTGGCACGCTCCATTCAGATCTATATTGCTAGTAAATTAGTAAAGATATTAAATTTGGACTTAACTATTTTGCTTCACATGATCGGATCTGGAGGACTTTATTAACTGGCTGTACGTGTGAATGCAGAGAAGTTTGGAGAAGAAAAATATGATTTGGAATCCAGAAATATCAAAAAGATAACTTTTATTTAAAGAAACTGGAAGCATGGTAAAAATTTTAAAAATATATGCCATTTCCAAACAAGAAACCAAGAGCTCATTTTATTAGCCACACTCTTTTTGGTCAAGAGATGGCTTAGAATTTAAAAAAAAAAAGCCACCAGCAAACAGTGTAAATTATTACACTGTTGGAAGGAGGAAAGTGCAGATTACCATATCTATCTAAAACATCAAAAATAAATAAACAAACACCAGAAAGAATGAAAACAAAGAGATACAAAATAAGATATATTAGCACCCTCTTGGGAAAAGGATAGTTTCAAATTAAACAAAACCAATTTACTACTATTACGTTTATTGGATTAATAGAATTTTCAGTCAAAATAAGAAAGATACTGTGTAAGTACTAAAACATCAATTAATAACTATTTTTCCAAATACAAAAAAAAAAAAAATGCAATTTCAACAGTGTTTCACACTATGCTTTTCCCAAAGAACTTTCACTAGAAAGAAATGGAAACAGCGAGCATTTCACTTAGTTGAAAAATCTAGATTATAGAAGGCTGAGAGTTTGGAAAGGGCCCTTTTCTATCTACTCAGTCCTGATTAACTATTTATTTTTTGATTGTGTAGCTAATATTTTATATCAACTGTATTGAGCTGAATCAAGAATAAAGATATTTCTTTATTTTATTTTAAGCCCATTGAATGAACTAAATATCAGTTACACGCAAAAGTCCCATAAAAATAAAATCCTGTTCCAAGTACTTAGTAAGAACTTGCCGAGATAGCTGTGTTTTACACAGTGCTGAGTTTTTGATGTGAGCAATGGGAGTGTGTTCTCTGCCTTGGTCATCATTGCTCCTTCTTCAATGTTGTTCTAATACTGTGTTGAAATTCCTGAAAGGATGAATTCCCAGCCTAGTGGTTAATAATCTGTGTTCCATGACTAATATTTATTTGCAAATAAAATTAGTTATGTTCACAGTAACTCCAGTTCTACTACCTCTAGTTCTCTACTGATTGCAAGAACATAATGTCTCATACATCGTCTGACTGGTAATGTTAGTATATGAACAGATAAAATAAACTACTTTGAAGATAGTAACTATTTCGATCTGAAAAAATAATTAATCTGATGTAGTTTGATTCCAGCCTTCAGGATATGACTGATGTGGTTATATCATAATGTATCAGTCAAACACCGTTACCACCAAACCGTTAGTCTTGTAGCTAAAATGGCCAAGAGTTTTTACCTCCTTCTGAAATCAAAATGATCAAGAAGACCTTGCAGACACATCATTCTGACAAAAACATATCAGTCACAAAAATATAAAAGTGAGATTTGTACTGCATTTCATCAGAACACCTGATGCCATCTACTTCTATTAGGTAAAAAGCTCGAACTGAAGTATCCTGGCATAGAAATGATGAAGATCTGCTTGAGAAAATATCTATGTTTTTGCAAATAATGAATACAGTAAAATTATGAATTTTAGATTTAAAGACTTCTTCTAAAGGTTTTATAAAGGGATGGAAGGTAATATAGACTGAATAGCTTATGCTGTGAGCATAAAATAAATGCATGACATAAAAATGCTTGTAAACTTGATGTTCACAGTTTTGAACTGGATGCCACTTTTCTCAATGCTTAAATCCCCTATAGTTGGACTTTACTTTTAACATTCTGTAAGTATGTTGAATTCATATTAGTCTGTCACTTAGGGTCTTTCAAGAGAGATTTTCTATTGTCAGTTTAAGAGTCAAACTTTATCAGTACTGCTTCAAACAAATTCATCTGACAACAGGTGAAAACTATTGGTTAAAGAGACAAACCCACTGAAATAGTTAATCATTTCTCTTTGCAAGCCTCTTCAACTGACTCCTTCAGTACAGCTTGGCTGCTCTACTTTCTCTCCATGCCAAAATGGTATTTCAGGCTTGTTGCATATTTAGTGGGCCTTTTTATTTACAGTGTACAGTATTCATCAACATTTTATTTTAGACAAGCCGGGATCAGTTCAGATCCCTGTGGTATGTGTTTCTATTTCTATTAAATTCAGGCTAGCAATAGAGACTGTGATCTATTTTGCCATCAATTGCCTGTTACTATTAATGAAAGATCAGTCATCATTACTTTGGGTTATACTAATGTGCATGTAGAAAGTGATTAGGGCATCCAGCTAGTTAGGCTGGAGAAACCTGACAAGAAAAACTGTATATATAGACATCAGTTGTTGGCATTCGTATTTCCCTGTGATAGAATGATTATTCTTCCATTACCTCAAGTTTGATCAATAGAGTTGATACCAAACTGAGCAGTTGCATTTGGATTGTTATCGGTCATTAGAAGTAATAGATAATTAACTGATTTTAATTAGTGAATAGACAGAAAAACTGATACTGGCACCAGTTTTCTGCTGGTAAAAAAGTTTGCCCAATCTTGATATTTTGATAGATAAACTACCAGATTTTAATGGAGATGTCATATTAGAGTCAAGATATCAGGTGCTTTCTGATATTCCCGAAGTCTGAATTTTCAGCCTTTTTTAGTTTTTAAACAACATTATTTCAGACCACCTGTGATGACAAGTGCCCAGTAGACCTATCAAATGTCATATGTGAGGTGATTTTTGCAGCAGCCATTGCAAAGAAGAATCTCCCATAAGTATCATCAGAAATGCTTATTAAGAAAAAAAAAGAAAGGTCATCTAGTTTCAGGCTTAGAATACTGTCATCTCATTACTTAGGAAAGATTGTGGCCAACTTAGAATGCCATCTGAGAACCAGACATAGTTTCTGTAGCCTTTATTAAACTGAATGTTAGGCAGAGTGCTAGGCTGCAAAATTTACTGTACTGATGTAAAAATCATTTTGAAGCAACACATTTATTCTCTTGTGCTTCATTTGTGAGCAGGAAGCTTCCCTCAGCCAGAAAGAATGTGAGATTACAACCTCCCCCAAAAAACCTGGTAAGGTATCAGGGCTCATAAGATCACTGCTGGTGACAGAAGAGTTTTGTGGGTTTTCTGCTATATTCTTATATTCAGTGGGTACTCAGTCTTCCCCAAGGACTCAAGAAAGATTCTGCTCAAAACTGAGGTGCAGGTCTTGCACAGCATCTGCAGAAGCCTTATTCTTTTGTCTGCTACAGTGAGTGTCTTTGCTTCTGTATTCATGTCTCAGTCAGTGGCACGCCTTGAGGAAAAGGTGGAATATTTGGTGTGAATTTAGACCAGATTTTTTGTCTTTGACTAAGTTCCCACATTACAGATGTTTTCTGAGGAAATAACTTTAGTAAGACATGCCATGTTCTGTTTATCAGTCTCTGTTAGGCATTTTATTCAGTACATCATGCAATCCTAAAGACCTGTGGAAATTACTCAAAATCCCAAGGAAGAAGTAATCCCATGAAAGAACCCTCTAAAGGAGTAGAAAGCGCTGTTTGTATGAATGACAGCTGAATGTAATTTTTCCTCAGTTTCCATGGGTGCATGACACAGCCAAGTCCTGCCCATCCTGACTGTTCATTATTAACACTGCTCAGCTGATGGACACAGTGGGAGAAACAGCTGCTTGTGATATTGAGTTGTACACAGTTCTACTTAAAGAAAATCTTAGATACACTGGTGGCATTTGCCTTGTGCTCTCAGCATGGTGAATGTCTGCAGCTGAAAGTCAACCTGGTGAAGCAAAAAGCAATGTGTAGTGGAGGAGAAATTACATACCAGTGTTGACATATTCTATTTATAAATTTCCTCTTAGAAATACACGTTCCAAGAACAGAGATCACAGAATCACAGAATCCATCATGGAATCACAGAACGGGTAAGGTTGGAAGGGACCACAGTGTGTCATCTGGTCTGACTTCCCTGCTCAGAGATGGACAAATACTACTTATAAATCCCTACAAATCCTTTTTCAGCATCTCTGATATTTCCACACTCAAGTGTTTGGCTGAAGAATGTAGTGTTATCAGAGTGAACTGCTGCTTGTCCAGCTTCTTTTTAACAACTGCTGTCTTATACTTTCCATAATGTTATTCATAAAAAAAAATAGACAGTAACTTCCACCCTGTGTTCCAAAGATACAAGTTTTGTTCTCAAAAAATACTTGGACATCAATATGTAACAGTATCATCTGTTTAACAGCATAGACAATAATATTAAAGTTGGGATGTTAATCAAGGGTGTTTAATCCATGAATACAGTCTTCCACTTACAGCATTTGAAACAGAGTTCAAAAGCTGTTTGTTGGTGAATCAATGGCTATGAGAACATGAATTATTTTAATTACCATATCTAAATATTATTTAATTACTGTTGTCTTTTATATATCTTTCCTGAAGAAAACAGATTAAAAATGGACAGAAAGCTGACAAGGAGGATGGATACTTTCTTCAGAGAAAGTGCAGGGTCTTTCATATATCTTTCCTGAAGAAAACAGATTAAAAATGGACAGAAAGCAGACAAGGAGGATGGATACTTTCTTCAGAGAAAGTGCAGGGTTTTCGAATAGTCAAGGTAAAATTGCAATAATCTTATCAGCAAGTTTTACTTCTTGATCTATGCTCCAATGCAAAGGTTATGTAAATATACAATTACATTGGAAAAACCCACAGACAAAATAGGTTTCCATAGAAAAAGTTTTTTTGTTGAGCTGCTAGATTATTCTGTTTGCTTTGACTAAGCACTGGTTCTACATTCTTTCCTCCACTGCTGACAGAAATAACTCATGGATGTTGGTAATGCTAATAATAAGCCATTCCCTAAGGGATAAGAAGGAGTTCCCATGAAACCTTACAGTTTGAACTAAATCTTCTTTAAATTAATCTATAAACAACTGTTTATCTTCTGAAAGAACTTCCACGAAAAAAATGAATTAACCAAGCGAAACTTTAGGCTGTTAGCTGGCCATCAGAATTCCTGGGGAAAACATAAAACAAGTTTGTGGGGAACTACATCAAGATTTTGGGATATCTTTTAAAGCCTCTCAACTACAAAGACTGGGCCAAGTGATGCTTGTTGTAAAACATGCCAGGACTCGTGAACATGCAGAGACTTAGTATCCACACAATAAATCCTTCTTGGTGGCATCCCTTGGCTAATGCAAGAGCAGAAATCTATTTGCAGCCCTAGTTCTCTCTTATTAGTCTTTGTCAGTTCTCCCTGTGAGCCCTGGCATTGTATTTAGGGGACTAGCACTTGGCAGTGGCAGCTGAGACAGTACAAGGCTGGGCTAGGTTTTTCCAAGTAAGGAAGTTAGGGAAAGAGGACATCTGCCTACTCAGTTTTGTGCTTCCTGCTCTCAACACGGAAGTAACTGATCCTCAGCTAATACCCCTCTCCTTCCAAAAGATGTCCCCTCGGAGTGTATTTAGAGCATTCTGCATTTGTGCAACACCAGGTATCTATATCACTGCAGCCAAACAGGCCCTGCACAAGGGCAGTGAGAGGCACCAGCCTCAGGGACACACAGTACTTTCTGCACATTGTTCCTTCCACTATAATAATCATCTTCCCTTCAAAACAACAGATATAATTTTTACTGCAGACAGAAGAATTCCAGCAGAACTGTGGTGTATTCTGTAAAATCAATATTCATCATTTTCAAATTGTTTGCTTGTTGACTTTCTGAGGACAGCAAGAAATCCTTAGGGGAACTAATGCACAGCACAAACAAAATGTTCAACAACAAGAAAATGTTTGGCTGTTTTTGCCTCTTACATTTCACATTTGACCTTTAGAATACTCTTATCATTTAATCACATAAAGGCCACAAAATGTGATGAATAACAAATATCTAACCCAAAGTCATGCTTGTATTGTAGAATTCTGAAACTATCTATGAATTGCATTAATGCTGGTTTAAACATTTTGTGATTTCTTGACTACAGTTAACGAGCTGTGAACCATACAAATATGAAGAAAAAAAATCTTCATTTTTGTCCCCAATCACAAATCAGTAACAGAAAATAAAGTCCAGACATGTTATTTGCCCTGAATTATTATATTCTTTTAAATATGTAAGCTGTTTTTATTTTACTGATCATCCTCAAAGCGTTCATATTTTGTCAGGGTTCTTATCATGCTGCTCATACAATGATGGTATATTCATAGCAGTGACTGGATTCTAGGGAGAGAACTATTTTGCTCCTGTTCTACAATGACACTCCGTTAGATGACTGTCTCAAAATGAGAGTGCTACTGGAATAGTTAAAGAAAACATAAGCAGTAGGAGATTTAATAAAATTATGTGATCATTAATCACTGTTAAGTAATATAAAGCATGTTAAATATTGCTACTAGGTCTGTCTTTCTCTCTGGCGCTGGGGTACTATCTTGTATGTTGGCTACCCCAGTGTTTTGGCAATATGCTACAGAAGCATATGCATCCTTAGCCATTGGAAACCAGAACTTTACCTGCCTACTGTGCATCCCTCTGAAGGCTGATATGCTCCTCAAGGGCAGTTTTCTGAACAGCAATTTCACTGAGATAAGAAGGTTTACTGGGAATAAGAAAATAAATAGAGTAAACCTTAGAATGTTTTGCTTAATATGTCTTCATTTATCTTCTGTGCAAATGAAATGAGATGGGAAGATCTAAATAATGTTACAGAAAGAGAACACTAATACATATGTTTTCCCCAGAGCACCCTGTGGCTCTTATCCTAGGATCACATTTCTAACCTACACATTGTACTCAAGTATAAACAGGAACTACCTCTGTGTTTCTTTTCATCCCCTGTTTGATTTTACAGCTTTTGAAACATAGGGCATCTAATGCTTTTTGTTCAGTCCTGCTCTCTTCATCTGTGCTGTGATACATGAACAGAAGCACGAGCATGCACACATTATGCTCACACACAGGGCTTTGAACTAGAGGTTATTTTGCTAGTCTATTTATTAGACGTCACTAGGACTTTTAATCTCTTTTGATGGTTTATCGAATCACTTAGTAAGCCCAAAGTGCCTATCAGCATCACTGAATAAGGTATGATAAGCCATATTAATTATGCATGGATAAAGTATTTTTCTTCTATTGGGCAGAATGTTTCAAGAGCTGCTTCTCACCAATTCAGAGTTTTCTTAGACATGATTTCACTGGCAAGCCAGTCCTGTCTGGCACATCTGCATAGAGGTGTTATTATGGGTAGAGATTTAAATGTTTAAACAAAGTAATTGAAGAATAACATGAATAGCTACTGGACTCTTGCTTGTAATGTTTGGCCATAACCTATCTTTCTGCTTTTTAGTTATTTCAAGAGCACCTTTAACATATATTGAGACAGAGAGATTATTCTTTTCAAAGCACAGAACTACAGGCTACAGTTTTATAGCTCACAGCAAGAAACCTAGAAGACTTATTAATACTTGATGAATCTCTCTCAATGTCTCAGCAGTGAAGAGAAGACAAACAACCTGCTGGATGATTGATGCTGTGCCTGCCAAGGAGGAGCTTTAAAGCATGATTTTCTCTTACAAAATCTGTAAAAAAAAATCCGGTCTGATCTGGTGTGATCCTATAGTAGCAATAGTCTGGGCTGAGTGGAGATGCAATCTCTGCCCTATTGCACAATGGAAAGTGCATTAGCAAATGGTTTAAGTCCTGCAGCAAGGCTGAAAACCTTTCATCTCTGCCTCCTCCCTTATCCACAATGCTCCCAAGATCTCCATGGCATACTGCTCTTTGGCAATGTGTGTTTGCACACCTGTCCCGGGCTGTACATGAAAACTTACATTATCACCACTCTTACCACTCTTAAGTATTGTTTGCTCTCTGAACCTTGTAACTGCAGAGTCTGTTAATCCCTTCTTTCATTGTTTTTCTCCTCCACATCATGGAGTCTGTTTTTTTGCAGCTCTTTTCCTTTCACTCTGTCTTCTTGCTCCCCACAGGTGACCTGACAGATGAGACACATAGTTGGACTTATTGTGTGCTGTCCCAACTCCTAGAAATAAGGCTTGAGAGATCCTTACCTAAGCATGATGCCATATAGGCAGAGAATCATGCACCTCCCCTGCAATTTGATTGCTCAAAAGAAATTGCTATGTTTCACAGTCTTTACTGGAGTAGGACCATCAAATGGGTGAACAGACCTATATTTTCTTCCAAATGAAATTTTGTGTCACATGGACATCACACAGAGTCCCTCATATCAAACGGAATCCCTAAACTGTACATGAGCTCCTCAAGGTACAGGATCCAAATTGAATTCTACTTTGAAACCTGTGTGCCAAGTCCACCTCAAAAAGGATGCTAGTAATATATATTTAAATGGTATGGCCATTTTAACTGCCACAAGAATATTCAACTTCAAATAGGAACAGTTTCAATAAAATACAATTTAATTTCAATTAATACATTTGGGTCCATAAATTTGCCTTTTTCTTATTTCATTTGTTTTTTGTAATTGCAACATACTGAAGCCAAAGGAAAAAAAAAATTCCACTCCAGGGCATAATGAATTATTGATTAAGGCAGCTAGATCAGTATGAATCCATATAGGAAGCCAAAAGTAAATCAGTAAATGAAAGGGTTTTAAATATATACTTAGAAAGACGGATTTTGGCAAATAGTGAAATGAATATTGAACAGAAAATATCTAACAGTCTGAAACACAATCCCTAACCATCCAGTCATTCCATGATCTAAATAAATTGCAATTTAGAGTGAATTATGTGGGAAAATTAGTCCAATAAACAAAACATCTTCTCAAGCTAACACTGAAAATGTGACAGCATTTAAATCCTGATCATGTGAAAACATTTGTTATACAGCTCAGACAAAGGATTTGTGAAGAATAGAGAGGCTAAATTGCTGTTCCTCAATACCAGCATAAAAAGAATGTCCACTGAAATGAATGCTTGTACATGGATAATTCATACCAGAAAAATGTGAGATTATCTTTTATCAGGTCTGACAGGCAATATGTTGGGATAAAGGGAAAATTTTTTTGCATGCACTGCACTGACCTGTATATTGTAATGAATGGACCAAATTTACGGAATCACAGACTTGTTAGGGTTGGAAAGGATGTCTGGAGATCATCTAGTCAAACCCTGCTGTCCAGGAAGGGTCACCTAGAAAAGGTGACACAGGAACTCATCCAGTTGGGTTTTGAATGTCTCCAAAGAGGGCGAAACTGCGACCTCCCTGGGCAGCCTGTTCCAGAGCTCTGCCACCCTCAGTGTAAAGTTCTTCCTCATGTTGAGCTGTAGCTTCTTGTCTTTTAGCTTAGGGCCATTAAGCCTTGTCCTGTTGCTGGGCACCACTGAAAAGAGTCTGTGACTATTCTCTTGACACCTGCCTTTGAGGTATTTCTATGCATTAGTGAGATACCCTCTTAGTCTTCTCCAGACTAAGCAGGCCCAGCTTCTGCAGTCTCTCCTCATAAGAGAGACACTCCAGACCTCTGATCATCTTTGTGGACCCCCACTGGACCCTCTAGTTGTACTGAGGAGCCCAGAACTGGGCACAGCACTCCAGATGTGGTCTCACTAAGGCCGAGGAGAGGGGGACGATGACATCCCTGGACTTGCTGGCCACACTCTTCCCGTTGTATCCCAGGATACCACTGACCCTCCTGGCAGCACGGGTACAATGCCAGATAATGGTCAACTTATCATCCACCAAGACTCCCAGATCCTTCTCTGCAGAGCTATTTTCTAGTGGGTCAGATCCCAGCCTGTACTGGTATTGGGGGTTATAACTTCCCAGGTGCAGGACCCTACACTTGCCCTTGTTGAACTTCATTAGGCAGTTATATCATTTTGGAGAATGCCTAATATATTAAATGTTGTTTTATGTTCCTCTGATGACAGGGACTTCTTCTGCTCTTCTGTATCTCCTGTACTTTTCAAAATGTAAAAAAAAAAAAATTATACTTCATGATGCTTTCAGTGATAGTAAATCAGAAAAAAAACCCAAAACCAAACAACCAAACCAAACAAAGAAAAAAAAAATCAACCAAAAAGCCTCTAACAAGAAACCACCTAATTCACCCACCTTATGGCCAAACTCTAGGGGAAATATGTCTCAAGCTAGTGTGATGGACATAGTTAAATTATTTTGCTTTTTGTTCCCTTACAGCAGAAACTGTACACCAAAATCCATCTGCTTAGAAAACATGAAATCTCTCATTTTGTGCATGGAGGAATAGGGAAATGTTGATATTCCAACTAGTCATAATATTCAGAAAACACAAATCTGATTTTTCTAAGAAAAATATAGAACAAGAAGCATACATAAAATCTCTCAGATTTGTTAACTTTTCTATAAATGGTCATACTACATTAGAAAATTAGGCTTAAAATAACAAAAAGCTCTTAAGCTATGCTAAGAGATCTGCAAGGGTATTTCTATATGGCAGGCAGGGGCAGGGGGTTCAGCAGAGTGCCCAGCTGCCTTAGTGCCCACCATCTGGGGCAGACAATGTGCTGGGGCAGGCAACGTCCTCGATTCAGCTCCCAGGTGTGCTGCCATAGCTGAAAAGAGCAAGGAATTTTCTTCTAAAGGACATCCAGGAAATGGAGATGTTTAGAACTTGTTAGGCCTGTGATACTCCTGAGGACTTCAGGTCAAACTCAGCTATGAGCTCTTATTTCTTATTATTTTAATGACATAATTAATGTGTGGAGCCTTTCAGAAGAAATGCTTTCTTGGACAGACAGTATCCACAGATGAAACTGTTTCTCAGTTGCAATAGTTAATATGTTGTCAAAATCATACAGGGATCAATGAAAATTGAGGTCTACTCAAGAGTTTACATGAAGACTATTAAGACTACCAGAAATCTGTAAGTAAATCATTGATGTGTCATGATATCTTTTAAGATTAAATGTGTTTCTATTTTGAAAATGGATTCTGTCAAATAGCATTATATCATTATGTGCACTCTGGAACTCAATACTTTTCTAGTTCTTGGATTTATATATACATTAGAAGGATATATGTTTCTTTTGACTTCAAGTGAAAATTTTTCAGTGGGATATGAAATTCAGTTTAATTTCTTTCACCTTTTCAAAACTACAGGATATATAGACCAGCAGAGGACATTGTAACCATGGGGAAATTGGATGAAAATTAATCAAAACAAGATGAAGTGCCAAACGAAAGAGAATCACTTTGAACTGTTATGCTGAAATAAAATGAGTGGAAGATTTTCAGGATAAAATATTTTGTTTTCAAGCCTGGCAGAAAATCCTCTTATTTTAGGAGATTTTGGACCTGAATCTTAGTCCAAAATGTGGGCAGCTTTTGTCATCAGAACTGGTGGTCCAAAAACTTAGCTTCTCAGACTTATACATGTCCATCTGTGAGGCTTTATTGTTAGCTCAAATCAGCCTTTACCTAATCTCTGAAAACTAACACGTCATTTCCTCTTTATGCCACTCGAAGTTTCTGTTGTTCAGAAAAGAGTTCTTTAAACACCGTATTTTCAGCAATGAGAAACCAGCTTATACATAGAGTTCGTAAGTTTTGTTTTTATCTTCTAAGCTTTAATAAATTATTATGGCCTTCAGGAAAACAACATAAATTTGCTTTGCATACATGAGAGTGAAACAGGCATCCCTACGGGTCATGAACCAATTAATGAAAGCAAAAAAACAACTAAACATCACTCTGTTTGGGAATGAAATTAGTTTCATTTAGCATGGATGAGCAATGAGCAAAAGGGAATTTAATGATGTAAAGAAACCCTTATCTTGAAGAAGTTATGAAATTATGGCAATAAGGAAACAACATTCTAAAAAGTAACTCAAAACATGCTTCTGCCTTACACCTTTATATATCATGTGATAATGACAGTTCACAGTAGTAAACCCAATACTAATGATGATGAATGAATAAGATACAGTGCATGTAAGAGAATCACACTATAAATTCTCTCAGGCAAATTAAATTCTGAGAAGGAAATCAATAAACGGCAAGAAGATATTAACATAAGCCAGTAAAATTAAGGGAGATAAAGCTATTCACCACACATAGAAGAGGAATAATGAAAAGAATATCTCTTTTAATCTCTGTTATGGACAGTCAGATACCTGAAAAAATACCCAGTAATTTTTGAGAGTTTCTAGAAGGAGCTATCTGAAATCCTTTGTCATTGAAATATTGCTAATTAGTAGGTATTTTTAATTTGAATATCATTTTATATTTTCTTCCAGCAGCTTACCTTTTCTTCCTTAATGGTACCTGTCTCTGCCCCTTGGTATGTGGTATGTCCCAAATTCTGAGTTATGTGTTTAGGCCATAAGATTGAAGGATAGTCCGTTTTTAGGACTCCTACATGTAAAGCTGGTGTTTGTCTTACCTATTATTCTCCACACTGCTGGACAATGCTTCTTTCCTACTTCCCATTCCCTACCTTTTAAAATGTGCCTAACTTTGGGCTAAGTAGCAGCAGCCAGCACTCACTTGACCCCATGGAAAGGCTCTAATGGTTGTGGGCAGCTGTTGAGCTGCAGGTGCCCAGCTGAGGGTACCACCAACCTGGGGCTACCCCAGCCCCAAGACAGTCTGTGAGCTGTGGGTGTTCTGGCTGTGTCCCACAGCAGACCCTCAGGAGGGAGGTGAGGAGGGATCTTGTCCAGCAAGCTTTGGTACTCCAGAGTCTTTTGTTTTTTATTCCTCCTTCCACAGAGCTTAAGGGCAGTTCATTTCCATAAGATCACGAAGTGACAGTGACACAGTGAGGATGTAAGAAGCAGAGGGATTCACAGAGGGAAAAAAAAATGCAGAATTCACAGTGAAGGTCACCATCCTCACAAACATTCTTCTGCCTCAAGTTGTTCAGCTGGTAAGTCGTAGCACTCCTCCACAGGGAGAGCTACTAGCTTTATTGATGAGCTAATTCTTGAAATTTGTGAAGCTCTTCAGTAAAAAGTCTTCACACTTAACAGTAGCGATGGATTTTTGGGATGTTATGTAATTAATTCTCTCTATTTCTGCTTTACATTTTAGTATGTACAAATTATTGATACTGTTTGCTAGCTAAGTCTTTTTGACTTAGACATAAACCATGACAGCTTTAAACGATCATCTGCATATCACATATGGATGATATGTGCTATGCAGATGATGATATGATATCAGATGGATGATATGATATCAGGAAATGATCTTCTTGGGAATGCACAGAGCATGCAAGCATCAGAAGCAGCCTCATTTTTACAGATTAAGGTAGAAGTTCCTACTTGCACCTGCCTAGTCAGACTTAACTAATTAGATCACTAAAGCAGGACAGTGTAGATTTTTATTAACAGTTTCCTTCTACTTGGTACTGTAGGCAAACTACTGGCAAGTTCTATTTGCCAGAAGCAACTTCTGTGCCCAGCAAGTGCAAAGCTTTGATACAGATCTGGTAGATGAAAGACAACTTTTCCAACAGCTTTTCTTCCAAATAGTATCTTTAGTGTCCATGTGCAGAATCAAGTAGCCCATGTAAGGAAGATGTTCATATTTGTTTAGGAGCCATCAGTAAAACCCACATCTCAAGGATGAAGGACCACCCCCTCCCTAAGATCTTGCTTTACGGTGAACTTGCCACTGGCTGCCGCATGAGAGAAGCCCCGAAGAAAAGATACAAGGACTCCCTGAAACAACATCTCAGCCTTGGCCATATTGATCACCATAACTGGTCTACTCTGGCCTCAAATCGGGAGGCCTGGAGACACACCATCTATAACGCAGCTGTCTCCTTTGAGAACACACGCAGGATCACCCTCGAGGAAAAAAGGCAACGCAGAAAGAACCGTGTATTGCAGAATACACCATCTAAGGAGTCTTTCTGCTGTGCCTTTTGCAATCGGATATGTCTGTCACGTATTGGCCTCATAAGCCACCAGCGTACCTGTAGCAAATGTGGATAGAGCCTTCCCAAACCTTCGTTCGCGAAGCCCAGCCATGATGATCAGTAAAACCAGAGCTGTGTTTTCAATTTGCTCTGTCTTTTCTGACAGGTTGTTTCTTCAGTTCTAAGTCAACAAGTCCTGGAACACATTTTCACTCAGAGTTTCATTATACTAGATGGCCACAAGTGTTGTTGGAGCTCTGCTTGTTTGTTGATCAAACGGGGTTACCTCACAACAGGTTCATGGGAAACAATACATAATTTACATTTGCTAATACTCTTTTTAGAGACACCATTTATACCATAAAGGTTCTCTGTCCTTATGAGCAAGCTGTATTCCTGAAGTTGTTATATTCTTAGAATTGGAAAGTGTTAGTCTCTCTTCTGATATCAATGGAAAAGCTCTCTGATAAGTTTTCCAAAAACCATTTCCTACGATTACAGAAAAGCCTCTCATTCAGCTGAAGCTAATTGCTGCCAGTTAGACAGGCAAGAAGAAAGTGATAATTTCCCCATGCCAAGAATTTCTGAACCACAAATAATACATAAACATGAGAATGAGCAACTTCTAGGTTATCATACCGCTCTTCCCAGAAAAAAAAAAATTAAAAAAATGTGTCTGATGTACAGATTTTTGTTGTTGCTGCTTGTCTCTATGCCCTGTGCCTTGAGTGCTCTGCACTGTCACTTCTATCTCTTTTCCTGACCCTTGATTCCTCCAGTTCCAGTCTTGGGTCTGTCACTGGTAATTATCCATCATTTGAGCACTGACACGTAACTACAAGCAGAGGACACCTGATCTGTCATTGTGCTTGCTGATGAAACGTAGTGGTGTTGTACATATCACAAAAATGCCACATAAAACCCAGACAGCTTGTTCTGTGCTAGGGAAGTTAGCAAGCTGAATGCGAATAAAAGAAGAAGCAATTACATTTTAAAAGGGCACAGTTAAATTTTCAAGGTAGGTTTTTTGGGGGTTTTTTGTGTTTGGTTTTGTGGATTTTTTTAATGATGAAAGCATTGTAAAAAAATTTTTTTTTTTTTTTGTATTGGGAAGTAATCACAGAAAACACATTTTCTGTTACCAAATTCAAATATGTTCTTCAGAAGTTTTGGGAAGCTACTTACTCAGATAATTGGTAGAAATTATAACATATATCTTCTCTGACCCAGAACATCTAAGGAATACATAAACTCAGAACAAAGCAGAAAAGCACTGTAAGTTGAATAATTATTTCTGATGACATATCTGTCTTTTTGTGTTTATTCTACAGGAGAGATAAAATTTTTTTAATATATCAATCAATTATCATTTATTAGGTTTTATTATAATTACAACCTCCAAAACACCAAGTAAAAATATACATATATATTCATATTACTCTGATCTGATCTGTGTTTGAGTTCTCAGATATTTCTTATATTTCTTCCTTTTTTCTGATAACATTGTGGAACGCCTTATTGATTATGGCTTGCCATGGTTTTCATAAAAGCATAATCCTATTGATGTCATAACGTATTTCTGAGGTTGTTAGAAACCATGGCATGGATTAGAAAGGCCTTTAATTTAAGTAGCAAGAACACAGACAGCCATAAAAATCTCAAAACATCAAATCCAACCTAATTTGTTGTGACAGAAAGCAAAGATGAAGGAATTAAGACTGCAATGACTCTAATTTGAACTGTTGTAAATGTTCAGGCTTATGTGGGTTGAATTTGAATTACATAAAATCAAATTAATTTCTTCATAGCTTTTTCTGAGGATTGTAACTTCACTCAATATCTTTAAGCAGTTTGGTGCAAAGACTGCAGTAATAACAGTCATTTAGCAGCATATTTGAAAAATCAAATCAAAAAGCAGATATAATTTAGGGTAAATACAAAGTCTTCATAGGTGAAGTTATTGGTAAATAAATCTTTCAAGGCCCTTTCAGCCACCCATACCAGGAACACTAAATCTCTCCCTTTGGGGTTGTGTAGTGTGGAGATCTCTAGATTTAGCACCGCTTTACTGCACTGGTTTAGGACCAATTCCGGCACTGGTAGCAAGTATTTCACTTTGCTCATCTGCCATAACAAACACAGCCTCAGTTCTCTGCAGGGCTTGTCTGTGAAGTAATTTCAAATTAAGTCTTGGAGCACACAAGATGGCTTAATTGTTAAGCATAGATTGTTGAAATCATCTTTATATCTGATGTACTGTGGTGCACTGAGCAACAGAAACAAGGAAAACAGTGTCTCTTACGAAAAAACTTTATAACTCACTTCTGCATTCCAGTAAAATGCACAGTATGTGCTGATAAATCTTCTGGAGTGTTTATGAATATGTGTATCATTTGCTGCAGGGGAAGAAGGAATTGGCAGGAGTGCAGCAGATGTGATCCCATTTGTTTCTGCACAGTGGCAATTGACAGTTTTAAAGAGAGCTCTTTGGTTTTGACCCTAGGTATCTGCTCATATGACTCGAGTGAATATTGGGGTCTGATGATTTGTGTCAGGTTGATATAGCATTTGCTGATTCATGTGGGTGAACACGAACAAAAAGGAAGAGCTATCTTGGAAGAGATGAGAGGTAGTGATGTTCAATAAAACCAAGATTCCTTTATTTATTTCCATCCCATTACCTTTGCTTTCTACGGCAATGAAGCTGTAAAGATGAAGACTAGCTTGCAGAGTATAACAAATAAACTATAGATGCATATATTGTAACTAGTGGAAAAAGTTGTTATGCATAATAGAGAATAGGGAAGAATAAGCAGATAAGGGAGGATTCAGCTGATGAATCTGTGGATTTTTTTAATCCAGGTCTGTCACAGAGGTATCTCCTTCCAGCCTAGTCACCTCAATGCCTTGTATAGTCAAAGATTAGTCAAAGACTATTTCTCTCCGTTGACTGTAATCTTAATTATGAAAACTCTGAATTATTGCAGGTGACAATTATTACCTTTCCACTCTTTAATAACACCTACAATTAATAAAATAATCCTGCTCAGAGTGGCTGGCAACTTGACTATATCTTTACTTAGCAGCACGCAGCAGGCACACTTATAAAATCATCATTCTCTGGTATCACAGAGTTAAGTCATATTTAACGTTTGGATTCACTTGGCTTTCAGTGTAATAGCAATGGTCATAACAAACTCTTTGGTATGCACGTCATATTAACCTCCATTCCCAAAGGTACTCTGTCATTCAGCAATAGTGAAAATTCACTTAACTTAAAATAAATATAAATCTATTTAAACTTAAAATAAATGTAAATCTGTACTGAATTATAAACTGTAATATACAACAATGTCACAAGGCAGTTTTCATGCTTTCAAGGAAAAGAGAACAGCCCAATTTCCTAATTCATGACATGCTTCTGCACTCCAAGTGATACACATTACTGAAATTACTACATATTTATCTTCATTGGTGAAGTGCTTCATAAGAGATCTTGATGGAAACTAGCTTACTGTGTGACTCTGCCTTTCCCTAGCTTTTTACTTTTCCCTTTTGTAATCTTCATGTTTTGCCCTTTAATCTTCAAAGGTTTTCCCACTCTTTGTAGTTCCTCAGAATGGATAATAAATGCAAGTGGGAGGCTATCTTAATATAGCAACTGTAAACATGTGGCATCCCACCTTTAAGGGGAAGGAAGCAGCCAGGGTTTGTAGATGTCCATGGTTGAGAAGAAAGGACGAAAGTCAGAGAGTTCGCAAAACTTACGGAGTTTTTTTAGTCAATTATAGCACTTGTATGGGCAGGAATCCAGGTACTCACATATAGGTGCAGTAACTGAATTAAATTTATTACAAAGAGCACCAGCTTAAATACAATGTTCAAGCTGTAAAACGTGATCTTTCAACCAATTACATTAGAGTACATCAATGTGCATGTGCGAGTCCTAAAGAACTACAAGTCCCAGAATGCCTTTCAGCATCCTTCCTGTAATATGAACCCCACAGTCAATTATATACTTGGCACGGAAATTGATATAAGTTAGTCCCTTATCTTCTAGTATAAACACATGGCAGTGGATTTTGAATAATGGGAAGAGTGAAAGAGAAGGAAGGGAAGGAAGAGAAGGAAAGAAAGGAAGGGAAGGGAAGGGAAGGAAAGGAAGGAAAAGAAAAGGAAGGAAAGGAAGGAAGGAAGGAAGGAAGGTTGCTCTGTACTGTGTTGAGTTTATCTCCAGGAGCCAGAACAAGGACATTTGTCCCAGAAGAGTGCTGCCTTGCCTCCATATGGCTCCCTTCTCCAGACACATCCTGTTCTTTCTCACAGTGTATTATTATCAATAGTCCTTGGTTGGCTCCACAGCTACCCGGCTATCAGTGTTTCAGGCATACACATTTCTCCCCTTATCTTCTAGGCTTCTACAAGGAAGTAGCTGGTTCAGCTTGGGTTTCTCTGCACCATATTGCATTGTGTTAGAGATACAGAGATATCCCTTTCCAGTCTGCTAATCTGACAGTTTTTCCTTAGCATTGAAGAAGAAAACAGTAGTTCCTGTGCCAAGTACAGTTCACTGTCAATTTTATCAGAATCATTCAGTGACTATGCAAAGCAGAAACCTGCACTGTGTTGCAACATTTGAGGTACATGTCCTGTGTTACTCAAAAATTCTGATATGCCCTTTTTCTTTTCTCTTTTCTCCAAATATGCCTTTTTGAATTTTTGGTGTTTTGCCTTCTTAAAAGAGACTGGACTTTTGGTGCTAAAGGCTCCATCAGCAGTGTGCTTTGCTAACAATGTGCAGAGTGTCCAACCTGCCACCTCGGGCTACAAGCTGCATACTGAACAAGGTAAGGAAAGAGGCAAATCCTGTGAGGTAGAGTATTGTTTCTTTGTCTTTATACAAATGACTCAGCTGTAATAACTCCCCTCTGAGGAAGAACTGAGACAATTCACACATAGCCTGAAGATATTCATCTCTGCTGATGGACCATAATGGATCCACCTGTGCTGATAACAGGCAACTGTAACATCTTAGAAGGTGTCAAAGACTCCTGAAATATCCTGTGATCCAGTATTACATCATCCAGTGTAGATCTCCCTGCCCCATGGGAGGTACCGTTCTAGGTAGGCTTTTCCATGCAGCCTAAGCCCAATAAAAGACCACACTTGGACTTCACTTAGCACTGGGTTTTCTTCCCTCACCACATGGGACTTTCCTTACCTTCGGGGGTGTCCACCACCACTTTGATGGATCTGGACTGTGACCACCACTTGGACAGGACTACAACCACCACTTTGGCCAATGAACATCGAAATTGCAACAACCCAGTCACAGCATACAGCGGGAGTCTTGCAAGTCCTTCCAGTGGCCTGGGGGGTCTGCAGCCCTGCTCTGACTGCCTGTATCAGAACCGCAGCCTCACTCCAGTGCCACGCAAGCATCTGCCGGTATCGAATCCCAGCCGTCCCCCATTTTTTGCCAGCATTGACTCTTTAAATGTTCCTGCAAGTTTTTCTGGGTATGGGGGAGGCAAACCATGGGAAGGGCAGCCATCCTTCCTTATCCTGTGGCCACATGGCTTTTTCGGGGTTGGGGAGACTGGCTGCCATCTCAATTTGCTTCAGTGGGTGGGGTCTGGGAAGTTCCTCCTCATCGGTGGGTTTAACTCGACTTTATCAATATTGTTATTAGAATTTCTACTTAGGAAAGAGTAATTTTTTAACTTACATCTGGGTGTGTTTGGTCTTTCTCTCAGTATTGGAGAAACCAGGGGTATTGAATCTGAGGGAGGAGACTTCTATTTGAGGTCCCCCCACTCCAAATTGTCTCAAACCAAGACAGTATGCCCCTGCAGCATGCTAGTAAAAGTCTTAGTCTATGCAGTTAGTCTCAGGATGCAGTTCAAAGCATTGCTGATGAATAAAATAGTCTTATAGTTTTTTCTGAATTGTTGCAAGTACAGGAAAGCCTACAAGTACTGATTTCAGTATTTTAGATGCACCTCTGTATTACTTTAATTGAGAGCACCTGCCTATTGTTCATGCTGCCATGGTGACAGAGCAGTTACAGAAATTAGTAAAAAGTGATAATCTCCCTCTTTCTACAGTCTCCTTTGCTTTTTTCCACTTACTCTGTTAAATGAGCGTACCATGTTTTCTTCTGTAGTGGCTTGTTTTGCTGCACTTGAGTACAAGGCAGGATGTACCCAGCAGTTTCCATTGAGACCCCCTGGATAAGTGTTTCATATACTCCAATACCTGAACTACAGGAAAAATGCTGCTGAATATTGTCTTTGTTTTCCAGTTACTTGGCTAAACGGTCTAGCCAAATCACTTGCCTATAGTTCTCCCTCATTTCTGTAGGATTTTCAGTGAAATAAAAATGCACAAGAAAGCCTCTCTTCAGTGGAGATTGAAACTTGACCTCTTCCTTGTAGGTATCCAAAATGTGAGCTAGTATGAAAAGTCTATGTTGACTTTTTTCTTTTAAAATATGTATATGATGATTATTAGCATATTTTAGAAAGGGTGTGCCATGAAACCTGGAACAACTGCTCAAACTGTTTTTTATCTTGTTTCATTATGTTTACTTGTATTAGCTAACAATTAAATTGCAGTCACATTAAAATAATAATTTTGAGAACAAGTTTTTAAATCCCTTTTCTATTTGGTGAAAGTTGCATTCTGATGTTTCCACAATATATGTTGGTTCACTTTTTTCACTGCAAAACTGTGGCAACTAGAAAGAGAAAAAAAGTAGTGAGAGAAGCTAATCTGCATATGTGATACTGAGAAGGCTAAAGGTAGAAACTCAGACTCTCTTTTCCATAGTTTGCACTCACTTGTCAAACTCTAGTAGTCTGCCTTTAGGACACGCTATTGATTATTCTCAAAATAGTCCTAAGGCTTCTCTTTTTCTATTACATTTGTTCTTTACAATCCTGGTTCTTCATGGTCTCAGAAGAGAATGTCACACATTATGGCTTTCCCCTGTAACTTAAAATAAAGCAGTATCACTTACACAAGTTCTCAGCTGTATAAGAAAGGAATGTACTAGGTGCACTAGCAAGGGTTTTTTTCTGAAGATGGGTCAGACTGGGAAAAATACAATAACGATGTGGATATAAAAGAGAAGAAAAATTGTAAATGAAAATGTAACCTTGACTTTGAACAATATTTACTATGCACATGACATAATATGAGACTTAAGTAAACTTGGGAGTTTCTGAGTTCTAAACAAGAACCTGGCTCTAGAAATTAAAAGCTCCATTGAGAAAAAATAAATCTGAGTTGAGTTCTCAGTTCTGTCATTGATTTCTCTAACTAGTTGTTTAGAGTCAAAAGGTACATACACAGTAAATCCAGGATTTAGTAAGAATTTAGTGCCTAAATTCCAAACAACATGAAAAGCGTAGTTTACTAGGCTGCGTTTACTTTAATCTATGTCATGTCAGAATTCTCCTGGCAAGTAGAGTTTCACTTCTGCATCCACAAAAAACAGCTCTGCATTTCCTTTGTAAGCCAATGCAGGCAAGAGCACAAGCTCTATGACACCAGAAAAATGGGGTGCAAAAGCACGTGAGACTCAGAGTTGGAGGTTAAGACCCTCACACGGAGAGTCTGAAGTTCCACCTTTGGTATAATGTCTTTCTCCATATTGTGCAGTGAACACTTAAATATAGCAAAAATGGTGTCAGCAGCAGGAAGTAGGGACAGTCTCTAGCTTTTTAGATCACCAGCTGAAAGCCCTAGATCTCAGGTTTGAGAATTTTCCCTCTTTAAATCACCCCATTAATTTTGCGTTCTTTTCTGCCCAGAAGCAGAGTTTCCACAGAACTGATGTCAATTCTCTTTCAACTTCTTACCAGCCTGCAAGGGTTAACCAATTCTAAACTGATCACCTACTCCCTGATAGCAATGTGCATTTTCATGCTTCTACTATGACTGGATCTTTTACAAAACATTTATTTTGCTGTCTCACTACTGAAAGTCTGTAACACGATTGCCAGATATTTACAGGACTTTAGTAACATAAAAAATTTATATCTTGATTATATGATGGACAGCTTCTAGGGTAAAAGTTAAAGTTCCACAGCTTGACAATGTCAGGCAGTGTAGACATGAGTGTGCTCAGTGTCAACTCACCCATGAACGCAGCAACGATGTGACAGAGACTGACAGAGAAAATGATTGGGTGTAAAGTAGCAGGATTTTTTTTAAAAGTATAGAAAAGGAAAAGTGGAGATCATGATGTGGAAAAAGTAAGGTAATGGGAAACAGAACACGAATCTCAGTTCCCTGCAAGTAATGTTGATATTCCACCATTTTTCAAGATATGGAGCCCAATGGGGAATAAGGGATGACTCTCTACCACACAGGAAACTTTATCTTCTGTCAGCTTAGGTGACTTCTATGATGGTGCACTACACAGGTGGAAGCAAACATTCTGAAGGTAGATATTTTCAAAGAATATAAATATTAAATTGATGTACTCAGAAAATAAATGCCAGCAGTAATGGTGCTATTAAAACTTTCTAGTATAGGTGTGGCCTCAGACTGTTTACTGCCTACCCCTCACTATTTCTGCACTATTTTTTTTTTTCCTGAGAGACCTACTAGGAAAAGGTAAGTAGTGCTACTGAAAACCTTTGGGTTAAATCATAAAGCAAGCAAGCAGTTGGTGGCTTACTGTTCTCATTCTTTCTGTTTCTGCCTTTAAATTAGTAACTCTATTACTATTACTTTTATTACCATTACTGTCGTGTTTGAATTCATCCAAATACATCTCTGAAATTTGTTTGGGGTTATAGGATTGATTATAGGATCATTAAACAGTATTGTATTAAACTAGTATTACTGGCTATTTAAGTGTGGGTAGCTCTGTCTTCACTGCATGCCTTAGAGTGACAGAATCTACCTTTTCAGAAGCAAGCTATTAACTGAACTAATTTCTAAACACTTAACTGAACTAATCTCTAAACACTTGCATACTTGAAAATTTATGCAATTTCCATCATTTGCTGCATGACATTAAATTGAAAACTTGAGAAAATAAGATTTGTGAATGACATCTAAATTGATATATTCTGCATCTCCCCAGTAGTGCTCAAAGGCTTGTGCCCTGTTATTGACTGTTTTAATTTTTAGAGAGCTAGATAAACTGAATGGATGGATTATGGAGATTAGCTATGTATATAACTGAAGCCCTTGTTCTTTGTTTAATGTGATAGTCTCTTTCCTAAAGAATTACGAAAATGACAGCACCTGTCCTTGCTGTTTGTTGTTAAGCTCATCTGCATTTTTTCAATTACAAAACAACTCATCCTAGAAACCCAAGGGAACGTGAATTATTAACAAAGCTAAGACACGCTTGTACTAAAATCTTATGGGAAATCACAAGATTAATATCAACTATGCAGTGAATATACCTTTTGAGTTTTATACAGAAAAGACAGAGACTGCTTCTTATATATGAATACAAATTTGCTTATAATATGCTCTGGCTTACTGCACTGGATTTTACATACACAGCAAATATTAGTCTATGCAAAAAACCCCAACGATTTCCAAAAAAATAATAAATATTAATAACCATTATAATACACTCCCCCCCTTTATTATATATGGAAGTCACTGGATTTAAAATATTAACATTAATAAGCAGACAATATGAAACCAAAAATATTATATATGGAAGGCACTGGCTTTCGATTGTGATGTTAGTTTTTAAAAAATATTAACTTATATCTATAAATTTGAAGCAAACAAAACTTTAATAGGTTTGAGATTGTGCAACACACTACACTGGTCTACTGTGCTGTTGTGTTTCTCACCAACTTTCAATTTGTAAAACCATGATTCCATAAAATCATAAGAGAGCTAACTCTGGCCTCGGGATTGCATTATTTATATAATTAAAATTTATATCATTAAAACACTGTTTTACCTTGGAAAATTGATAGAGGAGCTGGTCAACTATGTTTCTTTTATAATTCAGGATCTAAACAGGATTGCAGAAGTCTGACTATCATTGCCTAGGATGTTTGTACATCCAAAGAAAACAATATATTTGTAAAATTTTCAAGTTTTCTTTGTAGTTCAGTGGAATCGATTTTGTTTAGCCAACTCTTTGATTTTTCAATGTGTCATGGTTTGAGAGCCCTAAAATCCAATTCTCGAGTCCTAGCCCCCTCCCACATCTCAACCCAGTGTGAGATGGTTTCTCCAGACACCAAACGAGACTCAGAATGGGGGGAAGGGATTATATATTACAATGACTGTACAAATAAATACTACAATACATTATATACAATCTTAATTATCTCTACCATGACATAAAAGTATTTACAATGAATCAAATCTCTTCTCCCCCCCCCCAAATAAAAGTCTAAAAGGGAAGAAGGAAAAGATCTTTTCCACTCTCAGAGCAGCAATGTCTCTAGGGCAGCAGGTCTCTCTGTCTCTCTCTTCCATGCAGCCACTGTAGCTGGATCTCTGCCAGTACACACGAGGGGGTATCCAAGCCCCTCGGCCCATTTTCTCCAAGCAAGGGTCTTCTCTTCCATGGGCTGTGTAGCAGGGACAAAACTCGCTTCACCACGGTCATATCATGGGGTGTAAGACCCCCATGAAGGTCCCTTCCTCAGGGAATTCACCCCTGAGTAAGAACATCTTGGGCAGGTTTCAGTTGAAGGCCTTTCCCTCAAGAGTTCTATCAGAGCTTCTGTGCTCTGATCTCAGGCTGCTAGCTTAGCTTGGCAGCAGCGGCGAGGGGGGGGGCAAGGTCACCCCCTCTGCATTCCTTCTGAGCTTTTCAGCTCCTTTCTGCAGTGCTGTAGCACTCCACGACTCTTTCAAGTAAGAGTCCATCCTCCTCCTCTCTCTCGGAGGTCTCAGAGGGGTTTGGGGTTTTGTTTCAGTTCTTACCCCAACTTTCTCTCTCTCTCTCTGTAGAGCCTAATTCTCTCTCTGCTGCTGGCTCTCTCTCTCGGCTCTCTCAGACAACTCTGTGTCTTCCTGCTCGGCTTCATGCTTGTTGCTGCTTCTTCAGTTCTTATCTCTTGGCTCTCTGCCATTTACTCCGGCCAGTGTTGTTTTTGCTGCCGCTTCTGCTGCTCACTCACAGTGGAGAAAAACTCCCAGCTTTCTAGCTACAGATACTTGGCCCAGTTTAACACTGTTCCAAGTCCCTGTAGCCCCTCTGCCGCGGCTGGGGGGAGCCCAGAGGCCCCAAGGGGCTCCGAGCCCCTTCCTTGTGGCTCTACAACATGGCCACTTCTTCTACAAAAACTACCTTTCTTCTCTTCTGTTCTGCTTGTGATGTGTTTATATTTTGCAGAAGCGCTCACTGGGTAAAACCTCAAGGGTCACCACCCCCTGGGGTTTTACCATTTTATAACTTCAGGGGGAAAACTGTTTCCCCCCACCACACAATGTTTAAAATATTGTTTAATATACTTCATCAATACATCAATACATTAAAATATTGTTTAATATATTTCATCAAGTCCAAAATACATGCAAAATAATTTACAGACTTGCATACTTCTAAGTACAATTTCAACTACCTTTTTCAACTACCTTTTTACTAACTTTTCAAGATTTTTTTTTTATATTATAATGGTTGTTCAATTCAATTGATAGGCATATTTATTTTCATTTAAAAAAACTGGTAGAGCATGATCTTTTGCAGTTTAATATTTGGACAAAAACTAATTCTACACAATATCATCTTTTCTCTTATATTTAAAAAATAATTTCTAAGGAAATGTGTTTACCAGGAAGCTTGATAACATTTGTTTACTACAATCTGTAATTAACAGTAATGGAAAATATTAATTCCCCAAACTAAAATTTCTCATTATCACTTCCTCAATATTGCATGTTATTAACTGAATCTGTGCCTTGAGCTTGTGCAGGTTTTAGTTTCTGTGTTGTAGATAATGTAATATTCTGAAAGGTTTCTTGAAAAAGAAAGCACCATCAGCAGAATTGGTAATGCTGCTTTATTAGAAAGTCTACCA
Source organism: Pseudopipra pipra (assembly GCF_036250125.1). Lineage (NCBI taxonomy): Eukaryota > Metazoa > Chordata > Aves > Passeriformes > Pipridae > Pseudopipra > Pseudopipra pipra. The sequence continues at coordinate 84,113,327 of NC_087550.1, forward strand.
GACACTTAAACCCTGCCTACAGAAACTTGGTCCAGATCTGACCAGCCTCGGTGGTGACTTGGAAAAGGGAAATAAGCTTTCCATGCCTGTATGGTATTATCTGGACATATGTAACACACCAAGCACCAAGCTGTAAAAATGGGTATAGTAAAAAAGAAGGGCTGTAACATTTCCTCTTTACCTGTCAATTAATATCTTTGTGACTGGAGACAGAGACAATGGTATGTGGAAAGAAAGCAGGTAAGAAAGGATTCATCCCTAGGAGTTTCACCTTTCAAATATTCATGGAAAAAAGACACTCACCTTCTCTGACTTTAGTCTCCTAAATTTTCCATAAGACTGTATGGAAGTCAATTACCTTTGAATTCAGTATGGTCCTTAAATTTTATTCAATGTCTGTTTTACAGACACTTACTTGGCTGTTTACTCCTCTTGTTCCCTTTAAATCCTACTAATTTCTATATGCTTTTCCTACCATAATGCATGCCTCTTTCTATGAAATTCACTGGAACTGGACTGCGCCATGCAAGTCTCTTTGGTTTTCATTTTAACCATTCACAATGCTACAAAACAATTTCCTTCCAATCATCTGTCCTGCCACTGGCATTTCTGAAGGTATTCAAAGAAGGAATACCTTGTGAGTTGATTTGACAGCAGGAAGATTAACCAGAGTCTGGCTTATGACAATGCATGTTTAAAGCTAAGGTAGTTAACTGTACAACTTACCCATTGAAGGATCATGTGAGAGTATATATGTGTGTTATTACACATGGAAGAGTTATTGCTTTGTTAACACCCAGTGCAACATTAACTCTTACTATGATTTGGCTGTAAACTCAAAATGTGTCTCTTGAGCTATGTTTAGCTGCTCTACAAAATGGAAAGTGCGTTTACATATACATATGTGCACATGCATAATGTTGGGGTTTTTTTCACTGGAAGAAATGGCATAAACTACATAAAGCAGTAAAACAAGAAAACTTGTGCTTTGTAAAATCTTACAATGAAAAGGGAAGATTCAAGGTTATTCTGAGTCTTCCTCATGTCACACTGTGTCTTGCCATGGAAAATGTTTTCTATCTGAACCATAGCTCTTGAATCCAGAAATGATTAATTGCTTTGGGAGAAGCAAAAAATTCCACTTAAGGGACTATGGAATGTAATCCTTTGGTTTATGTATTACAGGAGACTTTCTACCTTTCAAAAGCACAACTATAATGTCTTAGCCCTTTTCAGGCAATGGAAAATCATCCATTGAAGCTGTTGGACTCCAGGTTTTGAGGTAAAGAAATAGGAAAATACAAATTTTCTGATCTAATATCAGGTAATTTTCAAATATGGAACAAGGAACAAAAAATTGGTGTGAATGGCTGCAATGGTTAAAAAAGGACAGGCTATTGACTAAATCACATTTTAAAAGCACAGTACAAAGAAGGAGTATCTAAATACTGATTTATCTTGATTTCTGCAGCATAGTTCCTGTGAGAAACTATCTTTATGAAAAGTGGATCACTACTACTATTCACATGTATTTTGCATTGACCTCCTTGAACTGTAAGGTTTTCCCCTAATTCAGATCAAACCATCCTTGTTCTTCCAACAACTAGTTATTTTTCTGATTTTGCAAAGGAAGACCTAAGTAGTGTACAAAGCAAAGCTGAGAAAAATAACAGCATACAGCTCTTTTCCTGATTACTTGCTATGTTTATTTTTGCAAGGAATCAAGTTTCTGATGCAATCCACAACTGAAGAAGTGAGTAGGACCTTGTAATCTTTTTGAGTATCAGTGTTTCAGTGTTGAATGTGTCATATGCCACAGCATGTTGCCTTCCCTGTTTTTGGTTTGTACGACACTCACCCATTCCACTGTGAGCCCTTGCATATGCTGTATGAAAAACTGCAGAATTATAATGAATCTATTCTGATTATACTACGGATTTCAAATATATAAATGTATGAATGATGTACAAGATAAAACCAAGAGATTAGATAATCTACTGTATCCCATATTTCTGTGAAGTATACAAATTCTAAACCCTTACCAAATAACAACTTGGCTAATTAGAAAAAAATCATCGCCACCCGCATTGTTTCCATTAAGGAATCTATTTTTCATTTCCCTTCTGAAACCATCTTGCATAAAATGATTGGAATATAATGCCAGCTGCGTTGGTCTCCTGAGAAAATCCATTGAGATTTTATCAGCACAAGATGTGATCATTCTTCTGCGGGTGCTATGCCTACTGAAACCCTTCGTTAGTATTTCCAATTATACAGTGTCACTTCCAGTTATTAAAACTTCTCCTTGTTTCAACTTTTCAATAAGTGTATGTTGGGCTTTTTTTTTTGTGTTCCTAGGCAGGGATTGAGTTGCAGAGAGCAAATGGAGTTAGTTGATTTGTTAAATGGGTGGTGATGGCTGAGATATGAAACTAAGTAAAACCTAGGTAAGCTGTTTATACTATTAGCTGAGTGTCTTATCTGTTATTTAGGCTCTTCCCCATTTAGGCTCTTCTCCTTCCAGATGTAGGGCTCTTTTTGCAGACTTCAGTTGGACCTAGAAGATGTTTTCATGTTTTCCTGCTCTAAACTTTGGCATAAAATGCATTCCTACTGGTTGGAATTGTGGTTACAGCCAAGAAGGCAGGCCTCCCAACTCTTGAAGCAGGGTTCTACACAGTATACTGTGATGTGAGAAGCATACATCTTCTCAGCACATGATATGAGACAATACAGTATTTTTTGAGTGATAAATAATCCTAAAAAAAAAAGAAATGACGACTTAGTCCCAGAACTAGATACCCACCTGAGAGTGCCACTGTGTACTTGCTTAGCTCATGCAAAAAACCCCAATTCTTAGGAGTGTGCAAATGCAATGTTTTAATCACATAGACAATACTTTGGTACCTTGGGTGGCTATTTACCTCACCCCAGTGAGGTAAGTGGAATATGTGGGACCACTCAGGTGTCTGAATTTCACTCATATGCTTCTGGAAGCTGCTGAGTGCTCTTTGGGCCTTGCCCCAACTGCTTCACACAGCACAGAAATTAAGTGAAATTGCTCACTGTAAATTATTTACCAGGAGTAGCTTTAGAAAATGTTCCTAAACAGAAACCACAATAGGAAAGGTGCAATACAAAAAGGGAAATTTTTTATAAAAAGGGAATTTTTCAACAAAATGGCTGTTTTATAAATTATACTCTAGAGAAGCTGCAGGCTTTTATATGCACTACCATGTTTACTTAGTTTGGCCCCTGCTCCTCAAGCAGCATTATAACAAATTTTTCTGGGCAGTCACAGTTGCACTTTTCTCATCTATTTAGTCATTTGTGTTGTGCAATGGAATAACCATGGTATATCATAAAAGAAAAGTGCCTGGCCTTTTGTCTGAGCTACCACATGCAGGGCTGGGGAGGCAGCAAGGGAAGGAGCAGTGTGCTGGAAATGTTTGTAAAACCACTGGACAGCATTTCTTTGTGCTCCTAAAGAGATTTGCTGCAGCTGGAAGAGAGAATTAACTTCCTTTGGAAGAGAACAAAGAAAGGAGCTGACATTTAATCAACAGGGAAGAGAGGGAAATAAAGTAACTATGGAAGGGCAGGGTTGATATTTCCACTCACAGTTCTGGCAGCAGGAAATCTCAACTGAGCTGTATTCTCTCCATTAAAAGACTAGCCCAGGAAAGCAAAGCAAAAAAAAAAAAAAAAAACCACTGTGAAAGACGTTATCAGGACCTGACTGTGGCTGACTCCAGAGTGGATGGGTCCAATATATGTAGATCCCTGAATACCCAGGAGATGATGGCTGAACCCACAGTCCTGGTGCTCACAGGGTGTGTCACCTGCACACATCTCCGAAGGGCATGTCTCTCTTTAGCCACAACCCAAGCTTTCTGGCAGCTGTTATGTGCAAAAATGTCCCATGGGAAAACTAAAAGGCTCCATGATAAGATTAACCTTCTAAATGCCCTGATGGTCCATTAGGCAGACTTGTGCAGCACCTGTGATGACTCCCCAGAGAAGGCACCAGATGACATACTGACTCTAATGAGAGTCACTTGGGAACCTTACAGAGTGTGCTGGTTTTGGCTGGGTAGTGTTAATTTTCTTCACAGTATGAGCTTTGGTTTTGGTCTGGGCTGAAAACAGCATTGATAACCAAGGGGTGGTTTAGTTACTGCTAAGCTGTGCTCACACAGAGCCAAGGCCTTTTCTGCCTCTCACCGCACCCCACCAGTGAGGAGGCTGGGGGAGCACGAGGACTTGTGAGGGGACCCCAACTTACCAGAGGAATATCCCATAACCATATGGCATCATGTTCAGCTCTAAAGAAGGGGGAAGAAGGAGGAAGGGGGCAGGTGTCAGAGTGATGGTATTTGTCTTCCCAAGTCACACTTACACGTGATGGAGTATGTCTTTTGTGGAGATGGCTGAACATCTGCCTGCCCATGGGAAGCAGTGAATGAGTTCTTTATTTTGCTTTGCTTGTGCATGCAGCTTTTGCATTCCTTGTTAAAATGTCTTTATCTCAATCCATGATTCTCTCCACCATCCCACTAGGGAGAAGTGAGTGAGTGGCTGGGTGGGACTGAGTTGTCAGTTGGTGTTAAATCACAATAAGAACCAGTGGATGGGGCTGTCTACAAGCAGTTTTGCCTCCTGGTTAGTGACTAATTTTCCTTCTCTTAGAGAACTGCATGTGAGAGATAACTGGTGTGTCAACCTGTGCCTGAGCCATGACTGCCATGGGCTCCCATGTTCCCTCCTAGAAGCAAGTCCCCTATCACAACACTGACTGCAATTGCAGATGAGTGCCCCTTGTGCTTTATCTATACATGGTCTTCAGTACTTTTAATTTGCAGGTCCTAGATATGGCAAGCTGGGGTATATGAATTTCTATTTGGTGAATTTAAATCTAGTGGTATTAGACTGGCTTTTTTTAAATCTCCTGTTTGACAAATAGTTTACTAAGTCAGAATGTCCATTTTTGTGGCTGCTTAGTGAACTGGACTAGAGTGCCAATCTGGCTGAAAAGCAATCTGCCTAAAGCAAATCAGTCAGGGCAGCTTGTCGTTCTGGCTTACCAAGGAACCACATAAACATTTGTGCCAGAGCAATGCAAAAGGTAATTTGGGGACAGAAAGGTGGGGCTGGTTGCTTTTTTTTCCTTCCTGGAAATGCTGGGTTATGATGATCTAAAGGATGTGCTGAATTGTAGTCTCCACTGCCTATTGTACAGTGCCTTCAGTGCAGATCCCAGACTGCTGGGATTTTTTTAACCACAGTATGAAAACTACTGCCCTAAGCATAAAACAAAGCAATGGCATACCCTTGTGGTGACTCCCTGTGAGTAAAACATGTTGGGATAAACTACTCCACTGAGGGTGTTTCTGGTGGATAAGATATTGTGTGAGTACTGTCTGGGCTGTACTTAGTGGGCACAACTGATACAAAAACTGTCAGTTCCAAACCACTACCATTATTATGCTACTAAATGGTCATAGACCCCCAAAAAAGGCACTTGTAGAAGTTGTTTATGATGTAATGCTGCCACCTTTGCTCATGCTGACTGCTGCCTTGTTTCACCAGTAAACCCATCCCCACAGACTCAGGGTGGCTACTTGCAGAATTAGAAGCCCCTGATTTCCTGTTGGGTCAAGTTGGCAGAATAAGGTTTTAAGAAAAGAGCAGGTGGAAGAATGTTTCCTCATTTCTGATGCATTCCTCAGTTTGAGTGTGTCAACAGATGGAGTGGGGATTAGTGATAACATAATGTAGCCTCTTAGCTTATGTAAAAAGCAGTCTCAGAGTGCTGTGGATTTTCTGATGGTTCATTAAATGTACTCATGCAAACTAAAGGATGCTTACATTATAAGTAAAATGCTCATCTTCATTGAGTGTTTGCCTTTGACAGATAATATCAGGGCGGGTGATGTATACATGTTTAGAGAAACATGCAGAGAAATGTTGAAAAAGAAACAAAATCTGTTATTTGCTCTTTGTAATCTAGCCTGAAACTAGCTGTTGATGGAGTTACTACTGCTCACTGTGTGTTTCACATCCCGCTGAGGCTGTTATATGGCCTTTTGCAGACTGACATATGTTCCCTCCGCCTTTGCTCTGAAGCAGCACTCCTGTAGCTGTGGCTGCTGAGCCACACAGAGCAGCACTCAGCTCCTGCTGAACAGCAGGGTCCATGGTGCAGGGTGGCTGCTGCTGCAGCTTGGGACTCATCTGCGGCTTGCAGTCTTGGTGTGCTCCTTGCCAGGTTCTGTTACACCAGGGACCAAGCTCATGTAGTTGTACATGCTAATAACCTCAGCCTCTGAGTATGTAGGTGAAGAATGCAAATAAAAATTATTACTTTTACCAGTAAAATATACCCAGTGAGGGCCCGAATGAGGGCATTATTTAACATTAGGTATTCCTACCATGCTATGTTATTCCTCTCCCTCCTTCCTCAGTCCCTGAGCCCCAAAGGGGCTGCCTCCAGTTTTGCCCACTGGGCTCTTTGAGTCACCTTATGAACTCAAGCTAAGGATTGCTATGGGTGAAAAATGTCTGGGGAAAGGCAGGATCTCTCTCTATTTCATCAAGATAATTTCCTTGATTAATTCACAGAGGGAAACATTTTAAATCATTCTGTAAAGAAGTGAGTCCTTATTCTCAAGCTTCAGAAACACTAAGGTCTTATTGCTCTTAACCAAGATAACAACACTCTATACAAATGCTTCCCAGTCCTCTCAATGCCAACATTTCCTAGCTAATCTTGTACTGGCTGCTGTACAGAAACACTACTGCTGGCGGCAACACAGATGCTGAAATATTGGTACCAGTGGTTTGAGGTGTTTTTCTGTGCTTCAAGAGATACTGTAAAGGTATGAGTCCTACACACCTCCATAGCAGAGCATTTTGTATGTGAAGCATACATTACAGTGCTAGAAGCTAGATGAGTTGAGGAGCCCTGTTAGCTAGAAGTAAGGCACAGTTCTGACACTGCACAAGCGGTCAGGTCAGTTTGTGTTTGTGATAGTGCCTGTGATCAGTTTTCACTATAGACATCTTCTGAAATTTAATACTGCACTGATACTGTGATTTGGTGATCTTATGTTTGCTGGCTGTCTCCCACTACTCTTAGGAGTGATAGATTGGCTGTAATATTTAGGAAGAATAGAGGAATATCAATGAAGTCTTCAGTTTCATAAAGCTCACTGTTAATTCTTTTTCTCCCTCACATATACACACTGATTGAACTCAGTAAGTTCCCTAATTATTCTTTTAAATAACAGCATTTGACATTTTTCCTGAAGGCTATGTAACAAGTGTGACTTTACAATAAGAATGGTGTCATTAATAGCTGCAATAATGGATAGAGCAAAATTAATAAGATAGGTGAACTAATTTAGGCAAAATGAATGGAGTTTTGCCTTTGTTCACCCACCTTTTGTACCTTAGATTTTTTAATGGTTAGACACACCACAGAAAAATACAATTCTTGACCCTATTCTCACTGTACTTTCTATTTCCCCATGACATTTTCATTTCCAGCTCTAATCTGGTTTATCCTCCTTCCTCTTATATTTCTTCACAAAAAAGAGAAACAACAGAAACACATATCCTGGTGGTTAGTGTGCAAAAGGACTATCCCCACTCAATACTCCTGCCATGACACTTCTACAAACCAAGCAAGTATACTCTCTGGTTGTTTATGCTTTTATCATGTGCATTTTATAGAAATAATGAGGGGAGAAGAGGAAGGCCTATTTCAAAGCACTGCATTGAAGACCTCACTACTACATTAACTCAAGGACTGCAGGCATAAGTGTGAAGCAAACCCCTTTCTTGCAAGCAAAATTGTGTTTTGCCTGTGCCAGATGTAAGTGGACTAAAGGTTGAGGTGACATTGTTCAGATTCCCATGCTGTGAAGACAAGGAAGAGGAAGCTCATTAGCATCTACGATACTAAGTGCAAAGCTTGGTATTTACTCACAGACCTTTGTACTGTGCCCCACATAAAGTTTACAGATGACTAATTTACTAGATGACTGCTTTTTTTGTCCTGTGTCACCCTACCAATGCTCTTATGACAACAATTAATATATTTGCAGGGATTTTGCCAACTTTACTAGTTTGCTTCCTTTCTAATTTTCCTGAGATCCTCTGCAGGAAAGCTTCTAAACCTCAGGCTGGATTTACAAATCTGAACTTGCTACACTAGATTTCATGTATTCCTTGGCCTACATATAATCTACAGGGGAGTAGTTTTCAACTTTGCCAAAGACCCAGCAGAACAAATGACTAAAATTTTCTAAATTTTGATAGGCCAGATAACACTTGTGAAATGAGTCAACACCCTCCAAATTTTCCTACTATGAGATTTTTTTTTTAAGAAACTTTTTATTGTACTTATTTTTTTATGATGCATTATTTAGATTGAAGGGGGGGAAATGGGTGGATTCTGGCTCGTATGAGCAAGAAAACCTAGGAGAAAATTGAGGCAGGTGGAGTATCTTTTAATGGAGCTTTAATAAATGACTACACAGATGACTATCTTTACAGAACTTCATCGGAGGAGAAACTCCAGGTTAAGTGTTACCCTGTGGGAAAGTTGGGTGAAATTGCAGTAAAAGGAGAAAGAACTATAATTTGATGTGGAGAAAAAATGTTTTGTATAGAAAGTGGCAGGTAGGAATAGAACTAAACTTTAATAAGAAAAAAAGGAAAACTTTGCAGAAGACTGTCGCAAAAGTGTCATATTTACTTTGTACTGAATGTTTCAAAGTAAATTTTTTTAAAAACAAGGTAAAAAAAACCCAAACAAAACCCTTCTGAGCTGGTCTACCAGTCACAGTTTAACACCTCTCCTGGATGTCTTGCTGAGCTTCTGCCTGCTTGCATGTTCATTTTGGCATACTTTTATCTTGTATTCCAGTTGAAATGCATTACTTACTGAAAGACGGGGGTTACCATGTGCAGGAGTGGGTGCTGGAGGAGAGGGTTCAGATCAGAGTGTGTTCATCAAACATATTACACTGAAATGTGCTCTTTAGGTAACAAGTGATGTGTTTTTCTTTTTCCTCCAGATATCTCATTTTATGTATTTCTGAAAGGTATTATTTAATATAACATTTCTTCGCAAGGAGTTCAAATCCATCTCAGTGATCAAGAATGAAACAAAAATTTTGTGAACACATTTCAGAGAAGCAGTTTCCCAAAGATCTGCAATTAATTTGTGCTTACTGTGCATTCCTCAGAAAAGCAGGCTTTTTAGGACAACACCAGGGCCCTGAGGGAACCAGCTGGCCCTCCTGGCTACCACTGAGTGACCAGCCCCTGATCACACTCCACCAGCCCATCCTGTCCCACTTGTCCCACATGGTGCCCTGAGGGCCATGATCCATCTGGGGGACAGCTTGGGTCCCTATGCAGTTCACACACGGCTGCTTGCCAGCAGTTTGGGTTCGAAGCTTTGTTCGTTGTTTGTATTCTGACAGGTGTCTGTGGAAGGTCATAGTTAATGCTAATTAACAATTAACACATTAGTTAATGTAATAGCTGTTCCCAAATGTTTCCAGAAGAAAAATCTTCTAAGCATAAGAAATAAGGATGCTTTTTATGTCTGGTTCTGGAGCACGAGCTCCTCTGTAGCATTTGCTGTAGCTATATGTGTATATATGTGTGTGTGAGTGTGTGTGTGTTTGTGTATACACACCTGTATATAGGTAAGACATGAATTCTGTTATGTTTAACAGTCTGCAGAGGATGTCAGTCCATCAGCTGAGGCACTCCTAAGTAACCTCTTGTCTTTTAGAGGCCTGTTTTTGTTAAATCCATTCAATCTTGTGTTTTGGGTTTTTTTTTTTGTTTGTTTGTTTGGTTTTTGTTGTTGGTTTTTTTTCCTTTTGTGGTTAGTGTGTTTGTTTGTTTGTTTGTTTGTTTGTTTTAATTTTCTTTTTTTGGTTGTTTTTTTCTTTTCCCCTAGAGACTCTTTTGCCAAATCTCCTGCAATTCTCCAAACAGCTGATAAGTCACATACACACATGCACCTTTCCACTAGTGGCTGTGCCAGCCTGGATTCCTCAGGAGCTGATCCACATGCTAAGACCATTTCAGCAACACCTACCATGTTAAAAAGATAGTTCCCTCTAAATCTGTATAAAACTGAGCACTTCTCTCTTTTTTTCCTCCCCAAAGAGTTTTCCAGCTATACAAAGCACTTCTGATGAAGGGTGCTTTTTCAAAGGACAGGAAAGATTGATTACTCAGCCATGAAGAAAGTTTGTGGAGAAGGTTTGTGAAGTGCCACATGCTGTCGATGAAGGAAGAGGGATAGCCCTTACCACCCAGTCCTGCTGCAGATTTTAACCACATAAATAATACTGTACGTGTAACAGGACCACTGCCACTGTGGCAGCTTTGTACTGAAATCCTAGTTGTGAGGTGATGGGCTGTGACTATGTCTGTCAGATCCTGACACATCCATCCTTTATCCCATTGCTTGGCATTGTTTAGTTACGCTGTAAATTTTTTTAGACATAAATCAACTCTAAGTATTTCTTAAAAACTTTCTACTTTCATCTATTGTTAATTCTCATTGAGCATACTCTTTGCAATATCATACTAAATTTCCTAAACTTCTAATAAAATTAAATCAAATTCACTTTAAATTACCAACTTTACTCACTATCTTCATTATCTTTAAACTATCTTTGAGTGTTTTAATTTCAAGCTCTTATTGATCTTCCAGACCTAGGGACCAGAAGATATTTTCTTATGCTTTTATAACTGTTATGTCTATATAATATAGGAAAGAGGCATCAGATGTTAAATAGGGAGAATAAGTATGAAGAACTGTAGTTAAAATCTTACTGTGACATTTCCCTGGACAAAGAGGATATAACTGTAATAGTATCAGAATTCTTCATTCTGAATTCTTCACAAAGACAGATGAATTCCCAGGCTGATCAGTGGGTAGACTGTGCAGCATGAGATTTCTGTATTATGAGATTGAAAGGCTCGGGTTAAATGCAGATCTTGATCCTCTGGGGCAAAACTGCCATCTTCTTGAGAATTTCTTCAGTCCAAAGAGGAAAATTTTCTGCATCATTAAGCAGAAGGGAAAGCTTCATGGCTCTTCTCTGGAATATCTGAAATCAAGATCTTTTGATATATCACAAATGTATGCACAATAATGTACAGGCAGTAAAATCCATTCTGGTTGCTGGTACAGGGAAACATATGGTCTTCAACATCTCCCAAAAAAATGAGATGAGAGAAGCAGAAAAATCACTTTACAGCAAAAAGATAAAATGACAAATAATAATTTGAGACACTCCTCCAACAACCATGCAGGCTTTTAAGATAGTTGACAAAACATTGTCTGTATTTTATTTCCCTATTTTCTTCTTGTGTGAAAGTCCCAGCTTCCTCTGAGAGAAAGAAAGAAAATATTGTCGTAAACAAGAGAGATGGGGAAGCATGGGGACTAACAAAAAAAAATATGAAAAGTTTTAATTTATATGGAATGCACTTCTCCGTTTGAGTGCTATACGGCATTTATATGTCTTTATTGAAGCTCTTCATAGTTGAGCCAAAGCCCAGACATAAATTCTGATCATGTTTTGCATCAGGAATTAGGATAGATGTTATGGATTGGTTGTCCCTTAACAACAATCTTGAAGAAAGATTTTCCGATAAGTAATCTTATATCTTTTAAAAGTTTGAATATATGTTGCAGAAATACATATGCTAAAGACAAAAGGCTGAGTCTTGGAGCAGCCTAGAAAGAAAGGAAGTTACAGATAAGAAAGCAAAGGGGAATAATTGATGTACCAGAGCTTTGAGGGGTGAAAAATTAATATCTGGTATCAACATCTGACCTACTGCACAGTGAAGCAAGGTGAAGATATACATGATCTGAAAATATCCAGGGTAGCTCAGGAATTAGAAAACACAGGCATGTCAACATAGTGTCATACTAGAAATGCTGACCTTATCTTGTAGATTAATAGAAGTATTATGCAGCTTGTGCACAGCATTGCATTAACATTTAGCTTCTCTTCATCACTACATTGACTCAAGTATATCAATGTTCATCTAGCCCAGCTCATAAGACCAAAGTGCCCAGAAGTCAAGGAGACTTGAAATACAGTGGGAACTAAAATATCGGGATACAATCCAGCAATGGTGCAGCCATTAACCTTTAGGAAGAGACGATGACAGCAGATGATGCAGATGATGCAGAATAAATGGAGGTGGGGAAGAAAGGGGACATTTCTGAAGAAGGTGCAGTGTGCTAACAGTCATGTCAGATTTGACAGCCAGGAATACACCTTTCTCACAGGGTTTTTTTTTTCCATCCAGCAGAATAGGGCAGCAAAGATGTGAGAGAATCTCTTCAATGCCAAATCTCAATCAGAAATAGCAAAGAACTGTGATCTTATCAAACTGGAGGAAGTTATGCACCAAAAAGTCTTTCTTTCTCAGAGAAGTGAACATGTCTATAGTGGATTAATAATTAGAGAAAATCATGTAATTTCTACCATAAGGTATCTATTAAAATAATTTATTACTTTTTAAATGTATCAGACTTTCAGCAAAATTACTCCTCTGAATGTGAATTTTCTGCTCTCTTCCTAAAGATTCACCCCGATAATACAAGATTGATATTTACCAGATATTGCAGCTTTTAATATCAAATCTTCCCAGGCTGCAGGGCTCTTCAGGGTTAGAAAGAGAGAGGTCAGTTAAGCCTGTTTTTAAGGAGATTCATCTCTCTAAAACAGTGGTAGAGAAGTTAAAAATATTATAGGAAGTAAATTATGTGCACAGTAAGTACAGAAAAATATGTAATTAACAATATTATGAACATTATGTAAGTATTTTAATAAATTGAAACTCTAGCATGTTTTATACAGACCACATCTCTCATTTGGTAAGAATTAGGTAAATTAAGATGTCAGCATTCTTTTCTTTGTAAAAACACCTCATCTACATATTCTTTGTAACATGCTTGTGCTGTATTATTCTGCTGGTTAATGCTACATATATGTCATTCCATCAACAACAGTTTGATGTTAAGAACAGTGTTCTGAAATATTAATTTAAAAAAAATGTAGCAAGCATAGCTGTATTTCAGCAATCTCTCTTCACCTGCAAATGTCTGGGGTTTTGGTCTGTTTGTCTAGTTTTTATATATATATATATTTAATTTAACACACACTGTACTACCTAATTATGAAGGGTTTTCTAGTTTTTGCTTTGTCTGACTTTGTTGTTATTCAGCTACTCTATTAACAGACTTTACAGCTCCTTTCCACACTACAGACAAACCATTTTACATTTTACAACCATGGTTCTCCCTTGGTTCTTTGTTATTATCAAATAGCCTGATGTCTGTTGTGGGAACTAACTTTAAGATAGGTATCTCAAAAACTTAATCATGGTTTATACTTTCATAACCATTACAAACAGAACACAAATAACAAATGCATAAATGCAATCAATGAGACTCAGAAAAATAAGCTTCTCAAGAGAAGGGTGGTATTCTGGGAGAATAGTGCTGTGAAATTCCAGGACACTGAGAGATAAAGATGAGACTATCTCATGTCTCAGGAGTCTGTTTGGATCCTTGTGGTGTTTTATATTTATTTTTTAATGTTTCTCTCTCTTAGAAGTCTTGGTAATTGCTTTCATGATAGCTAATGCACCCATTTCCCTAGGCAAAGAGATCAGAAAACAAATAAAAATAGTTTCCACTCATGTTTTTAAAAGCTTTGAAATGTTTCTTTAAAATAGGTGTTGCTGATCTTGATGCACCTGTTCTGTAAGAACAATCTGATTGGAATCAAATATCTGAGTATGTTTTATTATGGTGATAATAAATTGGGTATGGCTGCTGGGAGCCAAGGATGGGTTGTCTCAGCAGAGAAACTATGAGACTGGAAGATATTTGTTACTCAAATATCAGTTTTGAGCTTGAACTTATTTATAATTATTCATGAAATGGACCAAAAGATCAAGACTATCCTTATAGAAACTGCTACTAACACGAGAGTAGGATAAATTAGTGCATATGAGGAAGTAGTAAAGTAGGTTATGTACAATTCCCTGGGAATTGTAGGAATGGGTTAGAAGATCATGCATGTAAGAGCTAATAATAAACTTGGTTATAAACCAAGAGCTCCTCATTTGTGAGGCTGTCTGGGAAGAGAAAATTTTGATATATTATTTGGCCATGCAAATGACTGTGAACAGCTCATGAAATGTGATGATGAAAGAGTCAGATGTGATCAGGTAAGATTTTCCTAGTAGAGAGGAAGAAGCACCAATGCCTCTGCACCAGAGCAATGTCATGTATAGTAGTACCTACTTTCCTGAAAAGGAGAATAGAGAGTTAAAAATTCATCCACTCCCAAGCTGTTGTCAATACAATTTTCTAACTAAGATGAGTGATGAAGTGTAGTAATGGAATGACTTTCTATGATCCTGATATCATACTGATATTAGACTAAAAAAGAGGCATCTATCTTATTTCCTTACTCACAAAAAGTAAAACGTGGCCACATGTTTACAGAGTGTTGCAGGTGATCATGGAAAGTAGGACACAAACATTTTTATGAAATAGTATATATGGCACAGTATTCCTATTAAATCTTGGCTTGATATTTGATTTAGTCAACCTCTTTCTAGCAGTGGTTGTTTTTTGGTTGCTAATTATGGCACTTTCTTGGCTTGCAAGGGCTTGTCTATAAGCTGTAATATGTGTTGTGGTGTAAGGATCTGAGCTGTCAAAGATCAAAGTAGTAAAGCCACATGAGACAGCTCAGCATTACTTGGGGTCTGGTTCAAACAGCTCTGCACTGGCCCTTCTGCCTGTTTGGCTCTGATCCATGCACGTGCGGGCACTTGGGCAGCTTTGTGTCTGCCTCACCATCTTTGATGAAGATTTCCTGAGTCCCCTTCCATGGAGAGGTCCATGTTCCACAGAAGGTTCCACTCCTTTTGGTGAGTGTTGTCTCTTCAAAATGATGCTGAAAAATTAGAGTCTGTATAACTTTTTCCTGATGAGATGTTGAGGCAGACAGGCATCACTGTACCTTTTCAGAGTCTGAATTGCACTTCTTGGATGGCTGATCTAGCTGGGATGAAATATCTGCTGAGATATATTCCAATTCATCAGGAAATGATCCTGTATATTGTTTCATTTGTAAGTGGAATGCAATCATTTAAAAAAACCCTGAAACAACAACAAAGAAAAGTCTTTCAGTACAGAATTTTAATCAATAAAACAGTGGAGGGATACACTGACATAAAATCAATCTGTCTTTAATTTTTAACTTATATACATTACAACAAATAAACTCAAATTATATTTAAAATCAGGTATAAAAACCCAACACATCTCTCTTGCAAGATGAGAAGGCGAAAGGAATTCTTTTCATCTTGTTACAAATAAATTGTTGTACCAGCATTTAAGATCTCAACAGAATTCTGTTTTGCTCTAGTTGAATATGTTTCTAAAAATATATATTTTCATGGATCATCGATTTCCAATTCCCTTCCTTTGATTGTGAAGCAGGAAGGAAAAATATTTTCTAGAAAAACCTTTTTTTGATTTAGGAACCTTTTTGGCATACTGTTTTGGGCATGAAAAAAATATTTCCCTTTTCCTTCTACTCCTTTTCCTCCTTGTCACAGAAAGGGTTTTAAAATTCTGTCTGATTCATCATTCTGCTACCAAGAGATGGGGTCCTGTCTTCCTCAAATCTGTAGCACAAAAGCAAATGTACCATCCTTCCAGCCTCAGATGAAATCTAACAAAGACATAGATGCCTTTGCCAGCAAACTCAGTGAACTTTCAAATGTGACATTTCTGGGGACGAATCAGAATCAGCAGAGTTAGACTGCTTATATCTAGAAGTCCTCTGGAGGAAGTCCTGAGGGCATTTTTCAATTATCTGTGCAGGGTTGAGTCATTGCATTACACTGAAGGCAATCTATCTACATACGCTGAAGATGTTTTTGGTATACAGGCAAAACCAGAGGAAAGGAGGCAGATAGCTGTTTGAAACAATGAGTGAGAAACCTGTCACTCTATGGGGATATTAATTTTATTAATTTTCTTTAAAGATATTTGGTTAGCAAAATCAAATTAATTAACACCTGAGAAAATCAATTTAATACACTTTGCTTCACCATGTGCTGTGAAAATAAAAAATTCTACTTGACACATGTCTATGAAATCACTTAGATTATAACCGAATTTACTTCCATGGAAAAAGGATAAAACCCTAAATGTTCCTATCAATGATGATTATTTCAGTCCTGCTATAGTCAGAGGGGTTTTCCATTTCCAGAAATCCTATTTTATATTTATATCGCTATAATTTATACCACCATTGGGAAAAGTTGTAACTGCCTTTAGGAGATACAGGGAACAGAGCTGGCACTAGACATTATAAATTCTAAAAATAAAAACATTAATTGCATCTTCTTTGTCAAACTAGTGTCGATTGCTAAAATAAGTCTTGGAGAAATGAATCAGTGGGCAAAACATGGAGATGAAAATCGAAGGCCAGAATGTATTCATTTCCCCTATGGATCAATAATTAGATAAGTATTCATCAATAATGACCAGCCTGTTCATGCTTTCCACCAATAAAATATGCAAAATGTGTTGGATGATCTGTATGTCTGTATCCATACCTATCAAAAAAGATGATTGCTTCATCACTGAACTACATCTGTTAGACTGCATTAGCAACACAAATGTATTTTGTCATTTTCTCATGCTAATGAAAACCTTAGAGATGGAAGAGTGGAACAATGTGAAGCAGCACAGGAAATTTGATGTATGCAAATATAATTATTTAGATTGGAATCTGGCCAGACAACATAAGACCATACACACAAACATAAGCTTAACTCTGTCTAAAGAACAATAACTGAATTTTGAAAAATTATAGCTGAAGAGTTTTTGAAGCTATGACTAAACTGGTCAGGATCTATCCTCACACTTTGCAATTTTGTCAAAAACACTGACTTGATTAATAGCCTGATTATCTATTAATACCTTTCCGTTAACCAATGTGCTATTTACCATTACATTCATAAACCTTTTCCAACATTGATTTACTATTCAACAAAACAGTGACTGAACAAAGCTAAACTAAACTACGGTTGAATAAAGCTTGACAAATGCCATCTCAGTGATTTCCAGAAACAAAGAGCTGAAACTTTCCACTGTAACTTGTAGTTGGTGAGGGCTGACACCTCCAGAGTTGTGGCAGTATAAAATGAATGAGAACTGACTGTTTGGTGTGTCTCCTTGTGGGCTCCTTGGTAGAAGGGAGATATGCTGTGCTGGTTTAAAGGTAAACCAGCAGGGGAAATGAACCCAACTCAAAAGAGAGATTATAAGTCAGAATAACAATTTAATAAAATAATACAATATGTACGATTATACAGACAAACAATTAGTTTTAACCCACAAAACCCAAATGTATAACCCAGCACCCTGGGGCATGAACAGAGTGGTGTTCGTTGGGCCCCCTGAGTCCAAAGTAAAAGGAGAGGGGAAAGCCTGTTGGTGAGAGTGCTGTTGCAGTCTGGTCAAGAGTGGTGATTGCAGTCCGGTTGAGAGTGGTGGTCTGCAGTCTTCCTCTGGATCCCATGAGTGGTTAAAAAAGTCCCAAGACTCCAAGATTAGATATCCTCCAGTTCAGGCAGGAATGCCCAGTACCTCCCTCAGGGCGGGGAGTTCCACAATGGGTGTGAGGACAGGAGCATCCTCCTGTCTCGCAGGCCTCTTTACACCTAGTTTATAGCCTGAGGAGTCAGGCATGCTGTGGACAGATGGTGTAAATGGTTTATTGATAACAGTTTCTGGGAGATGTCATGGGAGGCTATAGAATATAGTTTTGGGTTACACCCATACAGTGATGAACTGGTCCCAGCTGTTCTAACTAGGACACATGCACATACTGGAGAGAGTCCAACAAGGGGCCATGAAGGTGATTAATAGACTGGAGCACCTCACCTATAGGGAAAGGCTGAGAGAGCTGGGGCTGCTGGGGTTGCTCTTCAGAGAAGAAAAGGCTCAGGGGGAATCTTAATAGAAATTACTACCTGAAGGAAAGGTGCAAAGGGAACAGAGTAGCCCTCTTCACAGTCACGTCCTGTGGCAGGACCAGAGGCAATGGGCACAAACTGAAACATAGGATGTTCACTCTGAACATCAGGAAACTCTTCTTTTCTATGTGGATGACAGAGCACTAGGCTTCCCAGAGAGATTGTGGAGTCTCCTTCCTTTGAGACATTAAAAAACTGTCTGGAAATGGTCCTGAGCACCTGGCTCTGGGTGTCCCTGCTTGAGGATGAGATTTGGATAAGATGGCCTCCTCCAAAGGTCCCTTCCAACCTCGATTCTGTGATTGGTGTCCTAAAACGTGGAAAGCACACGTAAAAAACATGAAACATGACATTATAATAGTTTGCTACAGAATGAGTGAAAGTTAGACAATATGATAATGAGTCAGACAAAGGAAGGTCTTAGGAATACTCATAGCAATGTCAGAAAAAAAGGGGCATGGCAATGAGACACTAATGGGGACAAACTATAAATGAGAACAGTTCCTGGATCTTTGTGCTGAGCTAGCTTCTGGTGCAGGATCAGGCTAAACTGACTTTATGTATTAGATGCCAAAATAGGTCTAGTAACCCATCTCTGCAAGATTAGTGCTTAAGGTAAGCACAGCATGTATCTTCAAATTACATAAATAAGATTACGAAGGTCCAGAAAAGAGTTGTTTCCATTTATCTGACAGCCAAAGACTCTTCTAAACAGACATTCATGCACCTAACATACATCAGCAGAATCACAGCACCAATAAGATGTTCTCATTCAAAGCAGAGATTTTGGTGTTATATTTCCCTTATTTGTTATGAAACAATGGTCCGAGTTCTTACCCAGAAAGTGAAAAAACTTGGATCTCTCACCACCTTAATTTGGACAGCTCCATGTTCTTTTTTTCACTTCCCACCAGAGATGTCTGTTATCAAGACTAGCCTGAACGAAGGCACTTTTCAAACCTTCTGCTGAAACTCAAGCCACTGTGTGAAGATTACAATGAAAATGACAACTGGAAAATCACACTAAGCATGGGATTCAACTTATATGTCCATGTGGATGAGACAGCTAAGTCACTGGAGCCCAGGGAGCTCTCCAGCTGACCATGTTTACATACTTGCTTTAGCATGATTTTAATAGCTCTTCATAGCAACTGGATCTCCCTTGAGCTTGACGAGATTCAATAGCCCTGTATTTCATTTTCACCTTAAGATTTTTAGTTTCAGACCTTCTCCTGCCTTAAAAGTATGACTGGGAAGACTTCATACATATGCAAATTCTCGTGGCCCACAGGGGAGCTCCACAGACACCCTTATTCATGATTAATAGGATTGTGAAGAGAAAGGGAGGAAAGGCTATGAAGAGAATAAGTACACAAGAATAATTACAAGACTATATGACATACATGACTTCTCAGGAAGGACAGCTGGCACAGAGTAGCCCTCCTGCACAATTCTGTGACCACAGAGAAAATTTCAGCTCATGCCTTTGACTCACTGCTCTACAATTCCACTAAGAAATGAGGCTCCAGCAGAGATCTGGAGCAGAATTAGGGAGTATCTGCCACGAAGAAGGGAAATTTTATATGAGTGGTATGAAAAAACATGAAGGGCATGACAGGCAGAATCCTGGATAGTCAGGGTGATATTACCAATTGTGAATAGTCTTTGCATAATCAGTTCATTTTCCTTAACAGAAAAGCATTTCTTCTTCCACTGCAGTGAATAGCAAAACCTAACAACTTTTTCAGTTTTAACTAAAAAAAATGGAAATACTGGAGGTTCAGTATATTCAAAGAGACAGAAGCTGCAGGGAATATTAGGTTCTCCAACCACTTAGAGATTCCTTTTCACTCACACTCATTGGTTAATTCCAGCTGATGCGCATGACATGCAATTGCTGCTGCTAGTAGTGAGCTGTTCTGTGAGATAACAGCAGGAAACATAGCCTGGTTCATCAGGAAGATAACCTGAAAATAGAGGCCGAGAAATAGAGTGCAGTTTGTGAACTTGGAGCACAGAAAAGGTAATGTTACCTGATTGCAGGATAATGTCTAAACTCAATGTCCTGTCCGAGTTGTTAATGGGCTCATTGATTCTTAGGCTAGAGAGGACCATTAGTCCCTTTAGGCTCACTGAATATGAAACAAAGCCTACAAAATCTTCCATAAAGAAGTCAAGTCTTACTTTGAAGGCATCACAGGAGTGAACCAATGGCTGTCCCTAGAGTTTTTTTCAGTTGTCAATCATACTTCTGCAAATTTAAAAGTGAGCCTGCCACTTCTCAATAGGGCCGCTGGTTCTTTCAGTGTATTTCATTTCTACATAGGCAGTTCTTACTGCCTGACTTTTTTTTACCTTACAAAATATTGATTTAATAGAACTAATTCAACTTGCAGTGTTTGGTGTTTTTTTTTTTAAACACCTGATATGTGACTACCTCTGTAGGGCATAATTTACACCTCATTCTGACTTTCTCCAGTTTTGCAAATCTTTTCAATGGGATTATGACACTACAACCATACATGGTATGCTGGTGTCAGCCTCACAAACACAGAGGTAGGATCTCACTAATATTCTTATTTCTCTTCTCTTCATACATGCAAAGAGTTACTTTATTTTTTCCCTTAGCAACACACCTGACCGTGAATTTCTGCATACTGAATTCTGTGGTGCAAACCTTGTGCCTTGATCACCCCTAAGGGAGAGGTGTTATGAAACCCTGGCTCTCATCCTTGGGGCATATTAGTTTCTTCTAAAAGAAATCATAACAGGCAGGGGATCTAAACATAACTGGGTTTCACCAAATCTCACAATCAACATACTGTCAAGGCATGTTTTCCAGGACAAGGACTGTAAAGACTGTAAAACCAAGATTATAGGTTCATACCATTCCATAAAACCAAGGCAATTTTGATTGCTTCATTTTATCTGGAGTTTGGTTTCAAGCAATTATGCATTTTTCTTAAAATAAATTGAAAATAAGACAGGCACATCAAGCCTTCAGAGTGACCTTTTGGATAGCGATTATTGATGTAGATGCCATGAGAAAAGCTGTTGTCTGTTGGAGGGCTGGCAAGAAAGGAAACATCTATAGTGGGTCTCATCTGACTTAACTATGTCTACATAAGAGCTAGACTCCCTTTAGAGTCAGTAGGAAGAAAGTGACAATTTTGTATGCAATTCATCTAACCTCTCTTAAATATCTCTCTAATATACTTGAAAATCTCCCTTCACTTACTGTAAGGGGAACCAAGGTTAGGCAACTCAAATATAGACATAAGATTTCAGACAGATGAGTCCTGCTGCAAGCAGTTGATCCTGACTAACTTTCTTTACCTATTTTCCTCACCTTGAGGGCATGCAATTATCTTCTGGGAGGAATGGAAAATAAAAGTGAGAGATCATCGTAGGAGGTGTTAAATTCTAGCACCCCTTGAAGT
This sequence comes from Pseudopipra pipra, assembly GCF_036250125.1. Classification (NCBI taxonomy): domain Eukaryota; kingdom Metazoa; phylum Chordata; class Aves; order Passeriformes; family Pipridae; genus Pseudopipra; species Pseudopipra pipra. The sequence continues at coordinate 84,134,899 of NC_087550.1, forward strand.
ATGATGTCTTTGAAATTTATTTCTTTCCCTATTCTGACTTGTGAAGAAAAATGATATATTTGTTGTTCTTCTAAAAAGTGTCAAGCATGTAACTTTTCTACATTACAATTTTGGGGAAAGAAAGGATGGGAATGATGCTGACATCCTTTGTTGAAAGTTGTTTGATTTTAGATTTTGTATGCCTGGGGCTCAGTTCCCAATTCATCCAAATCTCCTAGAAACTTATCTTTAATGCACATTGTGTTCAGCAGAAGGTGAGAAAAGTGTTGGTAATTTCTTTGATCCAGAATACAAATGTGTTAAGTCCTTCACTTAAATAACCACCCCTGATTTTTTTCAGGCTTTAACTCTAGACCATAACAGGCAGAGGAAAATTAAAGTCTCCTGCAGAAAGTATTCTTTAATGTTAAAATTCTCTTGAACTTGGACTGTGCGTAACTAATTAGCTATGTGTATTGAAAGCTTACCTGGCACAAATATCCTCATGTTTGATCAGAGTTCAGCCGCTGCACACACACATTGCAAAGGGCCCAAAAATATTTATATGTGTTCCTTAGCACCTGCTTGAATATTTGTTTGTGTGTGTTGTGGTTCCTTGCATGGTCTTGAACTTTATCTTCTTTTAGTCCTTGCCTTGAAGTGTTCAGGCGAGTGAAATACATGGCAATAGAAATTACCTTTGAAAATTGAGACCAAAAGCATTGTTGAGTACCTTAGTCTTCTCTCAGTCATTGTCGCTAGTTTCTCAAAGACAATTCTGTGCAATCATTCTTCTACATAGAGGACAACCTCCCTGACCCTCCTTCCTTGACTGTCCTTTCTAAACAGTTCTCAGTCTGCAATCTGGTAATCTCTCATGTGAAAAGTCATTTCTACTTTGCCATGGATAGAGAATACACTCCGTTGCATATCCAGAAGTTGGATAAATTCTTCTACAGGAAACACTAATTAAATGTGGTCTGTGCAATCCCAGTTTCAGATGATCTGACTCACAAAACAAATCCATGACTCTCTAGTCAGATCCAAACGCAGAGTCATTTGAGAAGATTGTTTCCTAAGAAGATCGTTTCCTACAGGCATTCATCTCCATTCACCTAAAAATCCCAGAAAATCAAAAAAAAGTCCTCCTGGAACGGAATTCATGAGATAATAGAGTCTTCTCTCTAGTTCAGGGAAAAAGCAACTACTTTAAACCTAAGTTGGTCCCAACGTATGTTTGCAATAAAGCAAACAAAATATTGCTAAGTAGATTTAATGATTAAAGGGCTTCATGCACGCAGATGCTACATCTCAGTGATTGTTTTCTACTTGTTCCTTTATTAGAAGGGTACCCCACTGTGTAATCACCCTTTTTGATATATACTCTTACAGTAGAAATCAGTTCCTTATCTCTCCTGTTCTATTCAAACATACCTTTTCAGAATACTTTCGAATTTCACACATTTCAAGGTTATTTTGTTAGACAATCTAAAGACTATTCACTATTAAATTTGAATATGTAGCATGTTTGATAGCATGCTGTCTCAGGAGCAATTCTGCTTGCTTGATTATATATTCTCAGGCTTCTTGGTAGCTTCCCTATTGGAATAAAAATGAAAAATAAGATTCTTTTATTCCTGTGTGCATTCATGATTCAGAGCATTGAATAAACTGCATTATATGTTTATGTCTCTTAAGATATTGTCTCTCTAAAGAAAATTATCTGCTGTTTTCTGACAATAGTGATAGCCTGCTTAAAACTTATTCACTGACCCTTGTTTTACTATATGGTATAAAGATGTTTTTTCAGACAGAAGAGTGGAAGGGCTTGATTAGCACCTGCCTCCAAAATATTTTTGAACTTGGTCAAACTGCTCTGCTTGGTGCAAGATGAGGAGAAGGCTGGCAAAAAAAACTTCCTGGTAGTTCACCTCTTTCTCTGTGACTGATGACTGAGTCTGGTGCCATTACAGAAAGTTATTTTTCAGAGTTTGCAGGCAAACAAAGAAGTGTGAAACCATGAGTGTTCCAATGTAAAATAAGCCATTTATTTGGCTTTCCATCATTCTCACTGCCTGTGGCTGTGGCGGTTCATCCAGGCCCTTCTGCAAAGGTTGCAACACGCTCTATCAGTGTGGAGGGAGCCCCTAAAGTGCAGAAACTATGTCTCTTCTTTCATCAGACTGCTCAAATGAATCTGAGTCAAACTGTCCAACAACATATGGCTCTGCTCGGGCACTTCAAAAATCCCCAGCTCCATTAGCTCTTGGAGTACCTGCTCCACTGGGTGCGAAAGCTGAATTTGGCAGGTGCCAGCAAACTGCATCCTGCTGAACCAGTGCTTCAGCCCTCAGTTTGAAAGACACAAACCCAAAAGCCAATGCTACCTGTGATAGCTGGGAGCTACCTGAAGCTAGGGATCCTCTGGGACAGACAAGCCTGCTCTTTGGATTAAACTCACCAAAGGGAGTTTCTTTCAGAATCTTGCTGCATATGGGCTGACTCTCATAGCTTTATAAAAAACAGTTCTTGTGTTTTCCATACTTACTGCAGGCTCCAAGAGAGACTGTATTTCACTTTGCATTTAGTCTCTTTTTGGAAGTAAGAATGGGGTTAAATGAGTTAAATTAGTCTGGGCTCACTTGACAAATGAGATAAGAGCAACAAAAATAAAAATAAGATGTTTAGTCTTGCAAAGCGAAGGGGAAAGTCTAAATTAACAGGTTATAAACTCAACTGAAAGTCTCAGCAGTTAAATGTAATGACTGTAAAATTAAAGTTTGCCTAAGAAAAAGGTTCCTAAATAGTTGCTTTAGTGTCTCAGTCATGTAACTGATGTGTCCTAGCGTGGGAAATAATACTAATTGTCTCTTACCTTCACCCTGGGGACCTGACATCATTGAGGTGCTTTCTGAGCATATTTCTTCTCCCCTGTGTTCTTACTATACAATCTGTTTGTCCCTTTCTTTAAAAACTAAAATAACTCCTGGTTATTTTGGTTTGTGAGGTCAAATAACATAAATTTTAGTACAATTTCTGTACAATTTCTTGTCTGTATTATTTCTTTGGAAACAAAATGCACAGTGAGACTGTCCAGGTCCTGGTGTTCCTTTAAATTACATACCAATCAGTGTACCTTAAATAGAACTGTCCCTTTCTCACACAGACCTGTCCATCTAGCTGATAAAACTTCTTCCCAGTTAAATCATATTCAAGAATTTTACAGCTCTTTACATGGATAAATAAGGGGTATTCTATATAATTCATTTATATCTCACAAGAAATATTTGATATAATCTAATGTCCTCACAACTTTGACTCCAGTTTCCCAAAGAGATTGCACATGACATGCTAATAGTACAAATAACAGCCTGTATTGAGGGACTTCTCACCTATCATCTGTTTCACAATTCAGCATTTAAGTCAGATATAAAAAGTGGGTGCCTACTAATAAAATAATATGTAATAAAATTATAATATAATGAAACATAATACAACAAAATTGTAAACTAGATTTGAAGGAGGAGATCTTTAAATCCAGGCTCACTAGAGATAAGCCTGGAGGTGGCATGCCAGTGTTTGAGGGATGGTGTGCTAGAGGGTCCTTCGGTCTGCTCCACAATGTGCTGAGTTCACTGGAACACATTTGAAATGCATGCAGCACCTTAATCATATCAGTGGGAGTAGGGGGCAGTGATACACGTGACAGCAAAGATGTAAAGGTTGTTGAGGTATTAGAAACCACAGAAGCAACTGAGTACAGGCACATAGGAATTAGGGTTTCTTCCACTAAAATAATGTCAGGATTAATAGCCCAACTGAAGGGCATCTACACCAATGCACACAGCACGGGCAACAAACAGGAGGAGCTGAAAGCCACAGTGCAACAGGAAAGTTATGACATAGTTACAATCATGGAAATATGGTGAGATGACTCCTACAACTAGAATGCTGCAATGGATGGCTGTAAACTCTTCAGAAGGGATAGGCAAGGAAAGAGAGGCACTTTCTTATTATACTGTCAATTTTTTTGCAGAATTTTCATATGGTGTTCAATAGGCCTAAAACAGAAATAGTCAAATAATGAAAAAATTCACCAGTAAGTTTCATTTATGATTGTGCGATGCCTGATATCTTTTCTATCATTCCATCAGCTGTTCTTGAGGACCTGGGCAATTACTTGTGATAATATTAGCAAGGTTACTAGCTTTCAAAAGCTCCCACTGCATGGGTAAAAAGTTACCATGTGAATAGGTGTGTCCAGTCAGATAATCCCGATTAAAGAGTTGTTAAAGAAAGTGTTGCAGGGGATACAGCAGCTGTTATGTGAATAGTTATTCTGGAGCACTTTTGCACAAAAACATGATTTTCAAAATTTCAAAAGTTTTAAAGAAATTTTAGCTTTTAATGTTATGAGTATATTTGTTTCTAAACATTGAACAGGGAAGCAGAAATTTCACTGTCAAAGATGGAGAAAACTCATAATCTAGATCTAACTGGTACCACTAACTGAACCAAGTTCTTTGGTTACTAAAATTGTTTTCAGTTAAGAACTCATTCAAATTCAAAATCTTTGAGTTTGACATTTGAAATCTTGGCGTGGGACATGACCTTCTTATAGTCACACAAATTTGTAGCTATGTTCTTTGGAATCATCAATGATAGATGAGACAACTAGGGAAAGACATTTTTGTGTTCCTTTGTGATTGTTGCATTAGAAATAACAACTGCTTTCTACCAAGGTGTGAACCTCCTCTGACTCTCTTAGACATTCAATGATACAATTTCAAAGTTACTCCATGTACATAGTAATACAGAACAGATAGAAACAAGTTTGTTCAGTGTTAAGTTGGATTTTGTAAGGCTCTTTACTGTTAGTCTGATATTATGGGTAAAGTACGTGCTGGCACAATTCCACTGATGTCTGTTAAATTCTTCCACCAGAAATTTTGGCCAAGGAAGCAATAGACTATTTTTAATAAAGAATCCTAAGACAGCAAAGATGAAGGCTCACAGGCAGTCATCCAGAGTTTCCAACAGCAACAATGATTCATATTAAACGCAAATAGAACGTATCAGAGACTGAAATTCAGAATAGTGAAGCAGGGGGGAAAAAAAAGGGAAAAACCCCCTATAGACCTGTCTAATTTACGTTTAATTGTTTAATGATAGGTTATGAAGAAAACGGGTTATTGTGTAGCATAGCAGGCGATTATAAATACATCAGGGTTAGGAGAGGGAAAGCATAAGGTGATATAATGAATATTTTAATCCTATGCTACACCTTTGGTCTCTAGTCTTATAATGCATACTCAGTAGGATATAAAAAAATCATAGGCATGTATCCTGTATTCTATTTACAGAATACAATGCATACTTTTGCAAACATCAATTACACTTATATTTTAATTATCTTGCATCTACCTGGTGTTAATGGTGGGTCATATAAGGTTGACTCCCATGGGAAGGATATAAGATAATATGGAAAATAAATGGGAAATATGATCACACCATGTGCACTGAAACGTTCACTTGATAATTGGTCTGACTGAGCTCGAAGATTACTTTGTAAAGATGTATCAGGAGTCATGCCTGGCAAAGTCCCAGATCCATTTACATTTCTGCCTACATAATTATTTTTTTAAGGACTCAGTTGCTCTTAAGTAAAATTACTGTATACCACAGACTGATTCGTATATGAGAAAGGAGAGAAGTCCAAATGAAGAATTTAATCAAGTACTTGGTTCTGTCAGGAAATGACCTTAGAGAGTTTGCTCGGCTTTTACAGAATCCAGCCTGCCCAGCTGCTACAGAGAGATGTGGTATTTGCATCTTTAGATTCATTCTTTCTCATCAAGTTTAAAAGATCCTTCTTGATGTGTCTTTCCATCATATAGGATGATGTAGTTGTATTTGAGCTTTCTCATGCACTGGAAACAGGAGACATGTGATGGTTGAGTGTTCTCCCAGAGCTTGTCTTACCAAGCTGACGCCCTATGGACTTTCCCAGGGTCCCATGACCCTGGATTTCCAGCAACAGAGTTGCCCAGGTTACCTGCCTGCTCTTGAAATGGGAGGCATATAGCAGGATGAGCTGCCAGGTCTGACAGTTTTGGGTCTGAAACTTAATCTGAAGAAGATTTTTGAGTAAAGTTGTGTGGATGGGACCCAGAAAGCCTCAGTTTTCCAACAGCACTCTGGACAAGTTTCCATGGGAGCCCTCACTCTGGTGGAGCAGAAGTGTTCCCTTTACAGGTTGTCATTTGAAAGGAAGTCTGTTTCACAAAGTGCGCTGCTATTCTTCATCTAATAAATTGCCCTCATTTCAGTTTATTCATAATCTTTAATAATGCATATGTTTCTCAGCAAACATTTTTCATACTAACATATTAATCAGACAATGAATGAATTAATGTTGCGTGGTAGAGGCATAAAGGAAATGTTCTTACAGGTCCTGCAAGCTAATGATACCGATGTCAAAGGATTAATGTTACTGCAAGAAAAATGGGAACAGGAAGAGAGAGATAAGAAAAATTAAGAAGAGATCTACATTTAGAACTAGCTGCGACTAGGGTTTATAGTAACATAAATAAATCATCATAAATTTGTATGCTTATTAAAATCTCTCTAAGGAAGTCAGAACTGCTTGTGCAGAATTTTCTTCTTCTGAAATTTCAGAATTAAATAAAAATAAAAATAAGTGCAGCAAGGAGCAGGGCAGTGGTGGATAAGATCGAAAAGACTCCACAGGTAAACAGCACAGTAAGTGAGATAAAAACCATAAAATTTTTTAAATTGAATAAATAATTTAAAAATAGTTTGTGAGAATAAGCCACAGCTGGTGGTGTCATCCTGATTCATATAATAGCTTATTAAACAAGTTGCTAGGGCACAGCAGAATAGAGCAGATGTACTGGTAAGCCTTGATGTGCAGTGCAAGAAGACCAGAAGACAGCTCTGGCAAAGAGCTGCACAGAAGCATTTTCACATGTAGGAGGAAGACTGAAAGCTCTTGTGAAGAGAAATTACCTTGATACTTAGTTCTGCTTTTCCTACAGAGGCTGAACTTAGATGTCCCTACCCATGGGAGGTGCAGCTAGAGCAAGCACCTGCTTGCTGATAACTACTAGATCCGTGTACAAGTCCTGCAAACAGGACGTATGGAGGGAATAAGCCAGGAGTGCATCGCCTTGGTTAAAACACTGCTAGCACTCATTAAGAAATGAGAAAGCTTCACTTACATGAGTTCAGAGATCCACTGCCCACTCTCAATTCAGCCTTACTTACCCACCGTCATCTCTGATGATGAGAGTCTTGTGCTTGGGCAGCTGTCTGAGCCTAAAAGATATTTGTGCACAGCCATATGCCTGATAGATTTATAGAAGCTCACTCAGCAAGGCAAGCAAGTCATCAAAAATCCTGAGAAAGGTTATTTAAAAAAAATTTAAAAGATAAATAAATAACATTTCAGTAGAAGCCTGTTTCATTTTCCCATGAGCTCTTCTCCAACATTACTTTGCAGTAATAAATAAAAGAAGCCAAATAAGCTGTCAAAAGGCTATTTATTCCTACCTGCAAGTACATCTGTCCAACTAATCAAAACATCACCTAAGCCTCTGACCTTGTAAGCCTTGTCCTAGGAAGGAACACAGGGAAATCATACATAAATCATAATCTTCTGTCTCTGAAACCTCTTTTGCATTCTGAAAGACCATTATTAAGGTCAAAAAGCAAGTATGGAAATATCATATGATTCAGGTTTGGAAAAATTATGGATGAGTACAAATGGTGACTTCTTTTATGAGTCTTGGGTGCAAAAGACATACCAGCTCTGCCTTTGCTCCACTGCCTGCTGATTGCGTTCCTACATACACTTTCTCATTCCTTAGGCAATGTAAGTACTCCATGCAAAAGCTCCATGTCTTGTCTCAATGGAACCATAAGCAGTAAAACCCCAAAGTAATAAATAACAAAAATCTACTCTATGTCTTCCTAAAGGTATGCTTCTGGAATGGAAACAAGTTTTAGAAATTCTGCAATCAGCTTTATTATATTTTTATTGGAAACCCTCTGCCAAAGGCAATGCTAAGTTGTCATGCAGTCTACATACAGGATGAATACAACCTTACAATGAGGATTTTCTGATCCTAAGGTTGGGGTGAGCCTTGCCTACTTAAGACTTCTTATTACTGCAAAGTAAATAAGAATGCAACTTACAGCATATTTATTAATAACTTTGCACCAAAGTTATTAATAAAGTGGATTGTTACCTAATGATGTATGCAATATATATTAGCCTATGGTAAGAATTACATTTCTTTTCCTATCATCAAGTGAAAGACAGATTCACCTAATGCTGAAGCAACGATATTCTAAGATGTTGCTGAACCTTAGGAGCACTAATATTGCAGTCAGTAAAAGTTATTGCAAGTCCTAGAACAGCTAGGAATTTGTTTGTTAAAGTGTTTCTACAAGATACACTTGTTGTGAAGATCTCATGCCTTTGACAGCCAAGGAAATTGTTTGGGTATTTAACGCTTACCAAGAATGGTAAAAAAATATGTCAAGTATAAAGGATAAAGTCTTTTATATATCTACTATTGCCCCTACTATGGGAGAAACTCTTAAGGCCATACAGCAGGTGAAAACTGGCAAGGCAGCTGGGGTTGATGGAATTCCACCTGAAGTCTGGAAGCGTGAGGGCCTTGCACTCCATGCTAAATTTCATGAATTTTTGGTGCGCTGTTGGGAAGTAGACGAACTACCATCAGACCTTTGTGATGCAGTCATCATCACTTTGTATAAGAAGAAAGGAGATAAATCAGGCTGTTCAAATTACTGTGGTATTACTCTGCTCTCCATTGCTGGTAAAATCCTTGCAAGAATACTTTTGAACAGACTAATATCCACTATAGCAGAAGACCTTCTACCTGAAAGCCAATGTGGTTTCAGAGCCAACAGGAGTACCACAGACATGGTGTTTGTTCTCAGACAACTGCAAGAGAAGTGTAGAGAACAGAACAAAAGTCTCTATGTAACCTTTGTTTTTCTTACCAAGGCTTTTGATACTGTGAGCAGAAAAGGTCTATGGCAGATTTTGGAACATTTAGGTTGTCCCCCCAAGTTCCTTAAAACGATCATCCATGAGGATCAGCGCGGCCAAGTCAGATATGGCAATGCACTTTCTGAGCCCTTTCTAATAAGCAATGGTGTGAAACAAGGCTGCGTTCTTGCACCAACCCTATTCACAGTCTTTTTCAGCATGATGCTCCAAAGGGCCATGGCAGACCTTGATGAAGAAGATGGTATCTACATTTGATATTGTACTGATGGAAGCCTATTCAACCTAAGGCAACTGAAGGCCCATACTAAGACCTTAAACCATCTTGTCTGGGAGCTGCTTTACGCTGACGATGACACCCTCGTCGCTCACACAGAAGCAGCTCTGCAGTGTTTAACATTCTGCTTTGCAGATGCTGCTGAGCTCTTTGGGCTGGAAGTCAGCTTAAAGAAGACAGAAGTTCTCTATCAATTGGCACCTCAGGAAGTCTTCCATCATCCCCATATCACCATTGGCCAATCAGAGCTCAAATCAGTCCAGCAGTTTAATTACCTAGGTAGCATCATCTCCTCTGACAGTAATATTGACGGAGAGATAGACAACAGGTTAGCAAAGGCATATAGAGCTTTCGGAAAACTCCATAAAAGAGTTTGGCGAAATAAACACCTGAAGAAAAGTACAAAGATCAGTGTTTACAGAGCCATAGTGCTGTCTACTCTCTTATATGGGTCCGAATCATCGGTCATCTACCGCCACCACCTGCGACTCAGAACGCTTCCATCAAAGCTGCGTCCAGACAATCCTAAACATCCACTGGTCAGATTATGTGTCTAATACGTCTGTTCTAGAACAGGTAGCAGTCACAAGTATTGAGGCCATGTTGCCGAGAACACAGCTGTGTTGAGCAGGACATGTCTCAAGGATGAAGGACCACCGCCTTCCTAAGATCATGAACTTGCCACTGGCTGCTGCTGGAGAGGAGCCCCAAAGAGGAGATACAAGGACTCCCTGAAACAACATCTCAGCCTTGGCCATATTGATCGTCATTACTCGTCTACTCTGGCCTCCAATCAGGAGGTCTGGAGACACACCATCTATAACGCTGCTACTTCCTTTGAGAATGCACACAGGATCACTCTCGAGGAGAAAAGACAATGCAGAAAGAATCGTGTCTCGTCGATACCATCCAAGGAGTCTTTCTGCTGTGCCTTTTGCAACTGGACTTGTTTATCTCACATTGGCTTGTAGCAAGTGTGGGTAGAGTCCTTCTGAAATCTTTGTTCATGAAGCCTAGCCATGATGATGATGTCTTCATTAAGACTATTGCAGCTCAACAGCTCACCTAAAATTTAATTGTGGTCTTAATTATAATGAACAAATTGACCTTGGCAAACTTTGTTCCTTTAGACTTCAAGTCTTGTCAAGGATAATAGCCAATAGGATGCTGAGCACTGACATTTTCAAGGCATTTTACAAGATACCATAATAATGATGTTTTATCAGGTATGTTGCTCCCACAGAGATAGGACAATGCTTTCCTGCACTTGATGTGTACTTATGGTCCACACAATGAATCAGCAAAGAGCAGTTATGGATCTGTAAGTTAACACTGCAGCTTGTGCACTAAAATCTTTATATTGTCAAGTCCCAAGATTCCAGATGAGGTACACAGAACAACTGCAGCACAGCTGTAAAATGCAGAGGGATCCCTTTAAACTAGTCAGCCTCAGTCATGATATGAAAAATGTCTATATGTAGTGAAGAGGTGAAAATTTGCCTTGTTGATGTATCAGATAAGCCTGGTTTGATTTGCAGATGAATCATTCGCCAGGGGGAATATCCAAAAGACAAATCACCACTAATGAGGCTGAGAATTTGTTAGTGAAAGAGCTTACTCAAAGTATATGCTGCTAAAAAGATCTGCATATTATTTCTTTTATTGCTGTCCAGAGTGCTTTAAATTATGAAGTTCAATTACTTTTCCATAAAAAAAAATCAGAAACTGAAAATAATTTATCTGTGCGACAGGTTATTTTGTCTTTGTGTATCTGATGCTTAGACTGATTGTTTAAAAAAGACAAATTTATTTACCATCCCTACCCCTAGTGTATTTAAGGGAGGAGGGGACATGACAGGCATTAAAGACAAGATGAAAGTGATTTACTGTAGAAGCTACCATATGCAGTGAAGAATGTTTGAGTACTCAGGATGCCACAGAAATATTTAAATTCTGAAAGAAAGTAGCATTTCCATTGCAGAAATACAGGTTTATAAACAGGTTGGCTATTTACTAACCCCCTCTATCAAAATACAAATCCATTATATGGCTTTGTGGTACAGGGTCACTTGTTCAACTCTTGATGATAGAAGAGACATTATTCACTACATACAAGGAAAACCACAGTAATGCATAAGATCAAGCTGAAAAATGTTACTCACATAATAAAACCATCCAAGGTCAATTCAATGTCAACAATTCAGAATGGAAAAAAAATTGGTCAGATGAGGAGTTACAGAAATATAATAGCAGAATAAATATTGTGCCATCGTCACAAAAATTATGCATTGTTTCTTCAAAGACAATGGGATATGGCATTACATTTATTCCAAAGCTGCTGCTGTACAACATGTACTTCCATCCTTCTTTTTTGAAGGGGAATGAGCAACCAATTGTAGAGATCCTCAGCATGAGGAGCTGAAGTTGCCTGAAGCTGCCTTGTGTTATGATTAGATGTTTAGCAAAGAAAAGTTAAATGCAGTGTTCTTACTTTAAAATATACAGCAAGAAGGTGTCTGACATCTTGGCTGCCAGAGTCAATGAAAGGATGATAAACTGAGTCATATTAATAAATGAGTATAGGATTTGCCTAATCAAAACCGCACAGATTGACTTCATGCTGCTGATGTCTGGTCTCTTTCTTCACAAAAAAAAAAAAAAAAAGGTAGAATGTCCTTCTCTCTGTGTCTGTTGAACTTTTTCTGCTCTCTTCTTCACCCTGGGTCAGACAGAAAGATCAGAGGTGTTGGTGAGCTGCACACAGTACCTTGCACATGTGACCTCTAGCCAAGCAGACAGCTTCCTGCTTCAGCTCATCCTTAGACTCCCAACAGTGACACATCCCTAAGTCATAATGAACAGAGGTGAAGGGATGTCCCTTTTCCCTGCTTCTCCCAGGAAGATGAATCCATGGGAACACAGCCATGTACCTGGGAAAAGGCAATATAAAAATGAGTTTAAAAGGAAAGACAGAAGCTGGGAGTGCCACTGAAGCCAGTGAGCCTTCTGGGGTAGTTGAGAGTGAAAAATGGCAGGCTTATGTGAAATCATCATGGAAATACTGGGTTCAGCAGACATGGCTAGGTGCTATGCCTGTCTATACCTGTACTGCTGTACGTTGAACCCAAGGAAAGACAGTTTTTCCAGAGATCGAAAGCCACATTGTTGCAGTGATGATAGTTACAAATGGCAGGACAGAAAAATATCCAGCTGATGTCTCTGCTTCCTTCTTCACATCCCAGGTAGTAGCTATGTTCAACTCAAAGGGACATTTCTATATTAAAAAGATGTTGTGAGTGATATGATAGAGTTCAAGTAGCTCTGATGCATTTTCTGTGGATGAAAAAACAGTTTCCTGCAGTTACAGTGTGGGCAGTGAAGTTGCTCAATGGTGTTGCTACTTTGCAAGCCCTAGCATACATCTTGAGAGGCCATGCTAATACAGAGATAGTGTTCCCCTTCATCAACAGAAATCTATGAGGTCTCCATAAATCAATGATAGTTAGGACAAAATGTATTTCATTCTGGCAGTGAAGAGAATTTACAATAATGCATCAAAATATCAGTGGTGATATCTATATTATTTGAGGCTCTTCAAGTAAGTTTCTTTGATGAAGGGTGCTGAGAAATAAGGCTGAGGCTGGAGGACAGGCAGCAATGCTAAACGCTGATATATACTGTGGCAATATAGATATCATTTATTCTGTTCTCAACTCTGCAACAGAAATAATGCTCTACATAATTTCAAATGTTGTGGACAGCTTACAAGATATTTATGGACAATTTATAGCAGTTTGGTTCAAATTTTCTGGAAAAGGTTGATTTACATCACAAGAAATTCTCTATTTTATTGCACCCAATAGCTTTAAAAATCATTTCAATCATTTTGGAGCTGATAAATTTCAAAAACTTATATATAAATTACATATACATATGTATAAGTATAAAATACTCTATCATTAAATCTGTCAACAGCTTATAAAAGGAGAAAAATAGTTACATATTACTAACAGTAGACTATTCTTCTCAAACATATACTCTTAATAACTCCTTAGAGAGTTGTTGCTAACTGAACCTTCAAAAGACCTTCAAAGGACATTGGATATTCCACAAATTAAAAGTAGGAGGATCTTGTGCAGCAAATGCAAAAAGAAATACCATGCAAAAAAGACATATTTTTGTGAAAATAGAGTATATTCGCTTCTGTGTCTTTTCATCATGATTCTATGAAAATAAGATCAAATTAGTGTGAAATATACAACTACAACCCTAAATTGTTTTATATTTGCATTACCTAAATAATGCTAAAACAATCTATTATGAAGTGGAGGAGTTCATAGAAAAATGTTGTATGCTGTAGAAAGGATGAGAAGCAGCTTCGTTTTCCTTTGAAATAGAAAATGTGTTTATTCAAATCAATTCAGTATCAGAGGCCAGCAGCAGAAATGAAACTCAACTCTTGCACAATACAATTGTAGTAAGAAACAAGCACAGCTAAATATCACCTCTCATTTCTATTGAAGACCAGGTGGGTTACAGCATTTCCTTGCTAGCGGATGTATTTCTTCCTAAACTAACCATCCCTGCAGTCAAGACACATTGACATTTGATCAGTCTCTTGGATAAAACCAAAGCTATTAGGAACCAAAGGATACCTTAGCTGCATCTCACATTGATGACCATTTTGGCTTTGTATGCTTTGGCTTTCTAACCTACACATCAGCTGATGGACCTCTTTGTCTGACACCATACAATGTGTTAATTACTCTTCATTTCTCAGGGCAGTGTTTCTGCTCCAAAACTGGCTGACTTGCTGTTGTGGGTGGGCTGCTGTTGCTTGTTGTGCTGTTGTGGCAACCCATGTTGCTGTTGCCTTGGAGGAGCAGGGGACTCTGAGACTGAGGACTCCCTGAGACCAGCACCATGGATCCACACTGCCAGTTCGCAGCCCACCTTGCACCACCCTAGGTGAGCCTGAGTGCACCTGTGCTGGGAAGAGCCAAGTGAGGACCAGAGGCCAAGCAAGGGGTGGTACAGCAAAGTGTTGGTGGGTCACCCCCACAGCGGTGGAGAAGGGCTGTGGTGCATGCTTAAATGGGTACCAGGGACAAGGACTTTTCCAATGTTGTGCTTTGGTGGGGATTCAAGACTCAGGCCCCTTTCATGTGTTTAATTTGGATAAGATGTACTTAGGATAACACTGACAAATAGATCCATCAGAGGATGTTTTGTCCAGTATGACCGTTTTCCTGCCAAATGTAACATCCAGTTTTTTTAATTTCTTTCATAAATACATCAACTTCATTCTAACACTGCTTGGTTACCTTACAAAGGTTGCTTCAGGAACTTAGCTCTCTGATACATGAACACTTTCCTCTCATATCAGGTCCACTGGTGTCTTTTTCTCCATTACTTAACTGTGCTTCATTATACTTAAGTTAACTTTTTCCTTTGGCTTAAATAAGTCTCCACCCTCCATGATACACTATATTCACCTCCCTAGTCACAGGTACACATCTCACTACCAATACCAGCAGCCTATCTCTGCCGTCCCTCCTCCAGACTTCTTTCATTGCTATATCCTGTTCTACAAGTTTTTCCTCTTCCTGTACTCCAAGACAGTAAGTGGAGGTCATTTATAGAAGAAATCCTCTTCACCTGAGACCTTCCTCTTGGAGAACCACACCCCAACTCGATGTCATGAGTTTTTGAAACAGAGGGAACGTGTGGAGCCAGGGACATGGGTGATGTGAGTGTGGCGCTGTCCACAGAAAGGCAGGCCCTCCCTCCTCAGACTGCAGCAGAACAACAGGATGAAGTCCAGATGTGGGATAAATGAATTAGAGTCACTCAACCTGCAAAATGCAACCCCACAAAGGGAGGAGATGGTGGCAAGTGCAGCATCAGGTGCACAGGTAGCAGAGCACAGACTTTCAATCACGAGCTCATTTTGGTGCCCTTAGCCACCTGCTTATATGGTGATTCCCTACTCTAAAACGTCTTCTGACTACAGACAGAAAATTCAGAAAAACAACTCTGACCCACAAAGAACAAGTACTCGTTGCCTTCTCATCAAGGACAAATTGTTTAGGACTTTCCTGTTCTGTGCTCTCTGTTTACTGACCTTTCAGGTCACTATATCTTCTTTTTAATATCCACAATGACTGTAATATTATTCATCATACCCCTGGGTCCTCCCACAATATCTAGAGCTACTCACATATCCCACAAAAGAGCTTTGCCACAGATTTAATATCAGTCATTTTTGTAACTACTACTGCATATAAATCATACCTGATACCGGCAACAGTTTTCCTTTCTCCTCATAGCAGTAAAATATTTTCATTAGGGAATGTAAATCTAGATGACACACGGCCTTGATCTCCCATCCTGCTGCTGTTCTTATACTATAAAAGCTTTTACTTTTATTGGATATGCCAGAGTTCTCTTTTAGCGTTTTTTATTGAGGCTGATTCAGTATTCACTGGGCAGGAGACAGCCTGATTTTCACATGTTCCCCGGAAAGCCAGATCTTTTGAATCCATGCCATGTACTCAAACCCTCACTTAGTAGACAACTATACAGTCATCTTCTGTTCTTCTTGTCTGCCTTTTCCCAGATGAAGATACCAATCATTCCACTATCAGCTTTTCACCACCACCTCAAAGTCCTGGGATTTCCCATTTCCAAATTTTCACCTGCACCTTAACAAGGAAGCACAGATGCAACTGACAAGTTAGTTCTTGTAACTAACCATGCACCTGTGCTGTCCTACACAAAAAAAATTTCTACATTTCAGCTGGCACAGGATACTTCATTTCCACCTGAGACAGCATCTTCCAGTTCCTTCTACTTGCCCACTGATTTCCATACATGCGGATTTGCAAGCTGTGTCTGTGCTCAGTTTGAGGCATTAACACTGAAATCTGTACATTCCAGAGACACTATACACCACTGATAAAAGGACAGTATTAAATGCTTCTTTGGTAAAAACAAAACAAAACAAAACAAAACAAAAAACCCCACAAACAGAACCAAAACCCAAAAGCCCACCCCTTCTCACATTTGCTTAACTTCTATTTAGCAGGATGCATAGTGATCTTGTGATGCCACTGCTGTGACTGTGTAAAACCTGTCATCCAGCTCCACATTTAGCAAGGCATTCTTAAAGCATTCCCACAACATAAGCAGCAGCTTAGCACCACCAAATCACAACATCAGCCTCAGTGTGATTTCCATCACCTGTTCTAAATAGCCAAGAGGAGTCCCTACACAATTTTGCAAGCAATTTTCTGCTGAATTATTCTTGAACAAAGCCTCCAGGAATGGTGAAAGCACATGTGGAAATCTGTTTCCATTGGTTTTGGGGTGACAGAGGTCCTTCTCCCAAACTTCTCCCATGAAATCCATGTTTAATTCAAATATCCTGCTGAGCAACATGCAATTTTGTTGAACACCGTGGTGATCCAAACAAGATCAGTGGATCACCAAGGTCATCCTGGAAGGCACTATGACAGGTGCAACAGGGCTCTTGAAAGGACGGTACCCTAGTTCTATTGGCTATAACATTATTTCTTGCTATTTGGTGGATAGAGTATTTCTTTCACTGCTGCAAAAGGAGGACATATTTTCCCATAAAATCCCATTAAATTCCTGAAATCTAAAAACAATCCATAGACTTTGATATTTACATTGTTGCAAGGAAATTCTGCTTTTTAAAGCTGCCGCTGTCCAATAAAACTCTAAAGACATAGTGAGGGGGTTTTTTTAAAGTAATGTTAAAGGCAGGAGCATAGGACAAGGTGAATATTCAGAATAAAGAGTAATCTAGAAATGGCATTTATTTCAACTATGCTTGTTTCCTCCCAAAAGGAAAAAAATCAGTGCCTGCTCTATATTTATGGCAGTTACTAACTATGCAGTTACTGGGACTGCATTAACCTTGGCTCTGTTTCTGTTGCCAAGGTGAAATGGATGTCTAAATATTTGATGTTTGTCTCGCCTCTTGCATTCAGAATGTTTCCATAAAATGCCCAGTTATATCTTTGCCTAACAAAGTCCTCAATGCTTCTGATTATTCATGATTAGTCTTTCAGTTATAGAAGTTGCCAAAGTTTATTATTATTTATAGGATATTTTAAATAATTCATCTAGGTTTTGTAACAAGTGGGAAAATGTCACCTGGATGTAAAACAAGATGCGTTGCCCAAATTGGTGAATTTATCTTTGGATATATTCAATACTTTGACGGTGACTGAATGTAATGGGTATTCTTGTGTAATTTTCCAAATGGAAAAGAGAGATATTTTGGTATTTGTTAAGATTAAAAAAAAATAAAAAATAATAAAAAATGTGATTTTTTAATAATTAAAGCAATTAAAAAAAAAAAGAAAGTTGAGCCCAAATTTACACAACTTAGAAGTAACATAGCTTTTTCCCAGCAATACCATTTTTTTTTCTGGTGAACTATCTGCATCTGGATTTGAATATGAAATTCTCTAACATTTATAAATGTTAGACCAGGCATTTTTTTAAGAACAAATCTGATGTGGTTGGGTTGAAAGAGGTAAAGTATTTCCTTCTTAATCATAGCCAAAATTTTACAAATATATTAATATTGATTAATATTAATAGCTGTGTTTAAAAATCCAAGGTTGCTTTTTTGCTTTTTTTTCAGCTTATAAATAGAAAAACTAAATTTCCTTCCAGTCAAAATGTGAAATGGCTTTCTGTGTGTCTCCTTTATCCTCACACTGTAATTTAAAGACCAGAAAAGCCCTATAAATAATCTTCAAGAAAAGATAAAGTTAACGTTGCCATATTTTTGTAAGCTTTATGGAAGGTTTTATTTATTTGGCACTTCATTTCTTGGCAAATGGTGATTCTTCAATGCACAGGTTGGTAGTATTTCAGAAATTGCTCAGGAATTCAAAATATTCTTTTTTAAAAAAGAAATTCAGAACCTTCTCCTTCTCACTTTAACCTTTATAGAGGAAGTGTATTTCACTGCTCCATGAGGATTCAGCTTCCTGGGTGCTGGGGGATACTATCTGCCAGTGGAGAAAACACAGCCAAGCACTTTGGGGAACAGCAGACTCTGACTTCTGCAATGTGCAGGCTTCACCAAGAGTAGAAAGGCAGGAGTTTGTTGGTGAGAAATGGGCTTCCTTGATACTTAAGTTTTAATGAAGTAAAGAAAGATATAAGTGTTAAAAATCCCAGTGGTCTTCTCTTTTTTTTTTTTCATTTTTTATTTCTCACTCTTCCCTTAGTCCCAAAAGAAACTGTTGTGCATTATTTAAATAGCCCTTCTCTACTGCTTGTATGTTCTTCCTATCTTCTTGGCAAGACATTAATTTTTGAAATCTTCCTGTTTTGGATATCAAATCTTTCAATCTAGATACTTCTCAATTTTTATGAGGTAATACGTTATATATATTTTTAAATCGTCTTAAAATCTCTGTCATTGGATATTTCCTCAGTGCTTGTCTGATGTTTAATGGCTATGATTTTCTCCCTATGACAACTGCAAGATCCATGCTCAGCCACTTAGTTGCATAAGAGGTGATTGACAGATTTACCTCCTTACGTTTTTGTAAGGGATTCAAAGGAGGAGATGATATGATAATTAAATTCCCTAATTTCAAGTTTCCCATAACTCTTTGTGGAATATCATATCTTGAATGATAGGTGAAGATAAAAGCTGTTAATGATATCAGAATTGGGGCACGAGTTTTAATACCTTACCACTGACAAATTTCCTGTGGTTTCTAGAGACAGTTTTCTTGAGGACTTAAAAAAGTTCAGGATAGATAAGCCATTTTTAGCTAACTCTGTTGGGGAAAAAAAAAAGAAAATGGAAACCATAAAATTAATATATTATTAATAATTTTTTGGTAGTATAAATTCATAAATTGAATCGGTGTGATTTAAAGAGTTGTTGAGGCATCTATGTACAGGGGAGAGGATGAAATCTCAATCCTTTTGCAATGGATTGATCATTGCAAAATCTGCACTGGCTTCAGCAGAAGAAAGAATTCACATCCATCTCAGCAGGTGTTTTGCAAACAACAATTAAGACTCACCTCTTTGAAACAAATCAATGGATCTCATTTTACAGATAGGAAAACTAAGCCACAGAGAAGCTGTAGGATTTGCTTACTGTTGCTTGAAAAGTTGAGTTGAAGCCCGGCACTATGTCTCGTAATCTGTTTCCTTAATAACTGGACCACACTTCCTTCCTAAATAAAGTTGCATGAAAAATGTTGTCTGGACTCTTTGCAGAGATACATGTGCCTGGTAAGTCATACGCTGGTGAAAATTCTTCTATGGCACACATACCTTGAAATACTTCTGAAGTCAAAGCAGAATTTATAATACAGATTTGTTTTATTCACTGAGTTCTTAGGTTTTAAGGAAAGAATTTTTAATAAGTAAAAGTCAGATATAAACAATGGTGGTGACTGGGTAGAAGGTGTGTCTGCCTTTAGGGGCTCAGAGGGCACACATATAAAGTCACAGTGTTTGAAGAAAAATTTCCTGCCTTTCATCACCACACAAAATGACATGGAGCGTGACATTGCCATTTGTTAGATGCTGTTTCCCTGCCTGCTTTAGACACCAAAAGTTACTATTTACAGCCCACAGCTAGTAGTGACCACTCTAGAATTCAGCATCTATAAAATAGACTATGAGCTGACTGGCTCAAATGTCTCATCCTGTGCAAACATCTACCAATGAATATTCCTATTAGAGATTTGCTTTGACCTTTGATTTGCTACAGTCTGGCCTGCTGGACACAAATCCTAACCTCTTAAGCAATTTCCAGGCCTACTTGCTCATGGCTATTGGGGTGGGACTGACCTGGCCACACTGCCAGCTGGTGATGCTTGATCCTCCTTGCTTGGATGCAGAGCATTTTCTGCAAACTTAGAACCAGCAGACAAAAGTAGGAATATCTAGGTTGGGACCAGTCTTATCTCATAGGCTATTAAGGGCCATTATCCTAAGTCAATTTAAATAGGGCAAATGAATCACACAATAAGGTATTCCTACATCTCTGTTTGCAATTCAGGAAGCTGAGTGTGCATAGCTCATTTTGCCAGGTGAGAGGGACCCCAGCCCTGGCAGCTTTGATGACTTATGACCATCCCTCTTCTCTTGTTTTTAATTCCTGGAAAATATCGTGAAGTCCTGATAAACAGTTGATTTTTTCCTTCTCCCATGTAGAGAACTGCCATACTAGCTCTTGGAAATCTGTAACTCTCTCCTCTGATAACCACTAATGGCAGTTGCTACACAAGTGACCCATTCCTGAATAATAATTCTCTTTTATTCTCTCCCAGAAGGACAACCTGTTTGCACTTTCATGTGAAGAAAAGAGAGATAAGGAATGAGTCAGAAAGATGGGGAGAGGAGCAGAAAAAGGAGTGATAGACCAGAATCATCTTGCAAGCGCTGAACTTCAGCAAAGCTGGTACAACTTCAGTGGGATGTATTTTGAGGAACTTAGCAGCAGTCAATTCTGTGTGTAGCACAGAACATCCTGGCACTGACAACCCCCAAGTGTGCCCTCCTCCTTTGACATGTTGCAAGTAGCCTTATTTCTGCTGATGACCTGGCTAAAGAAGCTGAGACATCTTTCGTTCCCAATATAGTGCCGTTTCATTCATTTTGGTGACTTTTATCAATGATGGTTTGTCAGAGTAGAACATCTAAGTTTTCTAAGTTTAGAATCAGCATTTTTTTCCCACTTGACCAATTTCAGGTGTCTTTCTGATTAGATCTGGCAGGAAAGCAAACTTGCCAATCTGCAGGGAATGACATTTAAAAGAAAACATAAGGGATTTTGAGCTAATGCAAGCCAAAGCCCTTATCTTTTCCTATTGTTTCTTACAAAAAAGAAGATTGAGAAAATGTGATTTGAGAACCACTGAAACTGTCGTGTTACCTGAAAGAGAGATGTTCCCTTGTTGTTTGTGCTTTGTAACCCTAGAGCCACCTTGTCAGCTCTGCCTGAGAGCCTGCTGCAGGACCACTGATCTCAGAAGCCTGTCCAGCACCCTTGGGTGCCTTTCTTATTTTTTCTGCAAGGGGCCACAGGAAGCTCTCACAGACAGATTATTTAGACTGTTCAGCAGAGACCAGACAAAGTTGTTGCTGAATGACCCTTAACTGTGCTCAAGCACCAGTTCAATCAATTGCTGCTGGGGAAGTTGTTTTAATGATATCTCTGTTTTGCCCAGAAAAGTCTGCAGCACCTCTGATACATGGTGCATTAGCAGGGTAACTAACAAAATCGGAAAGAAATGAAATTGCTTTGTACTTTTGGTCTAGTTTCCTTCTCTGAAATCAACAGGAGGTTTGTCATGACTTCAAAGGGAGCAGAAACAGGTCCTATGTTTGAAGTTTAACTTGCACTCTTCTGAAGCATCGTACAATGGCTCAAATGCAAGATGAAAATTGAAGGGTTGAAACCTTTAATTAAAAAGAAAATCAACAACCAAAACCCCTAACTTTAAAGTCATAAAGAAAAGCTTCAACTCTAAAACTATGACATAGTTGCTGTCACAGAAACGTGGTGGGATGACGCACACGACTGGAGTGCTGCTATGGGGGGCTACAAGCTCTTCAGAAAGGACAGGCAGGGAAGAAGAGGTGGAGGGGTGGCTTTATATGTTAGAGAGTCTCTTGACTCTGTTGAAGTTGAGGTCAGCAGTGACAAGGTTGAGTGCCTGTGGACCAGAATCAGGGGGAAGGCCAACAAGGCTGACATCCTTGTGGGTGTCTGTTACAGACCGCCCAACCAGGATGATGAAGGAGATGAATTATTCTACAAGCAGCTGGCAGATATCTCAAAATCTCCAGCCCTTGTGCTTGTGGGTGACTTTAACCTGCCGGATATCTGCTGGGAGCTTCATACTGCAGAGAAGAGGCAGTCAAGGAGGTTCCTGGAGTGTATAGAGGATAATTTCCTTCATCAACTGGTAAATGAGCCTACCAGGGGTAAGGCCCCACTAGACCTACTGTTTACAAACAGAGAGGGGCTGGTGGATGATGTAGTGGTTGGAGGCCGCCTGGGGCATAGTGACCACGAAATAATAGAATTCTCAATCCTCAGGGATGTAAGGAGAGCCATCATTAAAACCTCTACTCTGGACTTCCGGAGGGCAGATTTTGGCCTATTCAAAAAACTAATTCAAGGCATACCCTGGGAAACAACCCTTAAAGGCAGGGGGGTCCAGGAGGGATGGACATGCTTCAAGCAGGCAATTTTGAGCGCACAGGAACAGGCTATACCAGTGTGCCGAAAGGCCAGCCGGAGGGGAAGACGGCCGGCTTGGTTAAATAGGGAGGTTCTAAAAGAAATCAGGGATAAAAAGAAAGTTTACAGACTGTGGAAAAAAGGGCTGGTTACTTATGAAGAATTTACGAAGAGAGCTAGGTCATGCAGGAAAAAAATTAGGGAAAGAAAAGTGGAATTTGAAGTTAATTTGGCTAATTCAGTTAGGGATAACAAAAAGTCCTTTTATAAATACATTAATAGCAAAAGGAGAGGCAAGGAAAACCTCAGTTCTCTGTTGGACTTTGAGGGAAATATAGTTAACAAAGATGAGGAGAAGGCTGAGGTACTTAACACCTACTTTGCCTCAGTTTTTAGCAGTAAGACAGGTGGCCCTCAGGACAACTGGCCTCTAGAGCAGATAGACAGAGACAGAGACCTGAATAGCCCTCCTGTATTCCAGGAGGATGTAGTTAGCGACTTACTGAGCCAGCTGGATACCAACAAGTCTATGGGACCAGACGGGATCCATCCCAGGGTGATGAGAGAGCTGGCAGAAGAGCTTGCCAAACCACTCTCCATCATCTTCCAACAGTCCTGGCTCTCTGGGAAGGTCCCAAATGATTGGAGGTTGGCGAATGTCACCCCAATCCACAAAAAAGGCTGCAAGCAGGACCCTGGCAACTATAGGCCTGTCAGCCTGACCTCGGTGCCTGGCAGGGTTATGGAACAGATCATCCTGAGTGCAATCACACAGCACCTTCAGGATGGACAAGGGATTAGACCCAGCCAGCATGGGTTTAGGAGGGGCAGGTCCTGTCTGACCAACCTGATCTCTTTTTACGATCAGGTGACCCACCTGGTGGATGAGGGGAAGGCTGTGGATGTGGTCTATCTAGACTTCAGCAAGGCCTTTGACACTGTCTCCCATAGCATACTCCTGGAAAAGCTGGTAGCCCATGGCTTGGACAAGTGTACCCTCTCCTGGATTAGGAACTGGCTGGAGGGTCGGACCCAGAGAGTGCTGGTGAATGGAGCTGCATCCAGCTGGCGGCCGGTCACCAGTGGTGTTCCCCAGGGATCAGTGTTGGGCCCAGTCCTGTTTAACATCTTTATAGATGATTTAGATGAGGGGATTGAGTGTATCATCAGCAAATTTGCTGATGACACTAAATTGGGAGGGAGTGTCGACCTGCTGGAAGGCAGGAGGGCTCTGCAGAGGGATCTGGATAGACTTGAGAGATGGGCTGATTCCAATGGGATGAAGTTCAATAAAGCCAAGTGCCGGGTCCTGCACTTTGGCCACAACAACCCCATGCAGTGCTACAGGCTGGGCAAAGAGTGGCTGAAGAGCAGCCAGGCAGAAAGGGACCTGGGGGTACTAATTGACAGGAAGCTCAACATGAGCCAACAGTGTGCCCAGGTGGCCAAGAAGGCCAATGGGATCTTGTCCTGTATCAAAAATAGCGTGGCCAGCAGGAGCAGGGAAGTGATCCTTCCCCTGTACTCTGCATTGGTGAGGCCACACCTTGAGTATTGTGTTCAGTTCTGGGCCCCTCAGTTCAGGAAGGATATTGAGGTGCTGGAGCGGGTCCAGAGAAGAGCAACAAGGCTGGTGAAAGGACTGGAGCATAAGTCCTATGGGGAGAGGCTGAGGGAGCTGGGGTTGTTTAGCCTGGAGAAGAGGAGGCTCAGAGGTGACCTCATCACCGTCTATAACTACCTGAAGGGAAGTTCTAGCCAGGTGGGGGTTGGTCTCTTCTCTCAGGCACTCAGCAATAGGACAAGGGGACACGGGCTTAAGCTCCGCCAGGGGAAATTTAAGTTGGATATCAGGAGAAAATTCTTTACAGAGAGAGTGATCAGGCATTGGAATGGGCTGCCCAGAGAGGTGGTGGATTCACCATCCCTGGAGATTTTTAAACGCAGATTGGACGTGGCACTGAGTGCCATGATCTAGGAAATGGACTGGATTTGGACCAAGGGTTGGACTCGATGATCTCGGAGGTCTTTTCCAACCCAATCGATTCTATGATTCTATTCTATGATTCTAAAGAATTTCATCTGCAAACCCTTCAGAGACAAATTATGTAATTGTTAGCCTTGCACCAATGAGCAATCATTTCCACTGGAGAGAAAAATAGAAAGCAAAACAAAAGGAAAGAATTTTCATCTTGATTGTGTTGATTCATCATCATTTAACAGTGAAAATAGAGAGAAAGGAAAGGAAAGAAAAAAAACCAACAACTTCCTAGCTGCTACAAGGCAGATCTACTGCTAACTTAATTTTCTTTAGATCAGTGGAATGAAAGAAGAGACTTATTTGAAGTGTCCTGGTGACAGTTCCTCCGAAATAAAGAAGTGCCCCTGCAGGGAGAGAGAGAAGAGAGAAAGAGAGAGAGAGGGATATTTTCTTCTTGCTTTTTGTTATCATAATTCCCTCAAAGAGGAAAAGAGAGGAAGGGAGACAGTGTTCCAGCTGCTGTTCTGTGCTTCTATAGCCTTCAGCAGCAGTGTTTCATGCTGTATTGCAGGCTGATACAGGCTCTCCTGCTCTTTGCCTGTTTGGGCTCATGACTGAGGGAGCACTGACTGACCCCTTCAACATTTTCCTTCTCTTTCTTCCTTCCATACCCGGTGGGAAAAAGATTTAGCAGAAAAGTGTGGCCTGAACATGGGATCAGACAACTGACCAGGATGGGAAAAATTTTAACTCATCTGTACTGACATTGTCTTCTCGGATGTTACTGTATGGATTTTACAAAACAGACCAGGATAAATGGTTAATATTAATGAGGTCCTTGCAGGCAATGGCTTTGACATCATAGGTGGTGTCTCATCTGAAGAGTAAGTCTGTTCATAATAGCTAGGAGAGAGCTGACAAATAGCAACCAAGGTGATAAAACAATTATATAATATTTTCCATAACCTTTGCATTTATTTAGAGGCACATTAAATCATTCTGTAAATTTTTAGCATCTCTGAGATAATAAATACTACATGGAGACTGATAAAGGGACAATGATGATACATATAGCAGCTTATGAAATATACAGCAGTTGGCATTAATCAATGAAAACACTGTTATGATGAATCTGAAAATATGCTCTTACAAATAATTTTTCACCATTCTTGAGAAATGTGTCACAGCTTCCAACATTCCAGTTTTTTAAAACACAACAGATGAACTGTCACTGCATGATTAGTAACAAAGAAGGGCAATTGTTAATTAAATAAAGTCTGAACCACCATTCCTGACACAAGCCCAGTCATCGAGCGTCTGAGAAAGACCAAGGACGTATGAGACACCCATCTCCTGTCATTCCCTGTTGCATCATCCTTCAAGGAACCAGTCTCCACCTACTCTCCACATTTAGAATCATCCAGTTTGAGCACTGATTCCCCTGCATATACCTTTCCTTTTGGTGGGGAGCACTATGACCCTCAAAAAACCCTCTGCTGGATCCTGGGCCCCATCAGTTTGGAGTGGGTGTCCTGCAGGAGACTAAAACTAAACTAAAACTGCAGGACCCAGCTACACTGGGAATATGCTTGGGTGGGCAGAGGAAGAGTTAAGAGTGGTTGTGCATTCATGCCCTGCTTTCCAAGCCTGTAAATCTCTGTTTGACTCCAGGATGTGCTAAACAGCAGCCCAGTATGGAGTTTTTCAGAGGAATTTGCTGAGAAACTGCAGAGAAGCAAAAGAGACACAAGTAATTTGTTGTAGAAGACCATCAAGCATCTGCTGAGTGATTAGCTTACCAGCAAATAGATACACTGAGCAAACATAAGACAGAGGAAGCCTTGAGATTAATGACAAGAAGTAAGGGTAGGGGTATATCTTCTTGCATTTATTTTTCCTGGATGCAATATATAGGACAGCTGAGAAAACAGTTCAACCAGTGCTGCCATCCTTAGTAATATTATTTTAAGTTAATAAAAATTTAAATTTATGTCCTTTTTACTACCTCTCCTCTGAAGATATCTTTCTCTTCCTTTCATATCATTAAGGAAAAAAATTCCAGCTCTCAAAGAATTCATTGCCGGACTCATTTTTAATAAATTATTTCCATTTCTTATTCGCTACCATCTTGTGGATTACGTCTGAGACTTTACCAGCATCCTGATGGAGATTAGTTCAGGTCCCCTTAGGCACCTTTGAGAATATTAGAGCAGAAGCAGAAGGTATGATTATTTTAGAAAATATTAGTTTATAAAGACGAAAGAGTTGGGGAAGAGAATCTCTTAACAGGGAGTAGAAGTATTATGCCATGACAAAAAGAGAAATATGTTGAGTTTCCAGGAAAAAAAAGGAAAAAAAAAAAGGGAATCAGGGAAAAACTTGTAAGGTTGTGCAATTCTTATGCTTCTCTCCCCTCCAAATTTGAAGGACATTTTCAAGTGCACCCAATTCAGGAAGCAGTTTCCAGCACAGAAACACACATTAAATGGTAGAACTGTGAAAAAGAGATCATCCCCCATATGATTTAAGGGTTTGTGAACCTAGCCCCAAGGATTTAAAGAGAGAAGGTTTAAAGCAGTGCCTTATCTCATCAAGTCTGGTCTTTGGTGCTACATAAATAAGCAAATCTCAGTTTTTCAAGTGCGGGACAGTTATTTGAAGTGTTGGGAGCTACCATATTGATCAAACTGTTTTGTTTGAAGCCACTCTTTTATACTTTTGATCTGCAAATCTAATCACTTCATTTTCTAGAATATTTTATCTCTCTCTGGGTCAGACTATTAATCTTTTAACTGCTTCTACCCTGTAGTCAGACTGGTAAATTTATAATTGCCTTTGTGGTCCTCCACTGCAGTCGTCTTATGTATGACTGTACTGGTTTCTGCTCGTTTCATGAAGTTCTTTAACCTAGTGTCATATAACATATGGCTTTTCTGGAAATCAATATGTAGGTTTCTCTTTTCAGAATTACATAACCACAGAATTAAAGTTATGATCACATTATAATTAGTGTTATGTGACTTTTTTTATCTGAAGAAAAAGCAAACAGTTCTTGACAGAACCAGTCAGTGCTTTCAGGTATCTTGATGTCTATCTGACAAAACAAACAGTTAAATACATTTTGATTCATCATAATCAGGAGTATTAATGATTGTCACAAATGGTGACCTGAGTAGGGCAATGTCTGGAAATAATTTCTCCCAAATTAAAAACCTTGCTATGTTTATTGTTGGCATTAGATTGGTCTTCTATATAATTGAATTCCTATTCCAGTAGAATTACCACAAATAACATTTTCATCTATGAAATATGAATAATACCTTTTTTTTTTTATCTTCAAGGTATGAAGCCCGTCTATACATCTCATCTCCTCTAATTTTAGGACTTATCTTCTGACAGAATGAAAATGTCTGCTTTTGATTCAATCTCTGTTTTATCCATTTCCATAACCATTCAAGTTACTGTCTCCAAACACTACTGTCCTCCACTTGATCTTGCAAAAGGTAGTAGAACCTGATAGCTTTAGCCAGAAATCCCTCCTATGGAGGGATTTTGTCTTCATACCCTACACAGTAACACAGAAGTCAGATAACTTGGTTTTTATCCACTGAGTTTATTCCTATTCATCCCTTTAACTTTTTTCTCCAGTGCTTTTTCCATTTCTGCACAATCTTACAATGTATTCTTTACTCTCTCCACCATGAATAGTTCATCATCAAATTTTATCTCTCTTGGGAGGATAACTCTATCTATCTAGAAGGATAACTTCTGGATTTTATAGCACCTCCCTGATATTACTACAGCAAGCCAATTATTTACAGCATCCTATCAAAGAATTCCTTTTCTTTGAGTGTTTTAGGCAGTTCATTCCTAGTCAACTTTATTTTGGTTCAACCTTTCTTTAGTTAAAATTAATGAAGCACATAGCTGCCTCTCCCCCTATTACTCCCCAAGCACTTAATTTATTTATTTTCTCTGTGTTATAACATAATAAGCTTCATGTCTTGCCAGTCAAGACAATAGATCTCACAATATCTTGACTCTCATTTGAGAACAAAATGCCATTCGTGATCTTCTCCAGCACATCAGTCTGACAGGAACAGATAGGCAGCCTTTTTTTCTTATAAGGTGTTCAAAAGAGCAGTTTCATGCAATGGCATGCAACCTCACTGTGAAGCAAAGTCAGAACAGACCAGAATCCTGTTTTTACTAGCCAGTTCTTTACTGTTTCTGAAGGTGGTTGAACTTTTTCTAATAAACATTCATTTGAGGAGAAGTAAAAGGTTTTTTTACATCACATTTTTTCGGGAAAATGAAAATCAATGAAAATTGAATTTGTCATCTTGATCTCTCACATCATATTTTTTCAGTAATAGTAAAGTACTAGAGAAACAGACAAACAAGGTGAAGGGCAGAAATCGGTGTGGAAAACAAAACTCATCTTCTGTAAAATCTCAGCTAAAATTTTGACTGTGTGAGCAGTCATTTTCCAGATCTGTGGAATAAAAGAGTTGAATATTCACAACAATTCTTCCTTATTTTTTTACTAGATCCAAGATCTAGATTCTCTGGACCTTTGGCAAAAGATGGGTTAATTCTCGTTTGCGTATAAGCAGTTTCAACTATAATTAGGTGTATCCCTCAGCCTTTTTAAATGCAAATCATATTTGTTATAAAAGAAAAACTCATTCTGCAGTCAAAATAGCCTGAAAGACAGGCCAGGTATTATTACAAAATTACTTCATTTTCACTGGAAATGGTTATGCCTGGAAAGTCAAGAATAGATTTTGTCAAGAAAATCAGTCTATTCCTAGGTCTGTGAGAAAGATATATATTTCCCTTTTTAAAAATCTTTTCAAAAGTCATGTGATGCTGGTAAATGATTTAGAAGCAAAACATGGTAAAGTCAAACCAAACTGGCAATTGCAGAACATTTGTGTGCCCCGAAAAGTGGAGAAGGGCATTGATTTCCCCAAGTCAGCTACTGATCTGGAAGGAGGTTAATGCAGTACATGAGATGTGCTGCATGAATGAATAAGCTACCTCAAGAAGTCGGGTGAATTAGGCATGGTCAGCACTGTGCTAACTTGTCTACCCTTGAGACTGGTGCTGTCCTGCAGAGTGTAGATGCATTATATAGCTTGCAGCTGTCTTGGGAATGCTACACAAAGCTTTTATGTATATGCCAACCAACCTCAGAGCTGCCCACCTTTCAAAATACATATATTCAGCCATTTCACTTGAATTTTAGAACTCTGATGTGATACCACAACTCTAGTAAATCCTAGTTCACTCAAAATTACATGTACATTCCTGATTTTTAACATACCTTTCAGCAAATACCTCACTGGAAAAATGGATGTTAAAGCAGAAAGACACAGGCCAAAACCTACAGATTTTATATCTTGATGGAAATATTTTAACCAACTCTGTGTTCCTCCTGACATATGCATGTCTGTGGTGAGTCTGGCTGAGCCAGAATTTATTTCCCCATAGTAGCTCTGCATTGGTAGCTAGAGGAGTGTTGATAACACATCCATGTTTTGGCTACTGCTGAGCACAGCACTGTAACACTCCCTCTTCAAACGAGGGCGAGGTTCTGGGAGGGGACACAAGTAGGCCAGCTGACCCACACTGACCAAGGGGATGTTCCATACCATATGGCATCAACCCAGATAAGAAAGCTGAGGCAAGGAGCAGGACTGGAGGCACTCATTGTCTCTGATGGCTGCCTGCTGACAACCACTACGTGTGCCGGAGCCCTGCTTCTCGGAGAAGTGGCCGACCATCGCTGCTTATGGGAAGTAGATATTAACTGTTGGCTTCTGCTTGGTGAACGTGCACACTGCTTTTGCTTTCTTTTTTTGCATAGATATAAACTGCCTTATCACAACCCACGATTTGTGTTGTTTTCTTACTTACACCTTACTCTCTCCCCTGTCTGGTTGGGAGGGAGAAGGATAGAGCGGCTGGGTGGGCACCTGGCATTCAGCCAGTGTGAACCCACCACAATGTCTCAGCAATATTCATACTTTTTCTTAAATTTTATGTTTTGACTAAGAAGAATACCTTAGCATTTGCCTTCGGAAACCTCAGAATATATTTGACACAGAGAGCAGCAGCTCCAGCCCACCCAAGTGTTCCTCACTCTCCTTTCCTTAACACAACCCTCACAGGGCCAAACAAGAAAAATAAATTTACATAAGGATCTATTAAGTGTATTCTCTACCAACTACTGTGTCTGCAGCTTCTAGAAGTGACAGTCTCAATAAGCAATGTGAAACTCTGCAACTACAAAAATGTGAAAGCAGTTGTAATACATAGAAATGGAGGTATTCTGCCAGGTTTCACACAGGCCAGGCTGCTATGCAAGTGTCCTTAGCCAGAAGGACATTATCCACTGATGTACTTGGGATGTCAGTGGGTTTCCCCCTCGGTTTATTTACAGACTGTTACAGTGAGGAACTGAGGGTGCACATGCAATTTCTCTTCAGCAGCCAGTCTCCTTCATAAGCCAAAAGGACTGCAAGGAGTTTCTGGGGTAACTGGTGAGTACTCCTGAAGCTACCTTTCACATTCATTTCAGTGAATCTGTATACCCACTCTAGCATATCAATTCAGTTTTCTAGGCTATGTAAAGTCTCTTCCTAAGAAAGAATGGGTTTAGAGTGTTTTTCCTATCTACTTTTTCTGCTTGCTAAATTGTAGCAGCTCCTTATATCCTGCAGGGTGATATAATTTTGCATGATCCTGGTCTTGTCCCTTGAGACTTAGAAATACATCTTTTACATTTGTCCAGCTGCTTTCCTCAAGACACCAAGACCTTATTTTTGGAAGGGACCCACAAGGATCATCAAGTCCAGCTCCTGGCCCTGCACAGGACCATCCCCGAGAGTCACACCATTTGCCCTAGAGTATTGTCCAAACACTTCATGAACTCTGTCAGGGTTGGTGTTTTGACCACTTCCCTGAAAAGCCTGTTCCAGTGCCTAAATGGATGAGAGAGCGACAGCAGTACACACAAAAAGGTCTGATGGAATGAAGAGAAAATCCTCTGTTTTCTCTTTTCTCCCTGGTTGCCTGCACATTTTCCTTAAAATTGAAGTGCTTTGTGCCTCCTCTGACTAGTATGGCATAAAATAGAGTACAGGTCTGAGACACAGAGCTATTTCAAACCTCTGAGCTTGAAAGTGCAGTTCATTCTTGTCTGTTTTGAAAACCATATTTTTCAGGAAAGACGGAAAATGTTCCATTCTTATGATAAAGACGGGAATCAAGAGAAATATCTGCTACCATCCTCTGAGCTTTCCTTGTCTGATGAAGTAGCATAAGCCACAGAGTGTATGAACAAATTCAGAAAGATAAACTATTCTTCACTCTTTTATCACAGACTATCCTCTGGCTTTAGCATATGGCCAGGATATCACACAGAACAACAGTTTCTTATTATAGATTAGAAAGAGCACTGAGCCAACTGCAGTTTCAAATCCATCTACCCATGCAAAAATAGTTTCTCACTGGGATCTTCCTTCTAATGCTGAATTATTTCTGCCCACAAACCCCTTCTTCCCAAATGACTCAGGAAACAACACCCTTTTAAAAAATATGATTAAAAGGAGTGGAGAGCTCCCCCTACCCAGTGTCCCTAGAGTGGCCTATCATTAAGCACGAGGCTCACAGTCCTCCAAGGTCCTGTCAGGATAACTTTATAATGCTTATTGCCATTGTGTTGATTCCATATTCTGTGGATATCCATATGCAGTCTTTCTCCTGCAATCAGACTTTTCAGAGCATACTGTGGTATCCATGCAGAGCCCCTCTGTAGTCTGTGCATTCAGTATCATTGCAAAAATCTCTGGCCTTCCCTGCATCTGCATCCACTGGGCCATTTCGTAGTTTTCCATTGGTCCCTATCCAAGATTTCTGTCTTTAAGGGAAAAAAATGTGCTAGCTTTTTTTGGGTGCTGTTTTCTTTTCCCCAATCTGACTGCTTTTTAACTCTGTGGGGTTTTTTTTCCAATTTTCCTGTTAGTCTTTCCAGTCTTCTGATTTCCCTGTCCCAAATTCTTTTTTTACATAATAATATATGTATTATTATGTATTTTCAGTCTTGTTTAATCATTATCAGTTCAACACTAACTATATTTGCTTGCAACAGAAACAAGACTTCTGCAATTTGTCCTCAGTTGAAACATTTCTTCTTTAAATTGTCTGATGCAAATATTACCCATAGTTGAAAAAGGGGATGAGGGTGTGGGATTAAGCAGTTTAACACAAGTGCTTTCTCTGTTGCATTTTGAATTCAATACTGCAGATCAGGCACTGCACTGCAGCATGCTTCCCAAAACTCACAGGAGCCCAGCTCTCATCTCCCTTGTTTTAGCTGTGTATTGGTTTAACTCCACTCAAATCTATGATGTTATACCAACAGAAAGTTAGGATGACACACTGGAGAGTCAGGTCTGTATTAATTTAATTTTTATAAAGCCAAATCTTTTTCTGATTCTGTTCAAAACATTCAGAATTGTTTCTTGCTATTCTGCCAAATGATTTGCTTCATTTTGGAACCTGCTGCTGAAGTACCTTGTATACACCTCAGCCCCTTCTGTGCTCTTGTTGCATTTTAGTAAAATGCCTATTGTACATCACTTCCAGAATGGATAAAACCTTTTGGACAGGCATAAATGAAGCTGTATAAATGGCTGAAGTGGCTGTACAAAGTTTCTTACTCATAGGTGAGGAACTAGTAGGAAATTGAGGTGGAAATCCAATACTACATTAACAAGTTAACAGCCTATGTAAATCATAGCTGATCGTCACACATTTACACAAGAATATCTATTACGGAATCCTCAGACTTTCAAAAAAAAGTTAGAAATTAATCGATGGCTCAGAGTGCTCACAGTGCTTTTTGGTAAGTAAATCATTGTCTAGATACACATTATAGATACATCAAAGAAGAAAGAGATTTATGTTTTCCGTTACCTGTTGAAAGGGTCCATTAGATGTTCTTGGTCACCAGAAGGAAAACTTGTGAGTAAAAGGTAAATTGCTGCAGACTGTAACTAAAGATATCAAACACTTAACTCTTCACTGAGTAAAAAACTTGTTGGATGTCCAGGCCCAGAGAGTGGTGGTGAATGGTGTTACATCCAGCTGGTGGCCAGTCACCAGTGGTTTTCCCCAGGGCTTAGTATTAGGGCCAGTCCTGTTTAATATCTTTGTCAATGATCTGGACAAGGGGATCGAGTGCACCCCTCAGTCAGTTTGCAGATGGCACTAAGTTGAGCAGGAGTGTTGATCTGCTTGAGGGTAGGAACCTCTGCAGAGCAATCTGGACAGACTGGATTGATGGGCCAAGGACAGTGGTATTAGGTTCAACAAGGCAAAGTGCCGTGTCCTGCCCTTGGGTCACAACAACCCCATGCAGTGCTATGGGCTTGGGGCAGAGTGGCTGGAAAGTGGCCCAGCAGAAAAGGACCTGGGGTTGCTGTTGACAGCTGGCTGAACATGAGCCAGCAGTGTGCCCAGGTGGCATCCTGGTCTGTATCAGAACTAATGTGGCCAGCAGGACAAGCCATGTATTCAGTGCTGGCGAGGCTGCACTTCGAGTACTGTGTCCAGTTCTGGGCCCCTCACTACAAGAAAGACATTGAGATGCTGGAGAGAGTCCAGAGAAGTGCAATGGAGATGGTGAATGGTCTGGAGCACAAGTCTTATGAGGAGTGACTGAGGAAGCTAAGAGTGGTTAACCCAGAGAAAAGGAGGCTCAGGGGGAACTTTAACTTTCCCTGGAACTACCTGAAAAGAGATTGTAGTCAAGTGGGTGTCAGTCTCTTCTCCAAGGTAACAAGTGAGAGGACAAGAGGAAATGCCCTCAAGTTGCACCAGGGCAGGTTTAGATTGGATATTAGGAAAAATTTCTTCACAAAAATGGTTGCCATGCAACAGGCTGCCCAGGGAAAGTTGAGTCACCACCCCTGGAGGTATTTAAAAAATGTGCAGATGTGGCACTTGGGGACGTGGCTTAGTGCTGGACTTGGCAGTGATGGGTTAATGGTTGGCCTTGGTGATCTTACAGGTCTTTTCTAACCTAAGCAATACTTTGATTTTTATTCTGGCTTGTTTTTTTTTTTTTTTCTTTAGGGCTTTTAACTTAAATTTGAAAATGACATTTCACTGAAAAGTTGTAACTAAAACAATTATTAAATATTCTTCATGTTGGGGACAGGTCCTGAGATACTTGACAAGGCATGATGCAAGGCACAAGACAATGAATGATGTAGAGGAGTTTCCATGTACTCTGGGGTGATGCTTTTCCATTCAGATTTAATGTGTTGGTCTCAGCCTCTCTTATATTGGCCTGTGTAATTAACAGACATTTTACAAAGACATGGGAATGGAAGACATTTTCCTCTGTCTTCTACTCCTCTCCATAAAAACTGAAATGTGGAGTGTTTATGGTGACAACTTGAATCTAAAATACACTCTAAAAAAAGGCATCAAACAAAAATGTCCCGAGTTTCCCAACTTCCCCTCAAAACAGCTGAAAACATAATAATTTTAGCCCCACTTCCCAAAGAAATGAGGATAAACAATCATGTGTCCTATGTGCTGCATGTCAGATAACCCTTTCACCTACTAAGTACCTACTAAGTACCATGGTAAAAAAAATTATTTAGGGGAAAAAGCCAGAGAGACATTTTATTCTTACAAATGTAAGAAAATGGGCAGTCATTAGTTTGGTGGTGGTGATATTCAGTGCATCAGTATTAAGACAAACATTTCTTATTTTTTTTAACTGTGAGAATTTACATAATATAAAGAGTGGAAAATTTTCCACTGAGAATCTTCCACAGTAAAACCAGCAGAAAATATACTTAGGTATGTACATTCATGGCAAACACCAGACTGAACTCAAGAGCAAAAGTAGGTTCTGATGGACACAGCAAGGAAGAGACTGGATCTCTGTCATGCAGGTGGTTAGCTATATTGCTACTGGATTCAACTGGAAGAAGCTTTCAGAAGGCTTCAGTTTCATGACTTATCGAGTACTGCAGTCTCCCAGGCTGCACTTAGTGAGTTTTAAATGAGAGATCAGGAAAGCCATTTGTTTAGGAAAATCAGGGTAAAAAAAAAAAAGAGAAAATAGGTAAATGTTTTTGCCTTAAAACTTGTGTACAGAGTATACAGAACCATCCTCTACAAATGCAGTTTACCCCAGCTGACAATACTGCAACCATTTTGACCAGCCTTTCAGTGTTTTCTATAAAATTCACTCAATTAAGCACTCTTTCTCACTTTTCTAGCCAACCAGTAATTTCTAAGATACTCATCTTTCGCCTTTGTGATTAAATCCAGTCATTAATGAAAGATTTGCCAGAATAAGAAGTGAACAATTACTGATCTGGACAAAAGTTAACAAAAAAATTCCTTAAAGAGCTAGAGTAAAGTACAGGGGAATTGTAACTATCAGCCTTCTGAAAAATAAAGATCATAGAATCATAGAATCAACCAGGTTGAAAAAGACCTCTGAGATCATCAAGTTCAACCCTTGTTCCAACACTGCCGTGGTTACTAGACCATGGCACTAAGTGCCACATCCAGTCTCATCTTAAAAACCTCCAGGGACGCTGAATCCACCACCTCCCTGGGCAGCCCATTCCAATGGCTGATTACTCTCTCTGTAAAATATTTCTTCCTAATATCAATCTAAACCTCCCCTAGCAGAGATTAAGACCATGTCTTGTCCTACTGCTGGTTGCCTGGGAGAAGAGACTGACACCCACCTGGCTACAACCTCCTTTCAGGTAGTTGTAGAGAGTGATAAGGTCTTCCCTGAGCCTCCTTTTCTCTAGCCTAAACAACTCCAGCTCCCTCAGCTTCTCCTCATAGGACTTGTGCTTGAGTGCCTTCACCAGCCTTGTTGCTCTTCTCTGGACCTGCTCCAGCACCTCAATATCCTTCCTGAACTGGACCCAGACTCCAGGTGTGGCCTCACCAGCTCTGAGTACAGGGGAAGAATCACTTCCCTGGACCTGTTGGCCACACTGTTCCTGATACAGGCCAGGATGCCATTGGCCTTCTTGGCCACCTGGACACACTGCTGGCTCATGTTCAGCTTCCTGTCAATCGAACTCTCAGGTCCCTCTCTGCCTGGCTGCTGTCCAGCCACTTTGTCCCCAGCCTGTAGTGCTGCAGGCTACATACAGCAAGATATGCACTCTTGCCCATTTTTAGTGGGAGGTCTGAAAGAGTGATACAAAGCTCAAGGTTTTCATCTAGGTTCTTACATTCCCTGTATGCTTGCTTTCCTTCATTTTCCTTCTTTTGGTACAGCTTCTCCGTGTGAGGCCGCTCCCCCCTCGCCTCACTGGCTGCAGTGCTGGCACTGCTTGAGGGGAGCCCTCCACTCTAGTATCTTCCCAGCCTGATTCCAGCTGTTTCATCTTTCTCTTCCTCTTTGTGTCTCCAAGCATTCATAATACCTCTTACTCCCGGGGCTATCTGCATGTTCTGGTTGCTTGGAAACCATTCCTGAATGGCTACATAGGATTTAAGAGAACTTGTCTTCAATAATTCTCCCACCTCCTTTCTCATAGTGGAATACTGTTTTAAGCACTGCAAGTAATTCTTTTTACTTTCATTCTCATTATCTTTAATGTGGTTTTTAGTTTGTTCTCTGTTTTTATGTACACCGTGCTTTCTTTTTTTTCCTTTCCTTTTCTTTCATCTTTATTCTCCAATGTAACTTTTAGTGCCACAATTCTGTAATATCCTTATAATGCAACACAACTGAAAAAGTCATCACAGCCAGAGCCCTGGAAGCAGGATTTGTCTGGAGGTACAATGCAAAATCACAAAGAAAGTCTACTCCTGAAAATGTCATAGGAGCTGCTCCCTTCATCCATGCTAACGTGATGCTGCTGTCAAATGAGGAGGAACTGCAGGGCCCTCCCGGGCTCTTGTGAGGCTAGGAAAAAGAAGTGTGATGAGGTCTTACCTGATTAACACCTGCAGAAAGATCAAAGGCTAAAATAGGCAGCAGAGACAAAATGAGGGCAGAAAAAAGGAAAAAAGGCTCTTTGTCTTCATAATTATTTAAATGGCCAGAGCATAACTCACAAATAGCACTGTAGCTACACTTTGCTTTTTATGAACACATATGTGTTCTGCGTATTGATTTTCAATATTCTGATATGGAATAACCAGCGTTATATGTTCAGCATGAGATTTTCTAATATACCTTATTAACTCTGTGGACAGAGCTAATGTTTTCAAAAAGACAATGTTTCCTTCACTTTTTGGAACTCTTGAATCTATATCCACATTTCCTATAATTCTCTGAGTCAAATATAAAATTCTTAACATTCTTTTGTAGTACTAATAGGTGTCTGAGTCTTTCAGATATTCTATCTGATTGTCTAAAAAATTGTATGAAAAAGAATACAATAATTCACTGTGAATGACTAGCTATTTTGATTGAACTAACATGTCCTAGGTAACTAAGATCACAGATAAACTCTTTGATAGTTGAGTAAATAACTGCCCATTTAAAATGGCTGTGGAAATGTTTCCGGTTAAGACCCGGGAATAGACAAGTGACTATTCATTTGTCACTTGTGCACCTTACTTATCATTCTAGCCTGGAGTCTGACCTTCCTGGCACAGGTCATTCCCTGGCACTCTATAAGTGTGGGTTGAAGTGTTTGGCACTCTATAAGTGTTGAAGTGTTTGCAGACCAACAGATTAGAGTGAAGGTACCTGAAAATATATGGTTGTAGTGCGGGCTAGTGCAAGTCAGGGTTAGAACTCCCTTTCTTTAATGAACACCAAATTAGAGCAATACAGTTAATTAATTTTCTTAGTGATGTTCCAGAAACAAAACTGCTTTGTCAGCTGTAGCTTCAAGAGCTCAGAAATCAGTTTTAGATAATTTTAAAAAAATTAGTTTGAAAAATGAAGCTATTGGTGCTAAAGCCAGAAGTATGTTTGGCACCTCTCAGTACGACTGCAGAGACTGTATCTCTGCCTGGAGGCAGCTATTGCTTCAAGCGAAGACACAGCACATTAAACAGCCATGAAGAGTCTCCCAGACTTTGCTTGTGTCACCATGTTTTCCATCCTGCAAGATATGCATCCATAACCTACAAGAAAATTAGAGAGAATGTGACTCTTCTGTTCTTCCCCTGGTAAGTCATATATGTCTTGCACTGCAGCAGAAGATCAGGGAACAGACTAGCCCCTGATACAGGAGGAATGCCCTTTTCCCTGCCATCTGAACCTAAAAATCTCAGAAGCTCTGAAGAGTCCTTATTTCTAATACTCCTCAAGTGATTTTATTGCTACATCACACCCCTGTCTTGAAAATGATGTTTTTAACGTTAAATATATAATACAGTCAAAGTTTGCTATGCAGCATAAATTCAGTCTTTTAAATTTGTTCATAAGCACCAGTTTAAAATCAGTGAACTCTTCAACAGGTCTGAGAAGATTCAATGATCACCGTGTTGTTTTGGCCTAGTCCTGTGATCCTCTTATTTCTCTTACTTTGCCCACTAGCATTTTGAAGAGCAGCTGAATGATTGCGTCTTAGTGTCCCATATGCCGTGGAAGGAGGGAGAGGGAGGGAAAACCATTTATTTTGCTGTCTTTATTCCCATGAGAACCACTAATCACGTGGGAGTAGAACAACAAGTTCTGCTAGGCACACAGAATCTGCTTATGAGACATCTCTGCATGCTCTCGAGGTTTCATTAGCTTTAAGTGGATTTTTTTCCACTCCTCCAGATTATTGTTATTTCAAATACAAATTTATTCAAACCAGGGAAAGACACATCTCCTCAAGTATGCCAGCTTCAAACTCAAGCACAAAATGCAGTGTATGTATTTTTTTAAACAGTTCAATGATTAAAATATGCATCATTTACAATAATGGGTTTATGGCAAACTCTTACTTTCCTGCTGTAGGGAATGCTAATAATTAATGTGATTTCTGTCATCTTCCTAAGACCACTGAACCTGAAATTATTACGGAGAAATAATTTTTCTATATGGGCTGTCTTGCAATAATAACCAGTTTGTTATATGATCATCTAGTGAGAATGCAATTGTAACACAATAGCTACACCCAATGGCAACCTCATTCACTGCTATTTTTCTAAAAAAAAATGCTAGGATTTTCTTAAAGGAGACTTATCAAACAAGGTCAAACATAAATACTTAGGCCAGTTTTAACAGTTGCTTTTTCATGAAGATAAGCTTATTTTTAAATGGCAACACATTGAGTAACCTTTCA
Source organism: Pseudopipra pipra (assembly GCF_036250125.1). Classification (NCBI taxonomy): domain Eukaryota; kingdom Metazoa; phylum Chordata; class Aves; order Passeriformes; family Pipridae; genus Pseudopipra; species Pseudopipra pipra. The sequence continues at coordinate 84,174,760 of NC_087550.1, forward strand.
TAATTCAATATTTTCTTGCAATTTATCTTTTAATGATTTTTCCTATTGCAAAGTTAGAAAATGTTCACGGAAGTAAAAAATTTCCATTTTGCTTTCATGAGAATGAAAAAGCATACTACAAAATTGCTCTGTAGATACAGAATTATACATCTTGAGTAAAAGTACATTTGGGAGATTTTCTACCAATTGAACTGGTTTTAAAAAAAATAAATAAATTGAAGAAAATAATATTTTGAAGTTTTAGAGTCAGCAGTACATGGGAAACAATTCTGACGTCATGAAATGAGTGTCACAGTAAGAACTGAGAAATAAGAAATAAAGAAATGGACTTGCAACCAATACTTCTGGTGAAAAGCAGAGACCTCCATACTATGACTTTTTTAAATTTTATTTTTTCATCATGGCTACTTTAAGTTTCATGGATCAATTTTTGCTTCAGAAAAAGTGGCAAAGTCTCAATTTACAGTTATTTTTCATTACTGAGAATTTAGGGGTAATTCCTATAAAATTTAATAGATGAAACATAAGAATTTGCATATTTCCTTACAATACCTGAACTTGTACAGTCTATAGATGTATTTTTCAGCCATTTTCTGCACTGGTAGAAAAGAAAAGTGATTCATGAGCTGCATCATGCTTTCAGACTTACAACATACCATGAAACTCAACGGGTAGCTGATTCCAGTCACCTGCTACCCTGAGCAGTTCCGTTGCATGATATGTTGCTTATACATTCACAAAACAAATCATCAACAATGATGCTCCTTCTACACATATAGCAAGAGTTAATCCTCCTCTGGAGCAGCAAAGACTCCAAGATATTAAAAAATATAAAGGCAGAGAAGGTGCAAGGAGATCTTAGGTATGAGATCAGTGATGGAAGGGGAGGGAGGAACTCTATCCATAAGAAACATCTGCATCCATTGAAGCAAACTTCCATCCCCAGCACAAAGTTCAAATTTGGGTATTGCCTTCACTGCATAGCCATCATCCAAAACTTAAAAATCACTATGCTACCACTTTCAACATTAGTAGGTGGGTAAAAAATCTACAAAAGCTGGTTTACTTCTCCAGTTCCACTGCTCTAGGAAGAACCCTGTCAGATGACAAGAAACCCAAAATTACACAGAATGAATGGGCATCACTCAAATACACTGACATGTTTTATAAGCTTCACCTGGATAGGCTTAGAGAGGCAGCAAAGCCTCTGCTAGAAACACGTGGATATTTTCCTCTGAAAATACCTTCATCAGTGTAAAGAAAGCCTTCATCATTGACTATGGAAACGAGACACTCTCACTGACACAAGGCATTCTCTCAAGTCTGTCTTACAGAGGATCTTTCCACACACAGCTTACCATGTTTGTCCAAAGGCTGGCACTGCTATTTGGCTTCACAGGTGGAAGTTCAACCCAGCCGAAAATTCATCATGCAGAAAACTTAAATCCAAAGTTAATTGCTTATTAGCTGAAATGCTCTTAGTGAGAATCTGGTTTATTGTACTATTCAACCATATGTAAGAGCCACATCACATTCCTCAGTCAGAATTCTGCTAAAACTAGTTATATTGATTGCAGTTTGCTTAAAGGACGATTAAAGGCTGCTGGGAGGATGCCGGTGTGTCTATTGTTGGAATATATGCATTAAAAGACCAATGACAGGCAAAATACAGCTGAAAGACTCCAAATATAAAAAGGTGTCACCAGAAATCTCTGTTGGAGCATGGAAATGATAGTGTAAACAGAGTTTTTATTTCCCTGCAGATGGCAAACCACTTGTTACACAGAAAGATCCCTGCAAAGGAAAGTTTTCCTTAAGATTTATCACCAGCAGAAACCTTGCCAAGCGTGGCTGCTCCTCACACAACAGTGTCCTCATAAGCAAAAGAAGCAATTTGGTTCTGTTAAGCATGTATGTATTCCCCATGTGGGGAACAGGTCTTCTTCACAATGTTTGTCATTTATCAAGAAAAATGGGAAGAGTGTCTGATGAGACTGATGACACCTCAGTGCCTCTGTCTTAAACAGGGAGCACCCAGGGGTTACCCTGTCACTGATCTGGCCAGCACAACTTCGCTTCAGGCTCTTTCAGATTCTAAATACTGGAATTCATGCAGAAAAAAATACAAGAAAAATCTTTAATCATCTTTTTAAAGGAAAGGTGGGAGAGTTTTAATTTATGTTCATCCATCCAAGCTGATATTTATCTTCCCTGTAAAGATGCTGATGTCTTAACAGCAGAATAACTTCAGCATCCAAAAGAACAGAAAGGACTCTGAGCTCACTCTGAAGAAGTTTCCCAGCAAAGACACCATTGTGGTAAGTCCATATCGCTGTCCTTTTCCGACCATCATGAGTTAACTTACAGAAGCACTGCACTTAAGGAATCAGGTCTGTTAAATCAAAGTGCCCTATTCTTGCACTTACTGAAGACTGACTCTAAGACAGGAATTCTTTGACTTATCAAGCTTTGATATCAGTTTATATACATAGCTGTAGCATATTGCCTATGACTAGCCTATTTGCTGACTCAGGGAACAAAGCAGCAACATGAGCAAATGGCAGTCCACAGGCACACCCTGGTATTACCTCCTTTTCTGCCTTTACTTGCTTGCACACCTCCAGGTTCATCCTAGGAATCCAAGGCACCCTCTTTCAGTTTTTTTACATGCCTTCTTACTCACAGTGTAAAGGTCTTCAGGACTGAGACCACATCTTGAGATCAAACACTTTCTCTTAAGTTGCAGCAATCCATGGGCATCCAGGGTGTTTTACAAGCACCTGAAGTGACAGATCCATATCTTAAATATCAGATGTTTTACAGTGAGCTTCACACAACGAGGACCACAAAAGGCAATGGCAGGGTTGGAAAGGGTATAAGAAGATGGGAATTACAAGTGTGGAAGATACTTGGGATGGTCTTGATGTTGCGTGTCCACTATGGGAAGGAAGTGTTTGGGAGACCTTGCAGACACATACGTAGGGGATTATTTTTTTTCCCCTACATATAACATAGGCTGATTTTTGTAGTGCTCCTCAGTCAAGAGTAAATTAACCTTTCCTTGGCAAAAACTGCGTAGGGTTCACATTTAGCCATTTAATTCATTCACTTAAAAGGGTAATTAATTCACAGATACCACCACATCCTTCAGGGTACTTTTTAGCATGAAACTAATATTACTGGCACCATCAAATAAGCAAAATAATTTCTCTGAACTGTTTTACTTTTAAGGTGGTGGTGGGGAAATTGACAAAGACCTGAGTCAGCCCCAAAAGTCCCTTCTGGCTGTTAGATCAGCCTCATTCCATTATTTGTGTTCGTGCCTGGCTGCTGCAGGATGTAACACCTTGCTTTGTCTGGAAAACGAGCAAGCATTCAGAACACATTACTCACAGGCTGCAGCTCCTGGTAAAGTCACCTTCATGCCACATAACTCACAGGTAGGGAACACTGCACAGGGATTGCAGGCTAAGAGGGAACTCCCTGAAAGCACTTGCCCCAACTCCTGCAATATTCTGCTGATAACTACGGGGCGAGATCCTACTCAGGCATAAGTGGGTCACGAACAGGCCCTGTTACTTGTTAGGATAAGAAAGGCCATTACAGCCTTGTGATTTAATTTTATGCCTATCACAGAATATGAAAATGGACAACTTTTCCCTCCTGAGACCTGCTCTTCCTGTGACGAAGGGAGAAGGAGGCTCCTGTACATGGCTGTAAGTGCAGATTCCTTCTGTACCTGATTCATTTGATCTCTTCTGACCATAATGAGAGCCCAGTAAGATTAGCCCCACAACGTTAATAGCTTTTCTAAAGACTTCTTAAGCATGTTTTGTTGTTCATTACAGTGAGCTCAACAACTCACTGAAGTGAACATCCATTTCAGAACAGCATTTGTTCTTAAATTAAATGCACTACGGATAAGATCATTTGATGTCTCTGGATCAGCCAGACATCCTCACTTCACTTTCTAGTCCTTGTAGGAAAATAGGACATGTAAAATTTTTGGAACATTGGAAAAATGGTACCCTGGAGTGCCTTGAACATAAAGAACCATTTTCAGAGGTTCAGCTGAGATGACTCCACCTCAAACAATGATGAGTATACCACTGCTTCTCTGCTTTCATTATCCCTTAAATTTTATTTTCTTTTTTTTTACCTGGTTGGGGAGGGTTCTGGATAGCCAGAGAATCACAAACAAGTAAAATACCTTTCAATAAAAGAGAGAGACAGAGAGGCTTCTTGCCTGTGTATCTGTGCAGAGACGCTCATAAACATGAAAAGCATGTCCTAGAGTTTCATAAATGTGGAAGTTTAAAATGTCAATACACTTTTAAAATAAATCTTATGATTTGCAGGCCTTCCTAATCTTTGAGCAGTTAAGGCTGACAACACTGTAAATAGCAGCTTCTGGCCCAAAACGAAAAGCAAATTTTAAAATTGAATGCAGAATGACACTAAAAATAAATAAAGATGATCTGAAACTTCTGTCAAAAAGTTCATAAACAAGGTAATACATTCAGGAGAAAGGACATTTGAAATGTCTGCTTACACCATAAAACAGTCTTTCAGATCCACAAGGCAAATTAGGAAAGAATAGCAACACATTTCCACTATCTGCCCTGGTGGAAGGGAAAGAGAAATACAAGACTTTGTCAACAGATCCAAAAGAAACTCCAGCCTTGCAGCCTGTACATCAGCTAAAAGACAAGAATTTAAGTCTGGGCTGAGTCTTCAACAAAGTCATCAAGCCATTATCATGACCAAAAACCTCTTGCAGGCAAGTTCTCTTTGCAGCCAGTCATTCCCATTGACAGCCCATTTTCAGACGCACTCCACTGGGAGCTGTAGGCTCTTCTTCCCTCAGCCCAAACACTATCCCTAGCCCAAACCCTAAATGAACTGAGTAGACTACCCTCTTTCAAACCCATACTTCCACTCCCTATCCGTTTTTTTGTTACACCATCTTTGTGCAGATAGGATGTATTTCTTCCATGAAGGAGCTGGGAAAGCAAACTGCAGCATGTCCAGGCTCAGCTCTGTATTTCAATTGCCCCATGATAGTTATTGTCATTGGCCTGGCCTTATCTGGCACTAGACTCCTTCACGGTACTTATACTGTCACCCTCAGCAGATCCTGTGTGACTCCTTCTTGTATTGTCTTACCTTCCAAGGTTCAAGCTCCAGGTGTGTAGGATCAGTTCTAGAAAGTCCCTAATGTACATCCAGGTGCTCAGAGAATTAGATGCTTCAGTCAAGGCTTTAAGACAATGGGACTAGCTTTAAGGTTCATTTACATAAATATAAATAGCTCATCCTGAGAAGGTAGGCACAGGGGAAGTGTTTTCAAACTCACACTTTGAAAGTCATTAATTACGTTCACCAAAATCTTGCTTTAGAAGAATAAAAGATTTTTTTCTCTTTTATTTAGCATTGGCTTGTTATTCATTAGCATGTGCCTAGACTGCGTTTTCAGGACTTTTCCCTGGAATAAGGTAATTAAAAGATATTTAGAAATTAAGCAAAGTTCGTAATCACTCTACAAGCCTGAAATTTAACATGGTCATCATATGCACAGAATAAAAATGTGTCTTCCTAATATGTGCATTCATTTACCACTCACAATGAAGGATCAGAAATGAAAGAAACGGAGCAGATATTTTCTTTTTAGATGCAAAACATTGATCTTTCAGAAGTTTACTTTAGCTGGCAATACCAAACCATGACCTTGAATCCCAATGGAATTTTCTTTTAAATTGGTATACTGGCTGTGTTTGGGATGGGGTTGATTTTCTTCATAGCATCCTGTATGGTGCTATATTTTGGCTCTGTGATTTAAATGGTGTTTCAGTTATTTCTGAGGAGTGTTTGCACAGCCTCAAGGCTGCCTCTATTTCCCACTTTGCTCTCCCAGTGAGTAGGCTGGACAGCTGACCCAGATTGACCAACATGATGTTGCATGACACATAATGTCATGCTCAGAAATAAAAACTGAGGGGTGGATGGTTTAGGGAAGCTAGTCATTGCTTGGAAACTGGGTGGGAATCAATCTTGTCGTGGGAGGTAGTAAGTGACTGCCTTTACATTACTTGTTTGTTTTTTTGTTTCCTCTTACATTACCTTATTAAACTCAACTCACGAGTTTTCTCACTTTTTCTCTTCATTTTCTCTCTGCTGTCTCACTGTGGGGCCAAATAAGCAAGCAGCTCAGTTGTGCTTAGTTGCTAGCCAAGGTCAAACCACCATAGTTGGGATCAATTTAGTTCCTTCATAGTCTCCACCTCCAATTATGCTTTTTGCTTTCAAAATATGTCAGAAATTGTCCAAAAGTAAAAAAGTTCTGGTTTCTATCTGTTCGTGATGCTGTTGGATGCAGGAACCTGACCTCAGCTACTGTGGGAGACAAAGTCTTACACACAAAGCGTGGACTCGGGCACAAAGTGAATCCAAAGACATGAGCAAATGATGTTCACTGTCTGCTAATCACAGGCTACTATGGGTACAAAAAGTTGAAGAAAAACTTGTAAAAGATTCCAGTTGTATCACATGGGCCACTGTCTACATGATGCTGGCCGAGTGGGCACTGAGAAACTGCCAGAGTGGTGGCTGTGGTCACAGGGAGGCTGATGAGAGAGGCCACAGAGGAGTTGGGGCAGCCGTGCCTGGTGAAGCAGCCCCTCAGGAAAGCCAGCAGAGGCCAGGGGATCTTGGGAATAGGCACAGGAGGGTACCAGTCCCTGCAGGGAGGCAGCAAAGGCACGTCCTGCACGAGGAGACAGAAGTGAGGGCTATGAGAACTGCAAGGACAATGGGAAAGCTTTTCAAGCTGATGGCTGCCACAGGTTCCCCACTCAGCCAGGGCTAGGCAGTGATCCACACCAGGACAGGTCATGACCCAAGCACCCAAGGCCGAGGAGAGCGGTGAGCCATTGATGTCTCTCAGTGCCAGAATGGGACCCTGGGGTCCCCATGTGGTGGTTTGTCCCCCACCAGGCAGCACTGGCTGAGACTCATCAACCCCATGGTGTAACCTGTCTCTGCCCTTGCAAGGATGCTCTTATTCTCAGAGTAATGAGAAGAAATTAAATGTAAGGGCCTTGTACCAATGTTGGTTTTCCTGTGGTACCGTAAAAGGGCTTTACAGTCCTGCTCTGTCAGATGGGCAAAACCTTCTATGGAGAACGGCCCTGTGTCTGCTCCACAGTGCAGAAGGACGGGCTCACATTGTCGATGCCATCACTGCACACAAAGGAGAAGGCTTTGCTCCTTCTTGCACACATGAGAGCTGCGTGACAAAAACGGGTTTGCATTTATTGAGAGCTGGGTGCAGAGGGTCTTTAGCCACTTTTACCTTGATCCCCAACACCTAAACTATGTAATTTACATGGCATTTTGTCTATGACTGCAAATGATCGAGCAGAGCTCGCCTCCCTCCCCTTAATCATGGCAGATGCCTCTTAGACAAGCACAGCAACAGCAACATCTAGTGGCAAGTGAGATGGTGGCTACAGCAGATCAGAAAACAATTAGTGGAGTAAGCCAGGCACAAATGTTCGAGGTTAGAAAGTAGCAACAGAAAACTTTTTCTGTAATAAATTTTATTTCAAAGTTTGATCATGTTTACACATATATATAATATATAGAAAATATATATCTCAAATATAAACTAGTCTTAACTCTTCCTTTGCTTTACATGACTAACACTCATTACTTCACATACGAATTGATTTGATGACAATATGTTTGTATCCTATTTAGAATGCTTTGATTTTAAACATGCAGAAGCATAACAGGAGAATTTCAAGGGAAATTATACATATAATTATGGTTTTGTTACGTACGCAGGCAATGAACAGTATGATGCTTTAGGCATGACAGAAACATTAGATGTATAATAAGACACTCGGGATTCCTGCAAGGACAGGATTCTGCTTTGTTTTTCCTACACGAGGTGCAAAACAGTACTTTTTTTCCCTCTTTTTCCCTTCTGGCACTGGTCCTGTGTTTAGTGCGTTGGACATCCGTTTTTCAAGACAGATGATTTTTTAGTTAAAACATGCACTTGACCTATATCTCCACTGTACTGAGTCTAGCTGGGATGGAGTTAGCTAAGTTTCCTCACAGCACTCCATACAGTGCTCTGGTTTAGATCTGTGACCAAACCAGTGCTGATAACACAGGGGTGTTTTGTCTATGGCTGAGCAGTACTTGCACAGCATCAGAGCCTTTTCTGTTTCACATTTTGACTCTGCATCAAGTAGGCTGGAGGTGGGCAAGGAGCTGGGAGAGGACATAGCAGGTAGAGCTGACCCAAACTGACCACAGGGATATCCCATACCATGAAACTTCATGCTCAGTGGTAAAAACTATGGGTAGTCTTTCCAAGGCAGCTGCTGCTCAGAAAGTTGCTGGGCATCAGTCTGCTGGTGGGAAGTGGTGAGTGATTGCCTTTGCACCCCTTGGATTGTTTTTTGTTTGTTTGTTTGTCTGGGGGGATTGTTTGTTTGGGTTTTTTTTCCTGCCTCTTTCTTTCACTTGTTAAACTGTATCTGTCATGATCCAGAAAGTCTTTCTTGCCTTTCCTCATTCAGTTCTCTCTCACACTGCTGGGGGCAGGGAGGGAGCATGCAGTGGGTCTGTTGCTTGATTGCTGGCCAGAGTCAACTCATCACAACCAAGCATACTTTACTTCATACAGTGTTCTAAATATGCACATTACACTGTATCCAGAACTACCAAGTGTGATAGTCCATATATTGCTGCAATATTGCTGCGAAGTTCTATTTTCAGAAGTTAAGCTGTATTCTAAAGGAAATACAGTATCATTCTTCATATCAGCTTACTCTGGACCTTTCTGGTGTCTTGGCATCTCCATGAATACTGGACACTGCCTTGCCCTCGAATTGATCACTTACAACAACAAAATTCAGCCTGGACTTCTTCCTCCAAGTCCATTCCTCATCCATGAAACTCTTTCCATGAAGCACATTTTCCACAGATGAGATGATCCACAGCAAAAGATCATCTTGTGCCTCTGTTCAGTTTCTGTTAAGAGAAAAACTGTATTCAGAAGCAAGTTTCCTCTTGAAATCTGTTATATGTTGACTGTTCATATCCAGAAATCTGGTGCTTAAATCTGAAGGAGAATATGCAAGGAGCATGTTTACTCCTCTAACAACAAATCATATTGCTAACCTTGTCCAGGCCTTGTGTAAATGTTGCTCTATACCTTGTACCAATGAGTGTCACAGACTGTAGCAAAGGAAGGAGAAATATTTGATTTGCTGTGTTGTTTTTTTTTTTTTAAATTTCCTATATCAGTGATAATTGTCTGTCCCTTCACTCCTATATTTTAGGACAGAATTACAGGTTCAAAAGTGACTCATCAGCAAGGAATTAGAATTTTCTCTGTGCTATATCAGTCCTCAGGAAATCCGAAGAAACTGGGCACTCATTATAGTGAGCAGTTTTATTTTCCAGGAAGCAAACAGAGTACAAATTAAAATTTGTCTTTGTCAAGTACTGTGTTAAACTTGGAAAAAATAGTGGTAAAACCTGAAGCAGAGACTGTGAACAGATAAGAAAGTATAAGCTCTTCTTGGCACATTTCTTTCATGGGCAATTTCTTAAGGAGTAGGTGTTAATTTATTTTTCCCATACTCAGACATGCAATCCCTATGTGCTCAACAGTCAGTGATTCTACTGACAGTGCATCAGCTTAAGAAAGAGTTGACTGCCTTAGCTAAAAATCAAGTGGATGGCTTATTTCATTTTTCCCCTTATGTATGCAAGACAGAAGAAGAAAGAAGAAAGAATTATTTCCTTCCTAGAACAGCATCATAGAGTTTTCCAGTCCTCTTGACTTGGATCACTCCAAAGCCAGCTGCCTCAAGGAGCTTGCTGTACTCTGCTGCTGTTCTCTCTTTTCCTTCTGTCTGGACCAACATATTCATCGAATACAGTTGGGTTTCTAAAGGCCCACTTTTATCTTCATTCAGAAGCGATTCAACCAGCAGCACTCCACCACCTGATTGAATGAAGAGCAATGAAGAACATGCTGAGCTCTGAGAAGCTGAGCTATTTTTGAGCTCTTACTAGGACAGATCCTAACCTTTAGTTTCAGGAAGAAGCAGCCTCTACACTGAGTCATATTTCAGCATCACAGAAGACAACGAAAGAACAAAAGCATTGGACCATGTCTCTGCTTGGCTGTGTAGGTACTGACATAACAAGACTGAAGGGGATGCTATGGCTGGGACAGAAGCTTCCTCCAGCCGAAATCCACAGGAGTTTACTGACTTTGCTGAGAACTTGGCTCTGCAGGCAGTGCTTTTGAAGCTCTGAGGGTTCAATGTAATGCTTAATGGGACTTTTACTATGATATACTTCTCTAAGGACACAGTGTTATGGTACATACCTGATATTCCTTGTGAGAGCAGTTATTTTAAAATAAAATACCACAAAATATTTAAGTGTTAATCCTTCTTAGAAAAATGCCTTTTAAGGAGTTCACATAAAGAAGGTACAAACATTGGTAGAGGCATTAGCTAACCACTATTAGATTTTATTATCTTGAATAAAAATAAGCTAAAAGAGATGGCAGTTGAACCTGCAGCACAAAGACACCGCAGAGTCTCTTCTCTTAGAGATGGGAACACCTCTGAACCTCATTCAAGGTGTGCATGGAGCCCTCACAGCCAGACATGCAGACACAGTGTTGATGACAACAAAGAGACAAAGGCTAATGAGAGGTAAGTGAATGACATCACCTCCAGCCTAGTGGTAACAGTCTTAGTGGCCTCTGAGATCCAAACACTGGGAATCTAATCACGACTGTGGTATTTATAGTGTGAGAGGAGTCACTGCAGACTAGCCTTCCTTGGCTTCCTCTTTCCACAGTTAGAAAGATGGCAAATTAGAAGCAGAGCCACTAAACCAGGAGTTGGGAAAGCAGTGATGAAACCCTCAAGGGAGCCATATGGCTCTCGTGAATCCTGACAGCACTGGGACAGCAGTGTAAGAGGTTGCAGAGAGCCTCTCAACCTAATGGAACTGACTGAAGAGCAGAAGGGAAAGTCTGGTACCAGAAAACATATCAAGCAAGGCAGGAAAAAATGACAAAGCTTCCATGTACGCAAGGGGATAAGCCACTACTCACACTAATGAGACTGTAGAGAAAAACACTGCACTTCCCAAAGCTCTCACTACCTTCACATTTCTTTTTAACCCACCTATGACAGTAAAATTCTCCCTTTATTGCTGACAAGATTAGGAGGTATATCCTGCTTTCCAATGCTGCACCTGTCATACATTATAGGAGTTATTTTTTCTTCTCATAGCATGTAGAGGACTTTTCAGAGCCTTGTTAAAGAAGATCTACTGTCAGTCAAATCCCAGGTCACAGACCTGCCTGAAAGGGGAAAGATCAAATACAGTAAGAATATGTGTACCACATTTACTCTATACTGACTTCTGACCAGCCATGAATTTTTCAGCATTTCTTTTCAGCATTAGTTTAATTTGAAAACATTCATTTTTATACCTTTCTTATATTATAGAGCCCAAAGCTGCACATAGTACTTGAAGTGAGACTGCTTCTATGCTGGGTATAGGGGGCCAACCACTTCCTTTAACAGCTTAGTTACACTGTGCTTAATACATCCAATGAGACAATTGTCCATTTTGGACACCATGGCAAATTGTTGGTTAATACAGAGCTTACCATTACCCAAAACTCCCAAGATCCCTTTCTGCAGGGCTGCACTCAAGCCTCTTGTACCTCAGTCTACAAGTAATCCAGGATTACACCATCCCAGGTGCAGGATCTGGAATTTGTTCTTCTTAAATTACCTATGGTTGGTGATTGCCCAGTGCACTAATCTGTCAAGATATCTCTGTAAATCCTCTCTACCCTCAAGGGAATCAATGCTTTCTCCTAATTTAGTATCATCAGCTACCTCATTTAGTACCACTGGCAAATGACTTGGTAACATCCATGAGAGGGAAGACACTTTTACCTTCAGTAAGAACGTGGTTGAGATTGCTTTTCAAAAACATGACAAGAATGTGAATTTTGAAATCACTGTAGATTGTTAATGAGGAAAATTAAAACTGAAATTGAATAGAAGAATTTTATGCAAATGCACATACACACAGGAAAACAGCATCAGCAAACATTAAGGAAATTGAAACTGCTCCCTGTCTGCCTTAATGATATGCTGTCTGGAAGAGAGTCATTATAAGACACTCTGTATTCACAGTCCCTTCCATCCGAAGGGACATAATATACAAATGTTATCAAACTCAGCTGTCTGCATGGTAAATTAGGAAAGGGAAGAAATAGTCGAAAAATCTTGTTCTTCGCGTGGTATAACAAGGGGAAAAAAAGGCAATTGAAGTCAGCTCTCTGTTTCTCAAACTCCAGAAATGAAAAGTAAGAAGAAATCCCACCACTGAAGAACCTTCCACATTTGAGGTAGGCAGACAACAAACCCTCAGATGTAAACCTCTACGTTTTTAAAACTCCATGAGGAGGCAACATCTACTTGTCCAAGCCTCCAAAGGTCAGAGGGGTCTCAATAAATGTTAGGTCCATCCTGAGGCCTAGGTCTGCCCTAGTTGTTTGGTTTTGGTTTGTGTTTTTTTTTTCCCTTAGACTTTTATCACGCCTATTTCAAGTCCAAAGTCGGTTTAGTATTAGGATGCTTTATTATGAACTATTTGCCTCCAGGGAAGAATGCCCTTGAGCATTTCAGTATTAGACATCTATACAAGACTGAGTTATATGTCTCACCTTTAAGACTAAATATCCACTGCTATATTGCACAATGATTTGAGGATAGTCAAGGTCTTCTGTGGAACCCGTCTTTCTGGACTGAGACACAGATTCCCTGGCCCTCTTAATTTAAATAAGCTTCTTTCCACAAAGCACAAAGCATGCCAGCTGATCCACTTAATCTTATTGCTTGTGAAAAACACACTGGTTACAAAATGTGTTAGATGAGTTATATGGCTTTGATGTGTTTTTCTATCAGATTTTTTTCTTCCATCATCAAGTATAAGTCTAAAGAAGCTGTGTGGATTAAAGCTTGTATTGTCAGTTCTTCAGTCAGTTAAGACGCTGGTATGTCAGAAGCACTTGAAAGCTTGTAACAAAGAAAACAGGAATCAGCACAGAAGAGCATCAAGAACCTGAACTCAGTGCGATGCACCAGAGTTCATAAACCAAAGCAGAGTCTTACCTGGGACTTGTTCAAAAGCAGCTCTACTCTACTGATCTGGCTTTTGATGCAAGAAGGCTTTGCAAAAATGAAACAGAAGGTAGCAAGGGATAGAGCTTAATATAAAGAACATCTCTATTGATCAGGCATGCAGCTTGGCCAGAGAGGTGTGCTGAGCAGCAGCTTGCAAAACATGATCAATACATTTTATCTCACCTTTTTTCTATTTCACTGGGATGGTTCTTCCCCTACCCACCTTGATTCTTCAATTTTCCTGCCTTTGGCCCTTTCTCTAAAGATTCCAAGTTTGCCACAAGCCCCACAGTAATTCCCACAACCCCACTTTAACTTCACATGATGTTTTCTCTCTCTCTTAAGCCCTTTGATAATTTCATTTCTGCCCTTCTTCTCAGTTAAAAATATCTGGCTGAACCTCTTCAGGGCTTTTTGAGCTTTCTCCAGTGGTCCTCTACAGAGGGGCCAGCGAGTTCTGATATTTGGCACTGTGCTTCTCAATGCCTGTTTGCTAGCTTTTGTACGTAGGTGTGGTTTCTTACTGCTCCTGTTTCTTAACTTTGTCTGTTAGGCTGATTACCTTAACCATTTGTCTTAAAAAAGATTTCCCTACATTATGGACATCTACATATCCTTAACATTCAAAATGTTCTACTATATACAACTCAGAAACAGTACCTCTTTTCTGGTTTCTAATATCACAGGGTCTCCCATGTTACCAGAATACTAGGTCTGAACATGCAAAAGTTAGAGCAAACATCAAATTGTAGAAAAATGTATGACTCCTCATCCTGGACAACATAGCCCAGAATCCATTCAGCTTGCATTTTACAATACACCATTACTCTGAAGGAAAGGCCTGGACAACAAGTTTCAAGAACACAGCTACATTCATAAGGATGTCTTCCCCTACTATCCCCGCCTCAAGGATAGTGCACAATCTCAGTTTCTCTTTAGTGTCTTCCATCCGCATGTGCACTAAACGAAAGCTTGAAAACTTCATTCACTTGCCCAAATTTAGACCACCATTTAGTGAACACACTACAGCTTTTTCAGTTCCTCAGATCCATTCCAAAGACAGTTCTATGGAAAAGAAATCTCAAAACATTTTCACTTTGACTTTTACCAAATAAAGTAGGAAACATGGACATCACTAGCACTTTCTTTTACCATACAATTCCTGGGACTTCTAGCCTTTATGTGACAATGGTGATCCACAAAACTGCAGGGAGGACTTGGTCTGAGGATGAAATATCCTTGATTAGGCACTTGCCTGTCAAGTGTAGATTGCTGGCAAGGGTAACTGTGGTGCTACTACACCATTATCCCTCCACATTGTCCTACAAACAGCCTAGTTCCAAGGACAGCACTGCTGAGCATCCTATCCAGAGTAGGTCAAGTTCACTTTGCAGCTGCCACAGGACGTATGTCATTAGCTTAGCTAAAGATAAAAATAGAGTTCCAGGCAGGCAGACTTAGTCCTGAAAAGTTTTAACCTACAGCTATGGCAAGGCATTTGCTTGAACTAATCTACAAATTCATTGTGAGGCAAGAGATGTATAGAGCGGATAAGGCATGTGAGGGGATACCAGGTCAAACGGATTTCCTTCGCAGTGATTAAAGATAGAATGTTGCATGCAACTTCAAATTACCCTCAAGAACATAGTACCATATAAAGTATAAAAATGTAGAGGCACATTTCCTTTTAACAATAATCAAAAATACTCACACGTGTACAAATACAAGGACCAGTGGTTTCCATTCTGCACACCCAGTTCTGAACAAATGCAAGCACTGAATAGTTTGGGTTCATTGCTGTTTTACATTCTCCTTAGAGGCATCTCTGCAATGTTTCTATCCACCTGTTGAAGTTATCTGAAGTGGATCACGTCTGATTTCAATTTGTACTCTTGGGCCCTCTGGTATTCTGGGCCCTCTGGTACTATTTACTTTGCCTGCATGCAGCAAAGCACTTGTTTCAGGTCCTTCTCACAGTGTTTGTTATTTAGAAGGAAAAGAACCCAAAAAACCAACATTCCAATCATGCACGCTGTCCCACCGTGTCTCTGTAACTGTGATAAGATTGAAACCTTATTTCTGCATACATGTGTGTACTGAGGCTACTTTCTCCCAGTGCTCTACCTACAATGATAGTAGTGGGAGGCTCCTTTAGATGCCTACTGAGAAAACTGTCTCAAGCTCCTCTACTATCCAGCTTAATGTGCAAACGCAATTAGTGCTCAAGAAGCAACTGCAGAGAATGACTTTCTGGTGCCTTCTCTAAATGTCTCTCACTTCGGTAGTCTCTTATTCTGCTTCCAAGAACTGCATGGATAATGGCGGTCTGTGCTTGATCAAATGATTTAAAGGAATAGCAGGAGGCATGCAGTAAGGACTTCCCAAGTGCATAACAGAATGACTTTGTTGCACCATCCTCCTGGCAACCCTGTAAAGAGAATCCCGGGGCTTCAAACAATCACTAAGGTACAAAATTATTTCTCATAAATGAAATCAAAATCTAGAGGAAATTGAAAATTAATATCATTATTTCATGCCAAGCTCCTCAACACTTAGACAGGATTTCTCATAGGACTCTGAAAAGACTAACCACAAGAAGACATAATTTGGTTTGGTTTTATTATATAAATTCCTTAGGAATAAAAATTCAGGTAAGAGAGTTCTGCACAGGAATCAGTTTTATTTTGCAGGAATTCAAGTACAAATTCAGCTCTACTTTTGTCAGATACAGTGTTAAAATCAGAGAGAATGATAAAATCTGAAGCAGACACACTGCACATTTCTTTTGTGGGTTTTCTCTTGTGGAACAGATGTTGATTTCTTTCTCTCCCTTCCAGATCCAAAGGCAAGCCTGGTCAGGCTGCCAGACTTGCAATACATGCACATTCAAGTTTTGTCATTAGTGATTCTTCTGTCAATATATCAGCTTACAAAAAAGTTGGCTGCCTTAACTAAAAGCTGCATTGATGATTCTCCTCTAAGAGAATAGCATATTTCCCCGCTTATTCTGTCTTGTTAAGTACATAAAAGGTGTACTATTATTTCCTTCCTAGAACAGCATCATAGAGTTTTCCAGTCCTCTTGACTTGGATCACTCCAAAGCCAGCTGCCTCAAGGAGCTTGCTGTACTCTGCTGCTGTTCTCTCTTTGCCTTCTGTCTGGACCAACATATTCATCGAATACAGTTGGGTTTCTAAAGGCCCACTTTTATCTTCATTCAGAAGCGATTCAACCAGCAGCACTCCACCACCTGATTGAATGAAGAGCAATGAAGAACATGCTGAGCTCTGAGAAGCTGAGCTATTTTTGAGCTCTTACTAGGACAGATCCTAACCTTTAGTTTCAGGAAGAAGCAGCCTCTACATTGAGTCATATTTCAGCATCACAGAAGACAATGAAAGAACAAAAGCATTGGATCATGTCTCTGCTTGGTTAGTAGGTACTGACATAACAAGACTGAAGGGGATGCTATGGCTGGGACAGAAGCTTCCTCCAGCCGAAATCCACAGGAGTTTACTGATTTTGCTGAGAACTTGGCTCTGTAGGCAGTGCTTTTGAAGCTTTGAGGGTTCAATGTAATGCTTAATGGGACTTTTACTAACTCCGCAGGAGTTAGCAGCTTCTTTTCTCTCCTTCCCAGGCTGCCCAAGGTCTTTTAGTGGATTTCTGCATTATCTCAGAGGCCTCTGGCTGAGCCGCTGTTTCAGGGCCTCTAACTGGAACACCTGTTTGGTTCCCTACAATGCATACACCCATCTAAACAATACCCAAAATCCTCAATTCTTACACCTAAATGCTTTGAAAGAGGAATCCCTGTAGAGGAGACAAAAACTGGAAGCCTGACAAAGAGATCTTAGACCTGGCCCTATTTGGCTCAGTTTCACATGGATGGCTTAGGAAAGCAAAAGACCAAACCAAGAAGCCCCTGCACTGAAACTCTGTCACCCCAATTGAGAATTAAGACTGGTGTGCTTTCCATTACTGATAGGCGATAGTCTCTCTGCTCTTTACAAGCTCACACCTACCAGGTTTGCAAGCTTTGTAGACTTTTGCCAGCAGTTGTTTGCATTTGTCATCATCCCAATCATGCAGTATCTTGGATAAAATATACAGTTCAGCTTCAGGAATTGAATCATTAAAGAAGTCTCCTGTAAAGCAAGAACCCATAAGCAAATATTTTCAGTTCTGTCCAGTTCTGGGGTTGCCATGTCTATCACACATATCAAACAACAATGGAATTACCAGTTGGAGTGCATGTTGCACTGCATAGGGAATTTTACTCTTGTTCAGCCTCAAGATATGAAACATTTAAAAGCAGCAGCTCACCCCGAAACAGCCTTTGAGGCAAAGGAAAGCATTTGAGTTTAGGTTTTCTCCAGTGATATAAATTCAGATTCATAAAGCACTAAGGAACATGATTTTTTCATGATTTCTGTCATGAAAAAAAGGAAAGAATATTCCCTTATCTAAGAAAATTTTCAAAGACCTTCAGTAGTCAGAGAGTTATCTCATAAATACATAAGTAAGAATACACACCTCTCACCTCCTAGCACTAGCTTCATCATCATGCCTTTTATTTAGCACCTGGTGTACTGCATTCAGATTTTTCTCTCAGCATTTTACTTTGTCATTTCTTCTCCCTTTTTGTTGCATCTTTTTTTTTATACACTCTTTTCTTTCCTCAAGGCTTCTTTTCTCTCTCTGAGCATCAAGCAACATTAAGCCATTCCAACTTCAAAGGTTTTTGTAAACATTAAAAATAATATCTCCCTACACACATTTTCATCATAGATGAGAATGAAAATGAGACGATGAAGGATCAATGGACTGGGCAAGAGGAATATGAGCTAGCTCATTCACTTTTATGGTCTGAAATATCTTAGGACTTGAAAGTCAATTATGATGAGACAAGGAAAACCCCTTGCTCAGAGCAGGCCTGGCATCCCTCACATCTGCCAAAAGGTTTTCATAGGAGGAAAGGGAAGTGTAAGGAAAACATATAACAAGGCATGGCAGATTTCAAAACTGCAAGATGCTTTTGTTTGTTAATGTACCCTTGTACTGAAAAAAAAAATCAAATAGTTATGTTCAGGAATAAAGAGCTTCTGTGTTGCTGAACAATTGAATTGTGCCTCTGATAGCTACAGATGCTTATCTGGGACAGCTGCAGACCTGGGTTGGGGAGGCTGCAGCCTGGGACACTCAGCCCCTGTAAGGGGCAGCTGGAGACATGAGCCTCCTGTGTGCTACCTCTGAGCAGAGCTGAGGGGCTTGAGAGCAACAGCTGTGGCAACACTACACCACTGTCCACACCCACCTTCATGGAATGCGATCTGACGCTCCTCAGGGAAAATAAATTGCTCTTTGACCACTTGCACAACTTTTGGTAGATCATAAATTGTGACTGTGGAATTGGGATACAAAGAAACACACTCCCGGGCCAAAGCTCCTCCGCCTCCTTTGGGGAGAGCAAAAGAAAGTTAGCACTGACACAAAAACAACCTGTTCAGCAACACCCCCATGAAACTATGCAGGCAATGGTGGATTCAGCCTCATGGAATCTGACAATGTACATTGCTCCCCATGTGTTGCTGAAAGGGAAGATGGAGGGATGGTAGAGGCCACTGGTGCCTTTTGTTCTGGGTCAGCCCCACCCCTTACAGCTCTCACACACCCTCCCCGCCAGACCCAGCTCCGGGTGCTGGAAAGTGAAAAATGATAAACAGCCACTAAACCGGGTGCTGGGGAAGTGATGGAGGTGGATCCTGACCCATCTCATGAATCCTGGCAGCACTGAGCAGTGCTTGGACAGCAGGGTGCTGCAGGATAACAGGCTGTAGGCAGTATATCAATGACAGTGACTGAAGAGGAGGAGGGAAAGAGCCTGGCACTGGGAGAATGTATCAAGCAAGGCATGAAAAATTGTCAAAGCTGCCACATACACAAGGGAATGGCTGACTGCTCACATAACTGAGACTCTGTAGAGAAAAGCATTCAGCTTCCTTGCTCTCATCACTCTCACATTTCTGTCTTTAACCCAACCAAATCAGTAAAATGTTCCTTTTATTGCTGAAATACATCCTGCTTTCCATTGTTTTGCCCATCATATAACATAGAAGCTATCTTTCTTTTCAAAGCTTGTAAAAGACAGTTTAGAGGCTAGTTAAAGAAGATTTACTGACACTAACCTCCCAGGTCATAGATCTGTGTGAAAGAAGAAAGGTCAAATGCAGCAAGAACATCTCTGCCACATATACTCCATACCGAGTTCTGGCCAGCCATGAATTTTAACATTTCTTCTTCTGATCTAGTAATACAAAAAGACATAGCACATAGAGAAGGTTACTTACCACATTCTCGATGATTCTTATCATATAACTCATTAAGAGTTTTAACATAAATACTAATCTCCGCTTTTATTGACATGAAATATGTTCTCTTTGCACATAAACCTTCATTGAATTGTACTGTATCAGGAGTGTACAGCTATGAATTCATGCATTTAAATAGGGAATCAAGACTAGTGAAATCTACCATTTAACATGTATTTTGCTTCTAATTCTCAGGCTTCCAAGGGATTTTTTTTTTCCTTCAACTACCATTGCCTCTGTCAGAGATTTGGGATATGTTTTTCAGATTAGGAAATTATATACTTCTATTCGAAATGTCGGACAGTGTCTTGGTAATTGATACTGTTGAGAAAGGAAAACATTGCATGACAGTTCTGATGAGAGGGATTCTCCTGTCATTTAATTATATTTAATTATCCTGAGCCATAATTAAAAACATTATTTTTATCTACAATAAGAAAAATAAAATTTCTATAAATATACTAATAGTTACCTGTACATTGCTCCAAAAGGATCTTGAGATGAAATGCCAAAAGTTCTTTCATATTGGTTTCTTCCTTCTCTAAAATAGCAGTCAAAAATGCATATGAGTGTGGATGTCTTTTACCCCAAATACACCTCAGGGCTGTAGTTTCAGCTAGAGCATCACTGTGGAAGGTGCTCAGCTTCGTACAGAATATATGTCAGTCTGTTTGCACTGACTCTAGAGGCACCCTCACTTACCGTCCCAAAACATGCTGATATATTTCTCAACTGTCCCAAAACATACTGATATATTTCTCAACCTTTCACAAGAATGATTGGTTCTTTTCGAGGTCACATTGGGGTGACACTTTGAACAACCTGATCTAGTGAGTGGTATCCCTGTCCATGGTAGGAAAGTTGGAAGGAGATGTTCTTTAGAGTCCTTTCCAACATAAAACATGCTAGGAATCTGTAATTTATAGGAACACAACTCAGGTAAAGGTACAAGACTGGTGCAATCATCACCATCATACACACAATTTTTGGTCATCAGTTGCATGGACTGGAACAAGTAAAACTTCAGACACATATTAAACCACTCCTATAAACCTTTGCAACAGAAGCATCATTAGCCATCACTACTCATCATTTACTTTGGTGATACATCCTCGGGTAAGAACCACTGTAATGATAAAGTGTTTTCCTGAAGGTTAAATAGACAGAAATCTGATTTCTAGATCATCTCTATAATCAGAGGGAAAAGGAAAACAAGAACACACACAAACAGAAAACACGGGGGGGGGAAGAACACATATCAGCCATGTTAACAGCTGAAATTACCTGCTGATTTTAACTTCTGAGAACAAGCCAGCATCTTCATTGAGCTCTTTCCCAGAAACACACCACTCAGAGCAGCCACGCAGATGCTGCAAGGCAGGCTGCAACATACAGCACACAACACTCCTCCTTACCTCACAGCTTCAGTCAGGTGCTGCCAGCACAAGTAGACTGTATTGGAATAATACATCATCATATGATACTGAGACTTTGGGCTTGATTTTGTAAGGTAGACGTTGGAAATTTCTGTGTTTCTGTAGAGGGCTAAAGGGTGAAATGAATATATTTACTAACATGTGTGATATATCACCTTTCCAAGTCTATTGTACAGCATGGTATTTATTGCCAGGAGACGCCAAAGACACAACCACATTACTTCTACAATCAAATCCTTTAACTGCAATGAGCAGTGGGTGAGGTCTGCTGAAATTTGTGTTGCCCCATTTAGTCTGAGTAAACAGTATCTCCCTATACTCAACTGCAGAACCAAACATTTCTTTCCAGAAATGCAAAAAGAATGCCTTACAAGTGCCGTTATCTACCTACAGGCTTCTGTGCTCAGAGGAAGATTTCAGTGTGCTCTATCTAAATAAGAACTCTTTGCTTAGAAGTCTTTTTCTGATCATCAAGGTCAGCAGTTGGGAGACAAGTCCCCAAAACAGCATGCCAGCTACACCTACCTTCTCTCAGTTCACTAGGGCAGGACCTTCGGCAGATGGAAGAATACCTAAAGGACTCAGAGAAATCTCCTGTTTCCTCCAATGCATCTGTGATGGCATCACTCACCCACAGGACTGGGATACCAAAGGAATATAAAAGACAGATCCTGCTCTCCCTAAACTCACTGGGCAACAGCTATAAGCCCTAACCAAGAGCATGGCAACACAAGCTAGAGCAAGGGATACAATTTTTAAGACTTTGGGTAGCCCTGACCAGCAGGCTGGTGGCCAGACATCCATCCCTTCTGTTCAAGCGGAATCAATGATTCTCATGCAAGCACAAACTTATGTTACCTCTCAGTTTTGATCAAAATAGTTCATATAATGATAAAAACTCAAAGAAACCCCAAACCTGTTTTTAAATCATGCTGTTGCCCATCCTCCCTGGGATTTTGTTTTAAAGTTTAAAATCACACCCATACCTCAGAGATTTCTTGAGACCAGCTCTGTATAGATCCTGAATATTGCCTCCAAGGTCACATGAGGCTCTTGCACGAAGAAGTTTAGGGATATAGAGTCCTTCACCTGGATTTTACCTTACACTTGTGATTATGCTGACATTTGTCACTTCTCTTCCAGCTGAAGTGTGAATCCCAAGTGATTTCCTCCTTCTTCCAGCTACATTAACTTACCTAATATTAGATATCATCTTTGCCTACACATCTTACCTCATTTAAAAACCATCAGAGGTTTAAGTCTTTTAGTTTATTCCCCTTCCTCTGCCTTTATTACCTCCTTCTTGTGTCACCTCTACTGCCAAAAGCTTCAGTCCCACACAGGCCTCCAGCAGTCTTTCCATCCCAGTGGTGCTGGTACCCAAGCACGAAGCAATGGAATCTGAAGACAGAGGTTCTCCTGACTCCAGCAGAAGATCAAACACCCCCAACTCACAGGCAGTGAACATAACCTGGGGGTAAGGAAAGGTGGGACTGAGGGATCAGGTGAAATCAGTAAAGCCTACTGAATTTCTCAAACTGCATTATTGGAGAAAATATACACAAAATAATATTTTTTCCATGTAAAATTTTATTTCATACAAACAAGTCCAGTTATTAAAATGTAGTTGATCTGAGCACCAATATAACATACAGGGCATGCAATGCACTTTTTGTTCTTTTTTTTTTTTCTTTTTGGGTGAAGCCAGTCAATGCTTTTGGCTCATAAAAGTCTACATTTAGAGAGGAGGTTCTGAGTGTAAATATTCCTTCCTCTTCCCTAGTTTTGGAGCACATTTTCACAGTATGTCTTGCTTTTTGCCTGGAAAGAACAAGGGTAAGACTGGATGGTGGTGGTTGTTCTCTGTTTATGTTTTTGTTCTTTAACTAAGGATCTAATGCATGCTCCACTGAACTGTGGAGTGGGGAATATCCCACTCTATGGACCCTGTTTTCAGGGACTGACGTGAAGATGGTCTCCCAGAAGTAGGGATTCTCCTCTCAGCCAGAAGAACTGCTTCATTTAGGCCAGGAAAATCACCCTGTCTTTCCATAGAGAAAGTGTGAAACTTCTCCAGCAACAACCTGCAACTTTCAGACAGACATAGCTACTATACATAAGAAAAGCACCCTTCTTTAGCTGTACACAGTCAACTTTACAAGTATTACTCTGGTCACACAAACACTCCTGAGACAGCAACAAAGGCATTAACTCAGTTGACTGCCTGTATATACGATTTGATCTACAATGATACCTTATGCAAAGAAGCTCATTTTACTCTGAGTAAAGCATGGCTTAATCAAAGATGAGATTGTTTCTCAAAAACATAGTACCATGTTAATTTGGAAAGCATTGGGTGCTCCTCTTTCTCAGAAAGTAAAGTAATTTTTCATTATCTGTTTTTCCTCTCTTCACTGTCAGCTCCATCTTTTAGAAGCATTAAGATGCAATGGTATTTGCACAACCCAAGGAGCATTCCTTCTCTTGCCATGTTGGCCATAGGTGGAGAAAGGAACAATAAGAAAAGTAACTAAATAGTACATTAAGGAAAAAATTTGTCCATTTCACTATATATTATAATTTTATGCCCATGTGCTTACACACAGAGAAAGGCAAATAATGTAAACAATATGGAGAATGGAATTACTAGTTCTACCTTTGTGCCATAATAAAATGCTGGTTGGAAAAACAGTCATTATACCAAACACTTTCTTTCACTTTTTCCAAAGATTTACATTCAGGATCTAAAGTGAAATCCTTGAATATTTCTGTCAGCATTCTCTTTCTAAGACTGAGTTATATGTCTTACCTTTGAGACTAAAAATCCACTGCTGTATTGCACAATGATTTGAGGATAGTCAAGGTCTTCTGTGGAACCCATCTTCTTTCTGGACTGAGACACAGACTCCCTGGCCCTCTTAATTTAAATAAGCTTCTTTCCACAAAGCACAAAGCATGCCAGCTGATCCACTTAATCTTATTGCTTGTGAGAAACACACTGGTTACAAAACACGTTAGTTGAGTTATTTGGCTTTGATGGGTCTTTCTACCCAGTTCAGCTGTTTCTTTGGATCTTCCATCATCAAGTATAAGTCTAAAGAAGCCATGTGGATTAAAGCTTGTATCATCGGTTCATCAGTGAGTTAAGACACTGGTATTTCAGAAGCACTTGAAAGCTTGTAACAAGCAAAACAGGAATCAGCACAGAAGAGCATCAAGAACTGGAACTCAGCGTGATGCACCAGAGTCCATAAACGAAAGCAGTCTTACTCATGACTTGAAACTTGCTGTGAAAGGCACAGGTGCAGGGGACCCTGGGGCTGGCAGTAGGGTAGACCCCACCCCTAAGTGCAAAAGCAGCCAGTCCAAAGAGAAGCTGGGAGAATCTGTTTGCTGCTTTGTTGCTGTGACTAGTTTGCTCTGACAGTGATCACTCAGGTGAGGCCTATGAGGAATTAAGTCTACTCTTGTTACTTTTCTGTATTTTCCAGGTCCTTCCCCCCATAACAGCTTAGAAATCAATACCTGTTTGATAGCAACACCACAGCAGCGTGACCTACTTGTGCTTTGCTGTGTTTTGGCAGAGCAGGGTGCTGAGGGATGACAAAATGTTCTACATTTTCCAGCTGGCTGCTGCAGTGTTCCTCACCTTCTCTGCAAAACTAACCATGGCCATGCAGAAGGCCCTTGGGAAGAAACAATGAAATGACTGCCAAGTGCAAGATGTGGTGTAGACTTCAACTTCATGCAGGACATACCTCATAGGTATTTCATCAGAAAATTAACCCCCTGGATTATTTTTCTGAGATCTTTCTGCCCTGCTGTCCATCTCTCCAGCTTATAAATGCCTGAAGTCTTGCCCATCTTGACTTTTTGGGCAGATATTGCAACTCTCAGGTGAGAAAGGTGCCTTTCCATCAAGGAAAAGACTTACAGTTTTTACATCATATATTTAGAGATCCTTCAGGCAACAAAGCTAAATGAGACTTGACTTAGCTAATACAGTGATGGCAAAATGTTACCAACCAGCATTTTTTCAGTGCTAGCTTTCTCCATGCTTCAGTGATTAACGGGCCAAACTTCAGCAATACAGAGATCAAGATGTAGCTCATCATTTTTTGTGCATCAGCTTAGTGTACAGTTAAAGAGTGCACTTCATGACTTCATCCCAACACAACTTTTTCATATTATCTTCCTTTCCTAGGAAATAGGCTTGTGTTTATATAATGAAGCTGAAGGTTAGTCCTGTGCTTCTCTTTTGAACCTGCCTCATTCTAGAAGAAACAGGCCAGTATAAAGTTGTCACACATTCTTCCTGACCATTTTGTGAATGCAGTGAAACGTTTTCAACTGAAAGATTCCACCGTATATTCCTTCTGTGAATCTGAATTTTCCATTCAGATCCTTGCATTTTAGCCAAAAGAGGTTCTACTTCTTTTAGCCAGTGGTGAAGTAGCAACTTACTTGAAGAGTTAGTTGTTAAAGTTAGCCAAGAAGATGTCAGCCTTTTTCCCCTCTGTACACAAACTCAGAAACAGTTCCCGTTCCTCCAGCTTTAACATCTCAGGGTCTCCTGTGTTACCAGAGTAGGAGGTCCAAACATACAAGAGTTACAGCAAACACCAATCTGTAGAAACATGTAGAGCTCCTCATCCTGGCCAACACAGCCTATAAATATAGGGCTATTTTCTTGCTAGTGCACCAGACTTCACTGTTCAGTACAGCTTAGACACTAATATTCTGTGTATTTTGTACTGTGGAGATCACAACACAGCTCTCTGCCAGAGTAGCTGTGAATCTGTGCAGCTTGCATTTAACAAGACACCAAAGGTTTCGAGAACACAGGTACATTCATAATGAACACTTTCCCCTGCTATCCCTACCTCAAGGAGAGCACATGAGCTCAGTTATTATTTAGGAACTGCCATCTGAAGCTAATCTGAAGAGTTCATTCACTTGGACAAATCTAGACCCTCTCTTGGTGAACACGCTACAGATTTTTTAGTGCCTCAGATTCATTCCAAAGACAGTTCTGCAGGAAAAGAAACTTTAAAAATTTCTCATTAAGTCTCCACCTGTATGAGTAACCAAGTCAACTTATTTCCCTCAACAGCTTTCCCTCTCCTCCAATGAAAATAGAGAAATAAGTAGTGTGATTATTCACACATCACTAGCCAAAGATAAACATTGTTATCCAAAAAGATTAGAAAGTTGTAGGAAAATAAAAAAAAAAATTCTCTGCTAAAGTCATATTCTGCCTGATACTGAGAAACAAAATGCAATGCTTGCAATTCCAAGCAAGCCGAGAAATTTCCCACTCCTGCAATCATAACAACTATTCAACCCCAGACTATCAACCATACTGGAAGCAAAACTTCCCCACACATTTCTCTTCTGCTGAGCTAAACAAAACAAGTCTAAGAAGAGCTAGATGCCTTTCACCAGCTTACAGATCACTTTCCTCAAATGACTCAGCCACAGAGGGTAATCACATATTTCAGTGACATTTCGTACAGTTGCATTACAGATTCATAAGTACAAAAGTGCTCAACCCTTGATTCTTGTAGTTTTGACTAAATAACAGACTATTATGTGCACTGTTGCAGACTGGCACACCTTAACTGGCCATAAACACATCCACTTAAGGCAAAGTTATAGGGTACAAGGGTCACCAGTAAAAAAATGACCACCCAATTAACTAAACTCACTTGAAGTTCTTTCTCAGTTATGGCTAAGTCTGTCTGTTGAGAACACCAGTCATAATCATCTAATGGGATTACTACTGGTAGTGAGATGTAGGGGTGGAGGGTTGCAAATAACCCACACCAGACTGATGCAAAGCCACATGCAGTGTGTTCTGTTTCCAAGTAAATTATCAGCGAGGCTTAAATTTTAAGCTCCTTTTAAGCTACAAATGCATTCATGAAGATGGAATTGTAATGGCTTGCTTTCTCTGAAAACTCCATGTGCAGGTTAAAACCGTTACATTACCTCTACAGTTCCATTTTGGTGATACATTTTCCTTTGCCTAACTCACTACAGACAAATGCTACCCAAAAGAAAATAAAAAAAAATCATTTCATTTTGGCATAACATTTGAAAGTAAGAAATTATCTATGAAAAAAGGATAACTGTGCCTCACTATCATTATTAAGCTTCTAAGTATGCCCAGATTATAAGAGATGGCTTGGAAATACATTAAGATGATACAGTTTGTGGCCTTTTTTGAAACAATTCTAAAAAGCCAAGATGCTTAGTATCATACTTTTTATTTGAAATGCAAAGTCTAGTTTTAACAAAATGCTCATTTTCTTCTTTGCAACTTCTAATTCTTCTCACATTTTACAATACATGTATTTTCCTAGTAATATAACTTTCTCTTCTATCATTTTTTGACACCAATTAATTTCATTCTTTTCCTGTTTACATCACATATACTACTTGCAAATACTTGGAGTGGGCAGGAAATCCTCTATTTTAGCTCATTTTTTAAGCAAACACTCTCTTCTATTGTTTCACTTTCAGTAAAAACTCTGGCTGAGAATGTCTTTTAAAGTCCATCTTAAGCAATCCAGAGTTTAACTTGTGGCCTGCAAATAATCTCTCAACAAATAATTCAACCAAATAGTCATTGAGATCTCTGTCAGAGGAAGGTGGCAGTATAGAAGAGGCATAGACTCCCTGGGGATAACCAAGTTCACTAGCAAAAAATGGTAGATGCTTTAAAGAGAGAGAGAGATGCAAAAAGAAAACTAAGATGGATAGCAGCTAAGGTAGGCTCTGACTTCAGAAATTACTTGTGCTCTGTCAAGCATCACAAAGGAAAACTCTGGACAAGCGATTGCCTTGCACAGGACATTTTAGAGGCTCAGCTTTCCTCAAGATGAGCCAAACACCTGCATGCTCATGGGAAATGGTGAATGAATTCCTTATTTTGCCTTGTTTGTGTGCGTAGCTTTTGCTTTACTTTAAACTGTTTTTATCTCAACCCATGAGTTTTCTCACTTTTACCCTCCCAATTCTCTCCCCCACCCCACCAGGGGGGAATGAGTGAGCAGCTGTGTGGAGCTGAGTTGCCGGCTGAGGTTAAACCATGGCAGCAAGCCATGTGCAATTGCAGGGAAAATCTAGTCTGAAGGTGATTAATTCTTTTTCAGACACTTTGTTGGCAGTGTTTGGGAGTGACATATTACTTCATATTTCCTACAAATAGTCCAATTTCATGGACAGCACCCCTGTATGTCCCATTCAGAGCAGGAAGAGCTCACTTTACTGGTGCCGTAGTGCACATGCAGCCAGATTAGGTATCAATTAGAGAGCAATCCCAATCAGCCTTAGCCCTTCAAAAGTTTTATAACATATTACTATGGCAAAGCATTAGCTTGAGCTAATCTGTGATTTTTTTTATTTTTTTTTTTTGGTGGGGCAGCAGATGTACTCGGGGGTGCAGAGGGAATCAGATCGAATTAATTTTCTGTGCCATCTAATGGTATTAAAGAAGAAAGGATGGTGGTGCGTACCACTTCTAACAAGCCTCAAGAACCCCATATTAGATTAAGTAGAAAAAAAAAAAAATTAAAAATGGAGGCACACTTCTTTTTAACAACAATACTTGTACATGTAGGAACATAGGTTACTCCATGGATCTCTTCTGTGCACCCAGTTCTGAAGAAGCAACTGCAACTAAACTGCTGCTTTATAGAAACACTAGAGACAACTCTGCAAATTTATTGTGAAGCAGAAAAAACACATTCTGCAAATAACATGTTCATGAGGTTGGGGAAGGGCCAGATCAACAGAACGCAACGTAAGCTTAATGAAATAGGTGTTGCATCCAGAATAACCAAACCTCAAAGGCAGGATACCAGTTCAAAACACAGATATATATTTCATCTTTAGTATAATAAAGACCAATTTGCTTTGTATAGTAATACAAGACATGAGTGGTCAATTTTTCCCACCCATTTACAAATTAAGGAATTTGCCAAACTACTAGGCTGAATTACTGTTTTATATAAAATCTAACAACATCTCTACCTCTGCTGTCAAATATGAGCAGCCACAATAGTCTGTTACGTGATACCACACATGTTCAAGAACTGCTCTAAAGCTGACACTAGTGTGATGACCAGGGGTTACAATCTGCTTAAATGTTGCAGAAAGAACTTCAGATTCGAATATTCCCTTTGAGCAAAATTAAAACTTACACAAGATATCTGCTGATGCCGAAACTGATTTTATTGATTGCTAAGAGATGCAAAGAGAAAGAGGAAAAAATAAGAAAAGCTGGAAAATGCTAAGATGACTTCTAGAAGCAGAGAAAAGATATCGCCGAAACTACCTTTGCGCTGAGCTGGCCTGTGGGGGGCGGGGGGTAGAAGCTGTTTCTGCCTTTTTTTTTTTCTCTGTCTCTGCCGCTTTTCGATGTTATCTCTTTACTGCGGGGGGTGGGGGGGTGGGGGGTGTCTTAACAGCTTTAGTTCTCTGGAATGCAGCCAGGATGAGTTGTTTCGCCACTCAAGCCGAGAGCTGTGTCCCAGGCCGGCTGTGCAAGGGTCCCGGTTCAGCCGCACCTTTCAGCCCTCAGAAATATGGTCAGGGTGGAGGGATAAGATATAACTCACTTATGTCGCACGGTGATTCTCAATCCTCTCCAGGCCGGCAGGGTTCCAGTCTCCGGTGACAGGTGGGCAGTATGCAGTGGCAGAAGAAAGGTGAGGGGAGAGGTGGGGATAGATTCTCAGCCGCAGTAGCCAATTCTCTCTCCCACACCTCTATCCCCTAGTTTTCCCAAATTTTTCCTCTACTTTTATAGTGTTCAAAGGAGGTTGTATGTGATTTCTTGGCACATAGCCCTATTCAGATGTTTGAAGAGATATGATAACCATAAACAATAGCAGGATCTTTTGGCAGGAAAACTCCAGCAGAAAGTTCTGGTGAGAACTTCTGGCAGAAAGCTGACAGAGAATTTTTGGTAGGAAGTTTTGACAGGCAGAAACAATGGCAAAACATTATTTTTGGCATTTCTATGTTATCTGTCTCTTACACCAGGTAGTCCTGATCAGTAATCAATTCTCATTAGTTTGTGTTTATAGCCTCGTGGCACTGAATCCTGCTCTCACAATTCTGGAAGCAACTGCAAAAATTCCCATTTTATCTGTCAGTTTTAAGGATGACGCTTCCAGATAACTTATCAAATGTTTTTTATATGCATAGCTAATTATGCCTACGTCCTTATTCTAGGTCACTGAATAGATTACAAAGGTAGAGCTAATTAGAAAAAGATTATGGATATGGTCACAGCTTTGGTAATCATTTGTTACTAATATCAATTACTTCCAGCAATTTGACTCAAACGTTATGAAAATTACTTTCCCAGAGCAGACAGTAAGCAGATGGAAAGCATCACAATAATCATACTAAAGGGCTTTGCCTTGCTCTTGTGGAGAAGCTCTAGCTTGAATAAGCCGCTTCCTGAGTCACCTAACGCAGGCTGAGGCCAGGAGACAAAAAGAAAATTGCAGGCCAAAAGGCTGTTAAATACAGAGGCTCACTGGCCCTCACACAGATACAGGAGGAGACATTTTTCTTTAAGGACAAGAATAGGAATATGTGGTAACACTGTCCATAGCAGGAACTTAGATGTCTTACCCTTTTGAGACTCATGTTCTTTGCTTCACAAGGGCTGGAGGAAAACCACTCCTGGTTGCCACTGCCAACAGCCACAGTGAGACAACCATGTGCAAAAAGTGCATGCACCAGCTCCTGCACAGCACAGGGAGGCTCAGGAGCTTTGGCCCACAAACCTCTTACCCTCCAGCTCAGACCTTGCTCAAAGCAGTCTGTGATAAGCAGGGTTCTCCTCCTCAAACAAGAAGAGGTCACATGCTCCCTTGTATTGTTAGATGATTAATATACTCCAGAACCCTACACTACCTCAAAAGCAAGGGGGTTTCCCTCTCGATCCTATTCTCCTGGCACCTCTGCAAGGACAAAAGGGATACATGGTGACAGATGTGAAATCTCTCCTGGCGCTGAGTGCAACAGGAGAGGTGTATCCTCACAACTTAGAAAACTCTCCTCCTGTCTCCTCATGTGATTTAAGACTCAAGAAAGGAGGCAGAACACTGGAAGAAACCCTGGGAACTTCTTGGGACTCAGTATGTGGAATAGGGCTCAGGTCTCTTCCACAGCTGCCAAGGCTTTCCAGCAGGCGTGAACATACTGCTGGAGCATGAAGTTGCCCAATCCATGGCTTAATGGAATATACACCTTGTATTTATACTACAGCAGTCATGCTTATGGGGGAAATAAGTTAAGAGTTAAGAGTGAACCTAAGCCTTCCCCAGCAACAAATCCTGATTTTAAAGTAAGCTTAAAGTTGACAGGTATGGCTGCCTGACACAGGGCAAGAAGCTGTGAACTATTTGAGTTCTTGGCTTTGCAATGGCATAGGAAGACCTCCAGATTTTGAAAGCAGGAAACAAAAAAAATGAAGTCAAACGCATGGGATAAACTTAACACTTTCAGAGGAATGACAAGTACTGAAGTCTTCCACCATCGTCAAGGATTTGACTACCCTATACCCTTGGGGCTGCCATCCATTCAGTCAAGATCAACACTGATATTCAGGCTTCAACTTTTCAAACAATAGTAAATGGAGAAGTAACAAAGACGTACAGTTACAAGAAGCACCAACTAATTTTATCTCCTTTTAGACAGGTCCTGAAAGTCAGTCGAGCAAATCCAAGCAATCAGGTAAGATTTATGCAATTAGCACCTAAACATGTTGTGACCCACCCCAGAATGGGGAAGGTAACCCACGTTCTTATTAATAAATCCCTTGGGGTGGATTAGAGTGAAACGACACCAAAAAATTGGTGTTTGAAAACATATATATGTAGGGTTTATTTTAGAACAATTTTGTTTCAAAGGTAAACAGATATGTTGCCATTTTGGGTATTATTATCTGTATCTGTTATGTATAGCAATAGGCAAAAAAATAAACTTTAGGGAAAATGCATAAGGGAGAGAAAGGGAAAGTTAGGATAAGGGTAAGGGAGAGTAAGGAAAAGAAAGGATAAGGGTGGAAAAATGTATATAGTCACCACCCACTGGATTCAGTGATGGAACTTGATA
Organism: Pseudopipra pipra; assembly: GCF_036250125.1. NCBI lineage: Eukaryota > Metazoa > Chordata > Aves > Passeriformes > Pipridae > Pseudopipra > Pseudopipra pipra. Next base: position 84,206,959 of record NC_087550.1, read on the forward strand.
GTTGTAGAAGTGATGGTCTTGATCTGCTGGGGGTGGGGAAGGGAAGCCCACACACTTGAAGTTATGAGTTATTAAATATTTCCAGAACAACTTGTACCTCCCCAAGGTAGGGAGTTTTACCATGGAATAGTGTCACAGGCCGTGCCACAAACCACCCTACTGGGTGAGCAGCTGCCTCTTTCCAGCTTGCAAAAGTCCCCTGGTGATCCTAGAATGTGTAAATCATTAACCTTTTCAGTCTCTGACACAACACTCTTCCAAAGTAGCGGAAAACATCAGTAACTTTGGTACTTCAGCTTCTAGAATCCATTATGAAACCTGCTGCTATCTTTGGTTCTTTCATTTGAAACACTAAGACCCCAAGAAGATATTTGGTAGAAATGGACTGAGTGAAAATCAATGCAGAACAAAGAGCAATTCTTTGCTATCAAAAATTATATTCTTTAAAATATTGCATCAGAAGTTTTTGCAGTAGTACAAGCACATACCTCATCCATAATAAAACTCTGAATAAACTATATCAGGCATGACATAATTTATATTTGTGACATTATTAAGATTACAGTTTCAACTGTTTCTCAAGTTTCCTTGCCATCATCAATGAAGACCACAAGCAAAGTGATGCCGAGCAGTAGTCACTTTGGAAAGACAGCCCCTCCCCCCCATTATTTTTGTTGGGCATGACAATATATGGCAAAGGACATCCCTTCGTAAGCTGGGGTCAGCTGTGTCCCCTTCCAACCTCAGTCCACCCATTTGGGGAGGGGTGAGTACAAAACAAAAAAAGGAACAGGTTAACTCCATCACTGCCAGACCCAGCATAAGGACACACACCAAAATATCTATTCTGCACTGAAAGAACTCAAATGCCTTATTTTGCTAAGTTATCAGTGGCGAACTGAGAGAAGGTGTTATGCTGCTTTTGGTGTTGAATTATGTTAAAAATAATTTGACTCATCAACCCAAGTTAAACATCCTGATAGTGAGGTGAAGATGTGGCATAATGTATTCTTATCTAAAAATGCTGACATAGCTGGCCTGGAGTCATATGACTGACAGTCAATCACTTTATACTATAAAGGTTCAGTCCCACTTTCTAACAGCAAGTTCTTTTAACATATCCCTTTCTTGGAGTGTGTATGAGGAGACTCCTCCCTTGGGTCAGGACGCCCCTCAAGGTTACTCTTCAAGCCTGATTCCCCCATGGTTGTTCGTAACATTAATCTCTACCTGCTTGGTTTTTTTGCTTGAACATAATTGCTTTGATACAGTACACTATATTACACTATACTACTATACTAGTAGTTTTAGCTTCTATACTGTGTAGTAAATAATTCTGATTAAGATATTGTTGTCTAATCATTTATTATAATAAATAATTTATTTTTATGTAAATATATTTGGTTTGCCATCCTTAATCCTTAATCCTGTGGGACAAAGTTGTACAAAGATTCATAATTCCTTAGACTTAAACCATTGACAAAGTCTGGGTCTAAGATTGGATGCAACTGCACCTAGGCTCCTCTCTGAGGAGTTTAGAAAGCAAGGGAGTCCTTTCTGCACCTTGTGACTCAGTGGGAGGGCTTCTCTAGTAAACTGTATCTGAAGCTCCCACTCTACCTGTGACACCTGGACTAGTGGAAGGTGTTCTAGTCCATGGCAGGGGGAGTGGGAACTAGACAATCTTTAAGGTTGGGGGTCCAACCCAAACCTTTCTATGATTCTGTAATTTTCTTAGGCCTCAGAAATTGCCCTAAATGTCAAGGGAGCTTATGGAATTATTCATTTCAGGGTGGGATATAAAAACTAATCTTGGCATCTTCTCTGGAGCAAAATAACCTATCAAGTACAGCCTTTTTTTTCATCAGCTAACTATCTGTTGGATTCTTCTAGTATGACTCCAACACTTTTAGGTAACTGCTACTGCCTTAACTGTTTCCACTCCCTGGAAACAACACTGCATTCATAGCTTTATGACTTACTGAAAATAGCACTATAAACTGACATTTCCCTGATTATCTCCCTGACATTATCAAGACCTCCACCCAAGATATCAATCTGGGCAAGCTTGGTGCTGTGCCCATTTCCCCAGGGAGCCTGTTCCAGTGCCCAACCACCCTCTGGGTGAAGAATCTTTTCCTAAAATCTAACCTAAACCCTTCCCTGACACAACTTCAGGCCATTCCCTCAGGTCCTGTCACTGTTCAGCAGAGAGATCAGTGCCTGCCCCTCCAGTTCCCCTCATGAGGAAGTTGTAGATTGTGATGAGGTTTCCCCTCATCCTCTTCTCCAGGCTGAACAGATGAAGTGACCTCAGCTGCTCCTCATACGGATTCCCCTCAAGGCCCTTCATCATCTTCACAGCCGTCCTTTGGACAATCTCTTTTGCTTGTGCTGTGGTGCCCAAAACTGCATGCAGCCCTCAAGCTGAGGCCACACCAGTGCAGAGTAGAGGAGGACAATCAACTCCCTCAACTCAGAAGGTGTCCCTCCATCGGCTGGTGATGCTTTGCCTGATGCCCCCCCGGACACAGTTGGCCCTCCTGGCTGCGAGGGCACTGCTGACTCATGTTCAACTTCACATCGACCACGAACCCCAGATCTCTTTCTGCAGGGCTACTCTCCAGCATCTCATTCCCCAGTCTGTACACACAATCAGGGTTGCCCAATCCCAGGTGCAGAATCCAGCACTTGTCATTGCTAAACTTCATATAGTTTGTGATTGCCCAGCCCTCTGATTTGTCTAGGCCTCTCAGTCTTCAAGGGACACAACAGCTCCTCACAATTTAGTGTTGTAAATGTCTACCTTTTCTGTTCACAGCTAGTAACTACAAAGATTTCAACAATATGGTCTAGCAAAAAACAAATCCCACATGAATTCACTGAAAGTAACATAGAAACTCAGTCAGCCAGGGATCCAGCTGAGCTGCAGCACACGGTGCTCCTCTGACACTCAAGGAAATGGACACACTTCGATTTCATGCATCAGTGTGAGGAAAATGGCATCTGAAGGCTGTAGATATAGAGCACGTCCTGCTGAATTAACAGCTGACATAGCTGTAACATAACAGGGTAATGAAGAGGAGCAGCTGACCTTCATTATTCAAATGTGTTGAGTGATGTTTTCAACAAACAGGTTCTTCTTATACAGCACTTCTGCAGATTTTAATATACTGACATAGGAAAACAGCAACTTCAGTTCACTGGAAAGTTTTCTTTTTAATTTTACCATAAAAATGCAAAATAAACTCTTTCACTGTAATGTTATAGCTTTTAATATTCCTGAGCTGCATTTTAGAAGCAAAAGTATTCTTAAATGGATTTAACAAGAGACACTGCAGCCTTACTTTTAACATGACAAGTAAAAATAATTTAGCAAGAAGGCCCCTTTTTCAAGATAATGTATAGCTCTTTACATACCTGAAAAAATGCTTCAAGTAGCTCTATGCCACCTGAAGTAATTACAAAGCCAAATGTCAACAAAATATTGGAACAACTTTCAACGATTTTACCACTGCTTCTTACTTCCTACACCAGTGTGCCTCTCTTACATGGAAAGTACAATTATACAAAGGCATTACATGTCAGAATAGTTTGGGCCACAAAGCTTGGCATCATAAAGACATATGAAGGAATCATAGCCATTTAAAAGGTATCCTGCATATCTTTATAGTCAGTTTTAAGAAAAATATGAAAGTCCTGCTATCCACCTCAATCAGTAAAAACTCTACTTTGTTAAACATGTTTTCATTGATTAAACCAGAAAACACTTCAAATCAAATCTGTATGTAATAGTTTGTCACCTCTGTAGTTCCTATAACTGGCATCCATGTATTTTTCAAGCCAAATTAGGTGATACAGAGATAAAAACTTAACACACTAAAATTAAGCTTTAGAAAACTGAAAGTGAAGAAAATAGACCGGCTTTTAGCACAAGCACAGGTGGTTATACCTACATTGTGGTAGAAACATAGAAAGAGACAACAAAGGTCATAAAAATCAGGCATCTATGTTCTTGATTTCAGGGACTAGATACAACCTAAGCATTGGTGAAACAAACGTGTTTTCTATAGCAGTCACACCGACGAGGTCTGGTTTACAACTTTCTGGCCCTTTTGTCCAATCACAGCCTTTCAAAGGAGTCAAGGCCTCCACTACCCACTCCAAGTACTCCTTCGCTTGCTCCACGATCACCTCCGGTGCCTTCGTCTCCTGCTCACACTTCTGCGACTACGACTTCTTTCCCTTCTGTCTCGTCTACGATCCCTACTGCGAGTTCTCCTGTAACGTGAACGCCTGGGGCTTACACTTCTCCGACGAGGACTACGGCTTCGTCGAGGGCTGTAACTTCTGCTAGAGCGCCTATAATACCTCCTTTCTTTCCTGCGCTTCTCATCCCAGTAACTCACATCTCTTCTGTGTCTGCTGCTCTCTCGTTTACCCTTACTGTCATCACTATTTATGCTACTACATGAACGGCTCTTTCTTCTCCTTGGCTCTGTGCTACGTTTCTCCTGCTCACAGTGTGAGCCCTTCCTGTGTGTATTCTGGTCACAGCTAGAGAGGCTCTTCTGGTCCTGGTTATTAGTGGGAACACATGACAGTACCCCTGAACCTCTTTTCTCAGAACACCTCTCAGAGTTTGTAGTATGAAGATTCTGACCTTCTTTGATGGGAACTTTGTTATGAATGTTGCCATTTAAGTACTTGCATTGAGTGTTTACACTTTCAGGGGATGCTACTTCTATTTGAGAGCCGGAAGCCAGTTTGCCAGTAACGGCCTGTCCTGAGGTAGAAGTGATGCAGCTGGATGACACAGTGTGTGAAACACCACTAGGGTTTTTCAGTATGTCAGAATGAGATGCTTCAGGTTCTTCTTTGTTTTGATTAACTGCATCCATTTTCTTGCTCAGAAGATTATTCAGTAGTTTCTCCCTCAGTTCCTTTTCTTTCCTCTGCAACCCCAGTGCTCTCTCTTTTTCCTCTTCCACACGTTTAAGCTCAGCCTCCTGGAGCCTCCGTCTCTCCTCTAGCTGCTGAAGACAAATCTTTTCTTCATTCTGTTCTTGCTCCAAAAGCTTTACTGTCTAAAACAGTCAAAAGGAAGATAAGAATAAACAAAAAACCATTTATATACCTGCTCATGCTTTCAAGTTGTACCATAACAGAAAAGTAGCAATATGGCAGGAAAATAAAATCTAACAAACAGAACTTAACCATCCCAAAATAAAATGACGTTTCCTTAAGGGAAAAAAACCCCAAACCAATCAACCAACAAAACCCACTAACACACAACTTTTTGAGGTGAAACATTATTGGTTCACGATTCTTGAGTGTTAATTGCTCCTAGCTGTTTCACACAGCAAAAACAAAGCTTGGTCTGTATGCCTCCTTAATATAACAACAGTAACAAGAGCTAGAACAATGTGAAATCTGCAATATTGAAATACATTTATCAGGGCCAACACTTGAAGGTTTCAGCCAAATTTAAAAATAAAAAATAATCAGTCAAATATAAAATATTTTAAATTTCACTGAGAAGACTTTCTCTTAGATGATTGCAATCTGCAGTTTGTAGATGACTTCACAATGAATTCATAAAAACCAGCAGAAATATTACGTATTTACGTCTGTAAAACAGACAAATATTACGTAGAAACTGATTCCCATTTTGTCAACCACTTTTAGAAACTCATGATACTGAAAAAGACAGTTTAAACATTTTTTTAAACTGACCCAGCCAAACAGCTTAGTGTAGACCTTAGAATTCTCCAAGTGACAGAAACATACTCCCTGTTTCATCAGGCAACCTTTCTGTTCTGCAGCTACAAAGTTTAGAAGCCTACCAAAAGCATTTCTCCCTTCTTCCAGTATATAACTGGTCTGTACATAGCACTCTATGAATTCAAAAACACTCCTGAGGCACACCAGCATGAAGGAAAAAAAACATGCTTTGCCACACAGCTTTCATTTCTGCAGAAAATACTTAGCATACATTACACTCTAACATGACTTTATCCAAGTCTTAAGCTTCACTGTTTCAGTGAAAAAATAACAACACTGTTAGAGACAGGACCTAACATTTAAATCCTTTGCTGACAGTTCTTTTTCTACAGAAAAATAATTCTGTACATTTTCAAATATCAACTAACGAAAGTTTATTCTTTGAAATTGCAAAGAACAGTTAACAGAATTGCTGAAAGCCAGATGGGTAACAGCATCAAAACTGGAACTAAAAAAAAAGGAGTTTTGCATCTTCCACCTTTAGTTCACTTTATCAAGCTCACACATTCTTTTACTGGACTTAAGAGCAAGCCTGCCTATTACTTTTCAGGTAAAAAATGTCATTAAGAACCAGAGTTTCAAGTTCACTCTTCCATTTACCTATATGTGCATAATTTTCCAAGGGAGAAATACTGTTTCACTGTGCTTTTCTGATTTTTTGTCTAAGGAATAGCATCCAAAGAGGTAGTAAACCTGTTGTTTAATGAACAATGCTCCCCACCCCTCTTAAGTCAGGCTTTGTTCTGCTGCTTTCTTCATTAGCTTCTGAAATAAATATTGAAGTTACCTTTACTCTGCTTAGCAGTTCTGCAATTAATCTAATGGACTGCAGATTTCTCTGAGCTAGCAGGAGCTTCCTTTCTTCTAGCTTTATCTTCTCTTGCAGTTTTTTCTGTTCTTCAGCTTGAAGCTTTTCAAGCTGCTTTTTGTTTCGTCGAACTTCACGATCTTTCTGTTTCTGTTCTCTCTTGCGCAACTTCTCTTCTCTTTTTCTCTCTCTCTCATACTCTTCAAGCTCTCTCTGCTTCCTAAAAAGAGATGAATATTTTTACCTTATCTAGGCCAGTTACAATTTTAGATTCCTATGTAAAAATACCTTTTATACTGTAAGTAAATTTCCTTTTAAGTAACTCTTATTGATTACTGAAGAACAAAAGTAGAAAACTGAACATTCTAACCATTATTTGCGAGAGCAAGCAGTCATCAGCCTGCCATTTTTTAAAAACAAAGACAAAATATGGCTACAAACCTATTCGACCAGAGACAATAACCATGCATCAGGCAACCGGGCAGAGAATTATCATGATGAGAAGTAAAATACCAAGCCAAGTAATGTGTGCAGGGGTGGTGGTTTTTATTTCAGTTATGCTAAAGGCCAAGGGTTTCCGAGATCGGGTGTCTAACAGCACAATTTTTGGGAAATTGAGTATTTTGCAGGTTTAGAGTTTTGAAATGAACGTAAGTATAAGTTATAACCTAAATAACCCCACTCAGAGTTAAGTGTTTCACTTTAGCTACAGGAAACTTCTGTTTAGTTATCTTCTATCTTTTGACACTGATATGAAGGAGTAACAATGGTTTTGATATGCCTGATAGTTAAAAATATAACTAAGTAAAAAGCAATAAATACCTTTCTTCCTCTTTTTGTTTTTCCTCAGCTTCTTTCTCTTTACGCTTTTGTTCTTCCCTCTGTTTTTCAAGCTCTTGAAGCTTTTGCCTTTCAAGTTGACGTTTCTTAATTGATGCATCACTGAGGTGTTTTGTTGAGTCAAAAGAAACCTTTACAGGACACAATTGAAAACAAAGAGACAGAATTAAAAATCTCTCACAACCTACCAATTTTAACCTAGACCTCAGTGTAAGTACAATCAGCAATACAAACCCTTTTTTAAAAGAAAGAGAACTTCTCTATGTACCCAGAGCAAGCACCAGCTACTGTAACCAGGTAACTAGGTATTAAATGACTGTGCACTAGCAAGATCAGATACCAACTTACACTTCTGTGTCCCACAAGGAACATAAACCCCAGTTGTGGCTTAGGCTGTGGCTGTCCAATGTTTTCAACATGTCAGAACAGGCATATACAGAACTCTTAATATATGCACGCTGTTAGGGACTGTACAGCATTAGGTAGAAATTGGTCTAAACACAGGCCTATTTCTGTTTAAAACTGATTCTTAAATTTAGCAAATGAAATAGTTCTACAACATTCAGCACCCAGTTTAAGCAAGTGCTTTCCCACAAGTTCTAACACCAAGATTCCCAAACTGAGGTACACTGGACTGAGGATCCCAAGGAAGATACGCACATCTGATCAATGAGACCTCAAAACCAGTAAACTTCCAGGACACATGAACACACTTTGGCCATGTCCAGTTGCATGTTGGAACAGGACACCAGAAGACATCACAGCCCTGGTGTCCTTATCTCTCATTCTGTGTGGAGCCAGGTGTCTCTAAAACATTCCCACAGACCCATGGTCATGAACCATGGGGAAGAGAACAAGGGGCACACGCTCTGCAGTTTAATTCACCCAAGCTCTACGTAAAATGATGTTTCACTAACAGGCTGAAAGGACAGATAGGTGGAAACACACAAGGTGTTGTGACCTTGTATGACAGATATCTGCCCTGACAGGGCAGCTGCCAGGAAGACATGCTTCCTCTTGCACAGCCAAACTAAATTTGGGAACCCTGATCCTCTGTGTGCAAGTGAAGGTTTGAATTTCACTGGGCCAAGCCACAGTTTTTATGCTGCAACTGACAAGCTTTGATAACAAGATAAAATATTACAGCATTTTACTTACACTGACTAAACTTGCACAAATATTTGCATGTTCCCACATTACACACAGGAATACTCTAGTTTTTTTTCTGAAATGCAATTTCTGGTTTGATGAATGACTATTGGGCATATTGAAACATATTGGCAAACACTCAGCCAACATGTAAATGCTCAAGCCACCTCCAGAGTAAGTTTTCTTGAGGCCAAGCTTTCATAGATACTACATCTGAACTGACTGTCTTGATCTCTCCTATCATAGCTGTAATTTCTAAGACAAATAGGTTACAGAAAAATAGTACTGGAAAACACAGTACATAAATATTATAAATTAAGGCTAGTGCATTCACATGAAACTGTGGTAGAGATCACCACTCTCATTTAAATTTTTGTGGGGCCCTTCTGTATGTGAGGTACAGTAATGATTAACTGTGTATTCCCCAGGCCATACAAGCCATTAAACTTCACAGTTCTGACACTTGTCTGGTAGAGCTCATTGTCAATATAGGGACCAAATACAAAGGCTATGAAATTCCCACCCCTCTCCAAATTCCAATTTGTAGTGAACACAAGAAAGAACTATGCACTTTAAAGTCAACCTTTTGGTGAAATCTGTCTGAACTTGTTCAGAATTAGAATTCTAAGTGAAATCACAACATTTATAAACACACGTTATTTTCTAAAACTATTTAGAAAGTGATGTTTGTAAACCTGATCCTTCCATCAGCAGTTCTCATTTCTGGAACTGTCTTGTTAAGGAAAAAGCAAAACTCCACTCACTTTGCTCACACAGTCTAACAACACATTTTTCTGCCAACATTTTCTATTTAAAATTGTATTAGGGCTGTTCCATGAAGCTACATGAGTGCTGTCAGTGTCGCCTGTTGTCATCCCTACAGTACACAGCTGTAGGTTTCAAGCACTATGGAAATAACATTTATTTGTATTTGGTCTTTCATATGGGTTCCCATAAAAAAAAAAAGCTTGCAGTCTCTCACCTTGATATTGCAAGCCACTGCTTTGCCATCATCACCTTTGTACATGAGCTTCATCCCTCGCAGAGCGTTCATGGCCTCGATGAAACCCGCGTACTCGCGGTACTGGACATAAGCTTCGAAATTTAAATGGCCTCCAAAACTGAAAGTGTGGAAATTTCTGCCAGTCATTTCTTCTCTGTAAGGGTCCAGCATAGGTATGTCCACATTACGGATTTCTCCAAATTTCTGGAAAACTTTTATTAGGACTTCTTCGCTTGGCTTTTCCGAGCCCGTCTCCTTTGCTGCAAACCACTTGCAAGGTAAGCCCTCCAAGTGAATGGTGTCCGGCCTTTCCCCCGGCAAAGTTTCGTTCATGTCCTTTGCATCACGGAAAAATGAGTCCCAGTCATGCCTGGTAGGAAAGTCAATCTTATACTCTGCAGCACGCACTTTCAAAATGTCAGAGAAGCCACTCAACTTTATTGTTTTGCCATCAAGGCATGCCAGGAAAGATTTAACCAAACTTTTGTTCTCAACCTCTCCTTCAAACCGAATGAAATCCATTGTGCTTTTAGAAATCCGTAGAGTGGAAAACTGGTGAGTTTGCACCATCCCCTTCAATCTTTCCATCACTTCCCAGTTCGAAATGGATTTTCCCGGTTGCTTCAGCTGAGGAAGGGCCACACTGATGGTCATTTTTGTAATGGGCTTAAGGTATAACCCACAGGGAGCACAGAGCTCTACAGCTTCTGATGTATCATGAACTATTGTTGCAGCAGCCATAACAAAGAAAAAGCATAGGATAAAAAAATAAAAGATGCAAGTTTAAGTTGCAGGCCAACAGTAGTCAAATAAAATAGCCCTTATCCATAAATAATTTAATTCTTTGGCGATTTAACCATTCCCAAGTTAAAACGATGTCTCTTAATACAGGAGTGAACTAGATAGCTAAAACCGAGTAGTACAAACATCTTAAAATACTTTATAACCGCTAGATCCTGTAAGTAATTAAACCTCTGTAAGGCCTCAGAATAGAAAGCAAGAAGCTGATGACAATCTTAGGAATACATGAGGTTGGTATGTGATGGCTCAGAAAGCAGCTACCCTTTCTCAGAAGGGAGGGAAGGGACTGGCGGCGCGATGTCACACCGCTCCCAAGTTTACTTAACAACCGGGGAACCCCAGCAGGCTGGCGCCGAGGCAGATCTCACGTTCTCCGGAAGGAAGATCTGGAAAGTGTCTGCAACGAGAGAAAAGCGCTCTTTTGATTTAAGAGCCCGAAGCCGCACCGCCCCGTCCCTGCTGGCAGCGCCGAGCGGCTCCCGCAGGACAGGGCGGGGGAGCGCCGCGAGTCCCTCCGCAGGCAGTGGCCACCCCCGGCCGCATGGCCCGCCGGCACCTGCCCCGGAGCGGCTCCGCGGGAAGGCCGCCCGCCGCTCCCAGGGTCACCCGCACGCCCCGCCGCCTCCTCCTCGGCGCGCTCCCCGGCAGTGGAGCCCAGCTCCGCCTCCCTCTCTCCGTTCCTCCGTCCGTGTCCCGCTCCCAGACAGTACACCCCCTCCCGCCTCACCCGCAGCCGCCGGGACGCGTCACGCCGCGCGCGCCGCCGGGATCGACATCGCTTCCGCTTCCGCCTCCTCGCGACCCGGTGCCGCAGCGGCCGGGCGGGGCGGGGGGGCCGCGCTCTATGGTAGCGCCTCGCCAAGGCGGGAGGCGCCGCCTGGCGGCGGGGCGGGAGAGCAGCAGGTCACAGAGGAAGTGTTTCCGCCCTGTTGTGGGTGAATGCCCGGCCCGCGTTTCGTGCTCTGCCACAGGGACGCACACTGCACAGCGTGGTTAGCGGGCACGCACCCAGCGTGTGTGGACAGCTGTGTTTCCTAGTATGGCAGTTTCCCCTTTTCACAGATTCACAGGTTGGAATTAGGTTGGAAACCACTGAGTCCAACCCATGACTGAACACCACCATGTCAACTAGACCATGGCACTAGTGCCACGTCCAGTCTTTCCTTAAACAGTTCTAAGGATGGTGACTTTCTGGACAGTCCATTCCCATATCTAATTGCTGGTTTTGTGAAGAAATTCTTCCTAATGTCCAGCCTAAACCTCCCTTGGCACAGCTTGCAAATGTGTCCTCTTGTCCTGGTTGCTTGGGGGAAGAGACCAACCCCCACCTGGCTACAACCTCCTTTCAGGTGGTCGTAGCGAGTGATGAGGTCTCCCCTGAGCCTCCTCCTCTCCAGGCTAAGCAGCCCCTCAGCTGCACTCTACAGGACGTGCTTTCCCTCTGTCAGCCTGGGACACCGAGGGCACAGCCACCCTGCCCAAGGCCACCTCATCTTGACGGCAGAGCAGGGGTGACTGGGGTCACTGGCGACTGAGGGAGATGGGCTCTGCCTTGCTGCTTACCACGTCTTTCCAATACTTTTGCTGTGTTTGAAAACAAACCCAGACTCTCTATTTGTGAAAGAAAAACAAAAATCGACAATACATAATGTAGTTCAATAGCAGGAGTGACTAGTACTGTTTGAGGTACTGTCAGATATCCAAGATATCCATACAAGGGTCTGGAAAATATGCCATGTGACCAACAAGGAGATTTGACTATTCTGTCAGATGGAAGTTGTGCTGGATAACATGCAGCATCCCCAGTGGCAGGGAGCATGTGAGTTAGACAACTGAATTGAGCCTCCTAGATCATCTTAGGGGCATGATGTCTGGGTCCTACTGGGTTTTCAGCTGCCACATTAGGAAGGTGTAAGTCTTCTCAAATCCTGGGTTGAACCTACTGCTGCACCTCAGCTGCCATCTCCAGTTCCCTAGAGCATCTCCTTAGACTCCTATAGCAGGAAGCTGAATCCTGGTTACACCTTGGCAGCAAACTTGAGACTTCTACACAACCACTTGTTTGGCATCAAAGATTACCTTTTTTTCTATAGATTTGATGCAGAGTTAAGGTCTGAAAAGGAGTTTCTATGATAATAGCAAAGCAATATTTTGATCCTCAAGTACAGTTCTTAAATGATCTTATACTATTTTGCAGTTAACTCATCGGACCTTGTCACTGCAGCTTTATCATCATCAGATTCCTCATACTTGGCCTTACAGCAAGTGAAAGATGCAGAAGTTGCCACATATGTACTGACTTCATTACCTCCAGATGTGTGTGCCCATGTTCTCAGAGAACCCAAGTTTCAACACTGTGGCTGTAGTTGCATGCCCCCACCTACTTCTTTCAATTTCCTGCTGCTTACCCCTACCCCTTGAGTTGTTCCTACTACTGCTGTCAGGCTCCTAGCCTCATCCAGTGGCTCAACCACTACAGCACCTTCCTGCCCCTGCTCCAGCATTTTAAAACAGGCACCAGGCTCCACCTGGGATAAACTCCCACCCCTTGAGAAACTATGATGGCAATAACCTTCAGCAGCAGGCTGGGTGGAAATAATGACTTTAAAGAGTCATTGACTTCAGTGCAGGAGGTCACCATCAATCCAGCAGCTGCAGTGAGACCACAGCTGTTGCGCAGAAGTGCTATTTCACGTTGCAGATGCTGGTAACTGCTGGTCCTACTCTCTTTTATGGTTAAGTAGTAGTATAAACACAGAATCAGGAACTACAGCTACCATACAACTGTTAGAAACAGTGTGTGGTTTATGGTCTGAGAGGCCCTGCGTAGTATGTCTCCTTCTGCTACAAACTTCCACTTGGGAGCGCACAAAGCTGACCTGAGTAGGTTCTAGAGAATTTCAGTAGCAGCACAGCAAGACACTGTATATGGCAACAATTTTGAATCCCGTGCATAATAGCCCTACCCTCTGAGACTCTGCCAGAAATCAATATTCTGTATTTTAAACTCAAAGACTAGGACAATGCTCTGAAAAGTTACAAAATACCAGAATTGAAGTTACCTGTGACACGACATCAGCCACAACCTTGAGAGCTATCATAGATTATTTTTTCCAATGTGCTGGAAAGAACTGTTACAAGCATTACGTTTAATAATATCGTAAAATAAGAAGAAGTAGTGATAATGTACATAACTTTTAAAAGATGTAGTCAAGCATCAATACTGCAGTGCAGCAAGTGTAAACAGTGTATCTGCTGAAATGCAGTCTTTTGCCTTCGGCAGATGTGTTATTTTTTCACTGTAGTGAGATACCTAAATAAGTAAATGAAATGTGTCCCTTTGGCTTTCAGAGTCTGAAGTAAAAAAAGGATATCACACCTACAGGGAAGAAGGATAAACCAGCAAAGTAAACATCAGCATCCAAGTGCAACTGTGTATGTAATTCTGTTTTTTTACTGTAAGACATTGACTCTCCCCAATTCTGTCAAATACATTGTGCTAATGACCTAAAAAAACCTTCTAGTGTGTCTAAAAGCTTGTACCTTTTTTCTGACTTCAAACAGATAGTCTTATAGAAGATCTCACTTCTACCTATAAACTTTCTCATCTGTATCTTCAGTAGTTAAAACACGAAATCCCAGAAAATCTCACTAGAGGGAGCGCTTGTTATTTACATTTATGTAACAGATCTATTCATAAACACAATTAAAATAGGCTATAAACAGCAGATACTAGGTTTTGTATTCATGTCATAATACTGACCATTCTTCCTTTCTTGGAAGAGGATATAATTCTCCCAACTATGCATGGTCCTATCTGTGTACTTCTTTTGCTCTTCCTGAAATGCACTACTTTCTCAACCTTAATGGTCATTTGCAGTAATGCACACGAGATGTTATGTATTTACATAAAATAAAACAACAACCCAGTATAGTTCCATTTTCCTTCCTTTCATCTTCTTTCCTCTGCAAAACGCACCAAAGAATATTAAAAACCTACTTTTAGTTTAAAACTTATCTGTGTCTGTTGGGGAATGATTTGTCTCCCATGCCTATCCAAATCTTTTCTACTATATAATGTCCAGAAATATTCCTGGTACATATCTTCTTAGAAACAGTGTATGTGGCACCCTGTGGTTTCTTTGGATGTGATTTTTGTTTTCTGTTGTCATTGAACAGGGGACATCTCTTTATTCTCTCCTACACCGAGGGAAAACTGAATGATTCACTTCACAGTTGAACAGTTTATGAATGGTATTTGGAAATGGAAGCAGCAACACAGAAGAATCTCTCAGATGAAGAGATTGTGTAACTGTTGAAGAGACATTGCAATGTTCGTTTCAGACTCTAAATAGCCTCTTCCCACAAAGCAAAATTAATCCCTGAAGTGGGTAGGAACAGAGGAATGAACCTAAAATGTATTGGTTTATTTCCCATAGTAAGAAATGGCTCCACAAATAATTTCATTTACTTTCATTAGTTCTACTCTTTTTTGTTTGGAGGTTTATTGTTTTTTTTTTTTAATCTGAGTTCTGTCTGTCAGTGAAGTGTGTGGATGTGACATATTTTCTGCCTTGGAAAGAATATATAACGTTGGAAGTAGTACCTATGCTGATATGGGGCAATTTCAATTAACTAGAATTAATCATTACTTCCTGTGGCTGGTTCTCATTAGGCCTAATTATAGTATTCTGTTTAAAGCAATAGATTATGACAACATACAGAGACAGTTTCACTCTCTCTAACTTAGCCCTTTGGCAGAGAATTACTCTTGTTTGCACAGAGTAGGAGCACACAATGCAGAGCAGATAAATTTCTAATAATTTATCTCTGTGAAAGGGCTCACTGCCATCTATCTTACACTGAACAGAAATGGCAAAATTTCTGCATTTTGCTTTCACTGAGGCAGAATTAGCATCTATTGTGGTACTGGTTTATGAACTGTCTGGTCAAACCATAATGTGATGTAACCTAGAAAACAAACAAACAAAAATAGATTTAATTGCAAAAACACATTGTACTATGCTCATTAGCAAGATGTGTGTTTTAAATAGCTTTAGTACCATGCTGTCAGATGCATTATTGATAATTGCACTTTTTATACAGGCAACCATGAGATGCTTTCACTTAGTGACAGATTTCAATAGTTATCACTTAAAATAAGTCAAAGTCTAAAAGATCTGGAGTTTTTTCTACTTTTTTTTCCCTTACCCATTTAGGGGGAAATATTTGAATGTGATTCAAATTAACACTAGAAAATTAAGTATTTCCCCCATAGTATTACACATTACAGGTTGATACCAATCATAAAAGCATCTCATGTTTTAATGTACGCTTTTTAAATCCAAAAATTTTCTTAGTAATTTATGGAGTGAAAAGCAAGAGCTGATGGCTTTTCTGATGCAGAAAAGAGCAATGGGTTAATACCACTAACCTTCCTCAGTATTATATTCCTCTTGACAAATTCCGCAAGATTTAATACGAGTGCAACTGTTGACACCCCAAAGACTCTTTTTAAAAGAGGTGAAACTGCATTATTGCCATTGTAGAACTATACATTTCTGAAGAAGACAAGATCTTTTAAGGACCAAAATCACATCTGTAGGTTCAGCCTTCTCTCCCCACTTATGTTTCACTTAATCCAGAAAGACCAGAGATATTTTGGCAGATCTGGCATAAGTGCCTATGGCATCAATTCCGTGTTTCAACAGCAATGTCTGTAGCACAGCCTTGCTTCCCAACACACTCATGGGAGATGTCAGGGGAATCTATGGTAGAATGCTGTGCTGAGTTTTTGCTATATTTGCTTTTTGCCCCTGGCAGTCCTTCTTCCTCATTTCCCAAGGTCTGATTGTGAAATCTGATGAGCTAAACAAAGGAAGGATGACCAAGCATGGTCACATTTGATTTGCTCACAACTCTGCTCTTTTCATGCACACAGGTACTGCCAGTATGTCTCAGAATGTGCTGCCAGGGCTCATCCATTTTAAGCTTTACATCTTAAAAAATGTCTTCTAGTAATTTCTATTACAGGTAGTGGGTTTATACTGAGATGCAGACTAAGACAGTTGAAATAATCATCAGATCACCCAAATCACTGACAAAGTTGAATCATGGTTTGTTTCTGGACCACAATATATATATATGTATATACTTCTATACCTTCCACTATGTATCAGTCTATATATGCAAACACACATACACATATATATACAAACTGATTTCCCCCTAAGCTCTTTCTGCAGCTGGCAGAGACACTCAGGTTTGTGTCAGGAAAGTCCTCAGGTGGTCTGGTGATTCTGTGCTAGAGAATGACAAGTTACCCTACTATTAAGTTGTAAATACCCTCCTGCCTTCTCTTCCCAGATATGAAAAAAGCTTTGGTAGTCAGAATGGAATTCTAAAGTCATGTAGGTACCACATATTGGACAGCAATCAACTTCCAGCCAGAGACTGAAAGTTTCCAAAAAGATTAGGTTTTTGAACTTACTACAAATGAGCAGATATTCAGGTACTGTTACCTGATGTGTTATCAGGAAGTGCTAGAAAATGTAAAAGTAGGAGAAATAAAGCTAATAAGTCTGGTTTAGTAACATCAGCTTCAGGTGTAGAGTGGTTTGTCTTGAGGTGCACCACAAAAAAGTTTGACACATCGTCTATGTAGGATTTACTTATTCTGTCAATGTCTAGACACTCACATAAATTCTGGGAGTTTCCAGTATTCTGGCTGCCAGACCCACAACATCACTGCAGGTGAGCTATTTTTCCTAACAGTGCAATGAAATAAAATTTTTTCATTAGTTTTGTCTTTAACCTGCACTTCCCTATTCTATTTGCAGTAGTATTATTGTCATGATAGGAAGAGGAAACAGAAGGAGAAGGAAGGTTGCCATATATTTCATGTCTTTGGTCAGGAATTATCTTTAATATAATGACAGTCCTGTTTTAAGGATAAAGTGACAGTTTTCTGCAAGTGGGGATAGAATGCAATGATTCTTGTCAAGCAATTTTATTTATAAAAATAATAATTCTAACTTAACAGTGTATTTTCAGCTACTTGTACTATAGCTTAATTGTTGTCTTACTTATAATTTGGTATGAGATAACCATATGAAGCAAGCTTTGCACCAAAGAAAGGGAAAAGTTATTTAGGTTAGTGCAAGGGGACTTAACTGTGAGTCACAGGGTATGATTTAGAAAGGGAAAATGTCATGACTGCAAGATCCTTTGACCTATATAAAGGGGAAGGCTTCATAACAGCCAGATTGTTTTGTTTGAGAGACTGTGTGGGAAATAAATTTGTCTGGGAGAAGCTGCAAAGCCAAAAACCTTTTTGTCTTTAGCTTCAACTGCCCACTTTACCCTTTGCTGGTAAAATAGGTGGTATAAAAAATGAATATCTCTACTAGGTTTCAGTGATATTTTTCTGGCTTCACAAGCTTGCTGGTATTCCAGAGCACTTGTTACCTTTTTTAGAAAGCCTTTGCTTATTGAGCTAAGGGATGGAATTTTTTAATGTTTCTTTCCTTCTGGCCTTGCACCTGGGTCAGGGCAATTCCAAGCACAAATACAGCCTGTGCAGAGAATTGACTGAGAGTAGTCCTGAGGAGACAGACTTGATGGCGTAGGTGTATGAACATCTGAACCTGACCTGGCAATGTGCACTTGCAGTCCAGAAAGCCAGTTGTATCCTTGGCTGCATCAAAAACAGCGTGGACAGGAGGTCAAGCGGAGGGGATTCTGCTCCTCTACTGGGCTCTCATGGTACCCCACCCAGAGTGCTGCATCCAGGTCTGGAGCTCTCAGCACAGGAAAGACATGAACCTATTGGAATGGGTCCAAAGGTACACCATGAGGATGATCAGAGGGCTGGAGCACCTTTCCTATGAAGGCAGGCTGAAAGAGTTGGGGCTGTTCTGCCTGGAGAAGAGAAGGCTCTAGGGAGACCTTATAGCACCTTCTGGTACCTAAAGGGTGCCTACAAGAAAGCTGGAGAGGGACTTTTTACAAGAACATGTAGTGATAGGACAAGGGGGAATAGCTTTAAAGTGAAAGGGAATACATTTAGATTAGATATAAGGAAGAAATTCTTCACTATGGGGGTAGTAATGCATGAGAGCAGATTTTCCAGAGAAGTTATGGGTGCCCCATCCCTGGGGATGTTCAAGGCCAGGTTGGATGGGGCTTTGAGCAACCTGGTCTAGTGGAAGGTGTCCCTGCCCATGGCAGCAGGTTGGAACTAGATGGTTTTTGAAGTGCCTTCCAATCCCAGCCATTCTGTGATTCTACAATGTGTTTAAATATTTTACATATATATGGCACAATGGTCACAATATTGTATATTGTGGATTATGGTTTTGTAGGAGGACTTGAAGAATTTAAATTCTACATCCATGATTATCTACAGTTTTATCACCCTTCCCTAAAGAGCTGGACTACCCCAATTTTCTTCACTAAGATGGATGTCATTCCTGTGATCTCAACCAGTTTTTCAGGGACCATGACTCTTTTTAAGCAAGTTCTTCTGATCATGAAATTGCAGGGAAATATAGTTTTAGGCAAATGTTTGATGTTGCCCTGACTCTCCTCTCAGCAGTCTTTCACTGACATTCTGGCCTGTTCTTACTAAAATAGTGAGTTTAGGGAGATGGCACATCAGTTTGAAAGTAAAGCAGCATCTTTGTAAGTATAAACTATCAAGGCCTGCTAAGTCTAAGTTCATGATAACTGATAATAACATACACAGTACGCAGAAGAAAGAAATTTGATAGTTGATCTGCTTGTCCAGCAGACTGAAGTTGAATTTCCTTCCCTGTTAAAACTTCTCCATAAAGACTTTCCAGCTAAAGGAATTACACACAGTGATACTTAAAATTTAAGTGAGAAGCTGTTGCTTCACATGGGCATACCTGCGCACTGTGCATGGAGGGAGTCAAACAGCTTAAGTGAGGTTCTAAACAGCCAGTTGGGAGGAGCCTAAACTACTCAAGACCCAAGTCAGGTATGGATTTGAGGTTTTCATCTCAGCTCTCTGCAGGAGACAAATGCTGAATCTCTCTCTCCCAAGGTTCAAACAGCTGATCTTTTTTCCTTAGGATCCTTTCAGTAGGAGGATTACGGGATCTTCATGTTTCATAGGCTTCTTCAAGTGACGTGGGAAGCCTGAGCTTATCTCCTATCTCAGCCCAGAGGGAAACAAACCCACAACGAAAATTGTCGGCACATTTTTACAACATGGTCAAACCAGAATGTTCTTAACACAGAAGCAACTATTCGTTGTTATGAACCCGAGGTATTTGGTTTCTAGCAAGATCTACCTTTCAGTCCAGACTCTGGGCACCAGAAATGTGGTAGTTTATTAACTGATGAGTTTAAAAGATAAAGGAAATTTGGTTTAGCATCTAAATTGCCCAGTATGCAAAATTTTTTGTGATGCTTTTCTCAAATCTCTGTTGTTCAGCTAGTAGTTAGTGACCTCAGGGCATAAATCAGTGGGTGATATTCTACAACCTGTGTGATGCTGAGGTCTAAACCCACATGATGTTACTTGTAAGGAGAACTTGGGGAGATTTTTGTTTGCATACACAGTGTTTTTCAATTGTTTTCACATTGGCTTAAACTCTTATTTAGTTATTTTATTTTAGATTGTATCCAGGCATTCTCTGCTGACCTCCTATGCTGGTCAAAGACAACTGTGTCTGGTGATCTGTCAGTGAAGCACCTCCTATGAGCTCTTTTGCATGCAGAAGACAAATGCCAGTCAGCCAGCTCCAGCCTGGCTGACCTAATTGATTTTTTCTGTGATAACAGGGAGTCTTGTCCCATTCCTTCTCCTTCCCCCAGCCAGAGTCAGGCAGAAGTTATTAACTCAGGTTAAGGTGTTATCAGCTGCACCAATCTGTTTGGCCTCTCTGCTGGGTATTAATTACCACAAGCAGAGTCAGGAAAAATCAGTATTTGTTTATACCTCTGCTGCCCTCATGCACAGCCCAGCTTCTGTAACTATGTGGGAACTTGGGCACATGCCACATTTTTGTCTGCTGCAGCCAACACTTGTACCTCTTGACCCAAAAAGTGCACTGGTGTATATACTGAGCAATTGAGGTCAATGCTTCTGTATGTGACTGAGTTCTGCATTGCTGCTAGATTAAAAATCACATTAGTTAAGTTGAGCACTAATTTAAAGTAGATCTGCGAAACAGCAGAAAGACAAAACTTACATGATTCTTTCTCCATCTCCCTCTCCCCCCTTCTCTTTGCAGGAAACTGGATTCAAACTTTGATGTTTCACCCAAGCAATGAAAATTTTTTGTATACAGCACTGGTTTTTAGGAAGGCTTCTGTACACAGAGTGTGTTGCTCTCTTTGTTGACTTCCGTCTATAATCTAAAAACCACAAGAGTTCAAGCAGTATGCTCGAGTAATTAGGCTCTCACAGCAACAGGTGAAAAGAGCTGTATTTGACTTATGATCGAACAAGAATTATAGAATCATAGAATATCCTTAGTTGGAAGGGACCCACAAGGACCATCACAGCCCAACTCCTCCACAGACCCCAAGAATCACACCATGTGCCTGAGTATTGTCCAAAGGCTTCATGAAGTCTGGCAGGGTTGGTGCTGTGACCACTTCCCTGGGGAGCCTGTTCCAGTGCCCCACTGAAGAATAATGGAATATAGGAAATACACAAAGAATTCATAGATAACTATAGTATAAAATTTAGCTTATATATATAATGGCTCAGCAAGAAGACAAATACTAATATTCAAAACTGAAGTTTCACCTTGAAGATCATTAACAGGAGAACAGCCTAATAGGTTCATCATGCAAAAAAAAGTTTTTGAATTAGGGAAAAATATATGTCCTTTTAGGAAATATTCTAAAATAGCTTTGTCAGTGATTAAAAGAAATGAAAAGAGGAAGTAGGTGCAGCAGTTTAACATGTATGTATTGGCATCCTACTGCAGAAATGCATTCAGTGAGAAAAGACTGAAGAAATCCAAATGTGTGTTAAAAAATCAGGTAAGAAAATAATTTACTTATTTAGTATTTATAAAGTCCTTAGGAGCAGAAGTAACTCTTTCTACAGTCTGTTTGACTGACAGGAGCATTTGATTCGTGGTAGTATTTGATCAGTCTTTGTAGTTTGAAAAGACTGAGTTTGTTTAGCCTTAAAGAAGAAAAATGTTTGGAGGGCTTATGTAGGAGGGAGCTCATTCTCTGGGTTCAGGGTGGGTAAGACAGGAGTCTTCAAGCTCCAGACTGAGTAAAGAAGAGTCATATCTGGAAGATTTTTTTCTTTTTTCTTGTTTATAGCTGGCACTTCAACAAATGCCTAAAAAAATTATACTCTGTATCATTCTTTCTCAGAAGATGTTAGATATACATTTAATGTTAGAAATTTGACTGATTCTGCCATAGGGAAAGGATATGAACAAATAAGACTCCATTCAGCCCTATTTTTTTTGTGAAACTGTGGCTGCTATTTCTTCCATTGTTTTTTGAGGTATACAAGGCTAAATCTTGGTTTTGGTCTATCAGTGAGACAAATTCCAGAAGAGTAAACCTCCCAGACAAATATTTAATTTATAAATTGCCCAAAGTCCCATGGATTATAAGTGATATGCTTTTATATTGCTATATTGATCTTATAATTATGTAAAACTGTGCTGAACTGAGTACTGTAACAAGCCACATTTTCTTGAAAATGTCTGTATGGAATTTAGGCTTGACAATGGTTAAAAAAAGGTGTGAAATATTTCACTGTTTAAGGCAACAGCTCTTTTCTGAAGATAGTATTTCAGTGTTACAACTACCAATCTAGTTAATTTATTTAGCTAACTGAGCTCTTGCTCAGTTTTCTAATTAATTCCACTTGTGTTTTATACAGTACTTTACATACATATATCCATCTCAGGAAAAGGCTGAAGTGTTCAGATCCTCTTTTGTAATTTAAGAGCCCAAGTCAGATTTTGCCTTCTGAAGTCACTTAGGCTTCATAAAGAAACATTTTCCTCAGCATCTCTTTCCAAAGATCTGCTAGTGTGAAAAGTGAGCAAGGTGCTCACAACAGTGGAAGTGAGTAGGACGAGGACTGTGTGACAACAAAAACAAAAAGTCAGATAGCTGTTCTGTTTATTTTGCTTGTGCTTAGTGGGTTTGCTGCAGGGAGAAGGGGCTGTTCTTGTCCATCCACGTGCATATGCATTCAACAAGCTGCAGAGAGGGGAAGTGAAACTGGGGTGGTGAGAGAGAGGGAAGGTGGGTGGGTTGTGGATGCTGTAGAAACAGTGGAGTAGAGGGAAGGGATGTGTACTGGTGTTGACACATCATGGCCATCTGGTTAATGTGGGGGGAAAATGGACTTTTCTGTGGAAAGCTTTCACTGTTCTGGACAGACATCTGTGACTTTAGACATTGTGAAGAAGCATCTGCACATTTGTGCAAAGCTGGTGAAGTCATTATTGAATTCATACTCACTGCATTCAAGAACTTATGAATACTTAGGTTGACAATATACAGACCTTTTCAAGTATTTCAGACAAAGAAATCAATTATAACTAGGCAAAAGGTTCTTTCCACAGAGAAAGTCTAGTACAGAAGTGATGTTTTTGTAGCTCTTTTTCTTGTGGAACAGTTAGTGTGAAAAGGTCTGGGTTTTGCCTTCACTGTTTTCCTAACAGGGCAATTGCTTGACAGGTTAGGATAAACCCCAGGGAACCACTGAAAAAGTCCAATGGTTTTCACTGCTTTTTTGAGAAGAATAACATTTTATGTAAGGAAATTGATGCCATCTGAAAAAAACTCCCATTAAAGGATTAAAGCAGAGCCTGAAGTTTTATACATTTTCTTCTCCACTTCTGTTTGATATGATGCCATAGCCAGGGAGTTCATGTCATAGCCTGATACTTGTACCTCTGCTGAAATGTTAAGTCCTAATGAGAAGTGTCCAAAACACTTCCTTTTCCGTTCAGCTGTGCTCTTTGGATCAAGTGCTTGTATCTTCACACATACACAGAGTAGCTGTATTCCAATTTTTTTTTTCTCAGATTTGTGCCCTGCCTTTAATTTAGAAAATTACTGGAACCTGTAAAACCAGGTATATACACAAATGTCAGTAGCTGAGAAGTGAGCAAGAGAGTGCCCTTTCTGCTTTCACTGTCCCATAAGGATGTCACAGGGGCTGTGAGGGTGGGCTGCCCGACCAGGACCAAGCCAGAAGCCAAGAGTAGGCATGAGGTTGGTGGAACTATCTATGCCCTCCCTTACCGGGGTCAATGCGTCAGCACCTAGCAAGGGAGACAGGGTTGGTGATCATGGCTAGCCCAGAGCCCTGCAACCATCTGGCAAAGCCGCAGTGATGGGGCAGGTGCAGATCCAGTGGGTGCAGTAGATGCTAGTCAGCAGGTACAGACTGGGCACAGACTGTGGTGTAGCTCAGGCAAGGGCCACAGGTGAGGATCTGGTCACAGATGCAGTTCCCAAGAAAATGGGTCACATAAAGCTACCCCAGTGATACTCTTGGCTCTTTCTGCCCTGGCTCTTTCAAAGCCATGCGAACCACGCCGGGCTGCAGAGCCAGGAGCAGCACTTGGAGTCTGGGAGAATGGCGGCTCAGGAGCAGAGCAGGACTGATTTTTTCCTGTGAGTATCACTGAGAAATGCTGTTGTTTTCCCTAAAGTGTTTTCTTGGAAGCATATTGCATTATCAGCAAAGCCTCTGGGTTCCAAATGGGGCTCTTGGGGTCCTGGAGCAGGGGGCCAGCAGTGTGAAAAAGCTTTAGGGTCTATCAGGGGCCAGTGTGACCATGGCCTGAGAAGACTGTACTGGGAGTGGAGGCTTCAAGGTGTTAGTCTGTACAGCAGGCAATGAGCATACTTAGTGGCTCAATAAAAGTCTTGAGGGTTTGCTAGACCAAATAAACATGAAACTTTTAGAAACTTCAACCTCCTGGAACAAGAGCAGCACCAAGATATGTTTCATCTGCGGAAACTTCATAATTTCTTGAAATTTTTGGCTTATGAGAAATTAAGAAAAAAAAATATCTGTGTGTGTATGGTTTTGTTCTGACTCAGACAAAACCCAAATTTTAACAGTGCCTGAACTTCCCAGAAACCTCAGGACTCTTTCTCATCATCTCTGGAAGGAGGCTCGCTCTGCCACCCATCATTTTTTTCCTTAGAACAAAAAAAGTTAATTTCTACACAAGTCCTTTTTAGGAAGCACCTTGTTCTTTTGTGGCTGTGGCTGAACTTTTCAGAACAAAATGTAAAAAAAAAAAAAGACTTCCATAGTAGAGAAGAGAGAGTAGTCTAAAGCTGTAATGAGGCAGCATAGATGGGAGCAGGTAAAAGACTTGAATGTTGAGAACATCTCCCTTATTTGCATTTACTTCATACAGCTACAAAGATAATGACTTCTTGCATTGTGGTATGGACTTCCTGCTCTCAGGAGAGGATAAAGGCAGACAGTTTTAAAATATCTCTGTCTCCAGACAGTGGTTAGACCAAGAGCACGGGCAGGCATTGATCTCCTCTCTGTGTTGAACAGTGACAGGACCCAAGGGAATGGCCTGAAGTTGTGTCAGGGAAGGTTGGATGTGAGAAAAAGGTTCTTCACCCCCAGAGGATGGTTGAGCACTGGAACAGGTTCCTCAGGGAAGTAGTCACAGCACCAAGCCTGACAGGTTCAAGAAGCATTTAGACAATGCTCTCAAGCAGAGTGTGTGACTCTAGGAGATGGTCCTGTACAGGGCTAAGGGTTGGACTCGATTATCCTTGTGCGTCCCTTCCAACTCAGGATATTCTGTGATTCTGTAATAATGAAATGTTAGTTGATAACAGTGGGGCTTATTTGTATTTCAATACACAGTTTCAATGTGCTACTTGATTCTTCAGTGGACAAAAATATTGCTGACATGAACATGCAAATGAGTTTCGTATCACTTGTTTTAGATGTTAAAGTCTCTTTCCAGGCAGTGATGTAGCTCAAAGTACACACAGGTAAAAGATCTAATGTGAATAATGTAAGGCTTTTCGATTTCCCATCAGAGAAACGTTTTTCTTTTTTATTGATTTATTACTACCTCACCATACACAGGCAAGTGTAGGGATGTGATTTGGATTAAGTCTTTTGTGGAGTAGCAGCTGCACTGACAAAACCATCTCAATAGAAAAGTCTTAATGGATTCTAGGAACTGGTCTGTATAGTCTGGCTAGCCCCCCTAAATGGCTTTTACTTTGGGCAATTTCACAGAGGAAGATAGGCCCAGCCTCAAATGGGTACAACAAAGTAAAAATTAACATCTTGTTTCTTGTGGTATGATACAGGGAGAAAATAGAGCTTTGTTGACAGTGTAAGTGCAGTTTCATTTATGGATTGAGACTGTGACTGAGACATGCTGTAAAATGAAAGCAAATAAATTTGGCTTGCTATGGCCTCTTGTATGTATATGCACTGGAAACTAAATTTTCTGCGTACATGGTAGGAAATAAGTTCTGCCTTAAACATATTGATTGAACATTGAGCTTGTTAAACATGTTCGTGCTTAAAACAGCTTGAAACTTGTTCTGTGCCAGTGAAGCTGCTCAGAGATAAGGATAGCATGAAGTTTTCAACTGTAGATTGGTAAACTGACTTGGTAGTAAACCAGCATGCAGGCTGTAATTTAGAGACAAGAGCTAGTTGTGCAGGTCAAGGATCCCATTGCTAAAACACAAAGAGGGAACAGGGAAGCAATGAATAATTTACAGTTCAGGATTTCTTTTATTCCTACCTTCTCATACAGGTGATGCAAAGTCCGTTTTTCAAAATCTGTGAAACATCTGAAAAACCCCTCCTGGTCCTTACTAGTGAGGAATGCCTAGCAAAAGGAAATACAAATGCTATTTTTTGCCTTGTGTTGTATTTGTGAGTTTAAAGTTCGGCATAAAATCAGCATAAAGCCATGGCATTAATATGAAAAGACTTATGGCACCTGGTCTGAGTCAGGGCCAAAAAAGTCCCTTTCTTCAGAGGTGTTTCAGGTGCTTTATTACTGTCACTAGAACAGTAATATGAGAATGAACTTTCAGTTAGAATCCTCTACCTGGGGGTCAGAAACCTACCAATTCAGTCATATATCAAAGCTATGGCATTATGTTCTTCCTGCCCTATCTTGGCAGCAATTCCCTGTAAATGAGCAACAGTGGTTTTCAGCAGGTGCCACTTCCTCAGCCTCAGGAATCCAAAATTGACTCAGCAGCATCTCTTGCTATGACCCTGCTCAACCTGAGGGAGCTCTCTGAGTAGCTTAGATGGGGGCACTTGCCCCTCTATCCTCAAGTCTCAGGCATCTTCATCCAAGGATGTGAAGCCAAGAGCTAGTTGGCTTGCAGAAGCCAAGCCATCTGCACTGAGTCCTGGGCCTGGTACTGTGTCCCAGGAGCTCTGAGATAGGTAAAAGTGTATTACTTTCAACATCTGCAAACTCTGTCACCCCTTAGCTGGGTATTTAGTTTCCTACTTCAAAATGGCTATATTCATGTTATCCCAATGCCTTGCATGAGTGCTGATCCCTTGCAGCATTTGTGAATTAGACTGGCTCCCTTTGAAGTTGTTCACTGGGCAGTACTGAACTTTTGAGAGCTGTATTGTGGGCCATTGCTTCTTGGGCTTTAAGATTTTTCACATATTTTTTTTAAAGCTTTTTGAGTTATACTTCAGGGCTATCTGGGTGAAACTATAAGGATTCAGCCATTTTTTCCCAGCTCACTTCCTCTCATTTGCATCAAATCTCCAAACAGCCCAAAGAGCCCCCCAAAAGTGACATGTATTGAGAATCCCTTCTCACCTTCTGCCTCTGTTTCACTATTTATCTCCTGCCTCCAAAAGCACTAGATTTTCCTGCTGCCTCTGGTGCCTCAGCCCTAAGGATCAGCTGTATCCAGAATGGGAAATCGGACGCAGTGGATACCTTAGGGAGAATGAGTCAAATGGAAAAGGGACAGAAAGAAGTCAAATGCTTGGTAAAGATGAGTAAACAGTCCTCCTCGGGATGTTCAGAAAGGAGATGGAAGACCAAGGACTGAAGATAACCTTTTGGTTTCTAAAAAACATTGCTAAGATGGGGGAGGGGGAAGGAGCGGAAGAAGGGCAGGCCATGCTAGTAAAAGCAATCGTGAGGACAAATGGAAGAAAGAGAGAGTATGTCAGAGGTCACTTCCCATTCTGGGACAGCAGTTATACATTTCCATCCCAAGCTGTGTTCTGTCGGTCTTGATATCTGCTGACCAAACCCCAAAATTTTTCATTATCGTAACACCAGTTTTCCTGTGTGCATGGCTGATAAGCGTAAGTTTTTCAGTTCTCAAACATCAACTGAAACTTTTGTCTCAAGACTGAATACATGTCTGTTCAATGCTGAGAGAAAGAAAAGTACATAGAGATAGTGTCAAAATATTATTAATAATATGAATAATTTCTTTCATGTTCTTTTCTTTGTGTTTATTTTATATTGTTTCTTGAAAAATAAAATAAAGCTCTAAAGAGCAGGGTAGAAAAAGAGTTGCAAGAATTATTTCTTAGGGCTGATTTCTGCTAAAAAAAAAAAAAGGCTTATTTGTGGAATAACTCAGATTTCTACAGAGTTTGGAGGAGCACGAGGTTCTGGCTAGAGGTACTACAGAAAACCAGTGACAGTAATTCTTATGCTTGCATGGCACCACCTGGTGGGTAGCTGCTCATCACTACATGTTCCAAGCCCTACATGTGTGATGGCAGTTCCTGGGCAAGTTTTTTCATTTTGTCTACAACTGGACTTGCACTCAACCCCAGATGCACCTACGCACCAGTCCATGGTTAGCCATAGGTGTAGCTCAATCTCCAAGACTATCCCAGTGTCCCTCCCTTCTCCAGGTTTCAGAAGGTAGGGACACAGGTGAGGTCAAGTGTACCCCAGGCTTCTCCCCTTGCAAATGTTTGAGTCTGGTTATCTATAGATACTGAGCCAGAACAGTGCCTAGTTTTGTGTGCAGATACAAAAGGAATCGTGTTGTAGGGCTGGGAATGCATAAATGCAGCTCCTGCTTCAATGAACACTATCAAGAAAACTTTGTTTTATAACATGTATGATTTGCATTAGAAGTCCTTTACATCCATACAGACAAGTAGAGCCAAGGTAGCCTAGCAGTACCACCCTCTGACTGAGACAGATGGAGAAGGGAAAAGGAGGAATATGGTTAGGTACTTAAAAACAAACTTCCTCACAATGTTTGTGCAGGGGGAGAGTGGTTTTCACGCTATTATCTCCAAGTTTCCACAATTTGACATTCCAAACTACTTTTTAAAATGTAATTTTACATTTAATGAATGCTCAGTTTCCTTTGGTTTTTCCTGGAAACATTTAGCTAGCAGCCTATATCTCCATGCTGCAGCTGCAACAATATCCTTCAGAGAAGGATTCACCCACATGTTGCACAAGCAGCGCGATATGCCAGAGACTCTTGCACCTGGTCATATTCAAAATAGCTGATGATGCTGGATTTTTCTCTTTTCCCTGGAGGGAATTTTTTTTGTGGTTAAATGAAACTGCTTTTTGTTCAACTCCAGATCACCTCAGATCCTTTTTTTCATTGTATTGATTGTTTCCTTTTAATTATAACTTGAACTTTCTTCTTCATCTTTTCTTGCTTTTAAGAGAAAGCTTTTCATCCCCATAGCAACAGAAAAAGGTTTGAAGATAGGTATCTCAGTGAATGACAACCCATTATTTAAGAAATAATCTGATGTTTAAAACAATATCTTAGTACTTACTACACTTAGGATTTCTAGATGCATGAGACTGGCAGTTGGACCTCCAGGTAAAAGTGTGAAGCAATAAAAGTACCGTGTTACTTTCTGGTCCCATTTTCTAATTCTCCCACATTTAATTTGAAAGATTTGTATGCATAGCTAGCAATATTCTGGTTTACAGTCTTAAGCTCTGCCAGGGGAGGCTTAGATTGGATATTAGGAAGAAATTCTTTACAGAGAGAGTAATCAGACATTGGAATGGGCTGCCCAGGGAGGTGGTGGATTCACTGTCCCTGGAGGATTTTGAGATTGGGTGTGGCACTTAGTGCCATGGTCTAGTAACCACGGCAGTGTTGGATCAAGGGTTGGACTTGATGATCTCAGAGGTCTTTTCCAACTCGGTTCTATGATTCTATGATTCTAGACTTAATCTGCTAGAGCATCAGTTGCACCAACTGATACTAACTTAGACTCATGTTTCAATTGCTCTAACCTGTACACCCACAGCAATGTCACACTTATATCACTTTATGAGAAATAGGGGGAGGGGGAGAAAATCACTTTGATCCTCATCTGTTATCAGATTTTATCTAAGCTTCACTCTAAAATAGTTTATTTTCATATATTAAGTATACCAAGCCCTGTTTTGAGAAGCTACATGTTGGATATATGCTCAGTAATGACAGCAATGAGTTTAACTCATTAAAATACCTATGAGTTAAGACTTGCCTTTCTGGATTAAGTCACAGAGATGGGATTCAGCTCATGTAAGTTAAACAGTCAAAAATGTGTCTGGGTTAAAAATGTGTCTGGGTTAATCTTGACAACTGGGGACTGATAGGCACTTCTAGAAAGGAGATTTAATTTTTTGCCAAGGGGTGGCAGGTCCCAGCTGATGATCAAAGCTTTCTAGTTTCTCTAGCATCTGGCAGTCAAAGCAGGGCAGGGATAGGTCCTTGAAGACCTCTCAGGCTCCCCAAGTTGCAGTCTCAGCTGCCCTGAGAGAGGCACACTGCATTGGGTCCAGGGGTCAGTGCGTTCCCTGTAGCACTTTGAAAATGTATTTCAAGGGACAGAGTCCCACATTACATCCAGAGCCTGCTGAAGGGAAGGAAGCTGGAGAGAGAGGGATAAAAAGCAAAAACTTTGAAGTCATCTTATTTGATTTTCCTGAAGCTGACCAACAACAAAGGAGCATTGCAAACACTTGGAATAGTGTCTGGGTTGGCTGTCCCTCCTGCCGCGTCTCTTCCCTTTCCTTGGACAGCAGTTGTTTGCTCCTGCCTTGTTCTGGCAGGAGCAGGAGGATGTTTGTGGTGCCAGCTGTTGCTGTATGGAAGGGACAACACAGCTCTTCTCAAAAGTGGAAAGCTGGGGAGTTCTTCAGGGAAGGAGGATCTTGCTGCAACTGGGAGCAAGGTTTCAGGGTTTCATGCTCCTGAAGGTATATGTTTTCATATGGGGGAGGAAGGTGGTGCTAATCGAGTCTTATACATGTGTGATGAAGAAAATTAGGCTACCAAACAATTAAATTTAGTTTCATTCAGTGTAGCTCAGTGAGCAGAAATTAGTGATGTACTAACTTTATTTTTTTATCCCATTTGCTCATATTCTTTCTCCTTTTTAAGTTTTGGTATCCCTAATGCTTTCTCATTAAGGAATGCAAACTAAATGTGTCATAAAATTGCTGATTTCAAAAACACATTTCATTTTTCTCCATTGTTACAAAAAACAATAGATGGAGCTGAAACCTGCAGAAAGTATTCCTTATCATCCACAGCCACAGGCTCATTAAAGACTCAGCCTCTCACATTTGCAGTTATGTTTTTAGAATCAGAGATTACAGACAGATCACCACATATTAATAAAAGCTGATGCAGCCCCTCATCTCTGTGTGTGGGAGCTGAGAAGGAAGGTGAATAATATCCCCCAATATCTGAGGTGGAGCAGGAGGAATCTGCAGGATAGAAAATCCAGTATAAACTGGCTTATCCTGTGGCAACTGGGGAAACAAAATATTTTGGTCTTCTGGAAGCTTACATGTGCTCAGAGACTTGAAAATTTACTTACTGTCTAGCATCTACTGTAAGTTCAAAAATCAAAATTCTTAAATTTCCCATCAAGATCTGAAATTAAGATTAAAGATACTTCAACATTAGATGTGGAAAAAGAAATCAAACCCAAAGAAAAGTTTGCTTCCTTGAAGAGGTCTTTTCTTTTCACAAAGCCATAATGCCCGACTACTTAGGAAACAAAGAATTCCTGGAAAATATTATTTAATTTTTCCGCCTTTTCTTCATTTGGCTTCTACCAGCTTCTTAGGAGTTTGTTCAGTTCTGAATTGGACAGCAAGGACCATGACAAATGCTGCTGCAGATGCTTTTGGACTAAATTTTTGCTCCCAGTCAGCCGAACAGGCTTGTTTCTCTGCCATTGGATCCAGCTTCCCCAAGGAAGTCCTTGCCATGTAGGAGAAGAAGCAGCTCACAGGGGCCCAGCAGCTTGTCCACCTTAATTGGGGTAGCTATTGCTGCTTTCCATGTCTCCATTAGAGCTACAAAAAATATGCTGGGGCCTTCCTGCAAGGGTAATCAGATTCATTTCCTCACTCACAAGTGTATTTTACTGCAGCTAGAGTAAAAGCCCCCACTCTTACTGCTGTCAAGGAGCTGTGAGTCCCACTCAGTGCTTCCTCACCTTCAGTGGAAAGTGAAGGGATTTCAAGCTGGTATTTAGCTGCTGCCATCAGGCCAGAAATGTTTGCCTGTGACAGCACCTGGCCTGCTGGAGAATTTTGGTGTGAATCAAATCATAGAATCACAGTATCACAGAATATCCTGAATTGGAAAGGGCCCACAAGAATCACTGAAGTCCAACTCCTGGACTTGCACAGCACAGGGCCTGGAATCACACCATGTGCCTGAGAGCATTGTCTTCTTGAACTCTGTCAGGTTTGGTGCTGTGACCACTTCCCTGGGGTGCCTGTTCCAGGGTGCCCAACCACCCTCTGGGTGCAGAACCTTTTCCTAATATCTAACATAATCTCCCCTGACATAGCTTCATGCAGTTCCCTTGGGTCCTATCACTGGTCAACAGAGAGAAGAGGTCAGTGCCTGTCCCTCCACTGTCCCTCACAAGGAAGTTGTAGACTACAATGAGGTCTCTCTTGAGTCTCCTCCAGGCTGAACAAGCCAAGTGACCTCAGCTACTCCTCATACAGCTTCCCGTCTAGATCCTTCATTGTCTTCAAAGCCCTCCTCTGGCTGCTATATAATAGCTTTATATCTTTCTTGTGCTGTGGTGTCCAATAGTTAGTTGAGGACACCTGTGGTCATGGCTTCAGGAGCTCAGCATCATGCCAGAAGTCACCAGGAAGCCTGTTACCTGTCTCCTCTCATGCTGGCCCAAGACTTGCTCCACATCTCACTAACTTTGCAGCAGCAGGAGCTGTGGCAGGTGAAAATTAGAATTTCTGAGATGGAGTGTGGGTCCTCTTTGGAGGATGGATGACAGAAGTGAAACCTCACATAATGCACGGGGAGGATGGAGGGACTTTCACTGCACTACACAGGGATGGTGCTTTTCAACCTCCAGATTCCTCTCACCTTTCTCCTCCAGTTGCTGCTGCGGCAAACTGTGAGTTAAGGAGCAGAGAGTGAGCCCCGCACACCTCCACGGTGATTGGAATCACAGGAAATGAGCTGCTGGGCGGTGTAAAAGGAGAGGTTGTCTTTAGGTTGATTGCCCATCTCTGATCTTGAGAATAACACTTCTAGCATAGAGCAAGGCAGGTGCTCCAAAAGGTATTCCCAGAACCTGTGTTGGTGCTTCCCCACCAGAGAGTGAAATAATATTTGAATGGGGGTAAAAACACACATTAATGGAAACATTTATTTATTGGAACATATATTCAGAGTGCCTAAGAGAATAACCTTTCACGATTCATTATATACAAATATCTAAATTGCTATTACAACTAGGAGACATATTAAATGTTGTAGAAAATAACTTTAAAAAATTATTTATGGATGCAAATGCATATTATTTTCTGAGATGAAAATAAAGAGGTTAAAAGGTTTCTAATCTGCAAGAGAACTTGCTTCTTAAAAATATATATTATATACATTTTAAAAAGAAATAAAATGGGTTTATTCTTTACTCATCTGGCCTTCTTTCATATAAAAAAGAGGGCTTCTATTTTTACCTAGAAAAGCAATTTGAGTATAGATCACCAAATCCCTCCTACCACTGTGGCAGCATTAGTTACCAAAACAGGAGAGATGCCCAAGAGCAAAAGCTGCACACTGCCCTGACAGCCCTCTGCTTGCTCATTGCCCCATCAGCCTAGGGTTCTGACAGGTCCCCTGTTACCTTGGGTTCCCTCAGTGAAACTCCCCCTTAAAGTGACCAGCAGCCGTACATGTATAGCATGAGAGCCTAAGCTGCCTGCTGTTCCCAGGAAAGAGCCGGCTACTTGGCCCCTCTCTTTCTTGTCCTGTGGGTGTTGCCTTCTGCAGGAGGAGGTGATACTCCGGCTCAAGCCACACATAGCAGCCTCAGGCTCTGCCCGGGAACTGGTAACTTGATGTTACAACCATTTGAGATATTCAGAACTGCTCCTCTGATGTGTGTTTTCTTCAACTCTTTTCTTTCATTTAGGAAGACACATTTCACTTTTCAGTGCAGGAATGACAGACAGCAGCTCACTTTGATGTGTTTGTTAACCTGAACTATGTTTTTCTTGAGAAACACTGCTTATGTTAGAGATGCTGCTTTGGGTCACAAATCTCTGGGCTCTCTCCCAGCTCACTAGCAATGGCATCACAATTATTCAAAAACTTCTTACTGGAAACTTTTCACTTCCCCTTGTAAACAATTTGGGGAAACCAAAAAGCACACTGGTGCTTACAACTTCATTTTGTGTAAGATTTTTATGATGTGCTATATGCCTGAAACAGTGATAACAGTAATCCAGCTAGCCTATATTGCCAAACTGAAGAGTTTGTTTGGGGTTATATAAGCTTTTGCTGGTATTAAACAGTCTCCGCTTTGATCCTATTGTTGTTATTATTGTGCTGCAAAGAGTTACAACAAAAGGCACAAATGAAGATCTGCAGATACATTCCTGAGACATGCAATGAAAATGAAGATATGCCAAGAACTTCCTGAGAGAAGAATTGCAGAACTGAAAATATATTTAATCTGGAATAGATACACATTACAGTTTTATCTGGGACCTGAAAAGTCTACTATTTTAGAACTCAGATTTCAAAAACCACAGCCTCTGCTGTGGTAAGCTGCTCTCTGCCAGAATATGATTGCAACTTAGTGGGATACAGTAATTGGCACTAAATACACTCATTGTGAATAGTAGGAAAGGAACTGATCTTCCTTGGCATCAGCATACTCCAGCACATGAATGTTTCTGAATTAGAAATGCAAGGTGTACATTTAGTGAGGGGGCCCAGCACCCTGCTGGACTACATTTCTTGGGTTTAAAAAGATTCTTCTAAAGCTTCTTTCTCTTTTGCATTGCGAAAGGAAATGACTGAGGACAATACAATAAACATTTAGTCATGCAGCAAAGAAATATCTGGACTGAGAGCAAAATTCATTGTTGCCTTGGTCAAGGGTAAGTGCAGATGAGTTGACAGAGCCTGCAGTTAAAAACTGAATGGCAAAACCCCACAGATTAACTTTAGTCTGTCTATGCAAATTTAGCTTCCTCTTTGCAATCAGTATTTGCATCGTTGATACATTCAGCGTTAACACATTGTATGTACATTTGCTAATGGTCTCAGTGCTTTTATCAGCCATTTCCGGGCTTGGCCCATCATGTTATGCAGCCCCCAATATCTGAAGTGTATGGCAAAGACGGACATAGTGGAAAATCAACCTGGTGCTTTGCATCTCTCCTCTCACCAGGCACTGGCCTTACCGCCTCACCTGCTGCTCCAAGTTTGGCCCTAGGTCCACGTCTGCTGCCGGTGAATATCAGCCACACAAACAGTGCCATTGGCCTCAGCTGTGCCCTGTGGGAGCCCAAGCTGAGCTACGTCTGGAGAACTGTGGGCACCCAAGACAGGTGTGCATGTGAGGCTGCCACTCCACTGGAAACATGCAGCTAAGAGGACAGCTGTCACAGCAAGCACCCTGAACGACTCTTCTGTAGCTGCTTGGGCACTCCTATAAAGGCTTCCCAAACCATGCTGCTTACTTCTTTGCTTCTTTCCCCTCCCCACTGCCTTTCCATCCCTAAAGCCATGCATGAGCAGATTTAAGGCTGAGTCACCTCGAAGTACATGGCCTGCCCTGAGTGGGAGCATTTTGCACGCACAGCTTTGCAAGCAAAGGTAATGAGGATGTCAGAAGCAAAGCTGTAGCCCTGTGAGGATGTCAGGAATACTGGACTCATTCCAGGAATTGCCATGGTTTTACTTGCACCTTAGCAGAGCTGAGAATACAATTTGACCCTCGCTCTTTTTATCTGATGAAATAATTAAAGACTAAATGAATAATTTATGAATAAATTATTCATATAAATTAAAGACTAGGAATACTGACTGATGCTTATATCATAAGAATAGAATCCAGGTTCTTGATTTGAGCTGCAATACAGAGCCCTTTGGAAATATGCACCACCCAACCTCTCTCTTACACACCCCATTCCCTTTCACCACTAAATGGTTTTGTATATTGCTGGAAATATTTCTTAGCAAATGTGTGTCTGGAAAAATCAAAAGCTTTTCTGGGTGTAACAGGCACTGAATAAATAATTAATGAGCACGAAGATCATCTTTTTTTTTATTTTCCTCTTTTCTTTTTCTTAAAAAGAAAGGGTGAAAACAGATTTCTGTTGAGACACGGATGACACCTTTAAGCAATGTTGCATGATAAATTAAGAAACTGGGTGGAGTGTTTCCTTCCTGTAATCCGTTTGTAATCAGAGAAGTTAGAGACAAATAGGATGTCTTATACAACGTCTGAAAAACAACCTTTTAACAGTTAAAAAAGAAAAAAAAAAAGGAAAGGTCCTCCCACTTGTCTGCTGGACTTAATCCTGAGTCCCCTTAAAGGCCAGGATGACAAACACCCTGCCTCAGTTGGTGGAATTTCTCATGCTGACCAGCTGATAACTCTTCAACCTGTTTTTTTCCCTTCTTGTTCAGCAGGCAGGCTGGTGTCTTAAACCCCTTTTCTTGGGGGTATAAGTAGATGCATCTTCAAGGAATTTATGGTGTCTGTCAAGACTTGACAGCATCTGCTTACCCAAACATGGGCGAATACATTTTCCAGGCAGATGCATGATGTAAGAAGGGGACAGAGGGGAAAAAAAAAACCCAACCAAAATCTACAGGGATCCCACCATCCTGTGTATGACAGCCACAGCCTTGTTTTTCAGCACCCTCTCTAGAGCAGATGTCTGCTCTGAAGCATCTACCAGGCATATTCCAATTTGTCACATTCTACATCTGGGCAACAAACCCCAAACAGCTGCAAAACAAAACTGAAACACTAGTTGATAGAAGAAAATGCAAAAAGAAAACCAAAGCATTAAAAAATATTTATTTTTTTTTTACCACAGAAAATACTATGCTTCCCTAAGCACTGACTTTTGCAGGAGCTCACTATTTTCCTGCCTGTTTTGTCCAAGAGTTAGACAGAGTGGTTACAAGGATCTAGGAACCTGGGAAGTTTAAAGAAAAGCTTTTCCATTTGCATATCCTTCATTTGGGGTTGGACTAGGTGATCTTTAAAGGTTCCTTCTAACCCAAATCGTTTTGTGTTATATTCATGAGCTTGCTTAATCAGGGAACAGGAAGACAGGAAGCATTGGTTTCCTGCCAGTCTGCTCACCAGGCACTGAAGTGTCTGGGTTTGCTGCTGAGGTGTGGAAGGAAACAAGCCTTGTGACTAAGGTGGCCAAACAACCTTGATGACTGAGAACTGGGGGAACAAAGTGCTTCCCACTGTAAGAGATCTGGTTTGTGACCAACTGAGGAACCTGACTGTGCATGTCTATGGGACCTGATGAGAGGCATTCCAGAGTCTTGAGGGTGATGTAGTTGCCAAGCCACTCTCCATGATATTCATAAAGTCATGACAGGTGAATTTCCTGGTAATTGGAAAAAGGGAAAACATTGTACCTATCTTTAAGAATGGAAGAAAGGAGGACCCTGGGAACTACCAACCTGGATCATGGAACAGATCTTCCCGACAGCTATGCTAAGGCACATGAAGGACAGGGAGGTGGTTCAGGACAGCCACCACAGCTTCACCAAAGGAAAATTCTGCCTGACTAAACCAAGTGGCCTTCAACAATGGAGTGACTATATCAGTGGACAAAGGAAGAGATATTGTCTGTCTGGACTTCTGTAAGGCCTTTGATGTGGTCCCTCTTGACATCCTTTCTCTCTTAGTTGAAGAGAGATGGATTCAATGGGTTGACTGCTTGATGGAGGAGGAACTGTTGAATGGTCACATCCAGAGGGTAGTGGTCAATGGCTCCAAGTCCCAAGGGACATCAGTGACAAGTGGTGTCCATCAGGGGCCTGTATTGGGACCCTATTTAATATCTTCATTAATGACATAGACAAAGGGATCGAGTGCACCCTCAGCAGCTTTGCAGAAGACACCAAGCTGAGTGGTCCAGTTGATACAACTGGATGATGCCATCTAAAAGGGCCTGGACAAGCTCGAGAAGTCAGCCCATGGAAATGTTACCACGTTCAACAAGGCCGAATTCAAGGTGCTGCACCGGGGTCAGGGCAACCCCCAGTATCAATCCAGGCTGGAGGATGAAGGAATTGCGAGCAGCCCTTCAGAGAAGGACTTGGGGTACTGATGGATGACAAGCTGGACGTGAGCTGGCAAATGTGCGCTTCCAACCCAGAAAGCCAATTGTATCCTGGGCTGCATCAAAAGCAGTGTGGCCAGCAGGTTGAGGGAGGTGATTCTGCCCCTCTACTCTGCTCTCATGAAATCCCATCTAGAGTACTGCTTCCAGCTCTGGAGCCCTGCACACAGGAAAGACGTGGGTCTATTGGAATGTGTCCTAAGATGGGCCATGAAGATGATCAGAGGGCTGAAGCACCTCTCCTATGGAGAAAGGCTGAGAGAGTCGGGGTTGTTCAGCCTGCAGAAGAGAAGGCTCTGGGGAGACCTTGTAGCACCTCCCAGTGCCTAAAAGGGACTTATAAGAAGATAGGGCCAGACTTTTCATCAGGATCTGTTGCGATAGGGCAAAGAGTAGCGGTTTTAAACTAAAAGAAGGTCAATCTAGATTACATGTAAGGTAGAATTTTTTTACAATGAAGGTGGTGAAACACCAGAACAGGTTGCCCAGTGAGGTGGTAGATTCCTCCTCCCTGGAAACATTCAAGGTCAGATTGGATGGGGGTCTGAGCAACCTGATCTAGTTGAAGATGTCCCTGATCATTGCAGGGGGACTGAAACTAGATGATCTTTAAAGATCCCTTCCAATCCAAACTATTCTAACATTCAACAATGATTTTATGATTCTATGACC
Source organism: Pseudopipra pipra (assembly GCF_036250125.1). Lineage (NCBI taxonomy): Eukaryota > Metazoa > Chordata > Aves > Passeriformes > Pipridae > Pseudopipra > Pseudopipra pipra. The sequence goes on from NC_087550.1 coordinate 84,245,645, forward strand.
ATCAGCAGAAGTTTTGCTGGGACCTATATGTCCCTGGTAACACAGTTCTGGACCAAAGCCTTGTCCATACTGATTTCAATGGGTCAATCCCTCTGTGTTTCAAGACATGCTCCCAGAAACTGAGAACCAATAATATGTCTACTTTGGGAAAAATGTGGTTGAAGTGGTTTTACTAGCATCTCCTAGGAACTAGGAGGCAGAGGATTAAGCAAGAGTTCAGTTCTGGGGTAACACTAAGTTGTTTCGATCATAAGACTGGAGAGGGACCACTGCTTTCTGCAGAACCACATAGATTTCTCTTTTGAGCTGATTCGCTCTTTGGAAGGACTTCAGAGAAATGGGTGTTCGGCCATATCTATCTAATTTCAGAGGCCCAGATCAAGCAGGTGCCTGGAGAATGGAAACAACTGAGTGCATTTTCTCTCAACTCAAATTGCCCGTGCTTCTGATCACTCTGTTTGGGACAAAGCTCCCCCTGCAAAATGTAGTAACCTGATAGATCAAGGTCTGGATCCTGCCTCCTCCCAACACTTCTCCCACAGAAATTCTGATCCCTGCACTATTTTTTTTCCTTATTTTTTCTTCTCCTACTATTAATGGTCCCTTTACACTGACTGAAAAATGAGGGGAAACGCACTTATGTGGGAATCATACCCTGAAATAAAAGTAGCAAGCGGAAGTCGCTTTTAAAGTCTGACTATCAGGATTATCAAACTGAAATCTGCCTTGTAGGGTTTAGTCAGGCCAGCAATCAGTCAGCAAACATGCAGTTTTCTAAACAATTTCAAAAGGAGTTATTGGTTTTCTCAAAGCTGAGTCAATTCAAGCTAAGGCACTGGCTGTTTCGTGCTGTGCAGGTGGATTTATTCGGAGTCAGCTTGTGAACTGCTGCAATGGAGGCAGTGATCAAAACGGCAACGACAGAGTGATTAAAACCTTAAAAACCCCAACATGCTGAGGATCAGGGATGTAAATTTCAATAGTTTTCAGTGAATATAGAAATTACTTTGTTTTGTGACAATTAATTTTTTAGTTTCATCCCAAGTACACGGGATTATTCTTTCTAAAAATGTCGGTACTAGGTTCACAGGGAATGCTGTAGGTGGCATTCATAGACCTGGAGGTAGAGCTCTGGTGCTTCACAAAGTGGGTTTTAGTTTCAGCTGCAGGAAACTGAGGTGCCTGTTGGTTCTCAATACAAGCACCCCTTCCCTCCCAGGAACAGTCACTAGTCACCAGACCGCAGATTCATTCTGCACAGAGAATGTACATTTTGTACAACATAGAACAGGAAAGACAAATGCTGCATCTGAACTTGCACTCTGATGCATGCCACAGTGCATCTGATGAGCCCTGTTATTCCAGATTTGCAGGTTTCATCTTACTTAAGGACTCTTTCCCTTTTTCCCTGTTCTCTTGCTTCTTCATCCCCCTTGCACATCAAGAATATTAACTCCTCTCTGCCACCCGCCATCACTCTCCCTCTCTTCCTTCCCAGACTTCTTCTCACCCCATGCTTGCAATAAGGTCTCACCCGTTCCTACTTTGCCTTCATACAGCACAGGAACCCTTGCTCAGGCTGCAAGAAAAATACATGCCAGGAGTCTGTTTTGCAAAATGCCTCCAGTTTTGTATAGAAACCAAGGGGCATGTGTGAGTGTGTTTGGAGGGAGAGGAGATGTTAAAAGGCTGAAAGTCGTGAGACAGTTTGGTTCTGGGGCATAACCAGGACACTCATCTCTACTTTTATGCAAAGGGTTGGTATGTCCTGAGGCTGGGGAGCCCTCAGGGCCTTGTGCAAATCAAATCCCCATCTGCATCTGCTTCCTCTGAGCTCCAGGAACCAGAGCCACATTCAGGTCACCCTCAAGGCTGGTGCAGATTGACCCTAGAGGAAGATCTCTGCACTGGAGAGATACTGAGGAGCTTTCTAACATCACTTTAAAAAAAAGTCTAAAATATCACCAGACTAGTCTCAAGTGTCTTAAAAAAAAGTCATGTCCCTGTCTCCCAGGAGAACACAGTCATGCAGATTCTTACCAAGAAAGGCAGTGACCCAAATACTCATAGACTGCTTGAGATAGCTCCAGGGAAGACTATAAAGGTGAACTCCTGTCCCTACTGAGCTCAATAGGAAGCTGAGTGTGGACTTACAGAGGGCTAGAACTTCACTCAAAGGAAACTCATCTGTAAAAATTCACACCATTGCTCATAGTCATTCTGAAAGACATGACTAGTCTTCAGAGGGATGTTTTCTTAGCACCTAAATGCTTTCTAAAGAAATTTTAACATGAACAACTGAGTGCCATCAAATTGATTACCAGGTAGTAGTAATTATTATTTTTAATTATTAGATAATTTTCTTTTAGTTATAATATGATATACAACAGTATATTGTACCACAGCATTAATTACTGCATATACTTTATCATATAATACTCCAGGATTTTAAAATGTCATGGTTTTTATCAAAAGTAAATGCTAATTTTTTTCATTCTGAAAGTTTCTTTCCGCAGTTTTAGAGGTAATAGCTTCTTTAAAATGATAGTGAATTAAAAGTTGTGAAATTTTAGCTATTTGTAGCCTTAAGGATCAAAAACTAAGAAAAAAAGCACTCTATTTCTAACCTTCCATATTTAAACTGAAAGAATATTGTTAAAAAAAAAGAACAAATTAGGAAGCGAACCAAATCCCATTAGTTTTTAGGAGGTCTGATTCAATATATTTTGCACTCTTTGAGACTCTGAGACTGAAACTCCTTCCTGTTTACCTGTGAGCTCATGGTAAGAAGTCTGACAGTTGGTTCAATTTTCTATGAGGAAGTGAGAGGTTTCAATGCAAGAACTTGAGTCTCTGTCCTGCAACCATGCTTAATATAAAATGCCCTGATGTTTCTGCATATGAAGCTATATCATAAATAGCTGTAGTTTGAGGAATCATCCCAATGTTTTGGCCTCCATTCCAAAAAAGCAACTAAGCACCTGCTTAAACCAAGGATCTTGAGTATCCTCATTATTTTTGTGGTAGACTGTGAAAGGATGAAGTTCAAGTGCAGACCACTCTCATCAGTTTCTCACAGGAGCATGCCTCTGGAGTCATTATTACTGGAACTGATTACTAGAAAAAACAACTTCAAGAGAATAAGGATTTTGTTTGTAGTTTTTATAGAGTCTTGATTGCATAAAAAAATTACGGAAGCATATATCTATATAGCAAAAGGAACACTTGGATGTTAAAACTCACAGATAAAGAAGCTTGCACAGGTCAGTTTCTCTCCCTCACCTGCATTCAAAAGTACCTTGAATGGGTAGCTCTGGTGTAGACATCTGCAGTGCAAATGCCCAGAGCTAGGTGAGACAGCCCCATTGCTGTCTCACAAAACCCAAATATGAGGTCTCTCATAGACTCAGAAGCCCTGGTGCCACCTTGGGTTCACTGTGCTGGTGCCCACTCCCCAAAGGCAGCCTATGCTCCTGCCTGTGGTCTTGTGGGGAACTGACCTTTAATAGCTTTCAGGTGAACAGTTTTACATAATGATCAGTGTCATAAGTGCTTTTTAGTTGAACAGGTACATTCAGGCAAGAGAAACAGATTTTTAGGCACAAAAGGGGTTTTATGCACAGAGGACCTAACCCTGATGCTCCAGGGCTCCTGACTTTCACCTAGATACCCACTGTGTATAAAAGTATCATATACCATATATCAAATGCCTGTCCAGATTGCAAGGGACGCCACTCCTTTAAATAGCCTTGTTTTTTTTTTACCTTGCTCTATTGGGCACCACAACTCTGAAATCATGTTGACAATATTGGTCTAAGCCTCTTCTATAAATGAGAGTTAGAAGCGAAACCCGTTAATCATTTCTACACTTCATTACATAAGCATCACTCAACAGTAATATGTACTTGGTCACAGTTACGCAGAAGACACTGCAATTTTTCTCTTCCATGGAGGTGATCAGGGTCATCTCCTCTGGTCACCAGCATATTCTTAGTATGAAACAGAAATCATGTGTAGGGCATGGCATTAGACGGATTTTTTTTTGCTGTACTTGAAAAAGCGAAGACTTAGAAGTGAGGGAGGAGCTAATCGTTGCAAAATACACAGTCATTTCCTGAGCCCTCTGGTTGGATGAGTGCAAACTTTCAACTATTTCTAATTCTTCTCTGTCATTTAAGAGGCTTTCAAGGTGCACTGTACATCCCAGACAAGGTAAGGAGTACAGCTTTCCACTTCTTCATTGTTTATTCAAAATTGTTTTTCAGTGGAGTCAGACTCAGCCAAGACTGATTTTTTCTCCCTCCTATTATTTACATCTGAAGGGAGAACAAAGTTCCTTGCAATCCAAGAAATACATGTGTGTCTTTGTGCAAGATGACTGTGAGCTGTAGGAATAAAGGAAGAACTGTTTGGCTGAATAATAGAGCAATGGTAATTAAGAAATTATGTTGCGCATATTTAGAAGTCAGAATTATTACAGCAATACTGCAGTATAAGAGAAAGAAAACTCTTACCACTAGTTTTAAGGAGTTCACTCTGCACAAACCACTATCAAAATAAAGAGGTTTAAGTGCATAATTAGCTTTAGTGAGGGAGGTAGTAAAAATCATAGTGTGTCTTTTCCATATTGGGGCAGAAAAAAAATAGAAAAAAAAGCGCCAGATAATTTTGGACCAGTTTTATTTGTAAATCTGAACCCGATATTTATCTTTAGCTATTGTAGAGTCATGTACTGTGTTCATCCTGAGACTGTTCCTGAGGTTTGCAGTAACCAAACATACACTCAGAAGTGACTGTGGAACCATATCATAAAGTGATATAATTTCCTTGGGATATTTCCTTGGGATTCATAACAACTGAACTCAGACAGACAGGCACCAGAAGGAAGTCTCATAACACTGCACTCTTGCATACTGCATTTGTTGTCCCTTAATAGATAGGGAAAGAGACTATTTGTGTGAAGTTTTGTTTTCTAATAGATCAGAAACAAGTATAAAATAGCCATCTGTGGGGCAGTTATTGTAATAATGTTCTGTCACTAGGTCACCATACAGAAAGTGAAATTGTGTGTGCTGTGCTGGTCCCTGATTCGAGTCATACACTGGATACTCAGATCTTTGGCATTTTTGGGGTTTTTTTAAGTCTTTGCTTATAATCAGTTTTAGTGTTTGGATATTGGCTCCTTGAATGTCTGGTATAAACATTTTCTGGATTTTATACATAGTGATTGGGAGAATCTAGTTAGGATTTTTTTAAGCATTTGTTTGATTCAGACACATAATTTCCATCCATCATTTCTAAATCACTTCCACTGTACTTGTGAGATTGCTGCTACGGTAGCACTTGGACTTCTCCGATGAATTTCACCCTTAACAGACTCAATGAACCGCTGGAAGCTTTGTCACTGCTTTTACAGATGAATCCCAGTTGACACCATATTTGTGCCCTGGTATTCACAGCTCCCTAGTGCAGGCAATTTGATCAAGAAACCCAGGTCTTCCCTTGCAAACAGCTGTATTTCAGTTTAGAAATAACTAGAGAGCATGTCACCGTTCTGCTAGGGAAGAGGCTATGACATGGGTAGAAGCATTTGCATCAGCCTTAGTCATCTCAGTTTGAACATTGGTGCCAAGCACTTAGCTGTTCCTTACAGGTCTGTATGGCCTTAGCTGCTAAATACTTGCAGCCTATGCTGCAGCTTGCTAGAGGAAAGCTGGCTGAGGTGTGCCTACCCATCTTGCAGTCACATTTCCCAGTTAGTGCATAGGCACGGCTCAACAGCTCTGTATGCAAAGAGTAAACTGAACCCAGGCATCCCCTGGTCACCAACTAGCAGCTTTCCCACTGCTTCTACCTTCAGTTTTTAACATTCCTTCAGGTACATTTATTGAAAATGTGTATTCATCTGCTGTCTTTCAGTGTGAGTTTGGGTTCAACTCTGATGTATCTGTCTATGTGGATAAATTTGCTCTCACTGATGACTGTAAGCACAGAAAACGCCAACTTAGGCGATTTAAAATGTTTACTCTCAGTGCTCTGTTTCACCATCAGTATCTTTGATGTGGGAAGAGGGTGCACTCCTCGTCTCTCTGTCAGAGGGAGGTATATGTTATATGCACCAGTTATGTGTAACAGGATTGAAAATAACCCAATACTAGAAAGTTGTATGGTAAGTTTGGTCTCCCACAGTAACTGCGGTATTCTGGGCAAGTGGCTAGAGGGGAGAAACCCAGAAGACACAACCCAGCCTCAAGAAGTTATCTTATGGTAGCCTCCTCTGTCCTGCTCAAAAATAAAGACACATCAAGACTATGTCACAGTGCATTTAAAAGATGTGCTGATGTTTTGCACATGTATTGCTGCCTAATAAAATTACTTCACATTTGCATAGTTTCCAGATAAATAGGTGTTTTGAAACAGAAGATCAGGGGCTTCACTGCTGACAACTAATGTTTGCAAAGACTTCAGTTGTACAGAAGGATGGTTTTCTTACCAGGCATATTTATTAACACTGTTTTCATGTTCTTCATAGTGTGCAAAAGGAGCTTGAACATGTAGCTTTCCTATGAAAAATTACTATGGAAATGGGGGGGTTAGGCCCTTGACTACTGCCTTCAAAATTCCTGAATGAAATGAGCTCATTTCATAAGTAAATGTCTTCGGGATTGTTGTTTGGGCTTGATTATTCTTACTGCCAGCTGTCAAATGGGAAGGTCAAGTTGGTGTTTCTCCTGGGCTTGCTATTTACACACAGGAAACCTGAGAGGGACTCAGCCTTAGAGTTAGGGTTGTTATTTTAAAATAGATTTAAAGTGGGCAATATAATCCAATTTTTGTCTAAATTTAGGTGCTAATCAATCAGAAACATTCCACAGGATTCATTTTCTACATCTTTGAATCTGGTAATGTCAGTTTGATCCAGTCTCTTTTCATGTATTTTGATTGGAAGCCTTGTGTCCTTATGGAAATTTTCCATCAAAAGTCTTATTTTTTAGTGTTTCACAGAGAGAGAATGAGCTATGTATGCTTCAAGCAACAGTTCAGTTTTTTAAATGCTGGGGTTTAGGTCTCATTGATATCCCAACAGAGAGATTCTGCCTTTTTGCACAGAGACCAATGAGGGTCCAAGTGTTGTTCAGACAGGGGCAAGGGATCTATAAACTTGGTCAAGAGCCACACATTTTTGTCACATTTTCACACTCCCACATGATGAATTCAGGCTCAGAAGGTGGTGAATTGAAAATCCTTGCTCTCCAAACTGCTCATTAAGTCTTGAAATAAGAACAGAAATTACTCACTGGTATGATCATGAAGAAGTCGCTAGAGTTACTTACTACCAGATACACTGCACCTGATTCACATCTGCAAAAATAAGAAGGGAAAATATCAAGCCAACAAAAAGTATGTGCTCTTTTATCTTCATCTTCAGATGTGTATACTTTGAATCTTGAGTAGTCCCGCTCAAGCTGTTTTACAGCTAGTGAACCACGTATTTAAAGCTATGACAGACAGTGTTATCAGTGCTTGTCAGTGCTCGTAATTATCTTTAAATGTGTTCCTTCTATTTATTTATTTATTTATTTTAACAACTGATTCTTAAAAAACTTTTTAACAGAACTGTTTTCTGTTCCTTTCTGTAGCTCTTACTCATAGAGGAAATCTGATCTGCTGCAGTACGGAAACATCAGCAATGACATGGTGAGACAAATTCCTTAGGGAGCTGCCTGTAAGTCCGATCAACATTTAAGGTGAAAAGTTTTGCATTTTCTTTGGCAGGATGTTACACGCAGAGTTTAGCTGTTTCAGGCAATTGCTGAGGCAATAAGGGAATATTCAGGAACACAAGCTTCTGCTTTGAGTAGGTGAGTGAGCACAAAGAAAGGAATAATCTTGTTAAGACCTTTTCCTGCCTCCCCCTCCCTCCCCAACTTCTCAAAAATATGATTGGTCTTTGAGACTTCCTAAATTGTGCCCTATTGAAGTCCTGTTCGCCCAGGGTCCTGGATACACCAAGTGGACCTCAGTTCAGGGCTACAATGGTTCAGTAGCTGAAAGCTGTGAGAATAAGCCTTTTTTGTATTTTTGTCACTTCACCTTGTGACAGTCAAGCAGTGCGGGGGTCAAAGGTATATATCCTCCTGGAACACCAGCAGTGGTGAGAGGTAGGATAGGAAACTCTGGATATGTAAGCACAGAAATGGTGAAGAAAAGACAAAAAAAAAAAAGACAAGTGGAAAACTGGTAGTACAAACTTGAGGTATATGAAGACACAGGGTGGTTTCTGGACAGCAGTTAACAGAAAGAAGACAGACTTTGGGTTAAATGCTACTGATGATGAAAGCAGGTTTGCAGAGGACAGGAAGGTGTGATCCTTTCAGCTCTTTTCCTTAAATATTTGGGAGAAAACCCTGAAATATCCAGCTCTCAGTAATCTAAAAAATAAATCTAAAGACAGAGCAGGTATGTCCACACTCTCTAATGGTCTAGACAGAAAATGCTTTTAACCAGCAGTAATTTTGCACTACATCCATTTACTGGGACCAGTCATATCCTGATCTTTACCTTATTTGACACAACTGTAATAACTGTTTTCAGCCTCTGAAACACGATGGCTGCATCCAGACTCCTTTTTGGGAATGGTCTTTTGTCTGTCCAGTAAGTCCTAAACTATATAAGAAGTTGTGTGTGGTCCAGACCTGTTTGAGGGAACATTAGTTGGTGTGAGACAAAACTGTGCCAGAATTGTAACAGCCCAAGCAATTGAGTTCCATGGCCTGGGCCCTTGTTCTGACCGTGTTTAATTTACTAATATTGACACGCTTTTCATGTAGTAAAATCTCCCTTCTTCATGTGGTATATTCCTCAGAGTCCTAAATGTAAATATTACAGAATAATAATTCAGCACAAAAAAATGAATGAACAGCCCATTTAGAGGGAGACCATGCCTGTCTCCTTGTTCAGCTCTCATCTACTTGCTGCTGGAGGACACATTCTGACTCAGACGTAGGGCTACAGGAAAAGGCAAAGTAGCCTCGTGATTGCAGTAACTGAGTGATTTCTGGGAAATAAGATTCTGCCACTGATTCTACCTGAAAGTAGATGCTGAGAAAAATGTGTGTGATGCTGAGAAAAGGTCACCTTCATAATAGAAAAATACATGATAAATACCTGAAATGGAGCTGGGATGGAACTTCAGAGCTTCAACTACAAACAGGAAAAAATTCTAATGCAGCCTCTGACTGCTGGGGAATTATACCATAATAGTTGCTTCTTATAATATGACATAGCAGTACTTAAGATACTCAAGGAAAAGTATGGAGCAGATATCCAATTGCCATAGTAGAACAGCTGGATTTTGACAGGACTGAGAGAGCTGTCCTGGTGCCAGTGAGGAGCACGCTTAAAGCACATCAGTAAGACTATATTTCTTCTTCAGAAATACAAGTGCTTTCTTTTCAAGAGGTCAAGGAGTAGGGAACAGTGTAACTCCTCCTCTAGAGCATTCTCCCAGGAGAAAGAACATGCATATTCAGCACTGTCTTTGAAAAGTATTTAAAGGCTTATCCACCTCCTTCCTTGCTAGCTAGGTAGTATGCTAGCAGGTATGGTCTGAGCTGAACTGGACCTGGCCAGTAGAAGCTGGAAGAGCAAAAAGAAGGGGACAAAAGAGGAGCAGATACCTGAAATACCATTCAGCCAGAAAGACAAAGACCTCATGTCCAGCCTTGTCTTCAAAGACAGTATTTCACAGTAGTCGCTGGATAACTCCAAAGGCCAATCTAAAGAGTAGATTCCAGACCATGTCCACTACCTTATACTTGGTGACTGTCACTAGGCTAGAGAATCTCTTGCCCTCATGCATGCCATTTTCATCTTTCCCTGAACTGTTGTATTGATAATTTCTTATTGCGCATCTTTGATGTGAAATATGGGCAGTACCCAGAAGCCTTGTGGTTAATCTCCCTCTCAGATAAGTTCCATGGTCAGACTTGGGAGGCACCTTAGGGCATCTATTTCCTGACATTAACTGCTACTTTATCATTCAGAGAGGGAAGGGAAGTGTTTGTCTTGTACCAACCATCTTAAAACATTGTGGCAAATCATATTTAGTCTCCAGAAAGAAAAGGTAACACAGAATTTTAATAAAAGGAAGTTTGACAAAGAGATTCAAGGCTCAGGTCTTCCAGTAGTTTTTCTGTGAGAGAGAGGATGTTCTATGAGACTCACTAAGATTTTTTTTCACATTTTCAAGGCTCATCCATCACCTACTCTGGATGATCTACGTGTGCAGCAAGTGAATAGTGCTGACTTCACACTGTTTCTTATAATTTTTCTGACTATTTCAGATCCCATTATGAGACACTTAAGCCTTCATTGGTGGCTTAATCCTTCCACTCATATGATGCTCATCTTACAGAGTTTGAAATTCTGTTTCAGGTCTGACTTCAAGGGGTGTAAGTTTTCAGAAACAGGCACCAGCTCTGAGTTCCTAATTTTCAAGTGTTTATTAAAAGACACTTGGATCTGACTTGCAGAAGTATTGAGCACTCGCAAATCCAGATATGGTCAATAGAAATGTGGCTTTGAATCAGAAACATTTTATGTAATGCCAAATGTGCTTAGAAATCAGGTCCTAGGCAACTTGGGGTCTCCATTCCTCACTTTTCTGTTTGTAATATGGGGTTAAATAATCTTCATATTAGAGGAAGGCTGTAAAGAAGAATTTTGCAGGTTGTTCTGAAGCTACAACACTGGATGACAGAAAAATGCCCCAAAATCAGTTATTTATTTAGTATTTAGGTTGAGAGTTTGAACAATGCACTGTACATAGGGCACAGTGTCACTCACTGAACAATGAGAAAAAAGACAAAATTTTTCTAATGGGGTATTTTGCCTTTTCAAAATTGCTGGGAGGGCGTTAGTTCCAAAAAAAGATAAAGCAGAAAAGCTCAAAACTTGTCCATTTTCCAGAGTGACTCTACTGTGACTTGTAGAGTTTCTTGACAGCTTGTTGACTTTCACCATTTCACTAGTAGGATCATTAAACTGCAAAGCAACCAGTGGAAACTGCTGATGAAATTCTGGATCCCAGGCTCTTCAACTGTTTATTTGTTCAGGCTGCTAGAACAGTAACCTTCCTGAGGTATATGAGCATTGTGAGTATTTCAAAAAGGAATGAACAGACATTTTCATAAGGGACACCTTTCCCTCCCCTCAATCCCAAGTTTCTGCAAAGCTCATGATCTCAGTTACATAGTGCTGACATACTCAGTACACTGATCAGAACTATTTGGGTCTTTAGAAATACCTAGTTATTTAAAAAGCTTGCAGCCTATCCATGATTGCAGCTAACAGAAATTGGCTGATGGCACATGAATGTGAGGCTGAGTTAAGCAGAAGCAAAATCAAGCCTTTAAGCTGAGCTAAACATTCCTTTGCACATTGTATACAACATCTCTTTATCAACCCAATTAGTGACCTAAATCTGTACAACCTTGTCAAAGAAAAATCTGGAACCCACTTTTTGACATGAAGATGTGCCTTCTTAGTCGCACATTTCTCCCATGGGGCATAAAGATATCTTTAACACCTCTAAGAGAATGAAGAATGAAGCTTCCTGCTACATCTGGCTTTTGCAACCTCAGCAATTCTCAGCTGTGCAGACACATAATCTTAAAATCTGGTCTTGGTGGATAAAATAGCATCACAAACTCATCACTTAGGTGTTTCAGGTTCAATGTATGTTAAACATTTGAGATTTATAATCATATATACTTGTGAAAGCTTTTTTTCCAGCTTTTTAAATGATAAGTTTTCCATCAAGACCACTTCTTTGAGAAACTAACAGGACGTGGCAGAGTTTTACATGTTATAGTAGGCTGATAGGTCTGCTTAACTCACATGTCTATTCCTGCTAATGTTTGTGGGCTGAATACATGATTACCCCCACATGAGAGGGGCAGAGATCATAACCAATATAGGTATCAATAACATAGGTGGTTGGTCTGTGCTGGGCTTGTAAATGTGTGAGTTGGGTGGATTCTCAGCACCTACCAGTTTTTGCTGCTGCAGCAACAAAGTTTGCAAAAACAAAATTTGCAGTCTCTCACAGCAGTGCGTGGAAATCACTTTGTTATATGGGGAACACCAGCATGTGTAAAGGTTATTCCTATGCCGTTTAGCAATAGGAGAGCAGAGACACACAAATTGTACTACAGAAATATTAGCTCCTTTAGCTGTGCCTACTCTTCTGATTGCTCTAATTTGTCTTTGGGACTAGTGTAGAAGGAAAAATAAACAGTCAGAAATACAGTATAATAGAATTTTTTTGATTGGAAAAGACCCTTAAGGTCATCAAGTCCAGCCTTTAACCCAGCACTGCCAAGTTTGCCACTAAATCATGTCCCCCACATGCCACATCTGACTTTTAAATAACTTCCAAGGATGGTGATTCAGCCACTTTCCTGAGCAGCCTGCTCCAGTGCTTGACAACCCTTTCAGTATCCAATCTAAACCTTCCCTGGTACAACTTGAGGCCATTCCCTCTTGTCCTAGCACTGGTTACGTGGCAAAAGAGATCGACCCCCATCTCGCTACAACCTCATTTCAGGTAGTGGTAGAGAGCAATAAGGTCACTCCTGAGCCCTCCTTTCTCCAAAGTCAATAAGCCCAGCTCCCTCAGCCACTCCTAATAAGACTTGTGCTCCAGACTCCTCACCAGCTTTGTTGCCCTTTTCTGGACACTCTACAGCACCTCAATGTCTTTCTTGTAGTAAGGGGCCCAAAACTGAATATCTTTGCCTACTTCAAAAGAGCATGTGAACACTTGGAGATTTGACTTCCTCAAGTTTGAAATAAAAACTGTCATGTTGCAGCTTGCCATTGCCAACCATTGTTCGCACTAACATGCCAGAGGACCTGTAAATGCTCCCCTACCCACACCTGTCCCAGCAAAGTAAAAAAGTTCTCACCTTCCATATATCATCAGCTTGAACTTTTCTAGTGAATCTGATGAAAATAAGTAGGGTTATGTTCACAAGGACCAGAAATTTAGAGTGCCAGATGTTAGAAATAAAGCCATGTTTCTATATCAAAGATATTTTGTGTCCACCTGTGGGTCCAAGAGAGCTGAATGGTAAATGCTCTCACTTCCTGTTCCCTTCAATGGAAGATAAATGTATTCACAGTCTGTTGGTCCATTCATAAATTGGGTCTGTCACATGTTGAGTCAAGAAGGACTTGGTATAGACCGATATTTGTAACCATGTGAAATGCTCTGCCTTCTACTCTGAGCTACACCTTCATTGCTTTGATCCCAGGCTGAAAAAGGGATGGGTGAAAGGCGTTTTGACCAGTTAGGATGAGACTCACAGTGTTGCTCTCCCATAAGGGGAGATCATACCAACAAGTGTGGCTCCAGTGGCTCTGTGGGCAGTAGAAAACACTAATCTATTTTCTTACTACAGTTCTGTGACTTACAATAGATTAGTATATGATGAAGATTATCATTATTGCCATTGTACACATCTACAACATTCTTTTGAGTTATTATGGCCATGACATACAGAAAACCATATGCAGTTGCAGTTATCAGGGAAAGGAATTCAAAAACATTAGGTGGAATGATAAATGTCTGCATTCCAGGCTTTCATCCAGTTGGCCAAATAATTTATGCCATGCCCAGAAACTTAGCTAATCTTGTGAACTTCACCCTTTATCAGACAATTCACATTTATTGAGGGAGAGAGGGGAAATACAGACCCATGAATATAGACCAGAGATTCTTTTCAAACAAAGCTCAACAGCAGCTGGGTTCAGTAGTTCTTTGGGTTTTGTTTATATTCTTGCTTCTATATTAATGATGAAATGAACAAGTGGAAGTGTTTGATACCTCTTCTGGATGACAGTCACCCAGGATTTCCACACCTACTTCTGGATTCTCCCATATCACATCTTTCCCCTACAGAGGAGGCCACATGGTCACCCACAGATTTCATTTGTCTAGTGAGAAGATGTACTGAAATACCAGTGTCTTTCACTTTTAAGTCCAAGCAGCTTACGCTGTTTCTGTGAAAAGTATTTGTTGACTGGCTCATAGAAAGCATTGCCTAGCCCAGCATCTTGATGCACATTGTCCCCACCGTTCTCCACCAAGTCCTCATCCTTGCCTCCCGTTTCTGCAGCCCAGGGCCATTATTTTCTTCTGTGAAGAAGAGCAACAAGTCTTCCCTGAAATAGACTCAGGCTGTGCTTTCTGTGTCAACACTAATGCCTCAGTGCTCTTCTCCTCCTCCAGAGAAATGTGCTATAGAAACTTGTAGGTGCTTATTTCCTTTTTTGAGATCTGTGCTGTAGCTTAAGTCTCTTGATGTGTAGCCGTCAAAGGCATTGAAAATAGATAACTCACAGCGATGCTGGTAAATATACATATAAATAAATAAATAAATCCTAAACCATCCCCAATCTAAATCCTTTCCACAACCACTCACACTGGTGAAAAATGGTATCATATATTTTGTCAATATCCTTAATATGGACAGTTGCAAATGACAGCACTTTTTTGAACACATCTCAAGACACAGTTACTCTAGCATTATATTTTTTTTATATATTAGGGCTACACCGATTGTACTGCTGCTGAATCACTAATGTCAATGGTGACAAATGTCAAGAGTATTTCTCCAATGGAGAGACAGCAAAATACAGTATCATTTATTCAAAGCCACCATAGCACTCTCAGATCAGAATTATATAGTATGTAAATGTTCTTTGCAAATCATTTTGTATTTATCTTTTTGACATTGACAATTCAGCTGTCTTTTGTGGCAAAACTCAAGGGAAATTACTTTAATGTGCTTGCTCTGTTTTATATACTTTTGATCTAATCAATCTCAAATTAAATAACTGGGTAAAAAAAATGGTGCTATCCTACATTGGAAAGGTTTGGAAACCAACCTCTTTTCTCTTTATTAGAAATAATCCCTTCACTTCATATTTCATTCTGGGCGGTGAGAAAACTGAGCTTGTGTTTTTTTGCTAAAGGTGCAGTATTTCCACTTCTGAAGTTCTCGTTATAGTTTCCACTAGTTCTGAACACCTCCACCCCCAAGAATAAAAGCAAACACCTAGTTTGGGGCTCTTCTGTGTTGTTTATACACTCCGTTTAAAACGTTATCAAGTTTTTTAAACTTTTTTTTTCTGTGCTTAAAAGCGGACTGTTTCAACCACTACTTCCTTATTTCTCCTCCCTTCCTCTTAACTCTTTAATATAGAATCTCTACTTGTGCTTTTCTTCTTTGTTTACACCCTATGATTAAGTATATCTATGCATCTTCCCAACCAACTGGGAGTATAAAAGCCAAGCAAATTTTCTGGCAGGTTTTAATCAGAAAAGCAAGACAGGGTTAAAGTGTTGACAACAATTTGGTAGGAAGGGGGAGAGAGAGGGTGTCAGGCTGTTACCACTGAGAATCTTATGGTCTTCTCATTCATCCTTCTAATAGAGTTTTATTTTGACAAGCCTACATCACAGGTTGCATCAGATTTCCATCATACAACACTAAAAATGACCTAATCATCTGCTGCAAAAACAACCCAAGAAATCAGGCATGCAGCCCTATTTCACTCCTGTCTGTCCAGTGGGAAAGACACATGAACACTCAGCCAGGTGATGTGCAGTGAAGGCATCATACCCATCTGCCAGACTCAACCTCATTCATTCCCACAGGTCCTTACATCCTGACTACTCTGCTTGGGAGAATGGTACAAAAATGCAGAGTTGAGCCAAGTAGCTTTTCTCTGCTGAATGCCTTTTCTAGTCTGCTGGGACAGGATATTTGTTCTCAAGGAGTTTGGCAAGGAAAAAGCTAAAATGTCTGCAGACATTTTCACTCTATGATCTGGAAGACTGATTAGCTGGTTGAATGGCAGTACATTATGGAAGACCTGGCAGGATTTTTGACCTAGACAAAAATCATTGAGATTGCTGTAAAAGCAGGCAAGTGGTTTTACTTGACTGCCACTGAGTCTCAAAATAGAGAGTTCAGGCAATCCATTCAGGGTGTAACTACACTCACCAAGGGGTGATTTAGCTAGGAGAAAAGGAGATTCTTCATCCCAACCTCACACACTAAAGGAGAAAAGTTTTCATCACGGGCAGAATTTTCAACATCAGACCTTAATGCTAGCATTTAAAAAGACCTTCAGGAGCCTAAAAACTCTCTTGTCACCACTGTAAGTGCTGAAACTCAAGGCTGAAGTCTTCAACTGCTCTTGCTAAGAGTGCCCAGTATCAAAACTATGAATCCCAGTTACTAAGTGCTTAGAAGCCCATGTGTCTTAATACCCAACTCAAACCGAAGGCCTGAAATGATTCACAATTGGGCAGGGGAGGGGTGGGCAGGGGAAGACTGTTCCTTGTGCTCTGTCAACTTGAGGACCAAGTACACCATAGAGTCAAAACCCTTACTGGAGACTTACTGGAGTATATCCTGCATGGGATAAAGCCAGAAGAAAGGTGGTGATGGCATGTGCCCTTTAATCCTGTGGATATTTAGGGCACTCCTTACAAACTTGGGATGTTTACCCAATCTGATTGGAACTGAAAATTCTTGCAGCAATGCATTAACTACCATGTTAAAGCTATTTTTCTACAACTTATCTTTACTCTTGCACCTGAATTTGCTGCAGTTTTCATGGTGCAACTGGAACATAAAGTCCATGGGTGAAAAAGAGGAGAAGATATCCAAACTGCATTACCTATTTCTATGCAATTTATATGTTTTATATGAAGTGACTAATAGAAAACCTTATTGCTTGGTGGAGGGTGTAGATTTAAATGTCACTACTCTGAAGATAGTAATAAATTCATATCTCCCCCATCCCCATTGAGTATGATTTGGGAAGTATGAACAGTACTGTTGTTTCTGGTTCAGATCTATCCATTTTTTATGAGACAAGCATCTAACAGCAGGAGAAATTTCATTTGAAATACATGGTTGTATCTAGAGGTGTCCTTGAAACCCTCAGCAAAGTGTTAAAAGCTGAATGTTTCTCAGGCATTTCCTGTTGTCTAGCTTGCTTGCTGCTCAGAGTCCTGGTTCTCTGGATGTCGTGATAAAATGCCTAATTGTGAGCCACTGAGGTGTGGGCTTCTCAGCGAGGGCCATGGAGACTCCTGGGCAGGCAGGTGCCTCTGTCTACTTATGTTTCTACGACGTGGGGCAGAGGAGGTGTGGATGGTGGGTGCACTGGGCTGTCTCTGTGGATTTACATTCTGTATTAACTGCTTCTAGGTAGTTGCTGCTCTCCCATGTCTCTGTATTTTTTTTCGTGATTGAGCAAAACTAACCACAATCTCCTTTTACACCCAATTTCTAAAGAAACTCTTTTAACTGCTTTTCTGCTGAACTGTGGCTTCACTAGTGACAAGAACAAGACAGTAGAAATCTAGTATAGAGAGTAATACCCCAATTTTGTCATATTTTTTTCAGTCATTTGAGAGCCAGAAAATCTTATTTTTCCTCACAATTCATGGAGATTTTTCCTCTTAGGATATTATTGCACTATTCTGTTTCATACAGAAAAAAATCCACTACCCATAAAGACATACATTTTTATTTTGATAATCCATTTGTGAAGTTTCATTATTGGGGTAACACAATTTAAGGTACAAGGAACTGCTCAATTTGAAAAGAAAAATATCTGAACACAATTTTGACATATGCAGTTGCTTGAATATCAACATTCAAAAACATGGCACAAAAATTTATTAAAGAACTTTCTGACATAACTTTTGGACAACTTCATCAAGTGTACTTCATTGTTTTAAGAAGTCATTGAAATTTTTGCAGAAATTGTAGCATAAGAGATCTTGATGTCTTGTCTGGGAAAAACGTTGTTATAAACCATGAGAACAAGTCCATTGATTTCAGGGAACTAATATTAGTTAACTGGATTAATACTTTCTGTAAAACTGGATACAGAACATATCTAACTTCTTGAGGCATTCTAGAAAAGAATTTTCTAAGTAAATGGGTAGTGTATTACAGAGACAGTTTTCATCTTAGACTTTAATAAAAGCAGGTGCTGTGCCTGCAATTTCAAAAGCCACTTGTAATGCTCTCCGTATAACTCTTGAAGCATTACAAAGCAAGATACTAATATTTCTTGAGCCATCACCAGCAAGGTAACTAAGCAGTGCAAAGATACTATTATTATTTTTTTTAAAAATTATATCAGAGTAGAAAAGTGACTGTTCAACAGGCATCAAGCAAGTGAAAGGAGAGCACTGGCATTTAAGAACATCTGCTTATCATCCTTGAGAACACACCTACAGTCTTAACAACTCTCAAAAGCATCCTGATTCTTAATCATCTACCTCTTGTAATTGCAAGGAGGCTTTTTCACAAAGAGATACAAAGAAGTTGATAACGTTTTTATCTCCTTATTGACATGGCTTTCAGCAGGAGTGATAATAAGGAAACTCGTTGTGGATGTTGTCCCCAGTCCTCTTCATCCCAGCACTTTCGAAGTGCTCTTGGAGTGCCAGAGCCATCCTTTTACACAAGCATGTTCAGTAAGGTGGTTCCTTACTCTACTGTAGAAAATCATAGTGCTTTGGCTATCTGCCATTGCAGAGAGGTCACTGACATACTGATCTCCTGGTCAAAGTATTGTTGCATCCTTTACATCTACAGTTTTGGCAGCAGGAGACAAGCTTGCTTTTGCTTTTGCTTTTGCAGAAGAGTGCATGGAAAACAGTCAGGAATGCTGCTGCTAAAGGCTGATTTCTCAAAAATATTTGGATGCCTAATTCCTCGTGGGGACTAAAGCCAAAATTAGCATATTTTCCGAATGTTGTTTTGTACCAGGTGTGTAAAGACACTAGAAAAAAAAGAGCAATAACTACTATTAATACAAATGGCAATGCAAGGACTTGGCATGTGATATGACCTAAAAATAGGAGACTATATAAATACATGCTCATACTAAAAAGTAGTCTGTCTTGTGATTAGTGTGACCATTTCAAAATATTTCCTGTTGTAACTGTATAACTCTTAAAAAGAATGGATAGGTTTGAGCTGGTGAATTGCTAGATGTCTTTCAACTAGTGCTGGTAAAAAAAAAAATGATAGATTTCTTTTACAGTAAAGAAACAGGTAAACAAAACTAAATAACAAGCCTTGGGGGTTTGTGTAGGTTAGCTCATATCATGCTGTAACAGAATTCTCTAAAAACTATCAGCCTAAGCAGTACAAACACAAGAAACTTCTACGTGTAGTTTATAGTACATCCTAGAAGCATCTACAGAGATGGTGTGGGAGTGCAGGGAGGTTTGAACTGAGGAAATTGCTTTTAAAATTTGGTTTTTTTGTGTGTTTAATTTTTTTTTTCAAGAGTTTCAGAGAATTGAAAGAGGAACCTGCACTGAGCAGCTAGTCCTAACTTGTACAAAACTTTCCCCACATAATGTGACGAAACATATTTTATCACTGCACTCTTATCTTTAGTATCTGAGATGTTAGGGCACTATAGTTTGCTCATCTGCATGGATGGATGGGGATAGAAGGGGTTTGGATAATTTATTTTGCCTTTCCAACCTCTTTTATGGAAATGGAATACACAACCTTTATTAAACCACAATCCTCAAGAAAATGGATTTATTTTGAAGCTTAAAACTCTGCTTTCCTTTTCTTCCTCTCTCTCTCTCTATATGTGTATGACGATCTGGCAAAGTGAGACAGAGAAACACACAGAGAAAAAGAAAGGATTCTAAAGCTGCTGTCCTGAAGGGTACATTGCCTTTATGTTTTTTATAAAAGTCTCGCTGAGATATTAAAATAAAAAAGGACTCAGGCCTGTTTCCTTCAGATCCCTGAATGAGTTTCAAAACACTGGCCTTTTCCACCATTTGCTTGCCAAACCACATTACAACCCCTGTGGGTTGTACTGCTAAGTGACTGTCACAGGCAGGGGTGACTCCATCTCACATGCCCCAGCAGGCCCCTCCACTGCCAAGCTGATTCCACATGGAGATGCTGTCTGGCCACCATGTGCACATGCAGAAAGTGTCCTCGGATTCCAGATGATTTCAGCAGGGCTAGGGAAAGCATAGCCTTGGCAGCTCTGTGGAAAACCACAAGATGGCCCTGAGTCCCTGAACTTCCCAAGAGCAAGCACGAGCAATGAGTTCCAAAACAGAGCTGGGAACGAAGTAATAGCAAAAATTAAATAACCTCCACTATTTTCAGAAAGAGAAGTGAGAAAGTAGGTGGTGCTGATCTTCCTTCACAGTGGGCAGGGGAGCAGGTTGCATTTTCAAAACCACTGTCCCATCCCTACTCCCAGGAAGCCGAGGGCATCCTTGGAGTTTCAGAAGAGAAGGTGGCTGCTGTGGTGGCTGCAATCCCATTTCAGGCACTGCCAAAGCGTGTGAAGGAGCTCCCGGCAGCATTTCTCCTTTGAGATCTATGGCACTACAAGAGAGTAAAAAAGGGAACCTGAACCTTTCAATAGGGAAGACCTCAAGAGAGCCCAGTATTCAAGCTTGCCATTTTCTGCCAGGTCTCATTTCTCATCAGATATTTTCATATATTATGTGCTTACTTGGGGCCAACAAGTTGTATTTTTATGTTATTTTGATGCTAATAGATTAACCAGCTCCACAGAAAATTTTTGATCACTGGAACATGTTTCTCTGCACTATTAGCTCACAAGAAGGTTCCTTGGTGCAGATTTGGTTTGTGATAGCTGATTTCTCCCCATCAGTTCCCATGAGGTTCAGGGTTTTTCTAGTTAAGCAGCTGAAGTTGTAGAAATTTATTTGCAATAGGCTACAGGCCAAAGCTCTTCCCTGTCCTGATGGGGAAGCAGGAGACCCCATGTCAGTGCTCCTGCTGCTGCAGAGACTCAGGATGGCAAAGGTCTCAGTCAAGAACTGCTAATCTTCATCTTGTGAGGAGCTCCCCACTGGATCTTGAATGCTTGGCTTCTACAAGGAATCACATTTGTGACACCTGAACATATACATCACACCAGAGTGTATTTTCCCAGTTTGGTTAGGGGTACTTGAAGGGTTTTGTTATTCTGTATTGTTTGCTCTCACAGCTGATTTTTCTATCCCAAGCACATCACTGCCGCATTTACCATTCTCATTATTTGATTGATGGTGCAGTCCTCCAGTCACATCCTTCAGCCCATGGAAATTTTGTTTCACGTGTTGATGCAGCTGAATTGTTGACTGGATGTGACACAAAGCTTCCAGTAATGCAACAGTACTGATCCTCCAGCGACACAGCCCCTTTTGGCTGGGCTGTATCAGCATGTGCCCTGGTCATACCATTCTTAACACACTTTCTTTCATCAGACTTCTCAGATACCTAAACTAGGTCAGATTCCCAGCTGAAAACCAGAGCAATCAGCCTCAGCATTTTTACTCCTTTTATGTAACTGCGTTTTTATGTACCTGGGGTTTTTTTGTGGCTGACTGTTTTACGTGATGTGCTTCATACACTTCACATGTAGACACTGTTTGTCTGGTTCCTTCCTGGACTTAATACCTTTTCCTGTCCTTTTTTTTAAGACTATAGAGGATTTAATAACATTCCCACCACTAAATATGTGTCATCCTGAACTATATGCTTTCTTGTGCCAGTCAGCTCTCTCTACATTTTAGTTTAAAAACTGTAACCTTAATTTTTAGTAACAGAAGCCTGGTTTGTTTTAGTTTAGGTCGCACCATATTTTCCTGAATAGGTGCCATTTGCACCAAAAAATTCCTTTATTCTTAAGTACATCTGTGTCATTTTCCTATGCATCTATTGTCAAGTTACACACTAAAACTGCAGAAATCTGGTAATATTTCAGAGCACATCACTTAGAGATCTCTAGTGCTCATAACAACCCAAATTTTGTCTCCAAAGAGCTGTCTCCTACTGCTCTATTGTTATTCATATCTTATCAGAGCATAACTGCCTCAGAGCACAGCCTAGTTGGAGGACTGCAGCTTGGGGTGCTCCCCAGAGGTCAGTACTGGATACAGTCTTGTTCAACTTCAAGCTGCCAAGTGCATATCAGTTTAGCTCCTACAAGAGCCCCATGTCTCACATTTTTCAAAGGCTGTTTTCATTACTGCTGATGTGAGAATCCTTGCTACACAAACACTTTTATGGTCACATAAAACTGACTGTAGGTTTTGACACACAGGTGGAAGAAGACAGGTACAGGTACAACAACGCACGTGGTCCTATTCTGTGCCAATTGGTTTTCACACAGAAGCTGACCTAGTCATTTTAAAGTAGCAGCTGAGTGGTTCAAGTGTGAAAGGGGTCAATCATGCTTTAGGGGACTGGTTCAGATTTGGACAGAATTCAGGCAATTATGGGCCTCCAGGAAACCAGGATCTGAATCAACAGGATGTTTAAAATGGGCTGGAATCAGCTTCAAACACCTGCATTTACTGTGGAAGTGACTACGTATGAGAATGTTACAGTCACTGGAGATCTGCCTAGTACAGTCAGTGGTATTCCCACTTTACAACTCACCCTAAAATAGACACTTGGATTTCTATGGATGATAAATCCACAGATGTAGAAAAGACCAGGCAGGAAAGGTGCCAGCTAGACCCAAATCTTGCAACTTCGTACTACTGATGTGGAAAAAATTTTGAAGATTCATATAGATCTTACTTAACAAGAGGAACAATAATTCATCCTGTATTTACATGTCACCAGTTGTTATGGATCTAGCAAAGGCTTTTGGGGGCAAGTCTATTTATTTAGGAGGTAGAAAGAGATTTTGAACATACTAAGGCCTACTAGTGGAAGTAGTAGAAGGCGGCCCATCTGATGACAGCTTACATGCTCAACCAAGTTTTTTGATACACCCCTAACAATACTGTTTCCAATTTCTGGTCACAGTATTTTATACAAATGTTAGAATTACCCTACATTCTTTGCTCAAAATATTTCCCAAATACCATGCCAAATTATCCTTTCAACTACACCTGCAAAACTTGGTGGTCCATTCTGTTTATGGACTTCATCATATGCTAAATCAATCCACAGCTACAGATTGTCATATCTTTAGTGCAAATATGAGAAAAAGCAACATCTGAGGTATTTTTCTTTTTTCTTCTTCTGCTTTTTTTTTTCTTTTAATCTAAAAAGATAATCTTCAAGAGCACACATGCAGCTCTACCTCAATTCCTTTGTGGACTGAACAGGAGAGAAAACAGCCAAAAAGAGTTTCACAGAAAAGAGAGATGAAAAGATAGAAAGTACAGATTTCAAATAGGATATATATATTTATATATATACATATACACATGTGTTTATATATATATATATATATATATATTTTTTATTGTAAAATGCCTGTTGGACCATGCAGATTCAATGTAAGACCACCAAGTTTTCTGAAGATTGAGGGATTCTCTCTTAGGAATCTGTCAAATTGTCTACCACAAGCACCTTGTACCTAAATTCTTTTCCTGGAATTTGAGGTCAGAAAGGAAATGATCAACTACACCTTTTCCTCTGACTTTCACAACAGCTGTGTGAGGCAATTACTTGTAGTGGGAAGTGATTGCTGACCGGAAGCCACTGTCTATCAATCCTGGACATAGACAATATTTAAAAATTTAAAGTTGTAAAGGAAATCAGTTCATGTGTTATTTAAATTTCAACTTGATCTGGCAATTTCCATGGTCAAAGTTCCATAAAAACATAAATCTTCATCATCTTGTCATAACTCAAGGGCAAGGTACCTGCAGGAGGACCCTCTGGCACAGGATAACTCCACACCACACAGGATGTCTGCCAGAGTAGTTAAAAGGAGCTTTGCAAGCTGTTTGTCGACCATCTGACAAAGACTGTGATCCACTGAAGTGAAGGTCCCCTGCCAGGCGTCAGTAATATTTCAGGAACTGCGTGCATGCTCTTCCTCCACGATATGTGCAAGATTGCATTGTTTCACCAAGAAGCAAGCTATGTTGTGCCGCTGGGATATGACTGTATGCACATGAGCAATGATCACAGAGGACTGTAAGTCCTATAGAATGAATTTCTCAGCTCTTATGTTGAACTTTTATGCTGCCTTAGCTTTGTTAATCCTTTCTAAAATATCAGTCTTGAAAAAATTAAGCTTACTAAATCTGTGTATGTAGGAAAGATCAACATATATATAATATTTTAGCTATTAACCCATAAATTGGAACCTCTTTAAACCCAGTTTAGGATGCTTACTCTGAAATTTAAACCAGTTTAGAAAATCTATCAGTGGAGTTATTGGTTTCAATTGACCTAAAGTTTTGCTCACAGAATTTTTAAAAACTCTCTTGGGCACTGATAAAGAAAAGTGCAAACTGCTTCATTTTGTAATGTAACTATCACTTGAATCATAAAACCACACTTCAGATGCAGAGATTGCAGTATTTGTCAATACTGACCCACAGACTTACTATTTCCAATAACCTGACTGCTGCAGAAACAAACTTTTTAAATGCCACATTGATGAGTTTCACACTGAACTGGCTTATTAACACAGACGATAGCAGCTGTGTTTATGCAAATCTTATCTAAATTAGGATGAACGTTGCTAACACGAGCACAGCATCCTGCCATTGCTGATTTATGGTTAGAAAAGGTGAAGGTTCGAATGAATTAAAATTCAACTATCAGCAAAACTGCACAGTCCAGGACAGACACTGCACAGTCCAGGAAATTTAAAGGTAGCTATGTACAGTTAATTTTACTGCTTTACCTAGTTCTGAAGATTTAGTACATATTTCCTTGTGGAATTTCTTTGCGTGTCATCTGTATATTTAGACTTCATATATTTAGACTTAATAATACCTTTTTGATTCAAACTTGGAATCTGCCCACCTGCACTCTCTCAAGCTGGAGAACAGAAGCACTTCCTAATAAGCAGAAATGCTAGGATTATTTTCCTTCACTTTTGAATAAAGTTGCTTTTGTCTAGATTGGTACAGCTAACAGATGGAGGCATGTACCCTCCACTACATTAAAGCTGGTAATCTCTCTATATTTTCTTGCTGAAAAAATAGAGGGTTTTTTACCTCTCAATGTGAAATCTTTGTGGAGAGAAGACACTCTTGTTTTACCTTGTCCTGACTATTTGAGGTTAGAGCTGTAACCACCATAAGGTTTACTTTGACTGGGTACGCTAAGATAAAGACTGAAGTTTGTCTCCACAAGAGTTTTTGATTAATATAGTAGTTATAATGTAAGTCTTTCATTGTAAAAAATATGCTATCTTTTGCAGTGAAGACATACATATGGTTTTCTTATGTCCTTTTTCTGAATAATCTTTGGTGAAAAATAACAAATAGACAATACTTTTTTTTTTCTAAAGCTAAATGGCACAGAAGGTCAGGAATATTGCAGCTAGTTAGATGTTTTCAGATTCATTTTGTTTCCTCAGAAATACTTGAACATGCAAGTGCACAGAGGGTAGAAGTCATATTTCCAAAATGTATTTATTCTTAAAAGAAGATAAGTTAAAGCCTAGCATCAAATAATGCCTTTGTGACAATATAATTACAGGCTCTGCAACAGTTTCAGATCTTTGCAATAATGTTACTCAGAGCAAAACAACGGGAAGAAAAAAAAATCAGCAAAAAGGACAGGGAAGCCCAAATGCAAAGAAGTTTCTTAGAAGACTTGGGTTCACATCTCGACTGAGTGAACCAAACTCGTGGCTGTTAGAGATGTAGAGATGTAATCCTACAAGCTAAAATTTGCATGAAAGTTCATTGCAAGCATGAGAAAGAATCATCAAGGCAAAATCTGCAGTCTCTTTTGGTAAGGCCCATGTTCAGTTTAAGAAACACACAACCAGAGATGAACTCATTTACATTCCTCAGTTTGGTGAACTTGAACATTCGCTGAAGTGTTTCTCTGAAAAGCACCAACAATGCTTTAGGAACAATAACTGAGATGTGTTACAGAAGGGCACTTTTCCTTCTTGTTCCTCATATTAAAACCCCTTATTCTATCTAAATATCAAAGTGTTTTTCACTTTTCTCACAGCTTGAGATGACTGGCTCCTGACTCCTTGCCTTCCTGGCTCCTTCTTCTCCTCATACTCAGTCTACCATAGAAATTAAGCATCTGTTTTCTGTGCTTGTGTAATATTCTTTCATCTTACTAGTAATTCAGACAGTCCAGGAGGGGTTGAATACCCAGCAGGAACACTGCACACTGACAATCCCTAAAGTTTTAACCAATTTTAACTACAGTTAGGTAATCATAAACTATCTAACCCTTTAACTCTTGTTACTGATTTGTAATAGTATTAAACTGAGTAAATGAGAAATAAAATAAGTTTAAAAAATTCTAAAAAGCGGTCTTTTGAGAAAAAACAAAATACATTCTTCAGCCACACTTGCATTGATTAAAAACTACTAATATGATTTTCTAAGTGCTTACAGTAAAATCTGTGCTTTCACTTTGCTTCATTCTGAATCTGTTTTCAATTGAATTGAAATTGCATTTCAGTTTATTTCACCTGTAATCTGAAACATGCCATCCTACACTCTTCAGCTAGAAGGGTGTCTTTCCGAAAGTGTAACAATACCAAATAATTAATAAAATAAGACCGTTTTCCCCCTATGCAATTGCACTTTGACAGGTAGTGAACCAAAAATTATGAAACAGAATAAGTTTTTAAAGGCTTTCTGCTTCATGATACATTTTGACATTTATTTTTCCATCTCAAATCACAAAAAAAATCACAAAACGTTTTATAAATTGGCAATTCTTGTTTTCATTTGGCTCACTGGCTTTTCAGTCTTTTTCACAGGTGCACTTGACATTGAAAACAGGAAGATAATAGACGTAAGAAAGAGAACATACCAGTTTTTTTAGTAGTTCTCCAAAAAGAAAGTAGACACAGCTCTACTGTTACTCTTCCGTAGCAAAGAAATAACACAGTTCTCTTGCAAATTTTTACTGTGTGATTTTCAGTACATCTTTTAATGTTTTATTTGTCATCTTTTGCCAATCGAAGGGAAAGGAATCACTATTCCAGTCAAAAAAGCACTAAGCAGCTGTCACCTTTGTTTGCAGATTGGATAAAAACCTAGTGCTACTGAATTTCCAAGTGAGCTTTCTGTGCAGAGTGAAATGACCAGTGAGCACAAAGAGTAGCAAAAAAATCCTACATGGATTTTGTGTGTGTTACTCCAGAGGCTGTAGGTGCTTAGTACCTAATATGAAACTAAAATACATCCATCCACTAAATGATTCAAAAATGAAGCAAGCAGAAAAGCTTAAGATTTCTCTTTCTGTGTCAGAAGCTTGAGGACTGCTGTAACTGTCAGCAAGACTGGATTGTGTCACTTGAAGAATCCTTATTGAGTTTTTCTTTCAGTCTACTTGTATGTTCATTTGTCTGTTGCAGTTTAAATAGAGCTCTCCCAAAAAAATAAAAGCAATATATAAAAAGTATTTCTGACAGGGATATTTATGTAACAAAACTATACTTTTACAGATTATGCATATTAAATCTTAGCTGAAGGTGGATATTTTTTAATTATCCTGCAGCAAAGTTGGTCTTCAAGAGAATCTGTGCAAGCTTCAGTGATTTGAATTGTGTTGGAAACCTGAAATTTAAAGGAAAAAACTCATAAAACATAAGGGGACTCTAAACCTTTAAAGTGATATTCTTCTCTGTCTTGATGTATGACATTTTCTAATTAAACCACAAGAGACAGACAGAGACTGTGGTTGCAGTGAGGGAAAGACATAAAGTTACCCTGAACAAAATGTAAATATAGCATTAACTAAACCCGTATAAACACAACAGTGGGAGAGGTAAAGTACATTGAAATGGTACACTGTGGTTCCAGCAGCTTAACCTGGTGTCCTGGGTCAACCCCAGCCGGCAGCCAAGCCCCACACAGCAGCTCAGTTCCTCCCCCACCAGCAGGACTGGGGAGAAAACTGGAACGGTAAAAGCCAGAAAACTCATGGGTTGAGATAAAGACAGTTTAACAGGGAAATCAAAAGCTGTGTACACAAGCAAAGCAAAATAAGGAATTAATTCACTACTTCCTATGGGCAGGCAGGTGTTCAGCCATTTCCAGGAGAGCAGTAATGGTGACTTGGGAAGACAAATGCCATTACTCCAAATGTCCCCTCCTTCCTCCTCTTCCCCCCACTTTACATACTGAGCATGATATCATATGGTCTGGAATATCCCTTTGGTCAGTTTGGTTACCTGTGCCAGCTGTGACTCCTCTCAATCTCCTATGCATCCCCAGTCCCCTCGCCAGTGCAGCAGTATGAAAAGCAGAAAAGGCCTTGGCTCTGTGTAAGCACTATTCAGCAATAACAAAAATATCTCTACGTTATTGACCTTATGTTCAGCACAAATCCAAAACATAGTCCCATACCAGCCATGAGGAAGAAAATTAACTCTACTCCAGCCAAAACCAGCACACCCAGCCATTTATAAAGCAAATCATCACAAGTAAGGGTGAATCAGAGCAGGAATTTCTTCTAGCCCAGACTTTCCTGAGCAAGGAATTCAGGATTAGAGCCTGGGAGAATATGCCAAAAGGAAAGATAAAGTTGGAAGGAGAATTTTCTGTACTCCATATTTCCCCAGGAGGCTGTTTGCCCTCAAGAACGACTTGCAACATCAATCTTGTGTGCTTTGCATGCCCTCTTCTCCCCGTAGAAGAAGACTCTAAAGGAATCGCCACAACATTCTTCTTTTGCTCCTTGTGATGGGCATCTTTATCAGTGAAAACCATGCCAAGGTTTTTCTTTTTTGGAGAGCTCTTGTAGGCATCTAACCACAAAGTCTTGTGTCTTTTAACTCCAATTCAAGAAGTGCCTACATTTGGAGGTACTTAGTTTTTACCAACGGTAACATTTCACAAGTGCGTAGAACTTGTCTTTAGCCAGGCCATGAATGCTGACTCTGTTTTGTATTCTGCAGCATCTATGTGTGCATTTTTATCTCCTTCTTATCAAGATGTATTCTCAGAAAAAGCAAGTATAGAAGAAAATTTGTTTGTGATTAGGCCTAACACAAAACAAAATGTAAGATTTATTCAATAGCTTTATTACCAGTGAGACAGATATAATGGAAATTTTCACCTATGCTGCTACCTTCCCAAGTACCTACAATTTCTATAGGAATAGTAACTAGGGGTCTGTGATAGCAAATATCTTTCACTTGCAAAAGCATATTATTAGAGCTCTGTACATACTCTGATTTAGATAAATTTTTTCTGATTGTTTCAAGAAGTTTTGGGTTCTTAGGCACACAGAGGTGCCACTAGGGAAGGATTTTTGAGGCTATAGAGTTCATGAATAGGTATTTGCTATGGAAAGTTGAAATAGAGAGCATTAAGGATTTTTTTCCAAGAGCTATGTGACAGCGAGTGCTTTTTCAAGTTCTCCTGAAAAAATGAAGAATTAGTTTCATTCTTGATATAGCTCTCCTGACAAGAACTGAATCTCCTTTGCAATGGATTTGGCTCAGAGGGCTCTTTGCAGTTGTGAACATCTGATGATCACTTCATTACTTAGACCAAGTTTGCTTGGTGTCAGTGTGTGATATATTAGTAGCACATCTCTGACTACTTTGCAATCCTGTTTTCATGTTCCTCTTCCTAGGCTTCCAACAGCTCAGCTAGAAGCTTCTGAAAGACTGGCAACATTAGTTAGCATCACTTGCTTGATACCGACTCTCACCACTACCAAATATTTTTAGCTGACATTTGAAGCACTGTGTCAAGTTGATCAGATCAAGAAAGAACCCCAATAAGCTGCCACTGAGCTGCTTGCTGCTGCACTGTGATTTTCTGGGTTTGTGCTCAGGTGGTTTTGAGTTGAGTGCCTCCCTACTGCACTACAGCCTTCACTAGAGACTTCACATTTGCCAAGTCTCAGGAACCATCAACAATTCTTTTGTGAAAGGTCTAGCAAGTTATTCAGTAAGAACCTCTGTCAGAAAAAACAATTTTTATCAGAATGGTTATTTCCAGCTCTAGAGTTCGCCAGCACCAAGGGCTGACCTCTTTGAGGGACTGACCTGCTACACTACTCAGGACCTATGACCACACAAATTAAAGGTCTTTTTTAACTAGATCTGAGGTTAAGTGACACCAACTAACTGGCACCTATGTTTTTTAATCTGACCTCCTGCAGCAGGTGTGTCTTGCAGTCAGACACTTGGATTAAACAGTGCAGGCGATCAGAGTCCACAAGCAGGATTGTGTGTCTGAACCTTCTCTCTGCCCGTTATTAAACATAATACATGTGCCCACAGTTATCAGTTGACTTGGCCTGGCACCTCTTCAGACCCCTATTGCCACTCTTCACAAAACTTACTCTAGATCTATCCTCTGCCTTTCTGGACATTCACTGCATTTCTTCACTTCTTCAAGCCTGTACTTTTGTGAAACTGCATCCCTGTACTTGCAGCTTAATGAAAGTAGGCACACATGTAGCACATTAAGGCATGAGTTCTTGCCTGCAACTGCTGAATGCTACTACGCTGCTTAAAATAAATAAGTTAACCATAATCTATTACATCTGCCAAGAAAGATCTACATAAGCCAGACAGTGAAAGCATGGGTTTGCTTTGCAGGCTGCAAAACTGAAACTAATTTTGGAGAATTACAGGTGGTGCAAATAAGACAGCTGCAAACAGAATGTTTTTAAAAAACTTACATCTTGCAGAAACTGAAAGTCAATAGCTTTTCTTTTTATTAGCAGAGGGCTTGTTCCTTCTTAAGCCTGGTCCCTTCAGCCTGTAAATGAGTCCAAACAACTGCAATCTGTCCCTTGTTCTCATGGGGTTTTTTTCTTTATATTCTGTTTATATTATAAATATACCAAGAATAATGGATTGCGTGTTCCTGTTGTATGAAGAGGGGAGATTCTCTTGACCCTTACTATGGGGAAATTTTCTCGACCGTTAGTATTTGCCTGTCAATGCCCCAGGAAACTGGGGGAACTGGGGTTGTTGAGTCTGGAGAAGAGAAGGCTCACAGTAGACCTTATCACTCTCTACAACTACCTGAAAGGAGGTTGTTCTGAGATGGGCTTCAGTCTCTTCTCCTAAGTAACAAGTGACAGGACAAGAGGAAATGACCTTGAGTTGCACCAGGGGAGGTTCGAGTCGGACATCAGGAAGAACTTCTTCACTGGAAGGGTGGTCAAGCATTGGAACAGGCTGCCCATGGAGGTGGGCAGCTATCCCTGGAAGTGTCCAAGAAATGACTGGACTTGGCACTTAGTCATATGGTTTAATTGATGTGGTGGTATTTGGACATATGTTGGACTTGATGAGCTTGGATGTCTTTTCCAGCCTTAATAATTCTATGATTCTAAGGAGTAGAAAGACATTCAGCAGGGAAAAAGTAGCCATTCAAAAACAAGAAGAAGTGAGACTGGTAAAACACTACCATGATTTGGAGGGAGGAGAGAGTTTTCAGAAGGTAATTTTAATAGATTCAGTACATTCAGAGAATATCTGACAAACTACTTAGTTCATTAATAGAAGGATTATATTCTTAATTTCTGTGTTGACGTATTGCTTTTTTCACTTAACATTTCTCCTTTAGGTTTTGAAGCCAAGTGTTCATGATATGATCCAGCTGACTTACAGGAATCAACAACCCCCTCGTGAATAATGATTAAAAACGGATCCCACCTGGATGCTTTGACGCTGGCAATGCTCCAGAATAAAACTGTCTCCATCACTCTCCCAGTTGTGTATACAGTGGTGGCTCTGATCAGCATCCCTGGCAACTTGTTCTCCCTTTGGGTGCTCTGCTGGCACATTAAACCCAAAACACCTTCTGTTATCTTCATGATCAACCTAAGCATCACGGATCTCATGCTGGCCAGCTGCTTTCCTTTCCAGATTTCTTATCACTTCCAAAGCAATCACTGGAGCTTTGGCAAGACTCTTTGCAGCCTTGTGACTGTGATGTTCTACTCCAACATGTATTCTTCCATACTGACCATGACCTTTATCAGCATTGAGCGGTACATGGGTGTGGTATACCCCATGAAGTTGATCAAGTGGAGAAGAAAAAGATATGCCTTTGCTGCCTGTCTAGCTATGTGGATTTTCTTGCTACTAGCCTTGTACCCATTAGAAAGCACAGATCTGACCTATGAAGTGAAAGAATTGGGGATTATAACCTGTTTTGATGTCCTAAAATGGGATATGCTGCCCAACTTTGAAGCCTGGGTAGTCTTTCTCCTCACCCTATTTGTTGTCCTCTTCCTGATCCCGTTTGTTGTAACAGTTGGATGCTACATTGGCATCATTCGGAAGCTAATTCAGACATCGAACAGATATGGTAATAAGCAGAAGACTAGATCCATCTACCTGGCGACAATTGTCCTTCTGGTGTTCATCACTTGCTTTGCCCCCAACAACTTTATCCTACTTGCACATATGATCATCCGCCTATTTTATGGGAGCAGTTTGTACCCTGCCTACAAGCTCACCTTGTGCCTCAGTTGCTTCAACAACTGCATAGATCCCTTCATTTATTATTTTGCATCCAAAGAATTTTACCAGAAATTCATGCAATTGTTTCGCCCAAAGGTACTGCTCAGCGACAGCTTAGAAACCAGAAGGGAAAGTTTATTCTCTGGCAGGACCATGTCAGCCAGGTCAATGTCAAGTGGACCTATGGATGGGTTAGAGGGAGTAAAAGTCTATTTGCAAAGGCAGGAAAGTGTTTTTTAGCTTTAGACATCCCCAGAAGAAAGACATGTGAGATTCATGAGTAAACAAAGAAGATATTTCCTTTTGAATGGCTACTCTCAAAATACCTGGCTTTTGTGACAGAACTCAATCTGTACTTACATTGCACATTCTACTCCAGTATTTTCTGGTAAGAAATGGAAGCCTTAAAGGAATTGAGTTTATTCAAGAAGGCACTGAAGCAAACTCAACATTAATAATTAGGAGTTGGCTTGGAAGTAGCCCTACCACATGAGACCAAGGGATAAATTTAGGACAAAAGTTACTCTCAGGTTGTACAATAGGGTTTAACCAAAGACTTGTGATTCTCTGTGAATGTGAACTATTACTGTACATGAATTACAGCATACACTGAAGCTGGGTTTGGGGCAAGGGGGTTGTTTTTCTAAGCAACATGCTCGGTTTTGGGTTGTTGGGGGGCTTTTTGTTTGTTTTGGTTTTGGGGTTTTTTTATGTATTGCTTTCTCTGTTGTTGTATTTCTATAAAAGAATGAATAAAAGTAGCATGTCATTTTACCATTAATTCATAATGCATAGCCACTGTGAATTCACAACAACACTCACCCAACAGTTTAGCAGAACCAAACCACACTGACATTTGAAAAGGATAGATTGACTCATACTATTTATTTCAATTTTATACAGCAAAATATCTCTTGCAATGAAAGAAAAGCTAAAACTAACAATGTTTGCAACTACTTCAGCTGCTGAATGGATTATATTTTAATTTCTTGAAGTTATTAATTTCTCAGGACTGTGGGGAGCAGTTTTTTTTAAAAAAACAAAGATTTTCTCACATTAACATGTACTCTAAGCTATACGTAGAAGAGCCATCCCTCTTAGCAGAGAATTTAGCTTTACATAATGCATGGGCAATGATTTTATTTTCCTTATAGTGATGGTGTGGATTATCAACCAGATTTTCAGCTGGATAAACGAGAATTCAACCACAGACTGGAGAGTGATTTTGTACCAGCAGAAATCAACTGAACCTCCATCCCTATGTCCAGATGTCCAAAACAGACGGCTTTCAGGCAGGCAAACAGAAAGAAGAAGAGAAAAAGGAAAGTAAGGCATGAGAATGGGAGCTGTACCACATACTCTGATAATAGGTTATGGCAGGTGGATTGTGCAGTCCTGTATCTGGAATGCTTCTCTGAAATATCCTTCTCCAGCTTGTTTGCATATACCATGACATGTTTTTCTTTTAATTTTTCTCACATCTCAACAACTGCTTGTGTGCTTGGAAAGACAACTGCGGACCATACACTGGGGAAAGACAAAGGCAAAGTTTTTCCTGCCATATTTACAGCTTTTTACCTACCTCTGGCCCTCATTGATAGTGGAGAGCCAAAATATATCTGAGAGTGCTGGACAAGTTTCCCCTCACAAGTGAGACAAAGCTATACAGTATCCTTTTGCTGCACTGCAACATGCAGGGTCCTTAAAATCTGTCATTTTTCTTTGAGTATAACATAATTAAAATGCAATTTTCCACCACTGATCACCATGAATGTGTTCATGACAGATGTCAGAAAACCACAAAATGCACCGTGACATATTTGTATGTCCTACCTTCTGCTAAAGTATCATCAGTTTTTGGAGAAGAATAAACATGAGTGGACCTAGTATTACTTTACCTGACTTAGTAAAGCCAGTGGGAACATTCAATGTTTTGTGGCATTTCAAGTGATAGTTTTAATTATCTTCACATTTTCTGCCTACAAGGCCAGCCTCAATGATATGTAAACTGTCTGAACCTTCCCATCAATTTGCCTGGAAGATACCCTTCACCATCCACTTTCACAGAATTCCAGCTTTCTCACTGCCAAAAGTGTTTAATTGTTTTCAGCATTTTTGCTGCAGCAGAACCTTTCTTGGAGGTTATACTGAAATCTCTCTCCCTTTTTTTTTTTTTAGCACACAAATATTTTTACAATGAAAACCATGACTTCTCCTACCTCTAATGCAGACTCTGTTTTATCTTGAACCTGATCTGTGAGCGTATAGTCTCTCCTAAAATGTTCTTCAATGTGCCTGAACTGTAACTGACACCAAATAGAGCCAAAAGGGAGAACGTCCCTTGCACTTTGGACGTCAACAGTTATATTTTGAAAAATACTGAATTGCTCCTTTTGCAAGAGAAAATAGATGGTCACAACTGACTGAAAATGTTTTTCTCTCCATTCTCACACAGCTCAACATAGCCCTTCATCTCTCTTCTGACAATGTTTAAAAAGAAATAGGGAGGATGCCTCGGATACAGATTCAGGTACATCTTCATGCCATTTCACCAGCTAGACTCTAGTTAGCTCAGATTAGGCAAAATTCCCATTTGGGTCAGTGAGACTGTTCCTTGAGAAAGGAATATAAAAATGAACCAACAACAGCAATCTTTTGAGTCTGATGGTGTATACTGTGAAGGCTTGGAGGGTTTTTATTAGAGAGGAAGAGAATAAATTATCTTTAAAAGTGGCCCAATATACTGTTCTTTGATCCTGGAAACACATTATTCTGGGGCATCACAAGAACAATGACCTCTACCTTCCTTGGACAGTGGGTGTGAGTTGACATTCACACATACACACACACATAGATATATACATATATATACACACATAAATGTAGATTGCAATTTGTGAGGTTATTGAGAAGTTCATGTCCATGTTAGCTTCACTTTGGAGAATATGGGCCCTGGGCAACATGCTTACTTACTTCCCTCTGTAGTTAATGTAATTTTACTGAGAAGACAAGAATGCTTCTGTTTGTTTTGGAGGTTGGAGGGGTTTTTGTGGTTTTGTTTTTTTTTTAATTGTCTAGAAATTTAATCTATGAATGTGCTTGAACTTTTGCGTACATATAATAATAATAATAATAATAATAATAATAATAATAAATAAAAAGGATATCATTTAAGATTCATTCCCTTGTTTTCACCTGCCTTGTGTGAAAAAATTCCAAACATAGAAAAGGGTAGAGAACCCAAGTCATGGAATAAAATTATTCTGTTTCACATTGTTATTGTGCTTTTTTTAGATTTCTATATTGTTTTAAGTCTGTTATTTTTCCCATGCATGAAGATTGATTTTTTCTTTGCATATGTGTTCATATTTTTCTTTTTTTTTTTTTAAACTTGATATTGTCATAGACCCTTCACACAAATTTTAAAGGTATCAATACTTGAATGAGATGTTGGGTAACTTAAATCCTTCTCTGTGCCCAAGAGGTGCACCAAATACATATATTTTTAAATTTCAATGCATTTCTGAAGTGGTCTGGCAGTCAGAGCCCATCACACCCCCGGCCCAGAGCAGGGCACTG
Organism: Pseudopipra pipra; assembly: GCF_036250125.1. Classification (NCBI taxonomy): domain Eukaryota; kingdom Metazoa; phylum Chordata; class Aves; order Passeriformes; family Pipridae; genus Pseudopipra; species Pseudopipra pipra. The sequence goes on from NC_087550.1 coordinate 84,281,732, forward strand.
GGGGAAACTGGGCAGGGACAGTCAGGGTTGGTAGTCCTAGAATCATAGAATATCTCAAGTTGGAAGGGACTCACGAGGATCATTGAGTCCAACTCCTGGCCCTGTATAGGACAGTGCCTGGAATCACACCCTGTACCTGAGAGTGTTGTCCAAATGCTTATTGAACTCTGTCAGGCTTGGTACTGTGACCACTTCCTGGGGAACTTGTTCCAGTACCCAACCACACACTGGGTGAAGAATCTTTTCCTAATATCTAACCTAAATCTCCTCTGACACAGCTTCAGGACAGTCCCTCAGATCCAATCACTGATCACTAGAGAGAAGAGATCAGTGTCTGCCCCCCTGCTTACCCTCAGTGAGACTGCAATGAGGTTTCCCTCAGTCTCCTCTTCTCCAGGCTGAACAGACCAAGTGATCTCAGTTGCTCCCCATACGGCTTCCCCTCAAAGCCCTTCACCATCTTCATTGCCCTTCTTTGGACGGTCTCTAATAGCTTAATATCTTTCTTAAACTGTGGTGCCCAAAACTGCACATCATATTCAATATTGTCTAGGTAGGATCTACAAGGACTGGAAAAGATTGAGATAAGGGCATATGGGATGATCTAAGAAAGTAATATAAAATCTTACAAGTTAAATAGTTTAAGAATGTTCACCTCAGAAAAGAGACAATGTAAGGTAGGTAGGAAAAAGGTCTACAAAATCCTCAATGAAGTGGAAAAGCTGATTTGGATGAGTTTCACTGTCTTTGCCCAAGCAGTAACTTCAGAATAACATATTAACTAATGAGATTCAGTCTTCTTGCAAGTCTTCTAATATTTTTCCTTAAAGTCTAAGCAGGTGGAATATGTTATCAAACAAGAAGACTCTCAAGCCTCTTTAATTATAAAACAAGAAGTTCAGAGCTGCCAGACAGAACACCTTTCTAACTTTTAGCATAAATACCTCAACTCCCTTCTTGCCTGTCTTAGCTCATGATGATGTCCTGCAGTCAGTCTTTTTCTTTTCCTTCTGCAGAAATTTTCAGCACACAGACACTTATGGTTCTCTTTCCCTGGTTTCTTTACCACATGACCCCGCTTTGGCATGCCACAATTACTCATATACGGAAAGTCAAGTGCACATGGTGTCCTGCTGGGAGCTACCAAGGCTAATTGTCCTTTGAAGCTTTTCCTGTTATGTTCCAAAACCTTAACTGCTGTTGTTGGATATGGTGAAGTACCATAAAAATGGAGAATAGTTTTGTTGAGTCCCTTAAATCTGTAGAAATGTAAAGGTTTTGCTCCTCTGCTGTATACCTGAGCAGCTTTGTCAAAGGAGAAAAGACAACAGACTTAAGGGAGGTATAAGCAGATTCAAGCAAGAGATGGGAGAGGGGTTGCAGAAGTAACATCTGTGGTAGCTGGACAGAGAAATATTCTAACTGGCAGTCTGCAAAGAGACACAGAAAGTTAGTCTCTGTATTAGTCTCTCTGCAGTTAGAGAATGTCTGCAAATAATTTTCTTCATAAACAGCCGGTTTCATTTTAGAAACATGGAGCCTTTTCAACATAAAAGCTGGAAGCTGCAGCAAATCTCTGCTGTAAGGAAAGGAATCTGATTAACAGACATCTAAACCACTACCTAGATACAGAACAAACATCTCACAGAGGGACTCAGATCTCTGGAAACGTGAGCCTGCCATGCACAAAAGGTGCAACTTATCTGATCAAAATAGATACCAAGTGTTGCCCTAAGCATCTTATTGCTTGGCAACATTCATGTTGACTTCTTCCTCTGTTCCCTAAATTTACATGACATTTGCTTTGATTATTGGTTGCATGCAGACATCCAGGTGTTGGTAGATCTCTGTGCCATGGTCCCACACCACAGAAGCAATGTTGGTATCCCAGGACTGTTATCACTTTCTTCTTGACAGCTGAATTGTATTTTGCCATCTTCGTGCTTGCAACAGCAGGTTGTTTATCTGATGTAGGCTCATGACCTGGGAAATAATATTCCTGGGGACCTCAGCAGACATTTAAATAGGCCGCAGGTCTTTCTCACTTCCCCAGATTCATATAGGTTCAGAAAATAAAGGATAATATATAAGTTAAATGACTGGAAGCCTCTTCCTCTCAATTACCTCTACGAAGAGTCTGTTCACCTTCTCAATTAGAAGCTCTATACCGAGTGCAATGGCTTTGTCTCCCTCAAAAAGTTTCAGCACTGCAACACTGATGGTTTGGTTTCCCCAGTTCGTCATTATTGTCAACAGGCTGATAATTTTATCTTCCCCTATTTCACCTTGCATTCCATAGTAAATGCAGAATGCATCAGTATCTCACCCTATCTGCATGGGGTAATGCAAACTACTCTGTACACTTACACACAAAATGTCCATATGTTTGAGCGTTTTTAATGAGGCAATTGTTCCCACATATTGCTGCTAAAACTAAACCTTTAAACAAGTACAAAAATAGGATACAATACAGCATATAATTTTCTTAAACTGATAAATCTTATCAGACTGAGAGGATAGAAGACAAAAATAAAGACTTTATTCTGACACTATCTAAGTTTTTATTTCCACATCCAATAAAGTTATTTGGGTCATAGGGTAGAATTATTCCTGTTCTTAAAACCATGAAAATTTACAGTGGCCTTAACCTCTGTGGTAAACATATATTATCACCTATTAGCATGCTTATGATAACTCTTTATAGCTCCAATATCAGCGTATCTCTTTCAAGATATTGCTAGACCTATTGTCATTAATATCAGCTCTGATTGTCCCTAAATCCTAAAATCATAGAATCAACTGGGTTGGAAAAGACCTCCAAAATCATTAAGTCCAACCCTTGGTCCAACACCATTGTGGTTACTAGGCCATGGCTCTAAGTGCCATATCCAATCTCATCTTAAAAACCTCCAGGGACAGAGAATCCACTTCCCTGGGCAGCCCATTCCAATGCCTGATTACTCTCTGTGTAAAAAATTTCTCCCTAATATCTAACCTAAATGTCCCCTGCCAGAGGTTAAGACCATGCCCCCCTTGTCTTACTGTTGGTTGCCTGGGAGAAGAGACCTCCTTTCAGGTAGTTGTAGAGGGTGATGAGGTCTCCGCTGAGCCTCCTCTTCTCCAGACTAAACAACCCCAGCTCTCTCAGTCTCTCCTCATAGGACTTGTGCTTGAGTCCCTTCACCAACCTCGTTGCTCTTCTCTGGACCTGCTCCAGCACCTCAATATCCTTCCTGAACTGAGGGGCCCAGAACTGGACACAGCACTCCAGGTGTGGCCTCACCAGCACTGAGTACAGGGGAAGAATCACTTCCCTGGACCTGTCGGCCACACTGTTCCTGATCTAGGCCAGGATGCCATTGGCCTTCTTGGCCACCTGGGCACACTGCTGGCTCATGTTCAGCTTCCTGTCAATCCAAGCTCCCAGGTCCCTCTCTGCCTGGCTGCTTTCCAGCCACTCTGTCCCCAGCCTGTAGCGCTGCATGGGGTTGTTGTGGCCAAAGTGCAGGACCCAGCACATACATGTACATACAGGCACAGATGGACAGTTATATTATGTAATCTTTATAATTAAAACTAGGAATGTGAGCGTTTGTGGTGTATGGCCTTTAGTTCTTAAAAGTTACAGCTTTTTACAGCTGCTTGAAACTTAGTGATCAAATACGTAGGAAAATGACGGTATGCACTGCCCTCTGGTGGAGATTTAGATAATAAACATAAGAGCTCCACAAATGTTCTCGGCCTTGGAGCCTCGGAAGTTATCTTCCAGAAGAGCTGGGATTCCAGTTGAGACAATAAACATTTTCTTTTATGCATCTTATTTTCGTTTTCCCTAGCTTTATACCGTTATATTTTCAGTTATTGCTATACCGTATAAGCGGAAGGAAGAATTGTTTTTCACACTTAGGCAACTATATGTTTGCATCTTACATCATATATCTGTACACACATTTTTTATAAACACACACACATATATAGCATATGCATGCTATATAATATATACATGATGTACATGCACACTTTCCTCAAAAATATTTTACGAATTTTTTAATATTTTTTAAATATAAACAATTCACCAACAGTGGTCTTTATAGTCTGCTATGCTATTTCTTTTTGTCTAGAGATTATGTGAGTGGTAATGGGAGAGAGACCAGAGTAATGCTGCGGTTAGAGGTGAAACTGCCTGCAGAGCACAAATCAGCCATGTCACTTATTTAAGAGAGGTTCATGGATTCAATATAATCCACTGCCCCTCAAACGCACAAACACGCAGATATCTAGGGATGTTGTCAGCAAACACTTACCCTCCTGTCCCACTGATTACAGGCTTATTAGCCACTGCCCAATCTTCCCCTCTGAGGCTGCTCGTTGGCCCTGCACTAACAGTCCAGAGAAGGCAAGCTGCAGATCTAAAGTTGATCTCAGCAGCAGACATTGGCTGTGGCAGCAGCTGGGAAAGTCAGCACTGGAAGCATATATAATGTATGTAATGCTGCTGCTATGTCATGTAAATCGGGATGTGCTTGCAGCACAGCATTTTAACCTGGGAGAGGCTATAGCACACATTTGATATCAGGTGGAAACTGGCAGGAAGGAAGCGTTCTTTTTTTTTTTTCTTCTACCCTACATTGTTGCTGTGGACCTGGCAGCTCGTCCTCTTGGACAACAACCCTGTCATTCTGTGCTCCTCTCGCTAGGATTTAGTTGTCTTCACACTGAGATTTTTTCAAGGCTCTAGGCTTCTCCACTTTGCAACACCTTTCCTGTGGCAGAATCTGCAGAACCGGGCAGATACATTTCCATTGGCAGAAAAAGGCTCCTTGAAAGACATAAGTCTGAGCTCTTTGAATTAATGAGGCTATCCTAGAAAAGCCAAGCTGCCCTGTGAAAGGTGAAATGCTCATTCCCTTCATAGCAACTTTATAGCTAAGTCCCTAAGATTCACCAACTTCTTCACAATGGACAGGCACTGTTCCCCAAACAAATTGATCCTGTCCTTGCACAGGTGGCTCAGACAAATAATACACCCTGGCTGAAATACATACACTCATTGCAATACATATAAAGGTAGGGATGAATATTTGATGATCATAGTGTTCTTTACATGCTTGAAGGGGTTACTGTGATGGTCACAGAGTAAATGCATAGGCAGAAACGCAGAGAAGTCCAGAACAAAAATATTGAGGAGAGGTCTCTGCAGTTCAGAGCTCTAACTGTTATTTTGCTTTTGTTCAAAATACCTTGGATATTTGAAAAAGTCAACAATTTCATAACCAACCTTGAACAAGCTAATCTTTGACTAGCACAGTCAGCTACGACAGAAACTTCTCTGATAACAGCTGGTGTCATTGATCTTCACCTTGGTCATCTCACTGCAGCCTCACACTTTCTAGGTCTGACTCTTGCAAGGCTGCTATGGAGCAGTTAGTAAACACTGCTTTTCAAACCTCTCCCACCTGGAGCAGTTTATGTGATGTGGTTTAGCTTTTCACACAAGGTTGCTTGGTTTGACATTTAGACCAGCATAAATAAGATATAAATAACGTAAATGAAAACATGCATTTCAGTAGGTTTGTGGGTTTGTCTTTTAGATAAATAAAATCACTATTTATCATGTAAGTTTAACAGAATAACAAATTTAGTAATTACCACTCCTTAAAAATAATAATCGAAGAGTCATACCTCATTTTCTTCACATGAAAAACCTCTTTTATTGGTTTCCATTTTCGGGTATTGTCTGAACTTTCATGGAAAATTGTTCATGAATTGTTTATATTTGAGAAACAAATTTAAAAGTTCATAAAATATTTTTAGGAAATGTTTCTCTTTCATTTATTTATTGGTTTATTTATTTATTTTACTTTCAGAAAGTCTGTTGTGCAAAGCAGAGGAGCAGCATACAAGCAGAATTCAACCGAAGGAAACAAATCTTGCTTGCCTTACTCTTCAGTTAATGGGATGCCACACCTAAGACAGGGAAGTTATGTTGCATCTCTAAAGGCTGTACTGGTGACTGGAGACAGATCTGTGTTTGTTCCTGTCTGTCAAAACACGCTGGCAGGAACAGAAGGTGTTCTGTCATGTCCAGTCTCTTCTTTATACATTTACATGGGTTGGGATGGAGTCACAATTTCATTGTTTTGTTGCAGCTTCACACCAGTGGAACTATACTGGAAGACTGAATAAAATGAGGAAAAGAAGAAAATTGAGCCTGTTGGTTTGAGATGGAAAACTTTGCACTATTGTCTTATTTCTCTGGAGTGTCTGATTTTAGTTTACCATGCTTGCTTATATCCCATACAAAGCAAGGTGTAGTATAGAAAGATGACTCTGGGTAAGAAACGCGCCCCAAATTCTAGAAACATCCACACAATTGCAACTTCCCTTTCTCGGGAAAGGGTCAGTATTGCAGTCATGTTGAAGGTGTATATGTTAGGATTTACACTTAAGTTAAACTTGCAGGATTGGAATATTTTTTCAAGAGGAACAACTCCACATCTTTGCCCTGTGTGTGCCAGGAAACAGATTTCTGTTACCTGATGAGATCCTTGTCTTTTTATTCCATTAAAAATTATATTAGTATCATATGAAAGATACTCTGGTTTTCATCTCTGTAGCATCTTTCAAACCTCCTTATTAGCAAGGAGCAGTTTCACAGTTCACAGCCCTGAAAAATGAACAGTGACTTTGTTCTGACATGCTCTAAGATAACCATAGACAGTGTGTGCATGTCTGCCTGCTGGCAGTGCAATACATGCTCAGCCTTGGTGCTGGGGGCAGCTGGGGCCACAGCAGCCTCACCTCCATTGGGCTGTCAGATTTGGCAAGCCCTAACACAACCCATGGAATCACAGAGTGGGTAAGGTTAAGAAGGATCATCTGCTTCAACCTCCCTGCTCAAGCAGGGCCATCCTAGAGCACATTGCACAGGATTGTGTCCAGATAGTTCTTGAATATTTCCGGTGAGAGAGACTCCACAGCCTCTCTGGGCAGCCTGTTCCAGTGCAGTCACCTGTACAATAAAGTTTTTCCTTATATTCAGGTGGAAATTCCTGAGCATCGATTTCTGCCCATTGCCTCTTGTCATATTTCTTGGTATCGCCGAGAAGAGCCTGGCTCCATCAATGAGACACATGGTCCATGATACAGGTGTCATGAGATCCAATTATTCAATGCAAACTTCTGTTTTAATGACTGGATATATTTTTAATGCTAGAGGACACATTTCACTTTTTTCCTAGCCAATGGAGAAAATATGCACCATCACATTATTTGCAAGTTATGGGAAATAAATCTCAGTTTTTATGTTCTTTTTCTACTACTTTTTCTACTTGCTAAAAAGGGCATAATCACTCAAAAAGATATAATTAAAATTTTATAATAATATGACAGGTGATGATAATAATAGAATCATAGAATGTTAAGGGTTGGAAGAAACCTTAAAGATCATCTAGTCCCAACCCCTCCATGCCTTGGCAGGGTCACCTCCCACTACCCCACATTGTTCAAGGCCTTATTCAACCTGGCCTTGAACACTGCCAGAGTTGGGGCATCCACAACCTACCTGGGCAACTTGTTCCAGCATCTTACCACCCTCACAGTAAAAAGACTTCTTCCTAATATCTAGTCTAAATCTCCTCTCTTCCAGTTTGTACCCATTACTCCTTGTCCTATCACTACAGACCCTTGTGAAAAGTCCCTCACTGGCTTCCCTGCAGGCCCCCTTCAGATACGGAAGGCTGCTGTGAGGTCTCCACACAACCTTCCCTTCTCCAGGCTGAACAGCCCCAACTTTCTCAGCCTGTCTTTGTAGGGGAGGTGCTCCAGCCCCCTGATCAACTTCATGGCTTCCACTGGACTTGCTCCAAGAGTTCCGTGTCCTTCTTATGTCGAGGTTCTTTCTGACCTAAGAAATGCGTGATAGCACCTCTTTGCAAAATACTTCATGCCTGCATTAGTGGAGAGTAGGAGATGGGATATAAAACAGGGCTCCTGTGCTGTGCACCGGTGACCCACACCTTGAGTACTGTTTTCAATTCTGGGCCCCTCAATTCAGGAAGGACACTGAGGTTCTGGAGCAGGGCAATGAAGGTAGTGAAGGGTCTGGAGCACATGTGCTGTAAGGAGTGGCTGAAGGAGCTGGGGTTGTTTCCCCTGCAGAGGAGGAAGCTCAGGGGAGGGAGACCTTATTGCTCTCTACAGCTTCCTGAAAGGAGGTTGTAGCCAGGTGGAGGTTAGCCTCTTATCCCAGGCAACAGTAGAGAGGACAAGAGAACAGTCTTACGCTGTGCCAGGGGAGGTTTAGGTTTAACATTGGGAAGAATTCCTTCACAGAAAGAGTGATTAGAAATTGGAATGGGCAGCCCAGGGAAGTGGTGGAGTCACTGTCCAGGAGGTATTTAAGGAAAGACTGGATGTGGTGCTATGGTCTAGTTGATATGGTAGTGCTCGTTCATAGGTTGGACTGGATATCCTCGGAGGTATTTTCCAACCCAGTTGTTTCCGTGATTCTGTGGTTTAAGCCCACGCCAGCTAGTGCGCAGCTGATGACCGGCGCAGCTGCAGCCCCCCAGGCGAACACCCTTCCCCTCACGGCGGGGCGACCGCCGAGGGACTCTCCCACCGCCGGACGCCCACGGCCGCCAAAGCCGTATCCCCGAGCTTCCCCTTTCCCCTTCACTCCCCGGCCCGGCTCCGCCCCCCGGCCCCGCCGCCACATAAGACCGTCGGTGCCTCCACGCCCCTGCCCGGCGCGCAGCGGGAGGCTGAGGATCCGCGGCAGCCATGGTGTTGAACCCCGTGCTGGGGAAGCTGGTCAGCAAGCGGGTGGTGCTGGCCAGCGCCTCGCCGCGCCGCCGGGAGATCCTCACCAACACGGTGAGTGCGGCCGGGCAGCGCTCGCCTCGCCCGGGCCGCGGTGTGCGGGCAGCGGCCGCCTCCAGCCGCCGGGCCGGGCCTGCGGGGCCCGTCCGCTCCCTGCTCCATGGGATCGGTGGGAGCGGGCCGGGGGGAGCGAGGTAGCCGTGTCCTTTCCGTAAAGCATTTAAGGAGCGCAAAGAAGGCCATAACTCGTCGTTCACCCCGTTCAGCCCCTGCCTCGCTGGGCAGGCCGCGGGAGGCTTTTGAATAGCACTTCGGTATTACCCATCCAGTTTAGATTGCTTAGTGTTATTATTCTTAATAATTCAACTGAGAAATTGAACTTACGTGGAAAAAAATAACTTCACAGTACGAAGTGCTGAGGTTCAGGCATGTACTCAGTTGTTAGAAACCTAAGGTGCCTGCTGGGTGTAGTAAATTCGCAAGTGTAACCTGGAAACAAAAAATTGAGGTTTGTTTTTTTTTTTTTTTTTTACAAAACCATACAGAAACCGGATGGTTTTGTTTTCTCTCCATCACATGTATAAGGACATGTAAAGGCTGGTAAAGCTCCTATAAGACTTTGCACAAGTGCTGTGGAGAGATTCAATTAAAAAAAAAATCCACTAGTAGAATACTCTGTTTATGAAGCATATAAGTTTTATACTGTTAGTTCTTATAGGAAAAGACTGATGAAATTACTAATGCAGTTAGCTTCTAATAAATAAGATCAAATAAGCACACTGGTTTAGAAGTTCCTTCTGACTGCTTTTTTGTGTGTTTTTTTTAGGCTGTTTGCAAATTATATGTGTGTGCTAAACACTGTGGTAGAAGCACTGTGTTCTTCCCCTATGGGTTTGCCGGGGGAGATGTGTTAAAGTGGAAAGAGCAAGAAGTCAAATTTGCTACTTGCTTGATATGCCTTGCGAGCAATATTTAATAATGAGACCAGATTGATTGCATCACTTTCCTCTGTTACAGGGCCTGCGGTTTGAGGTGGTTCCATCCTGGTTTAAGGAGACACTTGAAAAGTCATCTTTTGCAGCCCCTTTTGAGTATGCTGTGGAAACAGCAAGACAGAAAGCTCTTGAAGTAGCGAACAGAATGCATGTAGTAAGTTACTAGCTATTTTGGCAACGAGATTTTTGTCTTTAGGTGGTGCGTGTTCCTGTGACTCATTTTGCATGCACTGCTTAAGTGACCTCTGAGTCCTTTTTCTCCACCGAAGGTGAATAGCTATTTTTCTGTCATTTGTGAAAGACAGCTTTCTGAAATTAATTTGCCTAATCAAAACTCTCATGCCTGCAGTTCAGGCTTTGCACAAACTGCAGTAGCCTGCATCTTTCGTTAGTGGCAAACCTCCTCTTGTTTGGGAGATAGTTCCTTTGAAAAGTCAGGTGTGTGGCTGACCTAATTCCAGGTGTTTGTTGATTGTGAAGACAGACTATGGAAAAACCCTGATATGAATCCAATGCTTTGCTGTAGCATTCACTGAGCAGTAGTGACAACAATAGCTCAGAATTTGTGAGTGTAGAAATACCAGACGAAAGCAGAAAAAAAGACAAATTCTATTCTGGACAAAGAAACACTCAGTTTCATTTCAAGAAGGGAGAAGTTGATGTGCCTTCAGGTTCTGTAGACAAGAACCTAGTTTTGTAACCTAAATTTTATCAACCAGTGATGCAGCTTAAACTGTCAATGATGTATTTGACTTATGACCTTGACTGTTATCACTGTGTTTGAGCCATAAGGCTGTTGTCTACCAGGACCTATTTTGAAGTCTAGCTGATTAAATCCCATAAAATGCACCATAATAATTTCTTAATAATAAAGCTTTGAAAGAGAGAGGTATGTTTGTTGATGCTATACTGGTGTCAGGAAAGGAATATTGAACACTTTAAACTAACTGTGTTGTCAGAGGTCACCATTCTTCAAAGCAAATATTGCATGATCTCTAAAGTAAATTGTTACCCAGTTTTCTGTCAACTACTTTTCAGACAATGATACAACATTAGGAGAGTGGATTTTAAACCCAGCCTCACTAAATGACTTACTTTGGACTTTCATTACAAAACACTGTGCTGGGGATAATGCTTGTTCAATGGATTTCAAAATACTTCTTCATACAGGAATTAGTACCGCTAATTTTAGACATCATTTAGCAATTTAAAGCATATCAACAGCATTTCTATAGAAGAATTGCCTCCCTACAAATGTTTTAATGTAATGGTCACAGTTACAGATAGGTTTCCTGTCATGATGTGTTAAATAATAACCATGTACCTGATAACATGCAAGTAAATCAAAACTCAGCTGTTAAGGACAGATGCAGTTTAAAGTCCAGAAAAAGCTACAAGGACTTTTTATATAATGCTACCTCTCAATACCAGAAAATGGACTGTATATGTTCCCTTTTCAAAGAGATAAGAGAGGTGTAGCTGGAGAAAATGGTTTTTATTTTTCAATAAAACTTGACTTGGAAATGTGATCCCAGAGGGCTGTATTCTCTGGCTTCCATACTCTTCCATACACTGGCTTCCATAAGGGCACTTCCTTTAAAGGAATTGTCTGCCACCTTGACCTTTGAGAATGCCTTTGTTATTTCCTGGATGCAGTTGTTCATTAGCAACGTATTTGAGCAAATTTGTGATGTGAGAATAGGCTGCTCAAGCTTCACTTTTATGGCCATATGAGTGATTGCTGTTTTCCACACAGTGCAAATGAAGAAATTGTCTCGTTTTCAGATCAGTGTAGAGCCCTCCTTGTAAACCAGTAAACTGATGTTTTCTCACTGTAAATTTTAAAAGATATCTATCTATTCTGACAAATTATTATTATCTTCTTTCTTTATGCCTTTGCAGAAGCATATGAGAACACCTGATGTTGTCATAGGAGCAGACACTATTGTGGTAAGAAGTCTTCTGTGGTTTAGCATTATTTTATGACAAGTATAGGAAATACTTGCATCTTTAAAGTTTGAAAGCTGCCTTCACCGGGAAGTTTGTGTTTCTGGATGAGTCTTTTTTCCCAACAAGGTAGTTTTTGAAATCTTGAGAGCCAGAGGCCTTGCTGCTGGTTTTGCAAACACTAGTACTGCATAAGTATTGCCTTGAATCCTCTAATATGTAATGGAAATCCTGTTCTCAGGCAACTGTTGGCTGTCGAAGTCCAGATCAGGTAAACTGTTCAGTGTTGTGCCTTGTAGAAGGCATCATTTTATACCTGTCATCTCCACAGAGATGGTGCATGGTTAAGGGCAGAAAAAGTTGGATTGCCCTTTTGTTTGAGAGTTGCCACCACTGGAGGGGATAGAGTGTGGCGCTCATTATGTGCCTGACCCTAAATTACCTGTTCTACCAAAATATCTGTGCTTCTTGCTCTACTCAGTAGACTCATGTTTGAAGCCCTGACTGAAACCACGGTTTAAACATAATTTCTGACCTCAGTTTCTGAAAAGTAATAAAAAACAGCACATTCACTCTTGTCTTTCTGTTTTAGTCTGTGGATGAGCACATCTTGGAGAAACCAGTTGATAAGCAAGATGCCTATAGGATGCTGTCAAGGTCTGTAGTTTTAAGTAAGATTCCAAATATGTATATTAAACTGTTTTCAAAGGAGCTGTACAGATTCCTTGATGTATATGAGAATCTCCATGGACACAAATTTTTCAGTGATTTTTAAGCAGAGTAAACCAGTGCTTCCACTGAAAAAGTTAGACCTGCTTTTATGTTACCTATGGCTGCTTGCTCTTGCCCCTCCACTGTAGGAAGCTGATCAGAGACATAATGAACTGTTTTGTTTTCACTTGGATTGATTTTCAGAATCACTTATCACAAGACTCTGTATGCTTCAGCTGGTACAGGATGGGGAGATAGGGAGAGAAATCACAGTGGGAAGGAGGACGGAACCATCATAGCAGTGGCTTGAGGCTTGAGATTTAATGGAATAATGATAGCGTATCTTGGGTTGGAAGGGACCTTAAAGATCATCTAGTTCAAACCCCCCTGCCATGGGCAGGGACACCTTTCACCAGACCAGGTTGCTCAGAGTTCCATCCAGCCTGGCTCTGAACACTTCCAGGATGGGGCAGCCACAGCTTCTCTGGGCAACCTGTTCCAGTTCCTCACCACCCTCATAGCATAGAACTTCCTCCTAATATCTAATCTAAGCCTACTCTCTTTTAGTTTGAACCTACTCCCCCTTGTCCTGTCACTACAGGCTCTGGTAAAAAGTCCCTCTCCATCTTTCTTGTAGGCTCCCTTCAGGTACCAGATGGCTGCAATTAGTATTACACATACAAGAAAGTACATGATCATATGAGTTCACGAACAGTTTCTTTAAATTGTGTAGTTTAACTGAGGAGGAAAAATCTCTTTCCATCAATGTTCTCCATAGTTGGTAGGTTGGTGGGGTTTTTTTGAGGTTTCTGCTTTTTTCCTACTACAAGCTTAATGTTGTTTTATAGCACTTTTTTTTTTAAAGAAACACTAACTAACTAATTCTAATCACCTTTCTGAAGGATGAGATGTGAGGAATCCTCAGATCATGCTTCTGTTTTATTGGGGAGTAGAGGAAGAAAAACTGCTTGTTTCGTCAGTTTACATTATAACTCAGACATCTAAAAAGTGAATACAAGTGGCTTGATGGTTTTTTGAGTTTTGCTCTGTAAGTGTATATAGATTTTTAATTTTTTTCATTGTTGAATGTTTGATCCTTTGTGGCATGTTCAAATTTAAAAGTAGTTTTTTAAAACAAAGAAGGGCTAGCAACCTGTGTCATCAGTAGGAGATTCACAAAGGAGTCTTGTCTGGCAAGAGATTTTTCGCTTGAAATTATGCCATGTCCAGGTAATTAAATTTTTTTCCCCCCAGAGCCTAATCTACTTCTAACATATGCAAATGTTTGGGGTTTTGTTTTGTTTGTTGTAAGTTTAGATCAATCGATATAAAATGCATGTAATGTTTAGCTTTTTGGAACTCCAGGAAAAAATGCAGACGATGATACATCTTTGCATATATCCAAGGTGTCAGATGAAAATTTGCACACACTGTTTCATCTTACAATTCAGTGTGGAATCTTTAGGGGACACAAAGAGTGTGAGATGCTTCTGATCACGTCCAAAAATATTCTGGCTAATCATTGAGGCTGTTCCTTAAATAGTCTCTTCAAAGATTCACGTTCGCTTGCTATTTATTATACTTCTATTGCTGACCTTTCCCAAATCTTCATCCATGAAGCCCAGCCATGAGAGTGAGTGAGTGATTGCTGACACAGTAGATTAATGAAGTCCTCAAAACTAATCAGCCGCAGCGTGGCACTTCAGAGCCACTACAAGAGGGAGTGAGGGGAAATGGAATTTGGATTCTCTGCTCTCTGGCTTGCCGTGGGATTTCTGAGGGCCAGTCTGGATGAAATGAGAACATATGCTCTAGTTCCCTATCACTTGCTTAGTCTAAGTTGCATCATCTAGCTGTGTACTGCCAGCTTTTAGTGAAGATGGCTGTAAAAGCAGTATTTGTGCCGACTGGTCTTTTCTAATGCATTTGAAATAGTCACTTTCCTGATGCACAGTGAATAAACTGATAGCATGGACTACTTTTCCAGTACAGTATAAGTGATATTTTGGAGACTTGAAATAACTGAAGCTTTTGATAGTGGGTTGTTTTTTTTTTGGTTTTTTTTTTTTTTGGTTGGTTGGTTTTGTTTTGCCCATGTCTTTTCACCTATATTGAAATGACTAAAATAAAATATATTTGTTCAGGGTGCATGTCAGACCCATTATCACAGAATCATAGAATCAGCTGGGTTGGAAGGGACCTCTGAGATCATCAAGTCCAACCCTTGATCCACTATCGCTGTGGTTACTAGACCATGGTACAAAGTGCCACATCCAGTCTCATCTTAAAAACCTCCAGGGACGGAGAATCCACCACTTCCCTGGGCAGCCCATTCCAGTGCTTGATTACCCTCTCTGTAATGAACTTCTTCCTAATATCTAACCTAAACCTCCCCTGGCGGAGCTTAAGACTGTGCCCTCTTATCTTACTGATAGCTGCCTGGGAGAAGAGACCAACCCCACCTGAGTGGTAGATTAATATAATGGTCTGTTTCTCAGGCTGTAGCAATGTAATCACGTAAACATTTCATAAGACTGTTGCTTAATGCACATCTTTTCCCTGACAGGTTAAATGGGAAAGAGCACAGTGTCTTCACAGGAGTGGCTATTATACACTGCCACAGTAAAGGTATGTGTTTCATTTTATTAAAGCTCGGTATTTGCGTTAGAAGTTATTCTCATAATGACTCACACAAGTGGAAAAAAAAGGATGAAAATGTTTCATTTACAGTCCGAATTGGTTTTCTACTCAAGAATTACCTTATCAAAACAGAAATAAAACCTCCCCACAAAAGCCAATCTTCTTGCTGTATTGAGTTTTCACACAGGAAGGATTACAAAACACTATAGACTTTAGAAATACTGTCTCTGAAAGCTGTGAAACTAATTGAAAGACCAGTGTAAATTGTGGGAATATTCTAAATGAAATTCAAGTAAGGCACTACCAAGTGTGAGACTGAGCAGAAACTGATCCATATTAACTTGATTCCTGTGTTCTGTTTACACTGGCTGATAAATACAAGTGGTTACTGTTATCTGTAGTTACTTCAATTTTCAGTAAATAAGGGCAACTTCAGAGCCATTTTTAGGGCATGAGTAGAGTAATGGCTTAATGGCTCAGACGGTTAAGGAACTGTAGGGAGCAGTACATCAGTGTTCTTTATCAGATAATTTATAGAGTAAGCAAGTGATTTTTATGTGAACTGTACCATTAATATAATTTGAGGAGTGTTTGGGGAGCACTGTAATAATTATGCCAATATTCCTTTTGTTGAGCTTTTGCAGGGATCATTTTTCTGACATTTCACTCAACACAGTCTTTCTGTAGATAAAGTATTTACAGGTTTTAGTATTTTCTGGAGTCGTTGCTTTTAACTCTTGTAAAATAGAAATAAAATCAGTAACCCAGTACCCTTACTAATATGCTAGTACAGTAGAAAGAGAGCTGCTGCAAAAGAAATAAAACACATTATCAAAGGGTTCCAGGGAGCAATCCAGCAACAATAATATTACCTTTAATTGTTTACTGTAGGAAGAAAGTTAAAGTGCACACAACTGTAGTACTGATGCTATAACAGCACATCTCATTTAAAATTTGCAAATTTAAGCCTCATCATATTCAGATGAATAAAAATACTGTAAATCTGCATATTTCCCAAGTGATGCCATCAGTGGAAGGATTTTCTAGAATACATTTTTAGTTTTAGTTTATAATTAAAATGCTTTTGTTAAGTACCACATATATATTACAGATGAAATTTTTATCTTAAGCTGATTGAGGTTTTTTTATCAATACTGAAAGATGTAGTAATCTGTCTTCACATGCAACAATTTTCTTATTTTATCTGGTTTATTAAATGTTTGGGGTTTTATTCCACACTAACACCATTAGGAGTTGATTAGTATTCTCCCCTTGTTCTGTACTGTAGATCTTTCATACTCTTCCTCAAGAATTTCCACTCCTATCAAGACAGTGGTAACAGGAGATGCTGGTTTTGGTGTTTGTAGAAAAGAGCAGAGAGAACTAATAACCTGTAATGTGCACACTCATTTGTGCAAGGTTGTTTCCTTTTGAACGTGTTTTGGAAAAGCCTTCGCCTGGAACGATACCAGATTCAGTGTACCAGGTGCAGCAGGGTCCCTACCCACGTGTTCAGTACTTTATTGCACCTTCCCTCAACCACTTCTAGATAGAGAGGTCTGAAATAATCTTGTCATTTCCTGAGAGATGATAGGAAAGTGTCAGTGGTGGTTACTGATGGGATTGCTAGATGCCTGAGTCTGCAGTGCAGGTGCAGCTGCGCATTCCCACTCTTGTGACAGCTACATATTGAACTATGATGGGTTGTTAAGAGTTCTTTGACAACAGTCATAAAGTTGGAAGGCTAGCTGTAGCCTTCTTTGTACCCAGTGCCAGATGTGTGTGCCAGCGGTCCATAAGCAGCTCTGTATAAGCATTATTAAAGAACATATTCCACAAAGGCAGAGCAATCTGTTAGCCCCAAGACAGGACTGCAGAGCTTGGAAATGCAAGCTTTTACTGTTTTGGGGAAGTTATGAGTCCACTCTCTCTCAAGAATGTTATTAGTCATGTCATACATCTGTGTAGTATCTTTAAGTTTTTCCCCAAGCAAAATTGTCAGATGTTTACCAAATAAAACTTAGATGTTATGCTCTCTAAATTACAATTCCTGTTTCTTTTCTTTTCTGTAGACAGTAAGCTAGAGATGGAAATTACTGATTTCTATGAAGAGACTAAAGTAAAATTTTCTGAGCTGTCTGAAGAGCTCCTATGGGAGTACATTCATAGTGGGGAGCCAATGTAAGTAAGACTGATGCTATCACATGACATTTGAGAATAGGTCTTAGGGTATGTTATTAAGCCACCAGCATGAAGTGTTTGGTCCTGTGAAAAATTGCTTTATGTGTATGATAAATGATAGCATGGGTGATGCAAGGTGAGTATGTTGTTCTTGTTCTTCTCTAGAGCTGTCACTTCAGGGAAAATGAGATACCTTCTTAGAGTCTTAATGCATTTGAAAAGTGAAGACTGGAAATACTCTGGATTAGAGCAAGCACTCATGCAGTATACAGTTAATTCTCTGTCAGCAGAGGCATTCAGGATCTTCAATACCTGAGACAATGCAACTAAGCCATAATTATCTTTTAGCTTGTGTTGCTGCTACCCTTGTAATATACTAGTTACTTATATATGTAGACAATATGTACAAATATACTAGACAACAGTGATTCCACAGAAGAAACAGGATGAGAACAGAATGCCTAACTACTACTACGAAGATGAAGTTGACTAGATTGTTAAAAAAAAAAAAAGACAAGTACTTGTTTGGAGACAACAAGGGAATATTTGTGACTTGAAGGAATTTGCCTTTTCTGTGTCTTAGCTGAAGCCTAGTGAAGGCGTAGTTAGCATTATGGACTGCATATCAGGTGATCTGAGACGACCTTTAGTCTGTAATTTGAATTCTGACCGTGGAAGGATTTAAACTGTAGTGGTTTTTAAATTCATTTGTGCTATGAAGCAATACAGTCATGTTTTACTGGGGAAAGAGAAACCAGTGTAGACTTAAGATTTATTTCAGTGCTTATTTGTAAATGAGGCATACTTTCTGAGCATGCAAGGGTCTCAGCTTATTAAATAGACTGATGCTAAACTGGATTATGCAGAGAAGAATGTTTTGGCAAGACTACAGCTTGTAACAGAAATTCCTGGGGTTTTTGAAAGGTGATCTTTAGCGTGCAGCACATCATAAAGGAGTAGTTTGAAACAGAAATGACCATGGATTTTTAGGACATATGTCAGGTTGAAAATTATTTTTGAATATTCTGACTATTTCCTCTGGAAGAAAATGTACTTAAGGAGTGCTTTGCTGCAACAAAATGGCTCATGAGCAGCACTGGGTCATTCTGTTAATTCTGCTAAACAGGGTGTGTGACAGCAAGGGTTTCTGAAGGACCAAAGGTTCAGAGAATATATTTCATTACTCTCTGAGGCAGAAGACAATTTATCTTAGTTTATAAAATCAAGAAGATAGGAAGCATTTGTTCTGACTCTGTGAAGGAACTGCTAAATGTAATGTCCTCTTGGGTCTGTTTCTTCTTTTCTGGCTCACTGTAGAAAGAAGGCTGGACCATAGTAATCCTAACTGTTTTAGGCTTGTGTAATGAGTAGACTTAGTTTCTGCCAGCCTCTTTGACCCAGCTTTTTATTTTGTAATCTTTCCCTTGTGAACAACTTTCTCCCCTCACAACTTCCAGTGTGAGGATCCGGTGTGTTTTTTGGTAGCTCTTCTATTTATGGCAGCGAAACCAAAGGACTGCACTCTTGGAAAGAGGTGATTACAGAGGGTGGAACTCTACAGTTTCAGCCTTAACTGTGAAGTAATAAAATGTAGAATGTAAATGTCCTACTCAGGATCCAGTACCAGAATATAAAGTTCTGTAGAAAAATAAATAATATGTGGCCAGTTGTGTTAATGGTCTTGGTGGGATATGATACTACTGCTTTTGATGGTCACAGTGTTTTTTGCCTCCCTGTGAGCATATACAAAAATGACTTCACCCTACTGGTCTGTGACTTAATTTAAAAATGAAAAGACATTTTAGTCATTATAATATTCCTAATTTAGTTGGTGTAAGTCTTAAGAATATTATAAAAGAATAATTTAAACAATGACAAAGCTGGTGCTTAAAATACCAGATAAAAGGAAAATCCCTGTTCCCTAACTTATAGCAATTCAAAAATCGCATTTGCTGGGATACCGATTCTTCTGTTTCTTTTAGGAGACTATTAGAAAGGGAATCTGGAAATAAGTTCTAAAAATGTAAAGAACTGTTTCTGATCAAATCTAAGATGAAAAATTTGCAATTATTCTTTGTCTAGTAACTTCCTTTCACAAGCAGTTTATGTAATTCCATGCTACCTTAAGTTAATAAATCCAAGAGTGACTGACCTTTGGTTTCAAAGCTTGCTGACGTAGGCTTTCAGATTCTGTAGTTATGTAGGAAACATACTTTTAACTGCCTTCTTCCTTCTATGCAAATAGTAAAATTGTTGGGTCTATTGCAGCTTATCTGCTTGTATGTATTTCCAGTCCACACTGTGGAATTTGCATAATTACACCTAAAGACAAACTAGATTTCCAAGGTTACTTTCTGTGCACGTACGTTCCTGTGCCAAATTACCAGCATTACCGTGACATCTAAGAGCACAGTGTTGTGAACCACAATTCTACTCGTATCTTGGATGGTTGTGCAGGAGTTGGATAGGGCTGAATGGAATGTAGTGGAATTTGTTTGAACGGGTTGCTCCTTCACAACAGAGTCCTGTCTTCCCAATCCTCGGTTTAGGCATTGCTGTGATTTGAGAACTGCAAGATGCATTCTAAGGTCATTTTAGTTCTAGGATGCCATCTTCATTGTGAGCTACTTTGGGACCTGACATATTCCTAAAGGCTTTTCAGCCTTGTGGAATAGGGTGAGGGTCAGCATGCATCTGAGTGACCCAGTGGCAGTGTTGGTCTCAGTGACTCTTGCTGTTACCTTTTTGGTAGCCAGGTCTTGGGGAATGCTGGGTAACCTATGGCAATACAGTCAGCTGGTGTTACCTCCTGATTAGGGGACTGTGGCATTTGGGCTGTCTGAAACATGAAGACCTTTGGCTACTCACCCTTAGCAGAAATACTGATCTTTATATTTATCTTGTGATTTATAAATTGAAGTGTTGAGCGTAGCTAGTAGATTTAATCTGCCTCTAACATGAGTACACTATTATATATATTATATAATCTTTATTCCAGCTTCTGCAGTACTGGTGGATTTTTTGTGTTCTGTGTTACCTTTGCTCTTAACCCTAATTAGATATATGTTGGTTTTCCTTTATCTTCCCCAGGGACAAGGCGGGTGGATACGGTATCCAGGCCCTTGGTGGTATGTTGGTTGAGTATGTCCATGGAGACTTCTTGAATGTGATGGGATTTCCTCTGAATCACTTCTGCAAAAAGCTAGCAGAATTGTACTATCCACCCTCTAAGCATAATGTACAACATAAAAAGTATGACTCTATCCCTTCTGTGGACACTTTTGAGAACCTAAGTGATGGAGAAAGTGAATCTTCAAATTTCACAGAGCACAAAGGTGCCAGTAAGTTGGACAGCAGTGGGAAGCATTCCTCAGGAGGTGTTTACACTTCTGAAAACAGTTCTGGTGTCAGAACTGGTTTTACAGTACCTTTGGAAAATCAGAATGGAGTGTCACAAAGAGCACCAGAAGTTCCATCTAAAATTCTAGAGCTGATGGATGGTTTTAGGGCTTCAAAGGTAAGGAAAAAATAAGACTGTTCATTACATTGCTGTCTGATATGATTGTTTCATTGGGCTTCAGTATGTACCAGGTAATATGAAATACTTGAGCTGGAGTATGAATGTATTAATAATTAGAAAAAAAGGACCACTGAAGTTCTAGCGAGTCTAAGATAGCTGAAACATTGTTGGGTGGGTTTTTGTATTTGCTTTTATCTGTTCTGTCTGTTCTATGAAATTTCAGTTACCCATTTGATAATTTTCTCTCTCGAGATAAGAGGGAAAAGAAGTTTTGTGAGGTTTTGTGGTTTTTTTTGGTTTGTTTTTTTTTTTTAACTGATCAGAAGAGCACAACCAAGCTGAAATTTATATACTCTGCAAAGAAAGCATTTAATATGGCTAACTTACCTGCCTTAAAACTGTGACAAGAATTGTGTATATTATATTTCCTTTCTGACTTTTAATGCTTAGCATTAGAATTCTGTGGAAGAGCTTAATTTTTTTATTGCCTCTTAAGGATATTGTTTTTTAACAACCTACTTTGTGTTCCAGATGTGTTTAACTGATAATATCCATACTGTATGTGATGGTTGCATACTCATAAGAGCTCATGAACAGAGTCACATGCTCTATGTAGCAGCCAAGCATGATGAGAACTGTATAGCTGGACATTTTAAGTACCCCAGGTTTTCTACTCACAGTTTCAGTGTAGTGAAGATGATAGTGAAGAAGGGGAAGAAGAAATGAACAATGATCATTCTAATAGATTACTGTTCTCCATCAAGTCACTTGTGCTTTTGGAAAAGCAAGTGCTAAATAAAAGTGCTAAAGTGGCAATGAAATGCAAACTTGGAACTAAATATATAAGGAGTTTGAGGGGTAAGAGGGAAGTTAACCTTTTCCTCTGTTTAATTTCTATTAAGCAGAAGGTCAATCCATTTCCTTGATTACCATTAATTTTTAAGTACATTATAGTCGCTTGCAGTTGCAAAGAAATGCATTCTATGGTTGCTGTGTGCCTTCACTCTTGAGCACTACATAAATTTCTTGGTTTTAGGTGTTTTAACTACTTTAGAATCCTGAAACTGCAAAATCGCAGATTTCAAACAAAGAGGTATATATTATTACATGTCATTAACTTTCCTCTCTGGTTTGGTTAGTATATCTTCACAAGTTCAGCTAAGGTTTTCAGCTTAGACCACTATTGCCCACGGGCTTTTCTTCACCATGAGGCACTATCTGTTCTCTCATCCCCATTCCATATGTATGTATCCTATTAATAAGCTGTGATGTAGTGCAGCTGTGTGGTGAAGTTGTTTGGGTTTTTTTCCCTTAATTTTAATAAAACAAGGACCCATATCATAGCAACTGACTCTGTTACACTGTTTTTGTGGAGAGTTTCAGTTCTATATGTTTTGGGTAAATCAAATTTAATTTGATCTTTTGGTATTGATTCATATGCTTAAGAATGTTTGACCTTATGGAACAGTCTTATAGATGAGAGTCTGCTAGATATCTGAATAAAGAAGTGATCTTCGTGCAAAATCTTTAGGCTGCATCCCAGAATATTTTGAGTTCCCTTCTCTCCTAAACGCTTTTGCTAAAAAACCTGTTATCAGCTAAGATACTGAAACCCTCTGAGAGGGAAAGAAGCAATTTTTAGGAGTTTGTTAAGCTGTGTTGCACTTCAAGAACAGTAGTTGCGTAGAATAATTGTAGGCAGATTCTTTTGTTTCTTGGTTGCAGTCTTTTAAACTCAACACACTATAGCAATTTTTTTACCTACATGTAGGCTCTGCTTGTAGCCTCTAAGCTGAAGATATTTGATCATCTGAAACATAAAGGTCCACTGAAGGCTGTGGATATTGCAAATGAGATTGGAACCTCTGTGTGTGGAACAGAAAGACTCCTTGATGCGTGTGCTGCTCTTGGATTACTGGAGAAGACACGACAAGGTGACTAATTTATCTTCCCTGCAACTCCATGTAACTGAAAGACTATAGGACCAGAAGAGATGCTTTGAAGGTGTATCAAGTCTAACTTGATATTGTGGGTAACTTGGATTTGGGGGAAGGGGGAACAGATATTGCTCCTTTGCTTTAATTATCAGTAGCTGGAATTGGTCCATGTTGGGGCAAGCTTTATGCAACAAACACATTCAGGTGTCCTTTGTGGAAACCTTAGATTGTGTTTGCTCTCTGGACATAGTACTGAGCAAGTATCTAAGAAAAGGTTATATGGACAGTCCCAGGGAGCAGTGTAATAGCTCAGATGTGTCATCTGCACTTGGGTCACAACAACCCCCTGCAGCACTACAGGCTGGGGGAAGAGTGGTTTTAAAGCTGCCCACCTGGGGGTGCTGGTCAACAGCAGATAGATATGAGCCAGCGGTGTGCCCAGGTGGCCAAGAAGGCCAATGGTGTCCTGGATTGTATCAGAAATAGTGTGGCCACACAGAAATAGTGTGGAACAGGGCAGGGATCCTCCCCTTGAATCAGCACTGGTGAGGCCACACCGCAAATCTTGTGTTCACTTTGGAGCCCGTCATGACAAGAAGGACACTGAGGTGCTGGAGTGTGTCTAGAGAAAGGTAACAGAGGTGATGAAGGGTCTGGGGTACAAGTCTTATGAGAAGGGAGCTGGGATTGTTTAGCCTGGAGAAAAGGAGGCTTAGAGGAGGCCCTATCACCCTCTACAACCACCTGAAAAAAGGCTGTAGCAAGGTCAGAGTTGGTCTTTTCTCAAAAGTAACAAGCAACAGGGTAAGAGGAAATGGCCTTGAATTGTGCTGGAGGAGATTTAGATTGAATACTAGGAAAAATTTATTCTCTGAAAGAGTTGTCAAGCATTGGAACAGGCTGCCCAGGGAAGTGGTTGAGTCACCACCCCTGGAGCTATTTAAAAGGCATGTAGATGTGGCACTTGGGGACATAGTTTAGTGGTGAATTTGACAGTGTTGGGTTAAAGGTTGGACTTGATAATCTTAGAAGCACTTTGGAAAAGACTTTTATGTTTCTATCTAAAGTAATGGTCAAATTCCATTCCCTGCTGCAGCAGTGCAGTCAGTCTTCAGCAGAGAATCGGGATTTTAATGAGAGCTCTGGAATGTGTCCTTTCGTGAACAACAATCTAAATTTTAGTTCCCTTAACTGTAACAGTCCTTGAAAGTCTATGTAGGTGAGAGAGTCAGTATTAGGAATAACTTTTTCAGTCCACACTATGTATTTCTAAGTTTCCATATATATCATGTACATAGTAAGACATGAAATGATTGAGTGCCAAGAAAAGGAGATAAAGGAGTCTTTTTAACTTGGTTAAAGGTCAAGACAAAGGCAAAACATACTGGAGAAAGCTTGAATTTAGGGAAGAAGAAGCCATAATCTAAACAAAAATGCAATCAAGGATGAGGAACTTCTAACACTCTCCCTTGAATATTAGGGATCTGAGGTACTCAGATTTAAAACAAAAATAATAAGTTAATGTGTATTTATATTTTTCAGCATCTAAATTCTTTTTAGGAACTAAGTACTTGCTCCTTTCAGAGTGACAAGAGTTTGGGAATTCTTTACTTTTTATGCAAAATTTCTATTAATAGCTCATAAGATCAGGATTTGCTAGCAGGAAAACATGCTTTCAGATTTTAAGTGACAGTTGTAAAGTACCGAAACAAAGCTGGTTACAATTGTTTTCTTCCCATAAGGTTACAGTAATACAGACTCAGCAAATACCTTCCTGACCTCAGATGGTGAATACTCACTTCATGGCTACATTATTCACTCTAATGATCACCTTTGGCCTCTCTTTACAAACTTGGAGTCTGCTATCAAAGAAGGCACTAGGCAGAACCATCGAGCCTTTGGAAAGAAAGAAGAGGATTTATTTAAGGTAATAAAAACTCTCATTAGTATCAAAGCCAGCTGTGAGGAGCCCAGAACTGATCTAGGGGCAAATGGAGACTGTGCTGTCTCAGGAAGTTTGTCAGTCTCAGAAATGGTAGAAACACAGAGCAACTCATGAGTCCCAGGCTTTTGTTCCCTTCAACTTTAGGCTATGAAGTGGTAGAGCAGTTACAGAACATATTGGGAAATTCAAGCACTGACAAAAATTCTGTCTGAAGTGTTGCCCATCCCACAGACACACCCACAGAACAACCTCTAAGCTTGTTTAATTTACATTTGTGTTCTTTTTATAAAACCAATTAGTACCTTATCACACATGCACTCCTTTCATATTAGGTGCCAGTCACTTGATACTGATGTGCATCCCATTTGGGCTGTTCTGACTGTGTAGTCAAAGCTGTTTTCTGTTGGAGAAGGGATCTAATCTCCTTTATGATGGTTTGTAGTTTTGTATGTGCTTCAAGCTGCTGTATGTTGCTGATAAAATTGTAATCCTTTCCACCAACTGTTTCCATCTCTCTGGCATTCCTTTTCCAATGCTAGCCCAGGTGCATGTGTTCAGACTGGAGAATCACTTAGGGTTATAATTAGCCTAACTTGTGAGTTACCCATCTGGTGAAGCAGGTGGAGAGGCATAAATATTTGTGCCTGTTTAAGGAGGGAGCTGTTAGCGTGAGCAGGAGAATGTCAGGAGTTCATCTCTGACAGCAGCGCTGGCTTAAATTGCGTACTTCAGACTACATCCTGAGGTTCTTAATTTGTATTTAACTTCTAGATGGTGATGAAACCAGCCTCCTAAAGGAGATGTCTACATCCCTCATGTACAGTTGATGGAAGGAAATAAGAGCTTTTGGAGACTTAGGAAGGTCTTGTTAACCTAATGTTAGTATTTAGATTACTGGTGAACAGAAACTCCTTTAGGAATCATTCAAAGGGTCCTTCAAAGAGAATTAATATACTTTGTGTTAGGATAGCTGCTGCAGTAGATGCCTAAATTTATATACTAATTCAGTGATTTAATGAATGTGAACTGGATCTCATCCTTTGTTACACACCTGGATTTTACCAACTTGCCTTCACTTGAGTGATGCCTGTGACCAGTCTGGACCTGGGCTCTCTATATGTACAGGATAGTATGTCTGAGCAGAAATACATGAGCACTGTGCACACCACAGCCTAGAGGTTCTTCTGTTCCACTGTAGCCACAAAACCAGCCATAACTGGTGAAATCTGTATGAAAGTGAGACATAAAGGGATTCATGCATATGTATCATGTAATGAGATTTTGATACTGAATGCTTGCTTCTTCCCTAATTAAAAAAAAAAAAAAGCCAACAAAAAATTGCATGAGCTTTAATGTTTCAGATTTACATTATAGTCCAGTTATCTGGTTATTTTCCCATGATGGGAGAATAAATGTCAGAATTAAATGAAAGCAATTTGTGAGTATGTCAAGAAGAAGGAATACCTGAGGTTGTCTTTCAGTCTCCTAAATCTGCCCTTTCAAGCAGTTTAAAGTCTGGAGACATCTTACTGTGGAACAAATGTGTTAGTAATTATATGTGAAAGACACACTACTTCTTCAAAAGGCACTTTTCAGATTACCTCTTTTTCCTGCTATGATGCCCCCGCTCCCACGGGTAGAAGTGTTGAATTTAACAGCCTCTGGGAGTTCACCAAGACCCAGTTCAAACCAGACAAGTTTGTCTTGTGAGACACACTGCAAAAGACATCTGTGATCAGAATTCTTGAGGGGATGCAAAAGTCTGCTTTTCACTACAGTAAAACAACAAAGGACTTTCATTAGCAATTATTCAGTGGCACTTTTAACTGATCTTTTATTTTTAGAATTCTAATGTTCACAGTGTGCACCTACTGTCTTGGTCGTACATAGTTTTAGATAAATAATGAAAATCAATTTCAGGTTTTTTTTTCTTTTTAGGACTATTATCACAGCCAGGAGGGAAAGCAACGTTTTATGGCTGCCATGCACAGCATTGCTCGCCTGACAGCAAGAGACGTGGCTACAGCATTTGATCTTTCGCGGTTTAAATCTGCTTGTGATTTAGGAGGTATTTCTTGTAATTGTATTTGTATACAAATTAAAAGGAAAAGCTTGATTTCAGTTCCACATTTTATTACTTAAAACATATGTATCATTTTTTTACTAGAACTGTAGTAATATTAACTACTGTTATTTTCCTGATATTGTAATGTCAGAATGAAGGAACCGAGTGCAGCCTAATTGAAAGCAGAGTTACCTAAATGGTATTTGAGTAGTTTGAAATAAGTGAATGCTTGTCTCAATCAGTTACATACTGACACAGCTCAACACAGAAAATAAGATAGTTTGTGGCTCAAGTGATAGAGCATTGGGCTGGGAGTGCCATTTTAAGCTGTGTTGTTGCTCTCCTTTGACACATCCAAGATCTTCAAAAGTAATGAAAGTAGTGAACCATTCTTATTGGGGTGTCAAACTTGAAACACATCGCTGCTAGAACAAAAGGTTTTGATTGTTTTTGGTTTCTTTTGTTGATTATTTTAATAATATCTAAGATGTCCACCAAAATGTTGAAGACCAATGGTACACCTGAAGAAACTCTTCTTGTTAGCAGCCTTTTTTTGCCCTGTGCTTGGAGCTGCACAGAGGGAGTGTTATTACATAGGGAAAGATCCACTGAAGGAAGAACACTTTATTTAGTGCCTGGGGAGGTGGACAGCATGTCAGAGGAATTAAAACAATACTGGTGCAACCTTTGCCACTTTTGCAGATACTCCAACATTTCGTGATCTTTATCCTTTGCTACACTGGAGAGTGTTTGTCAAACTTCATATACTGGTGGTTTTGAAATTCTAAACAGTTCTACTGCTCTTTGTCAACAAATTAGAAGCCCTTGCCATTTCATTTACAGCTTTTTGCTCCCCGAAAAAACTCTGAGGTACTGGTATCAAAGGTCATATTAGCTATTCTGTATCAGTAAGGAGTCATGCCTGCATTCCCCAAGCTTTAAAACATTGTTCTAACCACCAGGAAGTCCTATTGCCCATGTTTAATTGTGGAGCTGACTGTCTGCCTCTAGTTCTGATTTGATGTCTCTATTTTATATACAGCCTTGTCCTTAAAAATGCCTGAAAATGCTGGGAGAAGATACTTGATTTGACTTTTTTAAACTTTTAACAGGTTGCACTGGAGCTCTGGCTCGTGAATTAGTACAAATATACCCAAATCTCAAGGTCACAGTATTTGACCTTCCAGAAGTCCTTGCAAACATCTCTTACTTTCAGCCTTCAGGACAACACACAGCTCCAGTGACATTTGTATCAGGTAAATGTAGTGCATGATCTTTTGAATGATTTCTGTTAATCCTGAAGCACAGAACAGACTCTTTTGCTGCTGCTCCAAAAATGTATCTTAGTACAAGGCACTGCAGACTCACCCACCCTAAAAGGGGACATTGTATTTTTCAAGTCTGTGAGGATAAAAACAAACCTGCTGTGATTGGAGAATGTGGATAAATAAGTATGAATGAGTCATTTTTTGATTAGCTCTGGGAGCAGAGGTTGCATGTCCTCAGGCATTTAATTTCTAGGCAAGATCAACATGGTGGCTGCAAAGAACTTTGTCTCCTTCCTTGCTTTAGGCTTGCTCTCCATTCTTATGTTACAGAATTCTTACCTGTGATCTGATCTTCTCTTTAACTAGGCTTTCCTTATCTGCATATCAGAGCATACCTGTACCTGTTCGTTCTTGTTACTTTCTTTACCTCTGCTGCAGCTCCTAGTTCCTCTGCAATATTTTAATTTCATTTTGTAGGAATATATTCTGTGGTTTCTGTAGGAATGTACTAACTTTGCTTTCCAACAGGTGACTTCTTCAAGGATAAGCTTCCAGAAGCAGATCTTTACATCCTTTCACGTATTCTTCATGACTGGCCTGATGAAAAGATACATGTGCTGTTAAGCAAGATATCAGCTCTTTGCAGACCAGGTAAGTTTTGGGGGTTTTTTTCATCTTGTGGAATTAAAGGTGAATGTTAATGTATCTTTAATGAGCAATCATAAGTTCATATAAAAAAACCCCATATTTCTCTGTTCAGTTGTAGTAGCCTTTGCTTGAATGTCTAGGCTTGCATTATGGTAATATGTACTAAGAAAAAGAAGGAAACAAAACTGCAAGTAAAATTATATATAAATAAGCTTTTACTATAGTTGCAGGCTTCACATCCAACTGTATCATCTCCCCAATCTCTGACAGGCCCAGTCTTTCTTACTAAGCACTGTATCACCAAATAACCAAGCATGTGCTTATTTCTAGACACAAAAATGGTCTAACTAAAGTTCCTTTAGGTTAATCAAGAAGCAGTGATTTTGCTGTCATTTTGCTGTCTCAGTAGTGCCCAGAATATGGTCAGCTGGCTGGAGCTCAGTACTACTTTATGCACACATACCTTGAGAAGTATGTAGCCTCTTTGACTTTCTCCTGCATTTGAATCATAGAATCATAGAATAGTTCAATTCAGTAGTTCTAGTTAAAGTTGGAAGGGACCCATAAGGATCATCCAGTCTAATTCCCTGCTTCTTGCAGGACTAAAACTAGATCATATGACTAAGAGCATCGTCCAGACGTTCCTTGAACTCTGTCAGGTTTGGTGTCATGACCGACCACTTCCTGGGGAGCCTGTTCCAGTGCCCAGACATGTTCTGGGTGAAGAACCTCTTCCTAATGTCCAAACTGAACTTAGCCTGATGCAGCTTCATTCCATTTCCTCCTGTCCTGTCAATGGTCGCCAGAGAGAGGAGATTGGCACCTCCCCCTCCACTGCCGACCTTGAGGAAGTTTTAGATAGTGATGAGGTCACCCTTCAGCCATTCCTTCTCCAGGCTGAACCAGCTGCACCTCATAAACTTTGCCCTTGAGGCCTTTCACCGTCTTGGTCACTTCCCTGTGGATACCCTCTAATAGTTTGTCCTTCCTACATTGAGGCAGCCAAAACTGCACACAGTATTTGAGGTGAGGCTGCACCAGTGCAGAGTAGACTGAGGCAATCACCTGTGTAGTGATTGGCAGTACTATGCTTGATGCATCCCAGGACACAGTTGGCCCTTTGGACTGACTGCTAGAGCACATTGCTGACTCATATTCAGGCAGTATTAAAGATCAAAGGAGAAGACAGAAAGCAGAAAAGCCTGACTGCTAAGATCATCTGATTCCTTAATCCAGCTGTAGCCCCGAAGTTCGTTTCAGAGGAGAACATTCAAAATAAGATCTAGGCCATAAAGTATAATCCTGATTATAAATTAAAGAAAATTGGGAGTAACTGTATTAATCTTTCTGTGCAAAGATTTGTGTATGACAGATACTTACAGGAGTTGTTTGGTTCAAATGAAAGCAAGGCTGAGTTCAAGAGTCAGGCAGTGACATGAACTTTACTGAAGCGGAGACAGTGCTCTAAACTCTCCCTTCTTTTTAACAATAACACGGTTGCCTTCAGGAAGAGATTACTGAAAGTTCTTTCACTGATTTCCATTAAAAAATTAGCCTGAGGGACTCCTAGAACTGTCTCTGAACAAAACCCTAAAAACTTGAAGCTAAAAATACTTATTACACTGAACCACTTTTGGTTGTTTTGGAATTGGAGGAAGTGCCTTGCTAGTGGCAGAAACTGTGCTTGATGAACAGAAGACACACCCTTCTAGAGCTGTGCTACAGTCCCTCAGTATTACTGAAGGCAAGCAGAGAAGTGGCTCAGAATATAAACAGCTACTGGAGAAGTACAGCTTCACAGATGTACAAATTAAGATCACAGGAAACTTATTAGATGCTGTTCTATGCTTCAAAAAGAGTCTGTCACTGTAGTATGCCCAGAAGCAAACTGGGATTTTCATCCACTTGTGCAATATATGCATCATCAACCAACACCTGTTACTAGTTTAGGATTATTTTGACCCTTTATCTGAAGCAGACTTATTACAAAAAGTTGGACTGCAGCTCCTGCAGGAGTAAGTTCTATGCATTTTAAAAGGTATCTGGGGCAGGCCAAAACTCCTGTGTATGAAATACCTTAATGTCCAGTTCTCTTGGCAAGTTTTCAGACTGTATTAAGCTTAGATTTGACATATCTGTATATCATGTCAAGTTAAAACTTCAAGCTTGTATTGAGCCACATTAATACCTTAGTTTTTTTGGACCTTAAAATAGAATTCTCCTTCTGCAGCGTGTTCAGTGGTTACTGCTCATTTTTATCAGAAATGAAAAAAATTAATATTGTGCTATCTGTCTGAAATTGGGGATATTAATCCCTTTTTTATCACTGTTCTGTGGGACTTTGCTCAAAAACATCTTAAGGACACCCTTTTAAGCATTCTTTCTGCAAGCAAAAGTGAAAACAGGACAAAACTCAAATGTGTTCCTACAGCAGCTATAACATCACAAAGGAACTTCAGTGGCCTCTGACCTCCAGCCACAGTCTGTACGCATACAAGTTGCAGCTCAGTGCTGTTCCTATTGCTTACTATCACTTTTGGGGGTTTCTGAATATGAATGGCTGTATATGTTTTCTATCTCATTACTTGAGATGAGTTTTAGGATTTATGTATAAAACCTCTTATGAAAATTAAGTTTCTTCCTGCTTCAGTCATTAATTGGAGAAGTATATGCTGTATCTTATCTCTTCAAGTAATTTGTTACTATTGTCATCTCTCCTAATGTTTATTTTTTTCCTGATACTTCATTGATATTTATGTTTTCTATTTAACATATACTTTGTAGTGGAAGCCTCTCTGGAAATTAAAGCTGTACTTTCAAACTAGCTTTCTTCTTTATCAGTTGTGAGTTTGTTGCCTGTCACACTCGTACAGCAATAATCCCAATAAACCAGTTTGAAAGAGGCTGTGCCAACACTGACCCACCAACCTCAGCAAAAGAGAGTGAGCTGATGAGCAAGGTCAAGAGTTGCATCTGCCTGGATGTAATTAATCAAGAGTTACTTTGCTCTTTGAGCACTGAGTAAAGGAATCGTGCTACAGTGATTCAAATCATCAGAAGAAACATGCCTACTACTTAGCATTTCAGCTGTCCAAAATCAGGGAAATGTCAGACTTCTACCACACTGAGGTTTTTAATTCTTAGCAGAAGGGGTTTTTTAAATGGAAATTTGACTGATCTAATCTGTACAGACATTTAAAGATAAGGCCAAATATTCAACAACTGAATAAATTTAAAGTGTTTCTTTTCCATGTTGACATGAAGCTTGCCAGTAGCTTAACAGGGTTGTATACTGAGGCTCATTCCAGCAGTCAGATGTTTTTCATCTCATACTTAGTCATAATGCTGTTCTTTAAGCTGCTATAAGCTGTTTGAGTCAGAAAGTTTCAATCCTAAAGTTAGCCTGCCTATAACTCTCACAGACTTTAAAACTGTGCCCCTAAGTACTATGTATCTGACTGTAAAATTTGAATAGAATGTTCTTGGTTACCACACAACCTCAGTGTACTTTATGATTAAAGCACAACACTCCATACACATTAAGTGTTAGTCCCTTGGGCATGGTGTCTGTGGTAATGCACCACAGCTTTGCACTCTCAGGATAATTAAGCATTGGAGCAGGTGGCCCAGAGAGGCTGTGGAATTTCTGTCCTTGGAGGCTTCAGGATATGAGAACAAAGCCCTGAACAACCTGAGCTGACTGTGGAGCTGCCCTGCTTGGAATAGGAGATTGGACTGGAGGTCTCCTGTGGTCTGTTTCAGTCTCAGATGTTCTATAATCATTTGGTGTATTCCAGTCACCTGAGAAACTATAAGCTCATCTTTTCTCATTAATATTCAAAATGAGTTTTTCAGTTGCTGTGGAGAAAGCTGATATCTTTTGCTGACTGGTAGAAAGGGTGGATTTAGTGGTCTGACACTGAAAATA
Organism: Pseudopipra pipra; assembly: GCF_036250125.1. Classification (NCBI taxonomy): domain Eukaryota; kingdom Metazoa; phylum Chordata; class Aves; order Passeriformes; family Pipridae; genus Pseudopipra; species Pseudopipra pipra. The sequence goes on from NC_087550.1 coordinate 84,314,340, forward strand.
TTTCCTAAGCAATACACATAACTGAGGAAGATTTTTCAAGACATGAAGAATGAGGGGGTTAGGTTTTAAACTTTCTAGTCAATTGTTAAATATCTGAGGTGTATGAGTAGGAATGGCTCTGAGGAGGTTGTCTTAAAGGGCAGAAAGATATGAATGTTATGCATCACTTAGTAATAAAATTACTGTAAACTGCTGCTATTTTGATCTTAGTTGGTGGCCTCCTGCCCCCACTGTGCCAAAAGAAACCACCACATAAGATACAAGACAAATAAGTAAAGGAATGCTTGTTTTGTCAGTAGCCCTCTCTTTCCCCTCACAGGTCTGAAGATGGAGGAAAAGACTCTGTGTAAACAGAGTCTTTAAGTTCTGTTTTCATCCTTAGTTCAGTCCCACCACAAAGAACTCAGTTCCTACAGAAATAATATACACAATATATTGTACAGAAACATTGACTTCTCTGTTTCTATAATGTTCGCCATCCACTGCTTTGTCTGCTTGGCACCATTTCAGTATGAATGTGAAGCAGCAGTATATCCCAAAGAGAAGCAACTTGATTACTGTCTCAGTTTTGCATAACCCTCATGCCCAATCTACAGAAGTCATCTCCTTTTCCCCTGAAAATGGACTCACAACTTTGACTTGTGTGTGATCACTCCATACTGTGAAAGGGAATCTCCTGGGGTTTGTGAGAGGAGTGGATAATTCATTTAATAGTAGAGCAAATCCATAAATGATAAAGGAAGTCACCTGTGTCTTGCAGTTTGTATCCCCACATATGGTAGCAGAAATTTTCCTGCCTGATAATAGATTAGAACTGTTCTATGTGTTTTTTTTTTAAAATTAGGCTGTGCAATTTTGCTGGCTGAAATGGTGTTGGATGATGAGAAGAAGAACAGGAGCAGAGCTCTGCTGCAGTCTTTGAACATGCTTGTGCAGACAGAGGGAAAGGAGAGAAGTGGCTCTGAATATCAAGCCTTGCTGGAACAACATGGATTCACAAATGTCAAAATCAGAATTACAGGAAATTTGTTAGATGTCATTCTCTGTGTTAAGACCTAGAAAAAAATGGATTTAGTAAAATCTGGATGTCTTCTACTCATGTTTGATGTTTTGTAATTATGCAAGTACATTCAACCCCTATCAGTGTCATAAACAAGAAATGTTATGTCAGCTTTCTGATGTTACTTTTAAAAAGGGGGAGAGATTGATTTAATTTATTTTTTACTTCAGTAAAATGATGCCAGAAGATTCTGGTAGTGATACTGTTGCTGCACAACACCTGTAGCACACAAATGCTGGCACCAGCTTCTTGAGAGAGTCAAGACAATCACACAGAATCACAGAATATGCTGAGTTGGAAGGGACCCACAAGGATCATCGAGTCCAACCCTTACCCTTGCACAGGACCATCCTGAAGAGTCACCATGTGCCTGAGAGTATCGTCCAGACACTTCTTGGACTCTGTCAGGTTTGGTGCTGTGACCACTTCCCTGGGGAGCCTGTTCCAGTGCCCAAACACCCTCTGGGTAAAGAACCTTTTTCTAATATCCAACCTAAACCTCCCCTGACACAACTTCAGGCCATTCCCTTGGGTTCTGTCACTGGTCACTCCAGAGAAGAGATCAGTGCCTGCCCCTCCTCTTCCCCTCACAAGGAAGCTGTAGACTGGGATGAGGTCTCCCCTCAGTCTCCTCCAGGCTGAACAGACCAAGTGGCCTCAGTCACTCCTCACACAGCTTCCCCTCAAGGTCCTTCACCATTTCCATTGCCCTCCTTTGGACACTCTCTAATAGCCTAATGTCTTTTTTATATTGTGGCACCCAGAACTGCACACAGTATTCCAGGTGAAGCCACACCAGTGCAGAGCAGAGCGGGACAGCCCCCTCCCTTGACTGGCTGGTGATGTTTTTCCTGATGCACCCCAGGACACAGTTGTCCCTCCTGGCTGCCAGGGCACTGCTGACTCATATTCAATTTGCCACTGACCAGGACCCCAAGGTCCCTTTCCATGGCACTGCTTTCCAGTATGTCTTTCCTCAGTCTGTATGTACATTCAGGGTCACCCCCTCCCAGGTGGAGAATCCAGCACTTCCCCTTGTTGAACCTCACATGGTTGGTGATTGCCCAGCCCTCTGATTTGTTGAGGTCTCTCTGCAGGGCCTCCCTGCCTTTGAGGGAGTCAGCAGCTCTTCCCAGTTTTGTGTCATCTGCAAACTTGCTTAGTATCCCTTCCAGTCCTGCACCCCAGTTATTTTATGAAGATGTTGAAGAGCACAAGGCCTAAGATGGAGCCCTGTGGAACCCCACCAATGACAGACTGCCAGCCTGATGTTACCCCATTCATTATTACCCTCTGTGCTTGACCCGTGAGCCTCTGCTTTGTGTGAGAGGTTTCTCAAAAAAGGCAGTTGTATAAAAGCACAAGTTTCATCTGTGATTGTAATGAGATTATATGTGGGGACACAACATTTGATTCAAGAACATCATCTTGCTCCTTTTCAGCCCTACTTGATTTGTGAGCTCTTATAAAAGTGGATAGCAGAATACAAGATTAGATAAAGAAAAGAGGGAAAAAAAAGGTGCAGAAATGAAAAATCATAGCGATGGAGAGAAAAGGATTTTCCCCAGTCAGATGCAGATGTGCTCCAAAGGTGAACAGGACAGGGCAGCTATTGAGTGAACAGTTTCCTGTCACAAGGTACATGCATTTTAATTTTGTTTTTCACAAAAGTTGAAGAATTGACAATGCTCAAGAGTTTCAGAGTATGAAGTTCTTTTTTAATCAACAGAAAATTTTGTGGGGAAAAAAAATCCTAGCCTTGCAGACATTGTGTTGTGCTAAAAAGAGTACTAACATTCAGTTATAAGCTTTTTTAAAAGGAAAAATACCACACTAAGCTGTGGGTGCCTCTCTCAATATATTCACCACAGCCTTTCATAAATTACGTCCAGAATATGGTCCTGTAAATCCGTATGTGCCTAACCCTGTGTGAGCACAGGCGTCCCTTCACTCTATCTGTATTATGATGTAGAATATAGAACAGCACACAATTTACTTTGGATCTTTTGTTGTGCAAACAAAAAAAAAAGTATAGTGACATACACAGCATACTGCAGTAGGCTATGCCTGGCACATCCTGTTCTCACAACATGTCCTCCAAGAGAGATGCTCTCATTTTGAAATCCTGCAAAGTACATACATGTGTAAGCAGTGGTTTCTGGCACCTCAGCTACTGCAGCTTTTTGCTTCACCAGTCATCTGTTTAAAAAAAAGGTTTGGCTTTATTTACTTTGGTAGGAAACAGCCATTAAAAGTGAAAGCAGTAACAAAAGGTGTGTGTGAACTAATGCCGTCCACCTAGAACAATTTCAATACTTTTAGAAAGAATGGGTATAATTTCAGACATGTTTGACCATTAGGTACAAAATATCACTTTCAGCATACAATAAAATTAGCAAAGTTACTGATGAAACTACTGTCTTGGTAGGGACTGGGGCCCTGCCATGAGTGCTTACACTGGCAGCCTGCAGAGGAGGTTTTCACAGCATCTAGATTTGAGCACCAACACAAGAAGCTGGAACCACACTTTCCCACTGTCCCTCTAGGAAACTGTGGTTAAGTTCTTTGGCATTTTATTGTCTTGGATCAGTTCTGTGAAGAAAAGAAAAGCCCCATGGTGTGACATTTGGCACTGCAGTGGTAAGGAGGAGGTGGGAACAGAACTTGGAAGCAAGGATATGCCATTGATCAGCATTACCCAGAGGGTGGTGAGCATGAAGTGAAACTCACTGGTGCCCTGGCAGTGCCCCAAATCTGCTCCCCTCCACCTGACAGCTACTGCTGTCCTCTGTGACCCCATGAAGAAAGCTGTGCCTTCATCCTACACTGGCTTCCAGCAGTCACCACTGAAGAAGCCTCCTGGATCACTTGGTTGTCTCACTCATTGACTACTGTCTGGGCTCAGAGACCCATGCCCCAAACCCGGTGCTTTACTGCCTCACACTCAGCTTCACTGATTCTCAGAATCAGTTATGTTAGAAAAGACCTCTGAGATCATCGAGTCCAACCTATGACCAAACACCACCATGTTAACTAGACCAAGGCACTAAGTGCCACATCCAGTCAAACACCTCCAGGCATGGTGACTCCAACACCTCCTTGGGCAGTCCATTCAAATGTCTAATCACTCCTTCTGTGATGAAATTCTTCCTAATGTTCTATCTAAAGCTCTCCTGGCAACCTTAAGACAGTGTCCTCTTGTCCTATCTACTGTTCCCTGGGAGAACAGGCTGACTCCCACCTGGTTACAACCTCATTTCAGGTAGTAGAGAGCAACTAGGTCATCCCTGAGCCTCCCTTTCTTCAGGCTAAACAACCTCAGCTCCCTCAGCCCTCCTCATAAGACTTGTGCTCCAGACCCTTCACCAGTCTTGTTGCCCTTCTCTGGACATGCTCCTGCACCTCAATGTCTTTCTTGTAGTGAGGGGCCCAGAACTGAACACAGGATTTGAGATGTGGCCTCACCAGTACTGAGTACAGAGGGACAATCACTTCCCTAGTCCTGCTGGCCACACTATTTCTGACACAAGCCAGGATGCTACTGGCCACCTTGTCCACCTGGGCACACTGCTGGCTCATGTTCAGCTGCTGTCGACCAGCAGCCCCAGGTCCTTCTACACTAGGCCGCTTTCCAGCCATTCTCCGACTCCATTAGCAATGCATGAGGTGGTTGTGACCTAAGTGCAGGACCCGACACTTAGTCTTGAACCTCAGACTGTTGGTCTCGGCTCATCGATCCGGCCTGTCCAGACCCCTCTGCAGGGCCTTCGTGCTGGGCGGTGCGGGGCAACACACCAGACGGGGCAACACAGAGCCGCTGGGCTCTGCAGGCTGGTGCGGGCGCTACCGACGACGGCACCAAACGAGCGTGGAGAGCGCTTGGAAAAGTACAGCTAAAAGTGTGAGCAGTGAGGTGACCGCCACGCTGCCCCGCGGGGGCCGGGCCGGGGCGGAGGCGGCACTTCCCGGGCGGTAGCGAGGCGGACCCGCCGCCCGTGACGCGGCGCTGCGACACTGGCGCGGCGGGGCCGGGGGGCGCAGGGCGGGCCCCCCGTAGGCCCCGCCCCCAGACCGGGCTGGCCAATGGGGCGGTGCGGGGCGTGGCCGGCGGGCCCGGCATTAAGGCCACGCGCGCAGCGCTCCCGCCCTTTCGGCTTGAGGGACAGCGGCACTGACTCCCGGCTGCGCGCGCGAACATGGCGGACCAGGCCATCTCCTTCCTCAAGGACTTCTTGGCGGGCGGCGTCGCCGCCGCCATCAGCAAGACCGCGGTGGCGCCCATCGAGCGGGTCAAGCTCTTGCTCCAGGTCAGCGGCGCGGGCGAGAGCGGCGAGCGCGGGCAGAGCCCGTCACCGTCCCCCTCAGGCGCCGGGCCCGGCGAGGGCACAGGTTCGGGCGGAGGGTGGGTAGGGGCCGCGGCCGCCGCGGGACAAAGGGCGCGGGAGAGGCGGTGGCGGCTGGCGGGAAGGTCACGTGGACGGTGGCGGGGAAGTCGAAGCCGGTTCCGCCGTGCGGGGCTCGGCGCGGCGGGCGGGCCCGGCCTAGGAGGGCGGCCGCCGCTGGTGTCACTTCCTGCCGCCCTCGCTGCCGGCGCCGAGGGCACGGCGGGGAGGGGAGGGCGGCCGCTCCCGCCGCCATCTTGGCGGCCCTCACGTGACGCGCGCCCGCGCAGCGCATTGGCCCGCGGGCGGGGCGCGGCCGGCGCGCGGGGCCCGGCGTGACCCGGCGGCGCCCAAGGTGATCGGGGTGACCTTCGCGGTGCCGCTGCCCGCCTGCGGGCTCCTGCCTGCCCGCCCCCCCCCCCCACCCCTCTGTCAGTAAGGGCTCTCGCCTCTAGGTAGGCCTGTTCTGAGTGCCGCGTCCAGTCTGTCCTTAAACACCTCTATGGACGGTGAGTCCACCACTTCCCTGGGCAGCCTATTCCAATGTCTAATCACCCTTTCTGTGAAGAAATTATTCCTAATGTCCAACCTAAATCTCCCCTGGTGCAGCTGGAGGCTATATTCTCTTGTCCTGTTGCTAGTTGCTGGGATAAGAGGCCAACCCCCACTTGTCCCTATTTTGGTAAGTCCTGAGGTCTGAGGAAGTTAGGAAGCAATTTTAAGCCTTTTTCTTAACAATAACACAACCCTAAGCCATTCAGAATTAACAGCTTTTTTTGTATAATAGAAGCAGGTTTAAGCCCAGCTATGGCATAGGCCAGTCAAGGCATGTGGTCAATATACATACTTTTATTTGCAGGTGCAACATGCAAGCAAACAGATTGCTGCTGATAAGCAGTACAAGGGTATCATCGATTGTGTAGTACGTATTCCAAAGGAACAAGGAGTGCTGTCTTTCTGGCGAGGAAACTTGGCTAATGTCATCAGATACTTCCCAACTCAAGCTCTCAACTTTGCCTTCAAGGATAAGTATAAGCAGGTGTTCTTGGGAGGTGTAGACAAGCACACTCAGTTCTGGAGATATTTTGCTGGTAACCTGGCATCTGGTGGTGCAGCTGGAGCCACTTCCCTCTGCTTTGTCTACCCCTTGGATTTTGCAAGAACCCGTTTGGCTGCTGATGTTGGAAAAGCTGGTGCAGACAGAGAATTCTCTGGTCTCGGGGACTGTCTAGTCAAAATTACCAAGTCTGATGGTGTGCGAGGCTTGTACCAAGGGTTCAATGTCTCTGTCCAAGGCATCATCATCTATAGAGCTGCCTACTTCGGGATCTATGATACAGCAAAAGGTAATACTTCAGAGGTCATCCAGTAAACCTCTTTTCACAATTGTATTGCCTGTTCTGGGATGTTACACACTGTAATAACTACATTAAGATAGAAGGGGATATTGGTGCCAGCATCAGTGACACTGCAGTGTTGAAGGCAAAACTTGGGCATGTGCTGATGGCAGCAGCCTACTTTCAAGTATTGGTTTTGTAAGGAGTTGCTCCTGATGCCAGCAAAGTATGTTGATAATGATACACAGAAAAAGTTCTTTTTTGTTCAATGCATTCCTGTAGTTACATTGGACCAGTTCAAGAGTGTTTAGCAGAATGGGATTGAGCAATGCTTTTGTAAAGCACTTGGTTAAGCTGGACATTTGGGCATGTAGGCCACTGATGCTAGTTTGTGGTAACGTAATCCACAGGGACAGTGACTTAATTTACGTTGACGTTTCTTTTTAAAAAGAGTAATGAATAGTTGAGACTTTCTCATGCCAGTCTGAAAAGAATCCTTGTTCTTAAATGTTAAGCTGTTTTGATAACTGAAGAAAATCCTGAATTTCTTTAGGTGGTTTTTATGTTGCTTCAATGTGTTTAAAGTTTATGAAGTTGCAATTTTCAAGTATGGCTCTACAATGTTTTGTAACTAGGGCATCTAGTTTCCTCCTAGTTTATCTAGTAAAGTAGCTCTCATGCAGTGAGTAAACTGGAGGAGGATGTGCAAGATAAAAAGCTAATTACTTCTTTTTTTGTTACAGGCATGCTCCCAGATCCCAGAAATACTCACATTGTTATCAGTTGGATGATTGCCCAGACGGTGACTGCTGTGGCCGGTGTGGTGTCCTATCCTTTTGATACAGTGCGGCGTAGAATGATGATGCAGTCAGGACGCAAAGGAGGTAGGCTGTAAATCTATATAGTTTTTCAAGCAGTGTTAACAGGATGGAGTTCTGTTTTACTTATAGCCTTGACACTTACATGAAATGAGGAAGTGCAGTAAGGTTCACTTATGTGTGTTCTGAATTATGCTGAGGACTTCTCTTTATTGAAAATGAAATAGGCAAATGGACTGCCTGTTTGTGTTGACAAATTAAATTACAGTAATTAGGGGTTGGAATAGTTGCCAAAACGAAAGCTTAACGTTTTTACTTTGTGACAGCTTTTATTAACTAGGCAAGCAGAGAGGAAGCTTTGCTATTGGCTGTGCTAAGAATCGTATTACAGTCTTAAAGTGTGGTTTGGGACATCACAAAGTAGTTAAGCGAAACAGGAGAGTTGTTAAAAACATCTGAGATAAAATTATAGGAGTTAAGAATCACTCTTTGCTCTTTTCCTGCAGCTGATATCATGTACTCTGGAACGATTGACTGCTGGCGGAAGATTGCCAGGGATGAGGGAGGAAAGGCGTTCTTCAAGGGTGCATGGTCCAATGTTCTCAGAGGCATGGGGGGTGCTTTTGTGCTTGTGCTGTACGATGAATTCAAGAAAGTCATTTAAACAACCTAACTAGAATTGGAAATCAAAATGAGCAGATCATGTAGAATAACTACCATTATGGACCATTGACCTTCAAGAAATTCCTGTGAGTCTTATTTATCGGAGCCAGATGATACTTGTAGATGGGGCTAGAAACTGACATAGAGGACTGATCCATTTCACTGTAACATGCATGAAGACACTGAATCTGGCAATTCAGTGTGCTGATTTTGCTTTTCAGCGATCAAAAATGAGTGGTGTTGGTTCTGGGTCCAAAGAGGCTAGGTCCAATTTAGGCAGAGAAAAATTGTTTGCCTGTGGATCAGTCCCCAGTTTCAAGTCCTATCTTCTAGGACCATAAAATTGTATTTGAAAGCATTTGCTAACAAATCATGTTCTTTTCCACTTGTACTGAAGCACTATGTACCATTTTGCACAGCTGAACATCTAGCAGTTTTGTTCTTAAATTGGGGCATTTTGCTGTAAAACAATAAACATACTTACTCTGTCTGTGTTGAAATTATTACATAAAACCTTTGGGAAAGCCTCTTTTGTTTAAAAACTTGTTTCAGATAATGGTTCCTCTGATACATTTACACTGCACTCTGTAATAGAATTAAGCTTTTAAAAAAAACCCCTGAATGTGAGAATTTTATGGGGAAGGATGGGGAAGCATGGGTTGTACTGATAGAGACCAGTCCCATTCTTTGTGCCTGATGGTCTACAGTGGGCTGCTGCAAGTGGCTTTTTGCATGATTCTTAGAAATTGATTTGCAACTTCTCATGATTTAAAATGGGGGGAGGGGTCAGTTGTGCTAGCAAAACCCAAAGACCCAAGAACTGTCAAAAAGTAATGCTCTAGCCCTTGGTGAAAGAGCTTAAAATAATTTTTTGTTATTAAATCAAAGCAACACTGCATTCATGCAAAAACCCAGGAACCCAGTAAATGCCTTCAACTTCTGAGCGACCTGTGTATTGTATTGCTGCTGTTTGGAAATGTTGATTGTGCCGTTCAAGATACTGCTTGGCCTCACCTGTGGCGGTGGTCAATCAGTACCTCTGTGGAAGGTTGAATTTAATCTGAAATGAGGCTCATTCTAGGAGATGACATTGATGGGGTGTGTGGGAGGGAATGTGTGTGTTTCTGTATTGCTGTAAAATAATAGATCAAGGTAGGTCAGCCTTCAGTATTAACTGTTTGGTGTCTTGGGATGGTCAGAAGAACAAAACCAGACTGAGTAATTTCTCATACTGCTATTTGAGGTAGTGTAATACCTATGTGCCGTTCTCCATATGTATATAATCTTTTATACTTTGTAATCTGCAAAAACACAATAGGAGGACTAGTAAAGGAAAACAAGGTGTTAATCTTTGTGTTTTAAGAACTCTCCCTATATCTGGAAAAAGCGTGTCGTCGTATGAATCACTGAAGGCTGACTGAGCTGTCTTGAGTTCTTTCTGTGCCTTCTGAGGTTGGTATTCAAGATGAAGTATTTAAATTAACTACTTGGCTTTGGCTGGTTATTACCTTCCTCTCAAAAGGACTTACCTTTTTCCTTTCACTGTTGCACAAGTGCTGCTCTCAACATGTGTATGAATGTAAGGACATTACACAGTTCCTCTGTACACAGGCCAGTGCCAAAATTTATGTACCTATTTCATCCCTGTTTGGTAATTGCAGCTCCCTTTGGTGCAGGCAGGTCATTTGATGTTGACCTTGCCAATCAACTTGCTGTTTCACTTGTGATTATATTGATGGGGGGGGAGAGGGGAAGACATTTTGTCTATGTAAACACATTGCTTAGGTTTATTTTCTGTATCAGTGGCTTGAAATGGTAGAGATAATGGTGGGATGTGTCACTGTGAGTGTATGCTGGCCCAAACTTTGTGAGAGGAACCAAACATGGCAGTTACTTGAGCAGCCCCTGAAAGGGATAGGACTTTCACGCCATCTTTTCTCCAGAACTAGGTTTTAACTACAAGAAATAGGAAAAAAAAAGTGCAAGTGTAGGTGGTTTTAATGTGAACTGCAATTTCTCTATGCTGTGCATTCAGCATGTACTAATTTGTGCTGGTTTGGTTTTTTTAATATATGGCTTCTCTCAGTCATGCAGCAGCAATTTCCAATGTGCCATGAAGTTTAGGAACATAAGAGGCAAACAATAAATGAGACTTTTAAAAAAAGCATTTGTTTTCTGCCTTATTGAGACACTGTGCAATGCATTCATTTTGAAAAATATTAAAAGGAAAACAGCCAGAATTTGTAAAAGTTCTGGCATTTAAAACCTATAGTATTTTTAAAAGGTGTTGGAAACTGAATTTGCACCCTTTGAAGGGATTCTAAAATTCAGCTATTAAACCTTTATTACAGATTTTATTTCAGTCCTCACAACTGTTAAGACTAGATGTTTTTGAAGGCTTTAAATACTGTCTGTGATTTAAGGACATGCTAATCCTGCAGAAGATTGGAGTGTTGCAGAGGTCTGTATTTGCAGTGGCAGTACTGAGCTCATGAAATGGCTGACTGGCAGACCAGTATTAATAGTTACATTTGGCAGGTGTAATTTTATTTCCCATTTTTGTCTTTGGTATTGCTGGTTGGAAGATTAAAGGGCAATTTTAAACACATTTTGAATAGTTTCTGCTAAAAAAACCCCTGAGCATATAAAAACTATACAATCGTAAAATTACTGTGGCATCCTTAAGCAGGCCTGTCATCTTCCAGGAAACCTTAATAGTCAGAGGAAAGAAGCTTCTTAGCAATGAAGGCTGGAAGTGAGTTTCTTTGGATAAGAGGCCTTGTCTCACATTGTGAAGAACAGCCTACCTAGGTTTAAGCATGTCTTCAAAGTAGACACTTGCAGAAAAGGGTGGCTGCTGGCCATTTTGGTTTCAAACAAAGGGTGAAGAATAAATTTCACAGATTTTTCTCCCCTTGTTTCGCCTGCTGCATTTAAGTGGATTTTTATGGGACAAACAGTGTTATAGGCAATTATATTCTTTTATAGGCTGTTTTGAAGTACTTGTCAGCAGGATCTATGCTTTTATTTTGTATTGGGGGCATCAGTGTATTTTCTTCTTGGAAAGTTGGATCATCTCTTCAACTGTAGTTACTTCCTCGGTGTCACTTTTTGATGGTAGATTTACATACTCTGTCTAAAGAGAAAGAAAAGTCTGTAACATGCAGTAGGCTAGAGAGTCACTCTGTCGATAATCAGACAACGCTAGATACACCAGTACCAAAGGTACCTCTTCTTGCTCTTTCATTACTTAAAGAGATGCTTGCAAAGCGGAAGAAAGTGGTTTTAAGGACAGTTAGGGATTGTTTTACCTTTAATGTGTACAATCAGTACTAGCTAGCTGTCAGCAGAAGGACAAAGAATAGAATTTTATCTAAATGCTGGACAACCTTAACTGAGACAATAGAAGGAATTTATTCAGTGGGTATTGCCTGAGTTTTTGATATGTAAGCATTAGCTAGACTTCTAGAGAAAATACTTTGGTTGCTATTACACATTTTAACATCGGTTAACCTGGAGTTCTAGGAGAGTGGATGTTGCTAGGTAAGATCATAGTACTGATACAGCACTCAGAGCTGAAAGTATTGAAGGGAGATAGGTATGATTTTAAAAAAAAAGGGGGATAGTACTGGGGGGAAAAGTTAAAAAAAGGAAAGATAAGCTGCTGGTATATGACAATATCAAACCAGGATGTCTTCGTGGGAAATTTTTTTCTAGGAAATCTGAGGGATTGATTAAGCACTGCAGGGCTTCAGGGTCATGGTGTTTTGTGCTACTTGGCTACTCTGGGGAAAATGCACAGAGTGTCTTTCAAATCCTTGGAATGAATTTGATCTGGGAAAAGAGGAAAACTTAAGTGTTAGACTTCTGAGTGAGGGTGAAAAAAGTATCTGGGGAGAGTGACTGAAATGTCATCAGGCTTTGGTAGTAAGATGAGTAAAATAAAATGGATTAGATGAATGCAAGGTGTCTGATGCACTGAGTGATTTGGTTGGTAGGATCTTACAATAAATAAGAAAATTGGTAGTTTTTTAACATGAGCATTTTAAGAATACAAATGCAAACTCAGTGCAGAAAATTAGGATTTTGTAAATAGAGATATTTCAGTGATCTAGGGAAAAGTATAGTGAAACATAAGAAAAAAAAATGTGAAAGGTCATTGACTAAGTCAGGGCAAAACAAAGAAATGCAAGCTTTAAAGAGGCGTGATTAGCAAGTTATAGGTTTCAAAATAAATCATAAATCCATTAGCACTAAATGTCAGGGAGAGAGTGTTCTGGTGTTCAGTAGAGGAGAGATCTTGAAAATACCGGTTTTGTACTTTATTTTCTGCTTTGAAGAATTGCAGCATTCAATCAGTGTTAAAAAGATACCTGAGTTTGGAGGGAAGAAGTATAATAAAATTAGACTTTAAGACTAGATCAAAATGAGCAAAGAGGAGTCCAGAAGCTGTTTAAACATGTCATAATCGTATGAATTACCTTCACAGTGCCTGTTGACAGGTATGAGGCAACCTGAGGGCTTCACTTGAACTCTGGCAACTGCTGCTGTTAAATTGTTGCCTGCATGGAAGAGCCTATGCCAGCATTTAGAAACCACATCGACAAAGGCCTTTGGGCTGTAATGGAGTGATTTGATTAAGTCTGGTAGTATATGCACAGAAATTTGGAAGCCCCTCAAGTTTAGGAAAAGCAAGCAATCTGGAGAGTCTGCAATTTTTGAAAGACTGCTTGCTACTGTACTAGCTCTTATTATTTAATAAGATGGACTGTGGATGGCTTATGCTCTAGAAGCCTGGTATGAAGTGAGATACCAGGTATTAATGACTTAATGTGTATGAGGAAACCTATCCATGTCACATTCCTACCTACTTTCTGTGAAAGTCAAAGGTGGTAGCACCAAAGACAAATTAAATAGGACAATGTGCTGGTATATAGTTACCAAAACGAGAGAGTTTTAGTAGTCAGAGCTTTGAGGATTCTTTGTAAACAGTTGAAGGAAAATTTCTGTGCCACTTTTGAAAGCCTCATTGGAAAGCATGGTGTTGCCACTGAATTGTTGTAGGCAGTAAATGACTAGCCTGATTTATTGACTTTGCTTTAGCCAGCTGATACAAAGCATTCCCTCACAATGCAATCACCATACAACCACTGCTTAAATGGACAATTTGAGAAGCATCAATGGTTTGAAGCCTGGTTGTCATGACGTGTAGAAAGACAGGAAGAGTTACTTGCTGTTAACAGTGTGCAAGTGTGTAAGATAACTGTAAACAGGAAAGGAATAAGGATAAAAAGTAATGGATTTTAAGTGCAGTAAAACAGGCTATTAAAAAGCTTTTTAAAAGTGAGGATAGTTAAAAATATAGAATAGGGTACATAGGGATGCTACAGTATATTGGTCAAATACAGTTTGTACAAAGCACTGAAATTGCTAATCCTATGCTGGTGTAAGAGGAAGACTAGTTAAGCTGTTGAGTCTTCCCAGCCCTGTTGATTTTCATTATTCAGTGTGACAGGATTTTTACATGGGGTTGGTCAGGCTTATAAAATACATATTCACATTGTATTATGTATTATGTGATTGATATTTGAAAATGCTAATGGAAAATGTTTTCTTGGGTTATTTTCAAAGTATGAACAGCAACCTCGTAGAGCTTGTATGCACAGAAATTACTGTTCTCCATAAAAGTGAAAACTCTGGTCTTAAAATACGGCTGCAAATACCTACAGGATAATCATTTGTCTCAGCAGTGGCATAGAGCATTTCAGGTTTCAAAGCAGCGTACCTTGCATGACAGGCACTGGTCTTCATTGGACCAAATGTAACACTTATTTTATATGTCAGTTCTAGTCTTTGGCCTATTGTGGATTAGAGTTAACAAATTTGACTGAATTGAAAAGAAACCATACCTGGATATCTTCATTGGTTAATGCATTAAATTTGTCTCTCGGTTGTGGTATAGGAGGAAGTATGTTCTTGAAACTGCACCTTTGGATAGAAAATGGCGTTGTGGAGAAATTTAAAATACTGGTAATATAACTTACACAAACATTGTGTTTTACAATTTAAGGACATTCTTTACTTTCAAGATTGAATAGCTACTGCTCTACAAATTAAGTGAAAAGAAAAATATTTTGAGTGGGTTAACTGGTGGGTAACTTTTAGTATACTTATCACTTGGGAAACTAAAATTTATTTTGTGATGAGAGTCACAGTAAATACTTTATTAATCAATGACTGAATAAATCACATGACATAACTGTCTTTAACCACTGAGTGAGAAGTTTTATCAAAAAAACAATATGTTAATTTGTCTGGATTCCCTCTTGTCTGGTACTGTATGCAGCCAGTGGCTTCAAAGCAACCTGGATATTAAATGCTTAAAAGTAAGAACACAATAGCTTTTGTAGGATCTGGTGGAATCCAGGATCCACTTAGTAACTTCAATATCCTTTCCCCATTTTTCACTTGTAGTGATTTTGTGTGCCGAAGGGCCATCCACAACAATACTGGCGATAATACATTTTGACATTGATAATCGGATTATTTAAGTTTGCAGGTAGGAAAGTAGGAGATTGAAGGAATGTGTTTCATAGAGATAATACTCTATCAATAGTATCTACAGAAAAAAAGGTTGATTTACCTTTTGAAAAGACAATACAGGAGCACTGTCACTGATATTGTTCCAAGTGCTATTAGAAATAAAATCACGAAAGTAAAGTAATCTTTCCCTTGACCTGAAACATCCAAGAGAGAGAAATATCTCAGCATACCAAAAATCTGCTGAGGAGACTGTCAGTAATGAATGCAAGTTTCACAATTTATTCTTAATTATTCAAAGGACTTCAACTTGACTTTCTTACAGAACTTTGACAAAAATTCAGGTTGACTTGGTGCATTTTAAACCATTTCAAATATTTAAAATTTAGAGAAATTAAAAAATAATCCAGAAAAGAAGAAAAATAAACAGAGTTATAGAACAAATAACTGAGCAAAATTAGTGGAAAGGGTAAAAAGAGAGAAGCAGAAGAAAGGGGATGATATTCATGGTAAAAACTTAAAAGAACTCAGAGGCATCCTCATCACTTCAGACAAGAGTGGGTCTATTTTCATCTGTTCCTGTAACCCTGGCATCTGAATAACTGCTGCTTTCACAATCCCAGCTAACCAAAGGTTCTGCTGCCAGAGTACTCTTCCTCATTAATGATTTCCACCCAGTTCCTTCCATGTAAGGGTAAGAATTAAGATTTTATTCATTCCTTTGACTGTGAGGGAGAAAGGGAAGCAAACACGGTAATACTGAAAAAAAATAGTATTTCATAATCTTACCAAACTCAATGGGTTCACTCCATTCCCCCCACTTTGAGCTTACGAGACATTTTGTTCCACGTGCTCTGATTTTCAGAATGTATCGTTTTTTCTCATTGTAATTTTGGAATTCGTATCTATCATTCCTTACCTAAAAGCAAAGTAATCAGATTAACAAAAATTAAAATTAATTTTAAAAAATTAATTTTAATATGATTAAAAATCATATTAACAAAATATTAACAAAATTTGGGGTTTGATTTCATTATACAGTTTCTAGAAAAAAAATAATTTGTATGATTTTTTAGGTATGTACTAGTTAAATGTTTATCCTGCCATCAAAACTCTCTTTTTTGAAGGTTAAAACTAGATTTTTGAAGTTTATTGGGTATTTAAGTTATTTTATTATGCTTTAAGGACACTTTTCTTTCCTGTTCTTGTTTATGGATCCTAAAAAAAATCAGAAAGACACAAAGCAGAAACTGCAGAAGTACCCTGTAAACTCCCCTTGCAGCCTTCATGGGGATAAAACATGCAAATGTTCCCTGCATGGTGTCTGTTTTTGCTAAAGAGACCTAATGTTTTTAAGACAGTACAACAACAGATATGTATTATCTGGCCTCATGATACTTTATACAAAGTCTAGAATCTGTCAAGCCTTTCCAAGGGTCAGAGGACCACTCATTTGTCAGGGAAAGACTGACAGTATGTATTAACTTCCACAGGTTTTGAAGATTGTTGTACTCACTTTGTCTAGCTGTCCTTAGACACAGATGCAAACCCTATAGTTCTAGAAGTAAGTGTATTTTTTGTAATAGTATTTATATGCTTAAGTGAGCAAAACCACAAATTTGTATATGGCAAGAATACTTACAAGCTTTTTCTCTTCTTTGGGGTCATCCTGCAAAACAAAGACAAATCTTCATTTTTATTATTTTCTTATCAAATAATAAAATATTCCTTTCTGGTTCTCTTTTTCTTGCCTTTAAAGAACATAAGTAATTTTAAACTGAAAAACTGGATAGTCTTCTCCAGTAATGTCCCAGAATAACAGCATTTTATTCAGAATGTTGGCTTCCTACATTTCCTTTTAGAAAAGGAAGGAAACATGAATTAGTTATCATTGGATGTGAGAAGCTGTATTTGCCACTAAGGGCATATTTAGACTGTACATTCTCATCCAGCAGAAGTATATCCAAATTACGCAAGCAATCACACCATCCTACACACACAGCAGGTCTGGAAGCTGTGATTTCACAGGAGTTTGATAACATGGGGCAGAAAAATTATGTGAATAGCAAATTTACCCTCCTTCCAGTCAAAGTCTATGTTATCCATGCTCAAGGGCTTTTCCCCAACTACTGTGAAGAGGTACTTACACATCCTATACAATCAAAATTTAATTAACTAGAATCAAACTTTTACCTGGATCAAAGAACCTGAAAATTTGGGGAAAAAAAAGATAAGGTTCAAAAATGAGTGAACAGTTTCAACAGCAGTGATTTTTAGCAATGATCTCAGAAAACATTGAAAGGCTGAGGTCCTGGAAACAACTGTCACATGAAATATCAGGAGGATAGCTAACACTATGGAAAAGTCAGAAAGGTGTAACTGGAAGGAATGTCTCATTACAGAATACACACCCACTGTGTGTCTTGAATTATAATGCAGACTAGTATTTCCCCATCATTCATTGTCAGCTGAGCTCTTTCAGCTTAGGACATGATGGAAGTCAATCAGCCTGTGCTGTGAGTAGGCAGTGTAAATGAGTTACTTAAGCTTTAATTTAGTGACATTTACATCTATCAGCCCCTCCTGAAAGGTGTGAGTTTTATCTGCCATCTCCATGTAGATACCTCTGATACCTTCAGTAACTCTAGCACCTCAAGGGGAATGAGCCCTAGAAGTGCATTGTCTCTCAGGGGATATTTGTGCTCCTTTGCAGACACCTACATTAAGGTGTCTCTGCAAGATGAATTTCACATCCAAATGTAGAAATCTACACTGAACCCCATCCTTTCTGACTGTGGCACAGGAAAGAAGAGGTAACATGTATTTCTTTCAAATAAATTTTTTGATAATATTGCTTTAATCATATGTTGTGGCCTATATCTTTATGTAAAAAATTCTATGTATTTCACACAAGATCTTCCTGTCAAATTATACCTACCAAGCTGGAAAGCTATGTGTACTGCAATTACTCCTTGAAACAGCTACAGCCTGCAAGCTGTAGGCCTTGTTTTGAATCAACAAATAAGATTTAATGGTGTATTGCTTTATTTCAGTTGTTTATTTATGTATATTTATGTATTTTATTTCAGTTGTATATTTATGTTTAACTCTTAGCTGATCTTTCCTGCAATGGTCTTGTTCCTGAGAATTGCCACCGCTGTAAGCTTATGAGCTGCAGCTGGGAAGTGGGATAGGTGGGAGCACTAATTTACCCCAACTCAGGTGTCATCCATGTGTGGAAATCACATACTGGTAAAACAGGTATCCCAGCAATGAGGAGGAAGAGTGCTATTTCTTGCCTCCTTGTCAAACTCCTGGACTCAAAAAAAGCTTCCTGGTCTTTGTCCTTAGAGATGTTAAAATCAGGTCCTTTAGACACTGAGATTTGTGGAGAAGGATTTGACACCTCAGCCTCTCTGCTCTGTCGTATGTGGTGGAAACCAGACATACCCTAGCCTGGAGAAAAGCAGACTCAGGGGAGACCTTCTCTCTCTACAACTACTTGTGGCAGAGTGGGAATAGGTCTCTTATCCCTGGTAACAAACATTAGGAGGAGAAGAAACAGCCTCAAATTGCACCAGGGGAGGTTTAGTTTGGATATGAGGAAATAATTCTTCACTGAAAGGATGGTCAGGCATTGGAGCAGGCTGCCTAGGGAAGCAGATGAGTCACCATCCCTGGAAGTGTTCAAAAGGCAGATGGATATGGCACTTAGTGATATAGTGTAGTGGTGATTATGGTGGTGCTATGTTAGCAACTGATGATCTTGAAGGTCTTTTCCAACATTAATAATTATTTTATGAACCAGGGTGAGCATGAGGAGCTCAGGACCTGGGCACAGGCTGGAGGCTGCCACCAAGCCAGTGCCCTTGTTGCAGGTCACACAGTCGTTCCTCCTGTGACATGTGCTTATGCAGGACAGCATCACAGGTATTCTCAAGTCTTTCTCAAGCATTCTCAAGACAGAGATCCCTCATAATATTTCCCTGCTCTCCTCTGCTTTTCTACTTCACATCTCTGAGAAGTCTGAAAAAAGATCATGAGAGATGGGATGTGAGACTAGCAGAGCTGGAGCAGGAGGACACCACAGGTCATGAGAGAGAAGTTAATTAATAAAGGAATCAGAAGTTTGCATATTATAGATACATGTGTGTACGTACAGTGGCACAGACAAAGAAATTTTTACCTTATTTTGTATGTTAATTTCATACTGAAAACACTTTACTTTTTCCACGTGACTTGTAAGGGGTGGATGCCAGGTAATTATGCAACCCGCTGGATCTCCAGTACAATGGGCAGTGACATTTAATGGAGCAGTGAGTATTTCTGGGGGGAAAAAAAAAAGGAATAACTAATGTAGGCATGGTCAGTAATCCGCTACAACTCATGCCTTCATAGCAAAATACATGTCAAGGTGAGGCAACCGATGTACAGCTGTGTGCCACTGATTCTAGCAAAAGTTATTTGATAAACGGCAGCAAAATACCATACCAAAACTTGGGAATATATCACTGCAGTTGCTGAAAATCTGAAGTAACTGAAGTTCGTGTGAAAAATAATATGAAGGATTTTGTGTAATTCAGTAGTGCAATCACAGTGTCACTTTTCTTCTACGTCTGTTTTCCAATTTCATATTGACAGTGCAAGTCTCCGTAGAAAGAAGGATGGAAGTTTTTGTACCTGTAGTATTTTTCATGCAGAAGAGCAAGGCATTGGAATTTGAGTGCCTATAGACTGAGTGTGACCTAAGTGTCTAACCACTACAGTCAGTGAAGACCTCTCCAGTAGTGCCCTGATGGCTGCAAAGCTCTTTGGCACACCATGGAGCAGATGTGCTTGTCTAGATAGCTCTGAGCTTCACAGCCCCATCAGCTACAGTCAGGAGTCACTTGTATTGCATTTCAGACCACGCAGGACGCTCAGAAGGACCCTGGTATCTCATGGGTCCCAGGCCACATCTGCAAGCCTCGGGGATGCCTCAAGTATCTGAGTGTGTCTCAAATGGCACTAGAGGCTTGTTTTTAGGCAACTAAATCCCACCCCAGATCTTTATTGGAGCTTAAACACCTAGTTTGCACATATTGATCTGACACAGCCTTAATTTGCAAGTTGAACCCTCACGCTGGTTTTAGGACATGTAGCTCTTGTGGGTCCCAGGGAGGTGTGGGATTAAGGGATGGCAAAAATAAACCCCTCAGAAAGGTAGCCTTGAAAGTCTAACCATTGTGTTTCATTAATTGGAATCCATGGATATGTTCACACCACTTCTCTGAGCAGTTGTTTCAGGCTGCCTCTACCTTTGCTTGTTTTAGTTAATTTTTGGAACTATATTCTGTCAGCTGTAGGGAGCAAAGTCTGTCCTGCAGTGCAGGATCCTGCAATGGCCTACAGACTTTGTTTTAATCTTATTTCCAGAGAAAAATTCACCACTTCCTTATTTTATAAAACAGTAATAAAATAAAAATGTTCAATTACTTACCAATTTTATACAGTTCAATGTACTCATCATAGAACTGGATCAGGGAGTCTTTGCTAGACCCATTAACCAGGAAGTAAGCTTTTTCAATCTCTATCCTCACATTTTGGAATCTACATCCCATGTTTCTGCCGTTTTCATCTTTAATGTAAAGCTCACATTCCATCTGCCCATCATCTCTGTATAAAGCAAGGTATTTTCATTAAACACGGGTAGTGTGATGTCTTGAGTGAGAATTCAGGCTCCCCTGACTCAAGCAGACCTACTTACCTTGAGTTCTGCCAGTAGAGAAAATACTGTGTATCTGCTGGAGCACCCCTTCCTGCCTGCCAAGTGCAGTTCATGAGGTGAATGTTATAAATCACACAGGAGAAATTTTCAATGGCTGACTCATTCGTGCCTGCAAACAGAAGAATATCTGTGATGAGGAAAAATCCTATGACTCCTCCAATCTGGAGGATCATGGCACATGCTTAGGTATGTTAGATGCCTGCAAGTCCAGTTAGTTATTACTTGGGTCAGGAGTGAAAACTAAGAGAATTATCACTCCATTTTAACTGCCTCTTAACTGTAAAACTTGTCAATAAGCAAAGCATTCACACAGAGAAAGGAAGGCACATTGCCTTTTACCATCGTGTTGCTACAGAAAGAAGTATTTCTCCTTTTGCAATTAATGCTCAGGAATCTGCTCCTGAAAGTCTTTACAGAGAGGACTAAAAAAGCTGAGACTTTTAAAAGCAAATTTGGACTTCTTCCTGCTCTCCAATCAAGCAACTTCCTTGTTAGATCTTTCCACCCTCACGTGTGTGACAATGACTTGTTCTGTTCCTTTTCTGGAGTACATTGAAGTGGGAATGTTTCTTTGGAAGTTTGCTTGTGGTCAGGCTGTGTGAGCATGCTCAGCCTCCTTCTCTCTTCTCCTTCAACCAGTTTTCTGCTTCTTTCTGTGGTATGCCTCAAATTCAGTGAAAGGGTGGAGGCTTCCTCTGCTACTGACTCCAACCTCCTCCAGTGCCCATTGTCTAGGGCACCCTTGTGGAAGCACGGGGGAATCCTCTGAGGAGCCCGAACGCTTTGGAAGGTAGGACCAGCGGGGGAGGAACACCAAAAGCAACAAATTTTGTGTGTCCTGCCTTGTATTTTGAGGGTCACCATTGGTGTTTCGTCTGCCAAGTCTACGGGAAGAGATGAGCAGGGAGTGTTTTCTCTGTTTAGACATGAGCAAGCTGCTAATCTCATCTGAGATACCCTGCGTACACGCAGCTTCAGGAACGCTGTTGACAAGGGAATTTTAGTGGAGAACTTTGAGCTGAACAAATTCACCAACAGCCCAGCAAGAAAGCGTTTAATAAACAAATAAGCACTAATATCTTAATTTGTAACAGCCAGAACAGTTATTTGAATCTACCCTTAAACCCCTGTAAGTTATTGGCCTTTTGGAGCCTTAGTATAAAAGAGAATAACGCAATTATGGATACACTTCTGGTAATGCATCTCTTGAGGAATGGTTGAGACATTCATTACAGAGCAAATAATTTTAACAGATCTGCAAAAAAAAAAATTAATAGAAAATATAGCAGTTACCTACTGTGTAAGGAACTGTTTTCTAAGACAATTAAAAGATTTAAAAGATTGCAAATGGAGAAAACCTTAGCCAGACATTACCTCCAGGGAGAAAGGTGCATTTTTTTGAGATGTTTGTGTTTGGCACTTCAATGATAAAGAATACCCCTTTGTGCAGAGGCATGTACAGTTCCTTTGGAAACCTGCATAGTGGACTATTCACCTGAAAAAGAACATGTGGATGTTTTATTTCTCTGCTTTTCCTCTTTTGGTGTTAGATGATGCTGGCTGTGGAAGCGCAACTCAGGAACTCAACTCCATGTATATGATATATGTTTTAGGCTCAAGAGCTAACTCCCTCCTTTAGCACTCCAGGGTGATGTAGAAAGGAACTGAGGGATCAATAATATAACAACACAAAAAGCTTTGCATCTCAGGAGTTGGATATTACAGTAGTGTGCGACTATTATAGAAGGCTAATAATGCTCCAGTGGCATAACAGAAGATGATTAATGAATAAGGGAGCCACAAAGAAATTTAATCATAGGATTAAGCAAAATAGAAATCCTCATCTGACCTGCCCAGCAGTCAGAAAGGTGTCTATGGCATTATACTTATAATATTCAATAAAGATGTGATGGACTTCATAATATGAATTTCTAGTTAACACATCTGCTTTCCTGGGCTAAATAAGCCACCTCTCTTTCTGTCAAGCTTCCTATTTTTCTCCTTGGATAATGTGGGTTTATAACATAACCTGTGCTACAAGCATGATCCAGTCCATTGGGAAACAAGTGAAGAATTTGAGATAATGAAAAGCCATGGCAGTGTTTGCAGAATTAATTTTTTATCTGAAGGGTCTCTCGCTCTGTCTCTCTAAATTTGCTAGAAGTCTCACTTAGTCTTAGAGCCCCTTTTTTCAGCAGCTAGATCCCTGCTCATGATTCAATGTAGTCACAGTCCAGGCTATCACTTCCTTTCCACTTTGATGCCAGAACTTCAGGTCTGTCGTATGCATGGGATGCTCCTCGCAGTAAATGCATCCTGGCATTGCTGATGGCTTTCCACAGCCCCTGACATATCAAGCTGTGGACTGTAAAAAACCACACCTCAGATATTATCTGCAACTGTTTCAAAGTAAGTGAAATTGATAAAAGGTAAAGAAAAAGGTGCAATTATTTATCGCAATGAATAGCAAGTTTACCTCTTTCTCTATGCTTTCCATGTCCCAGCTCATGATGGTACATTTATACATAGAAAAATTCTTGCTGCTCTCCCAGGACAGTTCCATTTTTCTCCAGTCCACATTCACATTTGTAATAGGTGATTTTTGTGCTTCTGCTGGAAGTGATACAGCGTAAGTTCTGTAAGGATATGCTATTCCTTTTTGAATGCAGAGGATAGTATCTGTCAGGCTCAAGATGATAATTGCCAGTTTAATTGCAAATATCTCTGATAAATAAAGAATTAAACCTTATTTCTTGGGTTATATTTGCAAAAACATACTTACACTCTATACACTGGATGTCAGCGTGCAAGGGATGAAAGAGCATCACACACCACCAAATCATGCAAATGAGTCCAAAACTATCAAACATATTTTCTTCTCTGGAAAGAAATAATGAAACCTTCAGAAAAAAAAAAAAAGAAAGGAGAAAAGAGAAAGGAGAAAAGAAAAAAGAGAAAAGAAAGAAAAGAAAAGAAGAGAAGAGAAGAGAAAATAGAAAATGATGATAAAGAGCATTTCTTTTTTTTTTTTTTTTATGGGAAGAGTCAAAGATGCTGTCTAATCCACCCCTAGAAAATATTCATTCGACAAAGATCAAAACTCTTTTGTGAACATAACACTGGTTTTGTATATGTTATTTATCAATGTCAGTACTTGCTTCTATCATCTTCTTTTCTTTGCTTTTCTGATCCCAGATGAGATGGAACAGCTTTCCATTTAGAAAAGTACCTTATGAGCAGGAATTCTGATGGGCCTTTACAAAGGCAATGGATAGCCCTGGATTCAGCTGCTTTTGCAGTGTCCTGAATGTCCTGAATATCCTGAATAGTAACATTTGTCATAAACTTGATGATGCTTCTGTCAGTTCCTGATAAATCTGAATGAATTTTTCGTATATATATATATGTTCTCTCACTTTTCACCTCTTTTCATGGAAAATTGAATATAGTAAAGAGTACCATTTTTTAGGTGTAGTTTACTATATCCCATTATTAAATAAGATACTTTTTTCTACACTTTCTTTGTTACTAGTTTTTTTGTGTTCAGAAATTGTTGAATCTTACTGTGGACATTATTAAACTTGGAGAATGTCTGCTTTGTAATCAAAAAATTATGTTAGCCCATAGAACTATGCCCACAATAATTTTATTCTAATATAAATATAGTGGTATACAACTGAACTTGGACTTTAAAATCTGCTTGAGAGGCTAAGAAAAAATGCTGAACCTGCTTAGAGCTATTTTAGAGAATGTGACTCTCAAGTCTTCATGTACAGTTCATTTGAACAAAGATTTACATAATTGCAAACTGGATGCACTTTCATTCTTGGTATTTCTGCTCCTCTGGACCTACAACTTTCTTTCTGGAAGTTATCTGCATTTTCTGGAGCCTACTTCTGTCTTGTGTGTTTTTCAGTCCAATTTCCTGAAAAGAGATAGTGTATGTCAATGACCCTTTTCAATGAGGAATACTGCAAAAGACAACATATTTTTCAGTGTTTCTTTTCCATCTTGACTTGCCTCCTTTATGTCTTGAAAATGAAACAGACCTTAAGACATGTAGAAGTATCTGCAAGTAAGTATTTACAAAAGCATAAGTTGTTTAAGTTCTAATTGTAGTCAATGGACATATGGTTGAATTCCATTCCCTGTTTCTTGAACACATAAATAATTTTTCACTGCTTTTTTTAAAGCCTTTGACTATTGCTATATAGAAGTTTTTTTAACCTTTTTAGTATCTTCCTATTTTTTTATGCATTTCATTTTCTGTTTCCCTCTGATGAGTTTCTTTGATGTGGAAGTATTTTTCCAGAAGGCATTTTTTTAAGCAGCAACCAAACCTTAAATATGGTCACTTTTCTTTTGCCTATTTTTTTTATTTTCTTATCTCACAATGTGTGATTATTGTCTCTGGCGATGCAGAGTATAGGCTATGTGAAGGTAGTTACACCTCCCTTTCCAGGCTGTGTGAGCATAGGAGAGGGTTGGCACTGCTGCCTGGTCCAACAAGGTAGTTCATGGCTGTGCTTTCATGTGTTGTGATTTGTAGCTTAAGAAACACTTGGTTCTGGCTAGGCTGGAGTTAACTTTCCCCAGGGCAGCCCATACAGTGCTGTGCTTTGTATAAGTAGCTAGAATGGTCTTGATAACACACCAGTATTTTGGCTGTTGCTGAGCAGTGCTGGCACAGCATCAGGGTTGTCTCTCCAACCCCATCCCACTCACTCTGCAAAGGCCAGTAGAATGGGGGTGGACAAGAGGCTGGGAGGGAACATGGCCAGGACAGATGATCCCAACTGACCAAAGGGATATTCCATATCATATGGCATCATGCTCAGCAATAAAACCTGGGAGAAAGAAGGATTGGAGTGGAAGGAGGCATTCGTTATTCATGCATTTGTCTTCCAAAACAACTTCTTTGTGTACTGAGGCCCTTTGTCCCAGGGAGTAGCTGAATATTTTCTGCTGATGGGAAGTAGAGAATAAACAAGAGGAGGAGTGAGAGAGAAGTTTGGTGGGCAGCTGGTGGTCAGCCTAGCTCAAAGCATCACCGTATTTTTCCCTGTTTGATATCACAAATGTTTCTCCACTTTTCAAACTACATAACTTCCACTGTTCTTAGAGGTTTACATCTATCCAGAACAGCTACTTCAAATTTTTGTGTCAGAAACTGAGGAGTCAGATGTTACAGATCACTGTAGGTAATTTAAACTACTAAGGAAGTGTGAATATCTGCAAAAGGTGATTCCACATTCTTTCATATGGAGGCGTGAGCAAAGCTAGTCAAACACTGTCATCAGTTCTTGTCAAACACTTCTCATCTTATGTACCATTTTCTTTTCTCAGAGGAGGTTAAAACTTTAGGGAAGATTTCTCCATTGACAGCATTTTTTTTTTCTGTTGGGTTTTTTTACATGCAGAAGAAACTCTGGTTAATTTTTTGTTTGTTTTAGCATTGCCTAGTAGTGAAACTTCCTAATAGCAATTTTCTTGATTACAGGTATTACTAAGGATAATTCTAAGACTGTAAGGTAAATTCTTACAAATTAAGGAAAAATAGAAACATAGTAATATTTCATTACTCATCCACCCTTCTCTATTAACTTTTATGGTAATTTCAGAGTGCTGATTTCAGACTTACTCCACTTGTGGTGAAAGCAAAAACTCATCCAGACGTTCCAAGGAAGTTGTCTTGGATTCTTGAATATTTCCAGGAGGCACGTCACATTTCCTGGAAATTAGCTTGATAGTACATATCCGTCGTGGTTTCCAGGATTCAAGCCAGGCCAGAACATTACGTTGAGGTTGCAACAGAGATAGACTCTTCACTGTAACCTGGTTCTTCTCTGTTTATCTTTCGCAACATCAGTATTTGTAAATCATCATACTACAGTAAGGATGTGGCCATGACTACTGGGAACTGATACTGAAGAATCTTAAGTACAAATGGTATGGAGGACTGGCTGTGAAATGCTGTGTGAGAGATTGGTCTCAATAGTTATTTGCACTTTCCCATGCTCTCAGGGACCTCCACACTAATGCCCATGGGAAACTCAGGACCCATTGTCCTTCTAGTCTGCCCCTTAAGCATATTTTTCTCCGCTTTGGCCCATCTGTTCAGTCACTCAACCTTTCCTCCTTCCTTTCCTCACCTTGCATTCTTTTTTAAGTTTTCCTGTTCTCAGTCAACTGTCTGCTCATCTTTTCTTTATTTTCTTGGCTTCATTCTTCCTGTCGTCTCTCTCTCTGCTCTTATGACTCCTGTGCTTTCAGAATCTCCCTCTCTCCTACACATGACAACAGCCCCATACTGCAAGTACTCTTCATGCTTTCTCATGGAAACCCTCATCAGGGCACTGCCACAGGAATCTTCTGTAGCCCTGTCTGCTCAGAGGAGTGTTTGCTGACACCATTGTCTCCACACTCTGGACATTTCATTGGACTTGCAGTGGGAATAGCAGGGCCTGTAAGCATTCACTTTCCTTATAAGAAATGATAATTTCCATTGATCACAGCACTAAAGGAGTTTGCTTCCCAAAGGATTTGTGTTTCACATTTGATCTACTTTTAAAACAAATCACTCAGGATAGGATTAGTTTGTTTAGTTGATTTGTGCCTATGTTCTCTCTATCACTCTACCTGAATGCACCAACACATAGCCAGGTCCTCTAGCTTTTCCCTGCCTGCAGGCAGGATAAGAGATACAGGAGTTGTGGTGAGCCCTAAGCCATTTACATGACCAGTCCATACCTTCTGCACAATAACCAAGCAAGTGGCTCCAGCACCATATCTGTAGGAACTTTCTACCTCCAGACTGGTCTTCTGCAGACAGGTGTGGTAAAATTCTCTCTGCTCTGAATAGACCTCAGTATTGAAGGTGCTGGAAGGAACACATACTTATTTCAAACTGATTACATGAAGGATCAGACTAGAAGAAACATATATATTCTTGTGTAAGCAGAATTTCCTCATATTTCATTAAAATAGGACGTAAAATAGAATCTGTTAGGATGAAACCCCACAAACTGTATGCTTTTTACTGCTTTGCTTCTTTCCTTTTTCTCCCCTGGCCAGCCTCACAAGCATGTGTCTACCCTTCTACATAGTGAAGGGCCCCAGAGGAGACTCAAACACCTGATTTCTATACTAAACTCTTAGCTCACTGTCTAGCTCTTTCCCAGAGAGAGGTTTGCTATAAACCTAATTCATCCACCTAATCAATGTGTCAGATGGAAAATACAGTCACATAGTCTATAGCACAGAAAGCATCCACTAAATACTGACTTAGCATTATCAGTTCTAACTCTCTTAGTCTGTACAGTTTATTGTCTTTGCTCTTAGGCTGTTAGTGCAGAATGCTACTAGAAAATGTTACCTGAGACAGTGACTAATTTGCTTGAGTGGCTCTGGGAGAATTACTACTGCCCATAACACACTTTCAGAAATAAAACTTTGGATTTTACTCATCGGGTGATGTGATGATAAACTAATACTTAACACATTGCAGACATATGGAGAGTACCATATGCTTGCTAAGCCTACCAAAATGCATGGAACTAGGATAAAAACCTTACAATGCATGCCAAGCCATGAAATATTACTATCAAATTCCTGCTTAAATATGACTTGTTCAGTTTCTAGATTGTACAAAACTGGAAGAAGTGGGTAATATACCACTATTTTTCTTCTGAGGGACCTGGACAAGCTGGAGAAATGGGATGACAAGAATATAATAAAATTCAGCAGAGGAAAGTGCTGAGTCTTGCACTTAGGGAGGAACAACCCCTGGCACCAGGAGAGCCTGAGGATAACCTGCTGGAAAGCAGCTTTTGCAGAGACAGCAAAAGCTGACCATGAGCCAACACTGTGCTGTTGCAGAAGTGAAGACCAAAGGCACCCTGAGCTGCATGAGACAGTGTTGCCAGCAGGTCAAGGGAGATGTTCCTGGAGTGCCTGGTATTGATCTGGGATCCCCAGTAGAAGAAAGATACAGAGCTACTGGAGAGAGTCCAGCAAAGAACCTCAAAGATGATTAAGGGCTCTGACATATGGGAAGAGGCTGAGAAATCTGAGACTGTTCAGTCTGTAGAGATGAAGGCTCAGGGGTATGTTATCCATGTATACAAATACCCAACTGTGGGGAATGAGAAAGATGGAGCCAGACTCTGCTCAGTCATGCCAAGTGACTGGACAAGAGGCAATGGGCAAAAACATAAATAACGGAAATTTGATTTAAACAGAAGAAAGCACTTTTTACTGTGAGAGTAGTCAAGCACTTGAACAAGTTTTCCAGGGAAGTTATGGAGTCTCCAGTATTGGAGATACTGACTGAACAAAGCCCTGAGCAACTTGCTGTAGCTGACCCTTCTCTGAGCAAGGGTTGGGACAATCTCCAGAAGTGCCTTCCAGCCTCAACCATCCCAAGGTTCTGTGATTAATTTTTTTCCCCAGGAAATATAAATCCACATATTTCTAGTTAGATTAATTTATAGAAGGGGTACAGAAAATAGCATTTCTTTCAGTTATTGAAAAAAAGATGTGAGAAAAAAATGTCAAATAATGCAACAGACATCATAAACATTTCATAGTCTTCCTTGAATCTTGAAGAAATCTTCAGAAATTTTTTATATACACATTTATATTTTTAATCAAATAGGCTAAAGCATCCCCCAAATTTTCCTTAGACTTTCTTAAGCAGAAAGGAAGCTTATCCATATTTTTTACTTGGGATAATATGATTGTACCTGACTTAGCCCTCAGCAAACATCTGCACAAAATCTTCTGTGGCACAAGAAAACCAATAGACAAAATAAAGAGACATACCTCCTTTTGAAAAAACTCTCCTCATTTATCTTGTTTGATTTTGGTTCACAGCAACAAGGACGCTTAAACCTGTAGTTGTAGTCACATGCAGGAATCAGTAAGTGTTTTGCTCTGCCAATTAATTTTTTTTTACTGCATGGCAGTATTAAATAACAAATGCTGCAACTTAGAAAGTGACGCAGTTTGTCATTTCCCTTACTGCTTTTGAGCTTCCCTAAATTTCCTGATTTGCAGATGTTAACGATTTCACACATACTGATCGTGCAACAAACTTCCTTCCTGTTATGTCAGATGTACTAAGCATTGATAATCACAATATGTAAACTCATTTATACAGAAATACATAAATGCTCAATGGAATCATAGTATATGAATATGCTCATAGAAATACCACTTCTACAAATAAACATATTTTCGTAAGTAATATCTTCTGTAAACAACAGCAGTGTTGTGTGACTAGTCTGTGTTTAAAGTGTTTATAACATGGTCACTTATTTCTGTCAGGACCTTACTGCCCATATATGTTGATTCTGGCCCCTGCACCAGCCCGGGTTCTCCTTTGAGGAAGATCGATCCTTAGCATGTATATACTAATAGCAAAGAAAGTTCTGTCTTGCTTATTTGTAGGCAAAGAAATGGTAAGGAAAATGCCAGATCCAAATTGCTGAACTTTCTCACTACTTGATTATGGGTTATTTTTATTTGGTTCATCTTAGGCTACAATATCATGAGTTAGGTCCAAAAGAGTCTGACTACAGAAATTAAAAGAAAATATCCAAAGCATTTACTGAATAATGTAATGTCAAGTTTGCCAAAGAATTCACAGTCATATAAATATGAGAGTCTAAACCACATTTTTTTGCTTTAACTTCCAGCAAATTTAGATGTGGCTTTGGGTCATGCTGAGAGTTAGCCACTTCCCTATTTGTTTTACATGAGATTTGATATCCAGTTATGTAATCTTCATGCAATAGATTCTTTTTACTTCCTGCTGTTCTCAGATGCTCAGATACTCTCAGATGCAAGAGTGATTTGAGTTAACCCTTCTACTCCCAACACAGGCACAATAACAGGAAGGTGAAGAATTCCCTAGGCTTTTTAGGGGTGAGGCAAGGTCCTTAATAGTCTGTTACAGAAAGAACTATTCTTAACCCTGCTATCCTTGAACCAAAACTGTAGAGGGTATTTGGGTTTTTTTTGCTGGTGTATGTGTTCAGATCCACTGATAGCAAACTACTTCACAGACTTTTCAAATTTTAAATGTCTTTGCTTTTCAGTCCACACTGCTCAGACTTGCTCACGTTTACCCAGTGATTCCCATCCGAAGGGCATGTTAATATTATTTTCTATTTTTCTATTTGAGGTTATGGATGAAAAAAACTAGATAAGTGAAATGAGTAGCACTTTAGGCAGACCACACATGAGGCAGGGCTGAGCTGCAAAATTTTGTCTCTAAAATCACATCGACTCAGTTCTTGCCACCTATTCAGTACCTCAGGAACAGGACAGGCATGTTTCAAATCTTCTACTCATTAAAGGATTTAATTTACTTATTTTGTGTAGCCTAAAAAGAACACGGTACATGTGTAGTCACACTTCAGTGTGGTCTGAAATGCCCTGTTCATCAATGCTCTACTTGGGTACCACCTCAGTGACTGCCACTACCTTCAGTAATTTTCTAAAGTACCATCCTTCTGTGACACATATATTTGTGATGTAAATGTGTCTGTATGACTGAAAGGATTTGCATGCTGTTGTGGTGGTATGTTTGGTGAAGTTCTAGGTAACATGAGGGTAATATTAAAGTATCATCTGACTAATACCTTCAGCCTGCCCAAACAGTGGCTGAGTTAGTACTAACTGATCCATTTCTAAGCCATGTGAGGAGCAGCTGAGGGAGCCGAAGTTGTTTAACCTGGAGTAGAGGAAGCTTAGAGGAGATCTTATTGCTCTCTACAACTACTTGAAAGGAGGTTATAGCAAGGTGGGGGTCAGCCTCTTCTTCCTAGTCAACTACAGGACAGAGGACATAGCCTCAAGCTGCACCAGGGAAGGTTCAGGTTGGACAAGAGGAAGAATTTCTTCAACTGCAAGGTTTGTCAAGTATTGGAATGGGCTACCCAGGGAAGTGATGAAATCACTATCCCTGAAAGTGTTCAAGAAATGACTGTATGTGGTACTTACTGCCATGGTTTACTTGACAAGGTGGTGTTCGGCCAAGGGTTGGACTAAGTGATCTTGGAGGTCTTCTTCGACCTTAATCATTCTGTGATTCTCTGATTTTGAACTCTAGCCTGTCTTAATTCATCAGGGCTCTGTGTGCACCGATACCCACTCTTTCCTTCTCAGCATTTGGCTGCCCGTTCTCTCCCTCATGGGGTGATGTGAATGGGCCCCGGTCAGGGAGAGCACAGCCCTGCTGGGCTCATGGCTGCCCTCAGGTCCTGGCTCTGACCCTCCTGGGTACCAGCTTCCTTTGGGACATATGAAGTCTTTTGTGTTCTCCTTTAATAGGTCTCAACTTCTTCTGGTAAGAGGCATTTCAGGAGGATGTGAACTGGGGCAGTCTACGGCCTGGTACTTATGATGAACGAGCAATTATTTTGGTTTTGTTTAATATGCTGTTCTGTGTTTTATTCTAGTTCAGTATTGTCAATATGAGTGGTTGAAACTCACACTAGAATAGTTTTTTGGGGACAGAGACCTCTCCAGTTCTCCAACACAGCCCCTTTGAACACCAGAGGTCTTGGTCCACCAGCATAGAGTGGTCTGCTGGGATCTCTTGCAGGTGGTGCTCCATGCTACTGATGTAGATGTTGCTAGCCAATTCATGAATAGCTTGTCATGAGTGAAAGACACAACTTTTGCTCTACATGGTCTGAAAAATCTGTTAATAATAATGTCTCAGTTTAGCATTAACATTTGCAACATTTGGAGAAGTCTGAGAAAAACACCAGGGTAACAAAATCTTCAGAAATGTTACCAACCTTTCATAAGAAAGCAGTAGATGGAAGAATTGTGTGCACATCCTTCAGGAAGTTGCCAAATGTTGTGTAAAGCTGTTTTATAAGAAACAAGGGCTGCTGTAAAGCACAGAGTTCTAGGAAATGTACATAATTTTTCAAAACAGTGGGGGGTTTTATATTTATATAAAATATTTTTTGAATTATTTGTAAAATAATTTTTAAATATATTTTTTTAAGTTTTTCCTCTTCCAGACAATGTAAATTCAAGTGAGCAAATGGTTTCAAGGTTTCTTTTGACTATTCCTTCAGCTTGTCTGTGTTTGTCTGGATTGCAGCCCTCATCCTGAGCAAATCAGCTGGTCACTCCAATTCAGTGTTATGTGCAAACACGATGGCAATCCATCACCTCCTCCAAGTCACTGATAAAGGCATTAAACTGGATAGGCCCCAGGATAGACCCCTGTGTTAACCCACTTTTTACAGGCATATACCCTTGATGAAATCATACTGACTATTCCCAGAGACCATCTACTTAATGTGACAGATATATGCTCCAGGAGGACTCAAGCCATGACTTTTCCAGGTTTATAGGCGTGCAGTTCTCTGGATTGAACTTTTGGCCTTTTTTTTGGATGTGGGTGTAGCACCTTTCCAAAATCAGTTAAGTATGTTATCCTTCCCAGGAGAAAACAGGAAACAAATGAGGAGTTTGTTTAGGTTCTATTTAACAAGTTCATTATGCCATCTCCTGAGTGTTTCAATACTGTCTTTATTGTACTTTACTATTCCCTTCCTTACAGAGAGCCAGTGAATGGTCGTTCATAGCTCATGGCTAGGTTTTTGTGGACTGGAGTCAAACTATGCCACACTCTGGCAATTTTGCCTGTGAGGAAAGACATTGAGAAAGGTTATATAAACTAGTGCAGTGTATTACAAACCCACCACTCTTTTAGCAAGTTATTGTGAGCATTTCAAGTCTGACCATTGCTGCATACTGAGAAAGACAAAGCTGGTTTACAAGTGTTTCCAGCAGGAATTCAGCCTCTTTAAGAAATTTGCCTTGTTGTTCTGATCTGCTGCAAAAAGCTTCTCAGGCAAGTCTTTGACCGAAAGGTAATCATTAACTGTGTCAAAGGCACTAGGTGTGCCAAGAGCTGTTTGTGTTCAGCTAGAGTGTAAGCTGGAGAGAGTGCAGTCCTGGCTGCGCTGGTAACTGGAAGGCTCCCCAGCACTGGAATATGTCCAGAAACAACTGTTCCCAGCATTAGTTTGGCCAGGATTTGCTAGTAATGTCCTGAACAACTCCTGGATATAGTCCAGAGGTTAGCTCAGGCCAGGGCTAATTTCTAAAGGTAGTTTGTAAGTGGCCGCCTTATTTAGAGGTTTAATAAAATGTATCTAGACTCTTACATGGCAATTGGCTTCTGTGCAAGAAAGTAGTCCTGGGAGTGTTTAGTCTAATAATCAAATGTCTAGTATCATTATAAAAGCAGTCTAAAAATCAAATAGCAAGGTTCAAATGTATAGTATGAAAATCTAAGCCTTTGATTCTCAAAGCATTTATATATCAAAGCATAAAAATGATTGTCAGTGATTTCTCACCCAGTTATGAAAATGATGAGTCAGACAGGTTTCAGCGTTATTCAACACCAAAAGCAGAATGACACCCCCTTCTCCATTCACCGATAGCTTTGCAAATAGGACATTGTTCGAGTTGTTTTACCCCATTCCAGTAAAAGCATCCTGGTCCCGATCCTCAAAATCTGAATTTCAGAGACTAAAAGAAGCAATAAGATATATGTTGTTAAAACTAGTGAGGCTACTCAGAGGATAAAGTTCTTTTTCTTGTGAATGAAAGTGCTCAAAGGTTAATTCATTTAAGGAGGCGAATTGCTGAACATTTTCCCTTTGCACCTTAAGACATCCTTAGAAGTCATGGTGAGCTTCCATCATTACCTCCTCAGGTAGGAACAAGTAAATAGTTCACTGAGCAACCATCCAAACTGGGGAGTCAGACAATAAAGACTCTTTTGGTATGGCTCCAGATCAAGGTTGAGCCTTGTATGGAATTAGACTTTAACTGAAATTGGACGTTTTGTCTATGCTCTACTATTACCTGCTCAGATTCTGAGTTCTTTGCTGGGATATGCTTCTTTCTCCAATAAAGAAACCCAGAAATCAAATATACCTGTAAAATAGAGTTTATTGCTGAGCTTCTGATCTCTCTCAAGGGTATCAGGAGATACCCCAGGAAGTGAAAATATCTGCTTCTTGTCTTCCATGCTGACCTTGTGGTCTCTATTGACTACTTAGCTCTTACAAGGGCTTATGTTGCCTGCTCATCGCTACACTTCATAGGGGATGTAGAAATTAGATTTTCAACAGGTGCCAATAGTATGTTATTCCAACACAAATGTTACCTAATATTCTTTGCTTCTACAAAAGCAGTGATATGGACCCAGAGCATCACATGTGAAGGCACTATTGTGATAAAGACATGGTTATGCCTTCTCCAGTATCTTCCTGCACAATTAAATCAAATGTTGAATTTTGTGTCCCGTTCATAATACAAACAGATTAAATACTAGGCGGTTTTATCTCTTTAAAAAGAAAAATCTTCTTGATCCTTAGGAAAGTAAGTGTGAGGGAGGCTCTGTACAAAATAAGAAGGCATTTCTCTAGAAGTTGAAGCCCTTTCAAAAGAAGGAAAACAGGAAAGCATGTGAATTCTGACAGAATAAATACAAAAGCACAGTAAGTAAGGCCAAGAAAGTTTTTTTATGGAACAAAAGGAATAAAAGAAATCTAATAATAAATCATTTCCCCTATAAGGAAGTTTGTCAGAAACTGTCCAGTTGTATTTCAAATATATTGAAGGATGGAGATTTTACAGCCTCTTCAGACACTTATTCCAAAGCCCATCCAACTCTCACCTGTAAATCATTCTTTTTCCTTATATCAAATTCAACTTTCTCTTGCTGCAACTTTTGACTGCTCCCCCTCATCCTCACACTGTGCAACTCCCAGACAAGCCTGTTATGTCTTCTCTACACACAGTGAAAGACAGTGTTAGACCCCTTAGCTTCTCTTCTCCAGGCTGAAAAATCCTTGTTCCTTCAGACACCCATAATCACCCTGGTGCCCTACTGCTGAACTTACACAGCTTGTCACTGTCATTCAAGTTCTAGAGGGGTGAAATCTAGTGCTAAACACTATGCATTGATCCTTGAGAAGCATCACTCGTCACCAGTTACTGCATTCAACAACAGCATGGGCTGTTTTCACAACTTGTCCTGACCCTGTGTCTCTGAATACCTCATGTTTGGCCCAAAAGTAAAGCTCTCAAGTTGAACAAAAGAAAACAGAGATTAACTGAGTCATGCACTCAATATTAAAATAATAAGGTAGTAAAAAGCAAGTGAACAGTAAGAACATAAAGAGCTAAGTACCTACAGAAGCAGGTGGCTGATCTCTTAATTTGTAACACACTTAAACTCTAGGAATAGTTAGGGTTTTAGACATATTCCTGTCCCTTGAGAATCCCATTGATTGCAGGCCACTACTCAGTGTCTCAGCTTGTGTTTGCATTTTTCCAGTTGCCCATAATTTAAGAGCTCCCAGGAAACTTCAGGTATGAATTGGGCCATTTTTGACAGTAGAACAATGGCATTCAGGCACCAGAATTTTTTTAAATTGTATTCTTAATAATTTTAATATGAGATAAACCAATTATTTTTCATATTCACAAAATGGAAGATATCCAATAAGGACAACTTACTTAAACAATTAAAGTTAGCCAAAATTAAAAGCAAATACAATGGCATTTAAAAAGGTTGCATGTGAAGTATCATTCTCTCATGGCTGCATCACTGTTTTTTACAAGAAAAAAAAAAAGAAAGTGAAGAAAGCCTATATATATTATTCCAGAATTTCTATAGGAATATACAGTTGTCTAAGAAATGCAATTTTAGACTCTTCTTTTTCTTGGTTATCTTGCTATGTCAGCAACTACTATTATCTCTTCATTTGGAGATGTTGTTGACTGAATTTTGCTCTCCATCAGCTGAAAGGAAAATAAAAACTTCCATCAGTTTTATGCATATGTGTATTTATATATATGATTAGGCTAGCCTGTACAATTCTGAGAGTATTTCAACTGTTGTTGCATATTGCTATAAAGTATTTCACGTCTTTGTTTCTTAGGTGAAAAGTTCTCCTTAGCTGGTCATAACATTGAAATTTCAGCAATGTTTTAATGCCGACACATGGGTGTTTTGCAGGTCTGGAAGTGGGTGGGAGAACACACTTTTCTGTAATGCACCATGTAGATTATTGATTTCAAACAAATTCGCTTTCCCCAACAACCTGAAAGGAGTAGTGGAGTGGTGGCTGATCGTTTCTTCCAAGTAACAAGTAACAAGAGATAGGACAAGAGCAAGTGGCCATAAATTCTGGTAGGGCAGGTTTTCACTGGATATTAGGAAAAAAATTCTTCACTGAAAGAGTTGCCAGGCATTGGAACAGGCTGTCCAGAGTATTGGTGGAGTCATCCTCCCTGGAGGTATTTAAAAGACATGTAGACATGGAATCTAAGGATATGGTTTAGTGGTGGGCTTATCAATGTTGGGATAACAGTTGGACTTCATGATCTTAAAGGTCTTTTCCAATCTAAATGATTCTATGAATTAAGGATTTATTAAATTAACTAGTTAATTTAGTTAAATTAACTAATTAAAATGGATAAACTTCACTAAGGTGTGAAAGTAGGTAGATACCCATGGCCTGAAGTTTAGCTAATCGAACAGAGCATGAGTAAAATGATAAAATAGTGGACAAAAAAAAGGTGCAAATGAACAGCTGGTCAGTGTGCTGGTGTGGTCAAATGCTGTGTATGACCGCTGCAGTCTACTGTTTCCTTATGAAACCCTATTTTGAACTATTTTCTTCGTTACCTTGCTTTCTATCCTGCATGTGTAACTTGCTAGAGGTAAGTAAGAGAGATTCAAGGTGACGGCTGGTGACCTGGGGGCTAAACACAGGGCTCAGACACAGAGACTGGATGTGAGGAACTTGCAAATGTATGGTGCTTGTAAATGAAGAGAGTGAGAGTGTATGCTCATCTCACTGGCAAACTTCAGCCCTGCTCAGATGGAGAGTAGCAGGAAGACTGTGACATCTGGGCCCCTATTTATGAGACTGCCCGTGATGTTGACGTGATGTTGGTAGAGCCTCCTGTGCTGGTCTTTGTGGCTGGCTGCATCCCTGCTCTATTGTGTCATTGTACATGTTTGTGCCTCGTGTTGGGGAAACACACAGCTCTTCCTGCTGCCTGAATCTACCAGTGGAAGTGTCAGTCTCTGCACCTGTGAGACTGGAATGGGAGAAACCCCATGGTTCTGGAAGAGCACAACATTTAACTTCCCTTAACAAACTTCCCTGCTGATTTTCTCTTGTACTTCTTCAGAATATGGCAAAAAGAAGAGTTATACTCTGTAATAAGTCCCTTACAATTTAAAAATTCATCCAGTAGAATTTTGTATGTATTTCACACATTAAATATAAAAATAGAGAGAACATACCTCTGGATTTGTATCAGGCAGTCCAAAAAAAGCAGGTTTTGGCCCTGGGATTTGTGGAAATGCTGCTTTCCAACAGCCAGTCCTGGAAATCAAAGAGTATTGAATACAAAAGTGAAATAACTGTAATATGACAAAACCATTGCACGCTTTAACTTTAACAAGTTCTTACCTTCCTCTTCTGTTTTAGAAATGAACTGAAAAATATACATAATCTCAGCAGAGAATGAACACATATCAAGAATACACTAATAATTTGGACAGTAAAAGATTCATTCTTGTTTAAAGATTTGCTAGTAGTTAGTTTCTTCTTTGAAAATGAAAAAGAATTTGTCCCACTATTTAAGTCACTACAAACAGTGAAAAGTGGGTGTAAAAATTATAACAAGTTGGGAAAGCAGTATCTTCTCTGAATTACTGTATATTTCTATGCAGAGTCCATCATACCACAGAATATCCTTTTTTCTTCACTTAAGTAGTTTATTTCAAGAGACAGTCTGCTTAGCTTATGTGCTTCCAGACACATTGAGTGTGCTATGACAATTCTAATAAACAGTGCAAAATCTTTCCTGGTAAGTAAAATCAACCTGTGTTTGCAACAAATTCATTAGTTCAAGAAATTAAAAAACCTGTGATATAGGCAGTCTGCATTGCAAATATTCAGAGCAGATGTAATGTTAATATAAATAATTGCATACAATTGCTCTCCTTGCCACATTGACAAAATGTGCCCTGGAAAAAGTTGTGTGGATCAGCTAGGGAGAGACTTTGGGCATTACCATCATAGCACTTGCATTAGGATTACTCATTTGAATCAATTTCTATTACAGTGGGAATGAAAACTAGTTTACCTATACTACAGAGACATCTCTACCTTATTTGTTTAAGAACTTCAGATGTTCCACACGCCCATATAAAATAAAATAAATCCATAAATTAAGTTTACCTTTTGAAGAACAAAATTGCAATGATTGCCATTAATGGTGTTACAAATGCTACAACGAGTAAAATCCACACTGAAGAAGAAATAATTTCCTCATTTCCTGAAGGAGAAACAGTCATAAATTATTATTATTAATAAAGAGGAATAGATCATAGAATCACAGAATAGTTTGGATTGGAAGTGACCTTTAGAGATCATCTAGTTCCAACCTCCCTGCCATGGGCAGGGACACCTTTCACTATAACAAGTTACTTAGAGCCCCATCCTGTCCTTGAGCAGTTCCACAGCTTCTCTGGGCAACCTTCTCCAGTGCCTCATCACCGTCATAGTGAAGAATTTCTTCCTAATATCTAACCTAAATCTACCCTCTTTCAGTTTGAAGCCCCTCCCCCTTGAGCTATTGTTACATGTCCTTGCACAAAGTCCCTTCCCAGCTTTCTTGTAGGCCCTTTGGGTGCTGGAAGGCTGCAACAAGGCCTCCCTGGAGCCTTCTGTTTTCCAGGCTGAACAACCAGAACTCTCTCAGACTGTGAAAGGTGCTCCAGCCCTCTGATCCTTCTTGTGACCATCCTCTAGACTCACTTCAACAAGTTCACATACTTTTTATACTGAGGCTGCCAGAGCTGGATGCAGCAGCACTCCAGATGGGGTCTCATGAGAGCAGAGTAGAGGGGCAGAATCCTCTCCCCCGACCTGCTGGCCACACTGCTTTTGATGCAGCCCAGGATATGACTGGCTTTTTGGATTGCAAGTGCACATTGCTGGCTCACATACGACTTTTCACCCACCAGCATCCCAAAGTCCTTCTCAGCAGAGCTGCTGTCAGTTCCTCCATCCCCCAGTCTGTATTGATACC
This sequence comes from Pseudopipra pipra, assembly GCF_036250125.1. Lineage (NCBI taxonomy): Eukaryota > Metazoa > Chordata > Aves > Passeriformes > Pipridae > Pseudopipra > Pseudopipra pipra. Next base: position 84,354,071 of record NC_087550.1, read on the forward strand.
AGGGGTTGCCCCGACCCAGGTGCAGCACTTTATACTTGGTCTTGTTGAACTTCTTGTTAAACTTGTACTGTGGTGACTTATTGGTGAATATCAGTCTGAAAGGTTTGGCTTGGTATAAAAATGAACGCTGTAATTTAACATATAGCAGAAATGTCTGCTGGGAGGGATTAACATTGAGCCTGTTTGTCCATCCCCTGCAGTAAGCAGGTATGCATTTCAGCTCCGTGTAAATTTTTTATATTATTTCCTATGTTAGAATGTTAAGAGATCTGTTAAGTCTCTTCCTACTCCTCTCTGTAGAGTAGATTGAAGCAAAATGTTAGCCAATCCTTTTATATATATGTGTGTCTGCAGGTGCACAGCAATGTGTGAGGTATACAAGATATCACTGGGGGAAGAGTAGCCCAGGACATGGATTTGTTCTTACCAAACTCAAGAGGTGCACTCCATTCCCCCCAGGCTGGATTCACAAGGCAGGCACTGCCAGCTGTTCTCATTTTCAAGAGATATTTCTTTCTTGTGTTGGACCTTGGAAATGTGTGACTATTTCCCCCTTCCTAAAAACAAAGCAAAACTGAGTTGCTTTTCTTTGTTCCATGCCTAGGTATTGAAAATACGCACTTGCCATTTACCAGTGAAACTCTTAAGAGACTATGAAAGCATTGTATGTTAAAGTAGACTGCTGTTCCAGAGCAAAAAATAAATGTATTCATGTTTATTATGTATATATATATATGCAACTGTGTATCTCAAAAACAACCTGACACTCACTAAACTTTTTACATTTAGAACCTTTTTATCTTTTACACTGTAAAAGTGTATCCTGTGGTTTCTTATGATATAGTTTGATTTATTGATAATTTCCCTGTGCACAAAGACAGAGAAACATCTTGAACTGTGTTCTTTCAATACTACCATTCATGCTACCATTGAGTGATTTGAGGAATAAGCTGTCTGCATTGTACCTCACCTGCCTTGGTCTTTGCATTATGACTTTGCAGGAAAAGCATAACTTTCCTGCCAAACCTGTAAGTAAGTAGAAGACTGCAATACTTAGTGTTATTACAATTTACTGAAACACTCTTGCTCTTGGAGGCTCTCAGCACAGAGATGGGATGTTAAAGCTGCACTGATTAGCAGGAGGTTCAGCATACTTGCAGACACCCTCCACCCAAAGGGCTTTTGTGGTCTATGCTTTTCATAAACAAAATGAAATTCTTAGGAGCTGTTTTCTGTTTTCTCCTCTGTGATGTGTAACTTCAAATTCTGTTCCAAATATTTGAGAGGGAGAGTAGAGAAAATAATGTAAAATAGAAGTTTTTTTGAAAATACTTACAGAAAAACAATAAAGTTCTGCCCTTGAATGTACAACAAATGATGTATATCATGATGATTTAGCAGTTTGACACATTCATGAAATCTATAAATAAGGATCCCATAAAGCATAGGGCACTGAACACATACTGATTTAAAGGCATTTGCATACTATTTACTTTTCACAGTTGACTATGAAACAAATATGTATTACTGATTAATAGAACAAACAGACTCACTTGTTTAAAAGCATATTTGGGCTTTCCTTCAGGATTATCCTGTAAATTTAGAAAAAAAGGAAAAACATTATCATTGCTTATTTTGTGTTTTGATAATAAGTAATTTTTATCTACTGTTCTGTTTTTCTGCATTCTCTTTCTTGTCTACTTGACAATTTGTTCAGAAGAACTAGTTATTAATCCAACATTTAGTGTCTAATATCTAACTAATCCACAATGCCAAGTTTATATAGTAACTACTTCTGCTATGAAAAAATATTTGTTTTCCTTGCCATTGCAGTTGAGATACAAATCTTGTTTCAGATTGGTGATTAAACTCAAACACAAGCAAATCAGACCTGAAAAAAACCTGTAACCTTATTCTTACACACACAAGGAAAAAAAGAAGATAAAAATCTGTGAAATAAACTTTTAAGTTTGCATCTAATTTTTTAATTATACAATAAATGTCACTATATGTAATTGCAAATACTATGTAAATATTGTTTTCTTTTGGATGAAAATATTTGGGAACTGACATGGATTCACAGTTATTTTAGGCTGCCCTCCAACTACATTTTTGACAAGTAGAATAGAATATGCTCATTTTTTCTGAATAGCCATAATAACTAGTGTGTAATGTGGTGACCACACACAACAAATGACTGCAGACTATATAATCTCCATTAGACTACCAGAGTTATGTATTTTTGTAATTATTTTGAAATACTCCATTTTAAAACAAAACTAAATTTATCCAGACTTGTTTTATGAAATAATTGCATGCATGCTCATGTGGCATCTGAACATGAGGCTGTTCAGCTTGGAGATGAGAAGGCTCCAGGGAGACCTTACAGTGCCTTCTAGTACCTAAAGGGTCCCTCAGGAGGGCTGGAGAAGACTTTTCGCAAGGTATGTAGTGATAGCACATGGAGGTTTGGCCTTAAGCTGAAGGACTGTAGGTTTAGATTAGATATTAGGAAGAAAGTATTTACTGTGAGGGTGGTGAGGCACTGGAACAGGTTGCCCAAAGAAGTTGTGGATGCCCCATTCCTGGAAGTTTTCAAGGCCAGGCTGCATGGAGCTCTGAGCAACCTGGTCTAGTGGAAGGTGCCTCTGCCCATGGCAGGGGTTTGGAATTAGATGATATTTAATGTCCCTTCCAACCTAAACTATTCTAAGATTTTATAAGGCAAGCTGCTGTCCATGACAGCTTCTAGTACTTGCAAACAAGCTACCTTATGCACAGGGATCAGTCTAGGTGAAAGTATAACAAAATCCAGTTCCAGAAGGACAATTGGTCTTTTGCAAACTTTAGAAGAGAGACACCACAATTAAAAAAATAGAGAAAATGTGTATGATAGTTAAAAAGAACTCCTACAGGGAATGATGCCACTGATCAACAGACCTGACCTGATGGAGGTCTATTGCTTACCAGGGGCTAGGATCCAGGATGCTGCATAAGGACAGCCAGACTTGTCTGGCTGTTGAACCTCTTACTGCTCTTCTGTGTGGACACCAATGATAGGCCTAGGGGTAATCTGAAAGGTTTCAAGGGTGATTGTAGATCACCGGGGGGATGGTGAAGAGCAGAAAGTCCAGATGGTGTCTTCTCAGTCCTTCCAGTGAGACGAAAAGGCTTGAGCAGAATTCCAGTTATCCAGCAAGTCAACACATGGCTGAGTAACTGGTGTTATAGGCAGGGTTTTGTCTTCTACAACCTTGGGACCCTTTTTGAGAAACAGGGGCTACTGAGCAGGCATGGGATATATTTCACCAAGGGGGGTGATAGTGTCCTTGAAAACAGGCTTGGTAACCTGGTCCTTCTGCTGTGTATAAAGGAGTGCCTTGTATGCATAGAGCTCTGTCTCGAATGATGAACCAGCAAGATAAGTTGTGAGTAGGCAACAGAGCACAGACCAGCACAGATGTTAATGTAGTAGGTCTTTGTTTCAGATTTCCCGATCGAGAAAAGGAAGCAGATTGGACCCTCTTCAGGCAGCTTGAGAAAAATACAGCCATAGGCCTTGGTACTCAAGGGAAAGCATTGCAACTGGCAGAGGTCAGTTTTATCCTGCCACCTGGACCAAACATACAGCCACATGTTTTTTTTTGAACACTTCCAGGCATGGTGAATCCATCACTTCCCTGCTCAAATGCCTGACCACCCTTTCAGTGAAGAAATTTTCCTAATATCCAGTCTAAACCTCCTCTAGTGCAACTTGAGACCATTTCCTCTTGTCCTATTACTTGTTCCTTGGGAGAAGAGATCAACCCCGCTACAACATCTTTACAGGCAGGTGTAGAAGGCATTAAAGTCTTCCTCCTGAGCCTCCTTTTCTCCAGGCTAAACAACCCCAGTTCCCTCAGCTGCTCCTCATAAAACTTGTGATTCAGGCTCTTAACCAGCTTCATTGTCCTACTCTGGACACACATGAATGGTCCGTTTCCGTGTGCAGAAAATCAATCAAGTGTGCCAGGTGAGCATTGCAGGACATGAAGCTTGAGTCTGAGCTCAGAGACAAAAAGGAATTATACAAAAGGTAGAAGAATGGATTTGGGAGAAATACAAAGATATCATCCGCATATATAGAAATAGAGTCAAGAAAGAAAAAGCTCAGCTGGAGTTAAGAGTAGTGAGGAAGGTGAACACAAGAAAGTTTTTTATGAGTTCATTGACATTAAGACAGGTTAAGAAGAAAGCAGGCCTGTTGCTTACAGAGTTGGGGGAAACTAGTTACAAAGGAAGTGGGGGAGGTATTTGGTGACTTTTTAGCTCAGTTCACTGGTGAGGTTTGCCTTTGGGTTTCCCAGATATCCTGATCTATAAAGCCTTAAAAAAAACCCCATACCTGAAGAAGAAACATTTTTTCAGACATGAAAAAATACGATTGAAATTATATTACTCATGGAGTTATCCTTGTTTTGTGTGTGCATTTGCTCCCAATGCAAATAACTTCAATTGTGAAAAATAAAGTTTAAAGGCCGACTGTAGTACAACATTTGTTGGTCATAGTGTATTGTAAAGAAATACAAGTTTAGACCAGGCAGTGGTAAAGCAATAAATTTTGCAGAAGAATTTTTTATGGATAAATCCTCCAAAGACATGATTATAGCTGCATCTTATAGCCTCAAGGGAGCCTATGCTGCTCAGTTGCTGGAGTAATTGTTGGACCTTGACATAATTAATAAAGTGAAAACTGCTACTTATTATTAAAAAAAGCTCAGAAGTTCAGACAAGGTGTGAAATTCAATATTCTTTATAAAATGAATATAAGTCATATTAAAAAGATGTTAAAAAGTGTGTATTGCTTTTTTGCAATTGACTTTTATTCCAGTGCCACATGGAGTTTTCAATAAGGTTTCTTCGTTGCAATAGCCAAGTAATTCAGAGGAATATTGCTGTTTCATTGCAGTTAGTTGGGCTTGCAAGAAAACTTATCATGAAATAGCAAGCTGAATCCAGACTAAGAAATTCCAAATTTCAGAAATCTAGGGAAGGCCTTCAATGAGCCACTAAGTGACCAAATCTGGCAGTAGTTCAGGAAGGTTTTTCCATTGTAGTTACTATCTGCCACCCTGTGGTCTTTTGCCGCAATTATACCACAGTTACAGCTGTTTACATATACTCTAGCAGCGGAACACAGCAAGCTCATTCCTTCCCTATTGTTGCAAAAAGACTTATAAGGTCAAGGTCTTGAATTTCTGTAGCTTATATCATTCCCCCAGTAACCCGTGCTTAATCACACTGCCTTTCTACTTTCTCTCACATTTATTTTCCTTTTATTTAGGATTATGAATCTTCAACAAGTGTGATGCTTATATCTGGGTAAGCTATTTGCATTTCATATATAGAGAAATTCACCTCCATCAACTCAAACTTGTTAAGTGAATGTATATTTCTCTTTTCACTATTTAAAGCCCAGCTCTGCCCTTTCACAGCTATGCAGTTACTACTGGAAAGACTCCAATCCAGGGCAATTCCAACAGGTTTTACTGAAAGAAGTGCTTTTTCTCAGTGTTGTCACAGATAAAGCTGTGATATGTTCAAATCTTGATTAACCAAGTTTCTCCTCTGGGACTGTCTCTGTTACATAGTATATCTCCAGCAATATCTCACTCAAGAGAGCAGGAATAAAAAAAGAATAAAAGGTGACAGTATGGCATAACAGGATCCCTGAGAGGCACAGCCATCAAGGAATATGGTGCTGCATGTGAGGAAGACTGCACCATACAAGAGAAACTGATTTTCTTTTCACCCATGTGTACTGGTAAATGCAAACATGAATTAATGTTAAACATAGGTGAAGAAATTCCTCTTACCTTATACTTTATGTTGATTTCATATTCAAAACACTTGTCTTTGTTAGAGTGACTTATTTGGGGTCGTTGCCATTGAATTATGCAATCATTTTTATTTCCATCACAGTTGACAGTGATATTTGATGGAGGCATGAGCTTTTCTGAAATGACACAACCAAGAATCCAAATAATTAAAATCGCTTGACCCCTTTTTGCTTTGATGAGAGTAAAATTACAAGTAACACCTCTATGAAGAAAGATACTCATTTGTATCTATTTTTCTTAGGACTTGTCAGAAATAGTTGGAAGACCAATGTTTTCTAAATCATGTCCACAGGATCAGAAAAAAAAAAAAAGAAATTAAGCCAGGGAAGATGATATAGGAGCATGCAAAGATACAAACCCCTTTCATTTTCTAGATGAATAAAGTAGAGTACTGTCTTTTTTCTGAAAGAATGTTTATAACTGTGGATGAACTAGCTGCTGCTAACCAGAGTAAGTAAAAAGTAAGACATTCAATACACTTTTTTTCTTTAAACCTCCTCACAACAATGCTTCTGTCACACGATGGTGTTGGTTTCTTGATGTTGTGAACTATACAGTTTACTCCCCCCTTGCAAAAGAAATAGCCATACAAATTTAAGAAAGACACTTCAGTTTAAATAATTTAGGCAACTTTTTCATGTATCTCCCCTAACTTCATAAGCAAAAATATGAGGACCTTTATATTTTGATCATTGCCAAGGACTTGATTATTGGAACAGCAAAAGACAGTCACTCACGGCAGAAAGGGTGACAAAAGGCTGGTGCAGGAAAGCTTAATTTCAGCTAGATTACTACTTCATATCAATCTTTAGGGATAGGCCTGGCCTATTTGTGATGGGCTACTTGGTCAAAGAACAGTCTTGTTTCATCTACTGTGAGTGACATTACATTTTGAAGACAATACCAAAACCAATGTGACATTGCCAATGAGACTTTACCACAGTAGAAGTAATTGCACAGGATACTTTCAAGTAGAGCACTACATGTGAAAGCTCTGTTGTATGTGTATTAATTAATTTAATCAGGGCTATGGTGCCACTCTATGTCAACCCCACTGGCAATGAAAAGCAGAAATCTGTGCTCAGATAAACTTCTAGAAAGTCTCCTCTGTTGAAAAGCATTTGGCCATCACTGAAAGGACATCAGGGGAAAGTACAGTTTTTTGAGTCTTGTGAACCCTCCTTGAGAAAAACCTAAACCCAATAAGGGTAGATTGCTAAAGAATCTGAGGCAGATTGCAGCTGTGGAAATTACTTGCTTAATTTCCCTCATTGCTCTTTTGCTTGGGGAATAGCTTTTCTTGAAGATGCCACAGTCTATTACTTTCACCTCTAGGTGAGACAGGGTTCATGATTCCTTCTCAGGGATAAATACTCTACTCTTCTCATGCCATATTGAAAATAAAGACAAAATAAATTATTTACTTACCAATTTTATACAGTTCAATGTACTCATCATAGAACTGGATCAGGGAGTCTTTGCTAGACCCATTAACCAGGAAGTAAGCTTTTTCAATCTCTATCCTCACATTTTGGAATCTACATCCCACGTTTCTGCCGTTTTCATCTTTAATGTAAAGCTCACATTCCATCTGCCCATCATCTCTGTATAAAGCAAGGTATTTTCATTAAACACGGGTAGTGTGATGTGTTGAATGATAATTCAGGCTCCCCTGACTCAAGCAGACCTACTTACCTTGAGTTCTGCCAGTAGAGAAAATACTGTGTATCTGCTGGAGCACCCCTTCCTGCCTGCCAAGTGCAGTTCATGAGGCAAATGTTATAAATCACACAGGAAAAATTTTCAATGGCTGACCCATTCATGCCTGCAAATAGAGGAATATCTGTGGTGAAGAAAACTAATGTGATTCCTCCAATCTGGAGGATCATGGCACATGCTTAGCTGTGTTAGACACCTGCAAGTCCAGTTAGTTATTACTTGGGTTAGGAATGACATATGTCATTCTGGGTACTAACACCAAAGGATATTTTCACTGACAGATTCAATGAAGAATTTTTTATGGATAAATCCTCCAAAGATATGATTATAGATGCAACAAAAAAATTTGTGTGCTGATTTGTAAAGCTGGTGATCTCAGGAGCACTGCATAAACCTAACAGACGTACATTTGGTGGATACTATATTAAGGTCTAAAGATTGGTTATCTGTCTGCTGTATACAAAGTTTAGGATTAATAGATGTCAGGCAGGTGGGTAAACAGCTGCAAAAAGAAAACATCAAAATGGGTTACATCAGTATCATTCAACTCAAGTTACCCAGTATATAAATTTGCTGAGGGTATTAGTTCTTTGCTTTCGAGGATACAGATTAGATACAAGGAAGAAAACCTTCACTGTGAGGGCAGTGAGACACTGGAACAGGTTGCCCAGAGAACTTGTTGCACCATCCTTGGGAGTGTTCAAGGCCAGGTTGGTTGGGGCATTGAGCAACCTGATCTAGTGGAAGGTGTCTCTGCCCATGGTGGGATTGGAACTAGATGATCTTCAAGGTCCTTTCCAACCCAAATCATTCCGTGATCATAATTCTATGATCTAGGAGCACTGTCTAACTTCTACAAATCCAGTATCAAATCCAGTAAAAAAATAAAAATTGTGTCTAGGACCTTTCTTAACAGGCAGCAGGTACTTTATTTGCAAAAAAACCCCCTCCATTCAACTTCGCTCTATATACTCCTCTGACACCTTGTTATATATTTGCCTAGGATATCCTCTCCAGTCCCGGACTTCCTAAAGTCTCAGTGAATACCTCAGCAAACAGAACAGTTGGCAAGAAAAAGGTAGACCTACCTTCTATTTCAAAATGCCTTTATTTCATTTATCTTTCTGTCATAGTCTTCAGGTTCAGAGAAGATGGAAAGACTGTATTTTAAAGGGCTGTATAGCTACAAAAAGGGCTGTCTCCCTCCCTTGTGTTTGGGGAACTGTTTTAGCATCGGAAGTGTTGCAAAATACAATGTTCATCACTTCCCTCCTGATTCATAGCAAATTTACGTAAATGCTTAACTCATGATTGCATATAACACTAACAAGCAGTTAGCTTGTTAAATTTCTCTTTCTGTTTTACAGAGTATGCTGCTGCTTGGGAATCCAGCAAGCACATAAAAATATTTTCTTTTATGTGTATTTCTCTCTAGCTTTAAGCAATACTGAGAAGTACAAAGCATCTCTCGATATAAGACATCTCTGGGGGATGGGGGGTGGGGGATGGGGGTTCCCCATGGAGAGCACCAGGACAAGGCCTGGCAGCCCCAGCCCATCCCACCCCCAATCCAGATCAAGGGGACCCAGGGCAGCCCCAACCCCGGCAATCAGGCACCTCCTTTGGGACTGGGGTGGGTCATGGGCCTGCAGGTGTGCCTGGCTGGGTGGGGCAGGGCTGTGAGGAGCTGGAGACTGTCCTTCTGTGGTGTTGCTGATGGACTGGAGGGTCTGAGAAGGCGTCCTGGGCTCTGAGCAGGGAAGATCCGGAGGACCGGGTAGCAATAGTCAGGTCTGTGGGGGCACTCAGGAAGATGACAATGCAAATTACAAAAGTTCTTTAAGTGGAAAAAGAGGATTTCAAATCTTGGGTATGAATTTGTGCTGGTTAAACCTTGACAGAAATCTTCAAATAATATATATCACTATCAAAAACTGTGATGCGGGTTTGCCCTCAGTCCATTTCTCCAAGTATGAAAAAAGCCAAACCACAAACCACTAAAACAGACAGAAATTGCAGGTATTAAGCATCCAAATGCAAATAGCTACTCAAGGCCCTGATGCTGAGCGTTTGTTACCTTCTCATGTCAAAGCTGTGCATCTTCTAAAGAAGAAGGTTATTATAAACAGTATAAAATGTCAAAAGTTCCCTTATACCTCAAAAGGCTTTGCTTCACAGAAGGCAATGTAATTTGCTAAATATGGAGATTTATAATCCATGTAATTTTATTTCTTCACATGTTGAAATTGAAGCATCACTAGAAAACATGACATTTTCAAACAGCAAGGTATGTCAAGATTTTCCTCTTAAAAACAGGCAGATCCGTTCTGCTCGGAGTTAAAAATATAGGAGAGGGAACAACCCATGTACTTCTCTACCACTCCCATTTCTTGGCTACTATATTTGGAAAAATTCACCTGCTGCCCAGCACCCTTTCAGGATGCTCCAGGAATTGCTTTTTTTAAAAAATCCCCCAGTCATTCCTATCCCACTGAACATATAGTTCATATATGTCAGCTATTCATACCTAACTGAGATAGAGATATTTCCAAGAGAGGAAGCTAAAGATAGTGCAGTGCTGACTTTCCTTGGGGACAAAAAGGCCTGCTTTCTAGAGACCCAGAAATGAGTCTGATGACTATTTCTACTTCCTTGATTCCAACTAGAGTGTGGATTGATGACTGAAGAGCTGTAAGTGGGCAGTTGTTTTCCAGGTTCGTTCTCTTACATTAATTGTAAATATTAATTATACTGAGTTGTCACTGAAACCAGCCAACACCATATAGTGGATATCTGACCTGCTTTCTTCTCCACAACTCATATATTATGAAGGGAACAAGTGTAGCAAAGCAAGCTGTGGTGGGTTCTTGGGGCTGAGTTTTGGTAGCGGGGCAGGGGGCTACAGGAGTGGCTTTTGTTAGAAGTTGCTAGAAACTTTCCCTGTTCAGTGGAGCAATTGCCAGCCAGCTCTGGGATGTGCTTCTTGCCACTGGCAAAGGCCAAGACAATCAAGAGTGATAGTAACACCTCTGTGATAACATATTTAAGAACAGAAAGTTGCACAGAAAGAATTCCAGTCAGGGAAGAGCAGAGTGAGAACATGGGAATAATAAAGTAGACACCAAGGTCAGTGCAGAAGGAGGGGCAGGCGGTGCTCCAGGCACTGCAGCTGAGGCCCCTGCAGCCCGTGGTGCAGACCATGGTGGAGCAGCTGTGCCCCTGCAGCCCATGGAGGACCATCAGGGTGCAGAGACCCACCTGCAGCCCATGGAGGAGCCCATGCTGGAGCAGGTGGATGCATGAAGGAGGCTGTGACGCTGTGGGCTGTGCCCAGGATAGAGCAGGGTCCTGCCAGAGACCTGCAGCCCATGAAGAAGGTTTTTCTCACGTTGGAGCAGGTTTTTCTCAGGTAGGACTTGCAGCCCCTGTGAGGGACCCATGCGGGTACAGCTCATTCGTGAAGGACTGCACCCCAGAAACAACAACTGACTGTAACCCCCATTCCTTATCCCCCTGCACCGCTGGGGGGGAGGAGGGAGAACATGCAAGGAAGAAGGGGTGGGGGGAAGGTGTTTTTAAGATTGTTTTATTTCTCACTCTTTGGCTTTTATCCTATTAGTAATAAATTTAATTAATATCCCCACTTTGATTCTGTTTTGCCCATGAAGGTAATCAATCACTGACCTCTCCCAGCTCTTATGTCAAGTCATGAATCCTTTGCTGGTTTTTTTTTTCTGTCTCCTCTGTCTAGTTGCAGAGGGGAGCGAGAGAGTGGCTTTAGTGGGTACCTGGCATCTGTCCAGGTTCAACCCACTGCACAAGTCTATTCATATTAGAAACTTTTTGACTTCAAAACTATTTTCTATCAAAAAAAAAAAAAAGGGGAAAAAGTACCTGCTCACATGCAGTACTAAAAGAGCAAGGAATGGGCTAATAGAGCCAGGCATGAATCAAAAATCAATCTGTTAAATGACACCGTATGATTGTGTTTGTGCATTTGATCATGTCTGTTAATGACTATTTTGTTGATTGAGGAGATGAACAACTCACTTTGAACATCCAGAACTTAAAAAACTCCAGTCATCCATAGAGATGAGAGAATCATGAGAGAATCAACAGAGCCTGACCTGGTGTTTTGTGGTTTCAGAGGTAAAAGTCTAAGGCAATGGTGGCTTTATAAGGACCAATTCATTGACATTCACTCTCTTCGTGTGCTAGTAGAGAATAAAAATGTGACAAAGTTTTTCTGAAGCACAGTTATGAAGCTAAGAGTGGGAATTAAGAGCAAATAGATGGATATTCTACCAAAAAGTAGATTTAGTCAAAGAAGCAACTCTTTTTGGTAAGAATCACTATGACTATCCCTATCACATTATAGATGTCAACAGAAAAAGCAATTGAAAGCTAAGACATCAGGTCTGGGCCTATGACAGTAATTCAGAGAAAAAAGCAGTCCATTGTCCAATGTTTCAATGTACTTGCAGATTAAAGAAATTCCATGCTTATCCATGTGGGTATTTTTTGAACACTTACTGTGCTGTAAAGACAGAAGAAAGGACTTATGATCACAAGGAATGAAAAACCCTACAGTGTGCTGTGGTCTTCTCTTTGGAAGAAAGCACTCAATTTTGTGTGGTGGTAACGTTGCATTTTGTGTGCTCTCTCAGATTTTATATCTCTGCAACAAAATGAAGAAGACTGGGTTTTAAGGATTTGGGTACTTTGTTTTTAAACTGGAATATACTGCAGTAGAACAATCCAAACAGCCCATAAAAAAAGACAGTGGTATTACTGCAGAAAAGGGAACTGTTCTATTTAGGGGATTTCTTTGCTTGTCTATATTTAAGGCAAGTCTTTAACTGCAGCTTCCAAAAATGCAAACAAATTAAAAAAAAATTAAAAATTCCCAAGCAAAGCTGGTGTTACTGCTGGTGTTACCAAAGTCTGTTATCTTTCAGAGGCCAGAAAACTAGTGTTGAGTTGCCTCTCTATGATCCAGGAGCTGGAAGTGAAATGAGAAGAGAAAGAAGAAGACAGAGGAGAAACCTAGGTGGAGACACTAGGGCTGTTTACAGACTTTTGGCCCTACTGGGAGTAAAATCACTGCAGGAGCAGAATTAAACTCAACCTTTCTTAAAAGTCACAAAAGCTTGAAGAATAATTTATTGCTCCAACAACAGTAGGAGTGTTCAAAAGAACTGCCAGGTATTTTGTTATGCTGGTTACAGCTTTTGTGTGTGTCACAAAAACACAAATGGTAGACAAGAGCTTCAGTTTAGTCCTTGCAGCAAGAACTTTCTAGTTTTTAGCAAATGTTTTTCTCCACAGAACAGAGGAATAGCTATAGGAGGCCAGAGAAAAAGGACTTCTATGTGGGTGAACATTCAAGCCACTTGATTAAAAAGTTGTAAAATCTGACCGTCTTTCCCACAGATTTTCATATTGGGTCTTTGACCAGGGATGGGAAAATGACACCTTAGTCCCACACCTACTCCCACCTGCACTGTTTCATGGATATGATTTATGGTTTTCTCATCAGGGTGCTGGTAGTGAACAAGTTTTCTTAATGGCTTTGCAGTCTCTGCAGCTTTCATAGTGAAAGCAGTGGGGATCTAAGGCGTGCACCAATGGCCATGATCAACACTGAGTGAAGTAGGATGGAGAGGATCCAGTAGACTATATCTGTTTAATTGCCCTTAGATTAAAGTAAGCTTTGGCCTTAGTTGTCCACTTCTGATGCAGGTGCTTTTATCTTTTGGCAGTTAGAGCTTAAGTAGAAGGATCCTCCTCTGATTCTTCTTCCAAAGGATATTCAAAAGAAATTTTTATTGAAAACTTATTTAGAAACACAGAACCATAGAAAAATTTAGTTTCGAAGATGATCCCTTGAAGGTAATCTTGTCTAGTGGAATTTTATCACCCTGAGAGGACTTTATTTACTGTGAGAGTATTTCAGTTACTTGAGATGACTTTAACCATCCTGAGACTTGATGGAATTGAGAATCTGAGGGTATTGTCCAGCTTCTTGACCTCTGGCAGACTTGGTGCTGTGACCACTTCCCTCGGGAGCCTGTTCCATTGCCCAACCTCCCTCTGGGTGAAGAACCTTTTCCTAAAACCTAACCTAAACCTCCCCTGACACAGCTTCATGCAGTTCCTTGGGTCCTATCACTGGTCGCCACAGAGAAGAGGTCAGTGCCTGTCTATTTCCCCTCACGAGGAAGTCGTAACTGCAATGAGGTCTCCCCCCCTTCTCCAGGCTGAACAGACCAAGTGACCTCAGCTGCTCCCAGTATGGCTTCCCCTCTAAGCCCTTCTACATCTCAATAGACCTCCATTGGGTTCTTTATGTCTTTTTACTATTGTGGTGCCCCAAGCTACACCAAGGTGAGGCCACATCAGTGCAGAGCAGAGCGGGACAATCCCCTCCCTCGACCGGCTGGCGATGCTTTGCCTGATGCCCCCCAGGACACAGTTGGCCCTCCTGGCTACCAGGGCGCTGCTGACTCATATGCAACTTTATTCAAATGGAAGGTCAAAATTGATGGGTTTTTCTCACATCTCCTTATTAATTGGAGGATTCAGGATGTGATGCTTCTATTTCATCCAGGTGTTATAAACCCACTCAACAAGCCTGTACTATTTGCAGCTAGCAAGTAGCAGGCTTCTGCTGGAGAGTTTGAAAGTTCCATTTCCAACATTTCCCACTCCACACATATACACATAATTGTCTGCTACCTGTTAGAAATCACATATTAAGTAATTTTTTCATCTAACACAGGTATGAAGGGATTAAGAATGGAAGGAAATTTTTGGTTTTATAAATGTCAGTGAGCAACATGCTGTGCTGAGGGATGTAGCAACACAGATTAAAGGCAACAAGTAGACTTAGAAAACTGTATCATGAGCTCTTTAATAATACCATTTTGTATGAGCAAATGATCTTTCTTAAGAGGTTTAATCTTGGCTAGTTTTCAGTAAGTTTTCATACAGCTGACAAATTTTTATTTCTGATCACAGTATCAATACAGCTGTACCTTTTTCAAGACACTGAACCCCTGGAGATCCTGAATAAACCCCTTAAGTTTTGTTGTTCTTCTTTTGAATGGTGTTGGAAAACAGTATAACTTCCAAGGCAGTACTGAAATATTTTTGCTGAAACACTGCAGTATTTATCATAAGAAGAAACAGAAGTAGTCCAAAACCTCAAAATGTTTATGGAAAATGCAATCAAATACAAAGAGGCTTTTAAAGACAGGCTCTTGGGGAATTGTCTCTACAGGCAATGCTATTCTCACTGCTTGCAAGAGTAAGAGAGTATGAAAAGCCTGTTAACTTCTGCCAACGAGATATATGTGCTTGAAAAATATCAAGTTGCTTGTTTCACTTGCATTCCATTACATCACTTCTTCAATCTCTATTATTTCTTCAGTTTCATGGTTTATTAACAGATTCTCATATTCTACCTATTAAAGGAAGAATAAAACATTTCATTAATGTTTCAGGCATGAGATTAGCCACAAAGTCATGATTTATGAATCTCCTGTCATTCAAAGAGTTGTTATTATATAAAAGCTGTAGTAGGACTCTGTCAATGAGAACACCGAAATAGACACGTCTAGATCTTCTCTCCATGTTGAGCTCACCAAAGAGGAACAAAAGACTTTTCAACTCTGTATTGGTTTTGTATTTTTTGTGGCCAGGTTTTGGTAGCAGGGAGTCTACAGGGGTGGCTTCTGTGAGAAGCTGCTAGAAGCTCCCCCCCATGTCCAGTAGAGCCAATGCCAGCTGGCTCCCAAATGGACCCACTGCTGCCCAAGGCCAAGACACAAAAGAAGAGCAGAATGAGAACATGTGAACAACAATGCAGACACCAAGGTCAGTAGAGAAGGAGGGGGAGGAGGTGCTCCAGGTACTGGAGCTGAGGGTCCCCTGCAGCCCGTGGTGCAGACCAGGGCTGTCCCCCTGCAGCCCATGGAGGACCACGGGGGTGCAGAGATCCACCTGCAGCCCATGGAGGAGACCCACACCATAGCAGGTGGATGCCTGAAGGAGGCTGTAACCCCGTGGGAGGCCCGTGCTGGAGCAGGGTTCTGGTAGGGACCTGCTGACCTGTGGGGAGAGGAACCCACACTGGAGTAGGTTTTCCTGGCAGGACTTGTGGCCCTGTGGGGGGACCCACACTGGAGTAGCCTGTGCCTGAAGGACTGTACCCTGTGGAAAAGTGACCCACGTTGCAGCTGTTTGTGAAGAACTGTTGCTCCTGGGATGGACTTGTGTTGGAGAAAATAGTGAATGACTGTCTCCTGTGGGAGGGACCCCACGCTGGAGCAGGGGAATGACTCCTCTCCCTGAGCAGCGGCAGGAACACCCTGTGATGAACTGACCATAACCCCCATTACCCATCTCTCTGCACCACTGTGGGGGGATGAGGTTGAAATTGGGAAGGAGGTAGGGGCAGGGGAAAGGACTTTTTAAGATTTATTTTACTTCTCATTCTCCAGCTCTGATTCTGTTAGTAATAAATTTAATTAATATCCCCTCTTTGGGTCTGTTTTGCCTGTGATGGTAATCAGTGAGTGATCTCTCCTGGTCCTTCTCTGAACTCATGAACCCTATATTACATTTTCTCTCCTCTGTCCAGTTACAGAGGGAAGTGAGAGAGTGGCTTTGGTAGGTACCTGGCGTCCAGCCAGCGTCAACCCACTACAAACGCAAAAGACAGAAAACTCCTATTTTAAAACATAGAAGACTTAACACAATGAAGGAAAAGGACTTAAAAGGATTTATAAAGGCTCACCAGTACTTCAGTGTGTCCCTGTGGACAAATTTGAGTTTCCAGACCTGCCTGTAGCCAACTTAAAACAAACTGGAACATGCTGTCTAGATGGGCAGTTCCTGCAATGTTTGTGTATTTGTTCCTTCTCACTAGTCCTTTCAGCTTTCCACCTAAGTAAGCACCTCTGAACTCTCTGTTCTACTTTCTTGCTTACCATACAGTAGAAACTTTTCCTCCTCTGGCATCATTACCAAATACTAACATGGGGTTCAACACCTTCTACGGCAAAATGATTGTAGAATTCTTTGTCCCTTCTTTCCCTGTCTGATTCTGCATTATTATTGCACTGAGAAGCTTAGGGTCAGCACGATTTAAGTGATAGCTTATGGCTTATAGGGAGGGCAGGGTGAAACTCTGTATTTTCTCCAATGCTCCATGTAGACGAATGACAATTTTTTCATAATGGAAAAGGTAAAACAGAATATTTATTTGCATATGGACCTTCTCTTCCCATACCACAGGAACAAGAAGAAGAAAGAAAAATGATTCTTGCTTGTGTGCATCTCTCTGACACTTAGGTCATACCTTCAAGACTGAACTTGACCTCAGTTTTTAAGTTTCAGACAAATGGAAAGAAAATGTACCTGGAAATCCACTGGACAGGCCTCATGGAATGGGTCTCTTGGCTGTGGTACTGTAGCAGATGTTTTTTTCAAATAAACCCTTCTGCAGTGACATAAAGTGTTGGTAAAGAAAAGACTTAGTGTGCAAACATATGAACACATACTCTATAATAATGCTCCCGAGGTATTATTTTATTCCTCTAAGACAAAAGTAGTATTCTTCTAAATCAAAAGTAGCTAAATGTTATGTAGGCTGAATACAATGTTATAATTTCATTGTTCGGAATTTGGATGACAATAATTTATTTTATGACTTACTAAATCCTCATAAGAAGTTGGGTTTTTAAGTATATGGAAGGGTTATACATCAAAACATGAAAACAATTTCATGGACCACACATCTACATTGGAGGGTCTGATGTCAGGAAAGTGACACCAAGGTAAAGCTTTGTCCTAGTATTGGAAAGCATTGTCTTATATGAAACAAGTCGATAAGAATGTTGGGAATCAGAAATATAAAACCCACTTGAGGAACATCCAACAGGTCATGATTCCTAGTGTAGTTCAGTGTTGATTTCCCCCCCCCCCCCTCATTTCCTTTAAAAAGTAGCCAGAAATTTTCCACTGGAGGAAAAGGTGTTATTTTAACTTCAGAATAAAAATTTTGTGCAAGAAATGAGGCTTACACTGTGCAGAGAAAAAGTGCAAGACTTGCTGCCAGCCCCGGTATCAGAAATAAAGTATATGATGAAGTAGATGTAAATTGTTGTTTTCCTGAAAGTCAAACAATCATCAAAGTGTTGGTTAGCATCACAGGACAGGAATGATTGCGCAGCTATTTGCAATCTGCTTTGCAGGAGTCAAGCACTGTATGAAGTGATGACTTTAGCACCTCATTGCTCTGTAGTATGTGAAGGAATAGGATGGTTAACAGTATGTGGACTATCTGCAGTAACATGAGACCTGAGGAGCTGAGCCCTACAGAGTATTGAAAAGTCCAAGAGATGGAAGAAGAAGTGACAACAGACCTCAAAAAGATCTGCTTTATTCACTAAGCCCTTGCAAGAAGCACCGTCACACCAGAATGCTTGGAAAACTCCCTCATATTAAGAGACATGCCAGTTCTCCACCTCTCTTTGTTCTAGCAAATTAATGGGCAATTATCACTGTGCTTCCATCCGTAAGGATGAAGTAATAAATGAGGCAGACAAGGATTAAATGAACTTGGTCAAGGAAGTGATTTTCATTCTTACCAAACTCCACAGGTGTACTCCACTCTCCCCAACTTGGGCTCACTAAACAAATGCCTGTGTCAGTTGCTCTGATTTTGACGCTGTACCTTTTTTCTGCGCGGAAGTTCTCGTATAGGTAGGAGTGCTACAATGCAAAACAACTAGACTGAGAATTTTTTATTATTTTTTTTTATTATTATGAGAAAATTTCACTTATGTCTCTGTGGACAGACTAGAGTGAAATAACAAATAGAAAAACATCCCTTAATAAGTTAGATTGTTTCATCCTAATTCCTTTTGTTTAAACATTTTTGTTATTGATAATATGAACATGAAATTTGCTATGTGCTTCCCTGGATCCCTAGGCTATGCTAAACAATAGGACTTTAGGGGAAAAATTTTTTAGAGATCTGACATTCCCTTACTGTGGATGTTTTTGAAACTGAAGTAGAGTTTGACATCCAGATTATACAGATGTGAAAACCTGGTTTTTTTTAAGTCCATCTATATACTGGCTTAATCTTTCAGGTGATATTTTTTTGCCTCTTCCATCTCAATCCCTTCCAGATACCATTAATAAAGAAGAAATTCGCCACATTTTGTGTATCTGTTACACAGAATCACGATCCATATTTCTACATATATATATGAATATTCTAGGAAGTACAAAAGAATGTAAAATAGAAGATTTTGTGAAGTAATATCAAGTTCCACATTTGCAGGTGTTTTTGTACCATGTTTTATAAACAATAGTTTAAAATTTTGGATTTAGAAAACTTATCAATAAAGAACATATGTAGTACATTGAAACTGATAATGTGAAACCAAACCAATTTGTTTGGAGGATTCTGTAATACAGAAGAAATTTCAATAAAGAATAAATGTTAGATTAATATAGACTTACTGTTTGAGATGTGGTGTTGAAGTTTTTCTCAGGATCAGCCTAGCAACAAGAGAAAAGTTTAATTTTTAAGATTATTTATTTTGCTACCGTATAATAACGAGCCCTCTCTCATGAATGTTTGATTTTCATGAAAAAAACTTGTATCTAATATCTTAAATGCCTTCTTTTACAGACTGCAAAGTTAAGCTATTCTTCCTCTAAATGATTTTTCCTCACCACAGTTGCTTTGAAATATTGTACCTCTTAAATTTGATTACAGAATTGAGTATCAAAGCGCTAAACAAAAAAGGCTCAGGTTTAGAACCAGTTAAAATTTTATATTTTACTTGTACAAAACAAAGTATCTAAAACTTACTAGTAAACTCAGACAACATTATTACCATTAGTTTTTTTGCCTGTGTGGCTTTTATACTTTTAAACATTTAGTTTAGCTATGTTAGGTCTCCTTTTTTTAAAATTTTTTTATATTTTTTATTTTTTACTGTTGGAACAACAAACTCACAAATATTTCCACAAATATTTTGAAGTTTGTTTTTTTTTTTTTTAAGGATGTAATACTTCAAAATACTTGCAGGTACTGAAATTTATAATGACATCTGTATACAGATGAGACCTGGAAAGCCACTTTAAGTTAAAAACCAAAGAACTCAGAACTTAATAAAACCCCGCAATGAACAGATGCTCTGTGACTGCCTCTTACATCTGATTGTGACAGCTGTGGTGCAACCATCTTGATTATGTATGCTGCAGGCTTACTCTAGAGAAACATAAACTCCTAAACTCCTTCAGCAACACAGGCTGGTGTCACTAAATGGAGGCAATAGGAGAAGAAGGCAAGGTTGGATACACAAAAGACAAAATGAAAAGTACAGGCACCCAGGTGGAGATATCTAAGACTCCATTCTCTTATATGTGCTAGAATAGGTATTCTCTCTCAATATGGGGAATTCCTTGCCCAGTTGCTTTAAGCACCAGCTGTGCAGTGGGCTGAAAGCATTCCTTCCGTTTGCTGCCCCTCTTTGTGAGTAATAGCAGTCCTCAGCTCATGTGTAAGAGAGGCACTACACACCAAAAAGGAGAGATTAGTTAAGTAGGCGAAGAGAACACAGTACTGGTTGTATGGTGGTATGTGTGGGAATACAGACATAATAAAATACTATTAAAAGTCATAATTATTCTTACCTTGTTTTCTATGACAATTTCATATTTGAAACAACTGCTTCTTTTCACATGACTTGTGTGAGGTGGTTGCCACTGAATATTACATGTATGAGAAGCTTCTCTACAGTTCACAGTGACATTTAATGGAGGGGTGAGTTTTTCTACAATAATATAATCAGAAATACTATTGATTAATAATAGCTCTCTTCACTCTGCCTTTTTAAAAATATAGGTAGATGTTCAAGCAACTGGTCTAAATAGATATAATGCAGCTTTAGCAGAATTACTGTATTCTCCCCATATTTTGAAGCATGACTCCCTGGTTTAGCACTCCAGTTGAGGAGACTGGAGCATCAGAAACAACAGTAAGTAAAATTAAAAAACACAAGCCATTTAATAGATTTTACTGAATTCAACATATAATCTGTATATGTTTGTTTTTCTTAGTCTTTTTTAATACTGTGTTCATATAAAATAGAAATAATATTTTTTTATCAACAACATTCTTCCATTTTAAAAAAATGAAGGCTTTTGCTCACATTGTTAAGGTAATTGGTCCTTTTTTATTTGTAGATGCACAGAATTATGAGATAATAAGACCAACGTCTAGATAGTCCCACTCAGGCATCTTTAACTAGTTAATCGCAAAAGATGATGCCTTTCTTGCACAGAATAAATATTTGACTGAAATGCTCATGATTCTCCAACCCATGATTGTCTCTATACTCCTTAGTTTTTGTTCATTTTTACACTTTAGACTTTTCAGACATCAGGGCTGGAGAAAAGGAAAAAACCCACCTGTTATGAGGAGCAGTATTTTAAAAATATATGCTTTTTCCCAGGCATGAATTCTTCATTCTTTTAGCATAAAACTAGAAATAAAATAATAATAATAAAAAATCCTTACCAATTTTGTATAGCATAATCTTCTTCTCATATGACTGAATGTTTTGTCCACTTCTAGATCCATTTACCAGGAAATGAGCATACTTATATGCTATTGTCACATTTTGGAATCGACATCCTGTGTTCCTTCCCCAGTTATCTTTGATGTAATTCTGGCACCCTGTGACATCTTCTTTCCTTTACACGAAATATCGTATCAGCTAAATATTGACAATGTAACATATCAGACCAGAAAGAAAATTCCCTAGATTCAAACAGACCTACTTACTCTGAGGGCCTCCAGTACAGAAAATACTGGGTATCTCTTGTAGCAGTCCTGCCCACATGCCACGTGCAGTTCATGAAGGACACATTAAAAATGACACAGACAAAATTTTCAATGGCTGTCCCATTCATTTCTGCAAACACAGAAAGAATATCCCATGTCCACTCTGCAGAAAGGCTGTATAAGTGCTCAAGTAATTCAAATCTCTGCAGGCTCATTTAATAATTTTTAGCTACCTGCTTAGTAAATCCAACTGCATATTGTTTGGGTCTTGTAGTTTTGTACTTACTTGAAGATGGCAACGATTTTATTTCTGTTGAGCAATGAGGATTATCTACCATTGTTCCAGATGTGACTGGGATTTAATCAAGTCTTTAATAAATTCAAGCACTGTGATTTAGTGGAAGCTAATAACAAAGACAGTCACCATGGTGTCCTTTGTTTATATCCCCTGTTTAACTAATGCCCAGTCTACAATGGAATATAAGTTCTACAACTATGAGCAAGGCAAGTTCTCTCTCCAGTGCTTAAGTGCTCCGACTCTTGGTTGACTTACAAAGCACTACTGATTTAAAAAAAGACGTCCACTGCTTTCTTCTGTGCGGCAGCTGGTTGATTACAACCTAACCCTGAGACTGCTTCCTGAAGCTAGTACCAGAAGAAGTGTTATGATTTCAAAGACAGAATGGCATATTTTTAAATCATGAATTGGAAATGATTGCTAATCTGCTTCAGTAGTTTGGATTCAAGAGTAGGGTGAATTTTGTTTGCACTGAACTTGATAGGAGGAGGCCTGAATATTCATATAACTAGTGTAAAATCAAGACAAAATTGAAGCAGAAGTTGATAGCTTGCTTAAGTTAAAAGACTATTCAGGTTATCTACTCACAACCTGAATGAATTTCTTATGTGTTTTTTCCCTACCAAAAGGTGAGATCTCCAACAGGAAATGATAATAATTCGGTACTCTTCTTAAGAACTATCAGTGCGAATTGAAGGACTGGGTCATAGCTTTCCAAGTCCAATCACTTTTCATTGAGTTTAAGCACCACATGTACCACCTTTACACGCACCTTTCCAGTCAGCCCTAGAAATCCACATCCAATTTTTACACCTTTGGAAACAAAGAGGAATTTTTCAAGAGACAGGAAAACTGTCAGAGTACTCCTGGATTTCTGGAAAATTTCCTCCCTTCCAAGAGGAAGGTTGAAACTTGGTTCAGCAGCATTTCTTTCAACAGCATTGTTGGCTTAAGCATTTCCTGTCCTTCCCCATCCTCCATGGCTCTGTCCTGATTCCATCCTGCATCCCTGGCTGTGCTAGTGCCACTCCTTGTGGAGCCTTGTAGTGAGTAGTATTGAATATGTGGTCATCATTAAAACTAATGCTCCTCCCAGCACTTTCTTTTTTAACCTGGCTTAACATCCTTTACCACAAACAGTGGAGCAAGCTCATCTGAGATGACAGTGTGGGTTAAGCAACAAAGACCCAGAGAAGAGCTATCTAAGCTATTTCTGCTGCTGTAAGAAATATTGACCCTTATCTAGTCACAAAACTCTCAGCATAGAGTTGTTTATATCCAGTTTATGTGTGAGTTCATATACATAACAAACTACTTTTGAGAGTACAGTTATTACGGTACTGTGGTGAGGTGATGGAGAGCTTTGATCAGTTCTCTGGTCTGCCACAGATTCAGTTTATGACCCTAGGTCAATCAAGTCTGTGTACTTCACTTCCTCATTTACAAAACAAATAAAGAAATTTCCTTTCTATCAAGAAATTGCCAGGCAAATGCAGCAGCCTGAAGTACGCTTGCAGGTGCTGTCCTAAGGTCTTAGAGAGATGGGCTTCCTTAAGCCTTTACCAGTGCTGCAAATCTAAAGAAAAAAGGGTTATTCTAATTTCAAATCAGTTCACAACCTGGTTCACCTGTGGCTCAACAAGCAGTTGAATTACCAGCAACAAAGAAATAGGGTGAAAGGAACTCCTAAAATGGCATTGTGGTCAAGGAAAAAGCAAATAAAACTACATCCTTGGACTCTTCAGCGATGACCTCAGGTTTGATGACCTTTTCTTGATATTCAAGAAAAGCATATATAGAGATATTCTCAGAAGTTCTTTAATAAGCCCAAGTTCTACAGCCAGAACATTACTCTGTCTACAAAACAGTCCTGATCATCTGCACAGTGTCATGTTCATACCAACATCAGGCACCTGCTGTGAAGATCACCCAGATATGTACGAGTCTCTCTACAACATTTGTTGACAGGACATTTTTTCCCAAGTTTTGAGGGCATTTATTTTTCATTTTTTTATTTATTCACATTTCTGTGGTTATGCCAAAGAAAGTGTAGCAGAACAGATAAGTATGATTATCCTTCCTGTAATGTTTATTTTTGAGCCTACTGTATTCACTCACAGCGTCAGCATTACAGTTTTATTTTTAGCAACACCTGAAATAGAACTAAGTCTTCATGACACATTTATCTCACATTATTTCAAAGAGAGACTGACATTTTTCTGTTTCCAGCTTATATCTGAGGTCTAGCTAAATTTATTTAGTGTCCTTTCGCTGAACCACTCCTCTGACAAAACCCATATTTGTCACTTATTTGGAAGGATTGTACTCCCATTATCCTTTTCTGTGAGCTGTGATGCAAAGAACAGTTTCTCTGTATTGTACTTTTCTTTCTGAATTGTCTCCTATACTATTTGATGATGATAATAAATGCATATGGAAGTATGCTAATATCCTCAGAAGTATCCTTTGTTTCATACATGAATAACTTATTTTCCCATATTTTACTATCTTTAGCTGTATTTGAAATGTTTCTTGACATTCTTTCCATGAAAGAAGCAAGCTACTCAACTGAGTGAAATGTGATGACTGCACCCAACTGCATAAAAACCCACTGTTTTAAGCACACAGAATACTTTTATTTATTTACACCTCTTGAGTCAATTCATCTCCATCACTTGTGCAGACGTTAGAAAAAATGTAGGAGTATTAGCTTCAGAAAAATATCAGAGCAAAGAAAATTTGTCTCTGCAATCCT
Source organism: Pseudopipra pipra (assembly GCF_036250125.1). NCBI lineage: Eukaryota > Metazoa > Chordata > Aves > Passeriformes > Pipridae > Pseudopipra > Pseudopipra pipra. The sequence continues at coordinate 84,378,595 of NC_087550.1, forward strand.
TTGTGGGAGACAATATTATTAATATGGGAGGACAGGATCACACCTTTGGGTCTTGAGCAAAAGAGAATTTCTACTTTTATTCAGTAATTCTTAAATAAAAAATACATAAATTTCTCTTGACTCTTGGACATAAAGGATCAGATAATTTTTTATGGATTGTAAATAACATGCTTGCTATTGGAAATGAATAAAAGGAAATTAAAATATTTTAAGCTTTTAACCTAACTCTGAAGACGCTGTCAGGTGGAATGGGGTGGAGTTCATCTTACCTAAACTTACCCAAAAGCTATATAGACATGCTCACAGGAGAACCAGTAATTCCATATGGCCTTAACACTGTCTGAAAAAAACCAGCTACTTAAGACATGGTTTATTCAACCTAGTCTAGGACAAGAGAAATTAAGGTTGCACTATATTTATTTTCTGCCATTCGCTGAAAAGATAGTCCGGGGCAACCTGCCCAGAGGAATCTCTCTAACTCTGAGGTATCCACTTGGGTCAGGTAAATCCAAGATGATTAATTCCTTTTCTTTTTTACATCATCTGGAATCCATATTTAAGTACTAAACAGAAATGCTGCAACTATTATTTCCTCAACTGATAACTGCAAATTTTTTATTGAAAATGCCTTTTTCTTCTCTTTCTTATACCTGTGCAAATATCAAGTGCTTTTTCTCTTTAGAAAAACAGGTGCGATAGAGAAACTGGGAATTGTATTGTTTTCCCCAGAGGTGTTTCAAACTTTCTTTCACATCTCAAATAATTCCTGTGCAGATTATTGATCAAAATCTTAAGGAAACTTAGAGTATTTCTGTGTGAAGTTGTTTCCTTCCTTACCGTAGCTTATAAAGTTTCTATGGAAATCGGCTACTGCTAGACTGTGCTACAGCACAAGTCACTCTCAGTTACTTCTCACAGAAGCTTGAATTCTGACACAGGTCATGTTAGGAATTCAGAAACTGAAATCCTACTGCAGTGGCTATTCTCATCCAAGTTGATTACAAAGGTGGTTAGATAAGGATAAAAACTTGTCCAATAGCCTTTTGATTATGAGTAATATATAACCATGGATTTCATAATGTTTTGATACTGCTATGATTTTTGTAATTAATGAAAAGGAAGGTTTGTAACTAAAAAAACCTGCAAAACTTATACTTCTTTTTATATGACTAATTTTTTTTAAGGGAAAATCTGTGTTGGGTATAGTAATTAAGACTAAACCTCTGAGATTTATTTCCCAGCTTTGTCTCTGAAAGAATTCGAAAAGTATTTTTGTCAGTGGAAATATATGAAACGGAATTATTGCTTACATGTTGGTTGTGTTATGAAGGTAAAATTATGCCTACATGCCTGTGACATTTTCAGAGAACTGTGCGTATGTGAAATCTTCTACTTCACTATTAAAATTGTAAAGGAGAAAGGACACTGTCATGTTCCCATTCTACTCTTGCCAAAATACAGTACTCCTAAAAGGGACTCACTCTGCATAGTAATTTTCTCTATGGATATAAAGTTCTAAAATCCAAACATTTCCAGTCTGACTGTTTTCAAGAAAAAGTGACCTAGGCATTCTTCAACACTGTAATGCAGGTCTTAACATAAGAAAAATGCTTCTGTATGGATAAGGCCAGTAACACTGGGAACTGCTAATTTTAAAATATATTTGTACTATTATTTTCAGACTGTAGAAAAAATACACCATCAAAATATTGGCTAAGACATTCATCAGACAAAAGCATGCATTTGCAGGTAGTGTCTGTTCACGCCTGACAGTTATTTTAACATTAAAACTAGCAGAAATAACAAAGTTAAGTATTTCTTTGCCTAGCTGCTTTGGAGGAAAAAAAAAATAGAAAAGAAAATAGAAAAGAAAAATAGACAAAGACAAAAGTAAACTTACCTTCTCCTTGAAAACCTCTTTCCCTGTGGCCGTTACAGTAACAGAGCACAAAAAAAGGCAGAAACTATGAATTTGCCCTAGTGGTATATTTTTGCACGCTTTGAGAGTATGATTTCGTTATTGAGTTCTTCTGAACTCATGTTACAGAGTGCAAAAATCCCGCCTACATCTTACTCATTTCCCTTACCATGTGGTGTTACTTCTGTAACACAATGGGGAGACAACAAGCAGCTACAGACAGACAAAAAGGTCAGAATAGAAGGACTTTTCATGACTTCATTCACATAATTTTCACTCATTTCTCTCACACATTTTTCATATAGATATTTGTACAGGGCACCACCTGAAAACTAGATGAATATATGAGTCTTCCTTATACCTCAAGTATAGATCAGGTACCTTTGCTTAAAGCCATGCCACTGTTTTCTCTAATTGATTTGGATCACTGCCCTGCACAGGAATATAAGCCCAGTGTTTTGGCCTTCAAAACAGTTGTTCCCAGTTTTGCACTAGCCAGCCTCATTTCCTGTAGATGGGTAACAAACCAATGTCACCAGTCTCAACAACTTTCCTACTTGACACATATACGCATTTTTCTGGGCTGGGTGAATTCAATGCACAGAACAGAAAAAGTTCTTCAAATATGCAAATGCCCTGAGTGATCAAACAAACAGTGTCACTTGTCTGTGCTAGTGTCCTGGAACTGAGAAGCATTGCACCTATCTTTTTGTGTACACTCTGAGTAGAGAGTCCTCTGCTTGCCTCACCTTTAAATATTTTGAGCACAAAAATGAAGTTATTAAAGTAGAAAACAGCATTTAAATCTGATTACTTATAGTCTTCACCAAGTGTACTAGTCTTGCTGTATGTATCTGTTATTTCTCGTTGGAGGAGTGGTAAATCAAATTAAATCTGTCCTTCTGTCTGTCTGTATCTTGTACAGCTTCATTCTTGTTGCTCTTCTCGGCAGAGAAGGAATATGTGGGGGATGGTTCTTGAGATGTTTCCTCTTCTTCAGGTCTCAATTCCTCAATTTTATTCACAGAGTAAACAGCAGGACACTACTGTATTCCCTGTTAAGACACTTCATTTCAGGACCTGCAGAAGTAAGGCCTTTTGTTCTCTTTCTCACTTTCTGATGCAGACAATTCTGTAATATTAGAGTGAACTATGGTTTTGGGATAGATTTGTTTAAGTGAACATGAAACCTCATTTTCCATAAGGTGTGCACAATGCACCCAGCTTGTTGACAATAAAGCTGTGTAGGTTCAAAGCTAAACAACTGATTCTCATATGCATCTATAAATGTATCAGAATGAAACTGGTCTTCTGTGGAAAGGCCTAAGTATGCAACCACAAAGATTTCCAGTATGTCAGGAAATATTAGGTGTTGCGTAGTGGACACACTTCAAACCTGTGACTCTTATTTTCTAGTTTAATACATGAGAACTTCTCAGAACACTTAGCACTGTTAGAGGGATGAACCCAGGAAAACAACCGTATTGGTCCAGTGATTTCTTGGATTTTTTAATTATGTTCTTTAGTCCTCTGGCAGGCTTGCTACTTTACAAAGTGTCAGTTCACTCTACGTTCACTTTTAATGAACTATTGACAAAGCACATTGCTATCATGTCCTCAAACCTGCTAAGGGCAGATTGCCTAGGAAAAAAAAAAAAAAAGAAAAACAATGGAAGGATTTAGAAAGGCCAGAGCAGAAAAGGATCCAAATCCCACCAGTGGTACATAAAAATCTCCCAGCCAATTGGACACTTGACATACACTCTCTACATGCCAACCAGGAGGAAAAATATGGAACCTGATTCAGAACTATAGGCATCACTAGGTAATCTAACATGGAACACATGAACCTTCAGGTGACATCATTCATGAAAACAGGATCATGCAGAATAACACTGTGGATGTTTTCTTTGTCAGTAATGACAGAAAAAGGACTTGTCCTGAAGTTTGATTCACACCTTGATATTTAATTTAGTTCCAAGATGTGGTACCTGGTGAACTTTGACATAAGTTGCCCTCACTATATGTCCCCTGAAAAAATCTAGGGATTGTTTGTAACTGAAGCCCAAAAATCACTACTTAACCTCAGGAAATAAGTTAAATTGCAAAAATACAAACAAAATGGCTTTAATGATGGGAGTTCTAGATGAGGACCAAACTGGTATGTCTTTCAGACTAATGGGTAGGTCTTGCAGAAACTGAAGTTTTCAGCACTGTTTCTCTTTTACTGTTCTATAGTATACAGAAAGGGAACAGTCAAGTTGTGAAATGTGATCCTGTATCATTATGTTCAGTTGGAACAAAAGCTAATTGGTGATCTTGGGACTAATGTGCATTTTCCATTTGGGCCCCAAGGAAATATTGCAATCACTAGAGAAAATTCAGTTAAACCTACTCTTCCTCTGTAGCACCTGTGGCAAGATGCCAAGCTGGCTCCAGATCAGCTTTAACACTTCGTAAGACAAGTGCTCTCATGACAATCCAGTGTGCAAGTTACTCAAGTTGTATTCACTGATGAGATAAAGAAAAAAACCCAGCATCAGGTGGTAGTCTAGTGCTGCAAGAATAGCACCAATTTCATTACCTTTCTGTTTTGTGTCAGTGTTTTTACATCCTGAGCATGTGTGCTGGAAGGGCATGCTTTGGCAAGCAAGTCCCTGGAATGACTTCCCTCAAAACCTCTTTGAGGGTCCATAGAACAATACTACATCTCAATGGATGCAGCTGCTACAGGTATGTCTCATGTTTCTAGTGTTTCTCCCACAAACTAAGGAAAGGCTTAGGATACACTCACCTGTGATTCCTGGGAGCTCAGCAGGCAGAATTGGTTGTGCCTGTGTCATAGTTTGAAATTGGCCCCCCTTGAGAGTTCGAGGGGCTCAGAGGTGATTGGGTGCCAGGACAGTGTTCCCTGGAGAGCCAATCACTGTCCATGTTGTTTGCTTCTGCTCAAAATCATATATCACAGCAGTGGAAGCTGTTGGCAGTGCAGTCTTGGTTGTTTTGCTGTTGGTGTCTGCTGCATGTAGGTGGACAAGGCCAGGGGGTGGCTGGGCTCCCTCTCTTCCCCTCCGGGGGGGAGAGAGGAGCCCTGCGACCCTCCAGCTCAGCCTTTGGCTAGAGATAGAGTCAGCATTTGGAGTGTGTGCTGTGGAAGAAGAATTCACAGCACCTGAGGTAAGAGAAGAGAAGCAGGCTTTGCAGCCAAGCCCTCTCTTCCCCCTCCTTTTCTGCAGTGAAGCTGTAGAGGGGGGCTTTTTTCCCCCCACTGCATTTAGGCTGGTGGGGGGTGGATTTTAAGGCTCAGCACTTGAGCAGAGCCAAGTGGACGGGCTGATAAATCAGCTTGGCGCTTGGGAGAAGAGTCCCAGGCGAAATTGGAGACGAGCCAAGAGCTCAAGTGTTGCCTGCTGATGCTGACCAGGGGCGGCTGAGAACTGATGTGGAGGAATGAAGATTCCAGGATGTGGACGCTTGATAAGCTACACTGCAGCAGCCTACGAACCAAGGTGAGACACGGAGAGGGAGGAATCACCAGCAGCAGGAGAGCAAGGACTCAGAGCTATCTTCTTGGACTTCATGAGGAGGAGAGACTACAACAAACAACAGCTGGAACTTGGTGAGGAGGGAGTGTTCAGGAGCCCAGGACAATCCCACAGCAAAAGACTGTGTTACATATCAGCCTTAAAGGCTGCTCCTGGACTACAGTTAAAGGAAGGGCTTGAAAGGACTGACTGATAGTAATGTTATATATATATATATATATATATAGTTGCCTTTAGTTTGTATAGTATTTATTTGTGTAAATAAATGTATATACTTCCCCCCTCCCCTACAGAAGCCTCTGGCCTGAAAGTTTCTCTCTGGTGTTAGGATAAATTGTTGAGAAGGGGTGGGGGAAGCCTAAAAACTGGATTTTAGATTTCTAATGTGGCTCAAACTGTTACAGCCTGTCAGTGTTTCAGAGAACTGCTGCGCTATTTGCCTACTTCAGGGAAGAACAAATTTTCATGCTCTCTCTAGGCTTCCAATTAATTTCCAAGTGAAATGGTGGAAATCTGTCCTCAGTAAGTTTTCAAGGTGATAAAAAGTTTTAAAATGTGCTCATCCACCACCCAGTGATTGTAAAGCTGCCTTGGCTGTGACACTTTCCCTGCAATAATGAATGGCAAAATGGTGAAAGTTCACTGTAAAGGGGAAACTTGGTAGGTGAAACGGATCAAAATGTTTAGAACAGAGAGAAATAAAGGAAACAGAGCAAATTTTTTAATCAGTAGCTACTCTACATAGTAGCTTATAATTATTTTCCTTCATTTTTCTGATTAGCTTCCTGTACAACAAACAGAAAAGGGAGATAGATGGATGATGTTTGAGCACATATTGAGGTTAACAACAGCTGAACTAATGCAGTTTGAATATGGACAGTCATTAGTTTCTTCTTAGTTAAGAGAAAGTGTTGCACCTTGTTTATTCCCTTCCTTCTAAAGAGTATCATTTTGCATTAAAGACCCACAAGGGATTTTTCATTGGAGGCTTATGGGAACAGATGGAAAAATATACACATAATTACTGTGAAAATATAACAGTGGAAAGAAGCCAAAGACGAAATCAAACATATGCTTCACTTTCAGAGGTGTGAAGAACCATTCAGCAAACTGATTTCTGTGAGATTTAATGTGAACTCGCCAGAAAAACTGGCACTTCAAGTGTATGTTTGTCTTTTGGTAAAAGGCTTCTCCTGAGATGGATATCAGAAGAGTTTTATGGTTTAGGTTTTATTTCTCCCGCAGTGGTGGCTTCATGTTAAAACTGAATATCGCATAAAACATTTCACAAGATAAAAATATGAAGAAAGGTTAATGTGATTTCAAATAGAAAACCAAGAGAGCCTCATTGAACCTGATAGAAAACTAATCTTCTAGGAAAGCCAAGGGCTGTTAGTAAGAGGACACAGAATTTGCTTAGTCCTTCAAAATTCATGCTTACTTAGTCTTTCAAAAAGTCCCTTCAGCAAGAGAAACATCATCCCAAAGGAAGTGAGGGGCTGAAGCACACACATGTGGAAGAATTGTAGCACTGATCTGAGAACAGCTATGCTAGTTTATAGTTCACAAAAGAATATTTGCATCAAGCATGTCCATAAACAGAAGGTAAGTAACAGAAGTCCACAATTACAACAAAAGTTTATTTTGATGAATTGCATTATGGTTGGGAGGCTGAAAGACTTTGTGAATTATGGGCCAATGTAGTTCTTCAGTATAAATATTGTCTTCATGAAACAGGAAATGGGAGAAAAGAAACAATTTTTTGGTTCTGATTACTGGTCTGCAGAGGAATTGAAAGAGCCCTGCTATAGTACTCAGATAGTGCTGAGACTTTTGTGACTACTCAACTTCTCTAATTCTGGAAACTGGACCCTGTTCTGTTCTAAGAACAGAATTATTTTTGGAAGCCTGAGTCCCAGCATTAGTGAAGCTAATAACTGATACAGTGAATTAGGATACAGGAAACTGAGCTGGGATAAAAACCTGAATTTGTTTTCATGTGGTGTTCATTAATCATTAAAAAATTTCATATAGATTGGAAAAGTCGAAATCTTCAGTATTTATACAAGGTAAACAATATGTTATTAATTTCAGTGCAGGCAGTTTAACTAACTGTATGGAGTTCACAAAAATTGATATGATAATTCGGAAAAAGCCCAAGATCACCTCAGGAGAGGATTTGGGATACTATATATGCATCTCATCTTGTCAATTAGAGTCTCATAATCAGTGTTTGACCTCGACATGGATGTTTTCACCAAACCAGACAACCTGATGATAAAGTTCTCCTTAGCTGCTGTGCCGTGTGAGGGATGATTTGGTTTACTTAATGAAAGGGAAGGGAGTTGCATGCCAGTCTAAAGGCATCCAAGACCAACATATTTTGCCACAGATTTTTGGGTCAGTCTGTACTCTTGTTAAAACCAGAATAATTTTATAACCTTTATATGACTAGCGCATTTATTCTTCTTCGTAGATAATGATAAGAGTGAACACTGCAATTATAGTAATGAAAAGATTACTAGTAAAATAGAATCTTCCATTTTTATTTTTTGTCTCTCTTTAAATTACTCATCTTTTATGTGAGGTATCAGAAGCAGAAAGCAAGTGATATATAATTTAGGACTGGTTTTTCTTTTTTTTTTCTTTTTTTTTCATTTTCCCCCCCTTTTTTTCTTTTTTTTTTTCCCCTTCTTTTTTTCTTTTTCTTTAATTCTACCAATAAATACTCAGTTCTGTGTAGTCGAATTATCCAAGCAAGACCCAAGTGGGCTTCAGGCCAATGATGTTTTCTGTAGAACAAAAACACTCTCTTTACCTTTTTACACAACCAAGCTATGCTTCAAATCTTACAAGTAGAGTTTATACCCTGAGAAGGAACAGGGTATTTGCAAATACCACGAGGCTTTCTCAAATTACAGAACCAACTAATTTTGTAGCAAACCCTTCCTTTTCTTTATTTATGGCATACAGCCAAAGCTATTTGTTTTTTCTAATGAATAAGACACTCTGAGACCATAGCAAGGACATTTATTTAAACCTTTTGTTTTGCACTTTAGAAGAAAAGGGGAACATGTAGGAGAGTGCAGCTGATGATATGCTGACGTCACATGGAAGGGAAAGTGTGAGCAGAATATTGCGAGATATAAATTTTTCTGAAAGAGTGGAGAGCTTATAACACATAAGGATATTTCATTATAGGGCTATGCAGTAGGTACACAGGGTAGTCTTGTCCTAAATATTACAATACCTTGAAGCTGAAATATAGCTCAGCTCCTCACTGTATGGCAGTGACCCATCCAGACATATATTTTTATTTCAGTTTACAAGAAGAAGCATTTTTTTCTCCTTATTTCCTTTACATTCATAATTTAACTAGCTTATCTCTGATCCAAGGCTACCATCATGTGGCCACTTTGAGAATCTTCCCAAGTAACAGAAGCAAAGGCTGATTACTCAGCCTGGAAACAGCAAGGTACTGCCTGCATACAAGATGAAGGCTACATGAAGGCTTTGGAGGGCTTAATTTTGCCTCTTGATGGCACTCAGTCATTCCTTATTTAGTCACTTTGTTCTTTGGTTTGTGTATGTTTTGTTCTGCTTTAATTCTCTCCCTACCCCCTCCCCTGCCAAAGACTGACAAAACACACTAATTTCAGAAGGAAAATTTTTCCCTAAGTAGCAGCATTGGGTCACTCCATGCATTAAACTCTAAAGTACAGGTTTCTCTACACTGGGCATTTCTGCCCACACATTTCAAACTCAGTTTCAAATTATCTCTATGTAAATTTCTTCTGTAGTACCTTTTTATTTAACCTCTTCAGTAATGTCATAGACAGTGGGATGCACCCTCAGCGAGTTTGTGGATGACGCCAGTCTGAGCAGTGCAGCTGATGCACTAGAGGGAAGGGATGCCATCCAGAGAAAGCTTGAAAGAATTGAGGAGTGGGCTCATGCAAACTTCATGGAGTTCAAAAAGGCCAAGTGCAAGATCCTGCACCTGTGTTAAGGCAACCCCCAATCTCTGTGAACAGGTTGCCCAGGGAAGCTGCGGACGCTCCTTCATTGGCAGTGTTCAAGTCCAGGTTGGGTGGAACTCTGAGCAAGCTGATGACAGGGATGCTGGACTAGTTGATGTTTAAATGTCCTTCCAACCCAAACTGTTCTGTGATTTCGTGATTCTAAAAAACATGATTGCAGTAAACTCTCTCCAAAGCTCATGCTTCTGAGATATTACTTCAGACTGTGACTCAAATATGGAAACACCTGGTTCTATATATTTGCAGCTGTCATGATAGGAACAGACATCTCCAGGTCACAGAAGCCTATACTGGGCAGCAAAACTGCACCAAGTAAAGTGTACTGTACTTATACTGGATTAATTTTTATTCATGCAATGACAGAAATAATATTTTAAAAGAAACTACATGCTTAAAAGATTTATTGCAGAATGGGCTTGGATTTTTTGTTAGAGCACTTCATCAGGAAACAATCTATGTTTGAATTGGAGTCTACTACAATTTGAAACCTAAATCCAGTCTCCAACCAAATGGGATGTTTATGGTGGTGTAAACATCTCACCTTGGCATTTTTGCTGAGTCAGAATCACAGAATATTCAGAGTTGGAAGGGACCCACAAGGATCATTGAGTCCAACTCTTAAGTGAATGGCCCATATGGGGTTCAAACCCATGACCTTGGGGCTGTTAACATTGCTCTAACCAACTGAGCTAATCTTTCTCAGGGTTTACTCTGTGTACAAAAAATTGGTTAAAAACTGGAAAATTAGAAATAGTTTAGATAAATGTTTTTAGCTACAAACATTGTTAGGTCTTAATCCTAGTTTTTATTTTGTTAATTTTTTTAAAAAAATAATATTCAATAATTTTTTACCAAAACATAAGTTTTGCAAACAGAGTTTCTATACTGACAAGGAGCAGATCAACCCTGAATTTGTAGGCACATTGACCAACCAGACTACATTATGCTTTTATTTACAGTCATTTTATACATTATAGCTCCATACAGTGAATGTTTAACAAAACCTCAAGGACAGGATTAATTTCTGAAGTGTAGATTAAAACTGCATATCGGAGTCATCTATAATTTAGTTGCATGACTCCATGCTCATTTCAGACTTTGTGAAGAGAATGGATACTTTCTGGGTGAAAACGAACAGCATGAGGGAGGAGTTGTTTTGTCAGAGTGTATTTCTTTTCATTGAAAATAATGATAGTTAAACCTAATTTGTGTAGATATATCTGTACTGAAAAGGCTGAAAATTTTTTATTTCAGAATTCCTTTACCTTTTAAGTTGCAATGACAATTACCTGGTTATTCCTAGAAAGGTGGTATGTATCAGTCTGAAATTGTGGTTATACAGCAGTAACATAAGTACTTTCATTTCTTTCTCGTGCACTCACCATTATACTCTCACTCATAGAGAATTGTGCCAAGACATTTCTAGTCTAGGATACTCTGAGTATTGTGTGAGGAAATATTAGGGAAGTAAATTAATGATGTGCTTCCTCTGCCTTTCTGTATTTCTTAGCAAACTTGGGCTTATTGTGTTCTAATAGTGGGGTTTTGCATTCAAGTAATTTTATTCTTAGATGTACTTCATCTGTTGTCCAAGTTTGTATCTGAGCAAGTTCTGCTTTTCTTTCTTTTTTTTTTTTTTTTTTTCTTTTCAAGCCTTTTTAACAACTATTTGCCTTGTACTTTTCAGGTTTGTATAGTTTTTCCTAACAGATGTTCAGGAAAGATAAAGTAATTTTTAAACCCTAAATATCAAATAGTTGCTAGTACGCTTTCTACTCACATTGAGCATAATCACTCTGTTAAAGCAACTCTAATTTTAGCTGTAAAGAAAGCTGAAAAGACCACACATCTAGCTGCAGTCATCTTCATCATACTGACATATCCTTCTCAGATTTAGCAGCCTTCTCTACTGACCTGTTGATCACAAATTTTCCTGATTTGGCTAATCTTTTTGCTCAAAGGGCATATCTAAAACTCAGCCATGTTATCAGAGGTCTGATCTAATAGGAGTATTGGTAATTCCAATAGTATATGGGTAAGAGGTGAGATAAGGTATACATGAGACAAGGTAATGGCTTTAAATTGAAAGGCAGTAGATTTAGACTGGATGTATTTGAAGAAATTCTTTACTGTGATGGTGGTTAAACACTGGAACAGGTTGTCCAGAGGGATTGTGGATTCCCATCTCTGAAAGTGTTCAAGGCCATCTTGAATAGGGCCCTCAGTAACCTGATCTAGGTGGGTGACATCCCTGCCCGTGGCATGGGGTTGGAACACGGTGATCTTTGAGATCCCTTCCAACCTTAACCATTTTATGATTCTGTGGTTCTTCAGAAATAAACCTCTGTTAAACTAAGGAACAGCTGCTTAAAAGAAGAAAAGCATTTAGCCACATACACGTGCCAGATAAATGAAGTGGAAGTGGATCAATAAATGTGACAGCCTAAGGCATGGAGCAGTTTAACAGAGCAATGACAACCCTGACTCAGATCGGTAAATGTGTATTTTTGGGTCAAGAGAGCTGGTACTGCTTGCATGATCCAGTTCACTAATAGGATTAGAAAAAAAGTATCTCCTGTCATTGAACAGGCATCTGACTGATTTTCTGGTCTGATTGCACTCAAGGAGGTGAGTGAGCTGATCTATGGTAAGTGAGCTGATCTATGGTAAAAGGGAAGTAACACTGGATGGTGTGTGGGAAAGGATTTGAAAATGTTAGGCAAGCTTGATCCATAGTGGAAGCTACAGCTTTGAGAAATCACCTCAGAATGAGGAGTATGTCTCATTGGGACTTCCCTGCATGCTAAATGGGGAATTATTTAAGCTTTGCAGTTGAAATAACATCATAGAGGGCTGCGTTGTCTCATCTTCTTCATCGGAAGAGCGTGCATTCTTATTGTGGGACTGAGGAGTGAATGGACTGCAACAGCTGTGAACCTCTGCCAAAGGTAAATCCTAGCAACATTCCTTTTTAAACTTCTAGAAAGGTTCATTCCATTCTCTCAAATTCTTCCCAGAATCAGGAACCCTCCCTTCCTCCGTCAAGGAGGACAGGACTGTGCTAGAGCAGCCCCTCCTTTGACTGACAGATTTAAACCCACCTTCTCCTCCACCTTCATTTTTTTTCTATCAATCCTCTAGGAAAGAAATTATTTTTTAGTCGGAAAAATCAAATACTCTCCACTGGGAAACTGAAAAACCCCTCACCCTCAACTCTCATTATTTTAGGCAAAGTCAAAGAGTTCAGTAGGACCTTCTTACAAAACTTTCTAAAACTGATAATAAATCAGATTTATTAAATATCTAACATTTTTAGATTTTCTCAAAATATTTCCTGATTTACTTTTTTTACCAATGACAAATAACAATGCCTGTAATATTTTCTTCATACCAACTGGGAAGGAAAATAAAATGATCCATTCTGAGGGACATTCTTAAATGAATTGTATAAAGGAAGGATGGAGAGAAATTAACAGTACCCCATGAAAAGAATAGAGTGGAAAAGAAGGGTTTTTTTAGCATCCTTTTTTTCCCCCAATTTGCTAATTTTTAAAGGTTTAAAGGTTTCATCCAAACAGAGGGAGCAGATACTGAATTTGTAGCAATTTTAGGGTTCTAAAATTCATTTTTGTCAGCAGAAATTTAATCAAAGCAGTTTACAGTGTGGTTTATCAGATTTATTGTATGGGTCTAGCTGAAGGTGAGGTGAGTCTCCTCTCTTCCCTTTCCCCTTCTCTCTCTTTTTAGTTGATTGCTTGCTTTAGCTGGATCTCCATTAGCTGTAATGGAAATCTGGACAAAAAATTCCTTGTAGATGTCAATTTTCAGGTATCTGAATCCTAGTCCTAGACTGCGCAAACACAAAGAGGGTTAATCCTATTCCAAGACTTGTGACTGAGAAAAAACCTGAGCATATATCTTAAGGTTTTTCCCATTTGACTCCTCAGGGTTTGTTTGCTCTTTCTCTGACCATACACTATGCTCTCCAGGCAGCTAAAGTGCTGCGAGTACAGGTCTAGAGAGAAGATGTTCTATAGACCAATGTGGTGCTTTAATAGCTCTGTTTAATTCTGGTAACTTGGAAAGCTGAGTTATAAGAATAATTACAGAGGTGGCATTGAGATCTCTGCCTCCTTCAGATATACAACGAGATATATACATCTTTTAGTAGTTCCAATACAGAAACAGACACATCACACACCCCTGACCAAGCAGAGTTGCTGTTTGCAGTACAACGGCCATTGAACTGGCTCTAAGAGCTAAGCATGAATAAAGGTGAAGAGTCTGTTAGACTAACAGTTTGTTAGTCTCCAATTTGAGTCCAGGAGTTTTTAACTGATAAAGTATATATATAAAGTATTTTGTTGTCAGTGCTTGAATATCTGATCAGGAATAGTTGCATAAGTTAACAATTAGATGTTGATATATATGCTCTTAAGTGTCTAGGAATTTTCTTTGTGTTAGGCTATGTTTCACCAGTTGCCTTCATACAAGAGAAGGATCTCTTCCTAGAAATAATTAGGATGCATATCTATTGTTTTCATGCTAAAAGATAAATCATTCTTTCAAGCCTTAGTCTCTTAGGCTGCTTGTTGTCACAACTATTGTGATTCATCAGTAACCTCACCATCACCTCAGAGGGAATTTGTGTGCACAATGAGACATCAGCTTCTGACCAGTGCTCTGAGGTTTTCTATGTAGTTTGTTAAGTTTAAAATGAAAATTTCAGAATAGTAGCAATTAGCTATTTCAGATATTTCTGGTGTGATTTGGAAAACTTATATAATTGCTCTGTGCCTCAATTCTTCACTCAGAAAATATTAGGGTTCTGTTTTATTCCATTCACCCCACCACCACCCTCCTCCTTCTCTCCCTCATTAAAAGTTGTGCATATCCTAAGGCAGGTGTTAAATGGGTCTACTTTAGTCTAATGGTTTTGTAATCACAATACTATCAACACTATAATTGAAACCTTTCACTGATTCATCCCTATTAGGCAAGACCAAGCATACCTACATAGTATTGCACTCTTTTATAGGGCTCATTCCCACTCCTGATGCAAGTCAGCATACCCTACAGTGTACCCCAAACCTTTGCATTGCTGTCTCATAAATCGCTGCCTGTAGGATTTGACTGTAATTGATATTAACACTTACAGATAGAAAAAAAATGGAGAAACTAGACCAGAGGCATTGTATCTAAAGTTGACTTTCACTGTCAAGAGATGGCTATTTGCTGTAGCTGAAAAGTTTTGGAAAGCAAAAAACCATCATCTCCAAGAAATTACTTTCTCTGTCAAGTCTTGCATTGATGTGTGTACATACACATCCATCTAGTTTGAAAAGTGTTACAATAGTAATTCACAACAAAAGGAATGTTACATTTTGAGGCTGCAGATGCAGAGTAGATGCATGGATATCTGCCATGCCTATTATGTGAAGCAGAAATATTATGTGAGATCAATTTTAAAACAAGGATTAAGAGCCCCAAATTGTGGCAATTTAGTCATAACAGTAGAAAACTGTGATGTTAGCTTCTGCTAACAAGCACATATCACTTCCAGGACACTTCCTTTACCTTACTGCTATCCTTCAAGCCTGCCTCACTACCCCTTTGCAGTGAAACATTTCATTAACAGCCCAGATCTCTGAAACTTCATTTTCACATTGGTGCAAAGCAAACATGAGATTTTCCCCTCTTCCTCTCTTGGTATAAACAGAGCTGAAACTGAAGAGCACCCCAAATTTCCTCAGAACATTATTGCAAACACTAGCTCTGTTAACACAACAAACTAGACTGCGAGGGGCTGTGGGAAGGGAATATCCATGTCCTTTATTCATATGCATGGGTCTTTATTGGAACTAGCTCCACATAGGGTTCAAATGGCTGCAAAAGAAATGGCTGTCATTCCTTTTCACAGGCATCTGGGTAGAGTAACTGCAGAGTGCACTGGTTTTATGGATATTTTTAATTATGTCATGCTGTTTCAGTTAGCCCAAATCCACATGTGGTTCAAACGCATCACTTTGATGGACTGGAACCTTTACTCAGTTCAGTGTGAGTGTCTATTAAGGATTGAAAAAAGTATTGAATTCCTACCATTCTTGCTTTTCTGAATAAATTAACAACATGGGAAAATTTTAAAAAAAATCAAATAAAAATCTTTAATTGTTTTACGTGATTATAAAACTCCAGAAAATATACAGCCAGGTATAGAATTGCTTTTCTCTGAAGTCAGCAATGGCAGTGTGTTATTGGTGTAAGAAAAGAGGAAGAAACACACTGCAATTGCTAATGTGTTACCATGAATTCCATATACAAACCACACCTTAACCAGACAAAATTTACATGTTTTTCTAATAAGCAGAAGACACAATGGGAAAATACGTATTCTACATTTTAAAAATTAAGTACTGGGCTTGTGGTTAGGTTTGCCACTATTACCATTGGATTTGAGATTCCAAGTCACACTCTTCTCAGTTAAATACAACATACTTCTAAGTATAGTCAAAGTTCTCAAGAAGAATTTACCTTCCTTTATCTAGTTCATTCTTAGAAAAGTGTGGTTTTGTACATCCCCGCCTTAAGATCATCTCTGATAAACACCAGAACAAGGAAGCAATTGGATTCAAGGTATTAGAGGTAAAGGCTGCTGGTTTAGCCTTGCCTTGAATAATTGCATTATTTAGTTTTAACAGAACCCCTCCCCCCCCCAAACCACATGAACCTAAATACATTCTTTTATGATCTAAAGTCAAGATTAGCTTATTATCTATGTATAGGAGAAATCACTGCCAAAAATACTTTTTTGAAAGAATGAGACACTCAAAAGACAAAGCAGCAGTTTTTAAGGTTTTAATATTAATAAGCTGAAACATTCTATTGAGCTTCTGTATAACATTTCTTTGGTTGGATTTTTTGTTTGTTTGTTTGTTCTTTTGTGCTTTTTAAAACATGAATACTTACTGAAAGAATAAAACTATTTCCATACGTAACTGTGACAACCTCTGCCTGGGATGCAAGTGAAGATCTTTAGGTCTCTACCACTTCACTGAATAAGCCATCAAAGCAAGAGGGGTGCATGGGATCCTTCCTTTGTTGGCATTTCTCTGCTGTGTGCCCAGTATCTAAAAATGGGGAAAAGTAAAGCAGAAGAGCCAGTTTCTGTGCTCTGGAGAGGATCAAACCGGATAGTAAATGATAGAAAATATAATCCTTGATCTCTTCAGCCTTCTATAGCAGTGCTTATGAAATGAGACATGTAAGAGGATTATACTTTGTCCTAATTTGGCAATTTTTGAAAAGACAGTAAATAATCTATTCTTGACACCTTAGGTTAATTTTTGCACCAAAACCTGGGGTCAGATTCTCAGTGAATAAACTTTTCAATGTGAAAAAAAAAGTATATCTGTTCCAAACCACATTACCAGAAAAAAAACTGAACAATTTTTATCCATTATTGCCCCTCCAAATCCCACTTAAGGTGGAAAGATGGAATGCAAAGTATAACTGTGTATGACTAAAGTGGTAAATTGATTTCAAACCCACTTATTATCA
Source organism: Pseudopipra pipra (assembly GCF_036250125.1). Classification (NCBI taxonomy): domain Eukaryota; kingdom Metazoa; phylum Chordata; class Aves; order Passeriformes; family Pipridae; genus Pseudopipra; species Pseudopipra pipra. The sequence continues at coordinate 84,395,655 of NC_087550.1, forward strand.
AGTCAGTCAAATCCCCCCTGAATGACATTCATAACTTGTTGGTATGACTTGCATTATAACTGCAAACTAACTTCATTTACAAGGTAAACCAGGTAGGAGGACAATTTCAGAGGTTAGACTGGGCAAAGCTTCAGATATGAAGAGTTAAAGTCACACCTGTTCAAAAAGTGAGATTTATTTATTCTTTTTCCTTATTAATTATGTGACTTTTGGTTTTCTGTCTAGTTTGTGTTTGTTTGTTTTAATTTAGCGTGCACTGAAAGATGCCTATTAGCCACTGAAAAACCAGGAGAACAATGGCAAGTAGGCTAGGATCTTTCTGGGATTTTAACTTCATAACCATACTTGAACTATGTGATTTTATTTCTTCTGTAATCTGACTTCTTCTTAAAAGATAAAAGCTCACTGCAATATGTAAAAAGTTTTGAAACATTTCTCTTTATAGAAAAAGGAAAAAATATGAACAGCTCTGACTTCTGAGTTAGTCAGGCAGAGGTGTGCCTCTTTCAAGGTATTTCAAAGAACTTGGGTAAGGTTCTATTTAGTGTTTGTGTATTCAGAGGTGTGCTTCAGTCCCTCAGTGGGAAGTGGCCCTGGCAATGGGCTTTTCTGAGGCAGTGTGTTGTGAAAAGGGAAGTCTTTTGAATCAATCTCTCACTATACTCCAAAATCAAGACATTCTCCAGTGCTGATCTGTCCTGCTTCTCAGCCCAAATGATGCATAGGTACACAGGATCTAATGAGCATTAAAATTAAGGTAAGTTTTGGAAAAAAAAAAAGTAAATGGTACTCCTGTTTTGACTCTTCATCCAGCCAGAGATTTAAAATTTATTTGACCTACACTGCTTATTTCATGATTCATTGATCAATTTCTACATTGTCTACTATCAAATATGGGATGGGAGGGGTGGAGAGTGTTCAAAAATATGAATCAACAACCTTAAATGAAGCATAAGTTTTAAGTACTATTAATCAAACAAACAGTCTGAGTGATTCCCCTTACATCTAAGACTGTGCATTAGAACCATGAATAAAAGATTTCATTGTTTAATGTTTGAACTTAGTCTCCAACTTAGGAACAACATTATTTACAAGAGCATTTGGAATTGTGTTTTTTGACAATTTTACTGGTTTTTTTCCAAAGAAAATATATGTATGTAAAAGCTATTTCTCAAATCATTAACTTTTCTGTTTAGGAAGATATAATAATCATCTGTACAAACTTTTCAAAAATAACCTTATTCAGACACATGAACAGTGTGGATTTACACTTCAGCAAACTCTCTGGTCTCTTGAGTTTTTAAAATTAAAGAGTTTATTTTTCTTCCACTCTAAGTAACAACTCTTAAGTTTTGTGAAGCTTGTTTCTGATACTTTCATTTTTCTTGCTCTGACTGTCTACTTCCCAAATTCACCAGGTGGATTTTGCACAACAAATTACTATCTCTGCAGCTGCAGTGGTGGATGGGCTGGCAGCTCCCCTTAGTTCTCTTCACTTTCTCTTAATCCAACAATGCACTGCTGTAAAGCAGACGTTACTGCTTTACAATAATACCAAGAGGTATTGACTGTGGTTGAAGCTCAGAAATGAAAGAAGGGGAATAAACAAAAGAAAAAAATATAATATATATAGTACTTTTTTAAATTAAAAAAAAGTTTAAAAATGCATTTTGGACAGTGCACTGCTTGGAAAGCAAGTTTTTAATTTTTTTTTTTTTTAATTTTTTGCTTTATAATTTTTTTAGATGATTTAGATTGTTAAGATAATTCCTATTCCATTAGATTAATTGGACTGTCTGTAAGTTCATTTGCCTAGTCTGAATTTCTCCAGAGACAAAAGAACGAGAGAATCTTTTTTTAAAAAAATTGTCAGGCAGTGAATTTTATTTTACATCTCATGGACTGAATTTCAGCACCATATACTAAGTCAAAGCTCTTTGTAGCAGACGATGAGGACTCCAAAGCTCTGTCTGCAATTGTCTGAGAGGAAATGTTCTGTCTTTCAGCTCATCTATGCTGGCATAAATGAAAATATGTATTCTTTGACAAATTGTGAATTAAAAGCTTTTTATGTATGGACAACTTTTTGTTCCCTCCCGGTCATCTTGGGTGTTTTTATGTTTCAGTGCTTTTGCTTTACTCTTTTCTGTGAACCAATTCACTTTAAATAACCATAAGAAATACCCTTTGGGTATTTCTTACTGGGCTGACCAGGACAACTGGTCAGCCCAGTTGTCCTTTTGCTATTCTGCCTACAGCAGTGGCATCAGGAGATGTTACTCAGATACAATCCACAATTCTGGCAGCTCCTGCAGTCCATTCTCCAAGTATTTCCCCAGCATCAAGAGCTGTTCAATTAGGGATGTTAGAGGGTACATTCGTCTCAGATATTTTTTAGGAGCTTTTCAGGTACCTATTTGCACACGTTTGCCTGGTCCTATTCACGACCTGCAGACACTGTCCACCATCACAGCGCCAGTGGGAGAAGGTGCAAGAATTCATTGCGCACCGAGTGGAGAAGTGCCTCTCAGTCCTGTACACAAGGTACTTCTTGGACCAACTCACGTCTGGGAAACAGCAATGGTGTCACCTGAAATGTCTTTCTCTGACTCAAGTTGGTTGACTTTCTTCTACGTTTATTCAGAATTACTTTAAAAATCTTTCTTCTCTGTTCCTGTGTGTCCTCTCTCCAAACGAATTCATTTATGTTGCCTCACAGATTATTTCTATTTTTATTTCTAACACCAAAAGTTGTTGCTACTGTAAGATTTATTTTGTTCCTTTTCCTGTTCCACATCCTCTTTTGACTTTTGTTTTCCAAACAAGTAACGTTAATATTAGCCACAAATATTTTAACTTGCTTATGCTTAGTGTTTTCCATCCTTATTTTTCATTTTCTCCTAATAACGTACATACATGCTCCTAGGATTGTTTTTATTGCTTCATTTCATGGGAAGGGATGAGCCACTACATGTTGAATAATAAACTCTTGAAAGCTCCTCGTTTTCATTTTATATTTTCTGTGACTTTTTGTCTTGCCACACTCCATGTCATTCAAGGAGCACCATTCATGGCCCAGATCACCCCTTCTCTCACCAGACAATTGAATTGGTTTCTCACCCAGGTACACTAAGCAGGAGAATTTACTCTTTTTTTTTGGCCATGTGCATGCTGTGACATGCATACTATAGTTACTGGTAGTGCTACAGCTGAGATCTCTCCCAGAATGAACCAGATGGGGAAAACTCTGCCTTAAAGCTTTGTGTTATTACTTTTTGCACTGCACTTCATAAACAATGACATCATTCATTAAGTGATCTCTTTTTCACTGCATTGTACCAAAACAGCATTATAAATTAATCTGTATATGTATGCATGTGTATGTGTATTTTTTTTTCCTGGAAACCTCGTTACAGATTTTTTGGATATGCTGAACATTCACACATTTTTCTCTACATGACCACTGCCACTTGTTAGTCCTTGGTGAACATTTTGATATGGCTCCAGGTGCTGATCCCTGGATAGAATGTGTCTGAGGATTTAAAACCGAAAACAATCAGAGCCAAGACAAATCAGTTAGTGAGTGAAAGATTCTGAATGCAGAGGCACATGAATTCTGTAGAGAACTCAGAAGGTCTCAGAAGTTGTTTTACATTAAAGCAACCTTGGAATGAGTACTCATGCATCAGAGAAACAACAATGCTGTCTTTCTGAAACCAACTTTGATCATTCTGGAGCCTACTTGCTCACCACATCCCAAATTTACCAAACACCTGAAGTACTCTTGCTTATACTCACTTCTTCAAATGGCAGGATTCATCTCTCCTTATGGTTTGTAACCTCCTGAACCAACTAACAGGAATCCCAGTCTTAGAAATGACAGCTGCTCCACAGTCCCTAGAGGCTAGATAACTCATACAAATAGAGCTTCTGGGTTTGTATCTAGTCAAACTTATGTCAGGTGAGTCCTACTTAAACTGTCTGCTTTCAGTATCAGTAGTGTCGTATCTGTATCTGTCATATTGCAATCTAAGCAGTACTGTGATTCAAAAACAGTGCAGTATTGCATTCATGTCCTCCTCAGCCTTGGCACCCAGTCAAAGAGTGGGCTTGAATACAAACACCCTGGGAACAGAAGGCACCAATCAACAAGACCTCTTAAACATACGTTAAACATATGTTAAACATATATTAAACATATGTTAAACATCCTCATGGGGGAAAGCTGAGGGGCAAGTACTGATCTCTTCACTCTCGTAACTAGTGACAGGACTTGAAAAAACGTCAAGAAGCTGAGTGAGAGGAGGTTTAGGTTGGATATCAGGAAAAGGTTTTACACTCAAAGGGTAGTTGAGCCCTGGAACAGGCTCCCCAGAGACGTGGTCATACCACTAAACCTGTCTGATGCAAGAAGTGTTTCAACAACGCTCTCAGGCTCATGGTGTGATTCTTGGGGTGTCCTGTGCAGGTTCAAGAGTTGGACTCGATGATCCTGATGCATCCCTTCAAACTCAGCATCTTTTATGATTCTATGTTTCCATGTCATTTCATATTTACTTTTTATGCTTTAGACATCTCTTAAGTGGTTATGTGACACTTTCATATTATTCCACAGATGCAAAATGGAAATGTCATGTTATAACTGCTTTTTCAACCAAACTCAGAACTAAAGAGTCTCAGTTTCTTCAGACCCGTGGCCCAAAGCATTAGCTATGGCACGTGTCACAGTTGTTCCTGTCATGCTGATATTAAGCTTTCACCAGTGTAAGACAGAGTTTTCCACTAGTCTGGCAAGTGGACAACGCAAAGTAATGGGTAAGTAAAGTATTAAGTAACAGTTCATCCTACACTAGCCATCCCAGATATCTCATCTGAACTTCTTGTCAAGGCACTCTCTATAGCCCATGGAGAGAAACGGGGACCTGTGCTAGGAGAGGTGTCCAAGACAGGTAAAACTGAATCAACTAATTTTGAGAGCTACAGGTAGGTAAATATGATTCTTACTGCTGAAAGTCATATTCAGCAAAGCTCAGAAATCACCTACTCCATGTAAGAACAGAGATCCTGGTAGAGCTACTGGGTGTGCAAGCCTTTCTGAGAGCCAAATCTTTTGTGTACAGAGGGGTGGGCCTCTTTTCCTCTACGTAATATCATTGTAATTGCAGATGCACTTGGGCTACATAATGTTCTGTGGATTACCAAGCATGATTCAAGAGTCATTTTGTCCTGGAACAATAACCTGACAAAAGAAGAAACTGAGAAATACACTGTGAAGTATATTTTGAGTTATAGGTTCTTCAATTCTTCTCAGGAAAGGAAAGTAAGTTCTTCAGTGATTACACATAGTTTAAAGTGAAATAATGTATTGCTTCATTCAGTAGATGAATTTGCATAATTTCCCCTTCAAAACTTAGTATCACGCTACCTTCATGCAATTTCTTCTTCCTCCTCTTAGGAAAGACTGCAGGAAAAGAAAAAGATAATACGTCTTGAGTTACATTCTGGCTTTAAGGCTAAAGTTAAGACACAGCTTTTTGCAAAAGAAACAGAAGACATAATTAAGGAGAGTGACTGGTCAGAATTTACTTACAAAGCACCTCCAGGTCAGCTATTTCCTATGTGTTGTTAAGACGTTCAAGCATTTCTGATAATGTCCTGTCTTGGAGACATAATTTCCGAAAGCCCATTATTATCTTCTGCTACTTTTTTTGGTATGGATTTGTTAAGAATATGATCCATAACACCAGCATGCAGAATTATTTCCTTTATTAGACATGTTCAGATTCAGAAAACTCCAGCTTTGTTGAGCAAGGTGGCAGAAAAACCCAACCATTCTCTTCGTTTTCCTTATCAACTCATGTCTCATGAAGATTGTCTTCTGTATCAAATGGTTTCAGGAATTCTTAAAAGATCAGAGCTTTTCAGCTTGTATTCTGGACATTTTTTTAAAGTGTGCTAGTAAGGCTTTGGTGGTAGAAGCAGAAGTGCTTCTTGGTTGTCATTGTCTAAAAAGCCAAAAGACCTATTTGTTCTTACCTATAACTTATTCATGCTTTCAGAAATAAGGCTACATAATGAGTTTGTGAAGGAAACCTTCATATTGTTATTAGAAAAGCAATATAAAATAAACATAATTCTTTCTTTTTCCCCTTTCTTTGTTGCAGTCTATATTCAAAATCTTTCATGCATCATATACAACATTTCCTTTTTCAATTGCACTTGGAACATCAAAGCAGAAGCTCCTGAAGATATCCAGATCTTTTCTTCATACAGGCAAGTGTCTTGAGCAAAATAAGTACGAAGGCATATTTTGTACCCAAGTGTTTGTTTTACAAAACTCATATTTTCCTACTCACAGGCATGTAGGAAAATTGTTTGAATGCCAGCAATATATTAAAAATGCAAGAAAGAAAAATATTGGATGCCATATGAAGGAAATATATTTTCAACCATCAAGGAAAATCGATTTAAACATAACAGCAAGAGATTTCAGAAATAATTCGAGAAAACTGTCTTATTACAAAACTTTTACACCTCAGACAATAGGTAAGTATTGTCTATTATCACTTATGGAAAAATTCATTTATTGATTATTTCATGGAAAGCATAAAAAGAAAATAGGGCAGTGTGACAAAGTCAGAGTATTAATTCTAACTATTTAGACATTCATCTACGTGGGAATTTTACATAAAGATGAAACAAAATTGATTATGGTTCAAAGTTTGAGGTTTTTTTCTCTGATGTAATAACATCATTTACCTCTAATTGTCATTTAAAAATAAAAGATAAGCCAGTATGAGAAAAATTATATTTAACAGCATTATGCCCTTCTTTTCACTAATTCTTATCTTTCTTATCCTTTTCCTTATTTTTATAGTGCTGAGGAAGCATGGTTAAAAAAGAAAGAGCATAAGCAGTCTGTCACAAGTCTCATTTATAACCTGAATTTAAGAATATGAATGTTCTCAAACATTAGTAGCACTTTTTATTTATTTTTTAAGCTAAAAATATCTTGGCAGTTATTTTTAATTATTGACAGTTTTGAATGATCATATAAAATTATTTTTCCTTACTTCTCTAGGAAGTTTGAATTAATCTCATGGGTAAAAACTCACTTGAATTTTAGCAGAGACTGCAGATTCAAATGCTTTTTAAGTTATTAACATTCCAGACCTGCAACATGGGAATCCATTATAGAAAGGGATAGAAAAAATATAATTCAAAACTATCAAAATATATTCTGAGATAGATCTTATTTATTCTATTCTAAGACATTAGAATTATTTGCTCTACCTAGAGCTTTACACTGCAATCAGAGCTGGCTATAAGCAGCATATTCTGTTTTAGGAAAATAAACCATTTTCAGGAAATTCAGATTTTCCTGAAAAGACAAAAAAAGTGGGGGGGGGGGGGGGAAGTGAGAGGGGGAAGTAATAAACAGAAAGACTGTATTAGGTGTTTTCATAAGTAGACTGGGAAGATGCTTATTTCTAGACTGTTTCCCCAGGGACCACAGGACTAAGGTGGGCAGGAATGAGCAGCAGGATAAATAGGAGAGATCAGGCTGTCTGTTCCCTGCTTCTCTCTCCATCCACTCAGTCTCCTTCCCCCTGCTCAGGGCAGCCACCACCCCCTCTTTGAGGAGGCCAGGCTGCCAGTGTTTCCTTCCTACCCTTCTCCCCTTCCCACCTTACCAAACTTTAGCCATCATGAGGGCTGCACGTCAGTCACAGCTGGTTCAGCCAACAGCTTCTGCTTACTTCTCAGCTCCAGGAAGAAGCCCTGTTAGCTCTCCTTGCCACTGATCCCACTGCCAAGCTTTGGTAGGGCGCAGCAAAATCTGAGTGTGCTTGCAGGGGATGTTTTTCACTGTATAAGTAGCGGACTTTTGCAAGGCTCCATTGCAAGTCGGGGCTGTCCCTTCCCTTCAGGAAAGAGTGTATCCTTCAGGTCACACACATGAGGAAGGGACATTTGTATCTGGGTTCCCCTTCTTTAGCAGTGCCTGTTACACTGGGACAAGGGGTAATGGTTTTAATCTGAAGGAGGATTGATTTAATGAGATATAAGAAAGATGTTTTTTACATACGGTAAAATACTGGAACAGGTTGCCCAGGGAGGTGATAGATGCCCCATCCCTGGAAAAATTCAAGGTTAGGTTGGATGGAGCTCTGAGCAACCTGATGTAGTTGCAGATGTCTTCACTCAGTACAGGGGAGTGGACTAGATGGTCTTTAAAGACCTCTCCCAACTCAAACTCTCCTGGGATTCTTCAACAAGAAAGCCTCCATCTGGCCTTAACCCTAGCCCTTGCAGAGTCCTGGAGGCCCACTGTCCTGCTGCTAGTTACCAGCCCCCACAATTCAAGCTTCTTTCCAGTAGTATGACATATAGTCTGACAAAACAGGACCCACATATGCCCTGTACTGCAGCTAGCACCAAAATAACTGAGTCCTGTCTGTCAGTGTGTGTGTGGGCTAAAGAAATTTCCAGATAACATCTGAAAAAGGATGAAAAAATTTTTTTCCTACTCTTGGTATTCTCACAGAAGGGGGAGATGGTCTGGGAATAGTACTTCAGAGATGAACAAACAAACAAAAAAACCCTTGCTGCTTACTGTCTTCACCTTTCACGGCTCATGATCCCCTGGATGATGAGCTCCTATCCTCAAGGCTGCTAGAGCAATCACAGCAGCTGTATGGACCAGTCGTGCTGCCACCCACCCTTTCTGCCTCTCTATGTTTTTTTCTCTATGGCATCACATGGCAGCCATGTCTGCCCCAAACCTCGCTGACCGTGTCTACAGACACCTGCTATGCACTTCTGCCTCTGCTGGGAGGGCTTTTTCAGAAAACTCCAGCTTCGGTTCTTCCCTGCGCAGCAAATACAGCAGCAGCTGCAGAGGACTGAGGATGCTTGGGTACTCCAGCACACACTGAGGATCAGTGCCCTAGCACATGCCTGCTAAAAAAACAACTGTAGACTTGCTTACCTAAATCCGAGGCTAAAATCCTGGGGACCCAAATGTCCCTTGCTTCCAACCCTGTACTTCCATAGCAAGTGCTTGCCTGCTCATTTACAAGAGAGAGAGAGAGAGAGAGAGATATTAAGCATCAGTAGAAAACTTCATTTGTTGAATCAGACAGGCTGTCTGGGTAAGAGATTGTCCAGAGAAGTTGTAGATGCCATATCCTTGGAAATGTTCAATGCCAGCGTGGATGGGGCTTTGAGCAATCTGGTCTAGTGGAAGGTGGTGCTGCCCATGGCAGAGGGGCTGGAAGTAGATGATCTTTAAGGTTTTTTCCAAGCAAAACCATTCCATGATTTTATGACACCTGCCAAGTGCTAGTGCCCCTTCAGTAATCCCTCTGTGAGAGATGAAATTCCATTTTTTTCAAAGTAATACTACCAGGCTTGTGGGTACATTTGGGATATCCCATAAGACACGTATCCTACATGGCATGGAGCCTGTAGCGGACTGGAGGTCTCTTCAACACCAACACAGACTCTGGAGAGGCCCTGCTCCTCCTGCCCACCCTTGCTACCTTCCCTGAAAAAACCCAGCTCCCTGTGTCACTCACTGAATGTCTCCTCTGAGTGTTGCAAACCCCAAAATACTTAGCTGTATATTTTACACAGGAGTAACATACTGCATTTGTTTTCCATCAGCATAAATATGTGAAAGAGCATGAGGCACAGAAGGTCTCTTTGTGCTCTATTTTTCAGAGAAGCTGAACCCACCAAACAACGTCTCAGTTTCCCTTGAAAACAGAAGTATTAAAATTCACTGGAAACCGCCACCCACTATTGGTTCTGCAAATAACAAGTGCTTTTTGTATCAAGTGAAAATAACAGATCTTAAGGTAGTTAAGTTTTTTGGTAATACACTTAGTATGTATAACATAACTTCCATAAAAACTAGGCATCCCTTGAATTTAACAGGGATTGATGTCAAACAAACTTTAAAGATATCTCAAGGTCTTTAATAATTAATCCAAATTGTCTTTCTGGTAAAAAAAGGAAAAACAACACATTTTATAAAATCTTTCAGAGTCAAGCTTGCATTGAAGTGGATTGGATGATTTTTTCTTCTCATCTTGAATTTGACTTCCACATTACTATCATATAGATTGTACCGACTTTTTTGTTATAGAAAAAGGAATATTGATAAAAAGAAAGGTTTAGCAGTTACTTTGGTCATATTTTTAAAGAAAAAAACCCTCACAGGTTATTTTTGTTATTTTTAAATACATCACCAAAAGGATTATTCCTCTTTTTTGGATACATTGTATGTATTTAAAAATCTTTCATGATATTGTAACAGCATCTCTTAATCTAGCAGTAAGAAATAGAGCAGTGTTGTAGTTTAGGTAATGCCATATGGTGACTAAATGACCCAATGGCATTTTGAAATTACCTGGAAATGAAAGCAGAAAAGTTTTCATGCATATTTTTATTTGAACTCCCAAAGATTAGAAAGCAAAGCACTTAATGCAGAATATCGTTAAGTATGAAATTCAGATATGTATTGGAATGTGAATTTTCTGAATATTTGATGATTTTATTCAAGCTGTCATTGAAGCTGGTTTTGTTTAAGAACCTAAATTTCATCTAACACACACCTCAGTCAGTGCACAGTACTGTAACAACAAAAGCCTTATCTAAGCTGGTGGCAAACATTTAAAAGACAATTACACCCTGAAAGAATCCACAACTAAATCGATGTGTATCCACTTTTTGCTTGACAAAGTAGAAAGAGAAGTGAAATGAGTAGACATTAATGATCACATAAAGTTATAGTCATAAATTATAGTAGGGTTTATTAATTCAGATACAGTGCTGATACTGCTAATCAGCTTCCAGAACAGGACTGGAAGCATCCAGAAAAAGAGCTTGGGTCTGGCATGGACATGCCAAATCTTCCCAGTCCCCTTCAGGGTTTTCCAGCAGACAGGTAGCTGTCCACCTCTGCAAATAATTAGAATTCCCTAAACCATTCCCAAGCCTAATACTTCAAAACCCCTGGTAGAGACTTCCAGGGGCTTGTCCCTGTCTACTCACAAAGCTCTTAACTGTGAAAGGCAAAGAGCAGAGGGAGCGAGGGTGGTTCATGCTGGATCCTTGGTATTCTGTTCACCAGTATGCTGGAGATGTTCTGACTCCCTGCCCATGCACACTGATTTACTTCCTGTTTCCAGACTCAGAGCAAAGGAGGTGGAAGCAGAGAGGGGTGGGAGTAAGGGGTCCCCTTCCACTGCAGGGCTGGGATGTGCCCGATGTGAGCAGGGGGATCCTGCAATCCGCAGTGTCCACATGGCCACCGCAGCCCCTGTTTCCAGCTTCCTAACACCTCCCACTCTCTGGAAGGAAATCTCACATACAAAAAATAGTCCAGTAGCCTTATTTAGATGGAATATACTGCTTTTATTTTCCTTTTCTCTCTCTTGCTCCTCTCCTTTGCACACACCTGAAGGATATAAACATAGGAGAGGAAAGCGAAGAAAAATCATTGAGGCACGGAAGTGAATAATCACCTACAGAAGTTGAAAATCACAGGGGTACATCAGACAGAAGAGAGGCAGCCACAGCAATAACAAAAAAAGACATACAAGGGCACCAACCAAGTGAGAGGGGCTTTAAGGTAGATTTGAGGATAATCAGTTAGTAATGATTAAAATGGTAATTACCTAGCCAAGGAGCACAAAATACCTGGGGCTGGGGTGACAAAGTTAAAGAAGAAAACTGGTGTAGTATTACAGGAGGCACAGGAGGGAGAAGAATGGAGTAAGCTTTATATTCTGTATCCTGACCAAACCAAGGTCTTAATCACTGCCACTTAATGTGTTAATGCCACTTAATCACAGAGACTTAATGTGTTGAGGTATTAGGGAATCTGTAAGCAGGCTTGTACATATTTGTTGAAGAACACGTAAGAGCATAATGATTAAAATATACAAGTCTATATTCATTTATTCTGAATACCTGAAGACATGACTTACTGAATACTTACAAGCACAAATAATAATACTGTGCTGCGGATTGGATTTAAGTTTGCAGGTGTTTGGAAACTAGGAAGGCTTGGTAAGTATCATGGGAAACAAGATTAGAATCTGCAATGTTGGGTAAGTCTGAAATTAACAAGCCAAAATTCAGTAATAAGGAAAATTCTGTGATTAGGAAGTACAGGTCAAACGTGTCAATACAAAATAAGGAATTAAAATATAGACAGCAATGCAGAAGACAAAATGGTCTGTGGATTGCAGAGAACCACAAACTGAGTCAATCATTCCATGTTCTTAGGCAAAGGTCAAATACTATTCAAGTATATATGACTTGCATGTCACATGTAAGATGTAGGTTGTGACTAATTTGCCCTTCCAGGTACTGAGTTTCACCTTAAGTTTCGTCTTGTGCTTTGGACACCACAAAAAATAAATAAGCAGCAGATCTGGGAAAGTCTTAAAGAGAAGAGAAAGAAGTGGCATGGTACACTGGGTAAAATCCACACCACACCAGTCAGTATGAGGAGAACAGGAGATCATGCTTTCCTAACAACAAGGAAGCAAAGTTTCTGTGCCTCCCTGTGTCTGAGACTCATATTTTTTACTTTGCAACTTTCTAACATCACTTTTAATTTTTATAAGCAAAAGTTTCCTCCCCTGCTTTCTGTTTTTATTCCTTCTTAAATTCTTAACATTGTTTATTTACAGAAGTTTACTTCAGTTTTCAAAAGTGATGGATAATTTAGAGATCACTCTGCTTTAAACTCTGCCACTCCATGTTTGGACTTGATCTTTTGAAGTAGTGTTCTTTCTTTTATAGGCACAATTAAGGAGGTTTCAGGATAGTTACAAAAATAGCGAGCATCCTTCAGCTGAAAAATGCAAGATTTTATTCTACCATAGAAGAAAGTAGAGCACACTACCTACATAAAAATCTTAAAACTTGCAGTTTCATAGTTATTGTGTTTGTTCTACATGTGATGTCATAAAAATAAAAAGGGAATCAGTGTTTTCAAATTCTTACTGTCCTACTATAAATGATACCTATTTCTATCTTATCTGTTCCAGTCTCTCTTCATTTTCAGTTCTAACACATCAGACAAGAGTCAGATTTGTCTGGACATAAGAACTTGTTTTGAAAATCTCTTCCTACTAGTTAGAAATGCAAATAATAGTATTTGACATCTCTAGATTTATATCTGTATGAACTGCAATGCGAAATCATCCAAAATAACCTCCTAAACCTATCTTGGTAGATTGTAAATGTCACTGAAGAGAACTATAAGTATCCATTTCATAAGCCAGCAAACAAATGTGCAGCACAAGTGAGGGCAAAGAAAGAGATATGCATAAGAAACAAGATCTGGAGTGAATGGAGTGAACCAGTGGTTATTCATGGTGGTAAGTTATCATGTACTTACTATTCATAACCCTTACCATGAGCTATATTATTACCATTTGACATATTTACCTCATTACTGCCTTTATTCTTCTTCAGGTTGTGTTATTGGGCCTTAACAGTACCTAGGGGTCTGTGGCGTGCACCAGGCTCACACAGCTCTGCTGTAGGGAAGGAGAGTCTTTAGTCTGAGTTCTACTTCCCTGGTCCTGAGGCAGTTTAGCACAGGGCTGTTCTCCTGAGTTAAACTACACCTGACTCTCGACAGCCCATAGAAAAAATTACAGTCAGCAGCTGATAAGGTCCCAACACCCTCTGGACTGCCCTGCAAAGGACAGCCCAAGCATCTCTAAAAATGCTTTCAACTGTTGAAACCAAGAAATCCACGAAAGTCGTAACATTCATCAAATCACATAGTCTTTAAGGACTAAGTAAGATTTCTTTTATTACATTGGGGGAATAATTTCTTATCTGACAGAGATAGGAATATTTAAATATATGTTCTCTGGCCCCTTCAGCTCACAAGTAAACAAGAACTTTGTAATACTTTTCCTTCACCTCTTATGACTAGATTTTAACATTGGTGTTCTTGTGCTTTCCATGATGAGAAAAATGCTTCCACAAGCAGAAGTTTCCTAATGTCAGTTTAGGTAAAGGGGAAGTAGCATAATTGTGTGATGCTATATTTATAGAGAGAAAGTTGTGTCTGTGTATTAACATAAAAAAACCAATGTAAAATGCTATTATCTTCCTTTAATGCAATAGCTGTGTATTTGGAATATGTCTTTTTGACCTATTGAACTTCAAGTACATATTTACCTGAAGACAGGAAATGCAAAGCTAGATATTATTATATTTGCAATGGATTGAATGTAAATTCAGTTATGGGGTTTACTGGATGTTGGCTGCCTGCTCTATCAGATGCCCTGCTATATCCCATTGGTCTGCTGAAACCTTCGTTGGCTGGAATCATTAATTTCATTTCAAAAGCATTTCACTTGTGAAACAGCAGGAGAGAGAAATCTAATTGTTCTTCATGTTCACTGTGGTTAAGAAGACAAGGACATCAGCGTCTTGAGTTGCCCTTGGGAGATTCTCCTTTCTTCTCACTGAAGACAGAGCAAGCCTGGGACCACAGCATGGCCTAGAGGGGTGTGCCTGGTCTGTCTGCCTGGTGTAAGGCCAAACACATCTGATGTGTAGACAGGGGAAATTTGAAGCGTTTTCTGGATTGAGAAATGTAGATTTACTCACCCCCTTCCAGCCTCTCATCAGAAGAAGGAAATGGAGTTAGGAAGTCACCTGTTCTGGTTCCAGCCTGCCAAACCTTGCTCTCAGCAACTCTCCTTCGAATGTTTTCATCACCATTGCTTTCCCAGCTTTTGATACAGCTGTTGTTGAGGTTCAACAATCACTACATGTTTCCTCCACTTCAGGAAAGCTTCTTGTGGACAAGACCACCATTGCACATAAGCTGTAATATCTTCATGTGTTCAGTGCAGCATGATGACTAACCCTGGAGCATACTGCACAGATGCATAATTTCATGTGATGCAGCAATTTCCCTTCTTCCTACTTGGGCAGGATTGGTGACTTTCATAAAAAGAATCTGTCAAGGTATTGCATTGAAGGGTCATGTGCTCAGGCAAACCTCTTTTTGTCCATTTTACTTTGTATTCTGTTGAAATTATTTTGTCTGCTTCTAATTCAGAACATGTATAAGTGGATATTATGTGGAGTAACCTGAAAGGAAAAGCATCCATTTAATATTTTTATTTTAAAATGTGTCAATTTTTCTGGTGTTGCAGGATCTGTTTCTGCTGAGTCTTGAAGAAGCATGCCATGACCTGGTTTTTCTTTGCTTCTCCATGACATTCCAGTGTTTCATCTACGAAATGTGCTACATTTCTTTAAGAATATATTTTAAAAAGACATTTCAGCCTCCATTTAAAAAAAAGCTGAAACACCAAAATGAAATAACATAATTCAAAACATAACTAAAATATTTGTTCTGAAATGTTCCTTTGACATGAAAAGAATTTGTTAATTTTCTCATGGGGAACACATTAATTCTTCATTGGAATTAGCATATGCCCTCAAAAAAACCCTCTCAATTTAAACTGAACTGAGATGTTTACTATAGAAACTTCCTGCTAAAAAAAGAAGTGTTGGATCAGCTTTATTCATATGTAAAAACTTTAAATAATTGGTCTAATTTTTGGAGTTGATGAGCATTCATAGATTGCTTTGAAGTTAATAGTAATTCAGAGGTGTTCTGCATTTTTGCAAACCAAGCCACTTGTTTTGGTTTCAAAGTACTGTTATTTGTGACAAAGTTTAAGCATTTGCATCTGAAAACCCCCCACCATAAAATGAATATATGTGCTTCTTTTTCTTGCTGTTTTACAAAATGCGTGAAGTAGGAAAGCAGGAGGAGCAAACCTCTTTGTGGTTCAGCCGCTGCTAAGACCAGAGCTTCCTCTTCTCCTGTGTGTGTCTGCAATAGTGGTGAGCAGAATGATGCAGAGCAATCACCTCAAACAAAAGAATTTCTTCTACAGAGTCCAGAGATTGTTCAGAAAAAGTTTTCTGAGCCCTCAGCTCCAAAGGCAAGAGTGAAATAAGCTTATTCCTATACACAGTTCTGCCCACAAGTTTTTGAGTCTTTTCTTGATTTCATATAAAATTTGTGGAAATCCGTAACATACTTGGTTTAAACTACAGATGGGCTGAAACTCAGAACTTAAGTTTCATTTTTTTGTTCTTTGAGTTTGATCTAGATTGATCCTAAACCCACTGTTTAACTGGACTCAGGCTATTAGCATTTTAAGAGCTGTTCCTTTCTGTCTTTCTTCAAAGTATTTCATTCAAACTGATCCAAACTAGTTGTGGTTCTAAGACTAGATATTAAACAAAAAATAAAATTTGCAAGAAATACACTTTTGAGTCAACCAAAGACATTTGTATTTTGGTATTTGGGGTATTTTGGAGGAAGAAATGCAAGGTACAGAGCAGTAGTATCTGCTAAGCAGGTTTAAAAAAGGTAAGTATAATAGAAACCAAATATTGCTTCTTGAATCAAAGAGAATATTTTGTTTAACAAAATGCTTTTATTTTCATTTTTTCTTAAATCAGTTACAGCTGTGAAGGGGTGGGGAAGTAGCAGCAGGGGACTCATAGCGTGTGGAGATGGGAGGTGGCAACAGCAGGAATCCAAGGACAGTTGGAGCAGCAGCATGAGTGCCGACAGCAGACAGACAGAGGGGTTGATATCCAGAGGAATCAAGGCTGGATGGAAGTATCCAGCAGCATGACAGGTCATGCCCAGCATATGAGAGCAGAGTTTCAGGAAAAATGGGGATGGAGACTACGAGAGAGGAATGAAGCAAGAGAAAGTGCTGGATCAAGGCTGAGGGTTAAAAGGAGAAGGAAGGAACAGCGTTGAAGTCAGAAACCCCTTTCCCCTAAAAAGTCTTGAGAAAATGTTTCTTTAAATCTGTGACAGTTTAGGAATAGTACAATATTTATGAGTCATCCAACTATTTATAGTTCACCCATTTATGAACTACCCTAGCCACTGCCATATTATTAACATTACTTTGCTCTCTTCTTTTTTTTAAGAAAAGACAGTGAATGTCCTGCTGCTAAGCACCACATTGTTTTGTCTTCTGATTTTCCTTGGAGGTTTGCTGATGTATGCATGTAGAAGGTAGTGTGCATTTCTGGAAGGCTGTATACATTTCTGGTGGAAGGGACATCAGGATGAGGGGAAACCACACAATGGATAAAAGTCAAACACAGATCTTAGATAAATTATGTTTGCAAGAAGCAGTTGATTGTGCATTTCCGACTATTGTTCTAACAAAGGAGTGCCAGGCATTATGACTTGGTGAGCCTTATAATTCTCATCTCACAGCTCCCACTGCAGTCCCCTGCAGCTCCAGTCTCCCACCCTACTCTCAGATGTCTTTTTGCCACAATAAGTGACATATTTTAATTTTACTCTCACTACTGCCTCTCTATCCTCAGTGTGACCTTACCCCATGCTTTTGCAGGTTCTGCGTTTAAGACCACCAATGTTAATCATGCCAAAGTTGAACTGCACTTGTCATGTTGCCCAATTTCATTTCATAATCCGTGGGTGTAATGAAAGCAGTTTTTTACTCTAAGCTGGACAGTTTACAAGAAATAAATAAAAAAAGGAAGTCAGGGTGATGGAAAGAATTTGCTTTGCTGTATGATTACTATTAGTACAGCAAAGTAATAGTAGTGGTCCTACACCCACCAACAGTTAAGGTAGCCAACTTTCTCCATGTCACTACTTTTCTGCCTGGCTACATAGCTTTCCTATTGACATGGCACTGAAGGCTTTCTTGAATTGAAAAATAAACTTGTTCAGGATAGGAAGATAACTCAAGATACCTTAATATATGGAAGGTAATGCAGTATGTAAATGGAACTCTTGTTAAAAGTAAATTGATTATCTAATTAATGATTAAATATTGTTCCTGATTCATATAAAAGAAGTTATCAATTTTTAATTATGAAGAGCACATATAGGGATGACTTTTTAAGCTACAGACGCAGTAGCATGCCACAAGTTCTCACTTTGCTTGGAAATCATGTTTGTGTATATCCATCAGTTCTCTTAAAACTGGCAGGCTAAAAACCAGGCAGGCTGAAGAAGAGCTAGGGAAAGTGTTGAGAAAAATGTCTGCAGTGAAACAAAAAAATGATGAAATGGCTTTAGAAGTGGTAGATGCCTGTCTAATTGGAATATATATTACAAAGCATTATTGACTGATCTGTTCCTGCAGACAACAATAGTCATGTGCCTGTATCACTGTCTCGTAGGTATAGTTGCCTGGAAGTTATAACTATGCCTGTTCCACATCCTTCAGATAATATCAAAACTTGGTTAACAGATGAGACTCATCACCAGGTAACGTGTCTGTCTTTTTTATCTCACTACATCAACACTCATGATATTACTTGCCATTGGAATGGTACATTACATTTGGAGCAGCATGTAATTTTTAAGAAAGACTGGGAAAAAGCGTGCAGAATATTTGTAGTGAAGTCAGAAGAGAACAGAAAACTTGTGGAGATTATAGGACAATTATCTCAGCAGACAGAATGGAGAAAATCCTCAGGGGACTTTAATACCTGGTGCACCTAAAGGTGCTTTCACACTCAATGGACCAACATTTTACAGAATCACAGAATACGCTGAGTTGGAAGGAGTGATCACCCTGACTCCCTGAAAATAGTCAGTTATGGGATATTAGTTGTCTAAGCATGTAGGCCTGTTATCAAAGGGAATTTTTTTGTGGAGATCTGCAAGTCATTGGCTATGTTGTAATAATTGTGCATATTCTTATTGCAAATAAGAGGAGGGTCCATAATGAGTGCAACATAACCTACCCCAGCTGTGCACCTGCTGCGCGACAAAGACATGTACAGAGGTGTGTACTTTGGAAGAGCTGATGTGCTGTAAGTTCAGATGTTTGCTTATCTGATGGCAAAGTATAAGTCAACTGGGCAAAATGGAAACAAAATATTTGCAATATTTTTTGTGACTATCATTAATGGAGCTCCTTGGCTCTCACAATTCAATGTTTCTTATTGCTGTCTGTCACTGTGTGAATTACAGGAAAAAAGTATGTCAGTCAGGTAGTAGTTTAGATCCCTGGAACTCCCTATAAGCTACACAGTGAACTGTGCTCTAGGAGGCATGGTAAGATGGCCTCTTACCTCATTCTTCTGCAACACATGATGAGAAGGCACAGGTGTGCTGAAACTATGTTTTTTGGGGGGAAAACATCATTGAAATAGGAAACTGCCATGAGGATCTTCTCTGCTCTATATGCTCAAAATATTTTTTCAGAGCCTCTGCAGGATTTCTATTAATTTTACTGTATTCTACTGTATTACTGTACTTACACTGCAATATCAAAATATCTCCTAGTAGCCCA
Source organism: Pseudopipra pipra (assembly GCF_036250125.1). NCBI lineage: Eukaryota > Metazoa > Chordata > Aves > Passeriformes > Pipridae > Pseudopipra > Pseudopipra pipra. The sequence goes on from NC_087550.1 coordinate 84,415,031, forward strand.
TTCAGCAGTGTAACTTGAAATGGCCAATGTGAGATGTCATGACACTTTTTCCCAAGGGAAAAATGTATACCATGTAGTACTGTGGTTTGGTTTTTAGTATATCTACATGATTGCAAACTCTGACAGAAACCACAGATCATCTCAATCCACAAATCATAATTTGAATTGTGAGGCAAGAGGCATCTTTTTTTTTTTTAATTTTACTTTCTCAAAACGAATTTATTGGAAAAACAATGTATGCTATATAATCATATGCTATATAATCATATATATATATACAAATTCCAAGATTGAAGTGTTTTGACTTGCACCTGAAGTTCATTCCCCAAGACTTGGGCTGGCTCCCAAAAGCAGACTGTGCTCCTCTTCTTCTCTGTAGTCATCTTCTCAGAAAAGCTCAAGAGCTACAGAACTAGCCTGAAGCCAAATCTTCTATTTCTCTTATTTTCAAGATTCAGAGTAATTGCTGTGACACTTCTGGTCAAAATAATTTGACCCAATTGAACACAAATGTGCCATATTTATCACGCTTCCTGTGCAAAAATCCTTCTCATCATTTTACCAGTAATGGTGTGCAAATTAGCTATAACACCCATTTTGGCCAACACATATGGGCTGGTAGAATGTAAAAACAAAATCATCACCATCAAGCTTATATTCTATATCTCCCTCAATGCTTGAACTTCATGCACTGCTATTAAGTGTCTTAGTATTCAATATATAAATAAAAAACTACCACAATCAATGATCAACACAAAAACTATATTTAATATCACTGACAGAAAAAGAAGTGATTTCTGACCCCAAACTGTTACAAACACTGAATAAACCCTTGACAGGCAGACCTCAGTATAGCTGTGTCATTACTGTCTAGATGATTGCAACAAGTGACTGAGATGACACCGATCTTGTGACTCAAGTGACTGTTGATGGCACTTCTAGGAAAGATAAATTAAATAAAACATATGGAACATATCAGTATCTCAAATACTACTGACACCTGAAATAACAAAGGACACGTGGAAAGTCTTAGGACAACTGTGGGGAATGGTGCTGAGATAATCTCTTTTATCCAACAAATAAATATAACCCCTGAAGGCTAGACTGTGACTTTGACATAAACCTTAGGTACCTAGTAACATCATCCTGGAGGGTGTCAAGCAACAAAATTAGGGCTCAGAAAACTAAGTAAATTTACCTGTTGTAGATTGAGAGAGTAACTCATATGACCTCTGTATTCCAGTTGTGACAGGGTAAGTAACCTGTACTGCTTCCAGATACATCAAATAAGTAGTGTGCTTGTAACAATATTTAGAATTGGTGATACCACTGAATGCAAATGTTGTGCATTATGTAATTTTTATCCAACAGCAACATATGTCAATGCAAGTGGAGATGCACTCAGAGGTTACTGTGGGAATACCAAAAGAGAATAGAGATGAGAACACTGAACAACAGAAATGTTTGAAGGACTCTGGATTAGAAGACCTATAGAGATGATACACCTTTTTTATCTGCATGCAAGAATACCTTTCTGTGAAGTGACTGATAACCTAATGGATGTAAGAACAACTGACATGGGAATTTGTCTGAGCCAATAATTTGAAGTGTTTTGTGCTCATGACATTGTGCAACTCTTAAAATGAGCTTTGAACCACAAACACAAAGCAGTATCTTGCAGTTTATCTCTAACAACAACTGATTTTCAGCTCAGTAAAATTACAGTATATCAGACAATATGATCTAATTTTGAGGTCCACTTGAGTTAAAATGAAATTAGAGTTACTGTTTCATAATGTTGCAGTAGCTTCCAAGTACTGTCTAAAATATCAATACTTTTGAAGACTGGCTGTTCATACAAATCTTTTCCTAGCTATGCAAGTTCTGATTGAAGTGGTCATGAGAAATGGTGGAGGCAGTAAATGTTTCTGGAAACAGCAGCAGAGTCTCACAAGTGTTCTCTAGAGTTCAAAAAATAATTCACTTTCTGGGCCCCTGCATTGTTTAAGCAGATATCAACCAGAATGAAGAGATCTGTGTGAAGACATAGTCTTTTAATGTTGTGGAATTATTGCTTTGCAGTTAGTAAAAGAAGAAAACTTTATAGGCGGTAAAGAAAACGAAGTTTTCTGATGTATTGTAATTGTTCAAATAAGTTTAACTCAGAGAAGTTAAAGTTCAGAACTGACTAACTATTGCTATTTATTTTTCACTGTCCTCCTAATGAAATTTTTCCTACTGTTTCCATGAGGCAATGAGACGTGCCAGTTCATTTGCAGGTACACAACCAGGGCAGATTATTTTAACTCTTAGTTGGAACAGTGTTTATTTGACTAGAAGAGAAGGAATTTATTTTTCAAGGAAGACATTTTCACTTTATAGGTGGGAAATACAAATCAATGGTGGACATAATTTTCTGGAAGGTTTGGAAGATACCTAAAAATTACTTGCTTTCATTACTGGTAATATTTCTCCATTTCAGAATAATATTGGTTGAAGGAAATAATTGATTACCTTGAAATTAATTTTATATTATTGTAGAGAACAAAATAAAACTTTTGTTTGTGCTTTTGAAACATTCAGTTCATAAGATATACTTCCGTGCAGAGTCTTGATTCCCCTGAATGTACTTTTTTTTTTTGGTAAAAATTCTCTCTTATCACAATGGAGATGACTGCACTGTTTCTCCTTTATTACTAAGAATGATTCGTGATATCTGAAAAGCCCAAGCTAGAAATGTCTGAGCAGCAAAAGAACTATCAATGACTTTGTTTGTTATAAGATTGTGTTCATGACCTCAGCAAAAACCAATCAGCTTTGGTAGGTGGTGGTGCATTTCCTCTAGCATTGCACTTTTACAGAAGGTAAGGGTATCCTTACCTATAAACATCAGTGCTCTTCCCTCCTTACCTGTCAATCTGATGCCCGCACAAATCATCAAGGAGAAGGTGAAGGGTAGTTATCAGGTACTGAATCAAGTTTTAGAAAGATAACTCCTGTAATGTCTCCTTCTCTGTCTTGAGTGCAGATGGGAAAACCCTCAATCAACATACTCATTTTTCTCTTGGATGGTCAGACACTGTCTCTGTGGGTAGATAATGAAATTTATCCCATTGAACATGGTTCAGACATATTTTCTCAAGAAGACAGGAAAAAATTATTACTTTCAGATAAAAATCACTACAGGAGGTATTTAGAAAGCATCATGAACTTACAGATTCCTTTTTTGGTGATGATATAGAATTAACAAAATAAAACGACCAGAACGTAAGTGACCTAAGTTGGGTAGAGAAGTATCACATATTGACCACTCACATCTGGAACCCAGATTTTATAGAGTGAAATCAGGCCACAGTGAATATTATGTTGTTCCTTAAAATATATTTTATATACATATATTTTATATACATATATATAGTTTTGTTTTGCAGAGCTTGATGCCCAAAACCAGTGCCAGAATTTAAAATAAGACAGAGAACATACAGAATAAACTAACTTTATTATTTTGCCTGGAAATAGAAGAATTTTTTCAGAATAAAATTTCAGATTTAAATTACTTTTCTTACAACAGGCCTCAGTTTCCGTCAATACACAGAGTTTGCCCATATGCACATGGCAACCTGCAGAGACACATCACATAAAACAATACTATAATGTCAGTGGTATTGAAAATTAATTCTAAAGTGCAAATTTGATAATACAAAACTCAGTATCTGGACCCTTCCAAGAAACACTTGACCGATGTATTTACAAAATGATATATGATATGATATGATATAAAATAAAATATCATTCTAAACTTGTTCACCAGTAGCGTATTTATGTGCAATATACACATAAAGAAATATAATCTGAAAGCAAAACTATGCTACACTCAATGTGGCATTAAACTTTGTAGTATACACAAAATACTCAGAAAGTTTGCTAATGACACCACCAAGATAAGTGGTACAGTTGACATGCCTGAGGGACAGGATGTCATCTAGAAGGACCTGAACAAGCTTTAGGAACTGGCCCACGGGAATCTCATGAGGTTCAAAAAGGCCAAGTGCAAGGTGCTGCACCTGGGCCAGGACAACCCCTGATATCAATACAGGCTGGGAGGTGAACAGCTCAAGAGCAGCCCAGCTGAGAGGGACTTAAGGGTGCTGGTGGATGAGAGGCTGGACATTACCAGCAGCTCGAGGAAGGTGATTCTGACCCTCTATTCTGCTCTGGTGAGACCCCACTTGGAGTATTGTGTACACCTCTGGAGTCCTCAGCACAGGAAAGCCATGGACCTGTTGGACTGGACCCAGAGGAAGGCCACAAAAATGATCAGCGGTCTGAAACACCTCTCCTATGAAGTCAGGCAAAGAGAGTTTGAGTTGTTCAGCCTGGAGAAGAGAAGGCTTCAAGGGAGATTGCTCATCCTGTCCACTTTCAGCATTTCAGAGTACTCTGGAGTCAAAATCTTTTTCATTGTTTGGGTCAAAAACCCTGTAATATATCAAGGCTATAGGTTTTATACTTTCAACTCCCAAGTATACAGAGACTTATGGCTAGGAGCCTTGTTTAGTGTTTGTGTTTCTTCCTGAACATCATTTACCATATAGATACCAGACAGATCTTGCTGAAGCTTCTGAAGGAATAATAGCCCCCTCTCTTTGCTTTTAAAAGAGAATAATTGCAAGAGGATGATGGGAATAAGAAAAGCAACCCTCAGACTTGGGGCTCCATACGAAGGCTGGTCAGTTGCCCAATGCTGCCACCTGCCGTACAAATAACCTACTTTCAATAAGAAATATTGCTCAAGTTTTCGAACTCCTTTAACTCGGGGCAAGTCTGCCGCTTTAACTGAACTGATACAATCAAAGAAGTCCACCTCCCTCTCTAACTTGAAGACCTGGCCTTTTTTAGGGAGAAGATACATCTTGCCTTGCTTTAGCTTCCTCAGGTTCGGGTGACTAATCAAACAGAGCTGCCCAGGGCCCTCGGATATTGAGAGATCTTCCAGCAATCTCAACCTAGAATAGGTGTCCAAGACAGGATGGCAATCTCTTTCTCATTAGACACTAGATGGTCAGATTAAGACTAGATGCCCGTATTTTCTTAACCTGGTTATTCTGGCTTTCCATACCCAGGGGAAAGGAGACACTTCAGCCTAAGAACAGCTTGGCAGGTGAAGCCTTTGCATTTGTGAGTCCTCTCAGTCCTCAGTTGAAGCAATCACAGTTCATATCTCATCATGTTTCAGACCAACATTATTAAGCCAGCAACAGCAGTTTTGATGAGAAATAGCCTTTATCAAGAGTAAGGGCAGAGAAACTTGGGGCACAGTGTTTTTCTTCTATCAAATAGAGGGGCAAGCATTTAATTTACATGTAAGTGTATACTATCAGAAGTTTCACCAAAGTGAAGTGTATCAAACAGATAGAAAAAGCACAGAAGTGGTGTGTGTGTGTGTGTATGTGTGCATGTAGAAGGACCATGGTCAGGGAAATGCTGTCGGCATGGAAATAGGCATCAATATTCCCCAGGGACAAGTATATAGTGCATGTTGTGTTCTTAACATACTGCCTGCATGTCTCCATTGCAGATGTACATGTTATCTGCTGTCATTTGATTAGCCAATGCTAACCGACTGGTACAAGTTCATCTACTTATATCTAAAGGAACCAGATGGCTCTTACAAAGTAACTTTAAAGATAAAGATGACATTGAGAGATAAAAAAGCTTTGGTGACTTATACAACACAGAGTTGCACTTAAAGTTATATTACTGCATCTCATCAGAATATACACATCAGCATATTTTTGGTAATCTCAGAAAAAATTCCAGATCACAGCTTTGAATGCTAATTACATATAAAGCCTGTCACCATGTTCTGGTTCTCCTGAAACCTTGCAGGTGATCAACTCCCTACCCTTTGGACAAATAGTTAGAGAATATGATTTTGGTATTTAAATCAGGAAAAAATTTTGAGTGACACTGAACCAGCAAAGCAATTGACACCTTTGAGTCAAAACTACCATAACTTTACTCTTAATATCCTCTAATTTTGTAAAAGCTTCTAAAGAAACCACAGTCATACGTATCTAGCTGCAGTGATTTCAGAACACATAAGCTTTAAAAAATACAAGTACAATAGATAGGCAAAGCAAGCCACTAACAAAGAAGAAAAAAACAGATGACAGTGGAGGTAAAGAGTTAAAACAATTAGTATTCTAGATCATGCAACAATATTATTATGTTTTCATTATCCCACAAAATTAGTCTGGATCCAGCAAGCTGTCATTTTGCATTCATAGACATGAAAAATAATTGTATTTTAAAGCTTGTTTTGCTTCTGGCTGACATTTAGTTTTTTAACCAATGGAGAAAATGAGAAATGGGGTGATTTCATGAATATTCTTGACCAAAACAGCTAACAGATACTCGTTTCATCCTTGATTTTGTGCAATGGCTACTATGTGGGCAAAATTTTTTCATTTTTTTAACTAGAGAGCTGCTTGCTACAGGATGTTGAAGTACATGAGTTCAAAAGGAAACTGGACAACACCATGAAAATATATCTACAATGACTTTTTAGATACAAAGTCAACTCTTCTGACTCATGTTGTTATCTGATCATTAATTGCAAGACACAAGGAGAATATTTTTGCCCTCTTGTTTTCTCCCTGGGCTTCTGCTGTTGTCACTGTTTGAGAGAAAATAGACCAAATAAGTGAGACATATTTTTAGAGCAGTTGGAGGAATTGTTGAGGCATTGTATGTATTTCCTGACTGAGGGATTAATGAGCTAATGTTGAAACCAAGTGTGTGACCTCTGTCTTCAGGAGAATAGCAAGATGTACTGCTCACTTAACACCTAAACCCAAAAAATCAGAACTGTGTGGCTTCATAAGGTCACCCAGTTCATCTTCACTGATGAACTTCATCTTCTAAGCAAACTTTATTTGCCTAGACTTTCAGTGATAGTTTGGCAAGGGATTTTATCCACTTACATAATTTCAGTAGCATCTTGATTCACAGGGCGTTTTTTATAGCACAAAATGCTTTATTTAGAACACACTGGATGAGAAAGTTTTATCCCTGATCCCTTCTGGACATTTAATAAAAAGAAATAGTGATGCATATACCATGGACTGTTCTAACATCTGGCAATAATAGAAAGGGATGGACAGGGGCAAAATTGCACCCACTTTTTGCAGGCTGGGGAGAATTTACAGTAACATGTATTCATTATATTGTGAATATAGTCAGCTTTGATTCATTGTAAACCTGCCCTACTAGACTGAAGTCTGTAAAGTATGAGGTATTCAGGGTTATATAAAAACTGTAAATTATTTACATCCTTACATCTTTCAATTTATTTCTTCATGAAAACCAATAAAGCATGAAATAACAGAATACCTAGCTCATATGTAGCATATATTTTGGGTTCCTTAAGATTGAAGATAGTGTATGTTATAGGGAAAGGCTGTGCATGGTGAGAAGGTTAGTCTTGGTAATTTGAAACTAAGAGGCTTCAAGATATCCTGTTTGGGGAATTTATCTTGATCATCTCCTGCCATATTCCTATCTCAGGGATTTGTGAGAAAATTGTCAAGGAAACCACTTTCCAGCAGTGGAAAGTAGGGCACTGCCGGAGTTTGTGAGAGCACAGAGTTGCCAGGGCCACTCCACTGGTGAGAGATATGTTGCTTCCTTCCCAGCTCTAGAGCAATGGGTTAGTTGTACCGGCACAGGAAGATTTGGGGTAGAGTCAGAACACTTCAGATGACTACATTAGTAGAAACACAGTGATTATCAGGCCACCACAATTATTGATTTAGTAAGCCAGTATATCCTGTGATTTCTTTAAAAGCTGATTTCCTATGGCACCTCAGCCCTGGACTTGGAGCACTACTGATGAGGTGGTACTTTGAAAAAACTGGGAGTTCTTCTCACTAGAAATGACTCTTTTTAGTTGTTTTTTATGTACCTTTTTTTTGAAAAAAATGAGTGGATTTTAAACACTAGGTGTCAGTCAATCGCCTCACAAAAGCATGGTCTCAAGCACTAGCACATTTGTCTTTGGCAGCAAAAACTTTTAAAGAGAGCACGTACAATAATGTACACATCATGTAATAAGTGCAATCATGCCAAAGCCAGGTGAGGTAATAGGGCTGTTTAGCAGCTACGCAAATCCCAGAGCCAGAAAATGTCAAGAAAACCCTTTTGTTGAAAGACCTTGCACACACTGTGGTGAGTATTCACACTGTCGTGGTAAAATATTGGTTAGTCTGTTGTCTAACGTTACAAGTGACTGGTAAATTCCTCTTTCTCTTACCCATTTTACTCTAGCTTCTGAAGCATTTATAAAAAACTTATGTTTCAAAAGAAAGGACACCCATCCTAACTTTTGGAAGTTGCTCCCCACAGGGCAACATTGGCATACAGAAACTTATGCTTTCATGCAAGCTGTTGTGACAGTTGAGGACTGTTTAAGCAAAATGCTTGAGTTGACAACAGTTTGAGTATTGCTTCTTTTGTCAGTTCTCCAAACAGGCCAGTTACCTGGTGGGGAACTGCAGCAAGAGTCACTAGACTTAATGGGTCAGGCTCCTCAGGCAGCCCTGCACTGATGATCTTCATTTTTGTGGATCTGGCTTTTAGTGATCTGGTATCTCAAGAGATGTAGATAACGGAGCTGTCTTCATATAATGATGATATACAAGAGGAGCTGTTTCCTTAAGCACTGCTGCAGGACTACAGACAAATTGCCTCAGGACCCAAACTCATATGTCCTCACTGAGCTACCAGCACAGATATGTAAGATGTCATCCTACTATCTCTCTGCTGCTTGATTTGGGGACCTGGCTTTCCCTTTGGATTGCCTCATGGACCTATCCCAAATGCTCACAGCTCCACTAGATGTCAGAGCATATGCATCCTCTGGGTCACTTATCCAGTTTCTGTAATTTGGCTTTGTAGTTACTGAGGGTTTTCTCTTATTCTCTTCAGCTACAATTTGATTCAGTAATCTCAATAATCCTCAAAAAATCTGTTACATATTCTTGAAAGACATTCAGATTGTCTTTCTCTCCTGGCATTATACACGTGTATAATTTCAAATAGTGAACTACTTCTAAGGCAATGCCACTGTGTAGCACGAATGGAAGCTTATTCTACAGTGCATGAAGAAATGTATTTTACAATTCTGATCTCTATTCTTTTAGATATATATTTACAATTACTGCATCTCTGCTGTGAGGCTCTGAGGAGAAATGTCTTTTATGACATGGTGACCCCATATTATACAATATATTTTCATCCAACCTGTGAGATCCCAGGGCACCAAAGATTGCATTAGTGCAACTCTCTTCATTCTTCAGTTCATAGGATGAAGGCCCACTGAGGAAAAGTCATTAGAGAAGACAGGTAACAGCTTTCAGGTTACAAGAACAGAGCTGAATTCTTCAGTGCTGTGTACTTTGTGAGACAGAATACAATCATGTGCAGGGCTGCCCCACGAGATCTGTTGCATTTCCACCCACTCTTCACTCACCCTGCCTGAGCATAGGTCATTGTAGAAGGTGAGGGGACTGGAGAACCAGTCCTTTTGATGTCTAGATGATCACCACCTTTGGGTCTTTTTAACATTATTTGGTTTGTTTGATCTCACATAAGGGCTTTAGTACTTTTTTTATTTCCCTGGTGATGGAGAGAAACAGCAATGAATGTGTTCCTCATCTATGTGCCTGTGTTCCTGCTGTGATCACTTGGCCATAGTTTTTTGTTCCCTTTACCTCAGCGTACTTTTGCAGCTGCACGTCATCATGATAGCCATGACAGCTCCTCAAATCAAAAAACTAGACATATTTGTACAACAACCTTCTACAAGATAGCAGCTGCCCTCTGTGGAGTAACATGCAAACACCTATACACAGATTCATCCCACTTAAGTAAGGTGCCTCTGTTAGAAAAACAGAACCCCTTCATATCCCATGGAGAAAGACAGACACACCAAAGGATGGTTTGTGTCACATAAGGGTGGCTGTTTTTCTTCTACTTTTCTCCCTGGACTTACAAGAACTCCCTCTTACTCTCCCTCTTACTTCAAAAGCTCTAGGTCAGCACATAAAGTTAGTCAAAAATAAGTAAGGGAAAAACATTAGTTATATGAAACAGCACAAATAAAAAACATAGTTAAAATGTAGAAAACAGAAAGATGGGGAAAGCATTATGGTGATGAATAAGAAAATGATGCTCAGGTAGCTTTCTGTCTTCAGACCTGTCTTTTGACCATGTATACTGCTAATTTCAAAGTTCTGATATTTTTATAGTTCTTCTTCTGAGCACTTGCAAGGCTGATAACCAACACCAAAAATGTTCTTCTGATTGCTTGAAATAGCTATTTATGACTTTATCTAAAAAGAAAAACAAAACCAAAGTGGGATGAATTTTGAACTCATTATCTGCCTGAAGCCTAGGATTGACTGGTGTCGTGAGTATTGTCTTTGCCTCCCTCAGAACAGGAGCTTGGAACATGAAGCATGTGATACTAAGCTGGTTTGATCTGTTAGATACAGTCATAAGCAAAAATTATATCCTTCCATATTATCATGTGACTCTTTTGTTCCAAGCTGGCTATACAAAGCTGAATGTGGTGTTTTACTGCTGAAGTAGAACAAATGAGCACCATAACAAAAGAACTCAATATCCTTCACTTTGGGGATCCTTTCATGGCTACTAAGGTTGAATGAATTGGCCCAACACAGAATCTGCCCTATTCCTTGATGACTGTTTCTTTAATGTTTGTGAAGACTAAATATTTATCATTTTTTTACCTTCACTCAAACTCTAGATGAATCTGGCTAGCAGAATTAAAAGGAAAAAAGAGGTAACTGAGAGACATAGATTCATATACACACACAGCAGGATCAGACCAACTTCATTTACCTAAATCAGGCTGGATGTTCTTGAAAACACGCTACTACTCTGAAAATGAAATTATCAAAATACTAATACACCGTGTATAAGATCTGACTTTTAATAAAGTTGGATGTATTTATTTAACTCAATTAAATCAGTCTCACACATATTAAGAGAACTTCAGATAATGAGTTCATTGGTATTTTCATGCTTAATGAAGTCCAGTGTCATCCACAGAAGGAGGGAGAGGTAGATGCCACCTGAACATCACATCAGGATGAAGATATATTTTTCTTGACTTAAAAATCCAGTATAATTTCATAACAAACCTGAAGCTCCTGAAAAAAAGTTATTTCAATATTGGAGAATCACATAGGAGAAAAGATTAGTTTTGGTTAGCTGGCAGGTGTTGGTTGCCTGGGGTTTTGTTTTGTTTCTATTTTGTTGCTTTTTTTTTCCCAAAGCCAGATGATACATGATATAAAGCAGCATTTTGATCTGTTGGATCATAACACAAACATCCTGTCAAGACAAACTGATGGTCTATCTAGTTTTTTTTTCTATGTAGTGTGTGGGTATGCTTTATTTTATTATGATTTCAAGAATTTTTGGAATTACTAAGAAGGTGAAAAAGAGCAAACCAGAATATATTATAATGGCATTGTAAAAATTCAGGGTGTATCAGTGGCTCAAAAATTGCCTGCAGGTCTCTTTGTCCAGCCTAAAAAGAATACATCACATCTGGAAAGGGAAAAGGCAACAGAGGTAAAGGTGTGACGCAGCTTGCATCTGAGAAGGAACCAGATGGTCTAGGATCCTTTAGCCTGGAACAGAGGTAGGTAAAAGGAAGGATGACCATACTGGTTATAAGATAAGCAAATCAGATACTTCTTGTCCAACAACATGCATCGTTAATAATTAAAAATCTTTGCCAAGGAGTGCTATGAATGCTGATGGTCAACATGAGCTCAAAAGGTGATTAAAAAGTCTCATACAGTAACCCTTAATTTATCAGGAACTATCAAGCACACTTCTGTGACTCAAGAAACCACTGTCCTGATTTTGGCTGGAATAGATTTAATTTTCTTCTTAACCAACCAGAGGAGGAGGCCGTGTGCTACACTTGTCCACCTTTACATCTTTCCTTTGGCTATTTCAGGTATGCCAGCTGGAAGATTGATTGGTTTGGCAGTGCCAGGTGCCCTCCTCACCTGTCCTGGGACCTCATCCTTGGTGTGGATCCTCTAGATTGGACACTGAGGGGCTAAGAGGCTGCCCTGTCTGCCTGGGGAAGAGTGGGATTTTTGGAGACTAAGCCATGCTTTCTCTGTGAGGGAATACAGAGGAGATTTAGACCTGAGCTCCTACCTTTTTGCTTGTGCACCTTTTAGCAAGGGGAAGAAGATAGATAGTTTTTGAAGTGTAGATAAACTCATCACCTTTGAAAGGAGTATGAGTAAGTGTGGCCCAGATCTTCCTGGAATCTCTTCACTGAAAGGCCATGGAAAGCTCCTAAGAATGTAGATCAAGGTTAAAATATAACCTGTCACAGTAACAATGTCCTACAGAACAGACATCCATGACTTTGAGAAGGGGCACATGACCTTCTGTGTCCCTTTTTAATGGCAACACTGGCAGGGCTGGGTTGTGGGTACCATTGGGTTGTGGATGCAGGTACAGCACTGGCTACAGCAGCTCCCATCTCTGCATGAGGACATGTACCATGTAGAGGTGCATCAGCTACAACTGGTGGACACATTTCATCTGTTGACTGGCTCCTCCATCTTCTTCCCTTCCCCTTGTAAACAAAAATGCTTGTCCAAAGGTGCTGTCTGCATGGATGTGAAACAGAGAGAATCCATTTTGTTCAAAACATAATTTTAAACTTGCTAAATGTCTTCTGCTTTTTCTGCTTTGCTGCTAGATAAAGGAGATAATGAAACTGGAGATAAGAGAAAAAAGAAAAAAGTCAATCTTGATCTCTTTGTTTTTCCCCGTAAGTACTGTATATTAGCTGCCACAAAACTTGTTTATCTTTCTTAATGTGACTTTGATTTCGGCAGAATTTATTAGTCGCTTCTGTTATTTGTCCAGTTTATCAACCCTACTAATCTGAATTTATTCATCCCTAATTTATCTGTATTTCAATACAGAACTGGGACAAACTACAAGCAAGACTGACACTATATTTGCTACCCATGGTGAAAGGGGTGACAGAGGCAGGCTGCAGTCTCCCACAGCTCTCCTTACAGAATAAGGTGGGTTTCTTCCTTCAGCAAAAGGGTGAGGAAAATCTTGTCTTTCATGGTTTCATGGTTGATAACTGAAGGATGGGGAGAAAACCAGAAAAATTCCACTTTACAAGCTCACACTGAAGGCCACAATTTACATCTGGGGAAAGTAAGATAAAACCAAGACAATTCCATTATAAAATTGTTTTCCACTCAAGCAGAAAAGCAGTGAATCAATGCCTGTGCTGAAAGGTACTGAGCATTTACCCTGACCCTTCCCTAGCTGTGAGCTTTGGTCCTCTTGTCACATAAGTGAAACAAGAAAGCTTCTGAGTGTCTGAAAGACACTCAATTAAAACAACATAAATGGGTTTATATGAGAGAGGCAGAGGAGCAGAGGAGGAGGAAGCTTGTATTTATTCCTTTTAAGTCACTTAAAGATAGGATTTGCTAGCATTAAAAGTACTTTTCATCAGCAATGCAAATTGATAGAGATGTGACATTCCAATCTCTTGTGAATGTATGATCCCAGGAAGCCCTTTTTAGTTAGAATCTCCATGACTAGTTTTTATGACTATTCCACATCACTGAAGCATCTTCAGCAGTAAGCATGTAACTGGGATAGGGCAAGGGGTTGGTGCAAGCAGTATTTCCTTGCAGTTATCCATGGATTGCTGAAATTCTCTGTAGCTGAGTGGATTTCAGAAAAGCAAAGCAGGGAATATAACTATTTAGTTATGAAATATCAATGCAGCATAAAAACTAATTTTTTTCCTTTCATATGCACAGGGACTCAGTCATACCCAAACACCAAATCAAAGGAGAAAATTTTCAGGAAAAGCAGATACAAATTTTCAGCCTGATTTTCCATACCACATTTTAAACAGATGTAAATAAAAAATATAATCTCGAAAAGATGTTCTTTAACAAAAGCAGAATACTTCCTTCCAGCCCTAAACAATATGATCTTTCCATAAGCCCTCTCAGCCTCTACTTACCCTTTTCAGATTGTCTTCTAAAAAGTACTAAGGAAAAAAAAAAACTTAAATACGTGTTCTTCCTCTTTAGATCTAATTTGATAAAGACTGCCACCCTCCATTCTCCATATGCCTGCTGGTCATGGCCATCACAAAGTTAATATTGTTACCAGAAATGAGCTGAACTTAACTCGAAACATGTGTTTGCCTGTAGAACAGCATTTTAGAAAACTTAGCTTATATTTCCCCATCTTCAACATTTCTATGGTTTGTTTGTTTGAAAACAACATTTGAAATTCAATTACATTTGCTGCAATTCTGAGAAGGGCCCCTGCTTCCTTTCTAAAACAGGTTACAGAGAAAATAAAATGGAGGCTGTTGAGTAAAAAAACAAACTGCTGCTAGTGCAGCAGTAGAGGCTGGCTTTCCCCTTCCTCCTTTAAGCAGATTTACCTCTTTAAGAATATTGTATCGTGCTCACTTCCAATTAATCTTGTACTGAAGGGTCCTCTCAGCAGTCAGTAGTGACTGCAGCTGGATCAGAAGATAACAAAGCAAGAAAATGTCCCAGCTGAAAAGACCCCCCTTCAGCCCAAAAATAACTGGTATTTGTGAAAAAATGGACAAAGAACCAAACTCTACCTAAACATGGGGACCTAAGATATCGCATTGCTTTGAGTATTTTTGCATTCTTGTTCTTCTAGACACAGACAATCCTCAGCGTAATGAGCCATTAAAAGGCAGAAGAACACTTTTATTGTTATTATTTGTTCAGATAGCAAAAGATAAATATTATGTACCATATTTCTGGATGCAAAATTGTCTTCCCTGAAGGCAGAGGACTGCCAGATCCCCAGTGGTTAGAACTGGAGTTTCCATCCTCTTTAGTGTAGGATCACCTATGCAGTATATAAATAGATCACTTGACTCTCACCTCCTCACATGAGCAGCTCTTCCCTCAAGACCTGTTTTAAATCTTTAGTACTATTTGGGGCACATATAACCTAAAAGAGTAATAGAACAAATACCTTTTGAAATTTGAGATTCTGATGCAATTTACCAGACAAACTGGGACCTGAGGAAGTAGAAACTTGTTTAGCTAGTTGTATGAGAGGCAGCCGTTTGTTCATTTCAAGGGAATATCATTAAATGTTCATTTACTTCCCTGCTTTCTTTACCACTAAGAAGTCTTCCACAACTGCAAAGAGCCCAAGCCCTCCCTAGGCTATTCTGTTATACTGGACTAAGGTGATGGTAGCTAGGATAGAAAGCTCTTGCAAAGTGTCCAGCACCATCTGTTGAGTATTGAGACAGCATCGCTTTTAGGGAGACCCCAAAATTTGGATGAACTTGTCATGGGACTTCTTAGTAAGGCTTGGCGTGTGAGGAGTTTATACTAGAAATTCACCTCTAATCAACATGAGAAAGAAAACAAAGAAATTAAATCTTATTAAATTATGTGAAAAAAACCCACAATTAAAAGTGTAGGCATAAAACACAAATATTGAATTCTAGTGTAGACTTTTAAAAAATATATAGGATTATTATCACTCTTTATCACAATGGTAAGAAAAAAATATGCATTAGAAAATTCTGGTGTTGAATTTTCATCACAGTTTTCATCTGCTGAAAAAGTTGCATTTTGCTATCATGGGCTGAATCAAACAGGCAAATAGTTCAGATTACATTTTGTTGGGACTTTTTTGTTCAAAAATCAAACTGCAAGAAAGTTGGAATGTGTAAAGTTTACTTTCCTTTCCAATTTTATGTTCATAAAGTTTTACATTTATGGGTTCACTGGAGAACAGATGAAAGCTGTAAAACACCACAGGACTGACATGAGTCAACATAATTCTACATCAAGCAGTAGTATGTAAACTGTAAGTCTGGGGTTTGTGAACCTCAAGACACTGCAAAATGTGTTTCACTAAGCATTTCAATTTTTGCTACCTTATTACTCTATATAGTACTTTTTAACAACATAAAACTAATTAAAATATATGACTATAAAGACACAGCACATAACTCCATCAAGCAAGACACAGACATTTACATGTTATTCTTGCATATTTTTATGAAGGCAGCACTGCTGGGTAAACATAGATGCTTGAACTTCTCCAACTAAAACCCAGTCTGGAAAAGCTTCCAAATGACAAAACCAAACACAATATACTGCATACACACACTTAAAAAAAGGCACTTTGCAAGTGTTCAGACTTACCTGAATCCAGTTTGAAACAATTCTGTCTTTGTGAAAACCACAACAATGTAAAATGTTTTCAAAAAAGAAAGAAAAAATTTTAGATTTTATTTGTCATTTTGCTGCAAGTAAAGTAAGAAAATGGCAGTCACCCCTCAAAAATAATTTCTGTCATAATACTAATGTAATACTAAAGTCTTTGTCAAGTTTATGCAGGAATATGTAATGACACAAGATTTGTCAGGAAAGACATTGTCTTTTAAGAAAGTAACTCACAGTCCTGGAAAAAATCACAGAGAAGCTTTTAAGCACTCAAACCTTTTACAAACCTGAAGTGGACACAGAAATCCCAAAGCTGCACAGAGGTTGCAAACAACTGCTATGGGTTTAACATAAGTATGTTCATCAGAAATTTGTAGTGAACAGACAGGAGGAAGGGATAATGTTTAAATCTTGCCCTAAAGAGAGGGAACTGATGTTAAATATGAACTTGAATGAATAAAATGACTGACCGTTGAAGAAAGTCAAAATAAATGATCACCATTTTTTAAACCAGTTGTAAGACAAGGTGACTTGTTGTTTCCTTCAATTTGCATACAGATGAAATTAGAATTTAGGCTTATCAGACCTACTGTGTTTTTCTTGGAGGATACAGGAAAGGAAAGGAGGGGAAAGAAGAGGAGAAGATAGGGTGTTTTAGGATTTTTTTTTTTGTTTGCTTTGTTTTGTTTTTAAAGAGAGAACTAGGTTGTTTACACATCTTTGCAAGCTCATCAGTGTTCAAAATATAATTATGCAACATGAATTTCAAGTGCAGAAATGATAGAGTTTATGCTCTCAACACCTGGAACAAAAAGGAAAGCTTAGATGATATACTTCAAGTCTCTGCTGAGCTTTCCGTGGGGGCTAAAGGACTGATCCCAAATCCTTTCATTTTGTTAGATATTCCAGGGAGTTAGTTCTTGCCAACATATTTTCCTGGTTTTATAAACATACAAAATATAAACTTTCAATAGATGAAGTAAATCAGCTATAATCAGGACATCCAGGCAATTTCCTAAATATGACTTATCCTCACAATTGGTACACATAGCCTTACAGTGGGTAAATAAAAATTTGTGATATTGAGTCTGGAAGAGGTATCTTGCCAGTTCTATGGCCTTCAGTTGAGGGTTCTTTAGAAAGTAGTAAATTATTGCTTTTATCTCTTGGAATGGACAGAAATGTTTATAAAATATGTAGTTTGTAATTTGAAACAAATATTACAAAAATTATAATTTATCTATTTTATAAAATTATATAGAAATAAAGTATAAAATAAGTTGTTCTGAGTCTTCTCTTTATATTGACATCTCTGGTTTAGAATAATCAATGCCTAATTAGCATTGAGACTACAGATAAAACCACCACCAGAAACAACTAAGTACAAGCTTTCATTTTTCAATTTAACATACGCGTATTATGGCTTCATTTTCAGCAAATGCTAAAACAGAATTGAGTTTTTATGTATGCATGATATTTTGAGACTTAGAAATCTCCAATGAATTTGTCTGGATCAGCCAATGATCAAAGAAATCTGAAAGACTCTGGATGATCCAGGAGTTATCACTACTTGGTGTATGATGTCATGGCACTGGCTGAAAGCACTTCTTAGATCGGGCATGAAAACGGCAATCTAAGGATGCCAAGCATGCAAAGGTAGAAAGTGTCAGGCATCACTCTGGTTGAAATTTTGGTTTTGGTGTGTTGGCTCCTCACTCTCTCCTCTGCCCTGCAATATGTGGGACTATTTAATCTGCCAGTGGTGCAACCAAAGTTCAGTAAAAAAATTAGGAGCTCTCCGCAGACAACTCTGCTTCCACAAGATTTGCCCTGAAACTTGCAGTGCCAAAGCAGTTAAAATGACCATTCCTATGTTTAGCTAGGCATGTGTCTGATTTTATTGAGCTTATTTAATTTTCTAAATCACTTTGGGGCATAAGCTGGTATAAATGCAAGAAATTCATATAATGAAACTAAAATTTTATGCCTAGGAAAAATGCCAAGATTCATAACCATTCCCCCAGCTAAATTCTACTTTGCCTGATTTTCTGAATTAAGTGGTGGTAACTATGTGCCTAATATGCATTCCTAGTTAACATGCTTGTCTCTATAAATTCAGTAATTGCTTATTCAAACAAGGCAACAGGCATGTAACACATAATTGGCGTGCACAATTACCTCATTTGCATCAGCAGGCACTGTAATTTCATGTCACACTGATTATGTGTGAAATCATGAGAATATTTTGGAAGACATTTGAAACTCAAATGCAAAACAGAATCACAACATAAGTTTCTAAGTCAATAATCTTTTCCTTCCACCTTTTAAAAAATGTTTTCCTTCCACGATGTTATTCTGTATTCTTGTGCATTTACTTGTGTTTGTCTATTTATTTTTACTTTCCTTAACTCACTGTCTTGTAATCAGGTCTGTAGAAGACTGTAAACAATTATTCCCATGACAGGGATGAAGCTTCCGTGCCCTCCTGTGTCAGCTAAACAGTGTTTATGTTCTTCCATGTGTATTCAAAGTGGCCTAACATTTTCAGTAAGCAAAGACTGAAGTGTTTTCATCCAGACATGACTACCTTCTGAAAAGATTTTTCCAAACAAAATTGATATTATTGAGGACTGTGTATTTGGCCCTCCAAATTACTGACATTCTTAATGCTGTTTTTTATTAAAACCCATTTAAATATTTTATTGAGATTGTAATTTGATTTTTTCATTCATTGAAATCAGAACTTTGGAGAAATTACCTTTTGCACTTCTGAAAGCTTTACAGTTGGTGATTTAAATACTTTAATAATTTCAATAGATATACATTTAAATAATATTTTTCACATGATGTTTATTTGCTAAATGAATAAATACATTAAAATAAAAAAACCACAAAACTGAACCCCTTATGGACGGAAGGAATTAAAGGAAGCTGTGCTTCATTTCCATTGTAGAATGCAACATAATGAAAACAGAGCACTAGATAATTTAAAAGGTGAAATACTGGTAACTGTAGCTTTGCTGGTGTTGTTAGGAAGGGAGAGCTGGAGCTGATTTTGCTTTTTCAATGTCTGTACCTGGCTATATCACACTTTTCAGCTCAGATCTGCATGAATTCAAATGTGAATTTTTAAAATTTATCTGGTTTTGAACTTTTCAGTTATTCAGGCATTCAAAGCCATTTCATTTCCCTATATTCCTCAGAGAGTCCACACTTGAGATCCACGAAGTTGTTACTCATTAGTCCAACATAAAAACTAGTGACAGCAGGATATTAAGTAGATGCTATTTTCACTTAAGGAGTTTGTGGAGAGCTTTATCCCCAGACAGTTCATCCCTGATCTCACACTCAAAGATGCATGTTCAAATGGCTGTGTCCTCCCATGGAAGACCCTGTTTGAAGCCTGAGCGCAAAACTAGATCTCTCACCCTCTCAGACCTGCTCCTGACCCCACATGGGATGGGGTCTCAAGGAGCACTGGGCAGAGGCTCGTGTCAGCTGACAGCATTGCCTCCCTGAGACCTCCCTGGCACAGTCAGTAAGTGAGGACACTTGACAACTAGTGCTTAACATCTGGGCAAACCCAAGAAAAAAGTACCAGTTTTGAGTCCAATCTGTGATGCTTAAGGTATGAAGTCCATCGTCCAAAGGCACTTCCGTGTAGACAGAGACTGCATGTTCTATGTGAGTTCTTTCACTTTATCTGTGTGTGTATAATTCATATATAGATATAAAAAATATTAAAACGTATATAGTTTACATATATATAAAAAAGTATAAAAAAACTCTAACAAGTGGCAGCGAGCAAGGAAGGCAGACTAACTGCTATATCAGACTTCCAGGATAGTGGAGGGTATTAACTATTCACTATTTTGAGGTGCATACTGAAATCACTTTTGAAATTTGATTTCATTGGATCTAGAAATATGAACAATAAGTGTATGATTCATCCCAGGGTAAAATAATAAAATACATGAGTGTTTATATATGTTCATATGTCTGTATAGCAATAATCTGTCATGGACTACCATTATACATGTATTTATTTATGTATCTGTTTATTTAAAAGGCATACATACAGATATGCATGTGCACATGCACACACACACATATGCTCAAAAGCATTAAAACACCAGGAGAGAACTCAGTTTTTAGTAGTAAGACCTAAGGAGAAACAGCCCCTGAGCTGGAAAACAGAGACAGGGAGCAGAGTGAAGCCCCCAAGATCCAGGAAGAAGTGGACATGAGAAACAGAACCCAAAGCCAGGTGACACCATTTGCTTGTTTTCCTCTTGTGCTGCCTGCAAGACACAAATAATTTTATTATGTCTGTTTGTAAATGAAAAACTACCTTGTCCCTGACACAATGTGGAAAGATGCGTGTGTAGTTCAGGATGCCTCAACAGATCTTATTTTTAACATATAAGGGGCGCAATTTCTTGCATAAGTTATAAAAAGTGGTCATTTTACATGTTTCTTTTGTGAATATTAGAAAATCTTACTTTTGATATTTCACTTATTTTATATCAAACCTGGCTGGCTTGTGAACCAAATTTTCAGGAGTTCTCACTTACTAAAATCCCTTTGAGACCCGTCAGAGTCCAAAACTGCTTGCATTTAGCTTGCCAAATGCTGGAGACTTTCCCAGCTATTGCTTGTCGTTGGAGCATGATTTCTCTTGATCCCCCCAGCAATGACAGCTCTCACACCAGCCTGCTGCTATAGAAGAAGCTCTGCTCCTTCTTGGACAGCCTCGAGCAGTGCTTCAGAGAGCTGGGCACTTGATAGGGTGCCTCGTCTGCTCCGTTTTAAGAATCACAGCAGGCTTTCATGAAAAGTACTTCCTGTTAGTCTGATTGAAATCACCTTTCATAAAACACAGGCAAAGTTAATGTGGAAACATGCCTGTTCTGGGAGGTGTATTCAAATAGCTGATGCTAAAAGAATTGGGTGAAGAAGAAAAGAAAATAAGCAATATGATCTTTCTAGAGCAAGAGCAGAATTTAAATGCCTTGTTTATCTCCCTTTTCAGATGACATGCTGTAGGTGACTCCTTGGGCTGTGAGATCAGGGATCTCTGCTTCCTGCTTGCTGCTCAGTGCAGATAAAAATCTTCAGAGCAAACCTTGTCTAGATAAACTGTAACAGCAAATCTATAGCTCTTCTCAGGGTCCTCCAAAGTTTTAGTATGATTCAAAAGCCCTTCCCAAAGTTTATACTCTATCAAAACCCATTAGCGTTAAATACCCTGGAAAAGTAAGGACAGTTGCCATCTGTAGCTACTTATGCAGTGCATTGTGCTATTTGCACAGAAGTATCTGTTTGTATTTCCTTTGACTCAATAAGGGGTCCAAATCCACCACTGTGACCGAGGTATACCTTTTTCCTGATAGTAACATCAGCATAAGGAGATTCTCCTTCACGGTCCACTGCTCTCATATTCTGATTCCTGCACTGCCCTGTAACTGGCCTAAAATACTTGTTGATTTTAATCTTAATTTAAATTAACCCGATATCTGATTTCAAGATCAAGGGAATGCTGTTCAAAATATCTTTCATGTTATCAGATTTTGTGCAAGATATAATCTTGAGCACTAAAATATATTCGGATAGTGATTGCAATCTGTAACATTTTTAGGACAGTGCCAACAACAATGGTGGAATGTGGGAGTTTTCAGGAACAGAAAGTTCAGTTGGTTCATGAGAGAATTAATCTGCTATGAAAATTAGAATGAACTGTTCAGTGTATCACAGGTTCACAGGGTTCAATTCCAAGTAACAGCTTTGCAGATCTTTCTGTGATTGAATTTAGGCATGTTAGAGGTGAAAAGTGATGATTCTCAGTCAAAGTCCATGTGGGAATAGAAATGCAATGATATGAGAAAGCAAATAAAAATTCTCAATAAGAAAATACCAACAGAGATCAGTTCCAGTTAGAATAATAAAATCCTATGTTCCTGGAATCCCTTGCTCAGTAGTTTCAGAAGAATGTAACTGCTCGTATGCTTTAATTTTTGGACAGTTTATTCTTGTGAAGAGTTAATCTTTCCCCCCAAAAAAATGTAGAAGTAAATTCAATAATCTGCCTGGCAAATTAAATCAGTGTGGTACTTGCATCTTTCAAAACAAATACCTGAGACAAGGATTAAAATCCTTTCCAAAGAAAGGAATCTGCAGTCATCTCAGTACATCTGAGATTACTGACTACTGAATCTAGCATTGTTTTACACTGATATGTTCTTTTTCTTTTTCTAGATATATTTTTTTTTCTACATGCCACAAACATTTGGTATTAGGTTGAGCACAGATAGTAAGTGTGGAAAGCACTTAGCCTGTTCCAACACACCCTCTTCTTGGCAAGCTGCTGAAAAAAACAACAGCGTTTAATATCATCAGTGAGTAAAATGTGGTGGTTTTGGTTTTTTCAAGGTAAGTCAGTGCATATTGGAACTGGATCCCAATCTCTTGAAATGAACTGCTAGCTGGAAGGTTATGAACATTCATTTGCTATTGCTGTAGCTTGCACCATTGAAGTCACACAAGAGGCTGCAGGAACAGTCTGTCACTTGGCCTTTTCCAGTGGAAAGCCCAAAGAGCTGTAAACAAGAAAATAGATATATTTCAATAATCTAATTTGTCTCAATATCAAATTTGGCAGCCAGCAGCAGAAAAATCCATCAACTGCATTTAGTCATAATACATGAAAGCAACTGGATTCGTACAAAGCTAAAAGTAGTATGGAAAAATATCATTCTTAATATTCTTATCTTACTTTCAGTATCTCCTATATAACTGCATGTGCAGATGCTTCTCCGGAAGAGCTCTTAAACTGAATCCTTATCTCCTCCCTGTCACTGTCTGCAGCAGTCAGGGGAGGAGGGGGAGAGAAGCTGGCTGGAAATCCCGGGGTGCACTTCACGGAGTTTCCTGACTGTTTGAGACTCACCAGTATGTGCAGGAGCCTTCAACACCTTACAAGAACACCAACATTAAATCAGTGTCTACTTGGTGCCCTGTCTTCTTTGTGCCCTAGAGATAATCCACATGTTGCAGCCAAAACCTTGTTGGTTGTCACCTGTTTCCTTTGCAGGGTCATCCCTCATGTCACCCTTGGGGACAAGTATCTATTCTCAGCAAACACAGAAGCAAATCAAAAACAAATCTTATTCTTTCTCTCCCTTACACTTTCTAACATCTTAACTTCCACTGAAGTTAAGTTTCACATGAGCTTGCTGAATGAGAACTAAATGCCATTATGGGCTCCAGAAGCTGAAATGACAACAGTGATAGCCATGAACCTCTGCAATAAATTGGTCAGTGCACAGTTTCCTTATGTGTGGGACATGAAAGTTTAGTTTTAGAAACAATGCTATTTCTCTCATGACTTGAAAGGCAGGTCAAAATTTTGGCAAAGCAGCCCCAGCTGTTGAGTAACTTATGATCCAGTCTTGAAATGGTTATTTAACCACCAAATCTTCTCTATTTGTGCTGTCATTTCTAAGAGGTGTTTTACCACTTTGCCTTGCATGTTTTGTTGAACATATTCGAAAGTAGTTCAAACACTGAAAGATTAAATAATAACCTGACTTATTCCTGATGTGGTCATGTGCCTCCTGCACGCAGTAGGTGAAGGCTTGGGGAGAAGTGAGATACATGGGATGAAATAGGTTTATGGTGGGAGAAGGAAAGATTACTAGATTTATATTGGCTCCATTACTTGTTCTTTCTTTTTAGCAATGGAAACACCAGTAACTAGTTTGAGGATTATTATTGTCTCCCTTGCTTTATTTTTTTTTTTTTAAATAGATGGGAAGATACATAGACAGAAGGATGTACTCACCTTAGTAAAACATATTTTCTTCTAGAAATTAATTCCTAAATGAATATTTACGTTTTGTCTTCTCCCATGTAATGCACCATAATTTCCTATTATTGCTTATGTATTCTTTAAGAAGTCACACCTTTTTCCCATACATATGTTCACGGTCCTTTCATGTTGCATTCCTCTCAGCTTCTTTACCATTTTAGGATACGGGAATAAAGTCCCTTGCCTACAATGCAAGATTGTTCCTGGATGACAGAAGTCCTGCCTTTTACCAGGAAAGAACAAGGCTGTGTTGGGTATTTTGCAAAGGAAAGTGCCAGAGGATTGGAAATTTCAAAAATAGGTCAAAATATGGGAGAGGAAGCAGCAGGCTTCTTCCAAGGAGAGTAACTGAAAGTCACAGAAGTTATTTTTACCCTCTAATCTTTCATAACATTACAGGACTGTAATAATGTATTTATGTATTTTATTTATTATTATTGTATATCATTAAATCTTGAGGTTCCTAATTTTATGTAATCTTAAGGGACATGGAGTTTGATAAAATGCTCACTAACCTGGTCTTTGTCTCTTAAGGTTGAATGTTCTTGGCTCCAGACTTTTCCACTGGTGTCAAAGCCTAGGTTGGTCTTGTTAGTCAAGATTGAAGCATAGAAGGCACTGGGTACATCAGCATTTTCTGTACTATTTGTGTCATCAAGCTCCCTGCCTCATTCAGCAGCAGATCCATGTCTTCCTTAGTTTTACTGTTTTAGGTACTTGTGAATCCTTTCTTATTGCCTTTTACATCCCTTAACAGGCTCAACTCCATGTTGGCCTTGACTTTCCTAACCCTGTCCTTGCAAGGTCAACGAGATGCCACCTCTTGTGTTCTTCCTTTTCATATCTGATTTCTAATAAGAGCTCCTTGCCCATCCATACAGGCCACCTGCCATCTTTGCTTGTTTTTTTCCCTTCATTGTTTTCCTGTTATTCATAAAAAAATGCTAGGAAAGGCCAAGTCATGATGATAAAAGGAAAGACCAGCAAGTGACACTTTTTAAAGTGACTGAACAAGAATGTGAATTTAAGAATGCCAGAGGTGCTTGAGAAATACTCCCCATAGCTTTTCCCATGCGTAGAAGAAGGGTCCAGAGAGTACAGTAGAGATATTTACACATGCACTTTGTAGCTAGTTAAAACACAGAATCAGGTTGTTCTGTCACAACAATGGGCTGCACTGTCTCAAGTTAACTCATCTGATTTGTCAGGGGGTGATGAGACTCACTATTTTAGATAAATGTGTCACTCTTCCCTTTATCCCACTCATTCAAAGCACACTGAAATTGTTCCTTTTTAATGCTAAAAATTACAAGGGACCGTTGCTGCAAAAAAAGAGGTAAACCCTGTTATTTTGCAGGGCTTTTTATGGAGTCTGCTAGCAAGGCCATGAGTAAGTAAGCAACACTAAATGAAAGTTACTCACAGGCTATTAATTGTTTTGG
This sequence comes from Pseudopipra pipra, assembly GCF_036250125.1. Taxonomy (NCBI): domain Eukaryota; kingdom Metazoa; phylum Chordata; class Aves; order Passeriformes; family Pipridae; genus Pseudopipra; species Pseudopipra pipra. The sequence continues at coordinate 84,440,689 of NC_087550.1, forward strand.
TTCTAAGTGAAGAAAAAAGTAAACTGAGACAATTTGCTTTGCTGAACTCTGCGGTGATCAAAGACCCATTTAACACACCAATGAAATAATAGAAAGGGGAATAAAAAGAGAGGAAGGAAGCTGAGGAAAGTCAGTGAGGGTGCTGGAGGTTGCAGCTGGCAAGTGCAGCCACCCAAGAGCTGCTGCTATGGGTGGAGGAGCTGGCAGAAGGCCAAGGGATGTTTTTGTGGTTTTGATGCAAAAGGGCTTCTTTTAATTCACTTGCGTTACTTGCATTGTCCTCATCATCTGTGTGCCTTGCTAAGAATTTTCTCTACTGGCAGTCACCATCAGAAGCCGTGGCTGCTGATTTTCAGCTCACCCTCACCCTTTGCTTTCCCTGTTCCTGCATGAAGTTGCACTATTAGGATGGATCTTGTTTGCTCAGACCAAACATGCCAACATTGCACTGTGTGTGAGCCCTGAAGAGGGGATACATTGTGACAATGCTCTGTCCTTGTCCTCTTGGGAGCAATGACCAACAGGATATGGGCAAGTTAATCAACCACACTCCTGTAGGCAGGCCGGCAGAAAAAGTCCTGGGGAAGAACAGATCCCGTGGCTCACAGGCAGCTTTCCAGTTCATGGACTGGGCTCATGAAAAAAATCAAACCAGGTAATCAGAGATGGCTTTTAGTAAGCAGAACCTGAGGCAGGTGGCTGGGCCAGTGTCTGCCTGCATGGTGGGGAGGTGGGAAGTGCCTAGGCCCTCTGTCCCTCAAGTGCCAAATCTAATGTTTCTCTCAGCAGCAGCAAAAATAGTTTGACAGTGCATCAGCTTTATGCAAGCAGGTTTTTTTTTTTTACCCAGCTGTTGCTTTTTTTTTTTTTATTCCCCAAGACCTCAGCCTTAGGTTTGGGTTCAAAAGTCATAAAAAGAGAAATTTTGTTTGACTTCAAGAGGCCCTCAGTATATGAAAAAGAAGTTGAGACTGGTGGGAGGAATGATTACTTCTGGTTCCAAAATACTTGGTAGAAGGAAATGGTGAGTGAAAATGCACTGTTGTCACTTGAGGATTAGACCTTACTTTAGAGGAAGTGTCTCAAAATCAGAATAATTGTAGTCCATAGGATATTTTAGATATCTTTTCTTTTTTATATTATTTTTCCATACCCGTTTCCTCCAAAGAATGGTCTGCCTTAGGAAGTCTGTAGTCCAGGGTGTTTTATCTGTATGAAAAGCAGACAGGGACAAATTCATCTCCATCACACTCATGTGTTCTGTAAGGAAAGACAAGAATTTCCTTTTTGGAAGGAAAATGTGTTTTTAACCTAAACAGGGACATATGGGAGTTGCCATGTCCTGGGGAACCAAAGGATTTGGGATGTTTGCCTTTGTTTGTGTATCTCACTGGCTTTTGTGATGCTGACTGTGGAAACTGTGAGCAATTTCAGCTTTCCATTATCTATCACCTATGACCTAGTTTAGAATTTCACTCTTGTGTTGCTTGTTATTCTAGTTCCAGGAATTAATGCCTCCCTGGAGGAACTTGATCAAAGCACGGGGCTAGACAGTTAACAGAATGCTGTATGTATGTCAGACAGTCACGCTGGGGTTTCCAAGAATGACTGAGATTTGAGTGGGTCTTCCTGGGACAAGCAATGGATAAGATAGTGAAAGTAGCCAACCAAAGAAAAATAAAGAGCCAGATACAAAACTGATATCACGTTACCTAGCCGGAGACTTTGAATGTGCGAAAAGCTGAAAAGGTTTTCATCTGACAAACAGTACTGTTGGGTTAAAAAGGACAGTAAACATTTTAGGAAAAGCTCTGAGAGGAATGAAAACAAGCCTAGAAAGAAATCCTGACAGCAATTCTGGGTGTGTTCCCAAGCCGTGATCCAGTTTCCTACCTAGTACCATGTGTTGCTGACAAAGCTTCTACTCTCCCTCCCTACTTGAGACACTGGAAGAAAAATGTAGTCCAGGGGAAAAATATCTTTACTGTGCAGGTGACTGAGCACTGGAACAGATTGCTCAGAGAGGTTATGGAGCTGCCTTCACTGGAGATATTCAAGAACCCTCTGGAAGGAATTCTGTGCCATGTGCTCTAGGATGACCCTGCTTGAGCAGGGAGGTTGGATCAGATGCTCCACTGTGGTCCCTTTCAATGCTCTAGACCCATTCTGTGATTCTGTGATTGATTCTGTTATTCTATGTGGTCGTAACTATGCACAGCAACCTGGTCCTTGTTTGGATCAATCACTTCTGACTGATACAGCTTTAAGAAGATAAAGATATCAAGAGTAATACTCATATTCTGAGGAATTAATTTTATAGGGTTTTTTTTGTTTTGTTACATAGTATAAAGAAGGTCCTGCACTTCTGATCTATCTGTAGCTAGATATCTGTGAACTTTTTATTTCCTGCAGTCATTTCCTCCAGTTCCTTCCAGCCTCTGGTATAAAGTGATCAAATAGTAAATCCAGAAATTACGATTACTCTTGTGTTCATAGTCTGTTGTGTCACTCCAACCATGAGACTCATCTTTCAAGCTTGTTCAATGATCATCACACTGGGCAACCTTGTGGCTTCTCAAGCACAGTCTTCTGGTAAGTTTAAATCCCAAGATATTTATTTAAGAAATTGATATATTAGCCAGCAATATTTCTGTGTGTACTTTACCTCATGTGTTACAATATTCAGTACTTTTTTTATGAAAACAATGAACAAAAAAAAATTCATATCCAGCAGAAATGAAAGTGGATTCTTAATAAAAATAAATATAATAATAGATTTCTATGGAGATTTTCTAATTAAAAATGAAGGCAGATCTTGCTAAACTTGTGTTTGTTCTTTAAGCATGACTATTTACTTTCTAAGACATATATTATAACAGTGCAGATTTCATCCAAGAAAGATTAGCCTTCACGTTCAACAAACATTGGATAAAACACACTCCAGGTAAGACTTCCATGCTTAGTACCCTTAAAGGATGAACACTATGGGAAAATACTAACAATATCTTATTCCTGAGAAAGTATCAAGATAAAAGTATTATTAGACAGCAAAATTGATAAAGACAATAAATAAGATCTCTACTTCATGTATTTGTCTGCAATACCACTCATTATAGCTTACCAAAGGCAAATGGATCATTACACGAATCTAACATACAGCCCAACACATACATCAATAATCTAATCTTCACTCTTTTTAATTCATTGCAAATTCTCTGTCACTCATTTTATAAAGAAAAAGAAGTGCTTTAAAGTTATAAACTCATCAACCTATAAATCAGCTCTCTGTTCCACCAGAGTAAGTACCATTTTCAACAATACTGCACCACCTGATTTTTCAGGGTTAATTGCTCCTGTGAGTCACTGGCTATCCTGTGAGGGCACGTGACTTCCCTGCCCTGAGATGGCAATCACCTACAGCCATGCTGTACTGATGGCAGGGCTTTGTAGAACACAATTTGAAAATTTCAGTTGTGATGCTTATATGATGCAAAGTGTCATAATGCTTAGCAAAGGTAAGCGATCTTCTGGAAAAGAAACGAAACAAACCACTCAGTTTGATGGACTCTAAGATTATGTCTCAAAATGTATATAAAGAATTCTCCCTTTCTGTCTTGTTACGTTCTTGGAAAGATATTTTCTATTCAGCCTCTGTCCTGTGCATTCAATTCAGCAGCCATGTTCACGATGAGTTGCACTTCTGCCTAAATTTGTTCCAGTTAAAAAAAAGAAACTGTTCTTCATAGATCAGTAGTATTGAGAGTAAATAAAGACTATAGGTTCAGATCTGGGTCTTATTCTCCAGTAGTTTCTGTACAGTGTGCTGTAATATGCGGAAGTTCAACGTGATTACTTATCAGGTTTCATCAGTGTAAGGAAATCAAAAGTGGTTTTTCTTCTTTGTTATGTATCAATGAGGTTGCAAATGTTCCAATACATGCGTGTTCCATTCTGTTATCTTTGCAGATTGACATTCTGCCTTTCCTTTTTCTTTTTTTTTATCTATTCCATGACATTAAGCCTTTTTACATGTTTCCTTTCAATAGTATTTTTTCTCAGTAATAAACTTTGAAAAGTGGCTTGGAGGTGGAATGTACTTGTTCATACCCTTGCTTATGGCTGCATCTGCATAATTTGATGCTCAAGGAAATTTTTTCCCCTGTAGAAGTGCTTTCTCCACACACCACCATGGTATTTTCCATACTTCTCTGTCCTGAGACGAATTAGGTGCCCAGCAGTGCCAGTGAGGTTAAAGTCTTGTGCATAACCTTACCAATCCCTGTCTGGTTTTATGGAAGAGGTAGACTTGGATAATTCTCTCTGAAGCTCTTGCTCCAGGGCACCAGTATGTGTCCTACAGCACTGCAACATATTGCATACCAACTAGACAAGCAGGTCATGCTCAGACACAAAGTTACTGCCACCATTTTTTAGCCCAGTGATTCCTTATTTATAATATTTTTGACCTTTTCACCTATCCATTATCATAATAGAAAGAATAATTATAAATGTGTTGCTTTGTTGTATTTTGTGCCTCTAGGACCATAATTAGAAGAAGGCCTTAAAAAATTGCAACTACTGTGGAAGATCTGGCACATTTGCTGAGAATGATCCATGATGTTGCAGTTGAATTCATAAAATTTCCATAACAAATAAAGGGAGAGAAATGGTCCCCTCTGTTCTGTTTCCTTTAACAGAAGATAGGAATGATTTTGCCTGCAGAAGTATAGGTGTATAGTTACAGAAAAGGAAACATCACCAGAAGGAAAATCCATACATATCCTCAGAGGATTTGATGTCCATCTAATCCAAACTTTAAAAACCTCACTTAGACTATGCACCTTTTCTTGTTGAAATGTGAATTATGCAACATTTACACATTACAATTTGAAACAGTGCAAAAAACAATGCACGTAAATATTTACTGTAAATTTACACAGAACACAAGCCATACTGCATTCAAAAAGGCTATAAACCCCATGAAATTAGGATGTACAGTAGAAAATTGTGACTAGAGCTCTAGAAACAAAGTCTTTAACAATAAAAAATCGTTAAGATTCTGTCCTACATACCTAGTTAATTACTTTGAGACTGATTTCTGATGAAGCCCTTAAAAACTAGAGCACAGGAAAGAATGTGTATAGAGAATATATATAAAGAATATGTATATATCACCACATAGTTTATTGCAATTTCTCTTTATTTCAATTAACTGTTTCTATTTATTGTTAAAAAATTTAATATTGCATTACCTTCTATTTTAGTGCATAAATAAGTGCAGGTTTGGGAGTTTATACTTATATGTTAAAATCACAACATTTTAATTCATAATATATAGGTATTTTTGGCAAAAAATTATTCTGATCCTAGAAAGATTTATATATGTTTTTAAGCTGATGCACACTGACTAATCCTGCTGAAGTCAAGTCGACTATTCAGAGGTTATAAAGTTAAGTCCATGAATAAGTCTCTGCAGGACTGGACCCAAACCAATATTCTTTGTCATCTGAAATATGTTCATTGCCAAACCCAAGATTTAGTCTTCATTTCTGAATTGCAGCCTCTAATAAGTAGTGCAGATTTATAGTACAGATGAAAAAAATAGAGAATAATGAGTGTTATTTAAAGTTCAGAATTAAATGATGTCTTTTGTTGAACTGGCTAGTCAGATCAGACCCTCAGTTTTTACTTTTTTACTGTAATGTGAGGAAATTCCATGTGGTTCCTCTGGTTTCTTTGTTATCATCCTTCTCTAGAGACAATCCTATCTCAACCAACCCACACGGAGTTTGAAGAGACTGAACACCCCATTAAAATAACTTTATGGAAATCAAGGTTTTAGTGTTGGTGTCCTTTTTGCATTGTATTGAGGGAAAATGTGGTGTCCTGAAAAAGGATTTCAAGAGTTGGCCTGCGCAGAGTTGGAAAGGTGGCTTACAACAAAAATCTCTACTTTTACTTCTCTGCTGGCAGGTTGCAGGATAGTCGCAGGTTCAAGAAGATTCCCAATCACACATCACCTATTTGAGAAGCAAATTCAGTCTAATTATTGTCACCATAGTTATTGTCAGGTGTGTGAAAAAAAATTTACATAAAAAATTTCGGTGCGTTCTCTCTCACAGTTAATGAACCAATGCTATCTCTCTTAATTTCCCTATAAGCATATTTACAAAAAAAAAAAAAAGTTATACTTCCGAGTAAGATAGAAATTCAGAAAAAAAAGCAGCAGTATAATATTATTTTAGCACTTTGAACTTGGAGGGATAAAACTCAGCATTGCAGTTTTTCCCTCTTTGAGATACCTAAACCAACCTTTTCCTCTCCTTTCTTCTCTTTTGTTAATGGTATTTTGTATTTAGGCTATAAACTCCTTTTTCCCTCTTCCTTCCTTTTTTCTATGCCTGTACAGCCCTTGTGACCAAATTGACTGAATACCTCAGAGTGATTATGATAGAAAGAGGCTTTTTACAAGGGCATGTAGTGACAGGACAAGGGGGGATGGCTTTAAATAACAGAGAGTGGGTTAAGATTAGATATTAGGAAAAAATTCTTTACTGTGAGGCACTGGAGCAGGTTGCCCAGAAAGGTTTTGGATGTGCCATCCCTACAAGTGTTTTAGGCCGAGCTGGGTGAAGCTCTCAGCAACCTGGTCTAGTGGAAGGTGTCCCTGTCCATGGCAGGGGGGTTGAAGCTAAATGATCTTTAAGGCCCCCTTCAATCCAGGCTACGTGAAGATTCTATGATTCCATGATTCCATGGTTAGAGCTGCTTTTCTTAGCAAATTGTACAAGACCCCCCAAAACCTTTACTGATATTAGATGTCTTCAAACACCTACTTTTCACCAGTGAAGTAGTCTCTTTGCTTTACAATTGCCTTCATTCTACAGATGCTAGCAGCTCTACAGCAGCTTGACACCACTGAGCAACATGAGACCAGTCATATATAAACTCAACCTTCGCCATTTGCTGACCACTAGAAATCAATGCAAGATGATTTTTCACATCCTGGGCCAACAGCTGCAACCTCACAACTGGAGAGCAATAGGATAAACTCTTGTTGTTGAGCTCACTCTCCAAATAATGAAAAATTCACTGCAATGTTTTTCAGTGGAGCTGCCCAAGTCCAAGTGAGGGTTTGGAGCTGACACTGTTCATCTGGTAAGAGTCCTGGCACATCTTAGATTAGTTGGCTGCACCCAAGATGGGACTCTCAGACACCTACTCTTTTTGCCATCCTGTAGGTGAGACAGCCTTCCCCTCAGTTCAGCACATAGGCTATTTCAATTATCTTCACAAAGTGCAGGAAGATGAGTGTGCACAGCTCTTTGCAGAGATGTTAAGCCACCTTCTGAGAATAAACTGAAGAACGTTGCTTGGTTTTGATTTGAAAAATTCTTCAAAACCTTGCCCTACAAACAGAATTTTGCTTTCTGTCATTGTGCCAAACGATATTACACATAGAAACAGCATTGGAATTAATTTTGAATTTAATTATCCTTGAAAATATGTAATTAAGAAAGCAAGTACTCTTCCTGGGTTTATTTTCATAATTGAAGAATGATCATTAGCAATTTTTTCTCAAAGCAAAAATATCTGCAATCAGACTAATTATTAAAAAGTAGAAAGTACATATTTTGTTGCTTGTAGAGGGAATTGAAAGGATTTGGTCTAAATTCATAAAAATTATCTCAGGACAGGGCAGTATTCTCTATTCACTAACATTTATATTTATATTTATATTATTTATATTTATATTATTTATATTTATATTATTTATATTTATATTTATATTTATATTTATATTTATATTATTTGTGTTTATATTTTATTTTAAAATGTTAGTTTTACTTAGAGAGGGAGAATATGTAATTATACATTCAAATATATATTAAATATATGTTTATCTACCTTTATAGAAAATATGTCCAAGAAGTCATATGGATTTCAGTTACACTACACATATTGCGGAGCACAACTATGTAGTCCATAAAAGTTAAGTATTAGTGTAATTGCAGACCAAGAATCCACTGTTAGACACTCTGCCATCATATTTCTTGGTGGCTTTAGTTAAAGAAAAAATCATCTCTTAGACCTGTGGACAGACTTACAAAGAGCTTGAGAACTTAGGAAACAAGAGGTACGTAGGTAGTCTGTTGTAACAGAGGTAGAAATGGCTGGATAAACTCCATTTTACTATACCTTTTGAGGGTCTTAACTTCTATTTTTGTCTCTGCTTGTAGTAGTACTGACACACAAGATTTTCTGTTTGAGAAAACAATACAGAACAAGCCTGCAGGCATTAGTTGGGAACTGGAGGAGTTAGTTTCAAGTCTTTCTTTTGAATAAGAACAGAATCTTTTTTACCAGAGCTCCATGAATCACATAGCAGAAACCTGCAGCTACGTCTACCCAGTATCTCCTGGATTTCTGTCATAACCATCTTGAATAATTTTGACAAAACAATGTACTGCAATACAAATACATCTGTACAAAAATGTTCTGACTAACTTTAACTAGAGTAGTCATAAAATATCTAGACATAGAGATATAGGCATAAAAATAGGCAAAATGCTTACTTGAACTCACATGCCTTTCTCACATTCTTAATATTGATTATAGAGCAAAAGATAGCAACCCTGAGAATACTTATGTGTGATTCCCCTGAAACAATCAGAACAACTGGATGTGATGAAAAGCTCATAAGAAATGATTTAAAATTTTTCCACCACAAACCTCTTCAAAAGTCCAGAGTGGCATAAAATGTAAACAGCAATCAAAACTAAAATCCTATATTTTCCTCCCAGGCAGGAATATTCCAGCAAAGGTTTTTAGTGATAGACACTTCATGGCTAGAGATAGCAGTCTGCAGTTTTTTCCTTCAAGTGGTTTCTTGCTAGTATTCAAGATAAACTTTCTCTATCTTTTTCATTAAATTAAATACAATTTCCCATCTTCTAGAATACAAAATAAATAATCTGTCCTCCTCCTTAGTATAGAATGGATTTCTAATCCTTCTGCCTTCTTAGTTTCTCCATTTCTTCAATGCCAGGTTCTATCTTCGGTGAAATCCTGGTGGAAATGGAATTAAAATACCTGTTTCCCTAGCAAGAACTGTAACAAGGAAATGATCACGAGATGAAATAATATCTGTGTACAGTCAAAAAACATTAAATGATCACACTTGTATTTAAGGTGGAATTGGCCAGAACCACATAGATCAAATATGTAATACCCCTGCTTGTGCTGACCTGCTCCGGATTCCTATGGCTCTTGACTGGTTTGGACCAATGGTGTCAGTTCCTTATTTCTTACAGTAAACATTTGGCAGTTTACGCAGAGGTTCCATATAGCATTAGTTCCCAAATAGTTTTCCTTAGTAGGTATTATGGGGATAAGCTGGCCTTAAGGCATAGGCCCTGCATATATGCCCTGTATAGGCCCTGTATAGGCATTGCATACACGTGGCCCAGTATACATCTTTGGGCCAAGGGACCATGGGGCCAAATCTTTCCCTAGTGTTGCTGTGCAGGCTTTCATTTTGCTATTTTGAAATTCTAATTTCAATCTCTCTAGGTTATTTTACTGTTTCCTTGTATTTTAGAAGTTCTTATGTCTTCTTATTTTATGATCACCTGGGACTACTGCATACATATCTTTGAAATACTGGTTGCCTATAAATATCAAGGAATGCTTTCCATACTTACTCCTGAAACCATATTCTCTGTCATTGTCCTGGGCAGGTTTGGAAGATGCCATCAAGACCAAAATAATCAATTTCAATAATGAGAAGATGCAGATCACATGGACAGCAAGAGAGCTTTTTCGCAATGAGAATGTGTCATTTTCTTACACGTGAGTATTGTCAGTGCCTATTCTTCTCTTTTTAAGGGTTTGCTTTGGAAGGCTGAAATATCTGTTTGAGTCTTCTGTGAACTGAAAAGGGTTTTAACATTTGTTATTATCCAGCATGAAACCTGTTTATATTCTCAAACTGTTACAGAAGTGTACAAATCAACAAGCCTGGTGAGTAGCCTGTCACCACAGATATTATGTGAAAGATTTGTCTCTCTTCTGCCATTGTGCTAAATGCTAATGCTTACTACAGTATTGAAAGTGGGTTTTCCACATATGTGTGTATATTTTCTTTATTAACTGACATAATTAATGACTAACAGAAATTTAATATTTTGGTTAAAGTCAGTCATAATGCTTGATCTTTTCTTATTGGGTACTACATGTGAAAGAACTTTTTGCAGTACATTTTTGGAAACAGAATCACAAAAGTATCTGTTTGAGCAAGTAATTCTCTTATTAGAAAACAACAGTATGAAGGAAACTTGTTTATGTCAGACTGCATCAAAGCCTAGGGCTAGAATTTCAATAAGTTTTGAGTGATGAATTCCCTCACACCGCTGTGAAATCTGTCATTTCAAGAAATTCCATGCTCAGACTTCCCTTGGTAGGAACGTTTGGGGAAAAAAAAAAAAGAAGGAAGAAAAATTAATAACAGTAACAAAAATTAATTGAATTGACATGTGCTAATTGGTAAGTTTTCCATTTACTAATACTATTTCATTTATAGATTTGATGAAGGCAAGCACAAAGTTTGGAAGCCATGTCCCAAGTATTTATTGGATCAAGATTATAATTTTGGGTGTCTTTTTAAGACAGAAGGACCCACCCTTGCCATCTCTATTAGGAACAGCAATGGAAGTGAAGAGCTTTTTTCTAAAAAATTAAAATCTGATTTTTATAGTAAGTATGCAAAGTCACAACTACTTTGATAGTCCCAGTACCCTCACTGATTCTCCATTGTCTGAGTTTGAGAATAAATCAGTTATATTAGCAGATAAAATTTTATTTGTGTGTGTGTCAAAACTAAACTATAATTATTTCATGCTGATTTTTTTCCCTTGCTATCACCAGTAGTTACAGCCTGCAGCTGAAGTTAAGTGAGATAGCACAGGACAGTCAGATTTGTCACAAAATACAATTTCAAAATCAGAACAAAAATACAAAAAAAAAAAAAAAAGTAGGTGTACTTTGTCTAGTGCAGGCCTGCTTGGTAATCGCATCAGGAAAATTAATAAAAGTTCATAGTTTTTTTGTCTTAGTACTGACTGTTAGAATTATGATCTTTCTCATATTTTCAACCTTCTGTTATTTTGTCATCTTCCATGCAATATGAGGCAGCAAACTACTTCTTATCAAAGCTGCTGTCACAAAACCCTCATCAGATATCAACAGAAATTAGTTGAGTGGCTCTGGTACAGAGTAAAAGGGACATCCTACTACTAGAAGAGAGATGATATTCCTATTTCTGTTAAATCTTTCCTGCCCCCAAATACATATTTCATGTCTAGTGTGAGATTAGTTTATCAAAATCTTCTGGAATTTCACATATTTACAGCGTTTAAAGTGGAAGGATTTTTTCCTAATACAAATCTCGTAGAAAATATACAATGGAGAATTATCTGGAAAAAAAAGTGTATTCCAAATTGATTAAAATGTTTCAGCAAAAGAGATTAAACAAAAATCTATCAAGGCATTGAATTTTGAGAACACTTCTGTATGTCATAATTCTGACAATATCTGCTAAATTTTGGAAAACTGCAGACTGATCCTCAAATTTTGGCTATTAAACACCCACTGATAATAAAATGAATTTCAAAAGGGTTAGGTAACAAAGAAAAAACATCAAGCACCAGACTAAAGTATTTAAATTAGGAGGACAGCATTTTCATAATACAAAAAGGGAACTAGGACTGAGAAAACAGGCAGCAATCCTCTCACCCCTTCATTTCCCACTACTAAAGATTAACCATCTGTGTAGTTCAAACCATGTCATTGTCTTCCAACCACCTGAAAAGACTGATGGGTAGATTCAGTTGTGCACAGATTGTAACCCAGTGCTTTTTGCAGATGCTCCACCATATCCCACAGAGCCTCCAGCAGCTGCACAGGTGTGTCTTGGAGTCTTTATGATACCGAATTTGTCACTTTGTTTCCAATGAAGAAGCCTTTTTCTTTCTCTAAATTACAGGGAGTTTGAGGAGACTGGAGTCCTTTCTTAAGCACCTGCAATAGGTTCCTGACATGAGATAGTAACCACCTTTAATGTGGCACCTCGAATGGTGAGCAGTGTTGTGGTGCCAGGCTCCACTCTGATGGTCAATAGGGAGATCAGCCACAAAAGCAAATCCAACAAGAAGAAAGTCTACCTTCTCCAATTACTATTCAGGGAAACTGAGACAAGGAAGGAACAACAATAATTTTAAGTGGGAGGTGTTTCTTTTTCAGAGTTTATAGCAAAATTTGTTTCTATTCTTCTTAGTAAAGCCCAATCCACCGGAAAATGTGACCTTCTTCTGGAAAGAGGACACAGTTACTGTGAGCTGTAATAAACCAGAGAGAGCTGTGAAGTGCTTGAGACTTGAGCTTCAATACAAAAGCACATTTGACAAAGAGTGGCAAGTGAGTTGAATGCTCCGTTTTTAATCAACATTGGAAGGAGCTGGAATAGCATCTCCATAGAATGTGAAATAGAGTTGTTTTCAAATTGTTCTCCTGTCCTATATTTTCAAATAAGTCTGGTAGCAGAAAACATCTAGATTTTTAGGATCCTGGATTCCTGCAATACCAGAAATAATTTACTTTATGAGTTATATCCAGTTGCTACCCAAATAACTAGGACAATCTAAGGGAAAAGTCTCACATTCAGAATAAAAGAGTATGGAAAGATAAAAGAAGAAAGCAGAGTAGATAAAAGAGAGAAAAATAAGAAAAACTAATGAAATAGTGTGAAAAAAACAAAATTACATGGGATTTTTATTTTCAAATTAGCTGCTAAGTATTTCAAAATATTATTTCATCAACTTAAATCTTTCAATTTTCAAATATAACTTGTAAATATTTTGTGGATCAAAGTTTCTTTGTATTTTGTAAAAATGCAAATGTAACACAGTGCACGACGTAATGGTTGTTCTGACTTTCAACTCAATACCATACAAAGTGGAATAGATATGAATAGTAAAAAGTTAATCAAGAAACAGAATTCCTTGAAATGCAGAGAAGTCAACACTCAGTTCTGAGGTTTTGGGTTGGTCTATCCCTTGTCTTGTGGCCATGACTGAGTGTAGCATTCTGAAGCACTGCCTTGAAAATCAGAGTTAACAACAATACATCTTCCTTCTCAGTCCAGAACTTCCAGATGTTGCCGTGTTGGAGATCAAGGCTTTGATTCAAGGAAATGCTATTCTTTCCGGGTCAGACTGAAGAGACTAGTACCCCACTGCAACGTAGTTAATTACAGCAGTGACTGGGAAGCAGAAACATTTTGGAAGAATGGCACTTTATTAGGTAACAGCTTATATATATGTATATATATATGTGTGTGTGTGTGTGTAACACACACACACACACACACACACACACACACACACACACACATATATATATAGTCTAACTGCAAAAGGGGAAGGGAAGACCGCAAAAGATGCTGGGAACACACAGTGAATGAATGTTGCACTATTTTGCTCCATCTTCTGTTATCAAAGAAAGTTCATGTGGATATCTAATTGCCCATGTTTAACTCTGTCCCTTTTGTTCCTGATGGCCCATAAAGCAATCAATTTATGTCATAATCAGCAAAGTTAAGGATATTCTTATTATTTGTGTTACTAGAGTGTCTAGGGTCCCTCAGTAACAGTGATGTGATACATGGGGGTTCTGTGAATGTGGCTGTTGTGGGGGGTGCCCTCATAGGATATTTGGACAACAAACCTGAACCCTAAGAAAATCCTTGATGCCCCATTTTTGAATGCAATTTATTTTGAAAGTATATCCAGTTGGACTACTGGACCAGAGGTCACAGAAGTCTGGTGTTCATAGGTGCTGGATGGATCAAAACAGGAGGGATGATGGGGAAAAAGAGAATAAATGGAAGTAAAGGCAGTATGAGAACTGCTTTCCCACCAGACAGATACATCTGAATGCGATTGATTTCAATTAGATCTTTGATGAAACAGTTTTTCTACTGACTACTGACTAAAACCCAGATTTGTTGTAGTAAAGGAAAGACCACACACCATACTAACACTTTTGTATTATATCAGCTGGCACAAAATGATACCCGCTAGGCTTTATCACAATTATGAGACACTCAGATGTCCAGTGCACCAAGATCTGAGTTCTCTAAAATGCAATGGGCTATTAGATCTCTTGAAGAAAATCTATATATGCAAAGCTGGGATGAAATCCTGGAGCATAGGTATGTGTACCCTGTGCAGTAGTGGCCACAGTGCTGACCACCATGCAAATTGTGAGCCTACAAGCATGTCCTCAGGTGTGTCTGGCAATTGCCTCCAAGGAAACACAGAGGACCATGTCTTCCTATGCACCTCTGAGAGGTTACCACAGATCAGCCCTGCCTGAACCATTTGACCAGAGGCTGCCAGCAGGTACCTGCAAGGAAGGAAAGCACAGAGGAGACAGACAAATAGTTCAGGAACTCTGGATGCCCCTGGATCAGAAGTGACATTGACATAGCCCCTTCACTGGGGCAAGTTATTATTGACTCCGAATCTAACATCAGAGCAAGCCACGGACAAAGATGGGCTCAAGAAATTTCATAAACTCTGAAAACCTTACTTAGGGGTCACAACCTGACTTGTGGCTTCCTGGCAAGCTGAACAGGGCAGGCAGATGGAACAGGCTAAGCAGTTGCTTCTATATGAATAATCACTTAGTTTTTAAGAGTATTTATGTGGAGACCAGAAAGTTAATAGTAGGAGACAGAGTTTTGAGGTTGCATTACAAAAGCTTCAAGTAGAATACTTGGCATGCAAAAAATGCACAAATGCATTTCTTTTTTTTTTGGTTCCTGCATATTAGATGTTGTCCTGCCACTAGTTACTTTCTGGGTATTAGCTCTTGTGATTTGCTGGCGCTTTGTTTGCTGGATTTGTTTGTTTGGTTTCTGTTGGGAGATAAGACATTCAGGCTTCATGTAAAATGGAATTTGCAGCTTTAGTGATCGTAAGTAGATGTATGCAATACAGATCTTAGCACAAAGTTGCTTTGTCGCTGTCAATGCAGTATGATGAAGATGAGAAGAAATACTTGATTCATTCATAATGCATCTACCCTTCCTATAAGCCCACTCATTTGTCCTGTCCAGGTCAATCCAGATAAATAAAAGCACAGTTTTCTTTTGTTGAAAGGTTTGGATGAGTATAGGTTTTCTTTTCAGTATCAATTGTACAAGTAAACTTCTTTTATTTGTTCTTAAAAACTTTTCTATTTTTTTTTCTTCTTTTTAAAGAAAAATTAACATTCTAGTATGATTAGGAACATTTATTGTTAAAGCAAAAAATAATTTTTTGACATACTGTTTTTGTAATTATTCTTAGATTCATGTGATGATGATAGAACATCTCAGTCAAACACAGTAATTGTTTTAAGTTGCTTGCTGGCAGTACTTCTGATGATGATTATCCTCCTGATTCTTCTGTGTAAACGGCAGAGGTAAATATGATTTTGTTGGTTGCTACTAACTAACATGTCACAAAAATACAGCTATCATTCACGATCAAGTCTTAACAATCAAAATTCCTATTGGATAAATGAAGTCATTGTGGAGATGTAAAAGTCAGTAGCTTAATTACTCTTTGAGGAAATACTCTTTGCATTCTGGCCTTCCAAACACCAAGGCCTTTAATTTTCAAAAACAAAAAAAATTCTGGTAAAAGACTATGTTTCAGGTTATAATTCTGTCTCTTCCACTTAAATTCTTTTCTTTTTTTTTAGAAATATAGTTAAATTCTGAGAAGTCAATCGTTTTAGTTACTTCTTCTGAAAGGACATTCTTTTGTCAATCTTCATCAAACTCAATGTCTGTTTGCAGAAGGATAAAGTAAGCTTGAGTGCATTCAACTTCAATGAGACAATATCAATATTTGGATTTGCAACTGAAGGATGCTGTTCCTGTTTAGAATTTGCAATTAAAAAAAAAAACCAACTACCAAACAACAAATGAAACTTGTGAAGGCCTCAGATTTTGGCTTTTTTTAGGGGGAAAAAAAGGCTAAATATGCAGTATTTTCAGAGATGAAAGTATTTGGGTCTCCGATCACCTTTTTAGACCATAAATTGCATTTTTTCTCCTATGTTTCTGTGTTTCAAATTTACATTTGTGTTCTCTAAGCCAGCCAATACAGCTGGTTGCTGCACCATCTTCCCTGTCTAGGGAGACGTGGCCAGAAAATGCAAAGCTCTGACTAGTGCATAGAGCAGAATGGCACTTGCTGACTAGCTGGAAGTTTGTATTAAGTCCAGATTTTACTAGAGTGGGGTTGGGTCAAAAATTTATTAGAAAAAGTACCTTTAGCCTCATGGTGTTATCATATTGTTATAACTGCTTTTTTTACTTTAGAACACATTTAAAAGAAATCAAGACTAGAGTACTCTCATGTAAAATATATTTGTGGGTACAGAACTGCACTGAAGTGGATTTTTGTATGAATGGCTATGTTATAATGAAACATCAATTTGTATTTTTCTTTACTTTTTGCAGGCTTCAGATGTCAGTCATGCCTGCTGTACCAGATCCAAAATACATATTTGCTGATCTCTTAAATGATCATAATGGAAACTTCCAGGTAAGCATCACCTTAGCAGTGCTGTAAACTCTACAGTGTTGAGAATAATTTAAAAGTAGCTACCGATTTTTGCCCTGTCACAGGCACAAGCACTCTGACCCAAGACAAAAGCCCTAAAGTCCTTCCCCTCGAGCAGTATCACCAAGAAGATTCACAGAGCAAATACCAGGACTCGTATAATCAATGTAGTGCTGCTTTGGCACTGTGAAAAGACACTTGTTATAAAAGACAGAATCTGCTGGAGAAGAATTTACAGGTGTCCAGAGGCACAATATCCACTGTGATGACATTGTGGTGTTTGCATCCATTCCTGCACATGATATGTCAGGGAGTTTGCTTCAGCCTGGTCTTACCCTTTATGTTTGTGAAGTGCTGACAGAGTGATTGATGGCTGAGCCAGTGAGTGCTGAGCCAGTGGTGGCACTTCATGCTTTTGGAGGCATCAGTCACAGTAGGAAGCATCCTTTCTTAGCCATAGAGGTGCATAGTCACCAAACTATTAGGCACAGAATGGCTAACAGATGAATAGATTACAGTTTTTGTTTTTGCTTTCTTAATGTTTCTCATGAGTCCCTGACATCACCTATGTGGTGTAGTTTTCTGTATTAGCTGTTTTAGAGTTTATCTTAATTACTACTACGTTTCCTCTGAGGGGAAACAGGTCAAATATTTACATTGACAAACCCAATGACAATATCAAAGAGCAGTAATGATTTTTCCATAACAAGCTGAAAACTTTTTGTATATGGTAGCTTTAAATTAAAACTGAAGAAGAAAGGTACAAATTCAAATTAATACTGAAGCTTTAATACAGATATGCTATGTTGCCTAAATCTCCATGTAAACTCAGTCTTAATTTAGATTAAGTCAGGGCTTGGGTCAAAGAATGCATAAATCTGTCAAGGAGGTAGCACCAGATATTTCACACATTCAGATTTTCAAAAGGCCCTGACTAAATACAAATATCTATTTAACGTGGTCTCAAGATTAAGTGGAATTTGTATGCAGTTCTGTCTGTTTTATTTCCATTCTGTCTTTCTTCCATCCTACTATCTGATGTCCTGCTTGTCTATATTGCTTCCTCTTTATCTTCTCCATTGTGGCTTATCCTGGAAAGATACCATTATGAAAGGAAAATCAGTATCTTACAACCAGGTTTCTTTTGACTGATATCTCATCTCTGCCAACACCAATATTTTAATTTTCCTAGGAATGGCTAGACAAAACTGATCATGTGGTGCTTCAAACCAAGCTAGAATATGAAGAGCCAGAGTGCATCACTGAGGCAGAAAGCCAACAAGAAGATGAAAAGAACAGTGGCAAACAGGGGCCTTAGGAAAAAATCTTCACTTTTTCAGGAATGGCTGAAAATAGTGACCTCAAAGCAGCTCAGATTACCTGCCTGATACCAGCATCCAACACTATAGCTTCTTTTGCTGGCTTCCATATTTTAATGAATGATGACATGTATGTGACTTTATAAAATCTGCACAATGCAGGTGTTAGGAAATTACATAAAAGATCCTGTTGAGTTTAGGGGAGTGACTGAATAGAAAAGATCATTACGATAAGATTCGCTTCAACAAAGGCACTGGGCTGTTATCTCTTTTTGGATCTGTACTTTCCCAACAATTGTGATAACTTGGGCAGACTCAGTGTTTGAAGCAAACTCCTGATAATTTATAGAGCTAGGATTGTTTTTCTAATTGGTATTAATCTCTGAGAATAAACTGAGCCTTATTTTCCTCTATGGACAGGAGAGGACAAGAGGTCCTCCATAATATATGTCAGTAGAGCTGAGACTTAGTCCTCATGTTTATGGAATGTAGAGCAGTGCAAACTAGACTGTTGTTCTTCCCCCATGAAGAGGGAAAATGAAGAGATTTTACTGTCTCACAAAGACCAGATCATATACTGTGCTTTTTCACAGTGATGGGGTACTGCTTTGCAAGCCTTCCTTAGACTAGAGGTTCTTGCTCTTGTAAACTGCTTCTCCCAGTGTGTAACTTTGCACTGCATAGCATGCCTTCAAGGTTTTATGAGGAAGCAATAAGACCCATGTCTAAGAACAGAAGAGCGAGGATGTACAGGATTGAATCATATTTTATCCTGCAAATAGTGCTGCCAAGTAACATCCCATAGAACAGGACAGGACTTCAAGTGCCTCATCTAAAGGTTGGGTCCTCTGTATCTTACAGTCTTTGTACAGTCAGCATCTTATAGTCTTCATTTTAGAGCTAAGGTTCATTCTTAACAGTATTTATGTTTAAATGAGTAGCATTTATTTCAAACTGGGGTTTGGTGCAAGCAGCAGCTGTAGAACCTAATTAGGATTTACTCATATTGCATATGATAGGTTCTTGGTTTTCTTTAGAAAATGTTTGCTTTGTTTTGTTTTGTTTTGTTTTTTAACAAAAAGTTTTAAAAAACAATTTTAGAACAGTGTCCTAAAATTTTCTAAACATACCATATTTTAGAGTATGTTTAATCTTAAATTTAATATATGATATACTAAGGAATTAGAGCTCAGAAAGAAAAAAATCTTCTCTCGTCTGATTTTTCTCATATCACTTATGTGACATGCTATTTGAAAGCAAATTTTGTAAAAAAATTTCAGTGTTAAAAGTATGTATGATCTGCATAAAGTATTGTAGATATACTGTGATTATGTGTTGAATTAGCTCCAATAACTGCATATCAGTTATTTATTAAATGACTATCAGCTGACTAACCTTTGACAATTGCATACTTTCACTGTGCATGCACACTAATTTATAGTGCAACTTGGAAATTTCACATATCAGAAAAATACAGTGATTAGTAAAGTGGTTTTAATTCAGTGCTTTAAAAACTTTAATTTCAAATCTTTTTGAGAATAGGAAATAGCAATATGGATGATTAAGTTTCAAAGTCTGTTTCTAGGTGCTCCAGTTTCCTGTACAAGGAAAAATACAGAAATTTTCTGGTCAATAACTGGAAAACTTAATTTGGAGGATAATTTAGTCATATTGCCCAATATTTTCTTGACATTGCCTCAGATTTGACTGTTCACTAAGAAGATTAACATGTTAACAGGGGATTTCCCATAATTACAAGAACAATTTTGCCTTGTCCTCTCTAAAACACATGTATGCAAATTTTGGAGGTTTTTTTGTACATCTCACACTTCTGAAAATTTTTCTGAAAGGTAAGTGTGCAAAGTTTCAGTAGCAATGTAAGAATGCATTGAATTTTAAGCTAATTCAAGCTACATAAAATTCGATAAGCAGAATCTATCTTAGCTCAGTTCTTATATAAGTTGCCATTATTGCATAAGAACCAGATACAGTGAATTACAACAGACAAGAACCTGCTGCAGTAATGATTATATGAATAAATAAGGAAGTAAAGCCCAGAATATATTGTTTAGTTACTTCCTCTTCAAACCATGCATAATATATGGTTGTCTGCAGAGCCGGCTAGATGCCTTAATTGAGCCACTTTCAATTGAGCAAATACTTGTCTGTCTGAATTCAAAATGTTTTAGTATATTTTCCTGAAATCTTATTGTGTAAAAAAAAAAAAAAAAAGAATAATGTTGGATTGTTCTGTTTAAGTAGCATTTCTGAACTGTAATGTTAAAGTCACGTAAGTTTTTAGTACAGACTATTATGTTTTACAAACAGAAATGTGCATGTATACAACCTTATTTACATTGTATATAAAAAATAGAAATAAAACAAATAAAACACCCAAATATCTCAAATATTTATTTAAAAAATTTATTTAAAAAATTATTTGAAAAATGTCCCATCTGAAAAAAATAAAAGGAATTATATACATTTAAAACAAAGTACTTTTTTTCTCCTCAAAAAAAGTGAGAAGGAGGCTACACAATAACTTTCACATCTTCCTTCTTATTTATTCAAAAGTTGTCATGTTCTTCAAAGGCATGACTCCATTTCTGCTTTTTTTTTGGTGACTTATATTTTTACAGACAAGCAAAATATAGTTTATTTTTCCTTTTTCTGCAAACAACGTGAGCTTCAAAGATGAAACTGTAGAGCCACACTTATTGCATGCTTGAAAAACTGGACTAGATAAAATGTTTTGGTTTTTTTTGGAAAAGCCACACAGGTCTAAATTTGTCAAAATACCAATGGCAAACAGTCAGCATTTTCCATGGGAAAAGATGATGTGACCCCAACTGACCTTTTGTCACTGACTATCTAAGCAGAGATCTGTCACTGACTAACCTAGTGGCTGAAAAACCAGTATTGTGCAATAAGAGAAGAAATGCAATAATAACTCCCCCTCTCATGGAAATTTTTTGTAACCCTTACGATTTGAGAGCTGGTTTAGTGTTATCTGCAGGTCTTGCTTGGTTTCTTGCTGGCAACTACTGGCACAAGGTTTTTTGGGTGGGAAATAGAAGGTGTACACTCACCCTGAGCAATAACTGGTTCCTGCATCCACTTTTGCCATATGACAAGCTTGGAGAGGAGCCCCTAACTTGCAACGTGAGAAGTTGCATCTCTTTGGGGTTTCTCTCTCCTCCTTCCTGTGTGTGTCAGGGCCAGGGAAGCAGGTGAAGGCTGAGCAGCCCAGCTGCCCAGCTGGGAAAGCTCTGTCACAGGCTGCAGACAAAGGAGCTTGTGTCCCTTTCCCTTATGGTGAAATAACACAATTTCTTTTTCAAATCGGAATCCCTTGGATTAGTGATGGGTTTCATGTTTACCTACTCTGTGTCTGGGGCTTCTGATTTCCTAGTATTAGAGGATAACTGTGAAAAAGAAACAATAGGTACCGTATTAAAAAAAATCCCTGTATACATCTGGACAGGCCGAAATTGTTAACAGAAGATGGGCCAAAGAATATCTTTACATTTCTGAAGTATGGTTTCTGCTGTGCCTTTTGCAACCAGACGTGCCTATCTCGTATTGGCCTTTTTAGCCACCAACGCACTTGTAACAAACATAGGTAGACCCCTTTCCAAATCTTCATTTGCGAAACCTAGCCATGATAAATATTATAATTATACAGAATAAAAGAGGTACAGATATTAGCTCATGACTGTTTTGCTTTGTTCCTCTCTGTTTTCTTTCTATCAATATGCTCAGGTATCACCACTTTTTGATAAATGTTTTCCTGTTCTGTGTTGGTCTGCAAAAGATTTCTGTTAAAAAGTAGCAGTTATCACTGTGTTCCTGGAAGGTTATTAAAGGGAAGAACAGACTCAGTTTTGGCTTTTTGATAAGAAAACAAGATGGGTAGATAAATTGTAGGCAGTAGGTCCTGTAAGGTCTACAGATAGAACGAGTTATATTCTAACACTAACTCTCTGCACTTCTACAAAATTATATAAATAAGAGGAAGCATATCAGCACAATCCCCTTAAAGTATGAGATATTCCTAAAAAAAGTGAGAAATACCATAGTATACCTCTTAACTAGGAAGGACCTTAAAGTCATCAATACTAACACGGAGAGGGACATGCATTATCTATACTGCTGTATCTTGGCACAAACAGCTCTGCTTTTTCCTGTGACTCTTTAGTGGAATGAAGTTGATGGGAAAAGCTTCAGTCCCCTTTTTGGTGGGCATCTGCGTCTCTGGGTTGCGATGTGATATATCCTCTCTGACCCAGCCAGTCTGGAAGAGGGGTTTTTATGTGAAAGAGCTGAGCTTCCAAAGAAGGGTGAGAACAGCATGCACAAATGTACCATGGTTTTTAATGAACACGGGAGGTCCTTCTAACTAAAAAGAAGAGCTGGGGGGGGAGGGGGCTGATTTCTACATACCCTGTGAATTCTCTAAATGCAGAGCTATAAGGTTAAGCAGGGAGAGGGACAGGGGAGGTGACCTCACTCTGGTACAATGAAAGGATTTATAGATATTTTTGGTCAACAATAACAAGTATAGATATAGATATATATAAAATATAGATATTTTTGGTCAACAAGGTTTTCCACCTGAAATTCTTAAAGGGTGGATTTTCAAGTATTCTATCTCATTTAAATGCATTCATAGAGGCAGTGGGACAACACAGCCACTCACCAGGTCATACAGGCATTGCCCTGCATCGCTCAGATATCCAAAAGAAACACAGACCAGGACAGCAGAACCAGGCACACTGGTCTGCTTGGCAAACAACCACATTTCCAATGCATTAAATTGTCATAGACCAAATGAAACTAAAAGATACAGACAAAAGTCTACCTCTACTTTACAGTAAATCGTGCCATAAGCAGTGATGTTACTATTAGAAAATGGACACATTTTGGGATTTCTCTCTCTTTAGGTAGCCAAGACCTCAGTTTCCATTTCCATATGAAAGATTCTTCATCTAGAATTTGTGAAGTTAACTCAGTCTCACTGTGGGCCTGCTAATAACTGTTCCACCTCTGAGTATGTTACCTTTGTTTATTAAGTTTGCTCAGGGTTTTTCCATAATAAACAAGGAGAAAACACCCCAAACAGGCTGGAATCAGGTTTGCATATGAATCACTATAAAAGCAGAATGCAGCAAAGCCACTGGAATTAGATACTTTGTTTCCTATTATATTTTGCAGTTGTTGATAAACTAAAGCTGAGTTATGGGCCTTCTTGTGCAATTTCCCCCCCATTCGTTCCAAAATATTTGAATTTCAGTGCAAAGAACAGCAGCAAACAAAGGGTCTAGCAGATGGTTCAGAGCGGAGTTATCGCTCATGGTATCTCAGCGTGCAAATGTCTCGTGTCCCTTGCAAGTTATTTTGCAGAAGGTGTTAGATCTCAATCGACAACACCAAGGATTTAAACACCCAGGCCCTGGAGAAGATCTCCACATCAAAAAAGTCTCAGCAGTCTACCACCCCCTAGACTAAAACAGCAGAACTAATATGGTGTAGATTGAAAAACAAGAGGTAAAAGAGGCAGTCAGAAGGGAGCCTGTAGTTACTATTGATTTGGATTATACTCAGAACTGTGAAGTATTCCACATCTTGTGTTGAAATCAGTCAAATTAGAATTGTTTTCAGTTAGCATCCTGGTAGAGGTGCTGTTTCTGCTACCATGGCACTCAGTGGGTAGGACTGTTCTCAGCAGTCCACTCAAAGGAATGGGAGAAAGTGGGACTATCTAACTGCCATAGCATTGACAAAACTTGGACAATTGAATGATGTGTTTCTACAGTATAATTTTACCTCAGATGTTATATATAGGCCTTTTACAGCACCATTTGGTTTAATGTGAATGTGTGGTTAGAGAACCCGTGCAAAATATTTTGCAACATTCTCATAAATCTACTCATCAGTATGAATGGGCTCTGTTGTATGTCAAGGAGGAATTTGTCAGCATTTCTGCTGGGCAGTTGGCAGAATCTGATATCTGTTGAACGCTGAAAGAAAATCCAATTTGTGTTAATTCTGTGGCAAGATATTTTGATTTTGGCTATTTGAAGCTGAGGAAACAAATGAGTTGAAAGACAAAGAACTTAAGGAACTTTTCATTCCAGTGCTGCTTTTGCAGCAACAGGGAAGTTCATATAAAAATTAAATTACTCTTTTAAGAAAAGGAAAATCAATTTGACAGGAAGAACACTTGAAAGTAATGACTGAATGTCTTGCTCATATAAAGCTTTGTGCATTTTGTACTGCAAGTACATTAACTGTACCACAGAGTCAGAAAATTTATAACCACTGCAATATAGACATCCTCCATTAGCTGTTAAAATCTAAATTTTATTCCAGATATTGTTTAAGAATATTGGGGTTTAACCTCAGCCAGGAACTAAATACCACACAGCCACTCACACCCTCATCCCATGCCCCCTGGTGGGATGGGAAGGGGAATCCAGAAAAAAGGGTAAAACCTGTGGTTTGAGACAAGAGCAATTTAATAATAGAAATTAAATATAATAACAACAACAATAATAAAATGGAGATAACAAAAAGAGAGAGAGGGGAAGAAAACTCAGGAAAGACAAGTGCTACACAATACAATTGCTCAGTGCTCACTGAGTGAAGCCCAGCCCATCCCCAGTACAATGATCAGTCCCTACCAGCCAATTCCCCTCAGTTCCAGATGTTCTAAAAATGATTTTCTATGGTATGGAATATCTCTTGGGCCAGTTCAGGTCAGCTGTCCTGGCCACACTCCCTTATGGCTTCCTGTGCACCTCCTCACTGGCAGAACATGGGAAACTGAAAAGTCCTGGTCTTAAGGTAAACACTACTTAGCAACAGCTAAAACACTGGTATGTTATCAACATAATTCTCATACTAAATCCAAAACACAGCACTGTACCAGCTACTAGGGAGAAAATTAACTCTATCCCAACCAAAAATAGGACAAGAAAAGACACTTAGGCAGTCATATCTAGAGTTGAGCAGAGGGGAAGGATCACCTACCTCTACATGCTGGCAAAGCTCTGTCTAATGCAGCTCAGCATGCCATTGGCCTTCTTTCCTGCAAAGCTGCATTGCTAGCTCATGGTTAACTTGTTGTCTACTAGCTTTGTCTTTGCTGCAAAGGTGCTTTCCAGCTGGTGATCCTCAAGCCTATGCTGGTCCCTGGGTGCAGGACTTTGCACTTCTCTTTGCTGACCTTCATTAAGTTCCTATCACCTTCTTTATCTAGTCTTTCAAGATCATTGTCTAAAGATAAGCATTTTATTTTGCAGAGGTGACACTTCTGTGTCAATGTAAAATGCATGGTTCACCCACTCTTTTGACCTGCACTGGTGTAAGAAATAAAACATTAAGGAGGGTGGCAGTGGACAATACCCATTGTTATAACAACAGCTTCATGAATTATTGTTTATCGTGTTTAGTAAGGTAGTATTTCAGAGAAAACTGGATCTGGGACACTGTTGTACTACAAAACACATTAAGAATAGACAGAATTATAGACAACATCCACAGAGAGCAAAAAGCTGAACTAAAAAAAGAAACAGAGAGTTAGGTAGGTGAGGAAAGGATAGCACACGTTGTAGTAAACTTAGCTCTCAAACAGTAGAGAACAAATCTTTTTGGTGTCTTGATGTGATTTTATGACTTTAAAAGAAACAAGAGTTGAAGATGAAATACAAATGTTCTGACATCATTCACACATTCTGTCAGCATTTACTTCAGCGTTTGCAGCTGCGTCTTTGAAGAAAAGAAAGAAATTTTACAAACAAAGCCAGCCTGAGGAGCAAAATGATTTAGCAAATCTAATAAAAATATGTCTTCTAAGACACAGATAAGCTATTGGGCTGCACACCAACGTAGAATGTTTCTTCGTAGTATCAGATGTATTTCTGTTCTTGTAGTACTCTGACAATACAGTCATCTGCCTCTGGGTATTTTGGAAAAATATCATGATCATATTTTGCATAGAAATTCAGTTTAATCCTTCAGTATATTAATTTTTTAAGTGCAAGAAGGCTTAAGGATTCTCATAGACCAGATGAAGATGCAGATCGTACCAAGGAAGACCATAAAAAGTGTTAGACAGCTGAAGACAAAGGATAACCTTGCTGGTCAGAAAAACTGCCCCTGCAAGTTACCATGTTTGATGACAATAAAGGGATTCTTTGATTTCTGTGGGTTTTTGATTAAAGCATCAATTCAATAACCAACATGCACATCATAATTTCTGAAAATAAGATATTATTATCTCTCTGGTTACATGAGACTACCTTGAAGCAGTCAGTATTTCTTCCACCAAACCCAACCTGTAAAATCACCCAAGACTCTTCCCTTCAGAAGCATGTGCAACAGTCCCACCAAGTGCAATGAAATCTTCAGGGATAAAATCTTTCATGATGCTTATGTTGACATTCCAGTGGGACATATGCACAGGACCATTATCTTTCAATTTCTGCCTGATATAATACTTATATGTTATGTTATGTTTTGCAGGATGTCAAGTACAAAAGTCATCACAATGATTTCTCTAGGTAAATACTGAAAAAATAAGGCCAAAATATTTTTTCAAGTGTTTACAAAAAAGAGAAAATGAGCTCTCAGTTTTGTACAGCATTAATTCTATCTTTCCAGAAAGTGAGAACTTTTTTTGCATTGCTATTCTAAAAGTATAATATAGGGGATTAGATTGTATTCCAGGAGAATTTTTATTTTACTTCTGGATCCCTAATATTTATCTTCTTTTTCAAAATCTTCAGTAAAGAGATCTTACTGATCTCATCACAGTATCTGGAAATAGAATGATTAGTTTAAGAAAATGAAGAGGTGTAAACTAATTTCTCACTACCTATTCTAAGTCCAGATTAAATCATGAGTGCTAAAAGTAACAGAGAATCCTTTTAGACTACTTGGAAGACTTTTTTCACCTATTTGTGTAAAATAAATACTAGTAATGGTGGAAGTGGCTGGCAAAATTTTTCGTTTGATTCAGCACGATAAATTCCTATATTCTTGTTTTCCTTTAACACCAAAGTTTGAAGGTTGTTTTCCATACACTATGGAGAGGTTCAAATACCCCTATAGATATCTATCAGTCTCACAGGACCTCATACAATGAGAAACCAGCTTCCTTATTCATTAGAAACTGCCATCATCTAAACACAAGATAAAAAAATCTTACTGAGGAAAACTACATAAAGATTCACTGGGATTCTCTTACTCATACTGGCAAGCCCATACACAGTCAAGGCAGAGAGAGAATAAGCAGTGACAAAATGTAACAGTTGTTGCTTGAATTAGGCCCTACCACTTCCTCCCTGAGAAGGTTAAGGACTGGGCAAATGCAGCAAATTCAGCTTTTTTGCTGAGTCAGTATTGTAACTTTGGCTGCAGTGGGAGGGCAGCTCTCATAGGCTCCCCCACTACTTTCAAGATTAGAAATACCTCTGTAAAGTAGGCTCTGTTTCAGAGTCCCTTTGCAGAGTGCTGCTGGCTGGGTGATGGTCAGAGCTCATGTGGTTCATACCACCAGATGTAGCCAGCTCTAATACAGAACTTACCTCAGAGCTAGTCCCCCTCCATTCCCTTCATAGTCAGCACAGAACCCCCCCCCCCCCCCCCCCCGCCCCCACTTCTAGGGAACTATTCATACTATTCATTTCATTCTAAAGAAAATACAAAAAGTAAGTTGGGTGAATTATAGCCCAGAGTTCTCTCCCTCTCTCTGTTGATGTTAATGTAGGCTCAGGACAATTAACTCAGATGTGAGCATGTATTTAAACTGAGTTGGGATGAGTCCTATCTGAGATCCCTTTTTATGTAGCATCCTTTCTCAGTGACCACTGGGTGTTTCAGAGTATACATACCCCTTAGAATCAACAACTCAATGACAAAGGAATTTTCTTCTTAATGCCAGGTGAGCAGTGCAGGTCAGACTGAACATCAGGCTGCAAGTATTTAAATGTTAAGTATCTGAATTCAGGGACTGGACATAATTGTATGCACATAGGTATCTGGCATCACCTAAGATACTCAGTGTTGTTCCTGGTCTCCAGCTGCCACACCAGACTTCACAGTTTTTTAGTAAGGAGGAAATAATCTGCTGAATGTCTAGTGAGCTGCAGCAAGATGGCTTTTTGAGTAGTACTTTCACCTTGATGTCCAGGAACAATGTTCTAGATAAACAGTATAACATCCTTAGTAGTCTCTCCAAAAGCAAATTTGTATGAAAGCATGACATTTAGCTTACTGAGTTGACCAAGTGTTAGTTGTCTCACGTCTAGTCAATCAAATTATCTAGTGTACCCCTATAGAAAAGGAACAGATACCTCTAGCAAGCAGTCCACACTGAGATATCCATCAGTTTGGCTTCCAGTTTCTCTCCGCTGACTACAGTGCGGCTAAGACAGCCAGTTCCTGCCTGAATGTCCAAAAATGCAGCTGTCACTGGTTATTCTGTTTTACTTTTTATACAAGAGGGATTAAAACTTTACACAATCAGATTAAATACTTATTGAAAATGGACCCTTATAAACAAGGAGGTTATCATGGGCTTTTAAGAAATATGTACAATGAATGTCAATAACCGTTGCACAAATCTTTCAAAAAAGACATTCCTGTATACAACAGCTACTCATTAAAGAGCTTTTGCCTGCACTCATAAGGAGAACAGTAAAGAAAGCATATGGAAATGTAAGATTTCCCCAGGTCTGCCATCAGACCTATTAGAAACAAAACTTCCAAGCAGTCATATGAAAGAAGTTCCTAAATAATCATTCTCACATAGTGTATGTTTTGCCTTTATCCCATCTTCAAAACATCCCTTGGTGGTCCATTTATAGGTATGAAAGAGTCTTTTTCTTCTCCTCCTACTTAAAAGACAGTCCTCAATCTCAACCAATAGTTTCCATGTGAAGATGGGATTTGACCAGAGGGGTACTAGCAGAAATGTAAAACAAGTTTTGATGTTCCAGTAAGATAATATGAGACCACACGGACAATTGCCCCTACGGAATATTAAACACAGATTATTTTGCTCTCAAGAAATAAGGTACTAAAATAATTTGATACAATGCTCTGAAAGATGAAAATAAATAATAGTAAATGAAAACATACAAAATATGAATATTTTTATTATGGGTGGAGACATTCCACATTATTTTTACTTTTGTTCTTTTGAGGCAGAACTTTCCTGTCTGGGTTATTAAAAATAGTTTTATGTGAATAATTTATTCTTTCAAAACTTTTATATCCATTTAGAAAATTTTAAAAGCTGAACATCTTCTTTTATGGGTTTGTCTCCATATGTGGCCATCTAAAACCAGGTCCATGACATCAGAGCTGGAATATCATTCAAGCTTCTTAAAAGCATTGCATCTGGCTTGTGTCAACAATAGTGTGGCCAGCAGGACCAGGGTATTGATCATCCCGGTGTACTCAGCACTGATGAGGCCTCATTTTGAATCCTGTTTAGTTCAGGGCCCCTTGCTACAAAAAAGACACTGAAGTGGTGCTGGAGTGTGTCCAGAGAAGGGGCATAAAGCTGGTGAAGGGTCTGGAGCACAAGTCTTATGAGGAGTGACTGAGGAAGCTAGAGTTGTTGAATCTGGAGAAGGGGACGATCAGAATAGACCTTATCACTCTCTACAACTACTTGAAAGGAGGCTATTGTGAGATGGGCTTCAGTCATTTCCTGCAGCTCGAAGGACAGAGAAGAACACCACACTCGTGCTCCTTATCCTTTAACCAGTCAAATAGTACATGTGTATAGGAAAAGGGCAGTGCCACAGATTTCCTACTGCTCTTACAATATATCTACACCCCTTCACAATTCTACCAGTGTAAAATCAACAGCTTTTGAATCTCAACATTTCTGCTCTGTTGTGAGGCTCCACAGTCACTGGTCAAATGTGTTCTTCCACCCCTCTAGTGGGAGGTCCACACAGTAAGTGTTTCCTTCCTTTTCCAGTTTCCATCATACTTTGGAGAATGGAAGAAGGGTCGCTCTGCACACATGACAACCCCAGTTATGCTTCAATGGGTTTTCTTGCATGGGGACACGTGCATACATGGGTACCATTCAATTTATTATTTTTTTACCACATCCTCTGTGTCAAAATTAATTCTAAGCTACAAGGCTACACTGAAAGGATTTTCAAACTGCAAAATTTCCCAGCAGTACAATATTAGAAAATGTCTAAATAAAGTTAAGTTTAATTCATCCCTATATGAATATGTGTTTTGTCTGAAGATTGAAATTAAAGATCACAAGTCTCCCACTTCATTAAAAATATAGGATGAACAGTGTTTGGACATGAATCAGTTTTGTGTCATGACTGAAAGATCACTTGATGCTTTGGAGATGGACACTGCATGAGACAGATGAACAAAAGGCGTTGTGATAAAAATGACTGAATGTTCCTAGAAAACCAGTTGCATCCTGTCTTTGTCAGAGATTTTCTTTAAAAATAATATAAATTCTCTATTCTCACACTTTGGATTTACAACTCAGGATTCTGCAATCTTTTCTTTGACGAATTGCTGAGCTTTTGCAGTAGTCACTAAGATAAATAGGAGCACTACTCTGAGCACGCATACTGCTACATTCTTTGAGAAATCAGACCTTGGGCATCTCAAATTACCACCCCAAATTAGCTGGCACTTTTGACAATTCTGTACTGTAAAATGGGGAGGCAAAATACCACAGGGACATTATGAAGATAAATTCATTAATTTCTGTTAATAAGTAGGATACTATGAAAAAAAATCACCAGGGGAAAGCCCATTAGAAAATGAATAATTATGTATTCAGTGCAAGGTTTAGATGGTGTGCAGAAAATTAAGCATGGGGACATATGTTACCCTGTGAGAAGAAAAAGAAATACTGCATGGTTGATCATTTTGTGAACAGTCGGCCTTGTGCACTGTGTTAAACAGGACTCTTACGGGTGGACGTGACTATGTAATCAACGACTGCGTGATAATTCATTAACATAGGTCACTGTAATTTTCTTATTTCTCTCTTTGTGACTTTGTAATCACAACACTTCTTTACTATGTAGATTATATGGGGTGATAAAAATATATTTAGAATATGAAATAAACTGCTTAATGCTACAGGTGGGAAACTGCTAGCTCCCAGCTTAAGAAATGCCAGGATTTCTCTAATTTCTTTATCCAGTATGCCCGGTAAATTTGTGGGAAAACCAGAAGGAAAACCTCTTTGGATATCACTGAAAATGCTATGACCTTGCACAAACATGAATCCTTTTCTCGTGTCAGTATTGTTGGTTTTGTGAGTGAAATAAAGTGCAGATTGTCCTGTATATAACTGTAGAGTCCAACAAACCTTCATCAGAAGCTGAGCAAAGTGAGCAGAGTTGGCATGCAAGAAGTACTGTTTGCAGGCATTGAGCATATTTTATGGAAAACAAAGAGTTCTTTGAAGCTGGAGTTTGTATGAGTCTTATTTTCATAAGTGTGTGCACATGGTTACTCAGATAAGAGAAGTCAACCTCCTAGAAAGTTCTGAAGAGGAGATTTCCAGGATTTTATAGCCTGAGCATATAGGAATTAATTTTCTTCTGTCCTCAAGGAAAATAATAATTATTTCTTGGTTATAATGATATTTTATTTAGAATTTCAAGCCATTTTCACAGACTGGAAGTGGGATAGTTCTGTTTTCCTTTCAAATCTTTGAAAAAAATTTTTACATCAATTCTCATGCTGAACTGTCTCCCCAAATTGCTGACTGAAGAAGGGATGAAAGCCTGGGCAGCAGACAATGAGAAAAAAAGTTAACAAAGTTAACAAAGTCACTGAATGCATGAGCTTCCAGGGAAAGGTAGTAGAAGTCTAAAATTGTGTTGCTACCAGAGCCACCTGCAATACAACTCTTGTGAAACATCACAGAAGATTTCAGATACATATAATGAACATCAGGCAGATCTGAGGTTTTCCCAGTAAACGTGACTATTCTGCCAGCATCTCAGTTGTTGAGTGATTTGCCAA
The DNA here is from genome assembly GCF_036250125.1 of Pseudopipra pipra. Lineage (NCBI taxonomy): Eukaryota > Metazoa > Chordata > Aves > Passeriformes > Pipridae > Pseudopipra > Pseudopipra pipra. The sequence goes on from NC_087550.1 coordinate 84,472,724, forward strand.
GCTACCTTATGATTATATCTCTCTGGAAGGTTAACTGATTTTCAAAAACTGTCTTCAAGTTGAGAGACAAGTTGGTTCAAAACCTATTATATTCAGTAAAAAGAAATTAAAATTATTTTCATTGCAGATAGTATCAGTTGGCAATTATCTTCTCAACCACAGGGGCTGAAGGAGCTCATCAGCTGTTCCTGCATCAGCTGCAGTGCCTGGGTGGCATCTGGTAATCTACTCTCACAGTAGCTGAAAGAGAAAAGATTAAGATCAGAAGGTGACCCTGCCTTCTTTGGAAGAAGGGCTCGATTAGGTTTTGAGACAAGTCATCATATTTCTCAGGTGAATAAAAATTTCAGGTAGAAGAGAGTGTACAAGACAGTCATTGTGCAAATGGTTTCACAGATTTTTAGCCCTAAATGCTGTGAACATATGGTTTGATTATTTTTCTTTTTTTTTTTTTTTATTTCTGAAGTACTGCCCATTGCGAATCCTCACAATACTCTCTCCAAAAAGCAGTGGGGACAAATTTGCTAATTAAGCACTTCTGAAAGACCTCCTTAAGGTCTATTCACATGTTTAGGTGCCTGAAACAATCAGGAAATACGGTTGTTAAAATGTATGTATTAATGTTCTTCTGGAATTGTTTATACCTAAATTACCCGTGGTGCTGAAAATGCAACCAGTTTCTCTGCTAATTTAATATAGTCCTTCCGATAAAAATTATTTCCCATGAGTTCTGGTTTTTCTTGAGAGGAAATTAACATAGTTTTTTCTACAAGTGATTGTGTGTGTGAATGTACATTTGAATATATATGTGTGTGTGTGTGTGTATATTCAGTTTTTTACATGTATACACAGTATATATCAAAAGCTTAATTTCATATAGTAATTTATTAGTTAGTCATAAAGTTTAATAAAGATAATATAGTCCTTGTCAAAGAATAGCCTTTATTACTTAGGGTAACAGTAGCCAAGTATGCCTGAAAATTTGGACAACACTATACCTCATCAAAATAAATTCAATATTATATAAGTCTGACAAGGTCCAGTTTCAGCTGAAACGTGGAGAGCTTGCAACATGGAATGAGCGACGTGCTGATTTTCCAGCATAAAATGGATGTTTTTGCACTGAAGTTCCTGATTAAGCAAGTTAGCACTAAAACAAACTGCCAAGTAGTATGCAGGGGAGATCTTTGTTTTCGGTTCAAGTTTATTTTTGTTATTGCTTTATATCTGATACAATAGGGACTTTTGTTTTTTGTGAGGTTTCACACTGTAAACAAGCCCATGTAGTAATTCTCAGATAAGTGGCATATTTCCCTTGAATTATCTCAATCTCTAACGTGATATGGTGTAAGTGATCATTGTGTGCTTTGTCAGGAGGCTCAATAGTGATATTCATTGGTGTTTGGTAATAAAATGCTAATTCAGCAAAAGGCAAATAAAACAAAACTTTTTCCATGTGTACAAGGCAGCACAATTAGCTGAACTGCTACATTAAGTGTAACTGAATCACAGAAACAGCCTAAACCTAATGACTGTGATGAATGATGTGACAAAAGAATCTAACTAAATAAGGGGTCTGTTCAGGAAAAATTAGTCTGTAGATCTTCTAATGTTTGTTCAGGTCAGGTTGGTGTCCCTGATCTTGGTAGCAATCACTGTTGCAAAGGACGGAAGGAGAAGGAAATTGGGTTCTGTTACTTTAAGGTGAAGGAAATTAAGTTAGCAAACCTAGTGGATAGATATGTCAGGACAAGAACCCGACAATTTGACGTGGGAAGAGTGAGAAAATGTTTGAGAACCTGTTGTACTTACAAACATGGTGAGTTATGTTGCTTCAGAGCAATAAAGACCAGTGGCAGTTTGCCATTGCTGCCCATGAAAAGCCAATCAGACCCTCTAAAATGCCTCCTACTGCCCCTTGGTGCATCAGCTACAACTTCTGTTGCATCAGAAGTAGGGTGGTAAAGGATGAGACAATGGGACCCATGGTGCATCTGTGAAGCAGATGTGGCTTTGCAGCCTTCCCTGCTCTTGGCTGACACAGCCCTTGGTGTATTAGACCAGCATACGGAAAGGATCACGGAATGTGAAGTGTGTCATTTAGGAGAGTTGTAGTGGTACCCACTGCAGAAGAAAAATGGGGCACTGAAGTTCTAGTAGTCAACCAGGCACACACATGTGACTGATGTGGTTTTTCCCATCAATCCCTCTAACTGTTCAAGCTGGAGCTTTTGGATCTCTTTTTCAGTGTTATCATTTTCTATTAAATTGAGACGACCCGAAGGTTGGTCTCGTTCTAGAGTTGGTTTCCCGTTGCTCTGGACATCATGTTGTTGGTTGGAGATAATTTTTTATTTCCTACGAGAACTATCTCATGATTTTACTACAGCTGTGAACACTGATAGTCATCAAGCCCTGCATCTATGCTTAAATAAATGTAGTAGAGGTGATTCTAATGACTTCTATGTATTTCTGAAGAGGGAAGAAAGAGGCAAATAATTCCTTAATAAGTCACTAATGAAATTAAAATTTCAGTAGTTGTACTCTATATTGAAATGTTAAAAGTGAATGTATTTTTCTAAAAGTATAAAATTAACAAAAAAAGAAGACCATATTACAGGCATTGATTCTCAAACTAAAATAGAAGATATATAAATTCAGAAAATATCTGTTTTCTCAAAATTAATATTAGCCCCACAGTGACCTTTTGTCCTTCTCCATATCATTTGCTCTTTTACATTTCTCTTCCAGATTTGTGGAATAAAAATTTCCTGTTGTGTTTGCTTGGAGATACTTAGCAACATGGGTCTTTAGGAAAAGTTTGTCATCTGAGAGGATGATTTGTCACCAAAACAGTCTCCCCAGGAAAGTGGTCACAGCACCAAGCCAGACAGAGTTCAGAGAGTGTCTGGACAACACACTTAGTCACATGGTTTAGTTCCTAGTCCTGTGAGGAGCAGGGAGTTGGACTTGATTCCTATGTGTCCCTTCCAGCTTCAGATATTCTGTAATCCTACAAATACCACAAGGATACCATGAATACATACTCACTTTCCAGCACAAAGAAAGAGGGAAAGTGTTTGATATCCTTCGGTCAGAAAACAGTCAATTCCTATTTGGGACTGCATTATGGCAGAGTGAGAGAGCAAATACACAGTGAAATTGAGGACACTAACCTCATCCTTATTGCACAGTCACAGGTATGGTAAGGAAAGAAGTCAGGAATGGCACCTGTATCTCTTGGAAAGAGCTCAATGACCATTTTTATTTGGACAACTCAAGAAACAGCAGCAAGTACAAACACATCAGAAAACCAGACAAATGCCTAAGGCTGAAATTGTTATAACTTTACAGAATAAATTATAGGTGACAAGGTTTCTGAAGGTTGAATCATCTCCACTATCTAGGGAAGCTTTATATCATCCAATATTACTACTAGTATTCAAAGTATCTGATCTGATTAGATTTACTGAATTTATGTCTCATGCATCTTACAACAAACATTCCATATTTCTAAATACCTGTGCCTCTTTTCCCTCTTCTTTGCAGTATTCCTTGACAGAATCATTCTTTAAAAAGTAGGATATCCCACAAAATATTTTTGTTACTAGCAGGAGAGGTATGAAAATTTCCTTAAACATTTGAGCAGCATCTTTACCAGAAGTTGTTCACTGGAACCATTGCTGATTTTGTTTCTTTGTTTTCTTTTCTATTCTGTACAAAGTGAATTTCCTTACTTGAGTGCTTAGAAGATATGTAAGGATATTGATATCCACTACAATGATAATTTCTCTCCAGCACCCTCGCATTTCTGAGCATAACCACTGGAGACAGAAAAAGAAGATTCTTTCCCTACAGCTATTCCAGAAAACTGTATTGCTGATAGGCAAGAGAAAGATTCTACTGTCATACTATTTCATACTATTTTCTCTCTGTAAAACAAGTGCAAATTATATAGTCTTGCTTCAGTTCCATCTTCCAAAGTCATCTTCTGCTCCAATCCATACATGTGAATACAGTTTGATCAATCAATACACAGATTTATGTAATTTTTCAACTGAATTGTACTGAAGAATGTCTCACTATGCTGAGAATGTTGTGAAAATGATCTTTGAACATCAGTAAGATGCAATGTGCACATCCTTGGTCATATTTGACAACTCTTCCAGGTGATATACATACCCATCTTTTAAAGATGCACCTATCTATTAAACTTAAAGGTCAACATTGAAATGGAAAAAGAAATTTAAGAAATACATTTTCTTTAATAGTGACTGCTTTTTCCCCCAGAAAAGAACCTTCCTTCTTCCTATTACTTAAGGACTTTCATTATTTTAAACCTGTAACAGGTACCGGAAGAACCAGTTTGTTATTTCCAATGTTATTACTGCATCATGGTTACTCTCCATTTGTCATTGAGAGCAAAATAGTTGTGGTCCTCACAAAAGATTTGATTTTTCATAATGTAGCAAATAACCAGTGTCTCTACAGAAGGCTGCAACAGATAGATATGGAAATTTACATGCTGCCATGTTTTCCTGTGAGATTTATATCTTGGCATCTTATTGTATTTTTAACTCAATTGGATTTGTAGTTTTTCTTACTTTTTTTTAATTCTAGTTCAGTTTCCTTAAAAATGCAGCCATTTGGCTTGTCATTGTTTATTTTATATTAAGAAACACAGCTAAATTTACGGGTTTACCCTTTCAAAGAAGAAGCTGACCTTGTGCAGATAATCACATGGCCCACTTATATTCATCTGTGCTGTATTTTAATAAAGTTCAGCATTGCAGAGGTAGTACAAAAAACAGCGATGAAAATGTGCATAAGTCTTATTAAATCTGAGACTATGTCTACAACAAAAATACCAGTATGTCTGTAAAATCAGAAAAAAAAGCAGCTCCTCATTTTATATCCAAAATATTTTATAAGTTAATTATTATTTTAGTTCAAATTATTTTTCTTCACAAACAGAATCTCCCTGAAAGATAGGTTTTCAGTTTTTCCAACTTGCTAATTTTTTTTTTGCAGCTTTGTAATCTGACATACCCATCTTGCTTGGAAAATAAAGAATTTGAATAAAAAATTTCTCACCAGTTTGTAAAATTTTGTTATCGTGTTTCTCTTCAGGCTCCTAACAAGAATGTCCGGTGTAATGCACTTCTCCAGAAAGTCTCTAATTTCTATTTGTAGCTGAATCAGTATAAAACATGAAGACAACCTCTTCCCCCACCCTCTAGCTTTGAAAATTGGACATTCACAAAGTTGCTCAAATAATACAGTGGGTTTTTTGAACTATATGCCAATGTCTTACTATCTCTAATTAAAATGATTGCCAAACCGAGCATTTTCTCTGAAGCCCCCTTGTTATAGATCTGCCCGCCCTTTTCTTTGCCACACTTTTTGTTTTAACTGTATCTTAAAGTTTCTTCCATTTTACTAATTTGCAGGATGTCCAATTTATTCTCACTTCCAGTAATTTTGTATAATTCTTGAACTCTTTAAACTTATTCTAATTCCAGGATTCTGACAGATACTGTTTCTTCTTAGTTCTTGTTCTCTTTTTTAAAGATGGAAAGCTTCAGTAACAAAGATTTCTCTCATTACTGCTTGCCAGAAACCCACAACATTTTAAAATCTATTTCATCTTTAGTATTTTCTCTCGGAAAGTTCTGAGATGCACCTCTATAATCCCTGTACTTTTATGAGGTCACAGGATATAATTCTCCTCAGACTTTGTCTGTACTGTTTGCTTTTTGATTACCAGCATATTAGCTCCAATTGTAAGTGATGATGACAGCTGATTGTTGAGGAGAATTTGAGAGGGAGGATATCCATATATTCTGTATTATGGCAGGGAACAGTATGTGTGAGTTCTAATTTCAAAGTTCCTCATTTTCCAAATACTATTCAGTTCTCATATTTCAGTTCTCATATTTGTGTCACTTCCTTTGTCCAGTTCTCAACTCCCTTGACCTGTGAGGAGCAGTTTATGGAATTTCAGCAGTCTCTTCCTCTCTGAATTTATTAAGATACTTTAAAAACAATAAAAAGAAAATAACTGATTCTGCCTATGGCTCATAGAAAAACTATTACTTTTCATTCATCTTTAGATGACCTTTAATCTACCTCTTCATTCTTCAGACTATCTCCAAAAAACGAAGTGACTTCTAGCTAATAAAGAGACTTTTAGTTAGTTCTTGTAGAGAACAATATGATGTGTGTGTATGTTGCATTTAATAATTTTTTTTTATCCCCAGCTTACAAGTGGGTTTCTTTTATAGTCTATTACCTGGTATATCTACCAGTATTGCTTGTAAAACCTTTTTTTCTTGAGAGGGCTATTTGGACCTTTAACTTCTATAGATGCAATTTTTATTGACTTGCAAATCCACAGTTTATCAGACCATATTCTCTTATACTTTTTGTTTCTACGGTGTTATTCCAACTGTATTAGACTAAGACTTGCCAATATAGTGTTAAGCTGTAACACTGAGTTTAAACTGGCTTTCAATTTTTTACAATAAAGACATAATGAATGTTTTGGTCATTTCTCAATCTCCCAGTATACATGGATTTTTTTTTTTACCTTCTTTCATTATTGTATAAAAACTACCACAAAAACTAACTTTCTCAACCATGGTTCCAAACAGATAAATATGTCTTCTCACATAATTCCTCAGCCTTTTCTGTTTCCCCAAATAATCCTTTCCACATCCCTATTTTTCTATACACCTAAACATGGAAACTCACCCTTACCCTGAGATGGTGAGGAACAACCATCTTCTCTTCACCTTCAGAGTGAAGTCCCACCTGGGGTGTTTCAGTCTGGCAGCTGGGTGAAGATGCAGTACTGTACAAAGATGCCAGTGTTTGGGCAGAACAGGGGTGAAGGGTGGGAATTACTCCTTGTTGCAAGTCCCCCTCCTCCTCCTTCTTTCCTATGTTAATCTATTCTTATCTCTTTTCTTTTTAGTTCAGTTTAGAATGATGTGTTAGAATACCCACTTTCTTTCTATGTCTGTGTTGTAGTTTAAGAGTTGTATGTTTAACGTTCCCGCTGAAACCATGTGCTGCTCTCTCACTTTCCTTTCCCCCACCCTGAAGTGGCCTGGAGAGGAGAATTGGAGGCACAAAAGGGAAAGATCATGGGTTGAGATAAGAACAATTTACTGGAAACAGCAATGAGATAATAATGACAAAAGTGTACAAGAGTGAGGTGAGTGATATGCATGCAATGTGCTCACTGCAAAACTCCCTCCACCACACTATGCTGACCTGGTAGAGAGCCCTTTTTCTATTCCCAAAAAATGATGTGAGGTGGTATGGAATAGCCTTCAGGTTCTATCCATGCCGTCTGCTGGTTACCGCAAAAATTAGCCCTGTCCTGGCTGGAACCAGGACAGTCTGTTACCAACAGCAGTACTTTTAATGTTTTACATATCATTGCTCACTTATACCTAAATTCCCTCGACCATAGATTCATGACTTTTATTTACCACTTTTCCTTTCCTTGCTCTGACATGCCTTCTTTGTTTTGGATTTTAAAAATCCACTTCTCTAAAATAGTGAAGCTTTTCACTTTCTGAAAAATTTGGCTTGTAATTTTTTTAATGTTTCCACTAACTTCAGTTTCTGTAAAACTGCATTCCTTTCTTTTCTCTCCTTTTTAATTTGCTGCTGTTCTTGATGTATAAAATACACTACAATATGAACTGCATTGACATGAAAGTGGCCTCTGTCTTTCACTTATTAAGATGGGCATCTGGTTCTGGTATTTTCCTCATGGTAGCCTTTGTGCATTGTGGGAAACAGCTAATTTTTAGATAATTTCTTCCTCCATGTTCTAAATGCACTTGATTTTATCTTCCAGATCCATATCTAATTATAGATTTGCAGATTTTAGTCAGTATTTGTAGATTACCGATCCTATTCTCAGTTCCTACTAATTGATTTTAAACCTGTCAAATCCTGATTGCACTGGCAATTTAGGTATCAGATTACTGAAGTTAAGCCAGAGAGGAAGGGGTAGTGCATTTTCCGTGGGATATGCATTTTAAGGGGTTGCAGGTGGGGCATTTTACTTCAGCTTTCAGTCACAATATATTTATTCAAGTGGTATGAAGTCAAAGATGCTCATTTTCATGTAATTCTGGCAGTATTTTTCATTTTGTGTAAATCAGAAAGTAAAGGCTTTCAAAAACAGCCTGTCTTATTCATTACACTCCTAATGAGTTTGTTTACTACTCAGCGACAAATCAGAGAGAGAAGTGAGGGAAGGAGAGGACAAGAGAGGGAACACAGCTTATTTTATAAGTTGCAAGACATAAAAATAAGTACCTTGGTAACTGAATGCACTTTTAGTTTGACCAACTGCATTCAGTACAATCAAACAGAAAAAATGTTTTGCACATATGTCCTGGCAATGGAAGTGTACACTAAATATTTCAAAATTGCCTGGTGTCATGTGAGAAATACCTGCAAATGTATTATCCAAATTCAGATATTTTCCAAGTTGGCTATTTAAAGTTTCAGTCAACATAGTATTTTCTGCCTATTTTATTCTTTCTGCACAAATGGAAAGTATTTCTCTTTCCCTCAGTCCACAGCCCAAGGTAGGATTCATCTGATGGAATGAAGAGCTCTTCAACTGTTCTATTAAGGTCCTTGTAAAGTTCATGGAGAGAAACAGAAATTTCCAGGACAGAGTTCATCTCTTCTTAACGAATATAGTTATGATAAATCAGAGAAATTATGAATGAAGAAGCCCATATATCTCTATTAATTGTAAGTAAAGTCTAGGATGCCAGACCAGATATAAGACGCAAGAAGAATCCCCCATATGTCTCAGCCATACTTATTATACATAATAATTAATATTAATAATTGCTCACAAAGGATCACTGCAATCACATAGTATGATTTCCTGCATAACACAGACCTGGTATTTTACATGATAATACTTTCAGAGCCAAATAACTTGTGACCCAATGAAAAAAGTCCTTTTTTTCCTTACCAGTCTTCCTCCTCCTCTAAGATAAAATTCTTAGACCATCTCAAATTAAAAGTCTAAAAGAAATGCTAAAAATCTATTTACTAGAGTCTAGTTCATTTCCATAACAGAATTAGTAGGTTTGCTTTTTACCCACACTGTGCCCCCTACCAAAAAATGTGTTACCTACTTGCTTTACAGCCGTCTTTGTGAAACAATGTAGCCCAGTGCTCAGCCCCCTGAAAATCACTACATATTTGCAAACTTAGGGGAAAAGTAAGATTGTTTGGGGTTTAGAGTTACTTTATTTTTGGTATTTTATATACATTTAACTATATATTGTGAAATTGCTTTTTCTTTGGCTTTTTATTGTAGTGCTAAATTTGGCATTAGGTTTTAATAACCATGCAGTGCTTTGAGACCATGCTGAAAGGTATTTTATCAATTTATTCTATTATTACTTTGCCCCAAGGCTCACCTCATTTTCAGCAAAGGTCACTTGATTTTTGTGGAGTCATCAGTTTTACCCCTTGATTCATTCATCCTCCCCTTTCCCCAGACTTTTCTTCCTCACTGAGAAGGCCCAAAAGAGCATCTGTTTCTAAAGCATGGCTTCATCTGGTAGGATTATTCTGCAGTGCAACTTGCCTGATGCCACCCTCCTCAGAAGCCAGAGGTGTCAGGTATCACATCATATATACCCACCCTGACATTAGGAAAAAGGAGTACAAGAGACACATCCTTGCTTTCCTAACTCTCTCAGCTACAAAAGCTAGATTTAGGGAGATAGGAGAGCGTTTAATCCAGCAATGAGAGATTAATTTCTAACGTGTTATTTGTGTGAAGGGATGGAAAATCTCACTGAACCACAAATCTCTTAAGCTTTTTCATGAAAGAAAAGACCTTTCCAGGTCCTTGCCTTGAGGCTTTCAACTAAACTATTAACATTCATCTCTCAGCTTATACACTGTGAGCTCTTCAATGGTCACTAAGGACACATCTTTTTAGAGTGAAGATGAAACTTCCAGGAACAGAGAAACTCTGTTTTGGCCTGGACAGCACGGGACATATATGGCTCCATGGTATCATTCTGGATTTGTACCATGAGCAACCTTGCTGAGATCATGCTGCCCCATCATCCAGATCATCAATGATGTTGAACAGGACTGAATCCAGTATCGACCCTAGTTACTGGTCTCCAACTAGTACTGCCCTTTGGGTTTGGCCATTCAGACAGTTTTCAATCCATGTCATGGCTCATCCAGCCTCCCTATGTCTTCATCAGCTTCCCTACGAGAATGTTATGAGAGACTGTTGAAAGCCTTTCTGAAGTTAAGGTAAACATCCACTGCTCTCTCTGTCAAGGTAAGAGAAAGGACTTTCAGGAGGTCTTTGTCTAAGTCTCTGAGGGAAGCAAATCCATCAAATAAGCCATTTTATAGTTTGGAATAAAAAGAAGTCATTCATAAATTGTCTGTTACTGCTGCCAAGAGAATACTTCTTCTCTCCCTTATTTGCAGAAGGGAAGGAGAAAGGTAGACTCTTCCAAGGTAGGCTATTTATAGATTGCAAGTGGGACACGTAGATAGGATTACTTAACTGCTTTTCTTTCTAGAACAGCTACAAAGACAGCCTAGAGTACAATTACATATTTGGACCTCAGCTAATTTCCTAAAGCTAGGTTGGCAGAAATCAGGCTACAACTTACAGTGCATTTTCCGCCGCTGCATACCTTTGCATTTTGCTGCCCCAGTGTGTTTGAGTAGAACTGTTTAACACAATTGCTAGTCATTTAGGTAGGATGCTGAGTACTGAGATGTTAATATTTGCAGATGATGCAATTACTTAAATGACCGGGACTGAATTATCTGTCACTATCCTTTCTTGAAACAAAATATGAATTATGTAGAATGCTGATCTGACTTGACATTTCCTGTACAGCATACTCCCTGCCCAACACCTATACTAAGCCTTTATCACTCTTGACTAAAATCCATAAAACTCACTGGCAACAGTAGCAGAAAACTCTCCAGTGGATTTCACATATTGCCCTCTTTTAAGGAATCAAAGTCCTGCTGAAAAGAAGACAGAAGTATGGGATAATTTGGGGCATTTAGGGCTTGAAAAAAGAAGAATATAGAAGTATTATGAACTCAACTTATGGTCAAGACTTTTGTTTTTTTTTCCAAAGGAAACTTTTGAAAAGTTTCCTGATCTTTGTTGGAACATTGTTCTACAGCAAAATCCCTTAGCGGGATTCTCTCAGCCAAGAAAGCTTTATTCCCAATCTTTGTACATTTTGCCCTGGATTCTTGGCTCAGAGAGAGAAAGGAAAAGAGGCTCAACCACTGAATTTTTTTCCAAGGACAAAAGATGACAATATCCATCTTGTAGCACCTCGACACCTCTGTGCCCAGTGCCAGCAAGAAAACAGAAGTGAAAAGGTACACAGACATTTAGGAGTTTTGAAAATTATTCTTTTCTTTTTTTTTCCTAGAACTTTAATACTACATGAGCTTATGAAGGTAGCCTTATTTTATCTGCATACATTTTCAACTCAAAACAAAATTAGCTGGCAAATCAATATCTATGCAAACACCGGATATTTTTTCTTTGCTGCAAGTCCAAAATACAGTGGCATAAGGACTAAGATGATACCTCTTACTTACCCTCCACAGCTTAAAGACAGGTCTATATTCAGCATGGAGCAAGCATGGAGTAACTTTAATAACAACACAAGACATAGTGCTGTAACCCAGGTTCATAAGTTTCTTTTTCGTTGCTTCAACAAAACCACCACTTAAATCAAACTCTCCTTAAGAAATGCTGATCTGCAGAATATTACCAGATGGGTCTCTTGCCTTCTGAAGAAAGGGGGAAATGAGAGAGCCTCATGTTTAACGGCATATGAAAGAAGAAATACAATGTGTAAACTTTCCACTGACGGATATAATAGTGTTCTCACTTTTAAAGAAAAACAGTACTTCCTAGCAGGAGGCCTGCAAGAAATTTAACAATTACTCAAGATTTAGTTGTACAGCATGGCATTTTCAAACATGTGCAGAGTCTGTTATTTTTTGTAATTAAATTAATTTAAATAATAAATAATGTAATTAAAATACATTTGGACTGTGCAATCCCTAGGGCTGGAACTGTGTGCAGAGAAATGATGCATATTCAATGTGAAGTTTAATGAGTAAGAAAATGCAGAATCCTGGAAATCTGGTAATGCGCAATATAGTTTTGGCATCCTCCCCCTCCTCCCCCATTCCTTTTCAGAGTAAAAGAGGGCCCAATTTACCAAATCAGGCTTTAAATCATTCACAACTCTCTTTTCCTAAAAAGGAAACATTGCTAGTGTTTAGGATTTTTTAGCACAACATGTGGTTACCCAAATGTTTCCCTACAATAGTCCTAGTGAAAAGTGATAGGAAATTGACTCTGTAACCCTGTAATAGTAATGTTTACTTTACCCTCATCAGAATTTTACAGACTATAGGAAATCATTACTTGTCTCTTAGTTTCAAGGCTGACCCTGATTAAAAACTCCTGCTGAGATTTTCAGAAGAGACTAGTGTTGTCAAAGCTTTGTTTTCAGGGACCGTCACCATTCTTGATTTTCTGAGGTTGGATGCTGAGTGTTTCCTGAATATCAGTCTCTGTTAAGCCCTGCAACAAAAACTGAAGGTCCCCAGTCCCTCGCCCCAACTTGCTTAAGACATTCAGTTTTGATGTTGCCTGTCAGATAAGCACAGATTTATCTCTGCGCTTTAGGCTGCTGATTGCACACAGAAGAACTTGCCTCTTCAAGCGTGGTTTTCCCAACGACTGGATCAGGTATAGCATAAGATCCAGCTAGCTCTGCCTTTGGTCAAGGGGCAGAGCCCTTCTTGGAAGCACAATGCTGCCTGGAGCCAGGAGGTGTGAGAGCTTACGATGTCTAAGCAGGGATGCTGCAAGGTACCAGGGTTTGTAACTTTGCAGTAGGACAGCAGGAGCCTTACATGTGCTGTCTGGTTGCCAAGTCACGATGAGGATGGCAAAGCTCATGTGAGCCTGAGCAGTCAGTTTGAGGCAGGGCTGCCCTCACACCCATCATGGGACAGTACCCTCAATTAAACAACGGCTTAACCAGGCATGCTTCGGTGGGCTGCAAAAAGCTTATGCTGATGCTGCTAAGTTTCCTGATTTCATAGCCATCCAATATTTAATATTTTCATTGGCTTTTTTTTTTGTCTATGTGTGTGCATGTGTGCATGTGTTTTTTACCCCCTTACAAACCCCAGTTCCTGAAGCAAGAGAAGCTGAGTTTCTCCTAAAAATTGTCTGCCAGGGTGATTGATGAAACTTTAAAACACAGGATTGTAAAGATTCAAAAAACAGATGAAAAAATAATAATAAAAGAAAACCTCTCTACATTTTTATTGTTGTCTTAAGCGCTGATGGTTGTAAGGCCTGTCTAATGGTTTCAGGGGGCCTGAGTCAGGGGTTTGAAATCATTAGCAATATTGATGCCTCTAAGAAGTGAATGTTTAATACTGCCTTTCTTGTGGCTGGGCAAATTACTGTTCAGCCTGCTACTTTACTTATAGACAAAAGAGCCTTTATTTCAAGTGGTAAAGGTTAGGGAGTTGGTGCTGAAGACCCAAGAAAATATCCTGGCATATGAATATGGTGTACACATGTGTATGTGGCCAGTTTCTGTTATATTTAGCTATTATCAGTATTTACATACCAGAGTAATTCAAGGTTTGAAATAAGAGATTGCACAGCAGCCAAGGGATAGCCCCTCTGAGTGTTTTAAAGACTCTGTCATTGGGAATAGGCTGTGTGCACGTTCTTTTCCATCCCTGCTGTGTCAAATATTGCAAACTATAAACTTAAGACGTTCTTAACAAATGAAAGTAATGACTAGTTTAAAGTTCTTGTCATTGTTCAGAATAAGGTGGATTCTGTGTCTGTTTCCAGTTTTGGGCATGACACAGAGAGGTATTTCCACCTCTAACGCTGACTGAGCTCACTGGAGACTTTGGGTACCTATGCTGGAGTTGGTACCTATGCTGGAGCTGTGATTGTTTTCTATACTATATCCATAGGAGTGGGATCCTTTCCTAAATATTTCCTTCAATATTGTATTCATTCAAAATTTTCTGTGTATTTTTGATAACAAATAATACAATATACAGCTGCAAATGACAGATGGATATTTTCACCATTTAGTGAAAGACAGTCGCTTCCATTCCACGGCACTGTTTTCTGTGTTGGGGACATGGAAGGATTTCCAAGTGATCAAAAGGTGGCAGCAGATCTCTGTTTCATTTCTCTTGAGGTGACTTCAACCCACTGGAAAGAGAGAAAAGAAGAAAGGAAGAAATAAACTTTTAAATTAACACACCAAAAAAAAAAGGTATTTCAATTTTAATGCCACAGGTAGCTATGAAAGGATTGTCTCTCACCTCGGCTAATCACAGTTTAATAGATGTCTCACCAAATATCTTGAAGATTCAGCAGAAAAAGGAAAGGATCCTGCCAAGTGAGAAGCACGATGTGAATGGTAGCCTGGGAAACACACAGACAGCGGCCTCCGCGAATGTGCAACCAAGGGCAAAAGTAGCCTCCACTCTCACACCAAACATACCAGAATTGTATCCTTACTCACAGTGAACAAATGCAAGTATACAAGCCTGATACATCTGTAGTTGAGTCAATGGACTGGATAACGCAGCTGTCATCCTTTCCAAGAGCAGAACCCCTTTGCCTTCCCATGCCCTCTAGGAGCAATTCCTGGGCAGATGTAAATGGAGAATTTCTTTTATTCAAAGGGAAAAGTTGCTCTTTCTTTCTGGTAACTCTGTTCAAGGGAATTCTGCAGGAGGGTCACAATGGATCCTCCTCAGGCAGGAAGACTTCCCTCCCCACAGGACTTCCCAAGTAGTGTTCAGGCTATAGAAGAGCCAGGACTAGGAGCAGAAGCCCATGGCAACCCATCATGCTTGCTTTGGGTTCTCACTTTCTGGAGAGATGTCTGCAGCCTTCTCATGTCCCCTAGGATGGCAGAGACTCGGAGGATTTAAAATTCCGCATTTCTGTGAATCCTGATGGATGTCTCTACAGAGGCACTCCCAAACAATTGCAGATCATAATACAGACAAAGAAAGAGGAATTATTGATATGCCTGTCCATGTGTTGCCTCTCCATGTCTTTGCTTCATTTCCCCTTTCCACTAAATTCTTTTTTTTCCCTTTTGATCTGCAGACACTACACATTGTAACTGCTCCAATCTATGAGTCACTGACACAGAAGGTTCACTGTTAGAAAAGGAAAACAATTTGAAGGCGGAGGAGGGAACTACTTATTAACTGCACTAAAAGGGGCATAATTAATGATTTGGTTGTAAAGGTGAGAATCTGAAACCCAACATTTACTAAATAGTTTATTGTTACAAAGGAAAACTATTTAAAGAAGGTGAGGTGGAGCTTCCCAGTGAAAGGGAAACTTAACTTTCTCTAGGTTGATCGTAGATGTCAAAACACATTTTAAATGAACTTACTTCCACTGGTGCAAGGCAGTCAGTTTTGTTTATTTGAGGACTGCCTCTGATTGTTTAATTTAGTTCCTTTGGAAATAAACAAAAGTATTGGGTTTGATTCATGGATCCATAAATCCAAAGGGGAGTGGCATGAGCATCTCACCTGACCACAACATAAACCACACTCTTTCACACACTGCATCAAGCCCAGTGACATGAGATGGTTAATTTAAAATACATCTGTTATGAAAATAACCAGGTTTGACTTAAGGACTGCATGGGAGGCAGTGAAGTAGTCCTGATTTTCTGATGATTACTTACCAGTACAGTTAAATATTGTACCTTATTTTCAGGTTGGATGTTCCTAACTGATACAGGAAAGGCAGCAGCTACAGAGTCACAAGGACAGCTAATACACTGGCAGAGGCTTGGTCAAAAACATATCAGATATCTAGAATACAAAAAGGAAAATCTTGAACATGCATCCATTAAGATATTGCCCATTACAGTACACCATGCAATCTACAGTTTTCTTATGTCTGTTGTTTTCCTCCACCAGCAAGTTCTCGGTTTGTCAATATTCAGAACTTTGCTACAGTATATTTCACTGGACAATGTTAAAGAAATAAATCATAATGGACAGGAAAAGCACATCAGCAAGCTGATAGTTGTCTTTTCCTCCACCAGCTTCTCATGTTAAGGACCCCCTGCCCTCCCATCTCTGATTTTCACTGGAAACTGTTGAGCTCAGCACCAATACTGTAAGTAAAATTATGTTACATGGTTCTCTATTCACATAACTGAAAGCAGACACTAGCCTTTAGCTATAAAATCTTTTAATTCCATTTAATTACAGTGTTAATTTTTATGATGGTTATTTTATTTTACTGTGAGGAGTATTATGTTTTGGAAAAGGTTCCAGTATCACAAGGCAGATGTCACTGGTGAGTAGGTACCCTGCCTCTACCAGGCTGCTCTAAAGGACAGCAGTTCACAAAGGAGTTCAGCATCTTGGCAAGATCATCCCATAGGAATGCCCTGGCTGGCCAGCTCATTGCTTCTCCTGGGGCTGCTCCTGAATAGATTCCCTGGAAGCATCTGGAGAGTCCTATGTGTCCACCACAGACCAGCACTGAGATCCCAACCACCAGTATAAGAAAAGTTTAAAAAAATAGGAAAATTATGAGACAAATAGTTCTTAAAGGGTGATGCTGGTTGGTAGAGCTATGACAGGTTAGTATTACAAAACCATTTAGAATAACTTACAGGAAGAAGTTCAATTTTTAGGAAGGGGATTTCACTAGTAGAAACAGTGCCAGTACTGTAAAAAAAGGTTGTTATGGAAAGGAGGTTGGAATCTAGTCTCTCAGATCCTTGAGGTAGGAAGAATAAAGGGAAGAGATTTGGAATAGCTTTGTGGCAAACTAGTCAAGAGATGGCTCAGGGCCAGGACTCAGCCTGTAAGAACATTTTTCTAGCTTGGGGAACTCATTGACCTGTTCCTATATCATACTGAAGGAGGGAGAAGGTGAAGATCTGGATTTGGTCTGCTCAATAGGAGCAGCACTGTAGCAATATATCTATATCTGTTTGAACCATAGCACCTCACTGGGAATAAATATAGGTTTTAGTATATGAAAGTCAGCTATCCATGCTTTGGAGGACAAAAGAAACCCCAAATAGGTGTGAGAGGCAGAGTCTGTGAGACATTGAGTGCACCTCTAGCAACTCATCCTGAAACTGATATGAACTGAAAACATTGTCCCTCTGGGGATTAAACCTGAAGTAAGAGACTAAGGGCCACTTCTTTCCTAGTGTCTTTTTTTCCAAGCTATTTTATAAGACTAAAGGATGCTAATTTCCCTTGCATTATAATTGACAGGAAAGCATTTCCATTTACTCCCTTTTTTCTGAAGCAGTAACAACCTGAGATGATTGCTGCTATTATTTATAGACTTAGTCGTACTTAAATATTTGCTTTCTAAGCTCGACTAAACTCTGCCCGGCTGCTTTTTTAATTTCAGGTTGAACAAAGAAAAAAATTGCACTGTTCATTTTACAAGTGACAAGAAATGTATTATTACACTCATGGCTCTATAGAGTAATACAAACACAAGGCACAAAGTACAAGACTAAGTTCCTCTTAGAGATGACAAAAAGGCATTATACTTTATACTGGTAGAAAAAACTTATAGGTCAACCCCCTGTTTGTTCATGTCATGTTGTCTTTATACATGCAAGGCTGCATTGTATCCAGTCACATTTTTCCTGTTCACTTATGCTAGAGAATAACTGTAATCAAGACTATCACACTCTCTTATGTATCTATGTAAATAAAGATCACTGCCTCTGATCTATTTAGAAGGTAAGATGTAGTACAGAAATTCCAAAATGCATGGAATAACAGCTACACTACTAATCTGAAATACTGTAGACTAAAAATAACTCTGCTAAACCAAGTCACTTAAGAAAATAAGTTCTGAGCCTTTAAATACTAGGAAAGTGTTCTTAGAATTATAGAATCATAGAATGGCCTGGGTTGGAAGGGACTCTAAACATTACCTAGTTCCAACCCTCCTGCCGTGAACTACATCCAGCCTGGCCTTGAACACTTCCAGGGATGGGTCATCCACTACCTCTCCAGACAACCTGTTCCAGTGCCTCACCATCCTCACAGGAGAGAATTTCTTACTAATAGTTGGTGTAAACCTACTCTCTTTCAGTTTGAAGCCATTCCCGCTTGTCCTGTCACTACATGCCCTTATAAGTAGCCTCTCTCCTTCTTTCTCGTAGACTCCCTTCAGGTAGTGGAAGGCAGCAATCAGGTCACCCCAATCAGGTCTTCTCTACTCCAGGCTGAACAATCTTAATTCTCAAATATCCTCTCTGAACAGGATGACTTAAGGTAATCCTTTTTTTAAAGTTCTGATGGCCCATCAAAATATCAAAGTTTATTTACCTGGAAATTAAGAAAGGACTAGGAAGTCCCGATTACCTCTTCCAAGCTATGACACTTGAGCTACAACCCCACACTATACCAACCAGCAGAAAGCAGAGTGATTTCACGAAAAGATTAGGAGGAGTAGGTTTCCCGCCTTTGTTCATCCTGACCTGAATGGATCCACCTTCAAAACACACTGCAAAGACCATTTTTTTCTGAAGCACATTATGTGGAGAAGAGACACCATCTGAAAAAAACAGGGTAGAAGGAATTTTGTTATTGCTTTTCAGCTACTGTTGTTTGCATCTCAGGATTAGGTTTTTTTAGAAGTGAACCACTGATGCTACAGGCCAACACAAACCTCAGTTAGCCTTTTTAAGCCAGGCTGTACGCCGGTGCAATGGGGGCTTGAGAGATCAGGAAAACCATAAGAAACTAAGAATGTCATAGTACGTCAAATCAAAAGTCCATTCCATCTAATATCTTCTAAAAGAGCATTTAAAAAAAAAAAGACAAAAAAAAAATAACAATACTTATGTGAAACACATTCCTCAATCTCTATTGATTTATGGCTCAAGAGCTCCTTTGCATGTGATGACATCTTTGCATTTAAGTGAAAAGGAAGTTGTACAGTCTGCAGTGGAGGGAAGAGGTAGGCATTTAGGAAAAAGGATGGTTGATAACACAGTAAAGGGGTTAAGAGCAGGAGGAGACAGCAGGTGTCTATCCTGGTTTCTGTAAAATGGGAGCACTGACCTGAAGCACAGGGAAGATGAACCTGTGAGCTACTGGTATTCGTTTTCTTACTCATAGCATTCATTAGCTCTTCTCATAGAAACCCTTGTTAAGTCTGTGAGACCATCTACAGAGTACAATATTACTCCCTTATTGTATCAGGTTCAGTAGCTGTCCTAAACAGCCAGAATGATGTATGCTATGAATGATGTAGCTTGGACTTTTTCTGATGTCCACTTGAGATGATGTGAGCTACAGTGGAAACCTTTTAAATATGCTGTTTTATATACCTACTGTTCACTAGCAGGAGCAATATTCAGAGCAGGGGAGGATTGGTGGTGCCAAGAATGTCTTATTTCACAGTAAAAAGTAAATATTTTAAAAGTACTTTCTATGGCAGTAAAGCAGGGACTATTTAAATATGACATCCATATTTATAACGAGTGCACTTTGATCTGTAAACAGTCCTTAAAAATTAGGTAGGGATATTGCTTTTAGTAGTTCATTTGCTAGTCCTGACCTACAGGTGTGTGCAAAGAGAGCATGTTTCCTACTGCAGTCAATTGACTTCCCCTGATTTACAACATTTTCAGTCCCTGCTTCATGTGCTCCAGAGGGTTGAGTTCCATTTTCTATTTGGAAATAGGCAGGCAGCAAGATAAGAATTACTTTCACACATGACTCTGTTTGCATAACACTTGCTTCCACTTAGTAAGAAATACATTATTATTTCAAGCTACATTTCCTTTGAAAAACAATGGTTTAATTTGAGCTGTGAAATGTTCCTTTACACTTCTTTTTTTTCCCCAACCTTTTTTAATATGAAGCTTCAAGTAAAATCTAAAAGGCTGACTGAAGTTTTACACTTAGTTCTGTTTGTGGTTTTGGGGTTTCTCATGAAGTTTCTACTAAACGATCATTTTAGAGACACATTTAGTTCATAGTTCAGTAGCTCTGTGTGAGGGCCGTGCACCGTTACTGTATTCTATCATTTCCCCAGTTGTGAGTCGCTGTTCTCTGGATGGATAGAAGGAAGGATGAGAAACTGGGAAACATAGACCATCCCCCTAAGCCCACGGAAACTCATTGTTAAAGAAGCTGTGATGAATTTGTTGTGACATTCACTTTACTGTGGGAAACTTCCAAGAGAAGACTAGGACAACTAGACATTGAGAAACTACTAATAATATTGTCTATCTATTAAATCAGAGAGAACAAAAGATAAGGGGAAAGTAAAGGAGATCCACCTCATCAGCTATCTCCACAATACATTCTAGGCATAACAGGCAACTTTCTTCAGCTCTTTGCTTCTGTTAAATGCCATTAACTTCACATTTTTAGCTCCTGAAAGAAGAATTTATGGCAAATCCCATAAGAGAAACCTGGTAAAATGTGGTTCATTATAGCTCACATTTCTCCAGAAGGAAATATGAGTGTGTTCTTGTTAAAGAAAATCAGAGTACAGGAATTACTCCACAGCCCCACAGCCAGCAATCTCTTACCACCAAAGCTGTTGGCAGCCCACTGCCTGTAGAAGCTCCCATCTCTAAATCTGAAGCCCATATACAAGAACTCCAGAATCCAAAGCAGTGACTTTGATATATAAGATAAATTTAACCAGATTATTCCATTACCAGTAGCCATCCTGTTGTGAATGTAAGGAGCTCAGCATAGATGCTGTGCTTTCCAGGATGTTTTTAGGCCTCATCTAATGAAACCCATGCAAATACAGGTATGGTGTTGGTTAGGGCAGTTGGAAGTTAAAGCCATTTCAGTTACACCTGTACCATGCCCTTGGAAGCAGTGTCTGTGTGCAGGGCAATATTACATCCTGCTCCTCCTGGGTCCCACTCCTGCTGCCACTGACATTTCATACTCTCTGCACTGAGAGTCTGTGCCTTGCACCTACAGATTTTCTCTTTTCTAAGAGTCCCAACACACTTTTTAAATGCAAGGTCTCACCAGGACAAGCTGTTCATAGCTGAGTGTAAAACCACCAGCCCAAGGTTCTTCACTCCTTTGACTGAAAGAGAAGATGAACCTGATATCAGTGGAACTCTTATGAACTCAGGTAAACAGTTGGAACTGGTCCCATTTTTACTGCAAATGGGATTACTTTTAAGTGACACAGAGTTTGCCTGCTTGGTTAGCCATGTCTGACAGAAGTTCATTGCAGAGAGTTGAGTGAATATGGCACTTGAAAACTTGTGAGGAATAACAAACTTTAAAAGTGCCTTCACTGCAACAGCATTAGAATCAAGAAATGTATAAATAACTCCTTCTTTATAAAGTTACATAAACCAGAAAATGTCAGGCATCTCTTTTTTGCTTTTTGTAAGAAGCTTTTCAGGAGATTAAAAGAGAAACACAACTATGGTAAATCCAAACCATTCTGTGACTAACAAGGATTACTAAGAATGCTACTCTTTTAAATTAAAAAGTGTACTTCAGCAATTCTTTTTAATTATTACGAAAATTTTTTTGTTGAATTTATTCTTGCATGTTTGTCAAAGCCCTGAATTTTTTCCTGTCATGAACATAGCACATTTTGTACAAATCTGATCTGCATTTGCATCAGTACAGACATGTCTGTGGGTGTGTGGTTTCCTCCTGAAACAGTTAGACTGGTACAAGTGCTACAGTGGACTGTTACCCTAGGATGGAGACACTTTCTCTTAATTTCATTACAGAAGTAGATAAGAGAGTAAAAATGTGTAGTAAAAACGAGATGCTGACTTTTAACAGATCTTAATCAGCTTATTAAGGACAGTCTGTTTTGCCTTTTTTACTTAGTTGTACTTTGCTATAGGAAAATATCTCTCTCCTGCTAAAGTCAAAACTAATGTTCATAATAGAAAGAACAAATATCTGTAAGCTACAGAAAGTACCTTGGGGGACATCCTAGAGCCATAAAAGAAAGAAGTACAATGAGGAAAAAAACATTTTTTTTGTCACTTATCATAAACATCAGAAGAGAAAGAAGTTAAAAACCCTGAAACACAAAGTAGTATTTGTAGTCATGCTCTTACTAATTGAGGTTTTTCTCTTAATTTCAATTTTAATGACTCTCTAAGTTGCATGACTACAGCTGGCTATTATCCTTTTAATTATGATGTTTCCAAGACAATACCTGAATTTAGTGTTCTCAAAATGTGAACATAAGATTTTTGTTACATTTTGCACAGTTTTATCTAGGTGAAGATGCATCTTTGCATTCCATATCAGCCTGCTCACAACATATCTTTACTACTGTTTCTCAGAGGGATACTATTTTATACCCTATAGAAACAGATACAATCAAAATAGGGACCTGGAAACACAATCACCAAGATTTGCAAGGTTATTCAGCTCCCAGAATGAAATCTTGAAGACAAATTGGGCAAAAAGCACTTAATCCAATGCATGCAGAATTGGTTGTCTTAAAATGTGAATCCAAACACTCAGTGTACTAGAGCTAACATAAATGAGATGGAATTGGGTGAAGGGAAATGGGAGGGGGCAGAGAGACTAAGAAAGAGAGAAGCAATAGGAAATCTCAGACTCTAGTCTGAACATCAAAAGCTGTTCCTTTGTGTTTTGTTCAATGATTGCTTAATATAAAGGAGTTCTATCTTTTTTATCTGAAATTGTCATTGAATAAAATGCATAAACAGGGCAGTCCAAGGAGAAATGGAGATGTGGACTTTTGGATCCTGTCAGACAGGAAAAAATGAATGTGAGCCTCCTGTGGCCTGGTCAAATGCTCTCTAGCTATCACCTTAGTGTACAATGAATGTGCCCAAGCCATTTCCTGCTACCATCTCTCTATGATCTATCATGAATTTTTTCTATGTCCAAGCCCTTTTGTCCAAGTGCTTTTGGTGTGCATTTTTGGTGAACACAGGTTTGCTTGGCAGCTTCAGGTGCCTTTGGTAGAGGAAGACTATCCTCTGAATCCTTCTAGGATTTTGCTGTGAGACAGAGCCCAGGTAGACTGTACTTCTTAGCATGTAGACTGCTTTGGTTTCCTGGGAGCCTTCAGTGAGAAAAAGTTGTGATATCTTCACAGCTGGGGGCTGGGCAATTAGCATTTTCAATCATTTTTGAATTTACTTTATGTGACTAATACTTCATTTTGGAATGTGATCTTGAGTGTTGTGCACCCTAACTTTGAACACCAGGGTAAGAGTCACGAGTTTGAGAAGCAAATGGAGAAAGAAAATAAGAGTATGTCAGCTAGTAAATGTAGAATTAATAGATAGATAACATTAGACACATTTCATCTCATAAGTTATAGTTTAACCGTCTTGTATTAACCATCAATTCTAAATGTTCTTTTGCACAAATTATGTTTGAGAAAAAAACCCAAAAACTCATAATTTGCCCAGACTACTAAAAAAGTAAAATCATAGGATGTGGATTTTTTTCAGTACAATCCATGCACAGCTGTAAGTTATTCCCTTTGCAACTTGGACAGAACATCAACTACAGCCATTCTGTAGCTGTAGGATGATAAATCAGAGGGGCCTATGGAAGGAATGGACATCAGTAAGATGCAGAAAATAACAAATGAGTTCTTCTTTTATCTTTCACGCTGAAATCTGCACTGTCCTGTTCCCCAAAGCTACACAATGAGGAAAACAAATTTTCAAAGAGCTTTCAAAGTTTGTAAGGCTCACTTCTGTATTCCAAGCCAGCAATACAGTTATAAGTACTACAGAACACATGGTTGACTAACAAAAAAAATTAATGAAATTTAGAAAATCTTGTCTCCTAGCAGACTATACAAGCACATAAACCTGATACTCAGACTTCCTCACTGACATTTTGTGTGTAGGAATGATTTCTGTTTCTCCAGAAACTTAGGAGTCAGAGTCAAAATTTTATAGCTTGTTACAAGGGTTTGTCCTCTTTCAAGGAAATTGCTGCTGACAATAAACATTTAGGGGTTTTTTTGATAAAATAATGTCTCTCAGTCAGGTAGAATCATTCCTTATACTCCCTTACCCTGCCCCAACATACATATTTCCACCCTATGAAGGAACGCAAATCAGATTTTTTTTCCCTTCCATCGTTTTATCTATAGATATTATGTTTTCTACCATCCAAAATAAAATCCATTCTGTCTTCAAGTGGTCTCAGATAACTACTTGCATATCTAATTCTTGTTTCTACTAACATTTTGAGACAGTGCTTTTTTATGTTTTAATCCATTAAATCAAACAATCAATATATTTTCAATAAAAACAGACTTCATCATCATGGCTAGGCTTCACGAATGAAGATTTGGGGAGGGCTCAACCCACATTTGTTACAAGCACGCTGGTGGCTAAAAAGGCCAATACGAGACAGGCATGTCCAGTTGCAAAAGGCACAACAGAAAGACTCCTTGGGTGGAATATTCTGCAAGGCACAAATCTTTCTGTGTTGTCTTTTCTCCTCAGGTGTTTATTTCGCCAAACTCTTTTATGAAGCTTTCCAAAAGCACTGTATGCCTTTGCTAACCTGTTGTCTATCTCTCCGTCAATCTTACCATCCAAGGAGATGAGGCTACCTAGGTAATTAAACTGCTGGACTGATTTGAGCACTGATTTGCCAGTGGTGATATGGGAATGATGGAAGACTTCCTGAGGTGCCGGTTGATAGAGAACTTCTGTCTTCTTTAAGCTGACTTCCAGCCCAAAGAAATCAGCAGCATCTGCAAAGCAGGATGTTAAACGCTGCAGAGCTGCTTCTGTGTGGGCAACAAGGGCGTCGTCATCAGCATAAAGCAGCTCCCAGACAAGATGGTTTAAGGTCTTAGTGTGGACCTTCAGTCACCTTAGGTTGAATAGGCTTCCATCAGTATGGTGTTGAATCATCCTGATCATCGAGGTCTGCAGTGGCCCTTTGGAGCATCGTGCTGAAAAAGACTGTGAATAGGGTTGGTGTGAAAACACAGCCTTGTTTCACACCACTGGTTATTAGAAAGGGCTCAGCCATATCTGACTTGGCTGTGTTGATCCTCATGGAGTGAGATGATCATTTTAAGGAACTTGAGGGGACAACCTAAATGTTCCAAAATCTGCCACAGACCTTTTCTGCTCACAGTATCGAAAGCCTTGGTGAGTTCGTTCTGTTCCCTACACTTCTCTTGCAGTTGTCTGAGAACAAACACCATGTCTGTGGTACTCCTGTTGGCTCTGAAACCACACTGGCTTTCAGGTAGAATTCCTTCTGCTATAGCGGGTATTAGTCTGTTCAAAAGTATTCTTGCCAGGATTTTGCCAGTAATGGAGAGCAGAGTAATACCACGGTAATTTGAACAGTCTGATTTAACTCCTTTCTTCTTATACAAAGTGATGATGACTGCATCACGAAGGTCTGATGGGAGTTCGCCTAGTTCTCAACAGCGCACCACAAACTCGTGAAATTTAGCATGGAGTGCAAGGCCCCCATGTTTCCAGACTTCAGGTGGAATTCCATCGACTTCAGCTGCCTTGCCAAATTTCACCTGCTGTATGGCCTTAAGGGTTTCTCCCAAAGTGAGGGCAATATCCAATTCATTCTTTAGCGGTTGTTGTGTGATGGACTGAATTGCTGAGTCTTGAACTACACGGTTGGTACTGAAAAGGGTCTGAAAGTGTCCAGACCATCGATTCAGAATGGAGGTTTTATCTGTCAGAAGCGTTTGACCATCTGCACTGAGTAGAGGACTCTGGGCTTTGTATGTAGGCCCATATGCTGTTTTCCGGGCCTCGTGGAATCCTCTGTGATCACCCGTGTATGAGCATAATTGTGTTTTTTCAGCTAGATTGATCCACCACTTGTTCTGGATGTCACGGAGTTTCTGTTGAAGCTTGCTGCATGCAAGACAAAAGGCTGCTTTTCTTATGTGACAGGATGGCAGTGCAAGGTGTGCTTGGTGGGCGGTTCTCTTCTTCCTCAACAATTCCTCGATCTCTTGATTGTTTTCATCGTACCAGTCTTGTTCTTCTTGAGGGAGAACCCTAAGGATTCTTCAGAGGATTTCAGGATACTGTTTTTAATATGGTGCCAAAGTGTTTTAGGAGAGGTATCTGTAGAATCAATGGAATGTTTTTTGAGCCTAGTTTGAAGATTGTTTCTCACTGTGGTTGATTGGAGGTTGTTAACTTGGAGTCTCCTTCTTGGGATACTGCCCCTTTTAGGTTTGAATTTAAGACTGAGGTTAAGTTTACAGTTGATGGTCTGTTTGGCATTCTGCGCTGGGCATCACGCAGGTATGGTGGACATTGCGGACATCTCTCCGTCACACCAAGACATAATTGATGAAGTGCCAATGCTTGGATCTGGGATGTATCCAGGTTGACTTCAAACTATTTTTCTGCTGAAAGATAGTGTTAGTGATGGCAAGCTGTTGCTTTACACAGAATTCCTGTAGAAGTCAACCATTATCGTTGCAGTTTCCAACACCATGCTTGCTTAATATTCCTTTCCAGGCTTCAAAATTCTTACCTACTCTGGCGTTGAAATCACCAAGGATAATGATCTTATCATCTGCAGGAACCTTCTGGGTAAGGCGGCACAGGTCAGTGTAAAATTTATCTTTTTCAGCAGGGTCAGCTTGGAGAGTTAGGGCATGTATACTAAAGATGACAATGTGTTACTTGTTGTGTAGGGAAAGGTGTAGGGAGATAATGCGGTCAGAATGACCTGATTTTCGAGTTTAGGAACAATAGAGTTTTTAATCCTGAAGCCGACTCCTAAGAGATGCTTTTTGGTTATGGGTTTACCTGACCAAAAGCGTGTGTAACCAGCACCATGTTCTCTAAGGCTGCCTTCCTCTTGGAGATGAACTTTACTGAGAACAGCAATGTCGATGTTGAGATGTGACAGTTCATGGGCAATTAGGGCAGAGCGATGCTCAGGACACCCACTATCTGCAGTATCAAGCGTGGTTCTGATGTTCCAGTGTGCTAGAGTCAATTTGGGTACACCTTTGGAGGCAGGTGCATGCCTTTGTCTTTTGATCTTTGTGTGACTGCATTTGTAGGTGATGTCACTACAGGGCTTTGCAAACGTGGTAAGGCCTTCGAGCCCGCGCAATGGATTTTTCAGGTGAGACACAGTGTGCGCGGAACTGAACCCACCCTTTAATCCTAAGGTATATATGCCAGGGCCGAGCGAGCTTCATTTTAGGAACAAAATATGATAGGGCAGCAGAGAAAAGTAATATAAAAAACATCTCATATGGCATATTGTCTCATAGACACACCAAGAAGAAGAAATTATGTGGAGCTTTTTGCTGTTCACTGTCATTCTTAAGTCTCTCTGCAGTATTTGCTTCTTCCTCCTTTGGAACATCTGCCTTTTGTATTTTTCCCCACTTGTATCAGTTTTCTTGGACTGATTCTCAGTTTATTTTGTCCTGTCCAGATGCTTATATCTCTCTTTATTATTTCTGTATTGTTTGCACCTTCTTTCCAATCTTTCATTAACTGTGAATTTAATTAAACTGTGGTCATTAACATTCATTTTATGTGCCTCACTAACAGGCTTCATCTTCTAGTTCTTAGACACTTAAATAAATAAAACCTAATAGAGATTCCTGTGGTACCTCACTGGACACCTTAACCTAGTTTGATATTTGCTGCTTAACTGTTTACCAAACTCCTTTGAACACTCTTCAAACCACAGAAGAGCACGTATATTCAAACCAAACTGAATTAATTTTTTAGTCCAATTTTCATGAGACTCCATATTGAATGCTTTAGCTGAACACAAATAACTTACATGTCTCCCTTTTCCTTTTATCTATGGAGGTGATGATTCTTCAACACTTATGATCATGCTTAATTTTAAGCACGTGTTTAAAGTAAGTGAAAGTAAACACTACTTGCAGTTAAATGAGTCATGCACATGCTTGCAAGATGGTGGCTTATTTTCCTACCTCAAAAATAGTTACTGTAAATCTGAGGTCTTATTGTACATCACATCTTTATCCCTCCAAAGTTAAATACAACAAGCTTTATATGATGCCAAAACCCTCAGAGACAGATGAGTCTCAATTTTGCTTAGCAGCATATTTAAGGAAAAAAAACAAACTCAGAAACAGGATAAAATGATAAACTCACATACCAATAACCAAAGTTTTTACAAAAATTCATGAAGAAAAGAAATGAGCAAAAGCCTTTGAATGGCTTGTATAATTACTTCCAGCCCAATTAATGGTTAAAACTGAGGTTCTCCTACTAGAACATGCAGCTATATTCTTGCCAACATTAGTGTTAAAGTTGTCAAAAGTGAGACCAAAACTTTAAAAGATGTAACTCAGTGTCAGGCAGGCTTATTGTTTTCTGTAGACTTCTATAAAAATATTTCCAGTTTCTATAGTACTGATTTCTCAGCCCTTTCAATTACAACATCATGAAAAAAAGTATTTCACACTAGAACAGGAATTTAAATGTATAAAATTCATTTAAATTTAAAATGTGAGAGTAAACTAAAATATCTAGGTTGATTAAAATTAGGACATCTTTCAAAGGTAAAATAGGAAAAAAAAAAAAAGAGAAGTTCAGAGCAGGGATTTACTGAGGAAAAAAAGTAAAAAATTGTCCATCAATTTACAGGTGACTTTGCTTGCAGCCCCTGCCATCTTTCCATTTCAAAAAGCAAAGTCCAAATTATCCTTGTTCTCCAACAGTGGATCTGACATCTTCTGCACCAGGACTGACTGATGATGAGCCATGTCGTTAACACAGCACCTTTTGTTGCAGTAAATGGCTCATGGCAGGGATGCTGGCTGAGATGACGGATCCCCTTGCATCCTATACAATAGGAAGACTGGTACAAAGCTTTTGAAGTCGCCTGTGAAAGTAAGCTTTATGAAAAGGGGTAAAGTAAAATATTTAGAGATGGTTAGAGAAACGAAAGAATGAGCACAAAGCACATCTTGTTAGAGACACTTTAAAAATCGCATCCTCGAAGTCTTAAGCGGCCTGAATAGAAATATTGTATGCATGATACATTTATATACAGACCTGACACAAATCCTTTTTACTCCAACAGAGGTGAGTAGTCCAGTTAAGGTCAGTGGTTCTCTTAGCCAAATGTGTTAAGGAGGAAGTTCATTCTTAATTTGGAGACTATCTAAGAGATTTCTTCATGTGGGGTCTTTAGTTATAGAAAAATCGGGCATTTTAAAAAATACAGATCAATGAGGAAGAACGAAGTAAAGATTGTGTTACCTGAACTGTGATGTCAGAATTGACTTTTTTGTCTGTTCACAAGAACCAATGTAATTTCAAGTAATCTGGACACATACATATGTTTACATAAATATGTGTGTGTAATTTGGTTTGCAGTTGTTTATGTACTCTATAAATAGATATTATATTAGGAATAATATATTATTTTATTTAAAATTACATAGGTAGTGTCCTACATGTATAATGTTTATTTTTATTAAAATATTTTAAATAAATTAGTGTTACCCAATTCAAGAGAACAGAATAAATAGCAAAACACGTTTTATTTAAAATAAATACATAAAATACTGTGAGACCAGAGAAAATAACTCTAAGTGCAAGTGGCAGACGAGGGAACTGAACCCAGAAGTGCTAAGTGATGCCAACAGTGATTAGATTGCTTCTGAGAATCAAATAATGAGCAAAACTCTTGGGACAGAAATATGAGGAAGGAAACTCTCTAAGAACTTCCTCCCTTAGATCTCTTTCGTGCCTACAATCCTGCTCCCATCGAGCATTTCAGCAGCTCCTGTGTCAACTCCGCTTAGCCATCTTCAAGAAACTTTAAATTTTACCCTTGTACCTTTTGCTTGAGTAACTGTGCTGCTCAGCTTCATTGAGATCAAAATGAAGCTTTGAAAAAAATCACAAAGATCCTTATCAAAACCCTAACGAAGACATTTTGGTTCTCTCCCACTTAAACCTAATCACAGACCTTCTGAGAGGATTGTTTCCACTGAGGTTAAGCAACTTCTGCCAAATATTTCAGTATGACAGAGCAAGGTAAAATTTACATAGGATTGTAAATTTACATGTAAACCATATTTTTTTGTGGCAAGAAAATTATAATATTCAATCTGCTCTTCATTTCTGTCCTGTGTGCTATGAGCTGGAGATTTTACTCTATCCCTTGAGAATCCCATTTTGTGTGGGTATAAAATACAGACGTAAAAGTCCTACAGAGCAGTGGGATGTAATGTAAAATATAAAGTTCATTTAGGTTGAACTCCCTCTATATTGTGGGTAATATTATTCACATGAAAGAAAGTGTGCTAGTTCAAGTGACTAAAAAATTGTTTCACTTTTATGACAGTGTTATATTTTACCTATATTGTATTTTTTTTTGTTTAAATGGACATATGTGAGAAATATTAACAACGAATAATATTTTATTATTTGTATTACTAAAAATATTTTAAATTAGATATAATATTTATAAATAAATATATTATAAATATTACAAGAATACACATTTCTATGCTTGTTTAATCTGTTTAAAACTGAATATTATCTTCATTCTTAAAAAAAATAAATTGAAGATAAATATGTGTGTTAAAATTGTTTATTGCTTGTGCATAGAATTACCAATTTCTTTTTTTTTTCTTTAAGAAAACTAAAAAAATATTTTAGGGTCTGATATGGCTTCTTTTGAAATCAACATAAAGCCAGTAGTCTTAGCCTCAAATTGACAAAATCTTATATGAAGATATTTTTCATTTCGTGAATATTTTAGAAGCTCTTTTGGGTTTTGAATTCTATCTCAAAATATTTTTCAGCACCATTTTTCCTGTGGGACAGTGGTTCTAGGTAACACCTTTTTCAGTATCAGTGTGTGCATCATCATACCCTACCTTTTGTTTCATTCTACCTTTGTTTTTTAAGGGAAAATGTGATGATGTGTTATCTGAACTCTTTAAATCTTACTTATGAGATTTCCTATATGTCATGCTGGGCTATCAACAGCCATTCAAGCAGACACCAATCTACACCAATAAAGACTGCATAAGTTCCAATCCAATCCCTTTATGTTGTATTTCATTTACTGCACAAACTCAATTATCTGGACTGCTCTATTATCGAATCAGCCCCATAAGACCAATTTCCCCTGTCTTACATATATTTATAGGACTTGAAAACTTCCTTAATGTTGTATTATAATGCTAATTGGTGTAATTTTTGATTATTTAAACAAATCACTTACCCTTTGTTGACTGGTTACTATGGCTAATGAACCTGTAATTTTATAACTTTCAGAGGCTCTTTCCTAAAGAATACTCAAACATCATAGAAGATACAAAAGTATTTCCAAAGCTCTCTTCTCCCAGCAGATAGGACTGCATGTATGCTTTGAACAGTGCCTAATATTGTCTAACAAGTCTAATCTGTAAAACAGATCTTGTTCAACAGGAAAGAGTTTGTAAAGATAATAAACTCATTCTACTGTATTCCCTGTCATATGTCACAGAACAGCGAGACTTAGGAAACCCAGATCTTAATACAGACCTTTGGCCAACAGCT
The DNA here is from genome assembly GCF_036250125.1 of Pseudopipra pipra. Lineage (NCBI taxonomy): Eukaryota > Metazoa > Chordata > Aves > Passeriformes > Pipridae > Pseudopipra > Pseudopipra pipra. The sequence goes on from NC_087550.1 coordinate 84,504,406, forward strand.
TACCCCAAATTCCAATTATTCAGCCTCCAGCAAATAATAAAATCATTTAACTAATCAATGTAATTAATCGGTGTAATATCCTTATATAAGAATTATCTGTTCCAGATGCACCTGCATTTTTTCATCAGGATGAAAGCATGTATTTTCAAATTTTTAGATGACTTCTTACCACATCAAGTGTAGCTTTTATGATCAAACACTAAGAAAGAAGACATTTGGATAAAACATTTCCTTTCATATTATGTTATTAACATGAGATTCAACCTAACAAACTGAAATTTCAAACAGGTGTAGTCCAAAGCCAACATGGAAAATGCAGTGTTTTCCAACATGTTGGGTTTTTTCTCCTGTAAATAATTAACTGGGCAGTGACCTACCAGAGCACCTAAACAAAATTCTCTTTGTTTACCCAGGTTATATTACAATTTTTATTATCTTCAGTAGAAGCCTTGCAAAAGAAACAATGTGTTCCTTCCAAAGCATTTATAAATGTTGAATTATTCTCTTCTGAGCTGTTCAACCCTGCTACAAAACACTCAGCTGGGCAGCCATGGTAACACCTCTTTGGTATCTGGAGAATAAGCACCCCTTCCTCTTAAGCAATTCCCTACCAGCTCAGTGCAATCCCTCCAGCATCTTTCTACACCTCAGAGTCTTTGTGCCCTCATCTCTCTCTTTCGCTGGTGGCACATGGCCTGGGGAGGGCCCCCTGAGAAGTCACGAGATCCTTATAGTATCAATAGCCCCGGACTTGACCTCTCCTTAATGCTCCTGCTTTCAAATCTTCTGCAAGATGAATACAGAGAAAAGACGCACACATTAGCTCAGGGAAAGCCTGGGGGTAGCAACTTTTATTAAGCCTCCACTTCACAACAGATAGCATCAGATAAAGTATTGTTTTCTGTTATTGCACTGGAGTCCTGCTGCAATGGCTTTTTTTTGGAGAGGATGATCAAGATTCCTGATTTTAATGGCAGTTGAAGAAGCTTTGAATCACAAAGAGGAGACTCAAAACACATTGATCAGGTTCTCTTGAAAGGCTTTGGATTGGAGTTTTGGTTTTTCTTTTTTTTCCTTCTTTTTGTAATTTAAACAACAAAGGCAGAGACTGAGATACTGGATTCTGAGATGCTCTCAAATGCTATCTTTTTATTAAACTGAGATAAAAAGCAAAATGTTGTCAGGGAAAGACATAAGGAAAAGAGTAATTCTTAAAGAAAAAATGTGTTAAGAACAGTTCATGGGATTCTGAAAGACTACTGTTTGGTGGGGTTTTTTTCTGTTTTACAATTCATATAATCTTCATTTTATTTTATTCATCTTTGCTTTACCAGGACATTCAGTAAGCTAACTGTGCTCAAAACTTTACCGCATCAGTAGGAAGTTAGCATCATAAATACAAATACATAATTTTTCTGTATTGTAGTAACAAATTAATGTACTGTAGGACATATACATCTGTCTTTTTTACATCAACATTATCCACAAAAAATTTCCTTGAGGTCTTGATCCACCTTCTGCTGAAATTATTTCACTAAAACCCACCAATGTTCAGGAGAGGATCATGAGCAGCTGGGTGTCATTCTAACCTGAAATTGTGGATTGGTCAGAGTAGGTTTCATGGAACAGTAGCTGAGAAGGCTACACAGTTTAGGCATAATCTCTGAGATTTCTGAGTTCTTACTGCACTGAGTGCAGTGGTGCACACTCAGGCAAGTTGGTACTGTAAGATGCTATGCTGCCATGATGTGCTATTCTAGATAAATACTCCTCCAACTATTCAAATATAATAGCACCCAATTTTGTCTCAAAACAAAAGGAGAAATAATTTTAAGTCCATCATCACTTTGCAATTAATGATGTCATCTAAAGTCAAGGTTTTTCCTGCCATATCTGGCAAAATGAAAAGACTAGAAAGCAAACCAAGCGGGAACTAGCAGGTAAGGAATTCAAGAGTTACTTATAGTCTGAAGCAAAAATCTGCTAGTCCTCTTCGGCTAAGTAGGTCCTCCAATTGCGTTTTGTGGCTGTTGTTTGGGAGTTGTTCAAGAATTCTTCTTTAGTATGAGGCAAAGCATGCCAACAGCTTGACAGTGTACCAGATTGCATTTTGGTGCTATGAAGTGTTACAGGCACCATTTAGTTTATTAGAATGTGCGCCCTGCTTTTCCAACAAGTCTTCTTCCTAGTACCAAGACTGCTGGGCTGTTTTTTCCTGAAGCCCTAGCCACTCTAATGGGCAAAAGTGTAAAATATCAGCCAGCAAAACTGATCTTCCTATGGTAGAATGAGCACCTGTTGCAGTGTTCACATCAGGGATAGTAAAGCTGTGATCTTGCATTGCATGTAGCTCTTGGGAATTTATAGGATGACCCACCTAAAGAGTTACACCATACAATGGGTATGGGGGCATTCTAGTTTCAGCTGACTACCTAAAATAAGGAAATATAAATATACATATATATATATATACTCCACAGTCCTGTCAGATTTCACTGGTGGATATCTTTTCTTCGCTGCTCCTTATAAATTCTAACTTAAGCTGAGGATTCACGAAGAAGAGAAATATCCAGTGACTTGGCAAAACCATGATGTCTTTCTAACTTTTTGCCTTTTATCTATACATTTGCTGGGCTTTCCCTCCCTGAAACAGATTGGCAAGATGAAGCATTGTCTATTATCACTGTAATGCGATTTTGGTCTTTATGAGTTCACTTTGCTACCACATTTATTTCTATCACAGTACTGACAGGAAGTTCCAGTCAGGAGTAGTGTTCCTATGTGCTAAACCTACATAAACACATAGAAAAAATAGCTTTCACCCGTCTAGAGCAAAACTTACCATGGATAAGAAAAATAGACCTAGCAAATTGGTTAAGGACAAGTAAGAAGGCAAAAAATCAGAACCAGTCTTCAAGATGGCATCAGTTGATGGTACGTCTCGAGAAGAAACGAGTGTGGTGCTGATTCAGACATCCTGGTTACTGCTGTGCAACCTGCAGACTGCTGCTGCAAAAACATTCTGCTAAAATATAGCCCCCAGACACTGCACCAAGCACTCTGAATGGATCTGACGCTTATTGGAGGGAGTGCACCTTCTACTTCATTTATCTCTGAGCTGAGAAAGTGGAGTATAATTGAACATGCTTCCCTCTTTAGTGCAATTTGCTCATGAACACTGTTACCCTGAGAGCAAGTGGGCATAAAAAGCACTCCTTCCTCAACTAGGGAAAGAATGTGTGCACATTCTTACACTGCCTGTGTACAGGAAATCATTCTCAAACCTTCAAAGACATTGATGGGGGAAGGGAGAAGGCTGGAATGGCATTCCTTGGGCAAGAGCACATGAAAGTCTGGTCGGATTAGTGTAATATATTACGCAAATGTGACACAAAAATGTTCATGGATTACACTTCCTTCGCTGTATCATATTAGCACCTCATCATCCCAGCCTACCACAAACAGATGCTAACAAGATATGAGAAGAGAGCTAGAATATGCTGAGGTTTCTGTCTCACATTAGTAGTGTGCACAATATACTGTGATTCTGCTTGCCAAATGTGATGCACAAATTACTAATGTATAACCTTTGAAAAGAAACAAAACAAAACAGGACATTACTATAAAAAGTGTGTTCACAATGTGCTGCAAAAATGAAGATATGTGCTCTGTATGGCGAAAGTCTATCCCGCCTCCTGCGAGGTCATGGAGATAGACAGGAGTGTGTTAAAGTCCCTAACTGCTACTCGCTAGAAATGTGCTGTTCCCTTCCAGTGAGTTTCTTTAGATACTTTTGAGAAAGTCTTAAGGCATTGATTTACTCAAATTGTATGATTTTAGCAGGCTTCAAATGGTTTTTATTTAACTGGATCTTTTCTTTGCAAGTAAAGTTGTCCTTGATGTTGAATCCGAGGACACAGAAGAGCATCAGTCATGTGCAGCCCAAGCTCCAGCAAAGCTCTGGGAGATCTTGACTCAATACACTTTCTTCCTTTCATTCAGTATTATGATTCAGTAAATATGATGATATTACACATAAACAACAGCCTTATTATACCAGTTACCTTTTAAAGGACCATAATACTATGCAGATGCACATGCTCACTTTTATACAGTAAAACCCACTTTTTCCCCATACAACCTCACTTGACATGCAGAGCTAAAATCCGGAAAAACGCATGTGCATATTTGAAGATGCCTTTTTTTTTCTCATGTGCAACAGACAAAATTTGCAGCTACTGAAGAAACAGCCTTCCAGATTGCCATCTCAAGTGCTTTACTGCACATGAATATGTGGGAAATTATTATTAATAATAATAACAACGATATTTAAGAATGAAATGCACATTATATAAACTGAGTTAAGCTATGCATCAAAAGTTTATTTTTGTTTTGTTTTAGTATATTTACATGGGGGAAATAAATAGGACAGATAAAATCTCCTTGGCTTTCTGTCTTGAAACGGTAATTATGCCAGGCCTTCAGTGCAGTAAGGTTACGATTATCCAGCCCTGTTTCTGGTTTCCTCTAGACATATGTGCAATATATATATTGCGCATAAATTGGCTCAAGCTAATTATTTTTAAATAACATGTATGCTTTTAAAAATAGTAAGCAAAAATGGAACTGCCTAAATCTATTGTGGCTCATGATTTGTTTTTCCCCAGGCATTAAAAACCTGTGTCTGATCTTTTCTTGAAAATATTTTTGAGGGGGCAGAGCAGGGGGAAGTTTTTCTCCCAGGTTGAAAACCAGATATAGTTTGCCCTGTTCTGTGTCCATCACAACCACAGCTCTCCGGTTTGAACAGAATCTCATCTGTTAGAACTCAAATATGAAATGTAGCCTGAAAGGATTTTTTTTTTCCTCACATGATTATCAATAGGGGGCTATAAGGAATTGGTTGGACACAAACCTCTTTTTATTACTATGGAAAAACTTGCTTGTCAAACAGCTGAAATATGAGTTTTCGAAAATTGGTTATTTGTAACAGAAACCATAGCACATTATTTTACAATCCATAACAAGGATATTGTGAGAGGAAAACTGTAGCTGATGGTGGAATAACAGTGAAGGAGCACAATGACAACATTTCAAGTCCTGATAGATACTTTTGGCAGGGACATCAAAGCTGTTGGCAACAGCAGTCACTATAATCGTATGGAAGTGCTACGAAAGGTGTAAAGCACTGATGTCTCAGCACCTTTGTCACCCACTAATGGGAGTCTGATGCTCCCTGCTACTTTAAGGAGTGGCTGTACTCCTTCCACTGCTTCTGTAATGTCATTGCTGAGGTGTATTTGCCATTTCCTCAGCTAATTTTACTGTTTAAAGCACCCTGTAGCAATGGGAGAAGCTCAAAAAGCACACATTGGCAAAAGAGCTATACATGGCAATACTAGGAAATGATGAGCCCTGCTTGATGAAGTTTGTCATCTGGGCTGAGTAGCTACCCCATGATCAGACAGCAAGAGAGTGGTGGTAGTGGTGTTTTAGGAGAAGCCAAAAATCTTGATTTGAAGTTCTCTGACTAATCCCAGAGTTCTAAACACTTTATAAAATCCTTTTTGTAACTGGTTTCTATCTACATTTAATATATTTGAAAAAAAAAAAAAGAGATAAAAAAATGGTACATTAATGGTACTTAATTAAATTACATGAACATTAAATAAAAAATGAGAGAGTGCATCACCATGATTCAGGTCACATTCTCTCTGTCACCCAAAAAAATTGGTGAGCAAAGAGCTCAAAGCACACTACCAAGTGTGTTCAGAATCAAAGGCTTTTTCCTACAGGGAGTTGGATGGGAGGAGTCTGAGTTTTCCTCACATGTTATTTGTTTATTTGACTATCACTGGTTGACAGTATGTCTGCTGGTTAATGAATGAATCTGGTTTTATGGCTTTTGCACTTGTGCTTAGAGGTCACCCTAGGCATACTTCACAAATTAGAAAAATAAATTAATTAATGAAACTTATTTTCTACTGGGAAACTGCACCTGAAATAACAACTATTTTCTCCAATGTATTTAGCTGTGCTCTGCCAGGAGGCATTTCTTCCCTCTTTCTTGGCTAAAAAACCCTACTATCCAGCAGGTTGCAACCAGGTGCTGTTGAGTAATGATGACTTTACAAACTCTCATATACTAGCTACTTTCGAGCAACACATTTTAATTCTCTAGCTAAATTAGGCTTCTTTTTCCCTTTGAGTTATGCATATATTTTGCAGATGATGTTTATCTGCCTGAATTCAGGCCGCCCACGCAGGTACAGAGAGAAAGATGCCTCCCACACAAAGGTTCTCCTGCCGTTCTGCTGCCTTCTCACTTGAGGCCCATCAACCAGGCCAGGCAGTCGAGCAGCGGTGGCCATCAGTGCAAGGTTTGGAGACTTTATTTTCCATCAGAGGAGACAGATTAAAGTCCCTTCTTCTAGATTTATTTTTTATTTTGGAAAAATCCTCATTCCCAGACAACCTGCTTATGGCGATAAAAGTGAAAAGGAAAAAAAAGTAATGAAAATAATGAACATATATTTACTACAAATCAGAAACAGTTTTAAATTATTTTCCTTTCCTCAAATTTTTTTAGACTCTTCTCTTTGAATCTTTCCTCCCTTTGGCTACATCATTCTAAAGAATTGTGCTCAAGATGACAACACACCAAACCCCTTATGATAAAAAAATAATACCTCCTTTAACTCACATATTACATACATCAGAGTTGTATTCAACTTAAATTTTACGGGTTTTTTTGTTTTGTTTTGTTTTGTTTTTCCTAGCACAGCCTCGTATTGATTTTTTATAACTCTCTGGTCAGTTTTTACAGAAAACTGTATATGAAATTTGCATACTGCACAATAAACCAATTTTGTATCTTGTTTTCCATATCATTTCTGAAGGAACAAAGTTATTCATAAAACTGAGAATTTTGTTTATGCTGTGTATATACTCAGCTACACCCTGAATGTGAAAGACCACAGTGAGAAACTTCCTCCTTGCTCCCTCTATTTTTGACTATGCTGATTTGCCCTTTACGTTCTTCCTTTGCATTCTGGGAGGAAAGAGGATCCATAGTACATTCCTGAGGTGAACGATCATCCAGGAGGAAACAGGAATCCCAGTACTGACAATTAAAACAAGGACACATAAGTCAGGAAAATGATTTGTCATAAAAATCACTTCTGTTAAATAAATTCAAAATACACTTTTGAAATGTCTCAGACATTCTGTAAACTTATACAATCTAATACTGCTGTATAAAGCAACTTATGAAAAAAAGTTGCATATAAACACAAGTTGAAATACTGATCTTTCTTACAGGTGGAAGGAAGGCAACTAAGTGTAGTGTTTTGCCTACTCTTCAAATTTTCCAGAAACCTTTATTATTATTTTTAGCATTATATTTATTTAGTCTGTCTCTGAATAATTGTTCAACAAGGAAATTTTATGAAGCTACAGATTAGATCCAGGTGAAAAGTTTCATTTCCTTAATGTTGATGATTGTTTTGTAAAATTCCTTTAAAAGTGTACTCCTATGTGTTTTTTTCTTGCTTCCTTCCTTCCTTTCAAAATACTTTAAAAAATCTGTAATTATATTTGTTACTACCAAGGGACTTTCATGATTAATACACATTATTCATATTCCCTAAACACAGATTTAACTAATATGCTCTATACTTAAAAATGTACATTAACTGAATTCAATTTAAAGGGAAAATATTCCTAGTCTTTTCAATAAAAGAGGGAATAACTGCAGTATTTGGTATATTTCGCCTCTTTTTCTAAAAGTAGAGTTTCCATATGTTGTGATTTTGGCAGTTCTGCTAAGTAATTTTCATAAATTTTGTTTGATCCATTACGTAGTATTATTCATTTGCACTGTGGCATATCTGAACAATGTCTTTACTGATTATTGGTCTGTTACATCATGCTACTTTTTTCCTGTCACTACATAACTCCTGAGCTCACAGAAATAAAATTAATTTTCCTTTGTATTGAAACACACTAGCTTTTCTTTTTCTTTTTTCTTTTCATGAGCAAACTAGGCTGTACAAATGTTCACATAAAGCCAAGGCAATAGAGGGATAAAAACAGATGAAGACAATTCATTTGAAAATCAAAGCAGCGCTCACAGAAATATGTTGGCAGGATTCACTCAGCTCTATTTCAGAGTTGTTTAAACACTATATCGAGCAGAAGAGGAACTGGTGTAATAGTTTCTCCTGGAATCAGATCAATCAATTAATCTGTCTCTTTTTTTCCCTCGATCATTTAATTACCACTGCAAAAAAGCAGGGGGAATTAAGTCACAAAATAACCATTCATATAACATGATGGATCTAATTGGAGCCTTTGTAAGTGATCGGATCCTGGGGTAAGGCTGGACCAGCCTCATCCCACCCAGTTGTATGCTGGCAGGGTGCACTGCACCGGCTGTTGACTTTGGATGAGAGTTTCTGCACAAAGACAGAATGTACTTGCCTATGTGGCTAAAATCAGGCCTCTCACACAGCCAGTGAGATTTGGCAGCTGTGGCTGGGTGTCCTGTAGAGGAAGGGGCACCGCCATGCAGGAGGGAGTCCATGACCGAGCTGGCCTCTTTGGCACAGCTGCACTCGGCATCAGAGAAGAACCTCTGGCCCTAACTGCATCCAGGGAGTGTTTCCCCACTGAAAACATGCACTTTTTATCCATTTTTCATTCCCTGTTTTTTGCTGCTTCATGCTCCCTGTCCCATCTGACAGCAGACCTTGGGTCCCTGTTCCCACAGGAGGTGAAAGGTACCCCAAGACCAGCCTCCCCCAGACTAGGCTTGTTTTTGTGCCAGAATCTCCGCCCTTCCAGGGCCCATGGCCATTTTCCTCCCAACTGCCCTTGTTGGGCCAGGGATGAGGGAAAGACATGTCCACGAGTGGATGCAGACTCACCACAAGCAGCAGAGCAGGACAGGTAGCACCACACACTTTGTAGCTCTCAGACTGCCATCTTCCTTGCCTTTCACCATGGGTGGAAACCCACCCCATCCTTGGTTTGGGTTTCCCCCCACCATCATAGTATGAAACTCAAGGATATTATTGAACTCATGAGTCCCAACACAGTGCAGACCCCCAGAGCTCATTCACACTGCATAAGCATGGGACAGAAGCTCTTGCACCCAGCAGCAGGGCTATGCTGGGGCAGGTGCCTGCCAGGAACAATGCTGGGGCAATGCCAGGAGTAATAGTGGGGAAAGAGGAGCCTGATGTGCTTTCCTCCACCTCCTTTGCTAAAGCAGTGCAGCTGCAAGCCACACCATTGATTTCCTTCCTAGCTCTTGCATTTATTAGAGTCTTGTCTTTTCTCCTCTCCCACTCTATTTTGGAGCAAATTAGGTATACATGAAGTGGGTAATGTTAATTATTTAGTGATGAGGCACGGGAGTAGGTTACCCAGAGAAGCTGTGGATGCCCTGTCCCTGGATGTGTTCAAGGCCAGGCTGGATTGGGCTTTGAGCCACCTGGCCTAGTGGGTGGCATCCCTGATCATGGCACGGGTGTTGCAACTAGATGTTCTGTGATGTCCTTTCCAGCGCGGAACGTTCTGTGATTCCACGATCGAGCGCGGGCGGAGGCGGGAGCGGCGGCCCGGCGGCCAAGCGGCGGATCCCCGGCAGAGGGCGTCCGGCCCACGCCGATCCCGCTGCCTCCGGAGCAGCCGCACCGCCGCCCGATCCCGCCTCTGCCCGGACGGACAAGGCTATGTATGTTGCATCAATATCAAAAGACTTTTAGTTAGAGGTTCTTTGTTGTTCTTGGTCCGGGGTTTTTTGTTTTGGTTTGGTTTTTTTTCAACCATAGGTACCAAACTCCCCCCGGGTAATCAATTTCCTGAAATTCTTCAAGGCTTCGTAAGCCGTAACAATGAAAATCATAACCAGCAAGGATTTTAATTTCCTTATTGTGTTATTTAAGCAATGAGACATGACAAGGTTTGTGTTATGCTGGGATGTCGCTGTGCCTCGGGTGAGTTGTGTTAGGCAGGAGACCGAAAATAGAGAGCTGAAACCACCTGGAAAGAGGGTCTGTCCTGGGCTGCCACACAGTTTTCAGCATCATGCAGTGGAGCTGCACGAGCAGGCTCAGGACAAAAAGAAAGAATTAAGGAAGAAACAAAAAAAGATAAATAATTTCTCTCTTTTCATTGCACCATAAGCCATAAAAGAGCTTCTCGTTTAAACTTCATTTAATTTTTTTCCCTCTACTGGCTTCAAAGTGAAAAATAAGCAATATAAATTAATTAAAATTAATTAACTCTCTAACATCCTAATTTCATTATTTCTTTAACACCCTACAGTTTTGTAAAACCTTCCCAGATTTCTAAACTAAACATATATAAAACAAAATTAAAATTGTTTAAATCTTGGGTTCTTCAACTTCATCTGACTAAAATTCTGGCGTTCATTTCTGTTTTTCATTGATTTTCAAAAATGCAACTCTTCTTTGTCCTTGCTACAGAATATTTTATTTAGAAAAAGGATGTTGTTTCATGTTTCTCCTATGAGCTATTTTATTTCATATTGTCTGCTTTCTATCTTTTGTCACCTGATGGTTAACAATGTGTATCCCATATTTGTCTCTGAAACATTCCTCCTGCTTAAATTGCTGCAGCAACAGTAAAATCAGTTTAATCCCCTGGAAGAGAAACCAAAGGAGTTGTTCCTGTTTGCAACAGCAGAGGTGTAGGGGGTTTCCCTGTGCTGAGAGTACATTCTAGGGGAAGAATCCTCTTTTTAGACAGAATTCACCTTTGAAGATGGCAGCACATTGTGCAAGTTATAAAAGGTATTGGTACACGAGAGCAAGAGAATACTTGGCTCTTTGTCTGCAAAATAAACCAGTCAAATCACAAGTATTTTGCAAAGCTGTGCCTCTATCCCAGTCTCTCAGACTCAAGCCACAACAGACACAACTCACACAACGTTACACATGTGTGGAAGTGTTTGCAAAATGAGGTGCTTGACTTTTGAAATTTTTTCAACTATTAGTTTTAAGCTCAAGTGCTTTAGGAAAGGAGAGACAGAATTTGGGAGTCTGGCACCTAGTACTCAAAATAGTCACTGGTCTCCATGAGTTGAATCTGTAAAAATTTCAGAATGAAGCTCCACTCGAAAAAGCCAGACACAGATGCAAACTATGAGGGGAAAGAGGCAGACGTGAAAAGGAGCCTTATAGAGAGGAAGAAGGGTAAAGAGGGGTAAAGTGAGAGCAACATACACAGGGAGAAGAGAGAAATGGGGATAAGAGAGAAACAGGAAAAAGAGGTGGGAGCCCAAACCATCTTGACAAGATGATTTACCAGATAAAAGTTAAGAATATCATTAAATGTATAAATATGTCTAGGGGTTTTTTTCCTAGAAATGTAAGAGAAGGGTCAGAAAAATTCAGAAAGAAGAAACTGTCTTAGAAAAGTTTTAATACACATCACCGATTCAGTGAAGTATCATTAAAAACATGAGTCAATGCAAAAGCAAGAAGTCATGGTGATATCTAGCAATTTAAAGGCACTCAAAGCTGAGGCTTTGGTCTAGTTGATGGGGATTACCTTGATGGTTTCAGTGAAAACACACTGATCATACACATAATGAAGTGGAGCAGAAAAAACAAGTAATTTGGTCTAGTAAGGCCACATCAGAATAAGATCCTTGTCCCTTACAACAGCTGGAGTTCTTAGTGCCACTTGACATCAACTTGAGAAGGTGTTTGGCTGCTATTTGTATAGAAATCCAAGGACCCTATAATTTTGGATAATTTGTCTCACCATGCAAGAATAAGAAATTGCTGCCATTTTGTTGAAGTTAAAATAACACGGAGAACTGTATTGAAGACCATCCTGACAGCTATTTATGTTAGTCAAAACGAAAGTACACTATGTACTTTTAATTATAGCTGTGTGCCATCTTTACTGCCATAGATAAAGTTGTGTCAGCACTTTCATTACAAACCCTTACTTTTAGGGGTTTACAACTCAGTTGTTAAATTTTGCTTTAGGCTGAAACTAGGCATGCAAAGCCTCAGCCTGCAAGCACTTTTTTTTTTTTTTAAATTAGAAAACAAAAACCCTTTTGGTCACTTTTTATTTTATAGGAAAGCAGATTTTAACATTCAGTCATTTCTAACTCTGAAAAACTTTCATTATTTGAATTTTACAGGCTTGTCCATTATGCCATGCAGCATTTTTAAAAGTAGAGCTGCTTTTATTCATGTAGGCAAATTGGCTACTGTCCATAAGCAGTAACTATTTTTAATCCTGTTTTTAAGTATATATCCATATTTATGTTGTTATGATCTATGCTCCAGACTCTGTCAGGAATAGTAAATGACAGGCCGTGTAGGCTTGAGCACAAAGAAAGAACCACAACAGCTGTTAGTTTGCAAAAACCACACAACTTGGAGTGTAGTCTTCAGCTCATTAACATAATTAATTTTTAATAATGACAGCATTAATTTTTTCCTGAAAAGTAGAGTGTAGGGCCTTCTCCCACCAGTCATTACTTAGACAGAGCTCACTTTGTCTAAGTCAGTTTTATCCCATCAATGGAAAAGGGCTGACATCCTTCACTAGTGATTTGTGAACAAAACTGTGCTCTCTCGCTGTTTGGGTGGCTATGCCCTGGCACCTACACAGCTGACCCATAAGGAACAGAGGTTCTGGCAGGCCCAGAGTCCTGCCTTTTTTACCACATACACCAACAGGGAGGTGCTCATGATATCTCAAAATGGCCCAGAGAGGGAGATTCCATAGTTCTATGTTTCTATGACTCTTCTGGCTTCAAACCACTAAATGAATTACAAATCAAATCCTTTGATGAGATTTTATTCTGCATCAAAAACACCATAAATGACCAAGGAAGTAAAAATTTTAAGTAGATTATCTTACTTTTGGTGATGTCTCTCCATACTTTTAAAACAATTATCTAAAATATTTCTCATCTCTCATAAAAACTGAAGTATATAAACTGTAAACCACGGATTATCTGATAGATACTTATATCACTTTCACTTAAGTCCATTGATAAAATTAGGCTCTGGATGTCATTCTAGGCTACAGTCATGATGTGTCTTTAGAAAATAGTATATGTGAATGCAGAATCTGGCCAGCTCTGCTAGAGTAAAAATGAATAAACTTTTAAAAACCACCTGATCTAAGTTTGTGTCTGGTCAGCAGCACTGATTCTATTCATGTCCTGCCTGTGCCTCTCTTGTTTTAATTTGGCTAAATGGCTATTGCCTCTCTCTCAAGAGACACAGCAGAAAAAAAATGAAACGAAGACCCACTAAATAGCAATATGTGTACAGACTTGTAAACATGCTCAGCTTTATCTTTAAGAGTCTATCAAATCAGAGATAATGCAGACTTCAGAGGGGTTCCAGCTTTATGGCTACCTGAGAATTCAGTCCACTGATTGAGCACTGAACCACAGCAATCCTTTCCCACTGGAAGCTAATACATCTCCATTATGACAGACCGCTCTTGGTCTTACTCATCACAGCAGTAGGACTTAACCTGTGCAATTTGTGGCTTGCAGTTTTGACATTGCTTTAAAAAGTATTTCAAACTGGTCCTTTTGCATTCCAGCAGAACAATTACGGTGCATGCCCAAAACCATTCAAAGAGGATGACATAACCCTCTTGAGAAAGGACATCTCCATTTCCCTATTTTTTCACAACCTCACAAGCATGGATCTGCAGGAATCCAGGGGAGAATAAATATTTCTTCACTCTAACCAGACTGTAATCCACACTAGAGAAGGAAGCATCAGGAAACTGAAAAGAACACTTTGTACTGGCAGCCTAAACTAGAACCAGTGAAGTGAAAAAAACAGGCAACCAGGTAAAATCAGCCCTAGCACCCACAGGCAGTGCACCCCTCTTCTAAATAACATTACCACTACCATTAAAAGGAAAATCAAAATGGAGCCAGGTTTTATTACCAAGAAGGCGCTCTCCCTCTCTGCTGCAGACAGGAAGGGGAGGGGTCTGGTTATTGTTGCAGATTTTTTCTCCCTCTTTCTCCGGGTCTTTAATCCCAGACTTGGCTTGTTGCGCTTCAAATTGAAATATCCTGAACAGATGTAAAAACACATGTGAGCCACTGCTCGCAAGCTGTGCAAAGCTTTGTTTCATCTGCTGATGATGTGAGCCTAAAGGAGATCTTTTTAAAATTTCATCACTATTCAAAAGGATAATTAATACGTACCCCCAGGCTTTGATTATGCTATACCCAGTGTGTACTGCTGGTACAAAAATAATGAGGCTCTCATCAGGCCGAATGAATACTTGCAGCAAACATTCAGTTTCCATAAGAAATTTAAGATTCAGTGGCGGTACCATGTAGGTGGCTTAATCTAATTTTAATTTGTAACACAATACAATAGATAAGATCATTTGTTTGTAACCAGCACAGGCATTTTGTTTACATGAAACCCCAGTCAGCATTCAGCAGATGGTCTTTTTAAAGGCTTAATTGAAGTTTTCTAATCTAACCTTTTTTCCCTCCATTACAAAGGGGAAAATAAGAGGGGAAAAAAAAACAGAGAAAAAGAGAAGAAGGGAATTAAGGCAACTACAAGGAAGTAGAAAAATAGCTGTAAACCCCTTTTGCAGAGAAAATATGGAATAGCATTTCTACCTGCTGTCACAGGCAGGTTCAGTCAGAGCTGGGAAGATGCTGAGGTCAGAGTTTTTAAGGAGCTCCGGAGGTGTATGGATAGGGCCCTTTGCCCCCACCTTTGTTGCTACTGAGAAGGTCGGCAACAAATCACTGCCCTTGCCACAGCTGCCTTTCTGCCTCTGCCAGGCTTCAGATATTAGCTACCTGAGCTTTTCCACAGATCAGGCATCTCCTTCTCACGCCTGCCTTCTCAGAGGCTCATTTCTGTGTACTTTCTACATTCAGCTGTTCTGGTTTCAGTCTCCTTTTGGTCTGTCCCTACTGCCCTCAATATTACCACACTGACCGCAATAAACACTTTTCTCCTCACTGGCTCCAGGCTGCCTCTGGCAGCCTTCCAGTGATGTGCTCTGGAATAAAACCTTTCCCAAACATTTAAATCCTCCTCACATAGTGTATTTTCAAAGAGTTTGGCTAACTCAGATTTCTAACAAAAAAGTCAAGAGAGGCCTTTATTTTCCTTTTCACAAGCCATAGGGAGCACACAGAAGGCAGATTCAAGGCTCCGCGTCCTTTGGGAGTGATATGCTACCATCGTGCTGGTGCAGAGGAGCCACTGTGCTCTCTTGGCTTTACTGCTCCCACGGCCTTGCTGGCATTGCAGTGAGCTCAGGAGGGCTGGCACTACAGACAGGCTAACTCCCTATCTGTGTTGATCCAATCTCACCACCACCACCTCTGCAACAGGTATGTTATTAATGCCCACATGGCCCAGTTCCAGAGCTTTACTTGCTGAGTTATGAAAGAGGTAAGAAACTTATACCACATAATAAAGAGAAATGAGTTTTACTCACAGTAAATGGCTTGTGAACAGTGGCTTTGGACTTTTTATTAAACAGAGAACTATTCACCTGTGAGGAATAAACAGGCACTGCCTGTTTACAACACCATCATAAAATCTGGTATGAGTTGGATTTCTATCTAGTGGTTCACAATCGTATGGGTAGAAATTGAAGAAAAGGGCAATCAAAATAGAAATCAACTAAAATTGGTAATTCCGTTGGCCTATTTCTCCTTAGGCACAAGCCATGCCTGTGCAGCTGTCTGTGGACAGAGATGCATTTGAATAAATCCTTGTGCCCTAAGCCAAAAGGAAGCAAGCCATCTTCAACCCAAAAGCTGTAACACTGCATAACAACAGGCCAAGCTAATTACACTACACTTTATAATGATATAATGGCCATCATTGTAAGTACAAGACTGTTCATGAAATGATTTATATGATGAAGGGAAGCAAATATCAGTGTTAGAATAAAAATATCCTCCAAGGAGTCCACAAGCCAGCTGGGCTCATAAGGTCAGATTCAGCACTGCCTTCATGTAACTATGTGGTTTTTTGACTATGGGGGACAGTTTAAGTCCTGCTGAACCAAAATCCACTAAATGGAGGGTAAACTAAGAGATATGCCCACATAAAATTTGGAAAAAGTCATAGGTTCTCACAGGACCTAAAAACCTCTTGGCCTATTGATCTATATTCTAAATCAATGTTGTTCTAAGTCCATACTCTTTTCCTTAGGAAACATTATTATTTTTGAAGTCAATTTGACTTGGGGTAGTCATTCAGGAAGAAGTCACAAATGTTAGCAGTGTTCCACCTTCAGGCTGACACCATCATTAATTGCTTACTGGGGCTGCACTATGGAATCACCTCTTAGTGAAACAGTACTGATTTACAGCCAATTTGATTTGTCTGTGCTTCACCATGGACTAAAGAGGTTCTTCTCAAAACAACACCAATAACACCTGAAGTGATAGAAAATACCTCTTTAGCTGTCAACCATATCTGAGCTGACTTTATATCCTCTTTTTAGGCAGCCCTTAGGAATTAAAACGATTATACACTTTCTAGCACATCTCATTTCAGGAGAGAGCAATGACAAGCACAAGCATAGATAGGATGTCATGGATTATGGGTCCAGCAGAAGGCTGAAGAGATAGAGATACACAATAACTTCAATGATTTCCAGTTATATAGATGCAATCCTATGTCCAGACAGGAATTTAGGACTAGGAATCCTCCCAAGGAGAACATAAACTAGGAATAATTTTGGGAACTTCTTTTCTGAAATGAAATACAGCAAAATCCGCTAACCCCAAAATATATAGCCTGATGGGGCTTTTTCCTTACACTGTTAGTTTGATATGCTGTAAGGGCATTCAAATACAGACCTTGACATAAGATGTTCTATTCAAGAATAAAGAAAACATCTTTGGATATAAGGTTTCATTTTGTTAATTTCATCATATTTCATCAATTTAACCTTCAAAGACCCTTGGCTGTGCAATACTTTGATATTATAATGTTCACTTTAAACCTCATATTGTCAAGGTAGTGTTCAGGGATTTATCCTCATCCTAATGAGTTACATAATTCAAATTCTGTGTAAGTTATTTGAAACCATGGATTCCTGTAATTCTACAGGAATGTGGAAAATAAAGGTATGGGATGAAAATGTTTATTGACTGAAAAATGTACATCAGAGAAAACCAATGCCACTGACAGATTAGAGGCAGAAGCATAAGAAGCACAGAAGTGGTCTTCTACATTTTTTGCATAATATAGTCCCCCAAAATACAGCTTCTCCTGAGTGACTTTCTGGTGGGAATACAGGGGTAGTCCCAACAAAACTAGGAGTACAGGTAAGAGTGCCTTTTCCAAAGCAGCCAGCAAAATGGAGCACTGTCCCAAAATATTTCCATAGCAACACTGATATTATTTCGGGGAGCATGGTTTCTTCTCTTTCACATTTCTTAAATGTAAAATTTAAGACAAATTATCTGGACTTCAGATTGGTATCACTCCTTTTAGCCTCTTGCATCTCTCGCTGGGCAGTACCCCTCCAGAACAACTGGAGACACACAGCTCCTTTGAAGATACTTATTTAAGAGCCTTTTTCTGTGAAAATGTCAGGCCTGCAGATTAAATCTGCCTGACACATGAAAGAGGTGTGTCACCCTAGTTGTTTTATACAAATCATTGGATGCATGATCAGCTGTGTAGTGATCATTGCAGTAAAAAGAATTCATAATCCAGATCCTGTGTGAAGTGCCATATCTGCTCTCTAAGAAGGGCAGTTCATAACCAGCTGGAAAATACATAAGAGAGTGTGTCAGATATAAAATTTCTGTTTATATTGGTTGTGCACATATTGCATTTAAGTCTCTAGATTGAGGTTGAAAATCACGTACCTTAGATAATACATCCTTCTATTTAAAGGATATGGGCTATTTTGAGACTTGTTTAATAAGGGATGGTGGCTTTTTGAAAGTGCAAGATTCATTGAATGTAACTTTCTTGGCTGTGAATCTTAGAAAAGTTGGCATTTTTACAAAGCTGCTTTCCCCCAGTTGAATCTGAATGCAAACCCATCGCCAGGCTGGGATTCTGTAACTTGACATCTGTTCACATTGATTTGCTGGTAGAGTTGCACTGAAGGGATAGAATATAATGTCCAAACTCTTAGAAAAGAGGAAATGTATTCCCCTGTGATCAAATTGAGATATAATTGTCACATGAGCTAAAGAATCAGCCTGCCTTATCTGAGGAATTCTGATTTATTAAGCCATTGAACCTATGCTGTTCCGCTCAAGTTATCCATCATTTTACATGGACCAGCCCAAATCAGAAGGGCATATTAGTGGGGAGTTACTTTTAAGATGTAGAGGCTTCCACAGGTTAGTTCACTGCAGGATGTTTACCTCCAAACTAGCTTATCTGGTGATTCTGCCTGATTCACATCCAAATACCTTGGTACTGCTGCCACTGAGGACACAACTGATCTGCTAAGGGACTACAGGTGGTGTATCTATCTGCACCAGGCAATACAAACTGAATACTCAGGTTGCCATTCAGATTGCACTGGAAACTACAGCCTGATAAAGTTCAGAGCTTCCTGGAAATAGAAAGTTGTAAAAAAGTACTCCAAACTGTCTATGGACAGGCAAAAAGTGAAAGACATCCATGTGTAGGTGTGGAATAAGACCATAGCTGAGTACAGATACTTAAAATCTGATGATGTAAAGTCCAGTCCCCCCGATCTTCCTATTAAAAGTGTGGATGGGCAAGTGAGTTTTAATGTGCACACAAATGAGGCATGGAAAGAGCTGCAAACCAGGCCTGCACAGCAGTTACAGGTTTCCTGCATTTCCAGTGGTGTGAAGCCATGCAAGAGAGGACATCCTTCCTCTCTCTATAGGATCCACACCATCTCTTTTTGCTGAGTGCCAAGGGACACTCTACATAAGGCAATTTGGGATGAGCGCTAATAAGGTTGCAGTGGAGAAAGTGACAATAACTCTTTTGTGGTTTTTTTGGTTATTTTTCTGACACTTAACAGCTAAATACCCTTATCTTATGAGTATTACCTGATAATGAACAAACTGTATTGTTTGTATTTCGCACAATATTATTTCATTTTGATTGCTTTATACACACATGAAAATGATGAAACACCAACTACAAGACCTTCTGTCGAGATCCCCATGAGCTAAAACTCAAAGCCACCACTGAAATCTACCCTTGGGCCACTTTCAGGCTGCAAGAGCCACAGTTTTGCCATACCAGAGACCCTAAAATGCAAAGATCTAAAAGGGGCAGCCTTGGTGAGACCAGAGTCATGAAACAGAGACTGCTTTTTTTTTTGGTGATACACATGTACATAGAGAGCAAAAAGATTGAGCTTGGTCTGGAGCTTCCCAAAACATTCATAGTTACCAAATATGATATATGGGCTTCCTGATAGAACATAACTCTGAAGCAGTCTTCTAAATGCCATACTGTCCACTTAGTCACTGGTCTGTGATCAGCACCAGCATACTTAAGTGAATGGACTGATTGTGATACAGAAATAAAAATTTTTGTATATCAGTTAATAAATTTTGAAGGGTCACATAAATAATCAACAGGCACTAAGAAAGACAACTGTAAAGCCAGTATCAGAGACTGATTCTCTAAATCACTCTCAAGTCATATAGTCTACCTGCTAAAATTCTGTGTCACAGGGACCTTGGCAGTCATAGTACCTGGTATTAGGGATGCTTCAGTGAGGATTAGAATGTGCCACATGCAGCTGTCCAGATAACACTTCAGGGCCCAACTGCAGCTGGGCCTAAACGTCTGCAACAAAGGGTAGGCAGAAGCGATTCCCCCTTGCAAAAACAGAAGCTTGACTGTGGAAGTCAGAAGTTAGTCTTCTGGACCTCTAGCAAGTCTTCTCCCGCTCTTTGCAATGTACATCAACAATCTAACTTCAGGACATCAGTCATCAGGACTTACCGTAATGAACAAAACACTCAAGCAGAGGTATCTATCAGGAAAAAAAATCCAAAAAGATGTTTCTACTTGAAGGAAAACCTTCAAATCACCTCATAGTGCATGCTATTTGGTCCCTTTGAGCAAAGACAGGTATGGTTTCAGGCTTGACATTCAGATACCCATTCTGCAGTTGATCTCATTTGTTTCTTCCAAACAAAAGAACATTTTGCAGTCCTTTCCCTCCTTTCCCCCCACACATTCTTCTAGTAAGGTAAATGATCAAATCCAAATCCCGGGTTAATGAGTGCCAATCATAGCTTCAGCCCCTGTTTCAGGCTTGGCAACAAGTTCCCCGAGCCTTAGCAAACAATTATCATTCAGCTACTGTAGAAATTGATTCTTGGGTTGACGAGAGCAGTCCTCCCTCGGCTGGTAAGGTCCTGCCATGGGAAGCAATTACTGCAAGATGCCAGCTGACAGACTCATTCCGTGGAAAGTCAGGTTGTCTTGATCCTCAGGCACTCTCTAGGCAAATTGTATCCTTACACTCATCTCAAACCTCTTACGAACTGTTGGCTTCTATCAGGAAAAATGGATTGTTCCCTTTGTTTCTGTGGCATTTGATAGAATAAAACTGGACATCCTGCCTGCACAATAAGGAGATTTAATTTTAAAATTCCCACACCAAAATGCTGCAATATGATAAAGAAAAGAGAATCATAAAGCAATGAAAAGTGCTACTTGCCTAGGGAACAGTAATACAGCACAGCTAGTAGGACTTTTTTTTGTGTATAAAAAGACCCAAATACTATCAGCAGTGGCCTTTCTTTACTGATCATAATTTTCTTTTCTCCCTAGTTTTCAAATCGTTTGTAGTAACACTTTCACATCACTTTGCCTGACATCTTTTGGTTATTACTTTTGGAGTTTCTAGAATCTTTGCTATTCCACTGTGGCAAATGGGAAAAAAACAAAGATTTTCTGCTTAATTAGCTTTTCTGAGAATATCTGAATGGTGATTGAAATTTTGCCAAACACTGATGAGACAGAGACACCTAGCCAATATCAGCTAACAAAAGAAGGTGGCATTTAAAGTCAGACGAAAGAGATTAATCTTGATATCTATCACTAAGTAATTGAAATATAAGACCAACTAAATAAACAAGCAGTAAACCATGCAATCCACTTTAAATACTGTCAGCAAGAATGAACACTCTTTTTAATAAATTCATAAAATAACCCTTGAACTGGTATATTTACTGTTGGTTGCGGCTCAAGTTTGTGGAAGGCTTATGCCTGACTTTAAAAACTGCAAACTCCAAAGAAACTAAGATATAAAAGAAAGATAATAGGAAGAAAAAACAAGATGTAAGGACTTCCTAACCTCACCTAGATTCTAAGCTTTACCCTGAGATACCTGGAAAAGTGCTGGAAACAGCAGCGGTTTTGTGAGCCTTCAAGATGATAAAGACAAATATTGCAGTAAATGGGCATTTGCAGTCGCAGATGCCTAAGCAAAGAGGGAACCCACGATGGCCAGTTTAAAACATGTTTTGATTGAGAAGTGCCGCATCTGCAAAGAGAGTCTATAAGACCTTCAGAGAGACAAAAAAGTTCACTTAGAGTAATATCGGTTAATATTGATACTTTTGCTATCACTATTAATCCATCAGTTCTGCTGAAATCTTTAGGACCTGAGAAGATTTTAAAAATATATTTCAGGTCCAAATCTCTATAGCATCAAGCATCTAATGTGCTCGATAGAGTTAAGCAAGCTTTAAAAACCTGAGAATCGGGCTAGGCTTTTATTCAAATTCTGATGAAACTTTTGTCAGGATTTTCCCTAATTAATTTTCAGTCCACTTAATTTTTTCCACTTGAAAAAACCTTTTACAATATATTTTCACCTTTTCTTTTTGTATTAACTGCATTCCAGATTCACTGAGTGCTGAGTACACCCTTAGAAAGCCTTTTAACCTGGCTGGTAACTTAAAACTCTCTAAATCTCACATGCCCATAGGGTTTCCCACCTTAATTAATTAATAACCCCCTCCTTGTCCTTTTAACTGGGTCATGAATTAATTTAAAAAGTTAATTATGCAATTCTTTCCTCTCCCTTTACTTATACCTTTCATCCCTGTGTCCATTGGCTATAAACAATGTAGAAATATAGTCATATATCAGGGATGGTTGTTTCAAGCTTTGGACTGTTGAAAAAGAGAAAAAAAACCAAGAAGACTTTATGCCTGTTTTCCCTTTCTCCCTTATTTGTTCTGCTTTCCATACAGGCTTTAGTAGCCTTTGTAGAGAGCAATAAAAACCACCAAACACTTCAGTAATAAATAAGGTTTAAGTTTGTTTTTTTTTAAGAGAGATAAAGGAAGTAACTGTAGATGTGAGTAGGCAGACACCATCAGGTGGGGGAAAAAAAACCCACCACCAACAGAAACAAATGGCTTTATTTCCTTCAACTGATGTACTCACCATATTATTTAGAGTGTAAAAGGAGTTACAGAAGGGAATTGACTCCTTGATGTAGGATATGTAGGTACAGAAAATGCCTGTTTTGATGTGTGTCTTTCTAGGCATATAGAAATAAGGAGGATAACAGCCTAAAACAGCTTTTCATACCCTCTGTGAGTGATGTGTAGAATAAAAAACCTGTTGGCTTTTTTCTCATCATCTGTAAAAATACCCGATCTGAATTTTTACTATCAATGGACCTAAACAAAAGTTGTACCCATTCTTTAATTTTTGTCAGTGCTGTTATGTGAAAAGGGGAGATTTCCTCAAGCCTTAGTATTTGATTTGTCTGTCAGCACCCCAGGAAAGCCAAGGCTGTTGTGCCTGACCAATCTGTCAGTGGCCTGTTATGGGGACCCTTCACTGATCAGTCCTGCTGAATCAGAAGGCAGTTCCACTGATTTACTCGGGGACACACAAAAACAGCATAACAAGACTGCTCAGTGTGTCTTCCCACCTTATTTGAGTGTGTTACCCAGTACCTGATAGTGCCTATGAAGGACTCACACTAACCGTTTCCGGAATAACAGTCTATTAAAAAAATTGTGACAGGTTAAGGTTCAAGGACTGCCAGTGATAGTGTCTGACTTCAAAAATATATTCCAAACAATACGCAGACAAGTTCTAATCCCAAATAAAGTATGCAGCACACAAACAGTATGGGTCTTACCCAATAGCCATCCCTAAAGGGAGAAGACAGGTTCAGCCTGTCGACTAATCCCAGCAGTTACAATGGAGTCTTCCCTAACTTTTACCCCATTCTTGACATACTTTTATACTACTTGTTTATGTTTAGGTGAACCTTGAGTGACATTAGTCATAAATACCTTTGCTGTTGATTGATGTAAAATTCTTCTACTTCTATTTTAAAGATACAGTCAACAAAATTATAGAGCACATGCCCAGTGGGGGCGGTCATACCTTGGAGGTGGGTAACTTTAAGTATGTACCTTCAAACAGGAATACACTCAATTAGCCTGATCAATAACTGCAATAACTTTTCAAAAATGTAATATTGGAAAGTATTTCTTATATCAGGTTGTTCAAGGCTAAGTCAGTCAACAAAAATAACATTTCTCTGCTTTCCCGTATTATAGTTAGTGTAATCAGAAAACTTTACCATCCATCCCATATGGGGTCTCAATGTGTTTTACCTACTTATCCAGGTAAGGTGCAGAAAACCCCTAGGACTAAGTTAACAATAATATTTCCTCTTTGACAAGTGAGGGAGCTGAAACAGAGGAAAACACACCCATTGAGATCATGGTGCAGACAGAAACAGGATCCAATATCTGAATCCCTATCTACAGCTGTAGCCACCAGATACATTGCAGAATGCTTTAGCATTACTATTTCAGACATTAATATTTCATACAATCAACAAGACAAAGGACAAAGGTTGCCATAAGGCTGCAATATTCTGTACAGGAAGTAGTATCTATAGAAAGAACATTTTCATCAAATCTAACGTGCACAGCAGGGACCATTTATCTTGGTACATTGCCCATTAGAGCCACTGCTTCCTTCTTTTCCTTCTTCTTCTGGAGTAAGTGACAAATTTCAAACCGTTAAGAACATCTTAACTTTGTAAGCAGATAACAGGAAATATGACTATGAATGAACCTGCTCTGAGGATTAGCTGAGGTGAATGCCCATTGAAAATGCATAAAGGTTTCAAATGTTGCTCATGTCACTAAGGGGATGCTGCATATTCATTAAGGTATCACAAGGAGCTCATTTCATATTAATGTAGAGGTCATACATCCTTCCAGAGGAATTCCACTGTAGAGCTGCACAAATCAACGTGCTATTATTTTAAGTGCTACCAATTTAAATCTCTCTAAATTCACAGAACAGCCTGAATTTGCAAAATGATTTAGTCACTAGGAAAAACGTTTGTGACTCTTTTTCATCTAGCAGAGGTGTAACAGAAACGTAGTAAGTGATTTTATATCTTGAAACTCAATTCAAACTGCAAGTTAGGTGTTCTTTTTTGGTGTTCAGGAAAGCTGTAGACATTATTTGACATATATATTTATGGTATCAGTGTTCTAAGGTCAATTTATTTAACTGCAATACAGGAGTTTTAAAGTTTGGCGTTTTTTACAAAGTTCACTTTTCTAGTCCTTTTAATGTTTACACGAGTTCCATTGCCCTCTTGTGACAGAAACAGCCAAAAGCTTCACAGATTTAAGGATATAAGGATTTCTATAGCTTAATATTTTGATAATTGAGAGCATATAATTATTCCGTGCATACAAATTTTCTTCCACATTACATAAATTTTTGCCTCTGTTTTCACATATTGGGATAATAAAGCAGTGCTGACTACAACACAGATCTAAGTCTTTCTCCCCTTGGCAGGATAAAAGTACCCCTGTATTTTATATTACTAAAATGTATTTCCAGTGGAGCTAATTGGAAACTATTCAGGTAGAGTATATGCCATAAGAAAATGGCACTTCATTGAACCAGCAGTGCTTTGCATTTGAGGAAGAGCCTGGAGGTCCCATTTGGTAACAGTGTCCACATAAAAAGTGTCCACATGTTCCCATAGATGGGCATATGTTTGCGTTCACAGGTTTGCCAGGGCAGCAAACTGTTGTGCTCCCACCCATGTTCATGGTTCTGTAGTTATGCCAGAACTGCTGCCACTCTGAACACAACTTTCACGTTTTCAAACAGTCAGGCTGGCTGTCTTCCCAGAAGAGTGTCTGCACCCCAGCCTGCTGCACAGTGGCCCTGCTTCGTAGCACATCATTATGGAAGGGCATTAATGTAGACGTAGCCAAACTAGCTGTAACCTCTGGGGGAGGAGGGAATAGCACACCTGTAAGAGTCTAGAAGCCAACACACATAACAGCTGAGGAATCGTTTGTTTGTTGGTCTTAGTTTGCCACAGTCCTGCCTGAACTGCGATTGAGGCAGGCTTGGTTATGACTATGCAGCTGCATGAAGAGTCCATCTGCCTGGGTTTCAGACACAGATGTTTGGGCAGACCAAATGCCTAGGGAGGAAGGGAGGAAATAGAGTGATGTAAAAGGATTTGTCCCAAACCTACCAGTGACAGTGGCATGAACATGTCAGTGCCTCTCAGCCCTGTGTTGAAGAGCAGTTATGAAGCTGACTGGAGTCAACTCAGTACTTTTCTCACTAGTTCTCTGTGGAGGGAAAGATAAAATTAAGGAATAGTCTTAATTTAAACACAATGATCACATGAGTTTCCTCCGTGAAATTTTTCTGAATTCCCATTTTGTGATGAGTTCTGATTACTAAATTGCACTAAGTGAGAAACAAAACCAAGTTTTCTTTGCCAGAATTTCCTATGAAAGTAAAATTTCATGTTTCAGCCAGCTGAAATTTCAAATAGGTGTTCTTGACTAAAGAAACATTTGCAACACATTTTTATATAAAAGGGAAAAAAAGAGTGATGGATTAGTGATGGAGTCTGAGGTCTGCCAGGATGTTACTGTCCAAGACAATTCTTTAGAGATTGTTAATTGTATGCAGTGGTCCCTGAAATGTGGTCTGTTTTGACTTTTACTCCATCTTTTCCATGCTCCCCAAATCCCATTCCTTTCGTCTCTCCTTCCATTCTGCCTTCTGGCTTTTGCAGCTTGTTGAGAAATGAGACCCTCCCACACAGTGGTTATACAGTTAGGAACATATTTGAATACACATTTAGGAAACATAGTCTGTGTCATGCTACTATGATACCCACTTAAAATTGTTTAGATTAATGACGGTTACATGTCTAATTTATTACTGTAATTATTGTGATAATTTAGAGAAGATAAATGGATATCTATTAGAATTTAATGTAAAAAGCTGTAATTAGTCTGCTTCAGAGAGGGGAGAAAGCCAATGCACACAACTGAAAATCCATTAAGCCAATTATAATGTTACCGAGGCAGAAAATGTGCAGCCATTTAAAATACACCCATGACTTTAACATAACTGTACCCTAAGCATGCAAATCCATCTGTCAGATTCCTTCATTAATTTAATAAACATATCAAGGCAAAAAATTAATTAATGCACATAGTTCAGACTGAGTTAGGGTGGAAACATGGGGGAGAATAAAATTTTGTTGCCACTGAGTAAATAAATGTAAATAAAAGAGCAACAAAAGCATTGGAAGGGACTTACAGGAGAGGAGGGTACACTGCTAATCATAGCATAGACTTTCTTAGTTATTCCCAGAAGTGGTAAAAGCTGTCCTGGTGCAATTAAAAAAATAATAAAAAAAAAATAAAAAGAGAGAAGACAGCAATTGCTATCACCTATTTACTGTCAAATTAATTCAGCTGCTCCTGAGTTGCCATCTGTATCAGGAGAGCGAGGGTGTCACTAGCTTTACGATCCATCAGGAGAAGTGAGAGCACTGTTCTTTTTGATGGCTCTGATAATGGAAAGAAGCTAAGCAATTGCAACAGATACATCATAGATTTTCTCATAATTACCTGACCTGTTACACTGTGTCACTCTGCCGCCAAACACACTGTTTTTATGTCAGAAGCTGTATGGGCATTCTTTACTTTGATCATTCTGTATTCTGCAGATGTCAGCATTACTGTATTTTAATTGACTCTGGGGTAGCATTAAAAAGCACCTTCTATTTCAGTTGCTTAGACCTGATGAGGCTGACAACCTGGCATTTATGAACATTAGGCCTTCACGGTAACTGTGTCAGGAACTGTGTTTTCCTAAATCCCCTAGGTACAAATACCAAACTGATGTTAGTAAACCAGTCGGAAAAAACCCAGCGTCTATGCAAAGAGCACCTCTGACATCCTCTACCCATAAAGATGGCAAACCTTTTCATTAAATTAGACCCTGGTGTCAAAAGTGCACATTATATCCCAATGTTCAATTAAGAATTGACTGGTATGCTGAAAGAGGGCTAGAGTTGGTGAGGACTGAAGTTGTGGGAAAAAGTGTTGTTAACCTCAAAAAAAGAATTTCTTGACAACTTCCATATTCCCAGCATGCCCTGTTAGCCAGAATCATGCTTTCCCCCTCCTGTTGGAAGAGACAGCTAATTTTTTCACTATTTAACTTTCTTGCAGCATCCAGCGTAACCCTCGGAAACAACAGTTAAAAGCCTATAAATTTCATAGGGTGCTGAATGGAACTACTTTTTTTTAGAAATATTATTGGTTGAGTAAAAGTAAACTTGACTGCATGTGAATTGTCCATATTTCACACCAGGCTTTACCCAACAATTTATTTCCTAAGAAATCCACAAATTCTACAGGTATCACCAAGGTGTTGAGCTTGCTTCTCGACTTTCTATCAATAGCTACCAATAATTACAAGAGAAGTGGAACTCAGAGCCTCAGAGTTCAGTCGTTGTTTCCTTCACTGGTACTGCTTTAATAAACATTGAACAAGACACTGTGAAACATCTCTTGCTTCCCTGCTAACATACAAGGACAGCGTGACTTTCCCCCACCACTTCCATAGACAGGGATGTTCCCCTCGCTCCTCTTCAGGTTCCAATGAACGTGGTTGCAAGTTGTGCTTACTGTTAAAGTCCTGCCATGCAGATACAAATAGACTTGGCGGTTGTTCCTTTTGAAGTCCAAGCAGTATCACTGTATTATCTCCTTGTTGATACACTGTCACAATACCGATGAGATGTGGTAAATACATCTGCCTTCAGACACTAAAAAGTGTTATGCACATATCAATATATGAGTCATGTGGTTTGAGGCACCCATGCCTCAAATATTCCAAATATTCCAAATATTCCAAATATTCCATATTGGCCCAGTGACATGAGACACCTAATCAGCACATTTATTTTGATTTTTTGTTAGAAAAAGTTCTGCTAAGACTTCCTGTCTAGACAAGGAGCAACAGAAGTGCTCACAAAGGTTATAAGAGAGAGATCCTAGTTCAGCTAATATATACACCTTAGCAGAACTACCCTCCAGAAACTCTTCTTTCAGGTGGATGTACTCACAAGGGTCCAAGAATAAATCTGCAAACCAGAAGTCTAAAGTAGTCATTTAGGCATCTAAATTAGTCTGCGCTGCAACTTTTCCACTCTTATGCATTTCAAGACCATGGTGGATTATGTTTTTGGCATTTGCTTTATGGGTAGTTTTTGAGATGGTGTTTATAAACTACTGAATGTCAATGAACACTCCCAGCTGGTCTAGAGGGCTGACTTTGACATAGTAATAAGGACGGTGTCAGTATCAAGATAATAACACCCTCCAAATTTCACAAAGAATCAAATCTATTTGCATTATATATCTGTAATTGTATCTTTGGTCTACTCTTGTAAAATGAACTGAGATCGGTTTTGTGACCTAGAGATCAGAAGCAGCAAAGAACAGAAGACAAGCTCTCCATTCAGTACTGTAATACCAAAGGCTATTCCCATCCCACTTTGTAAAGCTAGGAAGGCTGCTTTCCAATCAGAGTGAAGCTCTAGGTGGGATGATCTACTCATTCTGCAGCCCACAGTTTGGAAAGACTGATAGAAATTTGAAACACACTCATATAAGAGTTCCAGAAATGTTTAAAGACTACATAAAGTGTTCTCTCAAAGAAGCAAGGAGCAAGAAGTAGAGTTTCTAGAAAAATAAGGCTGAGATACAGTTTAACCACAAACAACCTAGGGCTTCAAACCTAAATGTATTTAGCCCAAACATTTAAATGGTTGTATTGTAAGATCCTGTTCCTGTGCCTGGATTGAGTGCTTGGGTTCATAGCCATATCAAGTAATAACACTCTTCTTTCAAGGCTGCCTCACCTTTGTGAGATCTACAGGTAAATGATGGATGGTCAAGGTAATTATGGAGTATAGACAGTGTATGAGCACAGATTGAAGTGTTTACTCACATCTAATCTCAACTTTTTGATTTTCAAATAACTGTATTTAACATATGCTTATCTGTGCAGCAGTGTAGGTGCTTGGCTGATTCTTTCCATCCTGAAACTCGGACTTTTCTCCTTCTTTCCTGACCACCTCCAACCCTCAAGCTGTAAAGCATGTGCAGAAATCCTAGTGGAATCATTCACTAGGCACTCCCTTAGGCTTACAGAAACCTAATTGAGCATTCTGGAGCTTCTGCAGATGAAGAAGTTTCTTGTCTATAGTGATGAGACTCATTCAAATCCTTGAGATTAAAAGCGAAAGAGACCACATTTCAGGATGCATATTTCAGTTCACAGTCAGTTACAGTATTTCACATAAAATATATAAGAATGTCTGCAATAGGACAGACCATCTAGTTATATGTCCTATCTCTGTCAGTGAATGATATCAGCTATTGAGGAAGATAAAGAAAATCTGAACATGTGTAATGATGCTCCCTTCCAGTTACAGACTTCAGAGAACAGCTGACTGAAATTTGAGATCTTCCTGAGCAAGAACTAGTATATTTGTACTGCAAAGTCTTACACTAACTTTTTTTCTTCTGCAGCTATTTTGAATCCATGTATGCTTTTTGTTATTTTCCACACTATCTGTGATAAGAAAATACACATTTAGAAATTACCTATATTTTCCTTTTGAACTTCTCAGCAGCATATTGATGCCCCTTAGTTCATGTGTTGGAGGAGACAGCGAACAACTGCTCCAAATTGACTTTTGCTTCAGAATTTTTCAGATCTACATCATTCCTTCACTTGTGCTTTTTTTTCCAGATCTAGCTATTATTTGAGTACATAGTATCTAGTCCCCTTCCTTGGCAACAAAGAATATCCCTGTAGTTTTCCTAGTGCTTTAAATGGTACAAAGAGAACTTTAATGATGGTGGGACTTCCCACACATATCCTGTGGGGAACTGTTCCAAGTTATGGGAGAACTCATCTCAAGGAGCTGCCATATGTGATAAACAGGGAAAATGGACAGGTTGCTGAAGTCCTTCTGATGACATTCTACTGTTGTTTACTCTAGATTACAAAAAGATTAATATCATCAGAAGAAACCAAGACTGCATGATCGAATGAGGTTCTGCCAATTGTTTAATTTCGATCACAATAGAGCCAATGTCTTTTAAATACAGTATTTTGCAGAATAGATATTTAGATGAATTCTAATACTAGTTTTAGATACTGTAATCTTAACAAACTGGTTCAGGGAGGTTCGATGGCTTTTCAGCTATTTGGGTTTTTCCCCCCACCAGAAAAAATTGTAATATACCTTTTTAAGTTTCTTTCCATAATATCTTAAAAGTAACTCTTGAATACTGTGAACAAATACAATGCAGAGAAAAAGCATGTACTGTAGAAAGCATATACTGAGAAAAAGCATATACTGTATGAACCATACACTTCAGAACCAAGAATGCCTCTGCCCATAAATTAATAGCAGATTTTACCACCTAGGACTGCCAACTCCAAGATCTTAGAGCAGGCATGCAAAGCTAATTGAGAACAATTCTGAGATGGATCCCAAGGTATTTGAAGCCCTGAGGTAACCAGCTGGCCTGAAAACCTAGTGGGAGGGGAAAAGTAATTAGATGTCCCAAGCAAATTGCCCCAGATTTATTGATATTGATTTAAAATCCAGATAATCCTCTGTATGATTTCCAAAGGAACTGAGCAACAGTCTTATTTTTTTGAAAAGTATGATCATGCAGCACTAGTCACCGATTGTATCTACTGTACACACTCGATCACTATAGTATTTTCCTCTGGCAAAAGGATACAGCCAGCTTCATAGAGACAGTGGGAGCTTCTCCCTCCTTTGAGAAGAAGGCAGGCAGGCCTGTAGTAAATTTTCCTTTACAGTTAACGCAAATTTCAGCAAAATTGAGAAACAAAAAAACTTCTTGTTCTTGTCTGCCACTGATAGGAAAAGCTCCTAAATGTATGCCACATTGTTGAAATCTTTCAGCTGATCCACTTTGTGTGTCTATTTAATAACCTTCTTGAGCAAATTTCCACAGTACAGGACAAAGCATCAAAGGCAAACCAGTCCCACCTAAAGCTTTAACATTTTTGTTTAGAAAGGGGTAACAGGTGTTCTGAGGGAAACAAATCCCACCTGTTTAATACCCTTCTGGCAATGGCAGTCATGAGCCATTTATTTATTTGGCTATTCCCTGAGTTCTAGAGCACTCTGAAATGATGACAGCCATTATATGGGGTATCTAGGTGTGTTGGGAATCATATGAATGGATTGATCATGGAATTCTCCCTGTCTCTGCCAAAGGCCAGTACCAGAGTTGTTACTAATGAAGATAACCAAATATTCTTGTTAAAGGTATGCACATCTAGTCACTCTTTTGAAATAATTACAAATAACAGCTGTAGCAGAGAATTACAGAGCCTAATTAAATTAATTCTATAAAAGTTTTCCCTTTCATTGCTTTTAATTGCACAGTTTTTCAGTTCATTGTGCCTACCTTTTAGGGGCGAGGTCACCAGTAGTGCCTACTCTGGACCAGCTGTTGTTCTTTCTTTCTTCTGGGGACAGCAGTAGGGGAGAATAAGAGCTTGAGAGAGACTGACAGCTTGTAAGGGGCAATCCCCAGGCATCATGGGTGACTCTGCTGGGGTAACAAACTATCTACTGGAAATCTCCTTTGGTTTAAGTGTATTTCAAGTTAGGTATTTTATACGGGGCTACCAGCCTGTATTGCTTGGTATTGCTTGGTATTCACTCACCTGTTTGCTTTTTTTGGGCACCATTTCATTGTTCTGCAGCTGCAGTAAAGCACAGATTAGTGATATTTCTGGAAGATGTGGGAGACATGGGAAGCTATGGAACAAAGAAATAATACATAGATAAATGACCTCTGTACAATTTTCCACATTTTTTGTGGTTGGCTGATTCTATTGGATCCCATGTTGTCTCGGCACTCTCCATTTGGTGCTGAGTTTTTTTTAAAAAAAAACTTCCTTTAGTGATTTTCCTGACAATATTTTTGAGAAAAAATACTGAAAATATACTTTTATTCTTGGTGGGAGGGAAGAGAAGTGATTTACCTACATGCTTACACATGCTTACACTGATTCATAAGCTTAAGAGGTTTCCTGAGGATATAATCTATCGCAACCTCCACAGCCTCTAGCAAATTGATCCACGACACTTCCCATTTCTTTTTATTCCCAACTTTTGTATTTTCATTGCTGCTTTATACTGTAAAGCCCCTTCAGGTGACACCACCTCCTTCCTCCTCATTTTACTTTCATACATGGACTCTCACTGAAACTCTCTCAACTCTTTTAAGTTTCCCTGTGAGAGAGAGATGCAACTCCTCTCATGAATGACTTTATTGTATTAAAGTACTTTGATTTTCTCATTTTAAGTCTAGTAACAGTCAATATGAACAGGTCAAATCCAACAATGATTTTCCTGTAGATCAACAATAGGATCTTATGAACTCCCATGTGATGCTGAAGATCACAGCAGGTTAAAAATGGTAGCACTTGTATGAATGTTTTGCTCTCCAAAACCCACAAGCTATTCTGCTGTGTGAGGCATGCGAGAACTGTATCATAGGGGATATTAATATCACTGTTACATGGAGTTAGTACAGCTGTAGCTGAAGTAGACTGGAGAAATTTTACAAAGAAGAATTAAAATATTATCCACGAAAGAATAGATAGACAGATTACCCAATATAAATTGATCGAAAACACATTTAAGGACAGATTTCTGGCAGTAAATCCCAAAGATCTTATAAAAACCCACTTGAAAATCCATCTTGAATCTGGAGCCAGCAATCATTTTGGTCAAGGGGGAAACTCTTGACAGGCTTCAGCAGAGGCTGGAACCTGGAGCTCAGTCTGCAGAAGGAAAAATTTCTCACCTGACTTCTCTATAGTATGGGTTATATAGAGGTGATTAAGAAATCCACTCGCCATACCATTTCAGTGGCAATGTTACAGAAACACTGCCAAGTACTGAGTCACGGACCTATATTTAGACCTAAGGTATTACTGGAGAATTAGATGATAATAAATACTAGGAGTGATGAAGGAAGACAAGAAATTTTGAGCCAACAAGTTACTCTCTTTTTAGGGAATCTGGAAAACATATTACTCAGTCTGGCAAAGAGCAAGCAATTAGCACTGCTCATATCTCAGTAAAAGCAGAGACTTAGCAAGTTTAGTTACCCACTGCACTGACAGAGCCTAAAAGATTACTCAGATGTTTGGATGTGGGTTAGATAAATACGTCAACCAGACTGAAACTTTCTGTGCAATATGAATGGAAAACCGAGGTTCAATCTCAGATCTGTGTTGATGAACAGGGATAA
This sequence comes from Pseudopipra pipra, assembly GCF_036250125.1. Classification (NCBI taxonomy): domain Eukaryota; kingdom Metazoa; phylum Chordata; class Aves; order Passeriformes; family Pipridae; genus Pseudopipra; species Pseudopipra pipra. The sequence continues at coordinate 84,538,124 of NC_087550.1, forward strand.
CCCTGTTCAAATATTCCCATCAAATATTTATTTGGGAGGTGGTTCTGCTGCTGAGAGATCATGGGGATCTGGTGTTTCACACAGACACTTTCCCTGCGCTGCCCCAAAACCACTCATGCTCAGCTCGGCTCCCCACCTGGGACATAGCCATGGGCAGCAGGGAGGCAGCTGTCCTGGGCCTGGCTGATGGAGACTCTTTGTCAAGAGAGAAAGGAAAACATTTCAAGGGAAATTATTGTCCAGGAAGTATGCCAAAGTTCAGGTTTTAATGACAGGTTACTAAGGTGCTGCTCATTGGCCTTGTTGACATCCCTTGCCACCATGCCACAGATCACACTCACTCATCATTGCAAGAACAGAGCACAGTGAAAACTTGAATCCAATGACCACTTTTGTTTGTGCTACCATGCAAATATATACTTTCCTTTTTTTTATTTTTCAAGTTTTTTGTGTGCTGCCTTCAGAGAACAGACATCTTCCAAGGATAAGATTAGCAGCCCTGTAAAAAATATCACATTGGATCAGAGAGGCAATCCTTGAATGGCCTTGAAGAGAAGTGCTGGGGAGAAGGGCTGCGGTCAGACGCTGGCAACTCAGGGAGTGATGGGACTTGCAGTGAGGGAAGAGTAGGAGGAAAGGATGCACTTGCTCCTGACTCCTGCTTTATGAAGGCTTTGAGGACCCTTTCACCTCAGGTGCTTTCCAGAGGCATGGATGCAAAAGTATTTCTGAAACCAAAAGCTATGGAACTTCTTTAATAAAGATGAATATCTACATTCTCAGGGAACATGTGGACATGACTTGTACATCCCTAGTAATTCTTATAGCTAATGAGTGTATGGAGATTTTGTTTTGCTTTTCAGAATAAATTATTTAATTAAACAAACAAAAAGACCTTTACATAATAGGATTTTCCCTCTGCTAAAATAATTTAACTGTTAATTTTTTATCAAAGGAATAAAAGTAAATGCATGTTTGCTAATTGTTTTGAAAAGAATAGTAGACTGAATTAATGGGAGAAAAAGAGGAAGGGAATATTCAAGGCCAAAATATATATTCTTAATAAAGATAACAAATTCTTCTTAAGGATTAAAAATAAAAATATAAAAGCATGTGTTCAGAACGAAGCTATGTAACAATGCATAAGCCAACTATGTAACAATGCATAAGCCAACTGCAGAAATGAGAATCAAGGAAAGGCAATGAAGTTGGTAATGTTCATCTCAGAGAGAGAAACAGATAGAACAATACAGAAGTAACACGACCTTTTGGATTAAGAAAGGAAAATATACTGCAAAAAAGAGAGCTTTGTTACCAAAAACACATCTGAAGATGGTGAGAAAGTCATTAAACAGTAGTGTTTGGCGATGGCCACACATTTGAGTGACTACCTTCCCCATAAAAAAAGTTTCCCTTTATTTTATTTACTGAGTGTTTACAGTCTTGCTGATGGCCTGTGAGGGAACATTTCTGTGTATGTGTGATATTCATGAATTTTGGTGGATAAAAGACTGCAAAATTAGACATGGGCCAAAATATTGAGTCTGCTGAAGTTAGTGGCAAAAATATCCTAGCTTCTGGGTAATCTACTTATTGTCTCAACCAGATCTATATTGCAGTCCTAATCCTTTGCCAAACTGTTTTAAAAAGAACTTTACTCTGACTGAACAAGTAAGAAAAAATTATCCTGCATATAACATTAAATTTCTCATTTTTCTACTTACTTCTTGAATTTAAGTGCCTGCATGTATTTATTCTTTAACCAGAGGTATAAAATACATCAATATGCCTGCTCCTTGTGGTCTGGTAGGTTACAATATCTGCTAAATTATGTGAATATATTAAAGAGATCTCCTTGAAAATAAAATAATCTAATTTTAGAATATATATTCTCAGTTATATGAGTAAAGAAAAGTAATGTACATGATTAAAGCAGTTTGAGAGTTCATTCTATAGCCAAATGAGGTAGTGGTACAATTTCCCTGTAAAATCTGGAACACTCGATACATGCTATTGAGATTTATGAATGACAGGCACGACCAAAGTCTGTCATGTACTCCTCTTCCATTATAGCCACTGAATGACTACGTGATGGAGCATCAAAGCCCTTCAAATGTATGCTTTTCTTGGCTGTTCTTAGGTTAGTCTCTGTGTGGATTCAACTCTGATGATAGGCCCTTGAAATTGTACAGGCGTTTTGATCACAGAAAAGCAAAATGCTGTCTATGAATCTAAACTGCAGTGAACTAGATCCTCCATAATGTTAGTGAACTAGGTAAGTGTTTCAAAGGCTGTCTAACTCTTCTTCAACATCAATTGCCAAACTCCATCTAAGGAGTTTTTACATACGAACTGAGAGTAAATATTTTAAACTCCTCGCATTTTTTTTTATTTTTTTTTTTTCCCTCACAAAAGCATGCCATAATGCCCATTTTTTAGTAATAAGGAATGAATAGTCCCAATTGAAGCTCTGCTTTCAGTCAAGGCCACGGGCTAAAAACCTAAAAGACAATGGTAGTGAGCGCCTCCTGGGATCTTGGACTGCTGCATTATTCCATCTCTGATATGCAAACCTAAGACATAACAAGAGTTAAAAAGGCTGTGTCAGGAATATCAACTCTGACATTTCTCTTTGTCACTAATTTTGTACAGTTATGTTATTGAACTCCATATAAGCAGTTCATTTATACCTTGGAAAAGGAGGGAAGGAAAAACAAACATGATGTGTAACATTAATATAGGAGACAGCAAATTTTGTATCAACAATTCTGCCCTAGTAAAAGGCCATAGATGCTTTTCAATGTTTTATAGGAAGCTTGTATAAGTGAATCTTTAAAAACCAGGCATGTTATTGTACAGGTATAGATAGATTTGTCTAGCTTCAGCTTTCCTCTAATGGCCATTTCGGCAGTATTTAAGTGCCTTGTAACAAATTGTATTATATTCATACAAGCACAGAATCATTTGCTTCCTCCTTTGTAGGGCTTTCTTGCATGTGCATGTATCTACACACATATCTGAACACATACACAATATATACATATAACTGCACATATTTTTATAATTTCTACTGAAAAAGGTTACTAGGATTTTATAATCCAACATCATTAATTGGATGATTTTAATGTAAATTGAATAAGAAATAAAGGTCTACACATTTGTATTTTGTTGTATCTGTGTCTGTAGACCAATACATATAAGAAAATTGTTTCAGTTTCAGGATCTAGTTTACTTCACTTTGTTCTTTAAATTGAGTCCCTGAATGATTATCAGAAAAGCACTTGTTTATTTTCCAATATTTGTCTAACACTGGATTAAACACTACTTGAACAGAAAGGTGCTGAACAGAAATTGCCAGGTGAGACCCAGTACAAGAGCCGCCCCGTCACACCTTTGACCCTGTGCATGCAGCTGGCACCACACAGATGTTTGGAGACAAGGTAAATGTCATAGCCCAGCTTCTATCTGCTGTAAAAAAAACCAAGGCACAAAGGGGAACCCAGCTAAGCCTGGTAAAATTGCTCCTCTGCCCTCCAGTTGCCAGAGACAATGTGCAAAAGGCAGCAAGAAAGCTGCCCATATGCCCTTTCTTTTCACACTATCATAGCTAAGCTGTACGGCCTTATTTAACAGGACTGACAGCATAACCTACATGGAACAGCTTTTTCGACCAGTTTTGAGCATTGATTGTACTTTATTTATTCGGCACTTGAGCTATCAAAGGGAAAAAGTGCCCGTGGCAAGCTAGGTTGCAGTAACAATCTGTGCATTTTAAACTGCCTGCATCTACTTAGTTACTATAACTACTCCCAACTGCATGATTAAATACAAATGATGTTTCCATATATTAAGTGCAACCTTCTTTCCAATATGTGCTGAACATGATACTTAAAACATAAGATTCTAGAATGGAATAACATTTATGGGAGTAATTTCCCGAACGTGTATGATTATCACTTGCAAGGATATATACCAGTTAAATCCACAGTATGATGAGAAATCATCTCCAATCTGCTGAGAATGGAAACAGAATTAAAATTCTACTTTTCCACAAAGAAATCTCTCATATGAATCATCTACCTCTTTTTCACTCAGATATTAATATAGTGCTCAAATCTGTACATTCAGTACGCTATTTATGTGTAAACCTTACTTATTTTACTATATTTATATGTACTACTGTTGTTGGAAATTTTATTGTTTTAGATAGGGGATTTAACATTTGAAATTATCCTTCAATTCCTATTCTGTTACAACAAACAAGTAACAAATAGAAAACCCACAAAACAACCAAAACAAAAAACAAGAAACCAAAATTTTAATCAATGAACTGCTGATCCTTAATGGAGTGCTAGTGTCAATGCATTTTGAACAGAAGAACAAATTAGAGAGAAAGGTAAATAAAAAAAATAAGATAAAATTAAGAATGATATATCATTACAAATCAACCTGTTATTTCCCTCTTCTAAGAACACTTGCTTAGTAAGCAAGGGAAATTTCTCTGTTTAATCTGAACTTTCATAACTTATTTGATGTTGCATGTGTAAATGGTTAGCAAAATAAGGCAAGCAACAGAAAGCTATCCCTTAAAAGATGGAGAAGGCAGAGGAAGGTGCAACATGAAGTGCAGTCTGAGCTCTAAAAGTGATTCCTGAGTGACCCTTAGGTCACCTACTTTCAACAGTAGTTCATATGAGTTTTCGTATGTTTTATTCACAGTCTATTTAATCACTGAATCAGCAAAATGAGAAAGGCACTGGCATGAGAGTGGCAAACATACTGCCAAGATGCAGAAAGAGACGTGTTTCCAGCAGATGTAGGGAAGAACTGATTTAGCTAAATCTGAAGAAATATGTACTTCACACCCCCATTGAAAAAGACATACTCACATAGGAGCAGGAGCAAGAGTGGCTTTGGGATGATGGGGGGAATAGGTCTCAGATCAAAACTGCCAGTGGTCTGAAGGAGGACCAGCATGAAGTCAACTTCTTCAGCCTACTCTAATAACTAGGCATTGATGAAGTCTGTTGTTGAAATCTCTCTCTCTGTGGTTTAGGAAGGTTATCCTTTGGGGCCCGTGCTCCACCCCTGCAATGCAGAGAACTGAGGATATCTCCCCGTATTTGTTCTTTTAGGAAGTAAAGTGTATGTGGGGGTGTCTTTCATGTCATGATTGGTGCACTGACAGGGAAGAGAAAGTGTATCTGTTTCCAAGATCTTATTCCAGAATTTAAAAGAAAAACAACACAACAAAAAACCAACCAAACAAGACCCCACACACAAACAAAAACCAACCAAATAAACCAAACCAAAACAAAACAGAAAACTCCCTGAACATCACTGAAATTAGGAAAAAATGCTTGTGCTTGAAATTCCTTGCCACTGTGTATGGCACAAAGGACTGAAGGTAGTACTGCTTTCTGCTTCCAGGCTGCACTTACAGAGACGAGCTGTAGAGGATTTCAGCTCTCCTCTCTTCTGACAGATACTATTGATCTCACCATCTACTGTTATTTCTTTTAGTCCACAGGGAGTAAGTGTATATCAATGCATCCCATGTAAATACAACCTCTTGCATACGATGCATCAATTGGGAGGATTGTTTGGTCAAAGCAAATAATGTATTACTGCTAAAGGAACAAGTGAACTTTCTAAGGTAGAAGGGTTGGAAGTATTATCTCACCTTTCCAAAGATGAAGGTAGGTGAAAATTACTTACCCTTCCTCCTCCTTCTCTTCTATGGAGAAGAATCTTTTTTCTCCATATAATGTGTGTCCTAGAAGAGGCTGGACCAGTACAAGTACTCAAAAGAAAATGATCAGTGACAAATAATGACAAATCCATATGGTGGAATAATTTTTAAGAAATGTGAGCACCATCTCAAGTTTTTATGTCTTAAAGTAACTGCTGTCACAAAAGATGAGGGGACATTTTTATTAATCTTAAAAATATTCCTTGAGCAAACCTGAAACAAAATGGAGTCACAAACTGGTATCTAGCATATTTTTATCTATTAAAATCTAAGTATATTAAGTTTTAAATTACCTCATATTCTTTCTTCTTAGGTGTGCATGATTCTGAGCTGTAGACCAGATTGAACATATCAAAGTCTGCAATTTTTGTTTATTTTTGTTTATTGCCTTTTTTTTCCTTTTCTTTCCTGGCTCGACAACAAATGTTGCACCTAACATTTCATGTATAAAAAAATACAAGCTATTCCTATAATGATCACTGCACCCAGGGAAAAGCATTGAATCTGACAGTTTTGGGTAAGAAACGAGTTTAGCAGTTAAATGTTTTGTGTTTCTTTATCTTTGTGCTTACAATATCAGTAATATATTTTTGTTGAGTTCTAAAAATATAGCCGTTTTGGATTCGGTGCTTAATGAAAACAGAGTATTATACCATGAAAGGTGACCTATTGAAGGCAAAGTGTTAATAAGTTGCAGATTGTTCCACATGACCTAAACCCTTTTCTTATTGAAAATGAGATCTACAAAGGTACTTTGTAACATGTTTCATAAGGTCTTAATTTTGCCCAGCACTAACAGGGCCATTAAATCTATTTAAAATCTGGATTACAAGAAAACAAGGATATTTGTCTTCTCTTTTACTTTTTTCTGAAAGTAAAAATGCATGCCTTGCACACTCCCTTAAGATGTTTTCTAAAGGAAGAAAAGAAACTTGATAAAACCTTCTCTCTGGAGGAAGACTTACAGAGAAAAAGAGTCAGAGGGGCAGAGGATGAACTGTGGAACTGACTTCTTTTTTTACCATTAATTGTGGTTGATTGAGCAACTCACAAGAGGCTTAATAGGTGCAGGCTATGGAGTAGGCACATAATCTTAGGTTCACCAATCCCTGCCTAGATACAAAAGCAATTGCATTTCACAGATGCACCATGTGACAAGTGGAGTCAATGGCGGAGCAGCGAACATGCTGTGACTGCTGCTGACCAGGGTTTTGCTGTTGTGTGCCATAGCTACCTTGCAAGGCCACTCTCCTCACCCCACAACTCACTTCTTAGACTCACCTGTTGGTGCTGGACCCACATTTGAACCATTAAGTCTTCAAGGCCACCACTTTGCATCTCTTTGAAGAGCTCATAGAGTTGAGGTGCCACAGCTTAGAGAGGCCGTAGTGCGTTTCTGTGGCTGGGTTTTGGTAGTGGGGAGGGCTGCAGGGGTGGCTTCTGTTAGAAGCTGATAGAAGCTTCCCTTGTCTGATGGAGCCAATGCCAGCCGGTTCCAGGATGGGCTTCCTGCAGCTGGCTAAAGCCGAGCCACCTCTATGACAACATATTTAAGAACAGAAAGCCATTGCACAGAAAGAATTCTAGCCAGGGAAGAGAGGAGTGAGAACATGGGAATAACAAAGTAGATACCAAGGTCAGTGCAGAAGGAGGGGCAGGAGGTGCTCCAGGCGCTGGAGCTGAGGCCCCTGCAGCCCCTGGTGCAGACCATGGTGGAGCAGCTGTGCCCCTGCAGCCCATGGAGGACCATCGGGGTGCAGAGACCCACCTGCAGCCCGTGGAGGAGCCCATGCTGGAGCAGGTGGATGTATGAAGGAGGCTGTGACACCGTGGGAGGCCCAAGAAGGAGTAGGGTCTTGCTGGAGACCTGCAGCCTGTGGAGAGAGAAACCCACACTGGAGCAGGTTTTTCTCGGGTAGGACTTGTAGCCCCTGGGGGGGACCCATGCCAGTAAGCTCATTCGTGAAGGACTGCACCCCATGGAGAAGTGACCCACGGGACAGCAGTTTGAGAAGAACTGTTGTGGGATGGACTCACACCGGAGAGGTCCACCAAGGACTGTCTCCCGTGGGAGGGACCCCACAGGAGCAGGGGAAGGACTCCTCTCCCTGAGCAGTGGGAGAAACGACAACTGACTGTAACCCCCATTCCCCATCCCCCTGCACCGCTGGCGAGGAGGAGGGAGAACATGGAAGGAAGGAGGAGCGGGGGAGTGTTTTTAAGATTACTTTATTTCTCACTCTTTGGCTCTTAACCTGTTAGTAATAAATTTGAGTACTATCCCCACTTTGAGTCTGTTTTGCCTGTGAAGGTAATCAGAAAGTGACCTCTCCCAGCTCTTATTTCAACTCATGAATCCTTAGTTGTTTTTTTCCTCTCCTCTGTCCAATTGCAGAGGGGAGCGAGAGAGCGGCTTTGGTGGGTACCTAGCATCTGGCAAGGGTCAATCCACTACAGAGGCCCAAGAAAATAAATCAGTCTGTTGTAATTAGAAATTTAGCTGTAATCAACATCTGACCCAGTTTACAGTTATTCCTTTTCTGGGAATGCCCACTTGCACAGACAGTGCCTTACTAGGGATCCTCCAACAACTCCTAATAGATCAAAGCTGGGTATTGTTACCAAGATTTACAATTCATTAGGATCAGTCACCTCAATCTTATTTACCTGCAAGAAGGAAAATTAAGCTGGGATTTGTCACTGATAGAAAGCTCTGAGGGTATCTTCCACAATATTTACATCTTTTCTGCTACCTGTGAAGACCAACTGGCAGGCCAAATGAACTAAGAGGAGAGGACAATGTTTTACTTGAATCTGCAATAGTGGGGCAAGAGTTTCACTCTTGTCAGCAGCCCTCTGTCTGACCACAAGCACATCTCACAGGGCACCAATGTCTGCGCAAGGGTAGGTGCAGCCCCAAATATCATCAGGGCATGCTTTACCTTGTGGAATTTGTGCCAGTCATAGATGATGCTCCCCTATGTAACATCTTGGGAGAGCTATGCATTGTTGAAAGAAACCGACGTACTGAGCAAGACATGATAGTCCACCTGTTTTTTTTCTCTAATACTCATAACTTCATGAATGTAGTTCCCTCAGTATGTAGTGATTATGCACCCAGGGACAGCTGGAAACTGGGGACTCAGATATTCTCATGAAGCGTAAGGATCCCTATGTGATGTATGGATACTTATGGATCCTCATCCCACTCATCTGGGCCAGTAAAAAGCAAGACGCTTTTCTGCTTTGGCCAATTAGATGTGATCTTACACCATCAAATCCCCCGATGGAGACAATTAGTGGCAGGACAAGTGACTTCTGACAACCTGAGATACTAACTCGGCTCAAAGTAGGACTGTATTCTCAATATAGATGGGCTGGAGCAGATACAGTTTTTTCAGGCAGAGGTAACAGTGGAAGTTTCTGTTGACTCTGGAATTTTGTAGAGATCAACTTGGATGCTAGGGATGTTCACATGTCTAAGGGTTTTGTGAACATCATCTGGGCTTCAACATAAGACTTAAACATTTTAGTGCTCCTCTCTGGTCTTTCAAGATAGACTTTATTATTATTGTGACACATTAATTCAGTTATAAAAGTAGCATAAAATTTCTTCCTTTACCAGGTTTGAGATTCCTGAAGTGTATATTGAGATTGGAAGGGGAGGTGCAAGAAACTCATCAATAGGTATTTTTTTCACATAATACAAGAGAATCATAACATCACTCTTGTTCCCCACTTGTAACGCTTCCAGTAGCATAATGTGGGCTGCTTGTTCAAGGTTTTCTCATCCCAGCAAGCAGGAAAGAAGGTGGAGACTGCCTCATGCAGCTTTCTCAGACCTGTTTCCATTTACAGTGTGCACCAATCAGATATTCTGAGCTCCTCATGCCAGTGGGTTTCCCCCCCCTTTTGCTGACATATTTTGATCTCCCTGTTGCTGGGACCTCATTCATGCAACAGCTGCAGCTAATGAGCCTAAGACTGTGGGGTTTTTGTAGACCTGTCATGTAAGTGGGCTCATTTGGATGGAAGCAAGGAGAGAAATGTTTGAGGGAAGAGTTTATGGAAATTACTAAAAGTTTGCATTATGAGGACTTAATGCTACTGGTCTTCCATACAAATAACAGTTTACCTCAGCTTGTTGGTTTTGGGGTTTGTTTTTGGTTTTTTTTGGTTTTTTTTTTCTGCAATTTCTCATTCCTTCTTTCTCATAAAAAGACTTCAAATCCTCCTCCTATTAAACTCCTTCAGTTTATGTTTTACTAGACTTTTAATAGACAGTTTCTGGGATAAATTCTGTGAAGGTTATATCCCTGGTCATTGCCTTAGAGGGACAAAAGTGCCCAAAGCCTATGCCCTGACTTCATCAGCTCGCAGAAGTATAACACAACTTAACTTGCCTCTTGTGGAAGAACTGAGAAAGCTGATAGGAATGGAGATGGGATCAGGATGACACAGAGATGTCCCAGAAACAAATTGTAATGTGACTTTTTGTTATCACACAGACTGCAGTGGTGACACCAGTAGTTAATCCCTCCTCAGCCTGAGACTGGCACCTGTTTCTCAACACAGCTCATACACAAAGCTCAGCCAACACAAACCTGTCCCTACTACACCACAAGTACAGCAGTGTTCATGGTGATTTGCTCACTCCAGGAAAGATGTGCAGCAGAGCAGGGAAACAAGGCAGCTCTATTGACTGTCAGGCCTCTGCTCTAACCTCTAGAGCACACTTCATAAATGTCTGAATATTTAATAAAATCTTCTGGGTGTCTGCTTCCTGCAACACTAACTGTTTTAAAGTATTCATGGTTTATTTGTTTATGATTATTAAACAAATCTATTAAACACTCTGCATTATTTTTAGTTGTATTTTGTTTTTTTCCCCTTTCACTTTAATAATTGATATTGTTTTGGATACATAAATATGTCCTAAGAGTATTTGTCATTTCCTAATATTTACAGTGGGGATATTTTTTTTCTATAAAACTGTGGGATTTTTTTTCCATATAAAGTATGCTTTTCTGTTGCATGCACATTTAAGAAACAGCCACAGACATTGCATCTGGCAAAGGCATGTGAATTTGCAGGAATTGTCGTTAATGCTGTTTGAAAAACCTCATGCTTTAATTTCTCACTCATCATGTGGTTACTGAGAACAAGGATATCCTTGTATAAAATGTTGCAGAATTATGTTAAGTGATGGATAAAAAAATTATGGCCTGCTCCTATCTATTTTCAACAATTACTGAATTAGGTCTTTATGTCTAGCATATTGAGAATAGACAGGATGGTGCAAAGGAGAACAAAACACTACAGAGGAACATGAGAGTCTCTTAGATAAATGGCTTATTGCATCAAACTCAGAGATTAAACTGCTTTTAATGAACAGCTTACTTTAAGTAAAGAATGAGTGGAAATTCTGAGCTGCTCTCTGTCTAAATTTTGCAGAGAGAAATAGTCAGGAAAGTCAACAAAGAGCTGAACCATTTCTACTCTAAATTGTTAGTAAGTTCTAGATTTTATTTTATGTGCTTCTGCTAACTTCAAGAAAAAGAAATAATAAATAAAACAGATAAAAAGAAACTGAGTCTTCTCTACAATGAGCGTTTTTATTTAAGAAAAAAAAAGATTTCTCAAGTCACTAGAATCATCTTGGCATGAAGCTGGTGAAAATAGTGTGGGTTCTCCAAGGAAATGTTTCTTATAAACATGCCTGCTGATATGGTGAAAAATCTTGCATCACCTGCCCCCCTTACCCCTGGAAAATAAAAGACCACCCTCTACTTCTTATTTTTCTCCTGAAAATGATTCTTGAGTCCCTTGTGCTTGAATTGCTTCCAGCTACAAGACTGCGATGAGAAACAATAAGAGCAACAGGTCAAACCTGACAGTTGGATGAACAAGTAACGCTTGTTATTTGCACTCAGGTTAGTTTAAGCTCCTTGGAAAAGCCAATGGACAACATAACAGCTCAGGAGAAAATCTTCCATCTCCTACTCTTCCTTCTCCTTGTATTTGAATCAAACTTTTCTGACTGTGGTCAATGACCCATATATGCAATGATCTGTGGCATGAGATTATTATTATTTTCCTACTCAGACTTACCAGGTGACAGTGTTATTACAGACAGTTTGTAAGTGCCACTGGCTTTTGAAGAAATGTTATGGTGCTGCCAGTGGAAAAGGGGCCAGCAGCAGGACAGTAGCATTCAGGAAAAGTACAAGGAAGAAAAAAAATTAAAAAAAAAAAAAAAATTAAAAAAAAAATGGCTCCTGAAAGGCCAGAAAAGTCAGGAAGATTTTGGTTTGCATTCCTATGATGTTGACCTTGTGCTGGGGGCAAGTATGAGTCTGCTGGGATGCCTGGGACTAGGTCCAGGGGAAGGGTTCTAGTTTTGTGAATGAGACTCCTCACTCCTCTGATGTCAGTGTCATCTTGCTCTGCCCTTGCTTCTGTGGCAGGGGAGTGAGAAAGCAACAGATGGTGACAGTGAAAATCAACTATCAGATGTTCAGATAACTTCTTGTGAAGGTACGGTACCTGGCTTTTTGCACACAAAGGGAGAAGACTTCACAAAGTGTCACCATAACTTAACACTTAATCTATTACGTTTGCTAAATTAAATGCAGGAAAAAAATGCATGGATATGGAAGAACACATGGAATAATGCAACATATAATTTGGATGTGGCTAATGTGCAGCGAACCTCTGAAAAGGTCAAGAGGGAAAAAAAACCCCCAACTGCAATAAAAAATGAAGGCAAATACACCACCATTTGACTGGCTTGAGCAATATTAAGCTAGAGAATAAAAATTATAAATGCTTTTACACATTAGTACTGACAAATCAGCTGGGAGATAAATTTTCTGGAGAGAGTAAATGGCTGCTTCCTGGAACAACAAGCCTCACAAACAGCAAGAAATGAGGTTCTTTTGGATATAATCTGGAGTGATGGACAGGACAGGATAGTGTCTATAGTACTGAATATCAAGAAGAGAAATTGTGTAAAAATGAGGTGATTGGTCAAAAATAAACAAATAAAAAACCAGAAACCTCATAAAAGCAGCTGTCCAAAACAGGAGCAGTCTGGATGCTGTTAAAACGTTAAGTGCTAGAAGCCAGGAAAAAAGTGTGACACAATTCAGAAAGAAAACAAAGTAATCCAGAAAATCCCTTCAAGTCTTAACTGGAAAGTTATGTAGGCTATCATATGGAAAAGTATTCAAAAAAAAAAAAAAAGGAAATTTTTTCCTCAGATGCATCTCAGGAACAGTAATCTAAACCATGCTTGCATGACACTGAAACCTGAGCTGTAAATGCCAACTATAACTGGCATTTGGTAGTTGAGCTTCAATACCAAAAAGAGACCTTGGAGTCATCACTGGGTGGTTTTCTAAATCACTGTCTCAAATGACCATGAAAGATGCAACAGGGAATAATCTCGGGTATCATCAGGCCAAAACATCAGTAAGGCATTATCACTGAGAGCCAGACGGGATTTTTGCCACCATATTAAGCTGGAATGTGCCATGGGTCAAGTCCTGTGACTCAGGCTCTGTGACTCAGGAAGGACTTAGTGGAGTTGGAGATGATACGGGAGAGGAACAATGAAAAGGATCCAGGGGATGAAGAAATCGGCTTTCAAAAGGATACAAAGGTTTGGGACCCTTCATTTTGAACAGGAAGAATAAACATTACAGAATCAGGAGGGTGCTGTGTAAGCTGGATACAAAGATGTTATTGACCAAGCCCTTGAACTTGATGAAGCAAAAGACAGGTTGGTTTTAAAGGCAAGTGCTCTTTTACTGAATGCATAGTGAACTCTTGTAACTTATTCCCACAGTGGGGATGAAAGCAAGCAGTACAGGCAGGTTGAGAAAGGGTGAAGAAAATTCACAGTCAACAGATGTATAAACACATACCAGAAGGACTAGACAGGAAAGTACCCTCTAACGTCTCTAATCCAACAATGGCAGAAACTGCTGCAGTGTGAAGGAAATGATCTGGCATGAAGTGGCCATGCTCACGTGTTAAATGCCCAATCGCTGCTTCTTCAGAGGGGCAGACTGAATAGAGTACCAACTCCATTCTGTTGGGAATCTCTTCTCTTACACTCTTGTATAATGTAGGGATTGGAGAGAGGAAAATGTGTAATTCCAGAGTGCACCAAGGAATATTCCCATCTGTCTTCATCTGTGTACCTTACCTCAAATCCCATTTATATTGAAATTGCTGAAAGAAGTGGTTATATGCCTGTTGATTATAATTATGCCTGCTACAGTAGCAGATCATGCCAAAAAGAAATTTAACTACAAATACACTCAGCCACTAGCTCAAAATTGCTTAGATTTCTTCCATCAATTGACAAAAATATGGTGTTATTGGAATGGAAACAAATAAAAACCTTACTCTAGCAGAAATATGCTTAGTGGCCAAAAATACCTGGATAGTGAGCTCAGACCCTTGGACTTGAGGTCAGCTTGTGAATTTTGCAACTTCTGAGCTACCTTCTTGAGAAACCAGAGCTTTTCCCTGCTATTTTTATAGCTATTCCTAGTTGTTGTTCCAGCCCTCATGCCTTTACTGGCATTTGCTAGGCTCTGTGGCTGTTTGCTTAGCTTTCTTCCATTTTCCCCTGGACCACATCTAGACTTCTTTTCTTTTGTGATCTTCTTTACTTCTGTGTACTGCACACAGTGGCAACATACTGATCTGCCAGACCAGGGCATCTCAGGCCACTACTTTAATATCTTCTAAGACGAAGTGTGAGAGTCACTCCAGGTTGCCAGTTTCTTTTCCTTCCTTCCTTCCTTCCTAGAGGTAGCCACAGATTTCACTCACTCCCTCAGTCTTCCCTAGTTTTGTCCCACTTGTACTCTACAGTACTATTTGCTTTCATGGAGTATGGTATTGTGTATATATATATTTATATATATATATACACACACACACACATGCACACACACACATGTATGTATGTATGTCCTGATGTAGATGAGTACAATCAAGGTGCACAGACACCGGAGGGCTTGCCATCAGGAGTAGCTTTGCTCTTTACTAACAAAATGACTGTTCTTTAAAGAGGCTTGTGTGGTATTTCTGGGTTTTTACTTCTAAGCTAGCCTAAGAATGTGAGGTAGGGAAGTATTTGGCACAGAACAGCTGGTTTGCCCAGGTTGGTTTCAAAATGCTATCACATGGTTCAAGTGGGGTGATGACCCTGTGGTGTAAAATCATATTGCCCTTTCATGTCAGGGCAGCTGGCTCATGTCCTCCCTTCCCTGGTGCTTGTGAGAGCGTGTGTCAATAAGTTACTTGATCTGTGCCCTTGCACCAGTCTCTTGAGCTTAACTGCCTGAGAAAATTTGGAAACATGAAAGCAGTTGCTTTTTGTGGGCTGTCTAAAATCTCCTTCTATCAGGAAATATCAGTGTTTGCACAGCAAAAATCAGGGGAGAGAGAATGAAAGGAGAACATGAAAGGGCTACAAAATATGTTAACACAAAAGTCACAAGTAAAAAATTACTATGATATATTAAAATCACTTCCTCCTACAAGCATTTCTATTTACTCCTTCACTTTCAAGCCCATAAAACACATGAACACTGAAGGGAAAATGGACAAAGCCCACTGGATACTCATTTGCTACTAGCACTGACAGCTGCGAACACTACAATGCAACAGCAGACACACTGCCCCACAATTATTGCTGCTCTCATGGCACCCAAACACATGCAGCTTAGACATTGTCAGTAAATTTGTTTCACATTTTCCTCAAGAGCTCTTGAGGCTGGTTTCTGAAAGAGAACTAATCACCCACTCCCTTTTGGCAGCACCAGTCCATGGTCCTTGCATGATACAGTGTTGAGATTGTCCCAATGCTCTTGCTAAGATCTCTTCCCTACCCCATTTTTGAGGTGAGCTTCAGATATCCCTGCTGCCTTTACCTGGGATAGAATAACCAGCACTTTCAGAATGATATACTTACTTTAATATGGTCGTAAACAGATTTTATGGCAGCGGAATCATCTCCAGCCAAACCTTTGGCTAAACATAAAGAATCCATACTAGGCTTATGACTTCTTCTATGATGTCTCAGACATAAAAAGGGAGACTTTTTTTTTTGTCTCATATTGAGTGCCTTTCGAGAGCTTCTTATGCATGTGTTGTTATCCATCTTAATGCTTAAGTATTTGTAAGCTTCAGTCCTTTCACTACACCTTTAAATCACCTACTTTGGCATCTCTAATAACACATCTTCTGGCTCAGAAAGGGTGTGCTTTGGTCTTTTTCTTTCTATCTTTCCACATTATTTTTCCAGAATAAAGTATATTCAGGAAATTATATGCTACTTTGAAAGTGGGTTTACAGCTTGACTGCTAGAAAAACCACAGAGCAGAGAAATTTCATTTTGAGTATCTTCTTAGAGTTGGTGCTGTTTTGGGAGTGGAAAAGTTAGTGAGGAGGAGAAATGGACATTAAAAAAAGAGCAAAAGAAAAGGTTTTGGCACTATGAAATGGTGTATCCAGATAGCTTAGATCTTGCCGCTTAGCTGGTACAGTTGACCTATGGCTCACAGAAATATTGCTACATCTTCTTAGAAAATGAACGCTCCTTAGAAAGCTAAGATTCCATTTTACTGCTTTATACATAACTTCCAAGCCATTTTTAATTGACAGCTGTGGCTTTGCTATTTTTACTACTGTGCTTAAGAAGTTGATCTTTCTTATTGCAAGGGCCTGCCACTCAGACTGTGTCAGGTGGGAGGACAGTCTTTGACTGTTGATAGCTTTTCCTCATTTCCTGCTGTTCTGAATATTCCTCTACTTGTCTCTGTTGCCAGTCAGATGCGGATATTGCAACCCAATTTGCAAAAGGTGGATTCTGATGTGTGTTTTCATATCAATATGGTCTCCTTCATTCTTCAGCTGGGATGAATGCAAACCCATAAACCCATCTAAACCTCCATATCCCTGTCCTAGTTAGAAGAGCTGGGACCAGCTCATCACTGTGTGGGTGTAACCCAAAACTGTGTATTCTATACCCTTCCATGCCATTTCCCAGAAAATGTTAACAATAAACCATTTACAGCAGCTGCCCAGAGCATGCCTGACCCCTCAGGCTATAAACTAGATGTTAAGAGGCCTGTGAGATAGGAGGATGCTCCTGTCCTCACACCCATTGTGGAACTCCCTGCCCTGAAGGAGGTACTGGGCATTCCTGCCTGAACCTGAGGATATATAATCTTGGGAGTCTTGGGACTTCTGGTACCTCTCGTGGGATCCAGAGAAGGACCGGAACTTGGACTGGACTGCGACCACCACTCTCAACCAGACTGCAATCACCACTCTCGACTGGACTGCAACAGCACTCCCAACCGGACTGTGATCACCACCCTAGACCAGACTGCAACCAGCACTCTCACCAACAGATTTTCCCTCTCCTTTTACTTTTGGACTCAGGGAGACCATGTGGGGCTCAGCACGGGGAGGGGGCCCCAACGAACACCACTCTGTTCATGCCCCAGGGTGCTGGGTTATACATGTGGGTTTTGTGGGTTAAAACCAATTGTTTGTCTGTGTAATTGTATTTATTGTATTATTTTTATTAAATTCTTATTCTGATTTATAATCTCTTTTGAGTTAGGTTCATTTCCCCTGCTGGTTTACCTTTAAACCAGCACAATCCCAGACTCTTCCAAATGCAAGCAGACATGAGTGGAGTCAAATTTGTAAAATGAAACTTGTCCTGATTATGGTCTAACAAAAAGAAACCTGTTTTGCTTTAGGTTTGAATTCTAATAAACTTTTTTTAATTTTTCCTCTCTCTGGATATCCTTTTTTGATGTTCTAGCTAAATGCAAGATGAAGAAGTGACTAAGACTCCCCTTTACTCATGGAGTAAAGACTTCATGACAACTGCGTCTGTGAGATTTATTCTCCATGCAATTTCAGTCTAATCCTCAAATCTACAAACCAATTCAGCTGCTGATGTTGAACCTCTTTCAATACAGAACTTGAGTCTAAGCACTTCTTGTTCCCATGTTTAAAGTATATGGATCATGTGCAAAAGTAAATTCAATGCATTAATTGCTAACATGCTGTCTAAGTATTCTAAACCAAATTTATTTTAAAAGGGAAACTCTATTAGTAATTAATATTGATGCTGTTTGATCTCAGAAAATCCTCTGAGTCTAGGGCAATTCAAAGTGCACAGCATATAAAGTTAGGGTTGCATGCTGAAACTCTAAAAATAAAATAGAAGATGCAAAGACATGAAAAATTATCAAGAAGTCTGGAAGAATTCATGTCTATATATGTTCTATTTGAAAAAGAAGTTATAGGAAATACTGAGCTGTGGATTCCAGGGGTTCAGGGAAGCTATTAGGTGGGAAGACCAGGAATACAACAAAAAAATATGTCTTCTACAAGAAATATTTTTTTTTGAAAGGCAGCAAGGAAAATAACTCAGTGGATAAACTTTGCCAAAAATTAGAGCATTTCTCTGGCTGATAGAGCACCAGAGCACTATAAAATGGAATAAAAGCTGATGAATCACTGTCATTTCTATTGGTAAAAAAGAAATATAAGATCCTTCAATGTCAACATTAGATATGAAATGTGTTCCTTGCCCTATTAAATTGCATTTTATTGAAACAGCCAAGGTATATTTTAACTCTTGACTACTCAGAGCATTCACTTTTTTGCTGTATGACACAGAGTGTAACCTTCCTGGGAAGGAAAGGGTTCACAGGAGACCACAGATCCATTATTGGCTACCTTGTGAGAAATCACGTTTGATGGGAGTGACATTCATCTGGGAGAGGATTAAGGTGGCTGATGATGAGTCCTGGAGCAAGGTCCAAATTAAAGCTGGCTGGTCTGTGCCTTGGCATCCAGGAGAGCAGGGAACAGGGAACACCACAGGGAAAACCAGGGGCAAATCACAAAAAGGGTAAACATTATTTACCTTTTATTCTTGCTATGGGTTTGTTAAAGGAGCTCTTGTGGAAACCCTAAAAAATGTGTAAGGCTTAACTGGTACCAAGGAAAAATTGACTGTGAAAAGTAGGCTTAGGGTTGTGCCTGAAAAAGAGTTATGAATAAAATGTTGGTGGGTGAAAGATATATGTTGGAGTAGATAAGGAATCCTACATTGTTTGAGATGCTTTATAGCACTAAAAAAGAGAGGAAAATAAAACTGATAGGCTGGAGGACTAGGTCCTCCACACATACATTCCTAGAGATCAGGTCAGGTCCAAGAGGCATTCCAGTATGGTGAACTTTATTGTACAGTATTATTACCTAGTACCAAAATTTTCTAAGCACTATAAACCCCTGGTTTTAAGGTCCTTAAAAAAAATTCAGATGATTATAAAGGGATTTTAAAAGGTTTAGGAAGCTTCAAAATATGATCATTTCAATATCTATACTTACTGTTATCAGAAATAAAAATAAATAATACCCTTGTCATGCTGATGCAGCATGTCAGGTAATCTGTTAGGGACATATTCAAAATCCATTGAAGATGATAATGTAAATTCTACCTGGTCTGATATGTCCTTAATAATTTCATATATTTCTCATTACTTCATTTTTATACCCATTCTAGCTTAACCCAGAGAATATATTTCTTTTTCCACCTCTTAACAGTGCTTCCTTATTGGTTATTTGTATGACTGTGCCTTTTTTAAAGACATAAAATGATGCATTTTCTTTGCAAGGGGCCTCTCCACTGCTGTGATGTTCATTACAGAATCTACATAACCATCACCCTCCTATCTACATGGTCTTATTTGTCTGAAAGTAATATAATTACATTTATATGCCATCTATTTCATCTGTGTTTCGTGCTAGTTAAAGCAGTTTCTTATGCATTTGTTTCATGCATTCACCACAAATTGATATGTATAACCTATGCATATATTCATCTCGTCAAGTATTCATGTACTGGGTTCCTGTGTTCATTATTGACAGAAATTATTCATCCTAACGAATCCATGGGAACACCAGAAAGAGCACATAACACAAAAATAACTTAAATTATACAAAATGTACTAGGAAATGTGTGTATATGTATGCATGTGTGTGTGTAAAACTAGCTTAGATTGAAAAAGAAGCAAACCTAAAAGAACACTTGTGCATGTTGGCCAGATGTAAGGATTTATAGAGCCTTCTTTACCTTTGCAACAGTGTGATCAGAAAAACCCATATGCCAAGTGCACATTTTGTTCAGAAAAATAAGCAAACAGCATTTTGCATAGTCATTATGTAGTGGTTGGAGCCCTCCCAGATACGGAAAGGGGAAATCGGTGACCATTAATCCCCTTTAGCTTTCCAAATATATTCAGTGATTAAAAAAATACTTCTAGTATATACATGTGTAGTGGGTTGGCTTTTGGAATTTTTAGGCCTTCCTTAGCAACGGGGGTCAGAAATTTAAGGAAGTATTCCATATCATTCTTTAGCGTAACACAACATACAAATAAGGTGGAGATAAGAGAGCTCGCGCTTTTCTCTCTTCCGGTGGCTGAAGGTGACAGGTGTCTTTGCAGATGGTCTTTGCTTGTATAGGCCAAGGCCTGCCTGCTCAGACCCGCCGTTATCTCCGGTCCCTCCAGGAGGTGTGGGGCAGTTGGTTGGTGCTTTGCACGGTTCTGCTGTCTCGTTCAGGGAAATATTTAATTTGGTTTTTGTATTTATTCGCTAGCTCTCTATTAACAGGTATATTTGGAGGATATTTGTTTTTAGGTTTTTTTATCCCTCTTTCTCCCTCCCTTTTCCCCTTTTTTTCCCCTCGTGAGCTCCCTATTGTGTGTACAATATATTCAAATTGTATATATAATTGTAAATATATGTAAATATATTTTTGATATAATTCCATTTCGTTCGGACTTCTTTTGGTTTTTCTATGGTTCTTTTTTTCCCTTGCTTGAGAGAGTGGGAGGGGGGAGGAGACAGCTTGGACTTGGCAAGAGAGCCAGGCCAAACTGACACACACACAACATGACAGATAATGGAGGTGTTTAGGGTGGTCTGTGGGGGTGATGGTTGTGGGTCGGTTGGTTTTCTTTAAGAAATGATTGTTCAGGTACAGAGGATATCCCTAGGCAGCTTACCCCAGCTAGAAAGAGCCAACCTTTGCCAGTGAATTGATAGCAGTACCCAGGATTGACAATACATGTCAGTGAAGCAGACCAGGGGACTGGTGTGCGTGAGGGTGGAAAGGACTGTATTATTCCCCTTGTTAGGCTGGCAAGCTTTGCAGGACAGCGCAGAGTGGCTGCAGGCAAGTCTTACAACTTGCAGCATATGTAGGATGTGTGGAGGATAATGCTTCTGATAATATGACGAGATTAAGAGAAGCAAGTTGTCACTCTGAAAGCTCCTGCACTATTCTTGTGTGCTAGAACAGGAACAACTAGCCTCTGTTGTCCAACTATCCTCTCAATCAATTCATAAGATTTTTAAGGAAGAGCTACCTAGATATACAATACTCTATAAAATGGGACTTTGACACTTGAGTGGATTGGCCATGTAGTGCTGATTGCCTCATTTTACAGCTTTGATCCCAAGATCTTAAAGTACTTTATAAATATTAATGAATAAAGACTCAGAAATATTCAGTCATTGTGTTTATGCTGTTGCTCATGTCACAGATGGGGGCAAACATATTAAGGCTACAATTTATTCCAGCTTGCTTTACATTTCTGTATATGAGTGAGTTATTGCGGTTCTCCTTCATATTCAGGGAAGGAAATGAGAATTTTTTAAGGTGTGACTCATTTAATCTATTTTATACATTTATTTATAAGGAAAGGAATGATGCTGTAGAGGTATCTGTTTCTCTGCATCACCTATGAAGGGACTGTTAAGGTGACTCAGATTTAGATGTCTGCATTGTGTGACTCTGTATTTGTTAACAGAGGGAGCATAGCTTAGTTTTAGCTGAGCCCAGCTCCTAATTTCCACTACTGTGCTTTGATTATACAACAAAATACTACACATATATAGAGAAAGTTCCCTCATATTGTATCAGTGTGTTAGATTACATCTGATATGAAAAATAGGAAGATGGTAAATTTCCTGTCAGTATTCAAAAACCAACAGATTACTGATAAATGCAAAGGTTATTAAACCAGTGTCACTCTCCAGAAAATAATGGAAAAGTTATCATTAATTGTCATTATTGAAAAAATGTAGGATTTTATCAACTGTCATTATGTTGTTAGGGAAAATGTAAATAGAGATCCCTCATAAATTTTTTATGCTTCAATAATAAGAGTAGTTACATATATACACCTAAAATATTGCAAAGTAGTTAAAAAAAGTTACAAAATATACAATTTATATTAGCACTAGTGAATAAGTTACCTGTATTCAAACAAAATTATGCCAATGGTTGAGTATTTGTCTGAGAAATTGGGACAATTATTTCTTCCTATAAATATCTTTATAGGAAGAAAATATGAGCAGACAGAGTTCTAGATTTTTATTGGAGAAGCTTCTTAAAAAGTATGAAAAACTATGTATCTCTAAAATGGAAAGAAAAGAGGGAAGAGAATGACGAGACTGTTGGTTTTCAATTCTGGATGTTGACTTGGCTCACAGGCAAGCTGGAAGCTTTGAGTAAAGTGTCTAGTTCATTTATGCCTCAAAGACAGACTTCAGGTTTTGGCTGCAGACTAAATAAAACTGTATGTTATTTTTATTGTCATTAGTTATCTTTGTCTATTGCTTTGTGATTCTTGAGTTAAACTGTGAGTTTTGTAAAAGTAGTCTAGTCTGTACCAGACTAACAGAAACACTGCCATTGCTGAATTTAAAGTTTTTTATTAGTACAACAATAAAGCATCTGGTATTATAGGAAGGTATAAGTAATGAGAGGAAGATGGGATAGATAGAGAATAATTACAGAAATGCAGAAAGGGATAAAGGAAAGATTAAAACCAGATGAAAGAAACAGCTATTGATTTCAATTAATCCTAATAAGAATCCCAAAGGTCTGATCTTGGAACTGATATTATCTAGTATTTAGCATTTAGGATTTTCAATAATAACTTCAGCAAAGGAATCAGTAGGTTCTTCCATTAAACTGTTGATGACATAGTGGTGGCAGTTATTCTCATCACAGAAGAACATTGGAAGAATGTATAGGAAGAGCCAGTTGACCAGGAGACCAAGGGATTTAGAAACACGAGGAAGTAGACTAGTATTGAGATCAAGGAAGGTGATTTCTTCAACAAGAAATTTTGTAAGAGGCTGTTGTTTTAAGACAGAAAACTCAGATCATGTACATCAGACAGGATGAACTTCAGCTGGTAAAATAGATACTGTTGTGAAAAAAGACATTGCAGTCATCATATGCACGTATCTGACAAACCATTTCAGTAAAGACAACCGATACTAACTGAGTGAAGAACTGATGAGAGCTGACTAAGGATCTTAACATATATGTGTCTTAGAATAAGGTTTCATATCTTCTAGAGTTGACTGCTTCATTGTGTTAGCAGTATAGATGAACCTTTGAGTGACTGAAGACCTAATTTCCAGACTATTTTGCTGAGATCAATCCCACTCCTTGACTTTCAGTGACCATTTAACAATACAGGGAATACTACCTCTCCACCTTGAAAGATAGTGTTGGCATAATAAAAGTATAAACTGACCTTTCACATACCGTTTCAACTGGCCTTGCTCTCCATGCTAAATTTCACAAGTTTGTGGTGTGCAGTTGGGAACTAGGCGAACTACCACCAGACCTTCGTGACGCAGTCATCATCACCTTGTATAAGAAGAAAGGAGTTAAATCAGACTGTTCAAATTACCGTGGTATTACTCTGCTCTCCATTGCTGGCAAAATCCTGGCAAGAATACTTTTGAACAGATTAATACCTGCTATAGCAGAAGGAATTCTACCTGAAAGCCAATGTGGTTTCAGAGCCAACAAGAGTACCACAGACATGGTATTTGTTCTCAGACAACTGCAAGAGAAGTGTAGGGAACAGAACAAAGGTCTCTATGTAACCTTTGTTGATCTCACCAAGGCTTTCGATACTGTGAGCAGAAAAGGTCTGTGACAGATTTTGGAACGTTTAGCTTGTCCCCTCAAGTTCCTTAAAATGATCATCTCACTTCATGAGGATGAGCGCAGCCAAGTCAGATATGGCAATGCACTTTCTGAGCCCTTTCTAATTACCAATGGTGTGAAACAAGGCTGTGTTCTTGCACCAACTCTATTCACAATCCTTTTCAGCATGATGCTCCAAAGGGCCACTGCAGACCTCGATGATCAGGAAACAACATCTCAGTCTTGGCCATATCGATCATCATAACTGGTCTACTCTGGCCTCAGATCGGGAGGACTGGAGACACACCACCTATAAGGCTGCTGATTCCTTTGAGAACACATGCAGAATCATTCTTGAGGAGAAAAGACAGCACAGAAAGAACCGTGTCTTGCAGAATATACCACCTAAGGAGTCTTTCTGCTGTGCCTTCTGCAATCGGACATGTCTATCTTGTATTGGCCTTATTAGCCACCAGTGTGCTTGTAACAAATGTGGATAGAGCCTTTCCCAAATCTTCATTCACGAAGCCTAGCCACGATGATGATAAACTGACCATAAAGTAATGAGGCTTAAAATCCAAAGAAGTTATATAAACATCTCGGGAATGAGAATCGGAACAGTGTGCCCAGTAGATGTGTAGGGAATCAACAACCTAAACTTGCAAGGGAATTTCATGAGTTTGTGAGCAGATGCTCATTGTGATATAACTGATCCCATGATAGTGGGGTCTGGAGTCAATGGGATTTTCATTCCTGCATTCACTGTTTCTCTCTTTGGAACAGAATTGTTACAAAACATATTTGTTAGTCATTAATTATTAATTGTTTACACATTGAATGTGAGGGAGATCCTTTTTTAATATTATATGAACATCCTAATGTTTTATAGGCTTTCTAATTCCAAGAATGGTCCTGTAACTGCATAACATTCTCTTTTAAATGCCATTGCCATTTCATTTAAGTAATTTACATGCAGCCAGAAATACTCATTTTCCAAAATGAAACATAATGGTCAAACATGCAGAATGTTTTCACAACTTCGTGTAGATAAGAGATACCTGAGCATAAAGGAAACAATCCTTTTTTATGTGTGTCTGAAAATACTTTATGTGAAAGACATCAAAAATGCGTAATTCTGCATGCCCACGTTTATATTATTCTATTAGCTTTCTCCTGATTTACATGAGGCAGAGGATAACTGTAATACACAAAGTATGTCACAAGGTAATACAGAATGAAACTGCAACAGATGCACATACTTTATGCTGAAGTACATGCACATATTGCCAGAGAAATGTAAGTGGGAATCTTATCCACTGAAAAGTTTGGAACTTAAATGGAATTGACTTGATAAAAATGTTGATTTTAAGCCATTTGAAAGTTAAACATCTACGGTAAACCAGTGATTCAGCTTCTGTCCTATATGCAGTAGAAGTAGATAAGCATTTCCAGCAGGTGATTCAATCCACCTATCTGAGGAATTTACCATAAGTATTTGCTCTCTGATGATGCCTGTCATTTTCCAGAGAGAGATAATACATGATGCTGTTTTATTTATTGCCTTATTTCTATTAAGCTAACATCAAGTGAAGTGAAATATATTCACCTTTGAAAAAACATTTCTTTTGTTTCCTACACTAGCCAATAGCTATTGAATTTAATTTCTGTAACCACAAGTAAGAATGGGAACACAGACTGATCCATCCGCATCAGTTGTCCAAACAATTTCGGTTATGTCTTTAGCAACCTGCCATTGTTGATCTGAGCATCTTATTCTTCCTATGATGAAAAAGTTCACCTTTCTGTTTCTGTTACTGCAAATCCATCCCATTCACAGGTCAACAAGACAAGTAGCCCAACAGAGCCAAGAAAATACCTTCTTTCAGGGATAAGTCATGAAACGCAATCTTTTTCAGATCAATATTGGAGGCCTTTGACTTTTGGAAAAAAGTTGCATATTTTAAGGCATGCTTGGCTATATGGCGAGAATATAACTAATAAAGTTTTGTGATTTCTAGCATTATCACTCAGTAATTTATAACATGTTGAAGAAAGAGCTCCAAATTTTGTATCATTATTAAAAAATAGACTGCTTGGTTTCTAGGTCCCACTGTAAAGCATTCCAGGATATTTCTGTATGACAATATACCTTCATTCAAACATAACTTTGGCATTTTCAGGGCTCAGAGTCCTCAAGCACGAGAAAAAGCTTATGCTTCAATGTTTCTGCTAGAAAGGTTAATTGGGCAGGTTGCTCTAATGACATTCCAGAAAAATTCCACATTCTTGATATTTGGTTCTGGAACATTATAATCAACCATATGGTTTTCTTTTGAGTTTTTAGCTTGACTGGTTAGAAGAGAATCTGAGGCTAGCTTTTCTAGCTCCATGAAAATTTCCAAGTCAATTAGGATGATGTGATACAAATGTAAAGCACTTACTAAAAAGTGAGTGAACCAAGGCAGCTGGCAACCTCTCATTCTAGAATATTCTATGAGTATGAAAGGGAACCAAAGTCGGGGAAAATAACCTTTAAAGAGTTTCTGCTTGGAGATCAAATTAACGTGATAAGAAGAAATTCCATCATGATAGCTGCCACAGAGTAACTACACAGGGAGATAACACACTCGAGGCTGCAATTTAAACAGTAAGATTCTTCATTTTGTAACCTATCACATCTAAACACTGATCAGAATACACCTTCTGAATAAAAGGTTAAGACTTCATATATCAAAAGACTCATTCATTCTTCATGCTGCCACAGTGAGATAGCACAGCTGATGGAGGAGGAAAAGCCCATTCTGAGGTGTACCTATAACATCTGATTATTACACTTCAATAGCTGATATTTTTTGATTAATGTCTGAACATGCAGCCAAGAGAGGGTTTTTCCCCCTCTACACAACAGCTGTGCCTTTTGAATCATACACATTGGCTGACAGGAGGTGACACTCTATAGGACAAACATCATTCAGCACTGGCTGAGCTCACTAGAATGCAAATGTGTCGTCTTGATAGTCTTGCTTGAAAGACATCTGTAGTCATGGCACAAATATAAAGATCAAGAGCAGAGGATGAGGGATTATAGTTGTTGGGGAGAAAAAGACACAATTTCTGGAAATATTAAAGTCTACTGCAGAAGCAATCACCACCTCAATCCTAGTTGCACTAGAATGAGAAGTAGGCCCAAGAACAATTATAGAAAATCTTTAACAATACACCATGAGTTAACTGTGGTTTTCATACAAAAAACCTGTATTACTTTATGGTCACAAACATAAATACTAGTGTAGAGGAAATGTTGGCTCTTCTACTTGGATGATTTGTATTTCTATAGCCTGCTATGAAGATGACACAAAAGATTTATGTGTCTGGGTATGCTTCTCAAAAAGTAAACCATTCTAATATCTGAAAGCTACCTAAGTAAATTCCTATTACAAAATTTTGTGAGACTCGTCCATTTACCTCCCTCAGCAGTGGTATATAGGCACATCTTGTTCTCTTATTCACCCCATAGAAAGCGTAAGAGCAATTTAAGAAAAGGGAAAGGACTATCTGGACTCTCATGCTATAAATATAGGGTAGGTTTTTTCCTGTACATATGATTGAATGATCTTCCTCTAGAAGAGGGTGATCTCATAACTGCCTCTTGGAGACAGTTTTTAGCTTAGGGACACCCATGTGTCCCTGAGCATTTCTCAGTGCTAACTCAGGAAATGGCTGTCTCAAATAGGAAAAAACCTTGTCAGGGACTGTGCTAGGAATTTACACTTACGGATATTTGTCCATCAGCACTTGAATCTGTGCAACAAGACTGGTTCTGTGAAGTTTACTCAAAGTCTATTGCTGAAGAAAAATGCAGGCAAGGCTACACAGAAGCAGTTTCCATTCTCATTGTGACAATAACTTTGAGACTACAGAGTAGATGCAGATGGCTGCTGCAAAGCAATGTGGAAACCTGGGCTTTGCCAGGTACAGAATTTGCAATAACAGAAAAGAGGTTGTATGTTTTGCTGCCTTTTCATCTTTGTAATTCGGATTGTGGGTACAGGTGAAACCTATTAAACCCCTATAGCTAAGGCATTCAATTTCTGGTGCTTGCTCAACAGAAGTGGTATGCATATGGACAAGGAATTCCAATAACTGCCTTTCTCCTTATTCATTGCCTTTCACTCTAATAGGAATTGTTGATGAACTGATAAGGGTTTCCTTCTAAGGTGCCACATATAGTTAAGCTGCTCTGCAGCGGGAACAGCACCACGACCACCAGCCAAAAGCAGTTTCCCTAACCACCTCTGTCTATTAACAACTGTGCTACTAAAAGACCATAGTTACCTTGATGGACCATTGAGGAGTTAACAGAGTTAGTCCCTGTTGATGGCTTTGAAAAACAAGATGACTGATTAAAAATTAAATGAGGTAGAAGACAGAGACAGACAAAAAGGTAGTAGGTTTTGTATTGGCAGAAAGTAGTGGATGTAAAGGCTGTTTTGTAAGAAAGAAAGAAAAAATGAACAGGAATATCTAGTACTTTTTTCTGCATCACAGTATATCTATGTGCCTATCTTTTGGAAGGACGTAATTTTTTTTTCCATTTTATGCTCCATATATTCCTATAGATTTCATATATTAAATTCACATTTTGTAATGCCTTCTGCTAAGCCACTGAATTGACAGTTATCTCTTTCCAGCCACAGTGAGATATATCACACATACACTGAACAATTCCTTTCTAACTCTGAATCTGATGTTTTTTCCCAATGGCTCTTTTTCTCTTGAAGCAGCTGTTACTTTCTCTACCTTTTAACGGGTAACTTTTGCTTCTTATTTTACCTAAAATATACACTGGTCACACCTATCTTGATATTGATGCAATGATTGAGGCTAAAAGACACCTCTGGAGATTAAGTAGTACAGCACCTGCTCAGGGAAGGGTCAGGGGTCAGCCTGAGCAGGTTGCCCGGGATGGTGTCCGTCTTAAGTTGAGCAACTATAATGACAAGAGCTTGAAAACCTCTCTGGGCAGCCTGTTCCTTTCTTTGACCACCCTTTTTTTCTTATGTAAACAGATTTCTTTCTTATGTTTAAACATAATTTCCTGTGTTTCAGTTTGTGACCATTACCTCTTGTCCTATCAGTGAGCACTTAGAGAGGAATCTGAGTCCATCTTCTTTGACACCCTTCCCTTCCCAATTGGGTATTTATACACATGGTTAAAATCCCCCCGAGCCTTTGTTTCTCCAGGCTGAACAAGTTCAGATGTCTTTCAAACTTCTTATATGACAGATACTCTAGTCCCTTAGTCTTCTTCAGGAACCTACATTGGATTCACTCCAGTATGTCCACGTCTTTCTTGTATACATCCACTGCAGCATTCAGCTGTGTGAGTTATCCCATTACATCTCCCTTATCCTAGTGAGTTCATAGTCTGTAATGCCCATAGACATCTAATTTCTCCTCTTTGTTCTCCGTGCCACAGACATTAGTGTATAGCACTTCATAAAGGTACTTTATTATGCTAATTTCACAGGAAAAGTGTGCGTTTTCCTCCCTATCATGCTGGCCTCTTAGTACTTCTTTTTTTTGTGCACATTCACTTGGTGTGGCACACCTGTGCACTGTTTTTTTGTTAAAAGATCTTCCCTGTACACATCAGCCTGCACCTACTTGCCAACCCAATCCACACTGCTTGAGTATCCTTGATCTTCATAGAAGAATATAATTTTTTGAAGGATCTGGTTGCTTTTTTGTTCATTTTTAAGAGCTCTCAAAGATTCCCCATAAGATGGAAATCCTTCCAAAAGCAGTTGTTCATTTACTAAAAAGCCCTTCTATAATATGGTCTAACTAATATCTGCAAAGTACTAAGAGACTTCAAAAGTTGTCATCTGAGCATGCTAAGAAAGAGTGAAGAAAGATTGAAGGGGATTTCAGGGTGGCAGGGGACACACACACTGAAGGTTACAAAACCTCTGGAAACAATGGGAAATTATTGCCTTTGTCATGCATTTTTATTTTCCATAATAGAACATTATTTTGGGACATACCTTCAGAAAATTAAGAGAACGTATTACATTCTAGTGAGTAGCATTCCTGCCCATGATGGGGTTGGGAGGTGGAGGACTAGGAACTAGATGATCTTTAAGGTCCCTTCCAACTCAAAACTCTTTGCGATTCTGTGATTTTCAGAGTGATTTCTACTATCTTAATTTTCTTTGACAGCAATGAATGACTTTATTCCCTTTCAACATAAGCCTCAATTCTATTTTAGTAATCATTTGAAAACAAATTGCATTTGGTTAAACTCTTATATATATTTTTATATTGATTCTTCCCTTATTTTTTTTTGTAACAACAAGCACCATACACCACTGAGTACTGTAAACCTCAGTTCAACTGCTGTAATTTGAAAGCATATTCCAAAGGAAGACCATACATATTTGTTCAGGGAATTTATGTTCTACAGCACTTATGTGACCTGGGCTATAATGAAAGAGAGGGACTTTAAAGTAGCTAAGGCTTTTGGAGCTTGCTAAATAGTCAAAACTACAGCCATTGTAGGCCTGTGAACTTGCAGTAACCTTTTTTCTTATTGGCAGGCAGAGATCCTCTGGAGTGTAATAACTAGAAAAAGCCTCTCTGACTCCGTTGTGGCTGCTTTGCTGAGGGTGGTAGTGACAAGATCAAATGCCATTTTGGCACTTATTCCAGGTATGCTGAGTCTCACTAAGTTGTACAAATACACTAGTGGTCTTATCCTACTGGCCTCTGGATCTGCACAAAATACTGGATGAGATCAAAGAGGTAGCGGAATCTACTGAAATAATAAGAATGGATGATGATAAATAGCCTGAAAGAGCCTAGTCAAATATCACAATAAGACACGTTTAAGAAAAAAAATCTTAACAATTTAAATGAGCGTGTCCTGAAACAGCTACTACGATATCCAAGCAGAGATGTTTTGTTTGCCTTACTCTCTTTTGTCTCATGCTACAAAAAACGCAAAAGAAAAATGCTTGATATTATATATCAAAATAGCATTCAATGTTATTGAAATCTGTTTGCGTGCAACTCAGGTTTAGAAAGGTGAGATCTCATAAACATGGGAAGATAGTCTGAAAGAAAGGAAATTAAAAGCCTTCAGCTCAGTGTGGATGCAACATGAAAAAAGCATAGCATCAAGTACAGCACTGTACGTTACAAGGCTATGAGCTCACGTGGATTGGGTGTATATGTAAATGTTTAAATACCTAATAAATGGCTCTAGCAGCAAATGTTTTCAAACAGACATTCTCAGAAGGAAAATATTTTAAATTTATCTGGCTTGTTTATACTTATAATTAATTACTTAATTACTTTTTCCAGTTAATGGGTCCATCACATTACATGCTAAGTACCAGTCAGAACTCATATTGGGTTATTCCTGATATCCAGAAACTGAAGAGAGCTGTTTTCACCTTAGCTATATTAATTCCAGGCACTAACTCAATTTATCTCAATTCTCTTTAAATTGCCAAAAATCTTTCTGATTAAAGATAATTAATATGCACAGTAGTTAAGAGTGAAAAATTGTAATATTTTGGTAATTTCTAGGCCCAACAGACAAAATCCTTCTAATAATACACAAAGAAATGCAAAATTACACAGCAACACTGGAAGAAGGAATGGTAATTCTAGGGGTAAAATATTTAAGAAAGACCCTTGCTAAACTCTCATATCCAGGTAACACCTGAAATTACATTCCTGACAAGGCACCCAATAGCAGATTTCCTACTATTATCTAACAAAACTGCTAAACACTTACTCAAGACTGAGATCCTACACTTCAGTTACTTATTCAAATATTGTTTGTCTATTCATTGATTTCAACACTGAAATATTTGCAGCACTCTACTGTAACAAAAATACTGTGTTAAAGTGATGTGGTGATATAAGTTTCTTTCTCTACTCTCAATTTGTATCTTACTTACAAAAGCCATAACTCAACTCCCAGTCAGCAGGAACATTTTATTGTTCTTTGTGGAAACAATTGCTAAGACTGAATAGAGCAATCTGTTGAATAAAAAAAAATAATCCAAAAATTGTCACTACTAGCATTCAAGAAGATGCTCCATCAAGAGTCCTAAAAGTAGCAGAACAGGTTTTTCCAAGTAAGTGGCTTATATTACAGAGTTAAGTAGGTTTTTGTCTGTGTTGTTTTTGTTGCATTCGTGCAAGTGTTGATGTTTCTTTTGGTGTCTAAGTTAACACATGGACATTCCAGCCAGTTTTCACTGACTGCCCCAATACTGCCCTGTGGATTATGCACTTGGCTTTGCTTCAGGAATCTATGAATACAAAGCCTGTTGAGTATGTGATTTCATACAAAGTTCTATCCATACTTATTTGCTTTCTATGAGCACTGAAATCAGTGAATGCATCCTTGTTATTTAATTATGCTGCTATCAAACCACTGCCCCCAAGAAACTGTGATAATCTGATAAAAAATATTTGACGTCAATAAAAAAACAAGTTAGAAAACTGTACGATCATACAAAAGGTGTGATAGCTACAAAGAGAGCCAACTTACAAAAGGGTTAGTGATTTACCCAGCCAAGTTAAACAAGACACAATTGGGGCTAATTGACTTCCCTCCTTCGACCTCCCAAGTAAGAGTTTATGAAAGCCTGAAAAGCTAAATTAACCCCAATTGTGTCTTGTTTAACTTGGCTATTTAAGTAAAATGGATAACCCTTTTGTGACTTGGCTCTTTTTGTAGATATCACACCTTTGGATAATTAACATTCCCTCTCTCCCACCTTCCTAAATCAGCTTTTACCTTAGTTTAGTGTTTTGATTTGTGATGGAAGAAAAAGCAGAACTCTACATTTTTTGAGCAGACAAGCTTCTTACTGAATAAGGCAAAATAAGAAACAAGTAAGCACATTAGAAATAATTACAAGGTAGCAATTCACAGCAGGGATTCAAGAATGCTATGGGGGCTACAGCAAGAAACTGGCATGACATACAGTAGATAAGACATAGCTCTACATAAAAGATGAAATCTCACCTTTTATATATTTATCAAATAGCACATAATATCAAGCTACCCAATTCTCATTGTTGTATCTAAATTCAAACTTTTACTGAGAAACACATGAGTATGAAGCTGTTCCCTCTGAATTCAGCAGATGTTGTTAACCACTCAGTATATCAGAATAAGATTATAACTAAAATGCTAAAACAGGGGCTGAAGAATCTTGTGTAAGTTCTAACTTTTCAGAAAATTCCTTTTTAATGCAGTATTATCTTTGGGGGATGGTTCAGTATTATGACTTCATATGAACTGAAGATAGAATGATTTGGTTTGGAAGGAACCTTAAATATTATCTTGTTTCAAAACCTATGCCATGGGCAGGAACACCATGTAAAGGAATTAAGATATTGTCATGAACCATTTGCAGAATTGCAACTCTTCGCAAGCTTATAGTATGAAAATATATAAGGTTGATTTAAGGCAGAGAGAGTTTCATGGATTTTATCTGTGAAATTTTCTCTGTATCAGAATCTTAAAAGTTGCAGTGTGCTCTGGCCTTGCAAGGCATCCAAATGAACAACATGCCCATGGCAGGAACAATGTCTGGAGACAGTTGTCTGAGATGGACACTGAGGTAAATCACTGTCTGGAGATTCTTCTCATGCTCCTGTGACTGTAGAAGGAGCCTAGACAACTAGGTTCAATAGATCAGGTTATTGAAATAAATCCACCCTGAAATGTTCGATATGGGCCAAGCATCAGCATTCCTGAAATTATACCTGCCTAGTAGAATCAAGTCCATAATATTTAAAGAAAATGAATATGTTAAATGAACATAGGATGTGTTAGTGGAATATTCTTCTGTGATTTATTTAATGATAACTGTGATACTGGGAACACGCACTTTTGTAAAACCTGGGAGTGATTAAGAACTCAAAGCTGTCCATTTACATTTTTTAATAATCATGTATTGCATAGAAGCCTTTTTGTATAAAGGGTTTTATGAGCCACACTCCTTTGTGAAATCAGCAAGACTAAAAGACTAACTAATATGTTGTTATTCCCCACATACCACTTAGCTAATCCAGAGGTCTGAATGTGTAAAACTTTTAAGGAATAAAAAAAAATGTTGTGTTACCTCTAACATAACACAGGCATGTCTATATGCTTATATCAGAGGATCTTTGCATTTATGCTAAAGACTCTCCTGACAATTTCCTTGCAATCTATTAAAAATCCAGCCCACAATATTAATAGCAAATATAGAGACAAAATGTAGTTACTAATATCAAGGATTATTCATAATACACTGGTTAGGAAAATGATGTGATCTTGGAAAAGAAAAAATGGGAGTTCAGGAGAGTTTATCAGTGTGAAGAGATTCATTTGCTTGTTTCCTTATCTGGTTTTGTAATTGGGCAGTTTTCTAAGAACATCCAATTCCTGATTAGCAACCGAGATTATCTCAGCTTCTTAGAGTTCAAGCCCTAATATTGGGAATGCTGAGACTTTGTCAACTGCCCCCATCAGTTCTGGGGTTGGGTATGTATACAGTAGACACCCACTGCTGGTCAGGTGAATGCTGTGACTTTCAGAATCTCAGAGGAGTAAAACTGATGTTCGTTAGTTCTTTCTACACTAGGCTTTGTCAATAGGGGTTTTTTTGTCTATTAGACAAAGTAATGTGGTGATAACTAAAACTTGTAGTGTCTCAGCTCAGCCTAATTTGCATAGGTGTATTAGTGATAAATGCGTTCCTTTGGTGATCTTTATGGTACTGAAATTTCTGTACTGATTAAATCTTAACTCATCATTTTGTACACTCAAGGTGTTCTGTACTTCAAGAGGGAAAACCAATGGAATCTAAACTGTCTTGACTTTCTGGATGGGCAAAGTCCCAAATTCTGTCTGTATCTGGCTTTTAAATAGCCCTTATACAAATGGAATAAGGACTTCAAATTCCATTTTTAAACCCTTGAGCATTTGAAGTAGGAAAATTCAGGTTTAGTGCTTACAGTTTGAGCTCCTCTTAACTTAAATGGAAAACTTTCCAGTACTAACAAAGGATTAAAAAAACAGAGCAAACAATTTATTCGGAAAGTAAAGCTGCCTTGATATATCATGTCATCCTACTGCTTTCGAATGAAAGGTATTCTGAAAACAGATGCAAGTTTTAACCAGAGAACTTGTGCTGGAAGTCTGCTTGCCAAATGTCCCACTGTTCAGTAAATGTGTCCACAGTTAAAATAAAGGCAGAGAAGTAGTCAGAAAAGATGATTCTTTTTGAACTTTCTCCAAAAGTTGCTGCAGAATTGCTTTTAATTTTTTGGATTTTTTTTTCAATATTGAAGCATAGTGAGTGAAAATTATTATTTATAATGGGCTTTTCAAATTTTCTTCCCCAGGGCCTCATAGTTTAGGAGGCCTCTCCCTCCTATCCTGTCCCATGCCAGTTGCCAAGCATTTTCCTCTCATGAATAAAAATATTATCAACTTATTTTTCATTTAAGGGGGGAGGGGGAATTTAAACTGCCTGCCTAACAATGCTTTCAAATGGTGATGAAATGTCGTCTTCATATCTGAAGAGAACAAGATTATTAGCACCGAATCTGACAGACACGATTTCTGAATATTTTTGTGGCATTAATTTAAATCAATGTAATGTTTGAAAACATTTCAGCCCCTCAAACAGCTGATGCAGTTTAGATTCAATTATAACAAATTGCAACACACTGTCAAGTCTTTTTACCAAGTCATTAGTCAGAGATTTTGAATGCACGGCCTCCGAACGGAGTTCGACTGGCTGACAGCTCTAATTGTTGGGAACCGCTAAAGGATTGCTAATGAACTGGGGGATCTGTTGGGCCTGTAGCTTTCTTCAAGGATGAAATTTTTGAAAACTTTCACAAGATCAAAGCAGCATAACATGGACCATTTGCTAAATTGTCAGCAGTAGAGTGAAGCAGTCTGAGTCCCAGCTTTAAAGCTCAAGCTTCAGTAGAAAACACCATGTGCCTCCTGCCCCTGAGCTTTTTTCATGTGTCAGTAAAACCATAGCAAGAAACAATGACTTGAAGAAAGAGCCTCAGAGCCGCCATGGCCACTATGGCTTAATTAGGAGGAACAGGAAGGGAGACAAAAATTCCTCTCTATTGTTAGTGAGTGCAAGAGAGATGAAGTGTCCAGCACCATTGCAATCAGTCCCACAGTTGCTTATTCTGCAGCTTCCAAATCTATTAATGGTCAAAGAGGCATATGACAGCACAGAAGAAACAAGAAGTCTTCTCCCCTAAAAAGACTGGCAGTGGCGTTGCCAAATTCACCTTCAGGACCCAAGGAGAGCTTGGTCTCACCAAAGGCTTTGCCATCAATGTCAGGGAGATCAGACCTTCCCTTCCAGCACCTGATCCAGCACCCACAGTAGGCAATGAAAATGTTCCCACTGAGCTGCATTGGACACTGAATCCATCTGTGATGTGGCTGGCCAGCAATCTGCAGTCAAAGAATAGCTCCCAGCTGCTGCTCCTGAACAAGTATGTTGCCTCATGTCACTCAGAGGCAGAAAGCCAATGCAATGAGGAGAAACTTTTAAACCGATCTTAAAAGAAAAGAAAGATATGAAAACGTGTCTCCATCTTTCCCATCTGGTTTATATTTTCCTTTCATATTCAAGTCTTATTTAAGTCCGTTCATTTTTTTTGCTCCTTCTCATTGAAATTTACTATGGTATCCTTTTACCAAAAGAAAATAATGCCTGCTGAGCTACAGTAACATTGGTCAATTACCCAAACGTCTTAATATAGAAGTCTGCCGGGGGGAAAGAATGTTTGAAATAAGATTTACATTATTACTTCTTTAAATTAACACTTCAACAGGACTCTAGGAAAAACAAACTCTTTCCTTCTCACACTGTGTGAGGTATAGTACCAAGCTGTTATCCTCCTCAAGATAAACTGTGTTTAAAAAAAAACATTGAAGGGCATATAGTGAAAAATTTTTGGAGTGCCTGACATGAGGACAGTGATTTTGAATGTCATTACAGTGTGTAGTGCCTTGAATATGAATTTTGCATCTCTGACCTCTTTCTAGTAACATACTTCATATCTCTATTACACTCCCTCTCTCCTACCAGATACACATCAGCCATATGAACCTTCCAAAGTTATATTGCTTAATCTTTCTGTAGGACTTCCATAGGCTCTGGTCAGCAGATGTGGAAGAGATTTCCTTGAAAAAACTTGTCAGGGAGATATGAGCAATTTATACCTGCCCACTGCTATAACTTCTATTTATAGTCAAACATTCAATCTGGAGTTAAGGATTGCTTGCCTTTTTTTTTTTTTTTAATAGAATTATTAAATTAGACATTTATATTAACAAGCTGATCAGCCTGCAAGAGAGTTGTGGTGGTATAATAATCACTATCAATTTTCAACAGATAATCAAGGAAGAGAAGAATCCCATTCATTTGTTCATGGAGATTGGTTTACACTCAATCTGCCACTGATTTATTAGTAGAAGAAAATTCACAACAAGATCTAATAATGCTTGGTTTAGCATTAAATACACCAATAGCCACAGATACTGAGTTGCATTTTAGATGAAACCTTAAATTATCAAACTAAATTGAAACAGTCCTCAGTTTTCACTAGGAAAACCCACATGCATGATTTTCCTCTCTCCTAAATTTAGGCAACTACACTGAGCTAATCAGCAGGATTCTCTCTATACATGTTTGGTGAGTCAATCATTTGTCTTTGATACATATCCTGTGGCTAAAGAAACAATGTGGTAGAGCATCTGTCTTCCTCAATTGGTTCTAGAGGGAACCCAAATGACAAAATTGGACTACACACTCGATTTTTAGAGTTGAAGTTAGGGCATACAACAATCCAACTGAGAGAGCCTAATGACCTTGTTTTGGACAAACCCCAAACTGATGAAGTCTTTACAGTGCTGAGCTGCTTGTAATCATCCTCAGAAGAGGACAACATCTGTGAGCTCACTGAAAACACAGGACTCAGCCCATATTTGCTGATGGCAGTTTACACACCAGTCCTGAAATGTGTAGCACCTAGCCTAAAACACAGTGTATTCCATTCCCACACTCACCAAAAAGTCATCCAGTTCAATTTCAGCAAGACATTGCTGGTGCATGTGGAATAACAGTGAACTGAAGTCAATACCAAATCAGAATTGCAACAAGGTGCACTCCCCTGTCTCTCAAAGAATATGTTTCACACTGATAATCTTCTCTAACTTACATTAGAGTCCTGCTGAGACATAAACACCAGGTTTTTTCCTGGGTTTTTCATGCCAATCCAGGTTGAGTGGGTACTGCTGACACAGCACTGCAACAAACATGGGCTGTAGTAGCATTACCCACTTGCTTTGTTGTTAGAGCATTGAATCAAAGCGTAGGAGTGCTTCTCTGTTTGAGGGGGACCATAAGCCTTGACTCACAAGATAAGATGCTCTAGTCAATTCAGTCTCATGGATTCCATTTTTATATCAAGCAGCTTCTATCCATGTTGTCCCACAGCCCGAAAAATGCAACACTTCGCTTCTAGTCTATGATCCAGTAAATGCTTACAATGAAATATGTGATAAAGGACTAGTTTCAGCGTAATACTAAGGGAAAGGAGTCATGTCTGTGAATATAAAGTGAAGCCTGGATTTCAGAAATGAACTGCCAGAGTGCAATTTATTTTAAAACAAACTTCTCTCTGTAGCTATCCTACTGAGTAGCCCAGGGAGCTCATGGCTGGCTGCGTTTTGCAGATCCCAGTCAGGGATGCCTTTGTCTTCCTGAGGCCTCTATAGGCCTCTATAAACCTAATCTAGGATTCTGAATTACTTAAGTGACCAAAGGCCTGACTATTCTTGCAGGGCAAGTGCTGTAGCAACTGACTTCTATGGGTCTAGTCTCAGTGCGTACTGTTACTCAGCTGTATGCAACACACTAAGCTCCTTGGACACACCAAACCTACTTCCTGAACTTTTGGGCCAGCTCCCTCACCTCTCTGACACAAAACCCAGGCGCACTTTCCAGGACGGCTCATTCTGGGAAACAGGTTGGGTAAACTAGCAGCAAGTCTGCCTTTTCCTAGTTAAAACACTCCAACACTATTTCAGAGGAACTTGAGCTGACTGGCAGTTACATGCTTTCTGGCTACACTCAAGACATGTTACATATGCCCTCATTTTCAAGCTATAAAAGCATCATTCTAGCTGGCTGCAGCACATTGCCTCATTATTTCATGCACTCTGAACTAACTAAATACACAAAAAATAAGTATCATGGGTCGTGACTGTGAAGACCAGGTATCATCTAATATTAATGCAGCTCTAGAAGAGGCTGATCCAAAGCAGCCTGGACACTGTATCCCACATGTTCTGAGAGACAGAGGTGAAACCCTATCCCTTTTTTTATTTACTGATATAGATATATCTCACAGAATCACAGAATCGTCAAGGCTGAAAAAGATCTTTAAGGTTATCAAGTCCAACCACCAACCAAGAAGCACCACTATGTTCACCATTTAACCATGTCTTCAAGTGCCCTATCCACACGTTTTTTTTGAATACTTTCAGGGATGGTGACTTCACCACTTCCCAGGGCACTCTGTTCCAATGCTTTACAACCTTTTCCATGACTGTTTTTTCCTGGTATCTAATCTAAACCTCCCCTGGTGCAATTTAGGACTATTTCCTCTCATCCTGCCACTTTGTTACCTGGGAGAAGAGACTGACACCCACCTCATTATGACCTCCTTTGAAGTAGCTGTAGAGCGGTAAGGTCTCCCCTAAGCCTCCTTTTTTCCAGTTTAAACACTCCCAGTTTCCTCAGCTGCTCCAGACCCTTCAACAGCTGTGTTGCCCTTCTCTGGACATGCTCCAGGACTCAATGTCTTTCTTGTAGTGAGGGGCTCAGAACTGTACACAGGATTCCAGGTGCAGCCTCACTAGAGCTGAATACAGGGGAATTGTCACTCCTCTGGTCCTGCTGGCCACACTATTTCTCATACAAGCCAGGATGCCATTGGCCTTCTTAACCACCTGAGTTGTTTTCCATGTGTGGTATGTACAGATCATAATGGTTTTGAGTTGCCCTTCTTTATCCGAAAAATAGGGATGGTTATACTTCCTTACACCCCATTCAGATGCTGTAAAGTACCAAGATACTTAATTAGTAACATTTTACAAGGATTAAGCACAACGCATATACAATTGTGGAAGGTAGACAGTAACATGGGCCAGCAGGTCTTCAGGGAAAGTGGCACAAGTCTTGGTGCCTACTCAAAAGTTGCTTATGCTTGAATTTCACAGTTCCAGTAGGACCTCAACCAAGAGCTCATCTTCAGTAGTCAATCAGAACAATGTTTAGTAATGACTTTCCCTCCCATTTTTTGCTGTTCCTCTTTGTGTTTCCTCAGAAAAGGACTCGGACCTGAATCTCTGTTTACAGAAACTGCTGTTTACCAACTGTTGTAACATGTTACCTCTTCTATTTAATTCCAATTTACTAATAAAAAATATCCATTCTGTCAGGAAAAAGCAATTTCCCTCTATCTGTGTCTTGAAACATAAGAAAACAAAACAGATGCTTGTTGCATTTAATAAAGAACATGCATATGCATTGAAAAAACTTCTAGCTTATTTTTGTGATGCCAATATTTAATTATGTTCATTTTGCATTTTTAATTAGACGACAGAACAGATGGTGCAGGCGCAAAGTAAAGGAAAATGTCCATTCAAATAACCTGCTATGTGATGCCAACAAATTCCTTTGCTTAAAGCCTGATCCAAGCTCTACTGACTCCAGCATGAGCATATCGATTGAATATCAGAGGTCTGGAGGAGGCCAAAGAGCAGAGCTTTGCTGTTTTCCTGAATTCATGATGAATATATTTCTCTCAGTTCGACTGTGTTTTTTGATTTAAAGGCAAATTTTGGTTCAAGTAGATGTGGATAACCCTATTTCTTGCTTGCTTTCCTGTAGATAGAAATTGTTTTTGTAAAATTGATTTCAATTCCAAACCTTAGTTGGGAAAAATGTCTCACTTTATAAAGTGCTCTAACAATAACAATTCATGCAATTAATGGCATAAGTCACAGAGAGAGCCAGATAAAACTTAGATGATTCTCAATATCACCAAAAATGGAAGCTCAAACAGATCAAAATTTGAGTCCTGTGTTTCATTCAAGGACACATAAAATTAACCACTGTACTTACTGATTTTGCAAATGAAATATATGTTTATTTCTCTTTCAAATTAGAATATTTGTTTTAAAATTATGTTAATTTTAGCCAAAGAATTTTAAATAGATCAAGTAGGCACAAATATACATTAAATCAAAAAATTGAATTTTCAGTCAAATGAAATATTTACATGACCAAAAATGAATTTCTGTGTGAGTGTGTTATGGGTGTGTTTAGCTGAAGCTTTTTTAAGTGTGTGTGATTCATCATTTGTCTGACATCAGTCACAACAATATTTCTCCTGATCTCTGGGCAGGAAATGGATGTTCTTAATCAATATGTCATGAACTTTAGCTGTATAAATGGCACTGCTGAGACTGACAGTAGAATACTAAAGCATGTAAACAAATTTAAGAGTGTTCAGAAGAAACTATTATTTGAAGGCTTAAAAACAGGCTTACGGTAAACTCACTCTGTTTAGCTCATGGAAAATATCAAGAGGTAACTTAATGTGATGTGTAATTTAGTAACAAGAACTGTTAAACGGTAATTGAAGCCTGAAAAATTCATATTATGTGTAAGAAACATTTCTAACATGGTGGGTAATTAAGTATTAGAAGAACTTACCAATAGCAGTGCATTTTCTTCTGTCTCTTGAAGTCACCCAATCAAGAATGAACAGAGAAAGTAATTTCATCCAATAATTTCTAGTCATCTTTGATTTGTAGTGGAAGGAGAAGAAAGAATCAAACTCCATACAGTGAATTTAAGTCTATTGAAAATATGCTTCCTTTTCTCAATAATCTTTTGCAGATCCTCTTAAAAGGAGACTGCCACTTTTAGTCAAGCACAAATTATTAGTCTCCATTCTGGGGAAACTGACTCTACAGATGTTCTGGGTAGGTGGTCTCCTGGTGTTCTCTGACCTTTAAAGTCCATGAATCAGGAATGGTTCTTATATATGTATTTATTTATAAAATATCATTACTCATAGGTACAACTGTATTGATTAATTACATATGCTTTTCGATAATAGGAAAGAACTACCAGCACAGTACAAATAGCAAATTACTAACATTTTCAGTAAAAAAAAATTCAATGATCTTCAGACACAGAATTAGTTACTGAAGAGATCTGTGCATAATCTGGCAATAACTAATAAACCCAAGAATATTGCAGTCTATTTGAGAACAATTTGCAAAGAGAAAACAAAGCAAAATTCTTCAGATAAATTATTCATTTGAATTAGTCATTTAGCTCTAGTAAGGAGTTGTAAACTTTTTGAAAATATGTGGCAAGGGGATACAGTTTTAAAGAGGTTGAAACAAAACTACTCTGCTCTTCTAGAGTTTGTTTCATCACATGTTCTCAAGGCACTTAATCATTAATTATTCTGAATATTAATTATAACCATTTTACATTTGAATAAACTGAGGCACACACAGTGCCTTGCCTATGCTCACACAGCGAGTGAGGATAAAATTTGGGAAAAAAATCTATCATCTCACTAGCCATTAAATGGGCTTCCTGACACTATTCTCTTAAACTTTACTACCCCATTACATTGTTAAATTTAATTTCTGAGGGAAACAACTTTTATGTGACCACAATGGGTTTTTATTCTCATACTGATAAAGGCAGAAAAATTCCAGAAGACAGAGATTCCACAACTATTGAGGAAGAGATTCACCTGACCAGCTGTAGAGATCTTTTGTTCCCGTGTCTACATCTGAATCTGTCATTATACACTCTCTTTAAGGTTAGTGGGAAGGAATAGGCACATATAGGGTAAGATTCACCTCACCCCGCTATTGGGGCCTGTGTTTGCCAGATGTGCCCCCGAGTGCCTCTTTACTGGCTCTTAGAGCAGCCTGGGGTTGTCATTTCAGCTGTAAGCAGAACCACAGAGTCCTACACATTGGGAAGGGCCCCTGTGGGTCATCTGCTCCTGCTGAAAGCACCAGCAACTTAGATCAGATTGCTCAGGGCAGTTGGTCTCTGAATAGCTACAAGGATGTTTTTGAGGATATGGCTAAAGCTAAATGTGATGAACCCTATCGTGAATTGCAACATTCCTTTAAAGGGGCAGTCTGACAGAGAACACAGATCCAAATAAG
Source organism: Pseudopipra pipra (assembly GCF_036250125.1). NCBI lineage: Eukaryota > Metazoa > Chordata > Aves > Passeriformes > Pipridae > Pseudopipra > Pseudopipra pipra. Next base: position 84,581,288 of record NC_087550.1, read on the forward strand.
TGCTGCAACAAAATCAAGACAACCACGTGAAGGAAGCCAATATATTGAACAACAAAGAGTAGGATTCAGTCAGCTAAATGGGCGCTATGGAGTACCTGTATCTGCAGAAAGGTGCAGGTCTCCCTGTTTCTGTTTGTACCTGCCAATCTGTGTGAATTTCTCTGATGCTCCTAATGCAACTCAAGTGCCCCAGGGTGCCTATTGCTTATGCAGCAGCATGCTCTCCAGATTGTAGCAGCGCAAGATTCCCATACATGAACCCTGAAGTCACCAGCACCCATGTCTGTGATCTAGGGGGCTAGTTTCCCATTATCACTAATGGACATTAAGCTACCCAACAGAGCCCAAAGAGATGTTTTTGCTCTGCCTTAGACAAGCACCTTTGAACAGCTGAATAGTTTTGTAGATTTATTATTCTGTACAGTGTCTAATGCCAGGGCTAGAATCTGGAACTAGATCAAGTTTTCTTCAGCTCCCAGACTCACCATGTTGCCAAAATATTGTATTTTCATAGGATATATAATCCATGATGCTTAGGAAGCATGTCGTGAAATAGGTCAGTAAATGCTGGTGTTTTGTGTTAAAAGCTGATTAAGGTGACAAGTATGTTAAATATTGTGATCTGGTACAGATAACTGCAAAAGAATGTGGGCCTTGAGCTTCGAAGCCCCTGCCAAAATCAGATGTGTTTGGATGCAGGCAGAGTGCCAAAATTACTACCACTGTTACTGCAGAATTAGCTAAGAATCCTGATTAAGAAGTAAAATATACATCCTGTTATTTATAAACCAGAAGCAAGGGTAAAGAACAAGTTTTTGTAAACATTTGTTAATGCTGTGATTTTGAAAAGATTAAGTGACTAGTCCATTCAAATCCTGGTCCTATTTTCTCCTTCCTTCAGATTTGAGCCATCAATACTACCACTTCTTGCTCTAATTTCAGCTTTTCTTGGTTTTAAGGGGAAAGTTATGTCTTGGTAATAATTTGGAAAACATATTGCCTCCATAATGAAATCTTCCTAGGAGAGAATTTAGAAAATATTTAAGAGTCTGTTTAGCTTGAATTACAGTTTATAGAAATGTCACCATGATTCAGCACATCATTAAACACTTCATTGTTTCAAAAATGTGAGAAATTAAGAGATGTTCCTCAACCCTTCTCCAAACTGCTGATTTGATCCACTCTTTAGTTAAGAGAGTTCCTTATCTAATTCCTGAATGTTCAAAGGAATGTTTTTTCTGGATATGCTGACCAAACAAAATTTGATTTTAGTGTATAGTGGTGCCTCATGTGCTTCCTATGACACAGGTTTCATTCCAAACACTTTAATTCCAAACACTTTAATTCCAAACACAGAAACAAAGTACCTTATGAACACTCCTACCTCTTCCATGTCACTACTTCAATTTTTTCTGTCTCAGTGCAGCAACAAATTTATTCCTGATTTGTGAACTTATTTGTAGCTATTGTATTTTCAAATTCCTTCTTCTTGGCTTCAAGTTTACAGAACACAGTTAACCAGACAATTCTTTACTTATTAATACCAGTGAATAAAAATCTGTCATGTTAATTTTTTTAACTATTTTACATGGATATTACTATACAGTTCCCATTCTTTATTTCTGCATCTAAGTCTCTTCTGATTTGGGATGGCTTCCTGTCATAATTGTTGATTTCTTTATATCTATTGGACCTTGATATTTAGGGTACTGAGGAAGCCATACGGAAACAGTTCCCATTTTGGAGTTAAAAAAAATCTGAATTGTCTTGCTGAAGTATGGCCCAGATACCTTCCCCTGGAAACATAGCTAATAAAGAATGGTAGTTGTATGAAAGATGTTTCAACAGAGTATGTATGAAAGGTAATGCAGAAACATTTAGTAAAAAAAAATTAAATAAAAGCCCCTGTATATTTTATTTGCTGTATTTCTTTCATATGTGCTGCAAAATATACTTTGATCTGTACAATATATTGTCAAGTCATGAGGCACAATAAAATACCATCACTTATGAAAAAATCACACATATAATATAAATATATAAGTAGCACAAGTATGTCCCTTTTTTCCTGTATGATCATAGATTACTATAAGGTTTCAGTCATGAAGTTAAACATCCTGCAGTAGTTAAACAGGAATTTTACCCCAAAGCAAGTGTATGAGCTATGTGATTATTAAGAAGCCAGATGACATGCACAGGTAGCTACAGAAGCCTGGATGGATCAATGACGAGCTCTATCAGCTCTGGTTTTTAAAGTGCAAAGCTTTTAGAAGAAGGGAAAAAAAGAGTTATTTTTGATATAATGAAATGACTTTTCTCATGAGAAATTTTATCCAGCACTTGTAATGTCTTTTCTCTGTTATCGTTACATCAATAATATTGTCTGATAATATTTTCCTTAAAGTAAATATAGTGTGAGTGCTATTAGTGTGATCATGAGTCCAGCAGCAACCCAATAGAAGGAAAAGATGCTTAATGGTTCACTTAAACCTCTTAATAACATTTAAGTGATGATATCTGTATTACGACAAGGTAAAATAACTGTCAAACATAACATGAGGAAAATATATCTTTGAGTTTTTCTATGGTTTTTTTAAAGTCAGTCAGAAATATAAGGATTTTCAGCATCCTCAGGCTCGCTCTTCTTATTTAAAGAAAAATCAATGGGAAATATAAGGAACATCAGTGCTTTTGAAAGAACATAGTATCATCTGGAGGTCGTTTCTAGCCTCACTGACAAATTTTTCACAATACTTTCATCTCAGATATTTCACCAGCAGTTATTCAGGAGAAATGTTTGTGACAAATGTTATTTTTTAATAACATTTTAAAACAAATTCAATCCAACAAAAATTTGGAGACTAAAAATTTTGAACTTTAACCAAATATTAACATTAGACACCTGATCAGAGCAACTGTTTTTAACTAATCAGCTAACAGAACTAATACTACACCTACATATTCATGACAAGTAGCATTACTCCTTAACCCTATTGATTTGTGTAATGTCAATATGATCACACTGTGTACATATGTTTTTTGTAGTGTCTACACCTAAGAATCTTCATATTCTGAAATTCCATTTTCTAATACAATTAAGTGCTTCAAACAATTTTGCACTTAATTAATAGTCATCAAAATAACTTGCTGAAACACTGATTTAAGAAAAAAATTATGTGAGAAATCATTATTGGTACACAGTTTGGACTGATTTTCAAATCTCCTTAGCAGCCTACAGGACTATGAAAGAACATAAGCTTGGAAGCTTTGACCAATAAAAAAAATATGGGTTTTGAAAAGAAACTCTTTTGGTGAAAGAGTGTGCACACCCTGTAAAAATTATGTGCCTCACTAGTTGGTTTTTTGAAGTATGGTTTTACAGCTCTGTCAGGCTATTCAGGTAGATCAGTGAGACAAGTGGTTAAAACTGGTGTGTGTAATTTTAGTCACAGAGCTACAGAGCATACCTAAAACAATAGTCAAAGACTGTAACTTTCTAGCAGTACTCCAGTTCTCCTTGAGGGTTCTAGTCATGTTCCAGAGACATAATTGCTGCTCGTCCCTGTATTTGATGCAATAAACAGCAGAGCAAGTGCACTATATAGCCAGGTGGTGATTAGTTTACAGTGAAAGGAAGACAGATGTTATTAAGGCCATGATAGAGTCCTAGATTCCTCAGAAAATTACTGCGCAAACCACAATGAAGAAAATGAAACAGCAGATTGCAATGGTATAATTGCAAAGAAACTATAAGGGAAAGGATGATGACAAAAAAATACAATAGAAATATGTAAAAAGTCTCATTTCCAGCTTATCTATCTGGCCAATAGCACAAAAAAATATTCACTGTCTAACTGAGTGTGTCTTGCTGAACCTTGACTAGCTATCAGTGAGTAACTGTGACTAGACATTGTCTGCAGACTGGTCTAGTTCCAGTTAGCTAACATCCATTAGCATCTTTGACTTAATTTCCTTAAAAAGAAAAGCAGCTTGTGCTCTCCCAGGACTCACTGTGATATGCACTACAGCAGAGAAAGCAAGTGATGTACTTCAGAAGTGCTAGGTCTTCTGACACAAACAGAAGCTTCAGTGCCATTCACTTGTCTTTCATGTTTATCTCACTGCAACCCTCAATAATTTTTTCTCATAGAAGATTTATATATTCCAAGTAATTACATAAAGTGCTCCTTGATGGAAAACAAGTAAACAAAAGAGAAACACTTAATGTGGACATTGAAATAATTTACAGCAAGACAAGTTAGCATATAAACCATTAATTACTCCTCTGTAACTTCACGCCTGCTAACTTATTTAAAAGCATATGTTTTAAATTTTTCAAGGTTCTTTTCTTCAGTCATCGAAACATCTTTCTAGTTCTTCTGTTAACTTGTCACAAAATTTCAATACTATTTTTGATATTTAACCTGTAATCATAAGTGCTTCTGTGATTTAAAACTAACTAGTAACCTGTCAGAAGGTAAATATTGCCTCAGACCCTTGTGTTTTCCCCCATCCTCTCATATGTGATTAATTTTACCAGTTAATTTCTCCCCAAGCACCCTCTATATTCACCCCATTTCCTCTGCAAAGTACATCTTCAAGCTGAAATGACCTGTCCTTCTGGGTCTCGCTGTGTGACAATGGGAGATTCCTAAATGCTGTTCTCAGGACTCTGCTAATAGAACTAGAGAATATAGAGGAAAAAAATTTTAAAATCCCAGCTTAGTCCATGCAGGTGAAATTCATTGGCTCACAAGCCTCACTAGCAGTCTAAAGTTTCAAATAATTTCACATCCCTTTTGTTCTTTTATCTTTCCTAAACAATGTAATAATATGCATATCAAAACTCATAATCTATTGTAAGGAGTAGATCTAGGGGAATTCTAAAGATACCAGGCTTCCCATCCAAAATTAAAAAGACCGAATCCACTTAGGAGATTAATTAGAGATATTTTCTCAATTTTATAGATGTGTTCCTTAAATGCATTTCTGCTGTATCACAAAAATTTGCAAGTTTAGGTTTTGTTATTTAATTCAGACAGCAACCAATCATTTTTTAATTTTAGGATAGATTCCACAGATGAGGCAACAGATTTCCCTAATGTGATACTTTCTATTGTTAGTTGGAACAGTAGATAAGCAACTTGAATACAACACAAGCAGCTTGTTTTGATTTATTGTCTAAAGTAGAGGACCAAAATTTTATTAGTATATAGAAACCAATTTTGGAAGGAAAAAAAAAAAAAAGCTTAAAAGAAAATAAAATCCTTTGACATGAATTTGGTAAGTCCATTCATGATCTGGTAAAACAGCATTCACTGTAGCTGCTAATATGTTCTGAAGATGGACAAGCACACCAGGCCTGATCCAGGGTGAAAGGAAGCTACAGATGGTCCTTCAGTAAAACTGGAATGGGATTAAATATGACTGATATTTTAAAGCTAAGATAGAAAGCTGGAGAAGGGGAAGACAAATGTAAAATTCATTATTCTGTGAGTGAATTCTTATTATTTCTAAGAGGTCAACAGAGCTTGATACTTGTCCAGGTTAGAAAAAGAGTATGGGTTTTGATGTACGACTCAAAGAAGAGAAAAGGAAGAGAAATCAAATTAACAGTGTGGTGGGTTGACCTTGGCTGGACACCAGGTGCCTATCCAGCTGCTCTATCACTCCCCTTCCCAGCTAGACAGGGGAGAGAGTAAGATGGAACACAACTCATGGTTTGGGATAAGGCGGTTTATTTAAAACAAAAGCAAAGTGAAAGCTTGCATACACAAAAGTGAAGCAAAGTGAAAGATAGTAGGATTTATTCTCTATTTCCCATGAGCAGCAATGGTTGGTCACCTCTGAGAAGCAGGGCTTCAGCAGGTGGGATGGTTTCTCAGCAGGCAGCCATCAGAGACAATGAATGCCGGCCTTCCTGCTCCTTGCCTCAGCTTTTTGTATCTGAGCTGATGGTATGGTATCATATGGTATGGAATATCCCTTTGGTCAGTTTGAGTCAGCTGGCCTGGCTGTGCCTCCTCCCAGGATCTTGCCCTCGATTAAGGAAGGAATGTTACAGTACTGATGCTGTGCTCAGCAGTAGCCAAAACACCGGTGTGTGCCCTTCCAGCTGCCACTGCAAAGCACAGCACTGTGAGGGCTTCTATGGGAAAATCAACTCAGCCACAGTAATAAAAAGAGACTCTCTGAAACAGTGCTAGATCACAGAAGGATCAGAGGAATGGAAGTGATTTCTTTATTTTGGCTTCAGTGAAATAAAAATGGTGCATCACTGTAGTGTTTCTGATTCCTTCTGTTTCATTTTTGTTCATTTTGTTAAGTCCTCCATTTGGTCAAGTTCACTCTGTCTTGGCTTGTTTCTGATCAAGACTTTGACTATAAAATGTCTATGCTGGTTTTGGCTGGGTTTTGTGGATGGCAGCTTCTACTTTTGCGTAATCTTTCCTCACTTCTTGAAACTGCAATTATTCTGCTCATTCTAAAGTAAATGTTTAAAATAGATGAAATTAACAAACATTGGAAACTCATATATTGCCATCGAGTAAAAAGGAAGATTAGGCACCTATAACATCTAAACTTTGATAATGTGCATCTTACCAAATTTTTCTCAAACACAATATGCAAAAGACAGTATGACTCCTGAAAACATAATAGATAAAACCAATATAGTAATGCTAATAGTACTAAAAATTATAATAATGGTGATAATAATACTAATAATACAATAATAACTTCTTAAAAATTCTATTGAATGCATTCAAGACAATCTACCCTGCAGAAAAGCTTAAAAAGCCAATCAAGGCACATTGCTGGCTCCTGTTCAACTTAGTGTCCACCAGGATCCCCATGGCCTTTTCTGCCAAGATGTCTTCCATCTGAGTCACCCCTACCATAATTGGTGCATATGGTTGTTCATCTCCAGATGCAGGACTTTTCACTTTGATTTGTTGAACATCATGAACCCCTTTTTTAGTCAATGTCTCTCTGGATGGCATCACAACCCTGTCATGTTAGCCATTCCTCTCAGTTCTGTATTATCAAAAAACTTGCTCAGGGTACACTCTCCTCCACCATCCAGATCATTAATGAAGACGTTGAAGAGCAATACTCAGTATTGCTACTTGGCGTACACCTCTAGTCACTGGCCTCCAAACAGACTTTGTGCCACTGATCACTAGAGCTTGATCATTCCATTATTTTTTAATCCATCTCATTGTGTTCTCACCAAGCCTATACATCAACAGCTTGTCTACAAGGATATTATGGAATCAAAAAAGCCCTCCTGAAACCAAGACAGACAATATCCCCTGCTCTTCTCTCATCTACCAGACCTGTCAATTCAGGTTGTTAGGCTGGTCAAGAATGACTTCCCCTTTATGAATGCTGATTGCTCCCTATCATCTGCACAACATCCACATGCCTGGAAAAAATTTCCAGGATCAAGTGTTCCATAACCTTCCCAGACACTAAGGTGAGGCTAGTCAGCCTTTGTTTCCATGCCCTCCTCTTCTTGACCTTTTTGATGACAAGAGTAAGGACTTGTTTGTCTCCAGTCCTCAGGCACTTCTCCCAGTTGTCATGATCATTCTTCACAATAACATCTACCAGATACCTTTGAATCATGAGTTCATCCCATCAGGGTCTAAGGACTTAGATGTGTCCAATTTGCTTACGTATTCTGTAACCTGATGCTCTTCCATCAAGGGTAAGTCTACACTTCTCTAAGCTTTTCCCCTGGTCATCAATACCTGGATTTTCTGAAGGTTGGTCTAACTAGTAGAGCTTGAGGTGAAGAAAGCATTCAGATGGTCTTTGGCCTTCCTAACCACATCTCTGCATGCTTGGACAGTGCCTCTGTATTCTCATGTTGCCTGTACCTGCTTCCCCCTTCTGTATGCTTCATTTTTATGTTTAAGTTTGGTCAGGAGCTCCCAGTTCATCCACGCAGGCCTTCTGGTAATTTTTCCTGTCTTTCTCATGGAGCCTGTGTTCTCTCCAGCTAGGCAAATGTTTAGAGATCAGCACTGGAACAGTCATAGACAATGCAGTAGGTTAGAGAAGTGAGCATCCAAGTCCCTAACTGCTTATGGGAATAAATTCTGAGTGATCACAAGTAACACAGCAATTGCAGTCAAGCCTCACACAATATACATATATTTTGTGACAGTTTTATATGCTGTAAAAGAGCAAAAGAGTTACCCTGGTTTAGCTGAGTAATTGCTAAAAATAATTATAAAAAGTTAGTAAACATACCATACATAGTTTCCCTCAGTTTTCTTGCTAAACATTTAATGCCTTTTTTATTTTGTATGGTCAGGTAGATTTCCATGCTCTGTGAGGTATGAATGACAGGAGCAGGAGTGGTAGAGGAGAAGCCTTGTCTTGCATTCAGTGTATAAAAATTATAAAAATATATCACTAATCTTGTGCAGAGAAACATCATTTAAAGTCCATATATTTGCTACTAAAAATTAGATAGTAATCAGATAGTATTATTCTACAAGTATAAAAGGTGCCTCCCATTAGGTTTTTTTTAACTCTGTGAAGTTTTGGTTCTTTCTCCTGTCAGTTTAAAAGGTCTTAGAGGAAGAATATGTTTAAATGCACACAAATTTATAAACTCATCTAACGTTGAAATTCTACCACAAAAATACAATCTGGGAGGACAGGATTCCTTTATATTTCAGTGAAAAAGATTAAGGATTTGTGTGAATGCGTGCTACTTTTCACTGTCAATTACTTGTATAATGTATTTATTTTATTCGTAAGCATCTCTTAACTATTTAGATCGGATTCAGCTGATTGCATGTCAGAATCTACAGCACAGATGCCTACATCTTTGCTAATCAATGTGGATCTATTTATAGTTAATGGAAAGAAACAGACATTCCTAGAAAGTGATTCACCTTGTCCCAAAGTAGACATCTACATTTAGTGAAAACTGCCACCCCTGTAAACCATGTTTCTCTCATAACTATAGAGAGAGCTCAGGATTATTAGGTCACTTGTAGACACCCACGATCAGATGCAGACGTTGAAAGTCAGGGTAGTGAAGATTTCCGTGCTCATTCTCTGTGCAAATGACCTAAGTGTCAGGTGTTATCATGTGGCTTACCTCAGTACCGGCTGCTCCAAATTGTATGATATACCTTGATATCAGTGGTGTGTAAATTTAAAACAGGGATTCCTAAATTACAGAAAGTCATGTATTCAGCAAGACTACACTTTCTTTTATAGCTTTTCTGTCCTTTTGTGTCATACTGGACTGGAGCACTAGCAGGTAAGAATGCTAGCATCAGGAGGATTACAGGATGGCAGTTCAGGAATATATGTGGGTCTTTCATTACCAGAGCTCCCCAGTTTTAAAACCTTCCTGTTTACCAAAACCTTAAAGAAAACCTTTATCCAATTTGTGAAACTCTTATTTTATTTTTATAAAAGCCTTCTCATTTCCTTTATTTCACCATTCTTCCAAACTAAATATTCGATTTTCAGATTCACTCAAAGATGTCGCACTCTCAAGGGGTGTATTACCCCATTCAGGGTTTCAATATAAGTTCAAGTACTTGATCTCTAACATTTTATTGAAGTTGTGGGACGTAGAAATATTTTTGATCTCACGGGTCTCTATGCACACACCTGCCATGTCTCAACTAAATCTTCCTGATCTCAGCAATTCCTACCTTGGTTTTTTGGTTTCTTTGTTTGGTTGGTTGATTTTGGTTTTTTTTGTTTGGTTTGTTTTGGGGGGTTTTTGTTTGGTTTTTTTTTTTCCAATGGAAAGGTGTAAGATCTTGTTTGTAAGTTAGATGGGAGTACTAATGCAGTCCAGTTTAGTACATGACTGAGACATCTGATGGATTACATTTTTCAGATGTTTCATGACATACATCTTCTAGACCTAGTTTCGTGATAAAAAGCTTGAGTAGACTGTGGTGGGAAGAGTCATCTCAATGCCCTCCCAGAATAGAATGGAACTATTATCTTTATTTTGAGAAATGGTACACAAAACAAGTACAGCTCAGAGTCGAGGGCAAGAAGCAAAGCAATACGCATCACTGAGTTACCACTGCAGGGAGAGCTGGCTAGGCAGAGCTCAGTTACACAAATTACATTGAGACAGGTCTTACACCTAAGGCTTCTCAGGAGGACTTGTCAGGTAAGAAAAGAAAATACTGGCATGATTCTCAATTGTTTCTTATTTGTTAGTGGTCACTCTAACTCAATGTGACAAGAGAACATCTGCAAGTAGGTGTGACGGAGTCCTGTCTGACTGAAAAGGGATATGTTTCCATAACTGCATAAGAATGAATACCATTACCAAGAGACTGCAGAATATGTATAAATTAGAGCACTGAGCTATGTGAAAAGGTACAGGTCCAGTGCTGAATGGCCCCAGATCTTGTGTATGTTTCAGTTTGAATCCATGTTTAAAAATAACAGGAGAGTGTATGTTGGAAGCATATACTACTCCATCTCCCAGAAAGCCCTAAGGAACTTTGTATGTTTACAAGATTCCATCACTTATGCAGTGGCTTTTTCCTGCTAAATAGTACAAGAAGGTACTCTGTAGCCTAGATTATTATTTTTTTTGTGATAGTGATATAAAAATATGGAACTAATTCATTAGCTCAGCTAGGAGAGATACATTTGTGGCTTTGCAACATGAAAACATTCCTATTTTTTTCATTAATTAATGTATAGACATTTACAGTACATCCACATATAAACAGCAGCAAACTTCTGAAGCTGTTCCATGTTCTAGAATATTTGTGCATTTTGTCTGGTAAGGAATATTGACAAGTGCCAATGGGTGCAGTAAAAGAAATTGACAGTATAAAGCCAGCCTTTCTTCCTCACTATCTGTGGGGATTAGAGAAACAAGGCACTGAACACAAGAGGATTTTTTCTTTCCTGATGTAATAACTCTATGTAAATGATGTTTCAGGTAGCCTAGTGAAATTGGCATCTGAAATGGAAAGGAGGTAATTTAAAATCTAGATGTGAATAAATTCACAGCATCTGATACAGAATGTTGTGACTAAGTGTTTAACTTTCAAATAACCCGTAATATAATGTAAAGGTTTTAAATTAAATGAATACATTTTTAGGGCATGGTGTGGATTTCAGGATTTCCAGCTCCCGCCCCTAAAACAGCCATTAGAAACCAAGCTTCCAATTAATTTTGAGCTGCATGCAGTACAGTGCTGGCTTAACAATTCTGAACAGAAAGATTTGAAACTAGATAACAACCTATGGGCTGTAAACAGGGTAGGCTTAACTCTTACTGATTTTAATGTGGTCTGATCAAGCGGACTGTAAATAAAAGACTCTGCTCTAGCTTGCCCACTAATTTGAATTGCGCTCATTTGACTTGTTTTCAATACCAGCATTATTACCTAAACATTTATGGTATCATAAATGAAGAATGAAAAATATCCTGAAAGATGTATGGTAATATTTTTTCCTAAACTAAATATGCATGAAAAGAATATTCCTGGAGATGAAATGGAGAGTTTTGTAGAAAAAATAGGCTGCTCTCTAACACTTTTCCCTTATTGTTTATGAAATTTCCACTAATTGCCTATTCAACCAACCTTTCCCTGACCTCTTTATTTCTTTACTTTTTTTTTTCACCACATGTGTAGGGTTGCTGGTCAGACGGCTTGTGCTTAATGGGAGCTGAGGGACATGCAAAGTTTGGATGGAAGAAAGCTGAAAATTAAAAAAATAATAACAATCTACATTAAAAATATTTCAGAACTCAGGAGGAAGTGTGTTGATAGAATCATCTGAGTGAGGAAAGTTTTTACAGGCTGCCATCACTGGCTAGATTTATTCTTATTTACTGCTAGCCTACTGAGCTATTATCATAAGCTTCTCAGCCACATTGTAGATATTTCCTCGGTCAGCCTTTCCTCCTTCACACCTGGTACAAAAACTGATTTTGCAGGGTGATATACCACAGTACAATAATATTTTTTGTGAGGCCAAGACATAGCTGATTATGTCTTTTCTACTGGCATATGACTTTGCTGCTACATCACCAAACCATTCACTATGAGGTGAATTTGAAGATGAAAGCAATAAGTGTTGGTACAGGCACCCCACTATGGGGAGCTCTACAGATTCTGAGACAACAGGCTAAATTTGAGGTGCTGTCTCACCACTCTGTATAGCTGGTGTTCCAACACTGCCCAGTTGCTGCTTTCATTGTCATTTCATTGCTATGAAAATACCATGTAGCAAAAGAGAGTTTTCTTGCTGGAGGAGCAGCTCCATCTGGTCTTGGGGGGTCTTGAGAGTATGATTTTCATGCAAGGCAAAATGATGGCTGCAAGAAGGGAACCAGTTTGATGAGAGTATGGGCATATGTTAGGTCCTGGCTTGAGGTTTTGTCCAGATGCAGTGCTGGAGGCTGCTTCCCATGGTCACAAAGTTGGTGGAATGTAGAGGTAAGGGTCTTTGGAGGCTTGCATAGTAAGATGGGCAAGGAGACTGCTGTGAGGTTTGTTATCAGAGGGTGTGGATCTGGCAAGATTACAAATCTGGAACACATATATCTCAAAATGATCTTATTTCCGTATAAAACACAGATGGAAGAATAAAATGAAATAACATAAGGTAAGAGAATATAAAATTAACAATAAACAAGCAACTGCCTGCTCAGTTCTACTCTTCTCTGCAAAACAGATACTTAAACAAAGCCAGACTCAGGTTTCTCACTGAGCAAAAAATATTTGGCATTTTGACACCTGTTTTGATCCACACAGGCATAACAGGTTATGAAATAATATATGAATAACACAGATAATACAAAAATTTTAAAAAATCAATGTATAAATTTAATTTTGATTTACTTTTATGGCATATCAACGTTTTTTGAAACAAAGCCAGCTTTTGATGTATTTTCCTTCTATATGAAAAGAAAGGTTGGTCCATGACCACTGGAATTAATGCAGCCTTCTATCCTGTTGTTTTATAATCTTTGAGCCAACAACCATCTCATCATAACAATAGTTTCCATTCCCTTTCTGTGTGCTCCCTGTTTAAGAGACAACCCCTGGCTCATCTGGAGATAAACCTGTGATATTCAACTGAGCAGTCCTTACATGTCTATTAAGTCATACCTGACAATGGAGGTACTTCTCTCCATTTATCTCCTCTAACAAGATACTGGTATGACTAAAAATTATAGAATGGAATTAACTTTGAATCATCTACTCCCTTTTTTGGTTTTGGTTTGTTTTGGTTTTTTGGGGTTTTTTTGGTTGGTTGGTTTTTTTTTTTGTGGGTTGGTTGGGTTTTCTTCGCCATTTTATTAAAAATTACCCAGTCTGCCAGGAAATTATTTAGGGAACCTGACAAGTAAGATGAATAAACAGCACAGTCCCTTAAGTTTATAGCTTTTCAGATTAAAAAATTCGGTTGGGGAGTGTTAGGGGGTTTGGGGAGGTTGTTTTGTTTTGTTTTGTTTTGTTTTGTTTTGGGGCGTTTTAGTGGTTTTGGATTGTTTGTTTGTTTGTTTTAAATGAAAAATGTATTTCTGTTGAAGTTTTTTTATCACGAGTACCTGATGCTGAAAGTCTCCACTGCACGTGTTCTCTACAGTCAATTAAACACTTAGTTCTTTTGAAAATTAGACAGTTCATTGTCATCTGGTTCATAATGTAATTGCAAAAAAAGAAACTGTTTGCAAAAGCCTTTCATCAGAAACATCCTAAAAAGTGTAAACATTTGTTCATGTTTTAAGTGGAAAATAAATGGGGAGAAAACAAATAAACAAACAAACATATAGATTGAATTAACTGCCTAGATTATTTAAAGCTAATAACAAATTTGGCTAGCATAACTACGGTCCCAGATGAACTTTAGGCCAAAAAAAATCATGAGTATTGTTAAGCTTACCAAGCATGCAACAAGATACAGCCATTACAGGGGCAGGACACTGGCTTTTGCTTCAAGTTGAGACAGAAGGTCTACTGGCAGGCTGGTCCAAACATACAGGGCACTGTTTCCTGTCAGGGCCAGGGAATGTGGGAGGCATCTCTTTGTTTTGTGACCATGACCACTTTCTGCTGTATCCCGAGCTTTCTTTGGAGACCTTGTGTGTATTCCTAACCCAGTCTGACCCTGATTTCATTTAATGTGTGAAAGCTCATGGATTGTATACTTGCCCAATATAGGCATTTCAGCTTAAAGTAATTTACATAAATCCCAGTGGAATAAAGAACGCTTGTTGTCTATCCAGTAAACAAGAAAAGAGAAATCCTGTGCTGGAGATATTTGACAAAATGTCTACCAGTTTTCTGCAGTATTTGTAGAATGTCTCAAAGCTTGGGGTTCCCACCTCACCTTACTCTGACACTTCATTGCTTAATTTTTCTGAACTTTAAAATGAAAATAAATCCCAAGAAATGGGACTCGTAAAAATGTAATAATTTCTTTCCAGAGCATTATATTCCCTTTTGTAATACACCACTTAAATTATTTGCTGCATTGTTTAGTACACTATATGGTGACACCTCAAAAAGTAACAGTGAAATAAATAACACGGTCTATTTAATTTAAGACTGTTTTCAAAAATGTTTATGGATCACTAGTTGGTCATGTTTAAAACATTTTTTTCACAAGAAAGTGGCATCGGCAAAGTATTTTCACTGATATCAGTAGGCGTTTTGTAAATATTAGCTGTATATATTGAATATTTATATTAGTATCTATAAAAAGCTGACTGTAATAACTTTCAAAACACTTTTTAACACCAGTTTGCAATATAGTATGACATGATCATGTGTTCATATTTTTTGTCAATCTTGAATGCACACAGTACACCTTATTTATTTGGATAGAGGTGATCCATAATTTCTGAGACAAATCCTTAAATGTTAAAAAATATGAATAGCACTGGGATTGCATGTGATACTAATGCAGCTAATAAATTACAAGATTGTGTAGAGACAAGTCATACAAAGTTTGTTTACTTTGTATTCTTGGACTACCGTTCCTAAACCAGCACTATTAGAACATGGAATAATGAAGGTAGTTAACTTCTGATGTTATTAACTGATAGAATTTACAATATTTCCAATGTTTCAGAGCAAATATTGACTTTTCAGGCATCAAACAACAACACTCAAAGTGTCCTAAACTTTCACTACAGACTTTACTCGTTATTAGACTAAGCCTTCAATTGTGAATATATCCATATCATTTATGTGTCTGAAGCTCTGCAGAATACCTCTGTTTTTCTGTTGGCAGAAATGAAAACATTTTTTGACCCATATTGTTTCAGTTTATAGACTAGTCCTTTATTTTGCTAGCATGAAAACACTGGTCCACAACCAGAACAGGAAATTTCACACACACCTCTCTCTCTAGAGTGCAGCAATCATAATGGTTTCGTTATCCTCAGATGCTACGTGCAGCAACTGGTCCTTTCAGGAAGTGATTGGGTTTGTTGCTTAGCATGTTCCAGTTGACTGTAATTGCTCAATACCTACACATATTTCTTAAGCTTGCAGGCTTACTTTCATAGTAGATCTCCATTTGCCTACCCCAGCAGGAAGTTAAACCAGGTTCCTTGAAATTGGTTTATTTCCTAAGGGTTAAATTATGGTTTCTACATTTTGAAGCACAGGGGGATGACTAGCAGACTTGACTTTTAGCTGTGAAGAAGGAGGTGTTATGACTGGAACATGTTACTGTAGGAAGTGAACTTCAAGGCTCAAAGGAGGAGGAGTGCCAAACGCCCTTTTAATAGACACCTTAACCATCACATAAATAGACCTCCCACTTAACTAAACTCACAATAAGGATGAATTATATCACAGGAAACCTGTGCTCTCTTCAGCTGCGCAACTGCAGCATCCTTGCTTTCCCAATACACTATACATATATATTTATGTACTTACAGACTTTGTTTCTCAACTGCAGATGTATCACTGGCAATATAACTCAGCTGGAGCCCACATACCAACACAAAATGACACACAGCTTTCTTGAAAAATTACTTTTGGTTTTGCTGTTTTCCTTAGAAAAAACTGACAGCATACTAAAAAAGGAGACATTGACATTTTTTTATCCTTATCAAGAACAAAATGAGCAAAACTGATAAAAGCTGTAGGTATTTCTGTTTTGTTTATGTATGCTGCAGATTTTCTTTACTAGTCTTTATTTTCTTTGATGTATTTTATTTAAGAGTTTATTTTGTACTTTCTATTAATAGCATTTTTGTAGTCCCTTAGGAGTTTTTGTTTGGATCTGTTAAAACCTTATGTTTCATGATTTCGAGAAATTATTTCACAACAAACTAAATATTTTTTACTTTGCTGGTGGTCTTAAAAATTGTTACGGGAAAATTCAGTTTAGTTTATAATGTAAATTATTTTAATGTATTACTTTTAATTAGTTTTAGTTTTCACTTTTGAGCAATCAAAAGAAGTAAAAATTACATTTCTGAAAAGCAGTTGGAAAATGTGACAGTGAAGAAAAATCTATTTTGGAATAACATCTCTATTTGAAATTTGCTGAAATTTAGTAAAATTTTGGCAAGTGGAGATATTTGCTAAATACAGGAAAGCAGGTCTTCTGTACTTAACAAGTTATCCACAGGTATATACTTTTTTTCCTGTTCTTTTTCCTTTTTAAAGATGGAAAAAATATATGGGGGTTTTTTCAGATAGAAAAAAATACATGTTTTTTTCCTTCATTAGTCTCTCAGTTCATTTCAGACCAGCCATTCTGAAGGGGAAACTGCTGTATGAGTTAAAGAGAGATTGTTGCTAAGTTCTTACATTGCTGAGAAAATATATACTGCTAAGGTTAAAGCTATGCAATTCACATTCTTAACTGGGACAGAGTTATTTATAGGTGAAACAAGATTTTAGGTGAATAAAAATATTTCTTGATTGGTATGCAGTTGTAACTACACTTACACTGTGGGATGTACCCTTTCTTTTTTTTTTTTAATTTTGTGTGTGGAAGTTTGCCTAACTGAAAAATTAATTATTAAAATAGCTGTTATTATTTTTGTATGGAAACTAAACTTGACTAATACATGAGCCTGAAAAGAGCATCCTCTAAATGAACATTTACATTTTGGGTAGTACCTTCAGAACAGGTCTAGGCTTTCTCACAGGATAAAGGAAGTGGATGCCCCATCATGCCCCTGTAAAACACCCACATGAGAGAGTTGGAACCTCCTCCAAATCAGGCACAGAAGATGTTTGAACTTAGGTGCTTTATCTTCATACTTCTCAGCAGTTACTTTTCAGGTTAAGTTTGATTCAGATTTTCAGCTTAAATTATCCATTCTCTAATAGCTGAATGATTATTTTACTGTATATTAAAAAAAAAAAAGAAAAAAGAAAAAAAGTAGCTTTCTCATACCAGAATCCCAGAAGCTACAGTGACTGCAACAGTCTTTTAAAAAGATAGGTATTACAAGTCTCTGACCTACATAGGGTCCATGTGACTGCTTAGACCAGTAAGTTAGAAGTCACTGAAATTTTGCAAGTCTTTGAGAAGCAATACAACATCTGAGTGTTAATGCGAGGTTCTGTTAAGTCTCTGGAATCTGGAGAGGTCCCAGCTGACTGAAGCCAGTGAACATCGTCATGATTTTCAAGAAGGGCAAGAAGGAGGTGCCTGGAAACCACTGGCACGTCAGTCACACTTCAGTGCCTGGTGAAGTTACGGAGAAGATTATTCCGGGAAGTATTGAAAAACAGCCATTGGTCACAGCCAGCATGGCTTCATAAGACAGAGTAGTGCTTAGCGAATCTGATTTTCTTTCATGACATGGTAACCCACCTAGTTGATCAAGGGAAGCCAGTTGATGTAATCTTTTTGGATTTCAATGAAGTTTTTGATAGGTCTCTCGCAGAATCCTTCTGGACAAAATTTCCATCACACAGCTGGATAAACATATTACGTGGTGAGTGAACAACTGAGTGGAGCACAGAGGTGAACAATTGGGTGGAGCGCAGAGGGTAACAGTGAATGGAGTAACATCAGACTGACTACCTGCCACTTGTGGGGTTCCACAGGGCTCCATCTTAGGCCCTGTGCTCTTCAGCATCTTCATAAATGATTGAAATGCAGGACTGGAAGGAATACTAAGTAAGTTTGCAGACAATACAAAATTCAGAGGAGCTGTTGACCTCCTTTAAAGGCAGGGAGACCCTGCAGAGAGACCTCGACAAATTAGAGGAGTGGGCAATCACCAACCATAAGAAGTTCAATAAGGGGAAGTGCCCAATTCTGCACCTGGGATGGGGCAACCCTGGATGTACATACAGACTGGGGAATGAGATGCTGGAAAGCAGTGCCATGGAAAGGGACCTTGAGGTCCTGGTTGATGGCAAATTGAATATGAGTCAGCAGTGTCCTGGCAGCCAGGAGGGCTAACCATGTCCTGGCGAGCATCAGAAAAAGCATCGCCAGCTGGTTGAGGGATTGTCCTGCTCTGCTCTGCAAACTGGGGCAGTCTTACCTTGAATATTGTGTGCAGTTTTGGGCACTGCAATATAAGAAAGATATTAAGCTGTTAGAGAGTGCCCAGAGGAGGACAGCAAAGATGGTGAAGGACCTTGAGGGGAAGCTGTATGAGGAGCAGCTGAGGTCACTTGATCTCTTCAGCTTGGAGAAGAGGAGACTGAGGGGAGGCCTCATTGCAGTCTACAACTTCCTCGTGAGGAAAGGGATAGGCACTGATCTCTTCTCTGGGGAGACCAGTGACAGAACCTGAGAGAATGGCCTGAAGTTGTGTCAGGGGAGGTTTAGGCTGGATATTAGAAAAAGATTCTTTATCCGGAGGGTGGTTGGGGTCCTGTGCAGGGCTGAGGCTTGGACTCAATGATCCTTGTGGGTCCCTTCCAACTCAGCATACACTGTCATTCTGTGATTCTGTGTGATAGAATACTTTTTATCATTTGTAGCTCTCCCAACTGAAATTTTCTTCTTATGTTGCTTTAATTATGTCCTGGTAGTATTTGGGTGACATTGGTAATTTTTTGGTAATATTTGGTTCTGTGTTTTTCCTGGAAATGTTACCTTCTCTGTTTCTCACTGTACCACAGTTGTACCTGCGTTAATGAAGAGAGCATAAATGGAAGAAATTACCAACATGGAAAATCAGGCATCTGTGACTGCATGAGATTATTATTTCTCCATCTGTAGAAAGGGTTTTTTACATAGTTGAATGTGAATAATTGCGCATTAAGCAGCAGCAGAAGCAAAGCATAATGCATTACATGCTTCATCATTTACTTCTGCTAAAGGCATGAGGGGAGATATATTGGCCTGGGCAAGGAGTTCTCTACAGCTCAAAAATGTTTGGAAAAACCATGTCCCACATCTCTAGTCAATAACCATAGGTTACTCTGCATGACGTCACCCCACATCACATTATCCCACATCACACCATCCCACATCAGCAGATGTACTAGAGGACCAGAGTCCCCTAACAGACAAAGCCAGAGGTCAATTCACCCAAACAAGTCAAGGTATGCAAATTCAGTAGATAACACCAATGACAGTCTTATAACATGGTGATAGAATTATACAAAACTGTGGATATTGTTTTTGAGGCAGTTCTACAACTCTTGCAAATAATATATAAGAAAGATCTTGAGCATAAACATTCAGACAACAGTGATAGTTCTGACTCCAGTCTCATCTCATGCTTCTTCTTAACACCTGTTGTTATTCTTCATCCAGATCCAGAATATTTAGAAAGATTCATCTATCCACAGAACAAACTGTAATCCTGAAAGTGTTTTGGTACATTGCCTGTGTACTGAGTGAAATCATATGGGCCTACTTGCAAAACAAAAATTTTAACTTCTGCAAGTTCATCTTATCATCACAGACTTGGGGCTACATGGACAGAAACATATTTTTGTCCTCTGATATTTTTCATAGTAAAGACTTTGTTGTAACAAATGAATTCATGACAGTTTTATAGTTCATAATGTACCATTTGTGTGTACAAGGCCGCTCAGGTTGCTGTTTGGGCAGTTAGAGTTGCTAGAGCCTGTGAAAAATCATTTATTCAACAGGATGTTATTAAATCTGTTTATTCAGAAAGAAGGATAACATCACAGCTGTTGTCCAAACAGATTGACTGCAGGTTTGCATTTAGGCATCATTATAAATATTGACAATGTTTTGTAAAGCCACTTAGAATTTGTGTCCTATGGTAGAAAGACATACTTCTTTCAGAAAGGAAACAAAACTGGGAAACTATCATTAGGCTCAGATAAAAACTGATGTGCCTCTTTTATGCCCAAATATTTCAACTCTAATAGGAGTTCCTGCTGAACATACCATATAAATTAGAAAACAAGGTTTTCATCCTTTTCCTCAATACTTGTCTATCATCTCTACTGATGAAGCACTACTACCCCAAAAACCGAAAAATGTACTTTTTAAAAAAATAAAACTTTGTTTAAAGAGGACTGCAGGAGGATGAAGCAGTCTCAGTTTCCTAATGTTCAGAAGACATTCAAGATGTACGCTTAGTCCAACATTGTTCCAGCTCCCTTACCAGGAAAACGGGAACATTAGAAGTAATTACAGAATTCCCGCAGCTCCCATTGACAGCAGAATCATATTGTATCCCTACTCAGTAAACAGAGACTAAGGAAGTGCCTTGCAGAGCTCCCAGTCAAAAGAGACAAGACAAACTGAAAGCAGGATAAAGCTTTTTTGTTTGTCATAATTGCCATTTTTACTACCGAAAGGATAACACTACTTATAACAGTACCATAATTAGTACAACCACAGAAGAGAAAATATGCTAACAAGACACTTGGAAAGGAAAATGAAGGGCCTAAGTAAGTTATAAAAGAATATTTTTTTACATTTTAACCATTTGCCACCAATGTTTTATGAAAACAGCCCTTTTGTTTAAAATATTTCAGAAAAAAAAATAAATTATGCCTTTCTTATCTCTTACCTGAATGAAATCAGAGTGTGAAACAACAACTCGTTTACGGGAACTTTAAAAGTTCTTGACTCGAAACGCCTAAAATTAGTGGTTTAAATTGGTGGAAAATTAGGTACTAAAGCTCCCTGTCCTATCATGCCAGAACTCAGGTTCAGACTGTTGGGTTTTCATCCCTGATATTAGACACCAAAAGCCCAGCAACAAACAAAGCTTTCTACTCTAAATATTTCATATATGTGCTTATTTTTGAGAAAATATTTTATTTGTCTTTTAGACCACTTCAGGCTTCAGAAACATTATGTGTCTGTTTCCAGAGACTGACTGAAACCTTGCAATTCACTTCATCATCTGTTCAATCCCAACAAGTCAAGGTGGTTTCCAGAAAGGGGGAAATATTCCAGTATTATTTTAAAATCTTCACTGAAGATATTTTTTTTTCCTGAGCTTCACCTATAATTTATTGAACTAAAAGAAAATGCCTTACTGAGCTCCCATTCTTCTTTCTGAACTTCATTGATCTTCCATTGTACTGCTTTCTTTTGAGTTTGCTTGCTGTGGTTCCTTCTCAATGAAATATGTATTCATTAAAATATTAAGAGAAAAATAGAAGGTCCCTTTCATTTGAGCGTTTTTGTATAATCAGGACACCACTGCAAAGGTTAAATTATTTGGCATTGTGTTCAGTCAGTCAGTCTTGGGTTTGGGATCCTTTTCCTTGTGGTAGGAATCTTTACATAGAAGTCATCCCGTTTGTTAGGGAAGTAACTCCCCAGTCTTACACACACAGAAAAAAACCCAGCCAACAAAAAACCCAAGCTTTTCTTAATGGTGACTCAATATCACTCCTTAGTTGCAGGGGTTTATGCACTTTCTAACCTTCTGGAAGAGAAACCTGACAGGGAACAGGAGAGCCCCCCTCTATTCCACTTTCCAGTCTGCACAGTCATAAATTTAAGAGCATTTCTACATTACCTGAAAACACAATCTCTTCTACGCTAGAAGAATTCCTGCTGTGGTGTCCCCAGAACAAGTGTTTGTCAGATAATGGGAGGGTCCCCCCAGTCTTGTCTTCACCCGCCACTGCAAGTTTTCATATAATTTGACCCCTGAGCTGGTGTCACAATCCTGGTGACATCCAGAACACCTTGAGTTGGCCAAGAGTGATGAATAGGCACCATTATTCAACCGAACCAGCTTACGTAACTCCTAGGGTTTCTAGGTGTAAAGACTATCACCCTTGTGTATGCCTGGAACAATGGAAGCAGGCAGTTCTGTATTTTCTTATCCCATGTTTCTAACCACATAGCTGCAGTTAGTTCAAAAGTGCAGAGGTAGCAAATGCGCAGTAGTCTGTATTTATCCATGGAAGCATTCTCTATTATTAAACACACCAGATAACTGGCAATGTTCTGCTTCTCAAAAACTCTGTCTCTGAATGCTCAGGCTCTTGAGTCTTTTATATTGTTCTTCCTTTTGTTTGTTTGTTCTTGCCACTGAGAACAAAACTTTTAAAAACTGGGCATCCTCTAAATACCTCTTACACAGAAATACTGGTGCACACACTGCACAAATTTTTTTACACTTGGACCGTAAAGCCAGCACTGTCTGAGATACTTCAGACTTACTTCATAGGCACAGATTCATTGTATAGAGCATTTTTAGCTATCAGATGCTATCTAGGAACTCCTGTACAGACAAATTCACAGGCAGATGTTCAAAGACTGGGCTTAACACTTCCCACAGCCACAAATCTGGTGTTTTTTGAAAGGATTCACTGAGCAATGTAGAAGTACATTGAATGGGTGAGGTAGACTTCTCTGGGACTTCTGGATATGTGGTAGCTTCTCAGACCTGTTGTAGATGCTTAATTACACCTTGTTGATAGTCCTAGCAAAATCTCTGCCATTGGAGGAGGGAAGAACAAAAAAAAAAAAAAAAAAAAAAAAAAAAAAAAAAGGAAAATCCATTAAAACAAGAGACTTGTTGTGTATTGTGCCAAAGTGAATGCATTTTCTTACCCTTTATTGTCAATGTTATCAGTACATCCTTATCTTTGCATCCAGCACAAGGAATCCATGCCATAGTCCTCTCTCATATTCCATACTTTCTTTTCCATTACCCCCAACACACCACAATTTAATTGACAGGTCTTGAGTCTTGTTTTAAACATTATTGTGGTGGTTTCTTCACAAAGAAAGTTTGCTTAAATTGTTGGGATAAAGGAGATTGCAGTGAGAGTCACTGACAGGATGAGATGAGCCAGCTGGCAGATTTTATTGTAGCTGAGGCAAACACTAGTTTCAATATAATCAGCCAGGAAACTGGAGCAGCCCTTGAAAACTCAGGACATTCCCAGAAATAGTAACATCTGGTCATCATAAAGATTACATTTGTAGATTCCAGATATATTTGAGATAGGAGCTCTGTAACGCAAGCACTTATAGCAATTGTTTCATTTCTTTCTACTTTTTTCTTTTTTTCCTGCAGTACTTCTTGAACAGCTTAAATAGGAAACTTGATCTTCGCTGGGTACTTTGCCATTGTCTGCTTCACAGCAAATTTCCTCTGAAGGTCTGACTTGGGTTTATTTGCTGGAGTTTCATTTCCCTGTAAAACCTGCCCTGCAACATGGAGAGGAAATTAAGGTACTGGTCTTTCCACTTTTCCTCTTCATCACTTTCCCTTGTGGTAAGAAACACTGATTAAAAAGAAAAAGTTTATTTAGCCAAAGTGAAAATCAATAGCATCAGTCAGGTATCTGTTAAAAATAAATAAATTATACCTCTCTTTGGCTTCTACCAGCTACCTTTTCAGGACCTGCAAACAAGATGTAGTAACAACTCACTCTGGCCTACCTACCCTCATCCTAATAACTTTCTGGTAATAAATTAAGCCTGGAATTTATTTATTTATTTACTCTAGAAGTTCTGCTAACTAAATTGCTTTTGCAGTATAGACAGCACTTGTTCATAACTAAGTAGTGCATTGTGCCTGACAATGGGTTAATGGGCCAAAACAACTCATTTTGAGAATGTTGCCTGTTTTGGTCCAGCAAACTGGTTCCAGAGTCTCACACATCCCACATTCCCTTCGCACATCTGGACTCTGCACAGACAAAGTTTTCTTTCATATAAACTGTTTATTGTTCTGTGAGATTGATGCCGTTAATATTGGCTTTCAGAATGACAGATTAGCATCACCAGTTAATCAGGGCTATTAGCAGATAAATATCTGTAATTTAATCACTACGGGAATTTCTTTTCCAATAATAAGATTTACAAATGCAAGTGATTAAGTAATTAGCTTACATCTCCATAGATTACAATTCCTCTGAGCTTTCTTCTCTCACTTTTTTCCCAAAAGATTTCCATGTTTAATTAACTACTCCCTCCTTTACATGGTCTTTGTATGCACATGTGAGAAGTGGGGTGGGTCTTTCTCAAACCAAACTGCACCTTTTGTACATAATTCCACAAGGATCCTCCTCTTCAGTACCTCTTCTATCTCTCCCAAAGGGTTAATACCCACCCTGCCAGTCTTTGAGCTATAATCTTTCCCAGTTCTTTTCACAGTCAACATAGCAAGTGGGGTGCACAAGGGGAAAGAATAATTTACAGGAAGAGGGGAAAAACTGCAACTGGAAAAATTGTATGCACTTGATAAAATAAGAGCCTGGCTTGCTAAAACAGTCTATCCAAACGGTTCTCAAGGATCCCTTTGTTGCCTTTCCACTGACTTGGCCCTGGGGCAAAAGGCAAGTTCCACTCCTTCTAAACTTATATTCTCCTATTTGCAGAGTAATTTGACAGTTACTGTTAATTTCCTAAATGCAACATGAAAGCTGTTGAGGGAAGCCTGAAAAAAGGGTGGGGAGGGGGGGAAGGAGAAATTCATAAAGAGCAGCAGAGAATAAGGACAAAATTGCTTCCACGTGTGGTGCAGAGGCACAGCTTGGGCAGAGATCTGTGGCCTTCCCAGAGTTTGACCTCTTGAGGTGGTGCCAGTTTACAGGAGAAAAAGCAATGCTCTTTAATGAAGGCCTAATTTTTATTGCCACTCCATTGACTTCAAAGTGCTTCAGGCTGCCAAACATAATTTCACTGGAGGTATTTTCAGGTGCAGAGCAAATACTTCATAAATAATTTCCTCATTAGATTACAAATTCCATTTAAAAAGTGAAAGGAGGACTTGCTTTTCTAAGGCTTTCTTGGAAGCTGATTAAAAAATCTTTCAGAGGGATTCTTTATGACTTTAATTTTGAAAGAAAATAATTAAACGGTTTTAATTTTTTATTTATATTTTTAAATGAACATGCAGATTGGTAAGATGACCAAGTATGGTGGAGATATTTTAATATGCTCTCAATTAAAACATATAATGCAATGTCTGGGTGCCTTTCCTTTTCCTTCTCCTCCTCATCCTCAAATTGCTACTACGCTCAGCGACCGCCAGCAACCCAGTGTCAGCCCCATTGGGGCCTCAATTAACTATGGAGATCTGTTCACACTTCTACATTTTTCATGTTTACTCCTCTGCTCAAGTAAAATTTCCTGTAATTAAAAAAATACACTTCCATACATCCTCCTTATCATATCCTTCCTGTGAAGCAGGCGCAGGGAGCTGCTGAAGCTGACAAAGTGCTGCTATCAGTCAGAAGGAACGGGGATGATTTGAATGGTGTTTATGTTTAACGCACTTTGCAAGCTCAGATGAGACCATTATCAAGGCATAAGGGAAGCTGGTGGGGGATGGAAGTCAGAGTGGCAAGCTCCCATGCCAGCACTCCTGATGAATTACAGCAGCAGTAGTCTGTACCTTCCTGCCTGTCCCTGCAATGTCCCTGTCAGAGCTACTGTTGTGATGGTGCTAAAGTTCAATGCCTTAACATTTGTGAGCCACCCTCTACTCACTGGACAGAAATAGAAATGCCAGCTAGTACTTGGGTGTAGGGCAAGTCTATAACTTTTTAGTTTAGTCTGCTTTCTTTTGCCAATAATTTTGCAAATTTAACTGGTTTTTCACTATTTCGTCTCATGAAGGTTCAGTTACTCTAGAAAACCAGGAATAAGTGAAAACCAGGAAGAAGAAATGGAGGGAATTACTGACTGTTTTGACAGTGTTAAATTAATTTTCCATTTCTTTTTCTGGAGAGCACTAGTTGGAAGATGAAAATTAGCATAAATATTGCAGGAAACATTTTATTCTGTTGTCACCTTGAAAATTAGCTGGGTTTGATTAGATTACAGACTTTCAAAACTTATATATATATTTGTCAGTGTATATACTGCAGCTCTATACCTGCAATAGGGCTTGTTAGAGACTTTTTATCTCTAAATCTTCACTGAGCAGGCTCCAGCCTCAAATCCTTTTGTCTGAGGCTTTGCTTGACTGAACAGCATTCATCTAAAAAAATTTAAAAATCACAGTTCCTAAGAAAAGATAATTTCATTGCTTCAAAACCAGTGAAAGTATATTTCTTTCTTATTGATCAGGGATAATTGTACGCACTTTGTTGTTTCACACTCTGAAGCGCAGTCTGCTATCATCCCACACTTAGGTTAAAAAGTAAGACTGCTATGGATGTGCTAAGGGTCTCTTTTCTGGTGGTTGTCTTGGAGTGTGTGTCTTCCACACAGGATGAATGTATCAAACAAGTGTACACACTTGATTGCTCCCTACAGCAAAGAGGCTACAAAAATAAAGATGAGATTCTCAGTTTTTCATGTTCCTTTGATGTATAACAAGGACTTGGTGTAAGGCTTTGAGAAAGTAGCAAACTCAGAGAAAGTTGCGGCTTTCTATTTTCACCAGTTATTCTTCTAGGCTAATTTTTTTTCCAGGCTATTTGTGCTTCTGTGCTGTGTCAGAGGGGGCAGGAGGGTCTAAACTGAAAAGAAATTGGTGAGAATTATGCAATACCAAGGAGATATCTAGTCTTCATGCACAAAGAGAAGGTGGAACGCTAGTGGAAGGGAAACTTTCAGAGGGTAAAACACCATCAGCATTGCTGGCCATGAAAAGCTAAGAAGATGAGTGAAATTGCAGTGGAATTTCAGTGTAGGGCCATTTTTTTCTGAGGAGATAGCTGAACATGATATTTCAGTTTCTCTTCTCTTTTAAGTCTAATTTAAATTCTAATGACTAATGTTTTACATAAGAGAGGTCCCTGCTACAGCCATAAAAATTTTGGAATTTTTTGCTAATATTGCACTGTACATTGCTATATTAGTCAAATGTTGCTGTGATAAAGCCAGGTTCAGATCACACTATCTATAATACAGAAGGTCTGCAATTTTTCTTGTTTCCCTGGTAACAACTGTAAATGCACTAGCTCCCTGGACTGCTCCACCCCTCCTGCTGCTGATGTCAGACACAGGAGAGGCACATGTGCAACTCAGCACTGTACCTGTCAAACCAGGCGGACGTTCTGTTTGATCACCCATGGTTTGGTCCCACAAAGACCATTCATTTGGTGATCAGAGGGCAGTGTTAATTTAGTCAGATATCAGGATACTGTGCTGGGGGTGGGGTGGCGGGGCAGGGGGGAGAAAAAATTCCCCCACTTGTGCTTTGGTTTTAATCAACAAAGAGAATGGGGAGGCTAAAAGAGCTATCATGTGGCTAGAACTGAGGCAATGTATTCCTCGCTGATAAAACGAGGATCAGAGCCATTTCTGCTAATGTCAATAATTTCCGATAATTGGGTGCTGCTTAGTGCCAAAGTATTCTCAAATTCCATACTCTGTTGCATGCATGCCAGCAGGGTTCAGCATGAATAATGTTAATACAATGAAGAGGGAAGGAATGAATGAGGATTTTCCATGTGTTAGCTGACAGGATCACTTTGAAACAAATGACCAGTCCTTATTAATGCAGCTATTATTTTGATAAACCAACAAGAATGAATGTGGTATTCATGAAAATGTGATATGCAACATTGTGGGAATCTCATTGTAATTTTATAATTAATTAAGGTACCTGTAGCCATTATTGGGAAAGATTATGATCTGACCTTAATACCCATGTACTAAGCTGGCACATTGCCTATTTTCAGATCAGCATTAATGAAGATGAGCATTTGTATGCAAGTCTGTCTTTTATCATCATTTTGTTCAGCGTGAGTTTATTTAGATAATTCTGCATTTGCCTTAGCAATTACGAGTCAGCATACAGCTACAGTGAGTTTCTGTGTGCTAAGGTGTATTTTTCATCATCACTCATGGAAGTGCATACTGTTCACCATGATAACGATGAAGTTTATTTGGTGACTCTGGATGAGAATAGTAACTCTTTTTTTCTGCTTCCCTTCTTTTTTCGATAACACATAGTACACCTTAAAAAAAATTTCA
Organism: Pseudopipra pipra; assembly: GCF_036250125.1. Classification (NCBI taxonomy): domain Eukaryota; kingdom Metazoa; phylum Chordata; class Aves; order Passeriformes; family Pipridae; genus Pseudopipra; species Pseudopipra pipra. The sequence continues at coordinate 84,609,596 of NC_087550.1, forward strand.
GTTTGAACGTTTTTAAAGGGAGGAGAAAACCCTTTTTTTTAAGGGAGTATTAAAAAAAACAAACATGTAATTAAAAAAACGGGTTTGATCTAAAACATCTGGCAATAAAAAGTTGATTTTGTTGTATTTCAAAACTTTTTGGCTAGCTTAGTAAAATGAAGTTCAGTTAGTAGCTGTTATAAGTAGCAGCAGTAGCAATTTCAACAGTACTATGACAAGTAATTTGCTTTAATGCTCAGAATTTTCAGTCAGGATCACTCTGCTGGGGACTAACAAAACAGATGATCATTGAAGGAAGTGACAGGCTATATTTTCTACTCTGCAGAATTTAAGCAAGACTACATATGCGCACAGTTGTGGTGTCAGTGGTGTCAGTGGTCTTCTTCCAAGATGTCCACAACACTAAGTAACAGAGCAAAAACAGAAACCAAAAAGCTGTCAAGGTGAGAACCTCTTTTAGAGGGTACAGTCACTCTCTTAGGGGGGAGACTGAGTGACCCTACTAAACCAGCTCAAAATGCAGGAGCTGAAAATAAAGAATTCAGGCAGAATGAAAATTCTGTCTAGCAGTTGAGAAACTGTAGTTCAAGAATTCCTCAGGCAGGCACAGTTGCCTGACCAGTAAGAAAGATGGGCCTTTTCAGCTTTCTAAGTGTAGGTGACAAACTTTGAGACAAAGAAGTAGAATACAGACTAAATCCCAGGCTTTTCTATTCTGCAATGCTTCATTGCTATTATGCAGAATAAGCAGTATTTTTCCAGAAGAAGGTTGTTTGGTTACTCTGTTTACCTCTTTTTGTAGAATCCCAAAGTGGAAAGTTGCAGATATAGCTCTTCCAAGGATGCACATACTTTTTATTGGCAAACACAAGCTTTTTCTGCCTAGACTGCAAGCTACATGGAGGCAAAATAATTCCAGATCGAAAACATCTAGTGGCAGCTAATGCTGTGCTGTGTTCCAGGTAAAAAAAAAGCTCATTCAACTCATTCAGCTGAGTTCTCATGACACATTAGAGAAAATAGGCATGTCATAATCTGTTATTTAGTGAAGTCTCGTTTGGAGTTCATTCCGGCGTAAGCAATTCGAACTATAGTACCCTATTCAATCAGCAGCTAAGCCTGTCATGGACACCACAATTCTACGACTGTTTAAAAAGAAATATGGTTGGGATATAGTTCCAGATTCAACCTTTAAATAAGAGTATCAACATGTGAGATAGGAGTCTAAACACCTATAAAGTCAATGAGAACCAAACACTACAACAAGTGGGGTACAGAATGCTATTAAGCTGGTTAAATGTGAGGACTTCACTGTCCACACATGGTGATCTAATGTCATATGAGATGCCGCAGTGCCCTGGGAGATCCACACAGATCTCTTGGACATATTGTAGAATCCTGTCTTTCTGAACTGACAGCTAGAAGCCTATCAAAGTTCCAGGAGATGCTAAAAAAATCATCAGATACTTGAGTGTGGTTGAATAACTCTAGTTGTGTACTCTAGTAGAGTTGTAATTCAACTCTAGTTGAAGAAATGTAACACTAGTTCTGGTTGCTCCGAATAAGACTTAAGCTATATTAAATCTGTCTTCAGTGGGAACGTAGACACCTAACTCGTGAATTCCTACAGCATGGAAACCTAAATTTAGGGTGCTGAATCTAAAGCCTGAATTCCATTCTTGGCATGACATTCAACTGCCTGGCAAGTGACAAGTGGATATACCACAGAGTGTCTTTCTTGGCTTTCATCTGTCTAGAGATGTCCCTGGGGTCTTATGCGTGTGCTTGCCAGGCATCAGTACCATGTAACTCCAGGCATCATCAATGTTTGTATTCAGGTAAAAGAGCTGAATTACTGAACCTCTGCTTGTTGTTTTCCTGACTCATGTTTCCTCACAATTTGGATACAGTGCTAAATAATAAATGCAGGATCTCAATATGGAATCTATTACAACTTGGAAGTAATGTGCATAAAAAGTTCTGATGCCTGTAATTTTATTTTTACGATTTACCAAAATGGCATGGAAATATGAACTAGCCAATTAGAACTATTAGTTTCACATAAAGAAAACATTTATCAGCTTCCTTTTTCCAACACATGTAAGCATCCTAAAATGTGTTGACACATCACTGGCTGAGATAAGAATTGCTCCAAATATTTTCATTACCAAATTCTTCAAATATTTTTCTTTTCTTTGTTTCCCCCTTTTTTCGTTTCTTTCCCCTTTTTTTCTTTTTTTTTTTCTTATTTTTTTTCTTTTCTCTATTTTCCCCCCAACCAACTGGGATTTAGAAGTTGCTGTAGTGTTATCCAACTTCTAATATTAAAAATTCTGTCTCATAAAAAGTGGATCTAACAGGCATCAAAGACTTGCATTCCACTGCGATTTGAATGGTAAAAAATGTAAAAGTGCAGATCTACACACCTTAGTATTCTCAATAAGACTTTCCATCTTACATCTTTTTATCCTTTAACTGGATGTGACTGCCAATTGGGTTCACATTAAAAAGTAATAAGCTTACACTGGACATAGCATAAGTATTTTTGTAGGTATTTTTATGTGATTGAGGACAAAAGACATCCTGATTAAATTATAATTCAAGTAGACACTTTTCAGTAGCATTATTTTTTTCACTTAGCTATATTAATTGTTTAATATTTACTTTCTTCCACCTCATCCATTTTCCTGCTCTTTGACTAGGAACTCAATGAAGCCAAAATTCTGTGACAGTCTCTTTGACAGCAGAGTTGCTTAACAAATGCTATTTATTGGTCTCATGACATGCACTGTCTCAAGATCCAATTTATTTGAAGAAATTCCTTTTTTATTGTAGTTTCTCTTAAAAATCATAAGCATAATTATAAATTACATATCTTTAATTTATAACAATGGCAAACACGTATCTAATACTCTGTACATCTGTAGAATGAATCAAAATCTTCCACATCGAATTCATATAATAAGAATTTAATCAAATAGATATAATCTATCACTCATTTAAAAGCACAGATCTTAGACTCTTTCAACTGTCCTACATCCTCCATTTTCCAAAGTGCCTACAAAACTAGAGAGGAACTTTTGCAACATGTTCACATCATTGACAAATCATTCCTAGATCACCAAGAAAGGAAAGTTAATTGCTGAGACAGTTAAACCTGCTTTTCATGGGCTTTGGCATAGAATCCTATCTTGAATATTTGGAATGTTTATGGTTATTGAAATTCTGGCAAAACACGTTCTAAACAACTTAGACACTAAAACTTACCTGCACAATTACAAGATTCACTCCAGAAGTTCTCCCTATAAATTTTGATGTAAATCTGGGTAGCATTAATGAAAAAAGAGCACCCCATGAAAGCTCAAAAGGAATGAGCCTCATTTCATTCCTTGTGATCTCCAGGTATGGGATTCCAAGCAAGCAATACAAAAAGCAAGCCCATGGACTAATAGAAGAAGAAGAAAAAAAAAGCAATGGTTTTGAGCTCTATACCCAGATGAAACAGTTGCATCTTCTTTATCAAGCAGAGATGGAAAAAGGCTTTCTGAATCCATTGCTATTTCTTAAAAAGGACTGATGTCAGTTCTAACGTGTTCTTTCAGTTGTAAACCTGAGTGAAAAATGGCAAATACACTTTTCAGTATAAAATGCTGGTATAACCTTCAGGAGCTTTTCTTAAAGTTCTTTTCAGTAAGACCCTCAACTTATAACAGAAACTAATTTTTCAGTTATATAGTGATTCTGACTCATACTTTTCCTAAAATAAATGTCTTGTTGTTCAAATAATGCCATTTAATGTGTAATAACATTACATTAATACTTAAAGCTCAGTTTCCAGACCGGCTTATGACAAATTTTTGCTGTATTGTGAATTTTCTAGCTTTGAAGGCCTACATTCCCCTGCGTTCAACCAAGGATTCCCACTTCCTTTCCAGTGATCATATTAAACTCTAAGGAATTACTTTTCCCTTGGTTAAGCTACCTCAATTCTTCACCAAGAGGAGAACTCCTCTGGCCAAGCTTGTAATTTATGCTAAATGCTAACGTACAGGACTATTACTATTACTTGTAGTCCTGTACACATGCACACCCCCCCAAAAGAAACCCCAAGCAAAAAAAAAAAAAAAAAAAAAAACAACTGTTCACTGAGAAAAAATGTAGAATGCCAAAATAGCACATTAGTAATTGTCTGGACTGGTCATAAAGCCAGTTTTGTTGGTTTCCCCAATCAAAGTCATATTACGCAGAATAAGCAAACAATAAAATAAGATAATCAGTATTCAGAGGAACCTTTGAAAATGTCAAAGTCAAAAGTACTTTTGTGCAATGGCAGATTTTGTGCAAAATACCAGTAAGCACAGTAAGGGACAGTAGTACTAGAGCGAAAGTTTTCTAATTATACAAATGCTTTCTTGCAGCATCCATTTGCTTTTCTAGGGAAACATGCTTCAATTGACTATTTCTCCTCACCAGTGTTGAATATATATTTTCCCAAGAGGGTAGTGTTTTGACAAGTAGCTGAGAAACATGAGGATGTTGCCTCAGTGAAATGATTTGTCCAGTCATTTACTCACTTATACTTAGTGGCTTTTTAAATATTGGATGAAGTTTGTTGAACTTAGGCTCATTTCCAAGACCAATCTCTTTTCTCTTTCCTCTAGGTCTCAAGAAACAACTTTGGCTTTATTTACAAATTGACCTGCATTTTTGAGGCGAAGGTTGTTCTGTGGTTTTGTTTTAATTATCACAGCATATCCCCCACAAAGCTTGTTTCTGTTCTCCTGTGAGCCTTTGTAAAATTCTTTCTCCACCCTCGTGAATCAGCCCACTGGGCTACACTGGGGAAGGGCAAAGAACAGACAAGGACAATGCTGGAGGTGTGATGTTCCAGGGCTGACAACTGCATACTCCATTCAGTGTTTTGGTTGGGGGTTCTTTTGTCCTTTTCCAAAAACTACAACAACTCCAGCCCCAGTGAGACAATACTTATGTGGCAAAAGCCCAAGTAAAATTTACTTATAGGTAGTACTTAATACTCCTTGTTGGCACGAATATTTTTCCTCCTTCTAGATACATTGTAAGAGAGGTTTTGAGGATTTTTTTTCATTATTCCAGTCATTTCTGATACATTACGTGACTGATTTTCAGTTAATCATCTCCACGCTTTCTCTCATGTCATCTCTCTACTAAATTCAATAAAATATTACTTTAATAATTCCAATTTGTCTCACCTCAGAGTAAACCACACTCCAGAAGTAATGACATACTTAGTAAGGTTAGTTGCTAAGTTCTACCCTTCCAACCACTACAAATCTTTTTTGACAAATCTAAAATTACTGTGCAGAATCTGAGAGGTCAGGATATCCTCTCTGAGACCGAGAACAAAACCTTAAGGGATAAAGACCAATATTATATAGGGGTAAGCTTAGCTTGGAATACATACACATATCTCCTGTCTAGTTTTTTTAAGACTGAACAAAGGTAAGTGCAAAAATCCTTTCTTCCCAGAGCCAGAGATTACAGAGAGGTGATTAATTCCACTACAAGTGTAATGTGTTCTTTTCTCTGGAAAGTAATGAAAGAAAGTTAGTCTGCCAAATGTATTTCTTTATTAATTTCCTTCTTTGTCCCTAGAGATTCTCAACAATCGTATTTAGGAAGAGCATTGCCAGCAGGTCTTGGGAGATAATCCTGCCCCTCTACTGTGCCCTAGTGAGGCCACACTTGGATTGCTGTTTCCAATTCTGGGCTCCCTAGTACAAGAGAGACATTGAGCTCCAGAAGCAGGTCCAGTGGAAAGCTACTAAGTTGATCAAGGGTCTGGAGAATTCCTCAGTAGGAAAGGCTGAAGTGTTGGGTCTGTTCAGCCTCAAGAAGAGATGACTGAGAGAGGACCTCATCAATGTATACAAATGTCTGAAGGGAGAGTGTTAGGAGGGTGAAGACAGGCTCTTCTCAGTGGTGTCAAGCAATAGGACAAGAGGCAACAGGCAGAAACTGATGCATTGGAAGTTCCACCTGAATATGACAAACAATTTCTTTACCGTCTCAAACAATTTCTTTACTATGTGGGTGACTGTGCACTAGAGAGGTCATGGAGTCTCCCTCACTGGAGATAGGCAAGAACCATGTGGATGCAATCCTGTGCAATGTGCTCTAGAACCAAGGTATGAGCCCCAAAACATAGCAAATGACAGATTACTAGACTAGGAAATGTAGAGGAGAGAGGATTAGTGTTTAAAATCCTACCAAAGAACTATGAGGTTGCTCCAGAGTAGTCCACTCACCATTCCATACATCTTGAAGCCTACAGCCCTTATGTACTTGTTGTAGCTGAACCCCTGTAAGCAGCTAAGCACCACCCATCTTCTTGCCCACTCCTCCCACCCAGTGGGATGGGGGAAAGAATTGAGAGAGTAGAAATGCAAAAACTCACAGGATGAGATAAAGGTCTTTTAATAGATAAAGCAAAAACCATACACAAGCAAGGCAAAATAAGGGTTCTATTTACTACTTTGCATTGGAAGACAAATGTTTAGCCATCTCCACAGATAGGACTTCATCACACCTAGTGGCTACGTGGGAAGACAAACAAGATCATTCTAAACATTTTCCCCTATCTTTTATTGCTGAGCACAATATCATGTGGTGTGAAATATTCCTTCATCATTTGGAGGCAGCTGCCCCAGCTGTGTCCCCTCCCAGTATTTTGTACACCCCCAGCCTACTCACTGGCAGGGCAGTGTGAAGAGCAGAAAAGGCCTTAACTCTGTGCGAGTAGCCCTCAGAAATAGCTAAAATATCCCTGTACTAACAACCCTGCTTTGTTCACAAATCCAAAACATGACACCGTGCAAGCTGCTATGAAGAAAATTAACTCTATAGCAGCCAAAACCTAACGAGTCCTCAGACTGTGCATTCAGCTCTTGCACAATATCCCCTGTGCCCCATTTGTTGTGTACAAATCTCCTAGGGCTGCAATTTGTTTTAGGTAGTGCACAACTTTAGCACAAAGCCCTGAGAAGTGGCTCCATCCACTGCTCCATGCACACTAGAACAGCTTATACACCTTGTTATACATTACTATGATCTGCAGCAACTCAGTGTATGCTCCTTATATGCTGATAGGAGACCTCTTCAGTTACAGCCTGAGTTTATACATTTGGAAAGGGAAATATTGCTAAACCCCAAGGTTTTGTATGATTTCATATCCAAACGAGACCACATGACAAGCTGTGTCTGATTTCTGCGTAGAAACATGAAATGTTTCTTTCCAGCAAGGCACAAAACCAGGCATGATTCATATGGTTTATACTTTTATTTTGAATTTTTGCGGAACTCTGCTCTGTATCTCATTACCAGTCCCCAAGAGACACCCGTCTCTAGCCCTTAAATGGGGATTTTGTCAGGAAGTGTCTCTCATACCATAAAGCAAGGTTTCACTTTTTGGCAAATCAGATATCTCAAGTAAAGTGGATAAATGGTGTCGGAGATGAGCTTTCATAAACAATTTATATGTGTGCATTTCTTAGGGAAAAACAATGAGGAAACAATTTGAAACAACACAAGGGTACATCTCTAAATGTGTTTTGCAAGATTATAAAGATAGAAGCATTAACCCATGCTAGACTAGTCTGCAATATTTGATATATTTATTGCCTGGCTCTTGCCAGAGGACTTTGTGTTTGCTCTTTTGCTAAGCTAATCAGATGCCCCTATAGTCTTCATTTTCTTGTGGTCAGGTCTCCATGTCTTTTGTCTTGGAAAATGAATGCTTTATGTTACCCTAACATTGCTTGAAGGTGTGAATTACAGGCTCCCTAAAATCTCAGTCTCCAGAAAAATCTGACCATGTGTTTTGCAATTGGAACTGCATATGAAATTTTTCTGTGGGAAAGTAATAATGAAAACATAAACTTGTACTGTGCTCCAGCCTATCAGAATTATGTCATACAAAATAGGAACAAATGCTCTTTTTAAAAACAATTCATACATCCTGCAATCTTAAATGCTTCCAGGTTTACAGATCTAAATTAAATTATTTACTCAAAATGGTCCACTGTTTTCCTTATTTTTTCTTTTCAGACCAGAGATTCAAACAGTAGCTGAATCCCTTACATTCACCAGCTGGCTGTCTGTGCTGGGGATGGTAAGATTTTTCAAGCGTCTTTTACATTTCTCTTTGATATTACTCATTTTTCTTTATCTAACTTCCCCTTTTCTTATTATTTTATTGTACTAAGTCAGCAACAACAGGGTAGACTTCTGTTTGCTTTCATGCTTGAGGCTCGCTGGAGACCACCCAAAACTCCTGGATGTTGCTCATTCATCGCATAGCGTTGCTGGTTGTGTGAACATTGTTAACTTTAGCATAGATCTCCAGTTCATAGGTAGATATTCTAAAGTAGTAAACATGAAAAGACAGCAACATGAGCAAAAGATTAGGTTGATTTGTTGTGAATCTCATGTTAAAAAGACAACAGGTCCAAGACCTTACGTGAATATGTATAAACTCTGTACTGGGGAGTGAAACTGTGAAGTGTAGCCATTAGTCTAGTATTGTCCTTATTTGAGTAAATAAGGTAACACTTGAGCTGGGGTGTACTTTTAGTATCCTAGAAATGCAATGCTGTGCAATTGACCACCATTTCTACAGTACATCTTCATGCTTTTCTCCCATACAGCAAACCCAGAGGTACAGGTTACAATGCCTCTTTGCCATAGAGATTTGCAGCATGAACTTAAGGAACAATCAGAGCATAATACCCTTTATCTTTTGAGGCAATTCTCTCAGATTTGATAGGAAAAGGAATTTTGAAGATTTCCCATTTCTTTATTTCAGGACTTCCAGTATAGAATATTTCATGGTTGTATTTTCTCTTGCTTCTTCTTCCTTGGGGAAATTGTCTTCCAGCTTATTATAGTGTAACCCCAGCAATATCAGAGCTAAACTTGTGCTGCTCTCATCTCCTGTTGCCCATCAGCTCTTTGAAAGCTTGACTGACCTTCATTTTAAATATTGCTTCTCATATCAACAATAGTGCATATATTCAAATGTAATGATTTCAAACATACCTGATTGAACAGGATGAAGTCATATTTTATCCAAAATGCTTTCTGATTTATTGTTACTGCTTGAAGACTATATTTATCAGCCTGATTGGTTTAGCAGAGAAGCTAACAAATAAATGTGTTTATTCTTTGACAGCCTCAGGTAAATATGTATGGGTAAGAACCAGGATTAAAAACATTCTGTGTAGCAGAGGCTGAAACTAGTTCAAAGTAAACATTTAGGGAAAAAAAAATTAGAATTATTATAAGGTTCAGCAGGTAGCTTAGCAATTATTTAATCATTTTTGCCACAGAGGATGCACAGTAATATTGCCTGTCCTGAAGTGACTAAAAAGCAATATACCCTACATCCACCACTAAAGCATTTTCTCAAATTCAATTGCTGCTTAACAGTTAAAAATAATATTTTTCAACAGGTTAGGAAAAGAGAGGAAGAAAAGAGAGAAAAAACTATCATCTCTAGCTGGTATTTCAGAAACTGTTGAAAATTACAGCGATGGCTTTTGGACAAGATGCCAGTAGTACAAAGTTCAAAACTATATTGTTACTTAAGTTATGCTAGAAATTTTCATATCCACAGAAAGATATTGCATAGATTTTACATGTTATCCCAAACTATGCCTACCACTTCAATGTCCCTGCCTCTTTTCTCTCTAATGTCTAACCTAAACCTCCCGTGGCACAGCTTAAGACTGTGCCCTCTTGCCCTACTGCTGTTGCCTTGGAGAAGAGACCGACGCCCACCTCGCTCCAACCTCCTTTCAAGTAGTTGTAGAGAGTGATGAGGTCTCCTCTGAGCCTCCTCTTCTCCAGGCTAAACAACCCCAGCTCCCTCAGCTGCTCCTCATAGCGCCTGTCCTCCAGTCCCTTCACCAGCTTTGTTACCTTTCTTTGGACACTCTCCAGCACCACAATATCCTTCCTAAACTGAGGGGACTAGAACTGGACATAGTACTCAAAGTGCAGCCTAACTAGTGCTGAGTACAGGGGCAGAATCACTGCCCTGGACCTGTTGGCCACACTGTTCCTGATACTGACCAGGATGCCATTGGCCTTCTTGGCCACCTGGGCACACTGCTGGCTCATGTTCAGCTTCCTATTGATTAGCATCTCCAGGTGCCTCTCTGCCTGGTCGCTCTCCAGCCACTCTGTCCCCAGCCTGTAGCCCTGCAGGATGTTGCTGTGGCCAAAGTGCAGGACCCGGCACTTGGCCTTGTTAAACATCGTACCATTGGATTCAGCCCATTTATCCAGCCTGTCCAGGTCCCTCTGCAGAGCCCTCCTGCCTTTCAGCAGACCAACACTCCCCCCCCAGCTTGGTGTCATCTGCAGATTTGCTGATGGTACACTCAATCCCTTCCCAAATCTTCATTCATGAAGCCTAGCCATGACACTCAATCCCCTCATCCAGATCATCTATAAAGGTATTAAACAGAACTAGGCCCAACACTGGTCCCTGGAGGACACCTCTAGTGACCGGCTGCCAACTGGATGCAGCACCGTTCACCACCACTCTCTGGGCCTGGCCATCCAGCCAGTTCCTAACCCAGCAGAGAGTGCCCCTGTCCAAGTCGTGAGCTGTCAGCTTTTCCAGGAATATGCTGTGGGAGATGGTGTCAAAGGCTTTGCTGAAGTCCAGGTAGACTACATCCACAGCCTTCCTTTCATCCACCAGGTGGCTCACCTGGTCATAAAAGATCATATTGGTCAGACAGGACCTGCTCCTCCCAAATCCATGTTGGCTGGGTCTAATCCCTTGTCTGTTCTGTAGGTGCCATGTGATTGCACTTAGGATGTTCTGTTCCATAACCTTGCCAGGCACCGAGGTCAGGCTGACAGGCCTGTAGTTTCACAAGTCTTCCTTCCAGCCCTTCTCGTGGATGGGCGTCACATTAGCAGCTTCCAATCATCTGGGACGTCCAGGTGAGTCAGGGCTGGTGATAAATGATAAAGAGCAGCTTGGCGAGCTCTTCCGCCAGCTCCCTCATCACCCTAGGATGGATCCAATCTGGTCCCATAGACTTGTGAGGATCCAAGTGATTCAGCAGGTCACTGAGTTCTTCCTCCTGGATAACAATGGGGTTATCCAGCTGCCCATCACTGTCTACCAGCCCAGGAAGCCAGTTGTCCTGAGGACAACCTGTCTTCTTGTTGCAAACTGAGTCAAAGAAGGTGTTTTATGGAAACACAGATGAATTAGTAACATGGAGCTGTATATATAATGCACATATATACACAAAATTCAGTATACATATATTAGTAGCATGGCAATGTATGTACATCTGAGTTATCTACCTGCAGGTCCTCTGAGTTTCAGTGGAAACAGGAGCTTCTGGGATGTGCTTTGTTAGACTAATGTCCAGACATCTACTGAGTTAGTGCTCCCTGTGTGCTCTTACACCAACCTGGTCCAAGTCAGCTTTTCTAATACAGGATTATGACAAATTGGATATAGGGTAAGACTTTTGATGAACAAAGGATGATACATTTTCAAAGGCTGTATACAAGGATAGAGTATTCATAACACATTATGTGTTAAAATGAACCATTTTTAGATAAGCTTTTGTTTTTCAGCCAATATTTGGAATCTACTGCTGAAATGCACTTTTTTTTTTCTTCTATATTCTTGAGTGCAATATTTCAAAAGTCTGGAAATGACGGAATGTTTCTCTCTATTCTTTCTTCCTCAATTCTTTCCTCCTCTTTACACATTATAGAAATCCTAAATCATGACATTTGCAAAGATATCATCACACTTGGGAAATCTGACTTAAAAACATCAAAATACCACATATTCACAGTTAAATTAGACTAATTCGGTATTTAGTTAAGAACAATCCCTCTGAGACATAAGTGGACATGGGAATGTTTTCAGCTTGATGGAAATCTAATGCCTCTAATCTTCCATATCCAGCAGAATTTCTATATTTTAGTCAATCGAAGGTGAAAGATTAAAATTACTGTGGGTACACTGGTCCTGCTGACTAATAAAGGGCAAAAGATAAACTACTTTCAAACAGCAGTCTGATCCTCACCTTTCCTATCCCTTAGTTATTAGCCATTCTCTGACTGTTTAGGGGTGCACCAGCTTCCCCAAGACAAAAACCTGTGAGCAGGTGAAAAGCCAACTTCCATCATCAACAACCCACACAAAAGAGATTGGATTAAAGTGCAGCAATTTTGCTCCCCCACCTACTTTACGATGAGTTCAAGAATCCTTAACACCACAAATGCGCTCATTGGCATTTGTGATCAGATTTGTGATAAACCTTATGAAGCCCAATGTTCTAGTGAGTTACAGGTGGAATTATGTGGAATTTTATTTTATTTATTTTATGGTAATTTGGATGTGCAAATGTCGAAGGGCTAAAAAGAACAGCAAACATCAGTTTGAGATGCATGTGTCACCTGGGATATTGTAAAGTAGGTATGTTTCTGCATGTGATCTATTTTGCTGTAACGATTTGCTGTGATAAGATGCATAAGGCAGTTGCTTGCCTTATTAGTAATTGTTAGTAATTTCCTGTATATAGCAACGGGCATGGGCAAGAGGACCCCAGAGACACAGGAGCAGTTCATTCAAGAAAAGGCTCTGTTGGAAGAGCACAGATATTTTTGTAGGTGAAACCATTCTCTACAGGCAGAAAGGGTAGCCACACCAACTCAATTTTTCAGCCTGCTTCTAAGGGCAAGTTACACACACCCTCCCCATTGCTTCAGTAACATTTCATTTCTTGTCAGCTCAGGGACTGTAATTCTAAGTCAGGAGTTAATATTGTATCCCCAGCTTTCATTCTTCGCACATCTCAGAGAGGTGGCAGAGAAGTGGGAGCAGTCTACATAAGTAAAGTGCTCTGTCCAGGATACAGAGGGGAGAAGGATGCATTCACTGAGAGTCTGCTGCACTCATGTGGTGAGACAGCTGCTGGTACTTAAGACAACTTGGGTATCTGCACAGCACTGTGCACTTCCACATAGACCTTCCATGTTGCCTCATGTGCTCCTTCCAGCTTGCATTGCCAAACAGCTTCTGTGTACGGTCTTAAGACAGTTTAAAGAAACAACAGCACAGAAAATAAAAACCTAGCAAAGAAAACAGGGCTTAACACTTCACTTTTTTTTTTTCTCACCCCTCCAAAAAGTCCAGGAGTTGGGTAATGACAGAGTAGAAGTTGTTGTAAGACCCCTTACTCCTCATCTCATGATATGTCTTCAGAGCTATTTCATATTCACACCAGCAAAAGGAGCCTTCTCTCAGCATCACAGATGTATTTCTTGGTCTAATCCTTTTGACTCTATTTACCTTATTACTACTGTGTATATTGCCTTGCAGCCACTCAGAAGCAGACATCAAATGAACCCTGGAAACAGTGAACTGAGTTAACTTCCATTCGTGTCTCTGTTCAATACTGCAGTGACTGCTGGGGAGGGGCCTTGTCCTTACTGACTGGCTTACATTTGAACTAATGGCTTAGAGATGAGTTATCATTCCCTTGAGTTATCCTTTGCCCCCTTTCATCTTTATCAGATACAGTTTTGTCCACCAATTTGGCTGGTCATATTTTTATTTTCACAGTAAAAAATACATACTTTAGTTCTGAAAGTTCCCTTCTTTCTTAATAGCTAAAATTTCCTGATTTCCTTTTCCTTCTTTTATTAATTTTCCCCAACAATCTCCACCCCTATTAGCTGTCTACTCATAGCATTCTCTAAGTTAACATTAATTTACATGGCTTATCCAAAGGTACTTCATATTTTAAATAGATTAAGACTCTATTCCTTTGAAGTAGGCATAATATTTGACAAGAAGCTTTCTCTTCTCTCCCCCTCTCAAATGAATGCAATACCTTTAGAAAGGGCTGGATGCTACAGTGCAGTCTAGGGGGAAAGAGGAAGACCTCGGTGTGTATACATAGGTACAGTTACAAATTTGCATAGGTTTGCATGTGTACTTATGTATACAGCCATCCTGAAAAAACAAACCTGCCAGAAAGCCAAAGCATCATGGATCTCCTCCTGTACTGCTTAGCCAAAGTCCTCATCTCTGACCTGAAGAGATCACCTCTGTAGACGCAAAACATTTGTATCTTATTAAGGAAGCAGATAAGCTACTTTTCTAGAACTGTAAAGTTTGTGCACCATGAAAGGGTAACTAATTTGTGAGCAGGAGAAGAGTATAACCACATTTCTGTCAAGAGAGGGGAGTAGAAAGGAAAGAGGTACTGCATATTATTAAGCTACTTGATCACATATGTCTTTTCAAAGGAGAGAAGGAGACATTAGCAGCAAACAGAGGAACATTGTCATCTGCAAACATAAATATTTCAGATTTCAGGTACACTGGGAATGTCATTAATGTAAAAACTGACAAGAAGGGGCCCTGGAGTCAGCAATGACCGTGGGAGGCACTTCAAGAGACAGAAGAAGGGGCTCTGACAACAAGCACTGTAATAATAATAAACTCCTTTGAAAGTCATGCAGGAGAAAGGTAGAGAATCAGGACAAAGAAGCTGTATCCTTGTGTTTCAGTTCAAGTTTGGAGGGGTGGAGGAGAGGGAAGGAAGAACCTGACTCCTTGCAGTGTTAAGTGCTCTTGTTGTTGGGGGTTAAGTAAGTTAGTGCCTGTGGCATGCCCTCTATCCTGCTACTGAGAAAGGGTGATCAATACACTCAAATAGACCCTTGCCAGTGAACTGGTGAGATGAAGAGAAAATATAAAGGGAGCAATTAGTTAGAAATAATTTAGATTTAAGGTGGAGACAGATGATATTACTTGCCAACAGGGTCAACAGATAGAGATTAAATAGGAGCTTCAGCAATATGATGTGTTATTTCCCTGTCAGCCAGAATATTGTCCTGGAAGTCTGGAGAATAAAAGAGGTGAAAGGGTCAGGAATTGCTGTAGAGAATATAGGCTAATTCTTTATTGAATGAACATCTAAGTAGGATGGTCAGGGTCTTTCTTCTTGATCCCGTTTCACATCTGAAGTGTTAATTTTAATGAACTAAACAGACACTAAACTTCTTAGCAAAATTACCAAAAAAAAACAAAATAAAAATTGAAACTACTGATACATGAACTTGGGATATGAATGCTCAGTACTGGAAGAATTTCTGTGTTACTCACCATCAGGGTTAACTAGGACTATTTATTTCATATTTATATTGAAGAGTTACACAGACATCCTTCTGTAGTTATTGGAGGGTTTAGACCTATAATTAAAAAAATAAAATGAACGTAACAAGAAATATTTTTGACAGATGTCATTTAGTTTTTTATTATTTATGATGAAATTACATCACATACTAGTAAATGTGCTTTAGTATATTTTTAATGATGTCTTAATGATTCTGAATCTCAGTACGACACCCTATTATATATTTTCTGAGAAATAGGAAGAGACAAATTGAAACATTATGGATGCAAATTACCACGTGGTAGGGTGTGAAGGCCTCCTGTCTTGCTATTATTATTGCCACTTCTTCAAACAACAAATTAATCCATTTCCAGGGTGGGAGGGGTGCAGGGGGGGTGGGGAAACAAAAAACAACAAAAAGTAAGCTTGTTGCTCTTTCAAATTGGTCCTGATCCAAAGCAGGAACCCTAAAGAACTTCCCTTGTCTAAATTTCCAGACTGGAACCAATCGGTTGACCTTTGACCTTTTATAACTAACTGCCCTAGAAGCTCTGAGTATTAAAGGAAATATATCTAAAAAACATGTCTTCATTTGTTTTAATGTTTTGAAATTTACCATGCTAATCAGTAATTTAGAATAATCTTGAAATACTAACTGGCCATTTGTAATCCTTTTATCAACTACAAAGAAAACGTAAATGGATCCCAGGTTTCCTCCCTGGGGGAGATAAGGGTTTTTTCAACTGATACCTCCATGGCTGAAAAGCCTGGGATCACTCTACAACACGTGGAGACTTCCAGACATTATTACATTTGCTGAACGAATAATGTTTGTCTTTAATAATGTCCCCTCCCGTCAGAAGTTACCCAAATGTATGCAACTTTGTATCACTCAAACATTGAAAATAATGCAAAGGTCCAGTACAAAAATTTAAGCCAAACAGCAAAAATACAGAACTATATAGCTTTGCTTGATTCTTGCTTAAGTGGTTTATACAGGTGTCTGAAAGGGCTGAAATAAAAACTAATGACAACAGTCTGACATGATGGATACCTGGCCTGTCTTCTGTGGACTGATTAATCTCAAATGTGCTTAACCCAAATAATAACTTTCAAAGGATCCTAGAGCAGAAGAATAACAGAAGCAGCACCTTCCTTTAGTTCTCACACTTGAAAAGGAAAAGACACATATCTAATATACAAAAGAATAAGCTGAGACTCAAGCAAGTCAATTTTAGTGAAGAGAACAGCTTTATTTCTCTAAACAATACATCAAGCAGAGGGGCAAAGGTAAGAGAAAGATTTACTTCTTCAATAAGTAGTAAGCAACATGATTTCACTCAGTGTTGAAGGAGATAAACACAACTCTTCTGTTCAGATATGATAAAGGCTACCAATAAAAACATAACAGGTAAGAAATATATGGTCTGATGCTACTGTAAATTCCCAGAAGATGCTCTGATTTGGGGTAGTTACCTATTCACAATGCTCTAACTTTGACTGGCAATTTTTGTTATGCATTACATTGGCATACAAGAAAAACATGGTGCCTGCATCCACTCCTGGTAAAGGAGAAGCAAATGTTGTCTCATTGATGTTACTAAAAGACATAAGATCTACAAGTGGACACATGCATAATGTTATGGTAACACACTTACGCCATGTGCATCCTAGTTGCATGATGGTAATACACTGTTCACATAAGTTATAAACTGAAAGAAATTTAGGAAAATCTACAAAATGTAGGCAGATGACCACAGAGGTGCTAATTCTTACAGGGACAGAAGAATCAAACAAATATAAATGTTGTGCAGCTATTATCAACAACCACATAATCTTAAAGGCACAGGCATCAAAAAAAAAGGAAAAGGATTTCTAGAAATGCAAAATGTAGAACAGTGTAATAAGGACACAACACCATGAGACAAGAACCTCTCTCTACATGCATTCAGTGCTGCCAAAATCTGCATTGGAAAAGGAAAGAACAGCTTAACTCACAAAACTGTTTTTATATATAAATATCAGTGACATACTGTTATCAGGCCGAAAAAAAAAAGTGAGAATGTATTTCGTGTTTTTATGTTATCACACTAATTTCTCTGTTTGCCCTTCCCACCTACTCTAACAGTAACTTCTAAATATATTGCTCAATTTCAACCTCCTTGATGGGGAGTAATATTTTTAAAGATATTACATATCTACACATATTCTTAAAATAAATATTCAGATCACAGATATACCCTGCTTGGGAAAAAGATATAGGATGAGAGAAAATTAAATGCACACAGGAGAAAGACATCACAATGTTAAAACCATGGAAGAAGAATTGTAATTGGATCAAATGGCTGTATCTTATTAGATATTAGGGAACACAAACACAAGGAACTAATTAATTTAAAAAAACAAACCAAAACACAAAAAAAAAAAAACCCAAACCAAACCAATCCAAACCTAAAAAAAACCCAAAACCCAAACACCTTCAAGCTGAAGAGGCCAGGGAGTTTGTGTCCAGAAGTAGGTATCTACATACAAGGAAGATTTCCAAGCTCTTGTCAAGGAAGATAGCCAATGAAGATCTAGTGAATCCCCTCCACAATCTGGAGAGCTACACAGCTTACGTTCGCTGGCACCTACTTTAGGCTGAGCTGAAAGCACCTTCAGACTCCTTTGGCTTAATTGACTAGATGTTCATAGTCTGTAATAGCAGTGGTCTTCAGTGGTATTAGACAAATATATTTAGGCAACTGAACTGAGCTCTGAAACAAATCTTAAACTTTATTTGTTCTACTGATAGAAGAGCTGCTAGCATTTCTGTGCTTTCTAAATATTTTTCTTCCTGTGTTTTCTAATGTTGTCATGCTGCCATGATCAGATTACTACAACAATAACATCTCTCACTGCCATCTTTGTAGGCTGCCATCTCTACAGAGGTTTCATACGTTTCTCTTTACCTGTCACATTTTCTTGTGTAATCATGTGCACATAATAGCCACAGACATCCTTGAGCATGCACCACAAAACAGATTACCACAGCTTTAAAACACATGTAAATAAGATTACAGTGAGCAAGGTGCTATTGTAACTGAAAGAATTTTTAAACAAAATATATTCGTGGAATTCATAATCATTCTGAGAACATAAATGGTAACTAACATACCTAGGATTTTGTTGCTTATCACACACTATTATTTTACATTATTATTTTGGTGATTCTTTAATGCCTTTAATGTAGTCATATACATCTATTCAAATCAGTACGCTTATAAAAACATAGCTTCAGATTTCTTCATATGCATTTAAAGATTTTTAAATACCAACTTCCATGAAGTTGGTTTTGAAGCAAAAGTATTTTTTTCAATGTTGCTTTATTCCTGTCGTATTTCTACACATAGAACAAATTTAAACAGCAAGCTGCAACAGAATGCAAAAATTGTTTGAAAGAAATATCCCACATGATTTGTAAATATTTTCAATTTGAATTCCCTACTATTGGAATTAAGACTGTAGGAGCCACCAAAACACTTCTTTGTGCTTAAGTGAGAGAAGCTTTGGAAGACTGAAAGCAAGAACCAATGCAGCAAGAGCAAATAATAAATAAATAAATAGCTTCCTTAGTGACCAAAATCAACAAGGACATTTTTTTACATGCCCACTGATGATTTGATGCCTTATAGGAGGTCTTGGAGTGTGACAATATAGAGGAGCTCTTCATGACAGAATGGATTGATACACTGCATGTGAACAATGAACCACGTTGATCAGCTTAACCCATTTGCCTAAAGAACAATGAAGATAAACTCGGAGTTCAGCAGTGCCTTTTAAATCTCAGTGATGTTGTTAACAGGTACATGGATATCTTTGAGATTCTGCACTAGGAGGCAAGGCAATAAAGTGTCCCTAAATTTGGGTTTCAAAGATGAAAAGCCACAGACATGCAGAGATGAACAGTCAGAAAACTAGTAACTTGTGATAGACAGATGAATCCATGCCTGTGCACTAACAAAGGTTTTAACCTACTGCAGAAATGGGATAGGGTAATTAAATGAGCCAAAATGTTGCATTAGACAGAATTAGGTTGCTCACCTAGTCTGGCAGGCTTAATCCACACACAGTTCACCTACCCAAATTTGGTTTGTTTAGGCTTCATGCCAAGATGACAGAAGTACTACTGATAGACAGACCGGAGGCTTCAAGTATTTATAAATGGGGGAAAGAAGAGAATTTGAAAGATCCTTCAGATTGCTCACATAACTATTAAATTCATGTGGAACATGGTGTCAACCCCTGAATGCACTGAGAAAAGGAAGCATTCAATGAGCAAAATTTAATAAAAACAAACATATTCTGATAGGATTACAGCATCAAAAGTGCATGTGTTCCACATGTTTTTATTTCTCTTTAAAATTAGAAAAAGTATCTTTGGTTGACGTATCCTGCAGGGCACTAAGCCAGAAAACACTATTATACTATTTCTTGCTTCATAAAGAATTTCATTTAAACTATGAACCTTGTGATAGGTAATTATATGCAGGAAGCAGAGCACATATGAATTTTATATTTATGGTCTACACTGAGGTCACAATTTAAATTCTAAAAAGTGCCTTCAGAAATACCAGTTAGTGTGTCATTTTTATTTTAATTGCATTTCCTCCCCTCTAGTACAGCATGATCAACTGAAAATCAGAACACATGTTTTATGTACCATATTTAGAATCTAGCAATAAACTATTACCATCCACATAAACATTAAACCCATTTGGAATTCTGCTAACATAGAAGGGGAGAGGTCATGGGAGGTGCTAGTAGATCCTTTTGCCCAGGAGAAGAAAACAGCATTAAAAAAATTTCATATGCTCCTCATAACAGCTGCTGTTAATGAACTTCTCTCCTTCTTCCCACGGTGCAATCACTACAACTTTTTATTTCCAACTACAGATATATTTTAAAAAAGATTTACCAAGTTATTTTTTTTATGCTAGTGAAATAGAAATATGTCAGCTCCTTTCGTTGCAGTAAGTGGTGTCATCAGAACCACTTGGGGTCCAGAAAGGATCTAGTTCCACATCCCATCCAGCCAGGAATGTAGACCACGGGCCTGTGAGTACTGTGTTGTTTTTCACCAAGGGTCTATTTTTTCTCAGTTTAATACAGATTGTGGTCTCAAATGTGGGAGCTGAACCTGAACCCTAGTGCTGACCTTTTACTGGCTGGATACACTACTCATAAAATTCAAAGTGCCCTTTGCCCACTGACTTTTGCGTGTGGGCTGTGGATGCTCTCCAAAATGTTGGCAGTGGCTGCTCTTACTCAAGATGGTTGTGTGGTTACAACACTCTCATGGCTGGGAGATGTGTTCTATCAACTGCCATGATGAGTCCTGCCTAGAAACCTCATCTCTTCTGCTCTCAGTGCCCAGATTTTAATCATTCACTCTACAAAAAGTGAGTGGGCAGGCTAGGGCATTAATCTAAACTTCTTCTGTACTCAAGGAGAAACAAAAAATCCACTGGAGGGAGATTCAACTCAACATAAAACCTGATAACTCCGCAGGCAGATGTGATAAATGACTGGAAAGAGGACTGTTCACACCACTGAAAGCACGGGACAACACCCTGAGGGATAGAAGACTGCAGTCAAGTAGAATGAATCTCATCCAAAAGAGTTAAATGGAGAGTTAGATAAGCATCTTTCAAATTATCTTCATTCATGTAACCAAGGGTTTTTAATTCTGGCCTGAAAGAACACATCCCAAAGAGGAGCAGTTTAGCTTCTGTTATCCATTTAGGCTTTGGTGTCTTCACTAGAAGTGATGACAGGACTAGACATTGCAATGACATTTTTATGTAACAACTTCTTCACTTAAAATGCAGTGGGCTATCAGTTCTTTTTGACAGTTTAGGTCAGCAATCAAACACAGTATAGATGGTCAGAGGGTTTCAAATTATTTTGATTTAATTTTTTTCTATTTTTATCATCTATTCTAAAGGAAATGTCTGGATATTCAAGACAGTCCCTGTGATTTGGACAGGATATACACCTTTGACCTTGAATTTTAAAGTACACCATATAACACAACTCCCTGCCATCTAGTTTCTATCATATCCTCATCATTTGTCATAGAAAATTTTTTGATTGACTTAACATAGATACTTAACATATACATGCTGTAGCTGAAAGAGCCAGTTCCTCAATTGGTACCAGTCAGACTAGTTCTATTAACATAAATTGAAGCTGACTGATTTATACCAGCTGACAAAAGAGTTCAGTATCTAATAAAAATCTGAAAGGGCCTTACATTTTACCTGACACTTACAGAGGTTTTAATCAAATTCTACATTTGCTCGTTTGATTTTTGGCATAAGAGAACTTTTTCCTTATTATTTATCATGCCGCAGGATTAAAAAAATCCTCAAACAAAACTACATAGTAAAGTGCTACAATTCATAAGTTATCTATGTGATAATTAAAAACAAAAAAGGAGCTGTGACCAATAACCAAATCAAACTGCCAGTTGGCATACATCTGCAAGCAATGACATCTTATTATATAGGGGACTCACACATTCTTCACTTCTGCCTCAGTAAAAGCCTTTTCATGACATGGAGATAACTACACATGGGAATACAAATATTTACCCATGTGAAAATGAATGCTAGCTCTTTAAAAAAAAATAAAATTTGAGACATAACTGCCTGAATTTCCTGATGCAATCATACGAAACATTGAAAAATATGATTATGGGTCTTTAAACTTTCACTACGTAATTTTAAATACAAAGACATTACCTATGGCTAAGAAAGTGCTAGAGAGATAAATCACTATGGAAGCCACAAATCACTAAGGAAGGACTAGAAGATATTTTGGAAAACTACAATCATATATCAGTTTTATTCTTGGATTCCTCCCTAAGCATTTGTTATAGGCTGTATGTTGAAAGACAGTGGGCTTGTTGGGCCTTGGTCTGATCCTGGAAAGTTATGATTGTGCACTTCTGTTCAATTACGGACATCTGAAGAATATGTGACCTCATAGGCTATAAACAAATTAAAGTCTCAAAAATAAGACTGTAAATAGACTGAAAATTTTTACTTGAGGTAATTGCTATGAAGTTTACAGTGCTTAACTTTAAATTCTCTGATTTTTCAATTATGTTTTCAAAGAAATACAAAGAAATGAAAGATAAGAGACAAAACTGTATTTGGCAACACTATAGATTTTTTACCTTTTTAAAAAATTTTCCAATGGGATAGAAAACCAGCAAATTTTCACACTGATTATTTTTAAAAGATATTTCAGATTCTGAAGAAATGGTCATGTTCAAGACAGAAAAAAAACAGTCAAAGCAGAATCAGAAATATCTCCTAAATCTTCTTAGACAACAAGAAAACAGTGGGTTTATGTGCTTGTTCTCTATCCAACAAAATATTAGGGATATATCAAAGTATGACACCTGAACTCCAGAAACCACACTCAGTAATTTGTGCGAATATACAAAAGCAAACAGTAGAAAAGAAGGAATCCCACAAGGCAGGGTAAAGACTATTTATAGGAATGCTATTTAATTCATATATACCACGGTTTCTTTTATAGAGAAACTGTAAATAACTGTTCATTGTAATATGTCATGAGGCACAAGAACATATGCTGGGTTGCATTCCAAACATATGACCTCTGCTGCATTCCTTTCATCTAATCATTATATAGTTCTATCAGCAAGAACAATCAAGTTGGATATGCATAAGTGTTCACAGGATTGAGTTTAGATACTCTGAAAGTTCATTCCCTTAACAATGGTACCATAATTTTGCATGGGAAAGTATTTAATCTCTTAGAACCCCATACAAAAGGATTTTTTAAAATTATTATAATAGTTTGGTTGTTTAATTTTGAACCATTATTTTCTCCAGAAAAAATTTATCAGCAATACTGAAGTTACTTAGTTAATTCAGGACTTGCATTTCTTGGCTAAGTCAACAATGCTCAGAAATAGAATGCTAATTCCCGTAGTTTTACAGAAGTCAAAAGAAGCTGGTCAATATGCATCTGAACAAAAGCTGGTTTTTTAAGATCAAATCTTTCTCCAACTCCCTTTTTACACACCAGTAACAAACATAACTCACAGAAATAATCTTAATGAATTCAAGTTGAGCATGAAAAGACAATGTTTATAGGTAATTCAAATTCATCATGTTACAGAAGTCATCATGTTTTAAATGAAAAATTATGGCCCTGCTGTATTTTCTAACACTTCTGAAGTATAAGAGAGCACTTTAAAACCTTAACAACTAACACTTAGCTAAAGTATTTCCAATAGTGGAGGTTTACCTCCCTAAAAAATGACAATCCTGATCTCTATAACTCAGTTAGTTACTCCAGGCTCCTGGTGTAGACAACTGAAGGAAGCAGACGCTTCATTCTTTTCCAAACAGTGTCTGAAACAGGTCAGATAACAGTGACCTCTGAGTGCCTGTTCTTCTCCGTTTCACTGGGTAGCACAAGAAAGCACAGCTCTGAGATTTTCACTGTTCTTACTGCATTCCCTAGAGCTGAATGTTCATCCATATTTTGGTCTGTTTATCTGAATAAAATGGAAAAGTAAGCTAGCCTTCCTTTTTAGACATTGTCATTCTTTCTAAGTCTTTAATGACTATTACAAAATGAGTTTTCTTTTAGTATCTGATGCTCTTTACTCTCTTTTCAAATAAACTATCTTTCGGGATATCTTGCCTCCAACTTCTCCTTTTCCTTTTGAATAATAATATTTTTTTTCCGAAGAACAGGAAACCTAATGATCCATAAATTTGAATTAGTTTGTAATAATTCACCTGAATTTTATCTGATATAGTTTGTGCCTTAGGAGAGCTGAAACTAAAGACAGAGATGATGATATAGACATATTATATGCATGTATTTATTCCCCTGAAGCCACTACATTTGCACTGTAGAAGAGAACAGAATCATGCCACTGATGCCACTGCTTTGTTCTCCAAAATCAGTGTCTACTCTTAAATTTTTGTCGAGGAGATACACAGATGAGTCATGTTCAAAGTCAATTTTGGAAGTACTGCTTTATACAAACTGCAGTAGATCCAACGCAAAGAATTACACTTGGTAGGAAAGAGCAGGAATTCGGCCATAGGTCTCCTTAGGAATCAACTGGATTGTTCAAAGAATAGTTGCTCTGGTGTGATTTGTTCTCATTCTTCATAGAAACATTTTTAAAAATTTTTGAATGGAAACAGGAAATTTCCTAACATCTTGAATTTTTTATTAGAGGGGAACATCATTTCCCCTTTGGTTTTATGAGTAGCTGCTTTCACTTTTTTGGCTACATATTTATAATCCATACAAGTAAGTGTGATAAGATAAACTGAATACTTGATGGATCACTTAACCAGAATCAACTGTGAATGAAAAAAATAATTTTGCTACGGTAGAAACTGATTAGTGAGAGTTGCTTCCTGTTCTGAGATCCAAATGAGTCAGAAATGTAAAAGGAAAACAAAACAAAAACAAACAAGCAAAAAACCTCCATGAAAACAAAAACCCCCAAATAAAACAAACCTCACCAAAAAAAAGGATAAATGTATTTATTTTTGTATAATAAACATTAGTATAACAATCTAATTATTGACTATTTGCTGGCCATAGGTTAGAAACATCACCAGCAGATTCATACCCCAAACTAAGTATTATCCAGGGAATCTGTTCTAGTATAAAACAAATTCAATTACTTACAGTTGTTAAACAGGAAAGGAGAAAGAGGCTTGAAATTCTCATAAAAATTCAGCAACTGAAACCTGATTTTTTTTTAAGACTTGGAGCAACCCCTTTCACATCAGAGAATGATTAGTGCTTAATAAGCCCAGAGTCAACTACTCATAGCAATTTAAAGTTCCCAGGTTTCCCATAGAAATCTTGTCTGACTTTCCTCCTTGGAAAGCTGCATAACCTCTTCAGACAAGTATCAAAATGAAAGAAAAGGGGCTCCAATAGATATGGAAGTCCTTCAGTGGAGCTGGGAAAGATAGAATTTCCAGTACCCCTTTCCAACCCCAGTACTTGCCTGCCTGGTCCTTCTGCCAGGCAAAGAACATGGAAGGTCGTGCAGTGCCTGTCACTAGAGTTTCCAAAGAGAGTCTCAGCATTGTATCACCTAGGTAAGCCACATAGAGAAGAAGACTTTTCTGGACTGCCAAGAAGCTGCGTGGGGACAAAGCTGTGCACAGCCATGCTCCCAAGCAGTAGCAGCCACCAGACATTTTTATAGAGAGGAGCGGCCTCGTGCAGCAGCTATTCTTCCATATACCAGTGTTAATGGTACAGCATAACAGCAGACACAGGTCTGACCACTTTTTCCATGTGCCAGACATCTACCACTTGAGTAGAAACAGGAACCTCCCTCTGCTTTCTGTTCCCTTCACGGTGCTCTTGAAACGGAGTCTGCTCTGAGTACCTCTCATATGGCAGGTTGCATTCTCCAAGTGTATTGGGACACACATCCAGCTGCCTGCGTGCACTGCCTCTGCACCTCCTCTTTAGGCTGTGGATGTTCTTACCAGACTCTTTGCTACCCCTTTTGGCCCTGTCCATAGGCCCCTGCAGCTCCTTCTCTCAAGATGTCAGAATCACAGGTCTGAAAAATCAAGCACTTTACACAGCATGCTCGTTTACTGCAATGGCAGGTTTAGAGACAGGAAAAAAGGGAAATATATTTTTAGTTACAGTTGTAGAAATGTAGTGAATTGCAGGTGCAAGTAAATATTTCAGAGTAATTAACTAAAGTCCACAGAGGTGTTACAAAGTGCCTAGAGCTGCAAAATATTTTTCATAATTTCATCAGAATTCTTAACTCTTTGTGTTCAAACCAATTATTACCACTACTTATCTGTTTTCCACTGGTCATTGTAAAGATCTAGACACGTCATATATAAGACATGTGTCATAAATTGAGCACCAGCTTGAATTTCCTCCACCCAAACCTGTCTCACCTACACTTGAGGAACTCTTGAACATTTCCCATGCACAGTTCAGCCAGAATTGCAAGTACTGAACATCTCAGGAGAATGCCAGATCTTATCAGATGTTCCAAGAAGGTTTAGTGAAGTCTGGATAAACAAGCAGTGTTTTAGTTGTCTTACTAAACTATATTTTCGAAGTTCACCCATCACTTTTCATAGTCTGATAGCTTGTCAGAGATCATTGCAAAGAATTCCCCACTGTAAATAAAAACTGTATGAATACAACTAGTTATAATACTTTGGATTTAAATTGATGTATTTTTGGCTAGAGGGTTCTGTCAGCATTTATCAAGAAGACGGGTGTACACTTTTTGTTGTTTTGGTTCCACAGCTAATTTGGACAGCAAAATGAGATTTCCTTATAATGAGTACAAAGCCACCTGCTTTGTCTCTTTGGAGGAATTTAAAATATTTAGCATATGAAGTATAAGTATATCATAAGAGTTCTCATAAATATCATCAGGAAAGCTATCTAGGCATAGAGATCTCCTGAGTAAAAGAATCAGTATTTAATAGCTCCCTTAATCTCACTTAATGTTAATGGACAATTGGAGGAAACTACTCATCTGGAAATTACTTTAGCAAATTAAACGTGGCCAAACATCTTTGCTTAAGTGAATCTGAAAGGAAGTCATCCATCTTAGATGGGATTTTAGAGAAGTATCCACAATATGAAGACTGTATGTCAGTTTAGTAAATGAAAGTCACTTATGAGCTTACATCAACATACTGCATGCTCAATTCATGCCTAGCCAGAGCTCAGTAACCCTTCCGTGATCTGACAAACTCCACTTACAAGCACTGTGCCTCAAAATCGTATGATCAATATGAAATTTTCAACGTTGTTATTTGGTGTTTTAAAGTTGTTTTCTTTTAGATGAGATTTACTCAAGTTCCTTGCTTGTGTTTGGTACAGTGCTATCATGTCAAGTGTTAATTATTATGTATATTATGCCATCTTCCACTTCTATAAGGACATCACTGAATTTCACAAATGTGTTCAACCTTCGTGTAATTAAAAAATATTCTTATACAGCATAAAAATATGAATATTTACCCACCTTCCTTATTGCTCAGTATAGCTGAAAGTGTTTTGGTATCGTAGGTTGAAAAAAAAGGTTTTCCTCTGGAATTGCAAAGTGGTTAACCCCAGAGGCAGTGTTCTTGGTGTAGAGCCAATCAGAAGCTTCAGTTCGCCCCTGTGAAATTAACATATTACAACAGACCAGAAAAGGAGACCTGGTGCATAGCTGGAAGGAGAGGCAGCCATGGCTTGAGACACCATGTGTTAGAGTTGAGAGGCCAGCGAGCCCCGCTGGGGGCCAAGGCCCCCGCCCCGCAGCCGGGACTACGGGAGATCCAGTGTAGTGTTAAAACTGGACCGGGTGCTGTGGCCAAAGGCTGGGGGAGTTTCTCCACTGTGAGTGGGCAGCAGAAGAAGCTGAGACAGTGGCAGAGGCAGTGCTGAGCGGAGAGCTGCAGCTGAAAGCCAAGAAGATAGCCGGCAAGCAGCAACATGGCATAGAGCCAGGCTGAAAGACGCAGAGATGTCCTGCAAAGAGGGAGAGCTGGCAACAGAGCAGAGAAAACTCAGTAGAGACTGCTTTGGGATAAGACTGAATTACTTTCCCAAAACCCTGAGACCTCCTTAGAAAGGAGAGGTGGGCTTCCAAACTTTTAGGGAGTCCCGAAATGCAGCAGCAGTTAGAGAGAGAGAGAGAGGAGCTGAGAGCTCAGAGACATCCTGTGAGCTGGACCAGAATGGCCAGACCAAGGAATGCAGGGGAAGTGGCCCTCCCTTGCCACATTTGCAGCTGAAATGGAGCAGAGGAGCTCTGCTAGAACACTTGGGGCAAGAACTGAACTGAGAGCCCCTAAACCGTCCTGACTTGGGGGAACTTGACTCCCCCCAAGAGGAAAAGGACTTTCACGGAATGCCTTGCACTTCGTGATATGACCATGGTGAAGCGAGCTTTGTCCCTGCTTTTGCAGCCCACGGGAGAGACCTTCAGTTAGAGCCAAAGGATTGAGAGAGGTGAGAGAAAAAAACCCTGCGCTGTAATGAAGAGAGAGAGAGAGATATTTTCCAGCTAAGATGAAGTGAAACTGCTGTTTGGAAGAAAAGAGACTGTGCTGAAAGTGAAAAAGATTTCTTCTTCTTTCCTTCTGGACATTTATGGGGGAAAGGAGGGATTTGATCTAATGTAAATATTGTTTTACCATAGGAGAGATAGTTAGAATTGTTGTATATAAATGTATTATATTATTGATTGTGTAAGTAATAAACCTTGATATAATTTCCCCATGTTAATAGTTGTGTTATGTCTGAAAACCTCTCTCACGCTGAAACAAATTGTGGGGAGTCTGGAAATTGGATTTTTGGGGAGTTCAAACCATGACATCTGGTAAGATGATTAAATATTACTCAGCACCATTTTGCTAAGAAAGAAGTTGAGGTATAAGCACTTGCCTGCTTTGCAAAAGGTACCTATAAGCACTGTCTTGAATTCATGATCTGTCTTTTAAAAAGGTAACACATTGTGCTTCTAACCCCAGTGCATGACTGAAGGGGTATGCAGTGATCAGGCAGTAGGTTTGAAAAGCTGTGAAGCCCATAGTTTGTCTTCGCATAGAACATGAATCTGCCAGGGAAGGCATTGGCACAGGACACGAGGAAGGCCAAATATATATGTGTTCAAACATTATATACATACCTGAAGGATACATTCATTGGTGTCTATCAGAATCATGGAGATGGTGTGATCTGTGCCTCAGGAATTCTCTAAATTGCTAATTGCAAGAAAAACGAACTGTATTGGGCAATGGTCAGTACGTATGATCTGCTGTATGATCATTACTGTATGTATGATCTGCTAGAAACTCTTTGATAAGCATCTGACAATGGCTGTTCAAAAGGCAATAAACTGTCCAGAAATCTTTGTAAACTTTCATTAAAAAAACAGCCGGATCAGTGAGGATGCTGCACACAGGGAGGATGTAAGTTTGAAAAATTGTGGACCTCCTTTATTTCATACTTGCCTTTTCTTCCTGCACACATTCTTCATCTTTTTAAGGTTCAAGTCTTTAATTGCAATCAAATGCAAAATTTGTGTAAATATAAAGCTGTATATACTAATTTGTTGCTTTTTATGAGTCAAATGAGCTGCTTACATAACCCTTTATTCCATCACTTGTTTTAGCCCATAATCTTCGATGTGAAGTTTTGATCATTAACTTAAATTCAGCTCACTAAGTAAATCAGAGAACATTTTTGACAGTAGGAGACCGCATTTACTCCTAGCAAATT
Organism: Pseudopipra pipra; assembly: GCF_036250125.1. Taxonomy (NCBI): domain Eukaryota; kingdom Metazoa; phylum Chordata; class Aves; order Passeriformes; family Pipridae; genus Pseudopipra; species Pseudopipra pipra. Next base: position 84,639,133 of record NC_087550.1, read on the forward strand.
CTAATCACTTTTAGTTAAATTATACTCAATGTGAATTTTGACTGGAGTGTTTATTTACTTTGAAATGGATAAACAAATTTTTAAGTGCCTGCTAATAACGCCGTTTAGGTATCTGATGATAAATTAATTCTTCATGTAGGTCTATGGAAATCAGTGGAGATGAACTTGATCTGTTTAATTTCTACTTGAGAGGAAGGTTTGGAACCATATCATACATTAGTTTCCAAGCGATCTCCTAGATTTTAGCACCGTAACTAGTATAAATGAATATGCCACATATTGATTATATATAATGGAGGAAAGGTGGTACCTAAGCATCCACAATACCTCAAAAGAGCCCTGCAGGATTTAAAGACCTATAAAAATTATTAGAAGAAGATAATTTAAATTCTTTTTTATTTCTGATAGTTCAGAATAAGATCCAAATATTGACATAGGTGCATTCTTCATGATTTCTCTAACCTACTAAAAGAATTAATGGTATCCTGGAAGTACAAGACAATCAGTCACCACAGTAGAGGTGGTTAATTTCAGCTCCAACAAAAGCCTAATTCCACTGCAAACCAACAGAATTAGAATCTTATTATAAAATTATTTAATTTAGACTGTTGACTCCCAGCTTTGCAAGCAGACAGTACAATTGTCTTGCAAAAGGAAAAAATACACTCAACTTCTGAAATAATTTTCTAGTAGTATTGTTGTGTATATATAATTTCAAACACTTTAAAAACTGACCTACTTTTTTAGCCAGTCATTCTAATATAGGAGTTTGTGTGTTTCTAGGTTTCATTATTGTCATTCTATTATAAAAAAATCTACAAAATAAAGCTGAGCATGTTAACACTGAATTAAACTTAAGCTTCTCATTTTTCCAGAATTCATCAGATAAATTTAAAATCAGATTAGTATCATATCTTTGGACATTTGGTTCATGTTGTTTACAGGTCTTATGTATTTATCAGCTTTCCATTGAAGAAGTCTTTGGTGTATTTTTAATCTCTTTTTCGTTCATGCTTTTTCAATTTTCAGTTGATATGAAGGATAGATATTTAAACACAGTTTGCAGCTGAATTTGAAGAAGCTGTTTTTCTTACTCAGACGAAACTCATGTAAACATACGCCATTATTCTTCAAATTAGGAACAGAACTTCTTAAATAGGAAAAGAAAAAGAAATCTAGAGTATGTCTTGAAGAAAAAGAAGCAAACAAGGAAAAATAATTGCTCTGACTCATGGCAAAACATCTCACATCTAGTTTTAGTTTTCACTTTCCACTGAGTAAACTTATCCTTTCTTATATATCCTTTGCTATGAAATGAATGATATCTGACATGCAGGAGGACAAATAAATCACACTGAGTAGCTTATGATGTAATCAGGAAAATCTTAATGTAGAATCAGGCCATGGCTGAGTAAATCATAATCTAATAATATTCAAATACAGTATAACATCCCTTTTTGATGGTAAATAATTCAATGTGGGAAGTGAAACGAGGAAGGATAAGTTACTAGAACCAGGCTAGTACTGTAGGGGATCTTCCATCTGGCTTCACCCTCACACAACCACAATTTTTCACAGCAGTGAAACGCCAACAAAAATAACTAATTTATTCTGTAAACCTTGAGTAAAGTTTTTGGTGAATCAAGTCCAAACATCTTTTGCGTGGTAAGAAGACTCATAATAGGGCTTGTTCTCTCAACAATTTACTGGCATGCTTAGAGGTGTATCTAGGACAAGGCACTATTTTTCTTGCACTGAAAGTGTCCAGTTTTACTAACACATTAACAAAACTCATTTCCTATTAGTTATTTCTCACTCAACCAGTTTTTCTATTCTGAAACTCAGGAAAAAAAAATTAAAAAAAAAAAATCCTGCCCTCTGAATACTGTACTTTAGCTGCAGTCTTATCACTACTTTACTACCAGAAAATACAGCAAAGTCATGTTTCAGTTGCTGCTTCCTCATTTCTGAGCTGGGGAAAGTTAATTAAGGTTTCTGGCACAATTTCTTTCTCTGTTTCACTGGGTTGTGACCACTGCAGTGACAGTAAGCTCAGATTTACCCACTTGCACAGCAATGGAAATACTGGCTAGGCTTGACTCTGCTTCCTTTTGTACATTGTGGTCTAAATTATGTGCATGCTGTGCAGTGAGGAAAGCACCTTCCACTTGTGAAATCTCTTCTGGAGTTCTGATGGTCCCAGCCTTGTGTAGTGCACCAAAGGAGGGAAACATAGTGTGTCTAGAGGTTGTGGCATGAGTCTAGACTGTGTATGTAGACACATTTGTATCTTCTCCAGGTTGGCAGATCATAGCAGACCTGACCAGCATGCCAGCTGTTTTCCTTTGCTGACTGAAAATCTTATCACCACACGAAGTGTACCAAACACTTTGAAAAAACAAAACACTGTTTCAGGTTCCACCTTGCCCATGTGCTGGAAACAGAGTGTGAGTCCTCAATCACCAAATGTCGCTACAGCATATGTTACAGAACTGATGACAGCAGCAGACCAGAGTCTTCCATGCATTGCACATGGATAAGTGGCATTTAGCTCACCTTGAGTTGTAACTCACATATAAATTTCTGGAAGCTCATGTCTGAGCCTTCACCCATTAATAAGAACCAATTACTGAGACAAAAGCTCTCTTCAGAAAAGTAACTAAATATTATGCCAAGCCAATTCTCCTTCTGTGGAGAGCAGAGAAGCATGTAATGTAATAGGTCAAAACTGAAATTGCTATTCAGCCTAATATGCTTTATAAACAGCTAAATACTGCATAAAATTGTAATTCTAAATGCTGATGTGAATGGGCTTTTGGCAAATCCATGTGATATCTCTGGTTTACTGTCATGTTCGGTCTGACAGCTGCCATTGCCTGACAGTCATTTCAGTAAACATGATTATTATTTTTTTCTCCTACAGGTAACAATGTTTTAAATTTACAGTATATACATTCCCTTGTCCCTTTATAAAAATAAAAGCATATAGCTCTTGAAGAAATACTACCTATATTTACAAAGGGGGTGAGGGAAAAACAGGTTAACGTGCCAATATCTTGTCTAACAATAAACAGGTAAAAGAAAAAAATAATTCTTATTACAAGTGCAGGATTTTTTTAAAGAGATACTGACAATTTATATAAAAAAAAAATGAAGAAACTGGTCACTCACATACAACTCTTCCTTGCAAGAGATAGAGCACATATTTAAAGGTTTTAGACAGTTGGAGTGGAATCCACTGCAACTAAATTTAGCACCTTAAAAATGCCAAAATTGTTCCTCTTGATGAATGGTCCAGATGCCTAGGCTCTCTAGAGCTGCAGCAGAAATAGACAGATGCCTCCAACAGGCAGATGCCTATCCTATCAGCCTAAATTAGATGGACTGAATTTCATCTGTAGGTTTTTATCTGATTATCTGACCTGCCCTTCTCTGATCTTGAAAGCAACCTAGGCCAAGTTTAGGGAATTTGGGGGGAATTATAAAGTCAAGTAGCACTTCAGATTTTTTAACAAAAAGCTAAAATCAAGCATAGGAAAAGTCCCCTTCAGTCCCAACATTCTGCTCACATTGCAGTTAAAAACAGGAGAATTGATATTTTTGTAATAGGTGCTTATTTTTAACCCCAAATTTTTCAGTCTTTAGCTGAAAAATGGGCACAATGGATACACACCATGTATAGTGCTGGTAGGAATCAATTTCCAAAGAGAAAGCTGTACAATGGAATAATCCCTGGATGGGTCCATCCACCTCTTCCATCAGGTGTGCCAAGAGTCATTCACGGGAATAAGGAGCACAGCCATTAACCACATCTTCCTGAAAGAGCAGGCCCTGAGGAATCTGAACCAATTGCTACAAAAACATTATACAATGGCTGAAGAATCTGTGCTTTCACACATAGTTAAAGAGGGGTTTGCATTTTATTTGGTTTAATTTTGTTCTTTGTGACTCAGAAGAGCAACTGCAAGTCACACTAATGCTGCCTAAGGAACGGGCAATATCTGAAGCAATCCAAATGACAACAATTGCATCCCAACACACTTTGCCAAGAAGCACATGTTCTTGACTCCAGGAAATCCCATGCCAATGGATGTGAAATGTAAAAGACATGCATCAGCTCTATTAGAAGTTGGCTCCTCAGCTGATTAAAAGAAAGGAGTCAGTTGTCTGAAGTCAGTGCAGCTGCAATAATTCATATTTGCTCAGAACCGAGCCCTAAGCTTCTTTAATGCATGTGGTTTTATTTCTTAATAATTTATTAAGCACGGTTTAAAAGACAAATCATTGATGGTGATTCCTGTCAGAGAGAAAGCTTTCATGTTAGCTACATTCTGTCTGACAAGGTAACACATACAGTGGTCCAGCTTCCATTGTACACAGAGATTCACTTGCTTAAACATTGGCATCTGTTGCCACTTGAGACATCTCAGGCGACCCCACCTGGTCTCCAGCTGCCTGTCTTGGAGGACACAGGTCTCTGGTAAGTCCTGTGACATACCTGTCAGCCCTATGCAGATGTCTCGAGTATCCTGGGGTATATCAAATAGCACTAGACTCTTATGTTCAAGCTACTGAATCCCTCCCAAGGACTGCAAGGATAGCCGAAATGATGTGTATTACACAGGTCTTCTTGATTTGTTGTCTCCTTCTTTTACCGTTTTAAAGAACCTTTGCTAGCAGATTTGAACTTAGTAACATTTTTGTAAGATAAAATTTAAGCAAAGGGATTTTTTTTTTTGCAATACTTTAGTTCTGCTGGGGGCTATGCAAAATATAAAATATTATACAGCTCAGTAAGTCAAAATAAAGCAAACAGGTAACTCAGTTTTCTAGCCCAGTGGCAGGCTAGCATCTGTAAAAGCAAAATCTTGCTAAAATGACAGATTTTATTTATAAGTTTACTAGAAATGGAATTACTTCCCCCCACCTTTGGAAAAAGGATTCAGCACCAGGTTGCAGATATCTAAGAACCAAATGGAAGTAAGTGTGCACATCTGAGACAGGTATGAAAGCTTTCACAATAGTGGATGGGATCTAGAGCTCAATTTACACACAGCATGAAATATCATATTCCACCTCCTACCAAAGGATGCAGATCTTCTACAGACCCATGTTACATCTAATGGACAAGGTCTCATGCACTGTAAGCCATCCATGACTGCAATAGATATTTGTAGTTAGGAAATCATAGCATGCCCAGTTAGTAGAGTATGGAGTATAGAGAGCTATGTGCTCATCCTGAAGAGGGCATCTAAGTCTGGAATCACTCACAGGAACACAGTAATATTTTATGTGTCCTATCATATCTTCGACATCCACAGGGGCTGGCAGGCATGACACAGGACTTTCAGATTAGTCTATGGCTGAAAGTCCCTAAAATTTCACGTTTTAAAAAACTGCACAATGAAGAAACTCTTTTGGTCTAGTCTTGACTTACATACATCCTTATAAGTAAATTTGTTAAGGACAGTGTGGCAGCTTGGACCCAATGTTTTAATCAATTAATTGTGAAGGCTAGAAATAGTTCTGCTTGTATATATAGAACAATTTTAAATATTGTTTTTAAAACAGGATTTGCCTTATAGGTTCAATGCACCATTAATATGCAGTGTACCTAATCACCTAGAACAAATATTTCTTCTTCAGCAGTTTATGTTTCAAATGAAAGTTTCATACTGCATATTGGAGAGACCCACTTGATCTTAAGTCCAAAAGCCACTGGAAAAACTATAGATCTCCCCTAATCTGCTCAGCTGTACTTAATTTTCTGCTGTTATTTAATAAATTTTGTAAATTTAAATGGGATAATATTCTGGCCCTTCTTCTGGCTGGCTGCTTTTCTTTTCTTGTTTGCATTTCTGAGTGTGATGCTTTCATTACTCCTTGAAATCACTGAGGCAGTACCTCCATGACCACCTAATTACCTTTCTGAACAACTACAAATGTCTAGATGATTAATTTTTTAAAATATTTAGGTAATTTTCATACGAAGCTTTTTCATGAGCCCAAACCTCTGGGCTGATGGTGGAGTCATCTGCATCTCTCTTAGAGCAGCAAAATCAAGTTCAAGTTTTTGTCTTAATAACCAAGTCAGTACAGTTCTTAACAAATTTCTGAAGAATTACTGTGGGTTTGCTTTGGAAGAGGTGCTGGATTTAAATATTAAAGACTCAACAATATTAAAGACTACAAAACAACAATATCGTTGAGTTGAATAGATTCTAGAGAGCATTTTGATATATAATTTATATTTGTAAATTATTTAGTACTTATGCAAATTAGTCTATTATGAAGCACCCCTGTGCTGTGAATGACACTTCAGCCCATGGACCTATCAACTGGTAATAAAATAAATATTGAGATAAAATTTGGATTTAGTTGAAATTTATGTATATGGCTACATTAAGCTGCAGAGAAAGTTTGAGAGTGCAGTGTTTCCTTTTGTACAGAAGATTTAAGAATAAAATACTCTCTGCATTCAATGAAATGGCTTTAATAATGGGAACGTTCTGGAATAAATCTCAGTCAGAATTACAATTCATAACATTCTGGGCTTCAGGTGAACTATGAGGATGATTTTTTTTAGCTAGTGTTGTACTTAAAAGTACTAGTCTGCCCTGGAGATCTAGGTATCTAAATGGAAAAAAATAATAAAAAAACAAATTCTAGTCCCCATTTAAACACAGGTAAAGGCTGTCACAATGCCAGGCACAACCCCCAAAAAAACAAGAAGAGAACCACAGACTATCCTTCTCTTCAAAACACTGAGGAACAATGTTAGTTTGGCTAATTAAAAGAAAGGGAGGAAAGACAGATCTTATAAACCCTAAGCTGTCATTATTACCACAGATTTAGCTGAGTACTCTCTTGGTTCACTGGTCTAAAACAGCAGGACAGTAGCAGTGAAACTTAGACTCCTTGCTGGAAATTACTGTCTACTCACTGGGTGGAAGCTTCAAAGGATTGTGAACATCCAATCCTAGGGAAGCAATGAAAGTAAAAGTTTTTGTAAAGAATACAGGCTGCAATAAGTGTTGGCAAACACGTATTTCTATCAAGACCTTTCCCTTGCTGTAATTTAGTCCATCTTTTGATGTGATAAAGACAATATTATTGATCTTGATTGAAACATAGTTTGACTACATGTGGTTGAAACAAAGGTCAAATATCATGTGTCAAGCAATTTCCTTATCCTGGCCCTAGTAGGCCACCACTTAAAACTGAATACACAGAAATGTTAGCATTTTAGACAGAAAGCTTTCAAAAAGTAAGAATGGAGTACCAGAGGGGATTTCATAGGTCATCAAGTGTGCTTCCCAGTTGTCTGATAAGGGCTTTTTGTCCCTTTTACTGGTATACCTTTCAAAGCTGTACCAGAACCTCAATTTTGTATCGGTGCTTTCTCTTACTCAATGTTGTTAAGTAGGCTTAAGGTTTTTTCTCCCTCTCTATTGTGTACTTCCATATACACATTCTTTCATTTTTATTACTTGGAGTAATCACACCCTCTTTACACCTTCTCTCCCCTAAGCTCTGCAAGTTATAGTCTTTGTTTCCTAATCAAGCTCTTCATCTTCTGATCATCCTAACTCATCCTGTTCAAGATGAATTTATTGCTTTTGAACACCGAGCAGTAGTTGAGCATTATAGGTAGGATCTTGCAAAGCTTTGTACTGTAGCAGTAATGCCTTTTTTCTGGTACTGGAAATTTTTGGACACTTCTAACAGAAGATCACAAATTTCTTGCATCCCAGCAATTTTCATTGCATTTTTATTTATTTGTATATGGTCACTAAGGTGGTTCCCCTCTCACACAAATGTTCCCCACAGTGTAGGAAGTAAGTTGGACTTTGTGGTTGGATTTCACTGCTATTGCAATTTCAGAAAGGTTCAAGGTGGCCAAAGATACATTCGAAAAATTTAAAAAATAATTAAAAAAATTAAAATTAAAAAAAAAATCTGACTAAGTAGCTCTATACAATAATTACTTATTCTAATTCCCAGAACTTCTCACAGCACATATGGAACTGAGCTTTGAAATCACTGCCATAGCAATAACAAATACAGTGTTATTATCCTTCTAGATATCTGCAAAATGGTTGTTGGAATTTTTAATGCATGAGTACCTAGAATCATTGGCAAGGCAACATCAGATTCACAGCCCTCCTAGGAAATCAAGGAAATAATGCAAAAATGAAAGAAGAGTACCTCCTGGGAAGAGCTTTCAAGGCGAGCTACCTGGTTTTGTTGCCAGTCATGAATATAGTCATGAAGAAACTGCACTAACACACCTAGATTGCAATTATCTCTGAGAAAAAAATTTGAAACAGCATAATCAGAGGTAAATCCAACTCATACTAAATAATCTCTACTGGCTATTCAGCTAAGGGCACTTCTGTTTCAAGATATAGTTGGGAAGGGGGAACTTCTTTAGATAAAATTCACTGAAGAAAACGAGATTATTCCAAATCCTATGCTTTTTTATTCCCTCGTATGCAAAACAAATATCCTAATGGTACTTCCTCTCCTTTCAGAGTCAGCAGCCAAGGAAGGAAACAGAAATGCTAAACTAAAGCGACACTGCATTTTGAAAAGCCAAAACTTTTTAGCAGGGTCTGTTTTGATAGAAAAAGGGGTAACGACTTTAATACAATAACGACTTTGATACAATTTTTTTACAATTAGGTGCTAAAACAGTGAGACACGTGTCCAAGAGGGGTGGTAGATGCCCCCTTTCTGGAAACATTCAAGGTTGGGTTGGACAGGGCTCGGAGCAACCTGATTTAGTGGAAGATGGCCCTGTTCATTGCAAAGGAGTTGGACTGGATGACATTTAAGGGTCCCTTTCAAACCAAACCATTCTATAATTCTATGAAAACAAGGTCAGGACAAGATGGAAACCTTATGAAGATGTCTGTACTGGGGTATCTTTCAGTTTCCTTTAGATAATGCAGTGTTTTCAGGTAAGAGAGGAAGACACATTCAAAAATGTGTTTCTTCTTCTCTAAAAAATCAATCTGTAAAAGCTCAGTTGTGCAAGGTCAGAACACTTACAGATTTGCATAGAAGGACAATATCTAGGAAGAAGGGAAGGGAAGGGAAGGTTTGGGAAGAGAAGGGAAAGAAAGGGAAGGGAAGGGAAGGGAAGGGAAGGGAAGGGAAGGGAAGGGAAGGGAAGGGAAGGGAAGGGAAGGGAAGGGAAGGGAAGGGGTAAGGAAAAGGAAAGAAAAATATAATTTCACATTGGCATTTTTTTAACTAAGTGTATACATTGTAACTGGTAATTTATCCCAAATGGCCAAATTCTAGCTGTTGTATTCACTCATGGTTATTTTCATTCCTCTATGCCTTTCATCTACTTCCATCATTTTAGAAGAACTAACATAGCTGAAGTATACAGTGAATTTCTAAAAACTTCTAGTTGTCTTTAAGTGTCTTTTCTGACTGGCATTATTTTTCTATAGCTTTCGGATCCAAGGCAAACATTTAAGTTTGGCTTTAGGCTTATGCCAGGAAACATATTAGCCCAGATATCCAGTTTAAAGACACATCGCTTTCCTGCTTCCCTTCCCTTCCCTTTTTCACATGTAGTACAAATTTACGGAGCTAGGACAGAGAACATTGTTCACATCATGCTGGTGCTAAGACTTAAATCTCCAGCTTTTTAACTCACATTGGGCAAAAGCATGAAAGAGAAATAAATCTTTGCAAGTTGACATAAGCACAGAGTGAAGAGAGGAACTAAAAATGTGCTAGTAGTCTAATGCTGTCCATAAATCACTAGAAAAGAAGAGAGTCTGTCGTCATATGTCTCAGGCATTGCTATCAAGTAGGGAGGGGAAAGAATATCTATCCATAGGGTAAGTTATATACCATTTTTGTAGTGTTTAACCTTGTTCTGGTTACAGAATTTTCTAAGTGGTGCATGCAAAAGACGAGGAGATGGAGACAGAAATAGAAAGGGAGAGGTAGTAGTCTTATCTCTAAAGAAGAAAGAACTGGTTTTCCAAATTTCTTTAAGGGTTTGGGCATTGACCATAACATAGCCACAGACATGCACAACACAGCTGAAAGCAACAATGCTAAGCACTGGTGTGCTCTATTAGGCTTCGTCTCTTAGTGCAGAATTTGAACCATCCTGCCACCCAGACTGTCTTGGTGGGTCTCAACAGTTCTGAGTGCGATTCACAGGTAATAGGACTGAGACTGAGCAACTAATTCAGCCAGTAAGAAATGTCAAGGAGAGAGAATATTTTTGATCTGAATATTATTCCTATCCTCCAAACTTGGTGTTTCTGTAAAATGGGGATCCAAATTCCCAGCCTGTGTCTGTAGCACAATGCAAACCAATATGCAGAGTCTGAGTACTGATGGAGGTCCATCTTAACAGCCAAAGTTCATGTGAGATGGCCAGACCCAAATTTTTTCAAATTATCAGGGCTTTTTTTGTCCTAAATCAAATCAAACACCTAATTAACTTTAATAATTGGCCACATCGAATAATAAGGGTTATGGAAGAATGCAATGCCTTTTTTTTTTTTTTTTTTTGCTACGAGACTAAGAAATCCCTGAACAAAATAGATTGACTAGAATGAAAAAAATCTTTTCCACTGCTTAGCTACTTTGGGGAAAAAAAAAATATTTCCACAGAAAACTAATAAATTACATTAAATTAAAATTGTTTTAAAAAACTGAAATAGATTTGATAACTTTCTCCTTGAAATAATCTTGCACCTTTTCTGCAGTTTGTTAAATCTGTCAAAACATGGACAAGGATGAGATTCATTCGATTAAAAGTGTATTTTTGCATCAGATTTTCTTGCAACACAGTCAAGGGTTTCTGCATAGATTTACTTGAAATCATTCCCTCTACGTGAACATTTTTTTAAAATACTGCTCCTCTCTTTCTTTTCAAGGCAACAGCAGTGCTAAATAAACCCAATGAAAATGACACTTTAAAAGAGCTTAAAGTGTTTATGATAAACTCTCTGCTGGCTGTTAAAAAAACTCTCTGTGATCAGTATCATATATAGCCTGTTACTGGAAAGTAGATAAACTGCTGAAGTGATACCATCTGGCAAATCCTATGCTCCAAATAACAATTATCATCTGAATATATTGAAAGATAACTACATTGTTGACTTTTTTTTCCTGTGGGGCTTTGTCTAAATTATTTTTTATTAAAAAATAACATAAAGCCCAACAGAATTTAACCTGTAGGATTTTTTTTTGCCCTGTGTTTAGGACAGAAAACCACTGACTGATTACCGGAAAATATTGTAAGACATTTCCCTGGTGTCTCTTTTTTTTTTGTTTTCTATCTGTATGTGTAATTACTTTCCTGGCTGCTTATCTGTTTGATAGCCCAGTAGTTGTATTTCATTCAAACCGTACTTGCATATTTTTCAGAATGTTACATAATACCAAGTTCTTGATTTGCAATGCATAATTCCCTGTCTCCTGTGATAACTCCGTCTGCTTAATGGTAGAGATGCTGCCTACAAAAGCTATGAGCAGCAAAGTCAAGCATCACTTCTTGGTTTAGCTGTTCAGCAAGGGAAGAAGGGAGGAAACATGCACTGCTGCTGTTACCTTGTTATATTGCAGACTATAACTTTAAAGTTAGGAGACAAGACACCAGGACTAGGTCTGCATTTGAAAATCATGCTCTGTGAGGGAAAGATAGCTGAATGGTCTAAAGCTGTGCCAGGGGAGGTTTAGATTGGATATTAGGAAGAAATTCTTTACAGAGAGGGTAATCAGGCATTGGAATGGGCTGCCCAGGAAAGTGGTGGATTCTCCATCCCTGGAGGTTTTTAAGATGATACTGGACGTGGCACTTAGTGCCATGGTCTAGTAACCACAGCGGTGTTTGGTCAAGGGTTGGACTTGATGATCTCAGAGGTCTTTTTCAACCCAACTGATTCTATGATTCTGTGATTCTATGAATCGAAAATCAAGTGCTGGTTTATACGTTGCACTCAGAGTCATTGGAAGAGGCCTGCAGCTATTTAGGGAACACAGAAGATGAAAACAGAAGGAGAACTAGACAAGTGGAAGACTAAAGAACAGGAAGTCCAAGAAGAGCCTTAAAGCTAAGGAAGAAGATTTTGATGTGAAAGAAGAAACAATCTATTAAAAGACATTTGAGAATAAAGTGCTATTTCCAATAAAAAAAATCATACTCAATTATGAAAAGTGAAGGTTAATCTTTTTGTAGACAGAACTAGTGTCACTCCTCTGCCTTACGTACAAAAATAACAAGGAGTTTGTTGAGTGATAACATCTTCTGCTCCTTTCTAAGGCTCCGACCAAAGCCCAAAACAAACATTTGGAAACAATGTAATCATAGCTTCATCTTGCCCAAGAAGGAGTGGGAGGATCAGGCTTTGACCAGCCATTTTCTGGTACTCATTTTCCATCTGCTCTGAAATTTCTTGACTTTCTTGGGCTGTAGCCTGTGTCATAAAAATAATCTATTAGCACTGACGGGAGGACTTTGTTTAAAAGTAAAATGGGATTTGGTGCTGCTGGTTTTCGTGGCCAGTCTTAATTTCAAAGGCATTTGGTTGACTAAAAGTACTTTATTTGACTATAATCTCAGTCACCAGTAGAGTGCATACATTTTATTTGTGAGCTTCCTTCCATTTGTAACCTGAATTCCTAGAATTTTATGCCTTTCTGTCTGCTGATTCCTCTCTAATACCTTTTGTACCTTGTAGTCAACTTCAACCAAACTCAAGAAGCACTGTATTTAAGTGGAGGTTTCAGGGATGGTAAAATCTCTGTGCTGGTTAATTTTCTTCAAAGTGTATGATAAGGGGCTGTGTTTTGTATTTGTGCTGAACATAGGGTTGATAATATAGAGATGGTTTTGTTATTGCTGAGCAGGGCTTACACAGAGCCAAGGCCTTTTCTGCTTTTTGTACTGCCACACTGTCAGGGACATTGGGAGTGCACGGGAGATTGGGAGGAGACACAGCCAGGACGGGTGATCCAAACTGACCAAAGGGATATTCCATATCATATGGCATCATGCTCAACATATATAGAGGGGAGAGGAAGAAGGAAAGGGGGGGAGTTTGGAGTGATAGCATTTGTGTTCCCTCATCACGGTTACACACAGTGAGACCCTGCTCTCCTGGAGATGGCTGAACACCTGCCTGCCCATGGGAAGCAGTGAATTAATTCCTTGTTTTGATTTGTTGGTGGGTGTGACTTTTTGTTTCTCTATTAAACTGTCTTTATCTCAACCCATGAATTTTATAGATTTTACCATACCAATTCTCTCCGCAGTCCTAATGATGGGGAAGTGAGCAAGCAGCTGTATGGATCTTGGCTGCCAGCTGGGGTGAAACCACGACAATGTCAAAAGACCAAGGGAATGGATGAAGGAACGAGAGATGAAGTAGTGCATCACTAAAGGAAAGGTATTAATGTAAACTTGACCACTGTCTGTTATGTGGTGCCTCTTGGCACGGGACGGTGGGTGCTTGCTGGTGTGCCGGACTAGGGCTGGGGGAGGAAGGAGGGAGCTTAGGAGTATGGAGACACAGAGAGGGAACAGGAAAGACAGAAGGAATGCAGTGAAGTCATATATGATACTCATGGATTTCAAGGGCCTTCCTACTTAAATACACAGGAAAAAAAAAATCAGATATCATTAATTCCACCACACACAAATCCCCTCAGTTTGGGAGTAGGAGACATTGTGGGTTTGGATTTGTTCTTTTTTATTCAATTGAGTACATACACTGGAATTCTGATTTTCTTCAGTTGCTTGTTTTACTAGGGTTGTGGGCCCAACAACCCTAGCTGAACTTGTTGTCTCCCTCCTGCCCAGATCCACCAGGCTGAAGCACCCTGCCTTGCCTTTCACACAGCACACCAGAGACATTAGATGCCACATGTTTGTCCCTTGGATGGGTTGTGCTACCCAAGAGTTTTCTGGGAGGAGGCAGAGACACAAAATTATGCCCAGGAGGTACAAGCAGCCACCTCGGAGAAGAGACCAGGGAGTTAGGAGAAACCTTTGGATGCAGTGGGACTACCTTGTCCCCATCATAAGAAGCTTTCTTCTGCCAGCATACCATTTTTCGTCTCTAAAGCTCCATGATTACTCACTTTCAGGCAAAAATTGATAATGAAATTATCTATTTATAAAATAACTACAGTGAAAGTAGCAAGTGGAAAATCATCTCCCAGGTTAACAACTCTTCTGCTGGGAGATAGGTTTTATTTACACTAGGTTGGATCTGGTTAAAAAAGCTGCTGTGTGAAATGTGCAGGCTATATATTGCTCCATAAGCCCACTTTACTGAGACTAACTTTATAAGCCCTTGGCCGATGTTTACTTAGCCACAATAAGACTACTGTAAATAATTAAAAGACTTCTTTGTTTCCTTTCTAGTTCATGTGTTGTAGGGTTGGTTTATTGTTGTTGGGTGGCAAGTTACAAGGATTTCCTAGGCCGGCTCATTTATTTTATTTGGCTATTGGGCCTTGTTGCCATTCGGAAATTTCCTGATTTCACTTGTATTTTGTGGGCTACTTTTAGAGGCCTTTGAGCATGAGCAATCTGAAGGGAGAAACTGTGATGGTAAATAAAGGACTGTGGCTGTTAGCACAAGCCTCATGCAGCAGCCCTGCTGCCACCCTTCAACTCCTGGCATCTGTCATCACCAGCCTCCCAACCCTTCATTCTCCTGACATCATGAAACAAAGGTGGCTAAGAAAGTGATGTTGGAGACCAGTACATGAAAAGCAGAGACCATCTATCAATAGCAAGTTCATGAATTCTTGTGGTCTCACAGGATGGCAACATAAAATACACAGGGAAAAAAGATGAGAGCCCGTACAAGTGACCCAGGCTAATGGCAGAGACGTGCAACAGAACAAATCATTGATACCAACTCTTCCTGGTCCCTGGGCAGGTCCTAAATACTAGGTTCTTTTCCTCCTGATAGTGCAGAAGCGAGGAGATGGAGAAGGGGAGTTAGAAAGCAGAAATATCAACAAATACATTATCGATGGCAGGTGGACAGAATTTCTGATGGTGGAGAGCTGAAGAGTTTTTTTAATGCCACCCATTTCAGAGAGAATCCACTTGGGAGATATACAAGAACTGTCTGAATGCAATTCTGTGCAATATGCTTCAGGATGACCCTGCTGAGATGGAAGTTTGGACCAGATGACCCACTGTGGCCCCTTTCAACCGTACCCATTCTATGACTGTGGTTCACAAAATTCACTATGTGGTTCACTAGCGCAATACAGCACTAGTATTGGTTTCCTTATTCACCTGATTTAGAGAGTCTGTAAAATGATTCTTAATAATATGGTATGAAGGATGACTTTTGCATTTCCCAGTCTAGTTAGGTCCCTTAGCCACACTGATTCTATATCAGAGGTGCAAAAAGTAATCATACACTTCCTCCTACCTGCAAAACCTGCTTTAGGAAACATGATCATTCAGGCAAAAAAAATAGATGAGGCAATTCATAGTAAATAAGTCTAAAACCAGCCTGATTTTGTTCAGTCTGTGTCCTTTTAGCTGTGACAGCTGATGGTGCCACTTAGTATGAACTGTGCTACTGCCTCTGCGCTCCAGCTGAATTTTGCAGGCTGGAGTGCTGAACTGACAAACAGGTTTTGCTGTTTGCCATGTGCTCCTGCATTTGCTCATCCATCTGGATTGATGTGCCTAGCAAAAGATTAGCTCAACGGGCCCTTGATCCTTTGCAAAGGCCTCTAGGCAGTTCCGTCTCACATACGATAAATAATAAATAACATTAATGGAATGCCAAGAATGTCATTAATAATTTTCAGATGTGTAATTCATATTTAGAAGCATTTCAGACATTGTAAAATGCTCAAGTACCAATGACACGGAAATGTTTGTCTGTGTGTGACAAAGAAGAAATTGTGGTTAGTAAGAATGTGTCACATTTGTTGGTTTGGGTTTTTTTCATTTCTATGTCTTTTTTTTTTACCTAAATAGAACTGACTGAAAACTTGACAGATGAACACTGATAACCACTGAGCTTGTAACTTAAAAGCTCATGACCATGAGCAGGAGACTACTGAGGTTGTTCAAGGCTAATGATATCAGTATAAATAGTCCATGCAAATAAGGAGACTCTAGAGCTAATAAATGAGTTATTACACATGGTCTGAATGCGAAATCAATTGACAGCAAATGGGTCCATGGAAACATACATCAATACTACGCAACAATCTGTATGGAGGAAAGTCACTAATAAATGACAAAAAATCCCTACACAGAAGGCTATTAAAGTTGTTATTTACCACTGAAACACAAAATAGCACTCAAAGTTGTATGTATAAAGAGATGAACAAGTAAGTCATGCTTTTTAGTATATTGGGGGTAATTTAGTAATGACTTAGACTATTAGAAACTCCTTCTTCAGTTACTGAAGTCAGACAATAAGATTTTTCAAATCAAATCCCAAGTCACTGAACCACCTCAGCTGATTTAAGAAGATGTTTTTTTGTTCTGGCATCTTGTTTATGCGATAGCAGAAACAGACCTGGCTTATAACGAAAGAAGTCAAAAATGGTTTTACAGGTTCATTCCTGCAAACTGCTGAACAATCATAGTGATTTCAGATAATTAAAGCTAAACCCATAGTTAAAGTACCTTTTTGATGGCCAGAGTACCAGTATTTTCTGGATTGAACCTTATGGCAAAACTTCGGCAGTAGTGTGAAGACCAGCAAATCCTTGTACTGGAACAAAACCCCTGACAGCTGAGGGGATTTGGGGCAGGAGTCCCTCTGAAAAAACTGGTATTTAAATTCAGACTTCCCTGCATTGGTATCTGCACTTAAATTGTAGTCAATACAATCACTTATTCTCAATATATTGCTCACCCAATTCCCTTTGACATGGCTGTCGTCAACGCAGAGAGAGCATGCTTCCTGATATAGACACCGGTTGCCACTCCAGTAATGAAAGTGTACCAGTTGAGTCATGTAGTACATGGGTCCAGTGCCAATTCTGACAGCCTTATGCAGATGTTTTGGTTACTGTAAGGCATCTTAGGTAGCACAAGGCATATAAGATTAGGTGCAAAGAAATCTAGAGAGGTTTTCAACTGATGAAAAAGAGGAGTCCGCTTTAGCCTGAGTACTAGAAGGCTAAATTTTATTTTTAATAAATTTAACACTGTTGATTCTTGAAATGTTTCCAGAGGACAAGATTTGGGTTCCCAAATGTTGTGGCTGGCCACCATATGAGACACCCCATGGCATTCAGAAAGTCTGATTATAACTTGCAGATAAGACACAGGGATTTGGGGAGACCTTTGCACTTTCAAAGTGGTTTTGATTCAGTTATCTCAATAGTTTTCTTTATCTAGGGGGCACAGGTGTGCCAAAAGTCCTGTGATTCTTCTACCAGTCATGTAGTTTTCTTGCATATATCAGAACATCACAAATACCACCAGGCACTTACATTTAATCAACTGAACCAATGAAGGCCACTGCTAAGAGACAGAAAGCTTCACAGATGGACGTTTAAGGTTCTTTTTTGGACCACTGAATTTGGACCAGGGATGAAATGTCTCACATTAAACCACAACTGTTCATCTCAAATAATTAATAGTTGTAGTTTGGATTTGTTTTTGATCTTGTTTCTGAAAAAGTAATTTCAAAATGATGACCCAAAAGAAGATAGGGTCAACTTCCTTCATGGTAGCTACATGCTGCTGAAAGTGCCAGTCTCAAATTTGTAATAGATATTTCCCATCACTCCTTCTCTCCACACTCCTCTTTTTAGTAAATGCAAAACACTGTAATTTATATTTGCAAGTAGGGATTTTTAAATTATTTTAACAGCTTTTAAAATTATTTTAACTGGTGTTAGAAATACAGCAATTGTAAAATGCTCCTGTTTGTGAACCTATGCTTAAGTAAGAAATCAAACAGATAGCAATTGTCTAGAGGTCTGTAAACTGTACATATACAAGTAATCCTCCAAAAAAAAAAAAAAAGTTAATATATTTCTATTCCAGAAAAATGTGAAAAGAAACTTCTTCTCTCTCCTATCTTTTTGCACTATCAATCTCCCAGGGGTTTGGGATTTTTTTCCTTCCTATACTTAGATTATTTTTAAGTGTTAATGCATCACAGCACAGAAACACAAATTTAGATTAATGATCACTGATATGGAAAAAAAAAGATATGTATCACTCACATCTTTTGTAAGGTACTGGGGAGGCAACAAATGGAAAAGACATGACCAGTTAGAACACACACAAAACTACAACGCTCATCAGTTTTCCTGTTACTTAATACATGCAGCATGGCACCAGGATTGTGATAATACTCTTATGTTTTATAATCTAAACTGTGCCATGAAACATTTGAAAGTGTAACAGAAAAACAAAATTATTTTACAATATTTTAAATGTATATGTCATATATGTCATAATGTCATATGTGTCATAATGTCATATGTACTTAGATGTAAATGTAAGAGATGTTTTCTTATATTAAATAGAGGAAAGATATGTTAGTTTCAGAGTGAGAGGTGATGAATGACAGGTTTTGATGAGTTCAGTGCTTGAAATCTAACTAATACATCAAAATGCTGTTTATTTACAGTAGATAGATATGACCTATAAAATTACAGCATTGAAGGGTCACTCATCCTGAAGTCTAAATGAGAAGAAAACCCAAAAATATTCTGATACCTGTCAGAAGGCTCTACTAATACTTTTAGGACATGATAAACAAGACCACAAAGACTTTTCCACTGTGCCTTTGGCCCAGCTTCCTTATAAATGATCTGATCTAAGATCATGTAAGACACTGAAGATAAGGCTTTAGATTTAGATAATTTTACAGTGTCTTCTAAGTTAGATGAATGAGCTGGTTGTCAAATTTCCAGTATTTAGTCACTAAAAACTTTCAACATTACCAAAGCCCAGGGCATTTCTCATAAATGCCCCTTGTCTCAGATTCAGTTCCTTTCTCATTGAAACACAGACATATTTAGTTTATTTCTAGACCAGTATACTGTCTCCAATGTTGGTGTTAATAGCCATTATCCCAAGCTGTTAAACAATCAATACAGTATCAACTAAGCCTCTGACTTTATACAGCTTCAGAAGCTTTTACTGTAGCCTGCTCATTTTGAGGAGGGGAAAAGGACTCCCACTCTGACTCACACAAATTTCAGTGGAAATTATGCCACTTAGGTCAAGGGGAATGGTGTCTGTTTCAAAGATACAGTGCCTACTCTAAGAAAAACATGGATAATTCTTTGGAGGTGCTTAAATTTTTAAGTTTTACACATGGAAGTTGGTATGGAAATGTAATTGAAAACATAAATAATAAATATATTACTGGCACAGAAGTTAGATGTAGTTTCTTGAGTTGTTGGCTCATACCTGTGGGAACAGCAGGGTGGCATATTTTTCATGTGGTTTGAAATACAAGCTGTTTTAAATATTATTGAGCACCAAACAAAGTGGTAGCTGCAGTCCATTAGGCTTCCTAAGAATTTCCTTCTTGGATTGTACCTGAGACTAGCCAACTAAAATCACAGTATTCTACTCATCCTTCTGCAATTACTTAGTAGATTTGCAGGCTTTCTGATGTGCTCATTTCCATACTATCTGACAAATAGCAAATTCATTTTTATAAGACAGACATTCCCTTTTAGCAAACACATCACTAAGGTTCAGAGGGGCATGTTTAAATCCCATAGGAAGTCAGTAGCAGGACCTGGAACAGAGGTTAGATCTTCTTAGGCCTAGACTTGTATCTTAACCACAAAAGAATTCCTATTTCCTTCTTTGATGACTAAATCATTAGCAGAGACTTTTCCCTTGTAGTGGCAAAATAAATCCAAAAGACACACTCATGACTTCTCTCACTGGATTCTACAAACCTGGTAAAAATTTTCGGTATCAACAGCCTGAGAAAGCAAACTGAGTCCAACTCCACAGCAGCACAGAAATGGAAAGCTGCCTGTGAACCTCAGAAGGTTCAGAGGTTCAGTTTGAAGGCATACCAAAAAGTTCAGACACTTGTACAGAGTTTATCCAAACTATCTGAGCTCTCAAGAATGCGGACATCGGCCTCTTGAGAACAGACATTTTAGTTAGATTTCCTTTAGTTTCTCTTTCCTTTTATGCCAAAAAATGCAACAAAACCTACCTTTGTTTTGGGTTCGGTTTTTGAG
The DNA here is from genome assembly GCF_036250125.1 of Pseudopipra pipra. Taxonomy (NCBI): domain Eukaryota; kingdom Metazoa; phylum Chordata; class Aves; order Passeriformes; family Pipridae; genus Pseudopipra; species Pseudopipra pipra. Next base: position 84,659,344 of record NC_087550.1, read on the forward strand.
TTTTCTATTTTTGGTGTGTTTTGGGGTTTTTTTGTTTTGTTTTGTTTTTTGGCTTGAGAGCTCTAAGTGGAGCCAAAATCATCACACAGAAGAACAGATCTACACTGAAGTAAACTGCAGCAGGGATTTTATCAAAACTCATCAAGGTTTGGTTCGAATTTCCAAGAGCATGTATGTTTTTGTGCTTGCACACATATGCGTGTAGCTTATTTTTCAGTTTATACTTACTGGCCGATTCAGAAGGGACACCGTTACAGTTAATTCCCCACAGCCCCACAGATGAAAAAGTAGCCACTTGGTACCCCATCAGGTTGCTGTTTGAATATTTTTCACTAACAACGAAGAATCCAGACAATTCAGACCTGGTTGCCTCCACAAATGAAGGAAATTGTAGCTACCCAGCATTGATGTAGGCAGGTTCAGTGTGCTGCTCTCTCTCAGCTGCTTATCTGGTAGGGGATGCTGCAGCATGTTGAGGAAGCAATTGCTGATGCAGTGGTTAGCATTGCTATCTCGAAGTCATGCACTTTAAAAAGCCACTGAATTGGCATAATTCATTCACTCTTTGTGTGTTAGGACAGGGTACCATGGGAAGGCCTGCAACGATTGATGGAATTAGGACCAGTTCATTACCTTTTCAGTGAATTTGAGAGGATAGGATTGCAAAATGCCATCCACTGCACAGAGCACTAATTTTCCTACCATTGTTGAATAATTATATGAAAGATAACAGGGCTTTATTTTTCTTTCCATGCTCTAATATTTTTGGTGTTTTTTCCCCTCTGTCACATCCTCCCTAATAAAAGCTGACTTTTCAAAAAAAAGGTAGAAAAAATTCCCACCTTTGGGTAGTAAGGCACTTTAGAATCAAGACTCAGTATCTATTTTAGCTTCTGCAATCCACAGGAAAAGAGACAATGAAAATTCTTCTTCACGCTTTGGACCAAAGAAAACCCAAGAGGTATTTGATTAGCTGTAATTTTTGACAGTGTTGCCCATAGATATGTGACTAGTAAGCTGGCACCATAAGGTGACACTGTTTTCTTAAAATGTTTCTTGTTTTCAATAAAATCATTCCGTGAATGTCATGACCTTTTAACCCTTTACATCTTTCAAGGAAGTATGAAAATTAAAAAATAAGCACAGGAAAAGTTTTAGAAACTTATATCGTCCTGTTCAGTAGACATGCAGCCCAGCCTTTCTAAGATTTTCTAAATATAGCTGGGTTTTATTCACAAATTTTGAACCTAATAGCCTTAACACATTGTACAAAAATATTTGCTCAGGTTCATTGTTCACAAGCATTTTCCTTCCACCCCTCCTTCCTCCTGCCCCATACTTTCTCTCCTTAACTAAACACATAGGAAATTAACGAAGTCTGTGACCTAACAAGTGGCAATTCATAAATTCATTAGATTAAAAAAGACTAGTAACATAGCAATTTCTTTAATAGGTTTGCTTCCAATCTCCAATTTACATTTCTGTCTGCCCTGGCAAAGATATTACTTCGTTAAGACTTTTTTTTTTCCTTCCCCTAAATTAGAGAAATGTTAATGACTTCTCTTATTTATTGCTTCCATATGCAAGTAGTTATCTTTCTTGCAAATGGAAATGAGACCCAAAATTGCAACAAATGGGGCCAAGCCGCTGAGTGCATATGTTCCTTTTTGGAGAAAGTACACATGCCTGATCGAATTAACTTTAACCTCTCTGTCCATTGAACAGACATCCTCTAATGTGGGGGCTTTTAAAACTGTTCTCGTTAAATTTATTTTGAATTGCTGAGAACACTCTATCACGGTTTCAGCAAATAACCTCTGATAATATTAAACACCTGGTAAGCATGGTACCCAAGGGACCCTGTGCTGCTGTGTTTGACCTGTGACCTCCGGCAGTGAAGTTCGGCCCTTGTGATCCACTTGGATTCAGACAAGAAAGCTATTCTGAAGGAAAACACCTGCTTGCAAGGGCTGACCCCAAGCCAGTGCATGGTTGAAAAAAATCAGCTGGGTAGAAAGAGACCAGAGCCCCATGCAGGTGTTTCCTACAGCACCACACAACTAAAAAAAATAAGGAAAAATAAAGGATAATGTGGAGTAACAGTTAGGTACTCCCTCAGCTGTTTTTTTGGGTTTGTGTAGCTCGAGCTTTTCCCAGTGGATGCCAAGGAAATAAAGATGAACCTACTGGTTCTTCATTTCTGAGTGTCCAGGGACTTCCATTTGGCCAGCAGAGAATCCCAGCTTGGTGGGTTCATATGAGACTTACAGCTGTGCTAAAAAGCAAATCTGGAGGCCTCATCCCTTCTTTTGTACCCGTAGCCTTTGCTGCTGTTTCCATGGCTCTTATTTTCCTGTTATTGAGATGTCCTCTCAAATAATCTACCTTTATTATAGAAATGCATTGTAAATTAAGAGTTAAAAGCACCAAAACCTCCCACTAGGAAAGACGAAGAGGAAAATCCTTCCCTAACTAACTTAAGGTTTTTACAGCAATTCATTTTATACAGTGCGATAATGATTCTTTTTAACTCGAGTGGGCCCCACTTTCAGTCAGCTTTTTTAGTCAAATGTCACATTAGTCATTTTTGTCAACAGGTCTGCACAGTGACAGAACAGTGAGTGGAAAATATTTAATCTGTCTCTTTATTTATTAAGTGAGTATCACAAAATAAGATGACAGGGGCGGAAAGCAAACCCTTTTGAAATTCTTCCGTTAATTTTTTCATACACTTTTCTCCTAGGTAGTGACTTTGACTATGACCAAGATAGCGACTTGGGGATGAGTCCCGATGAGGAACTTGAATGTCTCTTATTCGCACAGCCAAGGGCTGTAAACGCACCTCCGTTCACCTGATGAGAGCACCTTCAGCAGGCATCAATAAAATCCTTCCATTCCCAACATTCTCAGACTCTGGAACTCTGAGATATTAAACAGCCAAGTATGGAGTATTTAAAAAGAGCTGGATAGCGCTGGTAGGGGGAAAGGAGAATTCTTCTGCAAGAAAAATTCAGCTGCGACTTGACAGAATTCATTTCGGCTTGGCTTTTTATAGCCTTCAGATCCAGATTGCTTTCCATTGCTCTGGCAAAGGCAGAGTTTGTATACCTGTCCTAGGTATGAAAGGTTGGTGCAGTGTGCCTTGTGCAACTACTGTCATTAATAAAACTGGATTAAAAAAAATAAAAATAGGAAAAAAGGGAGAAGAAAGGAAGGAAAGAAAGAAAAGAGAAGAAAGAAGGAATTATTGGCAAGCAGAGTGGTACTAGTAATTTGCCTTCATCTTTTGCCCAGCATCTTGAGTCTGATAAAGGCCAACATCTGAAAACAATCACTGGAGCATATTAGGGTTTTTTCCAAGCCATATCAAACTACAGTGTAATAATGAGACATTTATTCTGCGGTATTTTAAGGTTTAAACAATTTGCAATCTACTTCCAAGATGACTGAGATGGAAGCAGGAAGAACACAAGTTCTTTAAGTAACTTCCTCACTGTTCCCTAGTCATACACTGGGAACACTTGACACCCAATTGCATTCATCCTGCTCGAAGTAAATGTAGGTCATCACTTCATATGAGGCTCTTGGTATGATTTCTGCCAGGGCTGATAACAATGTCCTATTGTTGATGAGCCTCTGTCAGTTCCACTTAGCAGTGAGAATGTCAAATTGTCAAGTGTTTTTAAGAGTGGAAGGTGAGAGACAACCAGTACCAATTTCACTTGGAGCCAGAGGGTTGAATCCCTCCCACATATCCTCACTATACAGGGTAACTGAATGTGATGGGAGGCTGTAGCCACTGGAAAAACAGTGAAGACATTTTTTAAGATTACGCTCCTGGGAGTGTAAAAGGACAGTATCTTCACTTATTCTTTAGCAAAACTCCCAGCTGCCTCTAACAACAGCATAAAAATTAAATTAAATCCAGACATTAGACCTGAAAATTTCCAGTCCACTCCCCTGTTCTTAGGGGACTTCCTTCTGCCTGCCTATAGCACCAATAATGCATTAACTTCCCTTCTGTTCCTAAATAGTGGTGCACAGTCATTATTTCATACAGAAGGAAATCTGACCTGTAAAGAATCACAATAGGTAATTAGGTTGTTTATGCTGTGCTCACACATTAATGCACTGGCAGTCTAATCCAGGTTCTAGCAGACAAATGCCTACTTTGTGCCACTGTCTCCACCAAGGCTCCCTGGGCTGAATGAGTGCAGCAACATAGGGTTGGATTTATCTCACCTGAATTGCACCGAGGTCCACTATACTTCTTGTCAATAGAGAAAGCAAGGTCCCTCTGAGGTTCCTGATCATTTAAATAGCCAGAAAAAGGCCCCAAACAAGGGGGTTGCCTAGCAGAAACATTAGGAAGAATTTAGGATTGGAATTTAGGACTGCTGAAAATAACCTGTATCCTTTTGCATCTCTCAGGGCATTTCTTTCAGGCTGAGCCTGGTACGGAAGCTGGCAGACTACAAGTTGCCCTCTCACTGTTCTGCAGACAAGAGACATGTCAACTTTCAGGACTCTTAGCTTGGTGGCTTTCACAATCAGAACACTACTTATGAAGACAAAGTTCTTCCAAATATTACTACCATAAAGAAAGCTTTCCTCTTTGCTTTGTTAATCTTTGTCTTCCGGTTTAACCTCAAGTAATTAACTTTAAACATTGTCTGTTTTAATAGCTTACTCTTCTGCTCTCTACTGTTAGCTGCCTATTCCAAACCCTCTCTGCATGAACAGAGGCCAACTACAACACACAAAACAACTTAACCTGATGTAGTCCCAGGATTATCCCTTTATTTCCCATGTGCTGGATGGCTCTTTAGTTTCCTCACTGGTTCTTCACTCATCCATGTTATGCCATGGCACTGTCCACATGGCAGTCTCAGTTCCCAGCTGAGAACTAATCTTAGCAGGAGATTTCTATAAAGTTTTATTCACTGTTTCACAGTCTGAAATAATTATTATTGTCTCCCAATTTTTTAGATGCTAATGACAATTTTGTAAATCATAAAGAGACTGCGCTTTCCTCTTTCCTCAACATCTGTCTCAAGGGCTCTGCCTAAAGTGTTCTATTGATTTTAGGAAGGGTTATTTATTTATTTTAAAATTATTTTTTTCCTAATTTTTCTCTCATGAGTAAAATAAAAAGGAAAACAGCTGCTTTAGATAAAATCATCCTGCACAACAGCCACCTGGTAATGAGACTATCCAAATTGTTAACAGTAAGGATAAAAGTCAACAGTTTTAGAAAATATGTCTATTCTTTTGGTCTTGGGCATATGTTACCCTCTAATTAATGGAGTTAAAGTTTTTTTTGCTCACTGCAAAGGTAGGTTTTTCCAAAGGTGCTTAGCGCAGCCATGTTCTTGTGAAGAAACAGGTTTAACAGACAGAACTGCAGAGCAGTGAGTCATTCCATTTTGTACAGCAAAGCTATACTTACCTTTCTAAAGTTTTCTCTAAAAGTGGTTTTAAAGTTAAAAGGTGCAGCATTTCCATATCCTGTTACACCATCTGGATGAAGCTTGGAGTAGGCAAAGCATAGTTAAGAATATTGCTCTTATGATACTCCAGAAAGGATAGATTTATGCAGGTATTAAAGGATTCCCATCAGGATGATTTCCTTTATCATGTCTTTTGATTCATCATCCTGATTTTCTAACAACATTGGGGTTTCTTCTCTTCTCCATTCACAAGAAACCTGGATTTGTACAAATGATGAACAAGAGTGACACTACCACAAAGAAGGTGGGACAGCCTTAACTCTACTGTTAAAACAGGATGAGAAAGAACAAAGAAAAAAAAGAAAAAATCATTGGTAGACCTTGAAAAGAAAAACAGCACCTCCCCAGTTGTTCTCTAATCAGTCTCAGGTACAGATTTCTATGGCCTAAGAAGGAAGGCAGAATTGCTTTTACTACTGCCTGCCAAATGCATAATTGTTGCTGTTTAGGAAAGAATGTTCTTTTTCCCAGCTTGTTGGAGTGGTAAATTACCTTTTCCTTAGTTTGTGGAAAAACACATTTTCTTTGGAAAGCAAACCTGATACTATACATACTTTGATTTTTACATCCTTTCTATTAAACAAGTTTAACTGAGTAATATGTGATCTCTTTTGGTATTACACATGTGCATAATCAAATAGTAAAGACTTGCCACAGTTCTCCACATAACAACACTCAGTATTTTAAATACTGTCTTATTCAAACAACTGGTGATGAATTTACAAAAGCTCTTAGCTGTTATTCTGGAAAAGTTCACTCAAGTAACTCTGAAAAGGCAAAGAGAAAATGAAGAAAAAAGAAGGTGCAAGAAGGTGCATAAATTATTGTAGCCCTGGGGCAGTGTGTGAGTTTTACAGGGCTATTTATTTTGCTTTTCAATAAAAATGTGTAATAGACCCACCGGACCTATTACTTGCCCACTGGACCCATTACCTCTATTGAACAAAGGCAGCATAGCTTAAAGAGAGGGGTGATTGGCAGCCAAGCCTCCTCCAGCCCAGCCAGGGCTGCACCAGGTCTGCAGCCCACTGCAGTGCCTGCTAAACCTTCTTCCCACCTTCCCCACAGTGAGATAATGCAAAGACACACAGAGAGATTGCAGGAAGCACTTGTGCCAGAGTGGCAGCAGAAAAGTACGTCTGGCCATAAAGAAAAGCAGGTGTGAGCTTTCTGTTGTTCAGTCAAGGATCTTCACAACCTAAAGTTGTTTAGCAGGACTGGTCTGGCCAGGCATAGCTGCAGCTGAAACATGGTGTCCTCAAGTAGGAAGGAATTAATGGTAATCTGTCCTTCTTGAAGGCTTAATCTAGCAAGGCGCTGAGCGCCAGGACCTCAGCCTGGCTTAAGAACAGGCTTAAGTACTTAGAGTGAGGCACATACAAAAGTGCTTTCCAGCTAAATCTTTCCTAGTGTTCCAAACTCTGATTGAATTCTTGGCACAGTGATCAGTACTTTTAAAGGTTAAACAGATTTTACATGAATTTTCAGGCTTCATGCAATTGTTAAATAATTAATCCCCATAAACATAAAATTTAGAAAAATGAAATCTTTCGTATTAGTTAAAGTTTCACATTCCTGATGGCCTCTTTGTGGTAGTGTGAATTGATGCAGAGACAACACCACACTTTGCTTATATTCCCAAGTTTGGTATGCGGCAGAAATGTGAAAGTACCTAGCAGTTTCCCAGGGAAGGTCCACAAAATTATAGCATTCTCAGAAGAAACAGAATAAAAGAAAACTTTCAACATTACTTAAAAAAAATCTATAAAATTTATTCCAGTCAAAATGTTTTTCACACTCCATGAATTCAGAAGGTCCAGGTGAGTTTACCCCAGAAGAAAGTGGGGGAATAAATTGTAATAACATATATTCTTAACACAAAATTAATAAATTGAAGGGAAAAGTCTGTTTGTTTGTTTTTTTAATTTTGTTCAGTTGGTTTGTTGGGATTTTTTTAAACTTATTTATTTTTAAAGTTATCTCTGGCTCATCAAGGATGTATTTTACTTAAACATAATACCAAAATTTACCAGAGCAGCAAAAAGTAGAGTAACCATAAAAGACAGTATTATGCAATGCAACACCCACACTTACAAAATTCTTTACAGGTGCAGACCTCAAACACTCTTGCAATGAAGATAAATATTCTTATTTGCCTTCTATGGTTGTGAAAACTGATGAAAAGTGGTTTACCTGTTCAAGGAGATATTGTCTGTCATAAGAATGGAAGTGTTGGAGAACTCTGTTCCTTAGCATATGGGGATTGCATTTTCATTGCTATTGCAAACAGCTTCATCAGGTTTGCTTCAGTTTGAAGTACTGAAGCCTTCCCAAAATCCCTCTGATTCACTTATGTCCAGAACTCACCAAGAAACTCTCAGTAGTTTTGCATGCAGATACTTAAAGATATCTTGATATGCAAAGCTGTGTCAAGGCATAATAGTGTCCTCACACCTCAGCCACTCTCTCTGCTGTACCTTTCTCAGTTTGTGATACATCAAATGAGATTCTTATAGTGCCAGCCAGGCTTGAATCTTTCCTAATCCCCATTACTGCTAGCTTAGGTCCCATTGTACCAAATTCAAACTTCAGTTTTGAAGCAGTGAAGGTTTACCCCTGGCCAGTATGTGTGTGAAGGGAGAGAAGCCATGTGCTTTCATATACATCTATTTGGCATTTTCCCCAAAAGGAGTTCTGCTCAATGTGTCCTTGCTACATATTTTTCAAAAGTAAAATCAATGGTCTTGAACTGCCAGAAACAGTGTATGGAGTTGCTTGGCTTTTTTCTGTGGCAGCTGAAGTTGCAGGAAACAGCTACTCTTCAATTCCCATCCAAACACATTTCATGTAACACGCTTTTTCTACTATTTTAATTCAGCCTCTAATTCTTTTTTCTAAACCATTTAATAGTAATAACAATTAATGGGCCATGTTATATGTCCTTCCAGTGGCTCACCTATAATATAGAGCTATTTGTTGGTATAGAAACATATTGGAGGAAAGAAAACTGTTGGTTGTTGCTCTTAGAATACTGGTGTATTTACGTGTTGGAACTGACAATTTTATAATTTCACACAGAAAAAAATTTCTAGATTAGAAATTTTCTAGTTTAGAATTTTCTAGACTGTTCTTGCAAGATCTATGAACAATGACAACTACAAGTCCGAAATGCATTCATAAATTGTGTCCTATTTGGTCTATATTTGTTGTATTTTTATTGCATAAAGCAATGAAAGGAGGGACATTGCTATTTAAGAGCTAAGTAGGCTGCCAAAGGTCATTCATACTTTAATACTTTTAAATATTTTTGGTTATTCTCATCTCTATAAAAAAATTATAACTACTGGATGTAATGTGAGCATGAAGCAGAGAATAAACTAGAATGAAATTCAGCCCCTGGGCTGGAGTCTAAGTTGTAAAATGAACCTTCCTGGCCACTGTCTTGGTCCATAGATTGGGAAGGAAGTCACTGAACTTTCTATTCCTTCTTAAGGGCTGTGAAAATAACTCACAAATAGCTGCCAAACCAAAGCATTTTTAAAAAAAAAAGTTGGCTCAGCCTGAACTAAATTAAACAGGTTTTGTTTCTTCTTGAAGAAATGAGTAAGAAAAAAAAAAGGAAAAACAGTTTAAGTCAATTGAGAACAGAACACTTCATTTAGAGGCATTGCGTATAAAAGCAAACGAAGCAAAGAGCCAGATCCCAGAAGGACGGACATGGTTTCTTCCTTTTATCCAAGAGCCCAGTAGTTAAAGCACTGTGTAAGACATAGGAGACCAGCATACCACACCATTTGTGAGAATTTAACGTATAGCCTAACTCACACTCTGTAGCTACTTCTGCCACATGTTAGTCTCATTTTCTGAACAGAAGGATATTGCATGGAATGGCACGTGGAGCTTACAGCAAAGAAGGGACTCAGTGAATCAGACCATCACAAAACCATACAGACTGGAAAGGACCTCAACAGTTCTCTGGACTCACCTTCCACTCAGAGGAGGCTTCTTCGGATCAGATTGTACAGGACTATGTCCATTTAATCTTTAGCAACTCCAGGGACAGAGATTTCACAGACTCTCTGGGCAATCTTTTCCCATGTTTGACCAACCTCATGCTTGATTAAAAAAAAGTCTTGTACGAAGAATTTTCAGTTTTTCATGTGTTTCAAACATTGTGTGTTGCCTCTTGTCCTAATGCTGCACACTTCTGGAAAGAGTTTGGCTTTGTCATCTCTCTTGTTGTGCAGTTGAAGACAACAATTAGATCCCCCTGAAAACTCTTTTCCAGGATTTGCAGACTCAGCTGCCCCAGTCTCTCCTCATACGGCATGTGCACCAGTTCCTAACTGCCTGCTAGCTAATCCTGGAACTTGTTATGTGGATTGGGAAACCCCAAACTGGGCACAGTATTTCACAAGCACCAGATAGAGGGGAAGGATCCTTTGACTAGATACGGACATAGCTAACACAGCCCAGGATGCCCCTGGCTCCATTGCTTCCAGGGCACACTTCTGGCTCTTGCTCAGCTTATCCTCCAGGACCTCCCAGATCCTTTTCTGTTAAGATTACTTTCTGGGTGGTTATTACTGAAAGTCAAGATGTCCAAAAAAGCTAGACAAACAGCTACCATATGCACATTAAGTTTGCAGACATGTGGTAGTTCATGTTGGAAGTCAATCTGTGGTGGTTTGACAAAATTCCCAAAAGCTAATTTCAAAAGCTCTTCCACAATTTTTTCTAATGCAAGAGAGAAGTTTTCAGACAGGCACAACTCAGTATGGGGGAAGGGAATTATATTACAATTTATTACTAACACCATAAATACTATAATACATATATATACATATATGTAACAATCTTAACTATCTCTCCTATGGTAAAACAATATATATACATAGACCGTCTCTCCTTTCCTTCAAAAAGGTCCAGAAAGAAAGAAGTCTTCTTTTCACTTTTAGGCCACAGCTCTTCCAAATTAATTTCTGTGGCACTTGGAAGTGTCTCTTATCTTTAAGGCAGCAGTTTTGATTTGTCGTAGTTAGAATTCTTCTTTCTTCTAAGTGGTGTGGGGGGGTCTGCCCCCACTTCTTGCTCCTCAGCCACCTCGTCCAAGGGTATTACCATGGGTTTTGGGGGAACACCCATGTCACCACGTCTGCAGCACGAAGTGCAAGGGGTTAAAGTTTAAAGTCTTTATCCCCTGTTCTTGCTTCGTGAAGGTTCCGGCCCCCAGGGACGAGCTGTCGGGAGACTTCTTTGAGAATTTTTTCAGACCACCACACAATTCCATAGTGTCATACTATGAGGCTGTGAAGCCTTTGACATGGTACCTCACAACATCCGTCTCTCTAAATTGGAGAGAGATGGATTTGATGAGTGGAAGGTTAGATAGATAAGAAATTGTTTGGACAGTCACATCCAGAGGGTAGTGGTCAACAGCTCAGAGTCCCAACGGACGTCAGTGACGAGTGGTGCCTCTTAAGGGTCCACGTTGGGACCAGAGTTATTTAATATCTTCATTAATGACATAGATGAAGGGATCAAGTGAACGCCCAGCAAATTTGTAGATGAGTGGTGTGGATGCCACATCTGAAGAACAGGATGCCATCCAGAGGGACCTGGACAGCTCAAGCAGTGGGCCCATGGGAATCTCATGAAGCAGCCTCTTGATAAGTTGGAAGCCCTCCGCAGCTGACTAGGCAGTGCCAAGAGCAATCAGGGCAGATTTAAAGGGCTCCAGGGAGCACGAGAGACTCAGAGTGTGGCAAAGAGGAGTAGACAAACAGGCATGGCACGTCAGTGAGGATGTGGCACAACAGTTTGCATAGCAGTTCACACAGGCAGGGCAAAAAGGAAGGGCTCCTCTCTGACCAGACAGGAACAGCCAATAGTGACAGCAAACAGATTCAGTAGCTGGTTAGGAAAAGAGATCCTACCAACCCCAGTCTTATCAATGTATTAGTTTAAGCTTCCTCAGCTATGGTGCTGAGGTGCCATAAAGTTCAGTATCTTGTAGCTGGTGGAGTCACTGTACCAACCATGTCAGAGGCCTCCAGCCAGCCAGACCTGCTGATGGCAGATGCAGGTCTCCAGGTCACAGGTTGCCAGGAGTGCCTGATGTGTCTTCATGAGGCTGGGGCAGCCAAGGAGTTATTTTGCAGAAGGTGTGCCATGGTTGAAAAGCTGTGTTGCCAGGCGAAGGAGCTATGGGAAGAAGTGAAAAGGCTTTGTAGTATTCAGACAAATAAGCAAGAGGGAGACTAATTGTTTTCAGAGATTCCACAATCTCAGGACTCTCGGGAGTCTTTAACCTCCATTGTAGTGGAGAAGCAGGTAGACTCAGAACCGTACAGGGTAATCAAAGGATTGTTGGTCAAGGGTCTCTTAAAGATGAAGGCTTGGAAGCAGGTCACTGCACATACCAACCAGCAGGAAGGTTCCTTCTCCTTCTCAAAATTTGACAGGTGGGACTGGTACCTTCTACAACACGTATGAGGCTCTGGAACTAGAAAGTCAGACAACTGATGAGGTAGGCAAAGGTCCTTCTGGGGTAATGGAGCCTTCTAAAACAAGACCATCTGTATCCTGCATCAAGACCTACTCTGTTAACAGGAAAAGAAGGGTAATAGGAGATTCCTTACTAAGGGGAACAGAGGGCTCGATACGCAAACTGGATCCAACTCACAGGGAAGTCTGCTGTCTCCCAGGGGCTTGGACAAGGGACATTACTAGTGTAAGGTGTCCCTGCCCAGGGGGGTTTGAACGAGATGATCCCTTCCAATCCAAATCATTCTATGATTCTATGATTTTTAATTTTCTGTGGTGAAAAGCTTGGAGTACTTAAGGGGCCACCTCCTTATTGTCCTCTGGTATGCGTTACTGATTAATATAATAATGGAATTATATCAGTAAGAACTGTCTGGCAAAGAACAGAAAAGCTTTTTTGACTGCTGAGCATCCAGTGGGTAGGATGGGAGTAGTGGAATATTTGGGATCAGTTAAGATGAACTAAACATTAGTACCTCTAAAACTAAAGAGAGAAATGTTATAATCTTTAAGAACATATCATGAACTGGTGTCACAGAGGGAGCAACAAGCCAAGGAAATTGAGTGGCACCTAATGACATGTGTTCAGTGAGCTTCCCCTGAGGAGTGACTGACACCACTACAAATTGCTTCACCATTTCAGTTCAGTTACAAATACAGCCATGCAAAGATGGCTGGAAATCTCTCTTTCACTCTCTCACTTACCCGTACGTGCACATACAAGTACATCCCCCCACAGACACAGACAGACATCTGAAGTGTACTGTAGATTTCCATAATGTGCTTAAGGATATGAGGAATTATTTAAAAAGGCTAATTACTCTCACTGCCTCTTTTATACTGTCCTACAGATTGCAGAGATTCCTTGAAAGCTCACTTATCCTTTCATACTTTGTCTTCTGATAAAACACGGAATCATGGCTTACAGATTTGCGCCATGGGTTTGTCCTTATTTAAAAAAACATGCAAATGCATTGATGCACCAAATACTGCATCACTATCCCTTGTTATATGGTGTATATCTATAAAGAACATATGAAAAAAACAGATACTTTGGGTGATCATAGCCTAGAAGTCTTTCCATTAAGCATAATATAGATCATATAAAGAAACACGGCACATCATATGAGCATTGTAAATGTCATTTTTTTTTTGCACTGAAGGTTGTTAAAATCTTATTACATTCAGCATAAAATTCAATGTATTAGAACAATGGAATTCCTCAAAGGTGAGAATTTTCACTTCAGTTGGATTCATGAACAATGTGCATATAAGCAATTTATGTGTGTGTGCATGGTGTTATATGGTAAATTTATGTAAATATATATTTATGCATAGATATAATAACACTAAAATTAGATTATTCTACTTTATATCAGTATTGAAATACCTCAAGAAACAGAATCCAAAGCATGGGGTTCAGGTATTCATAGAATTAAGGGAACACTAAAAATATATCTGCCTTGTGTGGAATCTCAACAGCGTCATCAACGTCAACAACCCTACATAGATTATCACTGCAGAGGTACAGTTTGGGAGGAAGGGATGTGTGCAGATACAATTTCACAAACTGGTTTGTGTGAACACAGACTTCCCCTTTAAGCCTGTGAACAACAGATAATTTACATTGACTTCCACAGGATAGTCTGCTGGGGCTGGGTTTCACAGGGAGGACCTGATGAGGTCATTTTGGATTTGGTGCTCACATCTGAGCCAGGAGTTTGCCTGTTGAAGTCTCCATACTGATTGTGCCATCAGCTGTAACTGGCTTTATCCAGAAGTCTGACAAATACAGTATCTGATGTACTTCTGCTGCTACAAGAGTTTGTCTCTGTTCACGTCATTTACACAGAAAGTAGACTCACTGGCAGACCACAGCCTGCAAGCAGTGAGTCAGAATTTTCTCTGGGCATATTAAGTGACATAACACTTTTTAAAGGCCCCTTAGGACATCTCTGACCACACAATGGGTCCAACATGCTCCTGCTGGTATGAAATGGTAGCACTGCAGGTAGCACTCATAGGCTTGTTTGCCGAGGTCATATCAGCTTCTGGTGAAGTCCCCCAGAAATGCTACATAGGCTTAATCATAACATAACCAGTCCTGACTCCTATCTGACAGAGAAAATGGGTTCAGCATTTCAAAAGAAAAGCTCTCCATTCAAAACTAGTGTGTTGTTTTTCCTGTCTCTTAAATATATTTGTATTACAGTTTTCATTACCTAATGAGGCCCAGGCCACCACAGTGCTTAGGCACAATGCCATAAAGATCATAGAATCATACAATAATAGAATGGCTTGGGTTGGAAGGGACCTTAAAGATCACTTAGTTCCAACCCCCATGCCATGAGCAGAGACAAATTTCACCAGACCAAGTTACTCAGAGCCCTATCCAACATGGCCAGGTGGGGTATCACCAAAGCAGAGTAGAGGGTTGGAATCACCTCCCTTGACCTGCTGACCACACTGCTTTTGATGCAGTCCAGGACACAGCTGACTTTCTGGGCTGCAAGTGCACATTGCTGGGTCAGGTCCAGCCTCTCATCCACCAGCAACCCTTCTCAGCAGGGCTGCCCTCCATCTGTTCATCCCCCAGTCTGTGTTGATATCAGAGGTTGCCTTGACCCATGTGCTGCACCTTGCACTTGGTCTTGTTAAACCTTATGAGATTCCCATAGGCCCACTTCTTGAGCTTCTCCAGGTCCCTCTGGATGGCATCCCATCCATCAGATGTGCCAATACCACCACTCAGCTTGGTGTCATCTGCAAATTTACTGAGGGTGCACTAAATCCCTCTGTCTATATCATTAATGAAGATATTAAATAACACTAGTCCCAGTATGGACCCTTGAGGGGCACCACTCATCACTGATTTCCACTGGGACTCTGACCCATTGACCACTACCCTCTGGATGCAACCATCCAACCGCTTATCCATCTAATCTTCCACTCATCAAATCCATCCCTCTCCAATTTAGAGAGAAGGATGTTGTGAGGGACCATGTCAAAGGCGTTACAGAACACCAGATAAATGACATCAGAAGTCCTTCCCTTGTCCACTGATACCAATACAAGGCCACTACATTGATCATAGAGGACGTGCCTTTAGTAACGCTGTGCTGGCTGTGCTGAATCACCTCCCTGTCTTCCATGTGCCTTAGCATAGCTTCTAGGAAGACCTGTTCCATGATCTCCCCAGGCACAGAGGTGAGGCTGACAGGCCAGTAGTTCCTAAAATACTCCTTTCCACCTTTCCTTTCCACTCATTTTTAAAGATGAGTATAATATTTCCCTTTTTCTAGTCACTTGGGACTTCATCTGACTTCTATGGCTTTTCAAATAGCATGGAGAGTGGCCTGGATTGTAAATCATATATTAGTACACAGGTTCTTGTCAGTTTCTTTTAAGTGTTGCTAAAGTTTTAATGCCTTACCATTCACCAATCTTGATGTTCATAAAACATTGGCAAATTATTCATGCCTAGGCTAACTTTTTACAGGTGTTCTGTGACTGATCGTAATATATTGTGAAATACGGAATATTAGACTCTCTTAAAAGACCATCGGTGGTATTCTCTGATTAAAGGAGAACTAATATTTGGTCTGTACAGTTTAATGGCTTCACAGCCCTTATTTTTTTTCACTGAGCTGTCCAGACATTTGCATTTACTCATACCGTGCACACATATGTTTAACTGACAACATTATCAACAGAATTGGTTTATGACTCTGTGCAGGTATGAGTTTGTATCTCTGTGCAGGTACAAGTTTGTATCTCCAGGTATTTCTACGAGGATATAACTCTGTGCACATGTTTACATAAAATACAGGCCCTAGACCATGTCTCACTTTTCCTTGGTACAATGTCTGTTTCTCTTATCTGGATATGGTAACTTGCTATATCTGGGTTTCAATTACTTCCAGGAAGAATTAACCAGGAATCTTAGTTTTAGCTTTGGACATGCAGATGAGATTTTGCCAACAAAATGAGAAATACAGAATCTGACCCTGTACTTTAGTTGAGATCAGTATGTAATAGGCTATAAATAAAATTCTTTCAATTGTACAAAGGTGACAAAATTAAAGTTAGATTAATTTCTCTTACTTTTAGGCATAGGAAAATTGAGAATCCAGTCTAAGATGGTCACCTAGGCTAGATATAATGTCACTGCAAGGAGCAATAAACCTGTGGAGGGTAATTGATCCTCAAAATGAACATCTAAAATGGAATGAATTGCCTCCAAAATAGATGTGCCTCTAACTGCAGTGACTACAAATGGAGTCTACATGACCATTTGAAACAGGATACCCCAATGCTAGATGGCTGAAAATAGGTTGAGACATATCCCACCTGTAAAAAATATTTTCTTGCCAAGACAAAGTACTTCCTTAATATCACAAGTATCTTCAAAGATGCTTAAGCATCTCTGGTTCTGCTGAGACAAATCTTAAGGTACTCCAAGACTGGGTTGTAGCAAGTAAGGAAGATGATTGGAAACATCTTAAAAATTAACCTGCTAGTGTGTTTCTCACAATGTCTCTGAGACAAGCTCATAACAGATATAAACAATCTAAAAAAATAAGATGTTTTCTCAACAACTCCAGAAAGCTGCAGTTTCAAGGCAGCACTGCTTTAGCAACTGCCCCTTAACAGAATTGTTCGTATTCCTGTATTGCCAAAGGGTGAAAAGTAATGCCAGATGGAAAGCAACATGACAAATGAAGGCAAGGACTTTGCAGTACACACTGCAAATACAGAGAGGTGACCTGCAGGCTTCAAGAATTCTGTCTCCAGAGTTAAAGTAACAGAGACTTAAAAAGACAGGGCTATGAATGACTGATGACATTTGGTATGGTTTGTTGATGCTGCTAGGAACCATATGCACTGGACATCCAGTCCGGCCTAATTTGAAAGTCTTTGCTAATGTTAAATTACAAATGTTTAAAATCTGTAGTACAGAAACATCAAAGTCACAAGTGCTGCAAAGTGAAAAAAACCCACCAAACCAAAACCAACAAAACAACAACAAACATAAGGGAAATCAAGAGCATTGACAATAGACTATATGATAAATCCTGGAGGCCTAAAGAAAGTAAACAGTTAAAGAGTAATCAGTTGGTTAAAATTTGGTGCCTAATAACGTCAAGGTCACAGGATCAATGCCCTGTAGGAGCCATTCACTTAAGAGCTGGACTCAATGATCCTTGTGGGTCCCTTCCAAAATATTCTGTGATTATCCAGAAGTTGTATAAGCAACAGTGTACATATACACGTTTATTTATTTATTTATGTATTTATGTATTTATTAGTAGATAAGGAAGGAGGGAAAAAGGGACGGAGGGAGATAGAGATTGAGAGAGAGAAAGAGAGATGAATGTAGATGGACTTCCAAAGACGTCTAATGCCTGACTTGAACCTGAGCAGAAAAGTATGATTAACAGAAGGGTATGAAACAGCTCGAAATTCTTTTGTCCTAAATAACTAATACTTTGCTTTATTACTTAGTTTTTAGAGAGTAGGCACAAGACTGGTACAGGAATATCATGAGAACCAGCATTTAGCAAACCATGGCCTAGTCCAAAAGGACAGGGGTCATCAGGTCTGTGAGATAACAGTTGCATGCTTGATCATAGAGGGTGAGTCAAGTCCAAGTAGATTTGTAGCTTGGAATTTCTAAGCAAAATAAAATACTGTATTGATTAGAAAGACACTTTGTATAAGGGCAAGAGTATTCCAGAGTCAGCCCCTTGGCCTGAACACAGCAATAACTTCTGCAGACTTAGTTTTGTGCACTGTGAGAAGTTCCAGTGACTTCAAAGGGAGTCAGTATGCCAGGTAAATCACATGTGCAAGTCTTTACAGGATGTAGAAACTCCACTAAAACTGCCTTAACTATCAAACAACATAGTCCTGACTGAGTTTGGCAAAATATTGCAGGAAATTACACCTTTTATAGTAAGATGTTTTGTGTAAATGTCTGCCCTAAAGAAAGCAGATTTAAAATTTTTAGCCAACACCATACCTTCTTGGAATTGCTCTAGACCTTGCACAGATATCATAGCACTATACTTAAGGGTCAGATACCTGGGCAACAATATGTCTTGTACTTGTTTTGATTAGTAATTTATCTCAAGAATTTGGGCTCCAGAAAATCTTTACTATATTTTGACATTGAAAAAAGTTAAATGCTAGTTATAACTTTGGAAAAATATATTTTAGGTCTGCTGAAGGAATATATTGTCATTCATGAACTCATTTTTTGTTCACATTTTGGTAAAAGAAGACAAAATAATTGTCATGAAAATTATGAGACATTAGATAAAGGTCAGATGCCAAATTATATCAAATTCTACATAAAGGTATTTCCTGTGATTTAATGTATCTGTAAGATATGCATAATTTACTATTTCTACCATATTCTGTACCAACATGTAAAAAAAAAATGAACAAAGAAAATGCAGAAAACTTAGCTTATTACCATGAGTATGTCTTTCTACCAAGTTCATTCCAATTCAATCCGCTTTAGCGAACTATAGGGACAATTGCATAATTACAGGCAATTAAAGGTTTTTTGCTATCAGAAGAGGTGACATGTGATATCGGATTTTTAATTATGAATAAATCTTGGTCTATTCATACCTGTAGTGTCCTAATTAACTTCTAAAATATTTATGAAGGGTTTAAGAAAACAGCCCTGAATTTGATTTTATGTTTCTTAAGCCATTATAGCAGTGTTGTTAATAGAATAATGGATATTATATGGGGAACTATAAGCTATTTTAATTATCCAGTTAGTTGGGTATAAAACAATCCATGATTCCTAAGAACAATGCCTTAGAAAGCAGAACCTCAGCTGCTATAATTCATCATTTAAGTTTATAAGTTTATTTACTTGTGAACTTCTCACTGTAAGTGGCTTTCATGTCTCAATAATATTCTTACAACAACTGTTATAACAAACTGTAACACAAGTAATTTTTAGGTTAGATTTTTATCTTTCATTATCATCCAGGGATTAGTAAAAATATCTACTAAATCACAAGGGTGCCTAACAATCTATTATTATTTTTATTATGTCCATGGATACAATCCTGTCCATAGATACATGCTGTTAGAACGCTTATAAATACGTGAACATATGCTAGCAAATACCACACAAAAGTTTAGAAACTGGTAATCAAATGTCAATATATTGCAGTGGGTCAGATTATCAGCAAGAGTTTACTAATTTACACTAGAATATTATTCAAGCAAAAAGAAAGGATTTATTTCCCAATCTATAGCATTCCCATACTTTATGGATATTTTTCAAATAGAAAAATGTAAGAATGGTTGTGATGGCAGCACACATTCATTATTTGTGCAGACATACCATTTTCAGCAAGCTAAGTATAAACATTCAGCAGCAGCAATGTGTGGGAAAATATTTTACATACAAGAGCTCATTTTCATATGGGTTCATTTTTACAATAATTTTTTTGGAGACTAGGGGGAGAAAACGTCTGGATAAAGTTGATTTTAGCCTAGGTTACTGTGGGGAAAAATATATGCACAGACACTCAAGTACCACTGAATAACATTGTTTGGTTTTGATTGACCAAATATGCATGCTTGAAAAAACATGCTATAACTATTATTTGGTGGGGAAAAAAATGATCACACAGGATACAATTGCAGGGTTTTATTTTGTTCATAAAAGCACTTTTCTGAGACTGCAGAATTTTTAGTCTGACAGTGTGTACTTGCACACATAAAGAAAAATGAAAATCTGAAAGATGAACTCTCCCATTCACAAACAATCTAAAGGGGAAGTATGGAAAAAAGATTATACTGTTTAATGTATTTGTATATAGCATTATAAGGGCTATGTAAGTCTGTATTCTGATTTTATAGAAATATAGCATACCAGAAAATGCTATTATATTCTCAGATGAATCCACCATCATAATAAAAAATTACTTCTTTGATTTCAGGGAAAAACACCTTCTGCTGATTATGGAACATAAATTCACTTTACACTTTTGAAATGCATCCAAAAGAGCTGAATCACAGCAATTTTCAGTGGAAATACCAATAAACAACATGATTTTACATGCATATGTAAAAATTAAATGCTCGTTTAAGGCTAAAATGTGACTAAACCATTTCAAATGGCTTCTCCATTTCACAAACTGTAAGCACCTACACAAAATTAGTCAGCATCTAATGATTTTAAAAAACATCAAGACAGTAACCATAAAACTTTAACCTCATCCTTAACCTCATCCTGCCATACATTTATTCTTGCTATAGTTTTACATGTGTTTAGTATCAGTAATTGTATTGATACTACTCTATCATTCTTCCCCTGTGAACTGATCTTGCTTTATGACACTGTATCTACTCTTAGATCTCACTTTTAAACCAATTTGCTATAATCGTATCAAACAATGAATAATACAACTCTGCATTTGGACAGATGGTGCACTGATATTCTCCATTCACATCTCCCATCTCTTGCACCACGGTTTAGGTGCAAATGACTGAAAGGTCTGTTTGCAAGTTTGGCTTTACACCATGTGGTTATTTCTGTTGAATCTCTTGAGCTTATTTGCAGCAGGTAATGTCAACCATTTGACTAGCAAATGTCTGCAAGTCTGGGACCTCAGCTCATTAGCTAATTAAGGGGGCATGAAGAAGTGGTGGGAAGGGGCAGAAGGAGATGGGGGACCATCTCCTTTCCATCTTCACAAAGACATGCCGAAGTTCTGGTATGGAAGATGAACAAACAGTTAACTTCTGTATGGTGTTTCAATACATACAATGACACAAATCCACTGGCTCCATCAGTGGTCTGCACAAGCATAAGGGATCTGCATGTTTTGACAGACATCAGTGCAGAGTCAGGGTCAAGCACCGACCCAGGAAAACTCCTTTCTCAACCTGCAAGCATTGCTTACTGGAATGTTTAGATGAGCAATTGCTACTGAAATGTCTAAGTCCTGGAGGGAATGGGTTCTCTGCTTGCAAATCACCAAGGCAAGGGATAACAGGTAACATCTGATAAAGCACTTAAGTGCTTTAGGAACATGCAGTGGGAAATTCCAAGCACACTTGGTGGTGCCATTTAGGAATGCCACTAAACACAGAAGAGAGTTTGATTAAAAGACAAATGAGAATATGGCACCAGCTCAGGATTGTTAATTTTAGAATAATGATGTTGCAACACTCTGAGAAGCTTTGTGGTATGACATGTGTGAGTAAACACAACTTGACGCCAAGTAGTATTTTACATGTAGATTATTAATAATCATACCAGTATTAGGCTAATATAAAGTTTCATAGATAAAAAGGGATTTCCATTTACATACATATGTGCATATGTATATCTGTATGTGTATGTATATGTATGTGTGTGTGTCTCTCCATATATATGTGTACACGTACGTAACAGAGAGCAAAAATATTTTCTGCAGGCACGTGAATAGATTAATCTTCAAACCACAATGTGGCATTTTCTGGGGGTGCATATATATATGTTTGGTTGCTAGTAGCCGCAGTTAATTAGAAGCATTTCTAAGACTGTTACATTTTTTGAGGACCATTAGTCCTTCTGGAGCTCATGCTATGTGAATAACAAACGTACTGCAATGGATAAACCGAACTGCAAACATAACTTTTAAAGCCTCGCTGTTTCCTCTAAAGGAACTTTAATCTGTGCTTTGCCAGTCCACGTGCTTATTCTTGGCTATTGAGTAATGTGCCGAGCTTGTTTAAAGTGTTTAGCAACACTTGCAACCTAAAAATCAATTTATGAAAAATAATAAAAAATATTCTTATTGCATGCAATTAAAAAAAAAAAAAGATATAAAAGGTTAAGCAGAGCAGCCGGCATCTGCACACTAATGACATGATTGTTATGATAGGTGTTTGCTTTACCCTGGAGTGGTAACATTATAATTCATCCACTGCTGAATGAGTGGGGACAATTAATGCAGTCAATGTGTCCCACGTGTTCCCTGCAGCATTAACAAGGCAGCTCCAGGCCCCTCGGCAGAGACGGGGCTGAAAATTGAGCCGGCTCCCCCGTTGAATGTGATCCTGATTACCTCCGCGGGGGCCACCTGCTGCTTCGTGCCTGCTGGTTTTGTGCGCTGGCCGCCTCTGTCCGCGGGGCCCCAGGGGATCCCCGCCCGGGGCCGCGGGCAGCTGACACCAATCTGTCGAGCTGGGGACCAACAATCGCGCCCCACGTGCCCGGCAGCGACATGCTGTGCTTGGACACGCTGTGCTGGGATGCACTGTGCTGGGACACACTGAGCTTGCCATGGGCGTGCCAGGGCATGTATTGCCCCCACGACCGCTTTTGTGAGCCACGACAAGCACCACTACAGTGGTGGGTATCTCATTGTACATGTCTGCTCTGGGATGCTGGGAGGCTGGAGCTGGTGGGACGCTGGGGGATTTTTCTGGCATTCGAGATGCTGTGCAGCTAAGGGTTTGAGAATAAAGTTTCCCTCCAGTTGTCCCAGTGCTCATTAAAGTAAACTCATGAACCAACATGAAAACTGGCTTGCATGTCTGGCCAGCAAGGGATGGGCCTTCACCACCCCCTGCTCTGCTCAGGTGTTGACGGGCGAGGAGCTTACTTGCAGCAGCAGCAGCTTGCTGCTTTTCATCCTCCCAGCCTGTCTTCAGAGTGAAAGCAGGAGGGTTCCTGCAAGGCTGTGATCCGTTATACAGGTCTGTGCCAGGGATCCATGCCTGAAAATAGGAGGAGGAATCAAAAGGGAAGAGAGAGGTGAAAGAGCCAAGTAGTGCCAGGTTAGGGCTGCTGTACTGCAGAGTGGCAAAAACAGGTTTCCTTATTCTGCAGTGTGAGCTTCTTGCAAGGGAAGTTTGGAGGGGTTTAGCAATCTGCTTTCCTTTGCCCTCTGCTAAGTGAAGGGCATTTGCTTCATGAATATTCCATTACCCTGCTGTTCCCTTCAAGCCCTCAACCAACTTTTGAAAATAAACAAGTGTACACACTTCTAAGCAACATCATCCAGGCCTTACTTGCCTTTTTTTTTTTCTCCTCTAAATAGTAAAAAACGCCAGATGGCTTTTGCATGTAATTCATAATCTCTTAGACCTCACACACAATATGAAAGTGTATTGCAGATGTATCCCAAGGAACTTACATCTCCTCATGCCAGGCTATTCATCTTCAGTTTACTGATTTAAATTATTTTAAGAAACTCTCTTCTTCCTTAAAGCTTTCCAACAAGAGCCTCAAAGCTTCTTTCAAGAGTATACTGTGATTCCTGGAGAATATGCCACCAGCTAACATTATGAAATTGAGCTCCTATGACTACATGTGTTACTTGTACAAACCAGCTGGAACCTGGCCAGGATAATTTTCTCTATTTGTCAACCACACAGCACAGCTAGCACCTAAGAAATAGAAAAATTTCTACGTATTATTCATATTAATTATTTGTATTCAGCTGAGGCTGGACTTGTTATGTATTATAGTATATACATCATTCATATAAATGTGTGAGAAATGGAATTTCAGTTCTGGAGAGATGTTTGTGTTTCTAGACCTTGCTTTTCATTCAAGATGGGCACAAAAGTCTCCTTAAAATGACAGCAGAAAAAAATAGAACCAATGTTTGGTTGGTTTTTTTTCCCTCTTCTGCACACCTAAGCACACTTTCAAGTCTGTTTTTTAATTTAATATTTAGTTGATTCAGCTACTGTTAGGGAGAGTTGGGGTATCTGAGTTTGCAAACTTCTGTGTCTTATCATCTCTCAAGATAATGGAGATAAAAGGACTTGCTTGCCTTAGAGATAGAATTGAAGACAGGTATGATGTCATCATGAAAGGCTCAGATAATGGCATGTCTGTCTACTTCTAGATAGACAGAAGAATATTTGGTGGAAATTATCCAAAGGTGACATCATTCAAAATTTGGAGGGTTAGAGGAGCAGAGAAAGGAAGACGATTCCTCCTCAAATAATAAAAGGAAATTGGTATGTAAAATACAAGCTTTCAAAAAAGAAACCCTTTTATTTTTGCTTACAACAGAATTATATTTTTATGGGCAAACCCAGTATTTTAAAGGAAACAAAACTGTGCTCTGAGAATTGTCACTCATTAAAAGTATTTCTCAACTACTTCCACAAGGCAAGAAAACTCAAATGCCCTAACTCCCTGACCAGAGCCCACCCACTGAGTTATCCTCCTCCCTAGAGGAAACAGATCATTTTGATGCCATGAAAATAATATTAGTGCACGAAATTCAGATTCCTAAGGATATTAGCATATTTTCAGTCCTGAATTAATGAAAAAATTTAGTTCAGAGTAACAGCGAGCAATTTTTTTACTGTGCAATAGCCAATTCAAAATGAATGCTATTAGGACAAATACCACCTTTGCCAAAATTAGAGTAAAGAAACCCGAAAGCAGCAGCCATTGAACTTTGAGCTAGAAGCCATACTTGGTAACTCCAGGCTGTAAACAATTCCCTTTCTCTGAGGACTGGATAAAAGGTTGGATATGCAGTGCTGTGTGATCAATTGATTTTAACAACAGCACAGCTGCCAGTCTGGTCAAGAGGACCAGAAGAAAGGCCATGGCAGCACAGCCAGTGTATAAATTGCTGGCTTGACTCAGAGTGCAGCCAGTTTGTTCTGAAAAACCTCTTGACCAAGTGCACTGTACCAAGCTGCAGAGGCTTTGCTCAGGGCTCTATTCAGGCTTCTCAGTCTAGAAAATAAAAATTCAGTGTGAATAAAATTCAGACCTTTATTTTTAAGCAAACCCAATGGCATTTGAGATTTTCCCCAAGGTGAGTCAATTCATGTTTTTTTTGGTGGGAGCATAATTGAGTTGAAGAGTTCTCAGCCCCAAAAGCTGTTTTAAGTCATATTTAAGCTGTTATTGTAGGCCCAACAGGTCCTAAGAAATGGGAATCTCAAGGCTTCAACAGGTTCCTTACTTCAGTTTTGAATAAATTTTGAATGTATCCCACAGTGCAAAATCCACTCTAGATCCTGGCTCAAATTTGAATGGCCTTTGTACCACTTTTCCCTTAAAAACTTACCTTCCTCCAGTTTTCATTTGTATTGAAGCCTCTATCTGAATCTCGTAGAGAGTATCAACTTCGGGTAAAAACATTAAAGATCAGGAATTGCTTTCACACTTTCAACATCACTTCTAGGAGCGCCCAGTTTGTGGAGTAAAAGCTTCTTTTTTGTAATTCAGTGAATGTCAGCTATTGGATTCTTCCCTGTGTGGCTACATAGGACACTCGTACAGAGGTAATCTTTGTCAGTCAGGCATAGTCCTGCTTCCATAATGCCCATTCAGTAAATTATACATGGGTACCTAATGTACTCTCGTAAATTATTACAAGCTGTTATAGCCCTGTTTTTTATGGTGATATGTCATGGCACAGGAGCAGACAATATGTTGTCCCAGTACATGCCATGGACTCTGAGGTAGCACTAGAAAATCTGCCAGTATAAAATAACAAATTAAGAGCTCTAAAAGTAGAATACTTGACAACACCTTCCTTAATTGAAGAAAACGCTCCTAATGAAAGTGAGCCATTGCAGCAATCGGTGCATTGGTGAGTGAGAGACAGGGTTTGATTTAGGATCCACTCTGTCTCTCTTGTTCCCCAAGCAATCAGGAGGAGCTTAGAGTGCTCAGCCCCTAGGGAAAGGCATGCCTTACATCACTAACCAACCACGCCTCGTGTGATTAAGGGAAGAGGTAGAAGCCTTCAAA
Organism: Pseudopipra pipra; assembly: GCF_036250125.1. NCBI lineage: Eukaryota > Metazoa > Chordata > Aves > Passeriformes > Pipridae > Pseudopipra > Pseudopipra pipra. The sequence continues at coordinate 84,685,159 of NC_087550.1, forward strand.
AGGATTTTCGTCCAGTCCTTCTCACTAGGAGGAGGCTGAATAATATCTTCAAACTGTGGACTTAAAAAATATCTGGAAAGATGGGATGAAGAAGAGTGAGTGGAATCAAAGAACTGAAAGATGCAAAAGCCATATCTTGTCCCAGGGATAAAGTACAACAGGAAAATTTAGGACTACTTCAATTGAGTCTGCTTTTTATCTCAGGATTAATGTTAACCATTTAGGATGCTGGTCTCTAATATATGTTACAGCTAGAAGGGCTGTAGGACAACACTTAGCAGAAAATACTACTCAGTGTCAGAAGGACTGCCACAACAGGACTCTGAAATTTTCTTTCTCTACCCAAGTGCAAAAATAATGGTACTCACAAAGGAATAACGTTCAATTTTAGAAGTCTTAAATTCTCTGAAATTCCCAGTAGGATGGAAATATCTATTTTAAATGTTGTTATACTTTAGGATTTAGAAGTCTTTTTTCTTTTAAAGAATTTTTAACATCTTACATCAGATTTTCATCTTACATCATTGATTTTCATCCAATTTTTCCCAAACACATTAATCTGTACAGCAGAACTTCAAGGCTGATGTAAAACAACAGTGGCTAAAATAATTTCCTACACATTTAGTGGACAACATTCTTTTTTCTTTTTTTTTTTTAAAAAAAGCTTTTACTTCAAGGGATTTTTTTTTCTTGAAAAAGAAATCAATGTATTTGATTTATAGAAGAAATTTTACAGTTTTAAGGAAGATCAACTGTTTTCAGGGTAAAATGTAAAAATTACATTTTTTTTCTCTGCCTACATATATCACACTGTGTGAAGTCAACTGAAGAAAGAGTTCACCAGTCTAACCTAAACATTTACTGCTGTGTATCCAGAACCAGTGTAAATGGCATTGTACTCAGGAAAAGATATCTGATGAAAGCAGAAATGCCACACTTGAGAGACTGGAAAGTTTTTACACAGAAAAATTAAAAATCTTGTGTCCTAACATCTTAGGCTGTTGTAGAGATTTTGGGGATTTTTTTAACACACCGCTTCAGTTGAATGCTAGCTGACTCTGTGCATTGCTATCTAAAAAGGAGTAGTTTTCTTGACAGGGTGTGAAATGGCTGTATTCTTTTTTTTATAAGAAATCCCAGTTCTTTAAAACTTGGGTAGCAGATCCTACCTTACATTATGTCACCAAAGACGAGGAAAAGGCTGAGGTACTTAACAACTTCTTTGCCTCAGTTCTCAACAAGAAGGCAGATTGTCCTCAGGACAACTGGCTTCCGGAATTGGTAGACAGAGATAGGAAGCTGAATAGCCCCCTGTAATCCAGGAGGAAACGGTTAGCGACCTGCTGGGCCACTTGGATCCTCACAAGTCTATGGGACCAGATGGGATCCATCCTAGGGTGATGAGGGAGCTGGCAGAAGAGCTTGCCAAGCCACTCTCCATCATTTACCACCAGGACTGGCTCACTGGAGAGGTCCCAGATGATTGGAAGCTGGCAAATGTCACACCCATCCACAAAAAGGGCTGCAAGGAGGACCCAAAAAACCACAGGCCTGTCAACCTGACCTCAGTGCCTGGCAAGGTTATGGAGCAGATCATCCTAAATGCAATCCCACGACACTTACAGGATGGATCAGGAATCAGACCCAGCCAGCACAGGTTTAGGAAAGGCAGGTCCTGTCTGACCAACCTGATCTCCGTTTATGATCAGGTGACCCACCTGATGGATGAGGGGAAGGCTGTGGATGTGGTCTATCTGGACTTCAGCAAAGCTTTTGACACCATCTCCCACAGCAAATTCCTGAAAAAGCTGGCAGCCCACAGCTTGGACAACGGCACTCTCTGCTGGATTAAGAACTGGCTGGATGGCCAGGCCCAGAGAGTGGTGGTGAACGGTGCTGCATCCAGTTCGCAGCCAGTCACTAATGATGTCCTCCAAGGATCAGTGTTGGGGCCAGTCCTGTTTAATATGTTTATTGATGATCTGGATGAGGGGATTGAGTCCACCATCAGCAAATTTGCAGATGACACCAAGTTGGGGGGGAATGTTGATCTGCTGGAAGGCAGGAAGGCTCTGCAGAGGAACCTGGACAAGCTGGAGAGATGGGCTGGTTCCAATGGGATGAGGTTCAACAAGGTCAAGTGCCGGGTCCTGCATTTTGGCTGCAGCAACCCCCTGCAGCACTACAGGCTGGGCAGAGAGTGGCTGGAGAGCAGCCAGGCAGAAAGGGACCTGGGAGTTTGGATTGACAGGAAGTTGAACATGAGCCAGCAGTGTGCCCAGGTGGCCAAGAAGGCCAATGGCATCCTGGCCTGTATCAGGAACAGTGTGGTCAACAAGTCCAGGGAAGTGATTCTTCCCCGGTACTCACTGCTGTTGATGCCACACCTGGAGTACTGGGTCCAGTTCTGGTCCCCTCAGTTTAGGAAGGACATTGAGGTGCTGGAGCAGGTCCAGAGAAGAGCAACAAGGCTAGTGAAGGCACTCAAGTACAAGTGAGGAGAGGCTGAGGGAGCTGAGTTTGTTTAGCCTGGAGAAGAGGAGGCTCAGGGGAGACCTCATCACTCTCTACAACTACCTGAAGGGAGGTTGTTGCCAGATGGGGGTTGGTCTCTGCTCCCAGGCAACAGCAGTAGGACAAGAGGGCACAGTCTTAAACTCTGCCAGGGAAAGTTTAGGTTGGATATTAGGAAGAAAATTTTTAATGAGAGAGTATTCAGACACTGGGATGGGCTGCCCAAGGAGGTGGTGGCTTCACCGTCCCTGGAGGTTTTTAAAATGAGACTGGATGTGGCACTTAGTGCTATGTCTAGTAACCACAGCAGTGTTGGATGAAGAGTTGAACTTGATCTCAGAGATCCTTTCCAACCTGGTTGATTCTATGGTTCTATGTCACTGGATATCTGATTTGTGAAATAGGGACTCGCATACTGTTTGGGTTGCTTGTGTGTTAAAATGCCATGGAAGTGAGTACTATAATCACCCAATAGTACTTTTTAGTAGGAGCAGATACACAAGTTCAGTCATTAGAAATGAGACAGTTACCAAGGCAAGGTCATATGGTAGATATAGAAATCAATAAAGTAGCAAGTAATGATGATATATGGGTGGTTAGGAAATATTGTATCTGAAGATTTTTAGGCTGCTACCCAAAAAAAAAATTCTGGCAAGCACAGATGACCCTTTTCCAATGGCTGAACACTCCCTGCAGCAATGCCATCAATGAAAACAGTGGTACACACTGAACTATTCAGATGCAACAGATAGCTGCCAGTGCTGCCAGGCAGGGGATGAATGCTCCCGTGGAGCCCCCAGGGTGCCCAGCCCATCCAGCATCCTCCACCTAGCCAAGGAGAGTCCCTGCTGTCCCCACCCTGCCACTGCTGACCATGGGCACTGGCACAAGTTTGGCACCATGTAAATGACTGTATACTAACTGGTGATATGGATACAGCTGTTTTAATAGCATAGTCTGTCAACGTGGGAATATCAGCAATGTGCAAACATGTGAAGAGCAGTGGGAGACCGGGAGGCTGTGGCAGAGAAAGGAGACAGCACAGTACAGATAACCTGGGCTATTGTCTCAGCCCCTGCCCAAAGGCAAACCAAGTGGACGGAGACGTAGATAAGGGAAGGATGCTCAGCCATCAGACTAGGATGTACACATGAAGACAAAATGCAAGGCCAGGATGAATATTTGGCAAAGCTAAGGAAGAGTTTAGATATGGGCAGTGACCACCATCTACTTAACATTTTAAGTCTTCTTCAGGATCAATCTATCAAGAGTTGACACAGTGACACTGAAAACAGAATTTCTGTTAGGTGTTTTTATTTTGTTGGTTTGGCTTTGTTTGGTTACTTTTTTCCCAGATGGGGAAATTAGCCTCAGTGACCTCAGGTGGCTCCCACTGACATTAGATCCTTCCATTGACTTCAAAAGAAATTGCATTGGGCCCAAGCAGTCTAGAAATGAATGTCTGTGGAAAAAAATCAATTTCTTGAAATAGCATGTGTCATGACTATCTGCTATAAAAGCAAAGGCTAACAACAAGAGAAGGCTGCTTGCCTGTCTTCTGGTAGATGGTGTATGAAGAATAGATTCTCTCACTATTTACAAATACACCTTATTTCATAAGAATATAAAACACAGGCCTGAAGTGAGACTTCAGTGGTTCAGCTAGAGTCTTCCCTAGGCTCAGCCATGATAGGTACAGCACAGTTAGATTAAACTGATTTACAGAAGTTCTGTAAAGAGCTGGGCCACAATTCAGCATCAGTAGCTTCATCCAACAGAGTGTTTGTTTCTGCTCATGATAACGTTTTTTTGTGGCTTTTTTTTCATATTTACTCACTGAAAATGCCAATGATTTTTGCTAATTTATTGTCCTCTGTGAGTGGTCTCTTCCTACAGCAGAAAGAACTCAGTAATCTTAACCTCTTTGAAGGCTGGTATACCTCAAGGGACCCAAAATTCATGCAGCTGCATCAGACCAGCAATGAGTAAAGGAACTTCACCATGGTGGGATTTATGGCCTACTCTGACCACTGTTAAGTACCAGTCCAACAAATCTAAGTTCCAGACACAGGTGGGAGGCAGCTAGAAGGGTTGGAAGCTGGTTGGAAAAGGCTGCACATCCCCTTTTGCTGTCATGATGCTGTAATGCTCCAGTAAACAAGCATATGAGTGCAACAAAAAAAACCAAAACCAAAAGAAACGCATGTAGCAAGAAGCACTCCGGTCTTCAAGGAAATTTAGAACAAAAAACACATCTGAAACTGCTAGAAAAAATAGGACAACATTGTGCCAAACTTTCTGCTGCTCACTTGCGGCTTTATAATATTTAACTTTTTGAAAAATTTCAAAATTCAGTTATTTTATTTCTTAAATATGTTTCAGAGCCTTAACACATCTAATAACAGCAGATCAATGGGCTCATTGCCCTACAGTGTATCACAGCACCAGCAAATACCTATGTTATGAAACTAAGTGAATTTACTGGAGTGTAAACCCCCAGTGAGTTGTCTGTAATCAGCCAGTAGGCCTTCAGGGCAAGAGAATTAATGTATTTTAATATTTTAGGTTATCTTCCATATGGCATAATGCTATACTCCATCTGTATGTGTGAGTGTGCAAAGAAATGTAGGGGGTTTTTTTCCAGAAATAATTTTCCCTTAGTGGAAGCTCACCTGCTTTCTAATGTTTTTTATCATCTGCTCCTTCAAACAAACTTGTAAGAGTGTGAGTTTACAAATAGCATTAATGTCTGTAGAGCTGAATTAAACTATTTCAGATTCTTTTCTCTTAACGGTGTTGAAATGCCTATTCTATTCTATTTTAAAGGGCTCGGCCATTTAAAAAACAAGTCATCCTTAAAAGAGACTTTTTTGTGGAATCTATCATTAAATCACAGAAGAGCATATTCAAGACTTCATATAATCATTATCATATAACTGTGCTGAGAAAGTTTACCTCTAAAGTATCCCTTTGTGGAAATACTGGCATGGCAGCCGTCAGTCATAGGATCTCCAGTTGACTTACTGTAGTTGGAAACACAGCTCTTAGTAGGAGCAGGTAAAGGGTGATGCCAAAAGAGAAAAACACATACACATTCATATTTACATAGGCCTTTATACTGGTTCCCATGGAGAATTACAGACAATTTTGAATAACTCTTTGGAACAGTTGTGGGGAGACAGCAGAGGGCAGTGAACATTCCATGCTGAATCCTCATATCCTGATCAATGGTCAGGATTTCACCTATTTCACCTCCTCAGGTGCCCTGCTCTTAGCTTATGCAGACCTGGTGATCAGGGAGCTCAGCAGTAGAGGTGCCGGTGACAGCTCTGGCAGGGAACCCCACAGGTTTCCCATACATCACTGCATCAGGTTGAGTGAATCTCCTGTCAAAAACTCAAAGGAAGTAATTTTAGCATCAGCATTAGATAATGTCCACCATTAAAAACTGTAGTGTGCTAATGATTTAAATTCAGGCTTATTTCACAACTTGTATAAACTAGGACAGCAACACCCTGCATTTGTGCCTGAAGTAAAACATTGCTTTTAAGTAAAAGGAGAGCCTGCAACACTATCAGCACTAACATGGATTCTGGAAGAGAGACTGCAACCTGAAGATCACACGTCAGCTGTCATACGCCTTTGTAATAGAGATATTATTTACTACTTCAAGAAAAAATAAACAGCATTATATGTTTGGTCTGTGCCAAAGAGAAGAAACAAACTACAGAGAGTTAAAGAGTGGCATTATTAACTAGCACTGTTGGATAAATCCCTTTGAGAAAAAAAAAATAAATTTAAAAATAAGTTACATAATACACCACCTTTTGTAGCACGTTCTCTTCTGAATCCTGAAATTAATAATGCATTGCTGATATTGTAACAAACTTATTGAAGCACTGGTGTGAACAGGAGGGTGGAGTTTACAGAAGAAAATTCCCTTTCCTGAGATATGCTGTCCATGTAAATATATCAATTGCCTTGGTGCCAACTGTGAAAAAAAATGTTTTTAAAGAGTCTTCCTCCTTCCTTTTGTTTTTTGGGGTTTTTTGGTAGTCATGTGGGAAAATACAATTTGTAGGAGTGTTGGCAACTGAAGAAGTGAGTTTCAGAGGTGCAGGCATACTGTCAGGAAAATAGAGACTGTGAAGGGCTTCCATGAAATCCCACTAGCACCATGTGGCATGACAAGAACTTGTGTGTGCTGTGGGGCAGCCATGCACCGTGTATCAGGGTGTACCATAGTGGTCAGCCTGCACTACCTCTGCTCCTGGTCTGTGTCAGGAGTTACCTGCAGCACAGAGATGCAAGTTATCCACAGCCTCAGATTTTGCAGAGCCTTAAGTTGGAGGCTGGAGTTTGGTGGCAAAGTGGGAAGAAAGTAAAAGCCAGTGTGTGTTTTCAGGACGGGAAGCATTCAAATCAGAACAGAAGATAATTTTTACAGAATTTAGAGGGAGAAATCAGGAGGACTTAGCACACCAAATGGTTGATCCCTATCTCCTAAACATACACCTAAACCATCCCTACTCATGTCGATTTAGGCCATGCCCTCTGCATTCCTCAAAGCCAAGAACCAGTCTTTCACCCCGTTGCTACATATTTTTGCATAGATCTTCTTGAAATAATTTTTCAAAGTCCTCATTTTTGGTTGTTATTCATTTATGTGTGTCTGTTTCCTACATTTCCCAATACTTTCTTCTCTATTTTTAATTGTCAAGTATAACAGTCATGCTAGCTTTTTTCAAAACCAAAATAAGCTAGGCAAAATAAGCTGAGAGGTGTGGATGTTTTCTGCCACATATTTTTCCTGACTGAAGTAATATCACTGGTTTCTTTTCCATATACCCCATCATTTATACTTTTCTATTTTTTGTTGATTTTCTACATCTAAAAAAAAGTGTAACGGAGAAAAAAACAATAGAGCAGTGTAATAATGCAGAAGTATAATTCACATCCATAGTGCATGGAAAGTTCATGCTAGAATCAAAATTATCAGTTACATGTGCAGTTTTGCAGTTTCTTCAAAGCAGTTCCTGACCCACTGCTACATTTACATTTGATCAGTTTTTAAGTGTGCAAACTATTAAAAAAAAGGAGTTCCTTACAAAAACTAATGATGTAGATGAGAGGTTTTTTCAAGTTTTTCACAGCTTGGCACTGATGGTTTTAGCTGTTTATCTGGTTTTTTTGTTTCAAAAAACTTCAAAACTTGCTTTTAATTTTGCCTATTTCTTGGACTAGAAATGTTGTCAGTTGAGATCTTTTTCAGATAAATAGGTTTAGTTCTGGAAGTTGATGATCATCCTGTCCCTAGCGATTCAAAGCACTGTAAGACAGTTCTGTCTTGGAGCATGCAGATTCACCTCAGTGTGAGAAGTTTTCCTTTGAACATATAATTATGTCTATTTCAACAGCAGTTCTAATGCAATCTTCCATAAGAAATGTGTATGCATATACGTATATCTAGATATACACACACATGTATTTTTCGTCTATAACTGGACTCCCTTCAGAATTTCTCTTGTTCCAGGGATCAATGGGCAAAAGAACAACATCCTATTTCCCTTCTAAGAAGCTTAGAACATATCATAGGCTTGCAAATACATAATATTAAAAAATTGATAATGAATATGTATATTGGGAACTGAAAAACAAAGTGATATTCATGGGAATTCTAAAGTAAAATGAGATTAAAACAAGAGAGTAATCCAAGCAGTAAAACTGAGCAATCTACTGCTAAATACTAAGGGTTTCCTCTGCACTATATGCAAATCGGTATTCATTAATTTGTATTCACAACTTCTCTACAGGGTATATACTCTATTACTAGAGAAATTGAGGCAGGAAAAGGGGAGAAGTTCACAAGATTTAACCCTAAAAAAAGAAGAAAGCAATATTCAAGCACAGATTCTAGTTCAAGAGTTCCTGGCATGACCATTGTTGTATCTAGATCAGTGCAAAGGAAATGAAACAGTGCTGGCGTAACACAAAATCTGTACAGATTGCTGGTTCCATAGGAAGAATATACTGCTCTTTCCACTGCCAGATGAAGGAGTATGCAACCAGGATGGAATGAAATGTGTCTGGCTCACTTTTTAGTTTAGTTTGTGCCTGTCTTCTACACAAATGCCACATTTTCTCCTTTTATTATTGTAAAAGGAAGGGCAGCTATACTTGTTTTTATGGTTTTTGAGTCATGTTTCGTTGGTGCCAACACCTACTTGTTCAGTGGCCTGAAGTGGCCTGGGTGGGATTTTCAAGCATATTAGGGCCATATTTTATAGAGTTCTTTAGAAATCTGAAGATATAAAGAGATATACTCTTCATTGAAGGGCACATATTTTACCACTTCAGGTACTTTTTGAGATCCTTCAAGGCAACTAATTTTCATGTTTTAGAAACTAACTGCTAAAAAGGTTAAACACTTTAGGTGAAATGGTTTTCCATTTAAAAATGCCTTTTTTTTTTTGTCAGATTCAAAGCATTTCACGGAGATGTGGCAAAGTGTTACAGCATTTCCTACAATTAAAATTCAAACTAAATTGGATTGATCTCCTTATCTCATTAGAGTAGACAATATTTCATACAAATAAAGGCAAAAGTATAACTTTACTGTTTTCCTATACTTCATTTTTACAATTTATTACATACTCAGTACTATAGAAAGATAGACAATAAGCATAACTATGTTACAATATTAGCAAACAACCCGGCAATTGAATGTACTGGTTCTTCCAAGCTGAAATTTTAGTTCTGGGGGAAATTTTGAATCTGCTTTTTTGATTTCACATAAAAAATAAACATCAGAGTACCCTAAGCAAAGGGATTTTTTTTTTTAAGAGTTCTAATAAGATCTCTGAAAATCTGGCACTTAGAGCTGGCTTAATTCTGTAGGCTTTCATGTTCTTTGTAATATTCCTACAGACTTCAAAGGAATCAATTAGCTTAATGCTAAGGATTTTTTAAAATCTCATTCTCTTTCTGTTCTCAATCTGTATAATGGGGAAAGTGATTAGAATATCTATACTACAGAGGTATTCTGAAGTTTTAATTAAATTCTAGAAATTAATTCACGATCCTGAGGTGGGAGAAATGGAAAGAAATAACACCCTCATGTGCGCTGGAACCTCTGGCTGGAGTCTGTGAAGCTGTAGTCACTTTTGCCACTTGAAAATATGGAACTTTTAACTTTCAATAGTATGATATGGAGCTGAATCTCTATCTCTCTCTCTCCAAGCTGTGAAATGTGGAAAAATCTTTGTATATTTAGAACACTCTTTGCTCATGTTTTGTAAAGTGATGTTCAGTAGTCTTAGTCTTCAGTCTTTAATATTACTCCTCACTAGTATTCTTTTTGTCTGTTGCTTGTAGATGTTCCTCTAACTACTCAGTCTTCTTTCCATCTCATCAGACCTCCTCATTTCAGTAATAACACAGGAATTTTTATGATTTTTTTCCATCATAATTTCCACTTGTGCCTTTAGAAATACTGTTCCTGTCTGAGCACGGTCAAAACTGACAGCCGTATAAGTTTGGGTATTGGTGTCCATCCTGATACGCTTATATTTAGAGGAAAAATTATTTAAATGTTTCTCTTGCCCACTGAGAAATGTCAGCCTCTGTAAAATCTCTTAAGTGCAAAAGCCCTGTGTGGTTGGAGAGTGTGGGAAAATAGCTGCTACTCCTCCTTTGCTGATCCTTCTGAGAGACACCCTAGAGACAGCACACATCCTCCTGCTTTTGTGACGACATCACTTCCATATAATCTCCACGAGGCAAAGGTAGAGGAAAACTGCTGGATTTTCCTCCTTTGGATTAAGACGGCAGGTTCCCTCAGAAGTTGGCATTCAGAAAACCCCACAAGCAGGTGGGGAGTTCTCTGAACTGCTACAGGAGTGAGGGTGAGTGTTGATCTATAGACATGGCACTCAGCAGGAGGTTTTCAGTCAGAGTCAACATATGATTGTCACCCTGTTCAACAGGTAAATTAATTGAGGTGGGTCGTATCTGCAAACTGAAAGCACATACATACATGATGCACAGCCATCCATAGTCAGCTGGGTTTAGAAAGGTGCTAGATAACCTCGTCCACTACTTGCAAACACAAGGTTAGACAAATAGTATTTTCTTTTCCAGTGGAAATTGATACTCACTTTGCTTCCACCCTGAGCCTTACACTGAAACTATCGTTTCTGAATGAAGATATTTCTGTAACCGCGCTAACCTCAGAGCTCAGCTGTGTGTGTGTTTTGCCTCTGGGCACATTTCCTTGCTTGGTGGTAAAGTACCTATCACAAATAGTATCTCAACAACTACTGCCCCTTACATCATCCCTTGTCCCCACTTCACGTAATACCTCTAATCACTGCCTGTTACTGCCAGATGGGGTGAGTGGGACATAGCAGTGGGAGCATGGGCACTACCCAGAGGCTGTGATGTGCAAGGCTAGCACACAGCTGCAACAGTGCCAAAAACAGAGGAGTGTGGGCCACCTCAGCAGGTGTTAATGGACTATGAAGGGGTCATAACTTCTGGTTAAAACCCTCCCTTGGTTAATCTGTATATCTAGTACTTTTATGATCAAAAAGTACCAGTCTACTTTAAATGGATTGAATTGGTCTGGGTGGCATCTAAGAAATTTAAATTTAGAAGTGGAAAATTAGAAAAATGTCACCCAGAGGACTATTTTCATCTTGTTCTTCCAGAGTATTAAGCCCCTGTGAAAATAAAACAGTATTGTTAAAAACAGAAGAATGGGTAGCACTTTAGGAATGTAACAACAATAACAATTGTAAAATCTCAAGTTTCTTTTGTTTCTGTCTATCAAATGCCTAATGCGACTGGCACTGCTGTATTATTGTTTTCATTTGTCCTAAACTGCTGCATATAATATCACAGTTTCACACACAAAGTGGCTGTACTAGGGAAACAGATAAAATAGTTCCTACCCGCAAGGCTTCTGCAGTGTTGGTTTGTTTATAGTCATAAACTGTTGTGTTTTATGTTCACCAAGGTAAAAGTATGACACAAATTTCAGATCCCCCCATGATTCATGAATTTTTCTCACAAAATGAGACCTTTGCATGATTTGGGCACTCTGCCTACCCAATGTAAATAGATGCTAAGACAAAGCAACAAGTCTCTTTGAGCTCCCTTTCATTGCTGTGATGTCAGCCCTTACTCTGCAGGCACCTCTTGTTCTATTTTTTGCATGACATTTAGTTACTGTCTCCAGAATGGGGAAGAAAAAATGTAAATCTTTCAGTCTAAACAGTTTATCCAAAAGCAACAATTCAGCATATAAAGAGTGGATCTCCTGTTCATGCAATGTGACTGGGAAAACTTTGAAGTTTTTCTTGTGTGTTGCCTCCCTTCTTTCTTTCTCCAACAATCTCCCAACCAAACATTTATGGTTATTCAGTTGACAGCCAATAAATAGCAAAGTGTTTGGGGGAAATCTGTAGCTTTTTTGGAAAGAAACCTATAAAAGAAAGAGACGTGGGGAGAGAGAGGAGAGAGCGTAATCTGTACACCATCTGTTGCCTAGTGCAATTCATGCTGACACAGGGCTTTTTGACATTTTATACCTCGAATGCAAGCACATAGATCACTTCTACCTTGTACTTTTCCCGTCTCATTATCGGAATTTATTCCCTCGCTTTGTTGTTCGTGGAGTCCCTATTCTAATTGTTTCTTACATGTGCTGTAAATCTGTCCTCCAATCAGTAAAGCCCTGGAACATGAAACTGAGACCTAGCAATTTCCTTTGCTTACCAGTGCATCTGCTGGAGCGTAGTGTTGAAATAAAATGAAACATGTTTGCACTCTTTTTCTATCATACTGTAATGCGCCTTTCATTTCGCTCAAGGAATTTTTAATATTCAAGCCATACCCTGTGCATGAAGTCATTTCCCTTCGATATAATTGTAATGGTAATACGCATGGCCTAACTGGCAGTGGCACAGCTGGCTTCTTGCCACAGCTGAGCCTCTGACTCAAAGACTTTAATTCTGTCATGCCTCATCTGGTTTTATGTACTCTTTTGTAGTTAGTTCACAAATTTATTCTAGGGTATCCATTGAGATGGGCAGGCCATTGACTTTTCTCTAAAGATAGCACACTAAACTAATGAAGGGTACCAAATACGTGCATTGATAACCCATGTGCATACTGAATAGAAATCAGATTATAAGTCAATGTGCCTGTGTGGTCAGGACTTATTGACAGATGCTTAGACCCTGATTGTGCAAAGATTTAGTGGCAGTGCATAAAGGTAAGCATAGGTAAAAGTCTTGCCTCATCGCTGCCTGCAGGATCTGCTGTCACAAGTGTCAAGTGGCACAGGGTCTGCACAAGCTACATTAGCAGTCTGTTACCCCACAGGACCACTTAATTAATGAATTAATAGTGGTGTTTTGTTTTGCAGGTTTTAATTAACTGAGTCTTTCTGGAAAATCGTGGTGTGGCTTCAGCCATAAGGAGCTTTAAAGTCTCCTTACAGGTTTGTTTTCACTTACAGGGTCAGAATTAAGGTATGATGCCCTGATGCTTTATACACCTACCATACCTCTTTACCTGCATCTACCCCTGAGCCCAAAATGAATGCCCCCAAAGCAAGGTTCTGTGTTTATCTTTCTGCTTTCATCCCCTTCTGCTTTCACTAAGACCTTCCATCTTTCTCCCTCTAACTCCCCTAAAAAAGTGATTGTTTCAAGAAGCTTGAATATCTGACCCCTGCTTCCAATTACTCACTGGAAATATACTTCAAATGATGGTTACCATCTTCATCCATCCTCACCTTTCTGAGTCTGCTGTTTGTCTCCTCTCTATTTGTCCATAATAACTTAGAAGATTTGCTTTTGTCTATAAAGCTCAATGCACATCTACCGAGTTACAAGAGCAATAAAGTGTTATTTACCAGGTTTATGGATCACTCAGTTTCAGTCTATCGTTCAAATGTAAGCCCCCTCTGAAAGTTAAAAGCTGCTGGTGTGAATCGATTTGGACTTCATTTTATGCTAGCTGAAATCAATGACCAAGCTTGTTTCTTGCTGTAGAAGAAAGGTCTTACTAGCTGCACACACTGCAGATTTTCTTGATTTGATGGTCAAGCCATAATGCTGAAAAAATATTATCTGAACAAAAGATTTCATTCAACCCTAGGTGAAAATTCTTTTCTAATTGTGTATTAACCATAATTATTCTAAAATTTTGAAGTGAAATCCAGAAGAAAATGCTGATTCAAAATGGAAATATATGACTTTAGGAAAACCAAATGTCTTTCTCAGAAAGACAAAATCTCATACTTGCTTGTTATTTAGAAACAGTTTTGTCTTCTTTTAAATTCACTATTTTTTTTACCTTTTGGGGAAAAAATGTTGTACTAGATCCTTTTATAAAACTGAGGAAATACCGAAAATACAGTAAAGCAAAGGAGTTCTGTCAACCCCATATTTACTAACACTCTCACATTTACTATCACTCAGCCGATCTGCTGTATAGGTCACCTCTGATCTCTATGCTGGGATGCAAAAGTAAATAAGGAGATAGAAGGGAATATTGGTACCTTGCAAATGTCTTGCCCTGATAAGAAGCCAAACATAGCCATAGTCTACACCTAAATTAAAGTTTGCAGATATCCCTGGTTTAGGAAAAGAGCATCTCAGCCCTTTCAAGAACATATTCTGATGTTCTCTTTCAAAGACTGCATTGGGAATAGCAACTATGACAAACAAACAAAAAGCTTTCTAATTTGAAACTTAGGAGCTGAATGTGGTGGATCTAAGAAGAGGAGACTGAGGGCAGACCTCATTAAAGTCTACAACTTCCTCTTGAGGGGAAGAGGAGGGGCAGACATTGACCTCTTCTCACTGTTGACCAGTGATAGAACACAAGGGAACGGCCTGAAGTTGTGTCAGGAGGTTTAGGCTGGATATTAGAAAAAGATTCTTTACCCACCTGGGTGCTGGAACAGGCTCCCCAGGGAAGTGGTCACAGCACCAGGCCTGACAGAGTTCAAGAAGCCTTTCAACAATGCACATGGTGTGATTCTTAGGGTGTCCTGTGCAGAGCCAAGAGCTGTACTCAATGATCCTGATGGGTCCCTTCCAACTCAGCATATTCTGTGATTCTGTGAAAACTCCCAGTTTAAGGGCTTAAAATCTCAAAAAAATCATGCCAATTTTCATTTAAAGCATTTCTTTGTTTACTTATCCACTTGAAAAAGTCAGACAACTTATTCACAGGCTCCAATTAAAGACCTAATATAAGCATTTAGTTTGCAAACTCTTGATTCTCTTCTTCACTGTGCCAATCTTTTCCCCTTCCTTCATCTCAAAAGAATCTAAATTTGGAGTGCATGCCAAACAACCACTTTCCTAATCTTCCTTATAATCCATGCAACTGACTGAAATGGTAATGAGGTACAGGAGTTACATTTGGTGAAAGAACAAAAAAATTCATTTAATGCCACCCCCATCTCTGAAATACTATCCTGGCCGCTGCTGTTCATACATACTCATGTCAAAGGTAGCCTAAGGAAAAAAAACACTTATGCCTTCAGTACGTGCTCGGGTTTAGAATTTTCCAGGCCTTGTTTCTCTGTTCACAATTTATTTTCTTCATATCAGCTTTAAATATGAAGTAGGTTCTCAATGTTTACTTAAATTTTTCAGTTTTTAAAAATAGTATTGCAAGCATATGATTCTCATAAAGCATTTTGTGCAGGGAGAAAAGTAAGCCTAGAGGCAAATCCTGTAACTCTCCAGACTGTAAAGACAGAATGATGACAAATTGTATAAATATGTGCAAATTGTCCAAATGATGTCATGTATCCAGGCTTGCAAAAGTCAGGAAGAATACTTGAGCCTAAGGTCAGCACAGACTCTTTCTTTGAATAAAATTGAGCAATTACATTCAATTTGCTTAAATTTATCACCAAGAAAAATGTTTTGTTTAATCTTAATCTTCGTCTTATTTTTCAAGCATTTTAGAACCTACTGTATTACTATACCAGTGAAGGCCCCCAGTAAATTCAGGAAAAGCCTGATAGAAGCATGCATTAAACAGGCAGCCTGTTGGAAAGGATTGGTGAAGTAGGGCAGCATACCTGTGACCTACTACATGCAACTTCTCATTGTAATTTAAATAGTAAATTACAGACCCTTGTAAAGGGGTTGGTTGGGTGTTTTTTTTTTTGTTGTTTTTTTGTTTGTTTGTTTGTTTGTTTGTTTTTTGTTTGTTTGTTTGTTTTTTTTTGAAAGAAGCAGCACTTTAGATTACCTTGGAAAATTGCATATTGAAACTTTCTGGGGCTGGATGACAGGCGTATGTTCTCTAGGCTCCAACTGGTCTGTAAATGCTTATACTGAAGTCTTTTTAATTTACATTATAGAGGTCTTCATTGCTCTCTTTCTCCTCCTCTCTCCCTCTCCTCCTCTCCCTTTTCAGTATTGAGGTCAACCTTCTCCATTTATTTGTCTGCAAACCATTTCTTTCTTCAAGTTTTCCCATTTACACATAGTTTGGTGTCTCCTTGGGTCAAGCTGCTTTAACTTCTACTGCATCTTTTTCTCACCTTCGAATGCTTTGCTTCTTCTCTGGTCTCACCTTCCACCCTCATCCCTTCCAGATTTGGAGAGAGTAAATTAGTATAAAAAGGAGAAAAAAAATGGATTGTTTCTGCTTTCCTGACAAAGTTCTTTTAGCCACAGCTACTGAAACACGGGCCCAGCTGAATATGCAGGTGTTTAACCACGCATTGATCTGTTTGTTGTCCCTTCACATATACATCTGTTTGTAGAGATGACAATTCATTTTCTGTTGTTCAGGTTGTATCCTTTGGACTGAGGGCATGAATGTCTATGTGGACATACTCAAACCTATTGATGTCTGAACACTTTGGAGCACCTTGGTAAAATTCATTTGACTGATTGTGAAATGGTCGTTTCTGACAGTAGACCTCTATTCCCAATGTCAGCCAGATTTCAGCTCCCGTCATTAAAAGAAGCAAAATTATATTTATTTGGTTTTATAGGTTTATGAATGAATGTCCAAAGAGGAAAGGATGACAAATAAAAAAACCCAAACATTAAAAAACATCTGTTCTGACTTTGTCTGTGTGATTCACAGGGTTCGATATATTAACAGTAGTGCCCAGTGCATTTGAGAGGTCAAAGAGATTTGTTGTAAATATATAACACACCCTTGCCTCTATCTCAGGATCAGAGTGCCTGCACACTTTTGTGAGCCATGACTCACACAAGGAGTCGATGTGAGTAAAGGGTTTGCTTTCCAGCCTGCCTGTTTAGGAAAGAAATTAAGAACAGATGGAACCTGTTACAAAAGAATTTCTGAACTATGAGCTTTAAAAATGGTTCTATTTTTTTGTTTGGTTTTTAAGAAAAAGCAAAGCTCTTACAATGTTAGTGAGATGTTATGTGGTGTACAGCTAATTTGGCATCATGCAATCCGATCTAACATCAAGTTAACACTAGAGCAGCTGAATTCTCCAACTATGTTTCAACTGCATACGTTAAAGCCCCTGTAACTGTTACTTTTAAGAGTGCATTAAAAAGGTTGTGAAAACTGCTCCTTGTAATGATTTCTACAACAGGATCTCTGCAAACTCGCAGCTGGAGGCTGTCAAACACACACCTCCCTAATAGACAGCACTGTGTGTACAATTAACACATTAATTTATGGAGTAAACTGATCAGGGGAGACTAGAGCTTCAAAGTCAAACACTCGCCATTAAGGAAGAAGTGAAGTTACATGGCGGGAGCTGCCTTGCTCACTGCAGCCTTTCATGACACAAAGGCCATGCCTGTGCTGCTGAGCCCAGAATTGTTCCCCTGCTCCCATGCCCAGGTCCATGCCTCTGCCAGACCCAAATTCCAGATGGTGATAGGAGTAAGGTGTGCTCCTCTGCATCCTACCCTCCAGTTCTCCCCTTGGCATTAAAAGGAAACCTCACAACATAGACCAGACAGACGTTGCAATTGAATACTTCACCTCACTGTCTGGGGAGGAGGTGGGTAGCACATAATCTCCTGCCTGCATGGTGTTTCAAGCACAAAAATACGAAATCAGCCAAAGACACAATGAGATATATCACCATAATAATTTAACATTAGGAACACTTTGCATTTATCTGTCAGAGCAGAGGATGGTTTCCTTGCTGGGCTTATGCCTTGCTCTTACATGGAAGAGGAGATAGTTTGGTGCAGAATGGGGCCCAAGCCATCCTTCATTGAGTCTGGACCCACCAAAAGTCAGTCTTATTCAGCAAGGTGTTCTCTGCCTATTTTATCAAAGGCTGTTTTGCAGAGCACCACTCTACTTTGTCTTTCTCCTGCTCTCAGCCTTCTCAGTCCGACCTAATTTTCAGGAACGGTGTCCCTCTGATGCCCTCTCCAGGCACACTTCTGTGCATCTGCAATTACCCGTACTCTTGCACCTCCTCTGGGTTCTCCTGAGTACCTCCCATCAGGAGAAAACTACTATGATTTTCAAGCCCAGAAGAAGATATTAGGATTTTACTTCTGTTTTTTTATTTTCCAGTACCAGTTCTCCTGTTTTTCTTTCCACTATCTACAACTCTAACTTCTCAGAGAAGAAAGAAATTGCATAATTCCTCTCATCTCAGAAGGATTCTGTACTTCCCCACCACACACTCTCTCATCACTAGAGGTAGATGCAGTGACTGCGGGCAGGGTACATAGAGCACTAAGGGCAAACCAGATCAGTGGTGCAGTGAGGGAAAAATATGACCTGCCTGAAGGAACAGAAGCTCAGCTTTGAGTAACTGGAGAAGCAGTCCTTAACATTACTGTCTCTGAAGAGAGCATTGACCAAAAGGTCTGGCCAACATTTTTTTGTGTGATTCATCATTAGACTAATTTTTAAGGTCAAAATAAGAGTATTGCTGAGGGGAATTCAGATACTTGGATGATTAGGGGTTAGCTTTCTTATTTCCTTCCATCACCACAGCCACAATAGATGTGGACCAGGTGCAGCCTCCATGAACTTTTCTTCAGTGGCTTTGGGTTTGGTGCAGCCTCCATGAACTTTTCTTTAGTGGGTTTGGGTTTTTTGAGTAGAACACATACATGGCAACTGACATTCCTAGCCATAGATTTTCACTTCTGTGAGTCGTTTACTTCCCCTTTCTCATTTTGCTGCTAACTTCTTGTTGGGTCATTTGCTCACAGTTCCGAATCTGCAGAGTTTCTTAGCACTTGCAAATCCCCAACAAGCGGGCATGTGCTGTAGAAACCTGCTTAACATCTCACATTCATGCTGGGTGCACTGAGCTTGCTGAGCATGCAGAAATACATTTCACAGTGACAACACAGGAAACCAAGTGCATCCTGGGCATACATGGATTCTTTATCTATAAAACTGTGTATAAATTCTGAGTAGTTTGATGGACACAGTGCACAAGTTTACCAGTTTTCTGCTTCACACAGCACCTATAGATTCACAAAAATCTATAACAATCTACCAAAGAGAAAACAATTTGCTTTTCTAATCCCATTTTAGAATGTCAAATCTGACATCAATTTCACCTTCTGTCCTACTTTGCTTCATGCCTAAAAGACCTTTCCTGCAATGTCTAAAATATTGACCACTCGCCTTTGCTAAATAACTTAATAGTGGCTCAATTAATTCCCTTCATAATTCATCTTTCCACTGCTTTGACCAGTTTTGTTCTTGGTGCCTTAGAAATATGCCTGCCATTGCTAGAATTCTGGTCCTACATGCTTATTTCACAAAATTTCTATTGCTGCTAAAGGATCAGTGGTGTCTTGCCTCTTCCAGCAATGGCAGTAGGAGCATTCAAGCAGAGACCACATGACTTTTCAGGAGGGAAAACCAGCCTGCAAGAGCATGAAGCTACTGGCCTGCTCAAGAGGCATGGAGAGAGGGGGCAGGAGTCTCTGCAGGAACAGGCAGCCATAGGAACCAGACTCAGCCTATCTGCCAAGTCTACCACTTTTAACGTTTGAATTGTTGGCAGGTACGAAGCCAAAGCATGGTTTCAAGAGCACTTGTAACACCCTGGACTTCTCTAACACCTCCGATGTTCACTGACAGCTCTCATTAAATTAATCCCTATAAAGCAGTGGGGATTTGAACAATTTTGCCACTCTCTCACAGGTGTTACACCACTACTTCACCACCATTAAGAAGCCTGGCCACCCAGTCTCTTGTCCCAGAAAAACCAAATATTTGAAAAAAAATCCCATCAACAGAATTCTAGGAAAAACAGGGTTGCCCAGGGAAGTCTAACCGACAGCTAATTCTCATGGACTCAGAATAAACAGAGACCTACAAGAAGCCATCATAAAATTAGCGTTTTCATGGTAACTGAAGGAGACATGTTCTTATAAAATTTGAAACAGTTACAGTTATGGGATGTATCCATTCCTTTAGAAGGAAAGTTTTCCATACAATGATTTAAAGCTTTGTAGTTGAATTTTGGTTTTTAAGTTTCTCACAGGTAATGTTTGTATGCCATTCAGACTGGGTCCTTAGGCTGTCAGTGAACATGTTGCCTTGGTTAAACCATTTCTGCCTTTGGACGGAAATAAAAATCTATTCACCACCATTGTCAAGCTAAAAATGTTTAGACTCTGCTTAAACTCCAAAAATTACTTCATAAAAGTATTTTCTGCCAAGAGATCATGAGGTAAAATTAATGACATTAAATTCTTTGCCTGTCTTCTCCTTTTGCCTCTGTAATGCCAAACTGTCCTTCACTATAACACACATCATCAGAAAAGCAGCTAGAAATAAACTTGAGAAAGTCCTGTTGTGATAAGATGATGAGACACAAGGGATTCTGGAGACCATGACTCGTCTGCAGTGATGGCAGAAAGATCCTACATTCACCTTGCCAGAATCTTTTTCTGGAATAACTGACCCCTTTATTTTACACAATAAAGCTCAGTCACATCTGAGAAATCTTATTAGCCACAAGGTACTAATCAAAAATAGCCTGAAAGTGTAATATTCTCTGTCCAAGAACATGACCCCTTCAGACAAGTTATCATGGAACATGGAACATGGACAACTCACCAAATAAACTTCTGTGCTGCTGACCCCAGGAAAGCCAGACATAATATAGAATATATGCAGTCACTTCTTGTTGATACTAAAGACAATTTTCATAACTAATCAAACAGCAAAAGTTTCATTTTCAAGTATGCCTTTTACTGTAGACTGTGTCCTATTTAAAGGTTTAGAAACCTTGCTCGGGGACCTTTTAAGGTATTTTGTTTAGGTGCAGTGCTTAGCGCAGGACCTCACATGCAGGTATCTTAGCCTTTAGGTGTTATATGATCTACACCAAAATTTCGATTCACCAGCTAAAGAGAGAAAAACCACTTAACTTCACCGTTTTCACAGCTTAAAGCAGAACTTTTCCAGCTGTCAGCTTCTCAAAAGTATTCATTTCAAGGAATAACAAAAGCCGAATTTTTCTTCCTCAGTAAAAAAAAATATTGTCATTTAAGGATATTTTTAATTCTTAGAAGATCTGAGGACCTCAGGTTTAAAAAAAAAAAATGGATGGAGTTAACCTGCTTAGACTATGGTTAAACTGTAATTGGATTTTGGGGATTAGATTTTAAATGTTTCACATAGTCCAGGCGGAGGTAGTCAGCATATAAACACTCTTTGCTGACTATAAAAGCCAGGTTGGAGAATTTCCATTGCATTTTACTTTTGACCCAACACAAAGCAAGACCAAAACACTTTCTCACTTGGGGCAAAACCCATGAAAACAATCTCAGGCAAATCACTGCAATTAGAGGCAGAATATAACCCACAATTCCAAAATCCATAATCCACGGATTTTGTGAAATACGAAATAATTTTAATAATTGCCAGTTATTAGCCTTAAGCTTCTTAAAGTGGGTATGATTCTAAATAAAAGTCTTTTGTTTCATTTTCATTTGACCCTTGTAGATGCTGTGTGGGAGAGCAAGCACCAAAACATATGATGGACATTAATCATGTTAATATTGATTCTCTTGGAGCTAGATGTTAATATTGATTCTCTTGGAGCTAGAAGAATGTAAAAAAATTTGGTAATCTTGTATCTTTGGAAATAAAGCAATGGTAAAATCTTCAGTGGTTTACGTGCAAAAGCACATTTGAAATGTAAAGGGGCAAAGGCACCTGTGTTGAAATAAGCATATGCAAATCCAAGGAGAACAAAGGTTTATGTGAGTAATATTTCAGATCAAAAGCCTGGACCATTTTTAACTCTTAATATCCCATTAGTTTACATATTTGTATCAAAAACTAATTTAGATCAAGTCCTTTTAACTATGTGTTTAATTTAAATGTCTGAACCTAACAAAATATCTGAAAAAAATAAGGGAAAAATCCATGCTTTATCCTACGTAGATGGCGGCTTTCTGGTCAGTCTAAAATCACTGGCAGCTGTTTGAGGGGGCCTTCTCATCTTTTAGACACCCCCACTCCTGAATACATGACTTTTTTTTTTCTTTTTTTTCATTTGGAAATGATCACCATGATGGAAAACCATCTAGTCTTCCCTTGTTTTGCAGTACTATCACAACATTTCAGCTATGTGCAGCTTATCAACCCCAAGATTGCTACAATTGGGAGTGAAAAACTCATCAAAGCTTTTTAGGTTGCCAAAATGACAACTGGAATGAAATATTGTTGTCGTAAAATGGAATTGTGCGGGGGTTTTAGTAGTCGCCTGATACAGAGCAAGTTCCTTCTCTCAAACTGTCCTGAAGACACCTGTGCTCTCCTGCACTGGGGAATTTATGAAGGATTCAGAGCAGGAACGCTGGCTGAGGCAGGAAGCACTTTCTCTTGACCAATTTACCATTGTATTAAAGTTGCTTTTGTCAACCCAGTATCAAAAAGATTTTTAATTTTTTTATTGCTAGCACCCTCAGAACAATCAGTGCAATCACAATTACTTTGACAGGTGTGCTGGAATTGGAGTAGGCAGAAAACGGCCTTAATGTGAATCTTCTACAAAGCAGCTGTTAGAGTGTAGTAACAAGACTCTGAATAAATGGCAGCTACATAACTTCCCCTAATCAGATTGGAGCAATCAGCTTGAAAAATTTTCCCATATGTTGAAGAGTGGAGCTTAGGCCTAGGGTTATGGCAGGGACACAGGCCATAGTAAGGTTACAAAGTCTGGCTACAATTAAACACTCACTGCAGAAATTGTGATGATGCTTCGGGGAGCTATTGCACTTTAGCCATTTGTAATTGCACGTTCGGAAATTACTCACTCTAAAATTACTCGGGGCCCAGTTACACGGTTTACAAACATATGTTCTCAGAGAGAGGGAAAAACATTATCCTTCCAGTGGGCACCATTTATAGATTTTTTTATGGTTATTAATGAAATGTAACTTTGCGAGATTGTTTACTAATAAGTGCAGGTGATTTGGGGAGGTTCTATTTATCATTTATTGAATTATTAGGGCACATTTCTGCCTAGTAGGGGCAAATGCTTTTAATGTTCTGGTTTAATGCCTCTCCTGTCAGCACTCATTGAGTAAACCAGGCAGAGCATTTCTCCTTAGTAGAGGTGTTTCCTAGTTCTTTACAGACTGTACCACACTTCTGTGGGTCACATTATCCATGGCAGGATACGTGGGCTGGCACCTGATCTGTGTATCAGTGCTGCCACTTCAGATACATTTTAGGGCTGATAAAGTGTGAAAGTTATGTAGGAAATTAGCATTAGCACAAGCTTTGTAATTATACAGCTTTTTTATGAATTTAATGAAGAAAGACAAGGCCTTCAGGGTGTCTCTTTCTACTGGTAGTTAATACAAGGAAAATTTCCATTATGTTCCAAAGCCTGTCCTTCCTGCATTTCCCAAGCCTGGGAAAGAGACAGTGAGCTCAACGTGCTTTGCAGTTCTAGAGAACAAGATGTACTGGTGACTGACAGCACTAATGATGTTTCCCATTTATTGAATGTGAAAGGATAAGTGTAGGGAGCCAAGTATGTTCATGTGTTCAAAGGGGGATGATCAGCAAACCAACATGAGGTAAGCATCATTTTAGAAAGTGCAATCCACACACTTTTCAAATGCACCGGGTTAGCACACGGTTTCAGCAAGATGGAGGGGTACAGTGCTAGGTATACTGTTTGAAGACTTCACTCTGTACAGTAAGACCTCTAGTAGTTTCCTAACAATGTTTTGCACAAAGAATCCAGGATGATAATCTATATCTGATAGGAGGTTCTAAAAGTGAGATAACTTTTCCAGTGCTGTGGGCCACTGTAAAGATCTGCAGTGTTGTCTGATGACAGAAGCTGAATGCAAAAACATACAAGTGAACAGCTACATCATTTGCTTTAAACAGAGTAGATATGATTCCCCATGTTTTTGTTTGTTTTAGCTTCCAATAGGAAGTGCAAAGTTATGTAATTCAGGGAGAAATTTGGAAAACAAATTGCTCTCCTGTAGGTGAAAGAAGTTAAACAAGCAGTCTTCCTCAACTCCATGCATAGTCAGGAAATAGAATTTGTCTCTTTGAGAAGGCAGCTTAAACCTGCTGCTCTGAATGGACATGGTTTAGCATTGGAGCACATTCGGGGCTGGTATAACACCTCAGAATGTGTGCACTTTCCCATGAGCAAAGGGACTCCCTGTGAGTACCTGTTTCTCCCTTGCTCCATGTGTAAAATATGTTCCTCTCACACTTACAAGTGTTTTTCCAAGTGGTATACACTAATGTAGTATCCTGCTGTGGGATTTAGGATGCTTCAGTCCACCCCTTTCTGTTTTGAAGCAAGTAGAGTTAAATCTTAAATTCTTCAAATATGAATTATATTAATTAGTCCAAATGTTTTGTTTTGGCTCTCTTTTCACAAGAATTTTTAAAAATAATTTCACAAGCCTCTTATGCAAAAAGAAGTTGTTTTATCTTGTGTTTTCTCACATGGGACTTTTTTTGTTATCCTTCTCAGTCTACGGGCTGAGATACAGTAGGTGGGCAGGATGCCATTATAAAGTCTGTATTAACAGAATATTGATACTGATTGCTACACTTTTATTAAAGCTGAAGATACTAGCTTTGGATTTCAGTTTCATTTGTAAGTACATGTTGTGTAACAGCATTGTTCATGCTGTTTTCTGGAGAAATAGCATTAAAGGACACTGCCCTTTATCCCTTCATAAATGCATAACAAGTTAATGTGAAAATTCTTTTATTCTTTTGGGAAAAATTAAAAAGATTCCTACTAAGATTATACTTTTAATTTAGAATATTAATTTGGAAAATTATTGGGCTTGTTTCCTTTTCAATCTTTCTTTCCTTTTACTATTGGAAAAGGATATGAAGAAAAGTAATTCAGATTTTGCCAAAGTATCTTAAATCTCTGTTTGGTGAGAAAATCCAAACACAAAAGTATATTTTTATCTTTCAACTGTGCTTGTTTAATTTTCACATCATTCTGATGCTAATACAAGAAAAGGGGTGACATAAATAGTGAAAACTTCAGTGTAGACAGCTTTCTGGCTCAGAAACCATTTCCAGGACATGTCGAGCACACAGAGCACTGTTGATGGCTTCTGGAGCCAGGCAGCTGTCTACACTAGGGCTCACTCTCCTGTTAATACCAGGCTAGTGGAATCAGTGCCTCTTCAGATTTTAATCAAACTACCTGAAATGTTGCTGAATACTGTGTGAGCTGGGGGACAGAAGGACTCAAATTGTTTTCAGCACTGTTCAGACGCAGTCACTGTTGACACCAGTCGTCAGCAGTGAGTACTTTCCTAGGGTACGTGAGGCCATAATGTCCTCACAGCTTGAAAATCATTCATTCTCACAACGCCCACACATTATTCTTCATGTGGTACATTTTCTTGGGGGAAAAAAAAGAAAGAGATGGTCCAAATAAAACAATTCTTGCATTAAAAAAACATGGCTATTCACAGAGGTTGTAGAAGTGTACTTATTTGTACATTGGTTATAAAGATTTGAAAACTTAAAGAGACAGCCACAGCCTGTGGTTGTTAGATATATGGATTTCTCTCTCCCTCCTAGAGAAAAGAAAACACTTATTTTCAGCTTCAGCTTAACAATTGTTTTTGGAACTTAGCTGTAATTGTGCATATTCATTGAAAGGGAGTGGAAGGACAGTGGTATAGTAGCCTGTCACCTGAGAGCCCCAAATGTAAATGAGACTCTTAGAAAGAAAGCGTAGCTATCCGTCCTATTATCCATCACTGAGGTGTTAAGGTTAAAATGTATCCCCCTTGGTACCATGTCTAGTATTTGTGTAATGTGAGGAAAGTGCAGAGCTAGACCATAACCTGATTCGCCGGTACTTATCCACACAAAGCTTTTCAACACCCTGGATATGTGCCAGCAGTAGAAAACAGGGCTATTTCCAGCAGAATGAAGCATATAGAGTGACACAAGCAGAGCCACACATGCGTGTACATGGACTGTTCTCATCTTGGGATCATTCCTCCTTCAGAACTACTTTACCGTTTGGTTTTGCCCAGCCACTAAGTTCTTTGACCAGCTACTGAGGACCTCCCAGCTCCTCCACCTACAATCTCCCAGGCTCCTTCATTTGACCCCTCTAGACTCTATGGGCATTTGGCATGACCCTCCAAGAGGAGGTAGAGCTGCCACCCATCTTGCTTATGGATCTCACGCCGTGCCCAATCAGAGCAGGGGCAGTAACTCTGCAGATGTACTTGGCAGTCATGTCATTTCAGGGAGTTCCAAAGACTGTGGAAGGTAAAAAGTAAACTTGAGGCAAGTCTGTGCATGCAGGGTAGTGGCTTCTGTTTGCATAGCACGAAGACCATGCAAGTTTAATGTACAGCATTCCACTAATGATTTGAATAGTTCATAGAAAATGTAATATCCGGGGGTGGGAGAGAGAGAAAGAAAGAAAGAGAGAAAGGAAGGAAGGAAGGAAGGAATGAATGAAGGAAGGAAGACAGAGAGAGAGAAAGAGAGAAAGAAAGAAAAGAAAGAAAGAAAGAGGGAAAGAAAGAGGGAAAGAAAGAGGGAAAGAAAGAAAGAAAGAAAGAAAGAAAGAAAGAAAGAAAGAAAGAAAGAAAGAAAGAAAGAAAGAAAGAAAGAAAGAAAGAAAGAAAGAAAGAAAGAAAGAAAGAAAGAAAGAAAGAAAGAAAGAAAGAAAGAAAGAAAGAAAGAAAGAAAGAAAGAAAGAAAGAAAGAAAGAAAGAAAGAAAGAAAGAAAGAAAGAAAGAAAGAAAGAAAGAAAGAAAGAAAGAAAGAAAGAAAGAAAGAAAGAAAGAAAGAAAGAAAGAAAGAAAGAAAGAAAGAAAGAAAGAAAGAAAGAAAGAAAGAAAGAAAGAAAGAAAGAAAGAAAGAAAGAAAGAAAGAAAGAAAGAAAGAAAGAAAGAAAGAAAGAAAGAAAGAAAGAAAGAAAGAAAGAAAGAAAGAAAGAAAGAAAGAAAGAAAGAAAGAAAGAAAGAAAGAAAGAAAGAAAGAAAGAAAAAGAAAGTCAGTCTAAGGAAATTCTGACTTTACATAATAGTGAGAAAATTTACAGTTGGTTAAAATTCCACAGTTTTGACTCCAGTGCGGCTGAATGTGTTAAAACTAGTGGGACCCACAACCACAGCTTTCATTAAAACTATCGGAAAAGCAAAGCAAAATGGTGGTAAAAATAGCTACATTCACA
The DNA here is from genome assembly GCF_036250125.1 of Pseudopipra pipra. NCBI lineage: Eukaryota > Metazoa > Chordata > Aves > Passeriformes > Pipridae > Pseudopipra > Pseudopipra pipra. The sequence continues at coordinate 84,712,364 of NC_087550.1, forward strand.
GACGTCTTGTCTACCCTGTGGCTCCCATCAGTGGAAATTTTTTTCTTATTTGCACACTTCCACAAATCAAATCAGAACTATAGCGTGGACATGAGGTATTTTACAACCATGTTAGAAGGGCCAACCACTTCTTAGAATGGTACATTCCTAGAGTTTAGACAAGGCTTAAGGAATTGAGCTAGCAATGAAAATGAATCTGTGGTTGATCATAAAACTTCTGAAATGGTACCGAAGAGTTCTGTCTGGTCTGCCATACTCCTTGCTTTTATTTCCAACTTGTTCAATGGAACCTCTTACTGCAAGAGATTCAGACATATTTCTGTATGTGATTCACCTTAGTGTGACTCAGTTGAGAGTTTTATGTGAGTAAAACCTGCAGGAGGATGGTTTACCCTTATAATAGTGTCAGTTCCTACAGCTATCACATTTAAAAATTAGAAAGATTAAAAATGTATAGGTATCTTAGTTTTCATTCATAGGTCCTGCCACTCTGGGAAGATCTTGACAACTAAACATACAAAAAGTTTCAGTGACTATACGTCAGTGGAAGTCTGATGATTAGAAAAAAAAAATTATGAAACAAAATACCTTCCTAAACTTGCACAGACATCTAAATTTCTTCAAGAAAAATGTGCAGTTGTATTTGCCTAATTACCACTTTCACAAAGGCAAAATGCTATTCAGCTCTTCAGATGACTTCATGGTCAGCACATAAAACATTTATTCCATTTTATTGCAATTGCTCCAATTTCTGAGAAACAGAGGTTGAAACTTTCTCTTTTATAATAATAGGAAAGGATGTTGAGTAGAGATTTTCCCACTAAGTTGTCCAGAGTCTTTAATAAGTTAGTGTATCTTGTCTGCTTATATAATGTACTGAACTATATTTCCCCTGGTGTACTCTTCAAATGTCTGGTTAGTTCTGTGTTGTGTAAGTAGAGGAAAGATTAAGAAGCAAAATCCGTCCACAAATGAGAGCTGGTTACCTCTAGTTGCATGTGAAGTTCATCTGTTTCAAGCACTAAAATGCCATCATATCTCAGCTGCCCAGGATCTGTTTGGATCCACCCAGCAAAGTGGAGAGCTGTTGCTCCTTTCACAAGGAGATGGTTTCTCGGTGGACTTTTACTTAGATACCCCTGTTGTCTTGGGCTTTTTTCTTATAAGAGCAACAACCTGGATCAATGCTACTAAGAATTTTACGAAGATGAATGATGCAGGCAAGTCTCACAACACAAACTAGCATTCGGCACTAACAGTGCAAAGGATGTTTGTGGGCAGTGTTAGGACCTGCAGTAGAGTTTTTGGCACCCTGACAATATACATACATTCCTCGCAGGTGTCCCCCTTTCATCCCTCTTTCATTCATAGGACTCTTCTAAGCTAGGACAACTATCAGGCTCCAGATCTCTGTCCTGGGTGGCAGGAATAAGATATTTACCTCTACCTCTCTCTCTGGGGAGTCCATGGTGAAGGTAACGTGAGACCAGTAGCTGAGGTGATACCAGAGCAGAAAGGTGCAGTCTCCCTAGTGTGGAAACCTGTGAGCTCCACCATCAGTAGGGTAGTGCACATTAATACATTAATACAATTATCGTTAATAGAAGCTGGCGATGAGGCCTCAACAGCACTCTGTCATTCTGTGCTGTCCACCACATAGACTGTCACCTTGCTCTCACCTCCTCTCAGGACAGGACTCATGTGCCAGTTGAATATATACTTTTTTTCCCCTTTAAAATCCTGGTTTCTCTTCTCACTTCAGAGCAATAATAACTTCAAAGGATTTACACAAGAGACACCAATGATAGGCTCTGGTTGAAGCTGCTGACTTCAGCAAAGACACTGAAGGTCTTAAGGCTTAAGTTCTCTGTGCTAATACATTAATGATAATTCAATATTTACAGCGTGAAAGCTTGAGCCTCTTTTTTTTTTTTTTTAAGGAAAACAACACATATTGTGCATCATAGGTTGATGTCAAAATCTTTCTAGGCTGATTGCAGCTATGTGTTATCAATACAACTCTAAAACTTTAAGGGGTTTTTTTGTAATATTTTATCACCAGTAGGAGAAAGGGCCAAATTCTGCTTGCTTTGTGGCAGCCAATATTCTTCCTAAAGTTACCAAAACATAGTAGCAAAACTCAAAGGGTTGCTAGTAGGCAAAACAGCTCCTTTGTAAACTGTATGCCTGCTGGAATGTTTGAGTTACCTGATCACTTCAGAAGAATGTGAATTGAGAAGCTTTGCAGTGGGAGTACTCCCTGCCCTTCCACAGAGACAGCGTGACACAGAGGCAGCAATACGCCTTCCACTACACTGTTCTCAACCACAGTGCAGTAGCTGTAGAGGAAAAAATTTATTTCCTTTCCCTTTGGTTGACAGAATTTCAGTCACAGCTGCCAGCAATAACTGGAAGTGTTATGGCAATTTCAGACATAGCCCCACAGTCACAGTGAGTATCAGTTGGCATGAACTCACATAGTCACCTATCATCACCCCATAGTCCTCTTCTTTGTGATAATAATAAGCAAAGACTTGACAAGTGAGGAAGGAGGCTGCAGAACTGAGAGAGCTGGAGATGGTCTTTTCTCCATTACCATTTATTCAAGTGACTTTGCCTAACCATAGGCCCTGCACTGAGGTACTTAGGAGCATCAGGGGAGAGGCTACCTGAGACTGTACATTTCTACAAAAGGGTAGTTGCAGTACTATCTTAGATGTCTCAGTTAAGCATCTAAAATAGGTGAAATAAATTCAGACCTTAATGGGCAGACAGATCTCCCTCACTCACTGTTTGTTGCTAATATTTAAAATATAGAGAATAAAATTTCACTACCTCAAAGGGGAATTGTGTATATACCTACAAGAAGGATGGTGACATGTTTAGGGACTGCAGTATTAGAGCCTACAGGAGCACAATTAAGTGGTTACTTATCTTTACTTAGCTGTGTTGCCATCAGCAGCAAAGCAGAAGAGAATGATTAGTTCCCTCTTTTTTCATAATCTATGTTTTAATTCAAGTTTGTCTTTTTTTTTTTTTTGTCCCTGACAGCAACATTTCTTTTCCCCTTTTCTTTCAAAGCTTCCATAAGACAATAAGAGTGTCACAGATCACACTGGGCAGAATTCAAATTGAGGTCTCTGAGATGCTGCAAGTGGCATTTAAACTTTGATTATCAGCTTGTTCAACTTCTGTTATTCTTTATTTCACAGTAGGTGAAAAGAAAGTAGTCTGAGTAAAAAGTGCTTTATGTAAAATATTTCACAAAATCCCTTGTACAGTTAAATGATGAATTTTCCTATGTTGACTCTGTTCTCGACCAGGCAATGACTGCTTTGCAAATGGATATTTCCAATATTTGGGAGGAAGAGGCTCCTTGCAAAAGGATTGTGTTAGAGTTCCATGTTTGGAAGCTAATTACTAGTCATAGGTTAATAATTCATAAAAAAGTCATATTTGCTGAATATACCTATCCATTCATGGACTTTTTTTGTACAAACTGATTTTGTCAAATATATTCATTATTTAAAAAAGCATTCATTATTCTGCAAGGTCTTGAACAGCACGTAGATTATGCATTGTTCATCTCTACCTAATTCTCAACATATTTTCAGGTGTAAAATTGGGGTTACGTGATATACATTCCTATGTCCTGGCTAGATGAGAATCAGCTTATTTAAACAAATGCTTGCAATTACCAGTTTCTCTCTCATTCTGTAAATATTCTGTAGTCTATCTGTCTATATATTTTCTATATAACAACTAAAAACAACTACAAAAAGTCATGAACTTAATTGAACCCTCCCCAGCACAGAAGACTGCAATTTTTTTCGTTTACTGCAGAACTGGCCTAAGGATCATAACATTAAGGCTTTAAAAAGAAAGGAAATAGCACCTAGTCGATATAAGTCAGAGGGTGAACAGCGTCTTTATCTGATTATGAATTCACTACAGAGAGGAAAAAGAAGCAGAAAGCATTTTATTTTCATCTGCATTTTTTTTGTGTTCTTGTCAATATTTACTTCCAGCTCTGGCAAAACAAATAATAATCCCACTTCACCCTTACATAATTTGATATATAACTTCAAAACATTGGCCCTGTTCTCTTACTAAAGTATGAAGGATATAATTTTCTAACACAGATATTCTATGATGTTCATATAACCATCCACAGTCCAAGTTTCTGAATGGAAATCTAAAAGTGCATGTCCAAGGTTTCCATAGCATAGCGATCTGTAAACTGTGCTTAATATTAAGATTTTAAAGAATCCTCAATTACTTTCATATCAATACTGAGGAATGCGCTAATGAGCTTTTCTGAAATTGGAATTAACTTTGAGACACTCAGAAAGTGAGTAAGACATTACCTGGGGAAATTTTACTGAAATGAAGATGACATGATAATGTCATCTTTTCACTAAATGAAATTATCTATGTCATTAGAAAAATACATGCTTTTGTGTTGAGCAGCTTTCTGATGTTATCTGTACAATACAAAAACCTACTTTTTGCTTACTTAAAAGAGAGCAGATAATTCTTCTTCTTGGCTCATTTATGTACCATGAATCATATCCTATTTGCTATACAAAGTTACAGTTCAGGGAAGGGGCAGACAGCAAGACAAGAAGAGTAGGAAATGATCCAAATAATCATTAGTTAGTCCCTGGGTGGAAAAATCAGAAATGCAAAAAGAATCAGTTTCATAAGCTAAAAACTGTAGACCACATAGTGCCAGAGAACTCCTGCTGTTTCGTGAAAAGCTAGCAGACCCCGTGGACGTAGAGCTATCAGCACTTATGATTATGTTCTTTGCAAGCAGTGAACCACCTACAATTCTAAAGAAAAATGGTAATGGCAAGCAAATACATGTATCATATAGCCCAGCTGTATTTGTAAGTCATACTTTTCTAGACGAAAGGATATAAGTACCTCCTCCAAGTGCTGTTAGCCCACAAGAGCCTAGGACACAAAAAAAGGGAGTCATCCTCACCTTTGAGGATGAGTTCACAGAATCACAGAATATGTTGTGTTGAAAGGGACCCACAAGGATCATCGAGTCCAACTCTTAGCCCTGCACAGGACCATCCTCAAGTCACACCATGTGCCCGAGAGTATTGTCCAAATGCTTCTTGAACTCTGTCAGGCTTGGTGTTGGGACCACTTTTCTGGGGAGCCTGTTGCAGTATCCAACCACCCTCCAGGTGAAGAATCTTTTTCTAATATCCAGTCTAAACTTCCCCTGACACAACTTCAGGCCATTCTCTTGGGCCCTGTCACTGGTCACCACAGGGAAGAGATCAGTGCCTGCCCCTTCCTTCACGAGGAAGTTGTAGACTGCAGTGAGGTCTCCCCTCAGTCTTTGGACACTCTCTAATAGCTTAATATTTTTCTCATACTGTGGTGCCAAAACTGCATACAATATTCAAGGTGAGGCCACACCAATGCAGAGCAGAGCAGGACAATTCCCTCCCTCAACTGGCTGGCAATGCTTTGCCTGATGCCCCCCAGGACACAGTTGGCCTTCCTGGCTGCCAGGGCACTGCTGATTCACATTCAACTTGCCATTGACCAGGACACCCAGGTCCCTTTCCATGGCACTGCTTTCCAGCATGTCTTTCCCCAGCCTGTATGGACATCCAGGGTCGCCCCATCCCAGGTGCAGAATCCAGCACTTTCCCCTGTCGAACTTCATATGGCTGGTGATTGCCCAGCCCTCTAATTCCTCAAGGTCTCTCTGCAGGGCCTCCCTGCCTTCAGGGGAGTCAACAGCTCCTCTCAGTTTTGTGTCATCTGCAAACTTGCTTAGTATCCCTTCCAGTCCTGCATTCCAGTCATTTATGAAGAAGTTGAAGAGCACAGGGCCCAAGATGCTGAAGGACACATGTAGTCAGTAATAAAACAACATTAAAGTTAACAAAATATATTGATGATAATGATCTGCCACAATATTGCAACAATATAAAGTCATTGCATGTTAGACTTCATTGTAGTGGTTAAATGTGAATTAAACACTATGCTGAAAGGTGATGGTCATCCAGGTCTCTGAAAAAAGTTAGCTTGTTAAATCTAGCGAACACTATAAAGTTTAGGAAAATCATGAAAATTATGGAAATTATGTGAATAGAGAAATGCACACAAGGAAGGTAAATGAAAATTAAATTTTTAAAAAACAGTTCATTAGTTCACCAAAAACCTGAATTCCATCTTCAAGACAGAGTTCAATTCTATGTAAAAATTCATCCCGATTCATGAATGATAGTAACTTCACATAATATTTATATATACATCCATATAACGTAACAACTACACATATGTGTGTTTAATTATTTTGTGGTTTGTATTAAATACATGTTTTCTGTTGAAGTATTTTATATTCAGAATAAAGGGCATAAAATAAGTAGTATAAGTTCATGTACTTCAGGACTAATAGCAAGACTTTCTGCTAAGGGCTAATCAGTTTCAAATAAAAGGGAAGGAGACAGACACAGGTGTGCCAATAGGGCTCCAATGAGACATATTTCTGTTTCCTCTTTGCCTTCAAACCATTCTGTAATGCAAAACCCCAGGAGCACTGTAGCATTAAAAATTTTTCTTGTTCAGATAGACAGACAGCTGGAGAGAACCCAGATTCAGACATGACAAGATACTCAGTTCTTGAGCTCCCCCATATCCCTAAAATGAACATAAGAGAATAGATGCCTGACTGGGTAGGACAGATGGTCAATCCAGCCTTGTCCTCTGTCTGCAGAAACAGCTATCAGATATGAAATAGATAAGCCTGCCCCTCGATGGCAGACCATTTCCCTTACACTATCCCAGCTTCTGCAATCACTGGATTAGGGTTATTAGAGATTAACTTCCACTCTAGTCCCTTTGACATCTGCTGATCACAAATTTGTCTCTTTCTCAGTCGGCTGGTACTGACTGAGAAAGATATGCATGTTCACTATGGTAAAGCAGAGCTCAGAGAAGTGAGCAGAGCAGGCCAAGACCACTTCTTTGAGAACTCACAGGACTTTCTAGAACACCAAAAAATGACAAGTATAATGCCTATATATATATATAAAAATATCTGTATACGTATATATGTGTGTGTGCATGTATGTATATATATGTGTGTGTATGTACGTATATATTATTTTTTAAGGAATTATAGTATCAGGGCAAGCAGGTTTTAAGCTGATAACAAGGAAAGGAGTAATAACCAACTCTGATCAAGAGAAACTAATTTCATTTTTTTTCTTTTTATGACAAATCAACAGATTTTGACCTTATAGGAAAAGTAGACTCAATCTATCTTGACTTCAGTGGTACTTTGACTCAGTTGTTTACAGGTGACTTTCTGAACAAACTAGGGAAATATCAGGGGTGAAACAGTTATTGGGTGGGGAACTTTACTGCAAGAGTGATTATAAACTGCCTACTGTCAAATCTGAGTCTCTGAAGGAGTCTGTCTAAAGTCAGGTACTGGTCCTTTTTTTATTAATGACTTCAACAAAAGAATAGGAAATGTATTCATTGAGTCTTCAGGTTAAGATAGCTGGATAGGAATGCAATATGTTGGAGGTCACAGTTAAATTTTAAGATTGATAAACTGTTCAGGAAAAGAAATCAATGCATGATTCAGTAAAGAAAACTGCAGACTTACACCCTGTATGGAATTAATCAAATAGTAGACAGAGAATGATCTGTGATTTTAGCATATTATAAAATGATAAAAAATCAAATTTTAGAAATAAACTCTTATTTGTGTGAATGTTAAGAAACTTACTACTTAAATAATCAGATTCTAAAGCAGTCTCCCACATGGAAGAATGAGATAAGAAATAATATAATGTTACTCATTTAACCTGTCTATTTCAGTCAACTCAATAGTTAAATGGAGATAGCAATATTAAATTAGCTCATCAGAATATCATGTGGTTTAATTATGTAAATCTTTCAACACTACTTGATCAAGAATATTTCTAAGTATTCTGACCTATTATATCATGCAATATATAGATGTATATATATCTATGTTAACTATAGTTACAGCTGTCATAACTCTGTTTCATGGTGCAATTCACTCCTGATACACTGTGTAGACTCCTTGTCTTAGTGGTTAAGTTTCTTCTAAAACATAGGTTCTTTCTTACTGTAGTTTTTTACTTGCTGCACCTTTTTTCTTCATTACAAAGAATTAGAGATTGAAGTTTCTTTATGGTATGCTATGTATTTTGTCTGAGGCACTGGGTCCGATTTTGACATCTCTTCCACTTCGGTGATCTCTCAACTAAATGATAAACAGGGCTTTAAATCTGAATGTATGAATTAGCCACAGGGATTTTAAATAGACTTTTTGACCTACGACTGTAAAATTCTATGTATTGTTATACACCTCTCTGTGGGACCGTTTGATCACTTTATTATTTATAGATTAAAGAACATTGTTGCTAATTAATACTGTTCTAATTGTTGGCAGTGTATACGTGCTTGCTTTGATGTTTTTTTTGATCCTGTATTTTGGGGATTTCACTTACTACTTTTTTTTGGATGATTTGGGATTTTGGAACCTGCATTTTCAAGCCCTTGTTTCATTTTCTTATTACCGAGGCCTCCTCTTTTCTAACTTCATTGCTTCTCATCATGCAATTCCTTTTTGTTTTTAATCGAATCTTATGAAATGGGGCAGCCTCAATTAATTCCTCAACACTACACAGGTAGATTCATTTTTCATTGTCTTTTGAAAAAATGTATCAGTACAAAGGTTAATATTTAGTTACCTATATCACATTAGCCTTCTATTGTAGCTTGTTAAGAGGAATGCAGTTAATGCAATACAGTGCTTTCAGGCTAATCATTAAAGGCAAGTTAGAAGTCTGCTAACATTTAAGTTGGTTCCTCTGATGAAGTAGTTTTCCTACAATCTCTTGGATGCACACTTTTCATATTCTCAGCGAATAGAGGCACAAAATAGGAATTTCTCTCTGACTCTCTGCCAGATGAGCATATGACTACTTAAGGTCAGACTGCATGATTAAATCAGTTCCTACTGACCTTAAACACTGTGAATGATTCAATCAAAAATCCCAGGTTTTGAATGCCTTGAATAGAAACCTTTGAGTTTAGCATATTACTAAGATGTTATTAAGATGTATAGTTATTACACAGACTTTTGCATTACAATTTATGCCTATTAAGTAATGTGTTTCACTAATTCATTATGACCAACATGAGTTAATTGCAATGTTGTTGGTGGCTTTGTTTCTTCTTTTTTTTGTTTTCTTTAATGATCAGGAGAAATTCAAGTTTCTAAACAGAAAAAAACCACCTTACTTCTGGTTTCATGATAAAATTCTACACCTACCATCCAATACCAGAATTCATACTCACCACAAACACTCTTAATTTTTTGCACTTGGAGAGAATGTGATACCACATTTTTAAAAGTACAAAAATAATTGTACATAATATCTCAAACAGGGATATTATAAGGCATTAGGCAGTCAACTACAGTTAAATTATAATTAGTTCCATTGTGAGTTTCAGCTTCAAAGAAACCTAAAACTTCTAAGAAAAAATTCAGCTGACTCTACCAAGCTTTGCCTATATGCTATGGCCTAGATCCACTAAAAGAATTAGGAAGCTAACAGCCATTGTAAACATTTAAGTCCAAAATGTAGATCTTCAAAGCCTCAGGTGAGCTGCTTCCTCACCCCAGGGAAGATGGTTGTGTTCCCATGGCACCTAAGTTTCTGCTAATAATGTTCTCTAGATATATGAGACCACATCCAGAAAGACAGGTAGGTGTCTCTAGCAGGAATTAGGAAAAAAATTATTTGTCAGTATCCCAAACTGTAACCCTGAAAAGCTCTATTAAGATACCACCTGACCTGGCAGGCACTGATCACACTCCCTGAAAGTTTCTGCAGGAAACATAAAACTTCTGTCTATGCAAGTGTCCTGATGTGACTCAGTTTTGATCTTTGTCTTAGCTAATGCTTATGTATAATCAGCATCCATAAATTTGCTTTTCACTAGTTAAATTTTCTGAGGATACGTCTTCACTGCTAGCTAAGAGGTAGAAGGAATGACTCTGTGCATAGTCCACACAGTATTGTTAGGATGATCCCTGGGCTCTGCTTCAGACCACTCCTAGTACCTTTCCACCAGCACATGGTTCTGGAGTCAGCCTGCACACTCTCAAACAGCAGTGTAGGCAATACCGCACTTTGTCAAGGAGAGGGTTGGAAGCTGAGGCAAAATGCTTGCAGTGGCATCTTATGGGGCTACCTATGCAGCACACTGGATTTCACAGAAAACCTTTTGGAATCCTATCCCATCTCACACTGAATACAGAGTTAGGGTATCTAACTCAGACCTGGGGATCCCATGAAAGAGAAGAGTCACAGAGCATTAGGTGGAGGTCCATGTAACTACATTTGGTTTACCATTTGACAAAACAAAAGTTCTGTATCCTCTCATCCCATGAAACTCTGCTCAGTTTCTACTAAGAGTAGAAATCAAGTCAGGGCCAATCTGAAAAATTTTAATGGGTCTCTAAGATAGGTAGAATTCATGTGGGTTTGACTTTTATTTCCTTTGCATGGATCTGCAAATGATCTGCAGAAGCAGTGGAAGTGGTGAAAGGTAGAGAAGAGATGTCAAATGCAAAGGATGAAGTCATAATCTCAGAGAATAAAATGTAGAAACCCCCTGGAAAGACCCAGAATTTAATTCCCATTTTCATAGACCTTCCTCATTGATATCCAGCCTTCACCATGTCAGCTTCTCATTCTAGAAATCTGTGCTCAACTTTTTTTTTCCAGGAATTTTTGTGGGGTGCATCTACTCAGACTTAAATTGCCAAAATAGTTTTTAAAGTACTCCTCCATTTGATTTAGTCCATGAGGAAAACACAAAAGCTCTTCATTTCTGTGGGAAGTGAGAGTGTAGAACACAGTAAAGAGAAGAGTCCCATGACAATGAACAGTATTAATGATTAATGTTCTCGCCTGCAAAAATTGTCTCTAATTTTCACTCCTTTAAGTCTAGAAAGTCAGTTTAAATTAAATACTTTCATTTTATTTTTGGTGTAGGAAAAAATGGCTTACTTATCTTTTAGTGGGGTACTCTGATTGCTGATTATGCTCTAACAGAAATGGAATTTAATTTTTTTTAGTATTACACATTAACTCACTGACACCAGCAGTTCCTCCAAAAAATGGTAAAAGTTTGATCCTTTTCCAAGATGCCAGAGTTAATAAATGGAGGGACTTTGGCTGAACTCTAGCCCCATTGAAGCTTATAAGAAAACAGTTAGAGAGGTTAATAAGAGCAAAGCTAGGACAGTGTTGAAGGCACTTGCAGATCTCTTATTACTTACACAACATTCTCATTTAGTTGATTTTGCTTATAAAAATGGAAAATTATTTTAATATTCTAAACTTTAAGGAATAGAGCTCCAGTTTCCAATACAGTAAAAATCATACACCACTGTTTCATCTCTTCTGCTTACATAAGACTCCTCATATTTATAGTCTTGTTATAATTTGGAGAATTCTCAGAATGGCTTAAATTAAAATCTTTCACATTTTAATTTTTTTTAAGTAAAGAGGAATGCACAGGCTTTTCTAGGCTAAACCTTGTAACTAATAAAACATCAAAGAAAGATGATGAAAGAGATACAAAGATAGTATATGTAAATGCTACCAAGTGATCGTAGGTTATAAGAGGAATTTAGTATAGCAAAGATTTGGAATTGCCAACTGAGATTTAAAAAAATGAACCACTAAAATCTTACCTCTAGATACACTAAGGAGCTTTAACTATGTATTTCCCTCTAGAATCCTTGGAAGTTGCCTAAATACACCTCTGCTTCGCTTTCTAACTTTAAGGCTGGTGTGCACTTCCCTGCATACGTTCTGCCAAAGGTGTTCCAGACTCGCTTCTGTGGTGTGTTCCTTCCACCGATGGATCCCCAAAAAGCTGCCTCCAATGGCGCTGTATGGGGCTCATGTTCAGCCAAGGTAGCCGAGTACCAAGAGCTTCCGTGTTTCTGGAGATTCTCCATCTGCCCCTAAGCTCATGGGGAAAATCAGCAGAAATCTGCTGAGGGTAAACTGAGTAACTTCCAGCTCTGCTGTGTGATTGCACTGATCCAAGTCCTCCACTATTAGGCAGTCATCAATCATTTTTCCACCTCACTTATGGCCAAATTCCACTCTCAGATGTGCATTCACAAATCCCGTTGACGTCAGCAGTTAGTGGTTTACCAAAGGAGAAGAATTTAACTCTTTATAAAGTTTTCTCCACTTTCTGAAGGTTCTTTTTGCCTTTCCTGAGGCAATCATTTTTCCTCTAGATTTATATTTAAATTCAAATGTCATAAAACATTAAAAAGGCTGACATTGCTGCTCTCAGTATCGCCTCACTGAGCTGATAAAAAACTTTCTAAAGCTGATGGTGTTCCCTTTGCATTCCCGTTTTCATTTGTAAGATACCATGATAGGGAACAGGGTATGCTGGTAAACTTAGATTTACAGAAAGTTCATCTCATGTCTTGAGATTTGCTAAAAAAAATCAAGGAAAAGCGTCTGTTTAAAGGGAAAAAAGACATTAACATTCTTCATTTCAGGGTACCTTGCTATAAGATCTCAAATCATCCAAAGGGCCATGTCATTAGGGACTAGGCTGTTTTTTAAAAATACAGGCTAATTTTGTGTGCCTGATGTAGGCTAGGAACTAAATGATCTTCCTGAACACTTAGTTCTTTGGTGTATTTTTGAGGGCTAGGATGTGCTCTGGTGAGACCACTGGTGTTTTAGAGACAAATATATTCCAGTCCTGATAGTCACAATTTTGTTTTGTTGGAATCTTTCTTCTCAAGCTAGAAATGAAAATGTTCTTTATTTTCAAAAGTCTCCTGGCAAGCTTTTAAGTTCACTCTCAGCAGTGCAATTTATTGCTATTTCAACAATTTAAAACAAAATTTGGAGCTTACTCTGGGATGCGCAGCTGAAGTAGTAAGATGCTCATCTTCAGACCTCAGCTATTCCTACCAAGTAGCATTACTGGTTTGTAAAATGTAGTCCTGCAGAACTGGGTCACTGGGACAAGTCAGTCTTTCCCTAGGATGTCCTGCAAATTCTCAGAGGTCACAAAGTGTTTCATGGGGCACCATCAGTCTCTGGGAGGAAGAAAAGAAAAGGAACAAAAGGAGAAGAAAAATAAGGATTTGGTCATTCACAGCTCCCTTCAGGAATCTGGATTTCTTCTCTTCCAACACAACTTTCTATTAGCTGAACCTGATTCAGAGCCAACTGCTGAATCCTCACACTGTAGGCTGCAGCTCAGCTGCACAGTAGTATCTTTACATCTGTGCCAGCTAGGGTTATTACTGAGTTTTATAACTTCTGCTATAAATAAAGCCTTGTCATCTAAGCGTTCAATTTAAATACCTCTCAGTTATTTTTGAACACTGGAAGTTAATAATAAATATCATCTTTGTTTTCTAATTTTTTTACTGAGTTGATTTAAATGCTCTTGACAGCTCCAATCCAATCCTCCCATCCAAGCTGACAAGCATGACATGCATCTCTGCATACAAGCTCTCAATTATGCATAATCCAATGTTTTCTAGGGTTTTAATTGAATCACTAGTCTCAAACTTGTTATTTTTAATTTACAACATTTGATTTCTGACACCGGCCCCTCTATGTCATAAATTATGCAGGCAAGAGCCTTAGTTGTGTGGGTGATTAAAAAAAACTAATTAGGCATGATTAAAAAAAAATAAAACAGAGACCTCTTAAATATGTGCATGTTACCATATAAGAGAGGCTTATTTCACTGGAAATGCCTGGGTGATTTTTTTTTTAAGAGATTATGTTCAGTTCAGTACAATTTGATTGATTTTGACAGAAATGAAAGAAAATGTAGGATTTTTTCTTCCTGCATATATACTAGAAATTGCATTACATGCCCGTTGATGTGAATTTCTCCCACAGCTCATTGAATGTAATTTTGTTAAGTGGGCAGGAAAATGAATATGAAGAAAACTGAATAGAATCCAACATTTTCCTTGGCACCAGTAGCAAAGTGAGACATGGCATACATAGATATAAATATATGTATATATATACATGAGGTACAATTAGAGGTATTAACCTTTTACGTCTCAGCTAATAACAGCAAGAAGGAAAATGCATAGAATGTTAACCACTGAAAGGTAGACAGCAGAGGAATGATGTGCCTGCAAAGGCTATACCACTACAGAAGTAAATTAAAGGAAAAGAATTATTTTCTCTTTAATGAATTAAAGAAGTTACAAATGTACTTGCTACATGAACTTGCAGATGTTTATCATTATTATTCACTAACAGCTTAAGTCTGGCTATTTTAAATACACTTAGTCAAAAAGAGCATAATCTCCCCACTTTTTAGCATGTTCGTATTCCAAAAATCCTGCAAAAAAATGTGGAAGAAACATTGCTTCCCACCAGCTGTGCTACAGGATCTTTGTACTCTGAGCCTTAAATGAGTGCACGATGGACTTACACAGTACAGCTGCTCTATCCTGCTAAATCAGGCTATGAATGAACTAGGGAGTTGCTTCATCACAAACTTCCAGTTCAGGAAAGAATTTAAATTTATACTCAATGTTGGACCGGTATGTAGCTCCAGCAATGCTGCTCTTCCACTCACATATAATCGTATGCTTATAGAGTTTTCTGGATTAGAACCAAAGACTCGGATGGAGGTGCCTGAGGAAGAGCTGGCAGATCTGTTAGTCCTAACACCCTTAACAGCTTTAAAAATTCATGGTGCTGATTGAAAATCCAGGATGATCAGCTGATCCTCAACAAAATTCACTGTGAATTCTGAATCCGAGATGATGTTTCACGTGCATCCAGACAGAAGGCATTTCACAACAGGGGTCTTTTCAATTACTTTTCAACTATTATGTCCCCAGAAACATGTCATTTAATAGCTCTTATCCATTCCCCATGAAGAGGCCCCATCAGAATATTGGAAAGGTCTGAGGGGAGATCAAAATGAAGGGCTGAGCCCTCATTATTTTTCTGCAGTGGACAAAGCTACTTTGTCTGATCTTTACTAACATTTGTAAGACCACCAACAAGCAGAAGCTGCCAAGAAAAATCCACCCCTCCAGTTCAGCCATCCTGATATGCCACTATGGGACAGAAGGGTCCCGAGGGAATGTGACAAGTAGGAGTTGTGGAGCATCACAATTCTTGGCACATCATCTTCATAAATGTCCTCAGCTGCTGTCTGCTGCTTCAAACGGTTAGGGGAGACACTGTAATGCAAAGCTGGTTGAATTTTTTTAAAATTCAAGATGCTTGCTATTAAGCTATAAAGAAAAGCTTAAATGTTTGTCAATATATTTAAATTGATACCCAAACAGCTTTTGTTTGGATCAAGAAATATGAGTATTTGGACGTGTAAGAAAGGAGGTCTGAACTCTCTTCAAAATGAACCTCTTGCAAGTCCTGAGAAAGACTTGGAATGTGCCTAACAATGGAATTGGTGGTGAACTGAGAATATAATTATATCATGATCAAATGTTTCATCTTTTCCTTCCTGAAGGCCTGCCTGAACTGGTCATTGACCTGTTTTAAAATTTGGAAAACGCTTTTATTCCCTAAGAAGAAATCAGGTGTAAAATCTAAGGCCTATCTGCAATCTCAAATGTTAGAAGAGATACCAAACTACAAATACTGAAGGTAGAATAGATATGCTATAATCCTATTCATGTTTTCATATCTGTCCTCTAAATTTAAATTGTGTTCAGTTACCATGCACAGTCTAAAAATCTCTACTAGAAATGCTCAGTGCTTTTGCAAATCCTAAGTCTATTTAAAGAGGATCCTCTAACATAAATAGATTTAACCAATTTTTTTTTTTTTACCAACAAACTCTAAGGTTTCACTCAATAGAGAGAGGGTATGTTGCAGAAGGGATAATTAGAGATGAAACCATGATTTTTCAAAAAGCTCTTCAACCACTGTGGTCAAAGCAGTTATAAATCTCCTAAGGCCTGTATTATAGCTGGCCTTTGTATTAGTGCACAGGGATAAGTGAAATAGGCAAGGGAGAAACAGCTTCCTTCTCTTGGGTAGCTTGCTCTCAAAGACTTAACAAAACAAAAATAAAACAGTAGAAGTACTATAAAAATAATGGAGTTTGTGGAGAATTTGAAAGTAGCCATAATTTTTTTAAAACAGCCTTCAGCCAGAAAGGTCCTAAAATAAAAAATAAAACTTAAAACAAACCAAGGTTTAAGACTGGATCAGCTTCAATATTTTAATATAATAGGTAAACCCACATCATCCAAAGATCTTAATAAATCTGTCAGGTACTTTAAACTTTAAACTAGATAGGTTTGTAATTGCAAAGAGTCTTTCTTAGTTTAATTCTTGTAATAATTAGAAACCCTTCTCTAATTTCTCTGTGGGCTCTCTCTAAACAAATGTTCTGTTTCCTACTTTTCCCTTCGCATAAATAGCTCTTCTCCCTCTCTTGTCATCACTGTTTGGATATGCTTTAGGATAGCTGTCCTATTTTCCCACAGTTCTGCTTTTGCCAAATTTGGTTACTCTGTTCCTCTTTCTTTGGCTGAAACAATTATTCAAATGACCTAACCTACATCAACTCTGTCCTCTTATATATGCCCTCATATAAACTCATATATATACAAATGAATATGTACATATACATAGGTGGATGAGAGGCTGGACATGAACTGGCAATGTAATCTTGCAGTCCAGAAAGCCAGTTGTGTCCCGGGCTGCATTAAAAGCAGCATGGCCAGCAGGACCAGGGAGGTGACTATGCCTCTCTACTCTGCTCTGGTGAGACCCCACCTGGAGTACTGCATCCAGCTCTGGGATCCTCAGCACAGGAAAGACAAGTCCAACAAGTGGGCCACCAAGATGATTAGAGGATTGGAGCACCTCTCCTATGAGGAAAAGCTAAGAGAATTGGAACTGTTCAGCCTGGAAAAGCAGAGGCTACATAATTGTGGTCTTCCAGTAGGTCCTCCTGAAGGGACCCTATGAGAAAGATGAAGAGAAACTTTTTACAAGGACATGCAGTGACAGGAAAAGGGGGAATGTCTTCAAACTGAAAGAGAGTAGATTTAGACTAGATATTAAGAAGAAATTCTTTACTCTGAGGATGGTGTTAAGATCCAGTTACTAAAATTATTAGAGAGATGCCTCTGCCCGAATTAAAGTGCAAGCAAGACCATATGCCTAAAGTCAGTAGTATGGATTTTATTTCACGCTAAATGTGAGGTAGAAAGAGATAGAAAGAAATAGGAAAAGGGGGGGGGGGGGGGGAAGGCGGGGAGAGAAAGAGAGTGGCAGAGAGACAGATTAAGTAGAAAAACACACCACTCATGGATGCTGACAGCGTCCCATTGGTCCTTTTCTTCTGGTGTTCTCAGTGGTGGGAGTCCCACAAAACTCAGAGTTCAATGGATTAATACAGGTTCAGGCTAGGTGGGAACGCCCAGGTACCTTCCTAGGGGAAAGGGGGAGGGGGGAGGAGTAGTTTTACACTGTCTCTTGCAACAAACTCCGGATTTGGGGGTCTTTGATGGTTTATGACCCCTTCTAAGACATGACAGCTGCCTCTCACATGGTGCAGTTGAGACCCTCCCTGGAGGAGGAGTTTTCAAGTTGTGTAATGCAGGGCAGTCACCATGATAAAAAGCACCGCCCAGTCTCTGCAGGGTCTGCTTCTTATCTGG